>NC_041010.1:34656164-37373493 GCF_004193775.1 Glycine soja
AACAGATGATATACTGAATCTCAAAAGGCAGATGCAGCACTTAAACCGAACTCACATTTGGTCGTTGCCTTTGATGATAGAGATACTGCATCAATCGACGGGCACATACCCCACTAACACTACTCTCATATGGCCGCTTGACAGCAGAAGAGGGCTGCATCACTTGTTGTTGTTGTTGTTGTTGCTGCTGCTGCCTCAATTGCATTTGTTGTTGTTGTTGTTGTTGCTGCTGCAAGTGCGCTCGGTGTAATTGTGGCATTTGCTGAAACATCTGTTGTTGTCTCAGTCTCTGCTGCTGCTGCTGCTGCTGCTGAAGGAAAGCCTGTAACTGGGGATTACGACCCTGGAATTGCATGGAATCTTGTCTCTGAAGAAGCTGTTGTATAACCTGTTGTTGCGTCATATCCTCCTGTTTGGTATCCAGTCTATTTTTCTTCGACAAGTGAGACATATTATTTGGATCTTGAATGAAAGATCCCGGGACTTGTGCACCCATTTGGAGCGTAGAAGGGCCGGTTTGAGATGCAGGCAAAGACGTAGCACTTGAAGCACCCTGCGGCTGCTGCTTATTCTGCTGCAATTGTTGAACATTCTGATCTTGATGAGAGCTCTGCTGTACTACAGATGAACCATCCATCACTGATGAGCCAGAAATACTAATATTATTCGATGTAAATGACATAGGTGAGGCAGGTAATCGTAAGTAAGAGTCTGTGTTAACACTGGTACTTCTCTGCAAATGGGGGCCACCAGAGAGAGAAGAATTTGCATCCGTGACTAAAGAACTGGCTCCAACACTTGGTGCTGAGTTTGCCACAGTGTTCAAAACTGCATTATTAATATCCCCAGAAACCGGACCGAGGTTTGAACGACCAGCTCCTGGAACCGTACTAGACGAGTTAACAAAAGATGAGCTTAAGTGAGAGTCAACTACATTCTGTGACTGCCCGTCTCCTTGATAGAAAATTCCAGAATTTGATGATGATTGGGTTAATCCACCTGCCACTCGTGATGGTGTCATAGGAGGCAGCCCCCTTGGAGACTGGAATCTATGTAGCTGTCCAGAGCCTGACCCAACTGGTACTTCAAATATTCTCAAATTGCTCGTGAACTCCACATAACAGACAGATTGAGAATCAAGCCCTGATAGTATTTCTTCTCTTTTTTAAATCTCCAAGCTTCACTCTACCACACAATCTTTTAACAAATCCACAAACTCCCGTTTCAACCAAATGCACTCAGAATTGTTATTTGCTTCTCACCACTGGACAATTGCTGATAGAAAACTAACAACAACAAAGAAAAAAAGACATATATATTCATCAGCAAAACGGAAATTCTTAAAATCCAGCAAAAACTAATATAATTAAATGATCAAATAAACTCTGGTATAGCATCATTCTTTTAAAAAAAAACACGCCCGCAAATTGAATAATTCCCCAATACCCTATTCCAGGAAGCAAAATCCCAATCCAACAATTTCATGCACCGAAACCTAATTCTAACGGTTTTACCTCCTCTAAAGACTGGAATTCGCAACAAAGAGAAAAGTAAGGTAAGATTGTAATATAATGCAAGCCAATGACAAACAATGAGGATGCCTAAAGTGAATCAGAACCCAAATCAAATTCTAATTAACATTAGGACAGTGGTCTCCCCGAAAAGATGGATAATACAAAATCAGAGGAAAAAAGAAACAAAAATTCAAAGCTCTCAAATTCGCACGTTCAAAAACCCAAAACCCATAATCAAATTGCAAAAACCTAAAAAGGAACTGTGACCAAAGAACCTAAATTGCACCAAATTCAAAAGGGCATTGCTATGTGTGTAGCAAAGAAGAAAAACGAACGAAAACCACGAACGGTGACCTGGAAATCAAGACATTAAAAAAATAACAAGTATTAATAAAAAAATAGGAAAAATAGATTTGGCAGAAATCAGGCTGGTGCGATTTTTGACGAAGATTTATTCGTAAGAAATAGCATTTTTTGAATTCAGAATACCCAGATAACAGAAACTATCTTCTTGCATCCCCAAACAACGGAAAACGCAACCTTTAGCCCCAACACAGCAAAAATTGAAAGAAAGAAAAAAACTAAAACGAAAACAGATAAATTACAATTACAACTCTAAAAACGAATTAAATTAAAACATAAAATTAAAGGGTTCACTTCAAGATCGATGATCAGCAGGTTAAAAAAAAATTGAAAACCCTTCAATGAAGCACGCAAAAAACAGCTCAGTGTCAAAACGATTCGTTTAGAACTACTCACAGAGAAACCGCGAGAGCTGAAAAAAGAAAGCGAAGCGTCGTTTTTCGGAATTAGGGAACTGCTCAATTGAAATCGCAGAGAATAAAAACAGAAAAGAGTGAGGAGAGTTTATTATGACAGTGTTGGGAGTGACCGGTTCAACAGGTCACGGGCTATCAGGTTACCTGCAGTGGCCGGTTATGATTGGGGCACGCGTCATGATAGTGATTGTGGAGCTTAGTCGGTGATGTATCCGCAGCTGCTTCAAGAACACCTTGATGACGCGGCGAGTTTTTATTGGAGGACAGTTTTAAGTACGAGAGGAACTTGGTGTAGGTGATTTTGGCTCCGCCCCGCAACATCCATTCGTTTAATTTTCTAATGAATTTCGAGTGGAAAAGTGGTTCAGTGTCTTATCTTGCAAAAATCTCTTCTAGGCGGTAAAGTTACATTAATTCTTTTTGGGTCTAAAATTTTAGGGTGAAATCGAAATTTAATAAGAGGATTGCTTTTTACGTAATTTTTTAATTTTAAAACATTAAGTTCGAAAAGATTAGACATATTTTTTTATTTGAGACCATCTTATCTTATTTTGAGTGAATTAGGTTATTCTTTAAGTGTATTTAAGGTATTTATATATCCAAAATTATTACTTCTAATAAATATTATATTTAAGAAAAAAAATTATCAAAATAAGTGTTAAATTTGATTTTTAAATGTAACATTCATTATTCTTTTTCATATTTCTAAAAAATGTTACTTTAACTTTTTAATTTAATATTAATATTATGAGAAAAAAAATCATACACAGATAAATTTTACATAATTATCCAATCACAAACAATAATATATAATAAGTTTGTTAACATATAAAATAATTATAAACATTAAACTCTAATATTATTTTATTTATTTAATAAATTTAATTTTATAAGATTACTATTTTTCTTTATCTATTTACTACATATATAAACAATGCAGACCTACAGTTTTTTTTTTCCGAGATAATATTATTTGACCTCTTATCTAGCATTTTATTAATGATTTGTTTAAAGAACACATATATATCCTATGTGGACTCAAACTGGAGACCGATGATAGAATTTATTTATGTATAAATTTTTGTCCAGCATAATTATTAAATTCATGTATAAATAGTTGTACAAATTTTTGTCTTACATTATTATTAAATTAATGTATAATAGTTGAACAAATTTAATTAATAGTATTTATAGTAATTTAAAATATGTAAAAAGTAAAATAATAAAATTGATGCATGACAAGTCATGTGGCAGGGAAATTATTTTAAATATATTTCATTCAAATTTTTGTTAAGTAACTAAATTTACATTTTTAAATTTGACTCAACGAAAAAAAGTCTATCTATTGTTGATTTTCACGTAAAAAAAAATAAAAAATTACTATATACTCATCCCATAAAAAATTTTACATAATTATTCAACTACAAATGTAAATTTTTTAACTTTTAAAATTATTGTAAATTTTTTAACTTTTAAAATTATTTAAACAATAATTTATGACTGGATAATAATATAAAACTTTTTTACATCGTCCATATATAAATATTCAACTAAAAAAATTACTTAAAACTAGTCATGGGTTTATATATATATATATATATATATATATATATATATATATATATATATATATATATATATATATATATATATGTTAAATATTGAAAATAAATAATATTTAATGCTTGAATTTATATTTTATATTTTTCAAGATATTAAAAATTAAATTATTAATAAAATATCATTTGAATACGATTATTATACTTGATATTCACTAAAAAGATTAAATATTGCCTAAAATAAATAAAGATACGAAAAATTTAAGTTTTTATATCAAATCAAATAAACTGTTTATTTTTATAATTAATTATCCCATCAAATCGAATCAACCTGATTCTATAACTATTTTTTTCAATGATATTAATTGAATATAAACGATAATGCATCTTTTTCTTGAAATACTGAGATACATACTAAAAAATTGTTTAAAGAAATAATAAGTTTCTCATAAAAATCTAACATAGCTTATGAGAAAATGAATTTACTAAATGAATGTTTGATAGAGAGAGAAAATAATACCTAAAAATAATGAATTAATGATTAATCCCTCGTATATCTAATGGTTAAAATTATTTGATTAACTGAAAACATTTATACAAATCTATTGGATAAAAAGATTCTTTAATTCTTTTTCTGTTTTTTGTTTGCTGAATGTAAAAAAAAATCTTTATTTGATTTCAATAGAACTAGATATATAAAAATTTTTCGCCAGAAATACCTTAGTAGTAGAAAAATTTTCATTAAATACATTTCACTTTATTTCCTTGAGAGAGTTAAATACATTTCACTTAAATCTTATTATAAAATATTACATTTAACTAAAACTCTAAGATATTAAAAATAAAAAAAATTAACTCAATAATTTTTCATCACAATAAATTTTTTTATAATCACAATAAAAGAATTTACTACAAATTTTTATGTATAAACCCTTGTAATAGATAAAATTTAAAGACACGTTAAAAAGTTGATATTTTCTATTAAACGAATATCTTTATTTCGATTTGATTAGAATTTAAATATCAAAATTAAATTTATAAATATCTTTAACCGTAAAGTGATTTCACGTGATTCTGTTTGATATTTGTAATTCAAAATTGTATCAAAGAATCAGAATTTATATTGATTTTAAATTTTGAATTCAGTTGAAAAGTGAAATAAGGCACCACTATTTTGTGGTTGTAACTTTATCTTTCAAGCAAACTAAAATGAATTAATATTTTAGTGTGAATACGGTATTTAACAATTTTATATTACATTCAGCTACGAGTTTGACGCATCGTTTTACAAGGGTAAATAAGGTATTAACAATTTTAAGAGGGTGATGATTGGAATATTGGGGTGTATGCGTGTGCATGGACGTGTTCTAGTATTGGGATTTTTCTGCCAAAAGTGTGTTTTTTTTAAGAATGCCATGCCTGCCATAAGTGGTTAACGGATAGTGACGTGAAGTAATATTAGCACGTGCAAACTGTGACTAGTCTAACACTATCAATATAAAAAACAAGATAAGGTAAGATAAAATGTGATTGAATTAATTTATTATCCTACTAATAATTCGTCTAGCAATTTAGTTAGAAGATTAATAAATAAAAAATATTCCAAATTACCGTAAATTTGTATTAGAATTATGATGATGGGGTATATTAATATACACCAAATGATGAGGTATATTAATTATTTCATCAGATTTTTTTAAGTGTTTTTCAACATTGTTTTTAAAACTAAACCTATCATTGAAATAGACAATACACTAATTCTCAATTATAGTCGAGCTTGTATTTTTTTATAAGAAAAAACAACTCAAATAATTTCATTCATAATAAAAAGAAAATACATGGTGGAATGAAATCAAAATATTGTTGACTAGCAAAAAAATTAGACTCACTAATAAGCTATGCACAACTTGTTTTGTTTGTGTGCTATCAAACTTAATGCTAAAGTTGTGACTTGAATTTAAAAGACTCTTGTTTTTCTTCAATGAGAGATCTAAACTCATTATTATTGAAATTGTTAGAGTTGATGTAAACTACAACCAACTTACAATTAGACTCAAAAATGATGTTTTGGAGTTGCAAGTTCTCAACCCACAAAATAACTTTATAAAGAGCCAGTCCTTTAGATTCTTGGAGAGACAATGAGCCATTAAACAACTTTGTATGGGTACTAAAGAAGCTTTCATGGTGGTTACAAATAACAGCTAAAATTCCAAATTTGGGAGGGTCAGGAAATGTTGTAGTGTCGATGTTACATTTAAGGGAACCAACAATTGGCTTAATTCATGAAACATGTTGGACATTGTGATGGAGTGACTCAAAGTAATCTGTTCACGAGAGTTGTGTTTGTCATGCAAAAATCTCCAATCAAGTAGGTGTTGCATGCAAAACTGAAAAGAAAAAACAATTTTATGTCCTTTCTGCAAATCAAATGTAGAAACAAATTGGCCTTTACTTTTTGGGTGTAATCATACACATCAAATTTGGATGCATTCTCTTTTGTGGACTCATATTCATAACATAGTTGATAATACAAAATAAAGCTTAAATATATTTTTGGTCTCTGATATATACCTAAATTTTACATTTGGTCCCTAATAAATTTTTGCTTCACGATGGGTCCTAATATTTAAAAAAATTTGTCTGAGGTCCCTGCTGTTAATCAAGATCTGTTAACTGCTGATGTGGCCATTAATCGGACACGTTGGCATGCGACGTGTGGTGTCATGTGTACTCTTTGTCTAAGTGGAATTACACGTAGGAAAAAGTTTTTTTAAAAAGTAATTACGACATCGTTTGCGTGATATTATTTAGGTTAAAAAAATTAAGATTAAGAGATGTTATGACGTCGTTTGTGTAATAGAGAAAGGGCATAACGACATTGCTTTAGAACACAAACGTGATCCTCTGTTGTCACACTTTCCGTTAATGTTCTCCATAAAAGGCGATCAGGGTTAACAATTTGCTCTAGACTTGCTATCATGGAGGGCTTGTTTAGACGATGTATGGGTGCGACGTTTGGTCTTCATCTTCATGGTTGTGGTCCATGCACTTTTGGGGTTAGGGTTTCGTGCGATTGGAGGAAGATTCAAGTGTTGAAGCTTGTGGTCCCAAAAGTGAAGAATGTTAGACAAGTGGCCTCAGATATCTTAAGAAGGGGGGGGGTTGAATTAAGATATTACAAACTATTTCCCCAATTAAAATTCTATCAAGTTATAAATTCCCTTAATAATGAACTTCTTAAATATTGATTCAAATAGAACAATTTGAATATGAATATAAAACAATAATAAATAAAGGAGTTTAAGGAAAGAGAAAGTGCAAACTCAGATTTATACTGGTTCGGTCACACCCTTGTGCCTACGTCCAGTCCCCAAGCAACCCGCTTGAGAGTTTCACTATCTTGTAAATTCCTTTTACAAGTTCTAAACACACAAGGACAATCATTCCTTTGTGTTTAGAATTCTTTTACAACAAGAGACCCTCGGTCTCTTAATCCCTTAGTGAATTAAAAAGATAAGAAGAATGAATCTCTCTTGAAAGAGATAGATTTTACAATCTGAGCACTCAAATGATTCCTTAATGAATTGCAATTGAATTGGCCAAGGAATTCTTAAGAGGATAAAATGATTTTGCTTTTTGAGATAATAAACACATGTTGTTCTAAAAAACTCTTAGCAAATTCGTGTCTCAAGTCACATATATATAGGCCTTTGATGGTCATTCAAGAACCAAATGAAAAGATGTGACTGTTGAGAATATTTTCTGAAAATCTCCTCTGGTAATCGATTACAGTATGTGTGTAATCGATTACAAGCTTTAAAATTTGAATTAAAACGTTCAATAACTGCTGGTAATCAATTACCATATATGTGTAATCGATTACACAATGCAAATTTTGAATTCAAATTTTAATAGCTGTTGTAAATCATTTTTGGCCACTGGTAATCGATTACATCCTCTGGTAATCGATTACCAGAGAGTAAATCTCTTGAAAAAGACATTTTAACTTAAATTTCTTGGCCAAACCTTTTGCTACTTTAATTAGGAATTCCCTTCCTATTTAATATACCCTTCCTAAGACTCTAGGGACTGTCTTGATCATCCATCTTGAATATCTTTAATTTCTTTGTCTTGAATAAAGCTTTGAGAAACATGTGATCCTTTGGCATCATCAAAACATTCAGCTTGATCCTTTGTCTACAATCTCCCCCTTTTTGATGATGGCAATCCCTGAAATCAAGACAAGCTATATACAAGATGATAACACGTTCACACAAACCTTACTCCCCCTATCTTTTGGCATGTATGCCTAACTTTAAGGATTGATTTTTAATGATAGATTTCTAATTGATTTTAATTGATTTCTAACCTAAGTTCTCTCCCCCTTTGGCAACATAAAAAAGAACTAAGCAAAACAATCAATATCTAAATAGAGCCAAACAGTAAACCAAAATAAGTCCATACATTGTCATAACCAACCAAAGCAAAGTCGAGAAATATAATAGAACTGCAAGATTATGATAACTAGAGCAACAAAAAGCCAAATACACGGCGATAAAACAAAGTACTAATAATACTTAATCATAATAAAAAATCAGCTAAGATGATGATGGAGGCGGTGGTGGTGGATCAAAGCAAGTACGGATGAAGGAGACATCTTTTTCAACCTTGGTGATCCTTGAATCCATGGCATCGAACCGCATGTCGACTTGCAATTCCATGGCATCAAACTTGTCACCAACAAAAGTCTGAAGACCATCGAACTTGTCCAAAAGCCTTCGAAGAAGAGAGGAATTATCTTCAACTGGTAGGTTGCCTTCATCATCAGCGGGTTGAGCACCCTTTTTGACCCAAGAGCCATCATGCTCTTTGCGGTAACCAAAGGAGGCAATCATAGCAGCACCAATTAAAAAAGATCTCTTGATTGGAACATAAGGTTCAGAATCAAGAGGAATTTGAAAATGGCGAAGAAAGAGAGTGACAAGGTGTGGATATGGCAATGGAGCATTTAATCGCAATGCCTTATGCATGCGATATCTGACTAAGTGTGCCCAGTCAAGTTGACGCCCGATATGAAAGGCCCACATGATAACACGATCTTCCTCATAAACCTGGGCAAGGTTGGAAGATCGTGGAAGCAAAATCCGCACAATGAGATAATGAAGGATGCGGCTTTCAAAAGCCAATGAACCGGCAAGAAGGCGTCCAGTCATATCCGCATGGTTGGTGCAAACCAATTGGCGGGCATCATATGCAGAGAAATCAAATTTCCAATCATCATTTAGTGTACCTTCAAATGGTACACCGTCACTGGACAATTGGGTTAAGTTATGGAAAAGGGATTGGTCAATGACCATTTTTATCCCAAAAACCTCAGAAATCAAAGTGCTTTCCTGAATTTCAAGGTTACAATAAAAAGCTTTAACCAATTCAGGATAAACAGGAAATTGTAATGACATGAAAGGTATGAGACCTAAGTTCTGAAATGCTTGAATGCAATCAAAACTTTCAGCAGAAAAGAAATCCATATCTATGAACTTAGGGTCAATAATGGAACGAGATGAGAAAAGGTTTGAGTACCGTATCTGCTGTTCTTCGGAAGAAAACAGTGTGGAAGAGGATAAGGAGGGTGGAATTGGTGTTGTGGATGCGTTGGTGGCTCCAGAACGATGAGCTCTTGAAGCCGAAGCGGAGGTGGATGAACCCTTACATTTCTTTGATGATTATGCCATATGATGGAGTTTTTGCAAATTGCAATCGGTGAAATCAAACGAAAAATGAAAAAGAAGAAGATTGCAAGTTACGAGAGTCGATTTGATGAAGAAATGAGTAAGGTAGGAAGGTTTGAAGGTTTGGGAATGGATGGACGTTGCAAGGAGGAAGAGGCTGCGCAGTGGTTTCTGAAAAACGTGTTATTTATAGACCAGCATGCATTGTAATCGATTACAAATACTGGTAATCAATTACAGGTGGAGGTAGCCTACTGGTAATCGATTACATGAAGACTGTAATCGATTACAGGCCATCTGTTCTAGTGTAATCGATTACAGTATTCATTTAATCGATTACCAAAACAAAACAATAGCCTTTTCCTAAAATAAAACTCATTTCTAAGTCTAAAAACTTATATTATCTTAAGAGTTAATTATACCAACAAGAAAAGTAAAATAAATTAAACAGAAACAAGCGTCATACTTAATCAAAACACAATCAATCAATCATAAACTTTACCTATCCAAATCACTAAGGTCTAAAAGGCCTAATTCTCTTCTTATTGAAAAGAATATATCCTTTGGGAGAGGTTTTGTAAAGATATCAGCAAGCTGATTCTTTGTATCAACAAACTCTAGCAAACAATCTCCCTTTAGAACATGGTCTCTTAGAAAATGGTGCCTAATTTCTATATGTTTCGTTCTAGAATGTTGTACAAGGTTTTTGGATAGATTTATGGCACTAGTATTATCACACCTAATAGGTATGCGATCAAGAAGGATACCATAGTCAGATAATTGTTGCATCATCCATAAAATTTGTGCACAACAACTGCCGGCAGAGATATATTCCGCTTCAACAGTGGATAAAGCAACACTGTTTTGTTTCTTACTATGCCATGAGACAAGAGTAGATCCAATGAATTGACAAGTTCCACTTGTGCTTTTTCTATCAGTTTTAGATCCGGCAAAGTCAGAATCAGAATATCCTATTAAGTTACATGTTGAGTTCTTAGGATACCATAATCCTAAATTGATTGTACCTAATAGATATCTCATGATTCTCTTTACTGCACTCAAATGTGATTGTTTGGGGTTGGATTGAAACCTAGCACACATGCATACACTAAACATAATATCAGGTCTACTAGCAGATAAATAGAGAAGAGATCTGATCATACCTCGATATTGTTTCATGTCTATAGACTGACCAGATTCATCTTTATCTAAGTAACAACTAGTGCTCATCGGTGTAGCCATGTGTTTTGCACTTTCCATCCCAAATCTTTTGATCAATTCCTTGCAGTACTTGGCTTGGTTGATGAATATACCCCCTTGAGTTTGCTTGATTTGTAATCCCAGGAAGTAATTTAATTCTCCCATCATTGACATTTCAAATTCACTTTGCATATCAAGGGAAAACTCCTTGCACAATGAATCATTAGTGGATCCAAAAATTATATCATCAACATATATTTGAACCAACAAAATATCATTATGCTTTCTCTTTATCAACAATGTGGTATCCACTTTTCCTCTAGAAAATTCTTTTTCTAGGAGAAAATTGCTTAAACGTTCATACCACGCCCTAGGGGCTTGTTTCAAACCATAAAGAGCCTTTTGCAATTTATAAACATGATTTGGTTTATCTGGGATTTCAAAATCGGGGGGTTGTTCAACATATACTTCTTCTTGAATTAAGCCATTTAGAAAAGCACTTTTGACATCCATTTGATAGAGCTTAAAATCCATTATGGATGCATATGCTAAGAGCATTCTAATGGCTTCTAATCTTGCAACTGGAGCATATGTTTCTTCATAGTCTATTCCCTCTTCTTGATTATACCCTTTTGCTACTAACCTAGCCTTATTTCTAATAATTATGCCATGTTCATCTAATTTATTTCTAAAAACCCATTTTGTTCCTATGACAGGATAATTTTCAGGTTTTTCTACTAGTTTCCACACATTGTTTCTTTCAAACCGATTCAGTTCTTCTTGCATGGCAATGATCCAGTTATCATCTATGATGTGCCATCATTTTCTTCTATTTTCTAAACCCTTTTTGCACCATTTTAATTACTGATTGGTCTTAATTGTCAATTAATCAGGCAGTTTTATTATTTGGGCTCATTTAGCTAATTTGATGTTTTTAATCTAATTTCAGGAATTAATGAAACATTGGGCTTAATCCGGATTTTGGTTATGGACTTGAAGAGGGCAAATAAAGCAGCGCTTACCTTAGTTAATTTCTAATTAGGAAATTTCGCAATTTTATTTTATGTTGTTCAGTGTTTATTTTGTTTTGGGCCAGAGTATTGTAATAGGGCCCAGTGACTTTGAGTGACTCTTTTTAAATAGCTGACTTGGGATTCGTGCAGGGCATTCTATTCTGCTATTTTCATTATTCAGAGCTTTGGTTTTAGGTTTTCACGTTTTTCTGTTCCCTTGTTACAATTTTCGTTCTTAATGCAAATTTCCGTTTTCTGCTTCTAATTACGAGTTCATTCGTGCTTCTTCTTCTACTTTCATTTACGTTTCTGTTCATTTACGTTTCTGTTCATTTACGTTTCTGTTCATTTATGTTTCTGTTTCATGTTTCATTTGCGTTTTCTGTTTGAATCCATGGAAGGCTAGATTTTCTGGTGTTGTTTCCTTTTGATGACGAAGCCCAACTCTCTTTGAGGTTCCGCTTGTAATATGGGTTCCTGGCAGTTTTCCCTTCACCAGTTATCCCAATTTCGTGAATATTAATCAGTGCACGCTTCGTGTTCGATTAATTGCCTCTGAGCCTAACTTGCGTTCATGCTTAATGGACGAAGGGCTAACTGGTGTATGTGGTGCCTAATCACGTATTGAAAACCCTAAGTTGATTTTCGCTTAGTAAATTGAAACAGGGTTGGATTAAGTGGTTGACTGTTAGGGACGAATTTTCCATAACCCAGGATAAGAGAATGGCTTCTGAATCAGAGGAAACAACCCATTTTTAATATTAGTATTTTCGTATTCCAGTTTACTTGTTCTGCTTTTTAATTACCAAACAACCAAACCCCCCCATCGTTACTGTTACTGCAAGTATATTATGAACATTTGGTTTGTCACTGCTCGTTGGGAAACGACCTAGGATCACTTCCTAGTTACTGCATTTTCATGTTTATTTGATTCGGGTACGGCCTCGATCAAATTTGGCGCCGTTGCCAGGGAGCAGTGTCCAAAGGTTCATAATAGCTAGCTAGTGCTGTGTGTTTAATCCTTTCGTGTTTTATGTTTAAATTGTTAGTATTGTGTTAGTATGTGTGTTAGTGTTGTTTAGTGTCCTGGTATTTTATTTAATGTGTGTTCTGTTTCAGTTTTCCCATTAAGCGTTTCCCCTGTTTCAGTCTTGGGTGTTTCGCTGTGAAGATTGTGCTTGCGGCAAAAACAGAGTAGTAGTAGAAATCAATTAGAGACGGATTTTAGCGACCACCCATGCTGAATTATTTGAGATTTTTTGTTTTAGTAGCTAGGGTTATTATTTTTGGCTGAATTTTTTTGTGGTAACTTCTTTTAATCCATATTTTGTGAGAAAAATAGCTAGAGCTTTTAGTTTGGTCAGATTTGAAAGTTCCAAAAAACTAGCAAATTTTGTGTTTGTCAAAACTTCAAACGGCCATAACTTTTGCTCCGGTTATCAGAATCGCAATTATTATATATGCATTTGGGGTAGAAAAAAATTTCCTACGCCGTGGCAGTTTGCCATAGGCCGGCTGAGGTCTCCATCGTCCAAAAAAAGCGATTCTGTCAAAAGTTTTTTATTTTTCAAGTTTTATTCACTTATTTTTCTTAACCTACCAATTTTAGCTTTCATAGTTAGACTTTGAATTTTTGTCTGAAATTTTTTGTGCTATCTTCTCATCATTTTATAAGGTTGCTCACAAAATTTTAAGTCATTTGGATATCATTTGAGGGTAGCTGTAGTTCAAACCTACACCTTTATTTACATGACAAGGCAACTAGTTGTGTGCATGCTGAATGTAGTGTATGACTAGAGGCAATCCATCTGACTTACAACCCTTTGATCCTGAGATAGATAGGACATTTCATAGATTAGTTAGGCATCATTTTATACCTTTTGATCATTCTGAGCATTCCATAACTGGTGAATCTGTACTTTCTGTTATTGGTGATTTTGAACATCCTGATCTTGAGCATTATAATTTTGAGCATTCTGATTCTGAGCATTCTGATTTTGCACATTCTGAGAACATGGCACAACCTCCACCTTGTGAGAGGACTCTAAGGGAAATGGCTGCACCTGATTTCACCTATGAAAGCTTGTGCATCCAATACCCTGATGAGGATGTCCCATATGTTCTTAAAACTGGACTGATTCATTTGCTTCCAAAGTTTCATGGCCTTGCATGTGAAGACCCGCACAAACATTTGAAAGAATTTCACATTGTCTGCTCCACCATGAAACCCCCAGATGTCCAAGAGGATCACATATTTCTGAAGGCTTTTCCTCATTCATTAGAGGGAGTGGCAAAGGACTGGCTGTATTACCTTGCTCCAAGGTCCATCACGAGCTGGGATGACCTTAAGAGAGTATTCTTAGAAAAAAATTTCCCTACTTCCAGGACCACAACCATCAGGAAGGATATCTCAGGTATTAGACAACTCAGTGGAGAGAGCCTGAATGAGTACTGGGAGAGATTTAAGAAACTATGTGCCAGTTGCCCCCACCATCAGATTTCAGAACAGCTTCTTCTCCAATATTTTTATGAAGGACTCAGTAATATGGAGAGAATTATGATAGATGCTGCCAGTGGTGGAGCCCTTGGAGACACGACTCCTGCTGAAGCCAGAAATTTAATTGAGAAGATGGCCTCCAACTCCCAGCAGTTTAGCGCCAGAAATGATGCCATAGTCATTAGAGGAGTGTATGAGGTAGCTACAAACCCATCTGCATCATCTGAAACTAAGAAGCTTGAAGGCAAACTGGATGCATTGGTCAACTTGGTAACCCAGCTGGCCTTGAATCAGAAATCTGTACCTGTCGCAAGGGTTTGTGGTTTGTGCTCCTCTGCTGACCACCATACAGACCTTTGCCCTTCCATGCAGCAACCTGGAGCAATTGAGCAGCCTGAAGCTTATGCTGCAAATATTTACAATAGACCTCCTCAACCTCAGCAGCAAAATCAACCACAGCAAAGCAATTATGACCTCTCCAGCAACAGATACAACCCTGGATGGAGGAATCACCCTAACCTCAGATGGTCCAGCCCTCAGCAACAACAACAGCAGCCTGCTCCTTCCTTCCAAAATGCTGCTGGCCCAAGCAGACCATACATTCCTCCACCAATCCAACAACAGCAACAACCCCAGAAACAACCAACAGTTGAGGCCCCTCCACAACCTTCCCTCGAAGAACTTGTGAGGCAAATGACTATGCAGAACATGCAGTTTCAGCAAGAGACCAGAGCCTCCATTCATAGATTAACCAATCAGATGGGACAATTGGCTACCCAATTGAATCAACAACAGTCCCAGAATTCTGACAAGCTGCCTTCTCAAGCTGTCCAAAATCCCAAAAATGTCAGTGTCATTTCATTGAGGTCGGGAAAGCAGTGTCAAGGACCTCAACCCGTAGCACCTTCCTCATCTGCAAATGAACCTGCCAAACTTCACTCTACTCCAGAAAAAGGTGATGACAAAAATTTACCTAACAATTTCTGTGCAGGTGAATCTTCTTCCACAGGTAATTCTGATTTGCAGAAGCAGCACATTCCCCCTCTTCCATTCCCTCCAAGAGCAGTTTCCAACAAAAAAAATGGAAGAGGCAGAGAAAGAGATCTTGGAAACGTTTAGAAAAGTAGAGGTAAACATACCTCTGTTGGATGCAATAAAGCAAATTCCAAGATATGCCAAATTCTTGAAGGAGCTGTGCACTAATAAGCGGAAGCTTAAAGGAAGTGAACGAATTAGCATGGGCAGAAATGTCTCCGCATTGATTGGTAAATCTGTTCCTCAAATTCCTGAAAAATGCAAAGATCCAGGTACATTCAGCATACCTTGTATTATAGGGAATAGTAAGTTTGACAATGCCATGCTAGATTTAGGAGCCTCTGTTAGTGTTATGCCTCTGTCGATTTTTAATTCTCTATCTCTAGGTCCCTTGCAGTCAACTGATGTGGTAATTCATTTAGCTAATAGAAGTGTTGCCTATCCTGTTGGTTTCATAGAAGATGTCTTAGTTAGAGTTGGTGAACTGATTTTCCCTGTTGATTTTTATATCTTGAATATGGAAGATGGATTTTCTCAAGGATCAGTTCCCATCATTCTAGGTAGACCGTTTATGAAAACTGCTAGAACTAAGATAGATGTATATGCAGGCACACTATCCATGGAATTTGGTGATATAACTGTTCATTTTAATATTCTGGATGCTATGAAATACCCATCTGAAGATCTTTCTGTATTTCGTGCTGAAATAATTGACCATGTTGTTGATGAATACATGACTGATCTTTATTCTAATTTGCATGCTTCTCACTCTTCATGCATTGAATCTGGAATTGTACTTGATCATATGTCTGAATTTGATGCTGAGAGTGAATCTGAGAGTGATATTGATTGCATGTCTGGTGGTGGTGTTTTACCTCTCGAGATTTATTTTATAGAGTCAGATAGGACTAACCATGTTTCAGGAAGTACACATACCTCTGACTTTCTTTATGAGGTAAAGGCTGAGAAACCATCTCCTTCTACCATTGTCCAGCTGGCCACACCAGAATTGAAGCCTCTGCCATCAAATTTAAAATACGCTTACTTGGATGATAGCAAGAGTTTTCCAGTGATTATATCTGCCTCCCTTGCTGATGAGCAAGAGGAGAAGTTGTTGTCAGTTCTCAAGAAGCATAAGAAGGCTATAGGCTGGACCCTGGCGGACATTCCTGGTATTAGCCCATCCACATGTATGCATCGAATAAATTTAGAGGATGGAGCTAAACCAGTAAGACAGCCACAGAGAAGACTCAACCCGGTGATTCTTGATGTAGTGAAGAAGGAGATAACCAAGCTTTTGCAAGCTGGAATCATTTATCCTATCTCCGACAGCCAATGGGTGAGTCCCGTCCAGGTAGTCCCGAAAAAGATTGGCCTCACAGTGATCAGAAATGAGAAGGAGGAGCTGATTCCTACTCGGGTGCAGAACAGTTGGAGAGTCTGCATTGACTATAGGAGGCTGAACCAGGTTACCAAAAAGGACCATTTTCCCCTGCCATTCATTGACCAGATGCTTGAACGCCTGGCAGGTAAATCCCACTACCGTTTCCTTGATGGTTTTTCTGGTTATATGCAAATTACTATTGCTCCTGAGGATCAGGAAAAGACCACATTCACCTGCCCCTTTGGCACTTTTGCCTACAGGAGGATGCCTTTCGGCCTGTGCAATGCCCCTGGTACCTTCCAGCGGTGCATGATTAGTATTTTCAGTGATTTTTTAGAAAACTGCATAGAGGTGTTTATGGATGATTTCACTGTATATGGATCCTCTTTTGATGGTTGTTTGAATAGTTTGGAAAAAGTTTTGAATAGATGCATTGAAACTAACCTTGTTCTAAATTTTGAAAAATGTCATTTTATGGTTGAGCAAGGTATAGTTTTAGGCCACATTATTTCCAATAAGGGTATTGAAGTAGATCCTACAAAAATTTCTGTTATTTCACAATTGCCTTACCCCTCTTGTGTGCGAGAGGTGCGATCTTTTCTTGGTCATGCAGGATTCTACAGGCGCTTTATAAGGGATTTTAGCAAAGTAGCCCTTCCACTGTCCAACTTGTTGCAAAAGGAGGTGGAGTTTGACTTTAATGACAGATGCAAAGAGGCTTTTGATTGCCTCAAAAGAGCGTTGACTACCACCCCCATCATCCAGGCACCCGATTGGACAGCCCCTTTTGAGCTTATGTGTGATGCATCAAATTATGCATTGGGGGCTGTCCTTGCTCAGAAAATTGATAAATTGCCCAGGGTGATATATTATGCTTCTAGGACTTTAGATGCTGCCCAAGCAAATTATACTACTACTAAGAAAGAGCTTCTAGCCATAGTTTTTGCTCTTGAAAAATTTCGATCTTATTTGCTTGGTACTCGCATTATTGTTTATAGTGACCATGCAACTCTAAAGTACTTGTTGAAGAAGGCTGATTCTAAGCCTAGGTTGATCCAATGGATGCTCTGGCTCCAAGAGTTTGACTTGGAGATCCGTGATAGGAGCGGAACACAAAATCTAGTTGCTGATCATTTGAGTCGGATCGAACGTGTCTCTGATGCAGATTCACCTATTCGGGATGATTTCCCGGATGATCATTTGTATATATTGTATAGTATTTCTGACTCTCTTTCTACTCCCTGGTTTGCTAACATTGTCAATTATTTAGTTGCCTCTGTTTTTCCTCCCTTAGCATCTAAGGCCCAAAAAGATAAAATTAAAAGTGATGCTAAGTATTTTATTTGGGATGACCCCTACTTGTGGAAATTGTGCAATGATCAGGTCATTAGACGGTGCATTCCAGATCATGAGACTGACTCAGTCCTGCAGTTTTGTCATTCTTCCGCACCGGGAGGTCATCTGGGTGTTCAAAGGACAGCTCGCAAAGTGCTTGATTGTGGTTTTTATTGGCCCACCATCTTTAAAGATGCGTGGAAGATCTGCAGCACTTGTGAGCAGTGTCAGAGAGCAGGAAATACACTTACATGGTGACAGCAAATGCCTCAGCAACCTATGCTATTCTGTGAGGTGTTTGATGTCTGGGGTATAGATTTCATGGGTCCTTTTCCTGTCTCTTTTGGTTATGTTTACATTCTCCTTGCAGTTGACTATGTTTCAAAATGGGTGGAAGCCAAGCCCACTAGAACTAATGATGCTAAAGTTGTTGCAGACTTTGTCAGGTCTAATCTGTTTTGCAGGTTTGGAGTACCTAAAGCAATTGTTAGTGATCAAGGAACCCATTTTTGCAACAGGACAATGCATGCCCTGCTTAAAAAGTACGGGGTGGTACACAGGGTATCCACACCATACCACCCCCAGACCAATGGACAGGCAGAAATTTCTAACCGAGAAATCAAGCGAATTTTAGAGAAGATTGTGTAGCCAAGCAGGAAAGATTGGAGTACCAGGCTTGATGATGCTCTCTGGGCACATCGGACTGCCTACAAAGCACCCATAGGAATGTCTCCTTATCGGGTTGTCTTTGGAAAGGCATGTCATCTTCCAGTGGAAATTGAGCACAAAGCATACTGGGCAGTGAAGACTTGCAACTTCTCTATGGATCAAGCTGGCGAGGAAATGAAGTTGCAACTGAGTGAGTTAGATGAAATCCGCCTAGAAGCCTACGAGAATGCCAAGTTCTACAAAGAAAAGACCAAGAAGTTCCATGATAGTATGATAGTTAAAAAAGACTTCGTGGCTGGGCAAAAAGTGTTATTGTATAATTCTAGGCTTGGACTCATGAGTGGTAAGTTGAGGTCTAAGTGGATTGGTGCTTTTGTTGTTACTAATGTTTTTCCTTATGGTACAGTTGAGATCAAAAGCGACTCCACAAACAAGAGCTTCAAGGTCAACGGAC
This sequence comes from Glycine soja, assembly GCF_004193775.1. Taxonomy (NCBI): domain Eukaryota; kingdom Viridiplantae; phylum Streptophyta; class Magnoliopsida; order Fabales; family Fabaceae; genus Glycine; species Glycine soja. The sequence goes on from NC_041010.1 coordinate 34,675,333, forward strand.
ATCGACTTAAGCCATTCCTCACGAACCCTTCTTTAGTGGACGTAGTGGTGGAAGAGACTTCCTTACTCCACCCTACTCTTCCTCCACCATGACTTAGGGAGTTTTTCTTTTCCTATCTCCTTCTTTGCTTTTATTACACTTGTCCGATTCTCTTTGATGATTTAATTGTTTTTAATCTTTTAATTGTGCTACATTGAGGACAATGTGTTGTTTAAGTATGGGGGGGGGGGGGGAGTGTTCTTTGGTTTTGCTAGTTTTGTTGGTTTTGTTAATTTGTTAGTTGTGTTAATTTGTTAATGTTGTTAGTTTCGTCGGATTTTTAGTTTAATATTTTGGGTCAATTTTGTGTACACGTACGACTTTGCATGTTTTTCTTTGAATTATAGGATATGTTCAAGAAATGGGTAATTGTTTTGAAAATAAAAGTTCTTGACATTTTGTGACTTGAAATCCTTGATTCTTCTCTACATGTCATGATAGTTTTGAAAGCTCAATTTGAAAGTGATGATTTTACCTTTGTGAGAATTTGAGCCATCCATCATCATAATCATTTGGTATGTTTTTCCCCATTGATTGCTTGCACAATAGCCTTGGCTTGATTCTTGTTGATGCGTCCTAATTCACATGCATATTTGGAAATGATTGAGGCAATTTTGTTCTTATAAGCTTCTAGCCAAATGGACTTACCTTGAATTAATTCCTTTGATAGCCCTTTTGAGCCTTGTTTCCCTTTCCTTGTTTTGAAGCTCACTACAAGCCTTAAGTGAAAAACCATGATATCACCATATCCTTAAGGAATTTTGGAGCTTTGGAATTGTTTTGGGAATAAGTGTGGGGGGTTTTGTTTCATTGGACAATTTGTTTTGTTGGCTATGCTTCATGATGTATTTTGGGCCATACTTGATGTACATTGTATATTGGTTAAATGTTGGACATGCTGAATGAAATGTTGTTTCTCAAAGGCTATAGAGTAAAAAAAAAAAATTCGAAAAAAAAAAGAAAAGCAATAAAGTTGAGTGAATAAGATCTTAAATGGCACAAGAATGATGAAACTCTTGGTTCTACTCTTCATGTTTAAATTTTATCTTTACTTCTTTTTATTTTCTTATTTTTTCTTAATATGCACTTATTCCCCATTGCTCCTTTATCCCTTTGGGATTTAGCCACTTATTCCATATTTTTCCATACCTTGTCCTTGGCCCCATTACAACCTTAAAAGACCTTTTGATCCTCATGTGCTTGTGTTTATGGGTTGATTGTCAATTTTTGAATCTTGCCAAGTTTATGTGGTGTTTGCTTTCATGGGTGCTTTGAGGGTAAATAGTAGCCTAGACACTTGAGAGATAGAGTGTATATCTTGTGAGGCTTTATCACTTTTCATTCTTGAGCTGATTAACTATTTTGCCATGATTGGGTTGCTTGGATGATTTTCATGAATGTCTTGACTTTTTGGATCTCCTTATGTTAGATGTTACCAATTCCTTTCATTCCTTGATGTTCATTGAGAAATATGTGAATGTTTTTGTTTGTCTCCCTTTGATATCCTTGGATTTTGTTCTTTGTTTCATTTTGCCCAGGAGTGCAAAAGGCTAAGTATGGGGGGTTTTGATGTGCCATCATTTTCTTCTATTTTCTAAACCCTTTTTGCACCATTTTAATTACTGATTGGTCTTAATTGTCAATTAATCAGGCAGTTTTATTATTTGGGCTCATTTAGCTAATTTGATGTTTTTAATCTAATTTCAGGAATTAATGAAACATTGGGCTTAATCCGGATTTTGGTTATGGACTTGAAGAGGGCAAATAAAGCAGCGCTTACCTTAGTTAATTTCTAATTAGGAAATTTCGCAATTTTATTTTATGTTGTTCAGTGTTTATTTCGTTTTGGGCCAGAGTATTGTAATAGGGCTCAGTGACTTTGAGTGACTCTTTTTAAATAGCTGCCTTGGGATTCGTGCAGGGCATTCTATTATGCTATTTTCATTATTCAGAGCTTTGGCTTTAGGTTTTCACGTTTTTCTGTTCCCTTGTTACAATTTTCGTTCTTAATGCAAATTTCCGTTTTCTGCTTCTAATTACGAGTTCATTCGTGCTTATTCTTCTACTTTCATTTACGTTTCTGTTCATTTATGTTTCTGTTTCATGTTTCATTTGCGTTTTCTGTTTGAATCCATGGAAGGCTAGATTTTCTGGTGTTGTTTCCTTTTGATGACGAAGCCCAACTCTCTTTGAGGTTTCGCTTGTAATATGGGTTCCTGGCAGTTTTCCCTTCACCAGTTATCCCAATTTCGTGAATATTAATCAGTGCACGCTTCGTGTTCGATTAATTGCCTCTGAGCCTAACTTGCGTTCATGCTTAGTGGACGAAGGGCTAACTGGTGTATGTGGTGCCTAATCACGTATTGAAAACCCTAAGTTGATTTTCGCTTAGTAAATTGAAACAGGGTTGGATTAAGTGGTTGACTGTTAGGGACAAATTTTCCATAACCCAGGATAAGAGAATGGCTTCTGAATCAGAGGAAACAACCCGTTTTTAATATTAGTATTTTCGTATTCCTGTTTACTTGTTCTGCTCTTTAATTACCAAACAACCAAACCCCCCCCCCCCCCATCGTTACTGTTACTGCAAGTATATTATGAACATTTGGTTTGTCACTGCTCGTTGGGAAACGACCTAGGATCACTTCCTAGTTACTGCATTTTCATGTTTATTTGATTCGGGTACGGCCTCGATCAATCTACTATGGCATCTTTTATATTTTTAGGTTCAATCATAGATACAAAAGCCATATTATTGCATAAATCTTTAAGAGAGTGTGTAGTTGTTACCCCTTTTGAGATATCACCAATAATGTTGTCAAGGGGATGATCTTTTGAAGCTTTCCATTCTTTTGGAAGTTCATAATTGGATTTGACTTCTTCTGGAGGATCTTCATTGTTTCCTTTACCATTTCCTTTAGAATCTTGTCCATGAATGTGCATTTGTTCTAAAGAATCTGCAATATCATCTAGCATATTCTTTCTTGACAAGATAGCATTAGATTCATCAAAGGTAACATGAATGGATTCCTCAATATTCATAGTTCTTTTATTATATATCCTATATGCTTTGCTTTGTAATGAATATCCAAGAAAGATGCCTTCATCAGATTTTGCATCAAATTTTCCTAGATTATCTTTACCATTATTAAGCACAAAGCATTTGCAACCAAAAACATGTAGATGTGAAATGTTGGGTTTTCTACCATTATATAACTCATATGGGGTTTTCTTTAAAATGGGTCTTATTAAGGCCCTATTCATGATGTAACATGCAGTATTAACCGCTTCAGCCCAAAAATATTTTGGAAGAAAAGTATCATTTAATAAAGTTCTAGCAATTTCTTCCAATGACCTATTTTTCCTCTCAACAACTCCATTTTGTTGAGGGGTTCTAGGTGCAGAAAAATTGTGTTCAATACAATGTTCTTCACAAAATGATTCAAAATCTTTGTTTTCAAACTCACCCTGATGATCACTTCTAATGGATGCAATCTTAAGATTTTTCTTGTTTTGTATAACTTTAGCAAGTTTTCTAAATGCTTGGAATGCATCACTTTTATGAGTAATAAATAATGTCCAAGTATATCTAGAGAAATCATCAACTATAACAAGGGCATAGTAATTTCCTCCAAAACTCATGGTTCTAGATGGACCAAATAAATCCATGTCCAATAATTGTAAGGGTTGAGTAGTTGAAACAATATTTTTAGGTTTGAATGAGACTCTAGTTTGTTTTCCCTTTTGACATGCATCACATAGCTTATCTTTTTCAAACTTCAATTTAGGCAAACCAACTACTAAATCTTTTGAAATTAATTTATTTAAGTGATCCATGTTTATGTGAGCAATTCTTTTATGCCATAACCATGGATCATCATCTTTGCTAAGAAAACAATGATTGTTTTCTAGTTTTAGGCTTAAGTCTATCATGTAAACACTGTTGACTCTATGTCCTACATGCTTTATATTAATGTCATGCTTATGTTCTATAAGACATTTTTGAGAATCAAATGATACTAGATAGCCTTTGTCACATAATTGACTAACACTAAGCAGGTTATGCTTAAGATCTTCAACAAGTAGAACATTTTCAATGGAGTTTGAAGAATTTGTACCTATTTTACCAACTCCAAGGATTCTACCTTTGTTGTTGTCACCATATGTTACATGCCCGCTTTTCTTTGGAGAGATATGTGTAAACTTTGATGCATCTCCAGTCATATGTTTTGAGCATCCACTATCTATGTACCACTTCTTCCTCAAAGACACCTACATAATCAAGTTTTTGACTTAGGTACCCAAACTTTATTGGGTCCTTGTGTGTTAGTATAAACTGAGGATCCTTTTGGGACCCATATCATTTTAATGTTGCTGTAATTTTTCTTAAAGTAGCAAGTAGATATGCCATGTCCTTTTCTTCCATAGTAAAAACAAGTGATAGAACTAGAATTATATTTTTGTGTGGAAGTAGAGAAGTTTTTATGAAACTTTTGTTGTTTTTCAGATTTATACCCTAGTCCAGCCTTATTGGAAACATATCTTTGTTTTCCTAACATGACATCTAAATTATTTTTACTATAAGAAAATTTTGCAAGTGAGTTTTTCAACTCTTTAATTTCTTTTTCATATTTTTCACAACAACTACAAGAATCTGATATTTTCTTGTCAGAAATAGTAGAGATATGAACTTTTTCATTTGTTTTAGAAATTGAGACTTCATTTCTAAGATGATCTAATTCTTTGTTTAATTTTGAAATTTCATTTTCTAAATTTGAAATTGTTTTCTTAGAAGATGAAACTAACTTTGCAAGTTTAATTGACTCTTTATGCAAATCAGCAAATGCATCTTGCAATTCATCAAAAGAAATAGATAAGTTATTTGAAGATGTTACCTCTTCATCACTTTCATAACTTTTAGCCATAAGGTAGAGATTTATCTCTTCATTTTCTGAATCTTCAGAAGATTCCATATCGTTTTCATCCCATGTGATGTATGCTTTCTTCAATTTCTTTTCACTAAGATTTTTCTTTTCAGACTTCTCCATCTTTTTCTTGAAGATGGGACAATCAACCCTCAGATGTCCAGGTTGATTGCACTCAAAGCATTTTAGAGTAGAGGATGAAGTTTTTGTCCTTCTCTTAGATTTAAAATTGGGTCGCCTTTGATTTCCTCTTACTTTAAGAAACTTGTTGAATCTTTTTACAAAAAGGCTTAGATCATCATCATCATCTAGATCATTTTCCTTATCACTTTCTTCTTGGATTGAAGATGATGCTTTAAGAGCAATTCCTTTCTTTTTCTTGTCATTTTCTTCATGTTGGCGTAATCTCAATAATTCCATCTCGTGTTCCTGTAACTTTCCAAATAGAGTGGCAAGAGACATGTTAGATAAATCTCTTGATTTAGTAATGGCCGTTACTTTAGGTTGTCATTCTCTACTTAAACATCTTAACACTTTGTTTATGAGATCCTCATTTTGAAATTCTTTACCTAAGGCTGCCAGATGATTTACTATATGTGTAAATCTCTTTTGCATGTCTTGAATGCTTTCATTTGCATTCAATCTAAACAGTTCATACTCATGGGTTAGTGTGTTTATCCTAGATCTTTTAACATCTGTAGTTCCTTCATGTGTTAATTGTAGAGTGTCCCACATTTCCTTAGCACTCTTACAATTTGAAACCCTGAAATATTCATCCATTCCCAGGGCAGATGTTATTATGTTTTTGGCTTTTAGATTGTATTGAACTCGTCTTCTATCCTCTTCAGACCATCTATCTCTAGGTTTTTCTATTGTTATGCTTCACTTGATGTGCTACCATCTGTTGTAATCCTTTCTACTGTGGTGGGTATATATGGCCCTATTTCTATGGCTTCCCAAATACTTAAGTCTATTGCCTCAATAAAAATTTGCATTCGGGTTTTCCAGTAGTGGTAACCCTCTCCATTAAAGATTGGAAGTCTATTGATAGAATTTCCTTTTGGAAATAAGGAATTTGCTGAGGCCATTTTTCTTGAAGCTTCTAAACTTTATACAAGAATGAAGCTCTGATATCATTTGTTAGACAAGTGGCCTCAAATATCTTAAGAAGGGGGGGGGGGGGTTGAATTAAAATATTACAAACTATTTCTCCAATTAAAATTCTATCAAGTTATAAATTCCCTTAATAATGAACTTCTTAAATATTGATTCAAATAGAACAATTTGAATATGAATATAAAACAATAATAAATAAAGGAGTTTAAGGGAAGAGAAAGTGCAAACTCAGATTTATACTGGTTCGGCCACACCCTTGTGCCTACGTCCAGTCCCCAAGCAACCCGCTTGAGAGTTCCACTATCTTGTAAATTCCTTTTACAAGTTCTAAACACATAAGGACAATCATTCCTTTGTGTTTAGAATTCTTTTACAACAAGAGACCCTCGGTCTCTTAATTCCTTAGTGAATTAGAAAGAGAAGAGGAATGAATCTCTCTTGAAAGAGATAGATTTTACAATCTGAGCACTCAAATGATTCCTTAATGAATTGCAATTGAATTGGCCAAGGAATTCTTAAGAGGATAAAACGATTTTGCTTTTTGAGAGAATAAACACTTGTTGTTCTAAAAAACTCTTAGCAAATTCGTGTCTCAAGTCACATATATATAGGCCTTTGATGGCCATTCAAGAACCAAATGAAAAGATGTGACTGTTGAGAATATTTTCTGAAAATCTCCTCTGGTAATCGATTACAATATGTGTGTAATCGATTACAAGCTTTAAAATTTGAATTAAAACGTTCAATAACTGCTGGTAATCGATTACCATATATGTGTAATCGATTACACAATGCAAATTTTGAATTCAAATTTTAATAGTTGTTGTAAATCATTTTTAGCCACTGGTAATCGATTACATCCTCTGGTAATCAATTACCAGAGAGTAAATCTCTTGAAAAAGACTTTTTAACTTAAATTTCTTGGCCAAACCTTTTGCTACTTCAATTAGGAATTCCCTTCCTATTTAATATACCCTTCCTAAGACTCTAGAGACTGTCTTGATCATCCATCTTGAATATCTTTAATTTCTTTGTCTTGAATAAAGCTTTGAGAAACATGTGATCCTTTGGCATCATCAAAACATTCAGCTTGATCCTTTGTCTACAAAGAAGGTGGTCCAGAAAGATACATCATTAAGTCTTGTTTATTGTATTTTTAATGTTTATTCTATCTTTTTGTCGGTTTGTTTTGTTAGTATGTGGTGAGGTGCACATGGTGGTTGTGTTATTGATTAGAATAATATTTTTTTGGGGGTTAATTTTTTTTTATTGTTGGGCAAAGATGCCTTTTCTGTGAAGGTTAATCACATGGATATTTTCGTTCGTAACCCTGTTTTGAAGTATGATGATGAAGACAAAACATTGTTGCTTGACATAGATGAGGACAAGTGGTCCGTCTTCAAATTGGTTGGCATTCTGAAGGACGACATCAAGTGCACGGGTGACTTTAAGCTATGGTGGACAAGGGTTAATGATGTTGGTCTAAAAGAGTTGGCCTTTGATAGTGATGCTCTTGAGTTGACAAATTTTGCATTGAGTAACAACAATGAAGTGAAATTTTATTTTAAGAAAAACAATGATAGAGGGGTTGTTGCTACTGAGGGTGATGTTGTAGCACTTGATGATGAGGACGAAGGTGTTAGTAATAAAGTTGTTGGGGTTGAAGCTGCCATCAATTAGTCTGATTCTATTGATATTGAGTCTGATGAAGGTGGTTCTGAAAGTGGGTCTGAGAATGATAATGAAGGTATTGTTTTTAAAGATAGTGAAGAGGAGAGAGCAATTGAGGGTAATGATGGTTTTGATAATGAGGATGAACCTTTAGTTAACCTCATTTCAAAGAAAAAATGCAGAAAAGCTTCTCATGTTGGATCTAGAGGTGGTCATCTAAATGTTGAAGAAGGAAATGGTGAATTGAGTGAGGTATATGAAACTAAAGAGCTTTACAGTGCTAGATATGAATATGATGAAGAAGACAAACATAAGTTTTTCAAATACAGGAAAGAAGAATTAACTAGAGATTTCCAGTTCAAGATTGATCTGGATGTTTGTAGCCAACGAGAGTTCAAAGAAGCAATTGTTGATCATTCTATAATGAATGGGAGAAAGGTTGTGTTTCAACCAAATGACAAAGTCAAGGCTAGGGCCAAGTGCAAAGAAAAATGTGGGTATGAGATTTTTTACAACAAGGTTGGGAGGAATTCCACATATATGATTAAGACTTGCAGACCAAAACATCATTGTGGAAGGGTTTTTAGCAACAAGAATGCTAACTCAAAATGACCATCGAAAATTGCTGCAGAGAAGTTAAAGTCCAGCAATGATGTAAAATTGACACAAATAATGAATGTTGTGAGGTTCAAGTATGGTATTAGTATAAGTTTGGTTGTTGCTTGGAAAGCCAAGATGATTGCTAAAGTAATAGTGGATGAGGATGCTATCAAACAGTATTGTTATCTAGAAGCTTATGGTGAAGAGCGCATGCATATATGTGTAGGGAACAACTACAAACTTATTTTAGAAAGACCACCAGGGTTGTTGCTTCCTGAGGAAAGTAACTTGTTAAGTCTCTAACCTTTGTTTACATTAGTTACATCTTTTAAAGCCATATGTTAATTACTTAAAATGACACTTATTATTGGTTTAGGGAATGACACCAAAAGGTGGTTACATAAAAGGAAACAAACACCTCAAATGCACCCTGGTTCAAAGACTGTGTAAAAAAGCAAAACATCCCCTTCAACTACAATTGATATAGGGCTATCCCAAGAACACAATCCGAGGACAGATTCTTTTCAAGAAGGAGAGGAAGATAGAAGGCTATCCAAAGAACATAAGGACCTAAAAGCACTTCATGAGTTGAAGGGTTCAATGACAAGGTCCAAAGCCAAGTTTCTACAAGAAGAGATGGCCAAAAGGATCAAGGATGGACTACTCATCAAAGGCAAGGAAGGAGAAAATCACAAGGAGATGAATTGGACCATGTTGAAGATTGTTGAATAGCCCGTTAAGCCGCACTAGCTTACTAAGTGCAATTCCAGCAATTAGGCTTAGCGCGAATGCTTAGCTTAACGCAATTCCAACCCGACGAGGAATTGGGCTTATTAGCACGAGATGTTGAACATCAATGTTGTTGGTCAAAAGTAACATTATTAATGTATTATACTTTATATTTGCAGCGAAGTGGAACACCTAGCAAAAGATTCAAGAGGTCTGAAAGGTCAACACCTACTGCAATAGTAGCCCCTACTAGAATTGATAGTCTAAGAAAGTTGTCAGAGCTAACAAAAGGCTAGTCTATAAATGATGTCATTTAAAGGAAAACATTGCAATAAACAAGATTGACTGAATTGTGTCACAAGTTGGCTTTTTCAAAGCAACCAACATCTAGTGTTGTTGAAGGTCTTGAGAAAGTTTTTTCTAATTTTATTGAACCCTTCTCCTTGATGTAACATTATACAATACTGATAAATTGTTGACTTTCAGGTTTCTCAACAAAACAGAGATACAAGGGTTGGGGACAAGGCCGAAATTGTTAGGCCATCAACAATAGTTATAAGAAGCAAAGTCAAAACAACATCTAAAGTTAGTAGTCTTTCTGTCGAGCAACAAGGAACACCTAAGTAGTGATGGTTTGGAAGTGAAGATCATATTTTGAAACCAACATTGAAGAAGAATTATTTTGTTGTTGTTTGTTTTTCCAGATTGACTTGAACTTAAATTTATCCATGTAATGATGTCATTTTAGCTGGCCTTTTTGTTTGTACCCATGGATTTTTCAATAGTCAAACTTGCACTTTGGTTTAATATTGTAGGCTTTGTTGCATGTTAGACATCATGCGCAATAATCTTTACTATGGAAACTATTACCTGACCAAACTCTAGTTAATGTCATTGTTATGACAAGTATGTTAATGTCCTACCATTTTGTTATGTTATCACAATTTTTGTTAATGCCATCGTTATTAGACTCAAATTTTGCAATTTGATAGAGACCTCATACAAAATCTTCCAATTTTAGCAATAAGGACCTCGTACAACGTTATGCAACTCCCTATGAAGCTGATACAATATTTGTTCATCATATAGACAAATTCTATCCTTGTGAGATGCAAGTCTCTCTTTAGCTGCTATAAGCTTCTACTTCAGCTCCTCCACTTGTGATAGACAAGGATTAACCTCTAAAGAATCTTGTAGAACCTTGGTTTAAATGTTTCACCAAATCATCCTCATAGACCCAAAATTTAGACCCTCTATCTTTCTGCACATTATACAACAAAAACAAAACACATGACGAAGAAGAAGCTGAAACACACATCAAAAAGCAACAAAAATAGACAAAAACATAACAGAAACCAAATAGGTCAAAAGTAAAATCTTCTTACATTTCACTCAGCACATTGCCAAAATATCTTGTCAGGATGCTTCTTCGAGATGTTGGTTGTATGAAATCACAATGTTTTGACACTAGTGAGAACCCTATTATTCTTTTTTTTTTGTTTTAATATAACTATAATTTAATTAAAATATAATGTCTTATCAGCAAACACGTCGTCATCTTACATGTAGATTTATTCCAACGTGGCACCACACGTCGCATGCCAATGTGTTCGGTTAACAGTCACATAAGCAATTAATGGATCTCGATTAACAGCAGGGACCTCTGAGAAAACTTTTAAAATATTAAGGACTCTTCACGAAACAAAAATTTATTAGGGACCAGATGCAAAATTGGGTATATATCAAGGACCAAAAACATATTTAAGCCTACAAATAATATGAGGAATTATGTTTTCCAATTGTCCTCAACACTAGCAATGAAGGAACTGATACTTTAGTCGTAGGTTTTTAGTGTATTTTTTATTAATGATGATAATGTATGTGAGAAATAGTTGAGCTTGCATTAATAAATAACAATGATAATTAAATATAATAAATAAATAATATTAAAACTATAATATTATAACTTTATAACATTAAAAGAATATTTTTATAGGTTAAGTCTTAACATTCAAAATACATATAATAGTTCCAATCAAATATATCATAATATTTATGTCTAAATGTGAGCTTGTTATTGTTAATTAGCAATAACAAAATTACAATTTAAAATATAAGAATAAAAAATCCTTTGGTTGATTTTTAAGTTTTAAAAATCAAAATGATGTTATACTAAAGCATTTTTACTGAGTCGTCGTGAATCAATTTCTTTAGGTTTCTTAATTTTAACTGATTTTCCAATTCTATGTTGGAAAAGCTCATTAAATTTTTCACCGTGGGAAACATATAAACATATATGGTGTGTTAGATATCATATCAACTTTTACAAGCTTAGACAACAAAAACTACAATGGAGAAATAAATGCACATGAATATTTTTCTTTTAAAAAGATGAAAAATACACTTCAGTCTTCTCCTTCATCATTCCTAACCCTTCCCTTCCAAGTCTTAACTCGTCGACCCTTTCTCCAACCACCATTGCCACCTAAGAATTGCTTGTCCTTGCCGTCCTCCTCCACTATCAAAGTTGCTTATGCTTTTAAGGTTGCTTTCACACTCACACAATCTCTTAGAACGTGGGTTTGTTTCTAACTCAATTTCAAAAGTTAATTCATAGGGTGAGGATTTGTTCCTTACTTATATACTATATCTTGACCTTATCTTTAACCAATGTGATACTTGGATTTTTTTTCCAATGCATCTCCTTATACCCAACACTTTTGGGTTTGTTGCTTGGATGACATGGTGGGTGATTCATTTAATGGATTTAGGATAAAGTCTGATATCATCTTAGAATATGGGTTTTGGTCTAACTCAACCCTAAAAACTAATTCATAGGATGAGGATTGTCTTTCACTTATATATTCTATTGTGGCCTTATTTCTAGCCGATACGAAACTTAAATTTTTCTCAACACTATCAATAGTCGGAGAGCAACAAAATTGTAGAGCTTGTGTTCACCAAACGGTGTAGACAAATTTCTTTCTTTCTTCCTTTTTCTTATTAGATATTCCAATGTATGAATCCCCATGGTAATTTTGTGTATTCACATATCTAACGCACCATAGTTATTTCTCACGATGGGAGATTTGATGAGCTTTCCCACCCTAAATCCGTCTCTACACAACCAACCCATTCGAGTTTGTCGTACACTTTATCATACACAAACTCTACTTTGTCAAGCGTTAGCCAGAAAAGAAACATGAACACCATAACCATAATCTGTTTCAAACCATGCATTCCTTCTCCAATACTATGCCCCAAAACTAGCTTCAGAAAATCCCTCCCCCCCCCCCCCCCCCCCCGCCTTCTCTTTCTCCTAAGAGAATAACTAAACTTAATTAACCAACTGTATGTAAATGGTTAAAAGAAAATCAATTTTATAATCATTAATATATAAAAACATAAATAATATAATCATATAGTCATGATTTGATATGGAACTTAAGAGGAATCAATTTTAGTTATCCAACCATAATAACTAATTTTACTTATCCATATAAATATTATCTTTTGTGTGAATTTGTGTTAATTGGTGGTTTGGTTTTGCCACAGGGATACTTGGGTTGGATGAATCTTACTTGCCCAGATGGATTGGTTATGGCTTTGGTTCACTTCTGCTCTTGAATCACTTTCTTGGGTCTGATTCAGCCACTGTTACACCGGCTCAACTTGTAAATTTGAAACTTAACTGCATTTTTGTTTTATAAGTATTTTTCATTTTTTGTTTGGTTGAGTTTGTTTCAATTTTTGTGTAGAGTACAAAGGTTTTGGGTCTGTCTTTGGTTTCGTTCTCGATTGTGCTGCCTTACCTTGGTAAATTTCTCAAGGTAACTATCTTACTTTGTCCATGTAGAATTTAATTCAATGTTTCTACCCTGAATAAAATGAATAATTTCAGTTAGACTTGGAGATATATATGAAGGGAAAAAAACTTAGATACAATTCTATTAAGTGTTATTTGTGTTGTTCTCTAATTGGAATTGAAATCTGTAATAAAAGTTTGCATTTAAGGATTATGAAGATTACGAAAGTTAAACTTCGATTCTGATTAGAGATCAATCCAAGCAACTTCTAAGAAACTGTGTTCAAGTTTTCTCCTATATTGAGCTCCATAAATTCAACAGCCTTACAGTTTCAAGAAGACTACTCCTTTTCTTTTTTCCTTTTTTAATATGTATAACAATTAAGTAACTTTACTTTTTTTTCAAGGTTTTAAATTGTGGTTGGGTTTGCAGTTTTGTCATAATCCTTGATATTGCTGAAAATATTGCAGACCAATGCGGCCAATGTATGTAGCTGCAATTGTGGTTGTAGAGGTGTGAAAAACCTTGATTTTGTTGCCGCTATTTAGTTGTGGGCAGTTTTTTAAAATCTTGCTTTTGTATGTAAATAAATATAAATATATATGTTGAGCTTAAATATGAATTTTTTCATGTATGATATTGATTCTCATTCAAGTCTAGGAAATTGTTAGGGTGCTCAACCAATGGATGAAAAGACTATACCGGATGATACGGAACAAATATTTGTCATGTCAACAGATATAGTGGATTGTCTGAAGGAGGACCTGGCTTGGGCATCATATGTTCTGTTGCGTAATACAAATGTCATAGCTATGGTAAATCTCATGGATTATCAATTTATCATGATTAATTTAAAGAAACTCATGGTAGGTTGATTGTTGTTGGGGTTCTTCATTTGTAGGTTACCTGCAAGTACCACTATAAGCTCTAATTGAGGCTTGTGAGATACCCTAACATTGAAACACCGCAATCTTCCCTACCCCTAAAATTTTATTGGGAATAAAAAACCAAAAACATATGGTAGGTTTGCCCCAAAATGAAGAAAAGGAAAAAGCCAAAAGGGACAATGATATGGAAGGTTGTGATCATACAATAGTATTTGTTGTGTTGACTTGAATTATATGTTTTTAAGGTGAAAGTTTGAAATTACTAGTTCAAAAGGTAAAACTGTCAAGTAACCAATGTGTAAATTGCACATCATTTCTACTAGACTTAAAAATGAATAGTTTTCTCTATAGTATATACCAATCAATACTCAACAGAAACTTTGAACAAGAATTTAACAGCATACCTGCAAACATCTCACATATCTTTTAGAAAAGCCTAAGTCATTCAGTGATTGCAACTCCAAAATCTTTGCAAGCTGGCGCCCTGCTGTCAATACCCTGGTGCAAAATAAACATCTCATATATCTTGAACTACGCTCATCCCACCAAACAAATCAATAAATATATGTAACATAATTATTATACTTCTCTTATTAATTGAACAAGTAAATGTAACACAGACTGTTTTAACCATATAATATTTTACCAAACAACTTATAAAAGGCCCAACTAGAGAGTATGGTTAACAAAAGGGAAGCATCATCTCAAAAAATCTACTCTATATTTAAGATGACTTGAGACGCTCATAGTCTTGAATAACCTCCTTGTCAAAATTTGTCTGCATAACTTAAAACATCTCTATTAAAGAAAGAAGAAAAAAATCTACAGTTTATAAGCATATATGCCAACAGAGGAAAATCTTATACTACAATAAGATCTCTCTGTTTCTATTTTTTGGTTATTGACTTACAATAAGGTTCTAAGTTTGGACTACCATATTGTGTTTAGCAAAGCTAATAATAAAAATGCTCAATAACTTTTGATTGAAGTAGTTTTTTGTGTTAAAAGCAATAACAACACAAAACATGCTCAAGCCCAAATGACAATATCACCTTATCACTAACAGCTTTTGCAACCTCCCTCCAATGAAAGAAAAAGAAAACATACACAGAATCCAATAAATATGAAGAAATATAATTTGCATCATATCCTTCTGGAGTTGTTTCTCCATCTATCTAGCCAAAATACAGTGTGCATCATTCCAAGATAACAACATCATGTAAGGTGTGCAGTAAGGATAAATATATCAGCTAAGGAGGATTTACTAAATACACCAATCGTTAAGGAACAACAATGCATTAACTTACATGTTGCTGTTTGTTTGCAAATCTTGCTGAGAAACCCAATCCGCCCCACTTTCAGCAATTGTACTCTGACATTTTTGAGCTACCTGAATTAATTGGTTGACCTGAAAATTTGTGAATCATATGAATTAGCTTCCAAATCAATACTTCTATATTGCCATACCAATCAACCTTACTTCAGAGAGGTAAGCGTTTTTCATGCTTTGCCTCTGACGCATTCAAACCCCCCTAGTGCCTGATTGGTACTATTCACCTTCAATTTCCTTGATATACAGTTCTATACTTTATAAAATAAGAAAGGAAGTTTCACTAGTGCCTACAAATTTCTGTACCCAAATGTCCATATTACTACTGTTTCCTTCACCAATTTTCATTTGTGCATACAGTAACGAGAAATATGATAGAAGAATACAAGGAGTTAATTATACAATCATGTACAGATGCAAAAAAAATTCTACAGAAATATTTGGAACATGCAAAGTAGACCACTCCAGGGTAATCCCAACTTCGATTAAAACCAGGCAATAAATGAAGATCTACTTCACAGAAATATTCTACTAAATAGCACCATCATCTATTCAAAACAAAGAGTGGCTGCAAAAGTGAAAAGCATTCTAAAGAATGCAGAATCGTACCTGTGGTGCAACCAACCTTCGAGGAAGAAGTTCTTCATGGCGTCTTGCACAGAACTCCCATGATAAGATATGTGCATAATAACAAGAATTTTAGGAAGTGAATATAAAAAACATTCAAATAGACAATATATTTAACTATAATAACAATTTTGTAACCTTCAAGTCTTGAGTGAATATGATGCGAAGTTGACCTTCACGAACAACACGAAGTGGCTCATATACACTCTCTTGAACTGCTTTTGCATATTCCAACATCATCGCACCAGAAGGAAATCTTGTTTCACGTGGCAAGTCCAGAAACAAAAGTTCATCAATTACTCCACTGCCAAGTTTTATTTCATTAAGCCTAGGTAACACTTCATAAGTTGCCTCTGTAAACAAAATGCAGAATGGACATAATATTAGATTACAAGATTTACATCGGAAATTTAAAGAAATAACATGCTAATTATCTAGCTTACAGGTACATCCAATGCAAAAATTGTGCATCTTCCACTATAGCACGATAAAAAACACTCGGTTATTTGACTTGCTTATTATTGATCGCATTTAAGCTCAGTTTGTTGAATTTGCTCTGTCTAACTTTCAAGTTTAAAACTAAGTTACAATTAAGAATGTGGTCATTGGTCAGCACTGACTTCACTGGGTACTTATCAGCCAGAAAGTTAAACAAAATGAAATACATATTGGAATTTTACAATGAAACTAAATTCCCACAATAACATATTATAGAATAACAACACAATGGCCGCTTTGGTTTGGTTTGATAAAGCAGTTTCTGTTTTCATTTCTTGATTTCAAAATATTTACAAATGTCATTTTTTTCACTCTGTTTCCTATTTTTAGAAATTTGAAAAGGAAATAGTGAAAACAAAAAATCTTCAATTTATAGTTTCTTACACAAATCTTTGAGAACAGGAAACAAAGTGACATTTCTGTAATTATTTATGAGAACAGAAAATGAAGATAAAAAAGGTTTTCTCAAACCATATAGGACTCAATATTTTAATTTCCAATATACTTACCAAATCCCCTTCCAGATTTAGAACCACATATGTCACACTGCCATGCATCCTGAACAAAGAAATATCAATGTCAATGTATGTACTCATCAAAGATTCAATAGCACTAAGAGATTAAAAAAGAAAACTGGTGTAGACCTAAAATATAAAAGAAAATAAATGCAATAATTTTAGACATAACTCTAGTATAGAGGAAATTTTAAGAGTTGTCAACAATTACATGATAAGCTAATAAAATCAATTAACATTTTGAATGCATGATTGAATATTTGATTATTAGCAAAGATTAAGGCATCCTATTTATGAAGCAAGAAAAACAAGGATAAATGACAAATGCAAAAATTACCATAGCTGCTTGGGGGAAAACACCAAGTGCATGATGCCCAACATTGCTATATAATGACAAGCACCACCGTTTCTTTGCACGAGGAGAGTAATATTCAGCCACAAATTTTCTCCAATAGGCAATACTATTATCCTGAGGCAAACAAAACATTCAACAACAAAGTTGTAACTAATCTAGAACTTCAGAAATACCCAACACATAAACAAATGTGTTCAAATATAACTAAGTTCCTGAAACCAAAGCAGTAACCTTGAAAAAGAAAACAAAAATAAACTTATGATATAGTGAATCTCAAATAGATTTAACACTAAGCACATGTAGCAAATAAACAAAACTCACATTTGGCCTTTGCCTTTGATGATAGAGATACTGCATCAATCAACGGGCACATACCCCACTAACACCACTGTCATATGGACGCTTGCCAGCAGAAGAGGGCTGCATCACTTGTTGCTGTAATTGCTACCTCAATTGCATTTGTTGTTGTTGCTGCTGCTACTGTTGCTGCTGTTGCAAGTGCGCTCGCTGCAATTGTGGCATTGACTGAAAGATTTGTTGTTGTCTTAGTCTCTGTTGCTGCTGAAGAAAAGCCTGTAACTGTGGATTACGACCCTGGAATTGCATGGGATCTTGTCTCTGAAGAATCTGTTGTATAACCTGCTGCTGCATTATATCTTCCTGTTTGATATCCATTCTAGGTTTCTTTGACAGATGAGACATATTATTTGGATCTAGAATGAAAGATCTTGGGACTTGTGCACCCATTTGGAGTAGAGATGGTCCAGTTTGTGATGCAGGCAAAGATGTAGCACTTGAAGCACCCTGTAGCTGCTGCTGATTCTGCTGCAATTGTTGAACATTCTGATCTTGATGAGAGCTCTGCTGTACTACAGAGGAACCATCCATCACTGATGAGCCAGAAATACTAATATTATTCGATGTAAATGACATAGGTGAGGCAGGTAATCATAAGTAAGAGTCTGTGTTAACACTGGCGCTTCTCTGCAAATGGGGGCCACCAGAGAGAGCAGAATTTGCATCTGTGACTAAAGAACTGGCTCCAACACTTGGTGCTGAGTTTGCCACAGTGTTCAAAACTGCATTATTAATATCCCCAGAAACTGGACCGAGGTTTGAACAACCAGCTCCTGGAACCGTGCTAGACGAGTTAACAAAAGATGAGCTTAAGTGAGAGTTAACCTCCAAGCTTCAATCTATCGCACAACCTTCTACCAAATCCACAAACTCCTGTTCCATCAAATGCACCCAAAAATTGTTATTTCCTTCTCAACACTGGACAATTACTGATATGACTCTAACAATGATAACAACAAAGAATAAAACATATATACATATTCATCAGCACAAGGAAAACACCAGCTAAAACTAATAAAAATTAAATTAGCAAACAAACCCGTCTGCAAATTGACCAAGACCTCAATACCCTTATCCAGGAAGCAAAACCACAACCCAACAATTTCACACACCAAATCCTAATTCTAACAGTTTTTACCTGCTCTTAGAGAGAAATTCACTTCAAAGAGAAAAGTAAGGTAACAGCTAACACTGTAATAAAATGCATGCCAGTGACAAAACATTAAAATGTCTAAATCCACTCCCTTTATTGTCTCATCAGAGCTATAACTACTCAATTTTCCATCTAAAGTAAATCAGAACCCAAATCCAATTCTTATTAACACTACGACAATGGTCGCCACGAAAAAGATCAACATCAAAGTGATAAAAAAAATCCGAAGCTCTGAATTGACACATTCAAACCCAAAATCAAACGGCAAAACCTAACAAAGAACTGAAAAGATAAAACAAGTATCCCCAATTCCACTCCCAGCATGCACAACAACAATTTAGAATCATAAGAAACTACGAAGTAATACGAGAATGTCCCAAACTCGCATCACCAAACAAAGGAAAAACGCAAACCTTAAACATAACACCGCGAAAATTGAAAAAACAAAAAACGAAAGGAAAAAAAAAGTAAATTATGTATAATTCTCTAAACATAAATTAAAATACAAAAACAAAAAAGGATTGGAGATCGATCAGTAGCGAAAAATTGAAAAGCTCCCAATGAAGCTTGCAAAACAAGTTCAGAGCCAAAACGAATCGTTTAGAGCTACTCACACACAGCGAAACCGCGAGCTGCAAAAAACCGAAGCGTGTAATGAAATTGAAATTGCGGAGAAGAAAAAAAGAAAAAAAAGAAGAAAATGAGAGAGAAGAGAGTAGTGTTTTATAACAGTGTGTGGTGACCGCTTTTACCTGCCACGCGCCATCGCGTTACCAGCAGTGGCCGGTCACGATTGGGACACGCGCCGTGAAAGTGATTGTGGAGCTTAGTCGGTGATAGATCCGCAGACGCTTGGAGACCACATTGCTGACATGGCGGGTTTTCAATGGGAGAGAGTTTTAAGCACGAGAGGAACTGTGTGTAGGTAATGTTCGCTCCGTCCCGCAACATCCATAAATATCTGATGTATAATTTTCGAGTGTAAAAGTCGATCAGTGTCTTATCTTACAATTTTTTTTTGGGGTAGTTAAAATTTTTCAGGGAGAAATCAAATGTTAACAAGAGGACTTATAGTATAAATATTTTAAACTAATCAACATTTTTTTATCAGTTAAAAGTAATCAACATTGAATGATAAAATAAAATTTTACCAGAAATATTTATATTTAAAATATAAGTTTGATAGTAGTGTAAAATAATTTTATACCGTTATTTAATCATAAATTATTATTGATATAACTTTTAAAATAATTATCATAAAAATTAACAATTTTATCATATATGATGAGTTATGATTAAATGACAATGTAAAATATATTCTGATATTTTGGACTTATCACATTTTTTTATGTTGTTCTTTCACGGTTAAATCATTTTAGGAAAAGTAGAAAAAAAATTAGAAGTTTAAAGGATGAAAGGAAAGGGCTTTGCAAGATAATTCATGAGATTAGATAGGGGTGATAGGTGATATTAAATTAAAGGCTTAATTGTAAAAGTAGTCTTTTTATTTATCTCAACTCACTACCTTCTATAATTTAATTAACCAAATGGAGTCTTTTTTTTTTTTTTCAATCTGGATATTTGAGTTTTCAATCCAAAATTGGGCGTTGACTATTAATGGATAACGCTGATGACCACATGTCATAATATGATTAAGACACGTGACAATCAACATGTAATAGGATTATGACATGTTATAGTCAATGTTATTCATTAACACTCAACTCCAATTTCGAGAATGAAAACTCAAATAGTGAGATTGAAAAAAAAAACGGGAGACTCAATTGGTAAATTAAATTATTGGAGAACTAATTTAGTGAGTTGAAATAAATAGGAAAACTATTTTTGCAATTAAGCTTAAATTAAATTATGTATTTTTGGGTATTTTTGTGTATCACTATATTAAATTATAAAAAAAAAAACATTACACAATAGTTAATTGCATAATAGAAATTAAGGACATGTCAATCTATAAATACACAATGAAAACTAGTTTTGTATTATTTATTTTTTACCAAAACACCAAAAAAGGCAACATGATAAAAAAAAAGTGTCAAAACCATAGGCCTTTAATAAAACTATCCATGCCAAAAATCTTTGGAGTGTTGCTAGGTGCACCCAACATGCTAACAAAATAGCAAAATTGTCCCTGCTTGTTTTTCTTCTTACGGATCAAGGTGATCCGTACGTTGATCCATAAGACACTTACGGATGAAGTTCATCCGTAAGTTTCTTATGGATCAACATACGGATCACCTTGATCTGTAAGAGACTTCCCGGATCAACTTGATCTGTAACTTCCGGATCAACTTGATCCGTAAGAGACTTCCGGATCAAGTTGATTCGTAAGTGTCTTACGAATCAACGTACGGATCACCTTGATCCGTAAGAGGAAAAACAATAATTTATTAATTAATTTGTTATATACAATAATCTATTTTTTTAGTTGAGATTCTTGTAATTGAAAATGATTATGCAATACATGAATTCAAACAGTACATTAACTTCAACATAGTCGAACGAAATTAAATTTCTATTAAATACTACAACTAACTCATGCTAATTTTGCGACAAGGACAACACGTCTTCCATTTGCGGTACAGGTTTACTGAAAACAACTAAAATTTCTATTGGCCCAATCTTTTTCCATTAGTTAGACTCAATGAGCACCTTTATCACGTCCTCGTTGATTTTGAGTTCAATTATTTCAAATTTTATAACTTTTTATGAATACTCATGGTGACTTGGTTTCCGAAAAAACAATCGTCTTACCATTTGTGTTTCATCAACACCATAAGGGGGAATCCCACGAGACACAACTTGTTTGATCAAATCCTTCAGTTCATCCATGGTACATCCGGTGAGAATGTCAAAGTTTTTGGGATTTTTTCCTGTGAACGAGTAACCAACAAACTCATTTTGGCGTGACATGTTCCACCTCACATTGTAATATAGCAGGGCATCATGAGTAGGGGTCATAGTAATTTCAAGTAAGTTTAAAATACCATCTGGGGTTCTAGCAATGCTACATAATAACTCAATCGGACCAACAAATGAAAATTCATGATTACACATTAACATAGTGTTAACATCAGCATCATCTTTCAATTGCATACATTGAAACCGAAATTGATTACCTGCATATGTGAAAGGCTGCCGGTAGTAAATTTCATCCAAAAGTTGCTTGTCGGTTAACTTAAGGGTATTGTGTATTCTGATTTTTAACGTTTGAAAATCACACCCGTTAGGTACTCAAATGGGAACTAGAGTGGAAGCTTGGAAGGAAACACCACTATCGTTGTGAACAATGGATCCATTTGGAAAAATAAAACCTAATGTGGAGTTCACAACTGTCTGACTGCTTGTCTCTCCCAAGAATGCCATAGTTTTTTGTAAGACTTGGGTTGATACTGAAACTTGTGCTTTCTTACAAGGTTAGGTTGTGCCATATATATAGATGAGTTTTAATATCAGTGTTGTATTTTTTAAAGATTGAAAATACGTATGCACATGCTTTCTGTATGTGTTGTCAACTACACGAATGACATGACATGCTTTAGCTTGCATCAGATTTGCATATGTAGTCATGCTGTGTAGGGTCCTTTCACGCGTTTTATGTTAATGCAGACAACAATTTATCATACACGATTTTCCACAATGTGTAGTCAAGTCAGACAACGATATATCATACATGCTTTTTTAGAATTAAGTAATAATTTTGTTATGGACGTAACAAATAAATTACATGTTCAAAACGATCAGGCATTTATAAATTACATGTTCAATCATCATTTATGTCAACATAGTCTCTCTTGAACATCACGAAGCTCTTGTAATGCTGCATTCTGCTAATATATGGATTTGGCCACGACTTCGCCTGCGGATGACAATTGCTAGACCATAACAATGATACAGGCGGTAAGAGACAACGTTCTTTTAAATAAACCTGTTGTGTATGCGAAAAAAATGTTAACTCAATCCTACAAAACTCATTGCATAATCATAAAAAAAAACACTTCATACTACAATGTACCTCAACAAAATGATTGTCATACACATGACCGATACAAATTATACGATGCAATGAAGAATTTGTCAGCGGTTGACTTCTAAGGGGAAAGAATGTCATGCTTTGTTGTTTAGACAAGGATACAACGATTATGTTATACCTTGATGCAATGACATGTCCCATGTCCGTTATATCCATCCACTTATCCGTTGTCACTTGAATAAAACAAATATGCACGTCAAACTTAATTTCAAACTAAAGTCTTAAAAATCAAATTCATAAATTACATACCTTGGTTAACCCATCAACAAGTAGTGACATCCTTAATTCCTCAAATCTCTTCGTGCCACCAAAGAGCTTGATACAGTCTTCTGAGAAATTGGCAAGTTCTTTAAGCAGATGGTTGCGGACCACCGACCAAGAGTCTTGACCCATACCTAATAAACCGGCAACCAACCGATATCCACAGTTACCATCACCTTTGACATCAACAATCTTATCAATGAAGTCGTGCATAAATGGCTGAAACTGGTCCAACATGGGCATCATCGTTCTTCAATTCGGTTGCTCAGAGGATGATGCAGTACGCCTCACCGACGAATTGCTATTTTGTTGTGATTCAAAGGCATCTACATACTCCCAGTAAGATGAATCGCGTTTTGTTGACCTTGGGTTCCTACTCGTAGTTTTCTTCGGTGTCCCCTTTGTGATAACCTTTGCTGGAGGAAGACACATCGAATTCTGATCAGGGTGTGTAATTTCCCAAAGTTTACTTCTTAGAGTAAACTTGCCACAAACATCAAGTTCTTCGAATTTTTGGTATATTGTTTCCATTACGTCCTTGATGCCCACCTTGGGCTCAGATAATCCTTGGTCTGAAAAACTGAGTCTCCTCCAGAACATATGGATTGAATCAAGTGGGATGCAACCACCAACATATTTGGATAACTCACAAGCACAAGGAAGACCAAGCGTGGTTCTCATCACGCAACCACAACTTGAGGGATTCTTGCCAGCATAGTGAACACGCTCTAATTCAGCAGCGATCTAATTTAAAGCATACCTTGAAACCATTCCAAGCAGCCTCCTGTATAAGGTTTTTTGGAACACATGTCCAACGACATGTGTACTTGTTCAAATGATGCTTTAATTTGTGTGTGCTGCAACGTAATCATGTTGTTCACGGCATCCCACACACTGCATAAGTCTCCAATGCTATTTTGTAACAGTCTTTTTAAAGACAAGTGAGCAGATTCAACCCTACATTTCAAATACACAAATAAAAATAAACATATACAATAATACAATTCCATAAATTTTTCAATGTTAATAGAAATAATTGAACAGTTTCATACCTGTTTGTTATTGTGTTTCCTAAGTGCATCACCTTATTAGTCTAGGCGGAAACAAATTTTTCCTTGTGTGGTATTATCCATGTTTCCTTGACATAGTCAACAAACATTGGCCAAGGTGCGCAAGCTATTTCGAGCTTCTTCAGACATTCATCAAATTGTTGTTCTGAAGGACAATCGGCCAAAGATCCCCAGCAATCCATGACATAATCCCAAGCATTTTTTTGCGCAATTAGTGATTTACATTTAGCCTTCACATTCTTGTTTATGTGAAAGATGCACAACAAATTTGTGCATTCAGGGAATACATCTTTCACTGCATTCATCAATGCTTGGTCTCTGTCAGTGACAATAACTCCAGGGAGGGCATCACGCTTTAAAAAAAGGCCTCGGAAGCGTTGTAAGCCCATACCAAATTATTAACGCGTTCACCCTCCACATATGCAAAACCGACAGAGAATGTCATCCCAGTCGGTGCCACCCCAACAAAATCGAGCAATGGGAGTCTATACCGGTTTGTTTTGTAGGTGTTGTCTATCAAAAACACCAAATTACATGCGTTGACTAACTTCACTGAATCAGGGTGACACCAAAAGATATCACGAACCACGTCTTCATCCTTTATTCTGTGCCAATAAATATATTGATCACGTTCAAGAAGCTTCATCAGATGTTGCATTTCAAGATCGCTTCCTCTTATGGAAGAACAAAATGCACTTCTTGCATTGTATATCTGTTTAATGGTCGTACAGCTATTGGCATTGTGTTCCTTCAGAGTTAGCAGAATGTTTCTTGGCTTCACCATGGACTTCGTCATATCAGCAATAAGTGTTTTTTCAGCTTTAGTCAATCGCCCCGCATATGGATGTCCAACTAATGACTTGGCCAATTCATGATTATGCACTCCACAAATCAACTTCACCATCCAGCCTTCTCCTCCAACCACTGGCTTGCAACGAAGCTTGAAGGGACACCCACATTTCCTAGTCCCAGTGTCTCTTCTGATAAATTCTTTTTTCCTACACTTATACTCGCCACTCCTTTCACAACCAATTAACACAAACGTACTCCTTCCTCTACTACTTGTGTTTGTGTCCGACCTTAAAATAACCGCCACAAATCCGTTTTCATGAGCCACGGATCGAGCCAACCGCAAAACATCCTCTCAGCACTCAAACACCTACAAAATCCACATAATTTAAGTTTTCTACCAGTATTCATTTTATTAAATATGTGACAAACATTAACATTATAACCTGAGAAGTCTTGAACGCATCCGAACAATCAACACGTGGTTCATTCGCACCACATGATTCTGCATTTTCATAATCCATATCCCCTCGTTCAGACATTATTTTATACATCCACTCATCTTTATCCATCTAACCAAATCAAACAAAAAATGGCCAAACAAAAAAATTAGTAATTTAAAAGAAAAAAGGAAAATAAATGCAAAAACAGATGCAAAAATGCAAAAACAGCAAATACCAAAAATAATACACTTACGGATCAAGTTGATCCGGAACTCATACGTACGTCCGCGACGAACAAACCACCATCTGCGTACCTCGTTTGCCGCCACCGACCACCGCAAAGCTCGACGCCGGAACCTTCACCTTCACCGCTGCGCTCAACGCTGCTACCCCCACGAACCAGAGACAATGCCGCACGAAAATGAGAAGCAAAACTTTTTGAAAATGGAGGTAAGAAGCTTTTCCAGAAAAAAAAAAATTGCATTTTTAAGGAAGAAATGTGATAGGGGCAATTTTGACATTTAATAGCTTTGCTGGGTGCACCAGCAAAAATGCTGGGTGCACCTAGCAACACTCAAATCTTTGACTTGCTCTAACGGTGTTATGATAGTTGTTAAAGTTGAACATCTTGAAAATGCCATTGTGCAAATTTGTTGTAATAGAGTTTAGATAAATAGCCCAAATTAAGTTCTCAATTTTGGCATTTAATAGCTTTGCTGGGTGCACCAGCAAAAATGCTGGATGTACCTAGCAACACTCAAATCTTTGACTTGCTCTAAGGGTGTTATGATAGTTGTTAAAGTTGAACATCTTGAAAATGCCATTGGGTAAATTTGTTGTAATAGAGTTTAGATAAATAGCCCAAATTAAGTTCTCAAGTTATGTACGCGAATTCTAATACCATAACCAATACGAGGCAAATATTCTTAGTATTTGTCTATATGGAACGCTGCTCTGAGCTTTTTAGGTGGTAACCGTAACATTACTGTCAATGGTATTGATTAATCTTGACACGAAAATGTGAGTGCCGTATAGTAAACTAACTGTTCATTAAATTGTCCAATAGATTACACTTGCAGGACAAAAACCCTCAAACAAAATCTCTACAGACCTACTCGAGTCCGAGTCCAAACAAATTCCATCAAGAAAATAACACGGAAACCCAAGTAAAAAAAACAGCATCTATTTAAAGTGTCCTGTACAAAGATAATAGGATAAACACTACATCAAGACATGATTCCAATATCATGGCCAAGTTGTGTTAGTCATGCCTTCCAGCCAAAACCCATGTTATCATCAAGATCACTGTTTAAGAAGGGATTATCCGTGAATTCATTGCCAATATCCTGAACCACATTTTGCAAATGTTGTGGCATCTCAGATGTTCTCTGATTGAATCGGTTGTTGCCACCAACTGCAGAAGAATCACTATTTGAAGCTGTTTTGAAGCTATTAATCCTTGACATAGGTCCATTGTTTCCTGGAACATTGGCAGAACCTCCGCTTAAGGATGGAGTATGGCCTCCAAAACCCATTGCATTCTTTGCATTGGGTCCACCAAGAGACAGTGGTTGCATTCCCCCATTGTTATTTGACATCTCCTGCAGCAGTTGATGGATCATCTGCTGCTGCTGTAGAGCTTGATTTCCTTGGGAACCATGAGAATGATTTTGTTGCAGTAAAGCATTTGAACTTAATGAGCGCTGTTGTAGGTGGTGTTGCTGCTGCTGTGGGGGTAGATGGGGACTTGGGAAACCACTAACAGATGAATTCTGCATTGAGCCTGAAATTAAAGCAGGACTAGCTCCTTGCAAAGCTGAAGAGGGACTCTGGTTTGAATTATTGAAAGAGGACCCTTCACGCTGAAGTGAGCCAGGGCTAGAATTCGTTGAATTTTGCCTCATGAGAAGATTTTGGTAGTTGTTCAGTGCTAAAGCTGCTTGGGCTGACCCACTCAAAGCACCACGATTTACCATATTATGAGAGTTGTTTATATGGTTGTTCAATCCAGGATTCAGAGCCATTAGCTTATTGAGTGTGTTTTGATCAGTTGGCAGACATTGAACATTTCCTAGCTGTTCCATTTCCTGCATCTTTTGCATCTGGTGCTTTGAGGCTGTCGCAAGTCGAGGATAATTTTTTAAGCTCTCTGCAGGAAAATATTGCATCAATATATATAGAAAGGCCATTGAGAGTATGAAAATACTTCCAAAAACCTAAAATTATACAACTAAACATTAGGAGTCCAGTGAGAGAAAAAGATGACTAAGAAAACACCCAATCAACTATTATAGTCACAAAAACAAGCAAATTACCAATTGCCCCAATTTTGTGCTCAGCACAGATATCTATTAGGTCTTTCATGCTATTGACAACTTCCGAAATCTGTAAACCATTGTAGCAGGCAACTATTAGAAGCCTTGATAAAAATAGAATAAGAAATGTATAGTTTTCTCTATACTACTAAACACTCAACAGAAACTTTGAAAGTTTGAACTAGAATAACATACTTGCAAACATCTCACATATCTTTTAGAAAAGCCCAACTCATTTAGTGATTGCATCTCCAAAATCTTCGCAAGCTGACCCCCAGCTGTCAACAACCTGATGCAAAATAAACATTAGTTGAAGCCCGAGTCTCACCCTCACCAAACAAATAGATAAATACATTTAACACAATAAATATACTTTTCCTTATTAATTGAACTAGTAAATGTAACATAGACTGTCTTAATCAGATATTTTTAAACCAAAGGAAGCCTATAGAATGCCCAACTAGAGGATATTTTTATAAAGTTTAGACAAAAGGGAAGAATCTCAAAAATTATAATCCATATTTAAAATGCAGTGAGATGCTCTAATCTTGAATAACCTCCTTGTCAAAATTTGATAGCATGACTTAAACATCTCTGTATATGCTAAAAAAAATTAATTCAGTGGAGCACCAGAATGCAAGCAAATGTGCCAACAAAGGAAAATCTTATACTACTACAAGATCCTTTTGTTTCCATTTTTTGTTATTGACTTGCAATAACTTTGATTTTATCTCATTTTTAGTATGGTTCCATTTCTCCTTTTCTGTGTTATAATTACCATATTGTGTTACAAAATCTAATGATAAAATTGTTCAACATTTGACTGAAGTTGTCTTTTGCATAAAAAGTAAAACAAAACATGTAAAGCCCAAAAGAGCCAGCATCACCTTATCTCTAACAGCTTTTGCACCAACACCATACCCCAACAAAAAGAAAAAGGAAAGAAAACACAGAGAATCCAATAAATATGTAGAAACTACATAGTTTGTTCATCATATTATCCTTCTGGAGTTGTTGCTCCATCTATCTAGCCAAAAAACATGATGCACCATTCCAAGATTACAACATCACAAAGCATCCAATCAAGAGAAATATATCATCTGAGAAGGAGGATTTAGTAAACAAACAGTTGTTCAGGAATAACTATCTTACATGTTGCTGTTTGTTTGAATGTCTTGTTGAGAAGCCCCATCAGACCCACTTTCAGCAATTGTACTTTGACATTTTTTAGCTACCTGAACTAACTGGTTGACCTGCAAAAGTGTGAATTATGATTTAGCTTCCAAAACAATATCTCTATAATGCAATAAGAATTAAGTAAATATAAATTTGGAATTGCACCATCTGAAATGAGACACAATTCACTTCATAATCCTTTCTGGTTTAGGAGAGGTGCCCTTTCTATCCTTTTAGTTCATTACCAAGACTACCATTGCAGGCTTACAAGTTTAAATACCTCAAAAACCTACCCATCTAATTTCTAACTCTGATGATATCAGGTATAATAGTTAGAATAGTCAAAGAATGATTAGTTTTGAATCTTGTCATTCAGGGTTTGTAACGAGGATAGTGATTTAATCAAGAGGAAAAGAAGCAGTAACAGTGACAGAACTTAATCTGACTAAGGATGCAATTTAGGGATGATTTCTATTTCACAATTCATGAGTTACAGACTTACACTGTTAAACAAGCTTGTCCCTTACGAGATTTAATTTTTAGGGCTTCTACATATTTTTTGTGGGTGAACTTCAACCATTAGAGCTTATTATAATTTTATTACCAATTTTATCATGATGTATCACTTGGTAGTCTAGTCTAGTCTAAAACATTTTAGTTATTTAATTCAATAATCAATATAAATGTTATGATTGAGGTCATCATTTACATAGCAAATTATACTAAAATAGACACATTTTACAGTCTTCTTTTTATCTTTCAACTCTTAACTTCAGACAGGTAAGCATTTTTTTATGCCTTCCCTATTCAAACACCCTAGTGCCTTATGGATACCTTTCACTTTTACTTGATCTCCATCTTATGAAATAAGAAAGGAAGTTTCACTTATGCCTACCAATTTCCACACCCAAATGTACATATTACTACTTGCCACCAGTCAGCAGTATCCAATTGTGCATACAATCACAAGAAATACAATGGGAAGAATACAAGCATGCAAGGAGTCAATTATACAACAATGTGCACATGCAGAATTTTCTATAGAAATACACTGAATATGCAAAGTAGACCACTCCAGGGTAGTCCCAACTGTTGATTAAAACCAGGCAATAAATGAGGATCTATTTCACAGAAATATTCTCCCAAATAGCACCATCATCTATTCAAAAACAAGTGGCTGCAGGAGTGAAAAGCATTCAAGAATGCAGAATCATACCTGTGGTGCAACCAACCTTCGAGGAAGAAGTTCTTCATGGCGCCTTGCACAGAACTCCCAAGACAATATCTGTGCAAATTAACAGGAATTTAAGGTCATTATATAGAAAATATTCAATTAGAAAATATATTTAACTACAATAACAATTTGTAACCTTCAAGTCTTGAGTGAATATGATACGAAGTTGACCTTCACGAACAACACGAAGCTGCTCATATACACTCTCTTGAACTGCTTTTCCATATTCTAACATCATTGCACCAGAAGCGAATCTCATTTCACGTGGCATGTCCAGAAACAATAGTTCATCAATTACTCCACTGCCAAATTTGATTTCATTAAGCCTAGGTAACACTTCATAAGTTGCCTCTGCAAACAAAATCCAGAACAGACACATTATTAGATTACAAGATTTACATCCACAAACCATATGGGCAGATAGGCCTCAATATTTTCATATACTTACCAAATCCCCTTCCAGATTTAGAACCACATATGTCACAGTGCCATGCATCCTGAACAAAGTAATATCCATGTCAGAGTATGTATTCATCAAATATTCATATGCACTAACAAATTAGAAGGGAAAAATAGTGTATTCCTAAAATAGAAAACAAAACAAATGCAATAGCTTCAGACATAACTATTGTATAGAGGCATTATTAGGAGTTGTCAACAATCACATGATAAGCTAATGCAATCTAGTAACATTTTGAATGCATGATTGGTCATTAGAAATTACTAAGGCATCATCCTATTTATTAAGCAAGAAATGCAATGATAAATAACAAGTGCAAAAACTTACCATAGATGCTTGGGGAAAAACACCAAGTGCATGATGCCCAACATTACTATATAATGACAAGCACCATCGTTTCTTTGCACGAAGAGAGTAATATTCAGCCACAAATTTTCTCCAATAGGCAATACTATTATCCTGAAGCAAACAGAAAATTTGAATAACTGGCATAACTAATCGAGAACTTCAAAAATAGCCAAAGCATAAAACAAGTGTGTTCAGATATAACATAATAAACTATTTTCCTGAAATAAAAGGACTACTCTTGAAACAAAACAAAATAAAATAAACAGATGATATACTGAATCTCAAAAGGCAGATGCAGCAATTAAACCGAACTCACATTTGGTCGTTGCCTTTGATGATAGAGATACTGCATCAATCGACGGGCACATACCCCACTAACACTACTCTCATATGGCCGCTTGACAGCAGAAGAGGGCTGCATCACTTGTTGTTGTTGTTGTTGCTGCTGCTGCCTCAATTGCATTTGTTGTTGTTGTTGTTGTTGTTGCTGCTGCAAGTGCGCTCGGTGTAATTGTGGCATTTGCTGAAACATCTGTTGTTGTCTCAGTCTCTGCTGCTGCTGCTGCTGCTGCTGAAGGAAAGCCTGTAACTGGGGATTACGACCCTGGAATTGCATGGAATCTTGTCTCTGAAGAAGCTGTTGTATAACCTGTTGTTGCATCATATCCTCCTGTTTGGTATCCAGTCTATTTTTCTTCGACAAGTGAGACATATTATTTGGATCTTGAATGAAAGATCCCGGGACTTGTGCACCCATTTGGAGCGTAGAAGGGCCGGTTTGAGATGCAGGCAAAGACGTAGCACTTGAAGCACCCTGCGGCTGCTGCTTATTCTGCTGCAATTGTTGAACATTCTGATCTTGATGAGAGCTCTGCTGTACTACAGATGAACCATCCATCACTGATGAGCCAGAAATACTAATATTATTCGATGTAAATGACATAGGTGAGGCAGGTAATCGTAAGTAAGAGTCTGTGTTAACACTGGTACTTCTCTGCAAATGGGGGCCACCAGAGAGAGAAGAATTTGCATCCGTGACTAAAGAACTGGCTCCAACACTTGGTGCTGAGTTTGCCACAGTGTTCAAAACTGCATTATTAATATCCCCAGAAACCGGACCGAGGTTTGAACGACCAGCTCCTGGAACCGTACTAGACGAGTTAACAAAAGATGAGCTTAAGTGAGAGTCAACTACATTCTGTGACTGCCCGTCTCCTTGATAGAAAATTCCAGAATTTGATGATGATTGGGTTAATCCACCTGCCACTCGTGATGGTGTCATAGGAGGCAGCCCCCTTGGAGACTGGAATCTATGTAGCTGTCCAGAGTCTGACCCAACTGGTACTTCAAATATTCTCAAATTGCTCGTGAACTCCACATAACAGACAGATTGAGAATCAAGCCCTGATAGTATTTCTTCTCTTTTTTAAATCTCCAAGCTTCACTCTACCACACAATCTTTTAACAAATCCACAAACTCCCGTTTCAACCAAATGCACTCAGAATTGTTATTTGCTTCTCACCACTGGACAATTGCTGATAGAAAACTAACAACAACAAAGAAAAAAAGACATATATATTCATCAGCAAAACGGAAATTCTTAAAATCCAGCAAAAACTAATATAATTAAATGATCAAATAAACTCTGGTATAGCATCATTCTTTTAAAAAAAAACACGCCCGCAAATTGAATAATTCCCCAATACCCTATTCCAGGAAGCAAAATCCCAATCCAACAATTTCATGCACCGAAACCTAATTCTAACGGTTTTACCTCCTCTAAAGACTGGAATTCGCAACAAAGAGAAAAGTAAGGTAAGATTGTAATATAATGCAAGCCAATGACAAACAATGAGGATGCCTAAAGTGAATCAGAACCCAAATCAAATTCTAATTAACATTAGGACAGTGGTCTCCCCGAAAAGATGGATAATACAAAATCAGAGGAAAAAAGAAACAAAAATTCAAAGCTCTCAAATTCGCACGTTCAAAAACCCAAAACCCATAATCAAATTGCAAAAACCTAAAAAGGAACTGTGACCAAAGAACCTAAATTGCACCAAATTCAAAAGGGCATTGCTATGTGTGTAGCAAAGAAGAAAAACGAACGAAAACCACGAACGGTGACCTGGAAATCAAGACATTAAAAAAATAACAAGTATTAATAAAAAAATAGGAAAAATAGATTTGGCAGAAATCAGGCTGGTGCGATTTTTGACGAAGATTTATTCGTAAGAAATAGCATTTTTTGAATTCAGAATACCCAGATAACAGAAACTATCTTCTTGCATCCCCAAACAACGGAAAACGCAACCTTTAGCCCCAACACAGCAAAAATTGAAAGAAAGAAAAAAACTAAAACGAAAACAGATAAATTACAATTACAACTCTAAAAACGAATTAAATTAAAACATAAAATTAAAGGGTTCACTTCAAGATCGATGATCAGCAGGTTAAAAAAAAATTGAAAACCCTTCAATGAAGCACGCAAAAAACAGCTCAGTGTCAAAACGATTCGTTTAGAACTACTCACAGAGAAACCGCGAGAGCTGAAAAAAGAAAGCGAAGCGTCGTTTTTCGGAATTAGGGAACTGCTCAATTGAAATCGCAGAGAATAAAAACAGAAAAGAGTGAGGAGAGTTTATTATGACAGTGTTGGGAGTGACCGGTTCAACAGGTCACGGGCTATCAGGTTACCTGCAGTGGCCGGTTATGATTGGGGCACGCGTCATGATAGTGATTGTGGAGCTTAGTCGGTGATGTATCCGCAGCTGCTTCAAGAACACCTTGATGACGCGGCGAGTTTTTATTGGAGGACAGTTTTAAGTACGAGAGGAACTTGGTGTAGGTGATTTTGGCTCCGCCCCGCAACATCCATTCGTTTAATTTTCTAATGAATTTCGAGTGGAAAAGTGGTTCAGTGTCTTATCTTGCAAAAATCTCTTCTAGGCGGTAAAGTTACATTAATTCTTTTTGGGTCTAAAATTTTAGGGTGAAATCGAAATTTAATAAGAGGATTGCTTTTTACGTAATTTTTTAATTTTAAAACATTAAGTTCGAAAAGATTAGACATATTTTTTTATTTGAGACCATCTTATCTTATTTTGAGTGAATTAGGTTATTCTTTAAGTGTATTTAAGGTATTTATATATCCAAAATTATTACTTCTAATAAATATTATATTTAAGAAAAAAAATTATCAAAATAAGTGTTAAATTTGATTTTTAAATGTAACATTCATTATTCTTTTTCATATTTCTAAAAAATGTTACTTTAACTTTTTAATTTAATATTAATATTATGAGAAAAAAAATCATACACAGATAAATTTTACATAATTATCCAATCACAAACAATAATATATAATAAGTTTGTTAACATATAAAATAATTATAAACATTAAACTCTAATATTATTTTATTTATTTAATAAATTTAATTTTATAAGATTACTATTTTTCTTTATCTATTTACTACATATATAAACAATGCAGACCTACAGTTTTTTTTTTCCGAGATAATATTATTTGACCTCTTATCTAGCATTTTATTAATGATTTGTTTAAAGAACACATATATATCCTATGTGGACTCAAACTGGAGACCGATGATAGAATTTATTTATGTATAAATTTTTGTCCAGCATAATTATTAAATTCATGTATAAATAGTTGTACAAATTTTTGTCTTACATTATTATTAAATTAATGTATAATAGTTGAACAAATTTAATTAATAGTATTTATAGTAATTTAAAATATGTAAAAAGTAAAATAATAAAATTGATGCATGACAAGTCATGTGGCAGGGAAATTATTTTAAATATATTTCATTCAAATTTTTGTTAAGTAACTAAATTTACATTTTTAAATTTGACTCAACGAAAAAAAGTCTATCTATTGTTGATTTTCACGTAAAAAAAAATAAAAAATTACTATATACTCATCCCATAAAAAATTTTACATAATTATTCAACTACAAATGTAAATTTTTTAACTTTTAAAATTATTGTAAATTTTTTAACTTTTAAAATTATTTAAACAATAATTTATGACTGGATAATAATATAAAACTTTTTTACATCGTCCATATATAAATATTCAACTAAAAAAATTACTTAAAACTAGTCATGGGTTTATATATATATATATATATATATATATATATATATATATATATATATATATATATGTTAAATATTGAAAATAAATAATATTTAATGCTTGAATTTATATTTTATATTTTTCAAGATATTAAAAATTAAATTATTAATAAAATATCATTTGAATACGATTATTATACTTGATATTCACTAAAAAGATTAAATATTGCCTAAAATAAATAAAGATACGAAAAATTTAAGTTTTTATATCAAATCAAATAAACTGTTTATTTTTATAATTAATTATCCCATCAAATCGAATCAACCTGATTCTATAACTATTTTTTTCAATGATATTAATTGAATATAAACGATAATGCATCTTTTTCTTGAAATACTGAGATACATACTAAAAAATTGTTTAAAGAAATAATAAGTTTCTCATAAAAATCTAACATAGCTTATGAGAAAATGAATTTACTAAATGAATGTTTGATAGAGAGAGAAAATAATACCTAAAAATAATGAATTAATGATTAATCCCTCGTATATCTAATGGTTAAAATTATTTGATTAACTGAAAACATTTATACAAATCTATTGGATAAAAAGATTCTTTAATTCTTTTTCTGTTTTTTGTTTGCTGAATGTAAAAAAAAATCTTTATTTGATTTCAATAGAACTAGATATATAAAAATTTTTCGCCAGAAATACCTTAGTAGTAGAAAAATTTTCATTAAATACATTTCACTTTATTTCCTTGAGAGAGTTAAATACATTTCACTTAAATCTTATTATAAAATATTACATTTAACTAAAACTCTAAGATATTAAAAATAAAAAAAATTAACTCAATAATTTTTCATCACAATAAATTTTTTTATAATCACAATAAAAGAATTTACTACAAATTTTTATGTATAAACCCTTGTAATAGATAAAATTTAAAGACACGTTAAAAAGTTGATATTTTCTATTAAACGAATATCTTTATTTCGATTTGATTAGAATTTAAATATCAAAATTAAATTTATAAATATCTTTAACCGTAAAGTGATTTCACGTGATTCTGTTTGATATTTGTAATTCAAAATTGTATCAAAGAATCAGAATTTATATTGATTTTAAATTTTGAATTCAGTTGAAAAGTGAAATAAGGCACCACTATTTTGTGGTTGTAACTTTATCTTTCAAGCAAACTAAAATGAATTAATATTTTAGTGTGAATACGGTATTTAACAATTTTATATTACATTCAGCTACGAGTTTGACGCATCGTTTTACAAGGGTAAATAAGGGGTATTAACAATTTTAAGAGGGTGATGATTGGAATATTGGGGTGTATGCGTGTGCATGGACGTGTTCTAGTATTGGGATTTTTCTGCCAAAAGTGTGTTTTTTTTAAGAATGCCATGCCTGCCATAAGTGGTTAACGGATAGTGACGTGAAGTAATATTAGCACGTGCAAACTGTGACTAGTCTAACACTATCAATATAAAAAACAAGATAAGGTAAGATAAAATGTGATTGAATTAATTTATTATCCTACTAATAATTCGTCTAGCAATTTAGTTAGAAGATTAATAAATAAAAAATATTCCAAATTACCGTAAATTTGTATTAGAATTATGATGATGGGGTATATTAATATGCACCAAATGATGAGGTATATTAATTATTTCATCAGATTTTTTTAAGTGTTTTTCAGCATTGTTTTTAAAACTAAACCTATCATTGAAATAGACAATACACTAATTCTCAATTATAGTCGAGCTTGTATTTTTTTATAAGAAAAAACAACTCAAATAATTTCATTCATAATAAAAAGAAAATACATGGTGGAATGAAATCAAAATATTGTTGACTAGCAAAAAAATTAGACTCACTAATAAGCTATGCACAACTTGTTTTGTTTGTGTGCTATCAAACTTAATGCTAAAGTTGTGACTTGAATTTAAAAGACTCTTGTTTTTCTTCAATGAGAGATCTAAACTCATTATTATTGAAATTGTTAGAGTTGATGTAAACTACAACCAACTTACAATTAGACTCAAAAATGATGTTTTGGAGTTGCAAGTTCTCAACCCACAAAATAACTTTATAAAGAGCCAATCCTTTAGATTCTTGGAGAGACAATGAGCCATTAAACAACTTTGTATGGGTACTAAAGAAGCTTTCATGGTGGTTACAAATAACAGCTAAAATTCCAAATTTGGGAGGGTCAGGAAATGTTGTAGTGTCGATGTTACATTTAAGGGAACCAACAATTGGCTTAATTCATGAAACATGTTGGACATTGTGATGGAGTGACTCAAAGTAATCTGTTCACGAGAGTTGTGTTTGTCATGCAAAAATCTCCAATCAAGTAGGTGTTGCATGCAAAACTGAAAAGAAAAAACAATTTTATGTCCTTTCTGCAAATCAAATGTAGAAACAAATTGGCCTTTACTTTTTGGGTGTAATCATACACATCAAATTTGGATGCATTCTCTTTTGTGGACTCATATTCATAACATAGTTGATAATACAAAATAAAGCTTAAATATATTTTTGGTCTCTGATATATACCTAAATTTTACATTTGGTCCCTAATAAATTTTTGCTTCACGATGGGTCCTAATATTTAAAAATATTTGTCTGAGGTCCCTGCCGTTAATCAACATCTGTTAACTGCTGATGTGGCCATTAATCGGACACGTTGGCATGCGACGTGTGGTGTCATGTGTACTCTTTGTCTAAGTGGAATTACACGTAGGAAAAAGTTTTTTTAAAAAGTAATTACGACATCGTTTGCGTGATATTATTTAGGTTAAAAAAATTAAGATTAAGAGATGTTATGACGTCGTTTGTGTAATAGAGAAAGGGCATAACGACATTGCTTTAGAACACAAACGTGATCCTCTGTTGTCACACTTTCCGTTAATGTTCTCCATAAAAGGCGATCAGGGTTAACAATTTGCTCTAGACTTGCTATCATGGAGGGCTTGTTTAGACGATGTATGGGTGCGACGTTTGGTCTTCATCTTCATGGTTGTGGTCCATGCACTTTTGGGGTTAGGGTTTCGTGCAATTGGAGGAAGATTCAAGTGTTGAAGCTTGTGGTCCCAAAAGTGAAGAATGTTAGACAAGTGGCCTCAGATATCTTAAGAAGGGGGGGGGTTGAATTAAGATATTACAAACTATTTCCCCAATTAAAATTCTATCAAGTTATAAATTCCCTTAATAATGAACTTCTTAAATATTGATTCAAATAGAACAATTTGAATATGAATATAAAACAATAATAAATAAAGGAGTTTAAGGAAAGAGAAAGTGCAAACTCAGATTTATACTGGTTCGGTCACACCCTTGTGCCTACGTCCAGTCCCCAAGCAACCCGCTTGAGAGTTTCACTATCTTGTAAATTCCTTTTACAAGTTCTAAACACACAAGGACAATCATTCCTTTGTGTTTAGAATTCTTTTACAACAAGAGACCCTCGGTCTCTTAATCCCTTAGTGAATTAGAAAGATAAGAAGAATGAATCTCTCTTGAAAGAGATAGATTTTACAATCTGAGCACTCAAATGATTCCTTAATGAATTGCAATTGAATTGGCCAAGGAATTCTTAAGAGGATAAAACGATTTTGCTTTTTGAGATAATAAACACATGTTGTTCTAAAAAACTCTTAGCAAATTCGTGTCTCAAGTCACATATATATAGGCCTTTGATGGTCATTCAAGAACCAAATGAAAAGATGTGACTGTTGAGAATATTTTCTGAAAATCTCCTCTGGTAATCGATTACAATATGTGTGTAATCGATTACAAGCTTTAAAATTTGAATTAAAACGTTCAATAATTGCTGGTAATCGATTACCATATATGTGTAATCGATTACACAATGCAAATTTTGAATTCAAATTTTAATAGTTGTTGTAAATCATTTTTGGCCACTGGTAATCGATTGCCAGAGAGTAAATCTCTTGAAAAAGACATTTTAACTTAAATTTCTTGGCCAAACCTTTTGCTACTTCAATTAGGAATTCCCTTCCTATTTAATATACCCTTCATAAGACTCTAGAGACTGTCTTGATCATCCATCTTGAATATCTTTAATTTCTTTGTCTTGAATAAAGCTTTGAGAAACATGTGATCCTTTGGCATCATCAAAACATTCAGCTTGATCCTTTGTCTACAATCTCCCCCTTTTTGATGATGACAATCCCTGAAATCAAGACAAGCTATATACAAGATGATAGCACGTTCACACAAACCTTACTCCCCCTATCTTTTGGCA
Organism: Glycine soja; assembly: GCF_004193775.1. NCBI lineage: Eukaryota > Viridiplantae > Streptophyta > Magnoliopsida > Fabales > Fabaceae > Glycine > Glycine soja. The sequence goes on from NC_041010.1 coordinate 34,714,469, forward strand.
TGTATGCCTAACTTTAAGGATTGATTTTTAATGATAGATTTCTAATTGATTTCTAACCTAAGTTCTCTCCCCCTTTGGCAACATAAAAAAGAACTAAGCAAAACAATCAATATCTAAACAGAGCCAAACAGTAAACCAAAATAAGTCCATACATTGTCATAACCAACCAAAGCAAAGTCGAGAAATATAATAGAAGTGCAAGATTATGATAACTAGAGCAACAAAAAGCCAAATACACGACGATAAAACAAAGTACTAATAATACTTAATCATAATAAAAAATAAGCTAAGATGATGATGGAGGCGGTGGTGGTGGATCAAAGCAAGTACGGATGAAGGAGACATCTTTTTCAACCTTGGTGATCCTTGAATCCATGGCATCGAACCGCATGTCGACTTGCAATTCCATGGCATCAAACTTGTCACCAACAAAAGTCTGAAGACCATCGAACTTGTCCAAAAGCCTTCGAAGAAGAGAGGAATTATCTTCAACTGGTAGGTTGCCTTCATCATCAGCGGGTTGAGCACCCTTTTTGACCCAAGAGCCATCATGCTCTTTGCGGTAACCAAAGGAGGCAATCACAGCAGCACCAATTAAACAAGATCTCTTGATTGGAACATAAGGTTCAGAATCAAGAGGAATTTGAAAATGGCGAAGAAAGAGAGTGACAAGGTGTGGATATGGCAATGGAGCATTTAATCGCAATGCCTTATGCATGCGATATCTGACTAAGTGTGCCCAGTCAAGTTGACGCCCGATATGAAAGGCCCACATGATAACAAGATCTTCCTCAGAAACCTGGGCAAGGTTGGAAGATCGTGGAAGCAAAATACGCACAATGAGATAATGAAGGATGCGGCTTTCAAAAGCCAATGAACCGGCAAGAAGGCGTCCAGTCATATCCGCATGGTTGGTGCAAACCAACTGGCGGGCATCATATGCAGAGAAATCAAATTTCCAATCATCATTTAGTGTACCTTCAAATGGTACACCGTCACTGGACAATTGGGTTAAGTTATGGAAAAGGGATTGGTCAATGACCATTTTTATCCCAAAAACCTCAGAAATCAAAGTGCTTTCCTGAATTTCAAGGTTACAATAAAAAGCTTTAACCAATTCAGGATGAACAGGCAATTGTAATGACATGAAAGGTATGAGACCTAAGTTCTGAAATGCTTAAATGCAATCAAAACTTTCAGCAGAAAAGAAATCTATATCTATGAATTTAGGGTCGATAATGGAACGAGATGAGAAAAGGTTTGAGTACCGTATCTGCTGTTCTTCGGAAGAAAACAGTGTGGAAGAGGATAAGGAGGGTGGAATTGGTGTTGTGGATGCGCTGGTGGCTCCAAAACGATGAGCTCTTGAAGCCGAAGCGGAGGTGGATGAACCCTTACGTTTCTTTGATGATTCTGCCATATGATGGAGTTTTTGCAAATTGCAATCGGTGAAATCAAACGAAAAATGAAAAAGAAGAAGATTGCAAGTTACGGGAGTCGATTTGATGAAGAAATGAGTAAGGTAGGAAGGTTTGAAGGTTTGGGAATGGAGGGACGTTGCAAGGAGGAAGAGGCTGCGTAGGGGTTTCTGAAAAACGTGGTATTTATAGACCAGCATGCATTGTAATCGATTACAAGTACTGGTAATCGATTATAGGTGGAGGTAGCCTACTGGTAATCGATTACATGAAGACTGTAATCGATTACAGGCCATCTGTTCTAGTGTAATCGATTACAATATTCATGTAATCGATTACCAGAACAAAACAATAGCCTTTTCCTAAAATAAAACTTATTTCTAAGTCTAAAAACTTATACTATCTTAAGAGTTAATTATACCAACAAGAAAAGTAAAATAAATTAAACAGAAACAAGCGTCATACTTAATCAAAACACAATCAATCAATCATAAACTTTACCTATCCAAATCACTAAGGTCTAAAAGGCCTAATTCTCTTCTTATTGAAAAGAATATATCCTTTGGGAGAGGTTTTGTAAAGATATCAACAAGCTGATTCTTTGTATCAACAAACTCTAGCAAACAATCTCCCTTTAGAACATGGTCTCTTAGAAAATGGTGCCTAATTTCTATATGTTTCGTTCTAGAATGTTGTACAAGGTTTTTGGATAGATTTATGGCACTAGTATTATCACACCTAATAGGTATGCGATCAAGAAGGATACCATAGTCAGATAATTATTGCTTCATCCATAAAATCTGTGCACAACAACTGCCGGCAGAGATATATTCCGCTTCAACAGTGGATAAAGCAACACTGTTTTGTTTCTTACTATGCCATGAGACAGGAGTAGATCCAATGAATTGACAAGTTCCACTTGTGCTTTTTCTATCATTTTTAGATCCGGCAAAGTCAGAATCAGAATATCCTATTAAGTTACATGTTGAGTTCTTAGGATACCATAATCCTAAATTGATTGTACCTAATAGATATCTCATGGTTCTCTTTACTGCACTAAAATGTGATTGTTTGGGGTTGGATTGAAACCTAGCACACATGCATACACTAAACATAATATCAGGTCTACTAGCAGATAAATAGAGAAGAGATCCGATCATACCTCGATACTGTTTCATGTCTATAGACTGACCAGATTCATCTTTATCTAAGTAACAGCTAGTGCTCATCGGTGTAGCCATGTGTTTTGCACTTTCCATCCCAAATCTTTTGATCAATTCCTTGCAGTACTTGGCTTGGTTGATGAATATACCTCCTTGAGTTTGCTTGATTTGTAATCCCAGGAAGTAATTTAATTCTCCCATCATTGACATTTCAAATTCACTTTGCATATCAAGGGAAAACTCCTTGCACAATGAATCATTAGTGGATCCAAAAATTATGTCATCAACATATATTTGAACCAACAAAATATCATTATGCTTTCTCTTTATGAACAATGTGGTATCCACTTTTCCTCTAGAAAATTCTTTTTCTAGGAGAAAATTGCTTAAACGTTCATACCACGCCCTAGGGGCTTGTTTCAAACCATAAAGAGCCTTTTGCAATTTATAAACATGATTTGGTTTATCCGGGATTTCAAAACCTGGGGGTTGTTCAATATATACTTCTTCTTGAATTAAGCCATTTAGAAAAGCACTTTTGACATCCATTTGATAGAGCTTAAAATCCATTATGGATGCATATGCTAAGAGCATTCTAATGGCTTCTAATCTTGCAACTGGAGCATATGTTTCTTCATAGTCTATTCCCTCTTCTTGATTATACCCTTTTGCTACTAACCTAGCCTTATTTCTAATAATTATGCCATGTTCATCTAATTTATTTCTAGAAACCCATTTTGTTCCTATGACAGGATAATTTTCAGGTTTTTCTACTAGTTTCCACACATTGTTTCTTTCAAACTGATTCAGTTCTTCTTGCATGGCAATGATCCAGTTATCATCTACTATGGCTTCTTTTATATTTTTAGGTTCAATCATAGATACAAAAGCCATATTATTGCATAAATCTTTAAGAGAGTGTGTAGTTGTTACCCCTTTTGAGATATCACCAATAATGTTGTCAAGGGGATGATCTTTTGAAGCTTTCCATTCTTTTGGAAGTTCATAATTGGATTTGACTTCTTCTGGAGGATCTTCATTGTTTCCTTTACCATTTCCTTTAGAATCTTGTCCATGAATGTGCATTTGTTCTAAAGAATCTGCAATATCATCTAGCATATTCTTTCTTGACAAGATAGCATTAGATTCATCAAAGGTAACATGAATGGATTCCTCAATATTCATAGTTCTTTTATTATATATCCTATATGCTTTGCTTTGTAATGAATATCCAAGAAAGATGCCTTCATCAGATTTTGCATCAAATTTTCCTAGATTATCTTTACCATTATTAAGCATAAAGCATTTGCAACCAAAAACATGTAGATGTGAAATGTTGGGTTTTCTACCATTATATAACTCATATGGGGTTTTCTTTAAAATGGGTCTTATTAAGGCCCTATTCATGATGTAACATGCAGTATTAACCGCTTCAGCCCAAAAATATTTTGGAAGAAAAGTATCATTTAATAAAGTTCTAGCAATTTCTTCCAATGACCTATTTTTCCTCTCAACAACTCCATTTTGTTGAGGGGTTCTAGGTGCAGAAAAATTGTGTTCAATACAATGTTCTTCACAAAATGATTCAAAATCTTTGTTTTCAAACTCACCCTGATGATCACTTCTAATGGATGCAATCTTAAGATTTTTCTTGTTTTGTATAACTTTAGCAAGTTTTCTAAATGCTTGGAATGCATCACTTTTATGAGTAATAAATAATGTCCAAGTATATCTAGAGAAATCATCAACTATAACAAGGGCATAGTAATTTCCTCCAAAACTCATGGTTCTAGATGGACCAAATAAATCCATGTCCAATAATTGTAAGGGTTGAGTAGTTGAAACAATATTTTTAGGTTTGAATGAGACTCTAGTTTGTTTTCCCTTTTGACATGCATCACATAGCTTATCTTTTTCAAACTTCAATTTAGGCAAACCAACTACTAAATCTTTTGAAATTAATTTATTTAAGTGATCCATGTTTATGTGAGCAATTCTTTTATGCCATAACCATGGATCATCATCTTTGCTAAGAAAACAATGATTGTTTTCTAGTTTTAGGCTTAAGTCTATCATGTAAACACTGTTGACTCTATGTCCTACATGCTTTATATTAATGTCATGCTTATGTTCTATAAGACATTTTTGAGAATCAAATGATACTAGATAGCCTTTGTCACATAATTGACTAACACTAAGCAGGTTATGCTTAAGATCTTCAACAAGTAGAACATTTTCAATGGAGTTTGAAGAATTTGTACCTATTTTACCAACTCCAAGGATTCTACCTTTGTTGTTGTCACCATATGTTACATGCCCGCTTTTCTTTGGAGAGATATGTGTAAACTTTGATGCATCTCCAGTCATATGTTTTGAGCATCCACTATCTATGTACCACTTCTTCCTCAAAGACACCTACATAATCAAGTTTTTGACTTAGGTACCCAAACTTTATTGGGTCCTTGTGTGTTAGTATAAACTGAGGATCCTTTTGGGACCCATATCATTTTAATGTTGCTGTAATTTTTCTTAAAGTAGCAAGTAGATATGCCATGTCCTTTTCTTCCACAGTAAAAACAAGTGATAGAACTAGAATTATATTTTTGTGTGGAAGTAGAGAAGTTTTTATGAAACTTTTGTTGTTTTTCAGATTTATACCCTAGTCCAGCCTTATTGGAAACATATCTTTGTTTTCCTAACATGACATCTAAATTATTTTTACTATAAGAAAATTTTGCAAGTGAGTTTTTCAACTCTTTAATTTCTTTTTCATATTTTTCACAACAACTACAAGAATCTGATATTTTCTTGTCAGAAATAGTAGAGATATGAACTTTTTCATTTGTTTTAGAAATTGAGACTTCATTTCTAAGATGATCTAATTCTTTGTTTAATTTTGAAATTTCATTTTCTAAATTTGAAATTGTTTTCTTAGAAGATGAAACTAACTTTGCAAGTTTAATTGACTCTTTATGCAAATCAGCAAATGCATCTTGCAATTCATCAAAAGAAATAGATAAGTTATTTGAAGATGTTACCTCTTCATCACTTTCATAACTTTTAGCCATAAGGCAGAGATTTATCTCTTCATTTTCTGAATCTTCAGAAGATTCCATATCGTTTTCATCCCATGTGATGTATGCTTTCTTCAATTTCTTTTCACTAAGATTTTTCTTTTCAGACTTCTCCATCTTTTTCTTGAAGATGGGACAATCAACCCTCAGATGTCCAGGTTGATTGCACTCAAAGCATTTTAGAGTAGAGGATGAAGTTTTTGTCCTTCTCTTAGATTTAAAATTGGGTCGCCTTTGATTTCCTCTTACTTTAAGAAACTTGTTGAATCTTTTTACAAAAAGGCTTAGATCATCATCATCATCTAGATCATTTTCCTTATCACTTTCTTCTTGGATTGAAGATGATGCTTTAAGAGCAATTCCTTTCTTTTTCTTGTCATTTTCTTCATGTTGGCGTAATCTCAATAATTTCATCTCGTGTTCCTGTAACTTTCCAAATAGAGTGGCAAGAGACATGTTAGATAAATCTCTTGATTTAGTAATGGCCGTTACTTTAGGTTGTCATTCTCTACTTAAACATCTTAACACTTTGTTTATGAGATCCTCATTTTGAAATTCTTTACCTAAGGCTGCCAGATGATTTACTATATGTGTAAATCTCTTTTGCATGTCTTGAATGCTTTCATTTGCATTCAATCTAAACAGTTCATACTCATGGGTTAGTGTGTTTATCCTAGATCTTTTAACATCTGTAGTTCCTTCATGTGTTAATTGTAGAGTGTCCCACATTTCCTTAGCACTCTTACAATTTGAAACCCTGAAATATTCATCCATTCCCAGGGCAGATGTTATTATGTTTTTGGCTTTTAGATTGTATTGAACTCGTCTTCTATCCTCTTCAGACCATCTATCTCTAGGTTTTTCTATTGTTATGCTTCACTTGATGTGCTACCATCTGTTGTAATCCTTTCTACTGTGGTGGGTATATATGGCCCTATTTCTATGGCTTCCCAAATACTTAAGTCTATTGCCTCAATAAAAATTTGCATTCGGGTTTTCCAGTAGTGGTAACCCTCTCCATTAAAGATTGGAAGTCTATTGATAGAATTTCCTTTTGGAAATAAGGAATTTGCTGAGGCCATTTTTCTTGAAGCTTCTAAACTTTATACAAGAATGAAGCTCTGATATCATTTGTTAGACAAGTGGCCTCAAATATCTTAAGAAGGGGGGGGGTTGAATTAAAATATTACAAACTATTTCTCCAATTAAAATTCTATCAAGTTATAAATTCCCTTAATAATGAACTTCTTAAATATTGATTCAAATAGAACAATTTGAATATGAATATAAAACAATAATAAATAAAGGAGTTTAAGGGAAGAGAAAGTGCAAACTCAGATTTATACTGGTTCGGCCACACCCTTGTGCCTACGTCCAGTCCCCAAGCAACCCGCTTGAGAGTTCCACTATCTTGTAAATTCCTTTTACAAGTTCTAAACACATAAGGACAATCATTCCTTTGTGTTTAGAATTCTTTTACAACAAGAGGCCCTCGGTCTCTTAATTCCTTAGTGAATTAGAAAGAGAAGAGGAATGAATCTCTCTTGAAAGAGATAGATTTTACAATCTGAGCACTCAAATGATTCCTTAATGAATTGCAATTGAATTGGCCAAGGAATTCTTAAGAGGATAAAATGATTTTGCTTTTTGAGAGAATAAACACTTGTTGTTCTAAAAAACTCTTAGCAAATTCGTGTCTCAAGTCACATATATATAGGCCTTTGATGGCCATTCAAGAACCAAATGAAAAGATGTGACTGTTGAGAATATTTTCTGAAAATCTCCTCTGGTAATCGATTACAATATGTGTGTAATCGATTACAAGCTTTAAAATTTGAATTAAAACGTTCAATAACTGCTGGTAATCGATTACCATATATGTGTAATCGATTACACAATGCAAATTTTGAATTCAAATTTTAATAGCTGTTGTAAATCATTTTTAGCCACTGGTAATCGATTACATCCTCTGGTAATCAATTACCAGAGAGTAAATCTCTTGAAAAAGACTTTTTAACTTAAATTTCTTGGTCAAACCTTTTGCTACTTCAATTAGGAATTCCCTTCCTATTTAATATACCCTTCCTAAGACTCTAGAGACTGTCTTGATCATCCATCTTGAATATCTTTAATTTCTTTGTCTTGAATAAAGCTTTGAGAAACATGTGATCCTTTGGCATCATCAAAACATTCAGCTTGATCCTTTGTCTACAAAGAAGGTGGTCCAGAAAGATACATCATTAAGTCTTGTTTATTGTATTTTTAATGTTTATTCTATCTTTTTGTCGGTTTGTTTTGTTAGTATGTGGTGAGGTGCACATGGTGGTTGTGTTATTGATTAGAATAATATTTTTTGGGGGGTTAATTTTTTTTTTTTTATTGTTGGGCAAAGATGCCTTTTCTGTGAAGGTTAATCACAGGGATATTTTCGTTCGTAACCCCGTTTTGAAGTATGATGATGAAGACAAAACATTGTTGCTTGACATAGATGAGGACAAGTGGTCCTTCTTCAAATTGGTTGGCATTCTGAAGGACGACATCAAGTGCACGAGTGACTTTAAGCTATGGTGGACAAGGGTTAATGATGTTGGTCTAAAAGAGTTGGCCTTTGATAGTGATGCTCTTGAGTTGACAAATTTTGCATTGAGTAACAACAATGAAGTGAAATTTTATTTTAAGAAAAACAATGATAGAGGGGTTGTTGCTACTGAGGGTGATGTTGTAGCACTTGATGATGAGGACGAAGGTGTTAGTAATAAAGTTGTTGGGGTTGAAGCTGCCATCAATTAGTCTGATTCTATTGATATTGAGTCTGATGAAGGTGGTTCTGAAAGTGGGTCTGAGAATGATAATGAAGGTATTGTTTTTAAAGATAGTGAAGAGGAGAGAGCAATTGAGGGTAATGATGGTTTTGATAATGAGGATGAACCTTTAGTTAACCTCATTTCAAAGAAAAAATGCAGAAAAGCTTCTCATGTTGGATCTAGAGGTGGTCATCTAAATGTTGAAGAAGGAAATGGTGAATTGAGTGAGGTATATGAAACTAAAGAGCTTTACAGTGCTAGATATGAATATGATGAAGAAGACAAACATAAGTTTGTCAAATACAGGAAAGAAGAATTAACTAGAGATTTCCAGTTCAAGATTGGTCTGGATGTTTGTAGCCAACGGGAGTTCAAAGAAGCAATTGTTGATCATTCTATAATGAATGGGAGAAAGGTTGTGTTTCAACCAAATGACAAAGTCAAGGCTAGGGCCAAGTGCAAAGAAAAATGTGGGTATGAGATTTTTTACAACAAGGTTGGGAGGAATTCCACATATATGATTAAGACTTGCAGACCAAAACATCATTGTGGAAGGGTTTTTAGCAACAAGAATGCTAACTCAAAATGACCATCGAAAATTGCTGCAGAGAAGTTAAAGTCCAGCAATGATGTAAAATTGACACAAATAATGAATGTTGTGAGGTTCAAGTATGGTATTAGTATAAGTTTGGTTGTTGCTTGGAAAGCCAAGATGATTGCTAAAGTAATAGTGGATGAGGATGCTATCAAACAGTATTGTTATCTAGAAGCTTATGGTGAAGAGCGCATGCATATATGTGTAGGGAACAACTACAAACTTATTTTAGAAAGACAACCAGGGTTGTTGCTTCTTGAGGAAAGTAACTTGGTAAGTCTCTAACCTTTGTTTACATTAGTTACATCTTTTAAAGCCATATGTTAATTACTTAAAATGACACTTATTATTGGTTTAGGGAATGACACCAAAAGGTGGTTACATAAAAGGAAACAAACACCTCAAATGCACCCTGGTTCAAAGACTGTGTAAAAAAGCAAAACATCCCCTTCAACTACAATTGATATAGGGCTATCCCAAGAACACAATCCGAGGACAGATTCTTTTCAAGAAGGAGAGGAAGATAGAAGGCTATCCAAAGAACATAAGGACCTAAAAGCACTTCATGAGTTGAAGGGTTCAATGACAAGGTCCAAAGCCAAGTTTCTACAAGAAGAGATGGCCAAAAGGATCAAGGATGGACTACTCATCAAAGGCAAGGAAGGAGAAAATCACAAGGAGATGAATTGGACCACGTTGAAGATTGTTGAATAGCCCGTTAAGCCGCACTGGCTTACTAAGTGCAATTCCAGCAATTAGGCTTAGCGCGAATGCTTAGCTTAACGCAATTCCAACCCGATGAGGAATTAGGCTTATTAGCACGAGATGTTTAGCTTAGCGTAATTCCAACCCGAGGAGAAGTTGGGCTTAACGCGAAGTGTCTGGCCTAGCGTAAACCTTCAGCGTGAATTTACGAAATTTTTTAATTCTTGTTTATTTGTGTAATGGGCTTGAGCTTGATGTAAATAGGCCTTATTAGAGGCTTAGTTATCTTCTTAAGCTTAGATCTATAAATACACAGAAGCTCTTAATTGTAGGAACTTTTTGTATAATTGAAACTAAGTTTGTGCTTAGAGAGCTTAGTCTTTTCCTTGATTTTTTATTGAAGACCAGATTGATTCTTATCAAGGAAGCTACTCCTTTGTGGTGAATCCTCATTCGAATTGTTAATTCTCTGTGGATCGTGGCATCCTTCTGTTCATCTTCTCCATCTTTTTTATTTTTCTATCTTGTGTTCTTTGAAGGTCAATAATGGTATTCTTGAATTTGCTTCTAGAATGATCTGAACCAAGCATTCATGGTTGGGATTGCATCAACAATCTTCTTTAAAGTCTGTCAAAAGTGAACAACTAGCTTGTCAATCACAATCACAATAATTTATAGGCTTTTCTTCAGAGATTGCAAAGTCCACCAACTTGGTGAGATTACAAGTGATGTTGAACATCAATGTTGTTGGTCAAAAGTAACATTATTAATGTATTATACTTTATATTTGCAGCGAAGTGGAACACCTAGCAAAAGATTCAAGAGGTCTGAAAGGTCAACACCTACTGCAATAGTAGCCCCTACTAGAATTGATAGTCTAAGAAAGTTGTCAGAGCTAACAAAAGGCTAGTCTATAAATGATGTCATTTAAAGGAAAACATTGCAATAAACAAGATTGACTGAATTGTGTCACAAGTTGGCTTTTTCAAAGCAACCAACATCTAGTGTTGTTGAAGGTCTTGAGAAAGTTTTTTCTAATTTTATTGAACCCTTCTCCTTGATGTAACATTATACAATACTGATAAATTGTTGACTTTCAGGTTTCTCAACAAAACAGAGATACAAGGGTTGGGGACAAGGCCGAAATTGTTAGGCCATCAACAATAGTTATAAGAAGCAAAGTCAAAACAACATCTAAAGTTAGTAGTCTTTCTGTCGAGCAACAAGGAACACCTAAGTAGTGATGGTTTGGAAGTGAAGATCATATTTTGAAACCAACATTGAAGAAGAATTATTTTGTTGTTGTTTGTTTTTCCAGATTGACTTGAACTTAAATTTATCCATGTAATGATGTCATTTTAGCTGGCCTTTTTGTTTGTACCCATGGCTTTTTCAATAGTCAAACTTGCACTTTGGTTTAATATTGTAGGCTTTGTTGCATGTTAGACATCATGTGCAATAATCTTTACTATGGAAACTATTACCTGACCAAACTCTAGTTAATGTCATTGTTATGACAAGTATGTTAATGTCCTACCATTTTGTTATGTTATCACAATTTTTGTTAATGCCATCGTTATTAGACTCAAATTTTGCAATTTGATAGAGACCTCATACAAAATCTTCCAATTTTAACAATAAGGACCTCGTACAACGTTATGCAACTCCCTATGAAGCTGATACAATATTTGTTAATCATACATACAAATTCTATCCTTGTGAGATGCAAGTCTCTCTTTAGCTGCTATAAGCTTCTACTTCAGCTCCTCCACTTGTGATAGATAAGGATTAACCTCTAAAGAATCTTGTAGAACCTTGGTTTAAATGTTTCACCAAATCATCCTCATAGACCCAAAATTTAGACCCTCTATCTTTCTGCACATTATACAACAAAAACAAAACACATGACGAAGAAGAAGCTGAAACACACATCAAAAAGCAACAAAAATAGACAAAAAAACACAACAGAAACCAAATAGGTCAAAAGTAAAATCTTCTTACATTTCACTCAGCACATTGCCAAAATATCTTGTCAGGATGCTTCTTCGAGATGTTAGTTGTATGAAATCACAATGTTTTGACTCTAGTGAGAACCCTATTATTCTTTTTTTGTTTTAATATAATTATAATTTAATTAAAATATAATGTCATATCAGCAAACACGTCGTCATCTTACATGTAAATTTATTCCAACGTGGCACCACACGTCGCATGCCAATGTGTTCGGTTAATAGTCACATAAGCAATTAATGGATCTCGATTAACAGCAGGGACCTCTGAGAAAACTTTTAAAATATTAAGGACCCATCACGAAACAAAAATTTATTAGGGACCAGATGCAAAATTGGGTATATATCAAGGACCAAAAACATATTTAAGCCTACAAATAATATGAGGAATTATGTTTTCCAATTGTCCTCAACACTAGCAATGAAGGAACTGATACTTTAGTCGTAGGTTTTTAGTGTATTTTTTATTAATGATGATAATGTATGTGAGAAATAGTTGAGCTTGCATTAATAAATAACAATGATAATTAAATATAATAAATAAATAATATTAAAACTATAATATTATAACTTTATAACATTAAAAGAATATTTTTATAGGTTAAGTCTTAACATTCAAAATACATATAATAGTTCCAATCAAATATATCATAATATTTATGTCTAAATGTGAGCTTGTTATTGTTAATTAGCAATAACAAAATTACAATTTAAAATATAATAATAAAAAATCCTTTGGTTGATTTTTAAGTTTTAAAAATCAAAATGATGTTATACCAAAGCATTTTTACTGAGTCGTCGTGAACCAATTTCTTTAGGTTTCTTAATTTTGACTGATTTTCCAATTCTATGTTGGAAAAGCTCATTAAATTTTTCACCGTAGGAAACATATAAACATATATGGTGTGTTAGATATCATATCAACTTTTACAAGCTTAAACAACAAAAACTACAATGGAGAAATAAATGCACATGAATATTTTTCTTTTAAAAAGATGAAAAATACACTTCAGTCTTCTCCTTCATCATTCCTAACCCTTCCCTTCCAAGTCTTAACTCGTCGACCCTTTCTCCAACCACCATTGCCACCTAAGAATTGCTTGTCCTTGCCGTCCTCCTCCACTATCAAAGTTGCTTATGCTTTTAAGGTTGCTTTCACACTCACACAATCTCTTAGAACGTGGGTTTGTTTCTAACTCAATTTCAAAAGTTAATTCATAGGGTGAGGATTTGTTCCTTACTTATATACTATATCTTGACCTTATCTTTAACCAATGTGATACTTGGATTTTTTTTCCAATGCATCTCCTTATACCCAACACTTTTGGGTTTGTTGCTTGGATGACATGGTGGGTGATTCATTTAATGGATTTAGGATAAAGTCTGATATCATCTTAGAATATGGGTTTTGGTCTAACTCAACCCTAAAAACTAATTCATAGGATGAGGATTGTCTTTCACTTATATATTCTATTGTGGCCTTATTTCTAGCCGATACGAAACTTAAATTTTTCTCAACACTATCAATAGTCGGAGAGCAACAAAATTGTAGAGCTTGTGTTCACCAAACGGTGTAGACAAATTTCTTTCTTTCTTCCTTTTTCTTATTAGATATTCCAATGTATGAATCCCCATGGTAATTTTGTGTATTCACATATCTAACGCACCATAGTTATTTCTCACGATGGGAGATTTGATGAGCTTTCCCACCCTAAATCCGTCTCTACACAACCAACCCATTCGAGTTTGTCGTACACTTTATCATACACAAACTCTGCTTTGTCAAGCGTTAGCCAGAAAAGAAACATGAACACCATAACCATAATCTGTTTCAAACCATGCATTCCTTCTCCAATACTATGCCCCAAAACTAGCTTCAGAAAATCCCTCCCCCCCCCCCCCCCGCCTTCTCTTTCTCCTAAGAGAATAACTAAACTTAATTAACCAACTGTATGTAAATGGTTAAAAGAAAATCAATTTTATAATCATTAATATATAAAAACATAAATAATATAATCATATAGTCATGATTTGATATGGAACTTAAGAGGAATCAATTTTAGTTATCCAACCATAATAACTAATTTTACTTATCCATATAAATATTATCTTTTGTGTGAATTTGTGTTAATTGGTGGTTTGGTTTTGCCACAGGGATACTTGGGTTGGATGAATCTTACTTGCCCAGATGGATTGGTTATGGCTTTGGTTCACTTCTGCTCTTGAATCACTTTCTTGGGTCTGATTCAGCCACTGTTACACCGGCTCAACTTGTAAATTTGAAACTTAACTGCATTTTTGTTTTATAAGTATTTTTCATTTTTTGTTTGGTTGAGTTTGTTTCAATTGTTGTGTAGAGTACAGAGGTTTTGGGTCTGTCTTTGGCTTCGTTCTCGATTGTGCTGCCTTACCTTGGTAAATTTCTCAAGGTAACTATCTTACTTTGTCCATGTAGAATTTAATTCAATGTTTCTACCCTGAATAAAATGAATAATTTCAGTTAGACTTGGAGATATATATGAAGGGAAAAAAACTTAGATACAATTCTATTAAGTGTTATTTGTGTTGTTCTCTAGTTGGAATTGAAATCTGTAATAAAAGTTTGCATTTAAGGATTATGAAGATTACGAAAGTTAAACTTCGATTCTGATTAGAGATCAATCCAAGCAACTTCTAAGAAACTGTGTTCAAGTTTTCTCCTATATTGAGCTCCATAAATTCAACAGCCTTACAGTTTCAAGAAGACTACTCCTTTTCTTTTTTCCTTTTTTAATATGTATAACAATTAAGTAACTCTACTTTTTTTTCAAGGTTTTAAATTGTGGTTGGGTTTGCAGTTTTGTCATAATCCTTGATATTGCTGAAAATATTGCAGACCAATGCGGCCAATGTATGTAGCTGCAATTGTGGTTGCAGAGGTGTGAAAAACCTTGATTTTGTTGCCGCTATTTAGTTGTGGGCAGTTTTTTAAAATCTTGCTTTTGTATGTAAATAAATATAAATATATATGTTGAGCTCAAATATGAATTTTTTCATGTAAGATATTGATTCTCATTCAAGTCTAGGAAATTGTTAGGGTGCTCAACCAATGGATGAAAAGACTATACCGGATGATACGGAACAAATATTTTTCATGTCAACAGATATAGTGGATTGTCTGAAGGAGGACCTGGCTTGGGCATCATATGTTCTGTTGCGTAATACAAATGTCATAGCTATGGTAAATCTCATGGATTATCAATTTATCATGATTAATTTAAAGAAACTCATGGTAGGTTGATTGTTGTTGGGGTTCTTCATTTGTAGGTTACCTGCAAGTACCACTATAAGCTCTAATTGAGGCTTGTGAGATACCCTAACATTGAAACGCCGCAATCTTCCCTCCCCCTAAACTTTTATTGGGAATAAAAAACCAAAAACATATGGTAGGTTTGCCCCAAAATGAAGAAAAGGAAAAAGCCAAAAGGGACAATGATATGGAAGGTTGTGATCATACAATAGTATTTGTTGTGTTGACTTGAATTATATGTTTTTAAGGTGAAAGTTTGAAATTACTAGTTCAAAAGGTAAAACTGTCAAGTAACCAATGTGTAAATTGCACATCATTTCTACTAGAGTATATGGATTACTCAGCCTGCTGTGCTGACAGAGGTAATTAGTACCGGTTAGATTTATTAGAATGTAAATATATAGATAGCAAACTCTATGTTCATTCATAAGTTCAATTCAGAGTTACAATTCATTTTCTCAGTCTTTTTCTCTTTCTTTCTGTTGTTAAGCATTTTTTTCTTCTACCTTATTCTTGCACGATTTCAATTTGTTCAACTAATTTTTATTCAAGGAGAAATATGTGCAAGGGGATACTGGAACATACTGGATGATACATCAAAAGCAATTCTTCCTGGTTGGTTTAAGAAAAAAAGTTGAAAATGGTGGCCTGTAAATTCTTCATTGAGCTGTAAATCTATTTAGCATATAGGCATTCAGTCTACCCGCCTAATGTGTTTCTTTTATTGCTGATATTTTGCAATTAATAAGCATAGCCTTGTGTTTATCAAAGATTACAAGAGACAATCATAAATATAATTCAATGATGACGACAAAAAATTAAACAAAGAAAGAACATTCACCGTGGTTTGGTTTCTTTGGATTATGTGAAACAAGATTGTGTTGCAGGGTATTCCTTTTTACTTTAATGGTGTTTTGGACTTAATAAAAGTCAGATCTTGGGCTTGGTATAAGTCCAAAAAGGGTAGTTCTCATTGTTGTTTTTCTGATTGGTGTATAGATCTTGTAGCTTGTCTCAATCTTTCGATTTCATAAGACCTGGTGAAATCATCAAATAAAGGTTGGAGTAATAAAACTTTGCTTATATAAAATAAATAAAAAACAGAAAAAGAACATTTATTTGGTTGATACCTTTTAGGTTATTTCATACGTTTTGACAATCTTTACTATTGGAAGGATTTGACTACCTCAATCAATTTGTTTTCACCATGGTTATGATCATGCATGGTTATGAGAAAGCTTCACTTGGTTAGAAAATTGAACCAATGTTATAAAAAATTTATGATACAGGAAGGGTCTAGCCATCTGATTACCTACGTCAATGCAAGAGTATCTGGAGTACAAAGAAAATGAAGCATGAAATCTATTTGATACAGGGAAATGGATGGCATAGGATTGAACACTCGAAATCAAGGTTTTCATGGTTAAATTAAGGGAAGAAATTAGGAAATTGAAGACTGTTGTGGAATGTGAAGGCGAGGTTGATTTGCAAGCATTAAGATGAGGACTGGAGGTCAGTTGGTGACAGTTTGTTCATTCCTTTTATCCTTCTTTCACTTTCTTCATTCATTCCTTTCCTCCTCTCTTTGCTCTCTGTACCCATGTTGTTGAAGGGTTTTTTTGTGTGTTTGTAAACATAACAAAATCATGATTCTGTTGTACATTTTTGCACAACAGAATCCTAATTTTGTGTTTTTTGGCAAAGTATGTTATAGTTTTTGTTGCACATCAAAATCATATTTTTGTTGTACACTTTTTCCTCAGATCCAAATGGCCAAATGCATAACGAAATCACAATTCTGTCACACTAGCTACTAACATAAATGATTCAACCATGTAACTAACGCGTTTTTCCATACCAAATTCTGTTGCCTATTTAAGAATGGATCATTATTTAACAACATAGCAGTATGATGTACGTAACACTAACAATATCCTATTTTTCTAAGTCAGATGTCTGACATTAAATATGCCTTCATACATCCTATTTTCTTACATTCATCCCGATCATATTTATGATTATACACAATTTTTGGTCTGATTGCATTTTGATCTTCTGAAGGTATGCTCAGTTTGGTATGCTTCTAACAATTGTCCTTCTAACAGGCCTTGCTTGTAATGAGAAATCATCATACCTTTTAAGCTTTTGGACACTTGCATACTTTAGTTTCATTGACCTCCAGCTTGATGTTCCATGGTATAAAATAAATTCATGTTCTTATAATCACATTCTCAAAACAAATCATTAGTAACTTAAGTTCAACAGACTTGAAATTTGCTTCTTGAAATTGTCTTATCATTAAAAATTCATCTTATCAGGGGTTTAACTTCAACATATTGTTCTAGTGACATTAATTGTCTATCTTTAGTTTGTTGCATGAGTCTTTCTTAATAGGAATGTTTTAGTAGTTGATAGGGTAGCAACAACCTCAGGTCATAAAAGTGGGATTTAATGGAAATTATCGAAATATAAACTCTAACAAATTCGAATTGAGCAAAGATTCTATCTTTAAAAGTACATGTAATCTCAATAAGAAAAAAACTAAACTAAATCACTCTTAATAATTTATTAATGCTGGTATCTATAACGCTATTGTACCTATTCCTTTTTTTTCATTTGGGTTAATTTAATATTGCAACTCAAATTATTACAACGAATTAACTGTGCCATACATTAAGATGTAGTAGAAATTATTTCAATCAAAGTCTTCAAATCCCGTGCTGCTTGTCCTTCAGGCCTAGTTGCATCTTGCACAGTCTGCTTCACCTTAAGAGCATTGTCTCTAATCTTCTTTCCCTCTTCCTGCACCAGAATCAGATTCCAGCTTTTAAGCAATCCATTTTTTGTGAACACCTTTCCTTCCATTACCACCCCAATCTCCCAAACATCTTCTATCAATCTTCCAGCCACCCCTTGATCACCAAAGAATGGCCTGCAGATCATAGGAACCCCACCACAAACACTCTCAGTCACTGAGTTAGCTCCACAGTTAGAAACAAAAATATTTATAGTAAAGTAGGCTAAACTATGGGCTTTTAGAAAAGTCCAAAGGGGTTAATAGACTAGCATATTTAGAAATAATATAATTTATAATTGAAATATTAATAATAAATATATAATAAGGTTAATTATACTAAGTCTCTGGTAAATTAATAAATTTTATTGAGTCACTAATTTTTTTTTTGCGTCCTTAATAAAAAAAATTGTTTTTAGTTGTTGTTATTTTGTCTTAATTCTTTAAATATATATTTTTATAATGTTTTGTTCATTTGTATGAGCTCCTTTGATAAATATTTAATATGGATTAATAAGAAATCATCGTCAAATTTTAGGGACAAAATTACAAATATTAGAAGGATTAAAACAAAATAACAAAAATGAAAAATAATTTTTTATTTTATTAGAAACTTAACATAAAATAAAAAATATATTAGGAAACTAAAATAAAATTTATTAATTCATTAGAGAAGGTACTTCAAGTATTACTTTTGGTTCATCCTACATTTTCCAGCAAAGTAAAACAATAATGATATAGAGAAAAGGATCAGAACTAAAATGAAATTACACAGTAAACAATTGTGAGAGAATGTCCACATTTGAAACCTTTGATAAGATTTTATGCATGTGGTTGCACACATGGTTAGCATAACTTAAGTTTACCTCTTCACTCAGTTGATCACACTATAACCAGTGACATTTATGATGACTTCATGATTTTCATCCCTAATGCATAAATTAGGTTATAGATTGATACACTTTCTCACTGGGCATTTGTACTTTGTAAAGGTCTATTTGAAAATGGCCAACTGTATATATCAAATATAATCTTTTTACTAGAGGGGATTGTGATCTTCCTTTCCCTGATCTCACTATCTTTTCTTTAGTTAGTAGAGACATTTTTGGCATGGAGTCCTTGTCTATAAATGCTAAGGGAAACCTTGACCTTCTTTGCTTACCAGAAAAGCAACTTCTAGAATGGAAGTAGAATTTCAAATGAAATTAGAAAAAATATATATGAATTATGCATGAGTATGGCACAATTTAGAAATCTATATTTACTCATAATTCTTATAAGTAGGTATATCCTTTCTTAAAAACCTCAAAGTTTGTATCATCCATGAGTCTTTGACCACTTTGATGCTTCATGTTGCCACTGGTAGCATAATGAAGTAATTACCATATTTTGGTAATTCCCAGCCTTACATTGGTCCAATTCAGCCAAATCCACAACATCAACACAACCTTTAACAATGGAGTTGGAAACTAACTCCCTTCCTCTAACATGAACAGTCAAAACACTGCGATAGAAAAGCGAGAAGTAAGTTGACACTTTACCTATGACAACGAGTGCTTCTCTCATTTAGACCTGTAGCACCTACAACACGGTTCTTCTGAACAATTCTCATCAAGTCTAGAACATCTTGACTACAAGTAACCGGAACTAACAATGCATCAGCCACATTGCTGTCATTCAATTGAAAAGTGTTTTGTATGTCTAATGTATATATTGTTAAGGAACTAAAAAGTCTACAAAATAAATGTCATTGCTAATTTCCATGTGAAATTAACAAGTTAAGTTTTGTTGTTGAATAAAGGACCAACATATATAAATTGCTTAAAGGATATCTTTTGTTAGAGCCATGACTGACTAGAAAATGTCTCACTTGTTCATTGTAGATTTCAATCATCTGAACAAAAAATTCATATTATATGCCTGTTCTTTCAATCTCAGATATGAAGGCATCAATTTTTTGCTTAAACTCTACCTGAATTAAATCCCAGTCTGAGTCTCGCCTATCTTTTACTGCCCTATTTAGTTTATTAATGCCATGTATAGTAGTGAAACATGAAGACAAAGACCTCTACTTTATTTACTCATCTGGAAGTGCTAAAACTGCATCCATATTGTCTTTCTTATTGTAGCCATCTCCAATCCATGAGAATGTGCAATAACTGGGTGTAAATCCAGCATCAACCATGTTGATCATTAACTCATTTGCCCTTTCTAGTTCATTCGTCTTGTAGAACCCATGAATTAATGCTTCATATGTAAATGGATCATGTTTTAGACCAGCTTCTAACAACTTGTTCTTAAATTTCAAAGCTGATTTCAATTCTCCAAACTTGTAGTAAGCATTAATTAGTGTGTTGCCTGTGATATTCTGAGCTTCAATTTTACTTTCAGTCATCTCATTCAAGACTTTGTTTGCATCCCTTATCCTGCCATCTTGGGACAACATGCACAAAATTGAATTAAATGTAACAACTCCAGGGTACAATTAATCCCTTAGCCTCCATCATTTCTTTCATTTTCAGAGCTTTATCTAGTTGATTTGTACATGAAAAATACATATTTGAGCAACATTAGTTCACTAGATGTCATTATGTCCTTCCTTCATCCTGATAACATAGTCCTTCAGGCTAGTCATGTCATCACCACTCTTAATGGAGTGATACCTCAGCAATTCAGCTAGCTTTGTCTTGTTCTGAGAATCCTCATCAAGACCAAGTTTCAGGTTGTTAGAGAAGGCTTCATAAAACTTGTTATAGTCTTACAAGGATAGTAACCTTGATGGTAACAAGTACGTCATTGGCATGACTATAGTTTTCCTACATGGTAGTATACTAGTATGTCTAATGCCTAATGGAATTTTAGTGATATTTGAATTATTCTGAGTCAAGTTCTTAACAAATTATTTTGCTAAAATGTTTGCACGTGTTTCTCCAATAAATGTTTCTCTTGCCAATTTGCAAAGCATCCCGATGCAGGTGGTACTATAACCTTGCATCCGAAATTAAAGAAGCAAAAGATAAAAGAGGACATGCTGTAAAAAATTCTCAAGGAAGTTACCCTGTCAGCCTGTCTACATTGACTCAAACTCCCCAACTATTCTATAATGTGTCCCTTCCATCTCTTTATCTTTTTTCTCGACAAGCCTCTAAAATGGAGTGTCTATTTTTTTCCTCGAGATATCTCGACCTCTTCTCCATCCCTCTTTTGAGTGAGGATGGATTGTAACTTTATTGCTCTAATGTTATGGGTCTAGTTTGAATGAATATATTTTATGTATGGATTATTTTGGTTATTGTTGCGACATTGGAACCGCGGATTCTTGGTGATTTTGATGGGCAAAGGCTTAGGAGTGGTTGAGGTTGAGAATTGCATGCCACTAGTAATAAAATTGTTTAACTTCTTGGCAAGTGGAAACACTTCCAATACTAGATATATATGTGCACGTTATCTCTTTTGCTCCTGCGAGTCCATCATTTGTAGATCATGTATATGCTGTACTTGAGGATCATAGGAATGTTATTCTTGAAGTTGATTTAAAAGGTATAGGATTCCAAATTATTATGTATCAGCTAGTAATGATATTGGCCATAAAACAGACCAATTTGTACGCCAGACTTGGACCATTTTCTGCAAATAATTATTAAATATTATATTGATAAAGTTAAAAAGTTATTTATGACAAAATTCATAAAGAAAATGGTTTGTCACATTTTCTTCTCAATGTTCATTAACGCGTCGTCTTTTTTCTTTAGTTCACCCTTTAGCTGGAAAACTTGCTTTCTCACATTTTCTTTCTCAGCCTCATCCCCAAGAAGATAACTTTTCAAGTCATTATATTGAGTTCTAAGTGCTTCTAACTCTGGCTGCAACACTCTACCTGCCAACTCTTTTTCATACTTGAGATTCTTCATCCTATTTAGCTTATCGAGTGACCTTTCTTCTTCCTTCTTCAATAAAGCAATTTGGCTCACCAGCTCATTGCTTTCCACTGTTCTACTCTGTAACTGAGCCTCAGATTCCTCAAGTGATTTATTCATAAGCTCCAACTCATTTCTTAACATTTCTTTTTGTTCTACTTGGTCAGAGAGGCATGATATCTCCACTTTAAGCTTTATTAGTTTGTAGACCAAGTCATGATATCCAAGCCATTGTCTCTTGCTCAGTCACACCTAGATTAATTAATTATACTTTATTTATTGATGCTTTTTAAATAACTATATAGTTAATTTTTAGTTACAATATTGATTTCTTAATTATTTTACGTGTATTGATTTCTGAACGTTATGTGTTTGGTAGAAGTTGTAAAAAAGTTTTTAAAAAATTGGGGCGGGGGATAATTAAATTGATAAAAAATTACTTATATTTTGTTTGTTGTGTTTGTATTTCCATAATAAACAGTGTAACGTTATTTAAAATAATTTTATAAAAAATTATTAATAATCGTGTTTTAAAATTGATTTAAAAATAACATTTGAAACAATGATATTTAAAAAAAAACAATATTCCTTTTAAATATGCTCATTTAGCTTATACAAAAAAAAAGGCAATCTTCCAAAGGATGGGACGCAGATTCAATGCACTTCATTTATTTTAATTGTTTTAAATAAATTCTTTTAAATTTCAAAGAACCAGACCTATAAGTAATCAACATAAAAATAAATATTGTACATGCTTGTATAGTGGGTCTTGGGGATTTTTATTTTTTTTATTTTTTTCTTATCTATGGGGGAATTATATATATACTTGATGGGGTATAGCTCATCATGTTGATAAAATTAAAAATATCATGATTTTTTGTGTTTTGTCTCCCTTATTTTTATAAGAAAAAATATATTCTAGGTTCCTATGATTTTACGTTGATAAAAATATATTCTAGGTTCTTATTAATGAAAAACTATGATCAAGTGTTGAAAATGTGAGAAATTGAATGTGATTTGTATGGAGTAAACTCTAATTTTTTTTCCGTTAAAATTGTAAGCGTTTTTTAACTTAAAAAAATTAGTATTTTATTCCCTACTTTGCAAAATATGATTTAGTTTAGTCTATTTTAGTGTAAAATGACAATAAAAATATACTTTAGTCTCTACCATCTTTGACACTGCAGGCCTAGCTAGCCTCTTCTCCTTCCAATCAACCCCACGACGTGGAGCAACTTCCCGGCTCGAACCTCCAAGTTCGTGAACAAATTAGTTTGCATCAAGGAGTGGTAGTTTGTCAACAAGGACATTGGAGTCAAGAAACCAGGTTAGTTAAAAAATTACTTTCTTTTACTCAAATTAAGGTTGCCTTAGTGTTCAACAGACATTGTGCGTTCGACATAACTTAACCTTGTTTTGTTGTTGTTGTTTGGTAATGGTGGTTGCAGGGAATATATTCGAACAACAGCTGATACATACTTCAGTGGGCTGCAAACGGGTCAGTGTGTGTTGATTTTATCTGTTTGATGGATGCTTATATATAGTTGTTACTTAGGGTGATGTTGTTTAAGTAAATTTAGTTGAATGGATTGAAGATTATTTATGTTCATGTTAACAATTTTATATTTTGTGTGTTTAGGGAAATTTGTGTTTGCCTGCATTTATGTGTTTACAATGTATATGTAATTTTATTTTTAGGTGTACTAGATATAATACTGTAGGTTTTGGATTATATATCAATGAATGGAAGGTATCTGGGTTGGGTTATGGTTACTCCAGGAAGAGAACAATAACCATCAGATGCAGAATTTGTTAACACTCCAATACTAGAAACTTTAATTAGCAGACATGGACAGTAACTTCATTTTGTCTCCTACAAATGACAACCAACTTGGACAACTGGCTTAGCATAATTTTATTATAAGAAGGAATTAGTTCTCTTGAACATTCTGAAACTGAAACTTCCACTAAAACACAAGTTCCAGACCATAAATAATAAACTTGTATTGTTGAATGATGGAGATATATCTATTCGTCAACATGCTATGCTGACCAGTACAACTATGGTCTTTCTCAGTCCTAGATGGCCCAGGTGACAAAGGCCCAACCTCCTCTGTGGTACCCACCCTGTCCTATAACATCGTTTGGGAACAACAAAGAATCTAAGTAAAAGACTTAAGTTAGGGATTATTAGACAAACATAGGTAGTATAAATACAAGCATTGTACAAAAATCCACAAACCTGATCCCACAAATTTGTAATTACTAGAATGATGAGTTCCCCAGTTAAATAACAACAACAAAACCAAAAATATAAATTAAAAAACTACGGAAGAAAATTTGGACCAAATATTGAGAGTTCTAACTTCCAAATCTCCAATCGGACACCAAATACCTAACTTATCTCGCATTATTAAATGAGTTTAATGTTTATCTATTAATTTTATATTATCATTCTAATTATATATTATTATTTAAAATATTTTTAAATATTAATTTTAAAAATTAACAAGTTATTATATATAATAAATCACTACCAACGTATCATTCATTATATATGGGGATGTGGCACTTTCATATATTCAATTTTTACAAACAAAAAGAAACATATAATTAAAATTGTTACAAAATTTATTTTGTAAATACTATTTTTTTATGCACTTCCACACTCATGTGCATTATCTATTTTTTGCACAGCAAAACTTTATATTATATATTATAAATAAGAATCAGTACTAGGTGTACTAAAGTGTACAACTGAAGTGTACAACAGAAAACATAGGCAATGAAAAGTAAAACCCAACTAAAAGACAAGTACAATACAATACAACTAACAAGATATGTATAATTTTGTAACAATTTTAATTATATGTTTAATTTAAGGTCCTATTTCTACATAGGCAATGAAAAGCCAAACCCAACATAGGAAGCCAAACCCAACATAGGAAGCTTTTAGTCACCTAATGATACTAAATCTAAGGTCCTATTTCATTGTGTTTAATTTTTTTTTAAAGAATATTCGGTAAAATAGTAACGAAGACTTGTTAATTTATAATTAAATATAAACTTGTTTGATAAATATCAATTTGGAAAACAAATTGAAATTAAAAAATATTTTTAAAAAGAAACCACTAAAACAAAACAAAAAATTCAATTGATTTTTTTTTAAAAAAAGTTATGAATCGAGATCAAAGTGTTTGTTTGATTTTTAAAATAGTAACGTAGAGTCTGTTAGACTAAAACTCACCTAGTGACTCTAATAAAAATTCCAAGGCTTTCCCTTTGTCCCATTTAATAGTGGGACGAATCTCTAGCACCTGTGCAAAACAAATGGCAATGAAAGTGAGACACCTCTCACTTCTTTTCTTACTTCTTTCAAACTAAATCAAACGCCCACTTAAAAAATAGATAAAAAGAAAAAGAAAATAGAACCATGGCCCACCTTTCTTCCTTGGGTAAGTCGAAGCTTCGGGTACTCCTTTAAAACTGATTTCACTTGGCGTGCCAGTTCACTCCATTTCTATGTATAGTGTGCATTTTGTTTAGACTTTTTCCTGAAAAGAGAAATAAGTAGTCCATATAATAAAAAAAAAGTTGGACAGGAACCAAAAACACTGCAAATAGTTACAAACGAATGTCTAAACTGTAAAACATGGATGATTTCATAGCTTATAGTTTGTACCTTTTCATCAACGCAACGAAAATGGACTGAAAGACATAACTTGTTGTTCTCAACCAGAGCTCCAGGAGTTGATTTTGTCTTTTCAACTAATTGTTGATACACCTAAAAAAGTTGTACCCAAAATAAATTACTTTTAACATTCTAGAAACAAAATCCATTTGGGTAACTAGGAAGGGTTAATATACTAATAGACGAACCTCATCTATCAAGGGAAGAAAATCACTGGCAGGTTGACAAAGGATTGGCTCAGCTTTGCTATCCTATATAGACCACAACCAATGCAAAATTATGAGTTCTCATAAAATTTGGGAAACTTAGGAGTTAGGAATTAATATATGTGACCATATAATAAATAACCCGTACATGTACTACATCCAACTCACTCACTTTGTTGTATTTGGAGGTTGTTGTTGGTCCTTTAATATCCATGCCATGGCTTCCTACATAATATAGCTCTGCCAATCAAACAAAATTGTACACCTATTGTTTCCAAAGCCATCATCAAATTAGTACAAAAAAAATTAAAAAGGAAAGGAAAGGAGAGAAGAGGAAGTACATAATAAGAGCACGGAAATTTACTCTAACCAACTTCCGAATTAATATTGTACCTTGTCTTTGCATCTGCCGGTCACTATAGCAGTAGGGAAACACCTAGCAAGTTCCCTCATTGTTTTTCTCATTTGATACACACAACAAATTTTTACATATAGATTTAGTATATAATAATAAGTCCAAGATAAGGTTCAAATTCAAAAAATCAGTAAGTAATGAAACTAACCGAATCACACATGAAAGCACGGTCAGGGTCGTCGACTATAGGAGACAACGTGTCATCATAGTCCAAAAACATGAAAAATTGTTTTCCCTTTGACGCGTCAATAATTTTGTCAAACATGTCTAATGCCGATGGATGGTGAAGCTGTTTCATAATTTAAAAAAAAACACATGTTAATTAATTTGGTCAAACATGTTTAATGCTCCACGTAGGTTCAATCAATTCAATTTAACTAATTTGTGTGAAACATTATCTGCCAAAGCAAACTACTACTAATGAACTGGATCTAGGGTTGAGTGAGTTTGACGATAGTAAGCTTCGCAAGGTCTGGTCTGGCCCCATATGGCAGAAGCCCTCTCCAACCGGCAACCACATAATCATTTATGCCTATGCCTCTCCTCTCCTATCCTATCATTGAGATATTATTAACCAGTTGTGTTTCCTCTTTTCTTTTCTTGTTTAGGCTTCTGTTACTTGCCTGTACATTACAATGTCTGTGCTCTGATGTGAAGAAAGGTTCCATAGTATATGAATAATCATATTATAATGAACCATTTTTTTTACATAGTGTTCTTGTTCTCTTTTTTTGGGTGAAAATGATCTTGTTCTTATCATTTAGTTAAGATATTATTAATTTAATTTTACGATTAAGATGTTAGTATTTGAATTGGTATTACACTTATGTATAAAGCATACAATTTGGCACACCTTGTGAAGTTTTTACCATCTCATTCGGTTTTACCATTTGTTCCATCCCACTCTTGCCTTAAGTATTACCAACAATTGTACTCTCTTTAGCTCCAGCAAAACCATGCCCAAAAATCATTTCAAGTAAAACCCAAAACAGTAGAAATTACCTGTTATAGCGTTCAAAGACAAGGACAATTAAAGGGCTGGGATGGAAAGCAAAACTCTTCCACTCCAAACAGTTGATCTCTTCCACACACTTTTTTAAAGCCTGCTGATTTTTGTTTGGTTACTATTGTTCTTTGTTATGTACATTGACTAGGTCTATAATAACTAACAAGAAATTACAAAGACATGGTAAATATACAGCACAATTAGCTAACACAAACAATTCAATACCAAGTCATGTTATTTGCAGTTTCATCTTACAAATCTCCTGCCGTAAAAGTATGCACCCCTGTATATGGTTCAACACTTGTATTATCATAAAATTTGTTTGTCAATTGAGTTAGCAATGTATGATTTTATTTAAATTTTCATCAACTGCTGATAAACGATGTATAATTTGTTGTGCTTCACAGCTGTCTACGCATTGTTGTGGTTTCCGTGGCTACAATTTACGAGTTTTGTATTGGAATTTCTAACTTTGTTGGTTAACCCACGAGAAAATTGATAGTATTTGAAGCTTCCATTACCGCAGCCATCTATCTAGGTATGTAAGTTAATAGGAATTTTATTTGGATTATAAGTTTTTTGTTCCATAAATTACTATTATTGATCATAAAAAATATGTGCATTGTGAGTGAATCCTAGTTTCCCGTTTGAGATTCCATACCATGATTAATATGGATAGTTTGGATTAGTTGTGGTATGGATTCTTGAATTGTCCGTTCGGACAGTTTGGGAACTCTCTTTTTTTTACTTCATTCATAGTTATAGGTTAAGTATGTTGTGGTATATTTGATTTGATTTTGGTTTATTGCGTATTGCTTTGTTCTCCGAGTGCATACTTGATTGTGGTCAATTTAGGTGACCGCTTTCATTTTGTGTATTTGGAGACCAATGCGAAATCCTGCCAAAATTTCATCAAATTTAGCATAACATACTTAACTTGTACATATGAATAAAGAAAAAAAAGTTTGTTCCTGAATGGGATAGGACCCGACCTTCATATAAAAAAAGTGAGACTGTCATGCATATGCCATAACAGACGCCCTCTTGTAGAACAAGAAACATGAATAGAAGTTGGATTCAAGCACCACGCATAAGCGATGAGTATGAAAAGGGGGTTGAAGATTTCTTGAAGTTTGAACAACAACATGCACCAACTGTGGGTGGAAAGTATTTCTGCCCATGCGTAAACTGTGTGAATGGAAGGCGTCAGGCATTAGTTGTCATTAGATCACATCTAATTTGTGATGGCTTCATTCAGAGTTATACAAATTGGATATGACACGGTGAATTGCCAGAGGTCTCATTACCTGCCGACAATGAGGCGGTACCATTAGAAACCGGAGATTGAATGGAAGACATGATACATGATCTTGGGCAAGAGGGATTTTTGGAAGCTCATTCACCCTATTATGAAGATTTGGAAACAGATTCCAAGTTACTGTTGTACTTGGGGTGCACAACCTTCACTCGGTTATCTGCAGTGCTAGCTTTGGTCAACTTGAAGGCTAGATTTGGGTGGAGTGACAAAAGTCTGACTGAGTTGCTTGTCTTATTGAAGAATATGCTTCCCAATGATAACAAGTTACCAAATAGTCACTACGAGGCTAAGAAGATATTATGTCCTGTGGGTCTGGAGTACAAGAAGATTCATGCTTGCCGTAATGATTGTGTGTTGTACAGAAAACAGTTTGCCGAATTGCGGAATTGCCCAACATGTGGGGTATCACGATACAAACAAGATGATGGGGAATACACTGATGATGTAGCCACATCCAACCCTCGTCCAACAAAGGTTTGTTGGTACCTTCCAATTATACCAAGGTTTAAGCGATTGTTTGCTACTGCACATAATGCTTCTAACCTTAAATGGTGTGCAGTTGACAGAATAAATGATGGGTTTCTTCGACATCCAGCTGATTCTCCACAGTGGAAGACAATTGATCACTTGTATCCTGAATTTGGAGCCGAACCAAGAAACCTTCGACTTGGTCTTGCTTCGGATGGCATGAATCCATTTGGTAACTTGTCCACTAATCACAGTTCATGGCCTGTGTTGCTAATGATTTACAACCTTCCTCCTTCGTTATGCATGAAGCGCAAATACATTATGTTGTCTATGATGATATCGGGTCCAAGACAGCCAGGAAACGATATTGATGTGTACCTTACTCCTTTGATTGAAGACATGCGCAAGTTGTGGGTAGACGGGGTTGATGTGTATGATGCAAATCAGGGTGAGACTTTCAGGTTGCATGCAATGATATTTTGCACCATCAATGACTTTCCAGCTTATGGGAATTTGAGTAGATATAGTGTGAAAGGTCACCAGGCTTGTCCAATTTGTGAGCAAAACACAAGTTTCATCCAACTTAAACATGGGAAGAAGACAGTTTATACACGGCATCGTAGGTTTTTAAAACATTATCACCCCTATCAACGATTGAAGAAAGCATTTAATGGTAGCCAAGAGACTGAAGAACCCCCAGAACCGTTAGCTCCCCATGAAGTGTATGATCGGGTGAAAGACATCGTAACTGTTTTTGGTAAGACCTAGCAGAAGGATCATGCTAACAAGAACATTTGGAAGAAAAGGTCAGTGTTCTTTGATCTTCCTTATTGGACCAATCTACATGTTCAGCATTGTCTCGATGTTATGCATGTGGAGAAGAATGTTTGTGATAATTTACTTGGCACCCTTCTTAACATCAAAGGCAAGACAAAGGATGGTCTGAAATGTCGATAGGATTTGGTCAATATGGGTATACGAGAACAGTTACATCCGCAATCACAAGGTCAGTGAACTTATTTTCCCCCAGCATGTTACACAATGTCAACTAAGGAGAAAAAACAATTTTGTCATTGTCTTAAAAATGTGAAAGTCCCACAAGGATACTCATCCAATATCAAGAGCCTTGTGTCAGTTAATGATTTGAAGTTGGTTGGCTTGAAATCTCATGATTGTCACGTGTTAATGCAACAATTGTTGCCAGTGGCTGTGCGTGGTATATTGCCTGAAAAGGTAAGGGTTGCGATCAGCCGCTTGTGCTTTTTCTTTAATGCAATCTGTCGTAAGGTCATTGACCCAAAACAATTGGATGATTTGGAGAACGAGGCAGCCATTATCCTATGTCAATTAGAAATGTACTTTCCTCCATCGTTTTTAGACATCATGGTTCACTTAATTTTTCATCTTGTATGTGAGATTCGGTTGTGTGGGCCCGTGTTTTTACGATGGATGTATCCAGTTGAACGTTACATGAAAGTGTTGAAAGGATATACAAAAAATCCATATCGACCAGAGGCTAGCATTGTTGAACGATACGTTACTGAGGAAGCTATTGAGTTTTGTTCACAATATATAGAAATGGCTATACCAGTGGGACTTCCTCAAAGTCGTCATGGCTCCACCATGGAAGTTAGGGGCACACGGGGGTTCAATGTTGTAACCATGGATCGCCAACAGCTGGCACAAGCTCATCTATATGTATTACACAACACAGCTGAGGTAATCCCTTACATAGATTGTTAGACAAACAATCTTTGCCGATGACAGTGCTTTAGACAAACAATCTTTGCCGATGACAGTGCTTTAGACACATTAAGATTGCTAGCTGTGGGTCCAAATATGAATGTTCCAACTTGGAAGGGATATGATATCAATCACTATTCTTTCTACACAAAGTCCCAGGATGATAAAAGTAGTGTGCAGAATAGCGGGGTCAGTGTTGATGGTCAATCAGAGCACTTTTGTAGTGCTGCTGAAAATAATCCCATTGAAGCTTGCATGCCTTACTATGGAGTCATTGAAGAGATTTGGGAGGTTGATTACGATGAATTTAGAGTACCTCTTTTCAAATGTAAGTGGGTCAATGGAAACACAGGTGTGCGTAAAGACAAAATCGGATTCACTTTAGTAGACCTTAAAAAAGTTGGTTACAAGGACAACCCATTCATAATGGCAGCGCAAGCTCGACAGGTGTTTTATGTAGAAGATCCATGCGACTCTAGATGGGCAGTGGTTTTGCAAGGGAGAACAATTTGTATCGGTCACCATGTTGATGGATCAACACTTGATGTCACTAACATGCCATCTTTCTCCAAAGATATGCCTTCAAGTACTGTTGAACAAGAAGAGGATGATGTATATGCAAATCGTACTGATCATGACGAGGGTTTATGGGAGAACATTCGTACGTAACTATGTAAGCACAACCATATAAGTATTACTTAACATTTGTAACATTTGTCATGCATAAATTGCTAAGTTGTTTGAAAATCATGCACCCTATTACATCATTGAATTTGACATATTTATTACACTTTTTTTTTCCGTGGGGCCATGGCAACACCACCACCGTCCCTGCCACAATTAGAAAACCCTCCTGAGGTTACTTCGAAAAGGACAAGACAATCCACGAGGCTCAGAAGTTTGACATCTAGATGCTTAGATGGCCCACGGCCAGTTGTGAACGTGAATCCGACTACAGGTAGAGGGTCAGAGCCTCATAAAGAAAAATTTCACAGTTATTTAGGGGTTGTCGCAAAGGAAAAAGTTCCTATTGTACACGCGAATTGGAATGTTGTCCTCGACGATCTAAAGAGCTTAATATGGAAAGATATTTTGGTAAGTAATTCTAAATACACTTGTATTCATGATTTTGTTGTTAAGTTACTTTTAAAGGATTCATTTACATACTGTTACATAACTCGTTTTGTTGTGCAGCGCAAATTTGATATCCCTGAAGGTGAAAATGCAAAAAAAAAGGTGATGTCAACAGTTGCAGCAAGATGGAGGCAATTTAAGTCTTCATTGACTTCAAAATTTGTCTTTGCTGACAATGAAGGTCAGCAAATATCTGATCCTACAGTCAAGTATGGCCTTGATTCAGAAACATGGGCGGAATTTGCAAAAAGCCGCAAAACCCCTAATTGGCAGGTTTGTTTAAGTATTTATGTATCTGCAATAATCGATTCAATTTTTGCTTTCGTTGTTTTGTAACATATATATTACTAGTACAAGCTTGTCTTTTTAAGGGTATATGAAAGAAGGCCAAGGAAATTCAAAAATTTAATGACTGCCCACACGTTCTGTCTCGTGGGGGGTATGAACTGCTTGACCAGAAACTTATGGAGGAGAAGAGCAAGCGTGGACATGAGGAACATTCGTGTACTGAAAGCCCAACACTCAACATTGACCCACCATCCTCAGTTTCAAGACACTTGAAGTGGAAGATCGCCCGCACAAAGCGGCATGACCAAATGACGTCTGAAGTGGCACAAGAAATTACAGACAAAATTGTGAGTTCATATATTTTTTGGTTACTGTCATTGCCAAATAATGTCAAATTTATTTTATTCAAATTCAACAATTGTATATCCATGCAGGATTCATTACAGGAACAAGCAACACATGGGAGTTTTTTTTCGCATGGGCTACAGGACATACTCAACATGGCCTTTGGCCGACCTGAGCATCAAGGCCATGTTCGCGTCGCATGGACAGGTGTCACAATAAGCCAATACTTTGGCCAAGCCTCACGTGCTTCTAGCACATTGTCACCATCGATCAACCAACAACAATTGGCTAATATCATCGGTGGAATTAAGGATGACATAAAAAAGCAGCTACAAGATGAGATAAGAAATGAGGTACAGGATGAGATAAGAAAGGAGGTACAACAAGAACACAAGCAACAACAAGAGGTTTGGATAAGGGCAGTTGAAGAAAAACAGTGTCAAAATTTGGAGATGATGAAGCAAGAGTTAAAAAAAAATCACTGAAAGTAGAGCTATCTCATATTGCATCACATCAGTCAGCCCCCATTAAGGCGCTAGAAATACAAGCTCTACTTGCACGTGTTAGCACAAAGGGTAGCTGCGCTAGACTTGAAGGAAGCGGATTACTTAAAGAGCTTTTGAATGGTGATGACGATCTGATGGGCTTGTTCGTAGTTGTTGGGTAAAATACTGTGCTAGCGGGTTTGGGAAAAGTGTTTGAGAACTCATCCACCATACATAATGTTCGTTATGAAAATGATGTTGTTAAGGTTCAGGTTGTCAGAACATACATGCCTCACGCTGAGGTCCCTATTCCTACATCAGAGGTTCATTATCTTGAGCAGGTCGTTGGCACATTCGTTGCATGGTCGACACATCTTGTTAGGGAAGTAACTAATGAGGTTAGTTTTTTTCTCCTTTGAATCTGTTATATTTGTTGACATGCATAATTACCTGTACACTAATTTCAATTATCATAGGTGGTCGTAGGACCCGATAAGCCTCCATCAAAGTTTGTTGGAGAGCCGAACAGGTTAACATCTATGGCCACAGATGACCCACTGGGAGAATTGGTTAAGAAGTCATATGTGGTTTACACAAAGCCAATGGAATTGCCATGGGACGGGGCGAAATTTGGGTTACCTAATGCCACAAATGGTTTTTTCATCACACATGCAGATGTGACTGAAATCATTTTAGGTGACAAATGTTTAAACATATATGTACTGCAGCTGTGGATGATGTAAGTAAATCATATTATTTGACTGGTTGTCATATCTTATTGTCCACTCCATATTTGTCTAAGAATATTGTTAATTGTGTTTTAAACAGGTTTATGAATGATTAGAGAACAAGCATTGGTTTTTCTCCAGTGTAAGGTTTCCTTGAGCCCCAGTCTATACGCTGCACAAAGGACACACGTGAAGAATGTCAAAAGTACATAGAAATGTGGGTCAAGGAGTCACATCGAGAAATCTACTTAGGACCTTACTTCAATCAGTAAGTCTATTAATGTGGTTGTTATCAATGTGTTTGCAACAGTTTGATGGTGAATTTCATGTTATTGACTTCAGGGCACATTGGCAACTTCTTGTGTTGTGTCCACGAGAGAACATTATAGTATGGTTCTGTTCTATACGAAGAAAGCCTGATGTTCACATTAAGTTTGCAGTGAACAAGCACTTCGCAACCTTACTCAATTTAGCATTGGTCATTACTTGTAGTTTACTAGTCAAAACATTACATGTTAACTTCGGATTTTGTTATTGTCAAACTTAGTGCAATGAAGAAAATATGCAGTAATCTCCAAGGCAAGGACAATGCACCTCCACCTCCACCTCAATGGATTGAGGCAAAGGTATGTTGTAATCCCTGTTTTTTTGAAAATTTGAAATAAGTTTGATGTTTCAATTGGAATGATCCAACATTATTGAGCGCTTATATTGCATGTAGAGCCATGTACAACAAGGAGCATATGAGTGTGGATATTATGTGATGCATTGGATGTGGTACATCGTTAGTGGCGGTTTGAAAAATGAACTCCACAACGTATGTCCTCTATTAGACTAACAAATGAATTTGTGTAGTATGAAATCGTACTTAAATGGTTGATGTACTAACTAAATTTTATTTTCTTCCCCTTGGTAGTATTTTTCTGATGGAACATCATTAGACACTGACACCATGACGACACTACGCAAGAAATGGGCAGCCTATTTTCTAGAAGTTGGAAAATGGATGTAAATTAGACAAATTTAGATGACATAGGAACATTAATCACCTTTGAAAAGTAAAATTTTCATTGCACAAGACACATCATTATGTCTGGTCATGACTTTTAATTCGGCATCGTTACATGATTATGTGACTTGTTTACGTTATTAGTGTGCACTGCTTTTGGGTTGCATTTTGTATTGGTCCCAATATAGGATTAGTTTTTTTG
This sequence comes from Glycine soja, assembly GCF_004193775.1. Taxonomy (NCBI): domain Eukaryota; kingdom Viridiplantae; phylum Streptophyta; class Magnoliopsida; order Fabales; family Fabaceae; genus Glycine; species Glycine soja. The sequence goes on from NC_041010.1 coordinate 34,749,275, forward strand.
TTGTGCAACTCTAATTGTATGCATGTCAGCGTTTGACATGTTCCTGCTTGGGTCGTTCAGTCTGCCGCAACCTTCTCATACATTGGTCCAAGAAATCATCGGAAAAGCTCCTCAGGTGCTGCAATAATCACCCCTCTCCTTTTTTTTAAATTCAAATTTTATAAGTTTATAATTACAAATAAAAATGCTATGTTATTTTGATATTTTTGATGTATGGTATGCCAAGATGGTAGCCTACTGTTGATTATAGATTTTATTTGAATTTGATATTGTTGTTCAATGATTTTCAAAAAAGAAAAAAGCAAACAGAGGATGGTGAAACTAGTTTGAATTTAAGGTGTTTGATAAATAGAGCGCATCTTTTTTGTTTAGCAGTGCTAAATTTTCACACTCAAGATTGAATGGAATACATCGATTCAAAATGTTATCCGGTACTCTCTAGTCTCAGAATGAAAATGTCCTTTGATGAATGATTTGTTGTACCTTTGTTTTGCATTAAATTCAGATTCTTTCTCTAGAGATATTGAAAGGGCTCTTGGATTCTTTTTTTATTTTTTATGTGGTTATTCTTTTGCTAGTAGAACCAAGGGTGTAAGAAGAAGTTGAAGTGATGGAACCCCAAGATGAAGAAGAGATCCATAACTGTTTGATCAAGCTGGTTGCTTTATTGTTCCTTACCTTGGGTTATCTTTCTAGTTACTGTCTTTAATGCAGCATCAATGCTAGTGAAGGAATTGACTCTATTGTTGATATTTCATTATAGAGAAGTAATCTGGAAAGGCGAAGGGATAAGGTCTACATTGGTTGTAGAGCTGGGTTTGGTGGTGACAAGCCCTTGGCTGCTCTTAAGTTGCTTCAAAGAGTTTAAGAACTAAATTATCTGGTTCTTGAATGCTTAGCCGAGCGAACTCTTGCTGATCATTATCAAATCATGATGTCTGGTGGTGATGGTTATGATTCTCAGAATAGGTGTTTCCTGCTCTTGCATTGTTCTAATCTTATTCTTAAGTTTAATTTTTGTAAAAAATTTCTGCAGTTTCTAACTGGATACATATGTTGCTGCCTTTGGCTTTGGAAAGAGGAACTTGCATAATTACCAATATGGGTGCAAGTAAGAATTTCTAATGCTGCATTTAATACATCATATAATAATTATTGATTATCAGAAGATATTATAATTTATATGTTCAACCAAGTTTTTTGTAATGCATTTTGTTTGAATTGATATGTATGGTTTCTCTCTTGTTTTTCTAACTTCATTCACTCTTTGTTTCTGAAAATGGATCCTCTGGGTGCTCAACAGAAGGTCTTAGAAATAGCTAATAGCCTGGTTCTCAATGTTTCTGTTGCTGTGGCTCACGAGGTGTCTGTCACTAATATAGTAGGTATTTAGATTTCCCTGTAAACTTTCCTCTGACCTATGTTATTATCAAATTTTAAATGAATGATTGAATTGTGAAGTGGGTTTTGAAATACCAACTAATTTCCAATTCAGTTTATTTGTCTCAGGCATTTGTTTTTTTACCTACTGTTACAATTTCTAGTTTTCATTTTGTTTCGTATATGTTGGGTGATCCCTCCTTTGGTAATGGTCCTTGCTGGAGTAGAATGATTGATTCTGTACTGGGATAATATGTAGAGTGTTACTTCTCTCTGATGTATAAACAAACAATAGGAGTGTCCTAATAAGGAGATTTTTCTGGTTAAAACAATGATAGTTATTAACCTTATGAGCTCTACATTTATTTATTCAAATTTTTTTCTAGTCTTTAGCACTTTTGCAAGGTGCTTCCCTGAAATTATTGATGTATCTTATTGTACTATTCTTTCATCTTTTAATATATTTATATATCAAAGAATTTGGGGGATTTTCTTATTATTCTTTGTGTTAAGTCCTACAACTTATATATATACATACAACATCTTTCAGGTTCAGGATTTTCACCAGCAAAATCATATATCATGGAGGGTGTAAGAATTTATTCTCACGACCCATGAGGCTGTCTGTGTTCACATATAATGTCATTCTCTGATTAACTATTTTTTTCCTTTCATTTTTGTGATGTATTTCCAACCAATTTTTGGGCAGCATTCACCCACCGACCTGCATCAAATGCTAGATGTACTTTTCATCATACTTGTTTTATTTGGTGATGTCATATGACAAGTTTAGTTGTTAAGCCTGTTTTGGTTAACTATTTATCGGTTGTCATATGAAGAATTTTATTAACTGTTAGATACTAAACCATTCTTGAGCATTCACCTAACAGCTTAAGCTTTGGGGATAGTTGGTCATTATTCATAGACATTGTATCAGTCTTCATAATCAAGTGGATAGTTTGATTCTTGCCACCTCCTTTTTCTTAGCAAAAAAGTTGAATTTTACAATAAGGTAGGGTAATCCATGCATTATTCATGTTTTAAATCCAAAAGGCTCTTGCGTAAAGGGGAGTGGTAAGTATAAAATCTTTCACATAGTCTTCACTTAACAACTTAAGCTTTTATGAGAGTTGGTTGTTGATATTAATGATTGCTTTTGAAGTTTTTCTTCAGTTATTTACTTGTAAGAATGCATTATGATTTACTTATTGAACTAAGTGAATGGACCAATCTATTCCACTCTGTCTGTTTGTAATATTGTCATGTGCATAATCTGATCAAATTTAGTTATTCATACATGATTTCTCCACTTTATTAGACTTCTGTTAGTCTGGATGTGAAATTTGGCTGTAATTTGCAAAGGGTATCAGCACCTACTTGGGAGCTGCTCCTATTGTTCGTTGCCTTGAAAAGTACCAACCAAATGTAATAATTACATCGAGAATTGCATATGCTACTTTATTCTTAGCACCTATGGTATGAAATGTGATCTATTCTTTCCTTTATATTCCCCATATTTTCCTCCTTTCTCCATCAATGCTTGCTTTTTAGTGATTGAATTGATTCAGTCTTCATATGGACAATATTGTTTCTTTGCAAGGTACAAGGAGTTTTATGAAGTTTAATTTGTTACTTGATTATTTATTTTAAGCAGGTCAATATAGACTCCATTAACTAATGTCTACTTAGGATAACTCTTCTTAAAAGCACTATGCTTGTTCTTATAGAGTGGGATCCAGATGATGAACCACAACACATTGAGCCATCTCCTTATCTTTTTTTCAATAAAAAAATGACAGAAGGAACGATATAGATATATTTGGTAGCTTTTGGTGTCCAGATGAAATGGACTTGAACATTCTGTTCTATTTTGTTTCATTTTATTTTGTTTAGTAGAGAGAGATAATTGTATTTTTCTCGTACTAAAATTTGTCACATTAATTAAGATTTTATTTCAGAAAATTTCTAGACTTTTTTGAAGAGCATATTACATTTTTTTTCTATAATGTAACTAATATTTTAGATTGTACTATCCTAACAAGCAAAGATAGGATTACAAGTGTTCTGTTGTTCACTTATTAATAGCTTAGTTATCTGTTGGACATAATTCTGATCAAGCTGGTATATGGGTAGGTTTATGAGCTAGGATGGAACTGGGATGAATTAGAACATCTAGCTCAAGGATCTTTGGCTGGCCATCTTCTAGAATGTGGTTGCCAACTCACGGGGGGTATTTCATGCATCCAGGTATGCTAATATAGCTTAACTCTACCCTTGCATATGGGATAAAATATAAATGGATGGGTTGTGTGAATGAGAAAATACTGTTTAAGATATATCTTGTTTGTATGCCAGACTGTGACCTCCAAACATTCTTTTGTTTTTTGTTTTGTTTTGAAAAGCATTCCTGTGGTTAATGGTTTTTATTCTGAATATAATATGATTGACAATTACAGTTAATATACCATTGTGTATTATCTTCTTACTTCTTTAGTTATTTTTGAAATCTTCTGTTTACCATAATCCATATGCTTTTGTGGGTTGCATTTTTAATTGATTATATAATAGTTGAAATTGTAATTATATTCTTGTTTTTTGCAGCATGTTCCCTCAACTCATGAGACTTTTTCACAATTAACCATTATGCTGGAGATGTAAGCTTGAGAATTTGTATTGTATTACATAGGTTCAAAATATTTTGTTGAATTTCATTATTTGTACTGTATTACATATAAGCAACGTAGCTTCTTGTACTAATTTAACCTGAGTTTATAAATTTCCAAAAAGTAAAAAAAAATATCCATATTCTACATCGGTTCAATTATAAACGATGTAGAAAAATCCTCATTCTACATCGATTAGGCGATAAACGATGTAAAAACTCTTCAAATTCTACATCGGTTGATCGAAGACTGATGTAGAAACCTTTCCATTCGTGTCCATTCTACATCGGTTTAGTGATAAACGATGTAGAAAATCTCCTCATACTACATCGGTTTGACGATAAACGATGTAAAAACCTTTCATTTTCTACATCGGTTGATTGATAATCGATGTAGCGACGTTACTGTCATTCTACATCGGTTGAACTATAACCGCCGATGTAATAACCTTTCATTTTCTACATCGGTTGACTGATAATCGATGTAGAAAAGTCGTCCTTCAAAGACTAGTCATTCTACATCGGTTGAACTATAACCGCCAATGTAATAACCTTTCATTTTCTACATCGGTTGACTGATAACCGATGTAGAAAAGTCACCCTTCAAAGACGGTCATAAAATCGATGTTGTGATTCAACGACGCCGGATTACCACCACGCGTCATAACCGATGTAGAAAGGTCGTTAAAACTGATGTAGAAGACCTTTTTTTTAGTAGTGAAAGATGCTCTTAGACGTCCTAGTGAATATTAATTTCATTAAACACTTGCAATTTGGATTGAGGCGACTCACTACCCGAATTGAATCTCAAGCCTGGTCTGAAGAAATAGTATTTTTTTTCTACTTTTTTTAAAGCTAATCTCTAAATATTGCTAATTTTATTGGCAAAAGTGTTATGTTACGTATACAATTACCTCAACATGAAACATCGTATATGAGTATCGATGCAATTATATCCCATTAATGTTGTCAACACAAGAATCCCGCTTTAGAAAAACTTGTATTTTTGTTGTAACAACAAATTTCACTTTAAGTAAACTCTCACCGATAATTCATATAAGCATTTTTTTAAGGTGCTTTTTATAAGAGCTAATTTAAATATTTTCTGTATTAATTATTTTTTCATAAAAATATCTTCAATTACGAGTCAATTTTTTGAGTTTAACAAAATAGTGAGTGAAATATATTAGTGTCTTAAACTCTTTGATAGTCTTAACTTTATCTTGTATGAAGAACATTTTAAAAACCTTATTTTAGTTATTCACATGCATAGCTAATAAAAATTAAAGCAATCAATATATCAATGAAGAGATGTAGATTAAAAGACTTAAAACTAATAAAAATATTTGAAAAAAAGAATAATAATACTAGTATATCTCGTTAACCTTAGGGAAAATTTTAGAGAAAAAATATCAATTATAAGAAATTTAATGTTATTAATTAAATTTATTAATTTTCTTAATCCTAGAAAATTAGTTAATTGGGTCTTATAAAAAAAATGAAAGAAGTATTTCTTCTTCTTTTGGTTTACGCTTCTACCAAAATAACGCAAACAAATTTTGCCAACAAATATAAAGTTGCTATAGTGACAAGTCCAACTTGTTTTTCGTTGTCAACTTGTCATGAACTAAGGAGGGGTCAGTGAAATCATCAAATCAATTACAACTGTTGCCTTGGACTGCTGAATTGCGCCATTCAAAATCTCATTCAAGACACAACAGATGACAGCAGAGGTGATTAAATAATGCCAAGTTTGTTACTACTTCACATTAACTGATATAGATAACCCAAAACCCATATATAGTAAGAGATTCATTATTGGCATTTCTTGGGGTCACCCTCAGGTCACAGTAACTGCCCTAGTAGAATTCAAATCTTAATTAAAGATTAAAGACAACTTGAAGAAGTTGGTTTGGCTTTATTGCATCCAAATAGAAACTCAAAGCAAACCACCTTTTGGCCCGATTCAGATTAGCTTCTAACTCATGACAGCTTTACAATAGTATAATCTTACTGCTAAGACTTTTCTAAGACATGAATGTTGAACTTTGTAAGATTTGTAATAGCGTGTTTGGATTCTCATCCACACAATTCAAACGTGAATCACAAAAGTAACTTTTAGTTGCCTTTGATACATTTTGACGTGAAAAATTGATTAAACGTGGATTACAGATGTTAATCCAAATACGCACTAAGTGTTTACGAAAATGTACCACCAGAGATTATGGAAAAGTTGATATGCATGTATTAATTTTAATTTATGTGAGAAATTTAATTTATTTTGCTTCTTTAATTTATTCATCAATAAGTGTTTGTTAAGAACTTTATCCAAATTGCTTCTACCATTATCCACTTCTCCATCTGCCTTCATTCCTCTGGCATTAAATTAACCACAGCCACAGCTACCCCTATTTCATTGGCTGCTTCATTTATTACTATCAGTTTCCCAAAGGGATGCATAACGCATGGAGCACATTTGTTAGCATTGAACCAAAGCAAAATACTATTGAAAATGTATCATTTATCATGTTTAGCAGGAACCGAAATTCTTGGACATTTTGAGAATTCAAGCCTTCTGCCCCAAGTGAAGATCCTATTTTTACGTGACCACGTAGCATATGCCCCCCTCTCCCCTCTTTGTTTTTTAGGAAGGACTTTTCATTGTTTGATAGAATAGAACTTTATTGGTGGGGATTCTGTGCCAGTGATTCGGACAAAAATGTTTGGCACACTTTCCTTGAAGAAGATGCCAAGTGGTCCATGTGTGATATCAAATGTGCAAAAAAAAAAACCCAATGAGGCAGCCATGTGCCCCTGTCACTACTCCGGGGAAAACATGTGAAAGTGAGTAGTCAAATATCAACATATGTCATGCCAGACTTTACCAGAAATAAAGAAAAACAACAGGGTGAAAAATACTAAGCATAAAACATTGAATGGGAAAAAACAAAGATAATTCAAAGTTCTGCTGAATTTGGCACCCCCCCTAAGATAAAATATTTTGCTGAGTGTAAGACATTGTATTTCACAAAGAACTTGTCATGATTTGTTTTTTTATGGGTCAACCTAGAGTATTTCCCATAGTTAAGAGCTTGAAGACTAATCACTCGCTTGAAGTACTAAAATTTATTCAAGAGATTAATTTTTCTGAATAAATATTTTTTCATTCACAAACTTTATTTAGTTTAGATCAATTCTCTCACTACATGCTTTAAGAGATTAATATCTCAAATACATGACTATCTATTACCCATATTAATACATCTTATTTATACTTGACATGATTTGTGAAAAAGTTAACTTGAACAAATATAATATTTGAATTTTGAACAGTTACATTTCGAACTAATTCAATAAATGTTCTTTCATATATATGGATATGAGATCAAATCTTTCATCATATATATGCTTTTAGAGACATGATTATTTGTCAAATGTCAATCGCATTACACCATGTTGATACTTGTCATGATTTGTAAACAAATTCACTTGAACACACTTAACGTTCGAATTTGGAATTGATTCAAAAGTTGGTTCATTGGCTAATTGTTACATGCTTCAACAATTGGAAACACCATCTTATTTAGCATGTCTAAAGGGAATGTTCTTACACGTTACTTGCAACGTCCTTCATTAGAATAAAATTCTTATAATAAAAATATTCTTTAACACTTAAATAACAAATTTTTAAGAATTGTAATTATCTGAAATACCTCAAATATTATAAATAAGATTCCTTACAAAGTATAATATTCTCAAATGTGGACATCTAATAATATAACGAAATTAATTAAGAGAAGACTAAGTCTTCAAGTCTACTTTGTTCTAACAACTTCTTTCTCATGCTCTGAAAATAATACTTGTAATGAGATATAACCCCAATGAGTAAAATAAATTCTAAAAAAAGTTCAAAAGTAATATTGTTTTTTTGTTGACGCAGTGATCCAGAAAATCAATCATGGTATCTGCAAGCACTACACACACAGAGAGAGTGTATCTATACCATGGAAGTTTAGAAAAAACTTTTGAAACTCAATAATTTGTGTTCTTTGCACACACACACACACACATAATTCAATCCTTAGTTATGTATCTATACCATGGAAGTTTAGAAAAAAACTTTTCAAACTCAATAATTTGTGTTCTTTACTTATTATTATTCTTTTCTATTTAATGGGTCAACAAGATTATTCTCTTTGTTACTTCCTTTTTCTCAATCTTACACACTCTACTAATTTTCTATTTGCTCAGCGAGATTGGCTATAAGTTCTAGAAAAATTGAATTGTCTATCCTTATATAAATACAAGAATATGTGATTAAAATTGAATCACATAAGATACATTGTTAATAGATTTAACTAGACTAAATATTTCTTTATCTTTTTCTACTCTATTATCTAAATTTATCCAACTATTAATAATATTTAATATTTTATTTTCTTTCAAAATATATTAAGATAAAACATGATAAAATTTAAATCACTCTCAAATATCTCTAATTCAAATATAATAAATATTTGATTCAAACTTAATATACAATATTATATAGTTATTATAATAATTATCTTTATAATTGTAATAATCCTTTAATTCCTTTAATTCAAATAAATCTTTATACTAATAATTTTTATACTAAAATTAATAATAATAATTATACTAAAATTTCAGGATGTTACATTAATCATATGATATGATGGCAATTAGAAACACCATTTCCGATATTGGTAACCAAAGTACCAAACACGAAGAGGGTGGGCTCACCCATGCTTTCGTGCACTCTGAGTGGGAATTCAGATTCTCAAAGATTCCAGGTTTCTGTGCTTTGGTGGGTCTTAGAGATCCTTCTATGTAACCTATATATGTTGTGTTGCAAGTGATAAATTTTTTTAGCACTAGTGTTTACTTTGCTCTTCCAAAAATGTACGCAACATCACGTTACACATGCTTGGAAATTATCAAAAACGGGAAATAACTATATCTTTTTAAAAATTCTCAGCTAGGGGGCTGCAAAATAAATAAATAAAAAAGGAAAGAAAATTATGGTAGCAACTGTCAATAGTAAATAATATACCAATATGGAATGTATACATTTGATCTTATGATAGGATGAATGAATCATGAAAATCAAAATTGGAGTTAAACTTCGTGTAAGGCTCTATCATATATCAATTGAAAAGTGCTTATAAGAGAGTCTTAATTTCATATACAACAAGGACGAGTCTTACAGTTTTTGTTAACAAGATCTTTTGAAAGATATCTTCATTCCTCTTGAGCTTTGAGATTTCATTGAGTAAAATTTTGAAACCTTCTAAAAATGTTCATACTTTTTCTTTTGTATTTCAAAGAGATTAGAATTTAATTAAATGTTTTTTCGTCATTTGGGTCTATTTTTGCTTTTGCGTCTACCTAAGACAAATGTAACCTGTTTAAATTGAAATTAACCCAGACCGATTAATATTGATAAGATTGGAACTAAATTCTAAATATCTCTTTAACCTGACTCGATCCAACTTGATTCTTGCCTACGTACCTCTACTTGTGACTCTTACCAACTACACTTTTAATAGAAGATGCTGACAACTGATGGAGGATGTAATCACATTTGATTCTACTAAAATTCTAGAATCACATAGATGAGTGGATACAATGAATAAAGCATTTTTATACTATGAAACTCACCTTTGATTCTAATAAAATTCTAGAATCACTCATGTTCTCCATAAAAGAAGGATTGTTACATTTGAGATGAACGAGAGATATATATATTTTTAGATAAATTGCGGAAACAATGTATGTGAAATGCACATTTAAAGAAAAGAGAGAAAGATAGTAGTAAGAATGCTTGATTAAAAAAAGAGTTACATTCTTCAAATTGCATATTCTTATTTATAGTACAAGAAATTTATAGTGTTGTTGTTATTGTAATTAATTTCGACTGCTTAAATATAATTTTGGTTGTTTTTTATAATCTATAATTTTGGTCTTTTGTTTTAACTAGAGATATTTATTTTTCTTATTTATTAAAATTTGTAATTTTAATCTCTTATATAAAAATAGAGATATTTAATTTCCCTACTTTTGTAAAAGCTACAATTTTTTCCTTCACTTAAACAAGGGTTGACTATTATAAGATTAACATTGATTATGATATAAATAAAATAAATTATCTTGTGTTACATCACAAAATTTAGGTCAAATTAAATTAATTCCTTACCAATTAACATTTTTTGAATTTGATAAAAGAATCAAAATTAAGGATTTTTAAAAATTGAAGGATTAAATGTCTCTAATTTAAAATAGGAAACTAAAATCAAGGAATTTAAAAAAATTAAAGGACTAAATGTCTCTACAAGGAGTGCTAACAACACACTCTTTAACATATTTATTCATACACATTTTCTCTTATTGGTTGAAATGCATTGAAAACTACACAATCAATAGAGTCATTAAATAAGATGTAAAATTCACTGAATTTTGTGATTTTCAATAAATTTTAACTAATAAAATAAGATATTTTTAAAATAGTGTGTTAGAAAGTGCAACCCAATATTTCTCATATATAAAAATTACATATTTCAAAAAATAGATTATTAAAATTAAATTTAAGTCTAATTTTAAAACACCAATGAGAGTGATAATGATAATTATTGCAACATATCTTTATCCAAAAAACTAGTTCAATACTCTGCGGATGCATGGGTAAGCTGCAAAATTAAATGTATAGTATAATTGTATATATTTAATTGTAATTGTGTAGAACTTATTCAATGAGAACCAAAACTAATATTATTGAAATATATAATATATTTTATAAAATAACACTTACTATTTAGCTTCAATGATATCTATGCTTATTCATGATTTAAAATTTTATAAATAATGAAATACATATTTAATTTTATTGAGGTTATTGTTGTTAGATATGTTGTTAGTATATTATTTACAAAAGACTAAACTATGAAGTAAAAATCTAAAACTGTCAACATATTAAAATGCATTCATGATAAATATATTGAAGAACAATTACGAGACTAATTTGGAGCATCAGTTTGACAATGTCATATGATAAATGATTTAATAAAAACATGAGAACAAATCAAAGTATTTTTTAAAATTTAGAAAACAAAATTAAACCCAAAAAATAAAAAGTATTTAATCTTATGTTTATATATATTTATTTTAAAAAATATATATGAATGATGGTTAAGATAAGCATGTCAATGAAGCACCACAAAATTGTATTTTATTCCTTATTCTTATTCCCTAATATCATCTTCATTCTCGTCCATAATTCTCGACAACATTTGTGTTTAATTTGAATTGTTTATACACATATCACAAGATGAGAAAGAGAGATGAGAGATTAGGTCTGGTCAATGCAATTTGACATTAATTGTAATGTCCTTGTAATTATGTTCAACAATTTTAATAGTAAACCAAAGTAGTTCCATTACATATCATTCCTCTCATAGCATTCACATCGCGCCCCTGTGACACGTCCTGATGAGGATTTTTATTGTATTATATATATATATATATATATATATATATATATATATAAAATAAAAATGAAAATTCTAATTAAAAAAATAATTTATATTTTCTTAAAGAACAAAATGTTTGTTATGCTTAATATCTTTAATTTGGTTTGTATTTGTATTTATTCTGTCATTTTTTCAAGTAGTTTTTCTCGACGAAATTGTCCAAGCCTACGCTTTCTTGAATCCAATTATGGATATTATTCCAGTAATACCCTTACTCTTTTTTCTTTTAGCTTTTATTTTGGAAGTTGTTGTAAGTTTTCGATGAGATATGTAATTTTCAGAAAGCAGCTTTGCATGAAGTGTTGAGTCATGCCAACCAGGATCTTATCTGGTAGGAGACAATCTGGATAAGTTTTTCATGAAGTGTTGAGTCATATCAACCTAGTGTATCAAGCTTTTTGAAAACAAATTTTATTATCAATACATTTTGCAACATCTGACTTTGTGGCATTGAAGGATTGGACCTAATACTTAAAAATAGTCCCAAAAGTGAAATGAACAATAAAATAATTGGTGTACATTGGTGTATATAGATCGTTTCTAGTATAAACCAAATATCAAAATAACATTATTTTTTTATATAAAATTTACTTATATTTATTTTTTTTAAAACATTGTTTATTATCATAAGAACCAAACTTACTAATTTAGGTGTTAAGGAATTTATAACAAATAATATATTATTTAACTAACTGATTTAAATTCCTTGATGTTGAGTTTAAGTATAGTCAATAATATAAAATTTTAAATAACTTTTCTATTACTAATAGATGTTAAAATAATTAAATAATATTGAATTTAATATTATACTTAAAATTTATCTTCTTTTTTATTAATCCATCTTGTAAAAAATTATATATTATTTCTTTTAAAAAGTTAATATATTAATTTTATTTTTAGCTACTTTTGTTATTTTTTTATCATAAATCTCATATTTCTTTTTGCATACACCCACTTCGTTTTTTTTAATCACATATAACCACTCCATTAAGTACATCTATATAGCATGACCAATATTATATACTATTTATATTTTTCATTTTACTTTTTTTTGTGCAGATATTCATTATAAAAATTGATTTAAGATATAAAACTAAATAAAAAATAAAATAGGTTAATTTAGTTGATCAAGAATATATTGAATAACATAATATATATTTAATTAATTTAAATATAAATTTTATTTCAAATTATCATTTCTTTCTTACACAAGTACACATTATTTAATAAATTTTTAATATATCAAGTTATAGATATGATAAAAAAAATAGTATATTTTAATTTGATTATCTTGATCAAATTAAATCTAAATTATTTTTTCTAAAGCTAATATCAACCCTACTACGTAAAAATTAAATAGTAAAATTTTTATTTGTAAAATTATAATAACAACACTTTAATAATAAAAATTTTATGTAATAATTCATCAACATTTGTGTTTAATTTGAATTGTTTACTCAGATCATAGAATGAGAAAGAAGAGAGACGAGGGATTAGGTCAGCAATTTGACGGTAATGGTAAGGTCCAGTGAGTGCAATTTATGTTCAACAATTTTAATAGTAAACCAAAGTAGTCTCATATTACATAGCATTCCTTCCATAGCATGCACACGCCTATCTCCATATTCAAAGTAGAATTTCATGATGCGCGAAGTCACATCAGGAATTAAGAGATTGAACCTAATACTTAAAAATAGTCCAAAGAGTGAAATGAACAATAGGATAATTGATGTATATAGATTGTTTCTGGTAGAAACCAAATATCAAAATGACATTGTTTTCATATAAAAGATATACTTATATTTCTATTTTTTTTTAAAAAAACATTGTTTATTATCATAAGAATCAAACTTAGGTGTTAAAGAGTTTATAACAAATAACACACATTATTTACCTAACTGATTTAAATTTCTTGATGTTGAATTTAAGTATAGTCAATAATTAAAATTTTAAATAACTTTTCTATTACTAATAGATGTTAAAATAATTAAATAATATTTAATTTAATATTATACTTAAATTTTATCTTCTTTTTTATTAAACCATCTTGTAATAATTATTTATTTTTTTAAAAAAAGTTACTAAATTAATCTTATTTTTAGCTACTTTTTTTATTTTTCTTTATCACAAATCTCATATTTCTTTTTGCACATCCACTTTGTTTTTTTCAACACATACAACCACTCTGTTAAGTACATCTATATAACATGACCAATATTATATACTATTTATGTTTTTTATTTTACCTTTTTTGGGTGCAGTAATTCATTCTAAAAATGGATTTAAGAAATAAAACTAAAGAAAAAATAAAATATGTTAATTTATTTGATCAAGAATATATTGAATAAAAGAATATATTTTTAATTAATTTAAATATGATTTTCATTTTAAATTATCATTTCTTTCGAACACAACTACACATTATTTAATAAATTTTTCATATATCAAGTTATAGATATGATAAAAAAAATATTACATTTTAATTTAAATATCTTGATAAAATTAAATTTAAATTATTTTTTTCCACAGCTAATGTCAACTCTAATACATAGACATATTATAACATAATTTTTGTTATCAAAATTACAATAACAACACTTTTATAATAAATTTTTACGTAATAAAATTTAATTTTTATTTCTATTTGATTTTTTACTACAATAATATAGACATATTTCTATACGTGAGAATAAACTATTGAGATAAAACACCATGTTAAATTTGATCTTAAATCATGTGTATCAATTGAACTTTATGCTTTGATTGGATTAAGAAAGAAAGTTTCAAAATGAAAAAAGAGAGGGGGAGAGATAAGAAGCTTGGTATACCCGATTGATGCTTTAAAATAAGAATATATCATTTAAAATTACAAAATTCTCTTTAATTACATTTTAAGGGGCTAAAGCAAATCAAGTTATAAATAAGTCAGAATTTGAAGGGTAACATTATTATTGGTGAATTGTCATCTCCAAATTGCATGGTACAACTTAATCTTAGTCATATCTGAATTGTCAACTTACAAATAACACTAGTCATATCCGAATTGCACGAGTTTATATATGTCAAGACTTGAATTAAAGTTATATATTAGTGATATTTAAAACTTGTAGAGTTTGGTGACTGGAAATAGTACTTGAATTGAAATAAAAATAAATAATTAAATATGAGATAGAACTAAAACATTTTGATCAAAATCAAACTATAGAAACACATCTTATATTTTTAAAATTTTAAAAAATTAACATGATTGAAAACGAAACAAAATTTTCAAAATAATACTTATATGTCTAATTCATAAATCTTATAAAACAATATATCATTTTATAAGTTAATTACAAAAATTAAGTGTAATATCATTTTAAATAAAATTTTAGATTTAATTAAATTAATTTTTTTGTAAAGAATATCCTTTACGGGCAAACAATCATTCTTAAATTGAATCAAGTATGATCATTATAGATAACAAAACTTTCTTTAAGTAATTAACACAATGACATTCTTAGGACTCGAACTTGAAATCAAGGGATTCAACAATAGTTCTATGTCATATCAATTAATTCATGCACTCAGTGATTTAAATTTACTACATAACAAATTACTTTAAAATTTTTCTTTTAAGTATTTAACCATATTATATTAGTGCATTAATATTTACTATTGAGTAAACAAATTAATTAATGAAATCTATTTTATTTAATAAGATATTTAAAATTTAAATCCTTAAAAATGCAATTCTATTAAAATGTTAGAATAAAAATTTATCAAATATTATAATCTTATAAGTAATTACATTTAAAATAATTATATATTCATAGTGTTTAAATATCAATGATCTTAACAAAGGAATTATACATATTCTAAATATTTAATTCCAAAAATAATAAAAATATTTAATTAATAAAAACTTATTAACAAAATTACATGATAATTTAACTAAATAATATATATATATATATATATATATATAAATATTTCAATATCTTATATGATAATTTTATATATTTCACTTTAACACGTCATTGGATAACATCATTTGGGAGAAGAGAAAAAAACACATTGTGTCTCAAAAATCATATGACATGTAAAAATTTATAGATCGACCTAAATCATAACAACACCTACACCTTACAGCTAAGAAACACATCATCATATCACCCTCAAAAATCAAAATACCCCATCATGCCAACATATATAGTTATGAATCCTATACATGAAAAATTTTGATCACACCCCTCTAAACAATATTCTATATTTGGACCACTAAGATATCGACTTCAGATCATTAATTTTGAAGCTTTCTTCAAGTAAAATGAATACTCCCACACACTTTTTCACGACAGGAAGTATGCTAAAAGAGCCTAACACTAACTTTATCTTGCAATAGCTTGGAAATACTCAAAATTGAATCTTATACCATGTTGTCTTTGCTAAAATTCTGTGACTTCTTTATATTTTAGTAACCTAATTCCCACAAACACAAACTCCTTCAATAAACATCCATGCCCACCAACCATTTGATACCTTGCTTGAACAAAAAAAATATCACTCTTCAAACCATTATCTCATCTAGACATCCCTATGTAAGCTTTGGAATTAAGAATCCAACCTAATAAAGGATATTGCAAACCTCCCCTTCTAGTATTCATTTGCTAGGAAAACACTTGCACAAAAAAATGTGTTTTTTCCAACAAAATGAATATTATAAAAAGCACAAGCAAAGCAACAATATACAATAAACATAGTCCCTAGCACCCACCCACCTATAACACAATGCCAAATAATTGTTATTTGAGAGAGAAAATTCAAAAATAATTGAAAACTCACAGTCTTCTCTCTGGCCAAATAGATGTGACCGAATTTTCCCCTTCCAAGAGGCTTTTCGATATTGAAATCGTTAAGCGTCACCTTCTTTGCTTCGCAACTGAACCTGAAACCTCTAAAGAATCTTGACAAAATGAACCACGAAAGAGTCAGAACCATCACCAGGTTGAGCACAAAATTATTGATGATAATAAATGAGCTAGTGAATAAAGGAGACAGAGAAATAAGGTGAAGTTGCTAGATAAGGGTGATCAATAGGTTGAGAAGCTTCCTAGCACGGCGACGTGACCTCATAGGTTTGGTAGCTTAAAGTTGTAGAAGCAGTGTAGGTAGGTAGCGTGAGAAGAAGAAGAAAGCATAAATTCTAGATTTTGAAAAATTTTGAAAAAAATGGACAGAAGCACAAAATGGGAGTGTATGGATTGTCGAAAGGAAAAAAAATGTTTTGTGAAGGGTGTATTATTTAATAGCCAAAAATTTGTGGAAGCAACAAATATGCTTGTTGGTCGTTGTTTTATTACTAAGATATAGATAGATGTAGCAGTGGATATGGTTACATGCTAATATTGAAGATAAATTTGAGATAATTTGCCCCATTTTTTTATGAAGGCCGAACAAAGTGTGGATCATTAGAAATTTGTCGTAACCAAATTAGGTTGAGTGGTTCGGATGAAATTAAGAGCAATGATTAAAAAACACTACTACAAAAACCTTATTTTACAACATACATTCTACACCGGTTCTTCGAAACCGTTTTAGAAAAGTATACGGTGGCAAATTTGTAATTATGTTCTACTAAACAAAGACGGTGGTGCAAAACCCGTCTTCATATGGATCTTACAACGACAGGTCCAGCTATGACCGTCGTTGAAATGAGAAATCCACATCATTTTTCAATTAAGACCGTCGTGGTATGTGTAGTCACTTAAATGACTAACCTCGTGTGCCTGAAGAGACTCACAGACCCTATGCTTGTGCCCTAGCCTTAGTCATTCAGATATTGAGATTTCACTGAGCTCACCTTCTTCCGTCAGTCATCTGACATTGCATGTGCCGCCGTGGTGGTGGAAAGTTGTTGTGCTGCCGTGTAACAACGCCGTTGTCGAATGTATGTTTTCATCACTATCTAATAATTGTCGAATGTATGTTTTCATCACTATCTAGAAATTGGAGTAATAGAATGTAAATAATTGACGATGCAAATATATATCACGATCAAGTAGTTATTGCACAATGCTAACTATCAAATAGTGATGGTGGTGGTGAGCTAGGTGCCCCTAGTGGGTGGCAATTCAGATAAACCATCTTAACTTCTTCACGTTCACAACAAAGCACTCTGCCACATATCAATATTCGGAGTCGTGCAATGCATATAGTCAAAACTGTATAAGAAAACTCGTGTAGCTAAGTCTTCCTCCCCAGACCCACATCTACATGTATTGCTAACACAACTAGTAGTATTAGTTACCACGTACATTTCCGATCCATTTACATTTGGATATTATTATTTGATTTTGACCGTGGATCTTATTCAGCAAACAAAGCTACTTTTTCTAAATTTGATGTTTGAAGGGTTGTATTCCCATAGTCCGAAGTCATGAGATTAATCCTTGAGATGTAGAGATCACTGAAATAAATTATGCTTCTCCTAACAAAATCTTTTTCATGCTAATGTCAGAATAGGATGCAATATAATAATTCTTATATGCATACTGTCATAATTCCTTTGGTCATGTGTAGTAAAGTTTATTTGGATTTTTTAAGGTCTTAACTGCATTTAAGACTTCTTAACAGTGAGTATATAAGTATATATAGGACCAAAAGGTTAGTGTCCATGCTAATAAATAATTGTGAAGTACTATTGTACTGGCATTAGTAGATGCCAAAATCCACTAATATAATATAAAAAAATTAAAGGTTTTTGGCAAAATTCAACATTAACTTCAACATAATAATCACTAGTATTCTATCACTTGATTAAAAAATGACAATTTAAAGAAGAAAAAAATGTTGTTCTTCACTTAATTTGTTAGGTGTTGGAGGAAGAAGAGAGAATAAGAAAAAAAAATAAAAGAAAAAGAGTAAAAAATGTTATGAGTGAAAGGATAAAAATTTTCACTATAAAAAATTTATTGAAAAACTAGTGATGCCTATATATCTCCCACTTTACTGATCCTTTTTAGCTCAAAAAGGCCATATCATCATATTCCTATAATCATCACAGGCAGCAAATTTTTTGATTTAGATACACCAACAACAAACATGCAAAGCTCAACCTACTTAAGCTTTGCTATCCTTCTAATTGCATTTGAATTGTTGTCTTCCACTTCCAGTTGCTACTTCTCTCTTGACTGCAATGAAGAAGAGAGGCAAGCACTTGTCAATATGAAAGAAAGCTTCAAAGATCCATCTTCAAGGCTTTCCTCTTAGGAAGGAAGTGATTGTTGCCAATGGAAAGGTGTAGATTGCAACAATGTTACAGGACACGTTGTCAAGCTTGATCTTACGAATCCTTGCTATCCACTAAGGGACCAAGGATACTTTTAACCAAACTATTCCTTTTACGAAAATGAGCTTGAAGCTCAACATGTTCATCCTTCTATACTACAGCTTAAATATCTCACTTTTTAAGACTTGAGTAGAATTAACTTTCATAATAGCTCCATACCAATGTTCATCCAATCTTTGGAGATCTACAAGTCCTTTCTCTATCTGACTCTCAATTTTTTGGGAGGATCCCACACATTTTTGGAAACCTCACAAAATTGAACTTTCTTGATCTTAGCTTCAATTATCATCTCTATGCTGATGGCTCTAATTGGATTTCTCAACTTTCATCACTCCAATACCTTTACATGAGTTATGTGTATCTTGGTAAGGCACAAAACTTGGTTAAGGTACTCAGCATGCTTCCTTCTTTGTCAAATATAGAGCCGGTGAGTTGCAATTTAAACGAGTTGCATGCTGATCAACTTGTTAGAGTCACAAACGTTTCCAGAGTGCAAGTACCTGACCTTGCAGAAAATGGACTTGAAGCTCAAATTTTTTATGCTTTTCATAACATGACTTTCATTACAAAGATTGACCTTTCTCATAACAACTTAAATTCCACTCCATTCTGGTTGAGTAGTTGTAACAAAATTGTCTTTGTATTTTTTGCAAGTAATGCTTTTCATGGCTCATTTCCTTCTGCTTTTCAAAATCTTAGCTTGTTCACTGAAGTTTTACTTGCAGAAAACAATTTTGATTTTTTTCCATCATGGTTAGGCGGGTTAAAGGGTCTTCAATACCTTGGTCTTTCGGGAAATAAAATAAGTCATATTGAGGGATCTCTAGCATCTATTATGGGAAACTGTTATCATCTTCAATCATTGATTATGTCAAGAAACAAGATTCAAGGAGATGCACTTGGGGGGAATATACAATCCGGATGCATTAGGTATGATATACAACAATTGGATTTGATTAACAATGAACTTGATCGTTTCCCAGCATGGTTGGTGCAGCTTGTAAACCTAGAACTTCTGGATCTTTCAGAAAACTCTATAAATGGTTTGATTCCTCATACTATTGGTCAACTAAAAAAATTGAACACCCTTTATCTTGATAAAAATAATTTACATGCTTTCCATTTAGCATCCTAAAACCCTCCATACAAGATCACTAGACATGGCAAATATAGATAAAAAAAAAAAAGTAATGAGATCACAGAAAGAAATTGCTAGGATTTCCGCCTAAGACGGTAAAGTAAGACGGTCATTTGTTAAACACCGTCTTAAAAAAAATGCGTATTTTTTAAGACGAGTTTGTTGTAACCGTCATTGAAAGTGTTAACTTTCAACGACGTTGGTTTCTAAGACGAGTATAAACCGTCGTCGTATATAGTTGATAACCGACGTTGTATGTCATATTTCCAGTAGTGAAGAAAAAAGATTAGACATATGAATCGAATTTGTTAGTTGTCTGATTTATTTAAAATACAACATTAATTGGGAAAAAAATTGGTGAACACACTGAACTATTGGAAAAAAAATTTAGACATTTTCCCCTAAACAAGCCAATATTAATAACACTGCCAGCATGTAAATCTAACTCGTTAGATCAACTATTTAGAATTCCTATAATTCCCTGCAAGGCTTATTGTAAAACTGGTTGTAAGATTTGATTAATCACTTTTTGTTCAAAATGGATGACTTTTTTTTTTAATTTTCTAATAATTTTAAAGTAGTATCAACTTTATTAAATTTTTAATTTATCTATAAAAAATTTGAGCTAAATAAAGGCTTGGTGTGAAATTGTCAAAGCCCGTGTATAGGCTAGGCTGTGGGATGGATTGACCTGTTCTTTGTTTTGTTTTATATATATATATATATATATATATATATATATATATATATATATATATATATAATAAAATGAAAATTTTAAATATTAAGACTATGTTTGATGAGTTATGATATTCCTATATTTTATTTTTTTACAATTCACTTTTTTTTATATGTTTATTTTGTATTTATTTTTTCCTTCATATCATATTTACCTTTTTTTTATTGGTCAATGTTAATTATTAATTTTTATTAATGAAGGAAGTAAACTCACAATCTTTCCTTTTTTTTTTCTTCCTTAGTCAAAAAAATAAAAAGAAAATCTTCACCCCAACTCAGCCTAAAATGGGGTGAAAATTTAACATTTTCCATGTTTGACATGCTAGATAATAAACTTATTTTACTTTAGATTACACTGTTTATTTTATTATTTTAACCATTATTATTCTGGAATTTACACTTTTTTCTAAAAAATAGTTAAACCTAGACTTGTTTTATTCAACTTATTTGTGCACTAACAGAGTCTAACTAGTCGATTATTATAATTATCTAGTACTTATTTTTATTTATTTCTACGAATAAAAAATTCAACTTATTTGTGCTCGAATCTATAAGTCCTCGTTGAAGCATATATAACAATAAACCTATACGTGCAAATGTGCGACACACCATAATAATAAACAGGAAAAAAAAAAAGGGAAGAGAAAGGCTTTTAGTTTAGGTTTTTTAAGGAGGGCTGATTAAAAAAATCCATCATATCTCTCCTTGGGGATGAGTTGGTGCACAACGTGCTTAATGTCCATCGCGATACAAAATAGCTTAATTCAGACCTGAAATGATATCATCATCTTACACATTAATGACTATAAAGTGCAACAAATCCAAAAGTGACACAAGGCAATCCCACCTCCAATCATATTGTCCCTTCTACCATTAATAATACTCAAATGATAACACCTTATTATATTTTTTTAGATGTAATAGATATATTTGTTAATTCACCATTTTTTATATGAAAATTAATTTCAAATTGTTGAAAATACGAAAACGAAAATAATGGATTTGTTTGTTTAAACTTATCTTGTAAAAAAATGTTTTTTAATAAAATAAGTAATTTTTGAGTTTTATGATGTATTTGTCTAAATTATATTTTTAGTTATATGTTTTTTTAAAAGAAATAAATCTTATCTATTTCTTAAAAAAATATTTTTTTTAAAGTGTTTTTTAAAATAACTTATTTTAAATTTAAACAAACTAATTAATTATGCACCCAAGAAACCTTTTTTGTTAATAGGTCATTTATTGGGCCAATTTGTTTAATTTAAAAAAAATCCAAAAAAAATGATTTTTTTAAGAAGAGGATAAAAAATTACTTCTTGAAAAAAACACTTTTAAAAAACAATAGTTTATAAAAACACATCAAATCATTGAAAACTGCTTATTTTATTTTAAAAAATTCAAATATATATTTAGTCCTCCAAATTTTGATTTATATTAGTTTTAATCCTACAATTTAATTGTATTTGATCTTTCAAATTTTCAAAATTCTCCTTTTAAATCCTTTATTTAATACCATTAATTTTCAATTAAAAATTTACTAGAACAATTGTTCCAACATTAGAATTTGATATTCAACATTATCATTTAGGGTGCTTTGCAAGAACAAAAAAAAAGTTTTCAAATTTATTTTTCCCAAACAAACACATACAATTAAATTAACATATTACCTTTTGTTGTTGGTAAAACCTAATTATGGGAACAGGCATCCGTAGATGCATTAACCGTAATAATTTAAGCTTAGTTGCATTGTCTACAACAAGTGGAGGTAGCTTATAATTTTAACAAAAAATATTAAGAGAGCTAAATAAAGGACTTAAAAAGAAATTTTTAAAAAAATTTAGCAACTAAATGCAATGAAATAATTTTCGAAAGACTACAATTTATATAGGCCAATATTTGGAGAACCAAAATCCTATTATAAACTTAAACAATCAAGCCCATCTTATTAGAATGATTTTGTCTTATATTTAGATGTTGAATTTTGGTGCTCATAATAATTCTATTCAATTTAAACATATGGCCTCCCAGAAAGAGGGATGGAAGTCTTTTGTGCCATCTCTTGTCCTTCTAATAGGCCAAAAGACCTAGACCTGGAAGACACAAGAAACAAGCCATAAGAAGGACTAATCCTCCCAAATATTTAAAAGATTATGTCTAAAGCAAGTTGCATTTCGGTTTAAGGGAATAATGTGCTGGCCTACAGAATATCTTGTATGATATTTTGTTAGTAGTGTTATCTGTTAGCAATTATGTTATAGAGTAATGCTGCCTATAGTGACATAGGGTTGTTATTGTTGCTTGATTTTTATCTTTTAGTGCCTAAAGATTACTATATATATGTATGTAGCATACGTGCCTAATGAGATGAAACAAGAATTATTAGCTTTTCTCTCTTACCTTTCTAATTTGGAGGCCCTTAGTCCTCGAAACTAAGATTCAGAATTCTGTAGGCATAACAACTTGGTGTTTTCATTGAGTTGATGGTGGAATCTACACGGTCGAAGTCCAATATGGATCATATGGAATAAGCCATTGCCAAACTCACCTCCTCCCATAACTCCATGTCCATCAAAATGGAAGACCTACTTTAGAAATTCCTATAAATGGAAGCCAACCCCCACTCTCTAACTTCGTCCATAGCAAACCCGCACACTTCCTCATAGTCCTCTATGCCGCATCGTATGAAGTTGGAGGTGCCACAATTTGATGGTTCCGATCTTATGGGGTGGATCTTCAAGATCACCCAATTTTTCGAGTATCACACAACGCCGGACTTGGAACACTTGACGATAGCCTCTTTTTACATGGATAGGCTGACCCTCATGTGGTATCAATGGACGATGCGCAACGACCAAATCACCTCTTGGCCCGGTCTCCTTTAGGCCTTGGAGGTGCGCTTTGCCCTTTCCCATTATGAAGATCCCACAAGCACTCTGTTCAAGCTCACACAAGAAGAACCAACAAGGATCCTTCTTGTTGCTATCAGTACCTCACGTTAGATTTCTGGAACAACTCAAGAGCGAGTTTTCAACTAATCCAGAATACACTGCCCTGCAAAGACACATCCGAGATAATCCTCTAGACCACCCTAATTACATGTTAACCCAAAACTTAATTCTACACAAAGGTCGTATCTGGCTACCAAGTGGTTTGACCTTCATCAAGGTGTTGTTGGAAGAATTTCACATTACCCTATGGGTGGTCATATGTGTATTAAGAAAACATTAGCAAGATTGGGTGAAAATTTCACTTGGTCCAACATTAGAGAGAATGTTCGACTATTCATTGCTTCTTGCAGTGATTGTCAACATACGAAATATGAAACACGCAAACCTGCAAGTCTATTGTGTCCACTTTTAGTACCTTTCCATCCATGGAAGGACCTTTCATTAGACTTTATAGTGGGCTTTCCAGTCTATCAAGGCAACACTACAATTCTGGTAGTGGTTGATCGATTTTCAAAAAGGATACATTTGGGTATGCTACCAACAAACTATATAGCACATGTGGCCGCACTTATCTTTATGGAGATTGTTGGTAAACATCATGGGATGCCTCAAAGTCTAGTCTCAAACAAAGATCCCTTATTCATTAGCAAATTCTGGCAAGAATTATTCAGGTTAAGCAACAATATGTTGCAAATGAGTTCAACCTATCATCCGCAATCGGATGGACAAACTAAAGTCTTGAATAGGGTTGTAGAACAATATCCGAGAGCTTTTGTGCACAGTAAACCATCCACTTGGGGGAAGTGGTTGATGTGGACAGAGTGGTCCTATAATACTTCAGTCAATTTGAGTATGGGAATCTCCCTTTTCGAAGTTACTTTCGGAAGGAAACCTCCAAGCTTTCCACAATATTTATCAGGAACTTCTAAATTGCAGCTATTGAAGATATGTTCACTGATAGGGAATCTATCCTTGTTGGTCTGAGAAAAAAACTTTTGAAGTCCCAGGAACATATGAAATAAATAACAGATACGCATACGCGAAGTGAACTTTGCAGTAGGTGATTGGGTCCTGGTTAAGTTATGTCCGCTTAGACAAACATCTGCTACTGGCACTGCTTATTCAAAACTAACAAAGCGATTTTATGGGGTCCTTCCAGATTGTGGCTAAAATTGGCAAGGTTGCTTATAAGTTACAATTGCATAAAGACTCACACATACATCCAATTTTTCATTCTTTACTTAAACTTTTTCATCAAGCTTCCTCATTTGCAATAGGACCAGCAAAGTTACCAGCAATGGATGTGGACCACAAACCATTAATTACTCCTCTAGCAATAATTGACACTTGTTGGGACAACATAGAATTTGGTCAGCAACTCATGGTGTTGGTGTAGTGGAAAAGGTTGCATCCAGATGATACATCATGGGAAGAATGGAAGAGTTTGAAAGATACTTACCACCTTAAGGACAAGGTGTTGTTTAAAGGGGTGGCGGATGATAGGCCAAAAGACCCAGACCTGGAAGACACAAGAAGTAGGCCTATAAGAAGGACTAATCCTCCCAAATATCTAAAAGATTATGTCTAAAGCAAACTGTATTTTGGTTAAAGGAACAATGTGCTGGCCTACTAGGATTGATTAGCACCAATTAGGAAGAATATCTTGTCTGATATTTTGTTAGTAGTGTTGCCTATTAGCAATTCTATTATAAAGTAGTGCTGCCTATAGTGGCATAGGGTTGTTATTGTTGCTTAATTTTTATCTTTTAGTGCCTAAAAATTACTATATATATGTATGTAGCTGCAGCTTGAATGAGATGAAAAAAGAATTATAAGCCTTTCTCTCTTACCTTTCTAATTCGGAGGCCCTTAGTCCTCGAAACTAAGATTCAGAATTCTACAGGCATAAGACCCTCAATGAAAATACATTACTTGGCACATCATTTTGTATATTAAGAAAAATATTTTTAACACCATTTGTTTTATGAATAGCGGATTAATGATACACAACAACAACTTCCATCTCTCCTATGCATGCTTGGCTTCCTTCTCAACATTGTTATTTTGGGAAGCTCCTTAATTTGGCTTCTACATAATGTTGCCACCCCGTTCCAATTGCTTCAATCATCCTCCTCCTTGTAGACACAACACCCTGAAGTCACTCTCTTTCTCACATCTAAAAGTGTTTTGTCTCTATTCGAACCCCATCAGATATTCCTCACATCTGAAAGAGCATCATCTCTGCCATTGAATTCCTATGTTTCAGTTCATTCAATCGTCCTCCCTCATCCCTGTGCAAAATTGACCTTCTTACCCCCATATGAGTTTGCATCGTCGTAGAAACCCTCCATCTTTGTTTCTTTAATAAATCAAACCCCTTAATTGTCGTTTCCTCCTTTGTTATTTCTCATCGAGCACCCTTACTAGTCCTGCTATACTTTATTTTTCCTCGAAAACCTAAACATGTTGTCCCTCAGGGCTTACTTAACATAACACATGTTAGGAATAAATGTATAAGCCCAAGATTCAATCTATCATATAACCAATTTGTGTTCTAATAAAAAAGTATTGTTAGAGTTTCATTATCATATTCTACTATAAAATGCTTGATTTGATAAGGTTCTTGCTTAAAATTATAGACTTATTATCATAATAGAGATTATGATAACGAGAAACAAGTCCTTTATAATTGTAATATAAATTATTCTTGATAAAGAATTGTTGTGAGTAGGATATCTATAATTCAGATAAATCAATATATATGCAGTGGTCTTTATTGAATATAGATTAATAAATTTCATTTATTAAATTATATATATAGATAATCCACTTGATGAATCTGATTGTTGAGCTAACTAGACTGATAATTCTTAATGGTTAGTATTATCTTAAATTGTTAATAGGAAATTTTCAAGAATAAACATAATAATTTTCTTTGGATCGATATTATCATAGTAATAGATAAGTTATTTATTGTATTTTAATTTTAGACTCCTAATGTTTTAAGACGTTAGTTGAATGAACATTTGATATGATTAAATATCTATGAAGTTAATGGTTAATCAAGAAAAATCCATTGATTATAGGTAATGAGTTTGAGCTCTTCTAATACCTTGGACATGACAATTGAATGAAACAAGAAAATAATTTTTGAAGTCATATGCTAATTTATTTGAATTTGATAACAATACCATACTATAGAGTTAACTTAGACATGTAAATAATAGAATGAAATATTATATTATTCTTCTATCGATTCTTGAAGGTAAAAACTATTATTTCTTTTTATCTGAATGTTAAAAAGTGTTATCAAACACTTACCTTCATTAATAAATTAATTATAATTTATTTACTAGCAATTTTGTATTGGACCTAAAAAAAACTAAAATGAGAAATCTTCGTTATAATTGTTATAGATTATAGATTTTAAAAAACCACTTTTTTTTCAAATATTTTTTCAGCAACAAAAATAATTTTTTGGGATAGTCTAATAGTTAGGCGAGTAGCTCTAGCTCTTCTTGAGCTTGATTTAACGTTCTGGTAGTTTTGTCTATGTTTTCTATTCAACCAAAAAAAAAATAGTAAGGCTAGTAAAATTGAAGCTTTAGCTTTTATAAAGCAAAATAACTCTCGTATAATGATAAAAAAAAAAACTCAACATATAATTCTTTTTTTTTTCTAACATAAAAAGTTTAAATTGGATTTTAGGGAGTTTAACAAAACTGAGGATGACTTAAAAGCTCAAAGAATATTTATAATAATGAAAATTAAACCCACGTCGGATATTATAATTCTTTCTTTTAATGTTAGGTTGACTATGATAATTCTTAAATATACGAAACATATAGGTCAATGGTTAATTTTCCCTATTGTAGTTTTTTAGAGAACCCTATTGTAGTTCAAAAACATGAAATGTAGGAGAGTGCCTAACAATTTAATTGGATCAAAAGCAAAGTTTTGATTCTTAAATTATAAATTCTTACATAAAGGCACAAAAGAAGGAAACATCACGTGTATATGCACTACTAAAAAACCCTAGAAACAAGTAATCAAAGAATCAAACACTTGTTGGATTCATCTCAATTTCACTTCGACAGCTTCACAAAGGGTTAAAAATTACCCTCCGTACTTGGTCCTTTTGCAAGGAGGGACAGCACACGTGCGAGTGACCAATAAGAAGCTTTGGCGGGTAAAACTTGACTGTTTGAACAACTCCCCTCATCAAAATTAAACTGCAAAGACAACGCACAATAACTCTCCACTGGCCAACAACAACGATTTGTCTATCCCTAAATTCCCTTACTGCCCCTACAATGACACGTGGCATACAGAAAACAAGGGACACAACATCTCTATGATGAATCAAAAAGCACCAAAACTCTAACACCACACAGTTCACTTCTCTCCGTCGGTTTCTTAACCATTCATGAAAAAATTAAGATTGCTTTGCCGGCTTGTCTCCTTCTCTTCCTTTCCACCCACCATTTTCGTTTTTTTCTTCTTCTCAATTTCATTTTCTTTCTTTTATCTCATTGAGGATTAAACAAATTGTTAATCAAGAGGTAGATGATTTTTCATTTGGGTAATCATTAACTAATTGAAAGCATGACCTGAGCAAAATTGTTTTTTCTCAAATGATATAGGTATATTTTTATATTGTCAATAACAAGAAATCATGTTAAGTATGTTATGAAAACTAATAATATAATAATTATAAAATTTTACAACGGCATTTTTAAGTGTAAATATTTATAAAGTAATTTATTTTATATCAAATTACAGTTTGATCATTGGCTCATGAAATGCTTCATTTTATTAGTCAGGCACAAAGAAACAAAAGAATAGTTGATCATATGATATTTTTAAAGGTAAATTAATTAAATGCTTAGTATACATGAATATCACAGTGGGGGGGGGGGTCAGCATAGTTAGCTGGCCACTCGTTTTTATATCATTTCATTATTTTCTTCTCCCTTCGATTTCTCCAGAACAGCAAGGGAGAATCAATTCCTCATCGTTGCAATTCTTCCCTCTCTAGATTCTCATCTTTCCTCTCTTCTATCTCCTTCAGAAAAAAAAAAACAAAAAAACCACAGCTTCATATTATATATCTAGCTCTTCATTTTCTCTTGTTCAATCAAGGTTATGCTTTAAAATTCTGAAACTCACAGTTTCAGGCAAATTTTAGCCTAAAGATCTGTGCGTTGACCCTTGGCAGGTTCAGCTTTTGGAGGGGTTGGAGTTGTTCTTCCACATAAGCCATTGATTATTCCAAGTTTCTCTTTTCTCTCTCTCAAGTTCAAAATTTTGTTTTTTTTCTTTCTGTCTCTTTGGTGGACTTGTGGAATGCTGGGGTCAGAGATTTCTGAGACATGTTCTAGCAGACTTTTGGTGAATTGGATCACTGTGGTTTCTGTCATGAGTAGAAGAGAATCTGAGTCCTCAGAGATCTAAGCCTCTCTGGTGTTTTGTTCAGCACACACCCTTTTGTTGTGCCATAGTTGTGAAAGTGAAAGAGTGAGAGAAGATGATGGGAATGAGGAATATTAGTAGTAGTAATAACAATAATAAGACAAATGGTCATTCTTCCATCATGAACAATGGAGGTTCAGATGGTAACAGAGCTGAGCCAGGTTCAAAGGAATGGGAGATGAGGCCAGGTGGAATGTTGGTTCAGATGAGAACTGCTGATTCGGATCGGAACCCAGCACTTGTGCCAACAATTAGAGTTAGGATCAAGTTTGGTTCAATTTACCATGAAGTCAATATTAGTTCACAAGCTACATTTGGTAATTCTTCACTTTTTTCAGTTTTTTTTGTTATTTATTTCCCTTTATGTTCTCTCTTCTGTCGGTTGTCTTTACCTTTTTCTTGTTGGACAAAACATGGATACGAATTTAACATGGAATCACTATTTTCTTACTCCTAATTTCTTTATCTTTATGCAAATTGTTATTTAAATTTAGTTACTCTTAATTATTCAATTCTCAGAGTATATAATTTTACTATTAGTTACCCAATTATTACATAAGTCCATGTTATGTACTATTGTTACTTGAGTGATTTAATACTCCCATCAAAATCCCAACAATTCTTCTATCAGAATTAGAGGTACCTGGTAATCTGTGCAAATATGTAATATTGTTATGTCAACCTAGATTGTTGAGGTGAAACATCTATTTTGACAGTGTAACAACATTAAAAGCAAACAATAACTGTATCTAAGTTTTGTCCTTTTTTATTGTTTTGGTTACATTGATTATTGTGTGTTTTAACTTTTAACTACTGGGGTTGCAGGGGAGTTGAAAAAAATGCTGTCTGGGCCAACTGGGTTACACCATGAAGACCAAAAGCTGTTTTACAAAGACAAGGAGAGGGATTCAAAGGCTTTTCTTGACATGGTTGGGGTGAAGGACAAATCCAAGATAGTGCTAGTGGAAGACCCTATTAGTCAAGAGAAGAGGTTGTTAGAGAGAAGGAAGAATGCTAAGATGGAGAAAGCTGCAAAGTCAATCTCAGCAATCAGCTTGGAAGTAGATAGGCTTGCAGGACGGGTATGTATTATGGTTCTTAATATGTTTTAATGTTTTTTTGAATTTTTCCTTATAATTTCCAAGCACTTAATTATGAGTGAGGTGGGATTGTATTAAATGCTTGAGTAGTTGGAAGCTGATAAGTGATTGGAATTGGTTAGGTATCAGCCTTTGAGTCCATTATTAGCAAAGGTGGGAGAGTTGTGGAAACAGATTTGCTTAATCTGATTGAGTTATTGATGAATCAATTGCTTAAATTGGATGGTATAGTGGCTGATGGGGATGTGAAACTACAGAGGAAAATGCAGGTAATGATAGAGGCTTAGATGCATTTTGCTCATTTTGTGTTATTAGTACAATCTTCAATTGCATTTGCTAATGGTAGTGAAACATTAATTTTGAAGGTAAAAAGAATTCAAAAGTATGTTGAAACACTTGATGTGCTGAAGGTTAAGAATTCTATGTCTAGTAGCAATGGAGACCATGCCACAGTGCAGCTTCAACAGAAGCATTCAAATGGGCAACAACAAAAGCATTCAAATGGACATCATAGATCAGCCTTAGCACCAATTCAAGAGCAGCAACAAGAACAAGAACAACCCCCAAGGAATTCCACCTCAGGAGTTGTAGTTACCACAAACTGGGAATTGTTTGATTCTGTCCCACCATTAATCCCTGTGCCATCCACATCCCCATCCCCACATCCCTCGGAGACCAATAAATCAGGTCCTCCCAAGTTCAATTGGGAATTCTTCAACTAAGTACCCTACCATGTGTGGATATGATTTGGGTTTGTCTTCCACTTGGAGTGTTATATGTTTTGCATTCTTTTCTGTATTTAGATTTGTTTAGCAACCCCCTATAATCTGTCATTTACTTCAGAAATAAATGGGGTTGCTATGATAGTGATTATCATAGAAAAAAGTTACATTTCTGTGATTTTGGTGTCCACCGAATTCATTTACCAAATGTATGGGCCTATTTTTTTTATGGATATATATAATATTATTATTAGCATTTGTAACTTTGTTATTAGAAACATCTTAAAGAACATGTATATTTCTTAGTCTAAAATCCCATTTAAAGAATGATTTTGCTTTCTTTTCATTTCCATTATTAATCTAGGTTTTGAGGAGATATAAGGTTTGTTTAGTGGTGAAAAGAGAAAGGAAGGGAAGAAAAGTCATAGATTTGAATCTCACTATCAATAAAAATTAATAATACTAACAACTAATTTTTGATGATAAAAAAAAATCTCTAGGTTGTATTTCTTGGTGAAGCAGCATTGGACCATTGGTTGATGACATAATAACTTTAATTCATTATCTTAGCTTCTTGTGGGGGCTACAAGTGACAAAAAGACTAGCATCTATTAAAGGATTTTACTAATTCATCCAATGATAGGAAGCCAAGTCCAAAAAGTGTTTTAAAAGCAGAGAAGATGAAATGATAACTATGTATTAGAAATTACTACTAATAAATAAAAAAGATTGCTAATATTAGTGTTTCTGGACACAGGCTATTCCACATTTAGAAACTTTCCCTTCTTTGGCCTCAAGAAAAGCCCATGAGAATGGAGGAGTGAACAATAAGCCTGTTTCAGTTTGCTTAGCTTTCTGCAGTGCAATTTAAACTGCTTATGATAATTCATGTAATGATTACGTAGTAGAGGCATTGACATTTGTCCTAGCAAACCCACAAAATACTCAACTTTTTTGTAGGTAATGATAGTAATTTACAACTGCATAAATGATCATGTATGGACCTGATATGACAAAGTACAAGGCTCATGCTTATGGTAGTTACATGATCCTACTGCTATTCATACAAATTAAGTTAGGACTCGAGTTAGATTTTACGAAAACTTGTTTCTTGTTAGTAAGTAAAAAAATTTCATCTTAAATCTTCGTTGAAACCGACCTTTCTTAACTTTACATGGGAAGAATTTTTCTCTATAATTTATACTTTTATTTTTTAAAAAGAAAGTGCAAGAGTAAACATTTTAAGCATCCAATTGCATTACTAATGATCTCACATCCATGTCACTTCTTGTTGAGTAAAAAATGACGCAATCGTAAAATTTTAATGATTGCAATAAAATTATATATACCAGGGGAAGTGAGGATCTCTATATATTATATATATTGCAAAAAAAAAAATCACTAAAAAAATGATATGTTTGTATTAATAATATATTCTTAACAAATCTTAAAAAAAAATCATCACATTGGAGTAAACTTTATTGTTGTATTGTAACTATAGACGTATCAATCATTCAACTTTTAAAAAAGCCTTAACGATAACAAAAAATATTAAAATTAATGTCAAACTAATAATGTGTTACATGTGCAGTTAAACACTTAATAATTCAGAAAAAAAGTTAAACACTTAATAACGCATTTTATAGATTGCTTTTGAAAACTTGATATGAAAATAACATAAGTTTTCACAATGTCCCTTCTACAATTGCATAATACCCAAATAATTACACTTTATTATATTATTGAGATGTAATAGATATATTTATTATTATTTTTGGATATGAATCTGAAGTATTTCTCAATCGGGAGTCAATGAATAATTTTTCGAAATTAAATAAGAAAATTTATTTAAGATGTAAGTCTCTTTTAAAAGATATTTTTTAATATGCACATATGCACATATCCGAGATCAATCCTCACTATATGTTTATACTTAAAGGATATCATGTTAGTAATTGATATGTTTATTAATTCCTTTTTTATAGAATTTGAAAATTAATTTCAAAGTTGTTGAAAATATGAAAACGTTTATGATTCATCTGCTTCTGAGAACTTTAATTTTTATGTTACTTGGTCATTTATGTTATCAGAATGTTTACGAGTCTATGGCCGAGAGCTTAAGTATTTTTTATGCAACTTTCATTTATAACCAAATTGAAATTTAGTGCAAGCTAGTCATAAACCGACACCTTAAATTCAAACTTCATTTCTTCATTAACAAAAAAAAAAACTCTTTTCTTTTTAGGTAATAAGCGATAAGATATATAAGTAACGCGTATGTGTGCCTACTTAAGATGGGACTAGCTAGAAATTGTCACGCATATTACATTTTAAAGAATAAGGAGCATGCATGAACCAAAAGTGTGATCCATATGCATTATTTGCTTATGGTGATGGTAGATGAAAGAGCTTTGTTGTTTGTGGATGTGTCAATTTGTGACCGAAAAATATTAATATGTCATTTTTTTGCAAAATGGAAGTGAGTATCAAATCCGGTGGGTGTTTGACTTAATAATAATAATAATATGATGCCAATTGCGTATTCATAATGGCATAAGGATAGGGCATGCCTTTATGGGAAGGAAGCATCTTAGCCTCGCAATTGCATGGTGTTCTATCATTTTCATAGCAGCTGGGTTTTGGTTATACATAGCAATTAAGAACCATTTTTGGTGAAAAAATTTAAATTTCCAAGTTTATTAGAAACGTCATTGTAACTCATGATCATTGAAGCTATCTGAAAAGTACCCACTTGGACCTGCATCGTTTTGAATGTTTGCAAATTACATATACACAGTCATTAGTTTCTGCATCACAAAGAAAGGAATTGTCCACTGAAATCAAACATCTCTTTTTCCTTTGTGAAAGTGAAGGATTTCTTCTTTATTTTCCCCCCTTCTTGGTCTTGTGTTTTTTTTTTTTTTTGGAATTTTCTCTGCCGACAGTTTTTTATTTAACCCAAGTTTCCCTAGGCGACACAGAGATGAAAATGAGTCATTCAGCAAAAAAAGATGATAATGAGTCTGTATACTCTGTTTCTTTCTTATTTTATGATTATTGTTATATTATAATGTTATTTTCGGTGATTTTCTACTTTTGTTTTTTTATGTCTTCATATTTCGTTAAAAAAAAGTTTTTAGATTCTTCTTTTCAAATGTGACAGTACTACTTGCAAGTACATAGACACCCTACCATATCTTTAGCTTCACAACGCTTTAATTTAACATTTTTTAGCCGATCGAAGTGTATATCGAATTAATCAAACTTAGCACAAATAATCATTCACTAATGAAGAGGAAAAGTTGTCTTTCCAAAATGTATAACACTCTGTTTTGTATCGTAAGATAAATTTTGTTAAAATACTCTAGAAAATGTAGCTTAATTTCCACCCCAAAGCTATATATACATTATGTGAAATGTTTAACATGCTATTTTCAACCAATTATTATTTTTCGTATGTGAAAGTAAAGGTGAGTTAAATTTTTGGAGGTTTCTTAAAGTTAGGATAAGTTACACACCTCAAATAGTAATTACATATATAAATATGTTTATAGATTACTTCCTATAAAATTCTCATATTGGTATTTGGTAATGAAATTTAATTTAAAACTACATCCTCATAGGATAGGTAGGAGTGTGTAAAAAATTAATTATATTGGACGGTTTAAAAATCGAATCAAATCATAAAAATCAATTGATTTAAAAAAAAATTGAACCAAGTCACTTTATAAAAAAGATTCAACCAAATTTTATGCAAATTATTTACATAAAATGATTCAAATCGAACCATGCATAGATATAAAAACGAAAATAAATCGAATCAACCCACAAAACTTGAATCATTTTAAGAAAAAATTAAATTGAATCACTTTATAAAAACAGTTCTGTTCAACCTTATTTGTGGGATAGTCTTATTCTTGTCAACTATACCGACTTTCTTTTGCTAGCCAATTATGTTATAGTTTAGAATCAAAATAAAATTTTCCCTATTATTTTCTAATTGGTAGGGAGAGAACCGATATGTATATGAATAAACAAATTTGAGCATGTGATATGTGTTATAACGAACGATATAGACAATCAATAAACTGTTACTCACATACCCAGACTAATAATCATACAATTAAGGGGGGAAGAATGGACAAAGTAGACTGAAGACCTAGACATGTCCGTGATGTTGCCTTGGACACTGATAATGGTTTTTAGAAAGTGAGTGCAGAGGTTTCCAAGTTTTGTATAGTTGTCGTGATAGTGAATCAGAAAACAAGCAACAATCACTTACAGTAACAGTAACACACCTTACAACAACAACAACAACACCACCAACATGCATACACTGACCTCTGCATCGTGCAGAGGTTTCCTTGTTATTCCCTTAAATTATAAGACTTGTTGTTTCTGGTTTTCCCTTTGACCACACTCCACAGTCCACCCCACTCCACATGCTCACACATGCATATGGCTTCGACACTAACCATACGCTAGCACAAAAGCTATACAAACATTCTAGTTCTACCTAACTTATTATTATCTTTATCAGTATTGTCCCATAAAGCAGTTTCTCTATTTTTCTCTTAGGTCTTCTTTAATTTTCATTTTTCTCTCTCATTTTTCCTAACCTTTTTATGTGTGTGTATGGCACATTTCTTCCGCATGGAACTATATGCCCTGGTAATCGAATGGAACTAAGTCCCTTTGTCTATGTAATAAGAAGCATTTGCCACATTTTTTTTAATTTATGTATATCTTCCATATGGGACCCATTTTATATAACGCGTATGTTATAATAATTAAATTTTTATGTCACGCTTGAAAATTAGTTATATTTTACAATAGTACTAAACCAAATTCAAGTTCAAAATCTAGTTATTCAAACAACAGTTGCTTTTACAATCATTTATTTTTATGCACTTTTTTTTCTTCGAAATATCTAACCAAAAGTACCCTCAGCTCATACATCTTAATTATTTCAATAATTAAAAATGAATTTAATGATTTATCATAAATATAAAAAATTAATTTGACCTGTTTAATATTCTAGTTATCCTTGCTTAGTGTATTTAAATTCCTTTAGTATCTAAAAAAAATAATTAAAAGCTAAAAGATATTGATAACTGAAAACTTAAGTCTTGAAAGTTGAAACTGGAGTTGCTAAGATTAATTAATTAAACAAGTTAATAATATAAAATGATGTAAGATGGTATATTTATTTACATATACTTGTATAGTAATAAAAAATAATAATTTATATAAAATTATTGTTGTTATTATTAGGAAATGTATATTTCATAAAAATTAGAGGTGAAATAACTAAGTATGTATATATAATATGTTGAAAATAATTATATTAATTGATAGAAGGAAAACATTCTTCTTTTTTTTAAAAAAATAATAATAAGGGGAGAATATAGGAAGAAAAAAATCTCACATAGCTTTTAACTTATAAATCATTCCCTATTTTTATTAACTTATCAAATCAAAACTATTGAACTAGCTATGAAAGTGGAGTTAGACCAACATATATTTTGTAACTCTATTGTTTCTGCCTAGATGAAATACGTATATTATGTTGAATGCTTGGATATTCATTATTAAATAAAGCTTTATGGCGGTACCGTTACTCTAACAACAAAAAAATATAGGTAGTTTTTTTTTTTTGCAGTAAAAAAAAAGCTAGCTATCTTCAAATGATATTGCTGTATTAGTAGGGTATAAATAACTTGTTTGTCAATTAAAAAAAAGATAAAATTGTATTTTTCTCCTCTAGTTATCTTTAATTTCAATTTTAATCCTTATTTAAATTTATTCACGAATTTAGTCCTCCAATTATATCTAATTCGATAAATGTGGTCTTCAAGTTTTCAAATTTAGACATTGATTATTACAAATGAACATTGACTCACATGTATTACGTTTTGATCGGACGTTAAAAATAATAATATTTTCATCGTCCAATCAGAACATGACACATGAACGTGAACATTCTTTCGTAACATTCAACGTCAAAATCTGAACTTGAAAATCACATTTAGTACCAAGTTTAATATCTGACAACAATACTTAGCTTATTAAGTTGCATACTATTATTATCTACGGAACATTCCAAATTGGAAAGTAGTTTTTTTATTTTTTGTAATGCTCTCTAATCATATACTTCTGATAACTTAATTTTTTATCAAATAAACTAGTTAAAAAACTTATAAACTACTTAATTATTTTTTCAATCACATACTATATATATTATATATAATTTTAAAAATAAAATAATTATGATTTTTTATGAGAAATGTTAATAACACATTATATATATATACTCTCCCACTAGATGAAATTTATGTGAATTCCAATGGATTTGTGGATCTTATTCTCTTGTTGCTAAATCTCATTTCCAAATTACTGAGTCCTATATAAATTTCACTTAATAAGAGAAATAATGTAGGGGAAAAGAATGTTAGAGAATCCCATCTCCTTATATACCTTTATTATCTCAATAATAAACTAATTATTTCAATAATAAAAAATGAATTTAGTTATTGGCCATGATATAATAATTTAATTTGACTTGTGACAGTCTAGTTCTTCCTAAATAATATGGTGACGATCACGGAGAGTCAGTAGGGTCAATGTAAAACGATTGTTTCACAAAATATAATTTTCTTTTCATAATCTATAAAACTAAAATAAAGTTGATAATATTTAAAAATATTCGAACGATTAAAGTAGAAAATTTACACCAAGTCCATAATATTTGTGATGTTAATTAATGTTTTATAAACTACACTATCATCAGTTATCTAGGCAGGAAAAAAGAAAAAGGAAATCGTGTATCAAAGTAATAATAATTTATAGGCTTAAACACATTTTTGGTGTTGTAATTTAGTATTTTTTTTCATTTTATTTTTGTAATTTTTTTTTGTTTTAGTCATTTTAAAATATATTTTTTTGTCTTTAGAGTATTTTAGATAATGTTTTATTATTTAAAACATTTTTTTATTATTTAAAGCATTATCTAAAACATGTTAAGGACAAAAAATAAAACAAATATATTTTATAAAGACTAAAATATTTTTTACAGCAATAAAAATGAAAAAAATGTTAAATTACAAGGATTAATAGTATATTTAAAAAATAAGTCATTTCACTTTTGTTTTTAGGTTTTCTTTTTTTTTTTTTTTTAGAACTTGAGAGGTTAATTCCTTCCATTAAAAATATACTCTTATTAATAAGTGAATAATTTAACTTTTTTTATACTCAAATATGAATTATTTATTATTTAAACAAATCGAGTCGAAAATTATTAAAACCAACAACTTGTTGGATAATTATGTTAAGAAAATCAATTTTGTATATTTTTTCATAAAAAATCGTGTATAAGTCTTTACTTATTTGCTATTGGTCGGTACCTTGTCCGCCATCAGATGTCTCATTGTCAACTGCCCAATCCCATAAACAACGATTCTATATTTTAAACTAATTCCCATGGATGCTTAAAAAAAGCATATATCTAATCTCCATTAATACTCAGAGACGTATTAAAATAATGATATATACATATATATATATATATATATATATATATATATATATATATATATAATATTCTTAAGTTGCATACCTATCATTTTTTGACCGAATATACCTATCCCTTGTACTTCATATGCTAATATAAGAAATTAAAAAGATATATCTTTTTGTTGATAAAAAAAGATTTTTGTTGAAATACACCGACATCTTTATTTTGCGGTGTCATTATGTATTGTAATCTATAATAATAATACTTTTCGTGTTTACTGTAATCTATAATAACAATATATAAACGTATACTGGTGATAATTATTTTGGTGTTCATATTTTTTTTTTCAATTTTATCTTTTTAACTTTCTTAAATATAACTTAATAACATAATGTTGAGAGGTTTGAATAATATGCATGAAAGTCATAAATTTTACTCATAGTATAATTATTGTAAAATGAACAACTGTAAACACAATATTTTAAACTATAACATACAACTCATAGAGGGAGACTATCACTTTTTTTTTTTACTTAATTAGATTTTTTTGTTCTTCTTTTATTGGAACTTGCATTTAGCACACCATCCCTACAATCAACAAAAGAAAACAAAGTATCTTGATCAATTTTCTCCAACTACATTTTATCTTTATTTATATATTTAATCTTTTTAATTGCCGATCCCATTCAATCTAATGTTTTTTTTTATCTCTTTCCAAAAATAAATTTATATCATAATTTAAATTATTTATTGTAAATTTAAAATAT
Organism: Glycine soja; assembly: GCF_004193775.1. Classification (NCBI taxonomy): domain Eukaryota; kingdom Viridiplantae; phylum Streptophyta; class Magnoliopsida; order Fabales; family Fabaceae; genus Glycine; species Glycine soja. Next base: position 34,788,589 of record NC_041010.1, read on the forward strand.
AATTTATATAAAACATAGTTATTTTGTTATAAATTTTAATAATAATACAATTTGTATATTTAAAATATTTGTTACCAGATATTTAAAATATTTATTCACTAAAATTTTAGTTATATAAAAAATAAATATTTGACTTATGCAATGCATAAGTTAAAATAGTAAAATTTATTAGAGTCGACTTAATAATAAAAGCTTGAATAGTTTATACGAGTTCTTAAGTTCAAATTATATTATTATTATTATTATTATTATTATTATTATTATTATTATTATTATTATTATTATTATTATTATTATTATTATATACAATAAAAAAGCTAAAATATTAGTATTTATTAATTTATTTTTATTGTTTTTTTTATATGGGCTGCCAAAGTATTAGTTATTATATAAATTAAAAATATGGAAGACTAAAAAAAAGAATATCCTGTTTAATTTGCAATTGCATAGTTAGCCAACAACCACAGTAGGTAGAACCGTCACCGTCGTAATACGTACGCACAGGAACACAACCCCGTAGCACTTTCTCACGTGCGACGAACCTCGCGCGTGCCAAAACTGTCGGTGGATCGTAAATGGAGGAGACATCCTTTGAATTTGAGCAGTGACAATATGTCGAGAAAGATGTAGTTTGCTTATCTTTTCGTATCTTAGTCACGCCTCCGATGCGCGCCACGTGTACCCGCATTCCTTGATGTCCTTAGAATCTTCTTTTTCTTGTCTCTCAATTTTAGTTTGGTATATGTTTTCAATGAGGGTAATAATTAAAATCTTGACGACTTGGAGTCAATTGCAATTTCCTACAATATTTTAAGTTTGTGCTCTGTTTTTTGGTTATAATAATCCTGAATTTGAATTTCAAAGTTTCTGTTTTCCCATTTACTAATGACAGTTAACATTATGTATACTTTTTTTTTTTAACAATTAGCTGTATCAAATTATTAATTATTAAAGACTTGTTAGTTTTCCAACGAATTCATACCTATTGTATTGTAAAAATACCCTCACACTTGAGATATTCTTTCACATGATTTTAAAACATTTCTTAATTATAACTAACAATCTTTTATATCTATATAAGAAACCTTCAGTACTAGATATTTCAAGAGCTTGCTTAAAAACCTTAACAAATGTCACAAAAATGAAGAATACCTTAGTTTTAAATTTGAATTTCATTAAGGCTGCTTTTTTTTTTTTCTACTTACATGAAGACTTAGATCTTTGAAAGCTGTGAAAAAAAGATCTTTGATTCAGAAAGAAAAAAGCAAAAGCCAATAGCTTGCTGGTTAGGTTGCATTGGAAAATAATTCTATGTATTCTACCAGAGTTTACGCTTCAATTACAGAAAGAAAATTATTTTATTTTTGTTTATAACATAAAAATATAAATATATATGAAGAAACAAAAAGACATATAGTGCTCGTCTATTTTATCTATAAGACCTGTCATTTCGATTTCGCTTTTAAACACCGAAACTTGTTGAGTTCTATAAATAATAAATGATAATGTCTAGTCCCTGTTTTCATCATAAGAAATTAAACAAGAAATTGATAAAATTATATTATTTTCATTTCAATTTTTTATAATATATATATATTTTTAATCACGACACACATCTTAATTATTTTATATTTTCCCATTACTTTTTATCCTTTTCTTATTATAAAAATATTGTGAGAATTTTAATAAAAATAACATGCAATTATATATATAAACACCCTTTCTTGTTTTTTCTACTCTATGGACAAATTTGCATTGCTCACAATTAGATTGAGCATTGATGAGGATCAAGTATTGGACTTAACGACAAAGCTAACTAGTCCAAATAAAATCAATTGTACCATTAACCGACGATGGAGAAAGACACTATTAACAAGTAGTTTAGTTTACAGAGATTTTGAAAATACTATAAAATGGTAAAAAAGGGACAGATATCGTAATTGTCTGTTTAATAGAGGAAAAGACAAGCTAACCAAATGTTTCCATTAAATGATAGCTATTGGCAATACCATCAAAAACGAAATTTTACCCGAATCGAAAGGGACCAAAGTGCTTGGCCTCCATTTTTGAATTCTTCCCTTCATTCTAGCTTGTTCCAAGTATTATATAATTAAAGAAAATAATGCGTGGGTGATCTCATGTAGTATTCTAATATATAATAACATAAGTTTTGACTGATCTGATCATTCTCTTTTGTTCAAACTATACATTTCTAACAAAAGCAAGATTTTCCCAAAGTAATAGATCTTAGTTCTCATTGAGTATCATAGTGTGTTTGCTGTTGATTATTGTCAAAGAAAATATTTTTTTATAAACTATTCTAAGCACAATAAATTAAGAACTGATAAATCTAGGTGTGTTAATTTCATTGTGTTTTTTATATTATTTTTTAAACATTATTTTATAAAAAAATTTCAAAAACTGATTTTTAGAAAATGAGAGAAAAATATATAAAAGTTCAAGAAAGAATATAATAATAGAAAACTGAAAATGGAACAAAAAACAATTTTATAAGTAATATTATGGTTTTGGGGTTTTAAAACTAAAAGAAAGACATATTGATTTTACAAATAATTTTCAAGAATTACGTACTACTTTTTTTTAATTTTAAAAAACAAAAATTAATTTTTAAATACATGAAACAAACGGGTCAATGGTTAATTTTCCCTATTGTAATTTTAAAGCATGAAAAGTAGGAGTATGACTTACTATTTAATTGGATCAAAAGCAAAGTTTTGATTCTTAAATTATTGATTGTTACAAAAAAAAGGCACGAAAGAAGGAAACAGCACGTGTATGCACCTAATAAAAAAACCCTAGAAGCAACTAATCAACTCTTGATGGTTTCACTTTCAAGTTTTCACCAAGGGTTAAAAATTACCCTTCCCACTTGGTCCTTTTGCAAGGAGGGACAGAACACGTGCGAGTGACCAATAAGAAGCTTTGGCGGGTAAAACTTGACTGTTTGAACAACTCCCCTCATCAAAATTAAACTGCAAAGACAATGCACTATGCACTATAACTCTCCACTGTCCAACAACATTGATTGGTCTATCCCTAAATTCCCTTACTACCCCTACAGTGACACGTGGCATCCAGATAGCAAGGGTCACAACATGTTTATGCTGAACCAAACAGCACCAAAACTCTAACATAGCATAATTCACTTCTCTCCGTCGGTTTTCTTAACCATTTATGAAGAAATTAAGATTGCTTTGCCGGCTTTGCTTCTCTCCTTCTCTTTCTTTCCAACAACCATTTTTATTTTCTTTTCATTTATATACGACTCAATTCTTCATCTTTTTTTTAAATTATTATGGATTAAAGAAATTGTTAATAAATACAAATTACCTATAAAAAAATAGATGATTTTTTACTGTGGTTATCGTCAACTAATTGAAAGCATGTCTCGAGTGAAATTAAATTCCATCAAATAGTATATGAATATGTTTGATAGAATATATGATAAGATATTTTATCAATATTGTTAGTCTAACTAATCAGTTTGTATTTGATAAAATATATTATCAAAATATATGATAAGATATTCTATCTGTATTCTTAGCCTAGCTAATGATAAAATATATGATAAGATATCTTATTAGTATTGTTAGCTTAACTAATCAGTCTGTATTTCATAGAATATATTATCAAAATATATGATAAGATATTCTATCGGTATTCTTAACCTAGCTAATCAGTTTATATTTGATAGAATATATTATCAAAATATATGATAAGATATTCTATCGGTATTCTTAGCCTAGCTAATCAGTTTGTATTTGATAGAATATATTATCAAGATATAAGATAAGATATTCTATCATTATTCTTAGTTTATCTTTAAGCTTGTAATCCTTTATATAAGTTAATCATGCTTAACGAAAGGGGAGAGAAAAATAATCTTTCCCACATCCCTTGAGCTAGCTTTTGGGATTGAGTTAGGTCTCTCATATCATACACTCTAAGATGGTATCAGAGCCATAGCGCCTTCCTTTGACTTTCGCACATAGGCCCTAGCGTCGTTCAGTCCCTTTCTTTTTCTTCTCCATCACCATGTCTCACTCAAACTCTATCTTTCACACTGCTCTTGTTGTCTCCAACATCAAGAATCATGTTTCAATCATTCTTGAGATGGAAAATGTCCAATACATGACATGGGCTGAACTTTTCAAACCCCGGTAAGCCTTTTTGCTCGCTATCTCTCTCAAATCTCTTCTCTTACCTTATCTCTCTCAAATCACTTCCCTTACCTTACCTTCCCTCCACCTCTTATTTCTTCTTCTTCTCACTGCCATGACGGACAATAAGAGTTCTTTCCATTCGTCTCTTGCAGTTTCCAATATAAGGAACCATATCTCCATCACTCTTCAAATGGAGAATGTTTGTCGAAGAGCTGCCTCGTCATTCAACTTGTTTCGGGTCTCACAAGTGCATATCGAGGTGTAGGGATGTTAATTCAGCAGAGTGATCATCAACCTTCGTTTTATCAGGCTCGGTTGATGCTCATACTTGAGGAAGCCGGATCGGCAATGGTGGCTACCTCATAATCCATTTATGACTCAAATTTCTCTCATTCAGACCAACAACAACGGGGGAAGCCGTCTGGATATTACAAGAATTCTGAAAAAAATAAAAAATTAGTGGCCATGGTCCCGGGTCCAGTTCGAGACAGTCCTAGTGTTCGTGTTCATCGACCTCTCGCTTCGACTGCGGGAGTGTGATAGAATTTATATATGATAAGATATTTTATCAGTATTGTTAGCCTAACTAATCAGTTTATATTTGATAGAATATATTATCAGAATATAAAATAAGATATTCTATCATTATTCTTAGTTTATCTTTAAGCTTGTAATTCTTTATATAAGCTAATGATGCTTAAAAGGGGAGAAAAAAAATAATTTTTCCCTCATCCCTTGAGCTAGCTTTTGGAGTTAAGTTAGGCCTCTCACTTTATATACTCTAAGAATATTAATAAGGACAATAAAAAATATTTAAAAAGTAAGATAAAAATTTGAGTTCAGTTAAATTAAATTCGAATTCTTATTTTTATGCTACTATGGATGCTTTTTCTAAAGTGTAGAATAGGTTACTTTGCACATGGTACATATTAATTAACACAAGGGAATTGAAAATTAAAATTAAGCGCATGCTTACTGTTAATTATTTCCAAAACAAATTAATTCAGACTTGCAAAAAGTCAAAATGATCTAAAAAGTAAAGAAGAACAAAAATAATTACAATTTGATCACCGCGGCTCATGAGATGCTTCATCTTCATTTTTATTAGTCGGGCACAAGAAACAAAAGAATAATTGATCATATGATATATTTTTTTAAGGACAATTATTAGAAACTTAACTATTTAAAATTAGTTAATTAAATGCATAGTATATATGAATATCACAGGGTGTCAGCATAGTTAGCTGGCCACTTGTTTTTATATTATTATTGTTATTATTATTATTTTGTTTTTCCATTTCACCACTTTCTTCTCCCTCCGATTTCTCCAGAACAGCAAGGGAGAATCAATTCCTCATCGCTGCAATTCTCATCTTTCACTCTCTAGATTCTCATCTATCTTTCTTCCAACCTCTTCTCTTCTATACCCTTCAGAAAAAAATAAAATAGAAACCATAGCTTCAGATTATTCTAGCTCTTCATTTTTTTTCCTTGTTCAATATTATGCTGTAAAATTCTCAAACTCACAGTTTCAGTTCAGCCACATTTTGGTCTAAAGATCCGTGCCTTGACCCTTGGCAGTTTCAGCTTTCAAAAGGGTTGGAGTTTTTCTTCCTCATAAGCCACTGAATAGTCCAAATTTTTCTTTTTTCTTTTTTTTCCCCTCTCTCTCTCTCTCTCTAAAGTTCAAAGTTTTTGTTGTTTTCCCCCCGAGTCTTTCTCTCTCTTGCTGTGGACTTGTGGAATGCTGGGGTCAGAGACTTCTGAGACATGTTCTAGCAGACTTTTGTTGAATTGGGTCACTGGTTTCTGTCATAGGTGGTAGAGAATCTGAGTCCTCAGAGATCTAAGCCTCTCTCTGGTGTTTTGTTCATCACACACACCCTTTTTGTTGTGGCATAGTTGTGAAAGTGAAAGAGTGAGAGAAGATGATGAGGATGAAGAATATTAGTAGTAGCATCATGAATGGAGGTGGTTCAGTTGGTTGTAGATCTGAGCCGGGTTCAAAGGAATGGGAGATGAGGCCAGGTGGAATGTTGGTTCAGATGAGAACTGCTGATTCGGGTCGGAACCCAGCACTTTTGCCAACAATTAGAGTAAAGGTCAAGTTTGGTTCAATTTACCATGAAGTCAACATTAGTTCCCAAGCTACATTTGGTAACTCTTCTCATTTATATTTTTTGAAGTTTTAATGTTATTTATATTTATTTGCCTCTTATGTTTCTCTCTTGGTTTTGTTTGCCTTTTTCATGATTGACAAAACTTAGATATATATGTTTAGGTGTTTTTTGGTTCTATTGTTGTTCTTTGATCAAAATTAGAGTTTCTTCAGGTAATTTGTGTAATAAAGGTTCGCATTAAATTTAAATGACTAACATAGATTACTGAGGTTAAACTCCGATTCTGATTGGAGAACAATACCAAAAACACTCAAAGAACTGTCTAAGTTTTGTCCTTTCTTGTTTTCGTTATATCGGTTATTGTGTGTGTGTGATTAATTTCTGGAGTTGCAGGGGAGTTGAAGAAAATGCTGTCAGGGCTAACTGGTTTACACCATGAAGACCAAAAGCTGTTTTACAAAGACAAGGAGAGGGATTCAAAGGCTTTTCTTGACATAGTTGGGGTGAAGGACAAATCCAAGATAGTGCTAGTGGAAGACCCTATTAGTCAAGAAAAGAGGTTGTTAGAGAGAAGGAAGAATGCTAAGATGGAGAAAGCTGCAAAGTCGATCTCAGAAATCAGCTTGGAAGTAGATAGGCTTGCAGGGAGGGTATGTATTATGGTTGCTGTTGATATTACTATTATTATTATTATTTCCTTTTCATTTTCAAACACTTAATTATGAATGAGGTAGGATTGTATTAAATGCTTGAGTAGTTGGAAGATGATAAGTGATTGGAATTGGTTAGGTATCAGCCTTTGAGTCAATTATTAGCAAAGGTGGGAAAGTTGTGGAAACAGATGTGCTTAATCTGATTGAGTTATTGATGAATCAATTGCTTAAATTGGATGGTATAATGGCTGATGGGGATGTGAAACTACAGAGGAAAATGCAGGTAAATGATAGAGACTTAGATGCATTTTGCTCATTTTTTGTGTTATCATTACATCTCAAATTGCATTTTGTTATGCACTCATGGTTCTAATGGCAGTGGAACATTAATTTTGAAGGTAAGAAGAGTTCAAAAGTATGTTGAAACTCTTGATGTGCTGAAAGTTAAGAATTCTATGCCTAGTAGCAATGGAGACCAAGCCCCAGTGAAGCCCCATCAGAAGCATTCAAATGGTCAAAGGAAGGGACCAATTCAAGAGCAACAACAAAAGCATTCAAATGGACGTCATAGATTAGCCTTAGCACCAATTCAGGAGCAGCAACAAGAACAACCAAGGAACTCAAGTGAGAATTCTCTAGCACTATATCAAGAGCAACAAGAACAACCCTCAAGGAATTCCACCTCAGGAGTTGTAGTTACCACAAATTGGGAGTTGTTTGATTCTGTCCCACCATTAATCCCTGTGCAAGCCACATCACCACCCCCACCCTCCTCAGTGACCAATAATTCAGGTCCTCCCAAGTTCAATTGGGAATTCTTCGACTAAGTACCATACCACGTGTTTTTACTTGTGTGGATGTGATTTGGGTTTGTCTTCAACTTGGAGTGTTATATGTTTTACATTCTTTTCTGTATTTAGATTTGTTTAGCAACCCCCTTATAATCTGTCATTTACTTGAGAATAAATGGGGTTGCTATGATAGTGATTATCATAAAAAAAAAAAGTTACATTTCTGTGATTTTTGTGTCCGCCGAATTCATTTACCAAATGTATGGGCCTATTTTTGATGGATATATGTAACTATGTTATTAATCCATCCAATGGTAGGAAGCCAAGTGCAAAAGGTGTTTTAAAAGCAGAGAAATTTAAATGATAACAATGGATTAAAAATTACTATTAACAAATAAAAAAAATGATAATGTTCCGTTTCTGGACACAAGCTATTACACATTTAGAAACTTTCCCTTCTTTGGCCTCAAGCAAAGGCCGTGAGAATGAAATGGTGGAGTGAACAATAAGCCTGTTTCAGTTTTCTTAGCTTTCTGCAGTGCAATTTAAACTGCTTATGATAATTCATGCAATGATTACATAGTAGTGGCATTGACATTTGTCCTAGTAAGCCTACAAAATCATCAACTTTTATGTGGGTAATGATCGTAATATACAAATGTGGAAGAAAGCAATCCTCCCCGGGAATGATTACTGGAAAATAATCATGCACGGACTAGAAATAACAAAGTACAAGGCTCATGTTAATGGTAATTAGGTGATCGGACTTCAATTCCTTCAAAGTTGGGGCTCGAGTTAGATTTTACAACAACTTTTGTAAGTAAAATAATTCCATCACAAGGGTCAATCTATAAGGTGGGGAAGTTTTAAACTTCTCGACCAATTGACACTTTGACTTTCCAAGCTACTTAGGGTTGGATCCTGTTATTGAAATTTTCATATCCAACTCAGAAAAACTGAAAATTACAAATTGAAAAATTAGTCATATACCCCAACTCTTTCTCCAAGCAACCTACTGGTGACGATAGGCTCTATTAGTTTGGGTGATAAAAATGTTTTCAGATTAATTTAAATTACACATACACACAATCTTAAAACAATTTGTTAAGCTTTATAATTATCATATAATAATAAGTCTCACAAGAAAGTATTAAGAGTCATCATATTCCTCAATGCAAGAACCCTCATTACAAAAAGAATCTAAGAAAACAATTTGTTAAGTTCTTTAAAAAAGAGTCTCACAGAAAAAAATAGTAAGAGAAACCATCATTAAAAAATTCCAAAAAAAAAAACAACTTGATAATATTAATTTAATGTTTAGGTTGAGTTTTTTAAACTTTTGATTAAAAAAAAAAGTGTGTCCAGGCAGTGTTATCGCCGTGTCAAAGCCAATAAAATAAACTAAACACTGCAAAAACGTGCTCGTAGCGTGTTAGAATCGAAAACGTGTCAGACATATCCCAAGACGTTGTTCAACTGGTGTGTTTGTGTTTCATAGAACATTTGTAGTAGCCATGTTAACCGCATCTTAAGGAAAGGAGTATTTCAGAATTCAAAAATCCCATTTAAAGCATGCCTTTGCTTTCTTTCCATCTCTATGCATGATTGCTATAGGTTTTTGTGTTATTTTTTGGTGAAGCAACATTGGTGGATGACATAATAACAATTTTTTGGCGCATACATATCTGGCCAAAAGACTCGTATCTATGAAAGGCTTTTTTACTAATCCTTCCAATGATAGGAAGCCAAGTCACGAAAAAGTGTTTTGAAAGCAGAGAAGATGAAATGATAACTGTTGATTAGAAATTTACTATTAATAAATCAGAAAATTTTCCAAATGCTACACTCTCTACAGAGGCTATTCCATAATTAGAAACTTTCCTTGGTTGACCTCAAGCAAAGGCAATGAGAACGGTGGAGTGAAGAATAAGGCCGTGAGCTTGATGCACTGCAATTTAATTTAAACTAACAACAATTCATGCAATGATTACGTAGTAGAGGGCATCAACATATTGGTCCTAATAAGCCTATAGAATCATCAACTTTTTTTGTAGGTAATGATCGTGATACACAAATGTGGAAGAAAGCAATCCTCCCCGGGAATGACATCTGCAAAAGACAATCTTGTATGAACTTCAAATAACAAAGTACAAGGTTGGTGCTAAGGGTGGTTTCTTCACATGACACCGGACTGTTCCGTCAAAGTGAAGTTTTAAAACTTGGACCGGTCGGTTGGTTGAAGCACGGATCACTGAGTCTGATTCAATTAGTGGATTATATGTTTAAATATGTTTTTAGGTTTTGTAATTTTTTTTGTTCTTATAAATTTTCTTGTTTTATTTTCCGTTTGTTAAGTGATTTAGATAATAGTTTTTTTTTTCTGTTTAAAACATTATCTAAATCGCTTTAAAGATAAAAGAATAAAACAAACATAATTTAAGAAGACTAAAATAAGGAGCAGAGCTAATATAAGAAGTAAGGGGGACTAATATATAACTTAGATAGTTTTATAATAAAAAAATTAAATTAATTATTTATTCTATAAAAAGCTCAAAATTTATTAAAGTAAGTTTCGACCCATGTCTGATACAAGTTAATATTTTAGTTCATTTTTCCAAAGTTGATATAATGATGTTTAGTTTATTAAATTTGAAATTGAAATGAGATTGGAGTTAACATTGACGAGAAGAACAATGAGATAAGAGAAAAAATAATTATTAGTATGTGTTAAAATTAAGGTTATCAATTTTTTATTCACGGTGAATTTTTCTCATAGACAAAGATTAATTATAAATATCATTTAATTTCTCAAATTAATTATAACCAAATAAGTATAAAGAAAAGGATAATAAATTCATTTGGTTACAAATGTAAATATTTAAAATCTTTAAAATAACAATAATACATTATAAAAAGAAAAAATATTAATAAAGAAAATAAATAACATCAAATATTTCATTTAAAAAGATGAAAAACGTAATTAATTCAATGATGAAGACTATAAAAAGAAAAATCATATTTATATATATATATATATATATATATATATATATATATATATATATATATATATATATATATATATATATATGTCTAAAAGAAGAAAAAATGTCATTAATTTTACAATAAATACTATAAAAAAGGAAATAAAACATTTTGTCAAGAAATAGAATAAAATAGATAACTAATATTTAAATAAAATTATTTTTATAATCAAAGTCTTTAAATAAAATAATTAATTTAACATTAAAATATTGTATTATATATTATTAAAATTAGAATTAAAAAACCAACCCCCGGCCCCAGGGGGCCATTTTGGCTGGACCCAACCGGGTTTTAAAACTATGCTTGAAAGTTAGGACTTGAGTTCAGTTTCACATCAATTTCTTGGTAAGTAATATAATTTTATTATAAATCTTCCTTGAGATTGGGGATCTTAACTTTACATTGGAAGAATTTTTTTCCTGATTTCAATTCTTCCTTACATGTCTCTAAGCTTTTAAAAAATGGTGATCAAGCGTTTCACATAAAGAAAATCAATGCTTCCTTCACCCCCATGAATTGCTTCTAGTATCAATCCAAAATATGAAATTACATTTCGCCTTTTCAAGAATCAATTTTTTAGGTGCTGGAAGTATAACTCCCAAGTCAAACACACAAAAATATGCCTCTTATCAGCCAGGCCTGAACTTCATCAACACTACTTACGTCCTTTTTTATTTTTGAATTTAGTTTTGGGAAAATAGCATTTAATAGGATGTTACTTCTTGCACCCTTTCTGGAATTATTTTTTTTACCTTCTGGAAGCCATAAAGGAGGTGCAGGAAGCAATAGCCCAATTAATAAAATGTGCTTTGTTTGGATGAAGCATATGTTAGATGGGTTTCCGCTTTGGCTGTTGCTAGGTGCACCCAGCAAAATTGCTGGTGCACCCAGCAATTGAATGAACTTCCTAAAATACCCTTCATTTAAAAAATAAAAGTTAATATATTTTAAAAAAAAACATTTTCTTCTTCTTCCGTTTTAAAAAACGTTTTCTTCTGCGCTTTCCTTCTTCTCCCGTGCACCCAGCAACCTCCCTGCAAGCTTCTTCTTCCTTGGTTTCGTTCTTCTCCTTCCTTCCAAAAAGGTTTGTCTTCTTCCTTCGTCTTCTGTGTATACAATGGCAAGCTTCTTCTTCCGCGCTTTGAAATTTGGTTCCCTTCTTTTCCTCCACAGGCATTGGCATCCTCCATTGAATAGCTTTGTTCGTTTCTTCCGCCATCCAGGTTAGTGTTCTAACCTCGTGTCTTCATTTGGAAGCGTTAATGGCCGTAGGATAGACGACATGAGTGATGTGTGGTGGCTGAGGTTGAAGACGAAGGTTCTTCCGCGAGAAGAACCTTCTTCCGCGCATGTGGAAGGGGCAGTTGGATATTGAAGCGGAAGAAGGAGTTCTTTCGCGGGAACCTGCGAAAGAAAGGGGAGAAGGTTCTTCTGCGGGTTCCGGCGGAAGAAGGTTCCGAAGGTTCTTCCGCGGGATCCAGCGGAAGAACTATGTCTTCCGCGGATCCCGCGGAAGAACTTGCGGAACCTTCTTCTGCAGGCAACATTTCCTGGTCGCGGAAGAACTTGTGGAACCTTCTTCCGCAGGCTACCTATCCTTCTCGCAGAAGAACATTCGAAACTTCTTCCGCGGAGCATGTTTTGGTGTTTTTTGGTTATTTTTCTTGAAAATTTTGTTTGAACCACCAATTTATTGATATTAGTAATTATTATTTTTAATTTATTTGCTATTACAAAGTGTATATGTTATTTAACTTACACAAACTCCCTAATTTTGATACATCACCTATTGTATTTTGCTTTCATTTGGTTAGGATGTCTAAATTGAATTGTTATTTGCAGTCATTTGGTTAGGATGTATAAATGACTGTATACACTGCATAAATTATGTGGATTAGTTAGGATTCTTTTTCCCTGATGAATGAGAGGGTTAAGAAAAAAAAAAAGGTAAGTTAGGATACTAATATTCAACTATTAGACCATTGTTAGACTTGTAATTAAGAAAAAATATGAGACAATAAAACAAAGTTCCTGTGTTACTCTGTTTCTAAATTTATTTTGATATTGAAAAGAAATTTTTCTAATCTAATCTAATAGCCTGCAACCTGTCAATTACAATGGGAATTCTTTTGATATTGAAAACAAATTTGTCTAATCTGATACCTACACAATCTAAGCAATGTTATAAGCTTGGCAATTGAAAGCATCAATTTGCTGCTCTCCATCTCTTTTATGTAAATGCTTCCTCTTTTTTTTTTTTTTCTTTTTTTGTCAAAAGATCAATTGATCATTCACTAAAAATGTATAACGGCACTTACACAAGCATAGTTGATGCTGATGAGAGTTCTACAATCAAGCACGCATGCACACTGAATGCTAACAAGATAGCAATCTTGAAAATACAAAACCAAAGAATAGAAACATACAAAATACACATTTCCCTGATCTAAAGAAACCTAGAAAGTGCCATGAGCTTTTTTCTTTACTTTGGAATTCCTTCTGAACATGCACGCGCTCCACAATATCATATAAATTAAGACAACTTAAATCCAATCTCTGATTGTTAGACCAACAGCAATATGGAACTCAAACTTGTTCATTGAAAACAATAAATGTGTTAGGTATAGATAAAACAGCGGGGATTTTTTTAAGTGATCCTCTAGGCCGTTTTTCCCCCCCTTCGGATCCGCTCATGATTTGAACCACTCATCATTCATCTTGGGCTTTGTGTTACTAATGAGATAAGGGTAAGTGTTAATCATGTTTGAGCTGTAAAAAGAATTTAAACATGATCCAAACAAAAACCAAAAATTCTGCCTATTATATTTCCCTTGGAAGTAAATCTTATAATGTTTGATTTGATTATTCCCTTGGAAGCAAACAATTTCATTATTCAATTTCAGCTTTTAGGAGAATTGTGTCTCCTAAATTCTTTGTCCTATTTTCAAAATACTAAACCAAAAAACAAAAAGCATGCCTTGATTCTACATGTCCCTCATAATGAAGCATAATGTCACAGATATCCTAAATGAGAATGTCACATATATCATGAGAACATCATGTCCAAGAAACATTGAAAACTTAATTTGAGCAAATTAGTAAGAAACATACAAAACATGTGTTTGAACAAATTTGTAATGACAAAGCTTTGTTACCAATTATTTGAATATTTAATTTGACCGAAAAAAATAAATGTTCTTCATGATTTCAGATCATGGTTAGAACACGAGGTTTAGGTCGTGCGTTAGGAGCTGGTAGAGGTAGAGGCATTAGTGAGGATACGCATGAGGTTGATGTTCCTCTGCATCGCAGACTTACTGCTTCAGCACGTAGGCAACGGGTTCGTCTGCGTGAGGACGTGACAGAGAGACATGAGGATGTGCCTCAGTTGCATGAGGATGTTCCTCATGTGTCTGATGCCACCCAAGAGATGACAGGCGCCGCCGATGCTGTTCAGACAGAGGGAGTGGCTACTGATGGGAGCTTGGGGTCACCTGCTGCAGATGAGGGTTTCCTCGGTGGACCACGCGACCCATCGATTTTGACCGATTTTGCCGAGCATGTCGCACACAACATCTGGAGTGGACAGGTACGAAGTTTTTAATGTTGACTAATTACATAAAAATTATTTGTAGTTGGATTGTTTTTTATATACACGTTATTATAAATTGTTATTCAATTTAGGAACGACCCGATCTGAAGTTGGTCTCCCACGGTAGAAAAGTAGATAAAATTGGGAGACCAGCGCCTGAGATCGAAGGGTTGATTGCTGGCACCGGATTGAGTCCACTGATCAGGTGTTCTGTTATCACCACTGATCCTGGACTCATATCCGCCTTCGTCGAGAGGTGACATTGCGAGACTAGCACGTTCCACTTGCCAGTAGGCGAGTTGACGATCACGTTGGATGATGTGGCGTCACTCCTACACCTTCCCATCACTGGCGCGCTACATACGTTCGAGCCGCTTGTTACTTCAGACGCCATTGGTCTACTGACGGAGCTTCTTGAGGTCAGTCATGAGGAGGCTACATTTGAGACCTGACAGGCTAGTGGGCCTCATGTCCGGTTGGGGTGGCTTCGGGACTTGTATCAAAGCCAGTGCAGGACCAGACGATGGGTTGTTGCAGCTTGCACGTATCTGCTCCACTTGGTGGGCTGTACTCTTTTCGCCAACAAGAGTTCAACCCATGTACATGTCGTGCACCTGAAGGCTTTCAGGGACCTGGCCCAGGCAAGGGGATTTGCCTGGGGAGCGACTACATTAGTCCACATGTACGACCATCTGAATGACGCGTCGCAGGCCTCTACACGACAGCTGGGCGGTTATATTACACTTCTCCAGGTACGTATTATCACTGATAATTTAAATTGAAGTAGCATTGAATCTAATTTTTTTGTAATGATGCTGACTATGTGTTTGTAGTGCTGGATATACGAGCACTTTCCTATAGTGCATACATCCGTCGTCCATGATGCTTATGATGACGGGAGCCCACGGGCCTGCAGGTGGCTTACGGGTAAGGCTCATATGACGGGGATCAAGGGAGTTCCGTATCGGAGACGTTTGGATGCCCTGAATGTGACTGACGTGTGCTGGATGCCCTATGGTGAGCACCGGGGAGTCAGGGCCTTTGACTTGATATCGTCGTACACCGGCCAGCTCAGATAAGGTCAAATTGTGGTGTACGTTCAACCTGAGCAGGTTCTTTGACGGGTGATGATATAGATGACCGGTGGCTGCATTTTTCAGACCATTTGGTGCCTTCAGGGGAGCTCTGTGTAGTTCCTGGACAGGTGGCGCCAGACTACATGAAGTGGTTTTTTCGGATATCGCACCCATTCATCACGTGGACCGAGGAGACTGCTACACCGAGACATCCGCCTCCCCCTCATCATGAGGAGTTCGTCGAGCCACCCATCCCCGAGGTTTTAGTCGCGATCAATCTCCCTACGCATTCAGTGGTAAGCATAACTTCTGTAGTTTTTCATAATTTAAATTTTTTTAAAATGTGATAATGACTTTGTTATTTTGACTGTGACAGGTTCACTGGGAAGGATGTCAGGGGATGGCTTAGGATTTAGGAGCGATTGCTGAGGATTTGGAGCGGGTCATCAACCTCAGGATGGTCATTGAGGGCACTGACTTACATGACATCATGACTCGTTGTCTGAGGAGAGCTAGAGGTGACACCGCATATGAAAGTCTTAGGCCGCGCCAGAGACGCCGCATAGATTAGGATTTATATTTTTATTGTACTTAAATTATTAATTTTTGTATTTGTTTATGTATGTCATAAAACACATTTACTTACATTATTTATGATTTTTGTTTGTCTCTCTATAAATATATGGTTTGAAATTTAAATATAAACCACACACATGAGTCACATTTATAATGGCATTTGAATATATAAAATAAAGAAGATAAAATAATTTGTAATTTAAATGTTAACATTTATAACTATTCTGAAATTATATATTTTAACCATATATATACGTACACTAAAGAATAAAAAAAATTGGTTTTGTGCCTTTTAGAAACATGCCTAAGTATCCCTGTTCGGGCTTTTTTTAAAATTATGTGGGAGCCGCTTGAGACTGTCCAGGGCCGCTATTTGGAATGTTTGCATGTTAAGGAACCCAAAAAAAATAAAAGCAGTGCCCCGTTCCATCGAATCGCACCTCAAACGGAGGCACCAAAAATAAAAAAAGTTGGTTTTCGGCCTATTAGAAACATATAACTAGCATTCAGTTCAACACAAATATAACAATTTGACACAGTAACACTTGTTCACGGAACAATTGATTAATTACATGAACATAAATCCAATGTACATATACATACATAAATATTACAAGTTCAGTGTCCGCTTAGGTCTACATGCGTTGTATTAATTGTCATTAGGCTTAAGTATTGCTGCATTCTACCTACATATGTAGTTGGCCATTGTTTTGCCTCCGGATACGCATTGCTTGACCACAACAACGCTATAGGCGGTAAGGGAGAACGATCTTTCAGAAAAACCTGTTGTAAGTGAAATTACAATAATAAGTTAAATAAACAAACCAACACATTCAATAATTGAAATTATTTAAGTAAACGAATTTTCAATGGACCTGAACAAAATGACTGCCATACACATGACCGACGCATATTATGCGGTGCGTAGCAGAATCGGCCGGTGGTCGACTTCTGAGAGGAAAAAATGTGAGGCTCTGTTGCCGTGACAATGATACAAGGATTACATTATATCTTGACGCAATTACATATCCCATATCCGTTATATCCATCCATTTGTCCATACTAACCTAAATCGCATAACAAATACACGTGTCAGTCATGTAAACATTACTTATGTAAATAAAAAGCATAAAACACATACCTTGGATAACCCATTCACGTGTAGGGACAACCTCAGCTATTCATATCTCTCAGTGCCACCAAAGATCTTTATGTAGTCTTGCGACCATTTGCCAAGTTCTTTAATCAATTCATTACGCATCATGGCCCAACACTCTTCTCCCATACCTAACAAAACGGAAACTGACCGATATCCACAATTACCATTCACTTTCACATCAACAACATCCTCAATGAAATCATGCATAAATGGTGGAAATTGATCCAACATGGGGATCATCCTTGCTGGCTTCGGTGGTGCAAAAGATGATGCACTGGGTCTGACTGAGGTGTTGTTGTTTTGAACCGACATGCATACTTGTTTCGAATGATGCTCTAATTTCAGTGTGCTTCAGCGTCATCATGTTGTTCATTGCATCCCAAACACTACAGAGGTCTTCAACGCTATTCTGTAATATCCTCTTCAAAGACCAATGAGCAGATTCAACCCTACATTTAAAACACACAACAGAGAAGACAAATTAATAACAATAATGTTCCAAACAATCATTAAAAGAAACTTGACTAATATAATAAAACATTTAAATACCTATTTGTTGTTGTGTTGCCTAGGTGCATCACCTTATTCGTCCAGGCCAAGATAAATTTCTCCTTGTGTGGGACAATCCATGTCTCACATACATAGTCAGTGAACATTGGCCACGGGGAACACGCTACTTGAAACCTTTGAAGGTGCTTAGGGAACTCCTGTTCCGAAGGACAATCTACCAGGTTACCCCAGCTATCCATTACGTAGTCCCAAGCATTCTTCTGACCAACAAGCGATTTACTCTTTGCCTTCACATTCTTGTCTATGTGAAACCTACACAACAAATTCTTACACTCCGGAAACACAACTTTCACAGCATTCACCAGGGCTAGGTCTCTGTCTGTGACAATAACAACAGGAAGACGATCGTTTCTTAAAAAAAGGCCTCGAAACCGTTCCAATGCCCATACAAGATTGTTCACGCGCTCACCCTCCAGATACGCAAACCCAGCAGAGAAAGTCATCCCAGTTGGTGTCACCCCCACAATGTCATGCAATGGGAGCCTGTACCTATTTGTTTTGTAGGTACTGTCTATCAAAAAAACAAGATGACATGCGTTACATAACTTAACTGCATCTGGGTGACACCAAAACAAATCACGCACCACATCTTCATCCTTCAATCTATGCCAATGAATGTATTGGTCACGTTCAAGGAGCCTCATTAGGTGTTGCGTTTCACTGTCATCTCCTCTGATTGAAGAACGGTATGCACTTCTTGCATTGTAGATTTGTTTGATTGTGGTGCAACTGCTGCTGTTGTGCTCCTTCAACGTTAGCAGGATGTTTCTTGGTTTCACATTCGACTTCGTCATATCAACAATGATATTCTTCTCATCATCTGTCAATCTCCCAGCATATGGATGTCCAACTAAGGTCTTCGCCAATTCATGGTTGTGAATCCCACATATCAGCTTCACCGCCCAACCTTCACCTCCATGAACTGGTTTTCCACGAATCTTAAATGGACAACCACATTTTCTAGTACTTGTGTCTCTTCTAACAAATTCTTTCTTCCTACCCTTGTACTTACCGCTCCTTTCACACCCAATTAAGACAAATGAAGTTCTTCCTCTGCTGCCAGTATATGTATCAGACCTCACAATTACTGCAACAAAACCATTTTCATGGGCAACCGTTCGAGCCCACTTCAAAACATCTTCTCGGGTTTCAAAGACCTAGGACACAACCACGACATATTAATTTTTACACAAATCATACATTAGACCAAACAATTAAAACTGATCAACATGATTACCTGAGAAGTATTAAAAGCATCTGAACAATCAACATGTGTTTCATTCACACCACAATCTTCTTCATTTTGAAAATCCATATCAACTTCTTCAGACATCACACTGTAATATGCCCATTGATCTTCGTCCATCTTAATTCAAAGTATAACTACCACCTGATTCAACATTCAACTAAATAATTTGAACAATACAACAACCATAAAAAATTTACAAACTATCAATATCAAACTAATTCAACATTTGACAACCTCACAAATATTTAATCTACATATACATAACCAAATTCAACTTTTAATTACATAAATCCTAAATTATAACCTACAAAGCTCATTTAACCAAAGAATACCTCAACCTAAGCAAAAAAATCAACAATTCAACCAACAAATATATTTTTATGTTTCACATAAATTACAAATAGAATTAACCAAAATAACATTCAAAATAATCTTAAAACAAAAAAATCATAAAATGAATTACTCCACGGAAGAAGCAGTCTTTCACAGTTGTAATGTCAACTGCGGAAGACAGCTTCTTCCGTGGAGTCTTGCGGAAGACGTCTTCCGTGAGATTCCACGGAACAAGTTTTTTTCTTCCGCAATTGTAATGTCTTCCCCGGAAGAAATTTTTTTGCGTCGAATCTGAAACGCTTACACCATTCTACTACCAAAAATAAACCATCAACCACACAAAAGCAGCTACGTACCTTAGTTGACAAATATCACACCAAAGCAGAGCACAAGCACAACCAGCACCGACAAAAATCGCACAGCACAAGCACCAGAACGGAGAAAACGCACCAGAATGGAGAAAACGCGCACCGGAATGGAGGAAACGCAGGAGAGAGAAAGCAAAAAGGAAGAATGAAAAAAAAACAGATTTTTATAAAAGGAAAACGTACAGGGGCATTTTTGGGTTTTTAAAAAATTGTTGGGTGCACCAGCAATGTTGCTGGGTGCCCCTAGCAATTCCCTTCCGCTTTTGCACGATTCTGTGAACTCTCCTTTCAGCCCATGTTGAAAAGAAAAAGCATTTTCACCAAAAAGTCCTATTAAAACATGGATCCATCTCATAAGTGTCTCGGGGTTCTCATGGAGAAAAAATAAAACGCATCTTGGGTCCTCTATTCATAGTCCATTTATAATACCTCGTTATATATCCAACATAAAACTAAGAAATTTGTTCGAAAAAACCAATGGAAAATAAATAAATAAATCTCTCCACATAAAAATTGTGAATAATAAAGGAATTAAGAAATAAATAAAAAATGTGTTCTCCTCTCTGTAGAAACTTTTTTTTTATAAAAAAAAGTGGAACTCTATGGAAACTTACAACTTCCAAGGAACAAATTACGTGCTTTGTTCATATTGAAGAGCAAAAAAGAACTCATCTATTGTGTTTGGATAACACATAAGAATCAATTTTACTCCACAAAATCATGATGGCATAATGTGGTCTTAAAGGAGGTGTATTGGATTAAAATTTTAAAAAATTTTAAATAAGTCTTCTGTTATTCAATTAAATTTTTAAGATTTTTTAAGGGTATACCAAAATCTGATAACATTCAATTAAATTTTTTTATAACTTTAAAAAAAATATTTTGGTATTAAAAAATATTGTATAAAACATTTATCAAACCATCTCACTTAAATCCTTGAGATTTTGTTAGACTCTTTAATTTTTTTTTCTATTGATTATGAGACTTTCTTTTCTCTCATCACACATACTTTCTTCTCTCTTCAATACCCAACACAAAAATGAGATCCATTCAATTGAAAGATGTATCAAACACCTAACAAAAAAATAATATTATTCAAGATGTGTAAATCATATATGTTTCTCTTATTCTTTTGGAACAAAAAATATCAAATATGCTCCTCTCATATGCACTTTTCTATTTGTTTATTTAAATTAAATTAATTTTTATTTTATGTGTCAAGGCTAATAATATTTTTTTTATACTGACTATGTTCATCACTTACTCGACGTAAGGTTTTTGTAATTATCTTCTTTAATTTTGTCCTTTCCATAATTTAGTAACCATCCTATAAATTTTTCACTCTCATCACTCACTTCTTGTATATGTTGATCGTTGCACCTCATTTAAACATGTCATTGGATTTATCATTAAATAATTGTAATAATTACAAAAAAATCAAAAAAATAGTATATAATTTTAAATATATTGTTCAAATCCAAAAGGGAGAATGAGAAAATGTTATTACAAGAATGATTAGTATAGGGGGACCTAAAACTAGAATCAATTTAGTTATTAAGAGTTTATAAAAATTATATTGGTTTTACTTTTTTATCCATACCTCATCATTTCTTATTACTTTTTTCACTAATTCTTGTAATTTTGGATATGTTTTTAAAAACTCACACAATTCTTTTAAATCTTACAAATTTGTAAAGTCTATTCAAATCCTTCAAATTCTTACGATAAAAATTTATTAAAATTCAAATTATCATAAATGTCTTGTAAAAAAAAACTGATAAGTTATAACATTCATTCATAATTTTTAAAATCCACAATTTTTTTTATTAAAATAATCTTTTAAAATCTTAATGCAATACACCCCATAAATTACTTATAACATTATTTTTATTTTTTTTAAGAGAAACATTGTTCTTTTAAAGATGGCTAAATGTGTGGGTTTGAGTATAAATACTAGCAACATAGTTTTTGAGACATTTTAATATTTTTTTATTGGTTGAACTTTATATGAAATTCATTAATTAATGAATAAGATTGGGTGATGAGACGCACTGATAAATATTATGTGAATTTCATCTAATTATAAAACATATGCTAAAAAGTGTGTTAACAATGCAATTAAGTAACTTTGGATGAAAAAAAATGATTCGTTGAATAAGATATATGATCAAAGAAAATTGTTTCATGAACGATAAATAGGCAATAAAAAATTGTCTCTTTTAATTTTTGAGGGTATGTATATTAAAATTTATAAAAAAATAAAAAAAATAATTAATACAATATCACATATGCGATCTCTATTTTTTTTACGTACATAATGGAACTCATGATCATCATTAAGGAAAAAAGAGAGATCTAGGTGGGTTTGACTCCCCCGCGATCTAAACCCTAGAATTCTCACTAATATTGATGTAACTTTATCTTAACTACTTTTTTCACAAAGAATAAAAAACCCATTAGAAGCATATCACTATGGCTGGAATCATTAGATTATTATATCTACATTCCACCCGTTCGTTTTTATAAATAAAATACCAAATTCAAATATATTGAATTCAAACACGATAGGCGAACGATTTATAATTAAAATTTATCTTAGCAACCAAAGTGTTACGGATAGAACTTTTTGTGTGTGTGTGTAAAATTCTATTTCACAAAAGTGTTACGGAAGCTTTGTTTACCAATCACTGTGAGGTGGGGGTTGATGAGTGACAAGGATAAAGAAAATTCTCTTTAATATATAAATGCACTCCAAGTTGAACTCAAATGAGATTTATTAAAAAAATTCGTGATGTTTAGCATTTCCGTTAAGCATATATGCTCTTTTATTATTAAAAATATCTTACTTTTCCACAATTAATTTCCATCTTCTGTAAAAAAGGAGCAAACACACGTGCACTCTTTGAAGAGTCTCCATGTATTCCTCACTGTGACGTTCGATTCGAATTTTAAGTCCTTTGATTTTTATTTTTTTTAAAAATCCATGTTGGCTTTATTCTTACATTAAACGGTTGACAAATTTAAAAACATATAACAAGTTGGTGGTTCAAAATTTGATTCTCAGAGAATGGAACTCTCTTTCTTTCCCGTTAAGCATATATACCTTCTGCCTCTAGTATTGCTAACATCTAATCGTATTGGTTACTCTATAATTTAAAGCCTTCAGTCAAATCACTAGGAATATGAAAGTCGAAAGAGGCTATTTGTTTTTAATTTCTTTTTTATGTGCTTTTATTAAAATTATAAAAATATTCTCAATATTCCTGTCATGTTTTCTGATTGAATTTAATAGATATATGTATTATCAGTATAAAATATTTCATACTATCAATCAATAAAAAAAATTAAAAATTAACTTTAGCATAAAATTTTAAATAATAATTATAAAAGTCGATCAATAAATTTATCATACGTAACAATTTATAATTGAATATTTGTGTATAATGTTTACACTATTAATATGTATATTATTTATTTTTATTTTTCAGATTTTTAAAAATGGTTAAAGTTATATTTTTTTATAATATTTGAAAATAAAGTAATATATATAGATTTTTTTTCCTAACTTAATATTATATTTAAGTCTCATAGCCCCTAATTGGGCCAATTGAGTCCCATCAACTTTTGGCATATTTACAATTATGTCTCTCCATTTTGATTCTATCAGGTATTTAATGAAATTAGCTTATGTGACAAATTGAACATGACATGACGATAATGAAGAAACACAAAGCACCATCTAAATTAATACAGAATATTTGAACTTAATAGCCTAAAAATGTTTTGTGATTATATTGACTTAATTAATTGTTTTCTAGGTAATTTTGTGAGTAAATTATTATTTGTGTGATAACAATGAATAACAAAAGGAATGCCCTTTTTTTTTAGCAAATTAATGATTCAAATATTGAATAAAATCAATATAGAGAAACCACTCAATTATAAACGAGAAAAAAACATGAAAAAAAAATTCAATTAACGCAATTGAAACCTAGATATTAAAATCATACAATTATAATATCAGGTTACATAAAAATATAATTAAGCCAAATACCTCAAATCATAGGGATTGAAAACCACTTACAAAAAACTTTCATCCTGATTTTTTTTTTCATGTACTAATAAAGTAAAATGTGAAAAAAAAAACTTTGAATTTTTCGATAAGAAGTTAAGAACTGCGCCATCCTTCAACTCCTTATTTTATTTAATGCAGGTAATCGTCATCGAACAGCTCAAAAACCTTAATAGACTATGGAAAGGAACTTTCTATTTTAATTATACCTCTAACGTGTAAAGGGCAAAGGGTGCATGCATATATATCAGGCAGCAAAATAGTTAGGTGACTTTCCCTATATAGGGAATAGTCAGCATTCTTTTCAATCGTCACGATCTTTATGATGATGGCGTACTTATTATTATTATACCTATAGTCGACAAATTTGCACACTGTTCACAAAACTATTCTACTCTTTCTATAATACTGTACATTTGTGTGCACAAAGAGAGAAATGGAAACAATTGAAGCCGTCATCGCCACTTCCTTATCCAAAATCACCACTCCTAAGAATTAATAGTACTGCTACTGATCCATAACTTTTAAAAGGGTGCAGAGATATACATATTTGTTGTTTAAATATATTGGATTTGTATGTAAGTGTATGGGTGAAATACGTAATTGATTATGAAATGTTCTTCAATTTTCTTTTTTATTACCAATAATTCAGTCTTATTTCATTTTTTAAAATATTCAAAACCAAAATCATATAAACTAATTGCATGCAATACATAAAAACGTGCAACAATACTGGTCACACTTTGAAATTGAAACCCTAGTCATTTGTGACCGCAGGCATAGTTGATATTAAAAGTTTTCTGCGTGCGGCTGCTGCATGCTGAGTTGTGCAAGTGAACCCATTTGATTTCCCATTTCCTCCTCTTCCTTAAGATATTTATTAAATGTCAGAAGTGGAATATTCATTTTTCTCCATTTCTCATTTTATATTCCTTAAGATATTTATTAGAGATTAATTTTCATACATTGTTATAAAAAGTTTATATTGCCAACTAATAAAAAATCATCATAAAGTAATAATTAGAAAACTCAATAATATAATCTAACCACATATAATATTCTATACAATTAGATGTTAATATATATATATATATATATATATATATATATATATATATATATATATATATTAAGATGATATAAGTGGTTATCTATAACTACTTATACATAAAAAAAATATAATTAAAGAGGAAATGATAAACTGTTTCCATACAAGTTATTTTTCATAAGCATCCCAAATAGTTTATTGAAATAAACTGTAAACAATTTTTGTTTTAGGGTAAACTGTAAACAACTTAAAGTCATATTATGAGTTCCTTTTATAAGTTATCCCAAATGCTCACACAAGTACGCATGTCGTAAGGTAATTTAAACTCTAGATAAATTCTTCTAAATACACCCTTAATCTTGGGACTTGTTGAACTAAATACTGCAAGTGATCAGTTTAATAATTTTATGCTAATTACTATTAATTTTTAAGTGGATATTTTTAACATAAATAATTAGGATTTTAGAGTTTCTTCAATGAAGCCTACCCACAACGTAGGGGTAGGTAACCTAGTCATTCTACAAATTCTCTTGATCCCTCTTAAGTCGTCCCGACATTTGAAATTGAATTTTCTTAAGCAGAATATTCTCAGAATCACTATAGGTATTATTTTCTTAGATATTAAGCAAATGGTGAATTCTTTAATTAGTCATGCTTTGAAACCAAATGAATCTAAACAGAAGTCAATAATGACTTATATTTAGGGTCTTACTTTACAGCCGAAGCTTTTCAAATGCATTGTTCAATGTTTTTCTAACAAGAAACATATTTTCATAATAACAAGAAAGGAATAAAATTAATCATATCGTGTCTTGATCAGAAAATTAATAAAATTGAATTTATTTCTTCCTTGACACAGTCAAGATGCGAGATTAGTGATTTAGTTGATTCAGACTCCACTATTTTCCATGTTATGGTATGAACAAATTGCACTAATTAAGCTAAATTACAGTTAACAATCTTATGTAATCCATGATGATACAAAAGGTATTAGACACCGTTGATGAACAATATTTAATAGTGGATTCAAATTGCACTAATTAAGTTCAAATTGCACTAATTAAATTTAGACTCCACTACATTTTCATGTCATGGTATGAACAAATTGCACTAATTAAGTTCAATTACAGTTAACAATCTTATGCAATCCATGATGATAAAAAAAGGTATTAGACACTGTTGATGAACAATATTTAATAGTGGATTCAAATTTGTATCCCATTATAATAAATATCATTTTTAACAAAAAGCCAAAACAGCAATCTTAAATTTGAATTTGTCTCTTTTAAAGTAAAAGTATATATAAAAAATAAAAAATAGCAACATTTATCATTAATCTAAATTAAAATATTTTACACAAATACGTCTATATTAGCTTTAGTATTTTATTTTATTTTAAAAAGTGTATAATAGGTAAGATTCTAGAGGGGTATGTGTCTTAAGGTTTGGGTTGATGAAATAACTTTGTAGGATTATGAGGCTACTTTGTTGTCATTGAAACAGTTGAGGAACTAGCAACAAGAACAGTACTATTGAGGCACTGTTCGTGCTTTTCATTAACATATTCTTTTTTCTTATTTAAAAAAAGTCTATATTTAAATTTCCTTTTTTATTTGGTTGCCTAAGGTTTCTTTTAGTTGAAAACTAAAGATTAATTTTTCAAGATACGAAACTTGATTTAAGAAGTTAACTCTTCTCACCATAACCTGAAGATGAAATTTCTAACCATATATTTAACTATCTAAGAAACATAATTATTTTATCAACTATCATATTCAGATCTATATTGATATATTATATATTCATCCTCGTGACAAATTAAATTTCTTTTTTTTTAATTCAAATATTCTTCGATAGAGAATCAATGATTAATTTTTTAAGATATTAAAAAAAATTATTTAAAATGTTAATTATTTTAACATATTTTTTCATACACATAAATTAAAAATTAAATTTCTTATCATATATTTAATAAATAAGATTATCAACTAATTATATCATATTATAAATTCCTTAAGTTACTATTATTTTTCAATACGGAGAAAAGAAAGTAAAAATAAAATGTTTAGTTGGGTCCCCTTTTCAATAGGTGCAATGCAGTGGTGGCAAAGGCTGCATATGTAAGCCATCAAGGAACAGTGTATGTCACTTTCAGAAGTAGTACTTAGAACATCCAAGTTGACAAGGAAACGTGGGTTACCAAAGAAAACCCTGAAAAAGCAGCTGTCTCACATTCAGTGGCGATCAAACTTAGATGTTGAACTTGAACCCTTCTTTCTCTTCCAAACATTGATTGTTGACCAATTAATAACCTTTGATGCCCAACCCTCAAGATATATACTATATACTTAATTTTCCTTAGATAAATATATGTCTACACTAGAGGGAGCCATTACCTATGTTATTTGTTGCCACTCACCCCGTAATGGATCACTTTTCCCCCCTGACCAGTTTAATAGTGAGAGATGATTACGAAAATCACCATCATATTGATAGTTGATTTTAATTTTATCTTTTTATAGTGAGATGACTATGAAAACAATAGTGACATTTGATGATCAAGATGATGATCAACTTTGATACTACTATTACTATATAATTAAATTTGTAAATGAGGTAGGCATCTATCTACACACAAGTCAGGCTTTCACAGAAATCTATATATATAAATATAATATAATATTTAGTGCAAAATGATGTAATAAACTAACATTAATTTCTCCTATGAAATGATGACAACCGTTGATATATTTAACTATACTTTGAAAGTTCATATACTTTTTAGGTTAACTTGGGTTTAGTGGTCCAACCCTCGCTCCCGGAGAACAACCATATATTACTGGTTTGCAGGAATATGTTATTAGGGACTAATGTTGAAATTTTAGAGAATTTTTTATAAAATATTAATAATTATTAAAAATATATTATGTTAGATTGTTAAGAAATATTATGAAAAATACTTGAATTTGAATTTATAGTGATTGATTAAATAAATATATTGAAATTTAGGTAATAATTATGAACAATTAGTTTAATGATCTTTCTCGATCAAATCATCTTATTTGTCATAGAACAGTTGCTTGCTTTCTCTTTAGATGAGAAAAGGAGAAAAAATTATTTTTTAATTTGGTGTGTTGGAGACAATAACATTGTCTTAAATTTTAAATTTATTATGATTTCATTATTCCCTAATGAATCAAATTAAATTTTAGTCATTAAGTTGATATCAATTTTTTGTTAATAATCTAATAAATTCACTAAATTAAATCACTTAACCCATAAAAAAATATAAATTATTAATATAAATATTATAATATATAATTCATGTTAATTAATTAATTAAGAACTATAAAATTCCTATATAAGATAAGTTAGATTATGTTTATACAAAGATCGATGCGCATATATTGCTTGTTTTGTAGGGTGAGCTAACACAGGACGCAGATCCATGCAGCTTTAGTTTTATCTATATCATATCATAATCATTATAGTATTGCATTAATGCATGAGGAATTAATTTCAACCACAATCCCCATTTATATGTTATTATCTCGTAATAATCGTATACATAGGCTTAGGCTCCTACCACGTAGCACGTGTCATAGTTTTGAAGCAAAACCACACTGATAAGTTGTCAATGCACTGTTATAATTTATACATATAAAAATCTTCAACGATCACATTTGTTATTTTTTTTTTCTAATCTTTATTTTTCTCAGGCTCTTTCGATGACCAGTATTGCATAAATATATATATTTCTAAATAAACACTTTTAAGAGAAAAATTAAGAAAAATTAAGTTAATTAAATGAATATACTTCTTAATAAAGAATTAATTATGTTTTTTCCCTTAATATTTTTTAAAATTTATTTTTAATTCTTAAACAAAATTTTTAGTGTAATCTCTCCTATATTTTTTTGTCTTTATTAACAATTTTATTTATTATTGACAAATAGATTGATGATGTATGATAGTCAGAGACTTATCATGTTATCAATGAAATTATTGTGATAAATCACGTGTAAATTTTTTTATTAACTATATTTGTAATCTCTTATCTTTTATCATTATAAAATATTTCACATAAGTCATATTTTATGAGTGATTATTATTGTTGGTTCTTATCTTTTGTTCAGCTACCAAAAGAACCTGCAAGATCAAAAGAAAAATAGAAAATACAGCAAAGTAACAAGTAAGAGTCTACATCATGAGTTTACGTGGTTCGGCAATGTGCCTACATCCACGAGAAATTCTACTCATCATCATCACATTGATCATGAAACATTACAAGTTCAATACAAGTAGCAGCTAGCTTTGATCTCTCTTGGTTTCCCTTTTATAAAACCTCTCTCAATCTCCTAACTCTTTTTCTTTATTGAACTCTCTATTTTTTTGCAACAGCTTTGTTTTTTAGCCTCTCTCAAATCCACTCCTATTGCATTACATGATCAAGAGTATATATACACTCTAGCTATGCTTTTGGTTCCAAAACCAATTCAGTTATCATAACTGAATTCAATTATGACAACACCTCTCAGAGCCTTCTCACTTGTGCCATTTGTGATTTTGAGTCACTCACCACAGATCTCCACCTTGACTCCAAATCAGCAAGTGTCTATCTTGTGATTCAGGGTTGCACTTCTACCAATCTGCTTTAGGCATCTTCAAAAATTTATCAAGTCCAGGTAGTGCTTGAACTTGACACTAGATAGGGACTTTGTGAACATATCAGTCGGGTTTTCTTCTGTTGAAACCTTCTCCACCTTCACCTTCTCATATTCAATCACATCTCTAATGAAGTGTAGTTTCACATCTATGTGCTTTGTCCTCTCATGGTACATTTGGTGATTTGCTAAGTGGATTGCACTTTGACTGTCACAGTGAATTGTGACACATGACTGTGCTATTCCAAGTTCATTTACCATGCCTTTAAGCCAGATTGCTTCCTTCACTCCTTCAGCTAGGGCCATGTATCCTGCTTCAGTAGTTGAAAGAGCAACAACTGATTATTGATTTGCTTTCCAACTGATTGTTGTACAAAACAAAGTAAACACATATCTAGTTAAGGACTTTCTTGTATCTACATTTCCTGCAAAATCTGCATCTACATAGCCTGTGATTGCTGCCTCATGTGTTGTCTTCTTGTACCTTAATCCAGCTTTCAAAGATCCATTTAGATACCTTAGTGTCCACTTCACAGCTTCCCAGTGTGCACTACTAGGATCTCCCATGAATCTGCTTATAATACTTACATCATGAGCCAAGTCAGGTTTGCTGCAAACCATTCCATACATTACACTTCCAACACCACTGGCATAGGGTGTTTGATTCATTTTAGACCTTTCTTTAGCTGTTTCTGGTGCTTGAGTGACAGATAGCTTTGTATGATGGCCAAGTGGTGTGCTAACAGGTTTGCTTTGATGCATTCTAAACCTTTCCACCACTTTCTTGAGGTAATTGCTTTGCTAGCAACAAGTCCTTCAGATTTCCATGGAGAAAAGCTGTTTTAACATCTAGCTGTTCAAGTTCCAAATCATACTGATTTACCAGACCAAGTATGATTTTAATTAAACAATGCTTCACAACTGGTGAAAAAATCTCATTGTAATCAATTCCTTCAACCTGTGTAAAGCCTTTTGCTACCAATCTTGCCTTGAATCTAGGCTTTCTACTCCTGGAATGCCTTCTTTCTTCTTGAAAATCCACTTACATCCAACAAACTTCTGCTTCTTGGATTGATCCACAAGTATCCAGGTCTTATTCTTTCTTAAGGATTCCATTTCTTCCTTCATTGCCTGAAGCCACAGCTGGCTGTCTTCACTTTCAATTGCTTCCCTCTAAGTCTTTGGTTCTGAATTTTGAATCTCCTTAGCAACACTCAAGGCAAAGCAGATAATATCAGCATGACCATACCTCTTTGGAGGCTTTATCACTCTTTTTTCTCTATCTCTAGCCAATTGATAATTGGACAAGTAATGCTAAATAACCAACTCTTAATTATCTCCAGCTTCTCCTTGATCAGAGTGATCAATAACATCTCAACTGTCATGATCTGAAATCTCAGAATGCTCCACCTCGAAATTGGGGTTCTCAGTACTTGAGTTGTTATCCTTCTGCTCCTTACTTAGCATTGCCATTTTGCTCTCATCAAAGGTTACATCCCTGCAGATGATGCATCTTGTCTCAATAGGTTCCAATTTCCACAGCTTGTACCCTTTATCTCCTTCAAGATAGCCAATGAACACACACTTTACAGCCCTTGCATCTAGCCTTCCTTGTTTAACATGAGCAAAGGTCAGTGATCCAAACACCTTTAATCTTGAATAATCAGGTGGTTCACCACTCCAAGCTTCCATTGGTGTCTTGAAACCTAAGGCTGATGAAGGGCATCTATTAATCAAATATGTTTTTTGTGTTTGCAGCTTCTCCCCAAAAGGTCTTTGGCAGTCCTGTACTTAGTAACATGCACCTCACTCTTTCCAAAATGCTCCTATTCATCCTTTTTGCTAAACCATTCTACTGTGGTGTGTGAGGGATTGTTTTGTGCCTTTTGATGTCTATTTTCCTGCAAAACTCATTGAACTGCTCTGAAACAAACTCCAGGCCATTGTTAGTCCTTAAAATTTTTAATTTTGTACCAAGTTGATTTCTAATAAGAGTAAGCCATTCTCTGAATTTTTGAAAAGATTTTGACTTATTTTTTAAAACATACAGTCATACTCTTCTTGAGAAGTCATCTATGATGGTGAGAAAGTATGAGCTTCCACCATGAGTTTTTACTCTAGATGGTCCCCATAAATCAGAATGCACATACTCAAAAGGCCTAGATGAAACATGAATACCCGTGCCAAAGCTTATTCTATGTGATTTACCAAGCACACAATGATCACAAAATTCAAGTTTATCTAGTTTATTACCACCTAACGAATTTTGTTTCTCAAGTTCATGTAATTCTCTTTCACTAACATGACCTAATCTCAAATGCCAAAGTTTTGTTTTATCAATCAATGTATTACTAGCTACCGATGCATGCCCAATAATCGTAGAACCTTCAAGAATAAACAAGCCATTACTTTTATTCTTGTTACCCTTAGCTATGATTAAAGATCCATTTGAAATCTTAAGATCACCATTTAAAATTCTAGTTGAATATCCTAGATCATCAAACATGTTTATGGAAATAAGATTTCTTTTGAGTTCTGGAATGTACCTTACATTTTTCAGTAGATACTCTCTGTTATCAAACATCCTTAGTCTCACAGTTCCAATGCCTTGTACCTTGCAGGGGTAGTTGTCTCCTAGTAGTACAGCTCCTGCTAGTTTCAGTTCTAGGGTCTCAAAATAGTCCTTTCTCAGGTTGCTGTGATATGAGCATCCAGAATCCACAATCCATTCTGTTTGTGTTTTGGTATTAGAAGCTACTAAAACACCTGCACTCTCATAACCTTCAGAGGCTTCAACTATGTCAACAGAGTCCAAAGATCGTTTCTTGATCTTGTCTGGGCAGTCTTTCTTGAAATGACCAGTTTTGTGACAATTAAAGCATTTGAACTTTGTTTTCTGGCCATTCTTTGAATCCCTTAACCTTGATCTGGACTTTATTCCTCTTGTTCCCTTCTTTTCATTCATTCCCCTTGAAATATTCAGGCTTTCACCATTATCCTCAGATTTGGAGTCTTGCTATTTTTGCATCTCCTTGGTCCTTATTGAGGTCTAGACTTCTTCTAGGGTAATGTCTTGATCTTTGCCATAAAGAATTGCATCCTTGAAATGTTCAAAGGATTTTGGTAAGGAATTCAGAAGCAAGGGAGCTTTATCCTCCTCTTCAAGCTTTACTTCAATATTTTCCAAATCATCAAGAATCTTGTTGAAATCAGCCAATTGTATAGTGGCTGTTCTTGACTCTGTCATCTTGAAGGTGTATAGTTGTTGCTTCAAGCGTAACCGATTTGCAAGGGACTTTGTCATATACAATGACTCCAGTTTCAACCACATTGAGGCTGCTGTCTTTTCTCTTGCAACTTCTCTTAAAGCTTTATCTCCAAGGCATAGAATGATTGCACTTCTGACTCTATCAATCATCTCCGATTTCTCCTTTGAGCTTAGAGATTCATACATCCTTTCTTCTCTTTTAAGAGCTTTTGCACAACCATGTTAAATCAAGATTGCTTCCATCTTGATTCTCCATAACCCGAAGTCATTTTTCCCTGAAAACTTCTCAATATCGTACTTTGTTGTTTCCATTTTTCTTGATCTTGATCTTCCCACAGACGGCGCCACTTGTTGGTTCTTATCCTTTGTTCAACTACCAAAAGAACCTGCAAGATCAAAAGAAAAACAGAAAACACAGCAAAGAAACAAGCAAAAGTCTACACCATGAGTTTACGTGGTTTGGCAATGTGTCTACATCCACAGGAAATGCAGCTCATCATCATCACATTGATCATGAAACATTACAAGTTCAATACAAGCAGCAGCTAGCTTTGATCTCTCTTGGTTTCCCTTTTTCAAAACCTCTCTCAATCTCCTAACTCTCTTTCTCTATTGAACTCTCTGTTTTTCTGCAACAGCTTTGTTTTTCAGCCTCTCTCAAAGCCACTCCTATTGCATTACATGATCAAGAGTATATGTACACTCTAGCTATGCTTTTGGTGCCAAAACCAATTCAGTTATCATAACTGAATTCAGTTATGACAACACCTCTCAGAGCCTTCTCACTTGTGCCATTTGTAATTTTGAGTCACTCACCACAATTATATTAAATTAGTAGTCATGAAAAGTTACTTGATTATCATGTCATCATTTAATGATGATATTTGATAAGAGGGGCTAAAAATAATTAATGACAAACATAGGTGAAGGACTAAAACAAGTTAAAAAATGGTTAAATGGGCTAAATGTGAATTTTATATAAAAAAATGAAAGATTAAATTAAGTCTGGTAAAAAAAATGTTAAGGAACTAAGAATGAATTTCATGAAAAAGATAAAAGACTATAGTTTAACCAAAAAAAAAAAAATACTACACGTGAATGTTATGACAAACTAGTTAATGATGCAACAATTTACATAATTGTCACATCATCACTTAGCAATGATACTTAATAGCATACACCAATATTATTAACAGAAATAATTTAAAGTCTAAGTCTAGTCAAAATTTTGATTATAGACTAAAACTAAAATTTTGAAAAGGTTTAGTTAAAAAAATATTAAACTCTTTAATTTATGATATTGATTGTTATTTTTTATAGGTGGTTTCTTGCCTTTTTGGCCATTAAGGCAATTCGGCATGCCATTAAGACATAGTTTTAGGGCCTTACCATCCCAACACCATGAGAAATCTAGGAAGGATTTATGGGCTAAATTTGGAGTTAAGTTATGTGTATTTAATTATCATCATTTGAAGACTAAGTAATTACACTTTTGTACTAACTTGGTATTACCATTTTAATTTGTGTGTAAGACAAAGTTTCATGAGATTTTTGCCATGAGAAGATTATCAATATTTGACGACTAAGTAATTACACTTTTGTACTAATTAGGTATTACCATTTTAATTTGTGTGCAAGATAAACTTTGATGAGATTTTTGTCATGAGAAGATTATTCATATGATGTTTACTCAACATTGCTTAAAACATCTTACGAATATAATTAAAAATTATATAGTTAGGAAAACACTAATTTACATAGTAAAAATTAGTGTGGACATTTTTAATTATTATGTTAGTGTTGTCTTTGTCTAGCTTCTATTTTAGCATCAACTGCATTATGTACTTAACACTAAAACATTTTTTTTGTGTGTGAACACAAAAGTCAATGTCGACACTAAATGTGAGTTTGGTTGTGTGGAGTAAAATAAAATAAAAAATAAAAATAGATATTTAAATTAAAACAGTATAATAAAGGCGTTGGATCCATATAAACAAATTAATAATTTTCTCTTATTTCTTCTTTATTTAAACCAAACCATGACTAAAACATATATAGCTATAA
This sequence comes from Glycine soja, assembly GCF_004193775.1. NCBI lineage: Eukaryota > Viridiplantae > Streptophyta > Magnoliopsida > Fabales > Fabaceae > Glycine > Glycine soja. The sequence continues at coordinate 34,823,421 of NC_041010.1, forward strand.
CAAAAGAAGCATAAGACATGAGGTCGACATTGGACTCACATGAAAATCAAATGTAGCATCAACTTTTGTAACTTAGAGTTAATTTTATGTTTTTTTTATCCTTTTCTGAATAGTTAATTTTATGTTAACACTGGTGGTGAATTTTCTTGTAATAACAGTTGAGCGATGGGGTTGATTCTTTTATTGTTTCGCACATTTTCAAACATTCTCCTAATCAGGGTCGTGTACAGACATTTTGGGGCCTAAGGAAAAAATGTTAAAGGGGTCTTTTTTTTACAAGAATTTTAAAGAGACTTAGTATATTATATAAAATATCAATTTTTATATTAATCTTCTAGATTTTTTAGCTGCAAAATCATTTATCAGAGTTTTATAATCAAGCAATTCTAACACTTCACTTTCATTAGATAAAATAGCTAACCCATTCAATCTATCTTGTAACATTGTTGATTTTAGATATGATTTAAGCAATTTTAATTTTGAAAAACTTCTTTCAGCAGTAGCAACTGTTACAGGAATTGTCAATAAAATTATATATGCAATGTAAACATTTGGAAAAGAATCTAAAGTTTTAATATAACTCAATACTTCTATTGGTGTGCTAATTTCTTCTCTTAACACTTCTCTTAGTACTTTCAATTCTGAAAATAAATCAAGACCATCAATATCAGAGTATTCATTAAACCTTAAAAGCTTTTCAAGATTAATACAATATTTTTTCAATTCATCCTCATCTAAAGCTTTAATTTTTTTGGAATCAAATAAAAAACCAAAAATAGTCTCATATTGTAAAAATTGTTCAAATCGTGTCTCAATAGAATTAATTGATTGATCTAATATTTATAAAAAATACTCAATAGGAAAAGATTCTTCAGGTGAATGTGTGATCTCATTACTAATATTTTCATCAAAATGAGGTTTTCTATGAATTTTATATTTTTCACGAAATTTTGGCTCTATATCCATTTCGATAGCCATTTTTTCTGTGGATTCTAAAGCCAATGCAAACCCGTTTTCCCTATAATGTTTTAAATAAGTGATAAGACCTTTTATATGATCTATAGCAACATCTATATGCATATCTTTTGATTGTAAAATCTTGCTAACAGAATTGACAGCAAACAAAATATCATACCAAATATTCATTCCTAATAAAAATTCAAAATCTTCAAGTTCATGAGTTGCTAAAGACATGGCTTCACTTTTTAATTTAAGATCTTCACAATTTATTGATAATTCAGTCAAAGCATCTCTTACCTTTGAAGCTTGAAACTTAATAGCTTTGACACTTTCTATTCTACTTTCCCAATGAGTTTGAGATAATGATTTAACAGAAAATTTAGATACATTATCTTGCAAAATTTTCCACTGTTTTTCTGTGGATTCTAAAGCCAATGCAAACCCGTTTTCCCTATAATGTTTTAAATAAGTGATAAGACCTTTTAAATGATCTATAGCAACATCTATATGCATATCTTTTGATTGTAGAATCTTGCTAACAGAATTGACAGCAAACAAAATATCATACCAAATATTCATTCCTAATAAAAATTCAAAATCTTCAAGTTCATGAGTTGCTAAAGACATGGCTTCACTTTTTAATTTAAGATCTTCACAATTTATTGATAATTAAGTCAAAGCATCTCTTACCTTTGAAGCTTGAAACTTAATAGCTTTGACACTTTCTATTCTACTTTCCCAATGAGTTTGAGATAATGATTTAACAGAAAATTTAGATACATTATCTTGCAAAATTTTCCACCGTTTGGTAGATGAAGCAAACAAAGAATAAATATGTTGTAGAACTCCAAAAAAAAAGAAATAGCTCTAGGAGAAGAACTAGCCATATCACATAAAACTAAGTTCAAGTTATGACACCCACACAATGTATAAAATGCTCTAGGATTTATGCTTAATAATCTTCTTTGCACTCCTTGATTTTTACCCTTTATGTTGGAACCATTATCATAACCTTGTCCCCTTATATCATCAATATTAAGGTCATATTTTTTTTAAAACATTAACAAGCTCATTAAAAAGACCTTTTCCTGATGTGTCATCAACTTTTAAAAATTCTAAAAAATACTCCTCAATTTTAATTGGAGATTTAGAAGTATCAACGCATCTCAAGATAAGAGTCATTTGTTCTTGATGACTTACATCAGGAGTACAATCAAGAATAACAAAAAAATATTTTGCATCTTTAACTTTCTCTATGATTGAATTTTTAACTTGGAAGGCTATCATTTCTATAAGCTCGTTTTGTATCGTATTACTTAAGAAATGATTACGAGTTTCATTACTTTTTATTTGCCTAACATGTTCTTGCATAATTGGATCAAATTCCGCAAGTATCTCAATCAAACTCAAAAAATTACCATTACCTTTTTCATACATCTTTTCATTTGTTCCATGAAAAGCAAGATTATTTTTAGAAAGATATTTGACTATAGCTATAATCCTATGTAGAACCTTTTCCCAATGTTCCTTTTCTTTGTTAATTTGTTCTTGTATATGCTTATCAATTGTTTGTTTTGCTATCAATCTCTTTTCTAGTTCAATCTACTTGGTCATATTAATTATATGCTCACGATTTGTTTCATGACTCTTAAGTTTGGAACCAAGATTCTTCTAATCTTTAGTCCCTTCATTTGCTAATTGACTAACATTTGTTGAACCAAATAACTTACAGCAAAAATAATACACTTTGTCTAAATCTTTAGAATAAACTAGTCATCTTCTATCATGTTTTTCTCCATTTGACAGTGTTCATTGATAACATGATGAATAGAAATATCTATTATTTTCATCTTTTGGATATTGAAAATTGTCATGTCTGATAGGATCCTTTTCTATCATTAAATCTCTAAATTTTCCATCAATATTTTTCCATAGTCCTGGGTCATAAATATTTGTTGGTACTTCACTAGAAGTGTTATTATGCTCAACATTCCCTTCTACTACTATTTCTAAAATATTATCTTCTAGTTCTTGATTGAAATTATGACTATTTGTGTTGTCAGTATTATTTATAGGTGGTTGTTCTATCACGTTTTCACCATTGTCAATATCATCTCTAGGTGGTTGTTCTACACCGTTGTCAGTATTATCTATAGGTGGTTGTTCTATAACATTTTCCTCGTTGTTAATAAGATCTATCAGTGGTTGTTCTATCACATTTTCACCTATTGAACTTTCTTCTGCGTCATTTTTATGAATAATAACAAATTTATCAAGGGCACCACGTTGACATTCAATTAGCTTTTCAACTTTTTGTTTTTTCTTCAATTTTTCATAACCAGATTCATACTTTCTATTTGACATTTTCTTTTGTAAATAATCAAAATAAAAAAATTAACTAAATATTGAAGAAATCTAAATAAACTAAACTCTAAAATAAACTCTAAAATAAATATAGAAAATGATGATCGATGAACAGAACGATAGAACCTGAAATTGGAAACAGACAGAGATTTTGTTGTTTAGATGTTGTGTCAGGTACAAGGGTGCTATGTGATACGTGTTGTATTGCTGCGTATCCAGAGTTATGCCCGTAAAATGAATCGTTCCACAAATTCACCGGGATGGAGATGAAAGGCTTCTTACGCGGGACGCCGGGATGTATACAATTTATAGGCGTTCGGAATCCAGACGATGTCAAATCCAGAGAGGTTGAGCCGCAAAGACAAAGTTTGATCAATAGACAATAGGTTTCATTCAAGGGAAGGAGAAAAATAGATTATTTTTTTTATGAACAGAAGATGAGGAGATGAAAAAACGTGAAGAACGGAGTCTGGAGTGTGAGATACGTTAGTTAGGAAATTGGGATGGATTAAAGGAAAGTTAATAGAGATTTACTTTTTTGGGATAAATAAAATACTTTAAATGACATTAATTGTGATATTGGTTAATTTTTAAAAAGATGATATAAATTGACTAATTTTTAGGGAAGAGAGATTCTAAATTATTTTATTTTGATCAGTTAAAATTTGTTAATAGTTAGTAATAAAAAAAATTTAGGGACCTAAAAAAATATTTTTTTTGGGCCTTAGACTGATGCGTAATTTGCCTTGCATCTAGCTTGCACGACCCTGCTCCTAATACAAAATATCTAATTTCTAAATATATTTGTAATATTTGTTGAAATATACTAATTAATATATAACTATTTATTTGTGGTTTCTTATATTTTTTTATATGTAATTAGTTCTCTATACTAGTTGAATGAATATTCATCACACCTCATAAATTAACAATTGAGTTTTTTATTCATTATCTCTCTTTTTTTGGTGTATGAGTTTTGTAAAATACTCATATAACAGCAGTTGTATATATTATTTGAATATTAAATAATTAATTGAATATATATATATATATATCATACACTTATTTTGTATATTTTCTCCAACATGTATTTCATAATTATTCCCCCAAAATTAAAATGAGACAACAAAATACACCAAAAAGAAATTCATTTAGAAACAGACAGAAAATGTTTTGGTGATGGGATATCCTTTAATAAAAAATTAAACTATTAATATAAATTTTATGAATTTATACTAGTGGTACGTGCAATGTGTCATACTAATTAATTAATATTTTATATATCCATACTAATAATGAAATTTTTATATAATGTTAAAAGGTTAGTATGACAAGTAATTCTAGTCAAAACTATCTCCTTTTATTTATTTCTTTTAAAATAGAAAAACATTTTCCAAACTCTATTTGAGTATAAAATGGAAACAGCAAGGAAAGCGGAGACATCCATGCACGAATTATGTGGTACGTCGGTGCCCAACAAACACTGTCATGCCGTCGGCTATCAATCGTGTCTACTTTGTCATGTACCCTTTGTTTAGTCTGAAGAATAAAAGAAATAGGGTAGAGAAAAAAAAAATAGGTCAAAAATAGAAATGTGACTGTATTTACTATTTAATCAGTAGAGGGAAAATGGGAGACGATAGAACTAAAAAGTTCTAAAACTTATTAGTTATATTTTTTATTCCATTTATTTTACATTTTTTAATTTATTCATATCTTTTCTTTATTTTTTATTTTTCTTAAACCAAACATTTATAATTTCAACTCTTATTCTCACTTATTTTTATCCATTTTATTTCCAACCTACTATTACTTGTTTATAGAGTGTTCTTAGTTTGAATCATTGAACGTGCGCTTTATGAGTTTTCCTTGCATTATAGTCAGTGTTATTGAAACATTTCAACCTCTTTGAAAATTTTGAACATTGATGGGATGGAGAAGACTGGCATCTCCCTTTATTGCTTGTAAGTTGTAACTTGGATTCTGCACCTATGCAACTCATGAGTAAAGTATGATTTACTGAAATTAATAAAAAAAGGGGTGTATCATTTACGAATCTTATATAAAACATGTAATTAAGCATTACTAGTATCTTTATTTCTAAATTAAATTTCAATATTTTGTTTTAAAAAATATCTATTATTAAAAATAAACTTGTATCACAATGTAAATGATTTATTATAAATTTAAAATATATTTTACATATTTAAAAACATTATGTATTATAAATTTTAATTATATTAAATAAATATATATATACCATGTGCATTACACATTAAAATACTAGTACACTCTAAATGGATTCTACACAGATGAATTTTAAACATAGGTTAAAATAGGCATATAAAATATCATGTCCTAACTGTAGGTCGTGGTTAAAGAAATGAGCTCGTGGGCTGCACCTTGTTTAACCAATTTTTCCAAAAAATATTTGTCAGTTATAACTAAATAAATATTCAAGCATTATAAGGTTAGTTTGATGGTATTAAAGAGAATAAGAGAAGAAAGAGTTACTCTAACAATGAGAGGAGTCTAAAATAAATTTAAAGAAAATTATTTATTTTAAAAGAAAGAGTTATATGTTGAATCTTTTTATCAATATGTGTGACTTTTTTTATTTTATAAAAGTCAATAATAAATATTTTTTTATTGGTGGACCTAAAACACAAATTTTAGTTGTTTCATTCTTAAATGAATCTTGCGAAAAGAGGTGATGAGTTTGATTTCCTTATTAATATAAAACTAATAATTTTAGAAAAAAATTAAATATTTAGATGAACCAGCAAATAGACACGTACTAAAATGGGTATAATAAAAATTGAATTATGTGGCAATGTCATAGATCTGTGCAACGTTATATTCATTAATTATTTCTGCCTAAATCTAAATCAACATCATCTAGTACTTTTACATTGTTTTTCACATTTTATAATTTTTTTTAGTAATAGTTGTTCGTATTAATTAATTTTTTTGTGATATTTGTATTAAAAAATTCTCTGCATTTGACTATTAATGGACTAATATTGAAATAAAAATATGAAGTTGCTTACTTAAGTTCAAGTAACATCACATGCAAGCAATTTATGAAGATCATCAGACATGCTAATTAACTAGGAAATATAGTTTTTCTCGTAATCTTATATAATGATCATTCACAGGACATTAGGCATTTTTTTTTAATGAACACAGGACATTAGGCAATTGTGATAAAAAAATTAATATTGATGTGATCTAAACTCAAGAGTATTGAAATCCCAATTTCCATAAGGCGTTACAACATTCAGTGCGGTGGAGTGAAATGGAAGATGAGATCCCACCATAATCATAATTGAAGGAGTTGGTTATTCGCTAATATAAGTGAAAGAGTAAAATTATCTAATCAATATGACAAATGTTTTTCTTATAACTTCTTCTATCCTAAATCCGTCCTCTTGCATCTTGTTTCATACATCTTTTCTCTGTGTTGATGTTTTGTGTCTTTACTTGGAGTGGACCAATTAAGTCAATGTTGTTTAAAATAAGTAATGTTGACTTAAAATATAAAACGATATTAAATATTACCTTCATATCCTATATATATAATATGATATATTTTTAAAATAACTTTTTATCTAATATTTTCTACCCCTTTGTTTATCTTATTAATTAATTTATCTATCATTTATTATGCTTTATTTTTATTTCACTATAAATACTTAAAATAGTTAAAAATTAGGTAAAAATAACTATATATTAATTAAATAATAATTAATATTATCTTAATTTTTTTTAATAATAATTAAAATGGAACATTTTTTTCTTCTAAAAAGTACTTAACACTCAATTAAAAAATCTCAACTAATAGCAATGTAAGAAAACTGTTTTTTTTTTCTACACTACTTTATAATCTAATTTCTAATATACATTACTTGAGACTTTCTCTCTTCTCTTTGTTTATTTTAATTTAAAATATTATAAAATATAAATATTATATTATATAATTTTTTAATTGGTTCTAAAATTAATTATTTATTAAATTAAATTTTATAATTTTATAATTTTTTATAAAGAAAATGATATTATTAAATATAATTATTTTTATTTTATTATTTAATTTACTTAACATATTTTTATGTGAATATTTGTATTTAAAATATGAATTTTCTAATATAATTATATTACTAAATATAATTAGTTTCTTTATGTCATTAAACTTAATTAAAAAATAAGAAGACTTTTTGTTTAACAACTTATTTATAGAAGAACATTATATTACATTATTAATAAGATACTTAAACAATTGCACTTGGTTAAGGAATTGAAAAACTTAAGATGTAGATATGTTATGACAATTGTTTCTGTTATCCGACAAATTTCACATTTTTTCTACTTTTCCGTTCATTTTCTTCATCTTTCACTTGAATCAGGATCCCATTGATTTCGTTCATATTCTTGCTGATTCGAGTTTTAAAGATATTTTTAATATATTTTTATTATAAAAAATAAATCATATTTAGTAGTTATTAATATCTTTTGGATATTTTAATCTTTTCTTTTCATAGTCATAAATAATAAAAATATCAATTCTTATCACTTAAGCAAAAAATAACTGTTAAATAAATATTTTTAAAGATATTTTCAATATAACAGTTATTGCTCTTTGAAATTTTATGTCTATTAAAAGATAGATGTATTAATTATTTTTTTTACTATTTTTTTAGTTTATTTTAATACTACTAACTAATTTTCTTATTTTTTTAATTAATGAAAATAACAAAAAAAATATTAACAGCACATAAATTTAACTACAAAATTACATACAAAGTAACTAAAAATTGTATTCTAATTTTATCCAATTTTTTATTTTTCTTTATCTGTATATTTTTTCTTTAAAAAAATAAAAAAATTATAAAATTTAATTTAATAAATAAGTAATTTTAAAACCAATTAAAAAAATTATATAATATAATATTTATATTTTATAATATTTTAAATTAAAAAAATAAAAAAGAGAGAGAAAGTCTCAAATAGTATATATTGGAAATTAAATTAAAAAATAATGTAAATTAAGAAAAATAAGAAAAAAGTATATTTACGAAAAAAAAAACCTAGATAGCGCTTTCTTACATGTAGTTGTCAAGATACTCCATGGCTTGCTAGCAGCGTTTTTTAACGTTTGTTGTTAAAAATTATTTTTTTAGTAGGCTTCTATACATCTCTCCAATCTCATAACTCAAACCCTACATTTTTTTTTTTTCTTTTACCCTCCTCCTCCCAACTTTCTCATCTAAAATCCCAACCCTTGCTCCTCGCATTTTTCGCCTATTCTTTGATATCAAAATCTTAACTCCTATTTTCATTTTTATTTTTATCATCCTCTTTCGCTCTATTCCCTCATCTCAAAACCTCAACCCCCTCTTTTTTAAGGATACTCTCCTTTGCCCTACTCCCCTATATCAAAATCCCAATCCCCTATTTTTCTTTTTTTTACTACCTTCCTACGCATCGCTTCCACATATCAAAATCCTAACCCCTCAATTTTAACAGATACCCCCCCATCTTAAATCTCTAACCCCTATTTCTTTCGACCATACCCTCACCCAATCCCTTATCTCAAAACTCAAATCCCTTATTTTTCTTGGTCACCCTCCTCCTACCCACTTCTCTATCTCAAAATCTAAACCCCATCTTTTAGGTTTTTTAATTTAATTAAAATGATATGACCTCTAAATGGAGAAATATAAAAATTGAATTGGCTTGAGAATATAAAATAGTTTTATACTAACGGTATATAATCATTACACTCCAGAAGAAAAAAATAAATAATTTCAATACAAATAGAAAATTAATTGCTACTTCTTTTTGTATGACTCATTTAACCTTTTTTATACAAGGGGCCCCCAAAGGGTGTGACTCATTTAACTAATAAACACCTATTAAGAAAATTAGTTGATTTAATTATTAACATTAAATTTATTAATAATTTTTATTATTTGGTCAAAATTATTGTGACTCATCATCTTATTCTTTTCACCTAATTAATTAGTGTATATTTCTTCAAAAAAAAAATTAATGTATAGTAGTCATCTCCCTCCAATTTTCATAATCGAAAGAATGAATTTATATTATTAATTTATAATGATTATTATAAAGTAATTAAGTGTTTTTGATAAATCAAGAGACATCTTACAAAAGAATCTTATTAGAAAAGTAAGTAAATTAAAAAAAAAATGTCTTAGATGTAGTAACAAAGTAGTATATATAATTTAATCTAAAGGATAGACAAGATTCTATTATATTTAAATAAGTGAAAACAATCTATTTAACGAGAGAATTCATGTTCAATTTCTATATGTGCAAAATATCATTGGGTCAATGTTAGTCACACACCGCTAGTGATCCAGTAGATTGAGAGACATTTGTGATTTTTAGCGTAGAAAAAACTAATATATATATATATATATATATATATATATATATATATATAAATATAATTTACGACAATAATCCTTATTGCCTTGACTTTCTTCATTAATTGTAATAATGACAATAATTTATTTGCACGGTTTGAAGGGAAACTAAGCACCCCATCTCTATAGAATCCAAGATAAGTCTATGGCATGCCCTAACCGTCCATGAGCTGTGGGATTCTGTGGCTGTATGATTGAGATATAAAGAAATAGAGATACCAAGAGATTAGAAAACGTGCATTTTGCATTTTCATCACCACCAAGAGATCCAAATTGACACGTCATGCGGCTATTCAAGTTCACAAAAATAGCCACAAGATTACGTTTTGATTTGAAAATTGAAGGGTAACCAAGAGATTTGCCCATGATTTTCACTATTTGATTTACATGCCGACGTACAATTTTGTTTCCGTAAGGCGTCTTGTCTCGTAAGAGGGTGCTATAGGTTTGTATTTTACTCAACTGTTCATTTTCAAATGGTCAGAGTTAGCAGCCAACCCTCTTATTTCTACATCAATTCTTTCAAATTTGTCTCCATTACATGCATTCATGATCTTCATTACAAAAATATGTTTTTAATACTTCAAATTCATTTTTCTATTTGATTTCGGTATTGGCATATGTCTCATGAAATATTTTGAGAGTAACCAAAGGTTGTATATCGGCCACTTTAATGAAAGTAAGCAACTATTAATTACATGATAATATATTTACATCCGTTTTGTTTAGGATTACTAATAAATTTTATCATTCAAATTTTATTTTAACTAATTTTATCACCCAATTTTTTTTGTATATTATCACCATTGATGGACTTTTTTTTTTTTTTTTTTTTTTTTAAACTAGGATGTTTTGTAAAACTATATACTAACTAGGTGATTTCGGAAAAAATTTATTAAAGATAGATGATTTTGACTTTTGATATCAGTTGTACTTATAATTTATGTAGGAAAATGATTTTTTATATCGGTAATAACTACAACTAAAGTAAAGTCACTTTTTTACATTAATTATAATTAAAATCAATTTATAAAATATAGAAAATTAACTTTTTACATTATTTTGTTAACAATGTGATGATAAAATATATAAAAATTGAAAATTTTGATGATAAAATTTGTGAACGATTGAAAATTGAATGACAAGATTTGTGAAAAAAAAAACTTCATGAGTAAAATTCACGAAATTATGAAAATTGGATAATAAAATTCGTGATAATAAAACTTGAATGATAAAATTTGTAATTAAGTCTTTTGTTTAATTTGGAAGAAAATCCAATTAGTTTAATCATCCATGTATAAAACATGACATCAAAATCATTATTAACATGACATGTATACAGCTATATGATTAATCACCCGAAGAAATACTCCTCTATTCACACATAACCGACAATCAAATCTTTGACATATACCTAAAAGACCCAAATTACTTGCCACCTACATCACATCTTGTGGGTATAATTGTTTATTAATATATGACACATTATATTGTTAGTTATAAACATTTGATATCTATATAATACAAATAATTTATCTTATTTTGAGTAAAAATTATATCAATAGAAGCAAAGTTAATGAACAAATGATTATTTTCACTGAAATATTTGTGGATTGGTTAGCATATGATAAATCTAGTCTATATTTGCAAAAATTTGGAGTCACAATATTGGTGTAAAACATTTACTATTTTTTTAATAACTATTTTATGTTAGAGACATGAACTATTACAAATCTCTCATTTAAATTACATTTTTTATCCATAAATTTTGAATTTAAACTTTATATAAGGGAACCCTACATAATCTTAATCAGACCAACATGTTATTAGTCCAAATTAGTAATTAATATGAAACAATTAATTAATTACCATAAAATTAAATTAAAAACTTTTAGGTAGTGTCTTTAAGAGCAAGATGGGTGATCAGGGATGTTGCCCCAAGCCAATGATGAGGTTGGAGCTCAAGTTGTCAATATATAAGTTCTAACTCAAGCAAAATATAATATCAACAAGATAAATTCAACATAGTCGTAATTAAATACCCCCAATTATATAATCTGTGTGTTCCTTTAGTGACCCCTTAATCAAAACTAAAGAATGATTTGCCATGCAATTCATGCAAAACTAGTAATGATTCACAATATAATCTGGGTTGATTATAATATTATCAAATTGTGTCATGCATGTTTACATACTTTCATGAATGTGATCCAATGAACAATTTTTTATTTTGAAATAATTAATCCGGCCAAAATATCTTAATATTTTCCTTGTTGATCTCTGAGTTAATTTGGATGACGAACAAATATCCATTGAAAGGGGCATGGATCCACATCATCATATAGTTATGGCTAACGGGAGGATTCATTATATATGACCTTTCTGAACACTCAAGATACACTAGCTAGCATCTTATTCTTATCATTATTATTGTAGGTCAACCCATAAAGAGGCCAACTAAGTAGGTCATATGTTACCACTTGGCATCATATGTTAGCCTTTGTATCATTTGGAATGCAGGTGGTCCAACGGCTAACACATTACTATTAATTTTATAATTAGTACATCGTAGTAATAAATCAACAAAACTAATCAGGCATTTTTTTTTTTGGAAATTTAAGCATCTTTTGTTGAGCCGGATCAGCCAACGCACAATCTGGTAACCATTTGAGATGACATTCAGCACGGAATGTATGAAAATATTAAATTTATTTTTAGATAAATATATATATATATATATATATATATATATATATATATATATAGAAATTTGAATTTTAAAATGAAATAGAAATATTTAAGTTATTGTTATTCGAAGGATCGGAATAAGATTAATTAAATAACTAACATAATTAAATAAAAATAATTATAGCTAAAATTTAAATAAAACTTAAATAAAATAAATTTAGTTAATTGATTACAGTGCTTTATGAAAATAAATATAATTTGACGATATAAATTTATGTATAACACTGACATGTTGACCTAATCTGCCTATGGTGTGTTTCATATAATATATAGTTTATAGATGTGCATAGTATAGCTTAATTATGGGTGTAATAATTTTTAGTATTCTTTAATCAGTAAAGATATATAGATAATGCAATAAGCATCCCAAGCACATTGAAGACTACTGATTAAGACGGCTCTACTGTAGATTTATATTATTTTATTGTAAATGAATGAATCATCTCATTGTAGGCAAGAAAACATGCTTTAGCTAATCAATGAACTTAGAAACTTATTGAAACTTTGAATGTAAACCGGTTTGGAGACACAGCTCATGTTATTTGTGACATCTTCTCTTCAATGCTTATAATGTTATCTTTGCTAATGGATAAAGCTAATTAATATATATATTTTTTTGCTATTGTTATTTATGGCATGATAGCTGGTTAATTCTTTTTTAAAAATGATAGCTGGTTAATTAAGTTATGCAAAGGCTTATCCATTGAAACGCACATCTTATTCCCCACACAATGAAGTTATTTTTTAGTGATGCAACAACACAATGAAGATGAATATATATGTTAATTTAAATATTTAAATGTGTTTTTAATTAACTAATATAAAATTTAAATATATTTTTATATCTGTAATAATATAACTTATTTTTTTATTATCTAAATTTTACTTTTTTCGATTTTACTACCTAAATTTTTTTATATTTGTTTTTATATCTCTCATCAGTTTGGATATGCTAAATAATAATATGGTACTTCATTGGTCTATTATATATCTCATCACTTATATAATAATGTGATACAGTTTTTCATATCATTACTTAGATCCTAACTAACCATAGGCATTAAAATCAAACATAAAAATGTTTTAGATAAAAAAATAAAAAAATAAAGTTTAGATACTAAAATCAAAATGAACTATATTACATATATAAAAAAATATTAAATTATTCATTTAGTCTTTATAGTTTCACAATTCGTATCTTTTAGTCTCTATAATTTAAAAGTGATTTTTTTAGTTTCTATAATTTATATTTTAATTCTTTTTTAGTCCCTATAATTTAAAAATGATCTTTTTAGTCCTTATAATTTATATTTTAATTCTTTTTTAGTTCCTATAGTTTGAAAGTGATCTTTTTAATTCCTATAATTTGTATTTTAATTACCTTTTAGTCCTTACTATAAAAAATATATATAAAAATAATTAGCTACAAATTAGTTATAAATTATCAACTATTTTTTTATTACAAATTATCTTGAGATAAATTAGTTATAAATTACTTGCTAATATTTTTGCAATTAATTATAATTGATAATATTACTCATATTTTGATGATAAGGACTAAAAAAGAAATAAAATATAAATTATAAGGACTATAAATATCACTTTCTAACTATATAAACTAAAATAGAATTAACATATAAATTATAAGGACTAAAAAGATCAGTTTCAAACTATAGAGACTAAAAAAGAATTAAAATATAAATTATAAGGACTAAAAAAAACAATTTTCAAAATATAAAGACTAAAAAGTATAAATAATAAAACTATAAAAATCAAGTAAGTAATTAAAACTAACAAAACATATTTAAATCTGAATAAAACTTTTGGCTCCAAACTTGCTAGTTGCTTGTGGAACATGTCTCAATAAAAAGTTGTTTAGAAGTTGTATGAACTGTTATTTTTAATATATATTTTTGGAAAGGTGAGCTAAAGAATGATAATGAGATAGGACATCCTATCTTAACTATATATGTTAACACCTCCTATCTCAACCATCATAAGCTCACTTGAAAATTATATTTATGTCCAAAAAGATGAAAAAACAGGAAAGTATGGAGTGACAACAACCAAAACCCATGCCAAAAAAAAGATACATCATGCCAATCTTATAGTAAGGGAGGTCAAGCCTATTTCTAAAACAGATTTCTTTACAAAAAAGAATTAACATATCATATCACAAAAAATCTGTTAAAATTGTGTCATGATTCGCTAAAAGATTCACACACTCATTTCCTTTTCTATAAAAATGAGAAACTCTAAAATTTCTATCCAACAAAATATTAACACAATTTTTTTCATCTATTAAGAGAAGTAAAATCACCCCCCCCCCCCCCCCCCCCAAAAAAAAAAAAAAGCTCTTGTTGCGAAATAAACCTTCCAAAAACATTTTTTTAGCACAATTATCTTTAACTATTATTATTATTATTATTGCTTCTGGAATTTTTCTCTCTCTAAGATAACCAACCGTTCATTTAATACATAGTCTCTCTCTCTCTCTCTCTCTTTTAATTCAAACAGTTTTTTTAGCTAAATTTCCTCAATGGAATATTCCTCGACGGCTTCTGAGATTTTTGCTTTTGAAAAACTAAAAATCTTCAAAATATTCACATGTTTATGAAAAACTAAAAATCTTCAAAATACTCACATCTTGCTTTTGAATGTCTTCATTGCATGTCCATCAATTTTACTTCGAATTGTTCACTTGGTTTGCATCAGTATTTTGTCATATAATATATAGCTTTTATTTTTGAACATGTTTCAATGCAAATTTAAGACTATTCTATTATTGCATGACATATTAATTCTACTTCTGAAAAATGTAGATATGTTCTTCAAGATTTTTATTCAGTCTGCATCTTGACATGTTTTCTGATCACATGTAGCTTCTGGTTTTACTATCCTCTTATAACCTTTCTATTTTGATTTCATCTGTTTTTTTTATAAGCATTTTGATTTCATCTTAATTATGATCATACACAACTTTTAACTAATAAAAAAAAAATTTAACTGAAATGACATGTCCAACATAACCTATAAATGAAAAAAAAATTAAATTATTCTCAAAGAGACTAAAATTAAAAAAACACACACTTATCAGGATTGAAAATAAACCAAAAAAACTTATACGAATCAAAATTAAAAAATATAAATTTGCATGGACTAAAAATCAATAAAACAGTCTTACATGGATCAAAATTAAAACACAAAGATTAAAAACATATAAAAATATTGTTTGAGTAATAATCAAATACTAAATATGAATATATTTTTTTCTTTCAAAATTTGATTTTTGGTTTACTACGAGAAATTAGTCTTTTCCCCCCCTAAATATCAAGAAAGTATAGTTAATTAAGCAGGGTGCTAGAATTGTTGTGAACTTTTTAATATTTGTTCTCAATTCCTACCAATAAAAAAAAGTCTCTTCCCCTAGATTTAAATATAGCACAAGTAAATAATTATCAATAAAGAGTAATAGTTATAATTGCAACAATTATATTTAGATTTTGAATTTTAATTATTCGTTTATATAGCTGCATATTTTGTTTTATAATAACTAGATTACATTTTCTATACCATCAAAAGTTTTAATGATTATTTTCTTGCATCTATCGTCAGATTCACTAATTAAATGTTGAGGAGATATATCTTTTATAAAGATATCAAGTTTACGATGACATAAAATAATTACATTATTCCCGTTCTTGGAGTCTGCAATTGGTCCAGGAATCTTGTGATGTTCTTGATTGAGCATGGCGCACAAAAAGTCTATATACACAACACAACCTAGAAGTAATATATATATATATATATATATATATATATATATATATATATATATATATATATATATATATATATATATATATATATATATGTTATACATCTGTGGAAAAAATTAATGAAATTATATAGAATCTACCTGTGATTCTATCCTGAATTGTACGGTCTTGCTCAATATTCTGTCATATGATTATGAAGCTCTGTTAACTTTTTTTTTTTTTTTTTTTAACTGCAAGCTCTGCTAGCTAACTTGAACAATAACAATTATATCATTTTTTTTATAAAAAAAAACTATTGCCATACAATAGGGTAAACTCGTAAGAATCATATAAATTATTATAAAAAAGTCATTGGAAGACAAACTATTATAAGTTCAATAAATAATGGCAATTTGGTTTCGTCTAAAAACTAAAATGATGAGATATACTCTAGAGAGTAAAATATAAGCACATTATTGTGTTTTATCCCTTAATAGTGCTTCCTTACTAAAATAAAACGAATGCTTGAACGAGGGATGTATTTTAGAGAATAAAATGTACTCACATTTATTTATTTATTAAAAAACCGTTTGAAAATTGTGATAAAAAAATACATATAAAATTAATTACATCAATCATTGATTTTTAATTAATTGTTATCATTACTCTTTATCTTGTAAAGTGCATGCATTTCTCTCACTCTAGATGCGTTAAATTCTAATTTTTGTGATTGATTTTTTTTTTTCACGTGTAATAGTAATTAATATTAATTGTTTGTCGAATCAACCCAAAATATGAGTTGCATATGTTTACTTTTTTTTTTGTCTCTTTTGAATCTTCTCGTATATTATAAATTATAATACACAATTTGAAGAATGTGATTCACATTTTCCCCGGTCTATTGATTAGGCATACACAATATTTTCCATTTTCTCTTTTTTGAATGTGTATTTCACACACTACAACCCCAACACTAACCATAGATTTCTCTTTCAAATATCTTAAAATACCATAATTTTCTCTTTATTTGTATACTTTATATTCTTGATTAGATTAAATGAGTTGAACTGACTTAAGCACTAGAATTTTATGCTAACCTATTGAAAAAAATGTATTGCTCAAATTTGACTATTTATTTAAACAACTCTAATTAAATTTTTGACCTAGACGTACTTATTTAAAAAAAACTTGAGTTTGACTTTTGTTTAACTAATTTTTGACCTAGACATATAAGATGTGACATTAACATTAATCTTAACAATTTTTTTTATACAAATGTTAACATTTATTAAGTCAATAATTACACATTTCTTTTATTCAATGATCACTTTCAGATTAGATTTTATGATATCATACATATACTACTCAAATACTCCACGACTAGATCCTAATGAATATTCAACCATTACATTAAAAATTTGCATGTAATAAATAGAGTCTGTATAATTCCAAATAGTTATACAACTAATTAATAAATCATTATATTTCTTTATTTTAATGTAGAATATATCCCTTTTAAAATATAATTAAATCTTATCAAATAAAAAATACCTACAAGTTAAATATCTGTTATCTAAAACTTAGAATAAATAATAATATGATATATATTATAACATAATTTAACGATTATATTAATAAATTAATTTTAGCATATACGTATGAATTTGCCAAATCATACACATTGATCTTTATATATATAAAAGGTTAACATATAAGAAATACAATTATTTTATGCTACTCAGAGGGGAAATACTAATATACTTGCACATAGTGATTAAAATAAAAAAAAAATGTATTTACATATTACATGATAACTTAAAAAGACTAATAAGTTATTAAATAATCTGTATTTCTTAATCATTACAATTCATATAGAATCTACAAACCACAATCCCAATATAAATAATCTATTATAACATCAAATAAATCAGTTGACCATCATATAAAAGTCAACCACATTTTTTACATTTTTTTTTTCAAGATACTAAATCATAAACAAAAAAATTAATGATGGAAATCTAATCATATGACACCTGATGATTGACTTTTATCAACAACATTGCTCTTTTTAAATGCATGACATTTCATTCTCGGACTTTTCTGTTTCCCGTTAGCTGCTTGTACACCATTATACTATGTGTGCAGAGTCTAATCAGATAACACCTGAACAATGAATAAAAAAAAATGTACCACCTGGACAGAGTTTTTTTAATAAAAAAATTATGAATAATAAATAAGTGAGCCTTATTAACATCCATCCCATTTTGGGAGGAAGGAGGTAGATAAGAGAGATAAAAAAAAAAAGATAAAAAGAGAAAGTGACAGATGTGATAGGATAAAAAAAAAAGATAAAGAAAAAAATGAAGTGATTGTGAAATAAAAATATATATATAATTATCAATTTTCTAAATAAATTTAATAAAAGAGATAACATCTCCGTCAAAATAGAAAAAAACTCCAAATGTAAAGAATATTTACACAATAGAAGAGTTTCAACCTGATTTTATTTTCAAAAATGTTTCTTTTTAATTTCTATGAGATAATTTTTATTATTTCCTTAATTTTTGAATAATACTATTGGATTTGATAGATTAAAATTTAAATGTTTGAAAGTAAATATATTGGTGATGTGCATCATGTTTAATCGTAATCATTTAGGCAAGATATATAGAAGGTTATTAGAGGAGCTGTCATTTGGAGTTAGGAACTCTGGTGATATATATGAATTTTTATCATTCAGCAGAGACTCAAAGATAAGTTCATTTTAAGATAATCTTTTCCTCTTAACAAATATTTTATACGCAATCAGTTTATATTAACTCAAATAAACTCAATTAATCAACTAATATTCTCTAAAATGTTTCTTAAAAAAATGTTTCTTAATTATCCTTAAAGACTCGTTGACTTTTAGAACATCCTCCAAATAATCCCCTGGTTTCAAGTTTTTAAGTTTGATCTTTTTCTTTTTTTGTATAGTTTTATCTCGTAAATGTCTACTTCACAACCTTGTTTATGTTATCTTGCTAGCTAAAATTATGATAAAATGAGTGGTGCTGTTGTTTGATGCTACATCAAGCACTAAAACAATTTTTTTTTTTTTACTTAAACAAACCAAGTGATAATAAAACCGTACGTGCACTTGAATTTGTCACATACTGTTGCTCCAATAACCTTTGTCACCAACCAATTCGTTAATAAAATTGAAAGAAAAAAATTATCCGAATACAATTTTGTTAGTCATGGAACATTAAAAAGTCTGAAGAATCAAAGCCAAGTGATCAAAACCAAAACAAGTCAATTTATTGTAAAAGTATATACTTGTCCTTTAACACAAGCTCCTTAGCAAAGGAATTTTGAGGAATCGTGGTAGAATAAGCTATCCAATATTTCTATCAACTTCATCCCAATTTTAATAAGAGAAAGAGTAAAATAAAATAAAAAAGGAGAAAAATTGATTCCCCAATTCCCAGACTCTACGTTGATTTCCAACAAAGATAGTGTCATCCTTATTATTGTTATCAATTAATAATGAAAGCAACAAAGCTAAGCAAAGAGGGTGCGAAGATTTCGTCCCCCCCAAATAAAAATGTCTTACTGGTGACTCTTCATAAGAATCTGTTACCCCCATTAAATCAATGTGCAACTTGATCTGCAAGTTGCAGTGCTCTTTTACTTTGAAAATATGAATGTGCATAAATTCCTCTGCTTATCTGCACAAAAAGTACCCATCCCATTTTGTGCTTAACTAATGGTTTTTATTTTTTGTTGCATCTTATTCTATTTAATAGTAAAAGACCACATCATGCCCACCAAAAGTTTTGGACAGTGTCATGATCAGTCCCACAAAGCACAAATTCACTAACTATTATGAAACAATTGGTAGATAATCATGTTTTTTAAATATATATACTTCTATTTTGGTATTTGATCTTTAGATTTGTGTATATAGAAGAACATTTGTTAAAAAAATTAACCTTTAAATACATCTCAGTATCCCAAGAAATCAATCTTTAATTCTTGACTAAAGGATATTTCATATTAAAAAGAAAAAAAAAGTTCAAATTCAGACAAAAGGAACAACAACCATAAAAGTAGGAGAGGAAACCAAGACAGACCACTTAGTTGCCGGCGTTGGGCAATGGCACCCCAATTTCATGCCTTAAATTGTTGTCCTACCCGTGAGTGAGTTTGACTTAAAATTCAAGTTCTAAACATTTTTTACACTCCAAAATACTACAATCTTCACTCTGAGTGAGATTACCTTGTACTTGCTAACTCCACGACAAATTTCCACCACTTGAGAACATTAAAACATAGATTTGCACATATCCATTTAATGTGGTCCTTTAACAAATAGAAACTCCTCATTATATCAATTGGTCAAACTCTGCGCCATGAATGATTGATCTTGTGATCTGAATTGCTAGTGACTCCACGTTTGTTATGATCCCCATCTTATTTTAGGCAAACAATATTTGATAGTTGAGATCTTTCCTAGTACAATGCCAACGGGGAGAGGTGTACTTTTTCTATTATTTTATTTTGTCCCATGTATAAGTAGAAGGAGAGGGAAAAGTTGAATTAACACAAGTAGCAAGTTTTTCAAGATGTGAGGATCATGAAATTAATACTTGATAGTGAAACCAACTCCAGTCTCTATCTATGCAATCCAAAAAACAAAATAAAAAAACTGATTGTCACTTGGAAACAGCTAAAAGGGACTTCTTTAAATATACTATTTGCCTAATCAAATTCTAAAAATAACTCTTGATAATTAATTTCTTTGACTAAATCTCCTACATATAATAATGTTGTCAATTGGGTATAGGTTGAAGTGCCATGGCAGAGCAATGATAGGACCGAAGATCTTAGTTTAGTAACAAGGAACCAAAGACAGCTAGCTAAGCCTTTGCTTCAATTTATGTGGCGTGAGAAGAGAAACCCGTTATTTATATCCACTGATACATTAAAGGTACAACAATGTGCAATTCATTCCCAAAATAAGTGTCAGGCTGGCTGCTATACATAAATAGAAGCTCCTAACTCTCAAGTCAATGTTAAATTTCAATATATTAAGAAATTCTTATACTTTAGAATAAATCTGGTTTTGCTTTAATTCTTTTTCTCATATAGATATTTCTCTTTTCCATTTTCTATTTGATCATATAATTTGCCAAAATAAAACTCCAAATAGAGTAGGCAGATTCTCTAAAGCTTGTTGTAGCTTTTATAATGACTTCTTTTAGAGAACATGGACAAAGAGAGAGAGAAGACAAAAGGTGAATGCATTGAGGTAGAAAATAGAGGAACAGACTAGTCAGTGGTAATAAGCATAAATCATGAAATGAGGGTCTCTTCTCTTCTTCTGTGTAAAGCTGAACAAAAAAGAGTACGTTACAGAAATAATGGTTACTCCTCCTGGACACCACATTTTCCTACTTCCCATGACATTCAATGCCCTGCAAGATGCAATTGAATTTTACTGGAAATAGCAGAAGTCCTCAAGAGGAGAGGGACCCCAGTGAATTTTCTTAAAGGACAAAACTTAGATGCCCTTCCTTACGTGCTTTCAGTATTATTTTTTTAATCAAAATTGGAGTTTCACATCGGTGACTTATACTATTTTTTTAAATGTAAACTTGTATTAGGTGAATTACTGAAATGAAACTCCGATTATAATTTTAAAACAACACAAAAAAAAGCACGTAAGGAACTGCATCTAATGTTATCTAAAAATCATAAATATAAAAATGTTATCCTCTGTCTCTACCCTACTTCCCTATACAGTTAAAGACAAATTTACGAAATATCTTATCCTCCGCTCTTCAGTTTTTTTGTTTTCTCTTTAAGGGTGGTTGATCAATTAAACCAATCACTGTTCATTTTCATCAGAGTCAGCTAGCAGCAAAGAATCTTCCTTGCTTTCATGTTTGAGTGGCTTCTCTGGATCATCAACCTCATGATGGTTGTGATCAACACCCATTCCTGTGAGTTTCTTAGCTCTTTGAGCCTCAAATTCCCAATCAGTTCTACAAAGAACCACCAACATGGTCACTGCACAAGACCCTTGAGCTGCAAGAAGGCCAAGCCAGAGCCCTTGAAAATCATAGCCAGTGAAAAACGCCAACCAAATTGACACAGGCATTCCCACAAGGTAGAAGCATCCCAAGTTGATGTTAGCACCGACTTTAGGCCTTGCTGTGCCTCTCAGCACCCCACACCCTGTTGTTTGAGGGCAATTCCCAAGCTCACAAAGACCAATTATAGGTAAAACCATAGATGTCAAAGTTATAATCTCCTTGTCCTTTGTGAACATGCTAGCCCATGTGTTCCTAACCATGAGAGCAAAAAACAATGCCAAAACACCTGACATGAAGCTGCAAGACAACCCCACGATGGCAGAAAGCCTTGCCTTTGAGGGCTTCTGTGCACCAAGCTTGTTGCCAACTCTTGTTGACACACTGAAGCTCAATGAAGAAGGGAAAATGTAAAGCAAAGAAGTGGTTTGAATCAAAATCCCCATTGAAGCCACAGTAGCCTTGGGGTTCACCAACAAACCACACAACAAAATCATGATCTCATACCACCACCACTCCAAGCACACTGAAACACAGCTTGGAATGGCCAAATTGAGAAGAGACTTCCACTGTGTGAAACATTCAAAGGAAAAACCACCCCATGTTTTCTTGTGAGTGCTAGAGAAGACTATGTAGAGAATCAAGGAAGCCACAAGGTTGAAGTTTGTCCACACCCCACCAAGAGCAACCCCTTTGATTCCAAGCTTGAGGTGAGCAACAAGGAAATAGTTGATGGGTATGTGAAGGAGGATTGAAAAGCTTGCACAAAGGGTGAGAGGGAGGGTAATGGATTGGGTTCTGAGGTAAATTCTCAAAGGGTGTAGGAAGGATTGAGCTATGAGGTCAGGAATGGAGTAAACAAGATATTGTTGAGCTTGTGTGGCTATGGCCTCATCCTGGCCACAAAGGAGGAGAATTTGCTTCATATAGAGCCAAAGAAGTGTTATGGGGAGGGAAGTGAAAAGAAGAAGGAGAATGGTTCTTTGCAAGCAGAGGCCAAGGAGGGTGAATCTTTTGGCACCAAAGGCTTGGCCACAAATTGGTTCCATTCCCACAGCTAGGCCTGAGAGGATTGAGTAGCCAGTGATGTTCGCAAAGCCAACAGCTAGAGAGCCACCAGCTAAAGCTAGCTCACCAAGATGGCCAAGGAAGAGCATGGAGATCATGGAGCGGCAATAGAGGAGGAGGCCAGTGAGGATCATTGGGATTGCAATTTTGGATATTGAGAACACTTCTTTGATGGATTCAGGGAAATTATGGGGTTTTGATGTTGTTGTTGCTTTTGTTTTTGTTGTTGTTGTTGATGGTGGTGGTGGTGGTGGTGGTGTTTTTGTTTTTGTTGTTGTTGTTGTTGTGTTGTTATGTTGTTGAGGTGGTGGAGGTGGTGGTAGTGATGATGTGTTGTTGTTTTGATTTTTGGAGATCAAAGGGTCCTTGATTGAAATTGGGCAATCAGGAGGAGAAGTGCTGCAGCATTTGCAATTGCTGGTGACGTCAAGAGTTGGATGACACATGGTGTTGTGTAGCTACTTTGTGTCCGTGTGGAGGGGAAAAAAATGGTTTTGTTTTGAATAGACTTGAAACAGAGAGAGAGAGGGAGAGAGAGAGAACAGAGAGAGAGAGAGATAAGAGGATTGAGAAGGACGGGGTTTGGAAAGGGGTTGTGTGTGGGGTTTTTATAGAGTTGTTAGAGTTTGGAGGTCTTTTCCCTTTTAATTTTTTTCGGTGGGAGAAACAGAACAATATAGACTTTGAATTTGTACCTTAAATATTCACATTGATTTACCACTTTACGTGAGAGTTTAATCTTGAGTTTCATGAGTATGAAAAGGAGTAGAAGGGGATTAGTTTTTGACCTGTTAGGCAGGGATTCTATTTTTTTTTTTTTGAACTTTTGGAATTTAAAAGTGAATTTAATTAAAATGGGTTAATAGTATACTTTTTTATACTATTATCTAATTATAATTTTTTAAATTGTGAGACTCATCCAAACACAATGTTAAAATTATTTTTTGTGTGATCAAATAGTCACGAGCTTGAAATAGAAAAAAGTATTTTTAGGTATTACTATTTTAATTTAATTATAAATTGTTACGTATGATATAATTATTTATTTTGTAATAATTTCTGATTAACTACATAAAAATTTTACTTTTTTTTTGAAAAAATTATACTATCAATATATGAAAATTAATCTTTTCACAAATTACATTCCACTCAATTAGCTCAACTTAAGTACAAAGGGATAAAGTTGTAATGACATCTATTTCTTCTCTCTACAAGACTTTATTATGCCAAATCAAGCTTCTCCTGTCACTTGATTACTTAAGAAGTCTTTAGAAAATATAACATTACATAACCGTACATGATACATTACATATCTTTTAATTCAAGTTGTTTTCCTTAAATAAAAATTAAAATAAAAAATGTTTAAAATATAAATTAAGTATGCATAATTTATTTTAAAAAATTAAAAATATTTAAAATTGTAATCCAAAGCAAATAATTGAGAATAAAATGTATTATTTTAAAGGGAAATATACTAAAATAGCAAGGCCACTCTTAAATAATGTAAACTAATCTATACACATATATATAAAGCTGGAATATAATTAAACAATATATTTCAACTATTTAGAATGTTGCGTAAAACATATATATAAATTTTTTCCCTTTTGGATGGGCTAAAGCGTCCAACATTGTCCGGCCTAAAAATATATACAATTGTAAAGAGTTGCACTATATCCATTTTGGAATTTGGAGAGTAAGATTTACAGGTTAAAAATTTGTCATTTTTTTTGGATCTTTGGGGGCCTAATTGAAGTATAAATAGATCATTCCAACTTAGGCAGAGACTAAAAGACAGAAAGAGATAGGATCATCCAAAGGAGACACATTAGAATAGATTCAGAGAGTTTCTGGACTATTAAGGGCCAAGATTATATCCAGACAGAGGATATCCTTGGACACAACATACAAGGAACTAAGCAAAAGCCAAAGAGCCCAATGGAGTTCATCAATGTTTATGGTCCTTGATATATAAGGAATTGTGTTTAAGTATTTTGGATTTGTTAATATATATTTTGCTTAATTAATGCCAACCCATAGTTGTCTGCTTCATAGCTGGGCAGGTTGGGACAAAGTCACTTAAGAGATAGTTCTATACTAAGTAGTTTGAGGCATCAAGGGATACCACTGTGTTTTCTTGTTTTGTACTTCCCATGAGATTAATCCCCAACCACTCTTAAGTCTTGTCTCCAACACTCTCCAAGCTTTGTCTCCACATAATTAATCAATTATTGAATTAGATTATCTACAAAATGTATTTTAACATTTTTACAATTTGTTTTATATGTATGCATTGTATCTTTATCATCTTACTCATTTTATTTCATATTTTTTTTCTTTATGAAGTGCAAGAGAAGTAATATATAGGTGTTGTATAATTATTACTTTTTAACTATAATCTTTAACTCTTTTGTGAGATTTCCATGTATCTTTATAATATATAAGTGTTATATAATTATTACTTTTTAACTATTTTAACTACAATCTTTAACTCTTTTGTGAGATTTGCATGCATTTTTATAAGCTTTAATATTTTAGACCGACTATGAGATTAATTCTTAATTTAAGATTTAGTTATACTTAAAAATTTTCACGCTTCCCCAGTGAAGTGTTATATAATTATAAATGCTCATTCGGAATTATGTGTGAGTGAATTCTGAATAATAGATTAACCAAGGTAGCAGGGACCAGTGAAAATATTTTTGTTAAAATTCTTTTGATTTAGGATAAAAGAGACTAATTTCATTTTTTGGCAGGAACTTATTTAATTTATATTTATTTTTATAAGAAATTTAATTTATATTTAATAAAAATATGACTTTAATCCTTGATCTTTTATTTTTATTTTTATCTTTTCTTATTTTTAATTTGGTTATTTTTAGTCTATTTTTGTGATTTTGTCTGTCAGAAATTATTTTGTTGATCACATAATCTTGATACAAAAAATTAAAACAAAAATATAAACAAGCAAATTGAGAAAATTAAGAGATAAAAGTAACTTTAAATAAAATTAAAATACGAAAAATAAAATCAAGGTTGCTATGATTAAAATCTGGATATGGATGTATCTGGAAGAGTAACAAACTGGATTTTGACTAAATATATAAAATTAATTTTAATTATAAATGAGTTTGAAGGAAGTGTTTTATGCTTAAAAGTAAGTTTGTAGTAAAATAGTATAAAGTTATATAAATTGTAGGGGCACTATTATTAGTATTTTTGTGTTAGCTTTAGTTAAAACTAGAGTTTCGCCTTACTAATTTATGAGGGAAATTTATGTGAAGTTCCATAAAAATAATAAATCTCACCGTCTACACTACATGACAACTCTCTTTATTATTTAATTATATCTTACATAAATTTTATTTAATAATTAAAAACTATATTGTTAGCATTTATTTAAAGTATTGTCAATTCAAAATGTGTATATAGATATTATGAATGTGTCACTCATCAACAGTCAACACTATCATAATCGTAAACTCTAAGTATATAATATAATATATATCTATGTCATCAAGTTATTTTATATGTCGTGCGCAGTTATAGGTAAAAATAAATTAATCTTGGATAGTCAAGCTGAAAAAGAACTTCGGTAATTTTTTCTTTTTGACATAAAAACTTCGGTTAATATACATTGAGAAAAAGTTAAATTATTTTAGCTCAAGGGTAAAAGAATTATGTGCGAGCAAACTGATCTAACATTGGAACCTTTTGCTTAATTACAACATCATTGTCAGTTAGGTTTAGGAATTCAACCCGATTTGTAGTATACGTGATGAGGTAAATAGAGAATGGCATGGCTCTACCTTTAATGACGAAAATGTTGAGGCATGTGGAGCCAAAATGTTACTTGACATCTTGCTGTTATTAGGTATAGATCGTGACAACAAGAGTGTTAATAAGACACTCCTATTATTACACTGGTTTAAATTTATTGAAATTTGTATAATTATAAGTGATGAGTGAATTTCACAAAATTTTATAATTTTTAATAATTTTTAATTAATAATAAAATAAATGTATTTATAAAAGTGTGGTAGAAAAAGTATTATTAGTATTTCTCACCGTAAAAAATTAAGGTTTTGAAATATGAAAAGTATTGAAGTATAAGTGTAAGATAAAATCTCATATTAAATAACAAAATAAAGTTAAACATCATAGAAGTGAGGACAAAATTCATAAATACGAGTCTTAAAATTTTAGGTTGAAGTGATGTAAATGCACTATGTGGTTGTTCATGATTCATTGAGGTAGGTCTAAGTGACGTATCCCTTGAGTGAAGTTTTATATTGGATAAAAATAAAAAAGTTGGACATTATATAAATGAGGAAAAGACTCGTAAATAATTTTCGCACATGAATTTTGACAACTACAAAATTTAGATGTAATTTTTTTGTATTATACTTCAATGAAGTTCTATTTTAATAACTGACTTAATTATATTATGAGTCCCTTAATTATTTGAAAAAATTCAATTAGATATCTCAATTATTAAAAAGTTTAATCAGGTCATCTAGTTATTAAAAACACTACTTTTTTCTTGAAAGTCATTAGTTTGATTGACAAACTTTTTGTAAATAAACATTTTTACATTGGTTATCAATACTACTAATGTAAAATAAGATATTTTTATATTAGTTGTCAATATAACGTCCTTACTCAGATTTCTGGTTGTCTTTGCCTTCAATATCAAATCTAAGACCACCTTTCACCGCCGACAATGTCCTTGTAGAATGAGAATAATTTTAGATTAAAAGATATTAAATCCAAGATATTTGGAGGGATGAAAGTCTACAAAAACGTTGTCAAAGATGAAATGTAGTCTTGGATTTAATATTGGGGAGGAGGCTTTCAAGTTTGAGTTTCTGCAAGCTGTTTTCAATCATGCCTTTGTACCTCTATCTATTTGTGTATATGTTTGTGGGATACATGGCTTTACTTTTTTATCTCTCTTATTGAGTTTTTGCTATTTTATTTCCTCTCTTTATTCTTATGAAAAATATCTTCCCATATGCAGTATTTGATTAGGAAGGACATCACAAACCAAAACGAGCATAATATGTATGAATTTTATGACAAGTTGGCCAATGCATACACAATGATCCTGCTCTGATGCCAATGAAATATTCTGAAAGGTCTGATAGTCTTAGATCTTCAGTTCTTCATTTCTTCAATGTTCAGAGAATAAGTCATAGCCATTGTAAAATATTTGCTGGAAATCATTCAAGTGGAACTATATACTCTTACATTTAATTTAATTCTGAAATTTGATAAGATAACATTTGATTTTGAGAAAAATCTTGTCTTTTTTTTCTTTTTTAATTGTTAAATTTGATTTCTTTCATTTAATTGTCAGTTAATCAAATGTTAAGAATGAATACATTGTGGATTATATATAGTATTTTTTTTAGTAAAATAATCAATATGTGATATAATGAATAGTAAAAAAATATATAATATTGGTTATAAAAATAAATAATAAATATTAGAAATTAAAAATTTTGATGAAATAATTAAAATTCAAAATACTATTTGGTCATTTTTGGCTGTTTTGAAAACTCAGAAAATAAAAAGAAAATGTAAATACAATAAGATGCACATGCACTTTGTGGTGATGTTTAATTGTCACAAATTTACTGGCAAAAATATCAGCATTCAAATAAAAATCGTCAGATATAATTATGACGACATTTGCAGTCCTAACTGTTAGTCTTTTAAAATATGACATTTGTAGTCTTTTAAAATAAACAATGTATTTTATGATGATTTTTAACCTCTAGAAAATACCATTTTAATCGTGATGCAGGTCATATATTTTTTGTAGCATCCTTTTTCATCTCGAAATCTCCTTAATTATGCCTTATATGTACTAGATTAGTGAACTATGATTTACTGTAAAAAAAATTAACTATGATTTTGAATTTATTAATCTTGACTTCAATTCCAATTATAACATTTTCCTCTTTAAACTAAGCTTCATAAAATTTAGTACCAAAAAAATAATACTATAAGCGATAAGTTAAAAGTATGAAAGTAATCCCTTAAAATCGTGTACAAATTAAAATTAGTTTGCGATCAAAAGCTTGCACACGTCACTCGTGGAACAAGTTTCAAACTTTGCTCCCTCAGTGTGAACAATACTAGCATCCTAAATTTTTTTTAAAAAAAATGCTGCATGCATTTTGAACAAAGACGACTTTCATGCGTGCAGTATAAAAAATGTACTAGCTTCCTAAAGATAAAAATGTACAAAAATATAAATTTATTGTTGACAAATAATGAATTATATGTCAGAATTTTTCATATATTTTCTTGGGCTACAATTAATTGTAATATTTTATTTTGTAAAATACGGATTAATATTATGATTTATTTGATGATACTTAATACCACTAATAATATGATTAATTATTTATGGATTTTAGACATTTAATTATGGGAAAATAGTGGGAGCATAATCATTGAGTTTATAATATGAGGTATCTAAAATTAATAAATAACAAGGCTAGGTTGTCTTTGTCATCACCTTATCAATTATTTTATAGGGTTTATCCTATTAAAAATTCTAATATAAAGAGAGTTCGATCAAACAAAGAAAGACTTAACTTTTTAATTTTTATACATGTGCATATATTATTTTCATTTTTTTATCAGGTATTCAACAAGTAAAAACTTTACTTTTAAATTTTTGTAAGTCACATTTCGCAGAGACCATGTTCATATTTTTTATTATGTCTTCATTAGATACGTATTTTATCAGTGTTCTAAATTCATATAAAACATATACTATTGACATAGTTTTTCTTAAATTATATTTTTTAAGCACTTTTTACAATACTCTTTAATTATTTTTTTCTTTTATATATATATATATATATATATATATATATTTTATCATATTATCTATCATACTATTTTTATCACTCCTAATTATAAAATGAGTTGGAATAAAATTTATCATAAATGCGTCACGGTTCAACAGCAGTAGGTGCATTAGCTTCTTTTTTTTTCATTGGTGGATTTGTCTTTTTTTTAGGCCAAGATTTATGCACGAACGTATGTTAAAAAATGTATGGGCAGGAGCCCACAGAAAGAAGCTTTTTGATTATTGACTGTACAATATTCAAAATTCGGTCATAAGAAAACAAAACAAAGCCAGAATATATAATAATAAGGAAAATGCAGTGGTCGTATAACTACTCTCACGTGTAGATAAATTAATTTCCCCAAAAGTTACATCGGTGAAGAATCATTTAATTACATATGAATATTCATTACTTAAACTGACTATGACTAGGAATGTGAGTTTCCACACCGCTTTTGTTAGTTGATAATACTTTGCCCATGGATTCTAATGTCACCATCTTTGTGGCAGTTATTAGGCCACCTTATAAGTTCCCCCTTTTTTTTAAAAAAAATTCTTTTTCATTTGTTTTGTGTGAAAATTTGTTATTTGATTTAGAAAAGTGTGCTTTCGGTGATACCCCTTTTGAAGATTTGGAAAACTCCCTAATTAACGAGGAAACAAAGACCTTGGATAGGCCTTTAGCATCAAAGTTTGAAGAACAATACCCAAGTTAAGGAACAAGAAAAAGTTTATAGATTGAGGGAGACACGCATGAACTATTGGTGGGAACATAAAAGGTGTTGAAATAAGAAAACAATGACCGACTGTTAATATAGTTTGAATAGGAAAAGTTCGATATTTTGCTTAAATTAAATCTTGAGATTGTTTTGTTTAGGGTTTTAGTATTCCTTAAGTTCAAATTAAATTTTGTTTCTTATTTAAAATAAAAAAAACCCTTAATTTAGATTTTATGAATGGAAAAATTTAGTAAACACTAAATTAGTTGTCTATTAAGTGGATCCACATATTAGTTTGAATTTAGTATCAGGAGAACAAGATACCATGCACAAGAAGCAAGACATGCATGCAATACATATATAGAGGACATTATTTATGATGTATTTTTATAACAAATACTACATGTATTGAGACAATATTAGTTGACACTAAATGTCAAACTTAATAATTTTTTATTTTTAATATCTTTTTACAAATATTAAGTTTTATCAATCTAACTAATTAATACTGCGATATACATCAAATTTCTTATATATTATGGAATGTATGGAGTGAAAAAAATTAAAATATTTTTAATCATATAATTAAATATGAATTTTTAAGATTATTTTCAATTTTATTTAATTTTAATTATCTTCAAATAATCATATAAAGTTAATTATTCACATTTCTCGTATAATACGGGTGGCTGTGTGTATTGATTTTATCATCATGTGTGTGCTTCTGGTACAGACATATATCATCATGTGCGTGTCTGATATTACATTGTTTATTTAGCTGCGTTCAAGAAATCAACCAATCAAGCATGGAAAACGATATATTATTCCCTAGTCTTGAACCGACACAGCACACACCAGCTAGCTAGTTAGAGTCCAATAACTATACAACATGTTTCAATGCACAAAACCACTTTCACTTTGAAAAGATGGCAAAGGCTGTGAGAAATGCGTATAATCAACTCCAACTTCAAAATGAAAATTTTGAATTAATCCATGATTGAGAATCTTGATCAGATGCACTGGTCACGAGAGTACATTTGTAGGGCATGCAGCAGTGGGTAGGTTCAATGAGTCTTACAACAACAAACCAAACTTCTTTTTGAATATTCTGTTGTTGACTTTGTATCCATATGAAATCTAAGTGAGGACTTTTAACAGTGTTAGTATTAGGGCTTGCTAGGTGAAGCGCATGCATATTTGATATCATCCGATCCGTTTTTCCTCAAGAAAATAATAGTAGTATTTTTTTTATAATTTTTTATATATGCTGAATCTAAAGCACTTCATTATAGAATTAATTAATCAGTACTTTAATTACACACTTCTAATTCTAACAGATAATTTTAACAAATCTTAAAAGTAGTATATCTAAAACCTGTACAATCATATATACCATATCAATCACATCCCCTTTGCAATTGCCTAAAGTGTATTGGTTGGATCAAAGAGACTAGCAAGTAGCAACAGTGATTTATACGTACGGGATAGGGAACCCTGCTAGTATCCGATTTTTATGAATGAAACTTGTATGTGATACATCTATTATCTATCAGCCACAAATCTGTAACAAGTTGTTGGTCGATGCTTCCATATGGAAAAGCCACAAATCATTAATATGAGTGGAATTAAACTTGAATTTCTTAAGCTCCCTATGTCTCTGAGTTTAATTTTTGTTGATAAGAAGAAATTATACTAGAAAAGAAAGACTCATTGCAAGTGATCAACCTGATTTTTTAGTAGATGAATTAATTATTAACAAGTTAGTAAAGACTTTTACACCTACAATATGTTTAAAAAAAACCTTGTTGATTAACTTTTGTGAAAACCAAACATACTATTAATTACACCATACAGCACATCTTTACAATTAAGTTCAATCATAAACACTGTCAAAAAAAGTTCAACCACAAAAATACAATGTGATTATAAATGCATTTAATTTGAAGATTCACTGGACCACTTGTTATATATTTACATCATTTCTCGCCGCACACCCAACCCCACGCCATATAATTAATTCATAGATCAGAGTCCAACTAAGGTAAAGCAATGCCAGAAAACTATAGCATCTCTTTCAAAGAGAAGTAGAATATTCATTATATCCTTCCTCAGTTTTGTGACTATATATATGTTTAATTTGAAGAAAAGTATGGGGAAAGAAAAACAACCTAGAAGTATGTCAAGATGATCGAGTTAAGCATGCTTTTGTACGAGAATCTTAACGATAACAACTTAAGCCATAATCACTTTTCCAAAACAAATCGATTTCTATATATCAAAGGATAAACCCTCTTTAATCATATAATTAATTAATCTATATACAGGGGTGCATGATTTCAAAAATCACAAACGTAAGTGTTCATACGAACCATATCTTAATTAATTATATATCATTCAAAGTACGACAAAACTATATTCAAGCATATTGACCAATTTAATTAGCTTGGCGTAACACGTGTAGATTGGATGCTATAAATCAGATATGCAAAAATTCAGGTCAGTGGTAAAAAATAACGTCCAACGATGTGGTCTTAAATTTGCACGTGGATCAATCTTTTACCATAAAAATACTTGGGACGTCAACGACGGTGATAAATATATATATATATATATATATATATATATATATATATATATATATATATATATATATATATATGCTTATTGAAAGATTTGATCATAGTTAATAACAAAATGGAATGTTTCAAACATATATAGTAGGAAGGAATTTTTGTGTCACAAACTCATAGGTTACGGACCAAGGGATGTTATCAAAGATTTCATTAATTTCTTAAACTTTCTGTCTAATTGTCATCGGGCACATCTTTCTCCCTCTAACGTAGCTTTTATCGTTTGCTTTAACTGATATTATAACTTACAAGATTATCATCTATTCAAACCACTTTGTTGACTTTGTCCTCTTCATTAAAGCCATTTTTCATGCCACTTTGCTGTCTTTTGTCTTGTGAGAAAAAAGATTTTTCCATTTGTTTGTTACTAGCTGAAAAAATTGATGGAGAAATAGGTCAACACAATAATAAACTCTATCAAAAAGTAATAGGTAGCGAAAATAAATTTTCTCAAACTTGCAAGAACCTGTGAGGAGCACCAATAAATTATAGAGCACCAAATAGATGAAAATAGAGACACACTTGTTTAACATGGAAAACCCCTCAATGCAAGGGTAAAAATCACGGGTCATCCAGACCAAAGAAATAACTCTACTATAATCAATGAAGATACCAGAGAACCTCCAACAAGTGTATTAAAACGTGCTATAAACAGTCAAATCAAAATAAACCTCTCATTGGTACAATTGAGACAAGAAGACAAAACCTCAAAATATAGAGCAGATAATGCGAAATACTTATTTCTCTATACAAATATCTTTTTCCTGATCCAACCAAACAATTTAAAGTATCACGCGCGTAGAACCTGCTGTCCAAAAATCAATCCAATCCAACGGTGAAAAAAATCTGCAGTTGCAATCTGAAAAACGCTCTCTAGTGGGTATACGAAAATCACAATAATTTTTCCTCTCCTTTCTCTCTCAATGATTTGTATATGTTTTTCTCACTCAAATAAGTCCCTCTCACTGTATCTCACTCTCTAATCTGACCTCTCTCCACTTAAATAAGTGAGACATACGAGCCTTCTCATTTGGGCCTTTACTGCACATAGGAAGGGAGTCCAAAAATCCCAACAAATCTCCCCCTCACAACTATGTGGAGGTGACTGCCAAACTGACAATCTCATAGCAAGCTTCAAACTTCCCTCTTAGTAATGCCTTAGTCATTACATCAGCACCACTAAAGGATTTTACCTTCAAAGGGCCACAAACATCTGAATGCACCAATTCAAGCAACTCAGATTTTCTAAAGGGAGGTCTTGAAGGATACTTTGGTTTGCTTACCAACCATGCAACGAGAACATTTCTCCAAATTTGCATTCTTCAATCTTGGAATCATATCCTTCTTGGCTAAACAGTTCAGCCCCTTCTCAATGATATGACTAAGCCTTCGGTGCCACAAAGATGCCTCCATATTCATAACATTCACATTGTCTCTAGCAACCAAAGCTTTTGCCCAATACAACTTTGAAATTTTCTCCCCCTTGGCCACAACCAAGTTACCCTTGGTGAGTTTCCATCCAGAACCAAAGTGGTTATTGTAACCATCATCATCAAGTACTTGCACAGAGATCAAATTAAAGCGGACATTGTTAACTCGTTGGTAAGTGTATCAAATTTGTCAAGTAGTAAAGTACGCAGAAGTCCGAGTGTCGAATCCACATTAACTTTGTTTGTACTTAGATTAATGCAAATCCATTTTCCAAGCAAGACATGATAAATTTAAAATAACAGATAAAGAAAGATAGAAGATAAGGTAAAGAAAAAATAAAATATTTAAAGATAAAATTAGAAGATAAAGAAAAAGGATAAGATAAGAAAAGTGAAAGATGAGAAAGATAAAAGATTAAGATAAAAAAGATAAATTCAAGATAAGATAATGTTGGGACCTATCATGCCTTACTTGCCTATGATGTATGATTTTATGATTTTTCTTTACCAATTCAGGTGATTTTATCCTACCCATATCTATTCATTTACTTGCCTCTGATGCCTCACGATGACAAACATATTTTACCTATCTATCTCCCAAATGTCTTTGCAAAGACTCAATAGATAAAATGCATGAAGTTCTAATTCTAGATGTTTACTTTGATGCATGGGCATAATGCAATCACTCTATGTCTAGCAATGATTTTATTATGATATATTTTCTTCTTATTCTATTAGAAGTTATCCTCTCCCGAGCGTTTAACTCCTAAAACTAATGCATGTATACCTTCTTTAAATCTTATTTAGAAGTTACCCCCTCTCGAACATCTAACCCCTAACAGAATATAAAGATGAGTATGCAAGGTAAAAACATAAAAGAAAATAGGAAAGAAAACACCTGGTATTGCATTGATAAATAGTGAAAAGTACATCATACATCACGTTAGCTTTTAGGCCTGTCAGGCCCTAACTAAGGGTTTAACCACTCATGGTCATTGAGGGCTTTACAATGAGAGGGGGGTGAAAGAAAGAAAATGGTTTCCCCTAAAGGGGGTTTTGTGTGTTCCCCTAAGGGATAAACCTAGTGTGTGGGTTGTGTGTTATGTCCTTCTTGGCTTGATTCCCTTCTTATAGTTGTTGGAGTGGACTTGAGCCTGATGTTGAAAATCTTTCTTATCCATATTTTTTATATTTTCTCGATCTTTTTCTCTTTTAATCCATCATTTTCATATCTGCAAGCCATAAATAACAAAAGCATCAATTCTTATCATTTAAGCTAAAAATAACTGCTAAATAAATATTTTTAAAGATATTTTTAATATAATTTTATTATCAAAATAACTCATATTTAGCAGTTATCAGACATCTGGAGCATATTTCACTCCTCTAAGTAGCAACTGCATTCCTATGTTGGTTTGCAAACAAACATCACCAACACCAATCACCTTGGACACACCATCATTACCCATCTTCAAGACTCCAAAATCACCTGGAGTGTAAGATGTGAAGAACTCCTTCTTGACTGTAACATGCAGTGTAACACCACTATCAATTATCCACATATTCTCATCAGATACAAGATTAAGCGAATCAGGATCATGGAGAATAACAAGATCATCACTGGTAGCAGTAGTCACACGGTCATCATCATGATCCTTCTCTTTTTGCTTACCCTTCTTGTCTTTACTCTCCTTCTTCCATAGAAAATAATTCCTCTGGATATGCCCTGTTTTGTGACAATAATGGCACTCAACATTCTTGTACCGAGACCCAGAGTTGTTTTTGCTCTCGTCTCTATCACCTTTCATAATCTTCTTCAGGCTTCTCCCCCTATTTTCAATAACAAGCACCTCTAACTAAGAAGAAATACCTTGTGCCTTCCTTCTCATCTCTTCATTAAGAGCACGTCTTTTCCATTTGCAAAGGAACAATACCATTGGGGGCAACACTAATCATGGAGACCTGGAATGTCTCCTACGAATCAGGTAGAGTTATTAATAGGAACAATCCCAACACATCATCATCAAAGTTGATACCTGCAACTGACAACTGATCACAGCATCCTTGAAATTCACTCAAGTGCTTAGTAAATGGAGCCCCATCCTTGTAGTACTTCAATTCAACAAAGCTCTTCAATAGATACAATTTGTTGCTCCCTGATTTAGAAGCATACAAGGACTCAAGAGTTTGCCATAGAGTTCCTGCATATGTCTCATGAGAAATAAGATTATAAATGGGTTCATCTACAAAGTGTCTAATAAAACCACATACACGTTCATGATCGAAACCCCACTCTTCATCAGACATAGAATTTGGCTTTTGTGTGCCAAAGACCAGAAGATGCATATTCTTCACAAATAGTAAGTCCTTCATCTTGCCCTTCCAAAAGTGATAGTTTGCTTCACTAAGGATACCATCTTCATATGTGCCTCCATCGTTCAAGCAAGTAGAAAAAATAACCCTTAACCAAGAGCTCTGATACCACTTTGATGGGGGAAATAGGCCAACACAATAACAAAATCTATCAAAGAGTAATAAGCAACGGAAATAAATTCCCTCAAACTTGCAAGAACCTGTGACAAGCATCAATAAAATATAGAGCATAAAATAGATGAAAATAGAGACACAATTTGTTTAATGTGGAAAACCCCTCAATGCAAGGGTAAAAATCACGGGTCATCCAGATCAAAGAAATAACTCTATTATAATCAATGAAAATACAAGAAAACCTCCAATAAGTGCACTAAAACATGCTACAAACAATCATATCAAAACAAACCCCCAATTGGTACAATAGAGACAAGAAGATAAAACCCCAAAATATAGAGCAGATAATGCAAAACACTTATCTCTCTCTACAGATACCGTTTTCCTGATCCAACCAGAAAATTTAAAGTATCACGCACTTAGAACCTGATGTCTAAAAATCAGCCCAATCCAACGGTGAACAAATCCGTAGTTGCAATCTGAAAAATGTTCTCCAGTGGGTATGCGAAAATCATAATGATTTTTCCTCTCCTTCTTTCTCTCTCAATGATTTGTATCTACTTTTTTTTCTCTTAAATGAGTCTCTCTCACTATATCTCACTCTTTAATATGACTCCTCTCCAGTTAAATAAGTGAGACATATAGGCCTTCTCATTTGGGTCTATACTCCACATAAAAAGGGAACTCAAAAAACTCAACAAAAGTGAGAGTGAAAGATTATTCCAACTAGTTTATATTCACATTTTTGAGAAATTATAATATATATATATATATATATATATATATATATATATATATATATATATATATATATATATATCCTTTTGTACCACAAAATATACAATGGAAAAGGAAAGAAGAGTGGAAAAATAAATTATTCACGTGATAAAGATAAAAAAAAATAGTAGTATAGAAAAATATTATCTGAATAATATATAATTTTTCATTTTCATTTCCTTCCATTGGTCTGGTATGAAATAACTTTTAAACAAAGTATATGTCAACGGTTCATTTTGTGCTGTTATCTTGAATACTATTTTACTTTTTTTTAAGAGGGATACTGTTTTACTTGTTTAGTTTAAGTTTGTTTTTCAGTATTTTTTATTTTACAATGTTTTGGATTATAAAGAATAAAGTGTTTTTCTTCTTAATTTTTCAATTGAAGTGAAGAGGAAGACATTTTCTTAATTATCAAACAAAATTTCTACTTTCAAGAATATAGTACAGTACATCTTTAATTTAAGGTTAGTTTTGAATTTCAGACGCCAAGCATCACACAAAGTGACTACAACATCTTGGTTATGGACTTATGGTAATTGTCACAACCTCATAATAAGGATGCAATGGTCAACCACAATGACTACATTTAACTGCAACAACCATAACATGACCGTGATTTCACCGTCTTAACCACATTAAAACCTTGGATCCAAACATTAAAAGTAGAATAAACAAGTATCATGTGTATTGTATAAGTATTCTTTAAATTTAGGTATAATATAAAAGTACAAATTGAAAATGTTTTAAATTTTAAAATTATAAATGAAACAAATTTATTTTGATTGGTGTTATTTTAAAATATTTATAAACATTGATAACTGTTAAATAATTGTATTTTGATAATAGAAAATAAGGCAAAATTGTCTTTAAAAATAATTATTTAGCAGTTATTTGCGCTTAAATATTAAAGAATTGATGTTTTGTTGAATTTTGGCTGCAGATATAAAAACTGGAAGTGTAACAAGCAAAAAGGCCAAAAAAATTGAAGAAAAAAAGAAAATCTGAAGCAGGCCCAGCCCAATATGCGCGCTCAGTGCGCATCACGCGCTAAGCGGGCTAGGAAGCACAAGCGCTAAGCGAGGCAGTAAGCTCGAAGATTGACAACACGCGCTGAGCATGCATTTCGCGCTAAGCGTGCGATCCAATAGAAGCACACGCTGAGCGCGTAGCAGGCGCTAAGTGCGTGATCTGAACGCGC
Organism: Glycine soja; assembly: GCF_004193775.1. Classification (NCBI taxonomy): domain Eukaryota; kingdom Viridiplantae; phylum Streptophyta; class Magnoliopsida; order Fabales; family Fabaceae; genus Glycine; species Glycine soja. The sequence continues at coordinate 34,862,957 of NC_041010.1, forward strand.
TAAGCACGGGGTGTCGCGCTAAACGCGCCTACGAAGGCCTAAAGCCAACTTCAACAGCTTTAAATAGAGAGTTAGTCCAAGGGGGAACAGACACCACCACAAAACCCCTCTCCTAGGGGTTTCATTTACTCCCTTTCTTTCACCCCCTTCTCATTGTAAAGCTTTCAATGACCATGAGTGGCTAAACCCTTAGTTAGGGCCTGATAGGCCTAGAAGCCAATGCGATGCATGATGTACTCTTCACTATTTATCAATGCAATACCAAGTTTTTCTTTCCTATTTTCTTTTCTATTTTTATCTTGCATATTCATCTTTATATTCTGTTAGGGGTTAGATGCTCGGGAGAGGTTAACTTCTAAATAAGATTTAAAGAAGATATGCATGCATTAGTTTTAGGGGTTAGACGCTCGGGAGATGATAACTTCTAATAGAACAAGAAGAAAATATATCATAATAAAATCATTGCTAGACATAGAGTGATTGCGTTATGCCCATGCGTCAAAACAAACATCTAGAATTAGAACTTCATGCATTTTATATATTGAGTCTTTGCAAAGACATTTGGGAGATAGATAGGTAAAATAAGCTTGTCATCGTGAGACATCATAGGCAAGTAAATGAATAGATGTGGGTAGGATAGAATCACCTGAATTTGTAAAGAAAAATCATAAACTCATACATCCTAGGCAGGCTAGGCAAGTCAGTTCCCAACATTATCTTATCTTGAATTTATATTTTTTTATCTAAATCTTTTATCTTTCTTATCTTTCACTTTTCTAATATCTTTTTCTTTATCTTTAATTTTATCTTTAAATCTTTTATCTTTTTTTTTACCTTATCTTCTATCTTTTTCATTGGGTTTGCATTAGTCTAAGTACAAGCAAAGTCCCTGTGGATTCAACACTCGAACTTCCGAGTACTTTACTACTTGTGACAATTTGGTGCACTTGCCAACGAGTCAACAAGTTTTTGGTGTCGTTGCCGGGGGCTTTGTTTTTTGTACTTGATTAATTGCATATTCCAATTTGTAAGCAATTAGTTTTCAATTTCTATTTTTTATTTTATTTTTTTCTTTTCTTTTTTATCTATTTTTTTAGCTGCTTTATTTTTCAATTTTTTTCTTTCTCTTTATTCATTCTTACTTTATTTTTTTTTAAATAAAAAAAATAAAAAATAAAAAATAATAATAAAATATTCAAGTTTGATTTTTATTCTGTGATAACGTGCACGGTAATTGTTTCTTTTGTGAGCAGTGCACATTCCTTCTTTGAAGAACACATCATGGCAAGAGATCGTTCACAGAGGATGACGCTAGAGGATTACTCTAGTCCTATTATACCTCAATACTTCACCAGCATAGCTAGACCAGAGGTGCAGACGGCCAACTTCTCATATCCATATTCCTTGATCCAGCTGATTCAAGGAAATCTATTTTACGGCCTACCAAGTGAAGATCCATACGCACACCTGGCCACATACATCGACATTTGCAATACGGTGAAGATAGCAGGAGTGCCTGAAGACGCCATTCACCTCGACTTATTTTGTTTCTCTTTGGTCGGTAAAGCAAAAATATGGCTTTGCTCATTTAAGGGGAATAGCCTGTGGACATGGGACGAGGTGGTGGAGGAGTTCTAGAAGAAATATTTCCCAGAGTCAAAGACCGCTGAAGGGAAGATGAAAATTTCTTCATTCCATCAATTTCCTGATGAATGCCTCAACGAGACACTTAACCGTTTTCATGGGTTGCTTTGGAAGACTCCTACACATGGGTTTAGCAAGCTATTCCAACTCAACATCTTTATTGATGGCTTGCAACCCCATTCCAAGCAACTTCTCGATGCCTCAATCGGTGGGAAGATCAAGTTAATGACTCCAGAAGAAGCTATGAAGCTGATAGAGAATATGGCGGCCAATGATCATGTCATTCTACGTGACCCAGAGCCCAACCCACAGGAAGAAACCACTAGGCTAGAAGAATTGTTGGTACAGTTCATGCAGGAAACAAGGTCACATCAGAATAGCACTGATGCACCACTCAGAAATCTGGAAGTAGAACTAGCTAAGCTAGTTGCTGAAAGGCCCACCGAAACCTTTGCGGTCAATACTGAGATGAAGCCCAAAGAGGAGTGCAAGGTAATTTTCACTGAGAGAGAAAGGAAGGAATAGAAAACTGTGGAATATGTGGAAGAAGAAAAGAAGGAAGAGATAGAAAGAAATAAGGAGAAAGCACAACAATGGGAGAATCACTCATAAGTAGAAATTTAACAAGAAAGTATTCTCCAAGTCAATACCCCTCCTCATCAACTGATTATCAAGGAAGAAAGGCATTGAGAACATGATAAACCCTTAAGTGTCCTTCTCTCCTTGACCATCAGCACTTCCCTTGCAACAATATGGAAGGTGTTTCCAGGATGCATGAGTTTCATGGCGTCTCTAGCTAAGAGGCGAAAATGCAAGGAGGATGTGTTCTACGTGACCTTCATGTCACCTTGAAGGCATTTGACTCGTCAAGCTAATAATGTTAAAGAAGCGCTTACTGGGAGGCAACCCAGGATTTCTTACTTTATCTTTCTTTTAGTTAATTGCAATTTGTTTTTTTTAGGATAGTTGTGCTATCTCTTTTCTTTATTTTGATTTTGTGCATTTTGATTTCAGCAATTTAATTCCAGTAGTTTAAATTTAGTCATTGAATAAAAATTGCATGATATTTGTGAAGTCATTATTTAGGTTTTTTCTGAAGGATTCAACACTTGAAATGCTGCATGGCAATTGTGAAAATACTGGTTTCCTAGAAGCAAGAGTCAGTCAAACAATGGAACATGAATCACAAAGAGAGAAAAGGTTAGCTTGATGGAAAGAGATCATGATCTGGTATGCCGATAACTTTGTTTTAACCCAGTGAGTTGTGTGAACGTAATTGTGAGAAAACGTTTGTCTTTAAGATCCTAGTTTTGCATCATTCTTAGACTGTTAGATTATTTACATAAGGTGGATATGATCAAGGCCATGTTTCTTTTTTATTTTAGCCACTTAGCCAAAAAGCCAACCTGTGATGAAATTTATCCTTTGCACCCTTGTTGAGCCAAAATTAGTAATTATTTTTCTAAATAAAACCTTTGAGCCTAATTGTGATATCTCTGACCTTATTTTAGGGTTCTAAGAAAGCATAAGGGTTTTAGTCATAATAAACCCCTAATTTGGGGGATGGGTAGAATGAAGATGGTCTTGAGAATGTAAAAGTAGCACTTAATAAGGCACCCAAAAAAAAGAAAAACTTGTAAGCCCAAAGTCTCTTTCCTAAAAAAAAAGAAAGAAAGAAAGAAAAGAAAAGAAAAAAAAATAAGGGAAGAAAAAAAAGAGGTGCCATAAGTGCTTAGGTTGGAAATAAGAAAAATAGATTGCATATGTTCTAAGGCTGAAAAACAAATAAAGCCTAGACTAAGTATAAGTTTTTCTAGGATGAATGCTCTCTTATAATCCTAAGTTTTTGAAATCCCAGAAAAACCATGATTTCTTCTCTAGCCAGACCCCATTATAAGTCAATAAAAGTCCTTAGTGATCTACCTAAGGTAAGTAAAAATAACTTTAACTGAGATGAAGCGCAAAAATATGAAATCTTAATTGCAGGTCGTAAAATTAAAAACACTCACCCCAGACACTTGTATGCAGAGAGAAACACTACCCTTGTGAGGAAAGTAAGGCAAGCCAACTTGATTGATTTCCGATACTAATTATTTTCATCTTGATGTTATTTATGCTTTCATTGTGAGATTATGGCAAATGCAGAAAAGACTAGTTGAAAGAATCTAAGGAAGTGCAGCCATTGACAGTGTTGGAGCATTCAGAGCCTACTTTTATTTTTGATTTGCTTGGGGACAAGCAAATTTTTAATTTGGGGAATTTTGATAACTACTAAATAATTGTATTTTGATAATAGAAAATAAGACAAAATTGTATTTAAAAATAATTATTTAACAGTTATTTGTGTTTAAATATTAAAGAATTGATGTTTTGTTGAATTTTGGCTGCACATATAAAAACTGGAGGTGTAACAAGCAAAACGGTCAGAAAAATTGAAGAAAAGAAGAAAATCTGAAGCAGGCTCAGCCCAATACGTGCGCTCAACGCGTCTCACGCGCTAAACGGGCCAAGAAGCACAAGCACTCAGCAGCTATAAATAGAGAGTTAGTCCAAGGGGGAATAGACACCACCACAGAACCCCTCTCCTAGGGGTTTCATTTACTCCTTTTTTTCTTTCACCTCCTTCTCATTGTAAAGTCCTCAATGACCATGAGTGGCTAAATCCTTAGTTAGGGCCTGACAGGCCTAGGAGCCAATGCGATGTATGATGTACTCTTCACTATTTATCAACGCAATACCAAGTTTTTCTTTCCTATTTTCATTTATGTTTTTATCTTGCATATTCATCTTTATATTCTGTTAGGGGTTAGATGCTCGGGAGACGGGTAACTTCTAACTAAGATTTAAAGAAGATATGCATGCATTAGTTTTAGAGGTTAGACGCTCGGGAGAGGATAACTTCTAATAGAACAAGAAGAAAAGATATCATAATAAAATCATTGCAAGACATAGAGTGATTGCGTTATGCCCATGCGTCAAAACAAACATCTAGAATTAGAACTTCATGTTATCTATTGAGTCTTTGCAAAAATATTTGGGAGATAGATAGGTAAAATAAGCTTGTCATCGCGAGACATCAGGGGCAAGTAAATGAATAGATGTGGGTAGGATAAAATCACCTGAATTTGTAAAGAAAAATCATAAACTCATACATCCCAGGCAAGCTAGGCAAGTCAGTTCCCAACATTATCTTATCTTGAATTTATCTTTTTTTATCTAAATCTTTTATCTTTCTTATCTTTCACTTTTCTAATATCTTTTTCTTTATCTTCTAATTTTATCGTTAAATCTTTTATCTTTTCTTTACCTTATCTTTTATCTTTTTCTATTTGTTATTTTAAATTTATTATCTCTTAGTTGTAAATTGAGTTTGCATTAGTCTAAGTACAAGTAAAGTTCCAGTGGATTCGACACTCGGACTTTCGAGTACTTTACTACTTGTGACAATTTGGTGCATTTGCCAACGAGTTAACAAACATGATTTGAAATCATAAAGAATAACATAATTATTGTCAAAGAATTTAAAATTATAAAAGGAGAATATATTAAAATAATTAAATATTAAAGTACTCCTTAGGTTTCATGTCGCACTTCAAATATTTTAGTGAGTTTCACAACTTTTTTACAACACACTAGTGCTTTGTTTTTTATCGGCTAAACACTTGTGTAATTTAATTCTTTCATCCAGGTACACTTATGCACACACTTTTATAAAATACTATAAGTTACCCCAATAGTACTTATATCGAGTGTGTGTGTGCATATATATATATATATATATATATATATATATATATATATATATAAAAGTTTACAAATCTTTATAATTTTTTAAAATTATCTGATAGTTCATTAAATAAATTTAATTAAATGTATAATATAATTTTAAAATACAAATAAATGCCAGCTAAAAATTTGCCTAACTACATGAAAATTTATGATTTATCTAAAATTTGGCATGCATGGTAATTTAAATAATTTTAATTTATTCAATGATTGGGTCATTGAAATTTAATACTATTTACCAATAATTAAGGAGTAAAGTAACAATAAAAAATTAAACAACTTTTTAAAGTAGACAAATGGCCACTAACTAATAAACTTATCATTAGATCATATCTAAATTATTGAGCTTAACTAAAACCCACACATTCACACACGCATATTATTAGATAATACATTAATGAACAAGATTATAAAAAAGACACATGAATTTTTGAAATAACACCACTTACTTCATTTTAAAACCAGAAGTCTATTGTTGGTATACAGAGCACTCACTACTTAGGCCAACAAATTAACATGTAGCAATTGAAGTTCTTGTCGTGTATTCCAAATAGGATGAGCTAAATTTGGCTTTATATGGAAATAAAATAAAATAAAGAATCTGACCTGTTATCAAGTGTTGTATGGGCACTAAGAACAGCTTACTTAAGGAACCTAAAGCCATGTATGAATATCAACAAAGTCAATTCAAATTACTAGCTAGATAGTTTGTATTTCTTGAAAGGATATCAAAAGTAATGGAAAAAGAATGAGAGAATTCAGACTAGTTGGTGGTTCACTGAGATCTTATCGTGGAATAATATAATCTGAGCATCTTTCACTATTGCATGTATATTTTAACAAGTAATTAAATGATCCATTCTAAGGCAAGTTAATGTAGCCTGTTTCTGTGTCTTCATTTTTCTAATATTTTACTTGCATCCAAAACAATCTTTTAGACCAATACATAGTTCGATGTGACTCCAATTTAACTTTGGACTCTTCATAGTAGAAAATTATGCTCCCTTTAGATTCAGACTTACAATTCCATTTAATTTCAATAGTCCACCTGATATTGTCGTGTCAGGAATCAGCCTACAACGAATAACATTCCTCTCATCCACACTGCAATGTACGAAAGTGCATGAATCCAACAACTGCAACCAAAGGCAAAGTTTATGCTGTTTTGGGATTCCAACCAACACCTTGATTCACGTGGGTGTAGATAAACTGATATATATAATTCAATACAGATCGCTAAAATTCATTTGAATAAACTGAAGATGAATTAAATTAAGAATAAAAAATTGAAATTTTTTATTCCATTAAATTATATTGTGAATCTACTTTTAAAAACTATTTCAATCCAATTCAAACTAAATATTACACGTTATAAAGAAAAACTAAAATGTACACGTACATGTCATATATAAGCATAAAACGGTGAGATATTAATTGAATATCATTTTCAGAGATCGATTTATGTGAATTCAAAGACGGACAAGCATTATACTCGAAAGTATTATGCAAGTTTCAAGTTGTAGCAAGTATATAGATTCAATTAATAACCATTCTTAGTCCAAACTTCAAAGTATTCCAAGGTTCAAATTATAGAGCACAATTGTACATCAAATTTTCATTCAATATCGAATATTGATTAGGTTTTAGAAAGCATGAAGAACAAGAATAAAAGCTCTTAGATAGTTAGTTAATGTCTTAATGAAACTTGACCTTCTGAAAATGAAAGAAGAAACCCCCAAAAGGCGAATTTAAAATGTGGCAAAAAAGATACCATGCATAAATTAATTAAGACATGAGACAAAGCTTTAAACATAAGCTCAAGCACGTACATGCCACTACTTGCTGATAATCCCATATGCTGGGAGAACAAAGAGGAGACTTCATACTCAATGAAACACACCCAACACTTGTGGCCACCACCCAGGGCCTAGGTAGCAGAATGGTCCCATGACAGCCCAATGCCTTCAATATTATCTTACCCTTTTGCCTTCTAGTATGTTTCATGCTCCACAGTGGTTCCCCAGTGTTGTGATGACAATGCTGGGGTTTTTCCTCTTGTTTATTTTTTCTTTCCTCATAGTTCCTAGTTTTACCCTTCACTCTAACACTTGATCAATCAAAATGTTATAAATTGGAACTAAAAAATTCTGAAATCACTATCCAGATCAAGCAAATAAGCTTAGTTTTGATCAACTTGTGGCATCTTTGTTAAATTCAAAATTCTTGGGTACAAACAATTAATGTCAAACTTCAGATGAATATTATTGGTTAAACTTAAACCCATTAACTTTTTTGTGATATTTTTCTTTTATAAGAATATTATAAACTTTTTTTTGCTTTCTCTAAAGAAAATTTATGGATCCATCACTGTATATATATTTAGATGGAGCATGGGAACTGATTGAATCAAATCAAACCTAGATTAGCTTTTGTTTAACTCATTAATTACTAATTTAATTTAAAATTGAGTTGAGCTTTATATTAATTAATTTTTTTAGCTCAACTTTGACTCTTAAATTCTCAAACCATTTGATTCAGTTTACAATATTGTTTCCTCATAAAAAAATGTACAAACTTGTGAAATCAAGTGCTTTATATTAATTACTTTAGTCCCTTTCAAATCAAGTGTTCTATAAAACAAAGTGGTGTGAAATTAAAAAAAAAAGACTAAAACTGAATGATTTTGACAAAAACAAGGATTAACTTGAAGATTTTTAAAGGTATATAACTAAAGTGATAGACACACTTGTTAAATTGGAATGATACTGTCATTTTTGCTGTTATTTCTTACTTAACTTGAATGATTATAGTAATATTTCTAATAACTCCAATTTATATTTTATTTAGAAATTTATAATTCCTAGATATATATAGTGGATTCCTTCTTATAAGAAAAGAAAAAGTGAAAAACATTTTTTCTCAATTATTATTTATTAATGTTTTTAATTACTAATACAACTTGTTGACTAAAATCCCAGTGCACAGTGGGAGAAGGAAAGTTAATAGTTGTTTATTACACTTTTTTTTGTTTTCACTTTTAATTATAAATAACCACTTTTTATTTTATTTTCAAAAGCGTGTATAAAAAATAGTAAAAACAACTTTTTATATATATTATTTCTTGTTTACATTATTTTTATTGCTTCTTATACATTTTTTTTTAAAAAAGAAACAAAATAAAAAAATGAAATCTTTACAATTAAATATGAAAAAAAACATATTTTCATAAACCAAATCCCCTCACATTTTCAAAAACTCCTATACCAAAATATAATTAATTAAGTAATCGTTCTCCCTCCAAAGAAAACGTGAAAGGGCATAATGAAGTATTGCTAAGGCGAAAGAAAAGGGCCCCACTGCCCCAGCTATCGTGGGGCAAAGCTCATTGAGTTCGTCACTAAAACCCTTATAATTTCTCGTCATCCAATCACCGTAAAAATGAGAAGGGAAAAAAAAAACCACAAGACAGGGAAACTATCTTTACTTTGTTTGTTTCGGAATCACATTGAATAGCAAACCAAAAAGAAGTATAGAAAGCTACAGATAATCAGATAGAGGATAAAGGGCTTTTCATTGAATTGTTGAATGGAAACTTCATGTATATATGAGACCTTTTCACATGTACGCGTTCCCATGTTTCATTTAGCACCAATATATATTTTGTTTCATGCTTAAAGATTAGATTCCAATTTGTCTAATTTAGTCATGTAGATCGAGTTGAATGGAGACATCGAAACAAAAGGTTTATACGACTCTCTCGATTAATGTCATTAAGTTCAGAAAAGAACAGATCAAATTTTGTCCTAATGTAGACATCATCTTATCGCCCGTTCACCATAATCTTTACATTGTTACTTTATTATTTAATTAATTTGTAACCTTTGTTTTCACATTTTTTCTTTATTAATTAATTTATATTAAGCTAAAATACACTTTTTAGTCTCTTTTCTTATTTTATTTTTTAGTTTGATTTTATATACAAGTTTAAAAAAATTATTTTGATCTATTAAAATAGTCATTTTGATTAGATTAAATAGACCATTATGTTAGTTTTTTACATTAAAAATATTAATTTTTATTGACTTATTAAATGCCCATCTAATTTTGATTGGTCTAGACAATTTTACAATATGAAGAGAAGTATAGATTCGTGGTCAGTGGAATAGAAAGGAATAAGTAGGCATAGTAATGGGGCGAGATCGGGTTTTGCTTATCCCGCCCCCTGCCCCCGAAACCTAACGGTGATGTCACTATTAGAAAATACACTTTCAACATCGATTATTTAGAACATTCTACATCGGTTCTAAAATCGATGTTGAAAGTGTCGATGTTGAATGTATGAATGTTAACATCGGTTTTGGAGAACCAATGTTAACATGTATATGACAACATCGGTTCTCTAAATACCCGATGTTAAACACAATGAACAACAGCAAAAAAAGTGTACGCATGATGAACGTTGACATCGATTTTCCAGTAAAATCGATGTTAACATCTTCCCTTAACATCGATTTTGCTAGAAAACCGATGTTAAACTAACATATTAACATCGATTTTACTGGAAAATCGATGTCAACGTTCATCATGCGTACACTTTTTTTGCTGTTGTTCATTGTGTTTAACATCCTGAAAAAATTAAACAATAATGTTTGAAATCGATAGAATGAAGTATAACAACATCATGTTTAATATAAAAAACAACTTAAATGGCAAGGAACATACCTCCGAAGAAGGGTATCTGCGAGTCTGGCAAAACTGTGCCCACTTTTCCTTGCTGATGCCGTATTTCTTACAGACAGTATCCTCAATACCGTCCTGATCGGCTGCAAGGGCCCATTTCCTCGTGTGGTCTGATTTAAACTGCCCCCATCTCTCCCCCACGGTCTGTAGTAACTTTCTTTTCGTCCTAGTGTCAGAAGCCTCTCGGATATCAAATTCCTCCTGACAACATCAAATAAAGTTTATTTGTTACAATAATGTATTTTTTGGCTATTAATTAAACAAAATCAAATAAGAAAAGAGAAATACCTGAATATCCTCCCAAATCAGGTCATTCTGAGCAGTAGGAACCTCCTTCCAGTTTTCGTAGGTGATGTCCACCTTATCACGTGCCACAATCCCCAAATATGTTCTTAATTTCTTCTTGTGGGGATCGTCGGCCTTCTCGGTAGCAGGATCAACATGCACCACTGGTCTCTCAGCATTGTGACACCCTCTACCCCTCACATATATACTAATAAGGAAAAAAAAATTCAAATATTAATTAAAAGTATTTTTAAAATATTTTTTTTTACAAGTCTCTCAAAGGGGAAAAAGGCTCACATTCATTTTCTTCTACATCATATTCAAACTTTGAGCACTAAATGTGACACCCTCTACCCTTCACATATATACTAATAAGGAAAAAAAAATTCAAATATTAATTAAAAGTATTTTTAAAACATTTTTTTACAAGTCTCTCAAAGGGGAAAAAAGGCTCACATTCATTTTCTTCTACATCATATTCAAACTTGTCCAAATAAATAATAAAGTATTCTCGACTCAAACAAGGTCGTCTAAGCTTCATACAATTAATATAAAACCTATATCCTAATGTCACATCCTATCAGAACGTTGTGTTCCTGTATCCTCTAGCATGAGGTTCTTCATAGTCATCCACCTATTCATCTGCTCTCCCGAACACAAGTTCAAGATCATCACAGGATCCAACACAACAACACACAGGAAGTGAGTTATCACATTCCTAGCTAATAGAGAAAAAAGACAATTAAATATACATATTATATAAATGAGATACCACTTTCTTAAACATAGCTCACGTAACTTCACCACTTCGTCATTCAAAATTCACTTTTCAATCATCAATCACATTACACAAGAATCCCACACTTCGATCAAGATATAATAACACATCAATTAGCAAACATATCCAACAGTTATGCTAAGACTCAATCCTATATGCAATGTGGTACCATGTCAGTGAAAAATCACCTTGGGGCGCTTAGGAGTACATAACAAGACACACCACACCATGGGTTTGTCAGGTCACTCTCACTAAGTAAGATCATAGGGAGACCAGTCAGGGTCACGATGTTTTGCGAGAATGCTCCAACCATATGGGATCCGCATAGGCTTAAAGGAGCACTCAAACCCGGTGACCCCCAAGGCCTACACTCCGAAGAGTCCGTTAGGGCCTCTCCCTCCTGATTCAGGTCCAACCCCTAAAATAATTTTTGCATGTAGACACTGCTCATGAATTATACAATACCCACGACCTTACACTCGTTTTTAAACACGTTCAACACAATTGCGCTATGATTTAATACTGGTTCCTAAATAGGAAACTTACATTTTCTCTTTAAAACTGCACATCAACGCTTTTCTCAAGATAACGCTGGTCGGGTTATTATACAATTCATAGCTTACAACACAAGTAATTTCATATCAAGTGTTAACTACAGACTTGTCCACAACTAGAACTCATTCACAATTTCACATCTCATAGTGTCACAATCCACCATCACATATTTACACATATCTCACAAATTAATACATGTTCAACTTTACACTTATACTCAATCTCAATAACAATATTGTAATTTCAAAGCAACATGTTATTCTACAATTCATCACATACTCACAATTTGAATCATCATTTCATATCCTCAATATAACAATTTATATGAAAGACTATCACAATATGGGGACTAAAACCCCTCAAATAATATTACACAATTATATCAAAATCATAGGTCGAAATATACAAATATCAAGAGCACAATTTATCAAGCAATTTTCATTAGGACATCAATATTTTATTTATAATCATAAAGGAAAAATTGCAATTTTACAAACATCCCAAAATAAAACCCCAATTTAATCCTCTAAGGATCCCTACACATGTTCTCACTAATCCCCAACCGTGAATAACTCATCCCTTACCTCTAAGCGGACTCACGTGTCTTCCCACAGCGATAGGGTCATCTCTAACGGTTCCCTAATATTTCTCCAGTTTTTCCTCCGACTGCTCCGATGGAGTTCTCAAACGTCAGAGTAACGGAGAAAGGATTAAAGCCTTCATTTGAACTATCTTCATGAGATTCCGTTTTCTCCCTCCAAGGACATTATCTCGAAAATCCCAACGGTCAAAGCGTGCACAGCTGAATTTCGAACAACATATCCAGATTTTATGACAATCCAACGGTTAACGAAACCGAGATCGTAGTTTTACCAAAACAGCTCCGGGTTTCTGCGGGAAAGAAAAATGCTACAATGCGAGGGGTATTTCTCTTAGCTCAGACGTGATATAGAAATTCCCAACGGTGAGAATTCTCAGAAATGGGTTGCGAAGATGATATTTAAATTTCACGACGATCCAACGCTGAATTAGTCCAAGATTGTCATCTTTCTGAGACAGGTTTGATGGCCTGCTGGAAAAAGAGAGGGTTTTGGGAGAGGAAGAGAGAAAAAACGAAATTTGTAGGCAGAGGAGGCTGAGAAGTCAGTCTGAAAACTGACCTAGCATGTCGCTATTTATAACTAGGGGTATTCAGGACCTATTATTTACTTTATTTATTTATTTTTATTATTTTATAAAAAAAGAAACTCTATTTTATTCTCCATCAAATGAATAATAAAATATCCTTCTTATTTCTCTCAAACCATTATTTTATTATAACTATTTTTCTTTATTTATTTAATTATAAAACATCATTATTCTCTAAAATTTTATATACGAAAAAAATGGGATGCTACAATTTCACCTCTCTTAAAAGAAGTTTCGTCCAAGAAACTTTGCCGAAAGATCGAGAAAAAGATATTACACATATAGTTTTCAATATCAAGTCGTGTGCTCTGTTGAAACACTTATTTGTGACTTCGATCATAAGAGTCTTCTACCCTGTTTCTTGAGCACGATCTTCCTTACTTAGGTATACTTACTCATAACTCTCACTTAGGTCCAAGAATTGTAACGATTCAACTCTAAGGTTGCCTACGTGATACTAACTGGGTGCTAATTAGATAAGCAATAAAGATTACTCTCCACTTCTGTAAGTTTGTTCACCTTAAGGTAATCTTCACACATTTATACTTATGTCACCTTATAACTTTGCAATTGAAGTTAAGGTTTCAACCGTTGTTTACGATGTCTAACTCTATAACTAGGACACTGGTCATGTCAACGGTTTCCTACTCAAGCTCTAACTACTAAGCTAGTTCTAACGATTGAAACTAAACTCACAACAAGATTCTTGAGAATTTTATCCATCTCTTTTATCTTGGATTCAACTGCAAAGGTCCTCACAATGTATCAAACTAACGATAATGTCTCCCAAAACATTATGGTGAAACCATGGTTACCTACTCTGAATCATGCATAGGATAAATCTTTTCATAAGTCTTAAGTTGTCAAGAACATTGATCACTATTGGTCCTCCTACAAGCATTTCTCTAAACTTAAAAGTTATTTCAATTATTTTACTACTCCAATAAGGACCTACGAGACTAAGATATCACTCAACGGTTTATAATGACCGACTTTTCTATGAACTTATGGCTTACTCCTTACAAGGATCTCATCCGAAAACTTAAACTTACTTGAGTCATCTCCAACTAGAATTAAGGTTAATTCAAGGAATGCTAAAATAACTTTTGGTTCGACTACTGGTTAAGGAAATTTTATCTTAATCTTAGGTTTCATTCATCTCAAAACAACTTCTGCCCAAGAAGGATTTAAAGTTATCTCTCACCTAGAAATAACATACTCTAGGGGTCAACATCATCTAACTAAAATGCATAACAAAACTCTTAGCATGAAACATGAGTCCCAAGGGTCTATAACAACCTTATAATACACATCATAATTCAACTTAACTGGAAACATACTAAACACTAATCATCAAAACCACAACAAGAGCTAACTCAGGGTGGGAGATCCTGTCACGCATTCCACGAACACACATGTACATCAATCATATTATGACATGACCAGGTACACATAGAGGTCACAATAGGTACTAAGGTATTTCTTAAAACATCCACAAACTTTTTCCATATTAAGGTAAAAAGAACTAATATTTATCTCGCTAATCATACAACTATCATCAATAATCTTTTAGGTCACCTACCTCACGCAAGAACACTCACTCTTGAATCCTTCTATGCTTAACAATTAATGTCTTACTAACTACCTTACACTCTTCTTAAAGTTCCACATTAAACCTCTTAGCTATACTTCATAACTTTTCCAACTACCCTATGTTCTCAAACAACTCTATACTAGATATTTCTCACGAACTACGATTACAAGTTTCTATGGGTACTACACTTATAAGATTCTCAATCTTGCACTTAGGTGGTAACTAAGCATATCCTCAAGGAACACAAATACATGACTTACTAAGTTTGACTTTCGTCTATGGGTAACTGTGGAAGCAAAGCTTCATGATGAATCAACAATGATTCAAAGGTGTTTTGATGATAACAATGATGACAACAAAAGATGATGACAAAAGTGATGAACAAAAAGCTCAAGAGAATCAAAGAACATCCATCTCAAGAAAATCTTGAACAAGTCAAAGAGTTTAATAATCAAGAAGAATTCAAGACTCAAGAAGAAAGCCTATAAACAAGAATCAAGATTCAAGTTCTCAAGAATCAAGATCAAGATTCAAGACTCAAGAGATTCAAGATCTCAAGAATAATCAAGATCAAGATTCAAGACTCAAGATTCAAGGATAAAGAAAAGACTCAATCAAGATAAGTATTAAAAAGTTTTTCAAAACTTTCAATAGCACATGAGTTTTTGACAAAACCTTTACCAAAGAGTTTTTACTCTCTGGTAATCGATTACCATATTGTTGTAATCGATTACCAGTAGCAAAATGAGTTTGAAAATGTTTTCAAACTGAATTTACAACGTTCCAAATATTTTCAAAAGGCTGTAATTGATTACAATGTTTTGGTAATCGATTACATGTGCCCTTGAACGTTGAAATTCAAATTTAAATGTGAAGAGTCACATTGTTTCATTCAAAAGCTTTGTGTAATCGATTACACATATTTGGTAATCGATTACCAGTGTTTGTTTCTGAAAAATCTAAAGATGTAACTCTTCAAAAAGGTTTTGACTCTTTCAAATGGGTTTTAAGCTTTTCTAAACGATATAACTCTTCTGAATGGCTTTCTTGACCAGACATGAAGAGTCTATAAAAGCAAGACTTTGTTTTGCATTTTAAAATCAATTATTCCAAGTCTTTTTAACAAATCTCTTACAATCCTTTACAAGCCTTGAATCTCTTTGAACTTCTTCTTCTTCTTTGTACCAAAAGTTTTCTGAAGTTTTCTGGTTTTCTAAACCTTTAAAACTTGTGCTATTCATCCTTTTCATTCTCTTCTCCCTTTGCCAAAAATAATTCACCAAGGACTAATCGCCTGAATTCTTTCTGTGTCTCTCTTCTCCCTTTTCCAAAAGAAAGAAGGACTAACCGCCTGAATTCTTTTGTGTCTCCCTTCTCCCTTGTCAAAGAATTCAAAACGACACAGTCTGAGAAATCTTTTGATTCTTCCCATTCCCTAATACAAAAGCGTTCAAAGGTTTAACCGCCTGAGAATTCTTTTGTATCCCCATTCACAAAGTATCAAAGGTGTAACAGCCTGAAATCTTTGTCTTAACACCTTGGAGGGTACATCCTTTGTGGCACAAGTAGAGGGTACATCTACTTGGGTTTGACTGAGAACAAGAGAGGGTACATCTCTTGTGGATCAGTTCTAGTGGAGGGTACATCCACTAGGTTCAAAGAGAACAAGGGAGGGTACATCCCTTGTGGATCTTTTCTTGTAAATGGTTTTTTACAAGGTTGAAAGAAATCCCAAGGACCGCAGATTGCTTGGAGACTGGAGGTAGGCACGGGTTTGTGCTGAACCAGTATAAAAATCCTTGTGTGTTTGTTTTCTTCTTCTCTACTTTTTTACTTTCCACTGTGTATTTAATTTCCGCCTTTACTTTCTGTTAAGTTTCTTTTTTATTCCTCTTTCTCTTAAAAATTTAGTAAAAGCCTTAAAAGAGTAATTTTTAATTAGTAAAGGTTTAAGAATAATTAATTCAACTCCCCCTTCTTAATTATTCTGAGGCCACTCGATCCAACAAGTGGTATCAGAGCAGGTTTCTTGTAGGATGTCCTCCTCAAATCCCTTATTTCCTGAAGGAAATTCTATTCACAGACCACTCATTTTCAATGGTGAGGGTTACCATTATTGGAAAACCCGCATGCAAATATTCATTGAAGCCATAGATCTAAATATATGGGAAGCAATAGAATTAGGACCACATATACCCACTATAGTAGATGTAAGCACAAGTACTTCAACCAAAAAACCAAGAGATCAGTGGACAGAAGAAGATAGGAGAAAAATCCAGTACGATCTCAAAGCCAAAAATATCATCACTTCAGCCCTAGGGATAGATGAGTACTTTAGAGTGTCAAATTGTACTAATGCCAAGGATATGTGGGATACTCTTCAGTTAACCCATGAAGGAACCACAGATGTAAAAAGGTCTGGAATAAATACCCTTACCCATGAATATGAGTTATTTAGGATGAACCCAAATGAAAATATCCATAGTTTGCAAAAGAGATTTACACATATAGTAAACCATCTTGCATCCTTAGGAAAAATCTTTCCCAATGAAGATTTAATTAATAAAGTATTAAGATGTCTAAGTAGGGAATGGCAGCCCAAGGTAACTGCTATTTCTGAAAGCAAAGATATATCTTCCATGTCTCTTGCCACTTTGTTTGGTAAATTGCAGGAACACGAGATGGAACTTCAACATCTCAATAGGAATGAAGAAAATGACAAAAAGAAGAGAAGCATAGCCCTTAAAGCCTCATCTTCAATACAGAAAGAAAACGAAGAAGAAGATTCAGATGATGAAGAAGATTTTTCTTTCTTTGTTAAGAAATTTTAGAAATTCATCAAGAAAAGAAGAATTGACAGGCGTCATAATTTCAATAATGGAAGAAAATCACAAGATGATTCTCAAGTCCTTAGGTGCTACAAATGTAATCAAATTGGTCACATCAAGGCCAACTGTCCATCAAATGAAGAATGGCCAGAGAAAAGTGAAAATAAAAGATTTGATGAAAGAAGAACTAAGAAAGCATACATTGCATGGGATGACAATGATTCATCCGATAGTTCAGAAAAGGAGATTAATCTTTTAACCAAAGATTATGAAAGTGACGAGAACATCTCTCAATGATGAAAAACAAGGAGAAAAAGAATGATTCTCATCTTTGAAGATATAGACACTTCAATCCTGAAAAAGGTAATATCAAAACCATTATCTTATTAAAATTTCTCTTAAAGTTGAAATTTTCATTCAAACAATTTGACTATGATGACTAACAATTCTTTACTTGTTTGTCTTTTGATTGATTGAAATAATGAGTATATTTGCTTGATTGATTTCATTCTATTTGCATAAAATATTCATTCATTTAATCAAGTAAAATCAATATTCTTCATACTTGTGTTGTAATTGTTCGTGATAAAACTGATTATCTTCATGATTTGAATATTTTTGCATGACATGATATGTAAATAATTGAAAATTAGTCATAACGTATTTTCAAATATAGTATTTTTTTTAAAAAAAATAGTTTTCAAAACTTCTTCTCTCCTAGAAAGCTTTCTGTTTTTGTTTTCTGGCTAAAATAACCACTGGTAATCGATTACCATAATAGTGTAATCGATTACAAGCAGTTATTACTGGCAAAGTTGCTCTCTGGTAATCGATTACCATATTTGTGTAATCGATTACGACGCGTCCCTGCACCTATATATTCAAATTTCAAATTCTGAAACCTCCAACCTTTCATTCTCTCGAAAACCCTCGCCCCCAATTTTTCTTCCAGCCATATCTCACTCAATTCTTATCCAAATCACTCCCCACAAAGCCCAAACTTCATCTTTTTTCAATATCTTTCATTTGAACCGATTGAAATCCCAAAAAAACTCTTCAAATGGCGGAACCATCGAAAAAGCGCAAAGGAACTTCGAGTCGTAGTTAGCAGCATTCTGGGTCACAGGAAGCTCCAATTCCTCCCTCCATTCCCTCTGGGTCATTATCCTCATCAGAGGAACAGCGTACACGGTACACAAATCTCTTTTCCTCTCGTTCCATTGTAGACCCAAAATTCATAGATATGGAGTTATTCTCTAATGAGAATTTTGAATGCTTCCAAGCATTTGAAAACTCCAATCTTATTCCATTCATGTCTCTGAAATTACCTGTCTATTCTGAGTTAGTTAAAGCTTTTTATTCAAATTTAGAAATTCATGAAGATGTTCTAATGTCTAAAATCTATGGGATTAAGATGGTCATTGACCAATCCCTATTCTATGATTTAACAAAATTGCCTAGTGAAGGTGTGCCTTTTGAGGGTGCACTGATTGATGAATGGAAATTCGATTTCTCTGTGCATGATGCTCGCCGGTTGGTTTGCACCAACCAAGCGGATATGACCGGAAGACTTCTTGCCGGTTCATTGGCTTTTGAAAGCCGCATCCTCCATTACCTTATTGTTCGCATTTTGCTTCCTAGATCTTCAAACCTTGCCCAGGTTTCTGAAGAAGATCTCATTGTCATGTGGGCCTTTCATAAAGGTTTACAAATTGTTTGGTCACATCTTGTTAGATATCGCATGCATAAGGCATTGCGATTGAATGCCCCATTGCCTTATCCTCACCTTGTTACCCTCTTCCTTCAACATTTCAACATCCCTCTTGATTTTGAACCTTATATTCCAATCAAGAGATCATTCCTTATAGGCGCTTCAGTCATAGCATCCTTTGGCTATACTAAGGAGCATGATGGATCATGGGTAAAGAAGGGTGCTAGAAACATTGGTGAAGAAGGACATGAGGGAGAAGATTCAACTCTTCTGTCGAAGATTTTGGAAAAGTTTGATGGTCTTCAAACCTTTGTTGGTGAGAGGTTTGATACTTTGGAACTGCAAGTGGATATGCGCTTCAATGAAATGGAGTCAAGAATGACTAAGGTTGAAGAAGATGTATCTTACATCCGGTCAAGCTTTGATCTTCCACCACCGCCGCCACCATCATCTTAGACTTATATTTTAATATTAGTACTTTGATTTTCAGCCTTGTATTTTGGCAATATTATTATACTATTTGAACAATTTACTATTTCCCTATTTGCATGGTGTTTGAACAATTATTAAGTATGTTATTTGACTATGTGGAGTTTTTAATTTATCTATGCATGGTTGTTTGCTTCATGGTTTCATGGTTCTTGCTTCATGATTTGGTTGATATTTTTTATGAACATTGTATGGATGTTTAAATTAAATTTATTTGATACGCACTTTTGCTTTTTGTTGATGCCAAAGGGGGAGATAAATGGGATTAAATCAAGAATTCACATGAGTAATCATCTTATTTTTTAAGATAAGCATAAATTCAAAAACAAAGGGGGAGCATTTATAAGAGTGATCGACTAGGAAAAAGTGTGTGTGTGTTTCTTGATTTCAGAAGTTGTCATCATCAAAAATGGGGAGATTGTGGAAGCAAAGCTTCATGATGAATCAAAAATGATTCAAAGGTGTTTTGATGATAACAATGATGACAACAAAAGATGATGACAAAAGTGATGAACAAAAAGCTCAAGAGAATCAAAGAACATCCATCTCAAGAAAATCTAGAACAAGTCAAAGAGTTCAAGAATCAAGAAGAATTCAAGACTCGAGAAGAAAGCCTACAAACAAGAATCAAGATTCAAGTTCTCAAGAATCAAGATCAAGATTCAAGACTCAAGAGATTCAAGATCTCAAGAATAATCAAGATCAAGATTCAGGACTCTAGATTCAAGAATGAAGAAAAAACTCAATCAAGATAAGTATTAAAAAGTTTTTCAAAACATTCAATAGCACATGAGTTTTTGACAAAACCTTTACCAAAGAGTTTTTACTCTCTGGTAATCGATTACCATATTGTTGTAATTGATTACCAATAGCAAAATGAGTTTGAAAATGTTTTCAAACTGAATTTACAACGTTCCAAATATTTTCAAAAGGCTGTAATCGATTACAATGTTTTGATAATCGATTACCAGTGCCCTTGAACGTTGAAATTCAAATTTAAATGTGAAGAGTCACATTGTTTCATTCAAAAGCTTTGTGTAATCGATTACCAGTGTTTGTTTCTGAAAAATCTAAAGATGTAACTCTTCAAAAAGGTTTTGACTCTTTCAAATGGGTTTTAAGCTTTTCTAAAAGATATAACTCTTCTGAATGGCTTTCTTGACCAGACATGAAGAGTCTATAAAAGCAAGGCTTTGTTTTGCATTTTAAAATCAATTATTCCAAGTCTTTCTAACAAATCTCTTACAATCCTTTACAAGCCTTGAATCTCTTTGAACTTCTTCTTCTTCTTTGTACCAAAAGTTTTCTGAAGTTTTCTGGTTTTCTAAACTTTGAAAACTTATGCTATTCATCCTTTTCATGCTCTTCTCCCTTTGCCAAAAAGAATTCACCAAGGACTAATCGCCTGAATTCTTTTTGTGTCTCTCTTCTCCCTTTTCCAAAAGAAGGAAGGACTAACCGCCTGAATTCTTTTGTGTCTCTCTTCTCCCTTGTCAAAGAATTCAAAACGACACAGTCTGAGAAATCTTTTGATTCTTCCCATTCCCTAATACAAAAGAGTTCAAAGGTTTAACCGCCTGAGAATTTTTTTGTATCCCCATTCACAAAGTATCAAAGGTGTAACAGCCTGAGATCTTTGTCTTAACACATTGGAGGGTACATCCTTTGTGGCACAAGTAGAGGGTACATCTACTTGGGTTTGATTGAGAACAAGAGAGGGTACATCTCTTGTGGATCAGTTCTAGTGGAGGGTACATCCACTAGGTTCAAAGAGAACAAGGGAGAGTACATCCCTTGTGGATCTTTGCTTGTAAAAGGTTTTTTACAAGGTTGAAAGAAATCCCAAGGACCGCAGGTTGCTTGGGGACTGTAGGTAGGCACGGGTTTGTGCTGAACCAGTATAAAAATCCTTGTGTGTTTGTTTTCTTTTTCTCTACTCTTTTACTTTCCGCTGTGCATTTAATTTCCACCTTTACTTTCTGTTAAGTTTCTCTTTTATTCCTCTTTCTCTTAACAATTTAGTAAAAGCCTTAAAAGAGTAATTTTTAATTAGTAAAGGTTTAGGAATAATTAATTCAACCCCCCCTTCTTAATTATTATGAGGCCACTCGATCCAACAATAACAAGGATAATGCATACTCAAGTGTTTCCTCTCAAAACATCTTAACGTGATTGTCAAGGACGAAGTCTCTCTTTATTCGTAATAGAAGTACAACAAGAAAGATTATCAACCAGTTTAACTAGACATGATTGGAAGATGAGCAACTAATAACAAGATGAACACTCGATTGATTAGGAGATAATAATTTTGAATAAAAAAAATGATCACTTATTCAGAATCAACAACAATATTTCAATGAATTCTAGAAACAAAAACATGACCACAATGTACACCCATATGAAGACATTAACAATCGCTTGATTGTGATAGAAACATCAGTAATCCAATTGTTTGATGTAGTCTCATAACACAGAGAATTAATTATACTCAGGCTTTCAAGTGTAATCAATTTATTTGACTTAAGCACGCAACCTAAAGAATAGGTTGCACTAGAATTAGAAGGTACGATCAAAAGAGTATTCCTTATGAAATATAACTTGATATGAGTCATCCAACTATAGAGTATTAGCATTACTAAGAGCAAGAAATCACAAACAACCATACTATCTATGCAATTAAGGTAGAACACCATACTACAAGTATATATACTTAGAATTATAAGGTTCCTATAACAAGTATACAACGTAAATTTAAGAAGTAAGAATTAAACAATTAATAAGGATGTATTGAGGAATCACAAGCTTCAATAACTACATTCACGACTACACACAAAATAAAGGGAGTTAAGTAGTCATGCGTTTACACATCAAGAAAGACACACTCACCCAAAATATATATATGGTCCAAAAGGTTCTTGCAACACTAATCCACGCATCAAAGGAGAAATAAGCTAACTAACAACATACACACAGGATGATAAAGGTTCATTAACACATTATCAATCAATATCAAGACTACTTACATCATCCAATGGCTTGCCATAATGTCCAACCGCACTTCGCAAATTATAGAGATGGCCAGTCTCATAACTCATGACTCAATAATAGATTTATGGTATAGCAGACATTAAGGATGCAAGGCACATACAAGCATTATTATTAAGTCCTATTTAATCATGTAGGAGAAAATACAATTAATAATTCAAGCATGCTCAACAAAAGTACTCATAAGTAACCACACAGAGTGCACGCCAGAATATGGTAAGCACATAACACACTGGCCGAAAGGTTCGACCTGCTCTGATACCACTAAATGTGACACCCTCTACCCCTCTCATATATACTAATAAGGAAAAAAAATTCAAATATTAATTAAAATTATTTTTAAAACATTTTTTTTACAAGTCTCTCAAAGGGGAAAAAGGCTCACATACATTTTCTTCTACATCATATTCAAACTTTGAGCACTAAATGTGACACCCTCTACCCCTCATATATATACTAATAAGGAAAAAATTCAAATATTAATTAAAAGTATTTTTAAAACATTTTTTTTTACAAGTGTCTCAAAGGGGAAAAAGGCTCACATTCATTTTCTTCTACATCATATTCAAACTTGTCCAAATAAATAATAAAGTATTCTCGACTCAAACAAGGTCGTCTAAGCTTCATACAATTAATATAAAACCTATATCCTAATATCACATCCTATCAGAACGTTGTGTTCCCGTGTCCCCTAGCATGAGGTTCTTCATAGTCATCCACCTATTCATCTGCTCCCCAAACACAAGTTCAAGATCATCACAGGATCCAACACAACAACACACAGAGAGTGAGTTATCACATTCCTAGCTAATAGAGAAACAAGACAATTAAATATACATATTATATAAATGAGATACCACTTGCTTAAACATAGCTCACGTAACTTCACCACTTCGTCATTCAAAATTCACTTTTCAATCATCAATCAGATCACACAAGAATCTCACACTTTGATCAAGATATAATAACACATCAATTAGCAAACATATGCAACAGTTATGCTAAGACTCAATCCTATATGCAATGTGGTACCATGTCAGTGAAAAACCACCCTGGGGCGCTTAGGAGTACATAACAAGACACACCACACCATGGGTTTGTCAGGTCACTCTCACTAAGTAAGATCATAGGGAGACCAGTCAGAGTCACGATGTTTTGAGAGAATGTTCCAACCATATGGGATCAGTATAGGCTTAAAGAAGCACTCAAACCCGGTGACCCCCAAAGCCTACACTCCGAAGAGTCCATCAGGGCCTCTCCCTCCTGATTCAGGTCCAACCCCTAAAATAATTTTTGCATGCAGACACTGCTCATGAATTATACAATAGCCACGACCTTACACTCGTTTTTAAACACGTTCAACACAATTGCGCTACGATTTAACATTGGTTCCTAAATAGGAAACCTACATTTTCTCTTTAACACTGCGCATCAACGCTTTTCTCAAGATAACGCTGGTCGGGTTATTGTACAATTCATAGCTTACAACACAAGTAATTTCATATCAAGTGTTAACTACACACTTATCCACAACTAGAACTCATTCACAATTTCACATCTCATAGTGTCACAATCCACCATCACATGTTTACACATATCTCACAAATTAACACATGTTCAACTTTACACTTATACTCAATCTCAATAACAATATTGTAATTTCAAAGCAACATGTTATTCTACAATTCATCACATACTCACAATTTGAATCATCATTTCATATCCTCAATATAACAATTTATATGAAAGACTATCACAATATGAGGACTAAAACCCCTCAAATAATATTACACAATTATATCAAAATCATAGGTCGAAATATACAAATATCAAGAGCACAATTTATCAAGCAATTTTCATTAGGACATTAATATTTTATTTATAATCATAAAGGAAAAATTGCAATTTTACAAACATCCCAAAATAAAACCCCAATTTAATCCTCTAAGGATCCATACACATGTTCTCACTAATCCCCAACCGTGAATAACTCATCCCTTACCTCTAAGCGGACTCACGTGTCTTCCCACATCGATAGGATCATCTCTAACGTTTCCTTAAGATTTCTCCAATTTTTCCTCTGACTGCTCCGATGGAGTTCTCAAACGTCAGAGTAATGGAGAAAGGATTAAAGCATTCATTTGAACTATCTTCATACGATTCCTTTTTCTCCCTCCACGAATTTTATCTCGCATATCCCAACGGTCAAAGTGTGAGAAACTGAATTTCGAACAATATATCCAAATATTACGACAATCCAACGGTTAACGAAACCGAGATCGTAGTTTTACCAAGACAGCTCTGGGTTTCTGCGGGAAAGAAAAATGCTACAAGGCGAGGGGTATTTCTCTTAGCTCAGACGTGATATCAAAATTCCCAACGGTAAGAATGCTCGGAAATGGGTTGCGAAGATGCTATTTAAATTTCACGACGATCCAACGTTTAATGGGTCCAAGATCATCATTTTTCTGAGACAGGTTTGATGGCTTGCAGGAAAAAGAGAGGGTTTTGGGAGAGGAAGAGAGAAAAAACGAAATTGGTAGGCAGAGGAGGCTGAGAAGTCAGTCTGAAAACTGACCTAGCATGTCGCTGTTTATAACTAGGGGTATTCACGACCTATTATTTACTTTATTTATTTATTTTTATTATTTTATAAGAAAAGAAACTCTATTTTATTCTCCATCAAATAAATAATAAAATACCCTTATTATTTGTCTCAAACCATTATTTTATTATAACTATTTTTCTTTATTTATTTAATTATAAAACATCATTATTCTCTAAAATTTTATATACGAAAAAATGGGATGTTACAAGCACCAGGTGGTCTAGTGGACAATGATCGTAGACGTGAGGCTTTGTGTGTCCGCTTCACGGCAGACGGCGAAGCCAATGTGTCCGAAGTAGGAGGAAGAGAAGGAAGAGGAGGAGGAGGAGGAGGAGGAGGAAGAGTGGAGGCAGGTCGAAAACCCATGATCTTTTATACAATGACATACAAAATAAGATTAATGAAAAGAGGATCAGCCATAAGTTTTTTTTGGAAGACAAAAGTATAATATTATTAAACAAAACCCCACCACATAAGGAGACAAGACAAATTAACCAAAGGACTCTGAAAGATTGGTAGTTGTGCTTTTTAATTTGTATTTGGGGCAACCATGTTATAAAAAGTCTATTACATGTAATCAACAGTCAATGTATACTTGATGAAATATAAATACTATATCTTCATAAATACACATGTACATGGCATCCTTAGGACCTCATCCATGTTTTCTTTGATATTGATTTTCTTTTTTGCAGAAAACAAAGAGGGGAACAAGCAACAATTTGAAGGTTGTACATTCAGGAACTAAAGAATTCAAAATAACTAGTAATAAGAGGGATTTGTTTTTGGGATTTTCGAAGCACCAAGAGCGGCTACGCAAGAAGCTTGCACTTGAGGAGGGAAGGATATTTGCAGCTAATGAACAACTTTCTTAACTATTTGTCCTTTAGATTTTACTATTTCTTTTTGCTAATATGTAAATATAAATATTATAAGGCTATGGCTTATGGACATGGTCATTTTTACCTCTAACAATCTTAGAAGTAAATATAGACCATGTTTTTACGCGATACCCTTATACCATTTATATTTACATATTAGCAAAAAGAAATAGTAAAATCTTAAAGACAAATAGTTAAGAAAGTTGTTCATTAGCTGCAAATATCCTTCCCTCCTCAAGTGCAAGCTTCTTGCGTAGCCGCTCTTGGTGCTCCGAAAATCTCAAAAACAAATCCCTCTTATTACTAGCTATTTTGAATTCTTTAGTTCCTGAATGTACAACCTTCAAATTGTTGCTCGTTCCCCTCTTTGAGAATGAGGATGATCTTCATAGGACTTCATCCAGCTGATGTTTGTCGCCAGTTTCATCATCCACCACCCTTTTCTTCTGTGCCTTCTCACGTTTGCTATTGTTAAACCCATATTTATGCCTTCTTCCCTTCATGTCTTGTTTTATCACAACTTTAGCTGAATCTCCTATCTTCAGCATAGTTGAATCTCCCGTCTTATTCTCCAATGACACACTTATGGAAGCAAAGCTTCATGATGAATCAACAATGATTCAAAAGTGTTTTGATGATAACAATGATGACAAAGGTGATGAACAAAAAGCTCAAAAGATCAAAGAACAACTCAAGTGAATCAAAGAACATCTCAAGTGAATCAAGAATAGGTCAAGAGTTCAAGAATCAAAGAGAATTCAAGACTCAAGAAGAAAGCCTAGAATCAAGAATCAAGAATCAAGAATCAAGACTCAAGATCTCAAGAATCAAGATCAAGATTCAAGACTCAAGATTCAAGAATGAAGAAAAGACTCAATCAAGATAAGTATTAAATTTTTTTTTCAAAACTTTGAATAGCACATGAGTTTTTGACAAAACCTTTACCAAAGAGTTTTTACTCTCTGGTAATCGATTACCATATTGTTGTAATCGATTACCAATAGCAAAATGAGTTTGAAAAAGTTTTCAAACTGAATTTACAACGTTCCAAATATTTTCAAAAGGCTGTAATCGATTACAATGTTTTGGTAATCGATTACCAGTGTCCTTGAACGTTGAAATTCAAATTTAAAAGTGAAGAGTCACATTGTTTCACTCAAAAGCTTTGTGTAATCGATTACACTTATTTGGTAATCGATTACCAGTGACTGTTTCTGAAAAATCAAAAGATGTAACTCTTCAAAAAGGTTTTGACTTTTTCAAATGGGTTTTAAGTTTTTCTAAAAGTTATAACTCTTCTGAATGACCTTCTTGACCAGACATGAAGAGTCTATAAAAGCAAGGCTTTGTTTTACTTTTCAAAAAAAAAAATCTTATACAATCCTTTACAAGCCTTGAATCTCTTTGAACTTCTTCTTCTTCTTCTTTGTATTAAAAGCTTTCTGAAGTTTTCTGGTTTTCTAAACCTTGAAAACTTGTGCTATTCATCTTTCCATTCTCTTCTCCCTTTGCCAAAAAGAATTCGCCAAGGACTAACCGCCTGAATTCTTTTTGTGTCTCTCTTCTCTCTTTTCCAAAAGAACAAGGGACTAACCGCCTGAATTCTTTTGTGTTTCCCTTCTCCCTTGTCAAAGAATTCAAAACGACATAGTCTGAGAATTCTTTTGATTCTTCCCATTCCCTAATACAAAAGCGTTCAAAGGTTTAACCGCCTAAGAATTCTTTTGTATCCCCATTCACAAAGTATCAAAGGTGTAACAGCCTGAGATCTTTGTCTTAACACATTGAAGGGTACATCCTTTGTGGTACAAGTAGAGGGTACATCTACTTGGGTTTGACTGAGAAAAAGAGAGGGTACATCTCTTGTGGATCAGTTCTAGTGGAGGGTATATCCACTAGGGTTTCAAAGAGAACAAGGGAGGGTACATCCCTTGTGGATCTTTGCTTGTAAAAAGATTTTTACAAGGTTGAAAGAAATCCCAAGGACCACAGGTCGCTTGGGGGTTGGAGGTAGGCACGGGTTGTTGCCGAACCAGTATAAAAACTCTTGTGTGTTTGTTTCCTTCTTCCCTACTCTTTTACTTTCCGCTGTGCATTTTAATTTCCGCTTTTACTTTCTGTTAAGTTTCTCTTCTACTCCATATTCTCTTAACAACAAAAGTAAAAGCCTTAAAAGAGTAATTTTTTAATTAGTAAAGGTTTAGGAATAATTAATTCAACCCCCTCTTTCTTAATTATTCTGAGGCCACTCGATCCAACAACACTTTGATGGCCTGTATCTCTTTTCTTCATATGTTCTAGTGGTTCAGCTTCAGAATGCATAGAGTAATCAGAATTTTCCAGTGATCACCAAAGGCTTCTGCATCAGCATTGACACTCTCTACCTTCTTTGGTTTATGCTTCTGTGTTGCATTTCGTGCTTCCTCCTTATAATTCTCAAATTTATTGGAGGTCTCACTAGAAGGATCAGCATCAATCCGTGCCTGTTCCTCCTCTACCAGCTCAATATCTTTCGTTTCACCTTTTCTTTTGTAAACTACACTATAATTTACAAAACAAAAGTTGAAAGGAAAGATATTGAGCTGGTAGACGAGGAAGAAGCACAGATTGGTGTTGATCGTTCTAGTGCAACCTCTAATAAAGCTGAGATTTATAACGAGGAAGCACGGAATGCAGCACAAAAGCATAAACCAAAGAGGGTGGAGAGTGCCAATGCTGATGCAGAAGCCTTTGGTGATCACTGGAAAATTCTGATTTCTTTATGCATTCTGAAGCTAAAGCACTAGAACATATGAAGAAAAGAGATACAGGCCATCAAAGTGTGTCATTAGAGAATAAGACAGGAGATTCAACTATGCTGAAGATAGGAGATTCAGCTAAAGTTGTGATAAAACAAGACATGAAGGGAAGAAAGCATAAATATGGGTTTAACAACAATAAACGTGAGAAGACAGAGAAGAAAATGGCGGTGGATGATGAAACTGGCGACAAACATGAGCTGTATGAAGTCCTAAGGATACCATCTAAAACAAAAAACCGATGCCTCAATCAGAGAAAAATGTAGTTGTCACTTACTTGCTTTGGTGACCTCTGTCTCTGTAGAAAATTACATTAGACGATGTTAATCAATTCTCCTTCATCATGATCATTTCGATTAGCATGAACGTCGTTAGCTTCTTCTTCTCCGAAAACATTACGAGTGATTTGAGCGGTCAAAGGACTAACACAGGTGTCCATGTATGAATCATCATCTTCTACATTAACACCAACTGTTTTGCCCTGCAGAACCACGCACCACCTTTCATCACAAGGGTCTTGCACGTAAAATACTTGTCTAGCTTGTTCTGCCATGATGAAAGGGTTATTGTGGTAACCAAGTTTCTTTAGGTCTACCAGCGTAAATCCTATATCATCGGTGCACACACCAGTGTTGCTGTCAACCCATTTACATTTGAAAACACATACCGTAAATTTCACACAGTTAAGCTCCCAAATTTCATCAATGAACCCAAAGTAAGGGATGGAAGCTACACAGGGATTGGCGTCATTGACACTTGCAAAGTGTTGAGATTCAACCCTTAGGGTGACCCCGCTGTTCTGCATTGTACTTTTGTCATCTTGTGCTTTTGTGTAAAATGAATACCTGTTTATGTTGTATCTTTGCCAGGTTATAACATTTCTTTTAGGCCCATCTGCTAGCTTTCTTAATGTTTCTGAGGCATTCTTATCTGCAAAGATTGTATCTTTAAACCAATCACAGAAAGTCTTGTTATGCTTTTTCAACATCCAATTCTTTGACATTTTCGGATTATTCTGTTTGACACTAAAGCTTCATGCTTAACTATTTATGGCAAAACTTCATTACTGTTGTTCAAGACATACAAGTGAGCTTGTAACAAATCTTTTACACTTGGAGTGATCACATGCAGTCCTCTTGAACCCTTACCACCCACTCTGTCATCATGCCGAGACTCAGGAAGCCCAACAGGTTTAGCCTTCTCTAAGTATTCTGAACAAAATTCAATGGCTTCTTCTACAATGTACCTCTCAACAATAGATGCTTCTGGACGATATAGATTCTTTGTATACCCTTTTAAGATCTTCATGTATCGCTCAATTGGGTACATCCACCGTAGACAAACAGGACCACAACATTTGATTTCTCTGACCAGATGCACAATCAAGTGAATCATGATGTCAAAGAAAGCAGGGGGAAAATACATCTCCAGCTGGCACAGTATAATTGCGGCC
The DNA here is from genome assembly GCF_004193775.1 of Glycine soja. Taxonomy (NCBI): domain Eukaryota; kingdom Viridiplantae; phylum Streptophyta; class Magnoliopsida; order Fabales; family Fabaceae; genus Glycine; species Glycine soja. The sequence continues at coordinate 34,893,340 of NC_041010.1, forward strand.
TCATTTTCCAACTCATCAAACATGACTGGATCAATGACTTTGCTACATATAGCATGGAAGAAAAAGCACAGGCGAGTTATCGTTAACCTGACTTTGTTTGGCAAGATGTCTTGTATAGCCATGGCTAACAATTGTTGCATGAGCACGTGACAATCGTGAGACTTTAACCCTACAAGCTTAAACTCCTTCAACTGCACAAGGCTCTTAATATTTGAATAGTATCCTTGTGGAACCTTCACCCGACGAAGACACTGACAAAACTTATCTTCTCCTTCATGGACAAAGTATGGCAGGCTGGGGGCAAGTAAATTTTCTTCCCATCAGACCTTGGATACAACTGTGATCGTATACCCATATCAGCTAGATCTTGACGGGTATTCAAGTCATCCTTCGTCTTGCCTTGAATGTTAAGGAGCGTCCTAATCACACTGTCACAAACATTTTTCTCCACATGCATAACATCAATAGAATGTCTAACGTCAAGATCACACCAGTACGGAAGATCAAAGAAAATGGACCTCTTCTTCCATATGCAACTTTGACTTTTATCCTTCTTTTGGGTCTTCCCAAATACAGTATTCAGGTGTTGAACCCGCTGATATACCTGCTCACCAGTCAACGGTATCGGCACAATATCATGCTCTTGACTTCCATTAAAAGCTTTTCTCACTCGTCTGTAAGGATGATTGGGTGTTAGAAAGCGGCGATGCCTACTTTGGACTGTTTTTCTCCTATGTTTAAGTTGTATGTAACTTGTATTTTCTTCACAGATGGGGCATGCATGATGACCCTTAACATTGTAACCGCTGAGATTCCCATATGCTGGAAAGTCATTAATGGTACAAAAAAGCATTGCACGCATTTCAAAGGTCTCCTTGCGAAACGCATCAAACACTACAACCCCCTCGTCCCACAACTTTCTCAGATCTTCAACCAACGGACTTAGATAAACATCAATGTCATTTCCTGGCTGTCTTGGGCCCGATATCATCATAGACAACATCATGTATTTTCACTTCATGCACAACCAAGGAGGCAAATTGTAAATTACTAGCAGAATTGGCCATGAACTGTGTTGAGTGCTTAAGGTGCCATATGGATTCATTCCATCACTGGCTAGTCCAAGTCTAAGATTTCTTGGCTCATTCCCGAAATCCGGATACAAACCATCAATCTTCTTCCACTGGGAGCAATCTGCCGGATGATGGACCATTCCATCAGAAATCCTTCCATTTGCATGCCATGTAAGGTTTTTTGCGTCGTCCTCGTTAGCAAAAAGACGCTTAAACCTTGGAATGATAGGCAGATACCACAAAACCTTTGCTGGCAGGCCCTTCTGTGACTTTTCATCATAATTGCTTTCCTCGTCATTCTTCACTTTGTACCGTGAAGTCCCACAGATAGGGCATTTGGACATTTCTTGGAATTCATGCCTGTACAATATGCAATCATTGGGGCAAGCATGAATCTTCTGATACTCTATACCCATCGGACACAATATCTTTTTCGCCTTATAGTAACTTTTAGGCAATGTGTTGTCCTCTGGAAGCAGATTATGCACTACCTCAAGCAGTGAGGTGAAAATTTTTTCACTCCACCCATACCTGGCCTTCATATTAACCAGACTTAACACAGTAGACAATAGGGTTAAGAAATTCTTGCACCCTGCATACAAAGGCTTCTTAGAATCACTCTACAATCCTTCATACACAGGGGCGTGTGCTTGCTGGAAAGACTCTTGTCCAAGGTCACGAATCATGTCCTATAACCGATCTCCCATTTCTATGTCAAACGGTTCAGATTGGGACCCACTCTGCATGTCTATGACTTCACCATGCCATATCCACGTTGTGTAATTCTTCTTAATCCCATCACACAATAGATGGTCCCGTATGTCATCGAGTAATTGTCGTCTTCCATTCAAACAGTTGATGCAAGGACAATAATATTTTCCTTCTTCATTCGGTCGACCTCTTTTTGAAGCAAATTGCAAGAACTGTTCGACGCCATCCTCATATTCTGGGCTCATGCGACTTTCATTCATCCAAATTTGATCCATCTAAGCAATTCCATGCATGAAAATCTCACTTTTTTATTTATAGGTGTGGCCCTATCCCATTTAGGAAAACTGTTTTTTATGTTAGCTTCAAACGTCAAGGTTACCATTATTTACAAAAATTTGACTAAATATTGGTAGCATTTCGCATTGGTCTCCAAGTACACGACATGACATTGGTGAAATGAATTTCCCGATAATCAAGTATGCACTCAGAGAACAACTTGAAATGCATTGAACCGAAATTTAATCAAATTAATGAAAATAATAATAAGCTTCACGAATGAATCTAACATAAAAATACCAGTCTCCCCAAACTGTTCAAACGGACAATTCAAGACTAAATACAATGACTAATGCAAACTGTCCGCAAGAGTCATTGCATTCAGTCTTAAATGGGAATTTAAGGTTCACTCTGCATGAACAACAGTTGTTTATATAGCAAATTACACTGATCACATACAAGAACATACAAAAGGTAAAATTTAATTACAGGCAAATATAGACATCAACAGTTATTTATGTATCTAATTTAAAATGCTGGGTTTGAAGGGTGCTTATGCTTTATTATTGTCGTTGGGTATATGCCTGTGTGTGTGTGTGTGTGTGTGGCTATTTGTTGTTGTTGTTGTGTGTGTGTGTGTGTGTGTGTCTGTTTGTGGTTTTGTGTGTGTGTATGTGTGTGTGTGCGTGGTTATGTATATGTATGTGTTTGTGGCTGTGTGTGTGTGGTTATGTATGTGTATATGTCTATGGTTGTGTGTGTGTGTGGTTATGTATGTGTATGTGTCTGTGGCTGTGTGTGGGTCTGTGGCTGTGTGTGTGTGTGTGTGGGTCTGTGGGTGTGTGTGTGTGGCTGTGGGTTTGTGGGTGTGGGTGTGTGTGGGGGGGGGGGGGGGGTCTGTGGGTGTGTGTGTGGTTGTGTGGCTGTGTGTGTGTGTGTGTGGTTGTGTGTGTGTGTGTGTGTCTGTTTGTGATTGTGTGTGTGTGTGTGTGGTTTTGTATGTGTATGTGTGTGTGTGTGTGTGTGTCTGTGGTTTTGTATGTGTCTGTGGTTGTGTGTGTGTGTGTGTGTGTGTGGTTATGTATATGTATGTGTGTGTGTGTGTGTGTGTGGTTGTGTGTGTGTGTGTGTCTGTTTGTGGTTGTGTGTGTGTGTGTGTGGTTTTGTATGTGTATGTGTCTGTGGTGTGTGTGTGTCTTATTTCTATAATTAGGATTTCTTAATTATCATTTCTTGTTTTTATTAGATTAGGATTTCTTAATTTTTCTGCTATTTTTTTCTTGTCTTATTTCTGTAATTACCCATAGGGATTTGTGAAACCCCTACACTATGTATTGTACCTTTTACATGATTGCAAATTATCCATTCAAGAATAGAAGTGGATAATTTTGATGTAGAAGAAAAGAAATTACTTCGACTTCCCTTCACCATTTGGATAAGCCTTTCTCTGCAGTTTTAGTTTTCCTCCTCGATTGATCTTTATTATTATTTAGCCCCAATGCCTGGATAGGACTAGTAAGCAAGGCAAGGCAAAGAATGTGAGTAACTGAGGGAGGCAGAATAGAATTGGAAAGGGGGGGAGACAAACAACAAAACCATCAGAAAGATGGTTGAATATTCTAAGGTGCTGATAGCTGAACAATACAGAGTAGGATCAAAAACATATTATGCACCCTGTCTTGGGAGTTTTTTTTGTCTCTAACCATGGGAGATGAGATGCCATTAGAATTAGTCGTATTGGATTTAGCAAGAAGATTGTAAATATATTGGCTCTAAGTGACAAGTAGAGAACCATCAGAAAGATGCTTTACTTCAATGCCTAAAAAGTAATCAAGATGGTCAAGCTGTTTTAGGGCCAAGACTAATTTCAATCGAGTGATCAATTGTTGGATTAAAATAGGAGAGTTCCCTATAAAAATAATATCATCAAAGTAGACCAAAATACTGTGCAGTAACAATGATTGCTATAATTATTAATAGTGTTTCTAATATTGTCACTTGCAGTTTATTCAGCATATTTGTGGAGCTTCTGCAGGGTTGCAGGGAAAAAGATGGCAGTGGTGGTGGTTTGCTCTCACTTACTCGATTTGGAAGCATAGGAACAACATTATTTTCTCCAATGCTGTTTTTCACGGCCAGAAATTAATGGAAGATGCAGTGTTTATTTTATGGTCATGGCTCAGATGTTTGGAAAAAAAATTTCTCTTTACATTTCAATCAATGGTCCTCAAATCTCAAAGATGTTTTTCTTAGGACAACAACTTAGGAATAGAATCTGCTCCAGGTCTTATTTGACTAGTTTGGATTATTTTAGCTACTGTATCATTGTTTGTCCCGAACTACTAGTAATATGGCTCTAAATTTGTATTATCTAGTACCTCTCGTACTCATCTATAATATAATATATTATTTTTGCTGAGCAAAAAATAAAAAATCAAACTAGTAATATGGCTCTAAATCCCCTACGTTGTATCAAATCTCTAACCAACAACAGCAACCTATCAGCCTCTTGGGAAGTCATAAGGAGGAACGGTGGGAATGAAACTTTAAATGGAGGGGAAACTTATTTGATAATGAAGCTACAATGGCTGCTGAATTCCTAGAGGAAACAGTAGGGCTAGCAGTACAGCAACAAGGAGCAGACTGATGGGTTTGAAAGCAAGACTCGAGTGGAATCTATTCGACCAGAACTGCATATATGTTTCTGCTGGGGGAAATAAGGGGGGAATCAGAGGATGGGAGTTTCTCGCTTCTGTGGAGACTTAAAATACCACCTAAGGCAAAGGTATTTACATGGAGGCTCATCAAAGACCGTTTACCAACGAAGATGAATTTAAGAGGAAGACAAGTGGAGATAGCTGATCCATTGTGCCCGTTCTGTAACAATTTGGATGAAGATGCAGCGCACCTTTTCTTCAACTGCAGCAAGGTACTTCCCTTGTGGTGGGAGACAGTCTCATGGGTTAAATCAGTGGGTGCTTTCCCAAAAGAACCAAAAGACCACTTCATGCATCATAGCAGATCGAATGCTACACGAACAAGGCTTTTTGTATCACTAGAGGGTAGATTTTTATTGGGGCTTTAGCAGATGTATTAGCCATAATCTGGTTCCTAATTAAACTGTATTAGTTTTTTCTAAGGAACCATATCTATGGGATCCTATCCATGTACAAAGTACCTATGGTACTTCATCACTATTTACATAATAAAATATTTATATATTTTTGCCGGAAAAAAAACCATGTAGATGATAGCAACACACAAACAGGAGTACCAGATATCACACAGATAACAACATCAGACAATAATTCCAACCAAGAGGAAATCATGACTACAAATAGCAGATGCAATAACAGACCAAAACGCAACACACACAGGCCCAAGTACCTCAGTGACTTTGTATAAGGACCAGGGGAGCTGGAAGCCCGATAGCAGATTCTAGAATTCCATCTACTTCGCGCGTAAAGATTTTTCCACGTTTTACTTGATACCTGTGTGGTTATGCAATTTCAAAATTATGTTATAACAACTTAGCAAAATATCTTGTATGAAATGGCTATAAAAAGGGGTAATGATGAAATAAAAAGATATGAGAATTATTCCCTACAATTTACCTTTTCTTTTATTCCAGTTAGCTATCAACTGGTTCGACCTTAGCTTTTCTTTTATTCCAGTTAGCTATCAACAGACTAATAGGAAATAACAAAATACTAAACATTTATTTAATTAAATCTAATAAAAAATTTACTTCGATCACATTATTTAACAGAATACTTGCAAGGTAGGGGTGTCTTCTAAGAGCTGGAGTGTTTGGCAGCCTATTATAAGGAAGTTTGAAGCCAAGCTTGCAAAATGGAAGCAAAGAAGTCTATCTATGGGGGGCAGAATCACTCTCATTAATTCAGTTTTATCAACAAAGTGTACCATAATTCTATTTAATGGATATCCATGTAGGGAGTGTTTGTAGCCTATAGGGTGTCTATACAGGGTATGTCTATACAGGATATGAAGCATAAGGTGGACCTTGTGTGTATTCAAGAAACAAAAAAGGAGTCTTTTAATAAGCTCATCTACCAATCTATGTCGGGAGATTCCTATGTGTCTTGGGATTTTGTTCCTTCAATTCAAGCATCAGGTGGATTGTTGTGCTTGTGGAATAACTCAGATTTTCAGGTGGACGGGGACTGCAACTCTGGTTATTTCCACAGAATAATAAATTACAGGAGAGCTTTCAATGTTATTCCAGGCATCTTTATTGATGGTGTGTGGGTCCAGCAACCCAATACAGTGAAGAATGCAACTGCTAATTTTTTTCATACCAGATTTACTGAACAGGACTACTCTAGACCTTATTTGGATGGGGTTCCTTTTAATTTTATTTCTCATGGGCAAAGGGAGCAGATGACTGTCCCTGTCTCTGACCAAGAGATCAAAGAAGCTGTGTGGAGCTGTGGAGGTGATAAATGCCCTGGGCTAGATGGCCTTAATTTCAATTTTATCAAAAAAATTTGGGATGTGCTGAATCCAGAGTTTAGAAGATTTGTGGATGAGTTCTATGCTCATGGCAGCTTTCCTAGAGGCAGCAATGCTTCCTTTGTGGCATTAATTCCTAAAATGAATCACCCTCATTCCTTCAATGATTATAGACCTATATCCTTGATAGGATGTATGTATAAAGTGATAGCCAAGCTGCTGTCTAACAGATTGAGGTCTGTCATGGATGGGATAATTGATGAAAGGCAGCCAGCCTTCATTAAAGGAAGGCATATTCTCCATGGTATCTTGATCCTCAATGAGGTGGTTGAGGAAGCAAGGAGAAGTAAGAAGCCAGTGATGATCTTCAAGGTGGATTTCAAAAAGGCCTATGATTTAGTGTCTTGGTCTTTTTTGGATTACATGCTGTTTAGGTTGGGTTTCTGCCCAAAATGGAGAAGATGGATATCAGCTTGCCTCTAGTCAGCAACTACATCAACTGAAGGGAGTCTATAGTAGATTTTACTATTATGAGGTATGTTGAACTGAGTTTCTAACTAGGGTTTTGATCAAACTATTGAGATTGGACATGTTTTGCAACAATCTCTTCTATGGTTATCACTATAACATTTTAATTACATTCTTGTCTTTCTGAAATTTTAATCTTAAAAGTCTTAGTGATGCAGGCTGGGCCTTGGGCCCTTGTTTATTGCTGTTAGTCTTCAGGGTTGATGGCTTTGATTTTGACTGATGTAGCAAGAATAGAAAACAAAGTATGACGGTGTTGAATGTGTTCAGTGAAAGTGGCGTTTACTGCAGTTATAGGTTGTAGTTGTGGTGGTGGAAAGACATATTTTTGTGGTCCTATGCACTTAAAACTGTTCTTATCAGCAGAGCTATGGATAATTTGGATTTTTTTTTAAGTATGGAATATAGCAATTTGAATGCTCTTTTGTGCATTATAGTCTTCTCGTTTTTTCTACATTGTTTGTTTATGACTATGGATGAAGTTGGTAGTAGCTCTGAGTGGAGCAAAGAACAAGATAAAGCATTTGAAAATGCCTTGGCAATTCATCTTGAGGATGCTTCAGACCGATGGGAGAAGATTGTGGCTGATGTACCAGGGAAAACCTTGGAAGAGATTAAATACCACTATGAGCTCTTGGTTGAAGATGTTAACCGGATTGAATCTGGTTGTGTGCCTTTAGCATCTTATAATTCTTCTCCAGAGGGCTCAACAAGCCAAGGAGCTGGCAAGAAGGGAGGCCACTCTTGGAATAGTAACAATGAATCTAATCATGGAACTAAGGCTTCAAGATCAGATCAAGAATGGCGAAAGGGTATTGCATGGACAAAGGATGAACACAGGTTAGTTTATCTTTGCTTCAATATTTAGAAAACATATATATTCTAGTATATGTCATTTTGAACAGCACAAGGTAGGTTCGATTGCACTGTGGCAGAGGCAATTCTGACAGGAAGCTTACTTGTTACCTCTTTTGTTCATGCTTCATGATTTCCAAAAGTTAAATTGTAAAAAATGCTAAGTTTTATTTGAGCTGAGGGACTTAAAATGAACATTTTTTGAATTTGAGGGACTAAAAACATAATTAAGCCTATAGTTAAAATATCATAGCACCACTTTTCTATTGTTTAAAACAGTCCTATTTAGCAAGACAATATATAATTTTCTTTTCCTTTTACTAGGTTTGATCATCATCCCTATTATACACAAATATCTGCAAGAGCCTGTGTACTTATTTTTTTTATCAACAAAGATAATATTTTATAAATATGGAAAAGAGTACCAGAGGTACTATAATACAGCAGTATGAGTACCATAGGAATGGTTCCAGAATCAGACAGAACTAGTCTGAGAGGGAACCATTATATGGGTACTAGTAAATATACATGTATTAGTAAAAAAGTTATATCCTCTACTGATGCAAAAGCCCTGTCTAATGCTACTTGACCATTGATTAAAAGGGAAACACTATAATGGGCATTAATGCTTACCTCGAGCAAATGGCTGAGGCTTCTGATCTAATTTCTTTGGAGACGACTGTTCACCTCGAGCAAATGCTGAGGCTTCCGATCTGAGAACTTATTGTGGAAAACGTTGCAAGTACAACTTTAGACAAGATTGCTCCCAATCCTGAAATATGAAGTATAAACCCTTCAAAATTCTAATTCCAACTGAGCAAGTGAAACTCAAAGGTGGAAACATATCTTGGCCCCTTTATATAGAGATTCATCAAAGATCATATAAAGTATAAACACACTCATACAAATTGTGTTTCGCTACGACTTACAACATTAGTGTCTTTTATTTCCTTTATTTCATCCTAACTCCATTGACATTTAGATAACATAAGAATCTTTTGATATTTCAAGGAAAACCTTTTGACTCATATAAAGTCTTGGAAGAGGCTATGTTCTTAGTTTGGTCTTGGCTCAAAACTAAAGAGAAAGGTTTCGACATTAGTTTTAACCACTGGTCTTCCAACATATCGGAATCCTTTGGTTAAACTATGTGGGGTTGCCTTTTCCACTGGTTTAGCTTGGGATTTCTTTTGGAGGGCAGCACCAGAGGTGCTTGTATTTCTTTTAATTCAGTACCACTTGTACTGCTTTGACTATCTTAATAATATAATATATTTTATGCCTTCCAAATAAAAAAAAGGAAATAGCTAATAGGACAAAGGGAAAAGTCATCTGAGCACATCATATATAATACTACTGATTTCTGCTGTGCAAAAAAAAAAAACCATACAAGAACAAAAAATGTTATTCATATTCATCCACATTCAGTACATTGCTGGAAACGGAGAGCAAAACCTAATGGATACACAACAAGGAGCACATACCTTTTGATGCAAGGAGAAGCAACTGAGGAAAATAGTGACCAGAACCTAATGGATACACAGCTTTCCAAGCAACACTACCTGCATTGGAAACCCTAGCTAGTAGTAGTAACTATTTAAGAAACTAACTAACAATCTATAAGAAGAAAGAACACAAACACCACGTACGCGGAAGCACAAACTTACAATGAAGACATGAAGCTTACCTCAAACACAACAACGACAATGCCGACGAGATTGTACCTCAGGTGAAATGTAACTCAACAGACCACAAACACCACGTACTACCAGTCAAATGTACCTCAGGTGACCACCAATTCGCCAATCCTTGCACCAGAAACCAAAAAAGGTCCTTAACTTAACCAAGGGTTCCAGAAATAGACCTAGCACGAAAGGGAGAACAACAACCTTCGATAGAACAACACAGGTAGACGAAGCGTACCTGTCACGGTCTTCAGTGCAATGGAGAACAACAGCCTTCGATGTTTACAGTGCAATGGAGAAGAGAGCGCGAAAGGGTTCACAGAGAAGAAGAAAGCGAGAGAGGGTAAACATAGAAGAAGGGAGCGCGAGCGAAATAGGTCGAGTCAAATACAATTTAAAATGTAAGTTTAACATCAGTTTTCAATAAAACACCGATGTTAACAAATTGATGTCAACGTTAACATCGGTTTTCTTCAAAAAAACCGATGTTTACTGATTATATGTTAACATCGGTTTTTCTGAAAACCGATGTTTACGAATCGCCTATAACATCAGTTTTTTTCAAAACCGATGTTAACGAAGTGACTCTAACATCGGTTTTATGAAAACCGATGATAACATCGCTTCGTTAACATCGGTTTTCTTGAAAACCGATGTTAGAGTCACTTCGTTAACATCGGTTTTAACCGATGTTAAGAAATACACATTATTTACAATTATGCCACCGGATTTACGTTAACATCGGTTTTTGACAAAACCGATGTTAATCCGTCGATGTTAAATCAACTTTTTCTAGTAGTGTGTAGATTTACCCTCATTCTCACCCCCGAGAGGGTTAGATTTTCCTCGTCCCGCTCTGCCCCTGACATGTTTATAAAGTCTTATAAAAAATATAATTTTTTATAGAATGAAAAAAAAACAATTTTAAATAGCAACCACAACATATTTTTAGATTGTGCATGACAACATAAAATATAATCCAATATTAGCATAAAATTCAATCTAATAGTTTCAAGTTTTAGTGTGTTATATATATACAAGAATATTTTTGTAAATTAATTATTAGTGGGGTGGGTTCGAGAGCAGGATCAGGTCAAGTATTAACAATCTCATCCCCGACCCTGAACCCGACTTTGGCGGTCGGGGAAAACCTGACCCCAACCCCAGTCAACTCGGGTTTTCCCCATCAAAATCGGGACGGATCCCTCAAGTTCGGACCCCATTGCCATGCCTAGGAACATGTCAAGTAAGCGGATTGAGTGGGAGTAGGATTTAGTAAAAACACAATAGGGATTCTGCTTATAATTGATGTTAACGCAAATTGAAGAACATGGGTTATCCTCAAAATTGATATTAACAAGCATTAAATAATATCCATTTTGATAAAAATTGATGTTAACAACATTTATTTATTTATAAAATTGTTGCCAAATATAATTTAACATTGATTTTACATATAATCGATGTTAAATTAATGATATTAAATACATATTCTCTAGTACTGGATCTGAAGTTTTTCCTTACTTGCCGCCATGCATTAATTATAGTTGTAGATAGCCATACCATGCTAAATTATGAATCATTTATATTCATTTTATATTTTGGTTTCAGTTTATCCCATAAGCATAAAATTTTTTATTTTGGCTCTTTAAAGTGTCTTTGTTATATAAAATTGGTCTTTGCATTAGTTTTTTTTCCATACTAACGATGTTAATTTTGGTTGTTGTAATAAAAGCTCATCTAATATGATATTTCTCACATTTTATTATGTGTTACTAAATTGACCAAGTTAGTATGGTAAATTAACAAACAAAAAATCAATTTGTTCTAATAGTGACATTTTAAAATAAAGTAGAATTTTTTAAACTTAAAACGTAAACTAAAATAATAATAATAATAATATGATGAGCCAAAATTCTATTTTAGCTCTTATATGTTACTAGGAAAGGGTTGTTACACTAACATCCTATAAGATCTATCATGCCTCTTGTTTCAAAATAATTACAAGTGTCACTCCTTTTAGGGGTGACAAAATGGGTTGGATATATCCATCGGACCAACTAGTTTTATTTGACTTTTTTTGTGCTTCGGGTTAGGTTTTCAACCCGCTTGAATCAATCCCATTTTAGCCTATCAAAAAATGGGCTGTGAGATGTTAAATCATTGGCAAGTGCACCAATTTGTCTCAAGTAGTAAAGTACTTGAAAGTTCGAGTTTCAAATCCACAGAGACTTTGTTTGTACTTGAGCTGGTGCAAACCCAATTTACAAGCAAGAGATGAATTTAAAATAGAAGATAAAGAGATGTAAAAGATAAGATAAAGATTTAAAGTAAAAGATGATAAAGATAGAAGATAAAGATGATGACAACGTGTTTGAATGCTTAAAGGTAAATTCAGAATTTAAAATATGTTGGGGTCTAGCATGCCTAACTACCTTTGATGTAATGTTAAGGTATTTCTCTATTTAATGCTATTCCATTCCAATTTCCACCCACATCTACTAAGAAACTCAACCCTGATCCCTCACGATGAAGAGTCTAATTTATCTATTCTCTCTCCCAAATCCCTTTGTAGAAGTAAAATAGTAAATTGCATGAAGTTGGAAGATGTATGCATAGGAAAAACAAGATTATTCTATCCCTACCAATGAGTTGTTTAGATGTCTCTTCCCGGTTCTTTAGAAATTATAATTTCCCAATGTATAATCCCTAAACAAACGCATGGATGATTACATCATAAAATACAATAAAGAATAGAAAAGAGACAGTTAAAACATAAATTGCATTTAATAGATAGTAAAAGAAGTTACATTACAAGGGTGTTGGCAGTTAGGCTCCCAATAGAGGGGGTTTAACCTCTCATTGTTATGAGAGACTTTACACTTTAGGGGCTGATGTTGATAGAAGAAGAAGAGGGATGGATAGAGGAGGAGAAGGGGAAGATGGACATAGAAAGAGGGTTTTTCTTATTTGAGATACTTAGGCTTTGGATGTATTCATTAGAGAACTCTGAGTCTCGATGGGTTTTTCTTTTGCTTCCTACTCCTTTAATAGGCCTAAGGTAGCTTAAAATTCACACAACATCGCTCTAAGCGAGCCTTCTAGGCTTAACGAGTATGGCGATGATCACGCGCTTAGCGTGAGATTTGTGCTAAGCGTGCCTTTCGGTTTCTTTGTGGGCCTTCTTCACGCTAAGCTTCAACTGACCTCTAAGCGAGGAGGCGTGCTAGGCCTGTCTTGTGCGCTAAGCAAACTGTCCCAATCTTCAACTTTTTCTTCAAGGCTTTTTCTTCACGTTTTTGCTTCAATTTTCCCCCAAAGCACTCGTAATTTTCTTCTTTTGAATCTGCTGATAAAAAATTAACTTGATATTAAATTCATCATTATTTCATTAAAAGCAACAGTAAAGGATTTATGATCATTCTTAGTCAAAATTGACAATCAATTAAACTCAAATTTCACAGTTATCATGAGAAAAGTAGGACAATGGACATAGAAAGAGGGTTTTTCATATTTGAGATATTCAGGCTTTGGATGTATTTATTAGAGAGCTCTGAGTCTCGATGAGTTTTTCTTTTTCTTCCTACTCCTTTAATAGGCCTAAGGTAGCTTAAAATTCACACAACCTCACGTTAAGCGAGCCTTCTAGGCTTAGCGAGTATGGCGGTGATCACACGTTTAGCGTGAGATTTGCGCTAAGCGTGACTTTCGGTTTCTTCGTGGGCCTTCTTCGCGATAAGCTTCAACTGACCTCTAAGCGAGGAGGCACGTTGGATCTGTCTTGTGCGTTAAACGAACTGTCCCAATCTTCAACTTTTTCTTCAAGACTTTTTCTTCATATTTTTGCTTTAATTTTCTTCCAAAACACTTGTAATTTTCTTCTTTTAAATCCTGCTGATAAAAAATTAATTTGATATTAAATTCATCATTATTTCATTAAAAACAACAATAAATTTTTTTTGATTATTCTTAATCAAAATTGACTATCAATTAAACTCAAATTTCCCAATTATCATGAAAATAGTAGGACCAACCAACCCATCAATCCTTTTTTATTAAAAAAAATTAATATTTATTTTGATATTTATTAATTTTTAATTAGTTTATTTTTTTGTCTAAAATAAATTATTAGTACACTCAATTTTTTGGTAAGCATTTATTATTTAATATTTATTGATAAAATTAATTAAAATATATTTATTATTAATATTTTAGTTTTGGCTAATCAATCCGACCAATACAGGATGAGTCACCACTTTAAGCCTGTATAAGAAAAGCGGGTAAGACGAATTGACCCATTTTTTGTGTGTTGGTGGCAGGGTGGACGGGGTTAACGTGTTTTTGTCACCCCTAACTCCTTTTTATTCCTAAAGGAAACATATAAATACTTTTAAGAATATATAATCCAAATCTTAGAAATACAAACTTAATTGTGCATAAAAAAAATTATATGAAACTTATCATTCACATGATTCATGATTTCCAAGTATAATAAAAATTTCCTCCTATCAAACACTACGTAAATACAAATTCATGCATTTTATAAGAAATACTATCTCTGATCTCTTACATTTTTTTTAACAAAAAAACTCATTATTTCATTCATAATAATAGCATCAACACACTTATGAATAAACTCGTGAACATGGGAACTAGTATAAAATCTCAACACCCTTACTAGAAAATGAACTTGATTAGCTTGCCTCCAGACTAAACTCAATGTAAACTTTTCAATGATCTAGATTGTAATAACATTTTCTGACAACGGGATACCAAATTCTAAAAGATTTGTTTGTTTTGTTTTTTTTTTTTGGTTTTTTTTGCAAAACAAAGCATCAAAAGCATGCTTGTGAATTACTTCCGAAAATGCAAGATGGAATTTTTGCCAAACACGAATATTATTTCCTTTACTCATCCTACATCTCATGTTTACCTTTATCACTACCGGTGAAACATAGATACTACACCAAACGAATAGAGATATTTTTTGTCCTAATTATAAGAAACAAGAAATCGCCTTATGTATTAATTGTTAATTTTTCTTTATATCCTTAATTTAGTATGAATTCTATCAATGAGACTTCACTCATTATCCATGTAAGTTGATATATTTATTAGCCTAATAACAATATAAGTCACGTTCCATAAAAAACAATATTTATCATCCTTAAATTTTTTAGGAATAAATTTTGTCTCTAATTTTATCCATAAAATTAATAATAAATATTTTTTAAAATTATTATTTATTAGAACTTAAATATTTAAATAATTATGTAAAAACAAATTCGACCTCCCCTTTTGTACACTCCTGAATCCACCCTTGACTACTTAAACTATTTAGTTTTATAGATCTTTTAGGAATAAAATTTAAATTTATGGTATTATTAATTAAAATTAATTAAATGCACTACTTTTATTAATATTAATGAATTAATTATTTTTTAAAATAAGCATTAAAAAATAGTATAAAATATATATTGATTTGATTATCATTTTATTTTGAAATTGTATTTGAAGATGATTCTTTTTTGAATTTTTAAATGACATGTGTTTGTATACTATATGAGTTAAGCAATGTTTAAGTAGTAATAAGAATATTATTGTCTGTATTAAGTTAAGATAGTTCAAGAATAAGATAGAGGATGATTTGAAGTAGAAACGTTCTTTCAAACTAATTGTAATATACCCCATTAATTTACTTCAAACTAATTCCGAAATAGACTTTTTGTTGGAGAGCCAACAGATGATACATACAAGCACGCAACAGATGATACATAGTAAAACAAAAAAAATTAGTAGAGAAAGATAACAGAAACTATTATTGATTGTAAATTGTTTTCTGCACACATAATTATATTGCGAGGTGTGTATTTATACACACAAGGAAAAGTAAAACAGAAAACTAAAGAGCAAGTTATTATAACCAACACTACTAGAAAGCGCGTATTCTACATTGGTCAGAATCGCGATTCAACAATGGTGCTTGACCGTTTTTTATTATAATGATGTTGAAACTTAAAAATTTCAACAACGGTCCATAAACAAACGTTGTAGTAAGCTGTTTTTTTTTTTCTAAATTGGTGCTATATTATTGACCGATGTAGAAGCCTTAGTTAGAAATACGTCGCCAAAGGCAACAAGCTTAGTTTCAACATCGTTTTTTAATTAAGAAACATTGTTGATCCCCTATTTTCTACATCGGTGCTGACGTAGGCACCGATGTAGTAAGACTAGTTTCTACATCCTTTTTTAATTAAGAAACGTTGTTGATCCCCTATTGTCTACATCAGTATTGACGTAGGCACCAATGTAGTAAGACTAGTTTCTACATCGTTTTTTAATTAAGAAACGTTGTTGATCCCCTATTTTCTACATCGGTGCTGACGTAGGCACCGATGTAGTAAGACTAGTTTCTACATCCTTTTTTAATTAAGAAACGTTGTTGATTCCCTATTGTCTACATCGGTGCTGACGTACGCACCGATGTAGTAAGTTGCGCTTTCTAAGCCATTTTTTAATAAAGCAACGATGTGGATCTCCTATTTTCTACATCGTTTTGCAGAAAGAAACGATGTTGAAATATGATATTTCTTCATCGGTGGTGACGTCAGCACCGATGTAAAAACATGTTTAACCTGCAGAATAATTTGAGATTATTTAAAATAAATAATTTATAATATGATAAAATTATCTATAAATAAAATTATATAAGATATTAAAAAAACTTGAGTAGAGAAATTTACTAGTTGGTGAATACGCGAATTAGCATATGCAACAACTGATTTGAGAAGTTTCAGCTTCCAAAGAAGAGTATCCCTTGGTATAATATCAGCCAACTCCTGATAATAGATATCACAGTAAAATACAGATTGATAACTCAATATAATCCCATATTATATGGACTTTAAGAATTTGTCTAGAAAATAGGACAAGGAAAAGGGAAAGAGGAAAAATACAAGACATATACTACTACAATCTAGAAAATAAGAGGGATACTTTAACAACCATAAGGTTTACCAACAAGGTGAAAAAGAAAGCTTCATAATTGTGTACGTGTTAGTGTGTTACCATAATTTAGGAGCTCAATCCATGCCAAAAGCTTGTTATTCTTGTCAATTAACTAAAATTAGATACAATATAGCCAATAGCCCTTAACATCAAGTAAAAGAACAGAGAGACAGAGAGACCAAAGGACATAATATCAAAAGATTCTTACAGGAAGACACGACAGCAATGTAGTAAGGTTGTATGACAATTGTTCAATTTTTTTGGCAAGAGGAAGCTTATTTTCAATACTGACTGATGTCATCTTCACTGGATCACCTGATGTTGTTAAATATAACAATGTATATGAATTAATAACATATATATGTGCAAGTTTGTTATGATATTGATATCAAGATATCTTGTTGAGCATCATTCAGTTGTACCAGAACATAGAGATTAGGCCCTTTTGTTTTCCATTTGGTTGTTATCCGCCTAGTAATGTGCTACACTAGTGTATATATATGTATCATCACATGTACTCTGATATCTTGAAATTCCTTTTTTAAATGTACTAAGAAATTCCTTTTATAATAGAAGTTTTTATTTCTTAGGCTTAATCCACAAGTTTTTATTTGCAAATGAATTATATCTTCATGAAAATGTAACAACTAGAATCTCAAGAAAACAGATTAATTACCCATGATAAAACTAAGAAGAAAGGAATGAAAAAAAACTTTAGAATATGACTATAGTGAAATTTGCTAGCTGGTGTTGCTGCTTAAGTTGCCATTAGAAATTTTATTTGTAGAACAATTCGTACAAAAATTATATAAGTAAGAGAAAAAAAAGATATAATAGATGATATAATAGTCATAATTAAGATATTTTATATGGACTTCTAAGTGTATATAAGTGAAGAATAGCTCTTATTTTCCAAGACACAGTTGTGTGAAATTGAATTTAACTTAAATTTAAATTTAAAAATAGTATTATAGCTTATTGGACCATTGAATCGTAAATTTTTTGTTTGAGATATTTAATCTTTTGGCATCAAAAAAGTGTTTTAGAGAAACATCGACTAATAATATAAAAAAAAATATTCAAATTCATATTCTTAGAACCCTCTATAAAAATTGTCACTGTGGAAAAAGATATATGAATAACATAGTTGTTCTAATAATTCCTATATCTACATGGCAATGCAATTTTGCAGTTGCCCATAACCACACACATATATATGTACATGATATTATATGTATATGAGCAAGTTAGTGCCGTTGGAATGGCGTGGGGCCATGCAAGCGAAATCAAGCTAAGAGGGTCGACAAAAAATTGTGTTAATCATGTCATTGTCCATACACAAAACCAATGCAAAAAATCCTGAATACCAATATCTAGTGTTATGTTACCTGGTTTACAAAACCTTCTAGTGCCTTAAATTTTTCCATAGTAGCAGCCAATGCATGTCTAAGTTCTTCATTCCGCCTTTCTTTCTCTTCAACCCATTGTCCATATTCAATTTCAAAAGCAACAATCCATGCTTCATATAACAGGACATTAGAATAATGTAACAAGCTATAAGCACAATGCTTCTTACCCAAAGGTACTAGTATGGCATACCCTCTAAACTATGGAGCAGTGTTGTAGGCTTCTTGTGCAGAACTTGTCTCGGTATTGTATCCCACAAGTAAAATATTTGAGTCAAGTAATAGCAAAATGAATTATGTCTTATATTACTGTATGTTCAACTAAAAAGTAGTTAAAAATGCCTAAGTAAACATCATTATTGTATCCAAGGTTAGTTTCAAAAGAATTTATACATACTTCAAACCCGATAGGCATATGTTCTACATTTTCATCCTGAAGCTTGTACAAATTCTCCTTAAAAAATGACATTCCTATTACATATGAATGCATATATACACAATAGAAACATTAAATTAACATAAAAGTGCTGATAAAAAAATAACATTTATATCATAATACTTTACTATTTCTCGGTCCTCTTCTTTTACTATGGAATAGAGGTGTGAAAGTATTGTAGAAAAGAAATGATTAAGAGTATGTATCTAACAAAAGAAATGATTAAGAGTATGAAAATATCTGGGTTAAAAAAAAGAGTATGACAATATCAAAGTCGACAAGGAATTCTTAGACAGCAATAATGAAATTCTTGAATGTAAAATTACCCTTCTCGCACTTATATTGGCAAATTACCCCTTGAACAAAAGGGTTGTTGAGAGAGTCAAAGAAGCATCAGAGACATGGGGTTTGTTGAAAGATCTAGAGTTGTAATATAAACAACTCAACCTGACAGCTGGTTCATCAACCTTCCCGTTAGCTCTTCTAAACTGGGCAAGAACCAACTCAACCTGAAATTGTAGGGAGAATTAAACAAGATTGTGTAAATATCTATTGTTATTGACACATAAAAGTCATTACATCAGGTAAATTGTTTCTAACACTTAATGAAATACATGACAAACACCAAAGTGATTGTTCGCATGTTAACTACAACTTTGTACATTGGATGCTTCTAAGTTTTACAAAATATTCTACCCATTTTTTCCGTAATGTTGTGATCGTGTCGATGTCTAGCGGCGTGCCATCATTTAACCACTACACAATATAAAATACAAGTAATTAGTTATGTAGTGCTACAAAATGAAGACAAAAAATGAAGACAAAATTTACCAGCGTCCAATTAGTCTTCAACTGCCCGACGATTATGTTCCACATCCAATGCATGACATAATAGCCACACTCATAGGCTCCACTTTGAACGTGACTCTACATTGAATGAGAAAAATCATTCAACGTTACCATTAACATGTTTTCCAAATGGAAATCATTTGCATCCAAATTCAAAATTTACGACTAACCTTCAGTTCAATCCACCGCGGTGTACTGTGACCAAATTTCCCCTCACTGTTGGTTTCCAAAGTCTTAAATGCACTGTAAAAGAAACATTAAAATTGTTAGCTAATGTGGGCAACACTACTATAGTACCGCGGGTTCTATAACCAAAATTCCACAACTTAAAATGAGTTACTTAACTTGTTAATTGTAGCTTTTATATGAACATCTGGCCTTCTACGCAAAGAACAAAACCAGACGACAATATTTTTAGTAGGACACAAAACAATAAGCTGCCAATGTCCCCTACATTTGCGTGTACAACAGTGATGTATCAATAACACAAACATCATTTAACTTATAGCACAACACAATCAACTTACTTATTCAAATAAGCGCCTAGATAGACATGTCGGTTCGATTCCTTAAGCCATTTTTCAATGTATTCTTGACATTGTCCACGTCTATCATTTGCATTTAGTATAGCCTGCGGCTCAAGGAATCCATACACCGATCCTAGACCATCTCTTTGACTCAATTCGTCCATATACCTATTTTGAACAGTTGAAAAATTCAGTTAACATCATGTATACAACGCAACAGACATACAATATTAGTGAATGGCATGAAATATATTTACATGGTCCATAATTGTAGTATAGTTATGTTCAAACATTGTACGCCTGATATTATTTCATTCACATCAGCACAGGTTACGAACAATGATGCAGCTGCATTTAGAATTCCAAATTTAGTTAAATCCCACACTAACTCTATAGGCTTCTCATAAATGTCAACTAGGCTCTTAATCAACTCGCGCAAGGGGTCATCTATGACAACATCGTTGATCGGTCCAACAGCTTCAGTGTCTTTAGTTAGACCGGTGCCCTCATGCTAAATATTTAAGGAAACCAACAATTATAGTAATGTTAGCAAGTATGTTATGATATAGGTACATATGTATAGAATTGGAAAACATAAAAAGTAAAATACCTCAATATAGATTTTTTTAACCAGTGGTGTTGGCCATGCAATGAATGTGTGAAGGGCCTGCTTAACACACTTAATCTCTGATGTCGGGAATGGGACCTCAGCGTCACTGTCAATAACTTGCTCAACACTAACCCTTACGACATCATCTGCATAAGCCACATTGTGTATGGTCGAGCCTCCATCATATGTTTTTCCCAAGGCCACCAACTGAATTGAATCTTGGCACTGGACATACAACCCCATAGGGGGTTCGATAGGAGCAACATGATTAGGCGGACATGGGTTGACAACAGTCTCCGCATTGCTCCCTTTTGTGCTCACTCGTGCACCTAACACATATATATCTGGCTGAATATGTGTTGGGATCGACGCTCTCCTTTATGACATCTCAAGTATGATTTGTTCCTTCAACTCATGTTTCAATACCTGTATTTCATTTTTCCACTGTTCCTGTAGGCCTCCTATTATTTCAGCCAACTGTACTTGGCTGATCGAGCCTGATGAGCAACTGGAGCCACGTGCTGCCTTTCCAAAGTATTGACTTATTGTGACCCCAGAACTCGCTGCCCGAACACGGCCTCCATGATCCGGTCGCCCGATGGTAGTGTTCAGTATGTCTTCACGGCCATGGGGGACAAAGGTACCCTGTCTCGTTTGTTCTTCCAATGAGGCCTACATGAAACAAATTATAAATGTACAATTAACTTACAATCTGAACAACCAAGTCATAAAATTATCAAAAACAAACAATTCTTTCCAATTTCAGTACATTGTAATAGAAATTGAACAAGCAACTCACAATTTTATCAGATATTTCTTGTGCCAACTTAGATGTCATCTGTCCATATTGCTTTGTGCGTGCCAACACCCACTTGACATGTCTTTGAATGGGAGATGGGGGATCCCTAGAGTTTGGTGTATTCTTAGTCGTCATTGTGTCATGTTGTCTTTTCTTCATCTTCTCATCCATCATCTTCTTTTCAAGCAAATCATACCCCCCCGAGAAAGTACATGGGGACAATCATTGTATTTTTGGATCCCTTGCATCTTCTTCCTGATTCCCTGTGATGCAGTAATTTATTTAAGAATCATCAAAGATTAAGTTGGATTTATATTCACCAATTTATTTTTGAAACATTGAAAGATATTGACCTCTAACCTGCCAGTTAGGGGTTTTGCGGCTTGCGGCAAATTGCTCCCAAGTTTCTTTATCTACGTCATATTTGACCAGAGGATCAGCTTCATGTTGACCTTCGAAGTTACCATACACAAATCTAGTCGTCAGGTTACATTTAAATTGCCTCCATCTACTGGCCACAGTGGACATGACCTTTTTCTTTGCATTCAATGCTTCTAGGATATCAAATTTTGCCTACATTACAAGGGGTTTTGTAAATGTTTGACAAATTGCATACCATTCAATTTTAGGAGCAAATAAACCAACATGTACTCAATATTAAAATCACTTACCAAAATGTCATTCCATACTAGGTCCTTTAGCGTGTCTGGAACATCTTTCCAGCTATTATGTACATTGGGAATTTTTTCTCTGGCCACGACCCCAAGATAACTGTGGAATTTCTCTTTGTATGGGCCCGATCCTCGGTCAGTTGCGGCATCCACGTAAATAGTTGGTTTTGGCTGATCCAATGCTCGTATAGTCAACCTCCGTAGCCTTGTTGATTTTCTAGTATTCCTAGACTTCGCTGGTGACTAAATATTTGACTGCGAAGGGGACCCTGGTGGGGTTTCCATGAACCTGTCAAAGAAAAAGAAGTATGTTATAAACAAAAATGTACTAAATTTATAAACTTACTTAAGGAAATATATGAACATTAATCAATAACAAAACACAAAAGGCATAAGGTTATTACATGTCATTGATAAGAATTAGTTACATATGAATGTTCTCCCACAGTCCTTCATCATGATCCTTACGATTTGCGTGTACATCGTCAACGTAGTGTGAATCATTCATATTAGGCATAGCTGTTGAAAAAGGTGGTGTCTCACAAATGTCAAGCATCGTTGGATCATGTGCGTCATTTAAACCACTAGGTCTTCCCTATAGAACCAGTGAATATCTTGAATCGTAAGGATCTTTGATGCAAAATACTTGTCTTTCTTGTTGTGCCATAATGAAAGGTTCGTCCATGTAACCCACCTTGTTGAAGTCCACTAAGGTAAATCCCATTTCATCTTGCCGGACACCGGTACGGGCATTGATCCACTTACACTTAAACACAAGCAGTCTAAAATCAGTATAGTCAAGCTCCCAGATTTGTTCAATGACTCCAAAGTAATGCATGGATGCTCGAATGGGATTGTTGTCTGATGTAGTACAAAAGTGATCCGAATCAGCATCAACAGTCACACCACTGTTTTGCATTGAGCTTTTCTCATCTTGTGACTTAGTGTAGAAGGAATAATTGTTGATGTGATACCCTTTCCACGTCGAAACATTTAGATTTGGCCCAAGAGCTAACAATCGTAATGTTTTGGAAGTAGCCTCATCAACAAATATTGTGTGTCTAAACCAGTTCATGAAAGTTTTGTTGTGCTCTTGCAAAACCCTCATCATGCTGAATTTTGGGCTAAGTGCAACGACTTCTTTTTTATGGGCATCTATGTATGGAATGACCTATGTTATATTATTCAATATATATAGATGCGCTTGTGAGACCTCGTGGCGAGTCATTGTCACAACATTGTAGCCTAGTGTACACGTGCCCCCTGGTGTAGTCACATGACGAGTTTCAAGTACCCCGACAGATTTAGCATCTTCAATGTACTGCGAGCAAAACTTGATACATTCTTCAGCAATATACCTTTCAACAATCGAAGCTTCTGGTCGGTGTTGATTCTTGGTATACCCTTTTAACACCTTCATGTACCTTTCAATTGGATACATCCAGCGTAAAAATACAGGACCACACAACCGGATCTCCCTGACTAGATGAATAATTAAGTGAACCATTATGTCGAAAAATGATGGAGGAAAGTACATCTCCATTTGACAAAGGACAATGGCAGCCTCGTTCTCCAATTCATCCAATCTTGCAGGGTCAATGACTTTGCTACATATAGCATTAAAAACAAAGCATAGATGAGTTATGGCTACCCGAACTTTGTCAGGAAAGATTCCCCGAATTGCTACAGGCAGTAGTTGTTGCATTAATACATGACAATCATGAGATTTCAAGCCAACCAATTTAAGATCATTAATGGATACAAGGTTGTTGATATTTGAAGAGTATCCTTCAGGGACTTTGACATTCCGCAAACAATGACAAAAACTCATCTTTTCCTTTGTTGACATTGTGTGACATGCTGGGGGTAGATACGTTCACGAACCTTTCGCTATTGGATGTAACTGCTCTCGTATACCCATGTCAACCAAGTCTTGACGACACTTCAAACCATCCTTTGTCTTGCCTTTAATGTTAAGAAGGGTGCCAATTAAACTATCACAAAAAATTTTCTCCACATGCATGACGTTTATAGAATGTCTAACATCAAGATCAGACCAATAAGGAAGCTCAAAGAAAATGGACCTTTTCTTCCAGATGTTTGTCTCACTGCTGGTTTTTTTTGTGTCTTCCCAGAGATAGTTATGATGTCGTTCACACAATCATAGACTTCTTTTCCATGTAACGGTTTTGGCGCACTTTCATTTTCTTGAGATCCATTGAAAGCTTTCTTCAATCGTCGATATGGATGGAACTAGTTCAGAAATCTTCGATGCCTTGTGTATACTGTTTTCTTTCCATGTTTTAGTTGAACGAAACTTGTATTTTTCTCACATATAGGACATGCGTGATGGCCTTTCACACTGTAACCACTTAAATTTCCATATGCTGGAAGGTCATTTATGGTACAAAAAACCATTGCACGCAACCTAAAGGTCTCCTGCAAATTCCCATCCCAAACATCTACCCCGTGTTCCCACATTGTTCTCAGGTCTTCAATCAACGGAGTTAGATACACGTCAATATCATTACCAGGCTGTCTTGGTCCCGCTATCATCATGCAAAGCATTATGTACTTCCGCTTCATGCACAACCAAGGAGGAAGGTTATAAATCATCAGCAAAACCGGCCATGAACTGTGACTGGTGCTTAAGTTACCAAAAGGGTTCATTCCATCGGAGGCAAGACCAAGCCTTAGATTTCAGGCCTCATTCCCAAAAATCAGGATACAAAGCATCGAATGCCTTCCATTGCGGACTATCATCCGGATGTCAGAGCAATCCATCAATTTTTCTGCCTTCAACATGCCACATCAACTGTTTTGCATCATGTGTATTAGCAAACAATCGCCTAAACCTTGGTATTATTGGAAGATAACAACAAACCTTTGCGGGATGACTGTTCTCTACGGTTGCAACATCACTCTCTTCATGGTTGTTGACCTTGTAGCGAGATACACCACATGTTGGGCATGTGCGCATTTTTGCATACTCATTTCTATACAACACGCAATCATTTGGGCATGCATGGATTTTCTGGTACTCCATTCCCAATGGACATGAGATCTTCTTCGCCTCGTATTGACTCTTCGGCAATGTGTTATCTTCAGGAAGCAATTTTTTCAATAACACTAGCAATTCAAGAAAGCTCTTGTCACTCCAGCCAAATCGTGCCTTCAAGTTGACCAAAGCTAAGACCGCAGACAACCTTGTGAATGTTGTACACCCAGAATACAAAGGAGTCTTTGAATCATTCTCTATTTTCTCATACAAAGGAGCATGTGCTTGCCGAAAACCATCCTGCCCTAGGTCGCGAATTATTTCTTCTATACGACAACCCGTATCTACATCGGCTGCCTCAGTGTGAGACAATGTTGGATTGTCTGGCAATTCCCCATGCCATATCCAGTTTGTGTAATTTGGAATCATCCCGTGACATATTAGATGTGATCTTATTTCATTTAGCGACTGGTGTCTACCATTTGCACATTTGACACATGGACAAAAATATTTTCCGTGCAAGGAGGGGGCATGCATTTCGGTAAATTGGAGAAACTGTTCCACCCCAGTCTCATACTCAGCAGTGATGCGTGATGCTCTCATCCAACTTCGATCCATGTTGTCCGTTTGCTGCACCACATATGAAGTTATGTAACATGCATGTGAAGCTCACTTTTCTAAGTAAAGGTGTGGCCCTATCCCATTCAGGAAGTAATTTTTTTATAGTAGATTGAATACTACAAGTTAATTGTCTTTTTTAAATTTGTCAAAATTTTGGCAGCATTTCGCCTAAGTCCCCAAGTACACGAGATGAAAGTGGTGATGTATTGTTATCCACCACATTCAAGTATGCACTCAGAGAACAAAGGGAAATGAAGTATACCGAAATGTTGACAAATTTAAGAAAAGAAAATTAACCTATACGTAATAATCTACTATAAAAAAAGATTCTTCCCAAACTGTCCAAACGGGCAATTCAAGATTCAATACACCGATTAATACAAACTATCTGTATTAATCGATGTATAGAATTTCAAACGGGAAACTAAGGTTCACTCACAATGCTCATAATTTAGTTATATAATACATCACGTCATATATAAAGATGCATGCAATTATCATTGTTGTGAGTCAAAGAAATACAAACCTAAAAAATATGGTAAATAACAGCTACGATTGGGATGACAATAATGGCAAGGCAAAGACAGCAGTGTAGATTGAACTCCTCAGTACGTGGGACAATTCATTGGTTCTAACATATTTTTCAGCAGAAACTACCTACAAACAAAAAACACATAATATCTTCTATATCTATATTTCTATAGGAAGGAGTTCTAGCAAAGTAGCTAAAGGTCATTGGCATGTATGAGACAATCACACATTTAGTATCTTTGTATAAAGTTTACACTATGAAATACTGTAAATTTAAGCCGTATACTTCATTCCCCTCAAAAGTACTTCCTTCATTTGTTTATACTTCAAACTTCAAACCACAGGATCATAGGTGTAGCTACGTACCTAGCTAGGTTCTCTCTTTATTTTGAAGGATCTCTCTACACACACATGTCATGGGTGTGGTTCAGAACTTGAGATGTTTCGTTGCAAAGGTGAGGTTGAGAGGAATGTTGTCTGGCTCGAGGTCATGGAGGAGGAGGAGAGTATTGAGATGAGTGAAAGTTTCCAATGGAAATTTACCCTCTTAACACAAAAAAAAAAATTGATTCGCGGACCAGGCTTCATTCCCCACACCCAACTTTTTTTTTTATTCCTTTCAGTTTCTTTCTCTCCGTTTTCATATCTTTCTTACATGCCCTTATGGTAAGGCTTTCTCTTCGTTGAATCTTTCTCTCAATTTGCACACACACACAATAACATTTACTCACTTAGACCTGAAGGGATCAACTTTGTAACAAGATATGAATCTTCTAGGCATCATGTAGGCAAAACTATCAAATTTTAAGTGTAATCATTAAAAGAAACAATTTCTTTACAAAAATATAGGACCTCAAGAATAATTCTACTCCATTCAAACATTTATATCTACCATATTAAACTTCAGGATCAAGTTGAAGAATTGAATGAGGGTATAAAATAAACTAATAAATAAAACATATCATAAAAAAAAATACATACTCTTTGTTATCAAGCTTCACCTCAGTTCCCCCATATTCAGGCAAAATAACAGTATCACCTTTCTTAACAGCCACAGGAATTAGCTTCCCATTGGATTATAGTGCTAGATGATTTGGTGCTACCTGGAATAACTAAATGGCTAACTAATAGCTTGTTATACTTTCAGTTTCAAGCCTAGGTATAGTCAATGATCTTTTGCTTCTTGTTACCCACGTTTTTTAATAAACAAATTAGTATATTATTAATTAAAATTTATAATAAATATATATTTTTTTATATAGTATACACATTTGAGAAGTGTTATATCATCCGAACCGACCACTCCGAAATATCCTCCGAGTCATTCAAATTATGATACTTGCCAATGAAATATTTATTTAAAGGTTGTTGTAGTTGCTAAAGAATGAATTTATATCTTAAAAAAGATGTAAATTTGATTTTTATTATGGATATGAGAAATTTGTTGGTGAATTGTCATGTGAAAAGTTTGTGAGTGGCTTTCATTTTGCATTTAATTTAGTGGGGCGTGCGGTGATTCAATTTGGCATATTCTACAATTAGCCCAATTGATTTAGCAATTAATATATTAATGTTACAATTGTAAATTGAAAAATTGTTGGGAAAGTAGGAACACTATTTTATTACAATTGTAAATTAAAATTTCTTATCGAAAACTTGAAGGGTCAAAATCCTCCGATGGAATTGCCTTGTTAGATATTGTTGGGAAGCTGCATTGGAGTCTTTACATTGATTTCAGATATGTAAAGGAAGGGGGATAACATTATGTACTGTGTCAAATTAGGATAGTAGTGGCAGTGGCTAGTGGAGTAGGGGATTAGGCCCTGGTGTGAAGACAGAGGTGTCAATGAAAAGTTGAATACAATGTATTTTGCTCAAAGGGAAAGTGGCATAGTATCAAATAGGTGGTCTGTGACGATTAGCTTAAAAGAATACAACAGCAACAAACAATTTTTTTCAGGTTCTTATGCTGGAGGAAACATAAAATAGTCTTATATATGGTTATTATTTGGGGAGTTAGTCTTAAAATGGTGGAGCTTATTTTGTTGTATGGAGGTGCTAAATTTGAAAGCTACAAGGGAAAATTGAATGTTGTATTGGGATTAAATGCTTGTAGGAGAGCCTCTATTAGTTTGCACCATGATTTCGTTATGTTAAATTTTCATTCTTTTCCTCCACTTGGTCCCATTAAATTTTGATAATATTTTCTTCATTTTTCAGTATGTATGTTGAAATATCTGAAATTTTGACTCGGTACATTTATTTCACAGGTTCTGCTTTATATGCATTGACAACTGGGCTACCATCACTAATCTTTGCCCACTTTGCCAGAATGAGTTTCAGTTAATCACTTGTGTTCCAGTGAGTGATATAAAATTGCGGAATGCTGCTTTATCTTCATTGCTTTAGTATAAATCGTCAGGTTACAATTGAATTTGCTCACTTTATTAATTCTATTTTAGGCCATTTACTTTGTTGTTTTGATTAATATTATTATGAAATTTTGTGTTTTTAATGCATCTAATACCTTGAAAACACTATTAAATTTGGTGCTTGACTAAACATGTGAAACTCATGATTGTGAAGGTATATGATACCATTGGAAACAATAAAGTTGAAGATGATTCATTCTTCAGGTAACTTTTCCTCTATTATGTGTGTATGATTGATAGCCTTATTTTCATTACTCAATTTAAGCTTAGGATTTTCAGAATTGGTGTTTGAGTTTGTGACACCCTCTACCCCTCACATATATATTAATAAAGGAATAAAAATTCAAATATTAATTAAAAGTTTTTTAAAACATTTTTAAATACAAACCTTTCAAATGGGTAAAAGGCTCACATTCACTTTCTTCTACATCATATTCAAACTTGTCAAAATAAATAATAAAGTCATCTCGGCTCAAAGAAGGCCATCTAAGTTTCATACAATTAATATAGAACCTATATCCTAATGTCACATCCTATCAGAGCGTGGTGTTCCCGTGCCCTCTAACATGAGGTTCTTCATAGTCATCCACCTATTCATCTGCTCCCCCGAACACAAAGTTCAAGATCATCACAGGATCCCAACACAAACAGCAAACCGGGAGTGAGTTATCACATTTCTAACTACTAGAGAGAAACAACACAACATATAGTAGCCAAATACAATTTGCTTAGCATATCTCACACTATTTCATCACTTTGTCATTCATCAATCACACTTTTCAATCATCAATCACACCTTTCAATCATCAATCACTATACACAGGAATCACACACTCCGATCAAGACATAATAACACATCAATTTCATAAACAATTAGCAAGCGTATGCGACAGTTATGCTAAGACTCAAGCCTATATGCATGTGGTACCATGTCAGTCATAAACCTCGTCGGGCGCCTAGGAGTACATGACAAGACAAACCACACAATAATAAGTCAAGTCACTCTCACTAGGTAATATCATAGGGAGACTAGTCAGGGTCACAATGTTTTGCGAGAATGCTCCAACCATATAGGATCAACATAGGCTTAAAGGAGCACTCAAATCGTGTGACCCCCAAGGCCTACACTCCGAAGAGTTCGTCAAGGCCCCTCCCTCCTGATTCAGGTCCAACCCAGAAAACATTTTAGCACACAGACTCTATCTATGAACTATACAAAACACACGACTCCTCAATTGTTCTCAAAATAATTTTAACTCGTCGCCCTTTAAGGGTCTTATCATTAACTCATAGCCCTTAAAGGGACTTAACATCAACTCGTCGCCCTAAAAGGGACTTAGCATCAACTCGTCGCTCTAAAAGGGACTTAGCATCAACTCATCGCCCTAAAAGGGACTTAGCATTAACTCGTCGCCCTTGAAGGGACTTATGATCGTGTGATTGTACAATTCATAGTTCACAACTCAATGCACACAACACTTCAATGCACATATATATCTCAATCATATACATACTCAATTTATCACATACACTTAATCTCAATCACAATGGTATAATCTCAATTTAACATGTTATCACACCTCATGAATCATATACACTTTATCTATGAACTATGAAATACACACATTTACTCAATTGTTTTCAAAATCGTTTTAACTCGTCGGGTTCTCACAGTGGATCCCATCACAATACTCGTCGCCCTTAAAGGGTCTTACAATTGTGTGATTGCACAGTTCATAGTTCACAACTCAATACACACATCTCATCTCAATACACATGTATTTCATCATCCGTCACATGTTCAATTTATCACATACTCACAGTTTGAATCATCATTTCATAATCTCAATATAACAATTTATATAAAAGACTATCACAACATGAGGACTAAAACCCCTCAAATAATATTATACAATTATATCAAAATCATAGGTCGAAATATACAAATATCAAGAGCACAATTTATCAAGCAATTTTCATTAGGACATCAATATTTTATTTATAATCATAAAGAAAAAATTGCAATTTAACAAACATCCCAAAATAAAACCCCAATTTAATCCTCTAAGGATCCCTACACATGTTCTCACTAATCTCCAACTGTGAATAACTCATCCCTTATCTCTAAGCGGACTCACGTGTCTCCCTACAGCGATAGCGTCATCTCTAACGGTTCCCTAAGATTCCTCCAATTTTTCCTCCGACTGCTCCGATAGAGTTCCCAAACGTCAAAGAAACGGAGAAAGGATTAAAGCCTCCATTTGGACTATCTTCATGCGATTCCTTTTTCTCCCTCCACGAACATTTTCTCGTAAATCCCAACGGTCAAAGCGTGAGAAACTGAATTTCAAACAACATATCCAAATCTTACGACAATCCAACGGTTAACGAAACCGGGATCGTAGTTTTACCAAGACAGCTCTGGGTTTCTGCGGGAAAGAAAAATGTTACAATGCGAGGGGTATTTCTCTTAACTTAGACGTGATATCGAAATTACCAACGGTGAGAATGCTCGGAAATGGGTTGCAAACATGCTGTTTAAATTTCACGACGATCCAACGGTGAATGAGTCTGAGATCGTCATTTTTCTGAGACAGGTTTGATGGCCTGCGGGAAAAAGAGAGGGTTTTGGGAGTGGAAGAGAGAGAAAACGAGATTGGTAGGCAGAGGAGGCTGAGAAGTCAGTCTGAAAACTGACCTAGCATGTCCCTATTTATAACTAGGGGTATTCACGACCTATTATTTACTTTATTTATTTATTTTTATTATTTTATAAAAAAAAGAAACTCTATTTTATTCTCCATCAAATGAATAATAAAATACTCTTCTTATTTTCTCTCAAACCATTGTTTTATTATAACTATTTTTCTTTATTTATTTAATTATAAAACATCATTATTCTCTAAAATTTTATATACGAAAAAAAATGTGATGTTACAGAGTTGAAAGTCATGAATTTTGCATAATTCTAGCCATCCATCACTATGACTGAATTTTAAGTAAATTCTTCACAGTTTCATTACTCAATTTTGAGTAAATGCTTTACAGTTTGATCATGTTTTTGCAGTAAATAAATTTATATAATCTTAACTGTTTTCCTTCATGATTGCAGAGATGATGACTGGTCCATTGAAGAGAAGAATAGCACACTGTCATTTCCCTCTTACTACATTGATGAAAATGTAATTTTTTTCCATATAATATAATTTTAGAATTGCAGGCAAAAAATCTTGACTTCTAGTATTTCTTGTATTTTTGCATAAGCATATATCCTCTATGCAAATATCTTTTGATTCTTATCATAAGTTGATTCTCCAACACAATTAATACATTTATAAATTCCTCAACATTTTTAAATAATGAAAATCCTTGCAGATAATTTGTTCATGGACTAATATAATTGTCAACATTCTTGTCATTTTGAACATTTAACGCATAACACTAATCCTTATGTATTTCATCATTTTGTAGGCAGTTATTTGCTTGGATGGTGATGGCTGCAAGGTTCGCAATGGGTTGGCTACTATTGAAGGAGATTCTGATCTCGATACATCAATAGCCTGTGATTCATGTGATATATGGTAAACTTAAATCAACAGATTAGGTTAATAGGTTTCAGATATATTGTTTGAAATTATTTTTGTTTTTGTTTAAGATGTCATTGACTAAAATTTCAGCAGGTTATTATTATCTTTTATGACTAGGATGTTGGGGTTGGATTGGTCAGCTATGTGTAATTGCATGTTTGCATAGGCTTAGACCTCATCTGTAAGGGACATTTGGCAGAAAAAAGTGTTTCCTAACTTGTCAAAGTATTTGTGATAAGTTCATAACAAACACTGTTAGAAGCATAGTTAAGTCTAATAGGTGTCTTTTATTGACTGGTATCATGCCTTCTGTGTGGGATTTGATACTGAAGGTACATCAGACAGTACATGGTTATGCCCCAGGTAAACTGGTCATTCTACTGGGTATTTTTGTTCTTCTAATTGCTTTTTCTTTTCCTTTAATCTCAAAGCTCAATATGGTTTGTATTTATTAACATCCTTGGTACATATTGGCTACTATCTTATAAATAGAAATATAGAGTGTAATAAGTTGTAGCTGCTAATTTAAAGTCTATGGTTCCCTATGACAAAAATCATGGTCGGATGATTGTAATCTAAACAAAAGTTAGAAATTATTTACGATGTAATTAACTATGAAAATAATGTGTTTTATCCAATAACAAAATAAAACTAACTAGCAAAGGGGTGTCTTTAACAAAATCCCTAGGTAAGCTTCCATCACATGAATTATAAAATTGTTTGCTGACAAAATTTGATATTTTTTTCTGTCCTTTAGTATTATAATTCAGAGTTTTGTTTTAGATGTGTTGTTGCTGATTTGATATATTTTTCTATCTTATAGTATTCTAATTCAGGGTTTTGTTTTAGATGTGTTGTTGATGAAGTTTCTAAAGGAACATCCAATTCAGTAGAGAGGACAACCGTGGAATGTAATGCAGATGATCATAATAGTAACAGTGAATGCCATGCTAAGGATTCCTTTTCAGGAAAAGTGTCTGTGTCTGTTGCTGATACAGGAGAGACAGTTGTTGTTGTTTCAATGGTTAACCAAACAATATGGGTTCCAGCAACAAGTGAGAAAATCCTATTGCCTTTTGAAGTTGGTGGGTACCCAATGACTGAATCATGTATTTTAATGTCTGACACAAATGGTCAGCAAAGTGGGGAAGTGAAGACAGAGACAAATACGTTACGAATCATGGAGGAAGAAGAACTGGAACTGTCTTTGTCAAACAACATATCCTGTAGCGTAACTTCTAAATCCTTAGTGCATAATGATTTAAAGAAAAGTGTCCGTGGAGCAAGGGATGACCCAAGTGGCTTTGACGGAACCAAGTTATTCGACGAGTCCCTTACCAAAACTAGTCCATCCAAAATTGAATCCGAAATGGGTCTTCAACTTGGTTTGTCAGTGGGCTCTTTCTTATCTGGTAAATTAAATTGTATATCACTAGCTTTTTGGTTGAATGAAAAGTATATCATAAATCAACTTTTTGTGCTCTTCTTCTGTAAGCTAGACTAATTGTCATAATCTTAATGTGCTTATAGTTGATGGTGCAGACAAGAATGAAACAAAAGATCAAGCAACTGATGTCCTGTGCTTGAGTTCAGAAGAATGTTTTTTGAAAGGTACTCACCATACAGGGAATATTATTCCTGTTGCTTTCTTTATTTTAGTCCACACTTGGACTGTGGGAAACCATTGATCATATTGGTGGCTTCAAAGCATTTATACCGGTTTTTAAACCTTATAATGTTGATAATAAAATTATCTCAGGAGATGAAATTGAAGCAAATGCTTGTAAGGACAATGCCAAAGTGGCTGGTGGAAAGAGAAAGCATGCTGATTATAGATAAGAAATTATTTAAATTTGTATTATATTAAATGAGTAGTTTTCCATGGTCATTGTGTTGGGAGAGAAAGAGAAGATGTAAAAATGTTGTGGGATGAAGCACACTGTGCCTTAGTCCTCACTCCTCATGCTTATTATACTCTGACAGATGACTCCAACATGGACACTAGGCCCAACACTAACACAAATGCTTTGACATGGTCAATGTAAAAAATATAGGATAGTGGGAGTGTGGGACACTTCTATAAAACACGCATACATATGAGAAACATAAAAGATCTAAAATAGTAACCAATATTTGTATATTCTTGTATATGCACCTTTCTATTATAATGAGCCTCACAAAACATACTAAGAGACATTGTTTTTTAATATTTTATATTACATTTTAAAGTGAATTTTTCTTAATGCTAAAAACTAAATATTTTTTTTATAATACTAGTTTTCTTAAAATGTCTGTCCATATGGAGATGGAGGTGTTGACTTGAGTGTTTGAGTCATATAGTATATTTGGGTCAATAATTTTTTTTTTTAAGTGAACATTGAATGAGTAGTGTCTAACATGTGGCATACTGGTGTTGGTGTGGGAATTAACGTGTCTAACACTCAACACCTCAAGAAAGGGGAGTGTCCCTACTGCATCTGTTATAATAGAAGGATGGGTTAAGGGTATACAAATGTTTAATTGTCAATCTATCACCCTGCAATCAACATCCTAATTAATAGGAATTGGCCACCCAGAATCAAGCTCCCTATTAGTCACCCCTTGATTTTAGGAGTCGCTGCTTCCTTAATCCATAATACTTGCCTATATTCTTGACAGTTACCAAATCAAGTATTTCCATTAAATGGACCAGGCCTAACTCAATCATAAAAGTTAGCTCGAGAGGAGAGGGTTGCTCAAGTCTTATAACAACTACTTGGATTATTTTCCTAGCTAATGGGGCACTTCTTAACAAAATAGATAGAAAGCCGCATATTATTCTAAAGCCTGAAAGATGTAGTTGTTGGCATAAAATATCATCATGAAAGTCGTGCTGCCAGTTGCAAAGAGCCCTTTGAATATTGATGTTTTCTAATAGTCATAATTAAACAGAAAGACATAGGAGCTGCTGCCTAGATATTCTTGATACTCTTGTGTGCTATTAAAACTGCATCAATTGTCTATGATATTTAAATGCATATTCTGTCGAAATAAATGTGTTAATTGTTACTTGTTTTATGTTCATCACATGAGGAGTTCAAAATTTGACTTTTTTTTCTTTGTTCTTTTTCCCTGATTTTTATCCTTGACTTCACAGTGATGAGCAAGTTTATATAAAGGCTGATGATGGAGATGTCAAGCCTGAACTTCCAGAAGAAGATGACAAGTCTGAACTTCCAGAAGAAGATGACAAGTCTGAACTTCCGAATGAAATTGGACAAAAGAAAATTAGAGCTACTGGTAGTCAAATGACCAGTACTAATGACTCTGCAGATGCTCATCTCTTAGAAAATGCTCAGAAATGCACAAGGGAAAATTGAATGTTGTGTTGGGATTAAAAGAATGCACATTGTTTATATCGTTGCAATTTTCACAAGGGATTAAAAGAATGCACATTGTTTACAAGAATGCACACTCTATTGTGACACACGCACATACTTTGGCAGCAAAGCATATGTGGTACCGCTCACTACCTTGCTGGAAGTGGGCTTGGAGTGAGCTTGAAAACAAATTATATTATTCTTATGAATAGATTTTATAATTTTTTTAAATTCATTTTTTTCTTCTATTATATCATTCATTTGATTTTTACACTTCCCTCTATCCTCTTCTTATTTCTCTTAGCTATTAGAAAATGGTACAACCATAATTTCTATGAAAAAATGTTACTTTTAATTCAAGTTTGTTCATAATTATATCTTTTACACCCTCAATTTTACAATTTTTCATATTTTTTTTCCTTAAATATATTTTTAGTCCTTCAAGTTTAAGATTTATCATTTTCAATTTTTCAAATTAAAATTTATATTTTTCAATTCTCAAATTCATGTTTTTGTAAGTTCATTTTTTGGAAGACAAATAATAATATTAATATATAGAGCAGAGGGATACCCACAAGGAGTGGGGAGAACCTTGCACAACAAGAAAAACATAAGAGTCCTCACAAAAGTTCCCACTGATCCTACTAGTAAAGCTTCACTACCCTAACATACCCCAACATCATTAACATCCAACCAAAAACCTGTATACCACTTAAAGCAAAAAACCCCACTATACAATCAACTCCCTCCCAAATTCTCGTCGGGGTTGGAATCCCTCCAAAACCGAGACAAGAACCACCCAAACACTGCCCCAAACAATCAAGGAACATGCTTATCCCAACTATCTCAAGGACTTTGACACGAAAAATAAAAAACTAGTTAACTTTACATATCTTTTGGCAAGTAAACTCCTTCCTCTATATCATTTTTTTCCCTTACCTCAGCCTTATATCATATGGAAACAGTGATTATACGTACACATACACTTTTATATATATATATGATCACAAACAATATGATGCATAGTCTAGTTAAAGTACTGGAAAGATTGTTGTCAGTTCTTGTTTATAGGCACATGCTTTAAAACCTAATTAAGGTATAGTACCATCA
Organism: Glycine soja; assembly: GCF_004193775.1. Taxonomy (NCBI): domain Eukaryota; kingdom Viridiplantae; phylum Streptophyta; class Magnoliopsida; order Fabales; family Fabaceae; genus Glycine; species Glycine soja. The sequence continues at coordinate 34,929,885 of NC_041010.1, forward strand.
AGAATCCATAGAGCAATAAAGAGAAATTCTACAAATATGTGTTCGCACCTTCCTTTGCCTTGGTTGTGCTAAAGACCCTTCAAGCTATTTCTCAAGATTCTGCAGCTCCTTTATGTTCAATGGTCCAACATCTTCCCCAAGCAAATGCCTAAAACAACAATACATTGGAAAGTTAATTAACTTTACATGGGTGGTTATGATTTTCTAACCTTTGTTACTATATTAATTAACTCCTTTTGTTTGTGATTAAGATACATATGCATGTGACTGCTGAAAACATGATAATATATTCATCAGAAGGTATTAGATATTAGATATATATTAAAACAAGTCTATTCTTTAGAATAGGCATAAGTGATTACCTCTGGGTCCTTTGAAGAGAATCATACTTTGCCTTTAGCTTTGACACCTCTTGGTACCAGCTCTGATAGCCAAAACAAAAAATTAATAAATATTCACTAACAAGATCAAATTAATTGATTGCTGTTATATATAGAGATGTATCATATCGTTAAGACTTATATATATATATATATATATATATATATATATATATATATATATTGTTGTAGACAGGGCTATCTTTTTGCATTAATTCTATCTAAGAAAAATAATTCACTACTAACTTGAGTTAGTGAACACATGCGTACCTGAGTTTCACATTCAACGTGTTCGTCTTGAGGAGTAAAAGAGCTACGATGGTATTGCTCAATAGTTTTGGTAGTCCTGCAAATTAAGCGAAACTGATTGGTCAATATTAGTACAAAGCAAATTACGTAGTTGTGTAAATGGTGAACATGAACAAGATCCCCACAGTCTCAAGTAGTCCATCACTCAACATGAACATGAACTCATCAGCAAACCTCATTAATATACCTATATAGTTTGCTAAAACCCTAAAAAAAATTACATTACTACAGTGTATAGATTACTACATGTTTCTATATCTAGTTTAGATAAATGTTTGCAAATATGTAAATTTAAGTATATAGTTCTCTTCTCTTCCCTATAAATTGTAAGATAACTTTGCCCCTTCTGTGATTCTATGAATCTCAAATTTTAGAAGAAGCAGTCTATAGATAAAAATGAAAAAAAGGGCTTCTAAATTCTATTCAATGCTGAAACTTTGTACTTTGCTTTATAAGTAAATAAATGTGGTTAAACTATTTTTTCATTTAAAAAAATGGTCCACAACTACAATTTTGACTGCAATTTCAAGGATTTTGTGATCTTTGCATCTACAATTATAGCCATATCAGCTGCATAGATATATTTATCCATACTTTCCTACAATATCAAGAATACAAAGCTTTAATTGTGACCACAATTTAAAACCTTGCTATTAACATTATTTAACGCAATGATTATACATAAGTCATAAAAGAGAATCTAATTTGATGCTGGAAAAATGATTATGTGGTTAATTGCGAATTTATGTATTGTAACTGAGTGAGTAATATGGTGCTGGAAATGACTGAGTTATTAATTTCAATTTGTTTTTTCTATAACAAAAACTTTATTCTCTCTGGCAGCTGCTCAATGACATAAAATCAAGTGTGGACAAGGATATAGATGTAGGAGTAATCAACCCAAGAGAGATCAAGTTTAAAAGCAGACCGTACTACAGATATGTTGGTTCTCTTACAACTCCACCATGCACTGAAGGTGTTGTTTGGACAATTGTGAAGAAGGTTCTGTACTTTATTCACATGATTTTCTTAACTAGCAAAGACTATATTTATTAGTTCATACAATACAAGCACATCTACTTAAGTGAAATGAAAAATCTCAAACTTTGATTTATCATGCTAAAAGAGACTAACTTGTTTGATAAACTTAATCTTGATGACACTTAGCATATCACACATAATTATATGTCACATAACACCTTTTACGAGCAATTAGCTTCTTTTTTTTTACTTAATCGCTATTTTCCTCTTCTATTTTTTTTTTTGAATTTTAGTTTAATCATCTTATTATTAAAAAAAAATTAATTAGGTCCTTTAATTTTTAATTCTTTTATTTTTAAAAGTTTCAATTAGATCTCTTATTTTTTAAATAAATTTAATTTGGTCCTATTTAAAACCAAATCTGATCTTATTTTTTTTAATTTTTTAAAGTAAATGAAAATAAAAATGGGATCAAATTAAAACTATTATAAAAAAAATAAAGTACATTATTAAAACTTCTACAAATGAAAGTATCTAACTGAATCATTTTTAAAAATTAAAAGATCTAATTGAATATGTTAATAATAAAAGGATGAAATCAAACTTAAAAATAAATTAGAGAAACAAAATAGTAATTAAGTTTTTAAATATAATTAATGTTTAATTCATTCATCATATTTCAGGGGATGCAACATATTGCAAAATTAAGGCTGGAATTATAATTAGCCAATCAAAAATAGGAAATTTGGTAAATGACAAACCAGAGTGGGCAGTGATTATCAAAAACAGATATTTGTGTGTTCAAGCACAAGTGGAGCTTTACTATAATGGGTTTCAAATAACTGAAGCTGTGACCCATCAATTTTGAGCATTTCTAACAGCGTGGGTCTTCTAAAAAATGGTAAAGGCATTTCTTTTTCTCTGAACATGTAAAATTTGTGTATGAATGGGATTGACATTATTTGTTTTCTCATTTGCTCATATGCAAATAAAAGTTAACTTAATGAAAACTGCAATTTATAGAACTAAAAGGTGTAGTACAGAACCTTCTCTTTTAGAACTATTTATCAAATCTAAAATTCCCATATAAGTGATCATACAATACAAGTACATCTACTTAAGCATTATCTAAGTTGCAACTGTTTTCCATAGGGATATGAGGAAAATGCAAGGCAAACACTGGAACTTGGTGGAAGACAAGTTTGGTTATATGGACCTATGGAGAATGAAAAGCCTACTTAAATATTTGTATAAAGATGTGAAGGGAAGTAACTGCTTCTACACTTGGCAATAAAGCAGAGTTTGAAGTATGGACAAATAAAGGCTACATGTTGGCACGATCAAGCACCTGGAATAAATTTAATCATTGGGCCCTTATAATTTTTGCTGCAAACAGAAACTCATTAAAGTAATTGATAACATAAGCATATGGAGGTCCAGTTTAAAGCAGGACAAGTTTTTGCTGTAAAAGGAGCAAACATATAACATGTTTCTCTTTTGTTGATTGTGATCTCGTTCCCATCTCAATTCTCACCGTTTTTTTTCTGTTTTCTTTCTTTATCTAGTGCCTTCAATTTCAATACCCTCAAGCAGTGACCTCGTTTATTATTTCACATGCTCATACACTAGATAAAAAAAATGATTTAATTATCATTCTTTAACACGTTTCCATGCATAAACTAATGAATTGATTCTCAGGCTGTAAAAGGAACAAACATATAACATGTTATGAACTAGCATGAGAGTAAGAGTAAATGGACATTTAACTTTGGTTACTGGTTATTCAACACTGAACCAGTAACCACTTCAAAAGTAGAGCCTACCTAGCTTCTTCACCTCTGCTTATTCTTTATACAACTTTGGTTACTGGTTATTCTTTAAAAGTTTTACCTCTGCTTTTCTTTGGTTACTGGTTATTCAGCACTAATTTAGGCATTACTTTTTTTGCAAAACACTAAACCTTGCTTATTGTATAATAGAAAGCTTAATCAGAATATTATGACTACTTATTCACCTAGGCATAGAAACAGTAAAGCCATAAAAAGCCAAAGAAAAGTATAGCCTTACTTATTCACCTACCTAGCTTCTACTTCTACCAAAGCAGTAATAAAAACACTAACAACATACAAACACTGTATCAGCAAGACCAAGATTGATCAATGAAATACTCAGGGGAGTGAAATACCAACTTACTATTTGGTTGTAAAGGTTTATCTTCACCAGAAAAGCAGTTCCCGTGGAATTAGCATTAGCAAACAGTATTTACCTCTGCATCACTTCATTTCTCCTACTTGCCTAAAAATAACACAAAGTAGTTTGTGTTATTTTCACTTCAAAACAGTTTGAATATAAAATAATCAGTTTCACGAACATCCAATTTTCATAACTTCAACAAACACCACACAAAGTACTTTGTTTGCTTGTTTGTCTATTTTGAAAAAAAATAATGAAAAGTGAAAATAGGTAAAACCGTAAAAGAGGGACCAAAAAGAAATCTTACAACAAACCTAATTTGGTCGCGCGAAAGTGGTGAGTCACGACAGGCTACGGGTGCGCCGCCGCGAACGGTGGGAGTTGAGTGATGATGCGAACTCAGGAAGGGAGACCTCTGTGACTGAGGAAGGTCTTCAGAGGTTTTGTTTGAGGCTAGATAGGGCGCGCGAGAGTCTTGTTCGAGGCTAGCTATGGCGCGTGAGTGTTGTTGGAGGGTATAGTGACGAAGGCTAGGGTTCGACGCACGTGAGTGTTGTCTGTAGCACATGAGTATAATCATGTGCCAACCACGTCGTGTTGACAACACGAATGTTGTCGAAGATATGATTCACGGATTCAAAGACGGGTTTCTACATCACCGTCTTTGTTTGCTATCTTTATAATTACCCAATTGCCACCGCTTATTATACAACATCGTTTTAGGCGGACCGAAGTTGTTAGTGTGTTGTAAAAACCAAGATTTTTAGTAGTGCAAATAAAAAATTAGTTGGTTAGTTGCTAACCGTCCTTATTGGATTACAATGGTCTTAACACTCCCACTTAATCCAATAGTTCTACCACTCCTAGATCCATCCTCAAGTGCACAAATCTCTCAACTCTTACAGACTTTGTAAGTACATCTACAACTTGCACTTCTGTGGGATAATGCACCACTTCAATTAAGTCTTTGCTAACTTTATCCCTTAGGAAATGGAACCTAGTTTCAATGTGTTTACTTCTACCATGTGAGATCGGATTTTTGGCTAGATTAATTGCAGACTTGTTGTCAATGAGGATCTGCACTAGTTTTTGAGGTTCAACTTGAATCTCTTTCACTAATGAGTCAATCCATATAGCTTGACATGCTACAAAGGCACCAACTATGTATTCTGCTTCACATGATGAGAGAGCCACCACTGGTTGCTTCTTGGAGCACCATGAAGTTGGTGCATCAAAGAGCTTGAATAAGTATCCAGTAGTGCTCCTTCTATCACTCTTGTCCCCACGCCAATCAGAGTCAGAGAAGCCCATCAAACCTCTACCCTTCTATTTTTTTGCCTTTGGAAACAACACACTAAGACTATGTGTTCCCTTCAAGTACCTTAGTACCCTCTTTGCTGCAATGAGATGTGGTCTCATTGGCTCATGCATAAATCTACTCACCAAGCCAACTACATAACATAGGTCAAGTCTATTGTTGTAGAGGTACCTCAGTGATCCAATTAGTTGTTTATACAATGTTGGATCCACCAATTCATCATCAGTTGCTTCTTCCAACTTGGACTTGAACTTCGTTGGTGTAGTTGTTGGGTTGCAATCTATCATGCTGAACCACTTCAACACACCACTTGTGTACTTCCTCTTATGCATCACAGTTCCATCAGCTATTTTTACAAACTCCATCCCTAGAAAATAGGTCAATTTCCCCAAATTTGTCATCTTAGACTCAGACTTCATTAGGCTCTTGAATTTTTCAATCTCATTGTGATCACTGCCAATCACCAATAAATCATCTACATAGAGACAAATCAATACCTTGCTTGACTCGACTCCTCTTTTGTAGTACACACTATGCTCAACACCGCACCTTAAGAATTCATAGTTGGTCAGAAATGAGTCAATCTTCAGGTTCCAACTCCTTGGAGCCTGCTTTAAATCGTACAGGGCCTTGTGAAGTTTATAGACCTTTTTCTTTTTCCCTTTTATCTCAAATCCGGAAGGGTAAGTAACAAATACTATTTCATTAAATGGTTTGTTCAAGAATGCTAATTTTACATCTAAATGGAATAAAGACCAATTATTTTTGCTGGCTAGAGCCACCACCAACCTAATGGTTTCAATTCTGGCCACAGGTGCAAACACCTCCTTGTAGTCTACTCTAGGTTTCTGCAAAAAAAACACCTAGCAACCAACCTTGCTTTATGCTTTGGTATGGATCCATCAGGGTTTAGTTTAAGCTTCAACACCCATTTCACTTCAATTGGTTTCTTGTTAAAAGGTAACTTTGTTAGTTCCCAAGTGTGCTTCTTCTTTATTGCTTTTAGCTCTTCAATCATAACATTTTTCCAGGCCTCCTCCTTCATTGCTTCTTAGTAATCTATAGGCTCAATGTCAACCAAAAGAGCAAAGTGCATCAAATCTCCTTCTACATTTACTGCATTATTTGACAGCATTTCAAAGTGCTGAAATCTAACAGGTAGTTGTGTTTGTTTCTGAGTTCTTTGATCAACCATTGGATTAATAGAATCAACATCTTCTCCTTCAATGTCTGCATCAACAGCTTTTGTGTCACTACATACTTCTTCATTTAATTTAGGAATTACTGGCTTTGGTTGAGCTCTCTGAGTAACATATAACTACCCAAATCTGTGTATTATATTTTCAAATAAGGGAAAATTGTTAAATGAGACAGACGGATGCAATCATTGACCGTATATATAAAACTCTTACAGCAACACTGCATCTCTAATAAACTCAATTTATAAATGAAATCAAGTAAAAATATAATAAAATGTAAACTAACCAATTTTTCTGTCAAGTTTGAAGGTATCCAAGACGAGTTTATATATTTTCTCCGGTTTCATACATTCAAAATCTCAACACATTATGATTTTTTTTTCTTTTCACGTATGATTCACCTCTTGTTAGCCAAACATCACAAAATATAAATATAAATAGCAGAAGAAAGTAAATTTAACATGATTTCACACATTTTATCTATAACTATTAATAATGTTTTTAGACCGTTTTACCCTCCATCAATTTATTTTGTTCAATAATTCTTCCACTACTTTTTAGTTAGTTACTTCCTTTTCTTACTTTTTTTTAACTTCTAAACCTTTTTTCTTTTTTATTTAAAATATATATCTCCTAGTATACATAAACACAAACAACTTAATAACTATTTATAACTCAAATCAAATTACCTATTTTTTAAATAAACTTGATAAAATATTATCATTACAAATTTGTTAGACAAACTAAATTAATAAACATTTTCTTCATATGAAATGTTTATCATATCAATATCGAGTTAAAGAATATTTATTATATTCGGACATTTAATTAAGTTTTACCTATTTTTTGTTATTTTACATCACATCATATCATTTATTAAAAATTTTAATTTGTCTATTTCTCTTTTTCCTCCCACTATACAGTATATGCACCCCAAAATTGAAATATATGTTAGACATTTTTAGTGCAAGAATAATCACAATATGTGGCATGGTATCACATACTGGTTGTTGGGAAACACGGGCCCTGCCAGCACGATGTGACGCGTGTCCTGTATAAGAGGGTCCATATCTTTTATAGTAAGGTATCACTATTGCAAATTTTTTGATATGTTAGATTGAGCTACGTGAGGTGGAGGAGGAGCATGTTATCAACACTTCGTGATTATTCTTTCTTTCGCCATGGAATAGGAATTGAAATGATGGGCAAGGAAATCAAGAACACCATGCATGCATGGGAGGGTCCAACTCCAACACTAATGAATATCAACATCTTCCAGTTCAACTAACCCAAATAGAGAGGCTTAGGACTCACCATTTTTGTTGTTTGTAATCTAAAACTAAAAGGCGCATATTTAAAAGGATATAACTCCATGAAAAGATATATGGCAGTTTAATTTGAAAAAATATATTAATAATTGAAACAAACTTTATTCTATCTTTTCTTTTTTCCATATGTATAGACCATAAGGTAGGGCGTAGTTACTTCAAAAATTGAACAGTTCCCAAGTAATTATTTAACAATTAAAATAAATAAATTTTAATTTATAGTGGCCAAAATTTTAATCTTTAAAAGTTAACTCAATTCAGTAGCCGAAAAAATCAATCGTTATATATAAAATTTGCAACAAAAAATTAGTTGCTAATTAGCAACAGAAAAATCAATCGCTGACTGTAGAGATTAAAAAATTAGTCACTATTTGAAGGTAGCCAATGATCACTGAATGAAAAACACTTAAAATTACTAATTAGTTTCAATTACTAATTAGTGAGAGATAAATTAGTCACTAAATTTGGGTTGAATAGTTTAGTTGCTAGTTAATGATTAAAAAAAATCAATTTCCAAAGTGGTGAGACTTACATAATTTTTAATCTAGTAACATATAATAAAGACTCAAAAATTGGCATGAGAACAAAATGATGGTAGAAAGCTAACTTCACCAAGTTACTTTTCACCTCTTCTACCCTGTATTATTTTTTAAGAGTTATATACCCTTTATCGATCGTTACGCAACAAGCCAATTAATTGGTACTACAAAATTATTACCAAATAGTTTGAAGCATATAATTAAAATTATTAAATGCATTCTAAGTAGTGAAATGACTTACAGCATTTATAAAATAATTTTTATTATAACTACGGTAAGTCATTTAAGCCCAAATTATTTTATAAATGCTGTTATTTGGAGCCCAAAAGCATATAACTCATGGCATTTCAACATATGTATCATTAATTTTTTGAGGCAATTACTATTTTCACCTTCCTTTTATACTATTACACTCCCTTTTTTTTTACCCAAACTACCCTACAAAATGCACTTCCCTTGTCTCTTTCTTCCCCAATTTTCCAAAAAAACGTATAAACCCTCCCCTTTTGTATAACTCTTCCAGAACAACACACACCCCTTCCATGCCACTCAACCTCTGACAACTTATTCCGACCAAAAACCCATCGTCGACGAACCCACGCAGTTTCGACTTCATGTCTACAAAATTTTCAAACCCACTTTAATTATTTAATTCTACCCACCCTTTTCTTTGTCTCTTTGGGTCTACAAAATTTCTGAACTAGATTTGCAGAGAAGATGATTAAATATGGGAACTGTCTTTTAAAATAAAACTTTCAACAACAAGCCTTATGATCTATGATTCCATGCCACTTGAGTCTCATAGGAAAAGATCATTTCAGTTCCAACAATTTGCATGTCATGTTTCTTTCATATAAAATGTAGAACGTGGCCTGCTGCAAATCAGTGCAACAAAATGTTTATCATGCAAACGGAAGAGATCACAACAAATTTTGATGGGGCAAATAAGCCAACACAATAACAACTTTATAACAGAGTAATAGGTAGCAAAAATAAATTCCCCCAAACTTGCAAGAACATGTGAGGAGCACCAATAAAACACTCTCTAGTGGGTATGCGAAATATTAGCTTGATCCAATGATAAACGAATCCAAAGTTGCAATCTGAAAAAAACACTCTCTAGTGGGTTTGCGAAAATCATAATAATTTTCCCTCTCTTTTCTCTCTCAATGATTTGTAATTGTTTTCCCCTCTCAAATGAGTCTCTCTTACTATATCTCACTCTCTAACCTGACCCCTCTCCACTTAAATAAGTGAGACAAAATGAGTCTTCTCATTTGGGCCTCTACTCCACATAGAAGAGGAGCCCAAAAAACTCAACAAATCTCCCCCTCACAACTATGTGGAGGTGACCACCAAATCGACGATCTCACAACAAGCTTCAAACTTCCCTTTTAGTAATGCCTTAGTCATCATATCAGCACCACTAAAGGATTTCACCTTCAAAGGGCCACAAACATTTGAAAACATCAATTCAAGAAACTCAAATTTTCTGGAGAGAGGATGCTTCTTAAAGGATACTCCAGTTTGCTTACCAATCATACAATGAGAACATTTCTCCAAATCTACATTCTTCAGTCCTGGAAGCATATCCTTCTTGGCTAAACAATTCATCCCCTTCTCATTGATATGACTAAGCCTTCGGTGCCACAAAGATGCATCCATATCCATATCATTCACACTGTCTCTAGCAACCAAAGCTTTCGTCCAATACAACTTTGAAATTTTATCCCCTTTGGCCACAACCAAGTTACCTTTGGTGAGTTTCCACTTTCCAAAACCAAAGTGGTTTATCATAACCAGCATCATCAAGTACCTGCACAAAGATCAAATTAAAGCGGACATCTGGAGCATGTTTCACTCCTCTAAGTAGCAGCTGCATTCCCATGTTGGTTTGCTAACAAACATCACCAACACCGATCACCTTGGACACGCCATCACTACCCATCTTCAAGACTCCAAAATCACCTGGAGTGTAAGATATGAAGAACTCCTTCCTGGCTGTAACATGCAATGTAGCACCACTATCAATTATTCAGATGCTTTCATCACATACAAGATTAAGCAAATCAGGGTCATGGAGAATAACAAGATCATAACTGATAGCAGTAGTCACACGGTCATCATCATGATCCTTCTCTTTTTGCTTACCCTTCTTGTCTTTACTCTCCTTCTTCCATAGAAAAAATTTCCTCTAGATATGTCCTATTCCGTGACAATAATGGCACTCAACATTCTTGTATTGAGACCTAGAGTTGCTCCTGCTTTCGTCTCTATCACCCTTCATCATCTTCTTCTGGCTTCTCCCCCTGTTTTCAGTAATAAGCACCTCTGACTGAGAAGAAGTACCTTGCGCCTTCCTTCTCATCTCTTTATTAAGATCATTAGTCTTTTAAAAATAGTGATTGAAAGCAAAATTCTGAATGTGAAACAAATAATAATTTACAAAAACGTCAATGCTAATAAAATTTTATGTTCATGGTTCACCTAAATCAACAAATTCAGTATTCAGCCTAGACAAACTTGTGTAACGCTGCATTCTAGCTATGTACGAAGTGGACCACTGCTTTGCCTGAGAATGACAATGTGTACTTCACAGCAACGCCACTGGTGGTAAAGGATAGTGGTCTTGTAACAAAACCTGTTACATAACGACAGTGGTAATTGAACGTTAGATACGCAACTAAATTTTTAGCATGTTAACTAAATTCATAATTATGCAATTACCTGTACAAAATGATTTCCATACACATGACCAATGCATATTACACAATGAACAGAAGAATCTGGCGGCGACTGACTTCTAAGAGGAAAAAATGTTATGCTTTGTTTTTGTGAAAGAGAAACAACGATTATGTTGTATCGTGAAGCAATGATGTATCCCATATCCGTAATATTCATCCACTTGTCCATCGTAACCTACATGTAACAAACAACAAATAGTGGTTACTTAAAATGTTATTTTAACAAAAAAAATGACATAATAATAAAATTATGATTCTTAGATAACTCATCAACAAGTAGAGAACGCTTTAATTCTTCAAATCTCTCTATGCCACCAACCAGGTTCATATACTCTTCGGACCAGCTACTCAGTTCTTTATGTTGATGGTTCCTCACCAATGACCATGATTCTTCACCTATACCCAATAACGCAGCTATTGCACAATAACCACAATTACCATCTGCTTTGACATCAATAATGTTTTCAATAGAATCTTGGATGCAAGGATGAAATTGATTCAACATTGGAATACTCTGTCTCTATATTGGGTCCTGAGATGATGATGCACTACATTTCACTAAGAAATTACTATTTTGTACAGAGTGTAATGCATCAACATACTCCCAATAAGACGGATCGCATTTTGTTTACTTTTGATGTTTGGCAAGCAGATTTTTTTGGAGCACCCTTGGTCTTCACTTTTCCTGGAGGAGGACACATGGAGTTCATATCAGGGTAAGCAATATCTCGCAGCTTTGACTTCAAATGTATTTTACCACAAACATCAAGCTACTCAAAGCATTTCGATATGGTTTCCATCTCCTCAGTTATGGTCACCTGTGTCTCACTTAACCCTTAATCTGAAAAATTAAGTCTCCGCCAAAAAATGTGAATTGTCTCTAGTGATATGGAGCTAACAACATATTTAAACAACTCACATGCACATGGAAGACTGTGGGTACTCCTGATGACACATCCACATCATGAAGGGTTTTTGCCTGCATAAGCTACACGCTCATACTCAGCAGCAATTTCATTTAAAGCGTACCTTAATACCATGCCAAGTAGTTTTTTGTACAAGGTTACTTTAAACACATGTCCAACCACGTGCATGCTTGTCTCAAAAGATGTTTTAATTTGGGTGTGTTGAAGTGTCATCATATTATTCATTGCTTCCCAAACATTGCATATGTCACCAACAGAGTTTTGTAGGAGTCTTTTTGGTGACCAATGAGTACTCTCAACCCTACAAATGAAATATACAAAAACATGTAAACAATTGCATCATTGTCATTTAAATATTCACTTCAACAAATGAAAACAAACAAAAATTAATATTCATACCTGTTAGTGGTTGTGTTTTCTAGATGCATCACTTTGTTTGTCCATGCTTTCACAAATCTTTCATTGTGTGGAATGACTCATGTTTGACACACATAGTCCACAAACATAGGCCATAGCGAGCAAGCCATTTCAAATTTTTTAAGGTACTCTTCAAAAGAACTCTCATTGGGACAGTCAACCAAACTCCCCCAAGCCTCCATCACATAATCCCATGCATTCTTTTGAGCAACCAAGGTTTTGCACTTTGCCTTGACATTCTTGTCAATGTGGAACAGACACAACAAGTTTGTAGCATCCGGGAATACAGTTTTCACTGCATTCATCAAAGACAAATCTCTGTTAGTCACAATAACTCCAGGGAGTGCATCAGCTCTCATGAAAAGACCCTGAAACCACTCTAGAGCCCAAACAACATTATTAAGACGTTCTCCTTCCAAGTAAGCAAAACCAGCGGAGAATGTCATTCTTGTTGGTGTAACACCAACAATATCAAGCAACGACAGTTTGTACTTATTTGTTTTGTAGGTACTATCGATCAAGAAAACCAAATTACAAGAATTGGTTAACTTTACTGCATCAGGATGACTCCAAAACAAGTCACGTACAACATTATCATGCTAGTGAATATACTGATCTCGATCAAGCAGCATCATCAATTGTTGCATTTCGGGGTTACTCCCTCTTATGGAAGAACGGTAAGCATGTCTGGCATTGTAAATTTGTTTGATTGTTGTATAATTGTTGTTATTGTGCTCCTTCAACATCAACAAAATATTTATTGGCTTCACCATGGACTTCATCATATCAGCAACAACATTCTTCTCATCCTTTGTCAGTCGACCTGCATATGGATGCCCAACCAATGACTTTGTCATTTCGTGATTGTGAATCCCACAAATTAACTTCATCATCTAGTCGTCTCCTCCCGAAACTGGCTTCGCACGCAACTTAAACAAGCATCCACATTTTCTACTGTCAGTGCATGCTCTTACCAAATTATGTTTCTTTGGCATATACTCCCCACTCCTTTCATAAGCTATCAACAGAAATGAGGCTCTTCCTCGAACACCGGTATTGGTGTCTGACCTCATTATAATGGCAACAAATCCAATGTCATGAGTCAATGATCGAGCCCATTGTAAAACTTCATCACGGCTACCAAATAACTACAACACAATTCAAATCAGGTTTGCCATGAGTAAACATCTATGTAATATAATTATTGTGCCAACAACAACAAATTGCACAAATACCTCAAAAGTATTAAAGGCATCAGAGAAATCAACTTTAACGCCAACATCTTCCTCATTTTCGACATTCGTTTCAACTTCTTCAGACATCATACTATCATACATCCACTAGTCTTCATCCATCTTAATAAAACATTTAACAAATTCAATTTCAATTCACACAAATATAGTTGTTTACACAATAAATATTTTATAGGACTTTTTCATTAAAATGTCATATAAATCTAATAAATACATAATCATTCTCATATAAATTGATTTAATTATTAATCATTACTATATCAATATTATTACAACAATTAGTAAAGACATAAATTAAATAAATTATTAATAATTAATTTGACAATTAAAAATAAAAAAAATCTGTATGGGTCATACGGATTAGAGATCCGTATGACCCATACAAATCACCAATCCGTATGTTTTTTGCATACCTCATCTTCTTCGGCAATGAAAAGCGGCCAAAATCCACTGTGTACTCCTCACCAACGCACGTACACCACTGAAGAACAAATACGCTTCCAAAAGACCCTTAACGAAAGCAACATACACTGACTTACGGAAATTTTTCAGAAAAAAAATGGCGCTACAGAAATAAATAAAAAAAACTATACTGCTATTTATAACCGAAAATACCATAAGAGTATTTTCGGCATTTACGAAATTTGTTGGGTGCCCCAAGCAATTTCCTAGTCTAGATCTTAAAATATTCACTTTGTATGGCTTTTTTTTTAATAAAAGTATATTAATTCAAAAAAGTACTAAATACAAAGCGTGGCGATCCAATGATCCAGCCTCAACACAACCAAAAGTTCAAACAACCCAAATTCAAAAGAACCTCTCTAAACCTATAACATCAGCTCTGCAATGCGAGCTCTCATCTTATTACTATACCAGCCCTTGTATGTTATCATATTTATAATGTTATTTCGTATAGTATCTATATCTTTTGGTTTCCCAAAGCAATGTTCATTCCTATAGTTCCATAAACCGTAGATGGTTTCAGTTACTGCTAACCTTAGTAAAGCCGCCTTCCACCCTTTGCCAGATCCGTAGCGGAGTAACCAAATGATTTCTCTATCCCAGGTATCTGATTCATGATGAAAACCGATCCACACCAGAATATCTTTCCACACTTTTCTCATAGTGGCACAACCAAAAAATAAGTGGGCAATAGTTTCTTCTGCATCACAGAAACAACAGGTGTTGTTTGCAACCATTCCATATCTCACAAGCCGAGTTTGCATTGCAAGCTTTTGGTGGCAAGTGAGCCACAAGGTCATAACTGCTCGAGGTCTTGCTGCATTGCAGTACATCAATTTCCTCCAAGGCATAACCTCACCATCATTTCTCCTAAGTTCCATGTAGATATCTGTCATACAAAATCTCTCTTTCATCATCATGTCTTCCCACTTCCCTTGGATAGACGACACTTTTTCTCTGTTATTCAAAATCGCTTTCATTATCCAAGTACTATCTGGTTTGTTTTTTTAGTACTTATCCAACTTATTTTTTTAATCGGTAAATATTAGTTTATTAATTTTTTTTAGAAATATTAGTTGGAAGATTCGATCCGTGACTTGGTTATTAAAATAATTAAATTAAATATTTGGAAGTAGATAATAATAATAATAATAATAATAATAATAATAATAATAATAATAATAATAATTATTATTATTATTATTATTATTATTATTATTATTATTATTATTACATAAAAGGTCCATTAGGTGTGACATATTTTTTACTCTTATCAGATGTGCTTAAATTTCTTTCTTAATTAAATTATCGTTAATAATAAAGGTTAAATATGTTTAGAATTCTTGTAAAATTTGAAAAGTATTAATTTCATCCTCATAATTTTTTTTATTAATTTGGTCGATGTAAAATTAAAATATTTTTATTGATCCTCAGTGGTAACTCTGTTAGAGCATTTATAAATGCATGATTGCTTAAATAAGTTAGTTGTCTTAAATTTGTGAGTCTTAAATGACACATATATTTAAAATCTTTACACAAATTTACTTCAATGCTAAAGTTCTCAGAAATAGTGCTTAACTTGAGCAGCATTAGATTTTGTAATTGAAAAAGGATTCTTTAATTGATAAGAATGAGTTAAGCAACGATTGCTTATATAAGCAACTTATCTAAGCAACACACTATCAAGTTATTGAATAGATTATATGAAATCTCAAAAAATCCCGCTATTCAATTATTCATTAAACATGAGAATATTAATACATATTATTTTATCGATCAGATTAAATAGATTATCTATATATATATTATTTTCTTCCTATCTTATAAACTTTAAGGTGTATGAAGTGCCATTTCCTATCTTAGATTGTAATTAGTAGGTAGATAAAGAATCCGTTAACTTATGGTAGATACCTAGGCACCTAGAGACGAGGAAGGGCATAGTAAGAGACAAAATGCTTTGGGGACTTGAAAATAAGCATAGATATGAGGATTTTCGATATAGGTCAACCTTTTGAACTGTTGCTGAATCCATGGACAGGCAAGAGAACATCTTAGTAGCCAGAGGAAAAGAAAGCAAAAGTGATTCCCTTAGTAGCAGCGAGCGAAATCGGAGTAGCCTAAACCATGAAAACGTATCTTATCTCTTTTTTTTCTATTTGATTTTGATTCATTATTATATTCTATATTCTTCTATTTTTAGTTTCCTTTTTTCTTTTTCTACAATGTCCATTTTGTACCGACAATGTCTTTTGAGTATACTGACTTAGTGTAGCTATCCTTCTTTTAACAGAGCAATGAAATTTCACAATCGAAATCCTTATTGCACAAGCTGACGATAGTCATGCACCACCTGTGTTCGCGTTCCCGAAGGCACCCCTCTCTTTCAAGAGGATTCGCGATAAAAACTTGTTAAGCAACATTGCTTAATTTTAAGCAACTTATGAAGCACCTGCGTTGGAGATGTTCTTAGATGGTAATTTGACATAGCTAACAAACTTATACGTGTAATTTGATTATAAATGAATTAAACAATTTGTAGGAGTTAAAACCCCCAAAATGAATTAAATAGTTTCCGACAGCTAAGCACCCCAAAAAAATGCAATTTCTCGTCATTTTCTGAGTGATTTTCTCGCACTTTCTATTGAAATTAAGAGGAAAGATGAAATAACATTGAGTTCTAGTATTTTTTTTTAAGTATGCTTGAGAAGATGAAGAGCAAAAGTAATTAAGTCTCTTAGACATGTCAAGGAATCGTCTAACGGAGTTACCACTAAAAACCAACAAAAATATCTTTAATTTTTACCGGGACCAAATTAATTTAAATTTTTTTATAAGGACAAAATTAATATTTTTCAAAATTTACAAGTACCTAAACATATTTTACCCTAATAATGATATTTCCATCTCCAACAATTTTTTAAATATTTATAACACAATCTAAAATATAAAAAAATAAAGATAAAAGGGTTATAAATAATCAACATTTATTTTTAAGTTCACAATAAAAAATTTAAATAAGACTGTATTAAATGACACTAATCACGATAATCTATAATTACTGCTGTAATTTTTCCTGAAAAAAAAAACTATTATTACTATTTTTTAAAAATAATAAAAATAGAGGTATGAAGTGCTTTTTTTCAACTACTTATGATAATAGTGGTTGATTCCAATTTTTCTAATTAGAATAATCAAAACATTAATCTCTCGAAATCATTTCTTGATTGCACTTAACCTATTGGTGAATATATATATATATATATATATATATATATATATATATATATATATATATATATATATATATATATATATATATATATATATATATATATCTATATTGGATTGAGCTTGTTCTGAATAGTCCATGATGGGTTGGAATATTCAATTGATGAAGTCTTTGCCTTCATACGATATCTTACTTAATAGTTGTCCCATTAGACAACTAATACTCTCTTTGATTTGATCAACCAATTATGATTCACGAGAGTCTTCTCTCATTCCAGTTTTCTACGTGGTTTGCTCAAATCTCATGAAAATAAGACAAATCAATTATTTATACCAGGTGCACAATTTTTATCATCTTATTTTCTCTCTTTATTCTCATGTGATAATATGTTATAATCTTGTATCTATGATCACAATCGAATTAAAGGTGTAAATCATATGAACCCTATTGAATCAATTATAAGATAGATTGAATTATGTTCTTATATATAACTGGATGCTTTAAGATGGCTAGAACATATTAAGGTGAAGCCAAATTCATTAATTTTTTGGGAGCTTTTGTTTACAAGTGAATCTTGATTCTTTCACCCAAAAAAAGTGAATGTTGATTCTTTCACCAAAAAAAAAAAGTGAATGTTAATTTATATGTCCAATACACTATTGGTTTCGATCAAGCAAATTAAGAGGTCAAGACTGTTCAAGGTGTAGCATGAAAAACCCTTTATTTTTTTTGCGCAGTTTCAAATTGAATGAAAGAACTCCTGGTGCCTTCAATTTGTAAAATCAATTGAGACCTTCTTTTCCATTCTATTGTGCACCTTTTCTCCCTTAAAATTGCATCTTTTTGGTACCTATTTTGAATATTGAATCAGCTGCCTTTTTTTTCGTTTTTTAACACGAATTAATTGTGGTTTATTGGTCAGATGCTTTATGCTATTAGCAGAATCTATTATTATTTCTTCAAAGAAAGAAGAATATATTATTAATTAAATATGTGTGGTGGGCCAGCCTGGTAGAATATCGTGGGGGCAAGTGTGAAGTGTGTTATGTACATGAAAGAATTTGTTAATCCATGGGTATGATGGACTATTCCTATAATTTTATGTGGAAATCGTGAAGCATCCCGATGTGGTGGGTTGTGGAGGATCGCTAAGAATTATGTCTTTGGAAAGAAAAATAATGTGCATGTTTGAATTCATATGTTAGTTAAATAAATTATACATGAGTATATTAGATTAATTAAGTTTTAAAAGCTTTTTTGTGATATAAAAAAAGTCTTACAGAATTTAATCAAAAAATTTAAATAATATTAATAAATTTTGTGGTATTTAATTAGAACTTTTTAAAAAGAATGTCAAAATCTAGTGGTACTCATTTGAAAATTTTTAAAACTTAAAAAAAAAATCTTCTAATATTAGAAAAGCAAATAGATTTCTATGGAATTTTTACTCTAAAAATAATGCATGAATGGGATTTAGAACTTGTTAAAGCCTTGTTTGGTGACGAGACAAACTAGAGGGAATGAAATGGTTGCTTCAAGGACCATGAAATTATATACGCATTTTGAGAACTGGAATTTGATTCCGTAGACAAATGCAAAGATAGCACAGGGAGAGAATGAGAGAAAACTGTACAAACCGAATGAATTGTTGGTTTTTATATATATGTTTGAATGTTTGATAAAGGACTTTGCAAATAGAATATGCACATTATATATATATATATATATATATCCAGTTCATTGATTCCTCACAAAAATTATGTTTGAAAATGGGACTAAATGTATAAAAAGGGATTTTTTAAAAGCAGTTCCACTAAAGTATGATTAACATTTCAAAATCAAGAGTATAACTTACACAACATTCTATACCAACGCCTATTGGCGCTGGTTAATTAGGGTGAAGTACTCACATATGTGGTATACTCGTGAAGCACCACTGGTAACCTCCTCATTATTGAAATTGGTAAAGTCAGGTTATAAGTGTGCTCCACTTGATACTGGAATTGAAGGAGAAGGTTATAAGTGCGGGTGAACAGTGTTGTTAAACGTTATACTATTGATTTTGAAATGTTAGTCCTACTTGTTCAGTGGAACCGCTTTTAGAGAAATCCATTCATATATGTCTATTCCCATTTTCTCTTACATTATTATTGTGAAGAATCATTGATATATATATATATATATATATATATATATATATATATATATATAAAATATATGTACACACATTTAACGTATGGTCCATGAAGCATCCTTCTCATTCTCCCTGGTTTTTCTCCTCACCGAACAGGGCTTCAATCAGTTCAAAATCCCAATCCTGCATTATTATTAAAGTAAAAATTCAATATTAGAAGCATTTCCAAATTCCAATTTCAATAGCATGAACATTTTTTAGTATGTTGACTCGCCTCATCAGTGGCCGAGTTATTTCCTGAGGAAACATCATTCATCACGAACCTGTCCAAGGGTTCCATGTTCGCATGTTCGTCATCACCTCCCATCTAGAAATCACAGAAGTTGGGTTATGTGGGTGAAACAAACTTGAATCTTTCATATATATATATATATATATATGGGTGAAACAAACTTGAATCTTTCATATTATATATATATATAAAGTATAAAAAAGAATTAAATTTAAATCCTATGTGCTTTTATGCTGTTTTTTATATAAAAAATGGAGTTTCACATTAATAAAAATTCACATTAAAAATCAACATAGATTATCAAAATGAAACTTCAACTCTAATTGAAAAGCAATACCAAAACCACATAAGAAATTGCATCTTAAGTTTTTTCCATATAAAAAATCTTTGAAGAGTTTTATTGGTTCATTAAGTTGTACTCACCAAAGGGAAAATATTCTTCATGCAAACTGTGGGGATTAAAAATACAGAAGAATTACCGTGCAAATTGTTAAAAACTAAACTTAATTACTTCGGTGAGACTTATTACCTTGTTAGAACTCTTGTTAGAGCTTGTTGAGGTCTCGTCTGGCATATTTGATGTGCCTTCGGTTGGGTTAATAATTACCTCACAAACTCTGTTAGACTGTTGCAATATGAAGATCGAGTAAAAAAATACATGGGGTTAGTGAGACATAAAAATGTGTTAAAAGGGAATTTTAATTTTCTTATATGTTTTACATTATTATGCTAACTAGTAATATGCGAAGATACTAATCTAGTCTAGTAAAAACAGAAAAAGAAGATTCAATGTGTGATATATGTCATATTTACTTATCAAATTTTAGAAAATTCATGTGTACACATTCCAACCATACAAAAGAGACAAAGGCAACAAATGTACCTTTTCAAGGGACTCCACAGCGTGATTAGAGATTGAAAAGTCAGACTTCAAAAAATCATTTGCATTATGGTTCTCTCCAGTCTGATTAAAACAACAAAAGAGTCACCACAAATACCAGATTCTAGTGACAGAAGTTTTTAATTGAAAAATGAGAACTTTAAATCTACACTATTAAATCATATTTGAATGGTTATTTTTTTTTATTTTAAAAAAAGCACTTGATGACTTTATTAAGTGGTCATGTAACCACCGACTAACTTTTAATCTTAAAACATTTATTTATAGTTATATAGTCTAGATTCATAGTTTTCACTTTCCACAATAAAAATAGCTCTCACTATATATAAAGTTTTTCTAAGTCTGACTTACCTCATTTAGATCCATTTCATCTAGCATCATGAAAAGATCAGAAAAGTCATCTTCGTTCAGCTGGTTGAAATTGTTCTCACCAATTGAAGTACCAATATCATTTTCTGCAACATTGCCCTGTAGTTGTTGTTGAGGCAGTGTTAGGTTCCCTTGAATATTTTCTTTTGGAAGCTCCCTTGAACAGCCCTCCCCAGCATTAGAAGTAGAGGCAAACACTCCTTGACCATTGCTTAAGTTGTGATTATTTCCAAATGAACCATAGTTTGGATACATAAATTGGTTGGCACCATGGTTCATACCTCCTCTTAGGCCATTTGTAAAATTCATCAAGCCATGTCCCATTACTCCATCTGATGGAAAGACAACACCAGCATTGTTGTAAGAGCTTTGTGCATAATATGGTTGGTTAGCATAGCTTCCCAACATATTTTGCTGGATATTATTGGCCCTGGCATTGCTTCCAAAGCTTGAATATTGTGCTCCAAGTCTTGCTTGATTCGAAGAACTACCATGACGTTGGTTGTGAAGCATTGTATTCAAGTTCAAGCCTTTGTGACATGGATGGGGAAATTGATGTAATCTTCCAAGTGGAGTGTTAGTCACACTTGAAACATTGTTGTAAGGTTTAACAACATTGGCTATTCCTCCATAACCTGATTGATGTTCTATTCTTTTTATAAATTGTTGTGCAGGAACACGAGATTTCTCACGTTTTGCTTGGATGTCATTTATCATTGATGCTGAAAGGCCAGAGGCAAACCTTGACCTTAGATCTCTGTTAGATAAGCCCTCAAGCAATCCTTTATCTGCTACTTTTTTTAGGAATATGCGATATTTCTGCAAGTTTTTTATGTTCATACTTGAGCATTAGAACTTGTAAGATGTGTATTATCCAAGAAAATGTAATTGAACTTAGATGGATATGCAAAATAGAGATTTACTAAGATTCTACCATGCATGTGAAAGAATAGAAGTTAATTAGCAAACCTGTAAGTGACTAGCAACATTTTCTCTAGTCAAGTTTGGCACATTCATGACTCGAACAATTGTCTTTGGGACAGCCTCTGAATAAGTAGAAAAATAAGCACATAGTTAGAACCAATTACGTTTAGCTACTACATAAAAGTAGTGATTTTTTTTTTCACACTCCTTTTACTACACTAATATACTTTACTCCTGAATCTATATCAATCTTCTTTTTAGAATAATTATAAACATACACACATCTTCTCGTCCATCTCATTTTTTCCTATCTTTCTGTGATAGTTCTTATCACATCACATATCACATTTGATACTTTTTTCCTTTCTCTATGTTTCTCTTCCTTGGGTTTACATTTTAAAGAACTCTTCTTTTGTTATCATTGTGTGTATTTACATTTCAACCAATTTACATAGGTACAAATGGAGTCTAAACAATTAAAAAAAAAGTGTGAGAAACTCATTGCATAATCTAGAAACCAAAAATTTGTAGCAGATTACTTACTCTCCAATCCAATTTGTTTTATGGCAAGCAAAAAGCGGTTGTGAAGATATGTTGTCCAAACAACCTTTGGTTTCTTTACAAGCCTAGAGCTTTCTTCACTTTGGCCTTCCTTATTCATTTGGGAACTCATTCTTGGGCAATACTTCCTTTTTCTCTTGTTCATATTCGATGATGTTGCTGAGTTAACATCCTGAATAGAAGTGTTATCACCTGGTACTGACCCCCCTTCATTATTTTGAATAGATAGTTTCTTTGCATATCGCCAAATGTCTTTGAAGTCATCCGCAGAAAAGGGTTTCAAAATATATTGTGCTGCACCATTTGCAAAACTCTTGGAAATTACAGTACTTCTTCCATCTGCAGACATAACTGCATGAAACAAAAAAAGAGAAGTCACGAATTGTGTCCTCTTCCCAGTCTCCCCAATAGAAAAATGACATTTGGTTAAAAAATAACATTTTCTATTCAGTTTGTTAGTGTGTGTGTTCTGCTAAGGTGTTTATTTTATTTTATTTTGTATTAAGAGACAAGAAAGTAGACACAAAAAAACACAAGTAATCTGAAACTCTTAAATCATTGGACAACAAACAATCAAAGCAGTAAGAATAAGATTGAAAAATTAACTCATGACCATTTCATCAAAAGAGACTCTAATACTATGCAGGAATATTCATCAAGCTTAAACGATTAGAATACACAAAATTAGTCATATATTAATGTATATCTAAGAGTAAAACAGCAATGCTTTAATCTTTATAGATGTGTATTTAATTTTATTTTAGTCCTTTTAAATCATTTTCTTTCAATATGGTTCAAGTGCGTACATGTAACATATATCCATTTGTATTCTAGTTATGTCTTTCCAAATTATCTTTCCAACTCCAAAAATGATGCTGAAATGAATGTGAGTTTATTTGAAACAAAAAAACATGTGAGTGGGTGCATAGATAAGGGACCAAACTAGCTAGTATTGTAGTACTTTTGTTTCTAATACATACCCTCTTATTCTAAACTTATGTAAATTACTTGTGAGTATGTTCTTTATTTATGTATGTATGATAAGATATTGTTTTTTAATCCATTAAATATGTTGAATTACATTGATACTATATACAGGGTCAACATTAGAGTGAAAGAAACAAAAAGAAAGTTTGTATATGCACTAAAAAGAAGAAAGCGAAAGGATGGTTTAATGTTTAAGAATGATACTCACTTAGCACTGGTATGTGGAATTGATTTTCAACACACTTTTGAAATTCAAATCCATTCATCCCAGATATATGAAGTTCTGTAATGAGAAGATCAATAAAGCCTCTGAACTCTCTAAGAATCTCCAAAGCATTTAGGGCGCTGTTGGTAGAGAGAACTGAAATTCAAAACCAAAGTAAAAATAAGCTCAATGAAAATTAAAATTTAATTACATGATGCCATAAAAAAATACGATTTTACCTTAAAATATGCAAAAAGTCCCATACATTAGGAAACTATCTAATGATGATGTATGATATGCACGTAATAAATAAGTACTTCTAATCCTTGCCACTAAAATCGTATATCTGTTCAAGTGTGGATTTTTTTTCCACATGTATCATTATTTACTAGTAATTATATTTGAAACACGGTCTGACAGTAAATATTGAGATTTATTTGTAGAAATTTAACTCATAGTTTATCACATTATAAGAGACTAATCATATCTGTTAGTCTCAATTTCTATTAATTTGTTAAGTGTGGATATGATAAATCGATTGTAAACCGCTTGTCTCATATCATTACACTTTAAAAAAAAAATCATTCTTCCCTGTGATTAGTCTTTCTAAAATTTAGGTAGGATTCATTTTTTTTTATCAGTTTATGTCCCTTATTTGTATAGTCCTTTATTAATTGGCATGCCATCATTACCTAAATAATCTTCTTTCCCCACTTATCTATTTGTAGAGAGTAGTAAACCATTTATTTGGTCATCCCAAATATTACTTTCCTTCCTAAATTATCCTTAAAGTAATACAATTATATAAATAAATTTTAAAGTATTGAATTTCTATCAATGTAATAAGTACATTAATATATTTTGGCTAAGGTTACTTTATAAACTAATTTGAAAGATTTTTCAAACCTTTAGAAACTATTTTATATGATTTCTAAGACTTAAAAGAGATTATTTATATGTTGGACTATTTAAGAGAAAAATATTTCAAGAATAAAATTGAAGATTTATTTATACAGTAAAAGATGATGAGCTTCTTCACTAGCATAAAATTGGAGTTAGAGTATACTATGAATCCTTTGTTGTCACCAAAATCTGGCTCTATAAAATTGTCAAATGTGAATCTAATAACCTTTCAATACAAATAGTCATGGCTAAAAACAAGTCAAATTTGAGTTGAACATAACTCGATTTAAAAAGAATTGATACAACTAGAGTTCAATATGAATTTTTTTTATCTCAAATTTGAGTCAATTTAAAATTATAAATATTTTATGTATTTTATTTATTTGTTTATTTCATAAAGATATTTTACATTAATTAAAATAGTCAATTATATGAATTTAATATTATAAAATATATTATTTAGTTATCATTTCGAGTCATATATACATATATGGTTAATGAATCATGTTTAACAAATTAATTATCATTTCGAATCTCAAACTATATTCTGGCTCAATTCATTATCAGTGATATTAGTAGCCAAATTCCAATGATGAAGCTAGGTACATGATGAAAGAGACTTTTTTTCTTATGCTGCCGTCTAATTAAAAATTTCCATATACAATAAATTTATTAAATTTTATGAAAATTACTTAAAAACCATACATTTCATTATTTGTGAATGATTAACCATGTAAAATAGTTTTATATCATTAATATATAATTATTAAACTCTAACAAAAGACACAAATCAAAACTCAAATTTTTAAAAATTAATTAAAAAAAGTGAAACATGAAATTAGATCTTGAAATTCACAAATTTCGATTGTTAATGAAAAAAAAATTAGAGAGGTGGGAAAAGAGAAAAGAAAGAGAGAGATAGAAATATATCGTGAAAAATATTAAATTCTTATTTTCATGGAACTTAAAATTTTATAATTTTAGAAGATCAAAATAGTTCTACAAATTAATAAAATTTCGAATATTTTTTTAATTTTTGGTAATCAAAATCCAAATTCCAATTTTGGGTTTTGTGCCAAAGAATAAAAAAGTTATATGCAAAGTCACCAACAAAACTGTATGCACGCACTAAACCATGAATATTGAATATCTTAGAAGATTTTCTACACATACACGACGAGCCAATACTCAATATGCATTGACATGAAAGTTTTGGTTCAAGAAGTTCTACCTGATGAGTTTCAAAACATATATAGGATAATTAATTTTAATATTGCGAGAAATTTTTGTATTTTATCTCTGTTACTAACTGACGACTATTTTAATTAAATAATTTTAATTATCTCATAAAACACATTCAGATTGATAGTTTTTTCATATAAATTACTTATACAAAATTTTATATTAATCTAAAATTATTTAATGTATTATTCCTGTACACTAAAATTGACATAATATATACCTTTAAAATATACAATAATATGAACACTCAATAATATCAATAGAATATAGTTGAATAATTTGATTCTCTTATTATTTAATTTTTATAAAATTTGACCCAAATTAATAGTCATAGTGATATATAAATATACTTCATCGGATGAATTAATAAAATCCATATAAACAAGAATATTATGAAAAAGTGGTACAAATATATATATATATATATATATATATATATATATATATATATATATATATATATATATATATATATAATCCCAATATAAACAAAATGTTATACAACATTGGTTAATTAAATAAGCACAGAAACATGTACCTTTGTATCCTAATGAGTTGAGTACATTAGCAACAATGGCCAAAGAAGTATCATCATTATCCACAACCAAAACACTGATATCAACTCTCTCATGTGCCATTTTCTGAGTTTTTTTTCCGACCTTTTTTTTGTCTTAGACTTGGAGCTCTCAAGAAAAGCACTGTAAAAAAACACTGAAAGTCTAAGACTATATAAAGAGGAGTTCTTTCAATTCATTTAGCGAAAAATGATGGTTAGAATGACTTACATGTGTCACTTCAGTTCTTCAAGAAGAGAGACAAGAAAAGTAGAGAAAATCTTTTACCAGAACTTATCCCTTATATTGTCTGATTTGTACCTTTCAATATTTTTCTTTCAATTTATATAGAGTTCTTTTGAAATAGTTATACATATATTTGACATTCAACTCGGAAAAAACCTTTGGTCAAAAGTTAATGTTTATTATATTTTCCATGTATAATTTATTTTATGGGAAATTCCTTTTTTCGAAGATTTGACAATATTTTGTAATGTCTCTTTATGTGTTAGCCATTTAATTTTTACCAAAAAAATTAAAAGCTATGAAGCTTCTTTTGTGAGATACTCCGCATCTAATTTTTTTAATAAATATAATAGCATACGTAAGTGAAAAAATTGTACATTATCATTTAATTATAAATTAATACATGTATAATAAATTTTATTAATTTTTATAATAATTAATTTAAAATTCAAATTAAATACAATTTTTAATTGGTGTAAAAAATACTTATATTATGTATAGATATTGAACTCAGACTTTTTTATTTCAGACTAATTTATATTAAGTTGAGCGAATTAGATTTTAAAGATAAAAGTCATTAAATATAATTTTTGGTTGTTGTGTAAAAAATTATACTATGTATAGATATTAAACTCCTCTTTGGTTAGTACACTTTTTTTTCACACGGTAAAAAACAAAAGATATATTTAATACGACTTTTATCTTTAAAATTGGTCAACTCAACTTAATATAAATTAGTCAGAAATAAAAAAGATCGAACTTAATATCTATATATAATTAATTTTTTTTACACTATCAAACAATTACATAAGATTACATTTAATATGACTTTTAAATTAAAGATATTCCACGAAATAAATAAAAAAAAGTACGAGCTTTAAATTATTTTTTTTACTCAGCTTTTAGATTTTTTATTTTATTTTGAGCATGTTGAAGTATTTAGTCGACTTATGGTTATATTGAAGGGTGATGGAGCTAGAACACATATTTTGGTTCACTATATTATTTTTCAGCTTCGAATGTAAATTAATGATGTGATAAAAACGATGGTACAAAGGTTATCCATTTTTTTAAGTATTTTTTGCAACTCAATTGTTGATGTTTAGCTTTAATTAGTTAGCGCTCTTCTCAGTTTTTGTCTAATTGCATCAAAATTCAGAAACAAAAAGTAGATGAAAAATATATTATACATTGATCAGTATAAAAGACAGTTCCACACTATCATAAAATGTCTTAAAATAAATGAAAATATAAAATAGATTTGTTGACAGTCATAAGACAATTTTAAGCTATCATGTGACAATTTTACCAAAAAAAAAAACTATACTTTATAGTAAGTTTGTTATTTTTTTATAACAAATATCTTAAAATCCATACAATAATGATATCTAATTAATTGACGGGGTAAATTTTTACACTATGCATAGCTATTAAAATCGTAACAAATATAATGTCAAATTATTGTAATTGTTAATATTTAAAAATTCGAGAGTTTTCATGCAAAAGTTTTTAAAAAATTATCATTAAATTAATAATTATGAGTAATAGTATATTTGGTTAAACTTAATATTATTAAAATAGTTACTTACTTTTTAAAATTCTATATCAACATGCTGACAAACATAAATTAAATTTTTATTAACATAATTTCAACTATACATGTAATATATTTTTTAAAAAATCATATAAATTCAGTAAGGTCAGTATAGTGGTCAAATATATATAGTCAATTTGCACAGAGTTTCAGATTAAAACCATTTACCATTATATATATATATATATATATATATATATATATATATATATATATATATATATATATATATAGAAATTTCGAAGGACATGTAGAAATTTCGAAGTTAAAAAAAAAAAGGGAAACACCTCTTTAATTACTTTGCAAAACAGCCCAATCTTGTTCATTAATTATATATATTGAAACTAATTAATGAAATTAAAATAAATGTGAATTTATAATATTAAATTTAACTAATGAGTACTTTAAATAATTAATTAATAAGTATTTAATATGTGTATATTCATACTTTTGATTACACAAAAAGTATTAAATGTATTTTAATATCAATGTAATAAATATTTTACTTTCTATGTACACCTTTTGAAAATCTACATAATAATTTAGCATAAAATCCCAACTAAATGAGCACTAATTTTTTGACAAAAGGTTGGATTCAAGACAATTAAAATTAAAATTTATATACTTCTTTCGTTCTAAAATGATTATAATTTTAACTTTTAAAAAAAATTATAAATTAATTGATGATTTTACTTTTCAATGAGATATTTAAATATCTATTTCAATTTTACTCTCAAACAAATTAACTTGCCTTAAATGATTTAATAATACATTTATTAAAATTTAAAAAAATAAGGATATTTTAATAAAATTATCCTCTAATAAATATAATTTTCTTAAAAGATTAAAAAATAAAATTTAATCTCTGAAAGTATAAAAAAGTGAGACAAATTTGTCTCACTGTTAATAACCTCTCTTTTTCATAATGTTTGACTAAAAATTAAAAAAAAACTAAAGTATGTTTGACACTTTTCATCCATTTGCAATCAAATTTAAATTCTAAAGAAAATATCATATTTGAAAGAGATGTTGTTTTTTTCTTTTCTTTTCTTTTTTTTTGCAAAAAGTACTACAACTTCACAACGAGTAAATGTGATTTGAATTGAATTTACGAGTCGAACTCTACTATTTTAAAACATTAATTTGTAATTAAGGTTATTTTAGGATGAATTTTTCATGAAAAATTATAATAAAATAAAATTAGGATGTAAAATAAATTAGTTTTTTATAGATTAATAGTTATCTTCGTCCCTAAAAGTGTGTTGTCATGACAAATTCATTTCCTAAAAGAGCTTACGTGACATACAAGGATAGAAATGTCATGAAATTAATGTTCACTTGATATAAGTACTAAAGTTATTGATAAATACATCAATAAATATATTAGTTTATTGACATTTTCGTCCTTCAAAGGTACAACTTAGTGACAAATATATTCATAAAATATATAAATTTAATTAGTTGACATCACTAATAAGATATATGAACCAACCAAATGTTAGACTTAGAAGTTTTTAATTTTCTTACTGTAAATATTTATTACAATGTATTTTAATTATAATTATATTGGTAATGTCAACTTATCATAAAGAAATCAAAACTCAAGAGGAGCTAAAGCAGGGATAAGTTCTATTTATAAATGCACCAACAACATGTTAAACTTAGACGTTTCTGATTTTGTTATTACAAATATTTATTATAATATGTTATAATTATAATTATATTTATATTGTCAACTTATCACATATGAATCAAGACTCAGAGGTAGAACCTATCCTTGCCTTGCCTCCTCTTGAGTCTTGATTTCTTTATGACAAGCTGACATTATAAAAATAGTTATAATTATAATAAGTTATAATAAATATTTACAATGACAAAATAAAAAACTTTTAAGTTTAATGTGTTGTTGATGTATGTATCTTGCTACTGATGTTAACTAATTATGCTTTTATATTTCGTGGATATATTTGTCAGCAAGTTGTATCTTTAAAGATAAAAATATCAATAAGTTGTTAAATTTATGGATGTATTTTTTATTAAGTTGTATCTTTGAATGACAAAAATGTCAATTAAAATTAGGAATGCATTTGTCTGGCACTTTAATCAGTATATCCACCTGGGTATAAATTTCATGACATGTTTGTCCTTACATGTCACATTGAGAGTTTTCTAATGTTAATGGATAAAATTAATGATGAGATGAATTTGTCATATTTTTTACACTTTCAAAGACTAAATTTTATTTTTTCATCTTTCATGAACAGATTTGCTAACGCAACACACTTTCAAGAACGAAAATGACTATTCATTCATTTTCTATAGTTAAAATTAGTTTATGCACTTAACTTTTGTAGAACTCTCTCATTTAATTTCTCTAAAATGCATAAGTTGTTTTTTTATGGGAGACAATTCATTTTAATTTTTATATAAATATTTATGGATAATATTTCCAGAAAAAACTAAGACGGATTTTTATCATTTTTTTATTGTTGTTCTCTAGAAAACAATGCTTCAATTTCACGTGGAACCTATTAATGATAGAATCCAATAAGTAAATCATTAAAGATAGTAAAAATATTTCTTTATTTACATTTAATAGTAATGCTAATCGATTGAAACATGACACTTTAAGAGTGTTAATATCGAAGTTTAATTTATTACTGATGACCACAAGAAGACAATACAAATATGTTGCTCCAAAACTAGGATGAAGTATGCTAAAGAAATATAGTTCATATAATTATTAATTAGAAGCTTAATTGTTAAAATATATATGTAGCAAAACATTAACTGTTTAAATCTTAACTCTTTGTTGGTCGTCCCAAAGTGCATTATCTACAACCTATTGCAGACAAAATAAAAATCAAACTCTTATCCTGGAAAGGTGCTCTTTTGCCCATAATGGGAAGGGTTTCAATTGGCAAACTAAATTATTCAAGGCATGTTGGTAGCCATTGACATTACATATTGCATTGGGTAAAAATACAACATTATTTTTATAAAAATTTATGTTAAGATTTGATCAAATAATATCAATTTTTATAAAAATTGATATTAATATCATTGGTTTTTAAAAATCGATGTTAACATATTCACAACTACATCAATTTTTTAAAAATCGATGTTAATGAACTCAAATTATTTATAATTATGTTTTTTTTAACATCAATTTTTATAAAATAGTGTGTGAGGATAATCTGTGTGTAAATTTTCTGGAAAACTATGGGGTTTCTAATCAGGGATTCATTTGGTGGGATTCCCTTCCTAGTTTCCTTAGAACAATATGCCTTCGGGGTATAATAGGACTCTCTTCCTATAGATTTTAATGTTTTTTCTTTTTTAGGGGTTTCACTTTATGTCCCCCCATGCATGTCCATGTCCATTTCTTTCTTCTTCTTTTTTTAATAAATTGTCAGGTGCTGCATATGATCAATAGATCTAATATTGTCAATCTAGTTGAGATTATTATGTCTATTGTGATATTCAGCACTTCAGATTCATTAAAAATCAAATCTTAACAACTTAATAATTTGAACATTATTTTATCCATGTGTTATAATTAAGTAAGAGGATTCAATTATGAGAATTAACAATGACAACGTTGTTCGTTACATTTTATTTCTATGAACGGTATGTCTTGTAACTAATACATTTTTTTAGCAAATTAAAAATTGTCTAATATCCTTTAAAAAAACTGTCTAAAATGTACGAAGGAAGCATCCAAAGCTAGCAAAATGTGGTCTAAGAAAAAAAAATTAATAATCACTACTACATATAGTATATTTTGTAACATTTAAGCTGTAACGTTTATAAAAATGTTGTTATTGCCTATTAAGTAAAACTTTTCCTAACATCTATTAAAATAAATGTTGCAATTGTTTAATAAGTACAATTTTTCCAAACATTTGTAAAATAAACGTTACCAATCTCTCTCTGACAATCAAATCTTGAATATTGCCATTGGAATCCTCTATTCGGCATGAAATTTTGTCTTGATATTACTACCTGTGCTAAGTATGACTTTGTTGTGGTTAAGGCGTTTGACATCACACTCTAACTCAAAACCTTAAGGATTAGGTTTATGGATCTTTTTCTTACTTATATGGTGCTCAATCTTTTTACTTCTATCCAATATGGGACTTCACCTCACATTTGTAATCCAACATGTTCTTCCTCTTTTAGTATCTAGCACTTAGTTGAGTATTTTACAAACTAGTACACTTGGTCCTCTATGACCCAATCTTTTGTACCATAAAACAATAGAAACTCACTATGAATGGAAATAATAACTAACTGGTTTCTACTTTACTGAATAGTCTAGTATGAATGGAAATAATAACTAACAGGTGGATGAAGTACAACAAGAAGTAAGTGAAGATTAACCTAAATCTAAGTTATATTTTCTATTTCTATTTTTTTGGACCGTGATTAGAGGTTTGTTACTGACACTGATATTTGTTTCAGCTATTTGGACTTCTACCGGTGTAATGGATTATTGATAGGCAATTTATAGAGAAAAAAAGTGTTAATGATTATAATGGTTTCTTTTGTCTCATTTTATAGTTTCTTTTGAAAATGTTTAAAACTTTCCTTTTGATTCCAGAATCATAGCAACTAGCATGTATTCGTAGATTAAAATCCCCACCCAATTTTAGACTAGGTCCAGAATTGCTTAAGTTGAGGTGAGTCAGAGATCACTTGAAAAAATCAAACAAGTGGTTGGTTTTCTAGTTGGTACAAACATAGTTAACAACTAATTCAGTTAATTATGAATGAAAAGCAAAGTTTTTATGAGGTTTTTCCGTCTTTGAATTTGATGCATTTCTACAAATGGTTTTATTGATCTTGAATCTCCCATGAAAGCAAAACCTTTCCTCAAGTACAATAGATAGGAAATATAATTTTGCGCATGACATAGGTTTGTGCTTAACATTTTCTACTGCCAACTATTGTTCCTTTTCTTGACCTTTTATCAAGTTCATTTTGATTGTTTTTGTTTGTAATGAATTGAACCTAATGGCTCCCATTAACAAAATCTGTCTTGGAAGTCTACTAATCACTTTTATCAGATACATAATTTTTAATACATGTTTTCATATTTTATGTTCCTTAATTCACATATACAAAAAAAAAATGTAGTTTTTTTTACCTCAATAATGAGGATGATGCACAAGTAGATAAACTTGCCAAGGAAAATAATGAGCCTGCTATATAACAGTGCTACTGTTACCATTTTTTTTGTTCTATGACAGGGATGTGCTCTGGACCCAATTATCCTTAACCTTGATGAGCCTCCCCTCCCCTTTCATTGAGTTTTAAAATCTTCTTTTGTTTTGTCATTTGTGCCAGGTTTTCAGTGCAATGGACTCTGGCAACTTGAATTTGCTACCCCATATATAATTTTATAGTTATTTTCTTTTAATTTTGGGACTTCTGAGTCTCTAACACATTTCACTTGTATTTTTACAGAATTTGTTTTACTCTCTACTTGTTTTACTCTAGTGTGTTTTCTAATGGATTTTGTACCTTGCATTTGGACTTTTGTTGCAGCTTCTGTATCTGCTACTGTTGTGTGATATCTATAAGACAAGGCATATTTTCTAAAGCTTCAGGATGGCAGGTGAAGATCACTTAATTACAAGCAAATAAGTTTATATTGCTAGGAAATCTTTCTATTTTAGTGGATTATCCCCCTTCCCCCTTTGTCAACTTAATAGAAATTTGTTTATGCCTTGTGCTTTTTTT
This sequence comes from Glycine soja, assembly GCF_004193775.1. Lineage (NCBI taxonomy): Eukaryota > Viridiplantae > Streptophyta > Magnoliopsida > Fabales > Fabaceae > Glycine > Glycine soja. The sequence goes on from NC_041010.1 coordinate 34,963,820, forward strand.
TCAGTAACTTATTATGGACAATTCCTACTTATACAATTAATCACTACTTGCCATGTGCCACACTTATAGCAGTGTTTTATTATTTACTTGTTCTAAGGTGAGTTTGTTGCCTACTCAATGTTGTGATTGCTTATAAAGACTTGTGTGTGTGTGAATGACAAGAAAGACAAAAAAAGGAGACTAGTTGGGGGTTTGGAGTGTAATGAAAAGAGAGTTAATAGAGTGGTTCTAGAAAAAGCTGCTCAATTAGGTAAGCTAGGCCTGGATTTGGTTGGGTGAGGTATGTAGAAATTGGTAAAGGATTAAGAAGGGAAAGAGAAAAACAAAGATTAAAAATGGTAAGAGATAGGAAGCTTTATCGTGTAGAGTGTTGGCAGCAACAAATGTGAGAATCCTGGTGTCATTTTATTAGACTTCTTTCCTCTTTGTTTTGTGCACTCATCAATAGTGCCTTTGGCTGCAGTCGCAGTCTTGTGTGTTATGTTTCTGCCTCACTACTACTCTCTATGTCTCTCTTCATGTTTTGTGTATTAGTCTATTTCACGTGTTTCTTTGCATCTCATTTTGATGGTCTAAGATGATCAAAGGAACCAAAAAATGATTCTTTGCAACTTAATATGTTGAAATTTATTATTTAGCCATCTTAATTGATTTGTTTAATGCATGGTACTATGTTAAACGTAGTAAGATAGTACTATATATACCAAAAAATTCCATATGTACCATCAGTTATTTAATTATGTTTGCTTATTTAATGAAGTTTTTAACTTTTATGACCACAAACACTTGATGAGATTGAATAAATTATCTTACTTTGTTTCAATAATAATGTTGTGACCAGGGATACATTGCCATTGATGATCAAGGAATAATGCTTGATTGTGAAAGATATCACAACATAGATCAAAACGTGAAGAGTTGACAAGTTGGACTTTCAATGCTACTGCCATCTGTTGATATGATTTTCTTATTTTTAAGTTGATTCATAGGATCATATATTTGATAGAAAATAATGTATTTATGGTAATAATTAAGAAAGATTATACATTATTATGTAATTATTGTATAATGCTTTAGTGGTTTATAGGGACCATTTTTGTATATTATATTAAATTAGAGTTTTTGTAATTCCTATATGTAATTTTTATATAAAATTCTTTCTTTTTGAAAACAATATAACTTTGACTGCAAAGTGCTAGATCGTATTGCCTTTGATTTTCACATGTTTCCATGTGCTTTAGTTGTATGCATACATTTATTTTCTAATTAGTAGTTTTAGAAAATGTAATAATACATTTTTCTTATTCTACAATTTATTTTATGGTGTTAAGAAAATTACTTAATATCTAATAAAAGGTATAAATCATGTATTTTAAAATATTACAAAAAATGACATTTTATTGTATTTAAAAAAAAAGAAACGAATTAGTAACATTTCTTGAATGTTACAAAAGATATATATTAGCAACATTTTTAGAATATTGCCTTTGTATTGAAAAAATGTTGCTGAAAGTTTTTAGTGATAATTTTATAAATATTGTTATTAGTATGAAAAAAATGTTGCTAAAAGTTTTTAGTAAAATTTGTATAAATATTATTATTAATATGAAAAAAATATTAAAAATATTTAACAACATGGATATATAACATTTGATAAAATATAAAAAAAAACATATTAGTAATATTTATTCATGTTTTTGAGATATTTTTTGAATGTTAAAAAAAACATATTTTATTGTAATGTAATGATGTCAAAGTTTTAATTAAAAAGTGGGAATCCTAACACATACTTTGAATATGCAACCTAGCTAACATAGTTTTGAACTCAGTATTATTCCCACATATGGGGCCACTATTATTGTCTCATTTGGAGGTAGGAGAAAAAGACATAATTCAATGAAATAATCTACATATGGATTACGGTTTATGTATGACAATGAATGTGAAAGTTTTGGCGACAAATGTGCATGATAAAAGATGTAAAGCTCAAGAAGTGTGAATGTAACTTATATCATAAAAGATACTCTAATAGAAGCGTAGCATTAATGGTGAAACCCATCTTCTTTTACCTTTTACCTACTTTTTCTTAATAATGGTCTTTAAAGAAGTTTCAATCTTAACACGTGGGATATTCGTTGGTATGTGTGCAAGAAGTTGTATATCCCTACTATACCTATATGAGGGTACTAGGGTAATCTTCTCTTCTCCAATGAAGTATCTCATTTGTCCTCTTTTCCATGAATTTCTTCTCCGATGTGACAGGGGTGTGGGTACCTGCTAAGGTACTCCAACGGCCTAAAACTCCTTGATATTGATATTGTAAATGAGAGTTATAAATGAAAATGAACAATGTTATTTTGCCTCAAGAATCTCACCTTTGATATAGACATATTAATGGGCCCATGAGCTTCACCTTTAGGGTTAGCCATGACCCGTGATTACTTGCTAACGAGGTCTAAATGATAATTATATTACCTTTAAAGTAATTTTCTTCTCTTAATCCATAGTGTGCTTCTCGTATTTTCATGATCAAGGGGGTGTCAGGCCTTGGGCAAGGGGATGTGCGGCCTAGGTCAAGAGGTATGTACCCAATAGGGGTATTTGGCTCTATTTGAGGATGGTGTTAGGCTTTGGTCAAGGGGTATCCAAACTAGTGTTAGGCTTTGGTCAAGGAGATAGAAGAACTGGAGAACTGAAAATCCATGAGATGGGGAAAGGAAAATATGAAAGGTTTTTTTTTAGAAAAAAAAAAAAAACTAGTGTTAGTTGGTATTGGAACATTTCTAGATCTTTTAAGAGGTGGTACTGTTAAAAAAAAATCTTTATTTATTTTTAATAATGAATGTGTTGTGAATTTACTTTTGTTTGTCCATCATTTCTTTTAGAAAAATAAGTTACATAATAATCAAAAATTTTGTTTTAAAAAATAGAACCATTTATTAAAATAAGTTATTTTATCTTTGTAATTTATAATTTTTAACTGGATATAGAAAAGTTATTGTCAGAATATTTAATTTATGTAATAGAACTTACAATAAATTTAAATAATGTACCGGCCGAATTGTACGGACTATATATATCACTTGCATATCAATTATTATTAGAATAAAAATATATTTGTTATTTCCTAATTCTTTTTTAAATCAATCATAGAATAAAAGTATGTTTATCTTGTTTAATATTATTATTTTTAACTAATCAAACAGACTCAGAGTACAAGTCCAAAACTAATTCTATACTATTAAAAACAAAACAAAAATCTAATTAATTCATGCTGAGTTGGACCCACCAAACAAGTTGGTAGTTGATGAATCTACGCGTTTCAGCGTAAAGAAATGTAAAAGAAAATTAATACACTAAAAAGTCTATTCGAGTACCTGTGTTCTTTTGTTTTATCTTCAGAATTCGTTGCTTGTACATATTAAATTAAATTATAATTTATTGTACGTAAAAAGATTGATGATAATAAGAAAATCAATGGGCGGTTATTAACTGTCAACCGTGTTTTATAAACAACAATGTGTTATCTTGTCAGAAAAGATATGTTAGGTTACCGGTGTTAGCAACGTAACACATGTCAAGCTAAAAAAAAAAAAAAATCTGCACACGTGTCAAATTTAGCATAGCAAGAAGAAACCAAGTGGTATTGTCTATTTTTGGTATTAAAATTTGTCAAAATTTCACCTATTTTATGTATTTGGCTTGATTCGTTAAGTGGGAGGCCAATTTATTTGTCTGGTATTCATTTAAGTATATTATTTAAATCTACTTAATATTTTATGTCACAAAATTTGGCTATATAAAGTTTATGATGTAGGCTTTTCAGCTTTTATCTATTTGATGAATTTTGAGAAAGAAAATATTAGAAGCTCAAGAAATTAAAGATGTGTTTGGTTATGTTTTTGTTTCTTAATTAAAAAATCTATTTTGTAATTAATTTTTAGATTATATAAATGGAAAAAAGAAGACGTAAAAATGCAAAGTATAACATGATTAATCGATAACTAAAAGTGGAGAGTCAAAATAACTTAAAAATGTTCTTATTTCTGATTTTTAAAATTGAAAAATAGATATTAATTTAAAAAAATAAAAAAATACACTTATTAAATAGTTTTTAATTTTTCTCTTTTAAAAATATTAATAAACCATTTTCAGAAACGCGAAACGTACACGCCTAAGAGACTTATCTGATGTTTGGTAAGATTTTTATATAGAAATTAAAATAAAAGAAAAGACCTGGCAGATAATATTGCTAAGTACTATGGGACAGGATCAAACAAAGTTCAATAATATCTCCAAGGAGATAAAAAGCACAAACAATAATTAACATCATGACTTAAAAACCTACTTCTACAATATAGTACAGTAGCAAACAAATGTGAAAGTAGAAGATTACAGTGCTTGAAATTAGGATTTCACGCTTCAAATTTATTATTGTTGGAATTTTAAGATATACTTATAAAATATCAATAATCACCCAGAACCCATTATATTAGATTATCAAGAAATGTTTTAGAAATACCTAAGAATTGGTGTTGTGCTAGATATCTTGTGATGGGTCTGTTTTGTAAAATATTTGCATGTTTTGTTATATATATTTTTATATAACTAAATTATATGTGAAAGTTGTAATTGAAAAAACATGTTATCAAAATAACCTCTATTGCGTAAGTTGATTTGATTGAATTTACATAGATACTACATGAAATTATTCATGCAAATTGTGTTCGACTCAAAGGAAGACACAATTTGGCAGAATAATTACATACTTGTGATGGTAAACATGTGACGATTATAAATAGTATAATTTTTCATGTGAATAATGAAATGTTCAAAGACAATCATTATTTGATCGGAGTAATCATCATATAAGTTTTCCATATGAGTAACGGAGTGTCCAAAGACAATCTTTGTTTGACAGAACTTATCACCACCAACATTTGATCAATGCGTTGAGAGTACCACTTGCAGTTAATCTTTTTCAATCCAAAGATTGAGGATTAATGGGGCGCTAGGTATCTTGTTTACGTATTGAAATTTACCATAAAGATTATTTTTGCATTGTATGTTTATTTTCTCTTATTTAATTGTTGTTGTTGCTACTACTATGGTTTAAAAATACTCATATTATTTGAATCTCAAATCTGCATATATAAAATTTAGAGTTTGGAAAAGGAGTCAGTTGAGAGTTGAGGATATTGCATAATTTTTTTTCCTAGAGAAGAAACAAGAGAACAAGATAAGAAATTTCCTTGTTGTTTTTATAGGATGAGACATATAAAAAAATGGAGTCCCCGTTACACTGTTTAGTGTGTGAAGAATGGTCAACTTCTCATTTTTTGTTTGTTTTAAAGTTAATTTTGTTTTGTATCACAAGACGTTAATGGATAGATTTTGATTCTACTACTCATAAAAGCATGTCTATATGATGCTACCTATGGAGTCATCCGCCAAGTGATAATGAAAGATTCTTCAACGTGGGCGATGACATAAAGTTGCAGTTGAAGCTATGAGAACTTTTATGTTGCTTTAAAAGACTCAATTTTATTTGAATTTGGTTGAGACATATATTGAGCTATTTATTAAACCAAATTTTATTTTTAATTTGGACAAATTCAGTTATTCTTGTTCAATCAGAAATAATAAAGTTAGTGTCTCATGTAATTCAAATGTTGCAAGTTATAAGTTCTTTTATGGATATTTGAGTGTTCTTATTGCAAACAATTTTGGGTGATACAAAACTTAAAATTAAATGTGAATTTCATTACTTATAACATAAGCGTTTAAGTCATATCTCTTAATAGAGAATTTGAATGCTTGTGTTATAGGAAATTTTGGATCTTTTATATTGGTTGAACCTTATAGTCTATATTGAGTATATAAAGGGAAAATAAACAAACAAAATAAAATTCAGGTGTTGAAAGAAATATATTTAAATTATAAGGATGTCTTAGAACTAATACATATATATTTGTGTTATATTCCTTATGGATTAATGGAATGAACAAATGTATTTTATTATGTTCATAGATGATTCATCTTTATTTAAATTATGAGAAGTTTTGACCTCTAAACATTTAGTCTGTCAAAGCTGAAGTTAAACTATGGTAGATATGACCGTAGGGAATATTATGGTAGATATGACATAAGATACAACGTTTGGAGTCTTCCATGTGTTTTTCTTCAATAATTGTGAAATTGTTTTACAACATGTAATGTTAGATAAACCTACCATGAACAAAGTTGCAGAATGATGAAACTAGACTTATACATATATGGTAAGAAGTTTAATTTTTCTCTATCAAAGTTGCTTTGGGGAAAGACATTAAAGAATGCAATTTATATCTTTTTTAGGATACCAATTGAAGTAGTCACTAAGAACCTCGATAGGTGTGAACCAAGGAAATCCAACATTAGGCATATGCACATTTGGGGATGTCCAGCCGAAACAATGTCTTATAGGCTACATGAAGGTAAGTTGGACTTAAAGATAATTAGTTACAATTTTTTTTGTTACATTTAAAGCTCTCGCATGTATAAGTTTTAAAATCTCACTTTAAGATCATGTTTGAGACGTGTAAAACTTTGTGAGGAAATTGAGTTTGGAGGGGAAGGAAACATAAGGAGTGTTGTCTTTAAAGAATAACATGTTATTGACAATAGATAAGTCTTTGTACTTACCATTGTTCAAAAAATGGATATGGTAATTAAATAATGATGTTACTTCTAAAATTATTGAAAGACAAGACAATACTGAGATTCTCTCTCAAGCACCACCTAAAGTTCAAACTCAATAACCTCAAAAAATGTCATTAAGAAGATCCACTAGAGAAAGGAAAAATCTAATTTGATATGATTATGTCATATTTCTTTAAGAACATGAATATGGCATTAGGTTGACTGAGAAGGTCTAATTGACCTTCGTTTAGTCATGTTGTGCTCTAACTCTCAAGTGGATTGATGCCATAAATGATGTAATAAAACCGATGATTGAACATGACATTTGGGATATCGTCAAATTGCTTGAAAGTGTGAAACCCATAAGTTTTAGATAAATATCTATAGTTGAATGAGATTCAAAGGATAATATTGAGATATATAAAGTTTGTCTTATTGCCAAAAGTTTTACAAGAAGGAAGGCATTGATCACAAAAAGACTTTCTCTCTAATTTCTTAGGACTATAATGACATTGTAAATCATTTTGATGATTGTTTTGCATAGATGGATGTAAGGATTGCATTTCTAAATGGAAGCATTGATGAAATACTTTATACAGTGCAACAAGAAAAACCTTGTTTACGATGATCTAAAGTTTATGATATGCAAACTAAAGAAATTCATTTATGCTTTTAAACAAGTCTCTCATCTATGGTATTACAAAATTCATCAAGATTATATCTTATAATGTTGAGGTAAATTTGGTTGATGATTGCGTGTGCTAAAAGTTCAGTGGAGGTAAATTTATTATTTTGGTATTAATTATATGCTGATGACATCCTACTATCATCATACGATTTATTGTTGCAAAACAGTTATATTGTAATTTATCATGTATGCTTAAGTTTATTTTTTATTGTCCTGAAATAATTTTTAGTGGGAGACCTAAAGTGATATATGAGTAATCTTGGTATGAAACACTAGAAAGTAGTAAAGTGTATTATGTGTTAATTGAAGAAAACAAGAAAGTACATGTTTTCATATCGAAAGTCTAGAAGTTTAGAAATCATTGGGTATTCTGACTTCAATTTTTTCGGAATGTCTTAATAGCAATCACTCCACATAAGGATTCATATTTAACCATGTTAGTGGAGTTAATATTTTTCTATGAGACATCATACTTAAATTTATGATTGCTAAATTATTGTAACTGGCATGCCTGTTGTCGCCAACATTAAGTAGCCATCGGGTATTTATTGGGACAATATCTTAGCGATCTTATTAAGGATTCAACTAAGTAAAAGTTTGTTGACATAAAGTATTTGGTTGTTAAATAAAGAATTCTAAAAATACAGATTTATATAAAACATATAGGAACTTATTTCATGCTAGCTAATCAACTTACTAAAGGTATGACACTTAAAGTTTTTCATGAGCACACTCTTCATATGGGTATAATTCCTGATAGTACCTTAGTTTAATGAGAGTCTTACTTATGTTTATATCTTATGGTTTACAAACATTTTGTTGTTTGAATTTTCTGCAGAAATAAAGTTGAAGTTTATCATTTCATTATCAGCATGTTTTGTTTACAATATTTATGTTGTGTTTGGAAGATCTCTATAAAGAATAAAGTTTGGACCAGTTGGAAATAGGCATGAGTAAGATCACATTGTATGTAATTTCCATGCTGCTTATCCATATTTACCTATGTCATTGAGTGTACTGATGTGGTGATCATTGGGGTCTAGTTACATTTGTTGTAGTGACGAAAACCACAATGATTCCATTATTGATACATGAGATGGACCAGGTTGTTAAGGTGGAAGTCTAAAGGCAAATAGCATACAAATGCACGCTTAAGAATTTTTTATATAATTGTTACAATATGTAGCCCAAGTGGGAGATTGTTGGAATTTTCTATTCCAATAATTAATGTGGGCTAATATTATAAGACAATTATATTAGTTATTTATCATTAGTGAGTTTTATTTTATGTGATCAAATTAAGTAAGTCCGTTAGACAACTAAATCAGATGATATGGACTTAAATGAACATATGTCAATGTTAGCCCATTAGGGGATTATGAGAACCATATTAGGTTAACACACTATAAGAATGCTATGGTCCCTAATATATCGAACCGTCACATATAGTTTCTCTTCTCCTCATCTGAAGAATTATGAAGGTTCTATTAAGAAATAAAGAGGTTTCAATTGAAGAAGAATCATGAAGCCACTAGTTACCTATGGATTCAGATTTCACTGCGTTTGTTTGATCAATCATTATGGATTCAGGTATTCCTAAAACTCTTCTTGATAATCTATCGTAATGGGTTCCTGGTGCTTATTGGTATTTTATAAGAATCCCTTAAAATTCCAACACTTATTACAATCAATTAATTCTAAAAAAACTCACAAGTTTAAGAACTATGATTTGATTTAGATTTTAGTCAGAGTCTGATCTCTATCTTGATTGGCATTTTTCGATCATGAATGCAAGCACCCACTACTAAAAATAAATCATTTTACGCGCTAGAACAACGATGATTGTACCAAAATTGTTGTTGTTATAGCGGGTGGTTGAAAATTTGTAAATATTGAACGCGTTAACAATGATTTTATGTAAAACAACCAAAAATGCATTCAAAACCGTCGTCAACGTGTTGCCTTTAAAGACGAGTTTGGATAACATCTTCCTTCCTCTGCAACCAAACCATGTCGCTTAGGCTAGATGCCAGAACCGAGGTTCACCGCAACTGTTATAAGGTTGTCGTCGTTGTTGGGTGGTCAATCTTTCGTTCATGTTCCTCTCATCGCCCCATGTTTCGTCTCGGCTCTGAAGCCAAAGTAGCTTAGTCTTTGTTCCGTGTCGATTCCAACTACACCTGATAATGGAACGTTTGACCGCTGAGACAATCCATCCACGACCTCGGGGAGAGACCAAACTCTAAAACACAGCGTTTAAGGACATAGGGACAACCTTTTATCTAGAGAATCTCAAACGGGTCCTGGATGGTGCGCATATTGAGGACCAAGCCCTACTCCGCCATGGCATGGCCGTTGATGGAGTGGCCATTCTCGTGCACCGCCACCGTGAGGTTCGGCGACGCCAAAATCCTTATTGGCAACACCAATGGGATTGAATTCCTTGACACTGGCTTAAAGCTTAAGCGCTTTGGAGAGGCTCGCTACGTCGTTGTCTTGCCTCGATTCGGCGTCGTTTTCGTGAACAAAGTGTTCTAGGTAAGCTAGCATCATTGGCGTTGGTGATCGGTAGTTTTTTTTTTTACTACTTAGCAAAAACTAATGAGTGTCCTTCTTCTTTTTCTTCTACCAGGTGAAGTTTGGTGTTACCTATCTCGCAATCTACACTCAAGTAATTTATTTGTTTATTTGTTTATTATTGATTTCAAATTCCATTATTGAAGGATTCAAATTGGAATGAATAAGAATAACTTCGATTATGGATGAGTTTAGTTTTGGTGGTATTATCGATTTCAAATTCCACTATTGAATGAATCCAATTGGAATGAATAAGAATAGCTTTGATTATTGAATCAGTGATGACTAAGTTATTATTCACACATTGTTTGTCAAGCCATCCATCAAATCATTATGAACACTGATATTGCATCATTTAGATTATTTAATGAAAGTTTTTTTTTTGTGTCAATGTTGATAAGAGAACACTTAGGATTGTCTTGAAAACATGTATAAAAAGAAAGAAACTTGATCCTAATGGTGACCTATCGGTAAAACCAAAGTTATCAAAAGGAGTGTGACCCTAACCGCGACCTGCCAGTAGAATCAACATTATCAAGTTCTTAACCCAAGAACAAAAGAAAAGCTCTCACAATAGAGAAACTCTCAAATTTCATCAATCTTCAAATTCTTCCTTTGAAGAGTAAGAGTTCCCTATTTATAGGCTAATCTTGAAATACTATAATAAATTCTCACTAATATCTATTTACCTAATGCATTGATAATTACATGTCACTAAATGAAAATAAATAATAATAAACATGAAAATAAATTTCCACTAGCCATTAAATGACCTGAAGCATTCTAGGAAGCATTTATTAAGGTCAAGAGAAAACGAAAAGTCACAAGAAAATTCAGCCAAAAAATAATACGAAAATTACAAATAAAATGACAAAAATTGGACTTAATTATTATACAGTAAGCTCAATATTAATAGTCCACCAAAATTGATCAACTCATTCCATGGATGCTTTTTGTCTTGTAAATTGGACTTCCCAAAGTAATTCTTCAAGTTGGTCTCAAAGCATTTTCATCAATTTGTAGGAAAGTAATCCAATTAGATGTAGCTCTTAATTCACATTAATTTTCTTTCTTTTTGATCTTTAGAATCAGACCTTGTAATGCTTATTTTATTTTCTAAGTCTTAAATCTTGTCATAGGATCTCCTAATTTTTATTTTATTATACTAAAATATAATAAAACAAAAATGATATTTAGTCATAATATAATAATCTATCTGGAGTTATGATGATGTGTATTAATATTTACATTATGCACTGATACTGATTTATATTTATAAGAGTCAGATTGATTTTTTTTTTCTAGTATGAGACCCAGGACCTTTTTCAAGGACAATGATGCTATATTTTGGTGTAACGGTAAAGTAACTTTGTATCATGTCTTGATGTAATATAAATTATTCATAGTGTATCTTTGGTATCCTATTTTGGGCTAACATGACTAACTGTACAGGTTGAGTTGTAATTTGTGAGTCTGTAACAATTTCTATGATGTTTTCCATATCAAGTTTATATTGCATTTACCATCCTTTGATTTCTTATACTATGCCGAGAAACATTTTCAACGTTAATTAACCCTACCTTGTCAAACAATTTTTGGTCGTATACGTGCCCATCAAACAATTGGAATTGCCTCTTATTTTACAAATATATCTATGAACACTTAGTACTGATCATCTTCACTCAGAGAGAGAAGAAGACAAAAGAAAAAATATATATAATTAATATAATTTGTGATATGACGGAAAATAAAGAGGAATGTTAATGGGATATTTGCACATTGCACTATAACAGATTTTTATATATTATTACTTCTTCCTTTATTAATCTTTACCTTTGATAATTGGTATCACCTTCACCAACTTCAAAAATAAGCAAAATTATAAGGTAAATGTAAAAATATGAAGTTATTGGATTTCAAATATCAAATTAATACTTAATAAAGAATCTATTAGATAAAAAATATACTTAATATTCTAAAACAAAGCAACCATTCAATATATTTTATTCTGTAATTATAATTAGTTAAAATAACACTGTAAGAAGATTAATTTATTCATTTATTATTTTGAAAAATGTAATAGATATCCTTATAAGATAATAAATAGGCTTAACTGTATTTTCTATCTCCAAAATTTTACAATTTTTTTTCTAATTTTTTTTTTATAAATTTTGTTTTCCAATTTACAAAATATTACAAATTTTGTCTTTATTTAAAAAAAATTGAAAAAAATGTAGAACAAAATTTGTGATATTGGAGAACTTTAATAAAAGATTTTTTAATAAAACTAAAAACAAAAAATATTATATTTCTACTTAAATAATTGAAAACTTGTCACAAATTATTAAATATTCTCCTATAGATAATCTTAGAAGACTCCTAAGTTAATGTAGGTAGTTAGAAGTATCTTTTCTAGCATCTGGAACTATGCATGCACTTGGGAATATACCAATAAAGAAAAGAAAAGAAACGCGCAATGGTGGGAATTGTAACATGTGGATGTGGTGGTGGTGAAGCAAAGCAGGTGACACTTGTACAACAGTTGTCTTTCTCTTTCTCCCAAACCTATCACTTTCCCTACGCGAATCCAGCTTATGCAACGGAAAACAACCATATCAACCGTACTTTAATAATTCCCACATTTCACTCAGCTGAGTTGGCTCCTCCTCGTACTTACACACAATTCCCTTAGTTACGTCACAATCACTTATCTATAGAGAGAAAAAAGTTACCTTACCTATACTTTCTCACTAACATTTCTTTTTATTTAACAATATTTATTGAAAATCTTATTCTTGTATTTGATATTATATTTTATTCATAACTTTCTAATTTTTCATAAATTTTAACTAAAAACACAACATGTTATTAAAAAATACTTAAATATTTTTCTTTTTCTTAAATGTAAATCTAGTTTTCTTTTGTTCCCAATTTAGAATTGATAATTTTCATCTTCTAATTTAAAAATGGAAAATATTTGATAAACATTCAATTTATTATCCAACTCTTAAAGAAAGAATAAAAAAGGAAAATAAAATAATAGATATATGATATAATTTATGATATAATAAAAAAAGAGAAATAGAGAAAAATAAAATAAAAATATTTGTGAGACATTTAAAATTAAAAGATGAATTATATATCATGATTAGAAAGACAAAAATATCACTTTCAAATTTTAAGAATAAAAAAGAAAAAATAAACATAAATTTAAGAGATAAAAATAAAGTATTTAAGTCTTATTTAATATATTAATTAAAAATACAAACGTGTATAATAATCTTGGATGAGTCCAAATTGACGTCTTTTCTTATAGTATTTCTTTGATCTATCATTTTTTTTCTTTTCTTTTCTTTTTTTTTTAAAAAAAAAAGTATCACTGTTACCCAAATTCCACACAATATATCGTATGACTGTGTCAACTACACATGACATAACATATTAACTCCCTCTTTTGTCCCTCACTCACTGACACCCACACGCACACTTTTCTCAACACTTTCCTCTTTCATTTTCGGAATCAGTCAAAACCCAATCACAAGGCCCCCCAACTAGCCAACCAGCTGGCTCCTCACAACCATGAGCTCACAATCTCACTCTCACTCTCCGTGTTGCCTTTTTATATATATATATATATGCTTCCCTCACTTCCCTTTATTTATTATATATATCCCTCACTCACTCTATCTCTTTTCTCCAGCAGCACCAAAACCACCCAACACTCGAACTCAATATCCATTATTACCAAAAAAAAAGAAAAAAGGATATCAAACACCCTTTTCATCATTAAAACTCTCAGTTCCCTCTTTCCCTATCAAAACCCTTTCCCACAACACTACTCACTCCAGTACAAGAAACCCTTTTTCAATTTGGTTTCAACAGCACACACACACACACATATATATATATATAGCATGTTTACCTTGAATCATTCTTCTGATTTGTACCATGTTTCCCCTGAGCTCTCATCTTCCTTGGACACATCCTCGCCGGCTTCGGAGGGCTCTCGTGGCGTGGCATTTTCCGACGAGGAGGTGCGGCTGGCGGTGAGGCACCCGAAGAAGCGGGCAGGTCGGAAGAAGTTCCGGGAGACGCGCCACCCGGTGTACCGGGGGGTGAGGAGGAGGAACTCGGATAAGTGGGTGTGTGAGGTGAGGGAGCCCAACAAGAAGACCAGGATTTGGCTGGGGACTTTCCCCACGCCGGAGATGGCGGCTCGGGCGCACGACGTGGCGGCAATGGCCCTGAGGGGCCGGTATGCCTGTCTAAACTTTGCTGACTCGGCCTGGCGGTTACCTGTTCCCGCCACGGCCGAGGCAAAGGATATACAGAAGGCAGCAGCAGAAGCTGCCCAGGCTTTCAGACCAGATCAAACCTTAAAAAATGCTAATACAAGGCAGGAGTGTGTGGAGGCGGTGGCGGTGGCGGTGGCGGAGACAACAACGGCGACGGCACAAGGGGTGTTTTATATGGAGGAAGAAGAGCAGGTGTTGGATATGCCTGAGTTGCTTAGGAATATGGTGCTCATGTCCCCAACACATTGCTTAGGGTATGAGTATGAAGATGCTGACTTGGATGCCCAAGATGCTGAGGTGTCACTATGGAATTTCTCAATTTAATAATGTGTTTTGGTTTGGTTTTTGTTGTTAGTTTTTTGGAGTGAACAGTGTCTGTACTGGTTTTTTATTAGTAGTACGGATACTAGTTATAGGTGGAAAGATTGCGAGGGACCAAAAGGAATTTTCTTTTGAACCCTTTTTTGTCAATGTAATCAATATCACGTATATCATGAAGTGAATCCCTTCAAGTTTATGTATAAATTAAATAAAAGAAAAATCTAGTTTTGGTTATGAATCTTTGTTAAAGTAAAATATCAATGTGAGTTGAGTATGTGAAGTGTGAACCTTAAACTTGATACAACTCGTGGTAGATCATTATTTATAGTTCTTTTTTGCCAAGTGTACGTACGCGGAGCCCATAAAAAAACTAGGACCACACTTTATCCATGCAGATTATAGTATTAGTTTTTTAGTTTGAAAAATGTAGATAAGAAGTATATATAGTTATATATCTCTTTCTCCTGATGGATTGGATCAAATTATTTAGATTTTGAAATTGTTAATCATCTCAACAGTCCTTCAAGTCTTCACAGCTTCAAGTATTTTGAAATTGACACCTGAGCCTGCAATAATTGAAGAGGATTTGCTTGGACATAGAAAGTATGTCTTGAACTTTCCTTTAGAAACCAAAAATCTCATTCTCTCACAAAGAGGAGCCACGTCGCCAACTTGAACACGTTGAACCGCGGTTTGATGACCCGTTCCCTCTTGAAAACAGCCAAAACCATGTTACCAATTGTAACTTATTCTATATTCCTTAGAAGAAGCTACTGATAACTTGATGAAAATTATCCACCTAATTTATAAACTTCTGGGTACCTTCAAATTACTTAAATAAACGCCAATATATATCCTTTTAGCATTTTGGCTTTTATAAAATGTTCATTGATAAACATTTTAGTTGACTTTTGATATACAGTAAAAAAATATATATAGTATTAACAAATTAGAAATCTCCTTAAACAATTCTTGTAAAATTTAATAATCTTCAATTACATGACAATTCATGGTTAAATAAAATTAACATACCCCAGTCTCATAGGCTCCTCGTTATACGAAATATGAACAGTCTTAGTCTTCCAAATACAAAAGGATTATTTTCAAATCAAACTCATGACCGATTAGTCACCAAGACACAACTTTACCATTGTATCAGGATTCAGCATTCGCCCCCTATTCATGGTTAAATAACATTACAAAAACCTTTACACTAGTATTTCAATTAAATTTTAAACTTTTCCATGATATGTACGTACTTTCACAATTCTGTCTAAATAAGACAAATTTCATGTGTCTCTCTTCTTGCTCTTCTCTTCATCAGTTTTGTGCCCTGTATTTCTATTTTTCTTTATTTAATTTTCTTCTTGAATAAATGATGAGGAAAGGAACAAGAGAAATAAAAAGAATCATTCGTTTGCTGAAAAAAGCAGTGAAGCTGACCCAACAGACAAATTCACAGGGAAAAAAAAACTTAGAAAAACTTAAATTTATTTAGCAATTTAGAGGTGGTCCGTATTACAGCCAATGATTAATCTTGTAAATATACAAACTATAGAGGGAAACTGATGTATCGACTGTATTTCACTCATGCTTCATTCAAGAACCATGAAAGGAACTTGAATGGTCAATGATGAAGTTCACAGTACTTAATCAGAAGCTTGTCATTAATATGCCAATCAACTTCCTCAGGTGTTACATTTTGAAGGGTATTTAGATTCTTTAGAAAGTACTCTAAAATTGTTTTTGTTTCCATGTTGAATATGTGATGGAATCTTACCTAATTCATAACCTGGAGCATTTATAGTCTTCTCTAATATTTCTAATTGCCTGCATAATCAAAGCTCCAATCTTTCAAGAGCTCAATTTTAGGTGCCAAAAAGCCATTTGTAACAAAAGAAAATCCAACCTTTTTATTAGTCATGCAACCAATAATGAAAAGACCCCAACAAAATCTACCACGTGAGCATTAATTAACTAGTCTATTAAGAAAAGACAGATGAAAATGCAAAAGAAAATGTATGTATGAAGCACGATCACAATATCTTGGATAACGTGATAAACATAACTCTTCTATGTGCTTCTGGATCTGTTCTAGTCCTGCTTCTGAAATTATATTTCCTTGAGGAGCTCCAAATAAACAGAAATGCTTTCATTTAAGAAATGTTAATTCAAACTTCATTTCACATCATCACTTTTTATCCAGAAATGTTAATTTTTGTTAAAATGTTGGTTTTGTTAGAAGAGGAGATCAAACTGGTGACATTTTTTCTTCTTTCTTAACCTTCAAACTCACTTTATATCTCTCTCACATCCGCTATATTCCACAAAACTAGCTAAAAGTTGGAAACTAAAAAATTAATTTATTAAATTATAAGTGTTTGGTAAAACTAGTTATTGAAGTAGTTGAAAAATATAAAATAACAGAAAAATAATTAAATCATGATTTATTTTAAAAAAGTAATATGAAAAATAAATAAATATATTGAGAATAAAAATAGAAAAAAATATAAAAAGTTAAAAATTAGAAGTTAACATTTTAAAAAAAAAACACTACTTCAAGTAACATTCCAAAAAATATTAGAAACTACTAAGAAATTATTAAAAAAACTTATTTATCGAACAAGTAAATGAGTTTTTCGACTAGTAAAAAAAGTTAGAAACTACCTGAAATGTCTTGCCTAACCTAGCCATCACCATCACCATTTTATGAGTCTCACATTTACACCCTTTGAAAAAAGGCTTCTTTTACTCTCTCCCTTATCTGTGTGTCCATATGAGTAGACATTTTACTAGGAGATACAAAATAAGTGTAAAAAAAAGTGATGCCAGACAAACATTTTTCAATTTGTTTTTGCAGCTAAAAATACAACACTGTTAGGGATGTAATAGAAGGCCAATCATGCATCTTTACTTAATAGCTTAAGCTTATTAAGTTGGTTCATGAGTCTTTGACTGAGTCATCTAGACTCTAGAGTTTGATCCTTGTTGCTCCCATTCTTTTAATAAAATGTCAAATTTCAGCACATGATAGGTGAGCCTGTGCATTGTACAAGCTTCAATAGCAAAGATTTTGTGTGAAGGACATGTTAGAGATGTAATATAAAACCAACTATGTATCTTCACCTACAGCTTAAGCTTTTGAGATTGGTTCGTGATAAACAAACTGAGAAGTGAGGAGGAAATCATCAAGCATGAAATCTTTGTACTATGTCACGTAAAATGCTTCAAACTCAATCTTCAATAAAGTTTAACTAATAATAAAATAATGTGTCAAAAAAATATATTGAGAACACTTCTCTTTATAACTCAGCAAACGCTCATCTTGATACTAATAATATTGTTTCGTTTTCTCTCAATTTAAATGTTTTCCTTCTCATCCAAGTAACACTATATGCCAAGCAACTCAAAGGTTGACTTGTTGATAATTATTATTGTAGTGTGCTTTAAAATTGGCATAAATTATAGGATGTGACCACCAAGATTATTTTTGAAAATTTTCACAGGATTATACACTTTAAAGTTTATTTTAGGCAAAATTGTATTTTTGGTCCTCTTAGTTGTCTTCAATTTTCGATTTTGGTCCCCCTTTAAAATTATTCACACATTTTGTCATCTTTTTTTATTCAATCACGCAATCTTAGTCTTCAAGTCCAAATTTAAGGCGTTGATTGTTATTAAGGAATGTTGATTACCACGTATTACGTTCTGATTAAACGATGACGGTCACATGTCATGTTCTGATTGATGGATGTCGACTCTATGGACGATGAAATGCATTGTTATTGTCATTGGTCAATCAGAACATGACACCTAACAATCATCGTCCAATCAAAACGTGACACATGATAATCAACATTCCTTTATAACAATCAATGTCTAAATCTAAACTTGGGGATCAAGATTACGTGATTAGATAAAAAAAAAAGGACAAAATGCATGAATAATTTTAAATGGAGACCAAAAATCAAAATTGGAGACAACTAGGGGGACTAAATGTGTGATTTTACAGTTTAGAATTAATCCTCTCACTCTCATTTAAGATGATTCCTCTCATATAAGTCTAATTTCTGCGTTAATAATTTTTTCCAGAAATACTTGAAAAGAAAATAAGAAAAAATAGAAAGAAAAAAAAAACTTCTCCCTAAACTAAACTTATACATAGGTTAAAAATAAAGTTTTGAAAAAGTTAATAAAAAAAACTCTTACAAATTAACTTATGCATGAACTAATTTTAACATATAAAATTTTTTTTATTTTTTTTTACTAACAACAATTAACACAAGTGATAACGGCTTATGTCTCTAACGAATATTAGTCATCATTTTTGGTGAAGACTATTTTATACTAATATCATGATAAAAAAAATATAAAATTTTTTTTGTCAAATTATTTTTATTATTTTCTTCTCACAAGAAAAAATTTATTCAAACAGGTCCTAACTCATGCTAAATGTGTATAGTCTTTTCCCTCTCAAGTTTCGTTTATAATCCACACAGCTTCTATTGTTTTGAACAGGTGTATAAAGCATTGCAATTAATTCCACTAAGAAAGTATGCTTCATACATGAGGAAAACAAAAAGTTACAAAATCAAAAGCACAGAAACCATCGTGTTAAGCATTTCAAATAAACGCCTACACGAGGAAAACAAATTTTAAAAAAAAAAGTTCTGATGTACAAAAACAAAGTAAGCAGCAACATATATGACATGTTCTTCATCAGATCCAACCTCTGCCAAATTGTGTCTGCAGCACTATTTTACCTTCTTGAGCATAGCTGTGGTTCTAAACTCAGCATCATCCCTTATAAAACCCCACCAAAAAAATGTGAGAGGAATGCTTGTTGCATGCCATAGAGCATGAGCATCCACATATCCCATGTAAGGTGGAAAGTCATATGTCTCCAACACCATAGCTAAGCCTCCTCCAACCACTACTGCCCATAATTTCCATCGCGCCGGGTGGTTCGAAGCACCAGCCCAAATGGCCCAAATAAGAAGCTGGACAACAACCATTCCCGTGCAAACTATTCTGTTCAAACCTGGAAAGGAAAAAAAAAAGTCAACACATCAGCTCGTGCCACAATAACAATGCAGCATCATTTCTATAGACCTCATTTTGACTAAGGTCCTGTTTGAATACATTTCTCCGTAAACACATATAAGAAGCTAAAATGCATTGAGATTCTCCTGTAAATGAAAATCAACTTACACACCTTGACTTTTGGAGAAGTCAGATGAGAGAACTTATATCAAAGATAAAAGCATAAGTTGATTTTATCTTACAAAGAAACTGAATTCATTTTACCTTATTTTCTTCTTCCTTAATACCCAAATAAGGTCTTAAAGAATACAAAAAGGAAACGTGTCTTCCATCTTTTTTCAGCATTGTTAACAAGAGCAATTTGAAGTTCATATTAAGGATACGGATACAAATTGTTAGAAAAGCAATCAAGGAAGTATGAATCATGACTCCTGTTGGGAACATAAATATTATAAGATGTGTGAAAGGAAACAACACTTTAAAGATAAAAGATTACCATAAGCAAGTTCATAGAAATTCAGATACATGATATGAGTTGTCACAAAAGCAATCAAGGGAGCAGAAATCATGACTCGCGTAGCCTCATCCCTCACGTTAAAAGCTCGCAATATTGCTAGAATGAGGCTGAATCCAAGTAATGCCACAGCAGAAGAAAAATCCAGCTTCTCTGTTAATTCCACGGCTCTACAGTAATGAAGGTTGGAATACATGTAAAAAATCAACCAAAAAATAAAACTTTATAATATAATTACTGAACATTCTCTCCTCTTCATTATAAACTAACATCTGAACAAAATAAGCAGTAATGGTTGTATTAATACCGAAGATATCAGAGTATATTTTTTTTATCTGTTGAATGAAATAAATTAATGATTCTGGACACCGTGGTTGTGCATTATATTTAGAATAGGCCAGTCATATTTAATACATATTTGCTTTATATAAAAACCTTGTGATGCTGTAAACATATTTTGAATAAACCTCCAAATTAATAACTTAGATTGTAAACATCGGTCACTTTAGTCTCTAACTCTATAAAAGTCCATTTGCGTTAGGCCTTAATGTCAGTGAAAATGTGGCCAAAAAGGATTAAAGTGAAAGACTTTTTGCAAAGTCAAGTGACCAAGGCTAAAAATTTCAAGGACTAAAATAGGGGTTTACTCATATTTTAAGGGTTTTGATCATTGTAGGGTAAAAATCCAATTTTTATGTCACTACTCAAAATACAGACGCAAAAGTGCATGAAAATCAATATTAAGGCACCACAAAGAAACAACTGTGCTTTGAGGGTTATTACTTCAATAATGAATCATAATTTTATATATAAAGAACAAACCATAAACAGTAATCATGCAAACAACTTACCTACTATGGAAAACAGCACTCCACAGCCATGCGTTCATGGATAAAATCCCATAAATATGCCACAATCCAGTGTACTCATAGTAAGTCTTCTTATCTGGCCTCAAAGTCAACTTATAGTACACAAGAATGAAAAAAGATACCCAACCATGAAACTGCATAGCAAGATTGACGGCAGACAGAGCAACAGCCACAGGTTCCTGAAATCATATATAGCATATCCACACTACAATCAGAAACCGAAACAAACATAGCAGCATTACCACTCAACCTTTTATAGGAGATTCGTGAAAGAACCTGAATTCCATAAACACGACGGAATGGCCATTTTCCATGATACTTGACAGGCTTGTCGCCAAGTTTTGTTCGTTCTTCCTCTCTAGCTAGCATACAGTAATACCTACAGTCAGTGCAACAGTCCCATTGTTTCCACCTCAGATAGAGGGGTTCATGCATATACCATGGACCATCAATTGGTTTTCCATCTGATGAAAATTTACAATGTTGAAAGCATCTATCCCCTACACATCCAGTTTTCTTACACTGCTCCACACAACCTCTGCAATTTAATAGTCACAACCAAAACTGATCATATGACAGGCAAGACAAGAATGGAGCACAAGATAAATTATTCTACTAATGCCGGATCAATCAGCAGAACAACTATAGATTTTGCATCTACCATTCTGCTTATTATTTACTTACTATTGACAAGTGACAATGTTTAAGACACGATTTTCTTGTTGTTAAAATGCCTACCTCAACAACTAGATTTTCCAATTCCTTCATGAAAGCATAAATAAGGGAATGGATTAAACTGAACACATGCAGTATGAATATGTGCAAATTTGTAGAAATTAATAAAAAGGATAAGATGCTATTAGTCAAAGTTTTGAACCATAAGCCTTGTGCCAAATGTAAACAGTGATGAAACCCAAGCCAAGCTTCTAACAACAGTAAAAATCAGCTATCATAACCTTAGAATATACATGCCTACTTATTGCACTGATCTCAAAATTGCTTATTTATTTACCAGGAGTCAGGACATATGAAGTTGTGATGCGAGATTATTATATATAGAAATATAGTTGTAAATAGTATGCTATAGCAGCATAGCAGCCACAAGAGGGGACAAAATAGCAGCATTTCGTGGCACTATAGCCCACTATGTTGATGGTGTCCAAAATCTTGAGAATGCCCTCCAATATAAACATTAGAGGGGCATTTTATGGACATAATTTTGGGATTTTGGAAAAAAAAAGGGGGGGGGGGTGTTCAGGTTGTAGGAAACCCTTTGAAAGTACATAACTACCATGCCTCACTTCTCTCTCCTACTTTGCAACTACTGCATGACCCCTGTGCAACCCTCCAGGGACCACTTTGTGGCCATCCAGCGACTCTCTGGCAACATCTAGCAGCTTTTTTTACTTCTCTCTTGTTCTCATTCTTGTTTTTCTTTTTCAGGTTCCTCTGGTAATCTTGTTCTCATTGTTCTCTTATTCTCATCAATCTCTGTTTTCTGTTTTTTTCACTTCTTGTCTATTGACACCGAGTTTTTTTTTCCTCTTCTTTACCTTGTTCCTTCAGTCTATGTTCTCTGTTTAGTCTCTCTAGACTGAGTCTCTGAGAGTGTTTTTTTGGTCATCTATCTCCCAAAGACCCAAACCCATTCACTCCTTTCTCTCTCTTTGATTAGTCACGGCATCCTTTGTAAATATTTTGCTTGTATTTTTGTTTTAAGTAAGACCTATAACTTTTTGTTGTTAATTATGAGCATTTCAAGATTTGAGTTTTTTTTTTATTTGAGCATTTACATGTATTTAGTATGAATTATATAAACTGCATAAATTTTTTGAAAATAGCAGTCATCCTGATATGCACTATTGACTACTATAGCAATTTTGGTGTCAGCTGCTACACGTCTGCTATCTGGGATTGATAGAAATAACTAAGTTTGCCTACAATTAATATATGGCAATACTTGTGATGCTACATCAACATAAAAAAGGTATTACCCAAGCAGGTTATTTATGCTTGGCTCAGTACAATAAGAGATGCACTAAAGATAAACCTTTTTACACTCTTTGTTAATAGCTCAACATGTCTAAGAAAAAGAGGGGCATATGATGATTAGTAGGAGCAGGAGTGTAAATAATCTAAGCTATTTGTGAACTATTCAAGCTCATGCTCAATCAATCTTGTTTGTTTAACTAAGCAAACAAGACCAAGCTTAAAGTCAAGGCCGGTTATTTAAACAATTCAAACCCAACATTTGCAAGCTTGACATTAATAGATCGTATATATGTATTACCTAAAAAGTTGTCATTTTATTTATTATATTTACTTGATAAATTATAATTTTGTTTATCATTATCTAAGATATACCATTTACCTAATTTCAATTTTAAATGGGTGACTACAAGTTCTCTAAAATTCACCATTTCCATAATCAAAGATTTCATTTTAAATCTCAAGTCATCTTTATGAATATAAAATTATATTTTATTACTAATTTACTTCAGTTTCTAGCTTGAAAGTATCTATCAGAAAAAACAATCAAGCCATTAACAAATTAAATGAATAAAGTCATAAACAAATTAAATGAATCAAGCCCAAGCTTCATATATTTTAACCAAGTCAAGCTCAAGTTTTAAATTTGTCCAGTTTGAACAAATGCGTCAAGCTTGAGTAACCTATTTTTTTCACAAGGCAAACCTAAACTTTAGCTCAGCCCAACTTTTTTACACCAGTGAATGCGAGTGAAGAAAAATCATGGCAATGAATCTATGTTCCTCATCTTTTTTTATGCGTAACCTATGTTCCTCACATTTAATCTGATGCAAGTACATAACTCACTCTCTCTCTCTTTCTCTCCACATCCATGTTCAGCAATTGACATCAAACCAAAAAGAAAAAAAGTGCATCATCGTTCGTTACATACACCTATGCAGGACCCCAGAATCCAAGAATCAACAAAAGCTAACGACAAAATAAAACACAAATAAAATCAACTTAAAAATTCCTAACTCGACAACAAAACATTAATAAACAAACAAAAAGAAAGACAGAAAATTCCAAGTTCCAATTTTTACTATGCCCATATCATCTAAACACATATTTCTTTACGTCCCCAGAACTTAATCAAGTGCTTAGATTGAAATTTTCAAATCTGGGATTCTCTAACTCTATCAATAGATAGATAGACAGATACAAAGAGAGAGAGACTAACATGTAAAGCGGATCGGCGTCGCCGTCGGTGGCGGCGAGGGGGCGGAGGAGGAAGAATACGGCGGCGAAGAGCAACAAAGGGCGAAAGGGACTCATCGCAATCGCAAGAAAGCAAAAGTCAAAGCCCGGAGGGGAAGGAAGAGCGGGAGAAGGTTCCGGCGAGAATCGACGCCGAATTTTGCATTGACGGAGAAGGGAGGCGGGGGTTGCAGTGGCGGCGGAGCGCGGAGGCGTAGCGGTGGCGGTTGATCTCGAAAGGGAAAGGAGTGAGTCAACTCGGAGCGAGTTGGGGAAATGGAGGTGTGTGGGTGGCCTAAACAGAACCAGAATCTCGTGGGGAGATGAATATTAATATATGATATGATATTGATACCCTCGTAACATTATTATTATTTATACATTTATCAATACTCAATAATTATAATTGATATTATATCAATAACAAAAATGATTAGAGTTTAATGTTGACGTGAGTCTAAATATTTTCTTTTAATCAAGATATTTTTTGTCAAAAAATAATAATAAATTTTTTGAGATATTAAGATTTATTTAAGAGATTAATCTATTTAGTCTTTATATTTTAATCAAACAAATTATTTTAACTATGATTATTACAAATTATAAAATTCAATAATATACATGTTAATTTAAAAGATAAATCATCAATTTTACTATGAAAATATTAGGCTTTTTTTTTTAGGAAAATGTTAGGCCTTAATCCTTATCAACTTAATTCCTAATAAAAACAAGAAAACTAAAAAAAATAATCTTGAAATTAACTACAATTCATCAGTCATATTAGTTCAACCATTGCATGCAGACTTAGTGGTGATATTTTTTTAGTACATTTAAAATGATAATAACAACCTATATTTAATAACCAAAATATTAGTAAGGGGTTAAATTTAAGATTTCGTTTTTATATTTAGATGAAAAGGCTAATAATTTTATGAATTTATTTAAAATTTTCCAAGAATTTATATAACAATGTTTAATACTTTCAAAAACCTAGTTTAAAAAAAAACTTTCAAACAACTAAAAATATGATTTACCATAATTTCTAATTTGATAGTAGTGTAAAATTGCACTTTACAGTTATCATACACTAGAAACTTGTGCAAATAAAAAAGTATTATATTTAATATTGGACCATACTTCAAATAAAATTAACTCTAAAAGGGCACTTGTAGGAAAAAAAAACACTTTTATGTGTTCCTAAAAAATTAAATTATTTAAAAGTAAAGTCTCAAACCAATGAATAAGAGAGTCTAACTCAGTTGGTTGAGTAGGGTATGTCATCCTAGAATCTGAAGAAATCCTATGAAGAATAAATAAAATCCAAGATTTAAAAGGATTGATCATCATCAAAAGATGTGTTATGTTGTGCAAACTTAGTCTCACACATGTGAAATGACTTTCCATTAAAGTACTCAACACAATATCCTATAAGAATGAACTATCTCCTTGAACAAAGGTCATGCATTTAATGTAAGCATTAAATGTTCCCAATGATCATTTTCATGAAGATCAAGTGAAGAATCTACTCACAGACAATAAACACTTGAAGATGAAGGTTATAAATACTAGAAGTTTTGAAGAAGAACACACAAATCTTACACGCTTTTATTCTTTCATTCTTTTTGTAAAAAACTTTCTTTTTGCTTATTATTGTAAAGTTTAAAAAGCTCTAAAAACACCTAGAACATATTGAAAAAAAAAGTAAAGAGTTGATTGTATATTCATATCTTAGTCAATGAGTAACTTTTATCAATAAATCATTTGATTTGTATAGAGCCAACAATGGCTTGGTAGGACAAAGAATATTGAATTTTGATCAAGTTTGGCTAAAAAGGTTTTAAAATTTTCTAAAATCACAATCCAACATTTCTTCTTGTGATATTTTTCTTTACAAATAGGTTATGTACATAAAAAAAAAATCTTATATCGTCATCCAATCATAACCCACTATGTATGATAAGTTCGTTGACTTTTATAAAATTATCTTAAAAGTCATACAAATAGTAATTTATCATTGGATGACCGTGTAAAACTTTTTTACACCATTGGTGCATTACCATTAAACTTATGTAACAATTGTGTTCTTTTTATATTTCATCATACACATTCTTAGAAGTAAAATTAATTGTTTTAACAACTAAACAATTTTTTTCATAATCACATTCTCTCTCTAAGCTTAATTTTGGGATCTCTTGCAATTGTTTTTTTGAAACATATATACATTATTAAAATACTACTTAGAGACCAACAAGTCATTGGTTTGAGGGGTGTTAGATTTGATCCTTTTAAGTAAGATTTCGGATTCACATCTTATGTATAGAAAAATATGATTGAAAAAAAAAAAAGAATCTCCCTAAAAATGATCAGTTACGTTTCTCAAGTATTAATCATTGATAAAGTCAACAGATATTATTTACAAATATAATGGTTTAAAAAATTATAATAAAAAAATAATAAATTTCTTCATTTGTGCTCCATATCCGGATTTTACTTTTATTTTATGTCCTCTAGAGATGCTCTCCAACAACTCCTCCAACGGGTTCCTAGGTTTTATAAAGTTGGAGGTTAGGTGATTATTAATTTTGTTTTTTAATGATGGATCTCCTATGACTCAACATGTTGTGACGTGTTTTATTTTTTTAATACAAAAAATACTGGTCTAGTTTGTTCTTTTCCAACTTTCTAATAAAAAAAAGAGAAAAATATGTCTAAGTAAAAATAATAAAGTCACGGGAATCCTTAGATTGCATCTTTTAAGTAACTAAGTTAGTTAAGTATTTATTTAATATATTTTTATTCAAGATTTTATATTATAAGTTTAATTAGTTAAGTTTTAAAATATTATGTTTATATCTTATTAAAATAAATTAAAAACCTATAAGATTAATTTAATTTACTTAACTTGGCATTATCAATTCAAAGTTAAAAAAAAAAGTCCTAAAAAAATCAAAGTTCCAAAAAATTAGTGCTTTTTAAGAAGTTAAATTAAAGTATTTTTTTAAATATATCTATCTATCTATTAACATAATAAAATAAAATAAATTTTGTATTCCATTTTAAGAGTAACATTCTCTTTGTCCAATACCAGTCTAAAAAATCTTTGACGATCATTTGTAAGTCAAGCTCTAGTTGGATACCAACAAGGACTCTATGTTCAAGCTAGTATATACAAAATACGAAGTGTTTAGAATTAAAGAGAATGAGTGTTATTTCTTATTAAACTTACTTAGATCAGGCTCTCGTTAAATCATGGTGGCATTTTCCATGTAATGTCAAGCAAAAGGTATCCCTGAATTGAATCTCTTAATTTGTGGTGTGTATTACTAATTATTTATTGGCATAATTTGATGTCTCACATCTATATGAGCTTTGTGTATTGTCAAGAAGGTTCTCAAGTGGTGAGGGACGTTGGTCCATGATCAATTAGTATGCATTGGGCATGGTAGCATTAAGTCAACATGTTTGCTTTTATTACTTGTGTAAGCTTAAGAAGGCATAGAAGGGCATGAAATAATTCCCCTTTCCTTCTCCAAAGCAAATATGTTGGTTCATTGATTTTTACCTTTCTTGGGCTTCGATTAGGGTGGTCCAAGCCTTCCATTTGAAATTTAGTGACATACCTATGAGTGACATTTCACATTTGATCCTTTCTAACAAACTCAAGGACAGAGTCCTTTCACCTACTTCTTTGAGTTTCTTTAGATAACCCCCTTGTTTCCTTTTTCCTTTAATTTTTTTTTTGAAAATAAGCAAATCTCTTAAAATACATCAAACAACATAAGAGAAAATGTCTATAAGGTAAAAATTAGATTGTTACATTTGCTTTGCTTGTGAGGTGTTAAACATTGTTCACTTTTTTCTTATGTATGACATCTTATTTAGTGAGATAGGTTCACTACTATAATAAATGTTTTTGACGATGATGCATCTACGACAGTTATACAAAAAGCGTCTTAAAAAAAGGCGGTGACATTTTTGTAAATAATTGCAACTTTTCAATGACAGTTTTCTCAAAATCGTTTTCGAAAACATATTACTACATCGGTTTCGTGAAGAATCGTCTTTGAAACTGCATCTGACTTATTCAAAATCGCTCGCGCCCACTAGGGGTGGGAATAGGCTAGGCCAACCTACAGGGGCCTACGCCCTGGCCTACATAAAGTCTGGCCTGAACTGACCTATTTAATTAAAAGGTTAAGCTCAGACTTTTTTAAAAGCCTACTAAATTAAATAGACCAGGCTTAAGCTTGTTAAAAAGCCTTATAAGCCTGATAGGTCGGCCTATATATATATATTTATATTATTTTTTGGTACCAATTTATACTTATATTATTTTTTGGATACAATTAATTTTTTTTTAAACCAGCAGACTTGATTACACATTACTGCTCCATAACTTCCATTCCTATAATCAAGTAAGATTTTAATTACAATTTAGGTGTCTTTATATTACTCATTATTTTTATTGGCTTTCCTATTCTGGTTAACGTTTTCTTTTTCATTAACTTTCCTATTTTTCTACCCCAAAGCAAACAAATATAAAAAGGCTTTTAAAAAGGCTATCAGGTCAGGCTAGACTTTTAAAAAGGTCAGGCCGAGCCAAAATAAAAGCTTTTGATAGGCTATAGGCCAGGCTCAGGCCTAAAAAATTCATCGTAGGCTAGGCTCAGGCCTTTTAAAGCCTGGTCTGGCCTGGCCTATTTCCACCCCTAGCGCCCACTCACATTCTTCAACAATCATCTCTTTCACTAGCGGAAACCTTAAGCCCCAATCCCACGAAGGGTCAGAAGCAGACGCTCTGCATCCATGGGTTCTACTTCAAAGTGCGCCCCGAAGCCCCCCTTTTTCTTCCCGTGTGTGTGAAAGAAAAGCAACACGACACGATGGTGTTCTACTTCAAAGCGCGCTCTGAAGCCAGCGATTTCATCAACTTCATGAGCCTTGACAAGTACGAAAATGAGGAACTCATCAAATACGGTTTTCCAGAAAACATCTGGTAACCCTAATTCTCCCATCTCCAATTTTATTTTACTTAATTTAATTTCTTCTTCGTTTCTGCAAATTCTTCACTCCCGACATAGATTATTCACTTGACCACCGCAAGCGCAAAGTACTCATGGATGCACACTTATTTTCGTTCACCTTTTAGCATTTCTCCATCAATTTTGGAGTTGAAAAACCAAATATTGAATGACTACTAATGGATGATAATGACTACTAATGAGTGGTAATGACTACTAATTGGTGGTAATGACTACTAAATGCATTCTTGATGGTAGAATGCCTATATATAGAACACATATTTGGTCGTTGAGTTCACATCTTTCAATTTTCGTTTGATACACCATCTACAAAGAGAATGATAACTTGGAAGAACCAAAATAAGACAACTCTTTCATGACAATGACTAGAGGTATATTTTGATTTTTGTTTTTTCGTATTTGTTAATGACCTGTGTTTCATTTTGTAGTTTGTAACATCACAGGTTAGATATTTAAGTCTTAGGTGGTTCAAAGCTTGATTTATGTTCGGGCTTGATATATGCAAAATATGACAAAACTCCATTTTTCAGGCCTTTGAGCAGCAACACCAAACATGTATATAAACTTTGGTCTTATTGAATATAGTTTCTCACTTGTTTTGTGTAATGTTCTTTATATTAACATCTAGACCCATTTTAGTTTATCATTTTTTTTTCTATTATTGCTCTTTTCTTTTTAAATATTCATTGAACTTTTTTGTCATTGCCATACATAGGTAATTCCCTATTGTTTATCAAAAGTAATTTTAACTTCTAATGAAACACATGAGTGGAAATGTATTATTAGTTGCAAATTATTCTTTCACATGTGTTTTGTTCTACTAAAGTTCTTGTCCAGAGTTTGCTATAAATTTATCATAAATTTCCTCCCAGACACACTTGGATTTAGGTAGTGTTTGCTAAAGAGGGATGAAAAGGAATGAAAAAAAGTAGAAAGTGAAGTTGTTTGATTGAGATGGAAGATAATGTAAAAGAGATGAAATATTTGAATTAAAATAGTAGGTAAATAATAAAATTAAAAAGTTAAAAAACTGAGATGGAATAAATGTCCATTTTACTCCCATTATCCATGCATGTTTCCTTTTTTACACAATATTTTTTTTAGAATTACATTGTTAGTTGATTATGAAAAATGCATAATCAATTATGTAACTTCATCTGACCACCCAATCAACTATGCTATAAGGTTAATTGATTATGTTGCAAACATAAGACCACCTAATCAATTATGTAGCCAACTCTACAACAAAATGTTTCAATCTAGTGCCATATAACCAATTAGCCATTGGGCATAATTGAAAATTGATGGAAAGATGTAAGTAAATTCAAACGTTCTACTGGCTTACATAACCAATTATGTTAATTGAATAATTGATTATGCTAATAGCAAAGAGACACAAAAAAAATATAAAAAATAAAGGACCATAAGGATCATGAGTGTTCTCTGGGACAATTTTGAAAGGAAGAGACTTTTTTCTCACCAACCAACACTTTCACTTCTTTTCATCTCATTTTGGGGGTGAAAGTTCTATCTTTAAGACTCAGTTTTTTTTTTTAAATTACAAATACATTCACCCCCAAATAAACACCCTTCTCACAACTTTCATCTCAAAAAGCATTTCAACTCAACTGCATCTCAAATTCATCTCCTTAAATCAAACAAACCTTTAAATTTTTTTGAAGAATGCCAAAGGAAATTTATTAATGAAAGTCATTCTTTGCCCCAAGAAGTGAACAAAATAACAAAAGACATAACAGTACATAAAAGTCTAACAAAATTACAAGCAAAATATGTATAAGAAGCGCTCAGGCTGCACGACACACACACACACACTAGCATAGAATTCAACAAAAGCCCAAAACACAGCAAACCACAACACCATTCCAAAAAACCCAAAACAAGCACCTTTTTTTTTTACCAATGCCAAAATCCACGAACCAGCCACCTCTCAAAAGCCCACAGTTGCACCAAATACTAGTCTTCATTCACTTGTCCTTCCTCCAAAGCACAACTAGGAACTACAATTCAGCGAGACAAAATTATGTCTTAAATCTACTCTTTTGAACTGCGCATGAATATGTTGCTCCCACGAATTATATAGTTACTATGTGTCTTTGTTGTATTGAATTTGTATCGTTGTAGCTATTCTGGTTCATAACAAAACCAGAATAATGCACCACCTCACCCACCACCTATTCGACAAAAACTCTCAACCAGCAGAACCCCTAAAACGCAAACACACCCTAATAACCATCTGTCCAGGAATATTGAAAACGTTATTTTCCTTCCTCTCAACCATTTCCAGGAATATTATTATTATGACATGATAAATAAATTAAACCAATACGTATCTTTCTTTTATTAAAAGTTAAACCAATATGTATGAAATGTTACTTCATACGTACATGACCATTACAATTTAATTAAATACTAAAGTTGTAAAAATAAATAAATAAATACTAATAAAATGAAAACAAGCAGCACAAGAAAAACAAATAATTGGACATAATAGAAAAATAAAACAAGATTTAAGACTTTTTATTTTTATTGTCATTGTCTTCGTAACATTTTTTTCTTCTTACAAATGAAAAAAAAATATCAAAAACCAAAATTTGGATAAATAACACATTCCATCACTGACTACAGTCCAATCTAAAACCTCTCCTTCCTTCTCCTCCTTATTCTCCACACCACAACGTTTGTTTCTTCACTAATGGCCTCTGCAACAACAACAACACTCTCTCACCATCATCACCTTCCTCTCCTCCTTCATTCTCCTCTTTCCATCAAATTTACCAAACCGCCCCTCTCTCTTTCCCTCTCGCGACGCCCCCTTCTAACGAACCCTCTCCACGCGCGCTTCCTCCTCCCTCCGCCACGCGCCTACGCCGCCGCGCCCGCGTCCGACCCGAATTTCGCCGACCCCGATCCGAAACTCGCCGGGTCGGACCCGGAGAACGCGAGGCCACGGAATGTCATCACGTGGAGCCTCCTCTGCACGCTCCTCATGAAGCACAAGCTGCGCCTCGCCCTCGCGGTCGCAACGCTCTTCGCCTGCTCCACCTGTACCCTATCCATGCCCATCTTTTCCGGTAACCCCTTAACCCTCTCTCTCTCTCTCACGGAATGGTTGTTAATAATTCCCTGTATTTCGAACCCTCTGGTTTATATGTTCGGCAAAAATTGTTACTCCTTCCTACGTCCCAAAGGATAAAATATGTTGCAAAATAATTGTGATTTCAGGGGAAGTTTGGTTCGAGAGTTTTCTGTTTTTATTTAAAAAAATATCAGAAAATAAGAGTAAAAATAAGTTTGCTTAAAATTTAGAAAACATTTTCTCTTGAAAATATTTTATAAAACAGGTCCAAAATTGAAAGCAACATATCAGCACAGCATCTTCTGAAGAATTGAAAACGTGATGGCACATTAGAGTATTTTTTTTCTCGGTACGTATTTTCTAAATCTTGAAAGTTTGAAAATAAAAAATTATTTTTAAAAAATGAAAATCAAAACAGAAAATAAATACTCAAATTTCAATGTAGTATTAATTGCAGTTTTTCACTTATACCCCCTTTTGCCGTGTTAGAAGAAAAAATGTTATAAAATAATTGTCATTTTAGTTTTTTTATTGTAGTATTAATTATAATTTTTCACTTATATCCCTAATAGCTAATAACTAGTGTTGTGTTGCATTGTTTCTAATAAAGAAGATTAATAGCAATAAGATTTATTTAGTAAAATTGTTACTTTATTAGTTTTTTTGGTTGGTGTAAAAAAGTTTATGAGGATAATTATAATGAAACAAATGGCGGACTTTACTACAAAACACACATCAATTTTTTATTTATTAGAAAAGATAAATGAATGAATAGGTAGTAATTTAGTTAGATGCATCGTAGCAATGTTAAAAGGTGTAAATTGTGTTCAGGATAGGGGAATGTGCTTGGTTGTTAAATTAAAGTTTAATTACTTTTGTTTCCTACACTGAGTTGAAATTACTTGTTTTACTCCCTATTCTATTCAAAATTGTAGGGACTAAAACGGATTAAAAAAGTGTATGTATAGAGAATAAAAGATGTATGTATAAAGATAAAACAGATTAAAAAGTGTATATAGAGTAAAAGGAGTTAAAAAATGTATGTGTAAGGATTGAAAGGAGTAGTTTGTAAGTATACGGACTAAACAATAAAAATTATATAAAGATTATACTGGTAAAAGGGCTAAATGAGTAATTAAACCTTGAATTGATGTTTTATTGTATAATTTTTCTTTGTTACATTAGCCTTTGAGGTTTGTGAAGTGGGAATTAATTTGAGAGAAGAAACATGTATTCAGGGATTGAGAGATCTTATTCGTATTTTTCATGATTTAAGAATTAATTTAATTACGATCACAAGTGGGCTTGAAAGAGCTTATTTGAGGTTCTTTATGATTTTTTTTAGGTTAATTTAATTTAGATTTGTTATTATTGGTAGAAAATAAATTTAATTAGAAAGTAATGATGGTTTGATTTTTTTTTTTTACATTATCATCCAATCACATATTGTTGTCATGCAATAAGATTGTTGACTTTTGTAATAATTACTTTAAAAATCATATTTAGGATGGTTTTTATTTAGCTGATGGTGTAAAAAATTTCAGTGATATTAGATAAAAATGAAAATTAAACTAAAAAATGTTTCTCTTTTCCTGCATGTTTAGAGAACTTTTGTAAAAAGTAATTATTTGTCGTGTAACCTGCCGTAAGATGTAGTTTGTTGCAGGAATGGTTAACTAAGAAATTTTTGTTTTAATTTTTTTAAATTTTTGTTGTTGTCTAATTGCTTCAGCTACTTGCCCATCAAATGTTGATGAAATTTTATTTTCTCATGGAAAATATTTTGGCTTGTTGTGCAAGTTTGTATTGTTATTATTATGGCATTTGGTATGCAATGTTTTATCTTTTGATTCCTTTTTACCCACTGTTCGTGCATGATTTCACTGTTGATCATGCTATATATGCATTCTTATGTGTTGTTGTTCTTTTAGGACGGTTTTTTGAAGTTCTAATTGGCACTAGACCTGAGCCGTTATGGAAGCTGCTTAGTAAAATTGGAGTTCTGTATGCCCTGGAGCCACTTTTGACTATTATTTTTGTTATAAACATGAACATAGTGTGGGAGAAAATTATGTCAACACTAAGAGCTCAGATCTTTGGAAGAATATTGATTCAAAAGGTGAAGTTAAATCTTTCTAACTGTCCTGAACATTTTTATTTTCCTTTTCTATTTATAATTATTATTTCTGTTTGATAATGCTTGGGGATAGTTATTGCTAGAATGTATATGGTTGTTTTAATTATTGGATAGATGTTATTTTGCTTTGATTGATTAATCATATAGTGTTCTTTTTATTTGTGCAGATTGAATTTTTTGACAAATACAAGGTATGTATATGGAATTACTCATATTACATGTGCTTTTACTTTTCCATGTTTGTGATTTGTGTCTCTTGAGATATTTGGGTTGAGACACTGTGCAGATAACTCATTTTTCTGTCACTTTTCCCTGATTGCATCGTATTCTACGGTCTTTGTCTTCATTCCCTCCTTTCAGTGCTTCTGTCTTCTCTTCTTTCTTTGTATCCCATTGTTTCCATCTATTGCTGTAGTAACTTATCTGAAGCTCTTTCCAATATGATTTTGTAAATACCAATATATTTTTTATAATTATAAAACTTTGATTTTATTAAGCTATATAGTATCACTTGGTTTTTGTTCTTTGCTTAATGACAGTAAACTAACAGAGTAGGGGTGCAAAAACTATTGCACTTGGATTTGCTTCTTATAGGTTGGTGAACTCACAGGTTTGCTAACATCTGATTTGGGTTCTCTTAAAAATATAGTCAGTGAGAATGTCTCAAGGGATCGCGGATTCAGAGCATTATCTGAGGCAAGCAATTCTACACCAATGAGAAGTGAGCTTTATATTTCCTATATTTAAGCATGTGTATGATTCATTACCTATTCACCTTTTTTTGTTTGTTTGTAATTTTACCTTTTCACTTTGTTGGATATGGATAGACTTTCCTCCATTCCTCGAGTGGGATTTTTACCACGAATTTGTTGTTTGAGCGTGGAAGAAAAATGGTTCCATACCTTTCAAGAGAGAACCTCATTTCTTTGTTTTGTCACTTATATTGTCCTTATGGACCTCATGTATATTTTAGCTTGCATTCTGCTGCTCATGTTTATATGTGTCATTGCTTCTTCTGTTTTCTTTGTTCTTGTAGGTCATTGGAACAATATTCATACTTTTTTCTTTATCCCCACAACTGGCACCCATTCTGGGTGTTCTGATGCTCGCAGTTTCCATTTCAATTGGTAAGTTTTCATTGTATTGTACCTGATGATATTCAACACTGTTATGGTTTATTATAAAAACCAGAAATATAATCACCCATCTTTTTACTCATCCTCTCTAAAATGCTAGGGTAAGAGGCTTCATAATTTCATAAATAGCTTATATGCAAGCTGATATGTAGCTTGAATAATAAATACATAGTAATTTGTCAAATAAATAAAATTGGCTCACGTTATTTGTCATTTCATGTATTCTTCCCTGATTCTGATTCTTTTTGGTTTTCTGAAGCTGTCTACAAGAGATCTACTTTGCCGGTTTTTAAAGCACATGGGATGGTCCAAGCATCTATATCTGATTGTGTAACAGAAACATTTTCTGCTATTCGAACAGTGAGTTCCCAATAGTTCATTCATATTTGTATGATAAACATTCCTCTCGTGCATTGTAAAGTCTTAGATTTATAATTCACAGCTGAAACAGTGACATGTATGCTTACAGGTAAGATCATTTGGGGGTGAAAAGCGCCAGATGTTCACATTTGCTAACCAGGTAAGATTATTTAAGGACCAATAGCTAATTTCAGAAAGGGTATGATGTCCTCTAGATGCTTCCATGTTAATTTGTTCCATACAGGTTCTATCTTTCCAATCAAGTGGGATAAAGCTTGGAACTTTCAAATCTGTAAATGAGTCCTTGACTAGAGTTGCTGTTTATATTTCTTTAATAGCATTGTATTGTCTTGGAGGAAGCAAGGTTAAGGCGGTAAGCAATTATAGCTTTTGAAACTTGTCTTTTATCTCTATAATGACAAATCTAATCATTATCTTTTTTCTTCTTTCCTTCTGCAATATTGTCAATCATGATTATTGTTGCTACTTATATGCATTCTTTCTTCTGATATGTTACCCTTACTTATGAGCACATACATCTTTCTCTTATTGTTTTTTTTAAAGGATTTAATCATTCTTGAATATTTCTAAGTTGCTGTTAATTCTTGCTCTCAGGGTGAGCTCTCTGTTGGAACCATGGCATCTTTTATTGGATATACTTTCACTTTAACATTCGCTGTAAGCTAATTGAGTTGTTGACTTTTTGTTTTAATTTATATTTTTCATCCTTTGCCTATCTGATATTATGTCTTTTAGGTTCAAGGATTGGTTAACACTTTTGGAGATCTTCGTGGAACTTTTGCTGCTGTTGAGAGGATCAACTCTGTTTTATCTGGAGCTCAAGTTGATGATGCCCTTGCCTATGGCTTAGAAAGAGAACTGAGACAAAAAACACTGGATGATGAAAACTATAAATTGATCTTATCAAATATTTCTACTGAGAATAACCAAAAACATTATTTGCATTACATGTCAGCTCTCAAAACATCAAGCAATTTGTTTAGCTTAGCATGGTCTGGAGATATTTGTCTTGAAGGTATTTTTATTGCAATTTTTTTTGTATCCCTTGTGATGTGTTATTATAATGTGACTTATCTATATCAACAGCCATGTTTGCTAATGTTCTTGTAATGGGTGCTTCATCATCTGGCTTTTTCTTTTTTAGTTATGAGATGTACTTAAGTAACTAAATGCATGAATTTTCCTGAGGGATTTTGACTGTTTTCTGGTTGCTTTCTTCCTAAGGAAGACATATTATCATCCACTTTCAATTTTAATTAATTATGTCCAATCTGATAAATGAAGCTTTAGTTTCTTATTTGATCTCTCGCATTATTTTTATGGGTGTAACTAGTTCTATAATGACATTGCATTAGCATAATAATCTGAATTATTTTATAATGTATACTTTTTTCCTTCTCTTTCAATGACTGCCATATTATACTGCAGATGTATATTTCTCCTATCCTTTAAGGCCAGATGTGGAAATCTTGCGTGGCTTAAATTTAAGACTAAAATTTGGAACTGTAACTGCACTGGTCGGTCCTAGTGGTGCAGGCAAAAGTACTGTAGTACAGCTATTATCTCGTTTTTATGAGGTTTGATTTCTGTTTCTTATGTTGTAACTTGAAAGATCAAGCTTCATTGATTTTTGTCTTGAAAATACATACACAGTAACTTTTATTTCTGCAGCCAACAAGTGGCTGTATAACAGTTGCAGGAGAGGATGTCCGAACATTTGATAAGAGTGAATGGGCTCGGGTTGTATCGATTGTAAATCAAGTAAGGAATAAGAAAAAATAAAAAGAATCTTATGTTTGATATTAAACGTATTGCTTCATTTCTTTGCAAATAATACGTATTACAGGAGCCTGTTCTGTTTTCGGTTTCTGTTGGGGAAAATATTGCATATGGGCTTCCTGATGAAGATGTTTCTAAAGAAGATGTGATTAAGGCAGCGAAAGCTGCAAATGCTCATGACTTTATAATTTCACTTCCACAGGTTGGTTTGTCTTCTAGGTATGCAGATGCTTTTATATATAGGTAAAATAGATAAACTGTGTTCTTATTGTTCATTTTTTTCTGTGAAGGGCTATGATACACTTGTTGGTGAGCGTGGAGGCCTACTGAGTGGAGGACAAAGACAGGTACAGTAGAGTTCACATATATGACCCTTTCGTTGCATGACATGCATTTTACGCCTGAACGCATTAGAAGGTTTTTGATGCTTGTTTCTGAATTACAGAGAATTGCTATTGCCCGGGCTCTCCTAAAGAATGCTCCTATCCTTATACTTGATGAGGTGATATTTTTATTTATTTAACTCTATGCATTTCTATATACTCTCTCCATGCTTCATTTCATAATAACAATGAGGTTAGATTCAATGAGAAGCACAGACACAGAACATCATGCAGCCATTGGAACCTTTCTTGTTGCTTTTTACGCTGCTGATATCTACTTGACCCATTATTCCAAATTGCATACCACATCACACGATACAGTTGCAACATTTTAGCTGCAGCTGGCTTCTGACGTGCTTGCAAATTGCATGGACTCAGATCAGATCGAAACAACCACAATTTAAAACCCTAATATGATCCTATTTATGCATGTCTTGATTTAGATATTCTTTGCTGCTGCAGGCTACCAGTGCCCTTGATGCTGTCAGTGAGCGATTGGTCCAGGATGCTCTCAACCATCTGATGAAGGGAAGGACAACATTAGTAATAGCACATCGATTAAGCACAGTCCAAAATGCATATCAAATTGCACTCTGTTCTGAGGGGCGGATTGCAGAACTAGGCACCCATTTTGAGTTATTGGCTAAGAAAGGCCAATATGCTTCACTGGTTGGCACACAAAGGCTTGCATTTGAATAAATTAATATTATGAAAGTGTGATTATTTCTTGTTATGCCAAGCAATGCATGATACATAGAGCTGTATAATTTGCTGGCAGCCTGGCACAAAAAGAAATGTTATAGCAATGGATGATTGGCTGTAGCCACTCACACATGGTATTTTGGTATACAAGGGCTCATCTTATTGCATCAAATGGATTTCAAATTACACCTTCCACTTTAAAGTGTCTATTGCATTAGAAGTTTTTATTTTATTTCAAGATGTCACTTTCGAAAATTAAAAGATATTAACTTTATAAAAAATAAGTAATCTATGGGATCTAGTTCTGTTGGTATTTTCGATTCTTATGGATAAAAATAATATTATTATAATAATTTTTTGCTAAAATATATTTGAAGATCCTTTATATATATATGATTTTTGTTTTTTATCTTTGATAATTTTTTTATATTTATTTTTTAATATTTGAAATTTTTTGTTTTAAGTCTTTAATGTGGTCAGTGATGACTAAAAATCACTAATATTCTTTTTAAAATTAAAATTTCTAGCAACTACAAACTGCAAAAATCAATTAAAGCAAAAAAAAAAAAACATTAAAATACTCAATTACGACGAGTTCTAGGTTAGTATGTTTTCCACCATGAGAAATAATGCAACATTTAAAATGCACGCACAGGCCATTATGCAGCAGGCTACTTAGCATCTGAAATTTGTTGGTTAATTTGAAAATCGAGATGATACTGGATAAATCTGAAGTCGTGTATAACACTTTCAGATTGAATCAAATTTCGGGGTTCAACCAAAATTGTTCAATCGGATAAAATCAGAAGATTATAATTCAAGAGTTTTGTTTTGGTCTTGTATGTTTTGTCACCCGTTATGCTTTCTGAACCAGAATGATTATTTATGATCAAAGAACATGTGGTTTTTGGCGGTTGATGGAAGTTATTTCTTTTTAAAAACTGTCGTTGATGGAAGTTTTAGTAACTTCCATGTAACTTCCAACCGTTGATGAAAGTTTTAGTAACTTTCATGTAACTTCCAAAATTTGTCTAAATCGAACATCTCGTTATTACATTAAAACAAGCGTGCACTCTTATTTTAACATAATAAAGAGATCAATTACACTAAAATATCCAACAAACCTCCCCTATTTTAGTGTAATTACCGATCAAATCACCAAAGTCATAACATACAACAAACTACTGCATAGATGAAATATCGTGACGATTGAATTTCATCTTAGCAAATTACACGTTTCAAATATTCGAATATCAGGGTGTCACTAAGGATTGAACCCTTTCTATTCATAATGAATACATGAAGATAATTTGCACAATAGTTTATAACATTACTCTTGCTCGACACTAATTTACTAGCCTGTGTCCCTATCCTTCATAACCATATCAAAGCCAAGTCTCAGCTTCTTGAAGCGGCTAAACTTCATGCTTATATAGGTAGTCCTTTTCTTTCTTGCACCTGCAAATGCAATTTTTCAAAAGAACCATTGAGAAGTTATACTTCAACCTCCTTAACTTGCAGAACCGAACACATACCTTTTGGGATACTTTCGATGATGTGTTCCAATCTCTACATGTTAAGCTTTCCACATTGAATTCAGCACCTAATGTCATATTAGATGGGAATTGGGTATCTTAACATAAGAGATTTCAGATGGACTTTAATCCTAATCCCACAGCCGACCTTTTCACGAGATCTCTACTTAAGCCTTTGGTTAAATGATCGGTCAAATTATGCTGAGTTCTCACAGCCCTACATCCCCAAATTTTGAGATAACTCAAATTTGGTGTCTTTTTGTGCCAAAGTTCATATGGGGTAACCTTATTCCTTTTGTTAGGAATTCGGTTCAACAAGTAACAGGCTGTCAACATAGCCTCACCCCAAAATCCTTCACTTAAACCCGAATAGGATAACATGGAATTCACCATTTCTTTCAAGGTTCTATTCTTCCTTTCGGCTACACCATTCTGTTGTGGTGTATAGGGAGCTGTAGTTTGATGTATTATTCCAGTAGATTGAAAATAAACTG
This sequence comes from Glycine soja, assembly GCF_004193775.1. NCBI lineage: Eukaryota > Viridiplantae > Streptophyta > Magnoliopsida > Fabales > Fabaceae > Glycine > Glycine soja. Next base: position 35,004,716 of record NC_041010.1, read on the forward strand.
GATCATAATACTCACCTCCCATATCCGTACGAAGAGTTTTGATTAGCCCATTTTGATGAAGTTCTACCTCTTTCTTATAAATTTTTAATTTATCAAGAGCTTCATCTTTTGTATTTAATAAATATACATAACAATACCTTGATGCATCATCAATAAAAGTAACAAGATATTTTTTTTATGACCTAATGATGGAGTAACATGCAAATCACACAAATCACTATGAATAAGGTCTAAGACTTTAGTCTCACGTTTAACATCCTTAAAAGGTTTCCTAGTGATCTTGGTCAACATGCAAGTTTTGCATTTTTCAATGTTCATATCAAAAGGAGGAATCATACTTGTTTTTGACATATCTTTTAATCTTTTGTAATGAACATGTCCTAATCTAGCATGCCAAATTTCTGATTTTGTCATATTAGTTATAGAACTACACGAGGCCATACAAACAGATTCATGAACAAAAGGAACATCAATGTTTAATTTAAACATTCCATTACAACGATAACCAAATCCAACAAACGAACCATGTCTTGACAAGATGTATTTGTCACTTTCAAGTACTTGCTTGAAACCACAATTATTTAAAACCATACCAGACAATAAGTTCTTACAAATACCAGGTACAAATAAGACATTATCCAAATACAAACTTTTTCCGGAAGTAAAAACTAAATTCGCACAACCTAATCCTAGGATTGGTTCAGTTGCAACATTGCCCATCTTCACAATAGAGCCATCATCGATTGGTCTAAATTCCTTGAACCAACGACGATCTTTGCACACATGGCTTGTTGCTCCCGAATCAAACCACCAAGCAACGTCATCATCCTGCACATAGAATGCATCAGATATTAGTGATACATAATTTGAATTCGTATTCGAATTAAAATTATTCACTACAATCTGACCTTGTTGCATCTTCTTTTGCCATCTTCTGAAATCCTGCCCTTCAAACTTGTCCAACTTCGCAAACTTGCTTGTCATCTTCGAACTATTGTTCGTCATCTCGAAAAATTTGATTCAATCTTTTTTTGGTTAATTTGAAAATCGAGATGATACTGGATAAATCTGAAGTCGTGTATAACACTTTCAGATTGAATCAAATTTCGGGGTTCAACCAAAATTGTTCAATCGGATAAAATCAGAAGATTATAATTCAAGAGTTTTGTTTTGGTCTTGTATGTTTTGTCACCCGTTATGCTTTATGAATCAGAATGATTATTTATGATCAAAGAACAGGTGATTTTTGACGATTGATGGAAGTTATTTCTTTTTAAAAACTGCCGTTGATGGAAGTTTTAGTAACTTCCATGTAACTTTCAACCGTTGATGGAAGTTTTAGTAACTTCCAAAATTTGCCTAAACCAAACATCTCGTTATTACATTAAAACAAGCGTGCACTCTTATTTTAACATAATAAAGAGATCAATTACACTAAAATGTCCAACAAAATTCAGGTTTCTTAAAGTTAAAGTCAGTCCTACATAATGAATTCTCACAATTTGAATTGCCAAAATAAGAAGCTACATTCTCAAGGCATAACTATCATTACAATATTATCATTTAGGGAGGAAATATTATATTATTAGGACCTTTATGTGGGGTCCGTTTATGCAAATGACAGGTGATGTTAAATTTGTTAAGAGTCCAAAAAGGGACATGCCACCCCTCCTTAATGTTACTTGACATTCAGGTTGACAGGCTAGGTTCTGGTAGTGACTCACAAAACAGAACAAGTGCCTGACTGTCTGTTGACATATATGGGAGGAAACAAAATGTGATGGGGAAGTTTCCATGAGCAAATTGCACAGGGTTTATCTCTTGGCAATATGTACACATAAAAGTAACCAAACTGCATCACCTTATTAGAGTAGTACACAGACCTGCAGTTATTCAACTGCAGCTGTCTTAGTTAGAATTTAACCTTGGTGGTTAAATGACAGTTACAAGTTGGTTAGGTGACAGTTAAAAGTTCTGTCTATAAATATAAAAATGTAATCTCAAAGTAAGTTAGCTAATAAAATTACTTTTCCCTTTTATCTGATTTTCATTTTCTCTCAAATATCTCTCTTTAGATTTCTATTAATTTATTTGAAATCTTTTTTTTTTTAATTTTTTATAAAGCTTTTTTTTATATAGATCACTATACTTAGAAAGGATTAAACAAGCGGAAAATATTTTTTTAATTATGGTATTTTGTAAATATGATCGAAAATATTTTTTTATAAACCTTTTTTTATATATAGATAACTATACTTAGAAAGATTTAATTAAATCTTTTTTGCTTGGTAAGACATTTCAATTGGTTTCTATTTTTTTTATTAGTTGAAAAGTTTTTTTTAATGTTTGATAAATAAGTTGTTTCTAGCATTTTTTTTTAAAATGCTACTTAAAGGAATATTTTCTAAAACGTTAGTTTCTAACTTTTTGTATTTTCTTCGACCTTTATCTTCTATATATTTATGATTTCCTTGTTACCTTTATTAAATAAATGATGGTATTATTATTTTGTTATCTTATATTTTTGACTTTCTTCAACTGCTAATTTTATCGAATACTTCTAATTTTCTTCCGATGTTTGGGGACATACTTTTAATTTAATAAGTTAATTTTTTTGACTTTTAACTAATGAGGTTATCATATATCTTCTCAATTTCTAGTTTACAACTAATTTTTTGACATTCAACTAATTTTGTCAAACATAATCAAAAAAATTTAGATGCAATCAAAATTATAATCATTGCTTTATATATATATATATATATATATATATATATATATATATATATATATATATATAATGTAATCATTTTTTTATAAAACCTTAATCCACACATTTATGATATAATTCTTTTTTTTTCCGACTTTTTATTTAATTTTATGGTTCCTTTAATCCCTAACGCTCTTCTTATACAACAAATTTTTGAGTTCCTTGTATACATCGTTTGTTATTAGAGGTGTTGACAAATTAAATTAAATCAATTTAGATTAGATTGACTTTCGGCTTTACTTTTATTTTTCTTTGAAAAATTATTAAATAAACCGTAAACTACATAATAAATACAATAAAAATAATTTTAAAATATAAATATCTTATTTACAAGTCCTTTCATAGCTAATAATAGTCTAACTATACAAATGTATATTAAAATAAATTTTCATAACTTGATAATTATATTTATATATCATTTTTTTCAAATGGCTACTAAAAAATCATTTTTAATTGAATATTTTTTTTTTATAAATAACTAGTATAAGTTACGTGCGCCAATAAAAGATGTATATTCCTTCAGAAACCACAAAGTTCTAATGCAGAAGTTATAAATCACAAAGATGTATATTTCTAGCATCAATCTTCTTGGTTTATGCTGGATATATTCATCTCTATCAAATATGAAAGTTTTCATGCAGAAGTTATAAACCATCTTTGCAAAATTTCTGGCCCAAATGTATAAAATCAGTAAACCAACACATTCCAAGAGCAATCTATGTGTGACAATCTTTCAGTATCTCCTTTATACACGAAATTAGTCCTTGAAAACTAGGGTTAAAAAGTAAAAACACATTGGCATAACAAAAGTTTAAGGATATTGTATAAGACTTCACTCTTCTTCTATTAGTACATTTATAATTGTTTTACCTATAGACTATAGTGTTGTACATGGATGGCTATCAGGCCACAATGCTGAATTGGGTAAACTAATTCACTTATAACTGCTCTCTAGTCTCTACAATGCATCACCTTGTATTATAAATAGGCTTCAACAAATATCCAAATTTTGTGATGAGATCTTAAGATGAGGAAGAAATGGAGATTACAGCATTTAACTCAGCAAGGCACTCAGTTGGGAGGCCAAGGAAGGAATTCATAAAGATATCATCAATAGGGTCAACTGTTGCCACACCAACCAGTCTGCACTTCCCTTCTTTATCCAATCTCTTGCCTCTTCCTCTCCTCATTGTGCCATTTGTTTCTTCAGATGTCAACACTGTCTTCACCATCAATGGAGGAGCCTTGTAGAGACTAGCAGCAGAAAACAAGAACTTGGCCTTGAACTCAAGATCAACCTGGTTAAAAAAAAAAAACAACAACAACAACAAGAAGGTAGCCATATCATCAATTGAGTGGTTATGGAACTAAACTAATCAGAGAGACACCTATGACAAGTTAAAATAAGGTCATGCTTGACCCAACTTTTCTTCTCATTAAAAACAGAAGTTTCTCTAATTAACTTCTTTAGTAACTCTATTTTGTGTGCTTTTGTTCATTAAAAAAATAGAGTTTAATTTCTATGAACTATAAGGGTAAAAAAATTACAGTGACAACCAATTAAATGACTTTTAATGTAATTTATACAAAAATTAACAATTTTATCATACATCAAAACTTAAGATTAGATAGCATCATAAAAAAATATTTACACTTTCAAGTTTCAATTGTTCCAATTAAATTCTTAAAAATAAGTTACTTTTATCAAGAGTTTTTTCTAAAATAGCATTCGGCTTAACTTCTCAGAGGAAAAGCTGAAACAAAATTATAGCCACCTATGTATTAAGCTCACTAAAAGTTGTACACATAATGCACAATCCTTTGAAGTTGAAGCATAATCTCCAGAACTTATATGTTTTACCTTGCCAGATTCTTGGTTAATGTTTCCTTGAAATGCTTCAGGAACTATATCAATCTTCAAAAATGGTGGCAATGGCAAACCAAGAAACTTGGTGGTAGAACTTGTTAGTGGTGGAATATACAAAGTTTCAAGATCAAATGAAACTGGAAGGTCATTGTTGGCTGGATCATTCTTTGTGTCCTTTGCACCAACCCCAGTTCCTATTCCCCCTTCCGCATCATATTCAAAGTCAGGATACCTTGAAATGCCAAGCTTGCAACCCTTTTCTGTCTTGAAGCTAACAGTGTAAGCCTCAATGCTTGTGCTGGTGGAAATGGTTTTTTGTTGTTTTTCACTTGAGGAAAAGGAAAATAGGATGGTGTTTGTTCTTCTAAGCCTTGGTTTCTTGGTGTAAAGTTTGCATGGAATTGGTGAGCTTAAGGAGTTTATTTTGCAATTCATCTATAGTGCGTGTGATTCACTTGCTGAAAGATATAGAGGTTGAACTCTAGAAATGTATCTTGATGAACAAAATGGAATTACCAAAACCATAAAGCTCACTCTCTGAAGCCACCTAAAGAATCAAGAATATGAGGCTGGTTTGGTTTGTGGCTACGCATCTTATCTTTTCATATGAGGTTTGGAGTTTGTGCAATAGACAATCAACACTTGGCACTTTAATGGCATTGGGCAGAGAAAACAAATAAAATGGTCCATTGGACTTCTTTGTTTTCCAAACTTGAAAAAAAGTTCTATGGCAAATTGGATTACTACGGTTCTTTTAAAAAAAATCATTTAGATTTCTATATATCTTTAAATTAGCCCAATTCATTTAAGAATGTCTCCATTAGATTAAGAGCCTAGTTCTCTGACCGTATTAGGATGGCAGCAAGGCGTGTGGAAGGCAAGTTTGCATATCCCCATTCTCCTTCCTGCAAAATGTGGGACCTATTCGGATCCGAGTTTATAAAAGGGGGGTGAAAATTGGAATACAGTCTCAGTCTCAATCCCATCGGGTTTGAGGAAATCCGTGAGAAGTTCATCTCACTTCTCACATTTTTTAACAAAAATTATCTGTCAATATGCTTTAAATAAATTATAGACTAAATTGTTAATTACATTTTAATTTAATAAAGAATAAATAATGTAAATATATTTAAGAATTAAATTATATTTGTAGTTAAATGAATAATTTTTAATTTTGTTGTAATTATAATATTATTTATTTAACTATTAAAATAATTATTCTGTAATTTTAATAATTATAAAAAAAATAAAATATAAAATAACTACATAATTATATAATTAAGAATTACATATAATATATATAATAATAGAATTTTATATACATATATAAGTACATTATTAATAATTATTGGAATATTGTAGCGAGGTTGGGTGAGGAGTGATATACCGCCTCCACCCCCGCTTTTCTAAGTTGGAAAAAATTTAATATTAATTTCGGTTAAAGCAGATTTTTCTAGTAAAACTCGAGATGAGTTTGGACGGGTATTCACAAATTTAATTTTTATTATCATAGATTGTATCCCAAAATGGATAGAGTAAAATTAAGGCTTGTGAGTTTTATATTGGAGTGAGACATACTTTTTTTTTCTTTTTTACTTATGATCTCTTATTATATTTAGTTTAATTACTAATAAAGTTAAGATTTAAATATTATTTTGTTTAATTTATAATTTTATTCATTTAAACACACTATTATTTAGATGGTAACCATCATAATTTTTGTTCCTCATTTCGATTATTATCTTAAGACTAATATATTAATAAGTAAAAGCTACAAATGCAGCAATATTTTATATATGACGCACACATTTTGTGTCCTATTCGATTATAATCCTTAGCTCAATATCTATAAGTAAAAATTATAAGGATAAATAGTCACTTTTATCTTTGAATGTGTAATTCATTGACAAATATGTCTCTGAAAGATAAAAATAAAAAATTTAGTTCCTAAAAGTGTAAAAAGTGCGATAAATATATCCGACTGTTAACTTCCGTATGCCATCGTTAATAATATAGCCTACATGACATAAAGGGACAAACTTGTCACTGAAATGATTGTCAGCGTGGTCATCTCTAATGGTCAGCATATGGGCATATTTGTCATATAATATATTTTTTTACTTTTCATCTTCCCACTTCGCTAACAAATGTGTCTCTGAAAGATGAAATGTAAAATTTAGTCTCCGAAAGTGCAAAAAGTGTGACAAATATACATGAACGTTAATAATAGATTGTGACTAATTATTATAATTTTGAAATATTTATAATGATTGTAACAAAATTTTGGGAGAACTATATCACACCGATAAGTGTTTCCGTTATATAATTTTTAAGCTTCATCAACGATTGAGACATGCATGAAATATTACCAATGAAAGTGAATTTTTATTGCTTTGACGAATTCTTCTTACTTTTCTTCAACTACAAAAAAAAAATCAATCCTTTAATTGTTAACTCTTGAATAAATGCTATCAACATAGGAAAAAAAGAAATTTTCTTTTACTGTTCAACGATAAGAAAATCATTGTTTCTGTTTAATCAAACACTATTTATTTAATTTTTTTAATAAATTTTTCATAATAAAATATGAATGTCTATTAGTATATGCAATGATATCAAATTACAAATTATAATAAAAGTTTGTTGATTTTTAAATTTTTTTAAAATCATACACAATTATTTTTTTATTGACTAATCATTTAAAAAATCATAACCTTAAAAATCATTCCAAAGGAGGTGACTGTTTTTTACAGATTAAAAGTGTCATTGTAATTGCAATTTTTCCTAAAAATTATTCATGAATCTAATTTAACTATAATGCTTTACAATAAACATTTTTTTTTCACTTGAACCTTTCATCAAACAGAGTGTAAAGAAATTATTTATAGTTTATAAAAATATTATTTTTTTTCTTTTAGACTCAATTTAATTTACGAGTTTGTTAAAAAAAATTGTCGCAATCATTATAAATTTTTTCAAATTATAATAATTAGTTACAATCTATTAACCTTTGGATATATTTGTCGCACTTTTTACACTTTCGGAGACTAAATTTTGTATTTTTATCTTTCAGGGACGCATTTGTCAGCGGAGTGGGAAGACGAAAAGTAAAAAAAAAATATTATATGACAAATATACGCATATGCTGACAATTAGAAATGGTCACGTTATTAATTATTTCAATGACAAATTTGTTTCTTTGTACCATATATGCTATTTTATTAATGGTAACGGCCGAAAATTAACGGCCGGATATATTTGTCGCACTTTTTACACTTTCGATGACTAAATTTTGTATTTTCATCTTTCAGGAACACATTTATCAGCAAATTACACATTCAAAGACAAAAGTAACTATTTACCCAAAGTATAAATACAAATAACTTACACCCTTAACTTTTGCTAAGTACACCACCATTCCCCCTTTCTACCTCCCAACTACATATTATACCCTTTTCCCTTAAAGATGTACACCCCTTTTGTTTTTTAGAAATTTATTTCTGGAACTAAATATACTTATTCCAAAAATATATCTCTGGAACTATAATCTTTAGTTCTAAAAATATACTTTCAAAATAGGTATATATTTTTTTTAATAAAAATTCACTTAGAAATTAAGATCGTTGATGAGAAATACAAAAAAAAAAAAACATTGACAAGATAAACCTTTATCTTATATCTATGTTTGTTAGTCTTATTTTTATTCTATCATTAGGGTTCTTTAAATTCTGTCTAAAATCTTATGTCCATTCTATCTTTATTATTCTTTAAACCCTATTTTTAAACCATCTTCATCATATATTCATTATATAATACTATGGTTTCATCAATAAGATATAGTAGTTTGTGTTTCCCTTCATGTGACACTATGTTCCAAGGAATGTTCATAACTAACTTCATCTATTATACACCTTAATTGTAAGTGTGTTCATTCATTTTCTAATCCAAGTCTACATCAAAGATTCAAGCCTCAATCCTCAACAACTATTAAGTAATTTGATTGAGGTATGATTTGTTATTACCAAAATTATTTTTCTGAAATAACATATACAATTAGAGAAGTATATTTCTAGAACAATAAATTATAGTTCTGGGGATATATTTCAAAAATAGGTATATTTAATTTTGAAAATATATTTCTGAAAAGCAAAAGGGGTATACATATTTAAGGGAAAAAGGCATAATGGATTGTTGGGAAGTAGAAAGGGGGAATGGAGTGTACTTAGAATGAAAGAGGTGTCAATAGCAAGAGCCTATTTTTACCAAATATGAGCTTTCGTATAACGAAATTGGGCCCAAAATATAATTGCATTTAAATTAAAAAATATATATTTTCTTTTTGAGCAAATATTATCTTTAAAAAAATATCAAATCTATTAAAATTTATCATAATTTTTTATTTCTTCAAGTAACAACATAATATTTATATAAAATGTATAAAATTTAAGACAAAATAGTAAATTTAAATGTATAATTATTTAAAATTGAGTATTCATTTTTAAATTATTATTTTCCGTGAAATATGTTTTAAAGTAACTATTTAAAAAAAATCATGAGTAGTAATATAATATTTTGTGCTCTTACTTTCTTATAAGCCAAAATTTAATGTTACTACTTAATAATTTTTTTTAGAAAATTAACATTTAATTATTAAAATTGTTTAATAAATAGCATGTTATTAATTAATATAAAAAAGGTCAAAATTAATTTTTAATTATCAAAATTGAAAATTAAATAGCATTAATTGATGAGTAAATTAATTTTTCATTAAATATAGATGTTATAAAAAATTATTAATGATTATTAACAAATTCAAGCTTTGATCAACGATCAATATTAGTTGAAGTGAAATTTATTATATAAATATAGATAAATAGATACTGGAGAGGACTACAAAAGTGTAGCTAGGCATGAATATTGAATGAGATTTTGTGAAATGTACATTATTATTATTATATAGTGTTAAGAGTCATAATTGCTATATATAATGATTTATGTAATATTATTTAAAATAACACAATTAGTTAAATGTGGTAATTTGTCTAATATTATTATTATTATTATTATTTAATTTTATGTTCAATTTAATATATTAAATAACATTCAGATACTGGACATGGTTAATTAATAAGGTACTCATAGTGACATCTATATGTCCTCACAAAATTTTGCCTATAGATACACATATCCCTTCCCAAACCCATTTGATAAATAATTATTTTTTCTATCGCATTTTTTTTTTTGGATACCCATTAAGTTCTGACCAATCTCTATGTAATACTATATTATTGATTTTTTCATCATCCAAGTGGAGATACCACTTGTAAAGCATCAAATGGGAACTCACATCAAATCTATTAACAAGGTTTGGTTAAAAAAAACGACGTATAGGATAAGCAAATTCTAGCTAAATTCTAACTTTAGTGCATGTAGCCATTAATTATAAACAAAAATGAAAGATGAAGGCATTTATATTGTTGATCTTGAAACATTATATCTTTGCATGCAATCCTTGGACAAAGACATGGTAAGTACATTTATCAGCGGCCACTCGTTCTCTTCCACGCTCATGGATCATTAGTAACCTTTCCTTCAACGTGATCCTGTAGTCCTATACATGGAGCATGCATGATATAATTAAGTATATATAAAGCATAAACATTAATTTGCAACCCTACTTTAGCTAGCATACAAAAAAAGAGTTCTCTCATCATGCATCACATTGATTTTGCAGCACTTCACATTCCATCTAGAACAATACTGTAAGTCTGTAAAGCCTAAACATCAATCAATGCAAAAAAAAAAGCATGTATATTAAGGTGAGAGTGCAGAGAATGAGATTGGTGAGATACTCTCTATGCAAGTAATTAAGATGCAAACAAATGACTTATCTTCTTTATTATTACCTCAGTAACGTTTTACAGTACTATATCGCGCGAATGATGAAATAGACATGAGAAGAAATAGATGAGTTTAAGATCTAATAGCACTAGAGACGCACACGAATGATGAAAAAGAGAAAACTTTAATATCTTTTATTCTTAAGATATAAATGATTTTTTCATTAAGAGCTTTTTTATTTTAATTTTTTATATTTTAATTTTTTCATTTTGAAATTATACAATTTTGTGTATTTTTAATAAACATTTAATTAAAATATTTGAAATTAAATATTATAATTTTTAACTAATATTTATAAAATTAATAAAGAAATGGTCAATCAATATAATAGTTAATAAGTTCTAGATAATTTTAAGATTTGAAAATATTTCCAATATCTAATTAGACATGAATGTAAATAAAATATTTTTTCTAAAATATTATTTAACACAAAATATATTACTGACTAGTTCAGTTAAAATTTATGGTGAAATGTAATATGTAGAGAAAGTTAATATTATAATAGTTAATTATTACCATCACAAATCCCATGGCTAAATCTAACTTTGAAATTTTGTGATATATATGTTTGACTTGCTCTTTCATTTTTTTTCTCTTTCATAATTTGTAGAATTTTGCAAGTCATATATATGATGTGATACGAAGTAAATGTGCCTATTTTAGAAATCCAATTTATAGAAAGAAAACTATGGGCAAACACTCTCATACTACTTAACGCGAAAAGAAAAAAATATATAAATACGATAGATTATATGATGTAATAAAAAAACCACCAAAAGAAATGATAGATAATGAAGAGTTTAAAATAAAGAAAGGTTAACTTAATAATATTACTAGCTCATAGTAGAATTATAGAGAAGTGATAGTTTGCACTATGAAATATGGAAACATATAAATTCCCGCTTTTAGCATAGATTAGAGTGAAAGGAAAAAAGACAGGAAAAAAGTACAGAGGCGAAAATTTATAAATGTGATGAGAAAAATAGAGACAAAAAGGAAATAAAGTAGAAATACAATGAAAAACGCATAATCATGTGAAGTTTTTAATTAAATTAGAGGGTCGTCCGTACCGATGCACGGACTAATATTTATATTTGAGTATTGATAAATTTAAATTATTACTACATGTGTAAACTTTTATAATTATGTTTATTGACATGATAATAATGTTGAGCTATTGGTAGAAGAAAAAAACATTAAATAAAGTATGAATTTTAAACTAACCTCATCCTATTGTAGATAGTTTGGATGGTATTGTTGTGATTATCATTAGTGTCATGTTATTGTAGTGAAAGAGACGTTGCACAATGAACAAAGATGAATGAATTGATTACATTTGTAGATAAGGTTAGTAAACATTTAAAAATCCTAAGTAGGACGTTGGTACTATATACAACAATACTAACCTCAAAAGGGGTAAATTTATATGAATATACTTTAGTAGGAGTGATGTAATAACAAATTTTTATCAGTTGCCTTGTTTTTGTTCTCATGTAGCATTAAGAAATAAAGGTATTATATGAAATTAATGAGATTTCATCATAATAAAATTGCAATAGAGTGTTTATGTTAAAAGCAGTGTAAGTAACAGTAAAATAAAAAATGCAGTATATTGTAATTGTATGATTAGATATTGATATGATGAAAATGAAGTCAAAGGAAAATGTTGTAGGTCGAGAATGTAGGATGTGTTAATTTACAATTTGATAGAAAATGAATTCGATTAATGATAATGCATGTCTAACAATAAGAATTTGGGAAGCATACCTTGTTTATAAGTTTGAAAATACTTCTTTGTATACTACATTAATAGTAGTATTTTTTGCAATGCCTTGATTATCATGAATAAGAATATGTAGTCCTTTTTTACTTTGCACTCGTGAAAGTGCAACATATAGCTGGCCATGGCAAATACAATCCTACATGTGCCAAGGACTGTCCCTGAGACTTGTTTATGGTCATTGCAAATGAAACCTTGAATGTAAACTATCTTCTAATTAGTTTGAATGTTCATGGAGAATTAGAAGGAGACATTCATTCATGGTATGTATGTCCTATGACCTATATTGGGTCCAGTAATTACCTCTGCTTCAACTACATTTGAACCAAGTCTGGTCATAATAAGCCTAGTTCCATTGCATAACCCATCTGCCTGGTCCAAATTTTGTAGTAGTATGATATGAGTGCCAACCTTGATTCTTAGCTTGTGATTAGGTATTCCTGATGTTTTCAATGAGTTCAGAAACTCAGGTGTTAGTACTCCAAAAGCAGGATTGAGTAGTTCATTAGATTTGTCAACACTATCAGCACTACAATACTCTTTCTCCTCACTGGGAATCAAAGATAGGATATAGTCATTTATTTTGTCAACAACATCTTTTGCAGAGGCTAGAACAACTCTCTTTTGCAAGAAATCTCTGTTGCTGTAGTTTTGTAATAAGTCTGGATATGTTGCGTCAACTATTGCCTGGATAGGATCATCAAATTCCATTATAAGAAACTCATCTGGGATGGTGATTTCGTCATATCCATCGTTAGGTTCTCCAAGTTTGCCATCGCCTATGTCTAGTAGCCAATCAGAAAATTGTTTGAGGTCATCGCTGTTGGTATGGGTAGAAGGATTGGACAGCAAGTGCATGTTTTTTGTCAACTTCAGAATTTGACAATGTTCCCAAATGTATTATGCATTTAGAGTTGCATGAACAATATCAGAGCGATTACCTCTTGGCACAACAGGTAGTATTTGACGGAAATCACCACAAAAAACAATGACCTTTCCTCCAAAAGGTCTATTGTTGTGCATGATGTCTTTTAAGCTTTTGTCAAGTGCCTCAAAACTGAACTTATGACACATTGGAGCTTCATCCCAAATTATTAGTTTTGTCATCTGCAACAATTCAGCCAAGTCACTCCTTTGATGAATATTGCATGTTGAATTTTGTGTTGTAGGCACTGGTATAACAAACTTAGAATGTGTTGTTCTACCTCCGGGCAGTAGTAATGAAGCTATCCCACTTGAAGCAACTGTTAAAACAATGCCTCCATTAGACCGTATAGCAGATGATAAAGTTTTCCAGACAAAGGTCTTGCTAGTGCCACCATATCCATAGAGAAAGTAAACTCCCCCCAATTGAGTTGCAACAACACGCATAATGTTATTGAAACACCCTGTTTCACTAAAAGGGGAGAAAAAGAAAAAAATATAATAATAAACTAATACAACCCCCTCCCCCCCTTTTTAATTAACTCGAGACCACCCCCGCTCCAGTTTTAAACCCCGAGACCCCTCCATTTCCAAAGCTTCTTTTTTTTCTTCTTGCAGCAGTCCACCCCCCTCTCAACCCTATCTCTTTTTCCCCAAAATCTCATCTCTCAATCTTTCACTCATTTCATTCCATTATTCCAAAATTTTCAAGCTTTTGTATCCTTGTGTCTTTCTACACACAAGAAGGTGGCTGGAGAAAACGGGAAACACTACGCATTTCCTTGATTTTTCTATTTGATCTCTTTAAGATAAAAATCTATAACCCATTGTGTTAGATGAGTATTTTATAACACTGAATAGTTGTGGGTTGTGTGAAAAAGGTTAGGAATTAATTGTGGTTTCCTCAAAACCCTAGGTTTGCTAAAATTGGGATTTTGTCTAATCCCTTGTTCTATTATTTTAAATGCTTAAATCTTGTGAAAAATACGGTGATTGATCTTCCCAACAACAGTAGAAGGAAGTGATTGCGTTATTTAGGTGAGTAGTTAATATACTTAGCGATGTTTTTAAAGTTCATTTTTGGAGAAGCAAGTATACTTCAAAATATATATATCTCTGGTGAGCTTTGAATTTTTTTTTTTAGATTTTGATAATATATATAAGGATGAATGTTGAACTATTTGTTTAATTTTATTTATGGTGAGTTCATGAATGATAATTGTTGTTTGCTACAACGAAGAGATAATGTAGCCTATGAGCTGATTTCTCATAGTATAATTATAATTGTCGTTTGCTACAACGAAGAGATAATGTAGCCTATGAGTTGATTTCTCATAGTATAATTATATTGCCATTTGCTACAATGAAGAGATAATGTAGCCTATGAGTCAATTACTCATAGTATATTTATATGTTCCGTTCACTGCAACGAATAGATAATGCAGCCTATGAGCTAAACGCCGTAGTTATATAATCACCGTTCACCACAACAAAGAGATAATGTGGTCTATGTGCACATAGTAGAATGAATGTTTGATTTTAAAGTAATTATTTTGGATACCAGGTTATGAGAAGTTATGAAATGTATATTCTTTGCATATATTGATTTCTAAGAGCAAGTGTATTTTTGTTCATTATTTATTTAATGTCGTTATAACATTTCTTGGAATGGAAAGACTCATGTTAAATGGTGCTCCCTTTCTTGTTCGCTTTGTATATTATGCTCTCACTAAGTTCTTGTGACTTACCCCTTATTTCATTTCTTTTCTCAGATACACAGTAGTGGAGTAACTGATTTCTTGGGATTTGCTGACACACCCAGGAATTTGATTATCTTTTTGGTAGGTCCCTATTGTGTTTGATGGATATTTTGTTTGTAACTCCAGTATAATGCAGCTATAGGGACCAGGGTAGTAATAGATTTAGAGAGGATTCCTTTATTTTCGAAATGTAAATGATTCTCTCTTGTAGCTATGATGATGATGAACTTATGATGTTTTGAGATGCTTGATGATTAGCATTTATAATTAATATTGTTATTGGTGGATATTTTGGACAATATGATTAAGGGTCTGTGTTGTGACTTGAGACCTTGATTAATAAATGGAATGAGATATATATGCAGATTATTCTAGATGTATTGTGTGTTCTTTTACATGTTATTTTTGTATAAGGTAGGCTGGCCAGACTAAGGAAGTCATAGCTTGTGCGCCGGTCATGGCCCAAGAGTGGGTCATGATAGTTATAAAAAATAGAAGCCTTCTCATCTGCATTTAGTAATGTATACATCATGAATTAGTAGTATGGATTATTGGGAATGAATATTGCCTTAAGAAAAATTGAAATATGTTGTACATACCTGTTAGTGAGTGATAGCATTTGTTGAATTCAGCGGCCAAGATTTCCTTGTCATAAGCCATTTCATTGTAGATGAGTTTATTTCAGTGTGGGTTGGCAGCATAACCTATTAGGTATGACATTGAAGGGAAATCTCATAGACTTTTCCTATTGGCTTGTAGCAGATTTTCAATTTCAGTCAAACATAGATGCATTGTTTCTTTGTGAGTGAGTTGAATGCTTATGAATAGTAAATTAATGACATCGTTAGCATGTGAGTTGTTTCATGTTAATGATATGTAGTTATTTAGGATTTATGGAATTACCTTGTCTTGTATGATTAAATATAATATCATCTGTCATCCATTGCCAAGTTTGTTCCCACACATATTCTGGTCTATCCATGGTATTCATAAATAGCAGCTTGACAAATAGCTTTCTAAGGAAGTGTGGAGTTCCTCAAGTGTTAGCCTCTCGTGAAGCACCAACAAATTCTTGATCACTTCCTAGGAAACCTTTTGCAAAGCATGCTTTTCTAAATGTATGGTAAACCACATTTTCTACTGTTTTGATATCTTTGTAAGATTGTGACCCTTTAGCGGAGGAAAGCATCATCCTCATGTAAAACAACTCTCCACTTGAAGGGGGTACCCATATGAGCTTGCCTATTGTAGTTCCTTGTTTTCTTGGCTGCCAGCATCTTTTGTGTGCAACATAAACGAATTTGGACACATATTTAGCATAAGTAAGATCCCGTCCATGATGGTATATTTTATTAGAATCCATCCAAGCTGTAAACATTGATTATCTGTCTAGTAAACGGACTGTTGATTTTCAAGGTGGAAATAGAGATGTTCAACTGCTGGTGCATGTCCATGCATTGGGAATGCAAAAATCTTCCAGCATGCTTCAGGGGGTGAGACATACCTAGTGCATGTTATTAAAACATAAACACATAATATGTATTAATAAATAGAATAACAAAGGAGGTTTTGTGTATACATGTTGTGCATTTAATGAACATATGATTGATACATACCGGCAATCAAGATAATGTTTAATTTCATTGTCAACCTGATTCTGCCTGCCATTTTGGTTCTGCACATTAACAATAGCTGCTATAATCCGATCAGAACCTTTGTTGATGTACTTAAACAGGTATTTGATTAATGTACTCTGATTGCACCATTCAACATTTAGGTGTGTTCTATATTTGAGTAACAGTTGTGGACTGTATGGTACAACAAATCGATTATCAAGTTCAATACCATGCTTTTGAACCGTACATCCGTTATTTCTTTTCCTATATACTGGAAATCCATCTTGGTCAACAATTTTGCTTTGTGGAACTTCTTAGGGAAAAATCTAATACACTTCCCATTGATCATACATGGTGCCCTTGTATTTGGTAGTCCACATGGGCCGTGAATCATATGGTTGGAGACTATTTCATATAATTTTAGATCTGTGTCCTTATTTGGTATCTCTGCAGAAATTATGTTATCAATGTCTTCTGGATTTGGATACTTGTTTGAAGGATGCAAAAATATTAAAATATGAGCCTGAAACAATCCTCTTTTTTGCCACTCAATGGTGTAAACAACTGCAGTGAACATGAAATATTAGTAGCAACATTAATAATGTATATTTATAATTATAGTTTAACATTTGAAGTGTAGGAAAAGATTGGTTGAGTCGTAATTACTTACATCCAAGAATGGCACCAAAGACATGTCCACGTTTGAGATCATTCATAAATTGATTTAGCTTCATTTTGAATATGTGTGAGACAACATCAGGGCAATCATGAGGTGTCATATTGGATTTCCTAACTTTTCTTTGTATTTCTGGCTATGCTAGATTACATGTTAATGTCAAGAATAGGTATGGAAATCCAATATGGCTACAAAATGTCATCCCATCAAAATATAGTTGTTCCATTTTCCTCTGACTACCAACAAAAGAACTCGGTAGTATAATTCTCTTACCTTTTTCATTGCCAAGTGTTTCAGGCTCATTATTACAGGCATTCAAATTCATGTACTTGTCAACTTTGACTTCTTGTTGATGTTGCCTAACATAGTTTAGTTTTTGAGACTCAATCATACAGTAGCCATCAACAATCCCTTGTTGAAACAATATCTTTGAATGTAGTATTGTTTGAGCTTCATTGTCCTTTGATTACAGTCTGTAACAAAAATATTCACGCATGGTAACTTTTTTCCTCTTTGCAACATAGATATTTGGATGATCCTTATGAAGAATATTTGGTCTATAGTCATCTTCTCCTTTGGGGTACAAAAAGGGATATTGCAAAGACAAATATACAAGATGTAGTTCATTTATTCTTTTTAGCACTCCTGTTTGCTTTTCTATTATGATATCTCTTTTATTGCCTGTGTGCTCATCACCAACAATCAAAGCAGCAACTTCAGCAGTATTTGGCAAGTTATATAATCTTCCATATGATTGTCTATCACTAATAAATTTTAGCTTTAGGTCAGAAACTGCAACAGATTGTAGTTTGTCCCTTGCCATTCAGAACTTCTGTGCATAATGATTGTGGTTATCTAACATATTCTTGATACCAATGATAATGTCTTTATCAAGAACATCTTTGATGTTGTACATTCATGAAGGTGCGTAACCATGTGTTCATGGTATACATTATTAAAATTCAATTTAAAAAAATGTAATATAACATGCAATTTGTTGAAAGTTAAGACTTACGGGTTTTGCGAAAGCCTGTTGTTGACTTTATTGTCTGTATCATAAATATATAGTTGTGCAAACTTTGGCTAGTTATTAGGCATAGGTAGGAGACTTCCAATAAGAGGATGCCCTTAACCATGTATGCGGAATGTAGGAGAGCCTCTTCCTGTATTATAGGTTGTGTCAACTTTGACACCAGGCGATGTGAATGCAAACATTAGATTACATGAACAAATGTTTTGCTGGAAGTTCTTAAGCTTGTGAGCCATTGGTATCAAAGAGTAGTTGCCTCAACGGTTGTGCAACATGTTGTAGTACAGGAAGTTGTATTTTTCCATCACCACAACATAATGCAAACTTTGAGTTTTTGGTTTGTTTGTCTTTGTTAATCCTCTCACCATACCACATCATAGCTTTACAGTGTTTGCATTGCCAAACTGGATCTCCAATATCATTGTAAGCTAGACCTACACATCAATTTGTAAGTTTAGATTCTCCCTACAATCAAAAAGAAATTAAAGACAACACAATGTAAGATGAAAGTTGAACGTCAAAACCGGTATTTTCATAATGATATGGTGTGTCTAGATTCCTATATTCTTCAGTATCAGCATCATCCTTTGTTGGTGGGTCATCAAATGAGTAATCTATATGACACAAAATTGTTTAATCTAAAATGAGTTGTGTGTATCTAATTAAGTAACTCAAATACATAGTAAGTTTAATATACATGGTTGGCAAATTGACACGATGTAATAACAATAATGACATTTGACCTGTATGAATATCTCCCTGTGTTATATTGATTTCTTCATCACTGTCATCTGAGATGTGCTCTATTAGTCTTGAATTGTGTATTGTATATTTTCCTAAATGTATATGTTGAGACATTGTGCCAGATTGAATTGGATCAGCATGTGTGGTTGTATGTACTGTAGAAGTTGTTGGCAGATTCAGGTTTGATGAAGTTAAATTTTCTTTCCCAAACTTCGACAACAAATTCCTTTGGATTGAAGAAGCATTTATGGTACGTCCATTGACTAAATGTCTCGATCGAATTTGAAATTGCCCTGAATAATTTTGCTGACATTGATTCATAGACAAAGTGATGTTTGATAATGGTGTACATTGTGTATGTAGTGTGGGACTGTGACCAATAAAGTGTGGGTCACATGGTGAGTTAGGCTTACACTTTTCTGCAATAACAGTGATTATATCCATATTAGTATTAATAAAATATGCAAAAATGAAATGGGCCTTTGTATTCATTGTTACCATTAGGTACATGATGATTTTGACTGTCAAAACTTTGTCTTCTTTGTTGCAAAATGTGTTTTCTATGTTTCCTTCGTTCAACAAAATTTTCCATTTGAACTTTCAGTTGTCAATAAAGTCTGCATTACTGTGTGAAACTTTGAAAATTAGAATTTAAGATAAACATATTAAAATTGCAACATGTAATATTGATATCGTATATGTAGCAATGTACAATTAGTACTGACTTAATATTGTTTAACAAAAATTTTTTTTTACATGAAAGAGTGATAGAATAGTCTGTATAACATCTAATAAATTGTATAAACATAGAAACTTTACTTGAAGGTTAGGAGTAGAAGATAATTTTGTGTTGTTGTCAACATGTTGTTTTCTAGCTTCCTTTATGGTTCAGCATTTATCATCATCTGCGTTTTATTTGCAGTTGAATGTAATTTAATATTGATGATGATGGCAGAACAACATTATCAAATTGATCTCCAATAATATTCATGACAGAAGCTAGTAAACGCGGGGAAGAAGGGCTTTTCCTGCCCAAGTCTTTGATTATACTTTGTGTGGCACCACCTAACAAATCAATCACAGCTACAATACTTGAAAGTACTCTTCATTAATTGTCTTCATTAAATGCGTTGGCAGGTTTTAATAACACCGTGTGCCATTTCAAACAATAACCTCGAAAATTGTGATGTTGAATTGACAAAAGGCAAATATACAAACAATTGAATATATATTTTTTCTATTTCTGTTATTATTAAATATGTGGTTAAATATTTAGAATCTTGGCCTCGTAAATAGTTCCCTTGAAGTTTTGTTCAATTAAGTACTGTAATATGTTTTACAAAGCTAAAGTTACAATTTTTTTTGTGTTGAAAATACAAAGTTTTCTTAACAATGTATTAAGTAATTTGATCTTATGTATTAGATTTCAGTCTTTTTGGACAGCGTAACTATATGTATTGAAAGTCACAGGGTCTAGTGACCTTCCAAATATTGAGCAATTAATACTATATTCAAATCTAGCAATATATAAATAAAGCAACTTAATAACTTGACAATAAATACCATGAAACCATATACTTCGTTAACGTTGATAAGAAAAAAGTAAATATCAAATTAAACATTGTCTAATACCCGAAGGTAATTAACTTACACCATTAGCCTACAAATCAAAGTTACATAAATTTTTCATGAACAAACAACTGTCAACAAAAGGTATTGGACTGTGGATTGCAATATTCAACTGGACTCATCTTCATGCCATGTCAGCTGCTTCCTGAAGAGGACCTCCCATACATGGTTAGGCTGGTAATAGAACATGACCTCATCTCCGGCCATCAAGTCATTTTCTGTTAAGAATTGGTACCATGGCCCAGCAAGAGATTGTAGCCCATTATGCATGGAGATCTTCCATAGGTGATGACGACCACTACTACGTTGCACAGTGATATATTTTGTTGATGCATTAACAGAATTGAGAGCATCCAATGGCAGGAACTACATTACAACTAAGGCAGTGAGTAAAGATTTAAAGGTCATTAATAAAGACAACAGAGGTTTATCATATAAAGAAACTCGTACCAATGGATAAGGACGTGAGATCATACAGTGGCTAACATCTACAGTAAAGACATGAGTTCTGGTGATTGTGGGAGGTCTTCCACATGTTTGTCTATGCAGTGGTGGAATGAAATGGAGATGGAAACTCCAATTTTTGTCGGGTGCAGCAAAACTGACCATGACACCTTTATGAATGCCCATGGTTCTTCTGAAGTCCTTAAGTCCATCGGAAAAGTAGTATCTATTACCAAATTTTCTAAGCTTTATAAAGTGCTTGTCTCCATTGTAATCGAACAACACATAAGGTGGGTAATGCGAAGTCCATTGCCTATGATATAATGATGGTACCTCAATGAGGTTCTGCAATTAAACATTTAAACATTTAAACATATCACAATTGTATGTTGGATCATTTAATAAGTACATCTCATATCATTTGTTTGGGATTAATAGAAATGGATATAATGTTTAGGTGGTGAAATAGTTACCCTGTCAACACGGAATGCCGCCAGAAATTGGTATGTTACTGCGCATCCCAAGAAATTAGGTGGGCCCTAAATGACAATATTGTATCTAATTAGTTACTCATAATTTATACCCATTTCATACAGATACTAAAGTAGTTCAAACAACATTGGAAGGAGATGATCAATACGTTCAATATGGTAGTTGATAGAATTACAAACATGAATGTTAATAACGCTTCTATAATGAACATATACATATAAGAACCAAAATACAAAGGATGGAAAAGTATAAGAAACTTACAACATTGGTAGAAGATGAAAATATGATGAATATCGTACCTGACAGCATGACAACAATGAAGATGAATGACGAAACTATATTGAACATTAACATATAAAAAGCAAATGACAAAGAATGGAAAAGTAAAACAAACTTACAACATTCGACACAGATGATGACTGTGTACTCATGGTGGTAAGGGTTGTGTGATGTTGTTGGGCAGGATGACTTAACAGTTTTTTTGAATATCGTTGGTTATGTATTCCACAGACGGAGAGACAAATGAAGGTTTTCTATTTATGACATATAATTTGTATATTACCAATGTTAATCATTGGATGGGTTATACACAACAGATAATTAATGTGTACTTGATGTAACTGCCGTAGCAATTAACGCATATTGAAAATCGTTTCTTATGTCTACTCGAATACTGTATAATAATTGCATGTCTAGTAGACCAACAAATAATATTTGCACAATTGTAATTAATATTCATTAAGTATATACTAATGGGATATACTAATGGGATGTCGTGAAAACTTAGATTATAATTTCTAAGTACTTGTGTTTTGTTTATATGATTTTCCTTGTACAATGTATAATAATTGCAACCCTTTTATGCTTCCTATAACACCTGTATATGTTTTTATTAATTAATAATGTTGTATATTAATTTACAGTCTTTTTCTCTTCCCGTAACCCTTCATATTTATTGTTTAGTAGTTGATATTAATGTATAATAATTATAATCCTTTTCACTTCCCGCAATAATAATATCATTAGTACATTAAATGCAAGCATTTTAGTCTGCAATTATTAGCTAGCATTATTATATATTTCACGGATGACTTTTACTCTACCCGTAATACTTGTAATTAATTTTCATTAATATACTCTTCCCGGAATATTATTACAATATGTCCATTAATTGGATGTGTTTTACTGTGCTGTTATTAATAATATTAATTACAATGTTTTAAATATTGAATTATGTGTTCATTACTAAGAAGCCTTTTACTTTCCCGAAAAACTTGTTTGGACAAATTTTATCAATTACATTGATTATGTATTATACATATATTAACATTTATTTCAATATCTGCACACCTATTACACATCCATTAGGACACTTTAAGTAATTGGCACACATGAAATATCTTCTTTCAATGTATTGGGAATTGGGAACTTACACGTTAGGACACGTCTATTGTATTAATTACATCGATTCTTATATCTAGTCTAATACCTAATATGTACTGTTATATGTGAAATGTACTTAGATTATAACCTAATAATAATACGACAAATAATATAGTATAAAATATTAGGAAAAATGAAACCTGACTTGGAACAAATTCCAACAATATCTACTACAGTGATTTTATATATGTGTATATGTTACCTAATAAGCACATTTCCATTCCAGAAGATTGAAGGTCACTTCTCAACCTACAAGTAAATGCTACTAAATGTTATATTAAAATACAACTCTTGAATTTATGAATATAAAAGACATCAATTGCATTGAACAAATTGACCTCACAAATTTGACACGTATACAAAAATGTAAATAGAATGCAGCTTTTCGAAACATGCACAAAAGCCTTAAAAACAACGATAAAAACATTGTTTTCTGTGATTTGATGATAACTGAAAAGACGTTAATCTTTGTTCATGCGTGATAATTTTATTGGTATCTTATTTGTTTTGAATTGGAAACCACAATTTTCATCATTAACATACTGGGCATTACCATCTTAATTATATGAAACCTAGCTATTAGCGGGAAACATTAAATGATATTAATTTTACGGATAGGTATTACTGTCGATACAATTCAGTGTTCATACATGGGTAATTGATGTTGTTACAGATAACAAAAAATAGTATCATTTGGATCAAATAGCTACAAACAAAATGATATACCACATGTAAAACAAAACATACATTTTAAAAATAGTTACAATATATAATTAAAATAACATTTGATTACTCAACTTTCATATGTTTGTTCGTCGATAGCTCATATGGAGTGTATTCGTCAGAATCAAATTCACTACTACCTTGCTGACCGCTCATTCTTTTGGCAGGAGTGACAAAGGCAGTCTTTCCAGGATCGTAATCAATTGACTGTGACAATGAAGGCTGTGCAACGATTAAAAATATTATTAGCAAACACGAATGTCATATTTAAAGTAATTTTTTGTTTGTCTACTTAATAACATGTGGTTAAAATATACCTACCAGGTAATCCTATGATGAAGTTTCAGCACCCGCAGCTGGTGACTTCCCTATTCTTGGTTCATCCTGCATCTAGTACATTGACAGATAACATCAATTGTTTTTTCATTTTCAACATACACTATTACATTTAATTTATTATTACCTGTAAACCAAGTGTGGATGTCAACGTGTGGATATGATGTTCCTCTTCACTAACATCCAACACAAATGATTGCTGCATGTGAACACGATACTTGAATCTAACAGCCTAGGTCTTACCACTACTAAAAAAAGATATTTTAACATCGTTAAATTAAAGGCGGTTTTTAAAAACCGAGGTAGAAAAATAAGAGGTGACATTTTTGAAATTAAATCAAAATTTTTAAAAATGGTTATATAGAGACCATCATTGATAAAAAGGATTTACAGTTACAATGACGTTTTTTTAATAATGACCGTCTTTGATTTCAAATTAAATAATAAAATTAAATTTTGATGTTTCGGGCCTACAATTCCACTTTTTTGTCCTTTGCTTCTAACCTCCGTCCATTTCGCTTCTCGTTTTAGGGAAAAACCAAAAGTCCCTTCACATGCCAAAATCTCCACACGCTAAACCCTAGACCTCGATGTCGCACCTTCAAGCTTTTTTGTCGACCTTCTTCTTCTGCCGTCGCACACACCTTGCCTTGTCTCTCCGGCGACCTGGACCGCTACCTACGCTGCTCCATGCCACAGAACTTGTCGCTCCGAGTCACGGTTCTTGTTAGCGGAGGCTTCGATAGCAGCTCTCTGGCTGCTCCACGCCGTCGGCCACTCCTGCACTGCTTTCTACCTCAAGATATTGTTCCAAGTACGCCGTGGTTTTTCTGTAGGAAGATTTCAAGAACTTTTGGTCTGAGTGCCCCTGGGAAGACGATTTAAAGTATGCTAAAGATGTTTGTAATCAGGTCATTTTCTTATCAACGTCTTTATTGTTGTAGATTATGCTCACCAAGACACATTACTAATGGAAATTTTGCAGGTTGATGTACCGTTAGAAGTGGTTCATTTAACCGATGAATACTGGAACAATGTGGTACGCAAGACCGATTCAGCTACTTTTGTCCAATATTTTATTCACTTTCCCTTTATTAGGCAATAACATTTTCTGTTATTTGCACACCTAGAATTTTTAGCTGACAAGGCCTTGTTTGGATAAACTTTTGAATTAGCACTGTAAGTTAAAATTAGTTTATGCATAAGTTAAAATAAGTTTTTAAATAAACTAAATTTGAGAGCTTCTAAAGATTAGCTATTTAGTTTATGTATAAGGCTATAAGCTAATTTTATCTACTTAGTTCATTTTATCTACTTAGTTTATGAGAGAACTTAGTTCATTTTATCTACTTATCTTCTTCATTAGTAAATGCTTGATGAGAAGCTTATCCAAACATGACCAAATGTATTCTAATTGCAAAAGTGTAGGTCACTGCTGCCACTTTTTTATTTTATTGTGGTTTATATATAGGTCATATTTCTTTACTTTCAATGCTGTATGAAGAATCTATATGCTTGATGAGAATATTTAGGAATTTTGAGCAGCCATCTTACTGATGTTGTTGCATCATTTGATCATGATCTTCGCTTCTTCGTGACACCAGGTATATTTTCTATGATATAAATTGTTGGCATCTAAACCTATTAGATTTCAGTGTTAGTAACATAGTTCATGTTGTTAGGTTGTTGTTGCTACTGCCTTTAATTACAGTATAAAGGTTTTCAATTTCCTGCTGCAGGTTCTGATTTTTAATTTTTGTTTTTAGATTCTATGTTTGTAGTTGCTCACTTGCTCCAAATCCAGATGTTTGTAGTTCCTGGAAGTGGTGGTAATATTTTAACAAAGGTAAGGTTAATTTGCCTCTCTGTCCCTCCTTCATTGGGTTTTTTTTATCAGCTCAACTGCAACCATCATAAGTTATAACTGACTTCAGTAGCCTGTTAAACTTGTTTTTTTATTAATTTAGTGATGATCTCATAGTGCTCTGTCTTTTGCGTATATATAATAAAGTATAAACAACCAACTGTAAACGAATTTCATTCTTCTAGATTCTTAAATTTGTTATATATATATATACACACACACACACACACACACATGTGGTGTCAGAGCTGTCTCTGCCTCTGCATTTATGTCTAGGGAGAGCTGGAGAGAGGGAGAGGGTGGTTAATTTTAAAAAAATGTTATATGGAAGGACTACATGTGCTTAAAAGTTAATAGATTATTTACTTAGTTAACTTTTGTTTTCCTATTTTATCTCCAATAATGAATTGATTAATATAAAAAAACACTACACATAAGTAAGTCTATGAATTTAATTTAAATACTATTAAAGGTTCTATAGTGGACATTAAGAATGGGAATAAGTTGGCTATTATGAGATTATAGCATGGCTTATATATAATGAGGTCTAACGTACATGACTTATTTATTAAATAGCTAGATCAAATTTAGCTCTTGAAAAAAGTCTATAAAATATGATAGCCCACAAGAATTGGTTTGAGCAGATAATTAGCCTGAGGCACCACAAGAATTGCTTCCCCAGAAGAACATACTACATCCCAAGCCTTCTTGAAAGCCTGAAATAGCCCACATAACCAATTATAGAGAAAAAAGAATAATGTACACCTATCATTTTTATTCTTTAAAACTCACTAACTTTGAATTGTGTTTTTTGTTTTTTCATTTCAATAAAAATAGAAAATTCATGAATCAAGCACACCCATCATTTCTATTCTTTAGAAGTATTTTGTTATTGTTTATGGAAATGATGATTTAATTAAGCTGGAAAATACTAATAACTCTACCTATATTATACATTTTGTCAAATCTGTTATTATTTATTTTTACATTGCAGATATGCCTGCTTCCGGTCTGTCTTTCAGGTAATGAGATGTAGAATAATTTTGTTCGTGATGATGACCGTACTAGTCAACGAATGCTAAAGGACACAAAAACAATTGGATCTGCTTATGACCGCTACCTTTAGAGTGGGGTAACACTTCATCTTGTTATGTCTTGTTAAATATTTCACTGTTGGTTATTTTTGGAACTCACACTACTGTTTTTTTGGGCACTTCATTTACTTATGGGGAAGCCAATACAATTGGTGGTATTGGGTTGGGTAGGGGTGGTGGTGGATTATCAGACCATTCACTAGCTGATCCTTCTGTCATAGGGCATCATGGGGGTGGTGGTCCAGATCTAGCACACCAAATGGACGGGGTGTTAACTATGGTGGTCAGCTACCTGTAGATGCAGTTTCCAAACCAGGAGAATGTATTTGCAATGCTTGCTGCAGTATTATGGTTAGGAAACATATCATTTACTGTGATTGATAATGAAAAACATGTGTTCTTGCAATAGAAGATGAGGGTAAGTAATTTCCAGAGCCTTTACTGAACACGTCTAACTAATTGTATTACAAACACATGCTCTTTAACATATTATTGAACACATCAACATATCAACACATTTTCATACATCTCAGTTACATTCAATTCAGCTTTTCATTCTCTTTTATCTCGCTTTCTCTCTCTATACTTAAAACCCCATAATTTTAACAACAACAATATAAAATAGGCTCTTTATCAATATGGAATCATTACACTATCCATTTGATATCTTATTATTTAGAGTCTCTATCTCCTTTTTTCTTTGTTCCTCTTCTAAATCATATGATTTTAACATAGTATCAGAGAGTCTATGATCAAGTGGTTAGGATCAGGAGTTTGATCCTTGCCACCCCTATATTCTTCTAAATAAAATTTGCATTTCAGCACAAGATAGGGTGAACTTGTGCATTTCCCAAGCTTCTAGCTTGTAGGGTCATGCGTGAGGGAGCTTGTTAGATACAAGTTATAAAGAAATTCCTGATCCATTACCTTACATCTTAAGATTTTAGGGGAATCAGTCCTTCACACTGAACTTATCATTAAAAATTGTTGTAATTGGGACTTGTTTTCATTTTCATTTGATAACTTTTATTTACATATGGTGTGCTTGATGTCTAATTCTTGGTACATACATTTTGAACATGTTTTAGAACTTAGACACCTTGTGTTTCAAGTTATTCAATACCTTATTTAAAAATGATTTTTTTTTGGCTTCTTATAGGTTTGTTCCATGTATCCAAATTGATTGGTTGTGACATTGAAGATCTCAAGTTGATACTATCAACTCGCAAAATGAAAGTTGGTAATGATAATATTGTCCAAAAGTTGACGCTATCACAGGTAAAATGACCTCTCTGTTAAGTTTACATTGGTATGAAATTATGGATGGAAAAATTTTAACTTTCTAGTTACTAGAAATATTAAGACAATGAAGGTGTATTGCATTCCTCAGTGTGCGTATGCCAATTTGTTATTTGAAGAAAAGGAAATGAAAAGAAGGTTGTTGGCGATGAACATCATCTTGTTTTACTTTTCTTCTTGGGAGTTCTATTCAGCATTTAAATATGAACAACAATTCATGCATACATGGGGGAATTAGTCTTGTTATAATGAAGCCCATTGGTTATTTACTTCAAACACATGGATCATGTTCAGGGTCTTGGTATTGCTCCTGTGAAAATCCATTTACTATTCATTTTTTAATAGTTTTCTCTTTTGACATTCCTGGTAGTAGGTGATTGAAGATATGGAGTTTGTAACTCATCAGAGTTGATTTTGCATGCTTTCCTTCAGTTTTTCTTGATACAATTGTTTGTGAAAGTGATAAATTGCATTTACACCACTTGTAAGATAGTGATTTTATTCCAGTGTCTATATTTGTAGAATGTAGGTTCAATACCTTGAATGATTTGGAAATAGATGTTTATAATGATTTTTTTCTTTCCAAATATCTTAAGAAGGTCTTGCAAGCCTTAAGAAGGTTAAAAGGTAACAGTGATAGAAAGCCAAAAATGTCTACTGGGACTAAGATTTTATTTGACCAGCTAACCGAGGATGCTATGAAGCTGATGGAGAATGGTGAATACAGTTAAGTTATTCCCTCTGGGCTTTGTAGATATTAGGCATGATTCAAACACATAATCATTTAGATAGCTTGATGACACCCTTTATGTTTTACAACTTGTTTTGCTTCATTTTTTTTAACAATGCACATTTGTAAATGATGCTTAATTTTGGTTCTTTTACATTTTTTTTCTAGATGTTTATCATGAAAAGCAAGAGGTTTTTGATCGTGAAGCAGGTCAATGTTATAAACGTATACACAATGCTTTTATTATATTTGTATTATGTTTTATTGTTTTGTTTACATCTTTAGTTCATGGTTTGTCATCAGAGTTTCATTATTTGGTCTAATGTTTGGTTTTCTAACATAATTGGATTTAATTATTTTTTTTACTAATTTAATTTTGTTCTACTTATGTTCCTTTGAAAGCTAAATATCTGCCTATGCACGCGGTTGATTTCACGAATATATTCAAGATGGCATTGACTGGGCTAAAGTTGAATTTGAAGACAACAAAGTGATACACTATGCTAAACAAAGAAGAAGATTCAAACAAAATGGAAATAGTGATATAAGTTTTCTGATGCCTTGTTATTTCCTTTGAAGCTATATTTATAGTTTTCCTCACATCAATGAGTTTGTGATAACAGAATTCGAAAAGATAAGCAGGATTCGGTTTTAATAAGCACTATTTATTCTGAAGCTTGATTGGAAATTCATGTTAGTCTAATTGATGACTCTTTGGTAAACTTGTGACGAATTGGTAATGTAGCTGTTAGATGTAGCATATGTCATACATGCATGCATCACATGTTTATATTAGATTTAGCACATGTATAATTAGTCTTTCAATATTTTATGTTTTTGATTAATTACCTTCATCACTGAATAATTATATTTAGCACATGCAGCTTATAAGCACCAAAGAAATATGTAGAAATATTGATGGAATTCAATGCAGGTTACTCAACATTTAACATCGGTGTTGAGGTAAGCACTGATGTAGAAATATGCAATTTCTAAGACGGTGCTGACATCAGCACCGTCTTAGAAAGTACATACTTCTACATCGGTCCTTACCTCAGCACCGATGTTAAAACATACATTTTCTACATCGTTTGCGAAGGAAAAATCGACTTAGAAGATGTAATTTCTACATCGGTGGTCTGGATAACACCGATTTAAAAAATGTGACCTTCCACAACGGGCGTGACATTTGCAACGATGTAGATAACACACTTTTTAAGTCGTTTATGACGTCAACAACATCTTCAATAAAAACTTTTCAAAGACGGTGCTTGGTTTAGGACCGATGTAGAAAAAATTGTATTTCTACATCGGTCGATATTGGACCGATGTCGAAACATTACACTTACAACGACGTCATATTCTACATCGGTTGACCACCGATGTAGAATGCTATTTTTGACCGATGTAAAAAGCGCACTTTGTAGTACCAACAATTCATCTACACACGAAGGGAATACCTTGATCTCGTTGCCACCCTAATAAATAAAAAAAAAATTAAATGCAATATGAATTGAATTGTCATTTAATTGATGAGTGTAAGTTAGAGAACATACTGCAATCAATTCCTATCGACATTCTTCGGCCGTTTTACCAAACATTTTGATACACGTCGCATCCCAAAAATGGAAGTTAGCCTTCTCCCCATTATGTTCCATTTTCACAACTAACTTATACCTAACAGAACAATATTCATTTTAGTAACAACTCAAATGTGAATTACATTATAACTCATTTGGGGAGAAATACATTTTACCTAGGAACCGTATGAGTAACTTGGTTCTGGCACGAACGATAGGCTGCACCTATTTTTAATGGATCAAATGTTGTAGTACAGTAGGGACAACTATCATAACTCCATGGTGTATCAATTATCACTTCATCCACCGTAACAATGGTCAAACAGTAACAGTCCTAAATGAGTTAAATCATATAACAAATGAAAGTGGATTGGTCACAGGAGCGAAAAATTAATGGGTTAGTGGTCACAGGTGCGAGTAGGAAATGATGCTCTAACCCGAAACCCCTTCGATTACCAAAGGGCATTGGAAAGACAAACTTTTTGGAAACAGAAGAAACGCATCAGTAAGTACAACGTATTAATTACAAAAATAATTAAAGGATGAGGTTGACGTTTGGAATTACAATTATCTTGGAAACAGAAAAACACACCGGTAAGTACAACGTATTAATTAGAAAAATAAAAAAATAATTAAAGGATGAGGTTGACATTTAGAATTACAATTATCTTGGAAATAGGAGAAACGCACCGGTAAGTGCAGCGTATTAATTACAAAAATACAAACATTAATATACTTTGAGTTTGTCATTTGGAAATACTTACCGTATTGGACAAGAAGAAACGCATCGCTAAGTGCAGCGCAATAATGACAATAATACAAAAATAAGTGCAGCGCATTATATTAAACTCCTAATCATGAGTAATGACGCCCAATTAAAATGGTTATTAATTTAAAACTTGTTCTTGTTACCTCTCTCAGTCTGCTTATTTCACCTAAGTTGACCATCTGAGCATTATGCAAGAACTTTTCCAGTGAGTTTCGTTGTGAATAATTGCTATACTAGGACTGAGAAACACTTCATCTGTTACTCCGTCAACATAAAATGACACATGTAAACTGCATTGGTGAACGTCATAAAATTAGAGTTTTATAAAGAGTATATATAAATTTTTTGTTTATAGTTATTGTACCTATTACGAAATTTCTGGATTTTGGCAATATCAGTGTTCACATACAACTTGGACCCATTCTTGATATTTTGGATACTGAGGGGATACTTGTTTGCAAAAAGTATTATGGTTACATGTAAAATGCACTGATATATTAAGTTGAAGCAAAAAATGTAAGAAATATAAATTTACATTACAGTCACCTTTGGCATCTTTGATCTTAGCCAGGGTTAACATAACGACCAACAACTCCCTAACAAAATGGTTTTTCTCAATAGCATCATCAAGCTGATGAGCATAATCCTCCCACAGCGTCATGATGATCTTAGCTTCACTATCAACACATAACAAATACATATTATTAATTAATTTTAATGAATAAAAATTGCAGACTTTTACTCTTCCCAGAATAATATTTCCCTTCAATTTACTCATCACAGAACATAATTTTAACTAATAAAAATTGCAGACTTTTACTCTTCCTAGAATAATAATTGCATTCAATTTACTATTCCCAGACCATAATTACAATAACTACATTACTTGCTTGACTTTTACTTATCCGATAAATTGGATTGATTTAAATAAATTAAATCCTGTCAAATTTATGATGACTTTTTATTTTCCCATTACTAACATATGAATATTAATAACGTTTAATTGTATATTTGCAGGCCTATTACAATTAAAATATCTGCAACACTATTACAATTAATTACAACATTGATTACAATTGTATATCTGCAAACATATTACAATTGACGAACAATTCGTTATGTATTACACTGTGATCATGACAAACAATACAAACATGAACATTAAACCAAAATTTTAATATGGAACACAAATAAAACTACTTGTCATGCTACATATTTTAATACGAATTTAAACAAAATGGCATGTAAAATACTTGTTATCTCTCAACTTCACTGTAACTCTATATGCAGGATTCACTGTTTTACGTTCAATAACTTCAGCGACAACACCCACAACATCAGTTTTAAAACCACCATAAAACACAATTGTAAGTTTTGTTGAATATATATACTATTCTCTAAACAAAAAGCTTAATACACTTACCAACTAAAGTATGCCGTGGTGCGACGCCAACAATAATATCAACAATTTCAGTAATGACGTGCACATTAGGAGGAATCTCAGGTCGTTCAACCTCCTTCACAGATGTAGTTTTGACGAAATAAACCAAAAATGGAATTGGACTTACTTTGTATTCAAACTGCCCACAATCTTGATGTTCTAAATCAAATATGAACAACCCAAATGCAACTTCGGCTGAAATTCAGGGAACAATTCTTGCCACAGAGTTGCGCCAATCTTTGCACCCTGGAACAATTACAAATCAGAGTTATATACAATTCAAATTACGAAAAACAATGAAACCAAATAACATAACAATTACCGTTTGGTCCATCAACACCATGTCAATGGCTTGTCTCCCATTGTGCTTCTTAACATCCCACATATCAGTGATACACACTGCTATCTTCCATGTCTCTTTCTTGGTATGCAATTCAGATATACGAAACAATAAACACCCTAAATTAAACAAAGAAATCCACACACAAAAATATTTCAGCATAAAGTTTTCCTCTATGCATAAAATCCAACAAAAATTCAGGGAACATTACAAATCTTAACTGAAAAAAGGCCAGAAAAAAAAATCGCACCATGCAGCTGTTACCTCAAAAAAAGGGAGGAAAAAAATTCGGCACCATTATTAGAAAAAAAAATACTTGCGACATGGCGTACATGTGTAGAAAACGCTAAATGGGGGATACAAAAAAGAAGAATAAAAAAATCAAACACTAATAAAAAATTATAGGAAAACAAAAACTAATGAGACAGGGTATACATAACGATTTCAGCACAAAGAAATCGACCACAACAAAAAGATTTCAGCACAAAGGTGTTGCACACGCATAAAATAAAAAGGAAAATTTCAGGCTACGATGCAGATCAGAGGTGAGAAAATGGAAAAGAAAAATCTCACGATTATTACCCAAAAACTAACTTGCCATTTCGCCAACATTGGTATATGATACGATAAACACCCTAAAGTAACCAAAGATATCCACCACAAAATAAAGATTTTAGCATAAAGGTGTCGCAAACACATAAAAACATATATAAATAAAAAATTAGGGCTATGATGCAGATCTGAGGTGAAATAAGGTAAAAAAGGAAAACTGCAACATTGTTACCCTAAAGTAACCAAAGTAATCCACAACAACAACAAAATTTCAGCATAATGGTATATAAAATACCAAAAAAGGGTTGTAATGCAAATCTGAGGTGAAAAAGGGAAACAAAAAATGAACCCACGAAAAAAGTTTTAGGATACGATGAACACCCTAAAGTAACCATAACAATACACAAGAACAACAATACTTTAGCATAAACATTTGGGAAACACATAAAATCCAACAAAAATTAACTCACTCATATAGATTTGAACTGAAAAATTGTTCAGCATAAACGATACGTGTACCCTCAACAAATAAAATAAAAATTAACGGAAGCATACAAATGTTAGCTGAGAAAAGGCCAGGTAAACAAAACCACATAAAAAAATTATTAGGGAATCATACACAGATGACTGAGAAAAATGCCATGAAATAAAAATTGCACCAACAAAAGGGTATAGAAAACCAACCTTGTGGTTCGGTCACCTTCGTTGTTGTTCCGGCAAAAAAGAAAACCCTATGCAAATAAGATTATTGGACAGAGTAGGGAAACAAAATTGGAATATGGAGAAGAGTGAAATAGCAGTCTATCACCAAAACCCTTCGGGTACAGAAGCTAATTGCAATTGCAAATGCAAACGTCTTGGGAACAAAATTAACGCATCGGTAAAGGCACCGCATTAATTACAAAATGACAAAAATAATAAAAGCCTGACATTGACATTTTTTGGTGGGAATTGAAATGCATCATATGGTGACACGTAAGCAAAAACAAGCCACGTCAGCCATGTCAGGGCCTTATTTGCATAAGGATAGTTGATTCTGATGCAAATACTTACTTTTTTTCAAAATAAACATATATTCTTTATATCAAACTAATTTTCGAAATTTAACATTATATGTACTATTAAAATGCTTATAAAAGAATAAATTTTAATGTATGGAATTCTCAAGAATAATAATTGTTCTGTTTGGCAAACTATTAGCTCCTTTAGACTTTTAGCTACTCGACTTACCTTCATACATGATAATCTGACTATCAAAGCATTGAGAATTGTACAACAGATATTTTGGATGGGAAGTGACAAACCCAATATGAAAACCCACCTAACACAGCATCTGCATTCTCTCTAAAAAAACAAAACATAAAAAGAAAAAAAAACTACTATGACGTACAACCTTAAGCGTACACCCGTAATGCATTATTCATACATCAATATATCATTATTTTGGCAAATTTTAACTTGAGTTTTGGATTCTCCATAAATTTCACTACCCCACCCCACTCTGAAGGAAAATCACACGAACACGATAACAAAATCTTCTATAACAGTAGATCCCTGTAGCAGTTCATTCTCATACCACCAATTTTTTACCTATCATTACTTAGGTACAAATTCAAACTCATTTGATGGATAAAATAATTTACTTATTTCTAAAAAAAATTATACATATTAATTAAATTTTAGTCTAATTGTGATCTCTAATTCACACTCGTAAATTTATATCTTGGATTTCAAATATACATCATGGAGATTTTATCGTTAATTCGTTACAAAATAATCAGGCTGCCTTATATTGAATAACACCTCAACTCCATCATAACATCATATCATTTTCACAAGACTAACCCATATGAATTTATCTAGAAGTCTGCGATAGATTACAAAGACAAATCATGTACACATGTCACGTTCGATTAAAAAAAAACACTAAAATACCCGTACAAATGAAAACGTGTCTAAGAAAATAGCATTAAAAAAAAGGGTGTTGGAATCACGAAGTCGTCATGGTTGTCATAATCATTTCCATCTAGACCTTAATACATACCATTTAAAAGTATAATAACAAAAGGTGGCATTGACTTTTTGCCAAACAAATGATGAGAAACCTACGACAAATTTACTTCAGTGGGTCACATTTAGAAACTATTTACGCAAAGGGGTCTCTTTTCTAAGTATTTACGGAGGGGGTTAGTTTTTGCATGGAAGCCGCCACCTGCAATTGTGATACCACTGATACCGCCATCAACAATAGTGAGAATGGTGCTGATGTGGCTGGGTGCCGCCAGCACCAATAGCGATACACCCCATGCAGCCAATACCAATGGCGGGACATGTGCCAATGTGGACAGTCCCGCCATTGGCTCCTGTGTGACCCACTGAGGTAAATTTGCCCGTGAATTTGCAAGTCCCATCAGACTACTAGCTAGGGCATTGTTCTTGCATTACAGGTTACAGGTTAGGGCATCAAGGTTAGGGCATTGCTCATTTGCAGGCTAGGCATGCAGCAGGGTCACATGCATACAGTTTTAGGATCACATGCATGCTTTAATGGCGTGTAAATTTACGTTGCAGAGCACATGCATGCTTCAACTTTGGTGTAAATTTTCTTTAAGTAGAGCACTTGCAAAATTTGACACTCAACACTTGCAAAATTTGACACTGAAGAGAGTAACAAAGTAGTGTGAAGAGAGAAAGAAAGGCGTTTCGTTTTGCTTGAAGTCTGCTGATTCCATCTTCTATTTATTTAAAGTAAGGATATTTTGTATTTATTTAAAGAAAGCCTTCTTTCATTTTGTTTCAACTTAAATTTTAGAATAATTTTTATCATTTACAAATTGTTTATTTTGAAGTAATAAATTTTGTGGTTAGAATCAAATTTGAAGCTCAAATTTAAGTGTATTAATTTTGTGAATTAGATTTTTTATTTAAAAATTATTAGCGGTAATTATTTGTAAGCCTTTTTTTTATGGTTTTTGTGTCTAAATTTTTTTTAAGTGTAACCCTTCCATTTATAACCCTTCCATTTTGTGTCTGATATTTTTTTGAAGTTGAGGAATTTTTCATAAATTATTTAATTAGAGTAATTTTTTTTAGAATAAAGTATGAATGTGTAGTTTAAGTTTAATAGAGCAAGCAAATAAATATTTTTATTTGTATCATTGACAAAATATTTAATTGAAGTAATAATTTTTTTATTAGACTAAAATTTGAAGGTAAAGTTTAAGTGTATTAATTTTTTGAATTAGAATTTTATTTTAAAATTATTATGAGAAATTATTTGTAATCGTCTTTGTTCATGGTTTTTGTGGCTTAGAAATTTGACGTGTGACCCTTCTGGTTATAAACTTTTGTTGATGCTATTTGTGAGTTAAAAATATTTAGAGGTGACTCTTCAAGTTTTTGAAGTTAAGGATTTTTTTTTGAATTATTTAATTGGAGTAATAATTTTTTTGTTAGAATGATGTATCAATGTCTAGTTTAAGTTTAATAGAGGAAGCAAATAGATTTTTTTATTTTTATCATTCACAAAATATTTAATTGAAGTAATAATTGTTTGATTTAGAAACAAATTTTAACATGAAGTTTAAGCTTATTAATTTTTGTAATTAGGTTTTTTACTTTGAAGTTATTTTAATAATGTTTAATTATTTACAAGCCTTTGTTCATGGGTGGACATACCTTACAAATAATTACCTGATTCCCTTCTAGTTTTTTGAAGTTAGAATGAAATTTTAATCTGTAGTTTAAGTTTAAGTTTAAGTTAGTAGATGAAGCAAGCAAATACACTTATTTACTTTAAATCTACTGTTGTTATGATTAATTATTTTTAATTTTGTTCATGTAGGTATATCATGAATTCAATTATTACAGTGTTGTATTTCAACGGAAGAGTATATGAAGACAATGATGGTGTAATATTTAAAGGCAGTAAAAAGGCGATTCAGATTAAACGCGAAATTAGTTTCAATGCTTTGAAAAAAAAATTGGAGATAAGGTAAAGTTAGAAAATAATGAAATTATTTCTACTATAAGTTGTAGATTTTTAGTTTCAGGAAAATATGTTGTGTTGCAAATTTGTGATGACAAAGATGTTGAAAGTATGATAGAAAGTTTTCAACAATAACAACAAATGTCAGTTCTAGAATTGTACGTAGAAAAAGAAGTTGCTGGTGGTTCTATGTTTCATGCTGCAAATTCTGTTACGTCATGTGGACATAATGAATCTCATCATGAGTCGGAACTGCCAAGAAATATAAGCAATTTACATGATGATGATGATTATCTTGCGTCTAACTCATACGTTGAAGAGTCTTTCGATGAAGATGATAGTGTTGATGGAATATCTGATACAGACGATGAAGTCACCGACATCATTGAACCAGTTTCAATTGTTCACCCAACTGAAGGTAAATTTTATGAAATACAAAATTAGTTGAATACATCTATCTTTTTATGAGAATTGTATTTAATGTTAACTAAATACGAGTAGTTTGTTGACGTGATTTTTTTTTTTGAAATTATTAGGTGTACCAGGAATTCAAAATCCATTTTGGAATGATGCTTTGCATTATAATAATATCAATTGGAGTCATCCGGACGAGGAGGACATTTGTGGTTTGCACATGCCAACGACTTTTAATGTTGGACAAGAATTATATGTTGGCATGGATTTTGACAGTAAAGATGCGGTAAAAAATGCACTGAAACAATATGTGGTGAAGGTGCATCAAAGTTTTAAGGTTGTTGAAATGAAATCGCACAAATATATCGTTTGTTGCCCCAACAACAACACAGAGTCTCCTTGCCCTTTTTATATGAGGGCAATTTTATCTAAAAAAACTTATGCATGGAAAGTGACACAATGGGGTGGACTGCACACATGTCTAAATATGACTATGACACAAGACCATGAGAAGCTTGATTCAGATTTAATTGCGACTTGCGTAGTAGGTACGTTTTTGATGTTCATATTATCCTACTTTTGTGTTATTTGTTATTTTAATTTTTTATTTTGATTTATTATTTGAATTAAAGGCATGATCAGAGAAGATCCATCAATAAAAATTTCTTTGATTCAAGAAAGGATAAATAGTGAATTTTCCTATAAGGTTTCATACAGAAAAGCATGGATGGCGAAACAAAAGGCGATTGCAATTGAATATGGCGATTGGGAAGAGTCATATGTGAAACTTTCGTCATGGCTAACACACATGCAAAATCATTCTCCTAGCTCTTACTTTCAAATACTACATGACGATTTTATTGTTGATAATAGGGTGAGTCGCGAACATCGTCAGTTTCATAGAGTATTTTGGACATTTGGTCAATGTAAAGAAGCTTTTAAGTACTGTAAGCCAATCATACAAGTTGACGGCACGCATTTATACGGGAAATACCGTGGGACCCTGTTAATGGCCACATCACAAGATGAAAATGGTGGTGTTCTTCCTCTAGCATTCGCCGTGGTCGAAGGTGAGACGTTACCAGCATGATCATGGTTTTTGGCCTACTTGCGTGAACACGCCACAAATAAGAATGGAATTTGTCTAATATCTGATCGTCACGTGAGTATAAAGTCTGTTGTCGCTAACGAAGCACTTGGTTGGCAACCTCCCCACGGTTATCATGTGTACTGCGTTCGACACATAGCGAGCAATTTCAATTGCAAATTCAACAACGCGAAACTAAAAGAGATGTTCAAGAAATTGGGTAAGGTTTATTTTATACATGAAGTTAATTTGAGTTTCATATCAACCTACAACTTTTGATGGTAACAAATTTGATACAGCGTACACGCCTTGCAAGCATATGTTTGATCAAAACTTAGAAAAATTTCGTCAATTCAGTCCAGCCATAGCAACATGGATTGATCGCATTTCAAAGGAAAAATGGAGCATGACTTATGATACATTTGGATGAAGATATGGTCACATGACAACCAACCTCTCAGAATGTGTGAATAAGGTGTTGAAAGATTGTCGCAACATTCCAATAACAGTGTTGGTCAAGTCAACATATAGTAGGTGCCGAAAGTACTTTGTTGATCGTGGTCGCCAAGCCCAAAGACAATTAAATGAAGGCCAAGTATATTGTTCTAAGCTTGTTAAAGAACTTAGGAAAAATCAAGAACAAGCTTGTTCGCACATCGTTCGCGTGTATGATATCCACTTGACAAGGTTTGAAGTAGAGGAGACCTTCAATCCTATAACGCAATGTAGCGGACAAAAGTGGGCAGTTAACTTGAATGACTATTATTGTCAATGCGAAAGGTATTCTGTGCTTCACTATTCATGTTCACACATTATTGCAGCTTGTGGTTACGTGAGCATGAACTACTACCAATATATAGATGTTGTTTACACAAATGAGCACATCTTAAAAGCATAATCCGCACAGTGGTGGCCTCTTGGGAATGAAGCAGCAATTCCTCCTTTTGATGATGCATGGACACTTATCCTTGACCCAACTACAATTCGTGCGAAAAGTCAACCAAAATCAACAAGGATAAGGAATGAGATGGATTGGCTATAACCATCTGACCACCGACAAAAATGTAGTAGATGTGGAGCAGAAGGGCATAATAGGCGTCGATGTCCAATGCAATATGACCGTGGGAGTAATTCATTTAATTGATTTATGTATGTTAGATGAGTGACTTGTATTGATTGAGGTTTTGTTCAATGTATTTACTTTGTGGTGTTCAATGAAATCGTCAGTTACTTATTTTTGAATGTGTACTTTTGTCAGGAAATTTATACATTACTTATTTTCAAAATTGTATCTAAAGGAGAACTATCTACAATGTTGTACTTAACAGTATTCAAATTGATACTAAAGGACAACTATCTACAATGACAAACTATGGACTATCTGAAACAAGGACAAAACCCAACATAATAAACATTACAGAATAAACCCTAAACACTACAGAATAACACCTAAGCCTTAGGGTTTATAGTTTAGGGTTTATGGTTTAGGACTTAAGCCTTAGGGTTTATGGTCTAAGCCGTAGGGTTTAGGGTTTATGGTTTAGGGCTTAAGCCTTAGGGTTTAGGGTCTAAGCCGTAGGGTTTAGGGTTTAATGTTTAGGGTATAGAGTTTAGGGTTTAGGGTTTAGGGTCTAAGCCTTAGGGTTTATGGTTTAGGGTTTAGGGGTCATGGTCTAAGCCTTAGGGTTTAGGGTTTAGGGTTTAAGGGTCAGGGTCTAAGCCTTAGGGTTTAGGGTTTAGGGTCTAAGCCTTATATTTTATGGTTTAGAGTTTAGGGTGTATGGTCTAAGCCTTAGGGTTTAGGATTTAGGGCTAAGCCTTTGGGTTTAGGGTGTAGGGTGTAGGGCTTAGGGGTTAGGGTCTAAGCCTTAGGGTTTAGGGTTTTGGTTCTAAGCCTTAGGTTTTATGGTTTAGGGTTTAGGGCTTAGTGTCTAAGCCTTAGGGTTTATGGTTCAGGGTCTAAGCCTTAGGGTTTAGGGTTTAGGGTCTAAGCCTTAGGGTTTAGGGTTTAGTGTCTAGGGTTTAGGGTTTAGGGTGTAGGGTTTAGGGTTTAGGGTTTAGGGTGTAGGGTGTAGGGTTTAGGGTTTAGGGTTTAGGGTTTAGGGTTTATGGTTTAGGGTTTATGCCTTAATGTTTAGAGTTTAGGGTTTTTGGTTTTAGGGCTATGGGTTTAGGGTTTAGGGTTTATGTCTTAGGGTTTAGGGTGTGGTGTCTAAGCCTTAGGTTTTAGGGCTAAGGGTTTAGGGTTTAAGTCTTAGGGGTTAGGGGTTAGGGTCTAATCCTTAGGGTTTAGGGTTTAGGGTTTAGTGTCCAAGCCATAAGGTTTAAGTTTTAGGTCTTAGGGTTTAGGGTTTAAGCCTTAGGGTTTAGGGCTTAGTGTCTAAGCCTTAGGGTTTAGGTTTGAGGGCTTAGGGTAAGGGTTTAGGGTTTTGGGGTTTAAGCCTTAGGGTTTAGGTTTGATATAAAATTACTCCTGACTCATATGCATCTAATGAAATAAAATTACATTTAGAAGTTGAAATAAATGGAGTGGATCAATCCAGGTTGTGTGACATTAATTAATTTCTTAACCCTAAGCCTTATGGTTTATGGTTTAGGTTCTAAGCCTTAGGGTTTAGGGTTTAGGGGTTAGGGTCTAAGCCTTAGGGTTAGGGTCTAAGCCTTAGGTTTTATGGTTTAGGGTTAGGGTTTATGGTCTAAGCCTTAGGGTTTATGATTTTGGGTCTAAGCCTCAGGGTTTAGGGTTTAGGGTTTAGGGGTTAGTGTCCAAGCCTTAGTGTTTAGGGTTTAGGGTTCAGGGTCTAAGCCTTAGGTTTTATGGTTTAGGGTTTAGTGTCTAAGCCTTAGGGTTTAGGGTTTATGATATAAGCCTTAGTGTTTATGGTTTAGGCTTTAGGGGTTCAGGGTTAGGGGTTAGGGTCTAAGCCTTAGGGTTTAGGGTTTAGGTGTTAGGGTCTAAGCTTTAGGGTTTATGGTTTAGGGTCTAAGTCTTAGGGTTTAGGGTTTAGTGTCTAAGCCTTAGGGTTTAGGGTCTATGCCTTAGGGTTTAGGTTTTAGGGCTATGGGTTTAGGGTTTTGGGTTTTGGGTTTAGTGTCCAAGCCTTAGGGTTTAGGGTTTATGGTTTAGGGTGTAGTGTCTAAGTCTTAGGTTTTAGGGCTGAGGGTTTAGGGTTTAGTGTCTCAGCCATAGGGTTTAGGTTTTAGGGCTTAGTGTTTAGGGTTTAGGGTTTAAGCCTAAGGGTTTAGGGTTTAGTGTCTAAGCCTTAGGGTTTGGGGGATTAGGGTTTAAGCCTTAGGGTTTAGGATTGAAATAAAATTACTCCAGACTCATATGCATCTAATGAAATAAAATTACGTTTAGAAGTTGAAATAAATTGAGTGGATCAATCCAGGTAGTGTGACATTAATTAATTTCTTTTGTCTACCTTAGTGCACATATGGCATTGGTGTTAATCGGTATTTAGAAACATTAGTTATTTTCTTTTGTCTACCTTAATTTTTTTTAACTTTATTTATTATTATAGTTTGATGCGCGAAGCATATACAAAGCTTTAGCCAAATAAAATTTGCACAAGTATGCTGCAATTTAGGCACAGCATGAAGCAATTCGTTTAACAAGTCAAGTCTTCTATCCACTTAGCAGAGAAGAGATGATCTGAAAGATGTAGGTAGTTGAGTGCATGATGACCAACGGATGACTGATTCAATCACCATAAGGTCAAGTTGCTCACACTCACCATGTTCAATTGTTCTGTTTCTCTTGCTTGTGATCCATTTCTTTAACATCACGTCCAATCCAAAGAGGAGAATCTTGTAGCAAAAGTAGTCTTCCCAAGTTTGTTTCTGCGAAAATTTGCTAACAAGATCAGACCATGAAGCTAAGAAATAGTAAAGACGGTTAAAATAAAAGGCTTTAAGCATACCTCCAGCAATTGCATTTACATCTGCCATGTTAGCTGAGCACTCTAATTTACAACTCTTTTGCTCAACAGCGAATGTTAGGGTGTTGGTGAATAAAGAGAAAAAATCCCTGTATTAGAGGTCAGGCTCCAGAAGCTAAGAGATAAAGCAAACAGGTTTTGGGTAAAATTTTGATATCTTTTCTGCCAATTTCATTCATATATATAGTTCTACACCTCTAGACATAAAACAGAAAATTCTAACAAATCCTATCATTGCATGACACCTGGTCCACTAAAACAGAGAGCAAAAAGGTGCAATTCCACTGTAACATAATTACTTTATTTATCACTACTTAGAGTAATTTCTTAAAGTAGCAGCCTAATGGATATATTCCTCGCCGCCTGTGGGTTTTCTGCTAGCTAGTGTGTCTGGGCCTCTAGTGCCGAGTGCTATCAGCAGATGTGGTCGAGGGATGAAAACCTAAGCATTGAGGGGATGGGAGAAAAAAATTCCAAAGCAGGGGAATTGAGCGTCACAAGTAGGTGAGCCGGCACCAAAGCTAATGTCTTGACTCTTGGACATGAAAGAGGCAGAGAACGAGCTGCCACCATCATCCCATTCTTCACAATTTTGGATTTTATGTTTACTTAGTTGTTCAGGATTTGTTTGGTTGCTTTCCATCTAGCAATGATATGATCTAGAAAGGGAAAGTTCAGAAGAAAATTGGAGAAACAAATTCATTTGAACACACACCATAAATGACATAATATGATGAATTTTATACCGTAAACAAGCCCTATTAGTTTTAATAGTTTTTGGAGTTAGAGTGTGCTGTCAGCAAGCATTTCTCTTTGATGTTATGGCATAACTTTATTGCTGAGCCATATTTGCCATAATCTAAATGTTCAGAATTGTCAGATTATTGATTCAATAAGTAGAATTAGCATATTCTTAAAGCTTCAGTTATGACGTATTCAATAGATAGTAATGATCTTTTTATGTTCAATTTTTTAATAGTCTATACATCAGTTGAACTGTCGTTATCCTGCTTGACCAAAATGCTCTCTTAACTCCAATGTGAGATCTAAATAAAACAAATTCAGCAGATAGGCATTAACAGCGAGAAAAAAAATCAGTAAGCTTACCTAAAACCTACCTCCTGGACAGTGAGCCTTTAAGAGAAGGGTCTGTGCAGAGCATTCCCCTGATCAAATCCTTAGCATATTCAGGAATGCGATCCCAAGGTTCCAAAGGAAACTTCAGGGATGTAGCTTAAATGGCTTCAGCGACTTGGTCTTCCCCGAAAACTGAGGCATCCCACTCAACAAAGTGTAAAGAATAACACTAGTCCTTCACCCATCAGCAGCCTGGTTATATGCACCAGCTAGTACCTGTGGACTCGAATGGACTCCCCATTAACCCATGCAAACTCTGACATGCTTAGACAAATACCAATATTTGAATATTAA
Organism: Glycine soja; assembly: GCF_004193775.1. NCBI lineage: Eukaryota > Viridiplantae > Streptophyta > Magnoliopsida > Fabales > Fabaceae > Glycine > Glycine soja. Next base: position 35,049,381 of record NC_041010.1, read on the forward strand.
TACCACACATGTTCATGAGACTAGGAGTAACCAAAATTGAAAAGAAGATTATGATATGCAAATTGAAAAGGAAGTGGAGGAAGTAAGTACGGCTTGATTCAGGTTGCAAGCCCAGAATCTGCCAATTTAATAGGAGATGAGGAGGATCTTGTTGCTAAGAGAATGTTCTCATGCTTACAACCTGCATAAGGTGTGCCCAAAGAGAACCCTGTCTTCAGATTCCGAAAACCATCCATGCTTCTCTAATCTGTGAAACAGCTCGCCTCCAGCACAAAGCTCCATCCCCAATGAACAAAACCTTCCTCTTCGTAAACCACCTTGAGATCCACAACATTGGGGTGTCAGATAGCCTAGCCATTATCTCTCTCATGTTTACACTCCCATCCGAAGTAACCAACCTATCTTTAGCAATTGATGTCAAAACCTCTCCTGTCAACCTGTGATAACATGTAACATGCCCTTATGACACACCAAACTGCTCCAACCCAGTTGCTGACCGAGAATGTACTGATCTTTTACACTAGAGATGTGGCTTGTGTCTAATATGGTTGCTACTTTGTAATAATAATTATATGAAGTAAGGTTCATTGCTATACCAATTTCCTCCCTCCCCAACACATAAAGAAATATACTATGTAACTACTCAATTTGCTTACCTCAACAAAAATCTTTTCATTGTGCTTTGATGTTGTTGCTGCTTTGTTTGGTTGTGACTTGTTGAAATTGAAGGCTTCCCAACAGCCCGACTTCTAATTTAGTTTAATGAAATAGTCTTCAACTTCAACTTCACATCCATAGTTAAAATTTATAATAATTAAAAATTCTTTCAACTAATTTCTTTAATAAAAAATAATTAATTTGATTAATCACATTTTGTAGTTGTAGTTTGATGATAGAATTCACAAAAGCAAAATAGATAAATGACAAAAAAAAATTACAATTAAGACTAAATACTATGATTGATAGTTAGAACTTAATGTAAAAAAAACTGTGAAGTCTATTATTTTAAGATGTTAAATTTATTTTATTTAGAAAATTCGTAGTTTGAATCATCCATAGAATGAGCATCATTGTTCCGAACTATCATTATTCCAACTGGGAAGGAAAAGAAGTTAAGGTGTATTAACACAATAAAAAGAATGAACTATTACTACTTTGACATAGTTATCTTGTTTTGTTAGGTTATTTTATATATTTTTTTTGTCTTTTATCTTATTTTCTTACTCAACTGAATGAAAGAGAGAAAATTGTTAAGTCATTGGATTACCATGTCAAGTGGAATACATATGATTCTCTTTGCTACAAGGTGTTAATCCTGAGATTATTATTGACCAATGATCATCCACTTAATTATAGTTAATTTTAATAAAATTGAATATTTCTTAGAGATGAATTAAATATGTTAGAACTACATTTTTAGATTTTATTTTATTTTTAAAAAAATTTGCATGCCTTTTGAAGCATGAACTTGTCCTTATTATTTCAGAGCTTCTAACACAAAAAAATCAGAATATTTATTTTTACATCATTTAAAATTATAATAAATAAATATTTTTAATATATAAACTATACTCTAACTAGATTAAAATAATCATTTTATAATTTATAAGTTTTGACTTCATTTACTATATTCCAAAAAAATATTTTCTTTAAAACCATCCTACTATATAAATAAGGAGAAAATATATTTATCTTTTTCAGTATATTAAATGTATTTTATTTATTTAATACTTAATATATCAAATTCCTACTAAATAAAGAAAAAATAAATATTTTATCTTTTCAAGATATTAAGTATATTATTTTCTCATTTGATACTTACATTATAAAATTCCTACTAAATAAAGAAAAATAAATATTTATATTTTCAAAATATTAAATATATTATTTTTTATTCAATACTTAATTTATAAAATTCCTACTAAATATAGAATATATATATATATATATATATATATATATATATATATATATATATATATATATATATATACATATTTATCTTTTTAAAATATTAAATATATTATTTTTCATTCAATACTTACTTTATAGAATTCCTACTGAATGAAGAAAAAATATATTTATATTTTTAAGATATCAATTTTTTTCTAGTCAATACTTACTCTACAGAATATTAAGAAATATATCACAAAAGGTATAACATTACTAAAAGCAAGTCACACAAAATACGCTCAGACAATTTCACATTACCGTAGAGCTAATGCTTATGAGTGTGTTGGAAACGCATAAAATTATGATGAAGGGGAAAAATGCATTCCAATGCAAAAATAACAAAGCAACGTGGGAGTTGTGTTTTTTGTTGCTTTCCCTTTAACCTAAACACAAACACATTCTACGTGTCTTTTCAAAATTCATTTCTTTGTTTCACCACACTACACCAGAGTTCATTTCGTTACAAATTACTTTATTTAGTTTGATTACATCAGTCTAACAAAAGAACCATGACATCTACCGGGGAGAAGTATTTCATATGGTTTATGGTGGACTATTTAAGGGTTAGTGTGCCCTTTTCTCTCTTGATTTTTTCCACGATATACCTATTGAAAAAGTATTTTCGAGAGAGTACTAGTTGAATACTACCTATTGAGAAAGTATTTATGAGAGGACACTAGTTGCCCACTACACTAAGGAAGTCGGGTTTGGCCCCCTCAACTCCTGTGCTTGATGTTTTATTTTTTTTGTTTTTAATTTTAATTATTAAAATAATATAAATATTATATTATATAAATATATTTTTAATTGATTTTAATTTTTTTTTATTAAATTAATTTTTTTAATGTTTTTATATTTATTTAAAGAGATATATACAGATAAAGAAAAATGAAAAAATTAGATAAAATTATAATAAATTTTTTAGTTACGTTGTATGTAATTTTTTAGTTAAATTTATGTGCCGTTAATGTTTTATTGTTATGTTTGTTAAAAAAATTAGTTAGTAGTATTAGAACAAATTAAAAATTACAGTGAAAAAATGATTGATACATTTGTCTTATACAACAGACATATGTGTGATAAATGAGATAATAGCTGAGAATAATGAAACATATTAAACAAATACAATTAATTACAATGCAAATATGACAAAATTAATGATAATCTCAAATACGCTGCGTAGGATACTTGTCTTTTTTCTATTTCGGTTGTTGGTTTGTTAAAAATAGCCAAAATTTCTATTGGGCAGAATCGTTTCCAATAGTTGGATTGTGCTAACACCTTTAACATGTCTTTGTTGTTTTTCAATTCTGTTATTTCATATTCAATTAAATTTTCGAAATACTTAGCATGACCTGGTTTTTTGTGAATTTCATAAGGAAGAACCCCTATAGGTGCAACTTGCTTGATTAAATCCTTGAGTTTCTCCATGCTACATCTTGAAGTAATGCCAAATCTTATTGGATTTGTTCCAGTGAAGGAGTAACCCAAAAATCCACCTTGGTGTGGTATGTTCCACTCCCCGTTGTAATACATAATTGCATCATGAGAATGAGTGATAGTGGATTGAAGTAGGTTGAGTATAGCACCCAGTTTTGCTCATTATTGATGGTACATAATAATTCTATAGGGCAACACACGAGTTTTGCTCATTGCACATTAACATTGTGCAAACATCATCCTCATTTTTCAATTGGAGAGATGGAAAAAAATATTGTTAACCTACATCTATGAATGGTTGTTGATAGTAGATTTCATCTACTAATTGATCATTGGTTAGCGGAAGGGTGTTTGCATTCTACGCTTGGTGTTGAAGTGGAATTTCAAAAATAAACACCACTTTGGTTGTGAGTAATTGATCCATTTGAAAAAATGAAGGCTAATCTCAAGTTAGCAATGGTCCAGCTGCTTGACTCTCCCAAAAATGGCATAGTAATAAGATTGAATTTGGTTTATGAGAGTATGTTGTGTGAAATTGTGAGTTTGTTTGTATTAAGGGTGTTTTGTGTTATTTATAGCTGTATGAGCATTTTGTTTGTCATGTTGATATGTATTGGAATCTCACAAGGTTAGAGTTGTGTTCATGCTAAAGACTTCTCTAGAATCCAATGTTTCTTTTCCCCTGGTAACTGATATAGGATACGTCCATTATAATTTTCATAGTTGCAAGGGTCCAAATCATAGTTTTTTTCAATTCTGTGTTTCTATTTTGGGATTGTTGTCCATGGAACTAGTGCACGATATTTTTTTTTTATTCTTTGATGTTCAAACTATGGAAAAAGTGTGTCACAAATATCATTACTATGTTGGACATAATTTTTAAAAAAATGCAGAATATGGGCACTTAAGCATAATTGCAAGGGTCCAAATCATAGTTAATTAAACCGTTACAGGGGTACTTAAACATATTTGATCATATTATCACAACATTTTATACTTCAATGACCAAGACGATGATCAGTCCCACAGGGCGGTGGACGCCGATTATGTCGTGTATTTCTTCTTTCCTGTATGACTAGTTCTCTTACGTCATGATGATGTTGTTTTTCTATGTCATTATATTCAATGTGGGTTGCTGCAGTTGAAGAACTTTGTCCTTGTTCTCCAAACGAATGTGGAGCATCAAATTGTTGTAAAAAAGCTAAATATGATGCTGCAGAATTTGGTGTATTCAAAACAAACCCAACCGTCTCCATCAAGACATCGATTGCAAAGATCAAAACATTCATGAGTTATACCCCATCCTATGAAAGACATGGTTAGCAAAGCAAAGGGCATTGGAGATGATCCATGGAAACGGGAAAGAATCATATACCAACTTGCCAAAAATTTTGGGAGCTTTGTAATCTTGTGTTCCTGGGACTGTGGTCGCTACTCAAATAGAATTCGTGTTTGAGGAAAGAGAAATCGTACCGGGCAAAAGAATGTTTAAACGTGTCTTTTGGTCATTTGGTCCATGCATTAATGGGTTTGCATATTGCAAACTCATAGTACGAGTAGATGGTACATGACTTTATGGAAAGTATATTGGCACAAATGAAAATCACTCATATTTATCTTTAAAAAATCACTTATATCTAACCAAACAATCGAGAAGCATACGGGTATGCTATTTTACGGTCCCCATCCCCACCCTCGTCCCTGATCTATATTTAATATAGATTTTATAACAAAATAGCTCTTAAGATTTAACATAAAAAATAGTATGTCAAATTATAACTAACCAAACAGTTGAGAAGCACATGGGTATGTTGTTCTCCCGTTCGTCCCATCCCCATTCTTGTTCCTGTTCTCTATTGCCTTTCGGGGGTCAATTTTGTGCTCATATATTTGTCTCGTTCTCATCCTTGTCCACTAAAAATGACTATTGATTTATGACAATATAGTTGTACATATATTTTTGTCTAATTTTAAATTTAAAACTAATTTAAGATGTCATTAAGATGAATAAGTCATAAAAGTGCAATGATTCATAGCAAACTTAGCCCATTACAATAAGAAATGTCAAGTCTCAAAAAAATTAAATAAATAAGGGAAATATAATAAATATATCCTTTAGGGATAGGGACATAGAGTAATTACATACCCATCCTTGTTCGTACTCATTTTAAAAAGTCGAGTAATATTTATACTTGTATCCAATCAAAGCGGGATATTCTCCATCAAAAATTAAAAAATTGACACGGAAGAAAATAAAATTCAATTTGAAACACAAAATATATTTATATTTTTAGATTGCATATAAAAAATAATAATCCATGTGTTGTGTCTAAGTCCCCTAACCCCCCAATATGTTGAAGGAAAAACACCTCCCTATACAAATATCAACTACCATATTTGAGACATACAACAAAATAAAAAATAAAATAGCCATTGTCATATAAATGTATGGTGTGTTGCTGCATGAATCTCTCATGCTTGTTAACTCTTTGGCTACTCTTCAAAATAACACCAAAATATTTCACAACCAATATGAGTTTAGTAACATGAAGTTCCACTTGCCTTGCCACGACTTGAAACCTTACACAATAGCACCTAATAGATTTTGTACTCGATACCAAGCGACTGATAATGACTCAATGCCTCTTAAATAAAAAGTCAAAGGTTTTAAATATACCAATCACTGAGTCAAATATATCACTCACAAAATGAACTCCAACTGATATATTATTTTTTCGTGAATAGTTGGTATATTCTATCACCCGGTGATGTATATTCAACCCAATGTTTTCACTTTTAATTTGTTTCTTAGATACTTCATTTAAAAGTATATACTTTCAAGGTGTCAATTTAATATAATGCATAAGTCAGATTGCATTTAAATAAAGCAAAATAAATAAAATGATTGAGTGTAAAACAATTCAAATTATGATTAAAAGTACATAAAATATGTCATTTTAATTTTCTTAAAGCACATATGACCCAATACATATGTGTGGCAATTCAAGTAAAGTAGAATTCTTTATTCTCTAACTTAATTTTTTTTGTAACCAATACATAGAACCAAAAGAATACATTCACTACAAAGGGTATTCTTAACAATAGCTTAAAAGAAGAGTTCATACATTCAGTGGAAACAAATGAAAGTTCCCTAATTAGACAAAAAAAATAAAATAAAATAAACTATCTATATAAACTTAATGCTACATCAATCATCCTACCACAAATTGCTTTAAGTGGAAAAAATGAGTTTAAAAACAAAGGAAGAAACAATGGTAAAACTCCTTGAGCTGTTCCAATAATTTAGATATTACATCTCACTTTAATAAGCTTCTTTTAGACTCCTTGGCAAAAATGTGTACGTAGTAGTACAATTTCAAGCTTGCAAAAACACACTCCAATTTAAAAACATGATACATATAGAATGCTATATATCACATGTAAGTCCACAAATTAACATACCCCTATAAGGAGAACACATAGCTATAAATATCATATGTAAATCCAGAATGCAACTACATTTTACCAGTTTTAACCATTATATCATGATCATGAAAACATCATAATGGTAAATGTGTCTTCATCTCAGCAATTTGGAAATACACACACCATAAATAGCACCTCAATGCAAGCCTTCACACCAGAGAAAAGCACAACACTTGGTTTCTAACAGAATATATGTTAATATTTCATATAATTTATTTCCTTCATGATGCTTAAGGAATCCTCATTTCTAAGGACTGGATGTCCAAAACTTAGAAAAAATTTATGAAGCGCAGATGTATCCATATAAGAATACATAGATGAACACTTCCAAAAAGTTATGCAAAATCTAGAACTTGTAAATAGAAATCAATTAAAGCACATGCCAATAAAATAAACAATTGTGATTCAAGATTATATTGTTCTCTTATTATATAGCATAAGAATTCTCCCAAATTAAGTGATAAGATAATAAAAGGTTGAAGAGGTTGTCGAAAATAGGTTGAAGAGGTTGGAAGACTATCTGGGAATAATTGGTGTACAATAGGATGTGGTGTAGTGCAACAGTGCTGACATAAGGAGTTTGGTATCATGGTGTTATAATGATATAGGGACTGCGAAAAGAGGTTTGATGACTAAATTCAATTTATGTAGTGGAAGTAGATTCTAGTTTGGTATACTAAGGCACATGAGCAAAATTCTATACTACCAAGTAGGTGTCAATACTTAGATTTTCATATGGCAGGCAGGCACATAAATATTTTCATGTAGAATAAAGAATTTTAAAATTAGGAGATCCTTACATCATCATGACTTAGTTGTCCAAATTGCTCTGTGATATCCTTAGGAATTGGATCAACATTGACAGAAAAGGCTTCTAAAATAAAGAATAATATAATGTATAAATTGATATAAACATAAGTCAAGAAATAACAACTTATAAAACAACTGCTAAAGAAACTGAAACAATAATAAGGCAATTATGCCTTTATGAAGTCAAGCTTTGTGCCTCTTTTGTATGTCAAAATAAATAATAAGAGAGTTAGCATGACATCCCGTGTATGATAACCATTCACCTAATTAAGCCTAATCTAAAAACTCATGAATATCCTCCAGCTATATTTACATCCCTAAGATCCTAGAAATAAGTTAAAAACACAATTCAAATTGAATTTGAAATAAAATGCACCTCAACACACAAGAAATTTTTGCTATTAATGACAATAAAACAAACATTTCCTGATGCAATCAATTATTTCCCTTTTAATTTAATCAGAGAACAAAGAGGAAGAAGTCATATCTAGTGAGCTCCACTTGTTCATATACACAATGAATGCATTTTCCTCAAAGAATCCAAGATTTAAAAAAATCCTAACAATGTCCTATTAAAAATGAATTTAAAATGCTATACATGTGTTTGAAGCAACCACATTTTTCTTTATTATTTTGATCATTGTCTTCAATTAAAGTAGCTAGCTAGGGATTATGGTGTTCTCTATGGTTAAAACATTGTATACCATAAATTAGGTCATAAACACCTAGAATTCACTCCCTATTACTTAACTTGACATCCTTATAATACTAAAATTTAAAAATATGTAGAGGGAGTTAAGTACATTGATTTGCAAGGCATTTAATAAATCTTGGCAGACCAATAACAACTCCCCGACATCATCGACATTGTATGCTGACTTATATATTGCCTTTAATGTGATAACCATGCCAAAAATCTATAAATGAAAATGTATTAACGATCAATTAGTCTAACATAACTTCTATGCAATTAATTATTTAATGGATCTCCAACAGTTCCAGTAGCAAAATTAAAAGTTAGTTACCTTAATGGCATGTTTATATGGCAAAATTTTGACCTTCCAAATGGCTTTATCATTCAACTTCTCCAAAAGGCTTAAGCGGTCTTATAAGAAATTAAGAGGTCAAACTAAAGAATTAATACTTTATTAAAATGGTTTAACTCTTTGCATTAATTAAATATTTCTAAATTTTGACTCTTAATCTCTAAATTTGGTAGCTATTTATGAGCTAGTGAATTCTTGTTTGAATACTATTTATATTCCCTTTTTCAAGTAACCATCTTCAAGTAGTTCCTTTTTTTCCTTGTCCCAAAAGGAACAAAGTTAATAAAGTAACTTGAGATAAGAATAATATAATCTTGTATCACTAACAAAGGAAAGGAATAGCTTAATCTCTTACCAGTAACAATGTTTTAATAAAAAAAACTAATTAGATTGAAAAAAAAAGGCTCAATTGGCTTAAGACATTTATTAAGAGTTTAATAATTAAATTAAGGAACATATAACCATAATTCCAAATAAGATGGGCAAAGGTTCGATTTTATATATTAGAACACACACACACACACACATGCATGCGTATGTGTGTGTGTGTGTGTTTCGATGAGAAAAAAATAACATAAATAGAAGAGACCAAAAATCATGACAAACAAATACATCTAAACTTGAGCTTTAAGGTGGGGAAAAATTATCAAGTAATTCGTCCATCAATCCCTATGAACCACACTCCAAGATATATCAAGATTGCAACTACAGCCACAATGAACTTCCTTTCATGATCTCCTAAATCTCAACTGCCACACAACCATCAAAGAAGAAAAATAAAAATGAGAGAAGTTGAAACTTTATAATATAATAAAACTCAAATAGTATATAAAAGATTCACTCAAAAAAATAGTGTATCAAATTAAACTTGTCACTCAATTAATAACTTAAGTAAGACTTGAAAACCATATCAACGGGCACCATTATATTAAAGGTATACAAATCAGACTTGCATCTTACATGCACTTGTAGAATCATGTTATTCTAATTGCAAGCTTCAATGTTTCTCTTTTGCATGAATTTCTTTGACCATATCAAACTTCCATGCCATTCCATAATGTGTCAACAAATAAGCAATCAAAAAACGGAAATATTTAAGATCTTTGCACTGAAATATTTAAGTTAAAAACAATCAATTAGTTTTTTTGTTAAAGAAATAGAACAATTTAGAAGACTTAAAACATCAATTTCCTTTGCAAATAGAAAAAAACATATGAACAGAAAATAGAAGAGAAAGGGAGAAAGAAAAATGCAACAAAAATAGAAAAACTGAAAAGAGGAAAAAGTGAAACATTACTCAAGTAAATTGCCAAATTGGTCATTGAATTTGTCTAGCACTCTCAATTTAGTCCCCCATTTGAATGAAATTAACAAAAAGGTTCTTGAAACTTTAGTCACCTAATGGTTGACTCAAATAGTCTCCTAGATTTTTTGTCCAACAGTTGTGATGCAAAGGGATCTACACTATAATTTTGTATCTCCACAGTCATTTTCTCTTATTCATCTTTCCTATATGAATGCTTTGCAACTTTCTTTACTTCATCTCTAACCCCTTATTTTACCAAGAGAAAATTTAAACTTTCATCAATCAAAATGGGATAATTTTACAAAAGGTGGAAAAAGGAAACATAGAATCTGCAAGTGTACTAAAAGAAATCATTGTTTCAATGAAACTATTTCTATGCTTTAAACCCCTCACTCCACTTCCTCCAACAAAAATCATAAAATGAATTTTCAAGACCAAAACATCAAAATGGAAAAACTTAAAACATGAACAAAATCCTTTTTTCGTAAATAATATCCAACATATAGGAACTCACCTACGATTGGACCCTATGACAGCATCGACCTTGGTCATCAACGGCCATTTCCTCAAAGACCTCACCGTCACCAGAGTCATCGACATCGGTGGGTGTGGCCGCCATTGACGATCTCCTATCAATACCAAAAATTGAAACTATAATTATAACAAAAAAGCTCAATTCAAACACAACAAAAACAAACAACAACATTCACCTAGCCCTTAATTCTTCTCAATCTAAAATATATGTCAAATAATTAAACCCTAACAAAATATAGAGAAACATAAAATCAAAACCAAAAGTTATAGACAATTATTGTGATACCATTTATCTATCCCGACATACATATTTATATAATATCATACATGAAAATATAAAATTAATTAAAGAGATTTTATTCAATAAACATAAAAGAGTTCACGTGGATAAAAGGTTCACATCCATATTAATCATCAAATTAAAAATTTATCAAATAAAGGTATGAAAACATCTCCGGGCCAAAATAAGGTCGTTCAATTTTTACAAAAGTAAACAAGTTAAGCAGCAGAATAACATAAAGTAATATGTTCAGAATATTATGCAAATAATATAGAAACTCATGCCTCAATATCATATCCTATTAGAGTGTTGTGTCCCAGCGTTCTCTAGCACGAGGTTCTTTAAAGTCATTCATCTAATCATCTGCTCCCACAAATACAAGGTTCGAGATTATCACATGATATAAACACAAATAACACACCAGAGTGAGTTATCACATTCCTAAACAGATAGAGATAAATGAAAGCACATATATAATATAAGTATAACAAGCTCAACTTAGTACAATTTGCATTATTTTATGACTCATTGTGTAACATCACTTGTCCCAAGGATTTAATCACAAAATCATATTCCACACTTTCACATTAATCATGTGTTCAAAATAACACATCTCAAGTACAACCTAACATCTCACACTCACACAATTCATTACACATCATCACGTGACAAGTCACAATGGTCATTACACAAGTATTATGCAACAGATACACTGAGACTTAATTCTATATGCAATGTGGTACCGTGTCAGTGAAAAACTTAGTCGAGCGTCTAGGAGTACATGACAAAACATACTACACACTAGTAAGTTAGGTCACTCTCACTAGGTAAAATAATAGGGAGACCAGTCAGGGTCATGTTATTTTGAGAGAATGCTTCAACCATGTGGGATTAGCACAAGCTTAAAGGAGTACTCAAACCATATGTATTTACCTCCAAAGACTAGACTCTGAAGAGTCCATCAGGGCATCTCCCTCCTGATTCAGGTTAAACTCAAAAAATTTTACCACGCAAACTCTATCTATGAACTATATAAAACACACGACTCCTTAATTATTCTCAAAATAATCTTAACTTGTCACGCCTCAAAGTGATTAAACTCGTTAGATTCCCACAGTGGATTCCATCACAATACTCGTCGTGCATTAACTCGTAGCCCTTAAAAAGTCTTACAATTGTGCGATTGTACAATTCATAGCTCACAACTCAATGCGTACAATATATCAATACACATGTATCTTACAATTTAACACATACTTAACTTGTCACCTACACACAGTTCATTACATTTTCATAATCCTAAGACAACACGTTATCACGTCTCATGCATCATATACATGCCACACAGTAATAATATTAATATGTAATGTTCATATGATTAAACCCCTCAAAAAATTTCACATAATCATATCAAAATCAAAGGAATCAAAATCATATGTCAAAAACACAAAAACACCAAGAACACTCAATTTTATCAACCAATTTGCATCAAGGCATCAATTGGACTGTCAAACATAACAATCTCGTAATTATAATTGTAAAGGCAGAATTACAATACAGTAAACAACCCAAAATTAATAAACTCCAATTTGATCCTCTAAGGATTCCTATACATGTTCATTCTAACCCAATTACGATAAACTCATCCCTTACCTCTAAGCGGGCTCATGTGTGTAGTCTAGCAGTGATAATGGTGTCTTTAGTGGTTTCCTAAGATTTCTCAAGCTTTTCATCTGGTTACTCTACTAAAATTTCCAAGCGTTAGAGAGAAGGATAAGGGATGTGAGCCTTAATTTCACTATCTTTGTGCGAGGGGATTTTCTCTCTCCACAAACATTATTTCACAATCGCCAACGGTGAAAGTGTGAGAGAATGTGTTTCAAAGGTGGTGTTCAAATTTCAGGACAATCTAACGGTTAAAAACTCCAAAAATGTAATATGTAGAAAAAAGAAAGGGTTTTAGGAGAGGAAGAAGGGAGAACGAATTTGGGGTGAAGACAGGGCATTGAAACATATGGTAAATCTAAAAATTGACCTAATAAATCTTTATTTATAGTTAGGGTACTCTGAGCCTATTATCTACTATATTTTTTTTATTTTATAAAAAGGAATTTTGTTTTACTCTTTCATTAAATAAATAATCAATTAAAACATTCATTTATTTTCTAAAACATCATTTTACTCTATTTATTTTCTAATACTATGAAACTATTATTCTAATTAACAAAAACTTTTTCCCCTCATTTATTTAATTTCTAAAAACTCTATCAATTTTTAAATAAAACTTTTTTATTTATTTTACAAAAAAATGGGATGTTACAGTTACAATTTCATTTTAAAAAAACAAAAAAAAACTAAGAGTCGAAATGCAAACATGACCTTGATGATTGTTTGTTTTATTTCATTTGAGAAATGGTAAGAAACATGCAGAGAAGAGGAAGAATGGAATAACTGAAAGTGAGGGAAAAAAGAGAGAAATGACACTTCGATGATGCACTTTGGGTTTTGTTTTCTGAGATTTGTTTTGTTTTAGACCAGCCCTCTCCTTTAATACTTTTGTTGCGAGCATTTTTTGGAGTTTGTTGATTGCGGTACAATGGCGCGATGAAAAGGGCTTGCGGGAGTAAGAGTTATTGATGGAGAGGGAGTGGGGAGAGGAGGAAGGTGTAGGTCTACAAGGTAGGAAGAAAAGAGAGAAGGGAAGAAAGGAGAAGAAGAACCAAAAAAGAGAAAGAGAGGGAGGAAAGAAAATGGATTTGAAAAGGGAAATTCAAAATTTAATAGGTTAGGACAAAAGATTAAAATTACGTATTTATTCAAAATGGAAAAAGTGTCAAAATTTTGAAAGTGGTTATAAATGTAATTTCATTAGGGATTTGCATTCTTATATTTATTATAGTAGATTTGTAACTAAGTTATTTTGAAGATAATGGTAACTTTGTTTGTTGTATATGATTTTTGGTTTTGTTAATTAGCTACAAAACAATTACGTTGTCTTTTCTTACTCTTAGTTTTGATATGTTGATAGCTATTACGGTTTACCTTCCCACTTTTATATAAACCATGGCTTTGAAACCCAAACCAGATCGACCAGTTTGATCAAGAACTGATCATGTGTCCGGTCCAAAGCTTCTTAAAAATCGGGATGTCCTTAAACCAATTAAAAAATCATTGAACTAGTTGAAAACCAATAAAACCTGATGGATTAATTGGTTTTACCGATTTTTACTTAAAACTGTAATTTTTTTTAAAAAATAATCAAAAATGACGACGTTTTGGTTTATCGTTGGCTGCACATTAAGCCAATAAGCCTTTTTTCCTTTCACAATTTCATGCTCTTTGGTCTAGGTTTTCTCACCATCCCACGAGTCATGAACGAACTTTGCGGCAGTGCCTCACTCTTCGGCAACGTGGTGTTTCCCTCTCTGGCAACACAGCAGCTTCAAGGAAGACAAGCCGCACGAGACATTATGTCTCAACAAGGCCATGTATTCACTACTAAAAAAAAAGCTTTCAACATCGCCCAATTAACATCGGTTATAGCTAAAACCGATGTTAACGAAAGTACGGTGGCATTTTTGTAAATAAGTAGACTTAGTTAACATCGGTTTTGGAAAAACCGATGTTAGTATGCCTTTGTTAACATCGGTTTTGTAAAAACCGATGTTATCGAGTCGATGTTAACATCGGTTTTATTATAACCGATGTTACGTAGTTGATGTTAACATCGGTTATTTTTAAAAAACCGATGTTATCATTATATATTAAAGTTCTGAAATTGCACAACCCGCGCGCTTGAACCCTATCGTTCTTCTTCTTTCTCCTTACGCTTGAACCATATCGTTCTTCTTCTTTCTCCTTGTGTCAAAGTCGCCTGTGCTTCCGTGACTGCAACCACATTGTGGAGATCATGTTTGTGGAGATCGTCTTTGGCACTTATCCATTGAGGTACGTCCTTTCGTTTTAACATTAGGCGTTCGTTGTTTTAACATTAGGCGTTCGTCGTTTTAACCCAGGGCTTTATTGTTGTTTCTCTTTCTGCCTGAGTTCGTGTTTGTCGCAAACTGGGCTGCGCTTCTGTGACTGCAACCACATTGTCGAGTTCGCGTTTGTGGAGTTCGTGTCTGCGCTTCCATCGAAGGTATGTCTCTATTGTATGTTAATGATGAAAATCCATTGTTCAATGGTCTGTCTCTGTTGTGATGTTTCGAAACCCTAGTTAGGCACAAAGGGTTAATCGTAACTGAATGTGTAGTGATTTAGGACCATATGTAACTGCCTTAAGCAGTTATTGTAGAATAAATTATGGAGTAACAACAGGGGGGTTAGGCAGTTTTTAGTGGGTTTTCAGGAAGGGAGACATGAGGCTGTCAAATTTACATAGAGGGTTTCAGGGACAAAGCTTTGATTTACACAGAGGGTTTCAGGGAAAAAGCTTTGATTTACATATTGAATTTCATCCAAATTTTTGACAAGTCATTGTTACTTCCATGAATATTGATATTGTATCATGCTTAATTATATGCATTTGCTTATTCTGATCATTGTGTGTTGTGTGATTATTTCTTCCATGCAGGTACATGATTCCTATTTGTTGTGAGAGTGAAATGATGGGCAGCAGCACCAACTGAGGTGAGTTTATATTTCCTTTTTTTTTGTCTTTATCTTTGTTAGTTTGTTATATAGTTTTTATTTTATATGTTTGAGTTTTAAATGTGTAAAAAATAGAAATAGAAAGGTCTGCTGATTGCATAGGAATTCCTTGCTATTTCATGGCATTCCTTTTGAACCTCAAAAGGTGCTTATGATGGCCTTTGGTTAAATTTCTGATTATATGTATTGGGGTCCTTGTGCTGGGTTATTGTTGGGTTTGTTTTGCTTTTTGGAAGGTGGCACTTTTGTGTCTTGTATCTTTTATTTTCAGTACCTGTGGTACTATTCTGTTTAATATTATTTTTTTCAACTGCAAAGATAATTTATATTGATAATTAGTAGTGGTACTACATATTACAAAGAGACATTTATTTTTGCACAGCAAAAATCAATATATTATATATGAAATTGAGTACTAGGTGTACTGAAGATACAAAGTTAAAAAGCAAGACAATTACAGTCTGCATCCCATTAGGAGAGACCGAATATAGCCCACAAAAATACAAACCCATCCCCTCTAAGAAAGAACATCCTTTAGATTGGTTGACCAGAAATTAAAGTGCATTTGGAAGTCCTTCTCCACACATTTTATCCAGGACCAGGTGTGGAACAAGGCATCATCCATGACCTTTTCAGGAGTGAACGGCTGGTTCTTGAATATCTTGGCATTTCTATGGTACCAAATGGAGAAGGACAGGGCTAGCCATAGAAATTCCCATCTTTTGTTGGTACTATCTTTGCTATTCCACTGGGTGAATTGTAAAAAATGATTCTTTGGATCTATGGAATAGGAACCCACTCTATTAACCCATCTCATTGTCTCCCACCAAAGACTCCTAGTCTTTTCACAGTTGATCTCCAATTCCAAACTGCAGATTTGATCTCCAATTCATTAAATCTGGACACAACGCTTTCTTTGTCTCTTAGATCCAGAGAGGAGAAGTAAACACCATCCAGTGTTGGCCTGTTAGAACAATCCTCCAAAAATCTGTCTTTGAAATAAAGGACAATTGCATTTTTAACCCTGCAAGGTTCATGAATCCACACACCATCCATGAAAATACCTGGAATAGCATTTTTTCTTCTTCTATGATTGATCAATCTGTGAAAATAAGTAGAGTTTTTGTCCCCTTCTTTTAGCCACTTAATTCTAGTCTTTTGTCTCAACATAGATTCATATGCATAAGCTGCCTCCCACAATTGAACTTGAAGAGATTTCTTAAGAGTGACTTCCACTTGGGATAGAGGTCTGTCATTTAGAACATTCTCCAAAGCATTTAGCTCCTTTTTAATCATAGTAACTTTTCTAGCATTAGCTTCACCATTTGTTAAGCTCCACTGCTTTATGCACTGTTTGAGGAGTTTTATTTTATGGTTCAGAACATATCCTCCCCATCCTGGAGGATGATAATTGCCCCACTGCTGCTGAACAGGCATGTTGCAGTTTTATTTTATGGTTCAGAACATTTCAAACTTTACAGTGACTGGGTAATTAGGTTAATGGGTGGACAGGCAGGTTGCAGTTTTACTAATTCTGTTGCTATCCATGTGGTGGTATTAAGATGGGCACTATTATTGTCTATAATTGAAATATAGTGTAATTGTTTTTTTTTCTTCTTAAAATTTGAACCGGCGCTATCATTCTTTGAATGCCATCATCTACCTTTAATGATTCACATCTAAATTGGTCCATGTTTAATTAAATTAATTAGTTATTGCTTTAGTTTGACTGGATAGAAGTATGATATGTATTCTTAAAAAATTGTCAATGAGCTGTTTGATAGAATGACTTAAAAAGGCTTTAAATACACTCTCAGTATAATGTGTTTTGAGAGTCAATTTATCACCATGAAGTGAGAGTCATATTGTTCATAAAAGGCTTTAAATACACTGTGGCTAATTTCTGTATGGTTTTTTTTAGGGCTATCATTTACTACTGCTAATTGGCGTTGCTGCGGAAGCGGTTTGATTATATCTTTGAAGCCTCAAAGTCAGGTATTTATATCTTAGATTGGAAAACTAA
The DNA here is from genome assembly GCF_004193775.1 of Glycine soja. Lineage (NCBI taxonomy): Eukaryota > Viridiplantae > Streptophyta > Magnoliopsida > Fabales > Fabaceae > Glycine > Glycine soja. The sequence continues at coordinate 35,066,912 of NC_041010.1, forward strand.
TTTGAAATTGTTGTTGTATGCATTACTGGTATATTTGTAACTTATGCTATGCCTGTCTACATGACCTTTGTTTCATTGGACTGATATCTTTGAAGTATTTACTGTGATTTAAACTGTGTCTATATATATGTTGTGACTGCCACTGCCCTTCTGTCTCTTTTGTATTATCTTTTTTTTATCAGCAAAATTATAATTTGTATTAATTTTTTTTTGCACAGCAAAAATATGATAATATTAATAGGGTCAGTACTAGATGTACTGAAATATAACAAAATATACAAGGCAGAAATCTGCCATCCCCATCTACATAAGATAAAACCACAATAGGTGGTTACCCAAGCAACAAAAAACCCCTAAGACATTTCCTCCTTTAAGCAAGTAGACCACTGATTAAAGTGTGTGTGAAAGTCTTTCTCCATGCAGTTGATCCAAGACCAAGTGTGAAATAAAGCTGAAGCAGTGACTTTTTCGGTGCAGAAATTCTGGTTATTAAACACCAAGGCATTTCTATGCTTCCAAATAGTCATGGATAGAGCTATCCATAGAGCTTTCCACCGATTGTCTACCTTGTTGTTTCCACTCCATTGAGAGAATTGCAGGAAGTGGCAATTGGGTTGAAGAGGGAAAGGACCCATCCTATTAACCCATCTCAAAATCTCCCACCAAAGAACACAAGTTTTCCTGCAAGAATACATAATATGGTCAACAGTTTCCTCTTCCTGATCACAAAGAAGGCAATTGTAAGAGGGCAGCTCGACATGCCTCCTCCTTAGATTATCCCTAGTAGGTAGTCTATTCTTGAAGATTCTCCAAGAGAAAGCAGATGCTCTTGGGGGAATTTGCAATTTCCAAATGGTCTTATAGTTGCTGTCTTTAGAATTAGAGCTGGCCTCAGCCTTAAGGAGGTTGTAAGCTGACTTTGTGGAGTAATAACCAGCAGGATCAGCCCCCCAACTGAGGAAATCCCGAGTTAAAGGTTGAATTTGGATACCCTCAATGTTAGCCATGAATGCTGCTAAGGTGTCAATTTCGTGGTCAAAGAAATGCCTCCTCCATTGTATCTTCCACTCCCAATTACTACCAGATAAGATGCCCATAGAGTTGATATTCTGATTTTGCTGAGTACTCACTTGAAATAGAGTTGGGTACTTTTCTTGAAGACTTAGATCATCCTCTTCCCTCCACTTGTCTTTCCAGAACTTGATTGTGTTCCCATCACCTAACTTCCACTTCAAATTATTGGAGATGCAGTTTCTATGGTGCGGTTGGAAAACATTTTTCAAATCCTTCCACCAAGGAGAATAGTCTGCTTTGTTTCTGCCACAGCAAAGAGTATTCCACCCTCCATATTTGGACATTAATATTCTGGCCCAAAGCTGATCCTGATTATTTGCCAAGTCACAGCCCCATTTACCAAGCAAGGCTTCATTAAACTTAGCCAAGTCTTTAATCCCAAGACCCCCTCTGTTCTTGGGAAGGCAAATAGTATCCCAATTTACCCAAGCAATCTTAGCCACTTCAGAATCTCCTCCCCAAAGAAAATTTCTCTGGATTGAGACTAGCTTGTGCACTACTTTTTTAGGGACTCTAAAGAAGGACAACATGTAGATGGGAAGAGCTGTTAAAACAGAATTAATGACAGTTATCCTTCCTCCCATGGATAGGCTTTTCTGCTTCCATTTGCTAAGTTTGAACTCAAACTATCATTCCTGCAAGGATTTCTTTAAATCCACCTCAGCTTGAGATAGAATTCCAGTACTGCTACCAGCTTCCAAGTCATTCAGCTCCTTCTTTAAATTCTGAATTTTAGAAGCATTGATAACACCATTTTGCAAGCTCCACTGTCTGATGCATCCCTTAATGAACTTCAGTTTCAGCTTTAAAGCATATCCACCCCAACCACTAGGATGATAGTTGCCCCATCTATGAGACACCATTTTATGAAAATCTTTGTCCTTCAACCACCAGTCCATTACTTTGAAAGGTCTAGGCCCCCAATCCACTGTTGTAGACCTCAAGAGGATGGGGCAATGGTCAGAGAAATCTCTATTAAGCACAAATTGGGTAGAATCTGGCCATAGGGATAGCCATTCATCAGATAGAAAATGGGCACTGTACCTCATTTAATTATCACAACCTGCCGCCTTCTAAGATTCATCCTAGTTGGAAGTCTGTCCCTAATTAGCCTCCAAGCAAAAACCAGTGATTTACTTGGTATTTTGAGCTTCCAAATGTCCACAAAGTCCAAATTCTGATTAGCTCCCATCTGTGCTTCCCATATCAAGTCATATCCGCTTTTTGTTGAGTAGTATCCAGTTTGATCATGCTTCCTGCTGCACCTATCCTCCGTATTTGGCTGAATCTGCTGCTGTGATAGTTCTCCAAGGAAATTATCTGCCATTTGAATTTCACTATCAAAAAGAGCCCTCCTCCAAGATAGCTTCCACTCCCATCCGTCGTTGGTGTTATTCCCCATATTCATAATAATTTGTTTCTGTTGATCAGAAATTCGGTACAGTAGTAGCAACATCCTGTATGCACAAGTGTCTGCTGTGTCTTGGGGCAGGTTCTTCAACACACACACAGACACACACACACAGAAACACACCCACACACACAAACACACACACAGGTTCTTCAACACACACACAGACACACACACACAGAAACACACCCACACACACACACACACACACACACACACACACACACACACACACACACACACACACACACACACACACACACACACACACACACACACACACACACACACCCACACACACAAACACACACACAGGTTCTTCAACACACACACAGACACACACACACAGAAACACACCCACACACACACACACACACACACACACACACACACACACACACACACACACACACACACACACACACACACACACACACACACACACACACACACACACACACACACACACACACACACACACACACACACACACACACACACACACACACACACACACACACACACACACACACACACACACACACACACACACACACACACACACACACACACACACACACACACACACACACACACACACACACACACACACACACACACACACACACACACACACACACACACACACACACACACACACACACACACACACACACACACACACACACACACACACACACACACACACACACACACACACACACACACAGACAGAAACATAGACACACAAAAACACAGACACACACACACACAGCCACACACCCACACACACACACACAGCCATACACACACACACATAGACAGAAACATAGACACACAAAAACACAGACACACACACACAGCCACACACCCACACACACACACACAGCCACAGCCACACACACACACAGAAACACACACACACACACACACACAGAAACAGACACACACACACACACACACACACACAACCATAACACACACACACACACACAGAAACACACACACACACACAGCCAGAAACCCACACACACACACACAGCCATATACATACACACACACAGAAATAGACACACACACACACAGACCCTCATTAGCCCTGTCAGTCCTTCAGCCACTAAGTCAAAGAGTAATGGAGCCAAAGGGTCTCCTTGTCTCAACCCTCATGATACACACAGATCCTCATGATACACACATATACCCAACTACAATAGTAAACCATAAGCACCCTTCAAACCCAGCATTTGAAATTAGTTACATAAACAATTGTTGATGTCTATATTTGTCTGTAATTGAATTTGACCTTTTGTATGTTCTTGTATGTGATCAGTGTAATTTGCTATATAAACAATTGTTGTTCATGGTGAGTGAACCTTAGATTCCCGTTTGAGACTGAATGCAATGACTCTTGCGGACAGTTTGCATTAGCCATTGTATTTAGTCTTGAATTGTCCGTTTGGATAGTTTGGGGAGACTGGTATTTTTATGTTAGATTAATTCGTGAAGGTTATTATTATTTTCATTAATTTGATTAAATTTCGGTTCACTGCATTTCAAGTTGTTCTTCGAGTGCATACTTGATTATCGGGAAATTCATTTGACCGATGTCATGTCGTGTACTTGGAGACCAATGCGAAATGCTGCCGAAATTTAGTCAAATTTTTGTAAATAATGGTAACCTTGACGATTGAAGCTAACATAAAAGACATTTTTCCTAAATGGGATAGGGCCACACCTATAAATAAAAAAGTGAGATTTTCATGCATGGAATTGCGTAGATGGATCGAAGTTGGATGAATGCAAGTCGCATGAGCCCATAATATGAGGATGGTGTCGAACAGTTCTTGCAATTTGCTTCAGAAAGAGGTCGACTGAATGAAGAAGGAAAATATTATTGTCCTTGCATCAACTGTTTGAATGGAAGATGACAATTACTCGATGACATACGGGACCATCTATTGTGTGATGGGATTAAGAAGAATTACACGACGTGGATATGGCATGGTGAAGTGACAGACATGCAGAGTGAGTACCAATCTGAATCGTTTGATGTAGAAATGGGAGATCGGTTAGAGGACATGATTCGTGACCTTGGACAGGAGTCTTTCCAGCAAGCACACGCCCCTGTGTATGAAGGATTGCAGAGTGATTCTAAGAAGCCTTTGTATGCAGGGTGCAAGAATTCCTTAACCCTGTTGTCTGCTGTGTTAAGTCTGGTTAATGTGAAGGCCAGGTATGGGTGGAGTGACAAAAGTTTCACCTCACTGCTTGAGGTAGTGCACAATCTGCTTCCAGAGGACAACACATTGCCTAAAAGTTACTATAAGGCGAAGAAGATATTGTGTCCCATGGGTATGGAGTATCAGAAGATTCATGCTTGCCCCAATGATTGCATATTGTACAGGCATGAATTCCAAGAAATGTCTAAATGCCCTGTCTATGGGACTTCACGGTACAAAGCGAAGGATGAAGAGGAAAGCAATTCTGATGAAAACTGCAACAAGGCCCCCCCAGCGAAGGTTTTGTGGTATCCTCCAATCATTCCAAGGTTTAAGCGTCTGTTTGCTAACGAGGACGACGCAAAAGACCTTGCATGGCATGCAAATGGAAGGATTTCTGATGGAATGGTCTGTCATCCGGCTGATTGCTCCCAGTGGAAGAAGATTGATGGTTTGTATCCGGATTTCAGGAATGAGCCAAGAAATCTTAGACTTGGACTAGCCAGTGATGGAATGAATCCATATGGCACCTTAAGCACTCAACACAGTTCATGGCCAGTTCTGCTAGTAATTTACAATTTGCCTCCTTGGTTGTGCATGAAGCGAAAATATATGATGTTGTGTATGATGATATCGGCCCAAGACAGCCAGGAAATGACATTGACGTTTATCTAAGTCCGTTGGTTGAAGATCTGAGAAAGTTGTGGGACAAGGGGGTTGTAGTGTTTGATGCGTTTTGCAAGGAGACGTTTGAAATGCGTGCAATGCTTTTTTGTACCATTAATGACTTTCTAGTATATGGAAATCTCAGCGGTTACAGTGTTAAGGGTCATCATGCATGCCCCATTTGTGAAGAAAATACAAGTTACATACAACTGAAACATGGGAGAAAAACAGTCTACAGTAGGCATCGCCGCTTTCTAACACCCAATCATCCTTACAGACAACTGAGAAAAGCTTTTAATGGAAGTCAAGAGCATGATATTGCGCCGATACCGTTGACTGGTGAGCAGGTATATCAGCGGGTTCAACACCTGAACACTGTATTTGGGAAGACCCAAAAGAAGGATAAAAGTCAGAGTTGCATATGGAAGAAGAGGTCCATTTTCTTTGATCTTCCGTACTGGTGTGATCTTGACGTTAGACATTGTATTGATGTTATGCATGTGGAGAAAAATGTTTGTGACAGTGTGATTGGGACGCTCCTTAACATTCAAGGCAAGACGAAGGATGGCTTGAATACCCGTCAAGATCTAGCTGATATGGGTATAAGATCACAGTTGCATCCAAGGTCTGATGGGAAGAAAATTTACTTGCCCCCAGCCTGCCATACTTTGTCCAAGAAGGAGAAGATAAGTTTTTGTCAGTGTCTTCGTCAGGTGAAGGTTCCACAAGGATACTCTTCAAATATTAAGAGCCTTGTGAAGTTGAAGGAGCTTAAGCTTGTAGGGTTAAAGTCTCACGATTGTCACGTGCTCATGCAACAATTGTTAGCCGTGACTATACGAGACATCTTGCCAAACAAAGTCAGGTTCACCATAACTCGCCTGTGCTTTTTCTTCCATGCTATATGTAGCAAAGTGATTGATCCAGTAATGTTTGATGAGTTGGAAAATGAGGCCGCAATTATACTGTGCCAGTTGGAGATGTATTTTCCCCCTGCTTTCTTTGACATCATGATTCACTTGATTGTGCATCTGGTCAAAGAAATCAAATGTTGTAGTCCTGTTTATCTACGGTGGATGTACCCGGTTGAGCGATACATGAAGATCTTAAAAGGGTATACAAAGAATCTATATCGTCCGGAAGCATCTATTGTTGAGAGGTACATTGCAGAAGAAGCCATTGAATTTTGTTCAGAATACTTAGAGAAGGCTAAAGCTGTTGGGCTTCCTGAGTGTCGACATGATGACAGAGTGGGTGGTAAGGGTTCAAGAGGATTGCAGGTGATCACTCCAAGTGTAGAAGATTTGTTACAAGCTCACTTGTATGTCTTGAACAACAGTAATGAAGTTTTGCCATACATAGTTAAGCATGAAGCTTTAGTCAAACAGAATAATCCGAAAATGTCAAAGAATTGGGCGTTGAAAAAGCATAACAAAACTTTCTGTGATTGGTTTAAAGATACAATCTTTGCAGATGAGAATGCTTCAGAAACATTAAGAAAACTAGCAGATGGGCCTAAAAGAAATGTTATAACCTGGCAAGGATACGACATAAACAGGTATTCATTTTACACAAAAGCACAAGATGACAAAGGTACAATGCAGAACAGCGGGGTCACCCTAAGGGCTGAATCTCAACACTTTGCAAGTGTCAATGACGCCAATCCCTATGTAGCTTCCATCCCTTACTTTGGGTTCATTGGTGAAATTTGGGAGCTTAATTATGTGAAATTTACAGTATGTGTTTTCAAATGTAAATGGGTTGACAGCAACACCGGTGTGCGCACCGATGATATAGGATTTACCCTGGTAGATCTAAAGAAACTTGGTTACCACAATGACCCTTTCATCATGGCAGAACAAGCTAGACAAGTATTTTACGTGCAAGACCCTTGTGATGAAAGGTGGTGCGTGGTTCTGCAGGGCAAAACAGTTGGTGTTAATGTAGAAGATGATGATTCATACATGGACACCTATGTTAGTCCTTTGATCGCTCAAATCACTGGTAACGTTGTTGGAGAAGAAGAAGCTGACGACGTTCATGCAAATCGAAATGATCATGATGAAGGAGAATTGATTAACATCGGCTAATGTAATTTTCTGCAGAGACAGAGGTCACCAAACCTAGTAAGTGACAACTACATTTTTCTCTTATTGAGGCATTGGTTTTTTGTTTCAATTTGCCTCCTTAGGACTTCATCCAGCTCATGTTTGTCGCCAGTTTCATCATCCACCACCCTTTTCTTCTCTGGCTTCTCACGTTCATTGTTGTTAAACCCATATTTATGCTCTCTTCCCTTCATGTCTTGTTTTATCACAACTTTATTTGAATCTCCCATCTTCAGCATAGTTGAATCTCCTGTCTCATTGTCCAATGACACACTTTGATGGCCTGTATCTCTTTTCTTCGTATGTTCTAGTGCTTCAGCTTCAGAATGCATAAAACAATCAGAATTTTCCAGTGATCACCAAAGGCTTCTGCATCAGCATTGACACTCTCCACCCTCTTTGGCTTATGCTTCTGTGTTTTCTTCCGTGCCTCCTCGTTATAAATCTCAGCTTTATTCGAGGTTGCACTAGAACAATCACCACCAACCTGTGCTTCTTCCTCGTCTATCAGGTCAATATCTTTCCTTTCAACTTTTGTTTTGTAAATTACAGTGTAGTTTTCAAAAGCAAAGGTGAAACGAAAGATATTGAACTAGTAGAGGAGGAACATGCACGGATTGGTGTTGATCCTTCTAGTGGGACCTCCAATAAATCTGAGAATTATAAGGAGGAAGCATGGAAGAAAACACAGAAGCATAAACCAAAGAGGGTGGAGAGTGTCAACGCTGATGCAGAAGCCTTTGGTGATGACTGGAAAATTCTGATTGCTCTATACATTGTGAAGCTGAAGTAGTAGAACATATGAAGAAAAGTGATACAGGCCATCAAAATGTGGCATTGGACAATAAGACAGGAGATTCAACTATGCTGAAGATGGGAGATTCAGCTAAAGTTGTGATAAAACAAGACATGAAGGGAAGAAGGCATAAATATGGGTTTAACAACAATGAACGTGAGAAGGCACAGAAGAAAAGGGTGGTGGATGATGAAACTGCCGACAAACATCAGCTGGATGAAGTCCTATGAAGATCCTCCTCATTCTCAAAGAGGGGAACGAGCAACAATTTGAAGGTTGTATATTCAGGAACTAAAGAATTCAAAATAGCTAGTAATAAGAAGGATTTGTTTTTGGAATTTTCTGAGCACCAAGAGCGGCTACGCAAGAAGTTTGCACTTGAGGAGGGAAGGATATTTGCAGCTAATGAACAAGTTTCTTAACTATTTGTCCTTAAGATTTTACTATTTCTTTTTGCTAATATGTAAATATAAATGGTATAAGGGTATGGCGTAAAAACATGGTCTATATTTACTTCTAAGATTGTTAGGGGTAAAAATGACCATGTCCCTATGGCATAACCTTATATTATTTATATTTACATATAAGAAAAAAAAACAGTAAAATCTGAAGGACAAATAGTTAAGAAAGTTGTTCATTAGCTGCAAATATCCTTCCCTCCTCGAGTGCAAGCTTCTTGCGTAGCCGCTCTTGGTGCTCAGAAAATCCCAAAAACAAATCCCTCTTATTACTAGCTATTTTGAATTCTTTAGTTCCTGAATGTACAACCTTCAAATTGTTGCTCGTTCCCCTCTTTCTTTTCTGCAAAAAAGAAAATCAAATGCTGTCAAAACATGGATGAAGTCCTAAGAAAATCAATATCAAAGAAAACATGGATGAAATCACAATTAAAAAGCACAACTACCTATCTTTCAGAGTCCTTTGGTTAATTTGTCTTGTCTCCTTATGTGGTGGGGTTTTGTTTAATAATCTTATACTTTTGCCTTCCACAAAAAACTTATCACTAATCCTCTTTTCATTAATCCAATTTTGTATGTTATTGTATAAAAGATCATGGGTTCTCCACCTGCCTCCACTACTCCTCCTCCTCCTCCTTCTCCTCCTCCTCCTACTCCGGACGCATCGGCTTCGACGTCTACCGTGAAGCGGACACGCAAAGCCTCACGCCTACGATCATTGTCCACTAGACCACCTGGTGTTGAAAGACCAGTGGTGCATGTTGATCCTGCTAAAGGAAAGGCCGACGGTCCCCACAAGAAGAAATTAAGAACATATTTGGGGATTGTGGCACGTGATAAGGTGGACATCACCTACGAGAACTGGAAGGAGGTCCCTACTGCTCAGAAGGACTTGATTTGGGAGGATATTCAGGTATTTCTCTTTTCTTATTTGATTGTGTGTAATTAATAGCCAAAAAATTTCATTATTGTAACAAATAAACTTTGTTTCATGTTGTCAGGCGGAATTTGATATCCCAGAGGCTTCTGACAGTAGGACGAAAAAGGAAGTTATTACAGACCATGGGGGAGAGATGGAGGCAGTTTAAATCAGACCTCACGAGGAAATGAGCCCTTGCAGCCGATCAGGACGGTGTCGAGGACACTGTCTGTGACAAATACGGCATCAGTAAGGAAAAGTGGGCCCAGTTTTGCCAGACTCGCAGAGACCCTTCTTGGGAGGTATGTTCCTTTGCCATTTAAGTTGTTTTTCATATTAAACATGATGTTGTTATACTTCATTCTACCCATTTCAAACATTATTGTTTAATTTTTTCAGGATGTGCGCATGAAGGCACAGACCATCCAGAAGCAGAATACTGCCCCCCACATTTTGTCTCGTGGGGGTTATGATTATTTGGAGCAGAAGCTCCTGGCTGAGAAGACCAAGAAGAAGATGCTGGAAGCTGCACAGTCAGGAAGCGTTGATTGCGTCATCGACCCTCCATCCCCGGTCAGACGCCACGTGAAGTGGAAGATGGCCCACACGAAGAAGACAGGGGAGATGACGACTGAGGCCGCAAAGGAAATCGCTGAGAAGATTGTAAGTCATGTTCAACTAACCATTACAATTATGTTTGAATATTTTGAGAATGCCATGACCACTGTGTGTTTTCTGTGCAGGATTCGTTTGAGGAGCAGGCCACACAGGGATTGTTCGTCCCCCATGGACATCAGGATGTTCTGGCCGCTGCTATTGGACGTCCAGAGCACCCTGGATGTGTCCGTGGTACTGGAGCCGGTGTCACCATCAAGCAATACTTTGGATCGGCTCCACGGACGTCCCGCAGCGCTTCCTCCCTGCCTCTTGACGAATTACACCAGTTGACTCAGCAGATCAGGGACCAGCTAGAGGTGTCCATCACAGAGAAAGTGATGAGGCAGGTCATGGCATCCTTCAGCCACCTTCAGTCGCAGATGCAATCTCAGGGACTTGCAGTGCCTCCTGAGCCTCTGGTTGGTCCTGGTCCCTCCGGTCCTCGAGTGAGCACAAAGGAGAGTTGTGTTGATCCCTCGGGAAACGATCCTGAGACCAGTGACTCTGACAGGTGCGGCTTGTACATAGAAGCAGATCATGCCCGCCTGGTTGCCATCGGGAGAGTTTATGAGGGATCCACTATTGTTCATAACACTCCTTTGTTGCCTGGCCAAGTAAAGGTGAGTGTGGAGGAGGTTAGAGATGCAGATGCTCCAGTTCCTGTACCCACCGATGAGGTTTCCTTAGTGGGGCAGGCACTTCACACCTTCCTTGCTTGGCCGACACATCTGGTCAAGTCTTTATCACAGCAGGTACTTATTGTCCTTACTATATGTTTCTTCTTTTCAAATTAGGCTATTTAACTTTGTTTCATGAACAGGTAGTTGTGTCTCCGCCAAAACCACCTCCGAAGCCCGATCCGGAGGTCGATGATCCGCTTTATCTGATGACATTGACCATCCCAGAGCTTTTCTTGAGGCCTTATCAGGTTATATGGGATGCCACCGTGTTCGGGGTCGTTAATCCAGATTTCCCCCTGTACATAAAGCACGAAGACCTCTCCGAAATCGTACACGATGGTCAATGTCTCAGCATATCAGTGTTACAGTTGTGGATTCTGTAAGTCTTTATATAAAAGGCTTTTATTTACCTAAGTTATGGCTTTCAATTCATAAATATTTAACTTTGACTTAACATAAACAGGCATCTCACTGAAACATGTATGCGAGCGGGGAATTCTGATATCTATGGATTCCTCGAGCCTCAGTCCATTCAGAGGTCTGGGCAATCGCAGTTTGAATCTGAAAGTTACATAAAGAGTTGGATGCAGAGTTCACAACGCGATGTGTATCTTGGAGCCTACCTAAATGGGTAAGTCACAAAATAACAAAATTTAATTAATGTTTACTAATGTACTAACCCATTTTAGGTTCCACTGTAGCGGACACTGGCAGATGGTGGTCATCCTGCCCAAGGAACACTTAGTTGTCTGGTTTTGTTCATTGCATAATAGGCCAGACAACTACCTTAAGGGGATTATTAATAGGTTAGTGTTGTTTTCAATACATTTGCATTGTAATACCTCAACGTACAACACCAGTTTTTAATTGTTACTCATATGGAACAGTGCTATCAAGGGTCTTGATGATGCTCCACAGCCTAAATCAAAGGCTCCTGCTAGGTGGATTGTCGTCAAGGTACGTCATTTACATAAAACTTCTACTTATATATATTTATTTATGTGTCTGTACACTAGTTGTTTAATTAATATCCAAATTTCATTATGTATTTAGTGTAATAGACAAAAAGGAACTACTGAGTGCGGCTACTATGTCATGCACTGGATGTCCACCATCATTTTAGGAACTTTTAGAAATAATTGGGAAGCGGTAAGTTTATTTCAAAGAAAATCGATTTATTTATAATTTGTATTACATTATTAACTTAATATGATTTATTTAATCATGCAGTATTTTAACGACCCTAGACCATTGGAGCCTGAGAGATTAAAAGCATTGCGGATCCAGTGGGCACAGTTTTATCTCCGAATTAGAGATCAGGCCTAGGATTTAGGGACATTTTTTAACATTTTTGACATTTTTTACATTTTCTATGTAACGTGAACATTGAATTCATTTGTTGATAGTTCTTTATAATATATAAATCAATTATTTGATGTTTATTATCATTAAAACTGCTTGAAAGCAGAATAAAATGTTTATTTGCTGTGAATTGGGTCTCCTGAAATTGCATTTGACAGGTACAATTTTGGGTTTATTGTAAAAACAGAAAGTATATATAAAAAAAAATATTTGAAAACAACATCGGTTATTAACAAAAACCAATGTTAATATCATAACCAACATCAGTTATAATAGAAAACCGATGTTAACGTTTGTATATTAACATCGGTTTTTTGTGTATAACCGATGTCAGCGTTTCTATTTTAACATCGGTTATCTGTAGAAAATCGATGTTAACTAGTGTACATTAACATCGGTTAATTATAAATAACCGATGTGAATATTTGAATATTAACATCGGTTATTTATAATTAATCGATGTTATACACAAAGAACTACACCAAATAAGTGTATGCATCATCAACGTTGACATCGGTTTTCTAGCAAAACCGATGTTAAGGGCATATATTAACATCGGTTTTTCTAGAAAATCGATGTTAAACTAACATATTTACATCGGTTTTACTGGAAAATCGATGTCAACGTTCATCATGCCTACACTTTTTTTGCTGTTGTTCATTGTGTTTAACATCGGGTATTTGGAGAACCGATGTTGTCATATGTATGTTAACATCGGTTCTCCAAAACCGATGTTAACATTCATACATTCAACATCGTCACTTTCAACATCGGTTGTAGAACCGATGTAGAATGTTCTAAATAACCGATGTTGAAAGTGTATTTTCTAGTAGTGATTTTTTTGTTCTTTCATGAATCTCTTCAAGGTACTTTTTGAATGAGGGCTTTCTTTTTGCCAATTTTTACTTTTTATCTCTGTTGATAGAATCAACACTGATTGCAAGGGTGGGTAGCCAAAGCAAAGCAACTATGTTATCTCTATTCGACCCAATTATAGAGAAATGAGCTTTCACCCCTTGTGTGTGTAATCGTCCTTCATAACCAAATCCATTGTCTTATGCAAAATACTCCCTAGCTAGTTTGCATTTTCAATCCCTATGACAACTTAATCGTCCTTCATAACTTGTTGTTCCCTTTATGTGAAGATGTTAGTGTTCATTTTTAGATCACTAGAGTATTAAACAAATTAGCAATTTAAAAATTAGAGCCATATCCTTCTATTGGAAAAGTTGTAGTTAAGTTACTACTCTATAATCAACTCAAAAGAATAGGCTATAGTCAACAGAGATTTTGTTAAAACTAATTTTTTTTTAAATGAAAGAAATAAACTCAAAATAAGTTAAAATATTTTCAACTACATATTATTCGAAAACTCTTTAATTTAAGCACTATATCCTATTAATAAGGATAGTATACACAAATAAGTCACAAGTTAATGCAATGGTGCTTCTATGAAGATTATCTAACAATGATCTCAAGTTAATCTATTCCAAATTTCAACATACATATCACAACAATGTTAGATTATCAACAAAGAAACAATGAGAGAGGAAAACAAATCTATGACAATACTTAAGCTCATATAGTTGTGAATAAAGTTCAATATTATAAGATTCATATATTTAATCAAACCTACCAGTATTTCTCACATGTCATCCACTATTATGTATCCATAATTGTTGGCTCATTATTTTCTTCTTCTTTAGTTTAGGAAAATATAAAAGCCACACCACACACATCTTAATCTAGGATTTAGTAATTTAGGTTTATTAAAAACTTTTAGGATTTAATAAAAAGAGACATCAACTTTAATTTGCTCTAAAAAGAAAAGAGGCGGGACTTGTGAGAGATAATTCATAATTCAGTTAAAACTTGGAATTTCTGAATGTATTTAGATTTCTGAATTTTTTAATAGTACTTTTAGAGTTTTATTTCTAATTGTATTTCTGAATGTATTTAGAATTTTAGATTTGATACTTGAATGTGTTTGAGTCTGAGCAAAAAGTCAAAAACAAAAGGAGATCCATAATAATGCCACATTAGTGTCTGACTCTACAAAAAGCATGAAATAAAATCCTTTTTCTATTTAGAATATAATGGTTGTTTTTGCTACATAAAGCATGAAAAAAGAATCCTTTTCCCTCTTGTTTTTGCTCAAATTTTAGATTTTAACTCCTCTTAATGATTTTTGAATGTGTTTGAAATACACACTTTACAATTGGTTATTTCTGAATGTATTTACTATTTGCTATTTAGATTTCTAAATGTATTTAGATTTGGTATTTGGAATTTCTGAATGTGCTTTTTGTGGTGTAGGGCCCAAGTGTGAATGCTCATTCAGATGATAATAATCCCAATAATGTGTCATCTGAAAAGAAATCTACAGAAGATTCATGTGCATTTCGTGGGAAATCTGATCCCGCATGGGGCATTTTACATATAAAAAAGAGGGAAAAACTAATGTGTACACTTGTATGCATTGTGTTTAGTCTTTTAGAGGAGGTGGCTTATACATAATGAAACTACATCTTGCGGGCATACCGGGTGAAATAGCTCCTTGCAAAAAAGTCTTTCATGATATTAGTCACCAAATGTAGCAACTAATTAAATAAATCAAAGACAAAAATAAGAGGGTTTAACTAGAAGATGCATACAAAGATGACACTATTGAAGATGAAGTACAAGAAGTCCAACCTTCCACAAATGTGGGTAAGAGTAAGACACCCTTAACTACTCAAAACAGAGGAAAAAAGAAAGCCATTGTTGAAGCTAGTAGTTATTTTGCTACAAGGACTACTCCTGGCTCCCAAGTAGGTATGAAAATGTATTCACAACTAAGGAAGCAAAATGCAAAGCTAGCATGGCATGTGCTTGATGGATGTATGATGCTTGCATCCCACTTAATGCAATACATTCACCATACTATGCACTTATTTTAGATGCAATTAGTGCTATTGGTCCAGGTTTTAAAGGTCCATCTTATCATGATTTAAGAATTATCCTGTTGGGAAATTGCAAGAGAGAGTGTTAATTAGTTGTGGAAGGTTATCAAGCAAATTGGGCTAACGGTGGATTCACAATTATGGCTGGACTAATCAAAGACAAAGAACTTTGATTAACTTTCTAGTTTATTGTCCAACAGGTATAATATATGTAAAACTTTTATATTTGATGCATAATTACTTCATATATCTCTCACCAACTTTTTAATTTATTTTTTTTGGGAAAATATAAATTATATTAAACCCAAAATGATACAACAATAAACGGGACATACCCCGCAGCTAGAGAAAATCAAAAGCCTCCCTAATACAAGAAGGCCTATATCAAGATGCTAAAACAAATGCAACAGGTGCGCTTGTCTATACATAAGAAACTTAATCTTGCTAATAACCTCTATTACAGAAAATTGATAATCTTCAAAAATCAGCTTGTTCCTAGACAGCCAGATGCAGTAGACTGTAATTGCTATAGCCGGACAACGTAATTTTCCTTGAACACCTGATGTGGATCTGCCCCTAATTAAAGAGTCAGTAATGCGCTGTAAAGAAGTGAAACGCCTGCGGAAAGGAGCCAAATCACGAATGTAAGCCCAAACTTGGAGAGATTTCCTGCAAGAAAAGAACAAATGAGCATTTGACTCAGCCTCATTTGAACATAAAGGGCAGAGGGAACCCTTGTTCAAAAAAGCAATTTTGTCAAGAGTAAGCAGCCGGTTCCTTTTAGCAAGCCACAGAATGAAAGACATCTTAGGGGGGATTGCTGGGTTCCATATAACAGAACACCAACTAACAGTAGGCTTGACACCTCTAATGTATTCATAGACTTTGCCAACAAGCAATTGTTCATTGGTGCTCCAAGATTGAATCCTCTTTTTGGCCTCTTCCGTACTTAGCTCTTTGGAGATATAAAGTCCCTTATTTGAATGATTTTCTTTATCAAAACTGAATCTGATGAAGAAGTATTGTAATTCCACACATCGCTCCCTTTGAAATAGTAATGGTGAACCCATCAAACCCATAGAGAATCTTTCTTACAATGAAAGTCCCACAGGATACGGGAAAGAAGCGCAAGGTTCCAGTCCTTGAGATTAAAAAGGCCTAAACCCCCTTCTTTTTTCGGAGAACAAACTACTGACCAAGCAACCAAGGGCTTTTTTTTGCCAATATCCGCTTTTCCCCACAGAAAATTACGGCACGAAGCGTTGATTCGGTCCAGAACAGATTGCGGCAAAGGAAAAATCACCATCCAGAAATTCACAATTCCTTGAATAACTACTTTGATCAACTCTAACTTACCTGCATAAGATAAAGACTTCTTGCTCCATCCCTGAATCAGGCCAGTAATCTTGGAAAGTAAGGAAGCATAATGACATACATTTAATCTAGATGATAAAAGGGGAACACCCAAGTATCTAAAAGGGAAGTCACCCAAGCTAAATCCAGTAAGCTACTGAATATGAGAAAGCTCATGAGGCCTAATACCGGCTGAGTATATGGCAGATTTATCAGAGCTGATGGAAAGCCCTGAAACCCTACAGAAGTGCTGAAGCTTGGCAAACATAGTTGACACAGAAGGGATATCTCCTCTAGATAGAAGCATAATATCATCTGCAAAAGCCAAATGAGATAGCTGAATACCTACACAGTAGGGATGAAATTTAAAATTGGCATCATCCTTGAGGCTGTTCATATCTCTGGAAAAGTACTCCAAACAGAGCACAAACAGATAAGGGGAGAGAGGATCCCCTTGTCTAAGACCCCGCTGTCCTTTGAAGTGACCATAAATGGATCCATTGACTGCCACACTAAAGGAAGTGGAAGAAACACATTCCATGATCCAAGTACAGAACTGGGCTGGGAAGCCAATGGACTTAAGCATCCAATCCAAGAATTCCCAGGAAATGGAATCATAAGCTTTATGCAAGTCAATTTTCAGGAGGCATCTCGGAGAGGATCTTTTCCGAGCATATTTGCGCAAAATCTCTTGAACTAGGAAGATGTTGTCCATCATCTTTCTGTTCTTAATGAAAGCAGTTTGAGTTTCCCCAATAATAGTCTCAAGCACTGAGGCTATGCGGTTGGCCAGAATTTTAGACACAATCTTGTATAACAAATTACAGCAAGATATGTATCTAAAATGGTTAACCTGGGAGGCCTGATCATGCTTAGGAATAAGTGCAATAATAACATGGTTGAGCTGCTTTAGAATTTTTTCAGTTGTAAAGAATTCATTAACCGCTGCAAAGATATCATCACCAATGATATTCCAAGCCTTCTTGAAGAATAAAACATTGAAACCATCTGGCCCAGGAGCTTTATTGTTATCCATCACAGAAATAACGTTCCAAACCTCTTGCTTAGAAGTAGGACAAAGTAAGGCCGCAAAGCAATCGGTGGGAACCTTAGGACCCCTGTTGCAGATCGAAATGGAAGGAATTTGGGTCAGCTCATGAGCACTAAACAAATTCCTAAAGTGATTCACAAAAGCAAGGGCAATTTCATCTTGGGAGGAAGTGTTATGCCCATCCTCTAGCCTTATGGCAGCAATAAACTGGCTGTGTCTGTTGCGCTTGATTAAAGCATGCTACAGCCATGAATATTTTGCTTCCAGCCATCTGCAACAATTCTTAAGAAATTTGGATGATCCACAATAGCATTGTTGAATTTAAATGGAGAATTACCTCTAGGCACTACCAACTCAGTGGTGACAACTAGAGGAGTATGGTCTGAAATAGAAATAAACTCCATAACTTCACAAGCAGAATTTCCAAAGGAATTGAACCAGGCCTGGTTACATAAAGCTCTGTCCAGTTTGCTCCACACCCTGCCATTAGTCCATGTGTACAAGGGGCCATGAGTGTTGATGCTCCCCAACCCCAGGTCAGAATAGCAATCAACAAAATCTTGCAACTCATAAGCATTGGGCTCAGCTCCATTGAAACGGTTGGTGGGAGACATAATGGAGTTGAAGTCACCAATGAGGAGCCAGGGACAATTCATATTAGCATTGATACTATTCAGATTTATCCAAAGAGATCTTCTTGCCATAATGGAGTGAAGACCATAGATGAATGAAACATGAAAGCGCTTGGCAGTGGTTTTACAATCAATAGCACAGTGAATCAATTGGGCATTTGACTCCAAAACAGAAAGATGAATCTTATCCTGCTTCCAGAGGATAAGAATTCTGCCAGCATTATGAGAAGCGAAGTTATGGGTGAAGTGCCAATCACCAAAATTTCTTCTCATGATTTCCTCAATTGAAGCCTTATTCAACTTAGTTTCCAACACAACCATGACGTTAATTTCCTTGCAGCGAAGGAAGCTCTGCATCGTATGATGCTTCAGAGGCAAATTAAATCCTCTGATGTTCCAAGAGGCAATGATCATGGATTTGGACAAGAGGAAACCTCCTCGACCCTAGTTACAACTTTATGATTTCTTCCTCTTTATCAGCTTGCATATCCTCAATACGGGTTGTCTTTATAAGTTGCACTTTTTTACCTTTTTTCTGGTGTTTTGTTTTCACCTGAACAAACCCCTCTTCTATAGGATCATCCATCTCAATGTTCCCTGTTTCTTTGAGGTCAAAAGAATTCTGAAGGACAGGAACATGATTTGCAACCATAACATGTTTTCTGTGAGGTGGGACAAACAGATTAGTCTGGACATTCTTTGGATTATCAGAGGGGCCTGCTGTATTGGTATGTGGGGGCATTGCTGAATCACCCACTTGTGGCTGATCCAAGGTGGGGCAGGCTGTGATGAGAACATGCTTATTTGCAGTGACAGTTTTACAATTAGTGAGGCGGTGCCCAATCATCTTGCAGTGAGTGCAAAAAGAAGGTTTATTTTCATACTCAATCTTTTGCACAAAAGTCTTCCCTGTAGGAAGTCTAAATCGCACTTCATCGATGAGCTCCAAAGAAGCATCAACCTCAACTAAAGCTCTAGCAAAAGAAATAGACTACTTAGAAGCAGTAAGATGGTCAGATCGAATGGGCGAACCAATCTTGGACAGGATTTTCCCTAAGGCTTGAGGATTCCAAAGCTCCAGAGGTAGATTTCTGAGTTTAACCCAGACAGGGATCTTGCTGAACTCCTCATTGCCAAAGTCAAAGAATGCTGGCATAACCTTCAGCAGTAGGGGTCTTTGAAATATGAAGTAAGGGCCTGCAGGGAGGACTTGGTTCAGATCGTCCTCAGACTCAAATTTAAACACCAGCCAACCACTTTCATAAGCTGAGTATGAAAACTTGACTCCCCATTTTTGGCAACAATCCAGCAGAGCTTTCTTTCCTGGGAATCAACCAGCCACATAGCCAATAAGGCTATGTCCCCAAGCCTCTTCCAGGGGTTGCAAATCAATTTCTTCCAACAGCACTTCATCATCAGAGGGTGGAGGGGAGAACTTCATTCCAAAACCTTTGGAAGGGCTTCTGTTATCTTTGAAAAGATTGACCCAAGGAGTGGGAGCCTTATTGTCATCTAGCTGCGGTGATGACTTAGAGCCACAGGAGTGAGATGAATCATCATCAGTGGTTGAATCATTGTCCCCTAAGGTGCAAGAAACCTCTGGGAAAGATTCAGATTTAGCATTGCATTCTGACAAATTATCAAACACTTGGTGTGCGACATCATCAGTTTTTGCAGAACTTGTCCCTGCCTTTTTTACGAGCACCTTGCCTACAAGATTATTCTGTGAAGCAGTATAAGCATTCTGATTTGCTTGGACAACATCCAAGAAACCAGCCAGACCAGAAGTATCAGATGTTTGGGATTTACGTGAACCTGAGGTAGTACCCTTCACCATAATTTGCTTTACAGCTAAGTGCGATTGACGACCCTTGTTCTTCCCCATCAAGAGCAGTTTTAACTGGCAACTATTTCATAGCCCAAGATGAGAAAAAGTGATACGGCACGCGATTGGGAAAAACAAGGAAAAACTTTAGAGACCGAGGCAGTTAGAACTCCCTAGGATCGAAGAAGGAACCCCAATGTTTGTAGAGAGCAAAGATCCACTCCGTCGGTGGCCAAGCCACTGGGCAACACCCAAGGACGGAAGGAACCTAGGTTATGCTTTCTTCAAAAGCCTCACACTGAAAGTAATACCTTAGTTCTAACACTAGTAGTCCCAACACATGCGGTTCCCAACTTTTTAATTTATTGTTTTCACTTCTCATAGGTATAACATTTGTCAAATCTGTTGACACATCAGATGTTGTGAAAGATGCTAAGACATTGTGCAATTTGTTTTGTGAAGTTACTGATAATTGTTATGCATACATAATTTATATATTTAAATCACATAGTAATTATCTAATTTTTCTTTCTTTTATTACTTATTTTGTGTTAAAACATTAGGAATTTAGTTTCTTCTGAGTTTTTATCCAGTAGATGTTAAAGTTAGTCAATTAATAGTGTTTTTGGTTGTATTTTGTTGTAGAGATACAATAAAAGGCTTGGAAGAGGATTGAAAAATTGGAGCTTCACGCTCAGCATGACAACCTCGCTCAACGCATCAGGACTACTTAGCCCAAGAAGTCCCGCTTTGTGCAAGAAGTCACCTTGGAAGCCAGCTATCATGTGCAAGCGTGCACCCAACGACTTAGTGCATGGTCACTTAAGCCAGCTAAACATGACATGCGCACTCAGCACGTGCATCTGACTTAGTGCACAGTCAATTTCAGAAAACATGATTGTGCTGTGTTTTAAAGAGAACAAAGGATGGAACTTAAAATTCATTCATTTAGCAATGGAAGAGATCGTTAAGGCACAGAAAGAAAGGGAACCCACTCATTTTGAAGCATCTCTCTTCCATTTTTCTTCCACCCACTTCCATTTCCTCTAGTCCCTTTTTTGTATTTGCAAGCCTCTCATGACAATGAGAGGCTAACCTCCCATTGTTGGGAGCTCAACAACCAAACACTCTTGATGTAATGATTCTAACTATCTATTTAATGTTATTTTGATATTAATATCTCTTTTTTGTGTTCATTATCATGTTTATGAGTTGATCATTCATGCTCATGTAGTGTTATAGGGTTTAGGCATTGGAAAATGTTTATTTCCCAAGAACTTGAAAAGAACATCTAGGTAGTCCATCTCTAGGGATTGAATGATATCATTTAGCCTAAATTATGCATCTCTTCTCGTAATGCAAATTGTCTGACGTAACTCTTAAGGAATTACGAATGAAATAAGGTAATTTAGGCTCTCTCACATGAGGAATCATGGCTAGAGTAGGTTAGTGAATGTAGGTAATAATTGGAATAACATTAAGTAGAGAAAAATCCTTAACCCATCAAGAGTAGTTCTGATAGTCTGAGCCCCCAACATGTTCATAATTCTGCATCAACCGTCATTTCACTGCTTCGAGTGTTTGTTTTCTCACCCTTGCACATGCTTTGCTCTGTAGTTTATTGCACGTCGAATTTATATTTATGCGTCATCACTCAAAAAATATTCAATTCAATTCATTATTTTCTTAAAAGTTGGACATGTACGAACTCTAAGTACAGTCAAAGTCCTTGTAGACTCGACACTTGATCTTTCCATTTTAAAATACTACTTGGATGAATTGATACACTTGCCAAGGAGTTAATAGTTATTAAGTGGGTTGGAGCTAAAAATGTTGTTCACATAGTGACAAATAATACAACTAATTATGTAGCTATTGGTAGATTGATACATGAAAAATATGGGATAATTTTTTGGTCTCCTCGTGTTGCTCATTGTTTGAATCTTCTTTTGAAGGGCACTGCTAGCTTGCCTCAAAGGCTTCCAAGATAACTGTATTTGTATATAATCACATGGTCTTCTTATCCTGGTTAAGGAAAATAGATAGTTGGAAAAAAAAAAGTTGTATGTCCAAGAGTAACACGGTTTGCTACTACTTTCATTACTTGGAAAAGTATTTATGACCACAAGCAAGACTTGTAAGCCTTAGTTGTGGACAGGCATTTCACTAGCCACAAGTTACAAAAGACTGTAGCAGGACAAACTGTTAGTGCTACTATTTTGGATCAAAAAATTTGGAATGATTGTTTTGTGAAAGCAAAACTTGTGGCTCTCATCATTTGTTTACTCTGAATGATTGTTTTGTGATAGCAAAACTTGTGGCTC
Organism: Glycine soja; assembly: GCF_004193775.1. NCBI lineage: Eukaryota > Viridiplantae > Streptophyta > Magnoliopsida > Fabales > Fabaceae > Glycine > Glycine soja. Next base: position 35,089,389 of record NC_041010.1, read on the forward strand.
CCATCATTTGTTTACTCTGAATTATAGATGGGGATGAAAAACCTTCTCTTGGTTATGTTTATAAAGGCGTGCAAAAGGCCAAAAATGTCATAAAGGAGATGTTTAGGCAAAAAAGAGCTTTGTATGAGCCTTATACAAATCTTATTAAGGCTCGATGGGATAAACATTTGAAGATCAAACTTCATGCAACAACATATTGGTTTAACCCCATATTCAGGTATGATGAGAAATTTTGTGACAAGAGAAGGGTCACGGAATCAGTTGTTGATCTACTTGAAAAAAGAGCTTTTTGTCAAGACTTGACTAAAGCCATTAGTGAGACTAAGATATATTAGGAGCGATGAGAAATTTTTGGTCGCCCAAGTGCTTTTACGATATCAAAGACAGTACAACCCGGTAAGCACTAATTTAGCAATTTATAGTTTTATACTTGAATGTTTTTGTATATTTGTGTTTTATTGTCATATAATTAAATACATTTTTGTAGATCAATGGTGGTTAGTGTTTGGGACTAGTGCTCCAATTTTGCAAAAGATGACAATTCGCATTCTTAGCCAAATTGGAGTGTCTTTGAACACATCCATACCAAGAAAAGAAATAGACTAGAACATCAAATACTAAATGATTTAGTTTATGTTACTTATAACTTGCATTTGAAGGATAGGTATCTTTAATTCTTTATGACAAAACAAAATTCAAAACATTTATTTTTTACATTATTTTAGCATAATTGATTTCTTTTTATATTTGTGATGCTTGATTTTATATTCTAGGTCCCGATACAAGAAGACATGTTATGTTCCTATTGACTATGAATCCATTGACCATGTTGATTGTTGGGTAATTGAGGAAGAAACACCTCCTAACCTTGATATAGATGAATTTAAGAATGCTTTGTATCATGAGAGTGCAATTCCATTTGGTGAATCATCAATAAATCATGAAGGTGAATGTTTACTTGCTTAGTTAAATTGAACACGTTATACTTGTTATTTAAGTAGATGATGATAATCTTGACACTATGGAGTTTCAAGTTGACACTGGTGATGTTAGTGGTTCAATGGCTTCAACTAATGAAGATGTTATTCCTAACATGTCTGAATTTGAAGGAATTAACCTTAACATATTATAGTGATTTTTTAAGAATCAATTACTTTTAGACTTTAGTTGAAGTTATTATTGAATTTTATTTGGTATTGGTGAACTTAGATATTATGTTGGATTCGATTTGCTATATGTTATGACTTATGACACTTTTAACTAAAGTTTACTTTTTATTATTATCAATTTATACTCATTATGTTATTTTTTGTTTAATATTTCTATGATATTATATTAAAATATTTGAAAAAATATTTTATTAAAACTAGTTCGATCCCAATTGAACCATTGACCCTTGAACTAGTACCTTTATTGGTTCAATGACCAGTTCAATTCTAAGAACATTGATATAAACTAATTAATTTTTTATTAGAGTTATTTTCTCTCTTGCTTTTTGAAACCTCTAAGATGATTGATTTCACAGTTTTTTATTCTACACATATATTCATGTTAACATGATTACTTAATTATAAAAAATTCTGATTGATCTCACATGTGAATGATGTGATAGAGTCATAATAAGAATTGCATAAATATGAGATTATGATTTTTATTTTATAGAAATCATATCAATTAAATTGATCTTGTATATTTTGTTTTATTAATTAGTTTATACTCTCTCTATATAACCAAAATTATATCATTATACATAATGTTTTTTTACATACTTTCATTGTGTGTTGATCAAAGAAAGAAAGAAAAAATCAACCTTCCCTTTAACAAAGTCTTGAATATGTCCCTATTATTGAGGATATACAATCCAAAAGTTTATATAATTATTCATCAATCTTATACTTAAACTAGTCATTTACCCGTGCATACACACGGGTTGCTCCATTTCGCTCCGCTATTTTTTTTGTTTAGTATAAAAAGTTATTTGTATTTTTTTAAACTATTTTTTTATGAATAAAAATGCATCTTTTGTGTTGTTTTCTTCTTTCTCTTCTCAGTTTTCAAAATTCTCATTTTGCCCTTATTTAAGAAACGTGTCAACAACATAGGATAGTTGAAGCCATATAATTGGACCAACAATTTATTTATTAAAAAAATAAATGAAAATAACTTATAAACTTTGATAATTTTACCTTATTCAACTATAATTTAATTAATGAATAAGATGTGCACAAATTATATTGTTATTTAATCACAAAATTATCATAATAAATTTATTATTTTTTATAACAATTGTTTTATAAGTTATACTGGGAAAAAAATTATGATTGATTAATGATACAAAAACTTTAACAAAAATCAAAATTTTGAGTTAACTCTCATATAAAATGTATTATATTACTAAAACTGTCATAGCTATTATTATATTTCATCTCTAGGTTTGTATAAGAAGACTACCATGTGGTATTAGAAGGTCTTAGCAAACTATTTATATATTTATATACTCTTTTAAAATGAATGAAAATGACTTATAAACTTTGTTAATTTAACTCTCTCCTACTATAATTTAATAAATGAATCATATTTGCACAAATTATGTTGTTATTTAATCACAAAATTGTCATATATGATAAATTTATTTATTTTTTAGTATAATTATTTATAAGTTATATTGGAAAAAATTTATAATTGATTAATAATACAAAATCTTTGATAAGAAATCAAACTTTTGAATAAACTTTCATATAAAATTTCTTATACTACTTAAATTGTTGTATCTATTATATAAAATTTCTTATACTACTAAAAACTATTGTATATATTATTATAGTTGGTTTATGGATTTGGATAAGGAGGTGGTCATCTTGTGGTATTAGAAGGGCTAGTGGAATTAGGAGGTCTCAACGCTACGGCATAGGCAAACGTACTTACTATGGAGAATGGAAAGGAATTAAATACAGTGCACATTTGCTCGGTGACACAGGTCTCTATAAGCATGATAAAAGTATGAAAGGATTGCTAAACTTTATAAAATGTGAATCATATAATATATCTATATAAATCTATGTAAATATAAATAAGATAAAAGCTTTAATGTTCTTTTTTTTGTTTCTTACAATGTTCTTGTCCTACTTTTTTATCAGGAGAAAAACATAAATAATATAAGGTTTATTGTTAACAATAATTCCATCAAGCATGTGTTTGTTGACACTGAAATTAAAGGAGGTTCTGTGGATGGCAGAAGTATGCCAGCTGCAAACATGTTTTTTTCTTTTTTAACAATAAACTTTCAAACATAAATAAATTCTTTTTAATTTTTTTTTATCAAAAGTTAGGTTTATAATACTAAAATGTCCTAAAATAAACTTAGGAATACGCACACTAAATTTTGATTGATTGTGTTGGATTGAGAGAATGAAACTGTGTACACTTTATCAATATATTATTTACCCTCTGTGCTAAAATCTTGTGTTAATATTTAATTTGTTATAACAAAAATAATTTAAAAATAAAATAGTAAAGATAAAATTATTCTATCTAAATTTTTATAAAATAATAAAGATAATATTATTGTATCTATTTTTTTTATTCACTACTTTTTTGTCCTTAATTTTTATTACGTTGCCTATGCCATTATATATTTTTTAAAATTTTTTATTTTACAATTTTATAATTTGTATAATTCATCAGTTTATTGTAAAAATTTAATATATAAATAAGCAAATAATACATGCAAAGATGCATCCAATTTTTTGCCCATACCCATACAATTGAAGTCACCAAGTTATAAATCACCATATTGAGAAGTCATAAATCATTGTATACGATAACTTGATTTATTTTATAATAATTATGTCACAAATTATGTTAACCATACTTTTTAAAACCATGACCTCAAGTCTATACTGGACGACGGAAAAAATAGATAAAAATTAAGATGCACATGGAAACAATGTGAAGTAAAAAAAAGTCTATCAATCACCTCAACACAGTTTGTTGATTATATTTGCCGCATGCACAATGTGAAGTAACAATTTTTTTACTAATTGATAATATAAAGGTTCACACACTATCAATACATCTTTATTAAGCTCTATAAATAACATTACAGCTAAATTTTGTACATATGGTCTCATGATCATTAGTATCAGAGAGTGGAAAATGAACCTTGCAAGGTGCCTACATCATATACATAAACATAGTGGGAACAAAAAAGATTAAATGAATATAACTATAATATTTATGTATGGCGCTGAGTATTAAAATATCGGTTAAACATGTTATAAATTATAGCTTGAATTTACACAATATAAAATTTCCACAAAATAGTACTTCAGCATCTAGTAGTAAGTCTACTATGGTGTTTATCACATATGAGTCAAATGAGTATTCTAAAACAACAGAATTCCTGAACTTTGGCTGAACCTTGACTTTAAATGCAAGTGTGTAACACAGTATTGTATCAAGTACTTCTGGAGAAGCATTCAAATCAACATCACCATCCTTTCATAGAGCTTATAAGATAGGTTAATAGTTACATTTATCCATCATGAAAAAAAAAACAAAAAAAACTAGAATTCAGTCGTATCTTCCATTATGTAGTAACTTACTGCTATCTTTAACCTATTAACTTCGTCAACTGACTGACCAATTAGGTTTGTGCATTCACGGTCCCAGAGCAAGAATTTTGTGCATTCTTCCTTGTGTTAAACCATGACCTCAAGCCTATACCTGACAACAGAAAGAATAGATAAAAATTAACATGTACATAGAAGCAATGTAAAGTAAAAAAAGCCTATCAATCACCTCAACATAGCTTGCTGATTATATTTTCCGCATGTACATGTGAAGGGAGTATTGTCTATATTAGTTTTCTTGTTACACTAGATGCAAGTTGCATAACACCATGAATGATTTTCCATAACAATTATACCAATGGTACCCACGGTTACACAAACAATTTCCTGGGCAAAAGAAAAGAGTAATTGGATTGATAAGTAAGATTTTTTTTTACAAAATAATGCAAAACATAAATAATACTAGTACCTCTAAGATTTTGTTTATATCAGAAAGACTCTTTGCCTCAGCTTTGTAAAAAAATCTATCGTTTGCTGAAAATTGGCTAGAACCGGAAAGTTGAGAACTTGCTTGACTGCAAGATGTGAGAACTGGGCGGACTGTGATTTTTAATTCGATAAGTCTACAAAATGAGAATTCATATTAAAGGCAAAAACAAACATAATCAAACCAACCCAACCATAAAACTAAAAACCTTTGTTTGAATTCTTCAATTTCGGGCATTGGTTGGTTTATAAGTAATTTTGAAGCTTTTAATGAGTTACTTATTGTTGTTGGGTATGACCCTATAAAGGAAAAAAGAGGAACATAAGATGACATTTAAGCAACATAATAATGTAATAATTGCACATAACACAATACCTTGTGATTCTTTAATTCTAGCATGGGTAAGCAGAATAATTATTGGTCCTTCAGTATTACACTCATTTAAGTACTCTTTGTAGGCAATAATCTTCCCAGAGAGTGCATGATGAGAATCCTAAAACTGGCCAAATACAGGCTAAAGGCCCAAGTGGAGAAGGACGAAGGCCCAAGTGGAGAAGGACAAAGCCCCTGAGTGGAGAAGGATGAAGGCCCAGAGGCAGAGACATTATCCAGACTATTAATTGTTGCTGAAGGCCCAGATTAATTTGAAGGCCCATGATAAATATGTTCTATTTTTATTAATAATTTTTATTTTATGTTATTTTTGCCCACACTGTTTAGAAGGCCCATGTCTATTTTTATCTTTTTGTTCAAATACACTATAAGTATTGGTTTTTGTTTTCAATAAAAGAAACTTTTGGCATTTTCATAAAATTTGGTGAGAGCTTCTCTCTCGGTTCCTTGTTGAACCAATCTCAGACTTATAAAGGTAATCCTTGTGGCGTCTACCCAAACTTATCTTCCTTCACTGGAAGTGGCGTCATCCAAATCTCCATAGCCTGTATCAAGCGATCCGCTCCTACTCAGGATCACATCATCTGGTATCAGAGCTTCAGCTCTTGATACAGGTTCTATCCTATCCTATTATTTTTCTTTGTAATTTGTCCAGGTTCGTGTTTTGTCTTTGTTCTGTTATTTGTTTTCTTGTTTGCATCTTTTTTGCGTTCTTGTTTGTGTCTTTGTTTCGTTCTTGTTCTTGTTCTTGTCACGTTTTTGTTCTTGTTCTTGTTCATGTGTCTTTCAAACTTTGTGTAAAAAAAAAATCTGTTTGAGTTTTGTTTCAAGTAAAAAAGAAAAAAAAAGTTGCAGAATTTTTTTTTAAAAAAAAAAGAGAAGAAAAGAAGAAAAAAAAAAGCGAGTGTTTGATCTTTGAACATGAAATTGAGGCAGTTAGAGGCTTTTTTTTTTGGTGGAAAATCATGTACCAAATCCCTTTATTTGGATTCTCCTCTGAATTATGAGCATTTTGATATATAGTGGGCCTCAAACGGACAATCGTAGCAAAAGTTATGAGCATTTGAAGTTTACTTGTCATATCTATTATCTTATATGTTATCCTATCTATTATCTTATTTGTTATCATATCTGTTATCCAAATTAAATCTAATTTGTTATCCAAATCCAATCTAATCTGTTATCCAAATCAAATCTAATATATTATTCAAATCAAATCTGATCTTTTATCCAAATCAAATCCAAGTTGTTATCCCAAATCAAATCTGTTACTCGGCCTGTGATAATTATATTGTCTTTCCTTTTATTTTATATTACCTTGTGTGTCTAATTTGGTCCATCCAGTAACTTAAGAGTGAACACGAGTGGTAAAAGGCAAGAGGGAATACATTACACAAAAGCCTATATTGAGAGCATCAAACACGAGTGAACTACCATCAAAGAGAGAAACACGTGAGTATAGTGTGGTAAGGTCCTGATTTTTTTTTAAAATTACTGCAAAATTCTTTGTTCCTTAATCATGGCAGGAGCTGGCGACAATGGTGGTGTATATCATCAACTGGACAGATTTCAGCGCTTATTACTGAACGCGATGACTACACAAATGCAATGTTTGTTGAAACGTAACAATGAAGAGCTCTACAGGCGAATATAAGGACTAGAGCAGCAAATGAATCCAAATGCTGGGAGACCTTATGGTGGCAACATAAGGGTCAATGATGGATCGAACCGAATAGAGGGGCAAGACAGAATTGAGGGAATAAAACCCAATGTATCCTCTTTTAAAGGCAGGAGTGACCCAGACGCCTACCTTACCTGGGAGATGAAGATTAAGCATGCATTCTCCTACAATGATTATCCGGAAGAGCAGAAGGTGAAGTTAGCAGTAGCTACATTCTCATACTATGCCCTTGTTTGGTGGAAGAAAAATCAAAGAGAGATGAAGAGAGAAGAAGGGCGGGAGATAGATACTTGGACTGAGATGAGAAGGGTTATGCAAAAGAGGTATGTTCCAACTAGCTATAGTAGAACCATGCGACAGAAACTCCAGAGGTTATCCCAAGGAAGTTTGATTGTTGAGGACAAGGAGATGGAGATGGCACTAGTGAGGGCCAACATTGAAAAGGACACCAAAGTAGTGCATGATGGCTTCACCAACAAGATTTCTTTCCAGCACCATGACCAAAAAATTATTCATAAACCTCTATCCCTCAGAGAAGTGTGTGATGACCAAATCAGAAGGAGAGAACAAGAGAGAGACAATAGTGAGGCATCACAGAGGAATAGAAAAAGGAAGAGTGATACACTTGAGAGATGGAGTGATACACAAGAGAGAGAGAGTGATAATTCTAATCAGTTAACTATTTATGTTTCTCCTAGTGTTCAACCCTTATTGCAGGAATTTAAAAATGTCTTTCCCAAGGAGATTCCTCATGGACTACCACCTTCAAGAAGCATAGAACATCAAGTTGATCTCCTTCCAGAAGCTTCATTGCCTAACAGGCCAACTTACAACAGCAAGCCCCAAGAGACTAAGCATAAGGATGCACAGGCCAAAGTTGAGTATGTGAAAAGATTGTATGACCAAGTGAAGGTGCAAATTGCAAAGAACAATGAAAGCTATACCAAGCAAGCCAACAAGAAAAGGAAGGAAGTGGTACTTGAACCCGGTGATAATCCTGAACATTTAAAGGCAAATGTTTTCCAAGAAGGAGGGAATGATGAGAATCCTGAAACTGGCTAAATACAGGTTAAAGGCCCAAGTGGAGAAGGACGAAGGCCCAAGTGGAGAAGGATAAAGCCCCTGAGTGGAGAAGGATGAAGGCCCAAGTGGAGAAGGATGAAGGCCCAGAGGCAGAGACATTATCAAGACTATTAATTGTTGCTGAAGGCCCAGACTAATTTGAAGGCCCATAATGAATATGTTCTATTTTTATTAATAATTTTTATTTATTGTAATTTTGGCCCAAACTGTTTAGAAGGCTCATGTCTATTTTTATCTTTTTGTTCAGATACATTATAAGTATTGGTTTTTGTTTTCAATAAAAGAAACTTTTGGCATTTGATAAAATTTGGTGAGAGTTTCTCTCTGGGTTCCTTGTTGAACCAATTATCAGACTTATCAATGTAATCCTTGTGGCGTCTATCCTGACTTATCTTCCCTCTTTGGAAGTGGCGTAATCCAGAACTCCATAGCCTGTATCAAACGTTCCGCCCCGTAAGGTTCACATCAGTGCAGGACACCAATTGTTCACTATTATAAACAAATGACATTAAGAGAAAAATTAGATAATCCAAGATGAACGTAAATTTAAATTACTCATAAAAATATATCACTTGTCGTAACCTGCCCTCCAACGGGGGCGCGACACGGGCCTCGATGGTGTGTCTTCCGTTGAAGGAAAATGCGTGGAGTCGCCACCAATGTTTATTCGAGGAAAACATTGGAAAAACCAAAATGGAAAATGCCGAAGTTCTACTTATTTCGAAATGAGGATTCGGGAGTCATTTATGCACGAGAAAGGTATTTGCACCCCACAAGCTCGTCGCAAGGGACGACAGCCTCTAATCGAGTGTGCAAATCATGACTTCAATTTTATTTATTTTCCCTTTTATCTTTATTTTCCCTTATTATATTCTTTACCTTTTTATGTTTTTTTTTTTACTTTTTTGGGGTCGACAAGGGTGTTTTTGTCGCTCCTACATATCCTCGGGTGCGATGAGGAAATCAGACCTACGTAGTTCTTTAAGAACTGAACATTGGTTAAATTGTTTTTTTTTTATCTTTTTTGAAAGATTGATTGTAACTGAGCAAAGGTCGTTTAAGGCGTCGGACCTTGAAATGATCTTTTGATTTTTGAAAAGAGAGAATCGTTAAGGCGCTGGACCTTTGAATGATCTCTTGATTTTTGAAAGGAGGAGAGAACCGTTAAGGCATTGGACCTTTGAACGATCTCTTGATTTTTGAAAAGAGGAGAAAGAGTCATTTAGGCGTTGGACCTTGAAATGATCTTCTCAAGTTTGAAAGGCGAGAATCGTTAAGGCGTTGGACCTTTGAATGATCTCTTGATTTTTTTTGATGAAATAAAGAAGTTTATGAGATGGTTTTATCTGGTTTTGGCTCATTAATTTTCAATCCTTTTTTAGAGATAACTTGCGGTGCTAATGACTGGTTAAAACTTATTTTACATTGATGAAAGGAGTTTACAACACAAATGATCGATCGAATTTTCTTTTAGTGGTGATTAAACGAGATTACGGTATGAACGATCGATCGAAACTCGCTTTAAACAAAGAAAAAGATCACCGATGACCGAAGAAGGAGATGAAGATGCACAAACAATAAAAGGGAACCCCTAAGGGTCCATAAATCAAGTTCAAATCCTTAAAAGCAAACACTAATCGGATGAAGAACAAAGAACAATGAAGAACGGTCGAAGAACGAAATATGAACGATGTAGGAGCATTTCGGAAGCATTTAAGGATTTGATTCAGAAGCATTTCAGCCTTCTTTTCTCTTCTTTCTTCTTCTTTCTGGACCTCTAGACTTCAGGGAACTTCAGGGACCCTTTTCCTTCAACCCTTCATGCCTATTTATAGCAAAATGAGGCATTTGGGCTGAATGTAGCTCGCCCAGGCGAGCTGAAGACTTAATTTTGAAGTAACTTGCTCGCCTAAGCGAGCTGGTTACTTCACCTTTAAGTTTTTTAATGGGCCTAGGGGCTAGAAAATGTCCCCGAAATGACCATTTTTCCCCTCTTTTGAATATTTTGCACATTTCCTTCCGAAACATCACAAAACCCTTCGGAATGCACGACAATTGGTGTTAAGCAGCTCAATTTGACTGGAAAGAATCCAAATGTTTGCAAATGATCATCCTCAAACAAAATTAGGGTATGACAGTTGTCCTTCTTTACTTATCTTTTATTGGAAATAAAAGGGAAGTAAAGATAAAGACGCTAATCTCGTTTGAGGGATCTCACCATCCAACATTGTCATCTTTGAAATGCAAATGATGGTCATTGTCGCCTTTGATGGCATGCAATGACTAAAGACATTGTCGTCTTCGCAATGCAAATGATGGTCATTGTCGCCTTTGAAGGCATGCAATGACTGAAGACATTGTCGTTTTTGAAATGTAAATGAAGGTCATTGTCGCCTTTGAAGGCATGCAATGACTGAAGACATTGTCATCTTCGAAATGTAAATGAAGGTCATTGTCGCCTTTTGAAAGCATGCAATTACTGAAGGTCATTGTCGCCTTTTGAAAGCATGCAATTACTGAAGACATTGTCATCTTCGAAATGTAAATGAAGGTCATTGTCGCCCTTTGAAAGCATGCACTGACTGAAGACATTGTTGTCTTCGAAATGCAAATGAGGACATTGTTGCCTTTTGAAAGCATTCAATGACTGAAGACATTATCTTCTTTGAAGTGTAAATGAAGGTCATTGTCTCTTTTTGAAGGCATGCAATGACTGAAGACATTGTTGTCTTTGAAATGCAAATGAAGGTCATTGTTGCCTTTTGAAAGCATGCAATGACTGAAGACATTATCGTCTTCAAAATGCAAATGAGGACATTATCTTCTTTTGAAAGCATGCAATGACTGAAGATATTGTCGTCTTCAAAATGTAAATGAAAGCATTGTTGCCTTGTGAAGACATTATCGTCTTCAAAAAGGGGGCAGATGACCATAATTTGTCTCTGCATGTCATTGGACTCGATTGTCTCTGGATGGCAAGGGGTGCGGATGACCATAATTTGTCTCCACGTGCCATCGAACTTGATTGTCTCCGGATGACTGAGGGTGCAGATGACCATAATTTGTCTCTGCGTGCATTGGTCTTGATTGTCTTTGGATAGCAAATGAGACTTTAATAGTCTCGGTCAAAAGGCATTGAAGTCTTCGACAAGAGGCAGATGACCATATTTTGTCTCTGTATGCCAACGGATTCGCTTGTCTCTGGATGGCAAAGGGTGCAGATGGCCATAATTTGTCTCTGCCTGCCATCGGACTTGATTGTCTCTGGATAGCAAATGTGTGCGGATGACCATAATTTTTTTCGTGTGTCATCGAACTTGATTGTCTCTGGATAGCAAAAGAGATTGTAATAGTCTCGGTCGAAAAGTAAATGATAGAGGACTTTGAGTCCTATGAAAGCATAAAGGCGAGGACTTTGAGTCCTATGAAGGCGAGGACTTTGAGTCCTATAAAGGCGAGCCAATAGGTACAAGTACCAAAAGGCCTTAACCTTATGAGAAAGCAAGATATTGACTCTCTAAGAGGGCCTCTCATCTATTCGTTTATTGCCTAATATGAACATGATTTTTGGGAATGCAAATGTATGCAACCTTCATCTTGAAATGCAGTAAATGTAGGCTTTGTATGCAATAATGCAATGCAATGGAAAATTGTAAAATGTTCATGACATTCTTTGTGATTTTGATTTTGATTTGATTTGATTTTTTTTTTTTTTTGGAAAACACATATTGATTGTTTTTTCTGAAGATGTGATAACTCATGCAACCTCATCCTATTTTTTGCAAACCTCTTCGGGGACTCCCTCAAAGTGTATATTTTGTTTGATTCAGTCACTTGAAAATTTTGGATGATGGCAGTGGAGCCGTTTGACACTTAATCAATCAACTGAAATAAGGGTCCTAGGGTTTTCCACCCTTTTTTTGTTTAAAACCGATTACTCTACACAACAAGAGAAATATAAGGCCTTGGGACCAATTGCATGCTCCATTGAAGGATGGCAATGGATCGTTGCACTTTGGTATATGACCAAGTGAAACTTTCTTGATTTAAGGTCATAGAGTGATGCCATGAGTCTGTTGATCCCGCTGGGAGTTTGATGACATGGGCTGATCACGAAAGAATTTATATGACGAAGCTACCACTTGGATTTGAAAAAAATCCCAAAGAGCTTGCATGAGAGACTAACGTCAGATGTACCCTACTATAACTATTGGCTTCGGGCATTTTCTATGAGCTCCTAGTTGAATGAGATTTCTTCTCAAATGTGCAAGTGTGAACCTTAGGGGTTTCTCTTTTTTTTTAGATAAATATATTTTTTTTAACAATCACAAGCGTGCACGGGTTTCATTCCAGAATCCCAACTTAAAATCAAATTAGTCATTTCGTGATCCACATGAGCTTTATTGGGCTTGTAACGTGGTCAGGGGTAAAAGAGCTTATGAAAGAAAGGATTAGGCAAACTCAAAGAGTGTTTGAGGGTTATATTGAGTAAGAACCTCAAGAGCGTCTTGCTTGTACCTTTTGCTCACTTCAATTTTTGAGTTGGGCTCTACTCCTTTTGTCTTGTACATTAATCTTTCATTGCACTTTTGTGCCTTTCTTGCAGAATTTGGAGATCTTTTGTCTCTGTTTTTTTCTTTTTTTTTACTCGCCTTTGGTGGATTTATTTTCTTTTTTCATTGTTGCCCAACTTAATGCATGTGTAGTTTGCATTACTCTTCTTGCTGGTTCAGCAGTGGTTCCCACTCAGGGTTTCTATTTTTCTTTTGCTATTTTTACTTTGTTGTTGTTTTTAGAAAACAACATGCTTTGGCTCGGAGAGGGTAGCAAAGGATAAATTAGTGTTTAGGATGTTGAAACATGGCCATGTGTCATTTCAAATCTTGACCAGATCCTTTTTGTAGTTTGGATTTTGGGAGAAAACCTTAATAACACGCCCCGGATTGTTATTATTATTTGTATCACCCTAATTTTTGCTTAGGCTGCCCTTTCGGATTTTCAACCTACTGGGTGAGAACTTTTGATCTACCCCTAGGTTCGCTTGAGGCTCATACATGCTTCTCATTGCCCCAGTGTAGGGCCTTGAGGTATCTATTGTTGTCTTTTGTCACGACCTTGTAGCAAGGAAAAATGAAAGAAACTGTGTAGATTCTCGAAAATGAAATTTCAAGGACGAGAAACATTTAAAGGATTTTTCAATTGACAGATTAAGCCGAACAACTCTTGTTCTTGCTAATTCACTTTTCTCTCAAAAAGACAAACTTTCAGGAATGATAAAATGAGGTCACATGAACGTATGTACTTTTTTAAACACAGCCAATCAAACATTTTTTTTTGTTTGTGTTGATTTTTTTTACTCGTGATTTACGGCACCCTCACCGAACGTGTAGAACGAGAGATTTCTGATTGAACAGACTTGGAAGTCAAACTCAGGAACGCAGGTCGCTTGAGCAAACAAACCATCGGCTTACACTCACATTCCAGTGAAAGTTAAATAAGCAAAGATGTAATTGTGAGAGGATGAGAGACATGGATGTCAAATTAATCCATATTATTAGCATTGTAACCTTGGTTTACAATAATGGCATAAACTTGAAAATCCTAATGAGTCATTAGAGACATCTAACAACAACCTTCAAATTGCCCCATGTATAGTGTTGTTTGCCAATGTCAGAATTCACAAGCAACTCTCTTCAAATTTTAGCCAGCTCGCATCAATTAGACCTTGCACCTTATGTTTCAGGGTCCTACAATGCTCAATGGAATGCCCCGAAAATCCTCCATGGTAAGCACATGTTGTGTTCGAGTCGTATCTTCAGAAAAATGGGGGTTGAGGAACCTTGGCTGGGGTTATGGCTACCATTGAATTATCGAGTAGATATGGGAGCAAGTTAGCATAAGACACCGAAATTGGGGTGAATTCTACAGGCTTTTTTGCTGGAAAATTCCCTTCCTGGTTGGTGTTTTGGTTTGTGTTAAAGGTGGTGTTTGGCATTGGATAGGCAACAGGTGGGCCTTGTGGCTGATTTAGGGATGGCCTTTGTGGTTGATTGGGTGGTGGGTAATGAGAAGGGCTAATATTGACTGAGTAATGAAATTGTTGAGCTGGTGGGAAATTTGGCCATGTAGGAACGGCATCCACAACATGGGTTCCTCCCTCCTTCTCATTCTCTTTATTTGCCCTAGCTTTCTCATCCATCAAAGCGGGATAATCAAATTTGTCTCTTCTCAAACCCACTTCGATCCTTTCACTAGCGAAAACCAAATCGGCAAAGTTTGAAGGCGTGTAACCCATCATTTTCTCATAGTAGAACACCAGTAACATGTCTACTATCATTGTAATCATCTCTTTCTCCGTCATTGGGGGCGCTACTTGAGCTTCTAGATTCCTTCACCTTTGGGCGTATTCCTTGAAGGATTCGTGCTCCTTTTTGCACATGTTATGTAGTTGCATCCTATCCGGAGCCATATCAGAATTATACTAATACTGGCTGATGAAGGCAACCATTAGGTCCTTCTAAGAATGGACTCGGGAAGGTTCAAGATTAGCGTACCATGTGGCGACTGCCCCAATAAGGCTCTATTGAAAGAAATGCATCAGCAGTTTTTCATCTTTCGCGTATGCCCCCATCTTCCGATAGTACAATTTCAGGTGATTCTTGGGGTAAGTGGTCCCCTTGTATTTATCAAAATCCGACACCTTAAACTTCGGAGGGATGACGATGTCAGGCACTAGGTATAACTCTTCCATGTTAGCAAAAGCATGATCTCCGCCTCCTTCAATGGCCCTGAGCCTTTCCTTTATATGATCCAATTTCCCTTTTTCTGCCATAGTAGGAGGGACTCTCCCCGCCACAAAATGCAAGGGTTGTGGTTGTGAGCGAAACTGAGGTTCCTCCAAAGTGTTTGGCAAGGGTACAACATCAATTGCTTGCCCCTCAATGGCGTATCCGAGGCAAGGCTCAAAGTCTGCTAGATTGTGGTAGGGTATTTCATGTGCCTCCCTCATGGGTTGAGAGACATGTGCATGATCAGATTGAGGTTGTTGGCTCTCAATGAGTATGGGATTGGAGTTATTGACATTCTCATTGGGAGTGTGCACCACATTGGGTGGTGTGTAGTTGGGAGGCAAGCCATATGGCGGGAAGGCATGCTTGTTCTGAACTTGCACAAAATGAGGGCCGCTTGTACTTCCCAACTCCTTGCCTCACTAACCTACCATATCCAAGGTTGGATGATTTATTTGGTTGAGGCCAGATGGGGAGTCAGGTCCACCTCAGCAACGACATTGGTAGCGACAACTGCAGCCGCATTAACTTCCATCATCTTTTTCATGCTCATCATGGTCTCCATCATTGTGGCCATTTTCTCTTTTAGGGCCTCTATGTCGGCCTTTATCCGCTCTTGCACCTCGTCTACTTCACCCATTACTTTAGCTCTAACGCGTGTTCGATAAAGGCCCCGTAAAGCACGTTCTTTCCTTTTGATAACAATGATTACAGTTCTTACTTCAAGGAAAGAATGCAATGAGCAATGCAACCAATGAAAAACATGGATGTATGCGAATAATGCATTGTTGAAGTATTGCAAATTTTATGCGGGACATAGGGTTGAATCAATTAAAACAACATGGTCCATCACATCTTGTCAAAGTGAGACTGGAAATAACACATGGATGTGAACAATCCTCAACTTTTTTTGTAAATTGGCAGTAGACAAAGAAACGATGTAACTTGATCCATCTCCTGCCCCAACTTTCACAAACTGGTTACTTCCATACTTGACCTTGACATGATGAACCTTTTCTTAAAACATGTGCTTGGTTCAACCCCATAATCCAAGGAAAATAAATTTTGATTGGCAATACTTTAGCAACCTATCATAGAGATGAATGACCAGGGCACACTCATGATATGCATGGCAAATGTAATTATGATATTGAGATGTGTTAGTTGCTATTCATGAGTTAGTTTGATATTGAATATTTGCAAGGAATTAGCGCTTTACCTCCAATTTATGGTTCTTTTGGGTAGGAATTGTACATACTTATCTTTATTATGTGATTATATAGAGTAAGAATTCCATTTTTGTGAATTTATGTTGAATCAAACTCAGTTTCAGGCCAAAGAAGAGAAGGTTCAAGTAGCTGATGACTCACTCAGCGAGGCAGATCCGCTCAGCTAGTGGCATCCGCTTAGCGAGGCATACAACTCACTTAGCGGATTGGGAAACCCTAGAAGAGGATAAGCTAGAGATGTGCTCACCCAGCGTGCAGCCAGCCCACCCAGCAAGGATGTTGTCTTTTCTCGCGCTCAGCGTGCCCTATCTCGCTAAGCCAAAATTCACTTACTCTCACTTAGCGAGTCAGTCTCGCTAAGCGAGCCTTCGGAAGCTAAAAGGTCCAAGAGCCTTTAAAACATTGAAGCCTTTAAAACATTGAAGTTGGCAAAAATAAAAAGAGTGGTTGGAGAGTTTAGATAGTTTTGCACAAAAGGAAGCAGAAGAGACACAAGGAGAGCAACAGAGAGAGCTTAGGCTAGAAAAGAGAGAAATTTAGGGTTTAGAGGTTGTAGGAGACATCCTCAACCTTCTTCTTCCATTTCTTTCATCAAAAACAGTTCCTTTCTTGTATTTTGAGTTTCTTTGCTTGTAATGGAAGGCTAAGCCTCTTTGTTGGGGAGCTCTGCTGAAAAACCTTGATGTAACACTCTTACTATCTATTTAATGTTATTTTTATGTGTTCATTGCTTCTATCTATGCTTATTTTACATGTTTGTGGCTTGATCACCGATTTATATGTATAGTTAGGATTTTTAGCACTTGGAAATGTTTTAAAACCTTTAGAACTTGGAAATGTTTTAAAACCTTAGTTCATATTATGTTGTAGGCTTAATGCAACTCTTTTAGCTAAGTTTGTTGAGGGATCAAGGACGAAGTTTAAAGAGAGTTAGGCTTATTCACTAGAGAGATCTTGGTTTGAGTAGTTTCTCAGCATAAGAATACTAGGATAACGTTAAATAGAGAAAAATACATATTAAACATCAAGGGAAATTCAGTAGAATGACCTAACGCTCTTAACTTGATAGTTTTTCACCTTCATAGCTTTAGATATTTTGTTTATGTTCGAATAGGTTTTCTAGTATAGAACCCCATATTTACATTGCTCTTAATCCATACAAATGTTTACATATTGAATGTACATGGTCTGAGTGAAACAAATTTCCTGAGGATACGATACTCGGTCTTACCGTTTTATACTACTTGTGCGAATCGGTACACTTGTCGACGTTCACAACAAGATGCCCGAAGAACCATCATTTTCCTAGTTAACCATGCATTAGGTACCACATTCACATCATTTTTTTTAGAGAAATGGGTGTATAATCCCAACCAAGTTGGTCTATAGCCATTATCATGGTACCCAACACATGTAACTAAGAATGTGGTGTGAATTCTCATGGTTTTTGTGACTTTTTTTTGTTTTGTTTTTTTTGCTTTGTTTTGTTTTTTTTTGTTTTTGCATAGGAAAATGCAAGGATCATGCATTAGTGAACATGACATGCATACAATGGAAATGGGATATATGCAGTTGGCAGAACAAAAGCATGCTAAATGAAAGGGGTATGATAATGTGGTGATTTATGCAAATGCAATGCATGAATACGATGCAGGAGTGATATGCCCATTATGATGTCATGAAGAGATGCATGACGTAATTAAGGAATATGCCAGAGTAAGTTTGTTATGTGCCCCCTAATTGAGGAACCTAATGGAAATGACCCAATGGTTCACTTCTACTGATAACTCCAAAGGGTGGTTTCATGTAACCTTACTGGCTTCTAAAGATATCATCCTCTTAAGTAATACATTATGGCGATAGGGACTATCAACGACAATGCATCACTAAAAAAGGAAAACTCTAGATGAGGCTTCACTGCCATCAAGCGAGTTGGAGACCCAACATGACCACAGATCGGCCTCCACTCCTTATGGCTCACATAGACCTGGGTATAGGGCCTAACATCTCAATGTGTGTGCGAGATGTAGGTGTCATGTGTGTGTAGAAAAAGTATTTCTAACTATGAACGTAATCAATAGATAAACATACATCGAACACAACAACATAGCAAAGTTTATGTACAAATATGGACAAACAAAAGATAAAAGGAAAAGGGAACATAAATAAAGAGGAAGTCATGATAAAAACATTGCACACTAATTGAATGCCCTAATTCTCTAACAGTCCCCAGTGGGGTCGCCAACTGTCGCAACCTGCCCTCCAACGGGGGCGCGACCCAGGCCTCGATGGTGCATCTTCCATTGAAGGAAAACGTGTGGAGTCGCCATCAATGTTTATTCAAGAAAAACGTTAGAAAAACCAAAATGGAAAAGGTCGAAGGTTTGCATATTTTGAAAACGAGGGCTCGGGAGTCATTTACGCACGAGGAATGTATTAGCACCCTACGCGCCCATTACAAGGGATGGCAGCCTCTAATCGAGTGTGCAAATCATGACTTCAATTTTATTTATTTTCCCTTTTATCTTTATTTTCCCTTTTTATACTCTTTACCCTTTTTGGCTTTTTATGTTTTTTACTTTTTTGGGGTCGACAAGGGTGTTTCTCTCGCTCCTACGTATCCTCCGGTGCGATGAGGAAATCAGACCTACGTAGTTCTTTAAGAACTAAAGGTTGGTCAAATTATTTTTTTTAATCTTTTTTGAAAGATTGATTTTAATCGATCCAAAGTCGTTTAAGGCGTTGGACCTTGAAACGATCTTTTGATTTTTGAAAAGAGAGAATCATTAACGCGCTGGACCTTTGAACGATTTCTTGATTTTTGAAAAGAGGAGAAAGAGTCGTTTAGGCATTGGACCTTGAAACAATCTTCTCAAGTTTGAAAGGCGAGAATCGTTAAGGCATTGGATCTTTGAATGATCTCTTGATTTTTTTTATGAAATGAAGAAGTTTA
This sequence comes from Glycine soja, assembly GCF_004193775.1. Taxonomy (NCBI): domain Eukaryota; kingdom Viridiplantae; phylum Streptophyta; class Magnoliopsida; order Fabales; family Fabaceae; genus Glycine; species Glycine soja. Next base: position 35,108,574 of record NC_041010.1, read on the forward strand.
TGAGTTGGTTTTATTTGGTTTTGGCTCATTAATCTTCAATCCTTTTTTAGAGATAACTTGCAGCGCTAATAACTAGTTAAAACTTATTTTACATTGATGAAAAGAGTTTACGACACAAACGATCGGTTGAATTTTATTTTAGTGGTGATTAAATGAGATTATAGTATGAACGATCGGTCAAAACTCGCTTTAAATAAAGAAAAAGATCAACGATGATCGAAGAAGGAGATGAAGATGCACAAACAATAAAGGGGAACCCCAAAGGGTCCATAAATGAAGTTCAAATCCTTAAAAGCAAACACTAACCGAATGAAGAACGATCGAAGAATGAACGATGAATGGTGTAAGAATCGATCATGGATGCGATTCGGAAGCATTTTGGCCTTGTTTTCTCTTCTTTCTTCCTCTTTTCTATTCTTTCTTCTTCTCTCTGGACCTCTGGACTTCAGAGAACTTCAGTGACCCTTTTCCTTCAACCCCTCATGGCTATTTATAGCAAAATAAGGCATTTGGGATGAATGTAGCTCGCCCAGGCGAGCTGATGACTTAATTTTGAAGTAACTTGCTCCCCCAAGCGAGCTGGTTACTTCACCTTTAAGTTTTCTAATGGCCTAGGGGCTAGAAAATGTTCCTAAAATGACCATTTTGCCCCTCTTTTGAATATTTTGCACATTTCCTTCCGAAACGTCGCAAAACCCTTCGGAATGCGCGACAATTGGTGTTAAGCAACTCAATTCGACTGGAAAGAATCCAAATGTATGCAAATGATCATCCCTGGATGAAATTAGGGTATGACAGTTGTCCCTCTTTACTTATCTTTTATTGGAAATAAAAGGGAAGTAAAGATAAAGACACTAATTTCGTTTGAGGGATTCACCATCCAACCGACCACTAGCGGAAGTCCAAGCGGTAAAACCTGTGAAAGCATGAAGACATTGAAGTTCTTCATTTTCTTGTTTTATTCTTTTTTCATTTTTATTTTCTATATATATTTTTATTGTTATATATACATATATATATATATATATATATATATATATATATATTTTTTATTTAAAAATCATAGAAACAGAGGACGTCGAGTCCAATGAAGCACAAGGACAAAAGATATTGAAGTTTTTGAGATAAAGGAGATGAAGATGCACAAACAATAAAGGGGAACCCCTAAGGATCCATAAATCAAGTTCAAATCCTTAAAAGCAAACACTAATCGGATAAAGAACGAATAACGATGAAGAACGACGAAGAACGGTCAAAGAACGAACAACGAACGGTGTAGGAATCGATCATGGATGCGATTCGAAAGCGTTTCGGCCTTGTTTTCTCTTCTTTCTTCTTCTTTCTGGACCTCTAGACTTCAGGGAACTTTAGGGACCCTTTTCCTTCAGCCCCTCACGCCTATTTATAGCAAAATGAGGCATTTGGGCTGAAGGTAGCTCATCCAGGCGAGCTGATGACTTAATTTTGAAGTAACTTGCTCGCCCAAGCGAGTTGGTTACTTCACCTTTAAGTTTTCTAATGGGCCTAGGGGCTAGAAAATGTCCCCAAAATGACCATTTTGCCCCTCTTTTGAATATTTTGCACATTTCCTTTCAAAATGTCGCAATTTTTTTCGGAATGCACGACAATTGGTGTTAAGCAGCTCAATTCGATTGGAAAGAATCCAAATATTTGCAAATGATCGTCCCCAGACGAAATTAGGGTATGACATCACTCAACCATATATTATGCAGTTTGAAAACATGCATACATTGTCAATGGAGTGTAGCATATAGAAACCACAATTTCAAATGTAGGAATAAACTAAATGATACAATCTCAAGTCCTTTAGTTTAAATACAAGCTTCGTATTCTCTGATGAAATCTGTTGGAAGACCACCTCGTCAACTACACCAATAATGTCTAATCAACTTTAAAAAATAAAAACATGTTATAAAAAGAAGGCTTTTATGTTTGCAAAAAAGATTTAAAAATGAGAGGCTAAAGAATAGCTACACTCACCAACCAACAAACCGCGCTCAAAGTTACCTCTAATGACATCGGCAAATTTAATAAAACTATGTGTTTTAAAAGGTACATTAACCAAATCAATTTCTCTAATAATAGTCACTCTAGTAAAGATCAATTTATAGGGGTGTGCACAAATTTTGTATTGACCGTCATTCTTGACCACTTTAAAAATGTGCATCATATAAGTACAATTCTCTTTCAAAATTGGCTTCTAAGACTTGTTGGTCTTGCTTACAAATCGCATGAATTTGGTCGCCCTGCTTATGGCAAAGCATGTAACAAATGGTTAGTGAAAAAAAAAAATTTACTAAAGAACAAAACTAAAAAAATGTAAAATAATTATGATACATTGGAATCTACTATAACCATCTATGCTTGCTCAGACTTGTCCCGTGTTCCAACAAACTAAAGATCAATTATTATGACAACAAGTTTCAGGGTTTCTTTGATTCATTTATATCTTTTATCTTGTCTGAAATGCGAGCCATCTTTTTATTTAAAAATGTAACAAAAAATATATCACCAATTATTACAAAAGATTTAGAACAGTAGAAGTAAATTGGAAGAAATATGGATAATAATGTACTTTTTTAAATGGTTGAAAAAAATTGAAAAATAAAAAGCAAATTTGAATCATAATATCACAACAGCCAGCACAATTAAGCTAGCCAAGAGGGTCAAAAAGATTAAACAATAGGCACTGGAACAAAGTCAAGATAAAAAAATAAACACTTAACAACAGCATGACAATAGAGGAAGGGTAATCAAGTTTTAATAACATATTTCTCAGCTCATTTTGTCTTAGCTAACTTACCAGGGAGGTATGCACAGGTTGACTGATTCAAAGATGGAAGAATTATAAAAATAGGAAGAGAGAAACCAATTCTTTAAGGCCAAGTGGATTCGGAAAAAATATCCTTCAAAAAATTGAACACATAATTGGCTCCATTAATCCATTCACGATAAATATTAAATGTTTTAGACACATTATTTTTGAAGAAGCAAAACATCATTGTCACCCATGAATCGATACTCAATCCCAGTTCATATTCAGTTTTATGTTGTTTGGCTATCAACTTAGAACTATCTTACTTTCCCTGCCTATATTCTCTTCTCTCCCTCCTATGTCTCGGAAAAAAAGTAGGAAGCAGAATAATATCGTTTCTACAGATGTTACGATGTTGATCTGTAAAGAATACCTTTGTATCTCTCGATGGAGAAGCGCTTTCACTGAAAAAGAACCAAACCAAGAAAATGATTAAGGAAAAAAGAACTGGGAAGCAGAAGAATACCGTTTCTGAGGCCAATACTGGACTCTTTGGGGTTGATGTCATAGAGAAAACCTTTGCATCTCTCGATGGAGAAGCGCTCTCACTAAAAAAGAACAAAACCAAGAAAATGATTAAGGATAAAAGAAATGGGTATCAGAATAATATTGTTTCTACTAGACTCTTCGATGTTGATGTTGTAAAGAATGAAATGAAAATACTAAATTCAAAGAGCAACAGCAAACGTTGTAGAGACCCTAAACTCAAAAAGCAACAGCGAAACAAAACCCAGACAAAAACCCATTAAAATTACTCATTTACATAGATTTAAACCATGAAACCCTTAAATAAAACCCAAAATACAACACCAACCAAGAGAGATGATGAAAAGAGAAAATGAAAGCTTAGGGTTGAGGGAGAGAAGAATGACTATTTTTCTTACCATCGTGTCCTATCTTGTCTTGTAGTCTCTAATGGAGATAAGTTGCACATGCTACCTTTTTTTTTGTTTTTTCTATCTTAGATGGGAGAGAAAGAGAGAGATTTTTTATTTTTCCTAGCTTAGAGAGAGTTTTTTATTTTCTTCTCTTTCCAGTCAAAATCTACACTTCCAGTACTACTACACTTAATCTGCACTTCCCTTTTTTTTTTTTGTAGATAAAGGTAAGAAGATCAAAATACCACAATTATTTACAGCTATCGTTGCACTGCAAGTGCTGCCATGCCCCTCTCTTTCTCTTTGTAACCTTCTGATGCTTCCTTCAATTTAATGAATACTAACTCTCTCTCTCTCTCTGATTTTTCTGCAGTTTATGAGCTCTTTTTTTTAGTTCTAAGCAATTCCTCCTTTCGTGTCGCAAGCAAGCCTGTGTGAGCAGCTAATTTTACTGACGGTGAAAGTGTGAATTGACAAAAATAACCTCAAAAGTGGACAGGTGTCAACAAATAAGGATGTCCATTTTGAACATTTCTACAAACTACTCTTTTATACTAGATATATTAGATATTAGATTTAGTGATTATACCAAAATAGCAATCACGTGAAAATATGATAAATGCATCTCAAACATTAAAAATGCATATTTAAAATTACTTCTGAGAGTAAGTGAATTCATTTACAACATGATTCTCATGTAAGAAAAACACACAAAAAAAAATTCTTTGTTTCTTTTTATTTATTCTTTTTTAATTTATGATGAATATTTTATAATATATTTTTTTATAGAAATATTTTTATAATATATTTCTTTAAACATTTTCCCCTTAAATTTATTTATGTAGTTAATTGTTTTGAAAAAATAATTATAATGCATATTTTGGCAATGCATAAGTTTTTTAGACCACAAATATCTTTTACTAGAAACAATCATGTTTAATTTAGATAAGATAATATATAGTATTTTTATATTATCATCTAATTATAAATTATCATGTGACATAAGTTTATTAATTTTTATAATAATTACGTTAAGATTATATTTGGTTCGGTGATAGATATGAAATAAAAGAATTCAGAAAAAAAAAAGGAAATAACATAGAGTAAATAAAAAATAGTAAAACGGAATGAATCATACATAATGGATAAAAATGTGATTTTTTTTTTTTTTGGATATTTTATATTGAAGTGAAACACGTATTGGACTATGTTGCTTAAAAAAAGGACCAAACAAAATGAATTATAACTTTAAGGCTTTAATTGTCATTTTACCCCAATTTTTTTTTTATTTTTGAAAAAATTTATTTCCAACAAATTAATTTAATACATTTTACTCCAACTTTTAAGAAACTTACAGAATTTCTCCTATACCATTTTATTCCTCACATGATTGTACTTTTACTCCAAACATTTTTATTTTTTTGGAAAATTTTATCCTAAATTTTAGTTTTTTGACAAATTTTACCACCAATTTTTGTGCTTATTAATGGATAAATGATTGTGATAAAATTCGCAAGTTTCTTAGAAGTCAAAAGTAAAATGTATCAAATTAAAAATTTGGGAGTAAAACTCACCAAAAATTAAAAAGTGAGAGGTAAAAAATTCAATTAAGTTTAACTTTAATTCTTAACTTAACTTTATTTTAGAAATAGTTTAAATTTTATTTATTTTATATCTTTTAAAAATGCAATGAAACAATATGTAAAAACAAATAACACGAGAAGAGGGGGTTGAATTGTGTTTTTAAAATTTTAAAATTTTTCTTAAAACTAAAAAACACGTTTATTGTTTAATGAATATAAATAGATTCATGTAATGAGAAAAAAACAAAAGGAGAAGTATAATCAAAAAACAAATTCAAAATCCTTTGTCGATTAAACAAGAAAACACACAAAGAATTCATATTGGTTCATCTCAACCTCAAGATTTGTTGGAATATATCACTTAGCACTTTTAGTCTTTTCTTTCAAGATATACAAGGTATTTTGAGAGCTTTGTATCACAAGAATTTACAAAAAGGTTTACAAGAAAGAATGAAAGAATGATTTGCATAGATTAATTTGTCTCTTGTTTCTTCAAAGCTTATTCTATATATAACCTTCATCTCCAAGTATTCGTTGTCTCTCAACAATCTGATTTTTCACTCAAAGACCATGCTTATAGGATATCGTGTCTTGTACTTCAGCAGAGAAGTCACTTTTTTCACCATAACATATCTACAACAACACAATGCGCCTTTTGATGAGGATCAACCTCTTTCAGACTGCGGAGTTCATTTATTCTTCATAAGACTTTGATAGATCCTAGAAAAATGTTTTCTGCACGAAAGAATATCATACATAAAGTATTAAATGAAGGTCTTAAATACATTACTTAAATGTTATATCAGATCGTCTTATGAGTATATCATCTGAAAACTTCAAACACATAGAGATAGATCATGATCTAATAACATATCAGATGCAACTTTTATTATTTATATTTATTTGCATCTAATTAAAATAATTAGGAGTCTTAATTCGTCTATAAGATATACATGTCTTTTGACTTGACACAATATGTTGTAAAAAATAATTTTAAAAATGTTTTAGTTAATTGTCTCATTCTTAACAAAACCTTAAACCTATATGGATTAATACATAATAATTGATTGTCATGACATTCTTAAGGTACATGGTAAGAGTGATAACTAATTTAACTTCTTTCTAGGATAAATTTATCCTTTTTTTTATTGGGAGGATAAATTTAACTTTAATCTACAACAATTAGCTATTTTTTCATAAGCAAAAGGATGAAATTACATAATAACTGCCTATCATGACCTTCTTAAGAAAGGTGTGTGGATTATTATTAGAAATATTATAATTTTCCACCATATTATTTTTGTTTCTTTCTTAATTTTTTATGTTTTGAAAATATGAAAAATACATTGTACAATAAAAAACATTTTATGTCGATTATTACATTTGCCATTTTGAGTGATGTCAATAATTTGTATTTTCATATCAAAACAAATACTTCTTGTATGTATTATGTATATGTATTTGCCAAATTGAACAAGAAGCACCCAAAGAATAAGCAAGAAGCAAACACACTATGTTGTATGCGCCTTTGATTGAGGAAGCAAACAAGAATATAAACAAGAAAGAAACACCGTGATTCATTATGATATGTAAATTTTTTTGGTCAATAATAATCGCCAATGACTAATGAAACTAATCTCTGATCCAATAAATTAGGAGACACTTATAGTCTTTGACTCATAAAAAAAACACAAATAAAAAGAAACAGAAAAACATGATAAAGAATGGAAGTGCAACGACTTATGTTTAAGGAGGGTAAAATTGATAAAATTAAAATACCAATTTTATGATTTAGAAATTTTAACTCCATTGAGGCTATTCCACAAAAATAAACATTTACTTTAAAATCTTCCAATTAAATAAAGAATAAAACAATATATTCATACTTGAATATATTATTATTTTTTATTTAATTAAGTTTTTCATATCTAGAATATAACCTGTTTTTAAAAAATTACCTAATATTTATTTTTTCTCCAAGTACTTAAAAAAAATTTGTGTTTCATTTTAATACTTATCGTTAGATTATATCCGTTAAATGATGACGTAGCAGACAAAATATCACGTAATCATGTCTAATCACTAACCACATAGATCTCCATATCATTAATTTTTGTTTTTAAATATGAAAAAAATAAATTTTAAATCAAGCTAATCTCACTGTAACACTGTGAATGATGTTGTGGAGAAGGGGTCTTTTCTCTGAATCTAAACGGCTGCGTAGAGGGAAAAAGCAGCGATTCAAAGGAAGAAGTTGTGATGCTCGTCAAACGTACGCAAGAACTGGGTCGTGGTGACGGCCGAGGTAAAGGGAGTTGGTGTTGGAGAACTTATGCCGGGATTGGAGGGAGGAGCGGAGGGACGGTGGCTCCTAGGTTCAGAGTGAAGGGGCTTATGTGACAGGATGAAAGGGGTGAGGGATGAAGGATTCGATTCTCTGATTCCACTCCCCCGTTTTCCTTCTTTTTTTCTGCAAAATTGATGTTATGTTTTCCACCACTTCTTCCTCCCTCATCTTCATTTTCCTTCTCATGGTTGAATGTTTGTCGTTTTAAATGAGGAGTGGATTGGAGGAAATTCAAATTTAGTTGTTGTAAAATCGACATGAAATATTTCAGATTTACGTATTCTTGAATCATTTGTGTTGTTCAATTCAGTCCGATTCAAATAGGAAATACACATTTGTCTCATTTTGACTCTCCCCATCTCGAATTTTACTAATTGGATATGGGACTGGTTATGAAGGGAAGCTTTGTGGGAGAAAGGGGGGAAAGGTCAGGCTAGTAAAGGTTTTACTCAAACATATGGGATAGACTAGGAGGAAGCCTTTGCCCCAATAGCTAAGATGAAGTCTGTTCGTCTCCTGCTCTCTATTGTTGCAAATCGAGATTGGCATCTGTTCCAATTAGATGTTCAAAATGCCTTCTTGAACGGGGACCTATAGAAATAAGTTTACATAAGTCCTCCACCCGGTTGTGTAAGGGGGGAACAAGAAAGGTTAACAGGAGCGGAAGCCAAACGACGGGGTTCAGTTGGAAACTATTGTATCTTACCGTCCAAACTTTTAAATATTTAAAAATGAAAATTAATGCCGCCGAGGACGTGTCTTTAGGTGGATAATGACTAGGTGGAATGTTCTGACATTTCATCTCTATGCAGCTTCACACGCAGATATTAAAATGAAATATGATTTTTTTTCAAGTATTTGAGAAAAAAATAAATGTTAAATAATTTTTTAGAAACAGACTATATTCTAAATATGAAAAATTTAATTAAATCTTTTTTTCAATATTTACTCTATAAATCATTAACAAATCATATTTCACACAAATATAACAAAAAAAAAAAAGTCATACATATACTATGCTACACACAATGAGAACATGTTGACCTGGGCATGCTCAGTCAGGACAGTTCCGTAATTCCACCACGTTTCCACAGACCTCACTCTCACGGCTTACGTGTAGTTCCCAAACTCTGTTTCCCGATTCAATTCATCACTTCACTCTTTCTCACGAACCCTAATCCCTAATCTCACAATCAATTAGGGTTTCTCATCTCATTTCCACGAACTCCATTTCATTCCACTCCTTGATGATCACAAATATACTTTCCCCTTTCTCCCCTTCTTCTCAATTCCCGAATCAATCGCAAACCTCGATTCCTTTTTCCTCTTCCAATCGCACCCAAAGCTAAAGAATAAATACTCGTTCAAATATCAAACGCCCAATTCCCTCAATCCCAATTCACTCGATCACACACACACTCTCTGTTTCGATCATGGACGTGGACGGTGGCAACAAGCGCGTGTACAACCGCCTTGGTGGGGACGCGAAGCACCAGAAAGTGTGCTACCACTGGCAAGCGGGGAAGTGCAACCGCTACCCGTGCCCCTTCCTGCACAGCGAATCGCCCGCGAATTCGCACCACGCCAATGGCACCTCCTCGAAGCGGACGTACGACAATTCGGGCTTCTCCGGCCCACGCCGCAGCCCCAATTTCAACAACACGTGGGGCCGCGGCGGGGGCCGCGGTGGTGGTGGTGGTGGTGGTGCCGGTAGAGGTGTGGTGGTGAAGGCCGAGAAAGTTTGTAATTATTGGATTCAGGGGAGTTGTAGTTATGGAGAGAGGTGCAAGTTCCTTCACTCCTGGAGTGTGGGGGATGGGTTTTCTTTGCTGACCCAGCTTGAAGGTCATCAGAAGGTAACAAAATAAAGAAGGTTTTAGTGGATAATTGTGTTAGTATATAGTGTAGGATCTGAAGCCACTAAATGAGTAACGGTAAAGTAATTAATCTGAATCAATTGTAAATGAGAAAATCAATGTTTGATATTGATTTGTTACGCACCTAGGTGTAATGTTGACTGTTGATTTGCTCATCAATGACGGAAATTAGGTACTTTACTGATATTGACAGTTGATTGTACTTTATAATAAAGTGATTTGCCTACTTTGATGGAGGAACTGCATTCTATAGTATAGACTCTGCTTGATAGTGAAAGGTTTTAAATTACGGTTGTGGTTGCAATTTTGTTGTGATCCTTGATGTTGTGGGAAATTGTGGACAAATGTGGCCACAATTGTGGTTGCAGTCTCTACAAAAGCCTTGGTGATGTGGCAGAAATTGCGGTTGCGGCCTGTTTTCTTGAAACATTTAAAACCTGAGCTGGATAGCTTACTTACCATTGGATTTTATGATGTGTGTGTGTTTTTAATTCTAATCGTGTTTTAAATGTTGTATAGGGCTAAGTGTGATGTGTGATCTGGGTTTGCATTAATGTTACTCTGTGAAAATTGATATTTGATAGCACGTTTACAAGAGTGTGTGGGTGTTTGGTGATTGGAGTTGACTGGATGAACTGTGGTTTTGTTGAATGAACAGGCTGTGAGTGCAATTGCCTTTCCCTCTGGTTCTGATAAGCTGTATACTGGAAGCACTGATGAGACTGCAAGGATTTGGGACTGCCAATCTGGAAAGGTGGTTATTAATTGGATCATGTTTTGTTTTGTAGAGGCATTTTTTGTTTCAATTTTAAAGTTACAGACACCTTGTCTTTTTTCACTAATGTTAAGCTTAATGATTTTGTTTGTAATATTGGAATAGGAGAATTTTTTTATTACTTTTAAGTTTGAATTTGAATTGTTTGTTTGTTCTAGGTGAAGCATGTCTTGTTCAGTCATAAAATTACTGCATGTGTGATTGCTAGGTTGAATCATATAATTGTATAACTTGTATCTTTCGCTTTGTTATTGTGGTTCTTGATACATTTAATAGCACAACTAATTTGTTTATTTTTTTTACACCAAATACTATAATTTTGCATTAACCCTTCTCCTAGATTCCAAATTTTGTTGCTTACACTTCAATACTCATGTTTATGTTTATAACAAACTTTTTTGGCATAGGCATATGTTATGTTATGCCTGATGTTCGGTGCCAGACACTTTTCTCCATGATACTTTTATGTGAAACAACGATATTTTTACTGCAACACATGATTGTAGTGTTCTTTATTTTTTCAATTATTTCAATTGGCATCATTTTTTCTTCTCTATTTTGATTTCAAATTTAAAAGTTAGCAGTGAACATTGTATTTTTCTTTTAACTTTTTAATAGTTTGCTTTTGAGCTTATTGAAAAGTTGAGATTGATCTTGGTTTTGTTTGTCTATGTTGCTGCAGTGTGTAGGTGTGATCAATCTTGGTGGTGAAGTAGGTTGTATGATCAGTGAAGGCCCCTGGGTTTTTGTTGGGATACCCAATTTTGTCAAGGTAAGAAAGAACACAAATAGGCATCTCTTTTTGTTTTTCTCTAATTTTGTAATCTGTAAATTTTAAAATAATGTACTTCTCTCTACTTTAGTGAAGTTTTTTTGCTAATGTATGTTCTTTCCACTGCTGATAGCATCATAACTAATGTTCTTTTTGGTTGATGATATTGGTGATGCAGGCCTGGAACACACAAAATTTATCGGAGCTAAGTCTAAATGGTCCTGTTGGACAAGTTTATGCACTTGTTGTGAATAATGATATGCTCTTTGCTGGTACACAGGTAAATATTTTCTTTCCCCTTTGACAATGTTTTTGTTTTATTTAGAGTCATGTTTTATTTTTTGATACAGTAGTCCTGATTTCAATGTTGATTATCTTCATGGTGCTTAGGACCTGTTGGATGAGATGAAAAAGTGCATTTTCATCTGTGTTTATATGGATTAGACTTTACTGAGTGGCATCTTATAATGTTAGGAACTCAATATATGGAAATTACGTTGGGGTGATAATATTGAGGTTAATTTTGGGGCTGATAAGTAATGCTGAGATAGGGAAATGAAGACTTTAAAGGAGAAACATTTAATATTATTTGCCTTTGCCCAAATTATGGATACAATTTGCAAGTGAAATATTTTTGGAGAAAAATTACTAGGAGAATCTAAAGGGTACGCTTGGGAGTGGGGCTTTGGAGGGAAATGGAAGGGAGAGGAATTTTTTTTTTGTTTAAATTTAAGAGTTATTTGATAAGAAGAATCAAAAGATTAGAGCATTAAGTTTATGCTAACCTAACATTTTTTTTCTTTCATTTTAAAAAGATTATCTAATTAGAGAATATTTATTAGAAATGGAAAATTTGTCATACCCAATGAATGGGAGATGAAGGATGATATGATTGTAAATGATTATGTCATATCACAAGTCTTGTGTTGAAATATTGGATATGTAAAGGATTGGATGATGCTTTATAAGCACTGATTACTAGCTAATTAAACAACTCAGATTAGTCTTTTAGGCAATGTGATTCGCCAAGAAGATTTTTCTTATGCTTAGTTGGGCTTGAGGTGTTACCAAATGGTATTGAAGCAGTCAGCTGGATATGTGGGATATTCCAGATTGCTGGTGGATGTATTGGCTTAGGCTATAGGTCATTGATTGTGTCTAAGGAGGACTTATTGGGGATTTATTTGGGAGAGACTGTGATGCCTTGGATCTCATGTTGGTTATGTGAAGGGTTGTGTGATGCTCTGTATAAACTCTTTAGGTATTAACTATTAAGGCAGCTGGATACCTTTTAACTCAAACAGTAAATGAGTTTATGCTTCTAATGTCCTGGGAAATATTTTTGTTAAACTCAACCAAACATGTTTCAAAGCCTGTTGTATTTTTTTATTATCGAAAATGACAACAGAATACACTAGAAAAGATTCTCACTTATCTACATATTTGTAATACCATCTTTATTTTTTTATCTCAAATGAAATACTTCTGCTGCAGGACGGATCTATATTGGCATGGAAGTTTAATGTAGCTACCAACTGCTTTGAGCCGGCTGCATCACTTAAAGGTCATTCTCGGGGTGTTGTTTCATTAGTTGTTGGTGCTAATAGACTTTACTCTGGTTCAATGGACAATACAATAAAAGTAAGTTTTTGTAAGCTCTTTGCCATAAATGTCTGATTCAATACGTGATTCAATTTGGTGCTAATAGGTTTTGGTTTGTTAATTTGGTGCATTTCTTCCAACTGGTTGTTGTCTTTCAGGTATGGAACCTTGAAACCTTGCAGTGTTTACAGACACTAACAGAGCACACATCTGTTGTGATGTCTGTTCTCTGCTGGGACCAATTCCTTTTGTCTTGTTCATTGGACAAAACAGTGAAGGTTGGTTTTCACACTATTTACTGGTTATATATGTATTGACTATATGCAAGTTTTGGAATTAATATTTGTTTAACTTTTATTTGATTTATGCAGGTATGGTATGCTACTGAAAGCGGAAACTTGGAAGTGACATATTCTCACAATGAAGAAAATGTATGCTTTTAATTTATTTACTTTTTCCCCTGGATACTTGGTTTTATTTTAATATGATATTTCTTGTCCAGTTTGAAATGACGATCTCTCATAATTATGTGTAATCAATTCTTAGCTCTGCTATCAATGATCCAGATACTACTGTTTTGAACTCATGGTTTAGAAAATATAGGAAATGTGCTCAAGTTTCTGATGATGAAAATGGCTCAGTATTGCATACAACCAGATAGGTACTTAACCAGAAAGGGGCATATAGATGTGTAGCTTAGTTTTTAAAGTCATTCCTTGGTGATAATACTATTCTAAATATTTGAATCCTCTCAAATAATGAGGCATAGGAACCAGATACAAGATAAAAAAATGACTCAAATCTGGATATGACAACTTTTTTAAAGCAGCCTTGTATAGGGCTGAACTAATAAGTTATAAGCTAAAGGGAAAGAAGTTTTGGAGCTGGAGATTTATTAGTATTTGAAGTAGAGAGAACAAGAAATTACCACTACTTGTAGTTTTTTTTTGCCCCTTCAATTGGCTTTTCAATTTCTCAGACAGCATTTCCTACTTTACTAACTTCAAGAAGCTATACAGCTGGAATTAAGTATTCCATTACTTGGAATGCTTCTGATAAGTGGGGTTAATGGAAAGTCTGGGCTTTGTAAAAAGAAGCATGATGTCTAATCCTTTAGCCTAATCTATTACTTGTGAGAAAAAGGGGACCAAATCACCAAAATGAAATAAAGGGGGGCAAGTCCAATATTTGCAAATATTTTATGTATAGTAATTAGAAACATCTAAGAGGGTGGGGGCATGGCCCATGCCTTCCACCCTCTGCATCTGTACTTCAATGAGCTATTTACACATTTTATATTTCTATGTGCATTCATTTGTTGCATTATCATTTTTAAGGGGTACTATCTTTTAGTTCTTATATAACTATTCTTCATTCTTAACAGCTATTATTCGCACATGAAATGTGGCTGGGGGAGGGGGGGGGGGGGGGGGGGGATTGTTAAGTGTGTGAGATGGCTTTCACGAAGTTGCTGATGTTGTTATAATCTGTGTGCAGGGTATACTTACCCTATGTGGGATGCATGATTCACAAGGCAAACCCATTTTGCTCTGCGCTTGCAATGATAATACTGTACACCTCTATGATCTGCCATCGTAAGTAGTTGACTTCCTATTCATGCTCTCATTTGATTCACTACAACATGCAAACCACTAGAATTTTTTGAAATTTATTCAATGCATTGTGTTTCTTGCTCATGAGAGCTTGTGTTTATATATGATGGTAAATCTGGCTTGGGTTTCATTAGTATGTTTTACATAACAAGCTTGATTTGTTATGCAAGTTATTGATTCCACTTAGAAGGCGTGGAAATAATAAAGCGACTTTTGACCATTTGAAGAGAAATTGTAATGACTTTTTATTATTTTAAGGAAAACCCATATTTTACCCAAGTAGTGTATCAGTTCCTGTTTTCTCCACTACTCTATTTTCACTGTGACATTGTTTTTTATATCGCTGATGCCTAATAGAAGGGAACTCATTATTCATTGTTTGCCCCGTTTCTTCAGATTTGCAGAGAGAGGTAAGATATTAACAAAACAAGAGGTACGAGCAATTCAGATAGGGCCTAACGGCATATTCTTCACGGGTGACGGTACGGGTGAAGTAAGAGTGTGGAATTGGATAGCGGAGGCAACTACTACCACCCAATAAAGTGACACTTACAATGTGTTCCATTTAATTGTTTCACTAGTTTTTTTTTTGGTCTTCCTTTTTGTAATTTTTTAGCTGCAAGAAGGGAATTCGGGCTGACGTTGGGATTGAGAAGAGGCAGAAAAAGAGAGGTAAAGGGAGTGTGTGTAATTTAAGTTTGCGGAAGTAGTCTTGCTTTTAGAATCTGAGCTGTGGAAGTATCCTTGGCACAAAGCTGTGCTCAAGTAGGCGTGCCTATTAATGTTTGTAACATTTTGTGAAATTACAACATTATTTAGCATTATTACTTAACCCCCTCCAATGCGTATATATACCACCAAATAAATGTATGTTACTTGTTATTTACAAGTAACTGGGGGGTCTTAAATTTTCGAATGTTGTATTTTTTTTCCTGGTGATCATAAGCTCGACGAAATATAAATGATTTAACTCGTTTTCTTTTGCTGCAGCTATTAAAAGGTGTCATGTTATAATTAGCTTAAATTAGTTTTTGATTTTTTAATTTATTATTTAGGTTCAATTTGATCTTTTAATTTTTAAAATTAAATTAATTTGATCCTTTTGTTTAAATTAAATTGGCAGTGTTAAAAAATGTGTACTTTATGATGATTTAAAATCGTTTAGTAATCGTTTTAAATCATTATAGTGCAATTTTTAACATTATTGAATTAATTTTGATGGTAGGATCAAATTGAATCTAAAAAATAAATTAGAATGTAAAATACTAATTTAACCCTATAATTACCGTTCTCTAAAAAAAACCCCCTATAACTATCAATATTGATTATAGAAGAGTAGAGTAGAGTTTATCGGAGTTGTGTTTCCTCAATGCACATACGAAGTACCTATTGTGTGTAAAGATTTGGTGATCAACACCTGCTACGTTTGACCATAAACGGAAACTTAGAAAGTCCATCTTAACATCATGCTATCTCTAGAGCTATAACCTAACTTGTCATAGCTCTAACAACTCCTTGGTGCTGGAACCTCTACGCTTATAAATGGATAACTCTATTATGATTACAATATTATAATTTAGTATCCATGATCCAAAAGTTTGGTGGCTCCATTGCACCGAGATTGATAGTTGTAGCCATTGGATAAACATCAACCACGTAGTCGTAGGTCGCACTAAACATGAACCAATAAAAGCCATTGGATAAATTGTTAAAAAATAAATAAATAAGTGGACAATATTAATGCCTATAACTTGTTACTTGTGATTATGACTTATAGGTTAATGGCTTTTAGAATGGAAGTTGTCCATCATGGACCGGTCCAAAATGGTTGGCTGTGGCTGGCCACTGTCGGTGCATTGTATTTCAGTTCTTTTTTTGTTAGTTTACTTTTTTTGGTTTTTATTGGTAATCAATAGTTTTATAATTGCAACTAAGTCCTGTTTCAATAGGGCTGTTCATAATCTAAACCATTCCAAACATATGGGAT
Organism: Glycine soja; assembly: GCF_004193775.1. Taxonomy (NCBI): domain Eukaryota; kingdom Viridiplantae; phylum Streptophyta; class Magnoliopsida; order Fabales; family Fabaceae; genus Glycine; species Glycine soja. The sequence goes on from NC_041010.1 coordinate 35,124,844, forward strand.
TCCAAACATATGGGAGTTGCTACGTGCACCCAGTAAATAGTGAAGTGGCGAAAATGTCCTTAAGGGAAAGCCATTTCCGGAAACATTTCGGAAGACTATTATTCCAGAAACTTTTCGGAAGAACCTTCTTCCAGGAGAAGAATTAGTGATTCCGGAAGTACTCAGAAACTCTTTTTGGAAGAACGTCATCCAGAATTTTTCCGGAAAAAGTTTCTTCCGGAAGATATCCTTTTACTTCCGGAAGAAGGGTCTTCCAGAAGTTAGTTTTTTTTTTTAAAAATAATTTATTTTGTAATAATTTACTTTTAATGAATAAACTAAATTATAAAATAATTAATATTATTATACATAAATAATTAAATAATTAGTGAACGTAATTATGACTAATATTTATAATTTGTTTTTTACGCGCATGTAAAATATGAATTTGTGTGATAATTTAGTATAATTTAAATCATAAAAATTAATTAATTCGTAAATTTTATTAAAAATATAAATTTTTTATTATGATAACATTTAATTTCTATTACAAAAGTTAATATATAATAAAAAAATGATTATTATTTTATAACAAAGTGAAGAAAAAATAATTTTCATTTTATAATAATAAGTAAAAATAAAATAATATTTAATGCATATGTAATGATGATTTTGCCCCTGTGTAATTTTCTTTAAATTTACGCGTTGCACGCTTCGATTTCACGCTTCCGTTACTCACTTTCTTTACTGCGCCTTCTTCCTTCTCTGCTTTCTTTCTTTCGTTTTGGTTGTTGTTGCTTTCGGTGGTGGTCCCTTTTGCGCTTTCCATTGGTGGTCCCATGAAAGTATTTGAAGATTTGGTGGTCCCCGTGAAGCAGGTGTTTCGTATTTGAAGTTTTGTTAGTCGTTGTTCTTCCTATTTCGTCAGAGGTACGCATTTATGAGTATTTTTTTCAATTTCCGGCTAATTTTTAAAGAAGAAAAACAATAAAAAACTGTATCCGAAAGAAATTTTAGGCACAGCAGGAGGAAGTTCTGGAATGAGAATGTTAGTAACTTCCGGAAGAAGGTCTTCCGAAAGCACTTCTTTCGGAATAGGCCTTAGTAACTTTCGGAATGTTAAATTATTAACAAATTTTTTTATTTCTGTTTTAAAATTTATATATATATATATATATATATATATATATATATATATGTTGTGGATTATTGGTTTAATTAGGTATAATGGTATAATATTAAATGATTTATGTAACTTAATTGTATTTTGTTGTAGTAGAAAAATATTTTATTAGTTGTTTATTATAGTGATAAGTTTAGTTTAAGTAAATAATGTAGTTATAAATTTAGAATATATTTGTATTAGTTGTTAGTATGTTTGTTAGTTAATAAGTAGTCAATTTATGAATGTGGTTATATGATAATTTGAATATACTTGTGTATGATACATATGTGCTGTTAATATGTTTGTTATTTAATGTGTAGTAAATTTTTGGATGTGGTTATATGATAATTTGAATGTACTTGTGTATGATGCATATGTCCTTAAGATGGACGAAGATCAATGGAGGTATGACTTTGCGATGTCACAAAAAGTTCATATGGATTATGATTATGATAATCAAGAAGAATGTGGGGTGAATGAACCACATGTGGATTGTTCAAATGCTTTTAATACGTCTCAGGTAATCATAGATAATTTGAGTCATTTGGTTGAATTGATGTTTTGTATGAAAATTAATATGTTAGGGTTGCGTTGTAGGTATTCGCTACTCGAAATGATGTTTTGCAATGGGCTCGAACAGTTGCCCATGAAAATGGATTTGTTGCAGTGATTATGAGGTCTGACACAGAGACCGGTAGCAGAGGAAGAAGTTCATTTGTCTTAATTAGGTGTGAAAGGAGTGGTGCGTACAAGTGCGGAAATAAAGAATTTGTTAGAAAAGACACTGGGAGTATGAAATGTGGTTGTCCCTTTGGGCTTCGTGGGAAACCAGTGCATGGAGGGGAATGTTGGATGGTGAAGTTGATCTGTGAGATTCACAATCATGAATTGGCGAAGTCCTTAGTTGGACATCCATACGCCGGACGATTGACTAAGGAAGAAAAGAAAATTATTGCTGATATGACAAAGTCGAAGGTGAAACCGAAAAACATCTTGCTAACGTTGAAGGAACACAATGCCAACAGTTGCACCACGATAAAGCAAATTTACAATGCAAGAAGTGCATATCGTTCTTCAATAAGAGGAGCTGATACCGAAATGCAACATCTGATGAAGCTTCTCGAACGTGATCAATACATTCATTGGCATAGATTGAAGGATGAAGTTGTGGTGCGTGATCTGTTTTGGTGTCACCCAGATGCAGTAAAGTTATGCAATGCATGTCATCTGATGTTTTTTATAGACAGTACCTACAAAACAAACAGGTACAGACTCCCACTACTTGACTTTGTTGGAGTGACACCAACGGCGATGACATTCTTTGCTGGGTTTGCATATCTGAAGGCTGAGCGTGTTAATAATATTGTATGGGCTTTGGAACGATTTCGAGGCCTATTTTTAAGAAACGATCGCCTCCCTCTTGTTATTGTCACTGACAGAGACCTAACACTGATGAATGCAGTGAAAACTGTGTTTCCCGAGTCTACTAATTTGTTGTGCAGGTTTCATATCGATAAGAATGTGAAGATGAAATGCAAATCTTTAATCGGAGAAAAAAATGTGTGGGACTATGTAATGGATAACTGGGGTACTTTGGTTGATTGTCCGTCCGAACACCAATTCCATGAGTCACATCAGAAGTTTCAAGTTGCTTGTTCACCTTGACCGATGTTCATTGACTATGTTAACGACACATGAATTATCCCCCATAAGGAAAAATTTATTACAGCATGGACGAATAAGGTCATGCACCTAGGCAACACAACAACAAACAGGTATTAAGAACTGATTTTATTTGTTAGTAAGGATTAGTAATAAATGGTATTTAATTGTTGTATATTTTCATGTTTGTTGTGTATTTTAAATGTAGGGTTGAATCAGCTCATTGGGCTCTCAAAAGAATACTACAAAATAGCGTTGGAGACCTATGTAATGTTTGGGATGCCATGAACAACATGATCACGCTGCAACACGTCGAAATTAAAGCATCCTTTGGAACCAATACGCATGTGATTGGACATGTATATAAAAAAACCTTATACAAGAGGCTTCTTGGGATGGTTTCAAGGGATGCTTTAAATCAGATTGCTTCTGAGGTTGACCGTCTACGTTATCTCAACAACAATCTCTCTTCTTGTGGTTGTGTGATGAGAAGCACGCACAGTCTTCCTTGTGCATGTGAGCTTTTTAGGTATACTGCTGACAGCATCCCATTGAAGTCAGTCCATCTTTTCTAGAGGAGACTTTGCTTTTCAAACCAAGGGTTATGTGAGGCGGAAGTTACCATCAAGGAAGAGATAGAGATCATATCTAAAAGGTTTGATGAACTTGATGTGGCTGACAAAGTAACTCTGAAGAGTAAACTTCGAGAAATTGCATACCCTGATCATAACTCTATGTGACCTCCTCCATCAAAGGTCAACACTAAAGGTGCACCGAAGAAACCGATGTAAAGAAGTCAAAGATCCACAAAGCGTGATCCGTCTTACTGGGAGTACGTTGATGTTTTTCATTCTGTTCAAAGCAGCAACTCTCCAGTTAAACGAAGTGCATCATGTTCTCAACCGCCTCAGCCAACAAGGATCATCCCGATGTTGGATCAATTTTTGCCATTCTTTCAAGGTTTCATTCGTGACGTTGTGGATGTGAAAGCGGACGGTAACTGTGGATATCGGTCCATTGCTGCTTTATCATGTATGGGGGAAGATTCGTGGCCGTTAGTGTGTAATGAATTGATTAAAGAACTAGGCAGGTGGTCGCATGAGTACATGAACCTCTTCGGTGGCATAAAGAGATTTGAACAATTAAAGTTGTCCCTACTTGTTGATGGGTTTTCAAAGGTATGTTTTTAGGTTAATTTTTTTTAATAACAATCTTTAAATTACTTACATGTGTAAGTTTGGTTCATTCAGGTTAGTGTGGACAAGTGGATGGGCACACGCTCCAACCTAAGGTTGAGCACACTCTCCAACCTCTGTGCAATCGCCTCATATCTGTCGTAATCATCCTGTCAAAGTTATTAAAAATATTTATTATGAAATTTAAAATAAATAACAACTCATAAAACATTAAACGCGCAAATAATCTTACCACATGTGGACGGGGGTCAAATGATACTGGAACCTGGGGGTTGGGCGGCTGTATGTAGTCCTCAGGGTCTGCAGCTGGTGCATCCCTCGGCTGGTCACCTGCCTAGGTCGGTATCATGAATGGGTGAGATATGCGGAAAAACCACTCCATGTAATCCGCAGATACCTACCCAAGCACTAGACAAAGCTGACCCGCAGGTAGTAAGTGATCCGCAAACTGCATCCACCTGTCATGTATCTAATCGTGTGACAATCGTGCACTAACAGGCGGCGGATGGATGCTCTGGATGTAACCAAATTGGCGTACCACCCTCTCCGGTCGAGCTGTGATGACCATAGGACCCCATCTCAGTTGACCTTGGAAAGATGAAATCTCCTGAAATGCCCTAACCCCCCGATGCTCCGTGTACGACAACCAGGACACATCTGTGACGGTCAAACCATCACAGCGTGCCCTGTAGGGTGCTCCTGTAATCTCCCTTCATGTGCGCCTTCGACGTCAACCACCGGGAAGCACGTGGGGACATCTCCTGGTATGTATCTTCAGTCACGCACTGGTGCACACTAGGGAAGTGCTCATAGATCCAACACTACACAATAATTGAGGTTAACATAACATAAAAACATGTTTAAATCATAATCGAACGTAACATATTAATAAACACAAAATTTACCTGAAGTAGCATCAAGTACCCCGCAAGCTGTCGGGTGGTGGTCCTACAAGGTGAACCACATGCACGTATGTTGCACTCTTATTAGCAAAAAAAGTGCAACCGACAAGGTGCAATAGATAAGCGCGAGCTGCGACAATCCACCGCCGGGCCTGACATCTCGTCTCATAAATGTCTCGAACCCATCCTAATCATACATATGCCCCACGTGTGAGTGCTGTCTCGGCTCTGGCCTCCTCGGCAGACACCTCCAGCAACTCCGTCAGCAAAAATCTGGTCTCCTCCGTAGAAAGAGTGTGTATGATTAGGATGGGTTCGAGACATCATCCAATGTGATCGTCAGCTCTCCTACAGAAAGGTGGAAGGTGCTAGTCTCACCGTGCCACCTCTCCACAAATGCAGATATCAGTCCAGGATCGCCAGTAATAACTGAACAATCGATCAGTGGACTTAATCCTGTGGCAGCCACCAGGCCTTCAATCTCAAGCACTAGCCTCCCAATCAGTGTCACCTTCCTCCCATGTGACACTAACTTCAAATCAGGACGTTCGTGATTTGAAGTACAAATTATATAATTATTAAAAAAAATTAATCACAAACAAATAAATCAACAATGATAAATAATTAACAAATTAAAATACATGTCCACTCCAAACAACATGTGCAAGATGCTCGGCAAATGATGTGAGCACTGACGGGTCACGTGGACCACCAGGGAATCCCTCAGCAGCATCATCACCATCTGACCCCTCACCACTATCAGCACCCTGTGCGTCCGCACGCATCTCAGGTGCCTCCGCAGCCAGCTCAGGAACATCGTCAGTCATGTCAGAAACGTCCTCAACCATATCACGTCCCTCCGTAGTCATCTGATGAACGCTTAGCCTAAGGGCTGAGGCAGTAGGCTTACGCCTCTCGGGAACATCAGCAGCATCCTGGTCAGCAGGTCTATCTATGCCTACAAGTCTACCTATGGCACGACCTAAACCTCGTGTTCTGGCCATGATCTGCAAATCATGTCGAACACGTATTTTTTTCGATCAAAATATACAATATTTTTTTTATAAAAAAAACAACTTTATTTATAAACAAATAAAACTAACTTAAATCAAATTATTTTAAAACATACACAACATAATTTTTAAAAAAATTAAACAACTTCATTTATAAAAAAACACAACTAATGTAAAAAAAATTAATTAGTAAACATCCACAACTTAATTTAAAAAAAAAATAAGAAACTTCATTTCTAAAAAAAACACAACTAAATTATTTAGTAAACATCCACAACTTAATTTTAAAAAAAACATAAACAACTTCATTTATATAAAAAAAACAACTAATATAAAAATAATTCATTACTAAACATCCACAACTTAATTTTTTTTTAAAAAAACTTCATTTATAAAAAACCACAACTAATGTAAAAAAAAATTAATTAGTAAACATCCACAACTTAATTTAAAAAAAAATTAAAAAAATTCATTTATAAAAAAAACACAACTCAATTATTTAGTAAACATCCACAACTTAATTTTAAAAAAAATAAACAACTTCATTTATAAAATAAAACACAACTAATATAAAAATAATTAATTACTAAACATCCACAACTTAATGTTTTAAAAAATAAACAACTTCAATTATAAAAAAAAACATAACTAATATAAAAATAATTAATTACTAAACATCCACAACTTAATTTAAAAAAAAATAAACAACTTCATTTATAAAAAAAACACAACTAATATAAAAATAATGAATTACTAAACATCCGCAACTTAATTTTTTTTAAAAAATAAACAACTTCATTTATAAAAAAAACACAACTAATATAAAAATAATTAATTACTAAACATCCACAACTTAATTTAAAAAAAACTTCATTTTTAAAAAACCACAACTAATATACAAATAATTAATTATTAAACATACACAACTTAATTTTTTTAAAAAAATAAACAACTTCATTTATAAAAAAATACTTCATTTATAATAAAATAAACAACTTTATTTATAATAAAATAAAAAAGTTTATTTATAGACAAAAAAAACACAACTAATTTCAAAATATATAATTAGTAAACATACACAACTTAAATTATATATAACAATAAAACAAAAATGGGAAAAAAATTTCCAAACATACACAACTTTATTTATAAAAATTAACTACTTCATTTATAAAAATACATAAGTAATTTAAAATTAAATAATTAGTAAAATACTCAACTAAAATGATATAAAAAATAAACTGAAACAATTAACATAAATAACAAACTTAATTAACAAAAACAATATTTAAAAAAAAAACTTTTGGAAGAAGTAGTTCTTCCAGAAACATTCCGGAAGAAGGGGTCTTCCGGAAAGTGCTTCGGGAACCACTGAAAGGTCATCCAAAAGAACCCTTCTTCCGGAAACTTTCTGGAAGAGGTGGTCCGGGAGCTTTCCGGAAGACCAGTACTTCCGGAAGACGTTTCACAACTTCCGGAAGAATCCTTCTTCCGGAATACCTTCTTCCGAAAGTTCCGGAAGAACCCCTAACGGGTCTTGCGGAAGGCGCCACCGTCACCAAGCTGTCGCCATTTTTTCTGGCGTCTTCTACCCTAAGGTTCCACTATCCTAAGGTTCCACTAACCTACCCTAAATGCTACAAATGTAGTGCATAACAAAACCAAAGCTAAGAAGAAGGTCACCTACCTCGAATGCAAATGGGTCCAAGGGCTACCGGAGAAGCCTCGCGGAGAAGAAGCACGTCGCGGAAGAGAGAAGAGAAGAAGCTTTCGCGGAAGAGAGAAGTGAAAAGAGAGAATGCTTCCGAAAGAGGGAAAAAAAGCTTTTTAATTTTTTTAATGAAGGGCAAAATTGACCTTTCAATAAAATGTTGTGTGCACCAGCAATATTGCTGGGTGCACCTAGCATATCCCCAAACATATTGGTTTGAATTTTAGTATTGACCAGGTTGAGTAGTCAAACTCAACCCATCCATTTAAATCTAATAACTTTTGGTTTTGATAACAAGTTTTTCTTCTTATATATTTTGAATTTTTTGTTTTCTAGTATTTGCATTTTCTTTAGAAAATTTTAAGCTATATTTGAGTTTTTCTTTTGTCTGATAAACTCACTCAACCCAGCCTATCATTCATTGGAGAGAAGTCATGTGAGCATCTTTCTTTGCCATAATACTAGCATGAAAATCTCGTACCTCAGTGCCAATTCCCACCTTTCGGCACTGTGTCTCCTGTTACCATGAATGTGCTCCATTTTCCTATACCGGTTGAATTTAGCCGCACCTTTGTTATGGTTTTACCTATAGTCGAGAAGTTTGCAATACATAATACGAGTATGAGTATGTAACCTTACAAAGTAATGGTACATGGAAGTATATATAGTTGGTATGCTTGTCAAGAAAATTACTTTTAAAAACATAAGTTAATTTATCTTTTTAAGTGATTTTATCATTTTTTTTTAAATTTAAAATTTCAATTATCCAGGTTAGTTTTATCAAGAAAAGTGTTGGACAAACTATAGAAAATAAATGAGTAGCTTTTTAATTAAAAAAAAAAGTTTGAAATGCATACTTTCATCTTACTCTTTGATTTATGAAAATAAACGAATATAGTAGTTTATTGAAGGCAACACCAAGTCATGGACAACACAAAATCATCCTTTCATCTTCCTTTATAATCTTCTCATTTCGACAACGGATTCTCTCTCTAAAAGCATCATTCTCAACATCCTTTGGAAAAAATCCTCTCTTTCTCTCTGTAACAACTAACAAGCTTAGCTGTTTATGTTCTTTAAGAGTTCCAAAGTCAAACTCGTGATGTTTCCTGATTCATTGCTTTCACGAATTCACTAAATTTTACCAAACCGGTTTAAAAATGTCATGTGAATTGGTATGCATGAACCAATTCACGGTTCCTTATTGAAGCGAGAGAATTATGTTTTACTAGTTTTGCGTTCCTTCACATGTCAGTAACCTTTTACGGCACTACCCTTGAGTGCAGAGAAGACAATACTACTCATAATTTTCTAATGAAATTTGGAATGTGGATGTTGTGAACTACAGAACAAGGCTAGGATTCGAGGACCAGATCCTCCAGAATAAGAGTAAGGAAAAAAGCTTGTATTATTTTTCATATCCATTAGAATTACATATCATTTGTTTATATAGATGTTTCTGCCGTAAATTCTAGATACAATTTTCTAATGGATTTTGGCATTTTCTGCCTTAGAGGAATTTGGAAATGCAGTGTTGAGGTGAGACAGTCCATAACGGCACAACGACTCTGAAGAATTGGTAGATTTTGCTTTTGGAAGATTGTTGCCAGCTCATCGCTTGGCCACATAGTCATCCAGGTAACGTGGCCTGTTGCTACCTCATTTTGGTCTTTCTTCTTCTTTTCTGGTTTCTGTTGCATGCTCTGTTCCTGTTGCATCATCCTCACCATTTGCATCATTCTGTGCACACTACTTTGTATTTGGGTTCTCATTCATAACATCCCTGCGGGCTTCCAAAACAACCTTGTCCTCAAGGTTGTAATCCTTTTGAAGATTCTCCCAACTTTCCCATGACGTGTCTTCAGGAAGTAGTCTTGACCATTGCACCAGCACCTGCAAGTGCTTCCCCGAATTTATGATTTCCCACTTAGTGTCCAGAATTGCGAGGGGAGTGATTATCGGATGATTGTCTTCCGACAAGGCTAGTAATTCCAGAGTGAGGGTTGAAGGTGTTGACTGATACAACTTTAACAAGGAGCAGTGGAATACGGGATGAATCCGTGAATTTGCCGGTAAATTCAATTGATATGCAACCTCCCCAATGCGTTTCGTAACCTAAAAGGGCCCGTAAAAGCATTTTGCGAGCTTTGAGTATTTGATTCCGGTGGCTGTGGTCTGCCGGCAAGGTCTCAATTTGACCAGTGCCCAATCCCCCTCTTTAAAATTGGCGTCCCTACGCTGTTGATCGACTCATTGCTTCATCCTTTGTTGAGCTTTGGTGAGCTTCTTTGTTAGACTAGCGATAATTTGATCTCGGTGCTTTAACCAGTCATCCACTGCTTCTACCTTTGATGTTCCCTCCAAATACTGAGACAAATTCAGAGGTTTCTTGCCAAAAGTAATTTCATATGGCGACATTCTCGTAGCATAATGAACGGAGGTGTTGTAGGACCACTCTGCCCAAATTAGAAAACGCCCCGATGTTGCTGGCTTCTGATGGACCAAGGATCGGAGGTACTGCTCTATGACCCGGTTCATGACCTCCGTCTGGCCGTCGGTCTGAGGATGGTAAGCCGAGCTCATACAGAGCTTGGTACCACTGAGCTTGAATAACTCCTGCCAGAAGCGGCTGATAAAGAGAGGATCTCGGTCGGAGACCAAACTCTGAGGCATACCATGGATTCTGTCGGAAATGTCCATGAATGTCTTCGTGACACTGGAGGCCGTATAATGAGGTGGTAAGAGTCCCAGATGAATGCCATTTGAAAAGCGATCCACTACTACCAGAATGACGGAGTGCCCTTGAAACGAAGGCAATCCCACAATGAAGTCAAGGGAAAGATCTTCCCAAGGCCGTGCCGGCACCGGTAATGGACAAAGAAGACCAGAAGGTCACCGGTGATCGTATTTGGTTTGTTGACAGGTAAGGTAGTTGGTGACATACTGACGAATGTCCTTCATCATGTTTTCCCACACAAAATTCTCGTTAACTTGCGCGAGAGTCTTCATAATGCCCATGTGGCCTCCAGTGGGTGTAGAATGGAATTCGACGAGAATGAGTGGTATTACTCGAGCATTCTGTGGTAGCCAAATACGCCCTCGTTGCAAGATGAAATCCTGCCGAAGAAGGTAATCAGGATGCTTGTGAGGTTCCGACAGAAGCTTTTGTTGGAATTCCGGAAATTCCTTGTGTGTTGCTAACTCCTTGTGCAAGTCCTACAAAAAATCACAATTGGGAATTGTTAGTATGAAAAATTCCCCGGAGGGAGGTTCCAAGCGCTTGGATAAGGCATCTGCCGCCGCATTCGCCTTGCCGGCGCGGTACTGGATAGTATAATCATATCCCAACAATTGTGCGAGATATGTCTGCTGCACATGAGTTTGAATCGCTTGCGCCATGAGCTCTTTCAGACTCCTATGATCAGTTAAGATCGTGAAGTGGTGACCCAGAAGGTACTGGTGCCATTTCTTTACGGCTATCGTGATTGCCGCCAGTTCACGCACATAAGTAGATGCCCGGAGCAGCTTCGAGCAAAAAGGCTTGCTAAAGTAGGCGATAGGGTGATGTCGTTGAGAAAGGATCACCCCCATGCCGATACCCAAGACTAGAGCTTTGCACAGTGCCTCCTTCAACTTGAGAAAAGCTTGGTTAGCCGCTATGGTCCAGAGAAACGATTCCTTAGTCAACAAGGCTGTGAGGGGTGCCGCCAATGATGCATACCCCTGAATGAGACACCGATAGAAACCGGAAAGGCCCAAAAAGCCCCTTACGGCTCTGACCGAAGTGGGTGTCGGCTATTGATGCGCAACTTCTACTTTGGCAAGGACAGGCTCAACACCACGTTCTGAAACTATATGGCCAAAATATTCGACCTGTGGAGTCGCAAAGGAGCATTTGGAGAATTTCAGGAAGAAGCTGTGAGCGCGAAGGGTCTGAAAGGCGAGCTTCAGGTGTATCAAGTGGTTAGAAAACGACTTGTTGTAAATTAATATATCATCGAAGAAGACGATGATGAATTTACGCAAGTAAGGTGCAAAGGTAGAGTTCATAGTAGCCTGAAATGACGAAGGGGCATTACATAAGCCGAAAGGCATGACCAAAAACTCATAATGTCCATGATGAGTTTTGAATGCCGTTTTGCTCACATCCGTCGGCGCCATCAATATTTGATGATATCCCTAGAGCAAATCCAATTTGGAGAACTAGCATGCACCCCCCAATTCGTCAAGCAATTCATCAATTGTTGGGATTGGAAAACGATCTTTAATAGTGATCACGTTCAGTGCTCTGTAGTCCATGCAGAAGGGCCAGGTTCCATCTCGTTTTTTGACCAATAACACAGGAGAAGAAAAGGGGCTGGGGCTGGTGCTGGGTCAGATAATGCCATGTTGAAGCATGTGGGTAACTTGAGTTTCAATCTTTTGTTTATGAAAATGAGGATACAGATAAGGACGAACATTAACCGAAAAAGAGTTGGGTGAAAGGTGGATAAAGTGGTTAGTGTTGCGGGAAGGTGGAAGAGTGGAAGAGTGGTAGGTGGTTGAAATAGGGAAGAAAATTGAGTGGTTAAGGCATGGATATCAGGGTGCGGCATGGAAGATGATGAAGCCTGATCATAGACCCTTATGTGGAAGTATTCGACAGCGCTGTGTGTCTGTGTTAAACGGCGGAGCTGAGGTGTAGTAATGGCGAGAAGGAAACTATCTGAATTGCCTTTAAGTTCAATTAAGCTGCCTTGGTAGACAAACTTCATAGACAATGTGTTATAGTCAGTTAACACTGGTCCCAAAGATTTGAGCCACTGAACCCCGAGGACGACATCGACCCCACACAGGGGAAGAACATGAAGGTCCACCATGAATGCCTTGCCCTGCACAAGAATGTCGACATCTCGACACAAATGGTGGCATCCCAGTTCATTTACATTTCCAACCAGCATGCACAATGGCGGAGTGGGTTGAGCTTTCAAGCCCAAAGACTTCAAAAGGCGTTCCTGCACAAAGTTGTGCGTACTCCCTCCGTCAACGAGGATGACGACAAGCTGGTGCAAGATCCGACCCGCGAGTCGTAAGGTTTCTGGAGCGGTTTGTCCCGAAAGGGCATGTAGGCTTATTTGGGTTGGAAGTGGTTCGGTTTGAGGTTGGGTAGAGGTTGGGTTATGTTGTGAGTCGGTGTGGGTAAGAAGGGACGGGTCATCTAAAATAGGGTTGTGTTGTGGGGGTATATTAGGGTTCGTATCCTCAGAAGTGTGGTCCTCATCCGCGGCAAGAAGAAAAAATCGAGGGGCACAACGGTGACCCCTTGTAAACCTTTCGTCGCAATTAAAGCATAAACCGCGCTCCCTGCGGTTCGCAAGTTCCTCGACAGTGAGGCGTCAGACGGGAAGAGGAGGAGGTTTGGCCGAAAAGGGTAAGAGGGGTAGGTTAGGGTTGTTGGTGGAAACAGGGGCTGGTAAGGGTGGAGCAAAGGGAGTTGTGGAAGGTGGTGGGGCAAAGGATGGTCCTGAAGATGCTAAGGCAAAGGTGGGTCCTGGAGGTGGTGAGGCAAAGGTGGATCCTGGCGGTTGTCGGCCACGAAACCCTTTGCGATTTTCGTGGAGCTTGTCTTCAATGAGGCGTGCAAGTCCCGTGACATGCACAAGGGAAAACGGCTGGAGAGCCTGCACCTCGCGACGGATGTTGGGGTCGAGGCTAGAGATAAAGCAGCTGAGGAGAAAGGAAGAGGGCAAACCAACAATCCTGTTGGTGAGGGCTTCGAAGTTGTTCAGGTAGCCCCTTGCTGTCCCTTTTTGTGTCAATTTGCAGAGGAGTCCAGTAGGATCCTCGTACAGCGAGTGGGCAAATCGGGCCTCAATGGCTTGAAGGAAGGAAGGCCAAGTGGTGAGTTGATGGTTTTGCATCATCCACTGAAACCGTGCCAGGGTTGACCCTTCCATGTAGAAGGATGCTATGGTAAGCCTGTCTGACTCAGGGGTTGAATGATATTCAAAAAACTGTGTAATTTTGAATATTCAGCCCGAAGGGTCTAATCCATCAAACCTAGGAACGTCAAGCTTCATTCAAGGAGGGTGATTGTTGGGTGTGTTTGTTGCAGGTATGGCTGAGGAGGAAGAAGGGGTCTGTGAGTGATGGACTGTATGTTCCAGGGCCTTAATACGATGAGTCAAGGCATCAAGTTTTTCGTTGGTGTGAAGGGCGTTGGAAGCAAGTTTGGCCACTGTCTCCTCTAAGCGTTCCATGTTCGATTTAGAACATGTTGTGTCAGCCATGAGAAGAAGGCAATGAAAGCACCAAGTTGTTGTGAACTACAGAACAAGGCTAGGATTTGAGGCCTAGATCCTCCAGAATAAGAGTAAGGAAAAAAACTTGTATTATTTTTCATATCCATTAGAATTACATATCATTTGTTTATATGGATGTTTCAGCCGTAAATTCTAGATACAATTTTCTAATGGATTTTGGCATTTTCTGCCTTGGAGGAATTTGGAAATGCAGTGTTGAGGTGAGACAGCCCATAACGGCACAACGACTCTGAAGAATTGGTAGATTCTGCTTTTGGAAGATTGTTGCCAGCTCATCACTTGGCCACGTAGTCATCCAGGTAACGTGGCCTGTTGCTACCTTGTTTTGGTCTTTCTTCTCCTTTTCTGGTTTCTGTTGCATGCTCTGTTCCTGTTGCATCATCCTCATCATTTGCATTATTCTGTGCGCACTGCTCTGTATTTGGGTTCTCGTTCATAACAGTGGACATATTAGTTCTTGTAATATAATAAACATTCACTCATTGCCCACAAAGAATTAACAATTGTTGGCCACGGTGGTCCTTAAGCAATGAACATGTTAATTCCTTAAGATGACTAATGTAGCCAGCAACCATGATTTCTGAAGAACCACGAATAAAGTTCTTAGAAAGTGAATTATGGATCTAACTCAATCCTACAAAACTGTCTTGTAAGGTGAGTGATAGGCGATGTAGAATCTCCAACAGAAGTTTTAGTACATGTTTAGATAAAAGTTGCAAAAACCTAAAATAACCATGAATAAATGTATTGGAATTTTTTATTGTGCATTGAAATTCTCAATGACTACAGAAAAAAATTGAGGGTTTTCTCATTTACATATTAAGAAAAGGTTTCACCGCATAACTGAATCTGTAGATGCTGCAGTTACCACTCACATGTTTTACAAGTCCTTCTTGAAGCCACCTTATTATCAATACATTGGTATTTAACATGAGCAGGAACATGTAAATTACATACTCTGTTCAAAATAAGACAGTTTGTAAAGTGGCAGTCCAGTATCTAAAGATTGAACATAACCTTGATGGCGTTACCACCACGAGCACTTGTTTCAAAGGCTTCTTCCACTTCCTTTTGAGAAAACCCAAACCTATGAGTTATAAGGGGTTTTACATCGATTTTTCCACTCCTTAGAAACTCAAGGCAAAGAGGCCATGTGTTCATATAGCGAAAAACTCCAAGCACATCAACTTCCCTGTATTATGTATGATAAACCATCACTATCAAACGTTACATGAATGAAGAAAAATTAAGAATTGCAAAAGTAAAACAACGCATATGACATGTATTTTTCTTAAATCATTCGATGTCGTGAAGTGCCTACTAAAATGGATATACAATATATATATATATATATATATATATATATATATATATATATATATATATATATATATATATATATATGTATTTTATCTGGAACTTATGAAACAGCAATACTTCAATTTGCTTCATGTATCCATATCCGATACGTATCCAATACATTTATACTTCAATCTGTGAAGTATCCAAGTATTCCAAGCCTTCAAAAAAGTTATGAAAATCCAATACCACTACATGTGAAACATAGAAGCATGTATAATATAGAAATATAGAAGCATTGTTCCTTGATGAACCAAGAAAGGAATGATATTGATCCCATTCTTATTATGCTAACAATGATTTATAATTTTTATTTTGTTTTTGGCAATGTCCAAGAATTATGTTCTTAATTTGAATTTGCAGAATCACAATTGTATATTTATTTTGTTTTATGATTTTTTATACATATCTAGATATGTATCGAACACGTATCATATCTTATATATTTTTAAAATAATCATATCAGCATATCTAGTAAACGTATTTTATTTGTGCATCATACATAGTCTGTAACAAATGGAATATAAGCTTTTATTAATTATTTTAATAAAATCAAGAAATACCTTGCTGCAGCTGGGGTGAGTGGGACAGTCATTTCAGAATGTCCCATTCCCACTAGACAAACTTTGCCACCTGGCTGAGTAGCACTCAGTGCTGTAGACATGGTTTTGTCAAAACCAGCACAATCAAAGGTAACATCTATATCAGCTCCCATAACCTTCTGTATCTGCACAACTTCTTCAGCCACATCCTGCAAAGCAGTGTATTTAAAATATGGTTTGATTGGTATTCATAGTAGCACCCAGAAATGCACAGTAAATATATAAATGTGTCACACAAACACATTTAAATGGCAAAAACATTACAGAAACCAAGCACTAAAAACTTACTACAGAGTACAGAAGGGAGAGTGAAACAAGTTGTGATGAAACAACAGTTCTTTCAAGGAAAAGAATATATAAAATGTAAACAAAGTGTCAACTGAATATATAGGAAATGATGAATGGAGACAGAAACAGATAACTAGTGAACTGTCAGTTTTGCTTATCACACACCTAACTCTTGACAGCATTGTGTTAAAATACTAGTTTCATTATTTGTTTATTTATTTTTATCAAACCATTGTTTGTGAACAGGCACAGCATCATCAGCCACTAAACATACATGCAAATTACTGTAATGACAGATGCAAATAGTGTTGCAGAATGGGATTGTTCAACATGCTTATTGTTAAAGAAGAAAATATGGAAGACTTTGGGAAACTAAGGATTCTAAATACCTGAATGTTTGTTGAGACTTTAACAATGTCATCGGCACCAAGTGATTTTGCAACAGATAAACGATAGTCATCTACATCCACAATGACAGTCCTGGGTGCCCCAAAAGCACGAGCTGCAAGCATTGTAACAAGTCCTATAGGTCCTGCTCCCATGATTAACACATATGTTTCTGGTCCAATATTAGCTCTCCTACAAGCATGAACACCAACACTTAAGGGTTCACACATTGCTCCCTCCTCTAGGCTCACGTTGTCTGGCAGCTTAAAACATAGGTCTGCAGGATGCACTATCTGTAAAGAGAAAAAGGCAACTCAAACATGGGTTTTCATTGGAGTTTTCACCACATTTGAGTCTAACTACAACATTGTTTTTAAGTGTACCATGCCTAAAATCATGATTATATTGTATTTTACAAGTCATGATTGTTGAAACAACTATTATCTCATACTTAAGAATATACGGCAAAAGTTCATATTTCCAATCACATGGCCAGAAATCAAAGCAATTGAAGTTTTAAACGGAACATTTTCCAATGAAAAAGTCACATATTAACACCGAAGAAAATCATATTAAACATTAAATATCAAACTTGAGTGCTCAAACTTGCCAGCGTATCATCCTTGTAATCTGAGTACATTCATGCAGGTTTTATTCATAACACTTTGAGTAGTCTGTACTCTGTATGGTTCAAAGGTTTGTGCAATTGAATAAATTTTCTCTAAAGAAATCATTTACCTTGTTATAATCATCATACGGCACAAAAACAGGAAGCCAGGTGATGCTTATACAGCATGGAAATTAGATATATGTATGATTTTAACTCTGGATTGAATATAACAAGGACTGTAGCATATAGTAAATTTCATCCCAGAAAATTATAAGATAAGAAGATCTTGGTCTACACAGAAACATTTTCATTGAACTTTAAGGTCACAGCTTGATTTTAAAAAGCATACCCTTCAAACTGCTTTGAGTTTGAGCTTATATAGCAATGTTGTGGAATCAAGAGTCAAAGTGCACGCTGCTTGCTACCATTTTGTTAATGTTATAAAGTAAATCTAAAAATATTGACTTTCTATACATAAAAAAACAATATGAGAATAAGTACAAAGATGAAATGGAATTCTATATTTTCAGTTTCTTCTTTTAGATGTTAGTTAAATCAATGGCAGGAGAGCGAATTGACAGGGACTTCCCACTTGTTATCGAGAGTCATTGACATGATACCAGTGGGTCATTGGCTTCATTTCATCATTTTACTTGTTTCTTCGAAAGTTCCATCAATTCACCTATTCTTAATCTGGGGAAAAAATAAAAAATACTACTGACACATAACATTGAGGGATATGCCATATCTCTCATGATGATGCATATAACAAATAGTCTCAGATATAATATGCTATGTGCCCAAGTAAACGTATAACCATCCAATGTATATTCTTAAATGGTTTGAATTTACACACTTCTAAAACGAAAAGAATTTGTGAAATTATACTGATGATTTGTACAACAGATAACATTACCTATTCCCATATAATTTTGAAACTGAAGTCAAGAATATAAGTAAGTTGAGTTTTTTTAGGATTCTAAGGAAGTTTTGTTAAGTGATGCCGTATTTAATTGCATGAGATTTGGCTTGATCTTGCCATTGTTTCTTTCAAACTCTTATTATTTAGAAAAGCCAAGTATACTTCCAGTTGCACATGACTGAAAGAATAATACTTTTTGAGAAGCTGTGAATTGTTTCAAACCTGATTAGCCAGGGAACCATGAACTGGTGGAGTAGCAAAAAACTTCATATCATCGCATAAGTTATATCGACCCTGTTTGCAGTGGTCGCAACGCCAACAACTGATCCCAGGCTCAATTGCCACACGGTCACCAGGCACCAAACTCTTCACTTGACTGCCAACTTCTTCTATGATCCCAGCACACTCATGACCAATAACCATTGGTTCTTTAACTATAAAGTGAGCACACCTCAGTGTCTGAAAGTAAATGAAACAACAAAAATTGAAACTTTCCACTAGAGAAAACATAGATAAACGCAGGAAATAACCCCTCCAATATAAATTTCCAACCAAAACAAGATCTGAAATCCTCTTGTCTTACCCAAACGTGGAAATAAAAAAAATTACCCATCTAATCAATCATAGATTGCTCATTTAACTCAATAGATTTCTTAGCAAATTAATTACAGACATAGATCATCAAACACCTCCAACATAACTTCATCTTTCTTTTTTCTACTGAAATCAGATGTAATAGGATGTGGGTGTTCATGGATTGGATCGGTTTTGATAAGAAAAATCATCTGATTAAATCACATCGGTTTTCTTAATTCATCATCCAATCAGTTCTCTTTACAATTTAAATCCAATCCAATCCAAAGCAGGTTGGATTGAATCGATTTTCAGTTTTATTCTTCCTTTTATTTTTCATTGGAGAAAGTATTAAACAGATAGTAAGATATCTATCAAATATCTACCTTGAGGTAGTGAACATCACTCCCACAAATACCAACAGCCTTCATTCTAACTCTGACATCATGGGGTCCTTCCAAAACACATAATTAAGTAAGCCAATGACTTGAAAATAAGCTTAGAGGATAGTAAATGCAATCATCATCAATTAAGGAATTTGAAAATGAATACCCAAAGTAGGAAGCTTGAAAGGCTGAATCTTGAGAGAGTTTATTCCAACAAGCCAAGCAGCCATATTCTCTTCTTTGCCTTCTCCATGTTCATCAATTGACATTCCCCCCTTACCCATTTCCTCTCTCTCTCTCTCTCTATTCTCAAAAAGTTTTCGGAGATAATAAGACTTACGGTACAGTGCTGTCAGTTCTAAGTGGCTGTGCTATCACTTGAATCCACTTATAACTTTTATAAGTGCCCTTTTTGGTTCATTGGTATTTTAGTCATGATATATGTTTTTTTTATTTAGTACAAATTTATAGTAAATAAATATTTTTATTATATAAATTATGCTAAAATTAAATTTGTAATAAGTAAATATACTTTTTTACTATATAGTTACTCATTTCGTTACATAATAAGTGTTATTTTAAGTTTTTTTTATTAAAAAAACTAATAAATAAATGAAAGAGATTAATAATTGTACGAAACTAACTTTGTAATTAATATTAGTGAAAAAATGGTTAATATTACATTACAATGATAGTACTTATTTAGAGTAATTAATATTAGTGAAAAAATTATTAATATTACATTAAAATGATAGTAGTATGAGTGAAAAAGTAATTAATATTATATTAAAAAGATAAAATAACACTTATTTTAAGATTTATTTATTTATTTTACATAACTTTTTATGAGACAAATGAAGTTTATTTTTAACTTACAAAAACTATTTTAAGCTGTGATATAATTGTTTTTAACTATTAACGGTTTGTTTTAAGAAAATATTAAAATTAATTTAAAGGTAAAGTAAAATATGGAAAACTGAGAGGAAAAATAATTAACAAGATCCGGTATATAAATAAACACGAAAAAATATTATAAATTGAGATTATTCTTTAAGTTTTAGTATTGTGTAAGAAAAATATTAATTTACCTGTTTATTTTTATTGTGTCAGATATTATGGTGTTCTTCTAATTTAGATAGACTAATTTCTTATTATTGACTTTGACTAAAGTTTATTTAAAATTACAATTTTTTTATAGTTTTTGCATGTTATTTTATGAATTTTACTCATATTTTTATAATTTTTAATAAATTTTACATAAAGGAGTGTTAAAAAAAATTGACAGAATATGTTACTTGGCCCTTTTCATGTTGTAATTTATAATGAGGAAAGTAAATTATTATTAGTTCTGTTTTTTATATATAGAAATTAGATTTAATTGCAAAATCCGTTCTTTTATTTTGCCAAATCTATTCCCTTTTTTTAATTTAGTATCTGAAGCCTATATGGAATTTTTTGAGATTTCATAGAATCTATTCAAAAAATTTATATCTTGTTTTGATATATAATTGAATATGTATTCTTATAAATAAACAATTTTTGTTATACATATAAAACTAAAGAATGCTGTTTTTTTCTATTATTTGTTATTTTATAATATTCTAATGAATATTTATTTTCATTTTTATTATTAGTTATTAGAATATTTTTTATTATTAGAAAGAATAAATAAAATTGAAAAAAATAAAAAAAAATCAATAAAATTAAAATTCTCGCGGTCGAATATTTACTCTTTTATTATCAATCAAATTCAGATGTAATATAGGGCACAACTCCTAAAAAAAGGATTGTTTTTGGGTTTCTTTCGCCATTTTATTATCTTTTAAAATATTTATATATGTGATTTAATAATATTTTTTACTTATATTAATATATTCTTGATATTTATTATAATAGTATTTTTTTATTTATATTTAAATTTATTTAATTAGGTATGTAAATTTTTTAAAAAATTAAATTATACAGTAAAGATATGTAATTAAGTAAAATGACAGTATTTTTCATTTTTTAAAATATTTATGTATGTGATTTATTGACATTATTTTTTTATTTTATAATAAATAACATGAATATCTTAATATAAATAAAAAAAATGTTGTTAAAATATTATTTTAAAAGATAAATATAATATATAAAATAAAAAATTGAAATAAATATACATATTCTAATTTACATGAAAATATAATTTAATTTTATATATTATATTTTAAAAGATAATATATATGATGATAAAAATAAAATAAATTAATTTTAAAATATTTTGCATAAAGTTGATATTAATATTGTATTTAGTACTAAATAATTAAATGAATACTTGGGTGTAGTGGTAAAAAAATGTGTTTTTAATTCCTTCCACAAATATTATTAAAGTTCTTTTTTAAGAGGACGAGTTTTACAATTTTAAGCCTATAAATTATTAGTCGTTTTCTTCATATATTATTAAGTATTATTTATTTTTATCAACAAATGAATGTTGGTTTTGTGTTTGATATTGGGTTGTTCTCATCTATAAGTTTCGGCTGTGCATATCCTCTCAATCACTGTCTATTGCTATATTGGGCTTTCAGATAACGTTGGACCATGCTTCTGTTGGGTTTATTTTATGGGAATTGGTAGGGGCACCTAGCAAGATTGCTGGTGCACCCAGCAATTTTTTAAAATTCCCAAAATACCCCTTAACGTTTCTGCGGAAGAACCTTCTTCCGTGCTATTTCGCGGAAGAACTTTTTCCGCAGAAAGTCACGGAAGAACCTTCTTCCGTGAGTTAATTTATTTTTTTAATTTTTAAATTTTTGGATTATTTTGTATTTGTCTATGTTATTTTGTATTTTGTGTTTTACTATTAAAAAATTTAGTGTATATTTAATTCAGGTTATTATTACAAAATAAAAAATATTTATTTAATACGTATTAAATTTTGTAATAGTAAAAAAATTTGTGAAAGTAAATATTTTTTATTTTTAAAAGAATATACGGATTAAATATTTTTTATTTAATCTAGGCAACTATTACAAAATTTAATGTATACTTAATTTGGATTATTATTACAAAATTTAATGCATTAAATATTTTTGTAATAGTAACCCGAATTAAAGCATTAAATATTTTTTATTTAATTCGGTTTACTATTATAAAATTTAATGCATTAAATATTTTTGTAATAGTAACCATACTTAAATATGCATTAAATATTTTTTATTTAATTCGGGTTACTATTATAAAATTTAGTTCATATTTAATTTGGGTTATTATTACAAAATAAAAAATATTTATTTAATATATATTAAATTTTATAATAGTAAAAAATTTGTGATAGTAAATATTTTTTATTTTTAAAAAATATACGGATTAGATAGGTTTTATTTAATCTGGGTTACTATTACAAAACTTAATGTATACTTAATTTAGATTACTATTACAAAATTTAATGCATTAAATATTTTTGTAATAGTAACCCAAATTAATGCATTAAATATTTTTTTATTTAATTCGGGTTACTATTATAAAATTTAATGTGTGAAATATTTTTGTAATAGTAACCAGAATTAAATATTTTTTATATAAATTCGGATTATTATTACAACATTTAGTGCATATTTAATTCGGGTTATTATTACAAAATAAAAAATATTTATTTAATATATATATTAAATTTCTAATAGTAAAAAAATTTGTAATAGTTAATATTTTTTATTTTTAAAAAATATACAAATTAAACAATACATAGGTTATTAGCGCAATGCTATAATTAACTGGGATAATGAGCCAATTAGGTTATAAAATAAATAATGTTACTATATATATCACTACAATTTCTAATGCATATTTAATGTGCATGTAAATTTAAATAATAAATTTTATGATAATTAATTTTGATATAAATCATATGAATTATTTAATTTGTATATATTTTTTTAAAATAAAAAATATTTACTATCACAAATTTTTTACTTTTACAAAATTTAATATATATTAAATAAATATTTTTTATTTTATAACAGTAATCCGAATTAAATATGCATTAAATTTTGTAATAGTAACTCGAATTAAATAAAAAAAAATATTTAATGCATATTTAATTCTTGTTACTATTACAAAAATATTTAATGCATTAAATTTTGTAATAGTAACCCGAATTAAATAAAATATATTTTATGCATTAATTCGGATTACGTTTACAAAAATATTTAATGCGTTAAATTTTGTAATAGTAATCAAAATTAAATATATATTAAATTTTATCATGATAATCCAAATTAAATAAAAAATATTTAATTCGTATATTTTTTTAAAAATAAAAATTATTTACTATCACAAAATTTAATATATATTAAATAAATATTTTTTATTTTGTAATAATAACCTGAATTAAATATGCATTAAATTTTGTAATAGTAAAATACAAAATACAAAATAATCCAAAAATTTAAAAAACAAAAAAGCAAATTAATTCACGGAAGAAGGTTCTTCCGCAGTTGAAAATAACAACAGCGAAACAACCTTCTTCCGTGCGATCTCGCGGAAGAACCTTCTTCCGTGCGATCTGGTTCTTCCGCAGGAATTCACGGAAGAAGGTTCTTCCGCTGTTTGTTATTTTCAACTGCGGAAGAACCTTCTTCCGTGGCTTCCACAAGATGACAAGAAAAAAAGATTCTTTCGCAGTTCAAAATCGCGTTTTTTAAATAAGGACAATTTTGTTCATTCACATAATTGCTGGGTGCACCTAACAACTCCCTTATTTTATTCACATAATGTTATAAGTCACGCCAGCTGTGATATGAATCATGCCAAAATAAAGCTACTTATTTCTCTCTATTTTTTCATAGACATTAAACTGTCATATATCTGAGAATGATTTTCAATTACCATTTATTAAAAAAATAATAACTAATAATATTTATAAATAATTATATACTACAAAACTACTGTAAGTGTTTCTAAAAAAATAAAACTGAACTTAAGTGTTTATCACAGTGTATGCAAAAGGATATGAATGGGGGAGACCATTGGTTATCCTGCAGTTGTGGAACATCAAGAGTGCGTTCTTGCAGTAGAAAAAACTAATCTATGCACTCAATGGTAAACATCAATAGTTTTGATCCTTTTTTGGAACATAAGCAACAGGGTCTAAGTTCCGAGATAAATTACAGTGTGTTGTTCTTTTAAATTTTTTGTTTTATTCTTATTTTATTATAAGTACTAATGTAAGATTTTTATATTATTTAAAA
Source organism: Glycine soja (assembly GCF_004193775.1). NCBI lineage: Eukaryota > Viridiplantae > Streptophyta > Magnoliopsida > Fabales > Fabaceae > Glycine > Glycine soja. The sequence continues at coordinate 35,149,129 of NC_041010.1, forward strand.
CATGAAATTACTTACCAGAGCATCAAGATTAGTATTTACTAGCAACCAATTTTTTTTATTGTATTATTCACTTTTTTTTTTACTGAATGCTATTTACCCACATGTTATGTCTGAAATGATATAAGTTTGTTTCCTTAAAAACATGAAATTAGAAAAAAAAATAAAGAGTTTAAATTTAATTATTATTTTTGTAAAAAATTAATACAATTTAATAGGGATGTTTTTAGTGTAATTTGATGCGATTTTGACTTAAAATTAATCCGACAAGAAAGTTAAGTGGAGTGTGATTTGATTTAATTTAAATTATTTATGAAATCCAAACCGAAAGAAAACAATCTTTTTGAGTTTGGTTGGGTTTGATTTGTGCAGTTTGAAAATTTTTCTAATATGTATCAAAAGATGGTTAAAAAATTGTTATTAATTAAATAAAATTTGAATAATAACTAGTTCAAAAACAATCAACAAAGATAAATAAACAACAAAATTTTATAACAATTGAACTTAAAGTAAAACAATAATTATTTTCAAGTTAAATAATATAATTCTTGAAAAGTAACTATTCAACTTAAAAATAATCATTTAACTTAAATAATAAACTATTCAACTTAAGTAAAAATTATACATAATACTTACTTTTAAGTTCTAATGACTAAATTTAAAAAAAAAATAATAAAACAATGTTGATAATACTTGTTTCCAATCATGTATACCTAAAAGTAGATATCCAATAACAAAACATTAATTACAAGTTACATCCATAATTTTTAGGATGTTTGCTATTTAATTTAGTTTGGTTTTCGATTGTTAAATCGCAAACTAAATTGAACCGTACAGTTTTAAAAATAAAAAAACTGAATGAAAACAATAACCATTGGGTTTTCTGTGAGTTTTTTTATTGATTTTTTATTTTACGCTCAATTTAATTCGGTTATGAAGACTCTACTGTTAAATAATTAAATCACATCTTAAATATAAATTATAATATAGTTATCATAATAATAATTAATATTTTAAGTATTAACAATATCAAAAACATTATACCAATATTCCTTCCTTTCTTTCTTCTCACATCACACTGCGCCATTGGAAGCCCTTGAACAACGAAGAACGAAGTAGCAACGTCCCTCTCAATATTTAGATTCAGCTTTGTTCCCTCTGTCTTGCCTAATCTTTTTCTTAATTATTGTAACTTGTAACAATCTCTTTCTTCATGGGGAGAGAGGAGGGTCATAGGTCCCTATTTGTTTTGATATTTTCTTTTGTAAATGTAACAATTGGCAGGGTTCTCTAAATAAACATATCATAAATAAATAACCAGCTCATTCAGAGAACAAAGTATCAATCATTCATTTTCTTCATACTTAAAAAGTATATCCAACCCGCACTTTTATCTGTTTATATATACAAATGTATACCTACAACCTAACTTTTCCTAATGCACTTGTGATTTTTATCTTTGTTTTTTCCATTCCATTTTCAACTTCTCTGCATTTGTAATAAGAATGGATCAGAGAATAGAGAGAAAAAGAACGAATTGGGGAGAAACAATATTGTTTTATGTGAAAGAAAAAGCCATCACAGTATGTGTTGCAAGATAACCCTCAAACTGTTAGACCAAGGAATTATTGCACAAATACAGTACAGGACTTTGAAAGCCTGAGATGGTGTTTTATATTTGAGAGTTTCTATTATTTATTTTTAATGCTATTTAGCACCAAATGCCCCGTTTTCCATCCTGCCATTTATTTCATGCACATGAAAAACCCTTTTAGTAGCATAGCTGGTTTCTTCATGTAAGCATTAGCATTTCAAGATAGAAATTTAAAATACAAGGCTTTGACATAAAATATGCGTATTGTCTCTCACAGTTACTTGCATAAAGTTGGATAGAGAATATATTGCTGCAAAACCTATTGAAATTGCTGAGACACATCATAATACAAGTGGCCAGAATGTTATGATATGAAGAGATTTAATTCATTGGAAAGCAAAACTGACTAAGACTTGGTCATTTGCAAGGTACCTTGCAGTAAAGTGTTGCTTCTTGCTGATCCGGGTTATGCAAACTTCTTGATAACTGAAGAGGATTCTCACCTTGTGAATGCCTAAATTTGTGTCTACCCTCTTAATGATTCATTGGCATATATTACCACTATTCTCTGAAAGTTAGTTCCCCAGTTGTGATTCTTAAACTTTTCCCCTGAGGATAACAATTAGACTTCACTTAAACCTTCGTGAATAGGTCAAGAATCAAGATCTTCACTTAAATCTTTCTAACATGGCATCTTATTCATGGAACACATGGATTTCGCTTCCCTTGTTAGAAAGATCATCAAGTAATTGTTTAGTAATTTAACAAAGTTAGATTGAAGGACGAAAGATTGGGTATGATGGAAGAACGAAAAGTGGAGGTTTTAAAGTTAGGGGAAAAAATAATCAAAAGTTGGCAATTTTATATAAGGAAAAAAAACCCATTAACTTAAAAGAAAAAAAGATACTGCACAACTGAAAAACGAAAAGCTAGAATATTGATAAAATTTAATGCTTTAAATATTATTTTCCTGTAATTTAGTGTTTTTTTCATTTTCTTTCTTATAATTTTGTTTCGTTTTAATCTTTTGGGAAATGTATTTATTTTATTTATGGTCCTTAAAGTGCCTTTTTTCAACGTTCAAAGTATGATTTTTTATTGTTCATGTCTAAAATATTTTAAGAAAGAAAAATAAAACAATATATTTTGTAAGGATTAAAATAATTTTTTTACATGAACAAAAAATGAAAAAAAAAATCTTAAATTTTAGGAACGAGAAAGGTATTTAAGTCAAATTTAATTATATGAAAACAGATGTTGGAGGGAATAAAGTGATATAAATTAATCATAAACTTAATATGAATATTAAATCACTATGGTTCTGTTTGAATAAAAAATTTCATAAGTATTTACAGAAAAAAAAAAGAGAAGATAAAATAAATTGAATTTTTCTTATAAATTAAAATCAACTTATGAATATCAAATTTTAAAGAAATTAGATGAGAGAACTTGTAAAAATTGATATGATTTAATGTGAATATAATTACATAAAATACTTTTTAGATCTTTCAATTTTTTTAAATTAGGAGGACGGATTAGGATTTTAAAAAATTATTTTAATATAAAAAAATATTATAAATTTTAAAAGATTTTGTAAGAATATAATGACTTTTAAGATTTTTTAAAAGACTTTTATGATTAAGATTTCATAATTCAAATTTTAATGAATTCATAAAATATGAATTCATAATATTTAAAAGAATATTATGAATTATTAATATTTTAAAGGACTTTGTGAATTTTTAAAAAATATTTAAAATTATTAATAAAAATCCATAAATTTTATACACCTAACACTTTAAATAAAACTCATCTTATACAAAGAATCATAAATCTATTACCTAACAAATTAATTTCTCCTAACATATTTACTAGCACAATAGACTCATTTCTCTTCGATCATATTAACTATATAAAAATTATATACCAGTAGCATGGATACTTATAGTTATCCCCACAATAACGATCCCACCAAAAAAAAAAATTATGAATATCTATCGCTTTCAACAAAGACACAAGGGATTATGTATGATGAGAAAAGAAAAATATGTCAATTGACCGGAAAAGAAAGAAAGAAAGTCTATGAAATTTGAAGGGTTTGGATGAGATTATTTAATGTGTATTTTCTACTAAAAAGTATCACAAAATCCATTAAAATTCACCCTAAGAAATAATACATCAAAATTTGTAAACTTTTAAATACCCAAAGATTTTTTTAAGTTATAAAAAATCTTAATTGAATACCAACATATTTTATTAAATTTCTTAAAAAATCCTAACAATTTTGAATGAATATCACAAAACTTATTTCCATTATTCGAAAATCTAGATTAAAAACTTCTAGACTTTTTTCAAAAAAAAAAAAAAAGTCTTTTAAAATAATCCTAGTTAAATACACCCTAGGTTTAGTCCCAATATTTTAAAATGATGATTTCAGCCCTCATAATTTTTATAATTGGTGAACTTCATCATTCATCCTAGTATCCTAAGTTTCATAAAAAATGACAAAGTTCTCTAATTATAAAATATGAAGAACAAAATCATTATTTTTAAAAGTTTAGGTGTTAAAATCACTTGAACAAAAAATTGAGAAACTTTTTGTTTTACGGAAACATATTTAACTCATTTCGTTCAAAACCAAAGAGTCAATACAAGTAATTGCATGATAAGAAGTGTGGAGACTAGTAAAAATGGTGTTTCCCTAACTAGTTTACGGGCAACACCATTGGCTTGTCTCCTAGCAAACACAATTGAATAAAATGTATTCATAGCAAGCATACTACAACAATTGGATCAAATTTTCCAGTTCTGAAACTTCCTTCTTTGGGCTTCTAATCTTCTCTACAACTCTCTTAGAATTGTGCCCAAATGTGATGTTATTCATACCCAACGACATGGAAAAACGAATAGCTCCTCTAAGTGCTTAAGCCTCACCTTGAATAACTGACTGACAAGGCTTCATGAAATTTGTCCTTACCACAATAACTCTGGCCTTCTCATCTCTCATATATGCAAGTGCCCATTCCAGTAATGTTGAGAACCTCTCTGAAACTAGCATCTACATTGCACTTTAATGTTCCTGGTTGTGGAGGTTCCCAGCTATCACCGTTGCTAGTATTATCCTTATTCGTCCAAGTCTGTCACAGATTTGTTATTCCATAGCATATCATTTCTTCTTCGCCAAATACTCCACAATAGCATCGTTACCCTCTTCCTTTGTCGGGAAAAATTTAAAGATTAGACTAGACAAACTATCAACCTCAAGGAAAAGGTTATTAATAGCTTGTGATAGACGATCGAGTCTCTCCCAGCACCCTTCATTCTTTGTGCAATCAACAAAAATGTGTAGTGCGTTTTCAATTTGGTTTTCACAGAGGGGACACAACGTGGAACATTGTACACCTCGAGATCACAACTAATGGTAGGCAATCAGAACAAAGCCCCCAAAGAAACAGTTTAACCCGTTGCCAATCATATTCCAATCTCCTTCCCTACTCAAACCTCCATAGTCCATCGGATTTTCCATAATGATTTTGTACGCACTGCATATATTATACTCCCCATCACCCTTATGCATCCAAATGATTTTATCATTGTCTATATTCTACAAAATTTGAAGGAAAACATGCATGTCCTCTGGTTAAAGATTTGATTAATCAGCTCCAAGTTTCAACTTCCATGAGAAGCATCAATAATGTTTGATACTTTCAAATTTTCAAGCCCACTAATATAATAGGAGTTTTAATGTACAAATTCTTTTCCATTCTCAACCAAGGTTCATCCCAAATACCAACATGTGAACCATTACACAACTTTCATCTATATCCTTCCTTTATGACCATTCTAGAAGAACATATGTAGTTTTTTGCATCATTTAAAAGTTAATCATTCTAATTGTGAATTATAATAATCAAACTTCTTTCAACCAACACTAGAATCAAGTGAAAAGGAATTTCATTTTTCATTCATAAGGTAACAGGTTCAAATATTGTAAACGAAGAAAATAATTGTTTAAAAGAAAAATCCCCCCTTCAATAAGTATTTACAGAGAGGATAGTTGGATTTCAGAATTGTGGTTGTGTTGGTCTTATTGTAAGGGCTGGGTACCCTTGTACCCATTATCCTCTTTATAATATTTACATGCTTATTTTGCTAACAAGAAAAAAAAAATAATCCATTAAAAAAAATGTAGGAAAATTATTCAAAACTTAAAGTTAGATATAAAAGATTTCCCATTAAAAACTTCTTTAAATTTATTTGTGTGCAATACTACCAAAAGTCATAATAATTAAAAAGGTGGAAAAAACTATTGAATCTGAATTAGGCATGAAAAATTACTTTGTACTAATGGGTCTCGCTCCAAACTCGTCCTGACTTTGACAAAAAATACATGTTTTAATCTGATTTGTATAACATTCCAATTTTTCATGTGTGTGTGATAGACAGTGTTATTGCTTTGTTGTATAATTGGATAGTGTTTTTAGACTATTGAAATGGTAGAAAATGAGATGTTACCTTAGGATACCTAAGCATGGTTAAACTCTTAAATTTTTAACCTAAAGTCTAGAAAAAATAAGGATAATTAAGAGAAAATCCTCTAGTCAAATAATGGTCAACTCATTAATGACCTAGATGTTAATAATTGATTTTGCTTTAAAAATAGAAATTAGAAGAAAATTAGTAACTAATTTAAGTAAGGTTAAAAATTAAGTGGGGATAATTAAGGTTAATTAATGGTAATCTAGATTTCATAGAATTAGAAAAGGAGTAATTAAGTCATAAGAGTTTAAAGTGGAGAGCATTTTCATAAATGATTATACAACTAGTTTAAAAATAGAATTTGAGTTTAATTAGTTGCTGACTAATTAAAGTGTCTAATTATATGATGTAGAATAATTAAAATAAGTTATGTAACATCCTAAAAATTTACAACTCAAACTAACAGAGAAAACTCTGTGTTGTCTCATCTGTGCGCTATGAATTTAATTTCAGTAGTTATATTTTTTAATTATAGAATTTCATGCTATGTATATATATTTATGTGATTGTTTTAGTAAAACTTGACAGAGAAATAGAAACAACCTGAGCTAGATTTCCATTTGTGCAAGAATTGCATTGTGTATTGAGTCGCAGTGTAATTTTTCCTTGTGTAAGGTTTACTCTGAATACACGTATTACTAGGAATGTTAGCATAGTAATCAAGATGTTTAGGATAAAATTTACTAGTTTTGGTAAAAAGTAAGAATACTCATTTTTGGCAAAACTCTACTTTAACTTTTTTAAGTGAAAATTTCAAAAGTGAAGCACACCACATTTGGCAGTGATGCATGCGCTTTCCATAGCTGATGAATGGTTATTCATGAATCAAAATTGAGTAATTAAGATTGGCCAACACCTTAATCCAATGGACCATGTTCTAAGGTTCTTTTATAAGTTCATTTACACTCCAAAATTCACCATTCATGCTCGTTCTTCCTCTTCTTTACGAGCTGGTTAAGAGGGAAGGAAACACCATTTCCACTCTTCTTCCAAGCTTTACCAAGTGTTCTTGAGTCCTTCTTCATCAAGCTTAGGTATGTGATTATAGTCTATCTGTGAAATGGTGAGGTGTATGGTTATGTTCCACATTTGTGAGATAGTGAAGTTTATGTTTAGAAATGGATGATCTATAGGATACACTGGGGTATAGTGGGCAGAGAGGTTCGACGAACCTAGGGTAATTAGCGAGTGGTAACTACTTGGCATTTGGTGCACTCATTTGGCGTGGGGAATTCACAGTCCTCACTTTGCTATTCCTGATGGGCTTCGAGACTATACTTTTTGGAGTTGGGAGCTTGGGAATCGGTATACGTTGTACCCGTATGTGATGATCATTCCCAACTGTCACCCATGTGGTTGTGTAAGACTGCCAATACCTAGGAGGCTTGGTGACATTGTTGGGCCTTTTATGTGCCGAGTGTGACAGACATTTGTGTCTGGTGTGATTATCGATGTTGTCAAGTGTAGTATTTCGTTGTGTCAAGAGTGATAGTCAGTGGTATTAAGTACTATAGTCATTTATGTCAAGTGTGACAGTTATGCACTCTAGGGCATCAAGAGTGTTGTTTGCCTAGAAATTATGCCATGGTTATGTATTTGTATCCTCTATGTGTTGTTTGTGACGTTTGAGGAGCAGAAGACTCACCCCTACAACCAACAACTTTCATGTACCGACGTTAGGGGAGACCATGATGATCTCATGCTTGTAGAGATAGAGGAGTACAAATAGCTATTGTGGCAGTTAAAGCCTTTATCTAAGGAGGATGAGGATGATCCTTTTAAGGATCTGTATTAGATATAGTTTGGTACCTTGGGTTGGGTAGATGTCTACTCTAAGACCTAGGTTTTCTTTTGGATGTATCCATTTTAGAGTTGAATGTACCTAGGCTCAGATAGTCATATTTGTTATAGATTTACATGTTAAACTTACTTTCAAACATTTATGGGTTGTAATTACATTTTATTTTCATGTGACACGATACTATGATACCTTTATTACTATGTATAAAATTATGTTATTTCACCCTTATATTTAATTATTATGTTACAAGGTTCATATCTTTTCGAAAGTCACGATTATTGTAAACCTGTTACGGAAATTTTTTAATTGTACCGACTTTCAAGAAATGATGTTAATGTGTTTTTATATGTTTTAATGAGATTTATTACACGAGTTTTACAATGAAGTTTATTTGCATTGTTTTTTTTAAAATTATATATTACTCAAATTTTGAAGAATATATTAATTTATTGACATATATTTCAAGAATAAAAAAAATTAACAAGATTTTTTCAAGTAAATTTTGATATAGAATAAGGGGTGTTGCGATATAAATACGTGTGTGAGTATCACCATAACTATTTTAGCAGGAATGAAGATGGGTGTCAAATTACACTTGTACCTATTACCATTATATTTTTTTAATAATTTTGTGTTACAACACACACATACACACACATAATATATTTTAAAGATTTTATTTTTATAATTTTTTTAAAATATAAAGCAATTAGCTTAATAGTTAAATAATTAAATAATAAACTTAAAAAATATACATTTAACTAAAAAAATTAAATTCTTAATTTTTTAACTTTAATTTTTTTGTTATTCATTTATTTATATATTGTTTAAATACAATTAAAAACTGAATATATAATTTATTTATAATATATAAGTAAAGTAAAATTATAAAAAAGAATATCCGATTAAACCTGATGGGAATGAAGATGGATATTAAAATTTTAAATTTACTTCTTGTGCCCGTACTTATGGGGTCTTTTATGGAACCTTTGGTGGAAACGGAAACAAAGAGGGTCAAATGACCTGCTCCATTGCCATTCCTGATAGTTCTATTTTAGGTGCATTAATTTTTTTTAATATACCCAAATTCAAATCCGTTGTTCTTAAAATCTCCCAAAAATTCTATATACAAAAAATTGAGATTATTTTTTCCTCTATAATGGATTACCGTGATAACTCGATTTTGGAACTATCTTCCTACGTCACGTCCAACCACCTAGACCATTTCTAGGTTTTTTTTCCGCATATGCACACACTCTCTCCAAATATTTCCCAATATACACCAGCTTTTAGTTTTATTCCCAATCTACACTTGTTTTCTAATGGTAGTTGGAAGTCGGGTTTGGCCACCCCGACTTCCGTAAGTGGCCTTTTTAAAAAAAAAAAATTTATAAAATATAAATATTATATTATATAAAATTTTGTTTAATTAATTTTAAAATTACTTATTTATTTAATTAAATTTTATAATTTTGTTTTTAATTTTTTAAAGAAAAATATACAGATAAAGAAAAATAAAAAATTGGATAAAATTAAATACAAGTTTTTAGTTACATTGTATGTAATTTTGTAGTTAAATTTACATGTTGTTGATATTTTTTTTGTTATGTTCGTGGGATTTAAAAATAAGAAAATTAGTTAGTAGTATTAAAATAAATTAAAAAATACAGTGAAAAATAATTGATACATCTATCTTATACAATAGACATAAAATTTCAAAGTGTAATAACTGAGATGATAGTTGAGAATAATGAAACATATTAAAAAATACAATTACAATGCAAATATGACAAAACTAATGATGATATAAAATATGTTGCGCGCAGGATACATGTCTTCTTCTATTTGGATTACTGGTTTGTTAAAAATAGCCAAAATTTATATTGTGTAGAATCGTTTCCAATAATTGGATTGTACTAATACCTTTAGCACGTCTTCATCATTTTTCAATTATGTTATTTCATATTCAATTAAATTTTCTGAATACTTAGAGCATGACCTGATTGTCGAAAGAACAATCGTCTAACCAATTGTGATTAGTGAATTCCATAAGGGGAACCCCTATAGGTGCAACTTGCTTGATTAAATGCTTGAGTTTGTTGATGCTAGATCCAGAAGGAATGCCAAATCTTATTGGATTTGTTCCAGTAAAGGAGTAACCCAAAAATTCACCTTGACATGGTATGTTCCACTTCCCGTTGTAATCATCATGAGTAGGAGTGATAGTTGATTGAAGTAGGTTGAGTACGATGGTACATAATAATTCTATAGAGCCAATGCACGAGTATTGCTCATTGCACATTAACATTGTGTAAACATCATCATCATTTTTCAATAGTAGAGATTGAAAAAAAATATTGTTGACCTGCATCTATGAATGATTGTTGGTAGTAGATTTCATCCACTAATTGATCGTTGGTTAGTTGAAGGGTGTTGTGCATTCTACGCTTGAGTGTATCAAAAGAATAGTCATTAGGAATTAGCATTGTTGTTGGAGAGGGACTTTGAAAATAAACACTAGTTTGGTTGTGTGTGATTGATCTATTTGAAAAAATGAAGGCTAATATGGAGTTAGCAATGGTATGGCTGTTTGTTTCTCCTAAAAATGACATAGTAATAAGATTGAATTTGGTTTATGAAGGTATGATGTGTGAAATTGTGCGTTTGTATTAAGTGTGTTTTGTGTTATTTATAGTTGTATGAGCATTTTTTTCACGTTGATGTGTATTGGAATCCCATGTTTTTTTTTCCATAGTAACTGATGTAGCAGACGTCCATTATAATTTCAGAGTGAAAAAAGAAATTGAGTTATCTATTTCATGTCAAGTCAGTTATCCTAGTAAGACATTTAATTTTTTTAGAGACTAGTGCAAATTGCAGAGTGTTGTCAATTTGAATAGTGATTTTGTCATGTAACTAATGCAACAGACATCCATGATGATTTTCAGAGTGAAAAAAGAGATTATGAGTTGTCCATCTCATGTCAGTTTTGCTGATGAGACATTTATTTTTTTATAGACTAGTGCAAATTATAAAGTGTTGTCAATTTGGACTGTGATTTTTCACATGTAATTAATGCAGTAGACGTCCATGATGATTTTCAGAGTGAAAAAAGAGATTATGAGTTGTCCATTTCATGTCAGTTTTGCTGGTGAGACATTTAATTTTTAAAGATGTGTGCCAATAGCAGAGTGTTGTCAATTTGGAGCAATAATTTGTCCCTTGTAAGTAAGTCATTAGACGTCCATGATGATTTTCAGAGTGAAAAAAGAGATTATGAGTTGTCCATTTCATGTCAGTTTTGCCGGTGAGACATTTAATTTTCTGACACAATGTAGTGTAAATTGCAAAGTGTTGTGAATTTTAACAGTTATGTTACCATGTCACCTACTACAGTAAGTAGGTAAACTGAAAATTGCTAATTTAAATTTAAAGAAAAAAATTATTTCAATACGTAAAGTGATAACTGAACATGAATATAAGACACTACATGAAAAGCTCAAAGCAGAAATAACTAAGACATGAATGATCCGTTGATTACCAATCCTGTTTGAATATTGTTTCGTGGGATGGAGACATGTTACTTCCTTCGGGCCCGGAAGAGGAGTCAATATCATTATCATGGTTTTTGACCCAACAAGTCTCGTATTCATTTGATAAGTCCTCAAGATTGGAGGTTGAGCCATGTTGGTTGGTTGGTGGGTTATTATTGTGACAGATTATGGCAAATAACTCCATAAATGGTAGTGACAGATTGTTATAAAAAATGTTGAACATTTGTCGAACATCAACATCATCTCACAGAATAAAAGATGTGTACATATAACGTTGTCTTGACTCAAATATAGGGCATCGAAAGTGGAAATGTTGGATATGTTATTGTGGGTCAATGTTTAGTTTTTGGTGAACAAGTTCAAGCAATTATGTAAAGGTTATGGCCTTGTTGACCATGAAAGTTTTTGTGTTGTTACTAACAAAGGTGATGCCCTCATTAGTATTGCAAATTTGGTCATTGTAGTAAACACAAACATATACAGTTAGGTGACACATTGTGGTAGGGATTGAGATGAAAATTTGAAATTGTTACAAATGTCTTTAGCTATAGTGGTATTTATAGAATTTGGTTATAGTTGGATGAGTCACTAGTTAACTGTGCATTTAGATGAACGGGTAAATGAACACTTAAGCATATTTGCAAGGGTCCATAATGTGCAAATTGCAGAGTGTTGCTAGTGAGCCATTTAATTTTTTAGAGATGTGTGCAAATTACAAAGTGTTATCAATTTAGAATTTGATTTATCCCTAGTAACTGATGGAGCAGAAGTTCATTATAATTATGAGAGTGAAAAAAAATCTGAGTTGTCCATGTCATGTCAGTTTTACTGGTGCGACATTTATTTGTTTAGAGACATGTGGAAATTGCAGAGAGTTGTCAATTATACGATTTCATTAAACGATTTCATGACGAAAACATGGATGATTTTAGTGAGGATGAGGATCAACAGTTCTTTGATCACATCAATCACCAAAGCGATGACCAAAGTGATGACGAAGGTGTTGGCAGACCAACGACACCTCTGTCACCTCCGTTGCAATATCACCAACCTAGGTGTCTAGTAGACTTGAACTTTGATCACCTGCCACACTACATTGATCGACATCATTTTGTTCAGCAGCAACATAATGTACAACCACCAACCGGTGCACTTGAGGTTGGCATGGCCTTCGATGAAAAAGCACAATGTATTCGAACAGTCAAAGAATACAACATCAGAAATCATTTTGATTGCAGAACAATTTACTCTGACCAGAGAAGGCTAAACTTCGTGTGTAAATTACATGAAAATGGTTGTACATGGAGCTTGGGTGCATGCAATTCAAAGAGGCATAACAAATGGATTATCAAGAGTATCAGAGGTCTGCACACTTGTCTTGCGCCAATGCTCAAACAAGATCATCGACAACCCGACTAACACGTCATAGCACAGATCATCCAACCAATTGTCAAAACAAACCCAACCGTCTCCATCAAGACGTTGATTGCAGAGATCAAAATGTTCATGAATTATACCTCATCCTACAAGAAGACATGGTTAGCAAAGCAAAGAGCGTTGGAGATGATTCATGGAAACTGAGAAGAATCATATGCCAAACTGCCAAAAATTTTGGGAGCTTTGCAATCTTGTGTTCCCGGGACTGTGGTCACTACTCAAACAGAATCCGTGTATGAGGGAGGAGAAATTGTACCGGGCAAAAGAATGTTTAAGCGTGTCTTTTAGTCATTTAGTCCATGCATTAATGGCTTTGCATATTGCAAACCCATAGTACAAGTAGATGGTACATGGCTTTATGGGAAGTATACTGGCGCACACTGTTGATAGCTATCGCACAAGATGGAGCTAACCATATCTTCTCGATTGCCTACGCCATTGTAGAAGGGGAGACAACTTCAGCAGCCTGGGGTTTTTTTCTAACGAATTTGAGAACATATGTTATTCCGCAAATGAACATTTCTCTCATTTCAAACAGACACATCTTAATTATAAGTGCCTACAACAACCCAAGTAACTTATGGGTTTAGGACACATCCCATTTGTTTTGCCTGCATCACATTGCACAAAACTTTCTTCACGATAACTCAAACTGCAAACATTTAAAGAAACCACTGATGCTGACTGGTGAGAATCTATTTTATTTATTCGTTAAACTTTACTTTCAATCAAATTTTATAACGTAATAGATTGATTGAATATTTACATGTTACGCATACACGAAGAAGATGCATTGGTGACATCTTGGGAATATACGTGCAAATAAGCCAAGTGCAGCTAAATGACTTGATCAATTACCCAAACAAAATTGGGTACAATGCTTCGATGAGGGGAAACGTTGGGGACATATGACTACCAATTTGTCTTAGTCTGTTAATTCCATGTTCAAAAAACACAAGACATTTGTCGGTGTCATCGTTGGTTGAGGAGACGTATTTCAAGACCGCACAACTCTTTGCTATTAGAGGTCAACAAACTCAGGCAATGATCAACTCTGGCTCACAGTATTCTAAAGTCATCTCTGATGCATTGAATAGCGGTCAACAAGAATCTAATACACACATTATAAATGAATTTGATAGACACAATCACACTTTTATTATAACAAAGACTCAATCCCCACTTCAAACGCCCAGACCACCTGGAAGGTTTAGAGTAATGTTACAATCCAAAAAGTGTGATTGTGGTGAATATCAGGCTAAACACTTACCGTGTTCTCACGTTATGGCTACCTGTAAATCTGTCAATGTTGATCCCATGAACTATGTGCCAAAGTTATTCACTTTACAACCCATTTTGCACGTCTACGACAACTCCTTTGATTTACTGCCACGCGAATCAATGTGACAAGAATATGAAGGAGATCAGTGGGGTCCTAATCCAAGGAGAAAGAAGATTGCAAAGGATTGTTCTGTTTCAATTCGCATTCCTACCGAGATGGACGAAGACGAAAATGAACGGAAAAGTAAAAAAAAATGTAAAATTTGCCGACAACATGATCATAACAGAAACAATTGTCCTAACATATCTTCATCTTAAGTTTTTCCTTAGCCAAGTGTGATTGTATAAGTATTTTATTGATAATGCAGTATAATGTTCTTCTATAAATAAATTATTAAACAAAAAGTATTATCATTTTTAATTAAATATAATAACATAAACAAACTAATTATATTTATTAATATAATTATTATTTTACAACATTCAGATTTTTTAAAAAAAATATTCACCTAAAAATATGTTAAGTTAATTAAATAATAAAAGAAAAATAATTATATTTAATAATATCATTTTCTTATCAAAAAAATTAATTATAAAATTATAAAATTTAATTAAATAAATAAGTAATTTTAAAATTAATTAAACAAAATTTTATATAATATAATATTTATATTTTATAAAATTTTAATTTTTTTTTAAAAAGAGACCACTTACGAAAGTTGGGATGGCCAAATATGACTTCCAACTACAATTAAAAAACAAGTATAGATTGAAAATAAAACTAAAAATTGGTGTATATTGAAAAAAAATTAGAAAGAGAGTATGCATATACGGAAAAAAATCCCACTTCTTTCTAGTCAACTTTTTCCGCCACCCTTTTTATTGATCCAACGAATCAACAAAACAAACGCTGTTAAAGTGGCAAAAAACATTGAAGGTAGCCCCCAAAAAATCCCAAATAGTTCACTGCTCACCTTTAACGCCGGCCACCTCTATGTGCCTAGCCTTCAATTGCATTTAAATTGTGTGCCAAATTTCCATTCATTACCTGTTCTTATTATGACTTTGTCAAACTTGCCCCCACAGTGCCACTCACCCAATTCCACTTCATCACCACATGTCCAACTTAGTCTCTCACTCCCCATTTCAATCCCTTGCCATTGCCATCATTGACTTACTTTCTCAATTAAATCACTTGTTGCCTCCACCCAAGTTTGGGTTTACTTGGTGTTGTTGATTTATTGGGGTTGAATTTGGTTGTACACTTGCCTACATAGTGACAATATCTGGCGCAAGGTCTAATGGTTAAGGGGCTAGTTTGTCTCCCCAGTGACATTATCTGGACCAGGGTCTGATGGTTAAGGGGCTAGGGCTAGTTTTCCAACTTGTTGGTTAAGTTATCTGATAAATCCACAAATACCACCAAAATATAAAATAATCATAAAACGATTAAAAATGTCTTTAAGTCTCTCAAAATGTGATAATATACACTTTTAATTTTTAAAATAGTATGATTTTCTTTTGATTCCTAGCTTGTTTATGAAAATATGTAACATGTAGTCCTTGTTTCTTAAACAAGAAACCCAAAGTATACATTTGTGAAAGACAGTAATCATATTTGACATATTTCAATAAAAAGAAACATAAAAGAGATAATTTTATATAAGTTTAATGAATATGCACAATCAATATAAAAACTTTTATAACTATCAGAAATCATATAACTTTTAAAATAGTTATTATAAATGTTAATAAATTTATTATATATAATTAATTAAAGGGGTAATCAAACTTAACTCAGAAGTTGAGTTTTAACTTTTTGCCCAAAATATTCTTCAATAAATACAGTCTCAAACGTAGAAAATAAGAGAAAACTTAAGGTGGAAAAAGGTGAATTATCCTAGTAATTCCTTAATCTAATATTTTGATCATGTTCTGGTGGAACCACTTTTGCACCTACCGGTGTAGGGTTAACGTATCCTATCAGGTGGAAACTGAATGTGTTGCCACGGGTCAAACACCCACATTCTTGTATGCAAACACAATTCAACATCTTTCCTTTATTTTTTCTACACTCACCCAAAATTCAACAAACCTAGAATTACGCCCTTTCTTATATATGCTCCACAAATAATGATATTATTATGTAATAAACCACCAATTAAAATCAAAGTCCTTTTCTGTTCGAAGTTTTTCTTCACATCACTAATTTGCAGACTAAGAAAAATTAATTATGATAACGACCATTTGGGTTATGGCAAAGCGGAACTCAAATCAAATGCTAAATGTCAAAAGTGATGTCGTTGAAGGTAGCACCACCTAGCTAGTACAAACGGCAGAAGGTATTATTTACACGTGAATTACATTATACTACATTGTCTAACCCTTTATATATATATATATATATATATATATATATATATATATATATATATATATATATATATTACGTTTGACTACGATATCTGTGGTTAGTTAGTATTATCATAATAAAAAAAATTAAAAGAGGAACATATTCAACCATTATGAGAGTATTTAGCTGAATAAATTAAAAGAAGGAAATTAATTAGAAGAGAGTTTTATTTTATAGTCAAATGATATCATCACAAGCTTGTAGAAAAATTATGATTATTTAGCAGAAATTATATAAAAAAATTACCAATTCAATCAAATTAATCATCGTCAGCATGACATAATTTGGGGGCGGGGGTTTTAATACCAGGCTTAATGAATTCACAAAAAAAAAATAAAAAAAATAGAGCCTCCTTTTGAATTTGTAGTTGTCCACGTTATCTGTAAATACAATAAAATTTAATTTTCATGCAATGCGAATTTAAATTCTTACATCGTTAATTAATTAGAAATTCTTTTTGATATGACTTCCAAAGAAGATATTAAAAAAACTCATAAATAAATGATAGTATAAAAATACTTTAAGGGATTGGGTCAATTTGTATAAAAAAGATTCAAATATATATATATATATATATATATATATATATATATACATTAAATTGAATACAAAATATCAATTCTGTACAAAAGGCCAAACAGTTTAATTATGTTGCACTCCCGGCCCAATATTCATACTTAGTAGTAGCATTTAATTAATTTAATAATATTATTTTAATTAAATTTACCAAATGTAAGTGTCAACAAAAATTTGGTGAAAGTATATACAATACAGGAAAACTAAAATTAAAAAAAAAAATCATATCGATCTATAATGCAAGAATCATTTTCTTTTGGCAATTCCCTCGTTTCTTTCTGCCTCTGTCGTTGAATCCAAACTTTTTCTCAACGAATACACACCAAACATTACTTAAAACCCCTCCTCCCCCCTCTTCTTTCACATCCTATGTCTCACATAATAAATACTCTATATAGTTTTTATACCAATATATTTATATATAGGTACGAAAAATTCCCACATAAGAATCACTCTCTATATATAGTCCCACTTTGTTTCTTCAAATATATCCAATTAATAAATCTCTTTTCATTTCTTTTCTTGCATACAACATGTACTCAACAAAGAGCATAGCTGATTCAGCATCATGGTGTTGTGCCTTGGCACTATTGTGTCTAATACTATTGGGGTCCATAAGGGACAACCATGTGCCGGAGGAGGAAGACCCTGCGGCGGCCGCCACCACGAGAGGGCGGAGCAACCTCTTTGAAAGGCCGTGTGATGAGATATATGTGGTGGGAGAAGGGGAGACCCTACACACCATAAGTGACAAGTGTGGTGACCCTTTTATTGTTGAACGCAACCCACATATTCATGACCCTGATGATGTTTTCCCTGGCCTTGTCATCAAAATCACCCCCACACCCACATACACCAATACTAAGAAATTGTTCAAGAGGTAGAGCTTCTATAGTTTTAGTTTTCTTTTTCTTCTCTTTTTTACTTTTTTGTTTTCTTGTGTATTTCATTATGTATATGGTTATGGTATACCCAGGTATAGTTGTGAATGATACGTGAGAAGAATATAATATGGAGTTTTCTTTTTTTGATTTTTCAATTTTATAGAAGTTGAAAGTAATAGTGATAAACACTTTCTGTTTGATTTTCACAAGAGAAATAAAATGAAAAGATCATTTGTTATGGTCATGATCATGGTCTTCTCTTATTGTTCCTTCATTTTTCTTTCTTTCATTTGTTTATGATTCTGTTTTTTATTGTTTGGTTGATTGATGAATAGTGTGTTTTTCGGCTATAGGTAAGGCCTCTCTCTCTCTCTCTCTCGTGTTCCAATTAAACTGGTTTTAATATGTCACCATTTTAAAAATAATTGAGTTACGATTATTTTTTGCCACGACATATCAGTTCTGGATGGTATTCTTTATTATATAAATTATTATGTCTGGTGATGTATAGGTGAAACTATTACAACTGCTTCATCACCATTTATGTATGTTTGTTTTTCTAAAAAATGGACGGTTATAAAATCCAACTAGAAAGATAGCTAAAATGTGTAAGGACTAAGTACAATTCTCCTTCTTACGTAATCCATGTCCATCACTATTTTAACACCTTAATTTATATTATTGCTGATTAATTAATTAATAATTAATGAGTTTTAAATTTAGAAAGAAAAAAAAAACTTTTCGTGCACGATGATATATATTTTCTATTGAAAAAATGTTCTTTCCGTAGAAGAATTTATAAAGTACTTGGAACGTTTGATTATTGTTTCATCCGAAAAAAGGGTAAAATAAGAAGAAAAAGGATTTGGATAGAAGACGATAAGAATAAGGAAGATTGAAGTAGAGGCGGCTATAAGAAGGAACTTGAGTTTGAATGACTATCATGGATACCTGTGACTTTTTGGTTGGAACTCGTGTAGTATAATATACTTTTCCGAATCTTTTGAATTTGAGAATTACAAAAGTAAAACAGAAAAAAGAAATAGTAGATATATACAATGGATAAGATATAATTTTAAACTCTCAACTATTATCATTTGGTCAATTTTTACATCTTTTTACTATCATATTTTTTAATTTTGACACATTTTATCCCTCATATTTTTTATTTTAATTTTTTTATTTTATCACTCATTATGTTTATAACAACTGACGTTGTTTATAAGAATTTATGATAAAATTACTTATTTTTTATGGATAAGTCAATACTTTGTTTTATCGGTAAAATTTATAAAATTTTATAAGATTTTTATAATTATATTTTTTTATCTTTAAAAACCTGATATCTTACTTAAGAAAATTAAATTTAATATTATTTAAACTAACAATTAATTGATATTGTATTGTATATCCAACAACTAAGGCCAGTCCAATTTTTAAAAAGAATTGCTAATGTATATTTGTTTGTAATTAGAGCCATGATCATGATAAGTTTTGAAATTATTGAAAGAAATAATCTATGATATCACAATCACATTAGCTTATTTTTAACTATTTACTATAGATGTTGGTCCATCTGTAACTTGAAATGAGTTTTATCTTAATTCAAAGAGAAAAAAATGAGGGGGAAATTATTGTTATTGAACTAAGATGAACAACTGCTTAAATGATGCAAATCAAAGTATATATAAATAACTTTTATATATATATATATATATATATATATATATATATATATATATATATATATATATATATATATTTGAGTGCAAAATATAATTAGTCATATGAGACGAATTAAAATAATTAATACCACAGAGGGTAATTAACAACAATTAATCGTGTAAGGGCTAGCTCTGATGTGAACCTGAGTAGGAACGGATCGTTTGATACAGGCTACGGAGGTTTTGGATGACGCCACTTTCGGTGAAGGAAAATAAGTCAGGGTAGACGCCACTTCCGGTGAAGGAAGATAAGTCCGGGTAGACGCCACTTCCAGTGAAGGAAGATAAGTCAGGATAGACGCCACTTCCGGTGAAGGAAGATAAGTCTGGGTAGACGCCACTTCCGGTGAAGGAAGATAAGTCAGGGTAGACGCCACAAGGATTACCTTGATAAGTCTGATAATTGGTTCAACAAGGAACCCGGAGAGAAACTCTTACCAAATTTTATCAAATGTCAAAAGTTTTTTTATTCAAAACAAAAACCAATACTTATAGTGTAGCTGAACAAAAAGATAAAAAATAGACATGGGCCTTTTAAACAATTTGGGCCAAAATTACAATAAATAAAATTATAACTAAATAGAACATATTTATTATGGGCCTTCAGCATCAATTAGTCTTGATAGTGTCTCTGCCTCTGGGCCTTCATCCTTCTCCACTCGGGGGCTTTATCCTTCTCCACTTGGGCCTTCGCCCTTCTCCACTTGGGCCTTCGTCCTTCTCCACTTGGGCCTTTAGCCTGTATTTGGCCAGTTTCATGATTCTCATCATTCCCTCCTTCTTGGAAAACATTTGTCCTCAAATGTCCAGGATCATCACCAGGTTCAAGTACCACTTCCTTCCTTTTCTTGTTGGCTTGCTTGGCATAGCTTTCATTCTTCTTTGCAATTTGCACCTTCACTTGGTCATACAATCTTTTCACATACTCAACTTTGGCATGTGCATCCTTACGTTGAGTCTCTTGGGGATTGCTTTTGTAAGTTGGTCTGTTAGGCAATGAAGCTCCGGGGAGGAGATCAACTTGATGTTCTATGCCTCTTGAAGGTGGCAGTCCATGAGGTATCTCCTTAGGAAAGACATTTTTAAATTCCTGGAATAAGGGTTGAACACTAGGAGAAATAGAAATAGTAAACTCATTAGAATTATCAGTAGAAATTTTACTGTCTTTGCAATACTGTAGATTGAGTGGTTCATGAGCAGGTAACACTTTCCTCACTTCACTCGCCTCTGCAAAATAATTAAATTTTCTCTCATGTGTATCACTCTCTCTCTTATGTTTATCACTCTTTTCCTCGGGTGTATCACTCTTCTTTTTCATATTCCTTTGTGGTGCCTCACTATTTTCTTTCTCTTGTTCTCTCTTTTCTCTCATTCTGATTTGGTCATCACACACTTCTCTAGGGGATAGAGGTTTAAGAGTAAACGAGGAAGATTTGGCTATTCGTTTGTAGGGCTCTTCTTTGTTACGGTTCAACAAACGTTGCATTTGTGTAGTCCACGCGTCCAGAAATAAGCGTTGAGATTCGTCCAGTTGATGATATACACCACCATTGTCACCAGCTCTTGTCATGATTAAGGAACAAAGAATGTTGCAGTAAATTAAAAAAAAATCAGGACCTCACCACACTCTACTCACGTGTTTCTCTCTTTAATGGTAGTTCACTCGTGTTTGATGCTCTCAATATAGGCTTTTGTGTGATGTTTTCACTCTTGCCTTTTACCACTCACTCCCTCTTAAGTTCCTGGATGGACCGAATTAGACACACAAGGTAATATAAAATAAAAGGAAAGACAATATAATTATCAGAGTAACAGATTTGATTTGGGATAACAACTTGGACTTGATTTGGATAGCAGATTGGATTTGATTTTGATAACAGATTAGATTTGGATAAATTTTTTTGATTTGATTTGATTTGGATAATAGATCAGATTTGGGATAACAAATTAGATTTAATTTGGATAACAGATATGATAACAAATAAGATAACAGATAGGATAATAGATAAGATAACAGATATGACAATTAAACTTCAAATGCTCATAACTTTTGTTACGGTTGTCCGTTTGAGGCCCACTATATATCAAAACGCTCAGAATTCAGAGGAGAATCTAGATAAGGGGATTTGGTACACGATTTTCTGCCAAAAAAAAGCCTCTAACTGCCTCAATTTCGTGTTCAAAGATCAAACACCCACTTTCTCTTTTTTCTCTTTCTTCTTTTCTTCTCTTTTTTTTTTCAAAATTTCTGCAACTTTTTTTTTACTTGAAACAGAACCCAAACAATTTTTTTTTATGACACAAAGTCTGAAAGACACTAGAAACAAGAACAACAACAAGAACACAAACGTGACAAGAACAAGAACGAAACAAAGACACAAACAAGAACGCAACAAGACGCAAACAAGAAAAACAAATAACAGAACAAGGACAAAACACGAACCAGGACAAATTACAAAGAAAAATAATAGGATAAGATAGAACCTGTATCAAGAGCCGAAGCTCTGATACCAAATGATGTGAACCTGAGTAGGAACGGATCGTTTGATACAGGCTACGGAGGTTTTGGATGACGCCACTTCCGGTGAAGGAAGATAAGTCAGGGTAGACGCCACTTCCGGTGAAGGAAGATAAGTCCGGGTAGACGCCACTTCCAGTGAAGGAAGATAAGTCAGGATAGACGCCACTTCCGGTGAAGGAAGATAAGTCTGGGTAGACGCCACTTCCGGTGAAGGAAGATAAGTCAGGGTAGACGCCACAAGGATTACCTTGATAAGTCTGATAATTGGTTCAACAAGGAACCCGGAGAGAAACTCTCACCAAATTTTATCAAATGTCAAAAGTTTTTTTATTCAAAACAAAAACCAATACTTATAGTGTAGCTGAACAAAAAGATAAAAAATAGACATGGGCCTTTTAAACAATTTGGGCCAAAATTACAATAAATAAAATTATAACTAAATAGAACATATTTATTATGGGCCTTCAGCATCAATTAGTCTTGATAGTGTCTCTGCCTCTGGGCCTTCATCCTTCTCCACTCGGGGGCTTTATCCTTCTCCACTTGGGCCTTCGCCCTTCTCCACTTGGGCCTTCGTCCTTCTCCACTTGGGCCTTTAGCCTGTATTTGGCCAGTTTCATGATTCTCATCAAGCTCCCTCAAGTTAGGTTTTAGAGATTCCACAAAGATCTAATTACATGGAAAGGAAGATATTGAAAGAGGAAGAAATTAGAAGTTTAGTCAATGCATCAATAATTCTTATATATAACCTAGGGCTGCCAATTTATTTGCCTTAGCCTACGACCTGATAGTTGTAATTTAGAATATATTAAATATAATATAGGTGTGAGTTTGTTAAGTCTGTTAGTTGACGTGTCAAGGAATCTGTATTAAGACTATATAAATGGTCTAATATGTAATTCAGTTTTTTTTCAATAATATTCATTTCATCACTTTGAGTGCGTGTAATTCCCTGGTTTCTCTCCTTTTCTCCAACAGAATTGATATCATGAGCTCCATGTTCTAGGGATCAAGAGGGACTAGAGAAATGAGTTCTTGAGTGAAAAATCTGAGTGCGAGTGCAAACAGTGTGAGAGAATTGTGAGATTCAAACACTGTGAGGATCCTTCAAGTGTAAACTGTTGAGGGTTGTGAGATTGTGAGTGAAGCAATCTTGTTGAGTGTTGATTTTCAAGATTTGCGTGATTTCAGATCCTGTGCAAGATTCTTAGCGAATTCTTGAAGAGTTTTTGTGAAGATTGATCGAGACGGTATCATGAATGGTCACATACCTGGAAACTTACCAATTCTTGATGGGAAAAACTGGTCCAAATGGTACGTGCAAATGAGGGCCCTATTTGAATTTCAGGATGTGTATGAGGTTATTCAAAATGGAGTCGAAGAACCTAAAGCCACCACATCTGATGCTCAAAGACAAGTGTTGAAGGATTTGAAGAAGAAGGATTGTAAGGCACTTTTTTTTCTTGCATCAATGCGTTGATTCCGCACATTTTGAGAAGATCGCTGCTGTCACAACTTCGAAAGAAGCATGGGACATTCTTGCAAAGGCTTGTTCCGGTGATGAAAAGTTAAAGAAGGTGAAGTTAAAAACCTTGAAGAGACAATATGAGCTCCTTCAAATGGAAAACAATGAGAGGGTCTGTGATTATTTCACAAGATTGCTCAGAACCAAATGCAGGAATGTGGTGAAAAATCCAAAGATCAAGATTTGGTCGAGAAGGTGACGAGAACCTTAACTCCTTGATTTGATGGGAGAGTTGTTGCAATTAAGGAGGCCAGCGACTTGTCTGAGATGAAAATTGAAGAGCTGCAAGCCTCTTTAGAGGCATATGAGTTGAAAATGAATGAGAGAAGCCCAGTAAATCCGCAAGATCAGGCTCTATATGCTTCGAAATAGAAGCAAGGAGGAAAGAACAAGAAGTGGAAAGAAAATTTTAAGTGGCAGAGCAACAAGCAGGAAGGAAAGAACTTTTCATTTCAAGGCAAACATGATCAAATTGATTCTGATTAGGATCAATCAGAATCATATGGGAGAAAAACAGAACCAGGATCAAGTAATAAGGGTGGAAAAGGAAAGTTTGACAAGAGTAAGATCAAATGCTACAATTGCCAAGGCTAGGGACACTTTGCAAATGAATGTGGAAGTGAAGATGTAAGAGAGAAGAAGAAGAAATATAGTAAAAATGAGGCTCATATGGCACATGCAAAGCAATAGGATGATAGTGAAAGTGATTTGGATGGAGAAGAAGTTGTATTAATGACAACCACTTGCAACTTTACCAGTAGTGGAGATTCAGAAACATGGTATTTGGACACTGGTTGGTCAAATCATATGACTTGTAATTTGAGTTGGCTAGTGAGTCTTGATGACAGTAAGAAATGCACTATAAAGTTTGTAGATCACAGTACTATCAAAAGTGTGGGAATTGGGAATGTTGCTTTCAGAAGGAGTAATGGAAGCCTTGCAGTAATAGAAGAGGTGATGTATGCGCCAGATATGAGGTGTAATCTGATGAGCTTGGGCCAACTTCTTGAGAAAGGATTTTCAGCATCCTTGAAGAACAAGATTCTAGATTTGCTAGATCCAAGTGATGTGAGAGTGTTTAAAGTCCCATTGTCCAGAAATAGAACTTTTCAGGTGAACATGAATAATGTTGATGTGCAGTGTCTGACATCAACTGCCAATGAAGATGAGAGTTGGCTTTGGCATTCAAGACTTGGGCATTTGAATTTTAAGGGGTTGAATCAACTTTAGTCACAAAAGTTAGTTGAAGGCTTGCCCAGGATCAAAGTTCCTAATAAGATTTGTGAGAGATGCTTGACAAGCAAGCAACCCAAGAAATTTTTCAAATTAGAATCACATGCAAGAGCAACTGAAGTGCTAGGAGTTATTCACTCTGATGTATGTGGCCCACTAAAAGTGTCTTCAATGGAAGGTAACAAATATTTTGTAACCTTTATTGATGAGTTTAGTAGAATGATGTGGTTATACTTAATAAAAGCTAAAAGTGAAGTGCTCTCTATTTTCAAAGAGCTCAAAGTGTTGAGTGAAAATCAAAGTGGAAAGTCAATCAAAATCATTAGAACTGATGGTGGAGGAGAGTACACATCTAATGATTTTGAATCTTTCTGTACTAATCATGGTATAATACACGAGATCACTGCTCCTTATACTCCTGAACATAATGGTTTGGCTGAGAGGAGGAACAGGACAGTGATGAACATGGCAAGGTGTATCTTGAAAGAGAAGCATTTGTCATCAACTTTATGGGGAGAAGTAGTGTCCATTGCAGCATATATTTTGAATAAGTGTCCTACAAAGAAGCTAAAAGATAGAGTACCCGAAGAAGTATGGACACGAAGGAAGCCTACATTGAAAAATTTGAGAGTGCTTGGGTCACTGTGTTTCAAGCATGTGTCTAATGAAAGGAGGAAAAAGCTTCAGGACAAGAGTGTACCTATGATACTGGTTGGATATCATCCAACTGGTGCCTATAGGTTGTATGATTCGTTAACTCACAAGATCTTCATCAGCGGAGATGTTGTGATTGATGAAGATGGCTCCTAGGACTGGAAGAGGAAGTGCACTATCAGCACCTTGTTTGGAGATGAGAACAATGAGATTGGACTCAGTGAAGCAATAGAAATAAGAGTTGATCATGAGGAACCTGCTGCTGTGCATCAGAGACCATAGAGAGAAAAGCACCTGCCTTTGAAGTATAAAGATTATCATGTTGATATGCCTAACATCCTTGGGCATGATGTAGTGGCAGATGATGAAGAGAAGGCAGAAGCAAAGAGGAAAGCAAGCGAGTTTGTGCACTTTTCCTTTTTGACAAACACTGAACCAATTGATCACAAAGATGCACTGCAACATGATCATTGGAAAGCTGCAATGGAAGAGGAATTGAGAGCAATTGAAAGAAATTAGATCTGGAAACTTGTTGACTTGCCTCCAAACAAGTCTCCAATAGATGTGAAGTGGGTGTTTAAGGTGAAATTAAAGCCTGATGGAACTGTTGCCAAGCATAAAGCAAGGCTAGTTGCAAGAGGATTCCTCCAAAGAGCTGGTTTGGATTATTTAGAAGTGTTTCCTCCAGTAGCTAGGCTAGAAACCATAAGGTTGGTGATAGCTCTAGCCCACAGTAGAGATTGGCCTCTATACCAGCTTGATGTAAAGTCGGCATTCCTCAATGGTACTTTGAAAGAGAAGGTCTTTGTGAAACAACCTCCTGGGTTTGAGATCAAGGGTGAAGAAGACAAGGTGTTCAGGTTATACAAGGCTTTGTATGGCCTAAAGCAGGTTCCAAGGGGCTGGAATAAGAGAATAGATTCCTTTCTTGTCAAACAAGGTTTCCATAAGTGTGAAAAGGAATATGGAGTTTATGTAAAGAAGAGTGACAAAGATGATCTGATAATCATGTGCTTGTATGTTGATGACCTATTGATCACAGGGAGCAATCAGATTCATATAGAGAGATTCAAGAGGAGTTTAAAGTTTGAATTTAAGATGACAAACCTGGGGATATTGTCTTATTTCCTTGGAATTGAGTTCAAGGAAGCCAAATGACTTCTGATTATGCACCAACAGAAGTATGCAACAGACCTGCTGAAGAGATTTAAGATGATGAGCTTCAACCCAGCATTCACTCTAGTTGACCTAGGCTTAAGATTAGTGAAAGATGAGTAAGAAAATTCTATGGATAGTACCCTATTCAAGCAAGTCGTAGGGTCATTGAGATACCTCTACAACACAAGACCTGACATTTCTTTTGCAATTGGTCTAATTAGTAGGTTTATGGACAATCCTAAAGCCTCTCATTAGGCTGCTGCTAAGAGAATTTTGAGATGTCTCAGAGGAACACTCAGTTATGGTGTTCTATTTCCTAAGGATTTTGATCAAACTGCTCTCACAGGCCTAGTTGGAATTTCAGAATCTACAACTATATTGATGGGTTTCTCATACTCAGACTGGTGTGGAGACAAGGTGGAAAGGAAGAGCACTACGTGATATCTCTTCAAGTTCCTAGGTGCACCAACAAGCTTGATGAGGACATGTTTCATATCAAAGCTGGTGTTCAAAGAAACAACCTGTAGTGGCATTATCTTCCTGCGAGGCTGAGTACATTGCAGCATGCTATGTTGCATGCCACGCACTATGGCTAGACTCTGTACTTGAAGAATTGAAGATAGAAATTCAGAGGCTAGTTGAATTGTATGTGGACAACAAACCCACTATCAGCTTGGCCATGAATCCAGTAGCACACAGAAGATCAAAACACATAGAGACAAGATTTCACTTTCTTCGTGAAAAGGTGAGCAAAAAACAACTTGACTTGAAGTACTGTAGTACTGAAATGCAACTTGCGGATATTCTCACAAAAGGCTTGAAGGTGAACAAATTCATAGAATTGAGAGACAAGCTTGGAGTGTCATCTATAGAGATTTTGAATTAAGGGGGTGCGATAGTTGTAATTCAGAATATATTAGATATAATATAAGTGAGTTTGTTAAGTCTGTTAGTTGACGTGTCAATGAATCTGTATTTAAACTATATAAATGGTCTAATGTGTAATTCAATTTTTTTTTTCCAATAATATTCATCTCATAACTTTGAGTGCGTGTTATTCCCTGGTTTCTCTCCTTTTCTCCAACACGACCAAAATCTAAACTTAGAGGCTTGAGATTAAACCCTTTCACTTATAAACCATATTATGCATCTATGTCTAATGTCTTAAAGCTGACTTTTTTCATGTACTTTGTTTGGGGACATTTCTCAATTAATCTTCAAACCATACGTTAAAATTAGCCATATATCTTTGGTTTCTTTACAATGATCCGTTTTTGCAAGCATCATAATCACTCAAAGATTTTTGGCAAAATTATTAGAGAAAGGTTTTTGGAGTGACAAGGCTAGTTCTCGACGATAAAAGTAAGTCTTGTCATTGTTTTATTTCAAATTATAATTATAACAAGATATATATTGATGTGTATTATATATATGTATGTCAAATCATTAAAAGATGAGATGTCGGATAAGGCTTCAATTAATAGCTAAAATAAACATATGATTAGAAAGAAATATAGTTGCGTAAACTACTGGAAAATTCACGTGTAGTAGTGTACCCTAACATACTAAAATATGCGTATTACAAATTAAAATAAAATATACCCTCTAACCCACATGCAATCATATAATGGAGGACTTAGTTAGCTGATAAGCTAAAGAAAAAAGAAAAATAAAAACTCACAATGATTAAGGGGGTTGTCTCTGCATTGGCTGGAAAGGAACAATCCAACTGCACTTGGTCACGAAGCTGGATCATCCAACTAGCTAGCTTAATGATATCAAGTATCTGAGAATGAGACTGTAAACTTAAGTTTTGTATAAATCTGATTTTGAAAAATAAATTTTAGTTGGAAGAGAATTTAGTGTGTAAATTAATTTGTGTTTAAGAGTATTTTATTAAAAAGTGATTTTAACCTAATGAATATTAGTTGGATATTAAGCTTAAAAAACAATTTTAAGAATGTATAAATTTTAAAAAAAAAATTATACTCAGGAGATTTTATGAAAAGTAAAAGATTATTTCGCTTGGGAAAAATTAAAAAAAAATATTTTATTTTAAAAGTAGTTATAAATATAATTTCAGTTTCTTTTTGGAAGGTACTCAAAATAACTTCTCCAAATAATTAAAAATCTGTTTTTACAGATTTTTTTTCTTTCAAAAGTTTAAATACACACTAAAACATTTTATTTTCAATGAAAAATCGAAACATACAAGTTAAAAAATAAATAAATTTTAAAGTATACTTATTAAACGAAATATATTTTTAACGACTTTAAATATTCTATTTTAAAAAGCAGAAACTTTAAATAATTAAATAAAAATATATTTTAATCAGCACAAATATAGATGAGATTTGATTTGAAAAAAGATCATGCACTCACTTTTTAATATAATTTTTATAATAATTATTTTAACAATAATAATTTATAATTGAATGAAAGAGCATTTTTTGTAATTTTATAGATAAAATGTAAGATATATTAAAGAGGAACTAATTGGATCATAAGAAGTAAAGTAAGTAACCCATATATAATACTTTTGGTTGATAAATAAAAAAGTAAAGTAAGTAACCCAAGTAGTTAATAGAGTACACTGTTGCAAGAAGAAGAAAAAGAATCCAAGACAAGGAACTGCAGCTCTACTAGAGCCCCTACACTAAAACCGTGAATCACTCTATAACTGAAGAATGAAACTCAAATTGCCCAACCACCTCCATGTAACTTTCATATTAGGGATATTAGAATATGTTTGAAGCCAAAGATAATTTGGAATCAGCCAAGAGAATATATTGATATAATAACAGAAAAAAGAAAGGGTATAAGTAGTACCAGTAAGCCAAATTTGATTTTATAAAAAATCATGTAAAACATGATTAACATTTGTTATCTTATTTTTTTATAGTCTAGTAATGTTAGTTTTTAGTTGTTCATGTTAGTGAAAATATTTGAATTCATAAACCTTTTCCTTTTTTCACATTCAAGTCAATTTTGTATCTCTTCAATATTATGTGTTATGTGATATCGATTCAGCTTGACCCAACCTATACAAATGAACCATGTTGGTACAATGCATCATATATAATGTTACAGTATAGTTGTTGACCGAAGGCAACACTCAAGTATAAGGGGCTTTAGATATATCATTGTACATATATAAATACATAATATAACACCTCAATTAATTTAGAATAAAATTACTTTGTCACTATATTGATACAACGTATTATTATGCTGGTGAGGCCCCATGAACATGCCTTGTCTAAAGAATCCAACCCATTTCTAATTCCTATAATTAAATTCGTAAGGTGAAGTAGTAAACCTTGGCCTTAACACGTGCGTACGTGTCTACACTTCTCGTCCGTGTAGCCTCATGAGCACCATTAGGTCCTATGCATTGCAGCAACTAGCTAGGACTTGTTACAGTTACTAACATACTTCTATTATTGAGTTTGCCGTATTTGGAGTTCATCTCATCTTAATTTCCACCCATGTATATATAAAAGAATTTACTTTTTGTAGCGACTTTATTATTAGGTGAGATCTTAGTTTTTTTTAATAAATTTTATTATTGCAATATATTTCTATTATAAAGTAGAGATTTAAAAAATAAACAGTAAAATCATGCACCTTGATCATATATGTATATTACTGAAAATGACACCTTCCCAATTATCAACCATTTTTTAATGAAGCTTGAGCTTCCATTTTTTTCATAATTCAGTGAACCTCTCATTATGATGAGTTCTTGTTTGTTCAATCAGTTTCACAAGATTTTCTGAATAATTTCAATCAATGATAATATATTTTAAAAAAAATATGTAAAGAAACATATGTCACTATTGTTATTTTTTTGTCTATATATAATTTCTAGAACCTCTTGTCTCTCTATTAATAGAATCCATAAGATTTGCAATCATATATGAAGATATATTAGAGCTAAACCCCTTAAGGATATGTTTCAAATGAGATTTTAGTGGAGGAAAGGGAGAACTATTTTTTTAAAATAATAAGAGATTATATAATAAAATAAATGTAATATTGTGATATAAAGTTTATAATTTAATTTTAATACACATTATCATGTTAGAAGTTTTTATACTATAAATCTCCCAAAATATTTTTAAGTAATTATTATTATAAAAGTGAATAATTTTTAGTTATATCTATAATTGGATAACAATATTGTTTATGTATTTTAATGAAATTATTAAGTTTATATTAATTTATTTAAAAAACATTTATTCGAGATATTTTTTTCGATCTCTTCTCTTTCTTTTTTTTTTTCTTCTTATAATCAACTTCCAAATATACCGAGGCGGCCAGAAAAAACCATATTTAGTGGAGTTTTTTTTTAATTACATTTTTATTTACAATAATACTGAAATCCATCAGAAACTTTATTTAAAGAAATTTATTAGTTCTACAAATAGTTTAATTACAAATGATCCATAAATTTTACAATTTAATTCAAATTGGTTTTTGAAAAATACAATTTATTATCAAATTAATCTTTAAATATTAAAATTTAATTAATAACAAAATTGTATCATAAATTTAATAATATTATCATACTTTTTACACATTTAATGATTAATTTTAAATTTTTCATATTTCAAGAAATTAATTTATCATCGTTTCATATTTTTATGATAAAAATGAGTATTTATTCATAATGATCGATAGCATAAGTTTGTGAATAAATCTCAAATGAATTATTTGCTTTACTTGGCTGGACGGTGACTTTGGTGGGCACATACGTTGCTAAAGTCCACTTATTTCATCACGTGAGTCGCTGTGGATACGTAGCAATCTATTCATGATTATTCCACTTCAACATCAAAAAGATGTTCATCACTTTAAGTGGATGAAACATAGGATATATTGCCATTATCTCATGATCTCTTTCAGTCGTATAAAAGTACACGGTTTCATTCAATTTAACCCTATTTCTTACGCTGGCCGGTGGTGATACATAATAATAAATTTGGATGACTGCTTCTCAAGATCTTGTCGTTTTGGTGGTTTCATGATATCTCAAATATATACACTCATTAATGCTCTCTACTAGTACTTCTCCCGTGCACATACACGCTTTTATTTATGTATATATGTTCAACAAAACAATTAAAAACGATATTTTTATAGTATATATCCTATCACAAATTACTATAGTGTATTAAAAAATATGCAAAATATGTAGGTAAAATTAAAAAATATTTTTACCTATGGACTTTAAGTGTAGGAAAAGTCTTGTAATACCTAATAAATATGTAAAATTCATAAAGACTTTTACCTATTGATAGTGTAGCTAAAATTCTTGAAAAGCTGTGCCTATCACTATTGGTAAAACTTCAAAAGACAAGTACTTACGGTTACTTTGGTGTAGGTAAAACTTAAAAGACTTTTACCTACCATTACACCAATTTTTTTTTTAATTGCAATTATTATTTGGAAATAAAACAATTGCTAGTGTTTCCAATAATATTATCATAAAATTAGCATTAGAATAATAACTCATTCAGAAAAAAAAAATTAATTAATCACTAATTAATTTTTTAATCAAACATTCATTACTCAATCTCTATTGGTCTTCACTCTCCACTCTCCAATGACTCGCTTCAATTCTCACTTTCTCTCACCCCAATTTTCATTCTTGCTTCAATCATTACTCACTCGATCAGTGACTCGCTCCAACTTTCTCTTTCTCTCACCCCAATCCTTATTCTTGCTTCAATGCTCTCTCTTCTCCGTTGATCGGACGTAAACACGAATGTGTAGATTGGTGTTGCGTTGTGACTTAGGCGGTGGACGAGGCAGCACTGTACCTAACTTGGAAGCGCTCCAACAGTGCATTGTTGTGGCTCTGATCAAAAGCGTAGTCGCCAGTGGTGCCACATTGAGTCGTGATGCTAAGAGCTGGCTTGTGTCGTATCAAGTTCCTCGACAAAGGATTGGATGATGAGGAAGGTCGTGACAGTAGCGGTGGCGAAGGTGCTTCGATTGAGAAAATTTTTCATCTCAAAATAAGGCTCTGTGTTTAGATTCGGTGCAGAATTAGAGGTTGGATAAGTTGAATTACTAACTTAGATAATAATTATAACTGTGACTGAAAAATGATCCAAAGTTGAGCCTCTTTTCTGTGTTTGCTTGTTTGCATCTAATTCTCACAACCATGACTCTTTCATCACTTGAATCTCACTGGTTAGTACTCTACTCTCTACTGTCTATATATACTTTTAGTAACATTGAATGATTAGAGGAAATTATTGAGTTTATGTAGTGTGATGTTGATGTATTTGATGTAAGTCCCCAACCTAAAGTCCTAAACAACAAAAAGGTAAACATATATGTTTTTTTAAAAAAGTGTTCTTTGGGCTGGTTATGGCATATGCTTTAATTTTAGTTTAGGTGTTTAATATTTATTGGTTTGTCCATCATAGTTATATTTGCATGCAAGGTGTTTGAGTTTAGAACTTTGTGACAGGCTGTGATATCCAAATGGTAATGGAGATGAACCTCGGTGAGGGAACAACTAGCATTCTCAAGTTTCTCCTTTACTGATGTCGAAAAGGCACGGGCTTTTAACGTCAACTTCTTGCTCAGGTCTCCTTCACCCAAGATCTAAAACCAAAAAGCACAATAAATTTCGTTTAGATTCATCAAGACCAAAATTGTGGGCCTTGGCATGTTCAATACACTAGATGGCTGAATAGAATTAACAGGCTAGCTTAAACATACTATACAAACAAGTTGTCTATAACTAAAAAAAATTTCAAAGATTTTCCTGCATTTCTGGAAAGCCAGAAAAACATATATAAAGAATGAAAACAGTAAAATCTATCCAACACATTGGACAATGCTAGCTAAATTACAACTACTTAATATTATAAATATCCTTTCAGAAATTAATTACAAGTGTTATATTTCAACCAACATCTTTCATTTTGAAAAACATATTGAAATCAATGTCAATGTAGAGTGTAGTTTATTTACCAAAACATTGATATTTTTTTTTGTAGAAAATGATCATTTAAAGACTTTACCGAATTGAGACGGGAATGCTATTTCATCTCATTTGTTCCCCCTCAAAGATGATTTTCAACAAAAAAGCAAGTCTAGCATTTGGCCTCTAGAATAAAGATACGGAAAATGCCATCAACTTTTATCATATGAAAAACAAAGGAACACCATAAAGATATTGAAAAAGGAAATAAATCAATGTCTTTGAATATTTGCTTCCTAAACTGTAGACTTCAAAGTAGTCATTGCTTGAAAAATCATCACAAGGCAGTATGTTTTAAAGTGGACTACTGACACTCTAAAAAATAAGACCTCTGGCCACAAATTAAATGCTAAAATATGTAAGTATACATATTTTTTGGTGTTCATAAATCAAATGAGAAAGGTATTCCAAATTTACAGCTTCAAACCATTGATACATCCACCTAAATATTATATGTTTGTTCTTACATACTTATCACACATGCCAAAAAGTGAAGATAAACTTGAACACCAAAATAGGATAAAAGAACATCAAAGAATTTACAGAAAGTAACTTCATTCATAGCAAACCAGGGGCCTCTGAGTCTGAGAAATAGTCCTTTTTGGTAGATTGTGCTACTGCTAGGAAAGTAGCATCCTCATTTATTGTTGAAAGTTAAACATCACAATACCTCTACAGATATAGAAAATGATCTTGGAGAAGTAAGATTTAAGGACAATAGCTAAGGAACAAACTTAGAAGTCATTAAATCAACAAGTAATATGTACCTTCAAAGGAACTTTGTGCAAGGTGTTTGAGTTTAGGCCATTGTATTCTATGAACTTGCCTTTCACTTCAATCCACATTGTGCGAAAGCCTGTAACAATCTCGGAGTTATATATAAAGATCGTGAAAACCTTGAAAAAGCTATAGATTGCTACCAGGTAATAGTGATGATCATATCATTTTGTTTCACTATTGCTGGATTGCATAGATTTATAATCACAATCTATTATTTTGGTTATGCAACTTGCTTTGTCAATCAAACCTAATTTTTCCCCGTCATTAAATAACCTCAATGTTGTATACACTATCCAAGTTGAGTATTGCAGAATTCCTGAATTTTGGAGTTGTTAAATATCTTTAGTAAGTGATTATCTTTTCTTCCTTCTCCAGGGTAAAGTGGATGTTGCTGCAAGTATGATTGAGAAGGAATAAGCAGAAGGCTTTGGAGTAGAAGGAGAAAACTTCTGCTCAGGTAATGGTGATTAATGTGCCCAAAGCACTGACACTGACCTTTATTATTCTTGCAAATTGTTGTTGTTTCTTGTTTGCAAACTATTACCCTTCTCATGTCAAACTTCTTATAATTTATTCACTTGTGATAGGTATGACTTTTATCTGATGATAGCTAACTATCTCATGACATTTTTTCTATTTTATTTTTTTTTCCATTAATTGACTTTTCCTTTAAAAAAAGTTATCACTGATTATCTGCTTTTTAATTAGGATTACTGTACTTCTCTGTATGAATTTGCCTAACAACAAGGAAAATTACTTGGAATTTCAAATTTGCAAGACTAGAATATTTGTGTTGCATTTAAATAGTGTAATGTTTTGCCTTCTTTTAATGTAGGTATATGAGCATATAACGTATGACAACCTAAAACATATATCCCTAGCCTCATTTACTGGAATGCAATAGCAGACTGTTATAACATCTTCTTTGTCAAAATCATCCAGCGTCACAGGTAACAGGTCAAAGCTGTATGAACCAAACTACATTGGAAGTTTTTTTAGCTTTCTCATCATTGTTATAAAGAATGCCTTTAACTCAGTGTTGGTCTGTCATGTATCATCAGGTTGGAGGGTTGGATGGGCAATTGCACCAGCTTTTCTTGCGTCTGCTATCAGAAATATTCACAAAAGAGTTACAGAGATTCTCTTCCGGCACCTTTTTAGGAAGCTTGTTAAATTGGAAGAAAGAATAATGGAATGTCAGGATTAACTATGATTGAGGATGGTTGAATTAATGAAGCTTGTTAAAGATTCATTTGACCAAAAGACTAAAATAAGCTAGGCTTGTATTTGATTAGTTTATTATAGATGAGTGTATTGGATTAGTTTATTTCAATGCATTAAAAGCATTTTCAGCTAGTTGCTTAAGAAATTGCTTATTTCAAGACATCATTGTTTAGTTTTTTTATTTTATTTCATTAGAGAAGATTTAAGTATCATGTGGTTGCTTAAAATTAAGCTTGGTTATTTCTATAAATAACATTGCTTAACATTAAAAAAATATTTTTTGCCATTTAAAGATCATCTAAAGGTGGGATCATGTAAGAGTTGTTTAAAACTATATTAATGGTAGACATAAGTTAATGACTTTTACCTATACTTGAAAGTTGTAAGTACAAGTTAATGGTTTTACCTACAGTTAGAGGTAGTAGATATAAGTTAATGACTTTTACCTACGCATATTGTGAATTATAGGAATCATATATAATGAAAATCAAATGTAATTGTAGGTGAAAGTAAATCTATAGATAAAATCTCTACTGACAGATTATAATCCGTCACTATATGTCCCCTCAAAGTTGATGGCCAAGATGTCCGTAGGACAAAGTATTTAATATATTTACTTACGCATTTTTAACATATAGTGATGATTTTTGTCTGTAGGTATATATCATTTTCTTGTAGTGATTTTTTTTATTAATTAATTATGGATAAGTTATTGCAATCACTCACAGTATATTAGAAAGACAAGTTCTTATCGTAATATTAAAGATACTGATCTGTTTTAAAAAAAAAAGATATTGCAAGAAGTAAAAAAAAAGTTTAACTTAATATTTACACACAAGTTTTATAAAATTGCACTTTTTTGGATTCTGTTTTTTATTTTATTTTTAGATTATGTAATAACAAAAATAAATTCCAAATATAAATCATACTTCCATAAAATTATATATTACAAGATTATATTCTTTTTTTAAATGCATGTATTATTTCTAAAATATTATCAACAATACTTGTAGTTATTGTTATTGTTGAACATAGTTTTTTTAAATGAAAATTATTCAAATTTTATTCTATTTATCTATGTTAAAGGATAGATTGAATGAATTTATTTATTTTTATATATTGGTAATGAGATTTTAGAAAAACTTAATTATAAAACTTTAATAAACAATTTCGTAGCTGATAAAAGAATAAAATGAGATATGAAAAATTATATTAAATTAGTTATCATCCAATCATAATTATCTTGTAAGTTAAATTTGTTTACTTTTATAATAAAATTATCTTAAAAATTATATTAATCATAGTTTATAATTGAAACATAATATAAAATTATTTTATATTATTAATGAATATTCATGTTTTGTTGCTGGCTGATCGGTACATGTTCATTAAACTCATATACAAATGATCATGTTTTAATTATAAGTTAATTTTCATTTATATATACATTGTCAATGTAGATATACACGATCAATTAATTAGATTAGAAATAACTTAAATATAATTTTTTAAATAATTATTATAAAATTCAACCATTTTTGTTATATGAAAGTTTATAATTGCATAATAATAATAAAAATATTTACATTATTTATGTGCATTATTCTAAATTTAAATTTAAAATTTAAACAGACATATGCCCTTATATACAGCCATATGAGATGAAGAGAAATTTGAATTGACAATTTTTTTGAAAAGGGGAATAAAATGAATGATTAACACATGATGTTATTTAAAAGATAAGATATACTTTATATTATCGATGCAATATAATCATTTAAATAACAACATTATATATATATATATATATATATATATATATATATATATATATATATATATATACTACATTGTTTCTTTCCTTTTTTTCTTTTCCCAATTTTATTAATATTATGTTTATCAATAATGTTTTGTGAAACCTCTCATATACTAACACATGTATTTTTTTATTTTTTATTTACAATTCTATTCCTTTTAAATCTTTAAATTGATTACTAATGATAATTTAAAACAAAAAATAAGATTTGGCATATCTTTTTTTTTTTTTTTGTTGGTGACGGAAAATTAGCATACCTAGGACACCATCTTTTAGGATAATTATAAGAATTCAGTTATAACAATAACTACATGTAACTCTAAGTGTTAACGGTTATCTAAAAAAAACTAAACATAAAAAATGCAAAATCAAAACTGCCAAAATTTTCAAATTATTAGAATTATATCAGAATCATAACAAGTTCCAAAGAATAAGGGTCTATTTGAATACAAATTATAAGTACTTTAATTTTGAGAATTTTTTTACTTGAAATTTAAAACTTTTTCTACTAAAGAAGCTCTGAAAAACGCTTAAAATATGTTGTATCCAAATAGGGGCTAAAGTAAGTTAGTTGTTGCAATGATTCTGAATTACATGGCTACTAAACTACAAGCCCTTTCAACCAAAAAAGACTTCGACGTAAAGACGCAAGGTAATTATTCAAACCTCATATCATTAAAAATGTATCACTTAATATTATTCTTTGGAATATCTTTAATTCTGGTTGTTTCTTGATTTCTTTTTTTTCTTCTTCTTCTTCTACAATAGCAAAGTCAACAAGAATCAAGAAGGCACGCATGCGTGGGCTTGAACCAGTATCATGGTTCCTTTTAATAGTGTTAGCGTTACGATTGGTGCCCAACATAGAAGAGTGTTCTTCTCCCACTATTGATGTAGAGAAGCACACTTTGGAAGAACCATGTAGTGAATTCTATGAGGTCAGAGAAGGGGAAACCTTGTACAGCATTGCCGAGAAGTGTAGGGATCCCCAAATATGGTTGTGGAACCCGCATGTTGAAGACCCAGATGATGTTTACCCTGGTGTCATCGTTAGACTAAACCTTTTCAATGACTAGGAACATTTTTCTTTTTTAGGTTATTTAATGTTGTCATTTTTTTAAAATTATTTTGTTAATTATTTACATGTTATAGCTTATAATTGTCAATGTTGTTCTTCTAATCTTATTAGTGGTGATAGGATGGAAGAAATCACGATCACATTGTATAGAATTAACTAATTTTTTAGTTCTCTCAAATTTTAGATTATAAGTTTTAATAAATATGGGAGGCTAGTGCAAAGAGAGGGGCAGTACTCCCCCAATTAGGATGACAGCAAAGTCCACATCTCCAGCATAATCAAGTTTTAATCTCTCTAAAATTTTGTCCTTTTTTAATCCTTTATTTATTTTTATTGCTCATAATTAATCTTTTGGGAGGTTAAATTTTTACACTTTTGTTCCATAGTTTTAATCTTCCCAAGAACTAATTATTAGCAAAAAAAAATAAAGGACTAAAATATATGCAATTTTTAAAAAAATATTAAACTTAAAATCTGAAATTTATTAGGTAATAAAAATATATTTAAGTATATTTTATCTCTTCATGTATTTTTTTTACTGTTAATGGTATTTTTCATTCTTGTAAAATTGATAATCTTTACTTTTTGTTCTTAACTTTTAAAGCCTCACTTTTGTCCCTGTATTTTGTAAATACTCGAACTTTATGTCAAAATTAGACGATCACACCAAAGAGCTAGCAGCGGCTAGTTATAAAGAGTTGAATATTTTACGAGAGATCAACTCTGATAGGAGAAAATGAACCGTCGTAGCTTCGTGTGATTTGCAAAATTATCTTACAATGCCTTTGAGTTGTGGTCACTAAAGACTTTAGCACTCAAGTCATTACGAAAGAGAATTGAGAGGTGATCAAATTGGAGAGTGGAAATTTAATTACCTTAATTGCCTCTTGTCCTTTTATGTTGAGCTTCAGAACTCTCATGGGTGGTTTGTCCCTTTTAAGTGGGCATGAAGGATAGGGAATAACTTATCACTACCAGATTTACTATTCACACTATCAACCTCTGAAATTTCTTTTTTGTCCACTCACCAAATTCCTACACCCCATTCCTTCTCCTTAGATCCAAAATTGTCAATCTGTGCCTCATCAACTACCTCGCCCCCTTCATTAATCCATGCCACATACGTCTAGATCTGTGCAGCCCACCCTACCCTATCGTCGATTTATGCGAACCCCACCCCACCCGTCGTTGATCCGCGAACACACCCACCCACCCCATTGTCGATCCATTTTGTTGCATGTATTGTTGTTTTTGAATTTGTGTTGTTGTTAATGGATTTGAGATGATGATCAAGGATGGAGTTTGTGTTGTTGTTGGTATTGGGCATGAACCAACAACAAAAATATAATTTTCGTTGCACATTATATAATAAAATCGGATTTCATTACGCATTATGTAACAAAATTGTATTTTCATTACTTTATTTTTGTTTACTCCCTTTATGTATAATCAAAACATGATTTTATTATACATTATATAGTATTATATTTTTGTTGTTTTATTTTTTTTCATCCTTGTGTGAGTAACGGAAATATAATTCCGTTATAGACTTGTTCAACGTATTTCCATTGGAAGGGAATTTTCAAAAAATAAAAAAATAAAAGCTCACATGGGTAATATAGTAAAGTTGGTAGTGACAATAGCAGTCCCAAGGATATAACAGGATGATATGACTTTTCCACTTCTCATAATTTTCGGAGATGCGTGTGTTATGCATATACATCATTAAGCTAATAGTCTATTGGGTCAATGCATTATTGCGGTTTTTGGGCCTCTTGAATGTTGGTCCAGAACACAATCCAATTGTTTATTTCATATATTATTATTAATATTAACTATATATACAATGCTATTTTTTTTTTGAAGAGGATATAAAATGTTAGTCTTCACTGGTGTAAAATTTCACACACGCATACAAATATAAAATATGTTTTGTTTCTTCAAAAAAATTAGAAACGTTAGTTTTAGTCGGTATAAAGAAAATTGTTTTTAATCTTATATTTAATAAAAGTGATGTGATTTTAGTCCCTTGTTAGGGACAAAACACAGTCTCCGTGGGGACTAAAAACATATAAATTTTTTAAAAGGACTAAATATTGAGGGACCAAGAAATTGTGAGTCAAATCAAAAGAGGTAAGGTAACCAAGAATTTTCCAAATGCACAATAGAGTTGGAAAGAAAGAGATCCGAAGACATGCTGTGCTTGTTGATGGTGACCGACCTTATGACCTTGGCTGTGGTCACTCAACAACTTAATGTAATGGAGCATATATATCAGGATTCTTTGAAAAGCAATATGCCAATATTCTAAAAAATAAATAAAATGAAAGGGGAAGTAAACAGATTTTAGCTGGACGAGTATATCCAAAGCATAACCCTCGAGTAGATGCCAATGTGTCTATGGCTACCCCCAAATGTTGTGCCTATATAATTTGTAGGGGGTGTCAATCACTACTTGACAAAGTAGCAAAGGTGTAGACACAGTTTATAGGGAGCAAGGGAGTGAGTGATCAGAGGGACTTGTGTTCATTAGTAAGTAAGCAAATCATTCATAGGGCATGTCTCTTTTGGCAGGTAATGGTGATTACTTTGGATTAATTCAGAGCTACCAAAATATGCCTCATAAATAGTAATCAACTTGCCAAAGGAGAGCTGCCCTGTGAGTGCTTGACTTAAACATTTGTTTCCTTTGCCCCTGCATGCAGTGCAACTACATACTGAGAAAGGTAATGTAGTGTAAGTGAGCTTAATTTGCAAATAATTCGTTAACAGCTTGATAGAAATATTTTTGTTTTTTGTGGGCAGGTTGATAGAAATTTAGGTAGAAATTAAAGACAAAATCACTTGACTTCCCAATGAATTTTTTTATTAATAGAAAACACTACATTATAAGATTATCAAATTTAGGTAGAAAGAAATGATGATTTTATAATGTAATGTTTGCATTAATATTTTGTTGGGAAGTCAAGTGAATTTGTCTTTAATTTTCTTTTGAGTCCAAACTTGTTTGCATAGAAAAATCACTACTTTTAGTTATCAATACTTGACTTCCATGACTTGGAAAGAAAAAAAAAAACTTTTTTTTTGCAATGATAGTAAAATACTTTCTAACTCATTCTATATTTCTTTTATGGACAAACCAAGTTTATTAAAAACCAATCAAAACACAAATTATGCCAGATTGTTTTAAGATCAAGCTCACTTTTTTTTTTTTTTTTTGGATTCATAGTATTATTAGTTAAACTTTATCAAAAATTAGAAGATCACAGGTAGGGACAGATCCACATCTAGAAGGGGGCTAGAATTTTTTTTCTTCTTTTATAATTATTTTAATTTGATATATAATTTCTAATAAACAAATCAATTGATATATGTAATTTCTAATATAATTGAGTTCCAAGTAGCATGTTTAAACAATATCTTAGAAAGAATTTTAGTAACTTTTCTTAAGTTGCAAACCATTAATTAAATTAAAATATTGAGTGAGCAAAATATGAGTTATTATAAATCTATTTATATTTATTTTCGATAGCTACCGATAAAAAAAAAAAAAAAACTCTTATGTCATGCATTATTCTTAGATTTCAAAGGGTCATTAATGCATGGAGGACATTTACCCCTGTTATATACAAAGAGAGCTTCCCCAATGTATTTGTTGGCGCGCACAATTCACTCTAATTCTACATCCTTTGTTGAGCTTTGCCTAACTTGAATGTCAAAATGATTCAATAGGTATTTCACCTTATTTGCTTTGCCATTTGCTCGACCACATGAAAGATGGAAGTCACCCCAGAGCTAGACCTAGGGCAGCAAACTATGATGAGATGTTTTTCTATAGTCTTATGAGATGTACTCTCTCAGTATCCTATATGATCGAAAAAAAATATTTTAACTTTTTAATGTAATATTATTTTTTTATTAATATTTTTAATAAGTGTTATTTTGATTTTTCAATATAATATTAATAATAAAGTTAGTTTTGTAAAATTATTATTATTTTATTTATTTAATATTTTCTTAATTTGTGTGAAAAAATTAAAACGATAATTATTATGAAAAAAGATTGGTGTTTATTTTCAAAACATGCTTAAGAAATAAATGTTTGCATATTTGGGATTTCAAACAGTGATTTACTTAAATTAAGCATATAGTTTGGGTAAAAAACATTTATCTTTTAATTATTTTATATTTTTAAAGATAATTGCAAAAAATAAATCACATTATTTTTAAAATTCATACACGGAATAATGAAAATAAAAAAAAATCATTTTTTACTATTTCTTATATAAACTTTTAACAATTAGAAGAAAAAAATATATTCTTATAATTATTTGTTCAAACCAAACATGCAAACTCAAATTTTGTTGAATCGACAAAATAATTTGCAAAACGTGTTTGGTCAATTTTTTTTACAGACACGTGTCTGAACCGAGTTCAACTTGATTCACCAGTGTGTTACATTGTAAAAATATTGGCTCCTAAGATTTTCAATTATATATACTGACATTCTGACATATATCATATATCACATAATTATCACGGCAATTAAGGTGTTCTAACTTAAATAAGTTGGGTTTACCTCTTTTTTTTTTTTTAATTAATTATCATATTAAACACAAGAATAAATGTCAACAAAATGATACTAACACGACATGGATAATTTTTTATTCGTAGGATCAAAAAATAGGTATGAGAGAGTTTATAACATGATAATTGATGATGTTATTATGTGTTTATAACTTTATTGATGTGCAAATTTATTAGTTTTTTTTTAGATTTTCGCATTGTTTTTTCATATGTTTTTCGTGTTCTTAGTTTTCTTTCTGTTTTTTTTCTCTTTCCTAATATTAATTTTGGTGAGCTGATGGTGAGTCGAATAGGTTTATTTTTTTAGTTGACTCGTCGATCGTTAAAGTGAACAGAAAAATATTATAATCATATTTTCTAATGCATCTATGAAGCTTCTCCGTGATATTGTCTGGGTGGCTTTTCTCTCTCCAAATCTCAAGATCGGAAAAGGGATTCCAGAGAGAAGGAAATTAAAGAAAATTGAATAAATACTCATCATTAACTGATTCCCCTTCTGCAACAAAGAGGAAAAGGAAGAATAAAGAGATTATTGATGAACCAAGAGGAATCAACTCCGAGGATATCCATAGCATAACTCAAGCATATGCTGT
This sequence comes from Glycine soja, assembly GCF_004193775.1. Lineage (NCBI taxonomy): Eukaryota > Viridiplantae > Streptophyta > Magnoliopsida > Fabales > Fabaceae > Glycine > Glycine soja. The sequence goes on from NC_041010.1 coordinate 35,193,101, forward strand.
ATTGTTTCATTTCCTTTTTCTATTTGATTATGTTTATAAAGCTTGCAAACTTTACATAATATTACATGCAAATTAAAATGTAGTTGATCAAAGAAAGAAGTTTAATTAGCATGGGGAACGACAATTGTGTGATTTGAAGCAGCCTATGAAGCTATGTTGGATATTTTAGTGTAATTGATCTCTTTATTATGTTAAAATAAGAGTGCACGCTTGTTTTAATGTAATAACGAGATGTTCGGTTTAGTCAAATTTTGGAAGTTACATGGAAGTTACTAAAACTTCCATCAACGGTTGGAAGTTACATGGAAGTTACTAAAATTTCCATCAACGGTTGGAAGTTACATGGAAGTTACTAAAACTTCCATCAACGGCAGTTTTTAAAAAGAAATAACTTCCATCAACCGCCAAAAAACCACCTTTTCTTTGATCATAAATAATCATTCTGGTTCAGAAAGCATAACGGAGTGACAAAACATACAAGACCAAAACAAAACTCTTAAATTATAATCTTCTGATTTTATCCGATTGAACAATTTTGGTTGAACCCCGAAATTTGATTCAATCTGAAAGTGTTATACACGACTTCAGATTTATCCAGTATCATCTCGATTTTCAAATTTAACCAACAAGCTATACCAATAACTTTCATAATATGATAATATAGTGACTTGCCAAATGAGAGTTTCCATATATGCAGCTAATTAAATTAGCTTATAGTTATATATATAGTGTTTGCAGATACCCCATATATACAGTCAATGCGTTCATATGAAGTTGCTTATGGAAGGGTGAAATATAAATGAAGAGGACTAATAAATGAAATACAGAAATAAGTAAGAATAACTTTTGGTGATACAAAGGAGACAGGTTGCATTGCAGCCAGTTCTTTTAAAACTAAAATGCCCTTCTCTCATGTTCAAAAAAAAAAAATGCCCTTCTTTCTAAAAATAACCGTACAAGTAGTGCTTACCAAATTAAAATTTTAAATTGTGATTGCGAATTATTATTAGATTTCATCTCAAAACCAATTGACATTAAGTGAAATTGTTCAACAAATATATAAGTTGCACTCTAAGGGATGAGACGGTCGTGGACTTGGTGCGTGAAAGTCCCAATTTCATCTCAAAATCAATTGATATTAAGTGAAGTTATCCAACAGAAATATAAGTTGCACTTCAAAAAATAAGATAATTGATGTGAGACTTGAATATTTTCCAACAATTAGAATGGGATTGCAGTCATAAAGACTAAAAAACCTTGACCTTGTAGTCGAAATTGTGGTCACACAACCTTGGTACCTACACATATGCATTTAAGTCATATAACTTTTTTCTCATAAGTTGTGATTGAAGCAACCTATAGATTATAGAAGTACCGTACCAAATCGAAACTAATAGCAATTGGTTTCCCCTTGGAAAGATGTAGCTCTAGATTTATATCATGTACAGTGAAAACATAGAGAAAAACGTTATATGTGTTGGAAAATGTGGCAAAATAAAAACTAGAGATAGATTAAATCAGGAAAGGGGATTACACTTTACACAGAAGCATGACTTATGTACTAATAAAGAAGTAACCAGAAACTAACACGGTATTTGCATGTGTAACTAATAAACCAATCTAACTAATAATAACAACAAACTCAAGTACATGTTGTAACATTATCGTTGAAAAAAAAATTACAATGATATTCATCACAAACCTTCAAAATTAAAGTAAGACGTTCCAAGTATGAATCGATCTCTTGTTCAGAAAATGAAAGTGGCTTATAGTATGTATTTCACAATAGTTACTTCAATTTGCCACCTAAGTATATGAGATTGGTATAGTGGTGCCAAAAACAAATTTTAGAACGGTTATACGAAAATCATTTAAAAAAATTGCGGTCATATTTTTGTAATTAAAATAAGACTTTTTAGAATATTTTCTGGTAAAACATTTTAAATGGCAACAAATTTTGCCTTTTTACTATAGTCAGTTATTTGCAATGTCAAACCTTGACGGCTGGCTCAACGGTAAGATTAGCCTTGTAACTTAAAGGTTTCACATTTAAATCCCCAATACTATCTCTTCATGAGCATATTACTCCTTTCGTTTCTTTTACATGTTCTTATTTATCGTTAGAAGTTTAATTTAATTACTATTTGTATAAAAAAATTTATATTGTTGATATTATTAGTGTCATTTTAATATTATTATTGAAAATAAATAAATTTATTATACATGATTTGCTGATAGGATAATAATATAAAATTATTTTATAATGTTAATGTATAGAATATTTTCTCATTTTTTGTATTGTACGATAAAATTTAGGGGTTCTATATCTAATAATTTAGATGCAACCACTTTACTCAAAGGGCATTTAAGTAAATTTGTTATTTAAAAATTAATAAAGAAACTATCAATACTTGCTCTTGCTTTTATGCCACAATCACTCCCCCACAAAAGCTCTGTTCCGTGCAAGAAATAATGTTAATACGTATTCTTTTGCTAAAATGAGTTGTAACCATATATTGATACTTTTATCTATTTTTAAAAGTCATATAAGTTGAAGAAACTGCATATTAAAGGTTATCTTGTAATTGTCCAGGTGCAAGAAGTATAAAATACGTGCGAGGAGTCAAAGCTATATACGAATATATATTGTAAATGAAAAGTTCGATGACTATGAGTACAAACTATCTCATAATTCTTGATTGTACTACTAGTCGTACTGTTTTTTTAACAAATTCTAACACATAAGAGAAGAAGATATAGTTTAAAGGAAAAAAAAATGTATTTTAATTTCTGTAATTTTTGTGTGTAACTTATAGGTTAATTTACTTGATGAGAGTTAGAATTACACTCTCTAATTCACTCATCATAAAGAAAAGTTATTAAATAAGATATGACACCTACAAAAATTCATGATTTTCAATAAATTTTAATTAATATAATAAAATAGTGTATGTTCAAATTAATAATCAATCTTTCAATATTTTTTTTAAAAAATATGTGATTTACTTTTTTTTCAACATATGATTTTGTCACTAATGAAATTAACAGAGAGACAAAAAGTCACATACTTTTTTTTTAAAAAAAATTAGGAATTAATTTCAACAATTTGAAAATATAAGAACTAAAACTAAGTTTGATCGTAATTACAAGAAACAAAAATACATTTTGCATGTCCCAGTTCAAATCTTATGTGTTAGTATTTGTTCGAAAATAGTACAACTAGTAGTACAATTATTAAATTGCAAGAACTGTGATAAATTTCCTCCTCATTAAATTGTTTGTCCCATTCAATGTCTACATTCAATGTGCCAAGTTTTACACTGTCAATCCAGCTTCATTCTCGGTCATATTTGTGTCATGATGTGAGCCAGCATTCTTGATATATTACAAAATAATATAGATGGTCAATTACTCAATAAGATGGTCTAAAAGACAAGCAATTATGAATGATAATGCAAAAAAAAAAGTTGGCTTGGCGAGCTGTACTGCAAAATGAGCCTAAAGTCCTGGCCACATCAACTTTGCCAACAAAATATTGCAATGACTAATGAATGAGTCATAAAAATCCATAACCGTGGAAAATGTTTGATATCAAAAGGCACAATAGAGAAATAAATGCCCAAAAAAACTTGATAAACTAGGAGACATTTAAAGCAACACACATAAAGCAAAAAAAGTTGAAAGATATGGTAAGAGGCCTATGCCATTTTTTTTAATGCTGAAAATTATGGAGGAGAAACTTCACAGTTCCGGAGTTAGAGGACATGGATAAACTTTCTATTCAAGGGGATGTTTTTAGAGGAAATCAAAATAGAGACTTCCTTGTATGAAAATATTCTCATACACTCTCTTAAGTATTGTGGACCTAACACACTTTCACTAGGCCAAATCCCTTTAGGTTAAGAGGGCCATGCCACTCAACAAATTTGATATGATAAAAGATTAATATATACCCTGATTTAGGTACAGCTTCTTTTCTCCACTTCTCTTCTTTAAAGTACGGAAGAATCTGAAAATGTTGGGAAGGACCAATAAAGCTTTGTGACCCTTGGCCATTAGGAATCAGCAATTTATGAGCATCAAAACTGTACAATCGTCAGCCAAAGTAAAACATCCTTCGGTGAATGGATATCCTTGGCATAACCCCAAGCATATGCCAATGTTTTAGTGGTTTATTCCATCTTCTTTGCTATAAAGACTGCTACACACATAAAACAGAGGCAATTCAAGACACAAGCACCAATTCAAGGTGAAAACTTAAGCAAATCAGCAATAGGGCACCTCTCTCCTGGCAGGAGAAAAAGATCAGCATTTTTGGAGTTACCAAAAGTCAGTGTCAATAACTTGCCAAAGGAGAGTTGCCCTGTGGCTGGTTTAGCTTAATCTCATAGAATGGTGGCTGATTAAGAGGTTATCCAAGGCTAATGGAAATGCATATCTTTGGTTTTAGTCTCTTGCATCTTAATTAGTTTAAGAGAAGTTCTTCTTCTGCTTTTTCTCATTTTTCTTAGAATGTCAGTTTTCCATCAATGTGCTTAAGGATATTTTCAATTCACAACCAAAGCAATAAAATGTAATTGTCTAAAGTTATGAAAAATAACAATTTGATGTAAGTAGCAAAGTAGTTTATTTTTTGGAAACAAAATGCATAGAGGTATGTTTACCTTTACTGTGTTGTACTGCATGCATACTCTTTGCATTGTCTGGTGACTATAGGAGAACCAGAAACCAATCTTTTGGTCTTACCTAATGCAATCATTATCTTTCATTGGAATTTGACATTAAACATAAAAAAGTTTTTAACCTTATTAAATGAATGATATTTTAAAGAGAGCTTCACTAAATAAGATATGAGTAAGTGAGATTTACTTATATTTCAAACCAAAAAATAAGAGATTTTGTTGTTTATAATCAAGATAGGAGGGAATAATTATTTTTCTTATGTTACTTGAATTAATTAAAAAAGTTAGTTGAGTAATTCTTTGTTATTATTTTTATCAGGGTCTTATTGAAAACTAGATGAGTTAGTTATGTAACTCCATTGGAAAGACATAACTATACAGAGAAATGTATTTGGAATTTGGCGGCAAGTGTCTTCTTTTTGTTTTTTTTTTTTTGGAACATTTTTGTGAACAAATGTTTTGGATAAAGGTAGATATTGCAAAGGCAACAAGCATGGCAATGAAGTGAATGAATAATGTTTTTCCAACTTTATTCAGGTCCTTAAAAATGTATAATATTATCACATTAATCCTTGAAAGTAAAATAAAATTTAAAATATATTAATTAATGATGTTAGTTGATCATCAATTAACAACTCATTTGACATGTTATATCAATATTAAATATAATTAGAGGGACTAAAATAAAAATTGAATAATTTAGAAGAACCAAAATGAAAAGTGGGTGCATTTATAAGGAGTAAAACATAAATTAAATATATTTAGGACTGAAACATAAATTAGGGTGATCCACTATGAACAATAATTCAAAGCTCTAACCCTTTTTTTGTTCCAAACCACATTTAGACTCAGCATTCCACCATAAATTAGGTTTCCAAGATGGGTTGATGAGTTGAAGCAAGTGGTGTGTAACATCCCATTAATTTTTTCATAAACTAATTTTAAAAAAAATTATTATTTATAAATAAATATAGTTTTAGAAGATGATAAGATTTTTATAATTAAATAAATAAGAAGAAATAAATTTATTAATTAAAATAGTGGTTTGAGACAAAATAAAAAGGGTATTTTATTTATTATTTGATAGAGAATAAAATAAAGTTTCTTTTTATAAAATAATAAAAATAAATATATATAGTAAATAATAAGTTGTTAGCTATAAATAGATGTGTTAGGCTAGTTTTCAATTGACGATGCCTCATGTTTCTCTCAATCTCGTTTTTTCCTCTTCTCCTCTCAAAACTCTCTCTTTTTCTTGCATACCACCAAACCTGTTTCAGAAAAATAACGATCTTAGACTTATTCACCATTGGATTGTCGTGAAATTTAAGCACAAGGTTCGAAACTCAATTCTGAGCAGTCTCATCGTTGGGAATTACGAAAAGGTGTCAGAACTGAGAGAAATACTCTTCACATTGTAACTTTTCCTTTCCCGCAGAAACCCAGAGCTGTCTCGGTAAAACTATGATCCCGAACTCATTATCCGTTAGATTGTCATGAAATTCAGATTCATTTCCTCACATTTCCACCATTGGGATTTGCAAAATAATGTCTGTGGAGGGAGAAAGATGCATTGCACATAGGACCATGGAATGGAGGCTTCAATTCCTTTTCCTTTTCTCTAACGTTTAGGAACCCTAACAGAGCAACCGGAGGAGAAGATCTAGAGAGCACCAGAAATGCCACAATTGATAATGGAGAACGCTTGAGTGACTACATCAAGGTAAGGGATGAGTTATTCACAATTGGGGATTAGTAAGAACATGTGTAGGGATCCTTAGAGTATCAATTGGAATGAGTTTTGAGGTGTTTTCGTAATTTTTTATTTTATCCTTATAATTATAATTGTGAATTATATATGTTTGATGAACTAGTGATGCCTCAATGAAAAATTGCTGTAAAATTGATGTGTTCTTGTGTTGAGTGTGAACCCTTAAAAAAATTGAACTCTTTTTATTAACGTGAATTATATTCTAAATAATATCATTCAATGACTTATTTTATACAAATTATTATCTTGTTCTAATTTTTTCATGAAGATGATCAACATGTTATGTGTATATATTTATTGTAATACTAAAATAATAAATTAAAGGGAGTTGTAAGGTTAATGCCTAGTGGTAATTTCTTTTGATGTAATATTAAATTAATTGTTTTAAAAACTCTTTTGATTAAAAATAATGTAGCTTGATTTACTATATATATATATATATGTTTTGTGTCATGCAAATATGATTACGGTGTGTTGTGTATATGAGTTATGAGGTGTAATAAATTATTATAATGACATTATAATATTATTATGGAGATTGAGTAGTACAAAGTGAAATGTGTCAATTTGCTAGAAGTAAACATGAGATGATTGATTGTGACATTATGAGATGTTAAATTGTGGGAATGATATTTGGTTGTGAATAAGTGTGTGTGTTTAACACTTATGTGACAATAATTATGTTGTGAGTTGTGAATTATACAATAACCCGACCAGTGTTGATATTGAGAAAAGTGTTGATGCGCAGTTTTAAAGAGAAAGTATAGGTTTCCTATTTAGGAACCAGTGTTAAATTGTAGCGCAATGTGTTAAACGTGTTTGAAACACGAGTTTGTGATCGTGGGTATTGTATAATTCATGAGTAGTGTCTGCATGCAAAAAAAATTATTTTAGGGGTTGGACCTGAATCAGGAGGGAGAGGTCCTGACAAACTCTTCGAAGTGTAGGCTTTAGGGGTTACTCGGTTTGAGTGCTCCTTTAAGTCTGTGCTAATCCCACATAATTGGAGCATTCTCGCAAAATAGCGTGATCCTGACTGGTCTCCCTATAATTTTACTTAGTGAGAGTGACCTGACATACCCATTGTATGGTGTGTCTTGTTATGTACTCCTAAGCGCCCCAAAGTAGTTTTTCACTGACATGATACCACATTGCATATAGGCTTGAGTCTTAGTATAACTGCTGCATATGCTTACTAATTGTTTATTATGAAATTGATGTGTTATTATATCTTGATCGGAGTGTGTGATTCATGTGCAATGTGATTGATGATTGAAAAGTGAATTTTAAATGACAAAGTAGTGGAATTACGTGAGTTATGTTTAAGTAAGTTGTATCTCATTTATATGATATGTATATCTAGCTGTCTTGTTTCTCTATTAGTTAGGAATGTGATAACTTACTCCCTATGTGTTGTTTGTGTTTGGATCCTGTGATGATCTTGAACTTTGTGTTCAGGAGAACAAATGACTAGGTGAATTGTTTTAAGGAACCTTGTGCTAAAGAACGTCGGAACACAATGCTCTGATAGGATGTGACATTGAGGCACAAGTTTTATATTAATTGCATAATGTTAGTCTATTTTATTTTACTTCACTGATTTAACAAAACATTTTTTGTAAATTTTGACGGCCTTGTTTTGAGTCGAATATATTTTTAATAAGTTTTATTTGGTAATAATGAAGTGAATGTGAACTTTTTATTCATGTGAATTTGTTTACCAATATTTTTATATGTTTTATTTATTTATATATATGTTGGGGCAGAGGGTGTCACATGATAGATTTGGATGCATGTTGGTTTTGATAGCATGTTTTGGTTTAACTAGTTCTGGTGTGGTTTTGTTATGGCTCGCTATGTGTGTGCTTAAGAGGTTGCAAAAGTGTGTGCTTTTAAAAGTGTTGTGCTGAGAAAGTGAAGTCACATTGAGTGTTTTAGTGCGTATTTTTTGTAGAGCCATCATGAACAAGAGTTCTGAAAGAGTGGTGTTGTATGTTCTTTGGCTTGAGCAATGTGTGAAAGAAAAAAAAAAAAAAAAAAAAGAGAGAAATCGTGTGAATTGCGTAGATGACCATTGGGAGTAAAAAAATGCTTGATCTACTTTATTTATGTTTTGGTCTCTATAAATACACTTAATTTTTTTTTATCTCTCTAAATTATCCAAATTTTGTTTTAGTTCTTTCAATATATTTCTTGATGATGTGATATGTGTGTTAATGTGATATGTCAAATGGATTATTGATGTGCTATAAGTGTTGACTTAACAAGTCAAATGGATTACTAATGGTTTAATGTAATATCAAAGACAAAAAATATATATTTCAAGGATCAAATATTGGGCAATAAGTTTTTTGGAAAAAATAAATAAAATACAACTATATTTTAAAAATCAATGACATAAAGATAACTTTTTATATATACATATAATGAAATTTGTTCACTTTATCATATTGTCCATTTCATTAATATGATGTCACAATAAGGTGACTTTTTATTAAATATTTGTGTAAATTCTTTTACAATAATAATAATATTATTATTATTATTATGTATAAATTAAACTCTTTTTCATAGCATAAAATATAATAACAAATAGTTTTATGTTAGTAAATAATAGAGTAAGAATGTTTAAATTTTATAGTTAAATATTTTTTTAATTAGTGTTTTTTATACAAATTCTTTTTTTGACTCTTTTTTTCCTCTCCTTTTTTAAGTATGTAAAGAGAAATTTTTTCACTTCTTTTTTCTTTAAATAATTTTTTATATATCTATACAAAACAAACAACACATAAACCAGAGGATTCATGCGCAACTGGTTATGTATGCTCTTTTTGGTCTGTCCCACCACATCCAATTACTCTTTGTTGAATAGCATGCAATTTTGCTTGTTTTCGATTAATAATTGCATATAATTTAAGGTCAGTCAACTTCACTTTGGTTTGCTTTTGAATAAGGGCCCTTCCTCGTCATAAACATGCCTGAGATTATATTTGTCTTATTGAGCCATTATCCTTCCCCATCTCATATATCATCGTTCACAATGCTATACATTAATCATTCAATAATGCAAGCTCTATCCAAACAAATTAATAATTACTAGTTTTTCTTTCAATTATTCCAGCTTAATCTAATTTAAGTCCTAAGTTAAATACTGGAAGAAAACTTTTTTATCGCCCTTATTCTTTTTAAGTTTTTTTTATTTATGAAATGGGCAGGATTAGAAAGGCATCAAAATAGGGGATGGGCATCGAAACTATGCTGGCACCACCAACCCTGATGATCCTATACCCAACAAACCTGCGAATGTATAAATATAACAACAAAACAGTACAATACGATGAGAGGTTATCCTATCGGCACAAGCATTTTCCTCATGGTTGAGCATGATTAGTTCCCTAAATGAAACTTGTAGTCTATGAAAAAAATTATTTTCAACTTCAACAGAAGATGAAAAAAAAACAATTTATTCAATAGGACAATATACCATTTCTCTTTCTCTGAAATTGAATTTCTTAGATAATGCCAACTTAAATAATGACCACTTTTTGCGTCCACTCCACTTAACACTCTCAAATCATGATCAGGTCTGATTCTTCAACACCACCAATTATCTTTCTCCGATTAGTTCTTATCAGGAAATCAAAAGCTATAGTTAAGAATCCCTTTTTCTAGTACCTGCCTTAGTAACTCATATGTCTTTGATAACTAAAACATTCATTACCTAAGTTCCAATATTACTCGCTGAAAAAGAGGTCCTATTTGAATTTTTAAGCTACAAAATACAATAATTTAGTAGGTCAGATTAGAGTGCAATTTTGAGTTTTGGACTCTGATTATATATGTATGACCGTCATTAGTCATATTAAATATCTTTCTTCCTCCACACACAAATCTCTTATCATTGCCTATGTCAAATTCATGACATTATATAATCAGGGATGGCCACCTGTAATAATTTAATAAAATGGACATATCATACTAACCAAAAGAACAAAAACAACTTGAATATTGGAAGGGGAAGGGGCAACCCACCAAAGTAAAACTTAGCATACACTTATTACGTGAAACAAGAAATATACAATTATTTAAATAACCCTTGTAAGGAAAATTTCAAATCATATAGTATACATTACAATCATTAGACCAAATTAAACGGTTCAGATTGATTGGCCAGTAAGTCTTAACAGGTCAACTGGGCTATGCAAGACCAAGTCTAAATTGCATTACAATGACCCTTTCGATAGTTTCAACTTTCATCATACATTGCCGTATCAGCCAGCTAAATCAAAACACAAAAATATATTATAAACAAAACTTGAGAGAGATTCCGTTGTCATCTTTATGTGCTTTTCTTATATGCCGAATGGCACAAAGCATCATCAACCAATCCAATAGGCAATAGCTGTAGAAAATAGAAATGTCAAATTAATATACATATATACCAAACTAGTCTTAGAGTGCAACAAACAAGGAGGAGGAAGAAAAAAAAATGCAGACCCTTAATGAGGTCTCACAAACATGCCCTCAATGTTGTTGTTGCAGCTGCACAACCCCATTTTTCAACTCACCAACATCACAACAACACAACACAGCACCAAAAATCAGAAACAGTTCTGCCGAGTGGCGCCACAGCTTCGCGGTCACAACAACATCCTCTATATTCCCAAACACTCAATTCACAAACCATGAGTCTCTTCCATCGCTTCATGAATCATTCAATGAGTTCACCAAAGCGTACACTCAGTATTCTGAGACTGAACAAGTTGACCATGTTAGAGCCAAGGACTATTCCCACCTCTCACTCTCCAACCAAACTTGCCTTGATTACATTGGCATTGGCCTCTTCTCTTACTCTCAACTTCAACACCATGAAACATCAAAAGGCCAAGTACCCTCATCTTCAATTCCTCAAACACCACCTAATTACTCAGATATTCCATTCTTTAGCTTGTCTTGCAAGACTGGGAGCCTAAAGACTTTGTTGCTTCATGGAGGGCAAGACACAGAATTTGAGGCTGCAATGAGGAAGAGAATCATGAGTTTCCTTAACGTATCTGAAAATGATTACTTCATGGTTTTCACAGCAAACAGAACCTCAGCTTTCAAACTTGTGGCAGATTCATACCAATTCCAAACTAGTAGGAGGCTTTTGACAGTTTATGACTACGAGAGCGAGGCGGTGGAAGTGATGATTAGCTCCTCAGAGAAGAGAGGAGCCAGGGCCATGTCAGCTGAGTTCTCATGGCCAAGGCTGAGGATCCAGACAACAAAGCTGAGGAAGATGATTGAGAGTAAGAGAAAGAAGAAAAAGAAGAGAAAGGGTCTATTTGTTTTGCCACTTAGTTCAAGAGTGACAGGAGCAAAATATCCTTATCTTTGGATGAGCATAGCACAGGAGATTGGATGGCATGTGTTGGTTGATGCATGTGCATTGGGGCCAAAAGACATGGACTGTTTTGGCCTCTCTCTCTTTCAACCAGACTTTCTTATTTGCTCTTTCTACAAGGTCTTCGGGGAAAACCCTTCTGGATTTGGATGCCTTTTCATCAAGAAATCTGCTATTTCCAGCTTGGAATCTTACCCTTCTGCAGGAATTGTCAACCTTGTACCAGAAAAGCAGCCTCATCAATTATCAGATGATTCTTCTGGCACTGACTTGGAACTTAAAAACAAACCATCACCAGCATGCCTACATGAAGAGAAACTATTTCCTTTATCATATTTCTCAGGTCCAATGCAAACTAAACAATCAGAAATAGTTGAAGAAGGAGAACCACCTGACTCAAAATTAAAAGCTCCTCAATGTTCTGAAATTGAGGAGGTACAACAAGAGGCAGTTCAGAACCTTAAGAAAAGTAGTAAAGTCGAAGAAACTGACATTCAATGTAGGTGCTTAGACCAAGTGGATTCTTTAGGATTGATTCTCATCACTAACCGGTCAAGGTACCTTATAAACTGGCTTGTAAACTCAATGCGGAAGCTTAAGCATCCCAACACACAAGGGGTTCATTTGGTCAAGATTTATGGTCCAAAAGTGAAATTTGATAGAGGGCCTGCTTTGGCATTCAATATATATGATTGGAAAGGTGAAAGGGTCGAGCCTGCTCTTGTTCAGAAACTTGCTGATAGAAGCAACATATCTATCAGCTATGCATTCCTGCATCATATTTGGTTTGCTGATAAGTATGCAGAAGAGAAGGGAAAAGTCCTACAAACCAAAGTGGTTGGAGGCCAAGAAGGAGTGATGACAACAACCAACAAGAAAGATAGTGTTGGAATCAGTGTGGTTACTGCTGCATTAGGCTTCCTAGCTAATTTTGAAGATGTCTATAAGCTTTGGGCTTTTGTTGCTAGGTTCCTTGATGCTGACTTTGTGGAGAAGGAGAGGTGGAGATATATTGCTATCAATCAGAAAATAGTTGAAGTTTAGTTTATTCCAATTTAGTTTCATTTATTCTTATGGATTGTAGTAGGTCTTGGAAGAATCCATTAAGTGTGACTTCTGCTGAAAATTTCATGTGAATGCAAATATGATTCTCCAAGGAAACAAGGATTACTTACCCTATTCATTCATTTGTATGAAGGATTCAGAAATTATGTGGATAATTCATTATGTCAAATTAATATACTTTGTTTCGTGCACTATTTTTTTTTTATAATTTTTATCAATAAATGTTAGTTTTACAAAGAGAAAAGATCAAATCCGTGATTTTTTTTTTTTCCTTAACCATCCAACTTACCTTATATCTCCTTCTCCTATATTGTAATGTTTAAGCTTATGAATTCTGGTATGTCCATAACTCCATAGCTGACATTAAAGGGTAATAAAGTTACAACAAGAAAATTGACTACAAAATCAAATTAAAGGACAAAAAATGTCCGCTTACTCCTTTAAAGACTCTTTTCAGCAGCAAAAAATTAAGATAAAATGTGTTTCTCATCCCTCAAATTTTGATCATAATTGGTTGTAATTTCTATATTTTAAAAATGGTGATTTTGATTATCGTATTTTTTTATAATTGATAAATTTCATCCTTTTTATAGAACATAAGATATTAGGGTGAGAGAAAAAAATAACTAATTATAAACAATAAAATGATCAAAATTATCGTCATTTTTTAAAGTATAGGAATTAAAATTAATTTTGATCATATACCAAAAAAATTAATTTTGACCAAAAATTAAGAGAGTTAAAATTCATTTTACCAAATTGAAAAAATACATTTTACCCAAAAAAAAATAAAAATTAGCATTCACATTTTTGTTTATGAGAAAATTACGATCACCTCCCTCAATTATTATAGTAGTTCGTTGCCTATAAAAAGGAAATTCTTAAATGCACTTTTTTTTTGTACAGAGGAGGACAAAGCCCAAACTACACACTGATGCTAGGGGTTAAAGGTTCATCTCTATAGTATCCTTCAAAAGCAAAAAATGACATCCAATTGGAGGGACAATTACTTAATGCACCTCCAAGTTTTATAATATCCCCTTCTTATCCTTCCCCAAACCTCCATGACCACTGCATCTCACCTCCAGTCCTCCACTCAACACCATCTTCACACTGCACCAAATTCACCACAGTGCCGCCATCCAACCACCCATCACCTTCACACACATCATTGTGACCTACGAACCGTTACCCCACATCATCCTCAAATGTATTATGGATTGAATAATTCATAATATATTTGTAATACATTTTTAGTATGGATTACTCAATCTGACAGTCTTATAAAATGATTTTTATTTTAATTAAGCTTACAGAATTCAAATGGGCTAAAATCTGTTTATTAACTTATGTAATTATTATGTTATATTATTTTAAAAATATTTTTTTATAACATCTTCAAACAGACACCCATTAAAATTTCCGCCAAAAAAGGAGTGTTAGTTGGGAAGACACACACACAACACAACTCTTCCTAAATCTAACACACACACTTGCACTTTGCATTCCAAATTCCACAACTTTCACTTTCTACAACACTACTTTCCCACACTTTCTCTGCATCCAAACAGGGCCCAAAAGAAAGAGAGGGAAAATTCTCTTCCATGGCCTCTTTACGCCCTGCCAATGTGGGAATCCTTGCCATGGACATCTACTTCCCTCCCACCTGCGTCACCCAGGTCTCAATTTGTGTTTTTTTCTCATAAAGCTCTGACTTTTATACTTTCTTTTTGTTATGTTTTGTTTTGTAAAGCTGTGATTTTTATTCTTTGTTTGGTTATGTTGTGTGTTTTGTTTTGATGGGTTCTGCAGGAAGCTTTGGAGGGTCATGATGGGGTGAGCAAAGGGAAATACACTATTGGGCTTGGACAGGATTGCATGGCCTTCTGCTCTGAGGTTGAAGATGTTATCTCAATGAGGTTGATTACAATTTTGCATGACCAATAAGCATTTCCTGACTATTGTTTTGTTTTTATTTAGTAGTTTGCTAATTGGTACCTTTGGTTTGGAATGTGTGTAGTTTTGATCTCCCAAGTTTTTTTTTTAACTAATTAAGGTGGTCTATTTATATAATTAAGCAAATTATTCCTATGTTGATTTTCTTCCACTTAAAACTATCAAATTATTATTTTTAGCCAAATTTTAGAGGATTTACAATGTTTGGAATATGAAGTAATTTCCAAAGTTTAGAAGCAAATGATTTAGTGGAAATTTGAAGGATTATAGAGTTTAAAAGGGGGAAATTTGAGTTTCTTTATCTTTTTTTTAAAAAAAAAATGGGTGGAATTTGATATTTTTTAGTTGGTGAGTTTTGAGCAAAAGAAGGTTTACAACATTGGTTCACAAAAAATTTTGAGTAGGTAATTTGAAGGGGGGGGGGGGGGGGGGGTAGGTAGGAGAAAATGGACAGAGGGACCAGATTTGCTCAATTTTAAAAATAGGTGAATCACATGTGGATTATAAAGAGTAGAGAGTGTTCAAAAGAGTGCTATTAGTATTCCTTAAATAGAAAATGTAGTTTCTCTGTTCTTGAGATAGTGTTTCCTAGGAGATTTTTCTGGTAATTCTAATGTGTCTGTTTTTGGGGTAGGGGATACTTAAGTCATGCTTTTGTACTTGATTGGTGAAGCTAGTCAGTGTTTTGGTCCTTTTGGGCTTGTATAATACTATAATACTCATCTTTCCTGCACTTATTTTATAATATTTTGCTTTTAAACTTTGAATTTACAGCTTGACGGTAGTTACTTCACTTCTCGAAAAATTTAATGTTGATCCTAAGCAAATTGGACGTTTGGAGGTTGGGAGTGAAACTGTTATTGACAAAAGCAAATCAATTAAGACCTTCCTGATGCAAGTTTTTGAGGTAAATTATTCTCTGTTTAGGTGTTGAGTGTTGACCCTCACCTTATAAGATTATTAGACTCTATAGATTTTACAGTCATAATATCTTCCCGTATCTTGACACCTCTACTGGGATAATCTGGATTCTGGAGTGTGACTGGATATAATCCCTTATTTTGTGTCCATACATATTTGATGCTACCAAAGGAACACAAAATGACAAATGAGATGGTTTTTTGATATTGGACTATTAAATTGCTATCTAATTTATTTATTTTTGAAGATGAGTCAAAATTAGAAAGGAATAAAAGGAAAGAAATCTGCATTCGTGTTTATGTGATATCTGCATCTTTATATTAACTCATGCAACAATCAGGCAAGTGGTAATATTGACATTGAAGGTGTTGATTCAACTAATGCATGCTATGGAGGAACAGCTGCTTTGTTCAATTGTGTGAATTGGGTGGAGAGTAGCTCATGGGATGGACGTTATGGACTTGTTGTATGTACAGACACTGCGGTACGTTTGCTACAGATTTACCACTTAATGCATAAAAAAATTTCAATTCTTATATTTTTATCCATTTTTTGTCTTATTAGTGACACGATTGTATGTATGTCTTAGAACATCTGACCAACTCTAGAATAATATAATTTTCTCAAGTTATGAACTATGAAGGGTAGAAATCCACTTTCATGAAACAACAAAGTATGAACTGCAGAAGCTATGCTGAGCTATCTAATTCTAATGTGCAAGTTTATAATTGAATTTCATACATAGTTAGTTTACCAAGATATTACTTTAACAAGAAAGCATGGAGCATGTTTTATTTTGAATGTCTACGTGTCTCATCATTTGTTCTACACTTGACTACTATTATACTTATGTTCCTTTCTCTTCAAATGTTGAAACCAATTGCAGAATGCAGATTATATAGTGTCAAACAATTTTCATAGCTATGAGCCTATGACTTGTTTCAGGTATATGCTGAAGGACCTGCTCGTCCCACTGGAGGAGCAGCTGCAATTGCCATGCTTGTAGGGCCAGATGCTCCTATTGCTTTTGAAAGCAAACTCAGAGGCAGTCACATGTCTCATGCATATGATTTTTACAAGCCAAATCTTGCTAGTGAATATCCAGTAATGCTTTGTCACCTCATTATTAATTTTAATTGCATCATAACTGTACTACGAAGTGTAGTCTTAGTTTATGTGATTGAAGTTCTTTTGTTCTTACAATAAGACAAACTTATCTATGATGAAGATATTTCCAAATTTCAGTATTACCTTTTTTACCCCTTATTTCGTGTTCTATTGCTTATTTGAAATATTGACAAACATAATCAAGGAGGATTGTAATTGAAAAAGGATGTACTAAGAAGTTGTTTTTTTTAAAAAAAAAAACTTTATGAACAAAAAAATGTCTATTGCTTGTCTTACTTTTACAGTTTTACAGTGGAAGTCTTGTACACTAGCCCACTCTTTATATTGGTTAGCAGAATCCTTTTTCCCACCCACTTGTCCCCAATGCTGTACCAAATTATAAAATTCATATGCACAACCATCAATTTTTACAGAGCAGCTAAAGCTAATAAACACTGATTTAGTTTTTTTTTTTAAATGGTTATAAAGATTGCCCACTTTGATTAAATTTTGTTCAAGTAATATATCTCAGTTTGCAAACATAAATATTTAAACATGCTTGGGTTTTAATCTCTGCTTTACACCAATTCTTACTATTATGCTTTAGTGCTTGTTGATGCCTTCTGTCAATCCACTAATAGTTCAGCACACATTAGTTTAGACAGATCTTCTCTTTAATTTTAATTGGTCATTTTCCTGCTATAGGTTGTTGATGGAAAACTCTCACAGACCTGTTATCTCATGGCACTTGATTCCTGTTATCAGCTTTACTGTAAGAAGTAAGCATAGACTGAACCAAAATGGCCATTTTGAATTTCTTTTTGCTTCACATTCTCATTAAATGTTCTTCCATATACAGATTTGAAAAATTGGAGGGGAGACCTTTTTCAATGTCAGATTCTGATTATTTTGTGTTTCATTCTCCATACAACAAGGTAATTGTCATGCAGGAATTTTCATGGAGGGCGAGCCGTGGTGCAGCGGTAAAGTTGTGCCTTGGTGACCTGTTGGTCATGGGTTCGAATCCGGAAACAGCCTCTTGCATATGCAAGGGTAAGGCTGCGTACAATATCCCTCCCCCATACCTTCGCATAGCGAAGAGCCTCTAGGCAATGGGGTACGCTAAAAAAATTTGGAATGAAAATGAAAAGGCAGAGAAGTATGTCATAACGCGACCTACAAGGACTCTCTACATAATTGCTTTCTTGATATATTGCAGCTTGTGCAGAAAAGTTTTGGCCGACTATACTTCAATGACTTCTTGAGAAATCCCAGGTTTGTGTATCTTCTGCTTTATCCATATGCTTTAATCAATGCATTTTCAATTCAAGGGGCCAAGCTATAGAATGCCATTGACCCTTTTACTGGATAACTATTAGTTTACCTTTTGGATATTTGTTGTTTGTAATAAGCCAGTCGGAGCAGTGCACTTGAGATTTCAATTGCATATACTTGTTAGCTCTTTTTCACAAAACCCACTAGTGCTTACTAGAAAAAGAGAAAAGATAGTTGAACCAAGGAGTTGCCTTTTGCCAACGCAACATTTAGATTAGATGATATTCTGTAAATTGTTTTTGGATTAAGCACTAACAACTCCCAGGAAACTGGGGTATATGAACCAGAAAAGTCGCTTCCATTTCTAAATTAATGTATTTGAATCCTAATTTTTATGTTCTCTGAATTTGTTATTCTGTGCCAGTTTTGTTGATGAAGTTGCCAGGGACACCCTTGCACCATATGCATCCTTATCTGGTGATGACAGTTATCAAAGTCGTGATCTTGAAAAGGTAGCTACTCTTGTCATGTTTGATTTGTGTTTTATTGACTAAAATTATTGCTAGAATTGAAATTGAACTTTCAAATGGTCTGTGCCTTTGTGGTCATTGTCATCCTATAGGCAAACCAGCAAGCTGCAAAACATCTATATGATGCAAAGGTGCAGCCCAGCACACTAATCCCAAAGCAAGTTGGTAACATGTACACTGCATCTCTTTATGCAGCATTTGCTTCTCTTCTTCACAATAAGAACAGTTCATTGGTAAGGTTTCCCTCACTTATATTCTTTGTTTATTTTCCCTTTATGCATGACTGCATCTTTCATATGGACAATGGCTGATTCTAAATTTCTCATCAGAATTGTCTTTCAATGTGCAGGTAGGTAAACGGGTAGTTATGTTTTCATATGGAAGTGGTTTAACAGCTACAATGTTCTCCTTCCACCTTCAAGAGGGTCAACATCCTTTTAACTTGTCAAACATTGTAACAGTGATGAATGTTTCAGACAAGTTGAAGCAGAGAGTTGAGGTATGTAGTCTTTAACCACTTATAAGATAAATTGGCTTCATCATCTAAGAAACTACGCATATAGGGTGACCTTTTCAATGCACCTTATGAAGTTAAGGTGCATGGATGCAACTTTTATCTAACTGTTGATGAGTGTGACACACTTAAATCAACCCAAACAAGACTAGTATTGTTGTACTTGAGACCTTGTACATCTCAATACCAAAATTTGACATTGGAACCGATGCATTTAGGTCTTTCAATTATACAAAAAAATTTACCTCCTTTGTTGTATCACCTTTAACAAAAGAATTTAATTAGAATGCATGTACAAGTCTTTTATATTATCATTTAATTTTGTATTGCTATGTATTGTAAAATTGTTGGTTTTTGTAATAGATACTTTACAAGTCTTCTAAGATAAATTCTAATTAGTTGACAGTGTATTTTGCTTTTAACTAAATAAACTCGAGTTTGCAGATTCCTCCTGAAAAGTTTGTTGAAACATTGAAGATCATGGAACACCGATATGGGGGGAAGGACTTTGTGACAAGCAAGGACTGTAGCTACTTACCTCCAGGCACCTTCTATCTCACCAATGTTGATTCCATGTACAGAAGATTTTATGCCAAGAAGGAGGTTATTGGTTAGTTGATGATTGCTGATATATTCAAATTTAGAGTTAAAATGTATTTTGTTATGGTTCACCTGTATTTGATTCCATAAGTTTGTTTATCAAATTGTTTATAAGATGTATCATTTTTTTGTGATGATCAGGTTGTATCCAAAATAAGAATAAGTTTATGTGCGAATTGGCAATTGTTTTTAAATGCACTAATAATGCAAATGTATTAGTAGTTTCTTCTTATGAGTGCAAAATAAGTATAATAACCATGTTTTTTTTTTTTTTGAAGGAGAACAATGACCATGCTTAGAATTGCTAGTATTTTTTTTTTACCATGTATTATTATTTTGGGTTCATCGACAAAACCGGATAAAGACACAAGCTTTTAAAGACAGAGAGACACATAGCACCCGGATTTTTTGTTGCCAATTATGTTCAAAATTTATGTAATTTTAATACCCACCATTAGATTTTATTTTTTTTTATGCTGTATGTGACATTATAAAATGGTTAATAAAACACATACTTAACTAGTGAGAAATATCACTATTATAAAATTTTATACCATAGGATTGTGATCCAATCCTTATTTTCTAAGCCTTTAAAAGTCATGGTCACTTAGCTTAACACATGTTGAGGTTAAAGAAAAATACTTTTAATAAAATAAACTTAACCCAAGTCCACTAGCACACGATGTGGTCCAATTCCTTGGCTCCCAAGGACAAAAGGATGAGAACATATTGTAGTGACAAAAAGAAAATAAATGACATTTTTAAACACAAATGTTAAGAAATATAGAAGAAATTGTTGACAGAGCCATGTGTATCAGAAAAAGAAAAAAAAATAAAAAACAGCCATGTGTAACTGTGTAAGATGCATGGAGTAAAGTAGCAATAATTTGTTATAACTTAGAAGTAAAAAAAGGTAAAAGATATACATTTTCAAAAACAATTTACAAGACCTTGTTATTTTTGTTATTCATAGTTTTATCATAATGCATCTCAAATTTGTGATTTTATTGAACATGCTTTTATTTATTTTTCTTTAAGAAAGACACAAAGTCAACAACTAAATAAATAAAGAAACAAAATAGTATCCTCACATATTTCTTATTAGTGTGAGAAGTGATTTATTTTAACAAATGAGATGAATATATCAGATAATATATAAATAGTCAATAAAAAATATTTATAGGTTACATGTGTTTACCATAGAAACTTATATAATTATATATTTTAACCTTAACTAATACATATATATATATATATATATATATATATATATATATATATATATAAGATTTTTATCGTCACAATAAAATATGTTAGACTTAATTCTTAGTGGTAATAATTTTTTTATCAGATTTTACTTATCTCTATCGAATTTTGGATTAATCAAAACCCATTTTTGATGAAATGGAGGGTTAAAAAAAATGTTGATTTATTCAAACTTCCAATATTATTTGAGAATGATTGGACATTCCTTTCTTAGTTTAGTTATTCTTATTAATTACCCTATCATTAGATAAAAGGAACCCTCAACTGGGAAAATTGTTTGTAAAGATCGAACATACTGGACTCATCTCTCATCACCAACTTCACAACCACTTACCTAAATTAACCTGAAAGGTATAAGGCAACAGAAAAATACCGTAGAACATATTATACGTGTACCTAAAATAATGTACTTTTTGTGTAGTACACCCCAACGAGAGCAGAAACCCATTTTTTTTTTCTTAATTGATGTAACTTAATTTGAATTGATATTACTGATTTTGATGCATGCAACTTCAAATTTATTTATTAAAATAGAGTGAATATATAAAAGTCATGAGTATTAACAATAGTTTTGCAATATTACTTTTCTAAATTTTTTTTATTTTTAAACAGAGCCATGTGTATCAGAAAAAGAAAAAAAACAGCCATGTGTAACTGTGTAAGATGCATGGAGTAAAGTAGCAATAATTTGTTATAACTTAGAAGTAAAAAAAGGTAAAAGATATACATTTTCAAAAAAAAATTACAAGACCTTGTTATTTTAGTTATTGATAATTTTATCATAATGCATCTCAAATTTGTGATTTTATTGAACATGCTTTTATTTATTTTTCTTTAAGAAAGACACAAAGTCAACAACTAAATAAATAAAGAAATAAAATAGTTTCCTAACATATTTCTTATCAGTGTGAGAAGTGATTTATTTTAACAAATGAGATGAATATATCATAGATAATATATAAATAGTCAATAAAAAATATTTATAGGTTACATGTGTTTACCAGTATTTTAACCATCACAATATATATATATATATATATATATATATATATATATATATATATATATATATATATATATAAGATTTTTACCATCACAATAAAATATGTTAGACTTAATTCTTAGTGGTAATAGTTTTTTTTTATCAGGTTTTACTTATCTCTTTATTGAATTTAGGATTAATCAAAACCTTAACTAATATATATTATTTTTAAATTTTTTTATTTTTAAATTATAAGCATCAAGGACTTAATATATATATTAAGTTTTTTATGTTTGGTTTAATAATATCATGAATTTAATATAAAACTAAGGATTAATTTATTCTTTTGCCAAAGTAAACCCTTATTTGTGGCGCAGACGAGTTAGAGGTAAAATTAAATAAAATGATTTAATGACTTTATCACAAGTCGTGGACAATAAAATAAAAGTCTTAGTTCTCATTCATGACTTTGCATAATAACTTAATTTGTGTGTCAAGTCCACGACTTGATTAGTGCTTGATGCCTGTAACTTTTACAAGAAAGCTTAAAGAAAATATGGCAGTCGTGAAATTGGGATTGAGACTTGTGACATTGTACATTTTGAATTATTTTAAAATTAAATTTAAAGCCATACCAAATTGTCTTAGAATATAATTAAACCAATTTAGTTAAAAAAGCAAGAAGACATTCTTAAACGTGCATGCAAATACACCTAATTAATACTAATTCTTAATAATATATACATGTTAATTATTTTGGATCATTATGATATTGGTATAAACTATCCACCAAGTGATTAATTTTTGTAGATTACTTTGCTAAAAATTTTCTTAGAATCATATTTTTTTTATTTTTGAACCCGAGACTTTACCGACAGAAAACAATTCCACTCGGACTAATAACTTTTGGTACAAATAATAATTTGTTTTGCAATTTACACAATCCTGTCCTTGATTATAGTTATGAACTGCTTTATTGAATGTTATACATACAGTTCCCTGTGCTTACTGGTCTGCAGGGTACGCCTTCATTGTTAACAAAAAATGCTTTGTTAATTGAATACCCAAGATTTGTGTTTTAATGGTGTGTAGGTGGATGAATATACTTGATCTTAAAGCAGAACAAAAGTGAAGTCAAAATTTGGCACTTCCAGACTAATCTCCAAACATGGAGTGGCTTTCAAGCACAATAATCATGCGTTAAACTTGTATTTTAATTTGTTAGTGTCAAAAACTTTCTATTCTATATATACAGCATACACGTGCTCATAGTTTCCCTCAAATTCTCATCACTTTTCATGTTATTGTATTCCATAATTATCTGTTTCAGTTCCAACAAAAATGGCTCTTCTGCCATATTCAAAATGCAAATTTCTTTTTCCAATCATTTTCCTCTCCTTGACATTATCATCAATGTCACAAGCAGAGCTTGATGCTCACTACTATGATAAAACATGTCCACAAGCAGAGAAGATAATTTCAGACACTGTTCTCAGGGCTTCCACATTTGATCCAAAAGTTCCAGCTAGGATCTTAAGGATCTTCTTCCAAGACTGTTTCATAAGGGTAAGAAATACTACCTTCATTTCATATCTATTAATGTTTAAAGCTTACACAAATTAAGGAGTATTTAATGGGTGTATAATGCATTATTATTATATTTGGACTAAAATAACCTTATTTTGGTTATGTTTGGTTACTGATTTTGAAAACAGTTTTTTTTTTTCTAAAATTTGTTTGTTTCTTGAGCACATTTAACAGTGTTTGTCCTTTAAACATATTTTTATTTTCTAAAAGTTTGTTTTTTGAACACTTCGACAAAGCACTTGAAGAAAATAGGAGAGAATAAGAAAACACCTCTCAGTTATTTTTTGTTTTTTTTTTATTTATTTTATATTTAAAACAATTATTTCATAAACAGTTTTCAAAACTCAACAGATTTTGGATGAAAAATTGATTGCTGAGTAGGGCAAACTTGTTTTAAAAAATCAGTTTGTAAAACAAAAAAGTGAGAAGAAGAAATACACCCTTAATATCTCATTTATTTGTGATAAATTACTATTAAGCAACTGCTGGAAAGGAGTATAAACAACAACAAAAAAAAGACTGAGTTTGTAAAATATCAATAGTTTTGAAAAAGAACAAGGACATGGAATGCAACCTGATTAATGCTTTATTGATTCATGTGAAATATTGAAATGGATTTAATTGTATGTTTTGGTCAATTGTGAATGATAGGTATGTGATGCATCAATATTGCTGGACTCAACACCCAAAAACCTGGCTGAGAAAGATGGTCCTCCTAATCTCTCTGTCCATGCTTTCTATGTTATTGATGAAGCCAAGGCCAAGCTTGAGAAAGCTTGCCCTCGCACGGTTTCCTGTGCTGACTTAATAGCCATTGCGGCTAGGGATGTGGTAGCATTGGTAATAACTCAATTAAGCCTTCAAGCTATTTTAGAACTGCTAAATTCTTGCTTGGCACTTATAAGAGTCATCTGGTATTCTAGTACTGTATCTTGATTCTCTGTATGGTAAATATTTATATGGCAGATCATAAAATTTTATATTAGACCAATATTAATTCAGAATATTTTTACACTCCTCAAGTCTCACTATTACTACACCCGTTCGTTTATGATAAAAAAAAAGGATGAGAGGAGTAAATGATAATTATCTTTTAATACTCTTTTCAGTTACATTTCATCTTAGCCATTCATCATTTACTTAACTATTTCTATTTTCAAGATAAAATTATTTAATGAATGGTGATTAAGTGTAAGGAAAAGATCTAAAAGAAACCAGTGTGGTTCTAATGTAACGTAGGGTATAACAGAGACATTTTTGTTTCAATAATAAGAATCCATACTCTTAAAAAGTTTCTTCATGTTCTATATATTACCATCAATCATTCCTAAGAATCTTAAACTTCAACTAGTAGTCTCTATTGCTTCTATTTAAAATTATATTATTTTCCATCTTTTTTTCTTCAAATTTATCCATTGCTTTATAAAATATAATTTTTAACTACACAATTTTTCTTCATATTTTCAATAATTAAGATAAAACCTTAATTTTAGAATAATAATTCTGAGTGTTTATACTTTAATAAAATGAAGTTATGTTTTTTATGATTGATTAGACTATTTAATAGCCTCACAAGTCACATTATAATGACCTTAGACGATAAATATTTCAAGACTAATTAATGCAGAGTATAATTACCCAAGATAATGTTAGTAGTATAGTACATATTGCTTTCTATAGTTGAATAATGATTCTTCCATGAATCATCAACTTTGTCAAAGGATGTTAAATTAGGGAGGATACAACTTGTTTTATGTTGTAATGATCATTGATCAATATATATATTAATAACTCATAACTTTTCCCAGTCTGGAGGACCATATTGGAATGTGCTAAAAGGAAGAAAAGATGGAAGGGTCTCAAAGGCATCTGAAACAGTCAACCTACCAGCTCCAACCCTAAATGTGAACCAACTCATTCAGAGCTTTGCAAAGAGAGGTTTAGGTGTCAAAGACATGGTGACTCTCTCTGGTGGCCACACTCTTGGCTTTTCACACTGTTCTTCTTTCCAAGCTAGAATTCACAACTTCAGTTTGTTGCATGACATTGACCCTAGTTTGAACACTGAGTTTGCACTAGACCTCAAAAAGAAGTGTCCAAAACCAAACACAAACTTCAGTGCTGGCCAGTTCCTGGACTCAACAGCATCAGTGTTTGACAATGACTACTATAGACAATTGTTGGTGGGAAAGGGTTTGTTCTCATCAGATCAGTCACTTGTTGGGGATCAGAGAACTAGTTGGATTGTTAAAGCATTTGCCAAGGACCAAAGTTTGTTCTTCAAAGAGTTTGCGGATTCAATGTTGAAACTTGGAAATGTGGGGGTGTCTGAAAATGGAGAAGTGAGACTTAATTGCAAGGTTGTGAATTGAGAATGAGAGGGGAGAGAGAGAGAGATCGGTGAAGTTAGCACCGATTTTTTTGCTTCTTTCCTTCCACCTTTGGTGTTTGGAGAACAATTGTCTAATATGATGTGTTGTTAGTGCTTGTGTTTAAATAAGAGAAATGTTCAATTCTACATCTGTTTCTACACTTATCAGTTGCCACCTTTTGGGAATGAGACATAGGGTGTGAACAAATTAAGACTAGTTTAAAAGTATTTTAATGGTTGAATAAATAATAAAGTTGGAATAAGTTTCCATCTTACATTAACCAGCATTTAGAAGAGTTTATAAGAAATATTTTTGTTTGTACTAACAGAATCTTTTTTATATACTTCACTACCAGAGATCGAATCCTTGATAATATACTTAAAAGGACTTAGTTATCTATCACCAACATTTATAAGGTTTTTTTTAATCTTATTTTCAACCCCAGCACTTACTGTTCTGAAGTCAGAAGTGCATGAAGTCTTGGACAAAACTGGTTGGGCCTAATGTATGTTATGACCCAACAGCATTTCATTCTGATTCGGGCTCTTATGTATCTTAGTAAAGGCAATTGCTTCCTGCACTCTTAATTGCCGGAAAAAATTCTTGAAGTGAAGAGTTAGGAAATCTCACATCACCTGTCTCAGTCCTTAGAATGTAATTTATATATTTATTGGATAACTCCATTTAGTGTCGATTGGTTTTAAGTTGAAATTTAACATATATCAAACTGAATATTTGTCCCCCAAATCAACAAACTTTTCATATGGATGGAAATGGGTTGTATTTTGTTGCGAGTCTAACCCTCTTCTCGCTTTGTGGTGACTCGTTGAACTCCTTTGATTTGGATGGTTGGGTTGACTCGTTGAACTCACCTTAACCTTTTTGTTTTACATGTTAGAGGAGGTGGATCAAAATTAAATAGATAGGTGAATTGAAAACTCTAACTTGTCTCACAATTAAAAAAAAATTATATATATTTTTTTAAGAAAAAACAAACATTACATGTAATATAGTATTATGAAGTGTTACTTATGATGAATAATGTAGATCTAGAGCTGAAAGGTTGTAATTAATTCAACTTATTTTCAGATTTCTTGGGAGATTTAGCATTTTTGCGTTTATAATTTTTTTTTTGGTATTAAAAGAAATAGTATCAATAAAATTACCCGCTTCAATCTCAATACAAAGTTTGTTTTCTAAATTCCTCTTTAAATTCCCTACCCACATTCTCTCTCTAAATTGAAAACTTGATGCTAAATAAAATTATTGGTTTATGTTTGTATCTATTCGCAATCAGATTTCTGTACCATTCATTATGTGGCCCTTAATTGAATTGAAATGCCTTTAGAGATAGTAACAATTTTGCTGAGCATGGTTCTTGTTCAACGAGAGAATAATTTTTTGGCCAAAAGTTGATGGTGGAATTTACACCACGTGGGACACGAATCGTTTGTTTCCACGATATGGTTATCCATTTCACTCAGATATAAAACGACTATTTCTGGATTCAAGAAATTATTTCTTATTAAGAAAGTCCATCCCTTACCTTCCTTGTTTCTCCTTTTCTTTTCCTCCCCTTTTCCCTCAGGACAAACAAAACCATTTGATGGGTACGAAATGGCAAGTTTATTGCAAGGCTTATGTGTGAGTGCCTCTCCATTAACCAACTAAATAACATATCTTCCCTAAAATCATCACTAACCAAAATGGTGTAGGTAAACCCATACCCGAAAAACTATCTAATTTATTTGTCTTTTTATCAAATAAAGTTTCCAAAGTCATAAATTACTAGGCTAGAAGAGAACAATTAAAAAGCTAATTGGGCAAAGTTAATGGACAGCTACCCAATTGGACCCTGGCACAGAAGCAATCATCAACCTTTTAAGCTTTGTCTTCAAGCAACTTTGATGTAGAATTATACAACTAATTTGCGACAATTTGCCTGGCCAAAAAACAACAAAAATTTCAAAAAGCCCTCAATCGGTCCCCTTCAACTTGTACTAACTAACTAACTATATATATATTCTAATGATCTCCCCTTGAATCGGTTTTCATTTTGAAATAAAATAATACCTTAATTTATAACTTCATATTCAAATCAAAGATTAAATCCAACCCTTGATAAAAAAATTCAAGTGATTAACCATTTCTGTCAACAATTTTTGTAAATATAATATTACATGTACCTACAATGTAAAAATCTTGTTACTATTTAATAATAAATTATCATTTACTACGCCTACGTATAGTAAGTTTGACCGTGTACAATTTCACACTCACATTATTAAATTGAACTCATTTATTATTACTGTTAAATGAATGTAGTAGTATAATAAAGCTGTGCTCAGAAACAACTTGAGATGCAATTAAAAAGGGTTCAGTTAATTAGTGACTTTCTTTTTCTCTTTATTACATGGCCCCACTTCTCTATGTCTCTTGCAACGATTATTGTTTTCGGTAACTTGCATGAATAGGGAATGGGAGCCTCTGCCAAGTGTTTCATTTTCTTTCCCATACTCAATAATAATGGTTGCTTTTAAGGCTGTAAAATTCAAAGCATGACCCTTCATATATACCCAGACAATACCATCAGACATATACATGCTCTATCAAAATCTTAGTGCCATATAAATGTAATGTGTCCTGTGTTGCTTCCCATGGCTTACCCCATTAGGACCCTACCCAACTTTTAATCAAAGAAATTCATAGCCATAACAGACGCTCCTCTTTCATCTACCTTTCCATGCCTTGTCATGTTGTTATCTGTACACATCTGGAAGGCTAGTTAGCACTTTCAGCTAGAGGTGTCAATTTTCCTATGGTCATGGCCTAATGGCTAGATACCCTTTATCCATTTTTGGGTTTTGGCCTCACACGTTAATTTTTGCTTGATCATTTCAAAAAGCAAACATCAAAGGCCTTAGTTAACAGAGAAAATAATAAATGATTTTTTTAAAAAAAAATTATGATATCTTCGACCAAGAGTCAATGCTTAATTTTTAAAGAAATTAATATTTCTCAACATATATTTTTAATACATATGGACCTAAGGATATATCAAACTTCTAACTACATATATTTAAAGAATAAAATTATCTTCTATTAATTAGTGTGTATTTGATTTTATATTAGATCCTTTAAAATTATGTTGAAATAATAAAATATCAATTAATGTGATTTTTAAGGTTGGTAAAAAAACAATTTTAGGATAATTTTATTTGTTTGATTTTATATTTAAAGAATTTGTTCCTAGTCTAAAATACAATTAAGTTTGACTTAAAATAATTTTAAATAACTTTTGTGTTAGATAAAAATATATATATTATGTTTTATTATTAACTTACTTTTATAATAAAGACTTCTAAATATAAATTATATTACTTAAAGATCAATTTTTTAAAAAAATTAATTTTATTAACATTGATTGAAACACACTATCACATTAGTAAAAAAAATGAAATTATAAAGATCTGAGAATAGAGCAAGAAAAATACAATATGTCCATGCATGCTAGCTACCTGATCTGAAATCATATGGTAGCCACTCACAAATACTAATTCCAATACAGTATAAGAGTAGTATTTTTTTAGATTTTTCTAGCCCCCCACGAAGTAGGACCACTTCAAAATTTGAAGCATTACTCTCTCTCTCTCTCTCTCCTTCAGTTCAAGATAGATATAATATAGAATACGGACCAGTGTGTAAGGGGTCAGGAATAATGTAAGGGGGAATCTGCCACGTTTTGCGCAAAATCTGAATCTTGTTCTAAAGATATATGCATGATCTCATGTGCTCATTCAAAATAAATAAAATTAAACATTATACTGTATGCATTTTTTTAAAGGCATTATAATATGTCATTTTATTAAATGTTCATATTCATATTGTAAAATCTACAATGCAAATGTGTATATATAATGGATAAGATGTTCCTTTCAAAATACAAACAACAATTTTTTTTTATTGAGACATGCATTAATTAAAATTAGCCCGCTGCATTATTATGTTTCCGTCTCTGTCACGTGCCCTCTCCAATTGTTTGAAATTTGTAGAAGTTAAGGTTATAACTTATAAGATGTGTATCATAAGACACGGAGCACATTAAACTTTTATCATTATTAAACTTTGCTGCATTACTCAATTGTTGTTCCCATATCTGGTATGTCTGTGAGCATGCATTGAGATACTTTTACCCTCCAATGACATTGAGTATGTTGTTTTCAAAATATAAAAAACGTTAAAATAGAGCATAATTGCATGGATTTGGGCGTTGTGTTTATGCAAGTTCATTAGATTTCTAAACAAAAATGGCATATTAATTATATCTATTATATTATTTGATTTGGAAGCTAGAGATGGAGAAATTGAATAATGAGTTTCTTAATTTGCAGCTTAATAATTATGTGCACCCAGATATATAAATTGGGACCACTTTTACACAACCATTCACCTTCGAAAACGACACCTCATTTAATTACACAGCCATGTGAGATGTGTGGGAAACTAGAGTCATATCAAAGGTAGAGAATAGAAACATTTTGAAACCAAGACATTGTTGTGGTCCCTTTAATAACATGATATTACCATAGCTATGGCCATCCCAAAATGTAATAATTTTGCTTACCCTGACAAGAAGTGGGTAAATTTCCCACTAGTTTCACCTGTCGGAGAAACTGCACACACTTTGGTGATAATGGCTGTCACAAACTTAATTGGTTCATCTTCATTTTTTGTTTTTAACTAGACTTAATTTAAACGCAATAATTATTACGAGATCAATTATGTTTGTCTACACATTGGATTTGGATTTGAAAGCTACTGAAATGATTTGAATACTTGTTGCACTGAAGTTCATTCAAAAATCGATGAATATACATAATATATATAACTAGCCAGCAACTATTTTGATAGTATTTTATGTTCAACATTCTAAGTATTATTTGAAAATTTTCACATACCATTATAAAAAATAACTAACAAAAAAAATAATTGTTAAACTCAACCACGTTGATAAATAAAATTCATATTGCTTTGCATACATTTTTAATACTTATATAAATTATATAATTAATATTCTTTGGTTAATACAAGGATTCTTTCTAACTGCAAATCCACTGAGTAAACTAAATGTATGTGCTCGGTATTAGTGTAGGTTAACATAATAATTTTTTACAATAAATAAAAATGTTAAAAGGAAGTATCAAAAAGTTTATTACTGATATGTTTGTCTATCATGGAGAAAGGGTTAAATCACCTGAGGGGAGGAAGGGAATCAGGTGGTCATTCTCTGACATGATTGCCGTGGCCAAATTAATAATAAGTCAAATCTTGAATACTGTTGTGCAGCAAATATTTTGTCATCCTATTGATTTGGTGCTTCATAATTTTCATCTGTTCGGTTGTTGATTTCTTGACAAGAAGCTTGGATGAACATTTAATTTCCTGCGTTTGTTATTTATTCAATTTTAGCATGTACTTCACCTAATGCTTTATTTGACAAAATAATTAAGTAGACGTACGGTAAAAAAAACAATATTTTATATTGCATAGTGCACCATAAAATTTTTTTTTCTACTAAAAATTAAGTTTTAAACCAAATTGTAGAACAGAGCATGCATTCACGGGCACACATAAATATATTTCACAATTTGCTCGTAACCGGAGTCGAACCGATTTTAATAAAATATTTTTTTAATACTTTAATATAATATCATAATAATATTGAACAAAAAATAATATAATATGCATAAATTAATAATAATCAAAAGTAAATTTCATTTAAAATTATCACAAGTTATAGTATTTTTTTTAAAAAATCAAAATGATGTTTTGAAAGTTTAAAAAAAAAAAAGTTTTAAGTGAAAGCAGTTAACCCACCCGGTTAACCAACTTTCGACCGATTTAACGAGTTAGAATTGGTGTAAGGATGTCCCGATTTTTAAGAAGTATTGCACCGGACATGTGACCGGTCCCGTCCGGTTTCAAAACCATGATATTTCAACATTGCTATTTAGCATGAAAGATATGAGTATACAAATCATATGAAAGAAAGACGTGTATGGTGTCATTTTTTAAAAACAAATACGAGTTAAAAAAAATCAGAAGAATATAAAAGAAAATTTGATGAAAATCACCCTTTGCTCGTTTGTGGCGAAACTGACTCATAATATTTAGCATCTCATATATAAAATATTTTTTCTCATACATAAAATCTTATATATAAATGAAGAATTGACTCCAATAAAGTAAGGATGGCATACATTAAAAATACTTTCTTGCTATATTCAATCATTGATTGTTTAATCAGCAGTTATAGAAAAGAGTACTGCGAAAATGAGAGTGAAGAAAAATGTTCATGAATTTTCATTAAAATATTGCAAACAATTTCTTTAAACTTAGAATTTATTAGAAAGAGTATTGCTAGCTACACAATGAAAATTAGTAGAACTTAAACAAAATTAACGGCAACCCTATGCTAGCTAGTCTCCTTTTATTAGTAACTAATCCTACCCAACTACTAGTTGCACGTGAAAATGGCTCTTAAAGTTAACTAACCAGCGATATCACATACTTTTGTTATTTAATTTAGAAAGGAAACGAAGAAAAGAACACTAAACCCTAAATTAGCATCTACTAGCTAGTAAATTCAAAATTATTTTGCAAGTTAAAATGATATTAGAGTTAGTTCAAGTTAAGACCTAAATAAGTTACAACGGCTTCACCTTTTTAATTTTATTATAATCAACGTGTTTTTCAAATATTATTGTCGTAAGACTAATTAACTCCGTTGCACTACTGTGACTATTTGATTAATTCTTTTAACGGTTATCTTTTAAACAAGTTTAAATATTATTATTACTTATTAATTGACTCCATAATAACGAAGGCAAATGAATTCAATTCAATTTATATTGGTAGATGCACTTTGCAGAATTGCAGTCTCTTCCAAAGTCTTCTTACCGCCGGAACAAGTTTCTTTCGAATTACACCTTCAACATTCAAATCGAAGGTTATCAAGAAAAGTCCATAGAAACCTATTTGCAGGTCTTACATATTTATGATTGATTTGATAGGGATTTGAACAAGTGTATACTGTCACGATTGGGATCGCATACATCACAAGTTCACAACACAGCCAGCGACGATTATCGATCTTTTTCGTCGTAGTACGTGTAGAAAAGTATAAAAAATTCACTTTTATCACGAAAGTGTAAACAATTCATTGGAAGTTATAGATATGTTTATAATATTTTTATAGGATAGTGTTCGGCTGATGTTTTTATTGACTTCCCATACGTGTTAGTTTATAATTAAAATTTGTATGTTTTCAAACTCCATTAGGTATACATGACCAAACTTAGCTTTGATTAAAATTACTGTAAATAGTTATTTTAATTCCTGAATGTATAAGGTGCTGATAAATTTGTCTTTGAAATTTAAAAATTCAAATGTTAGTCCCCAAAAATAAAAAAAATACAATAAATTTATTCATCCGTTAATTCTCATCTGTTATGTTAATGCTTACGTAACACATTCATGGATGAATTTGTCACTGCTCTATACATTCACGGATGAAAATGACTATTTATCCAAAATATAATTTAATCTTCATCTTCTCCTTTTTTAATCGTTGCAAGCATAATATTATAATAAACACAAAAAAATAGGAAAACAAACATAAGTTAGAACTAATATAATAATAAATATAATATTAATTAATAAGTATAATTTGTCTATTGTTTTGAAATTTCTAATGTAATAATACCTTACCCAAAATATGATATTCAAACAAAAATGTACATTCATTAAGTTAATCTTTACAAAAAAATAAGACTTGACTTGATTTTGTTATTACCTAATGTTGTTACAGTAAAAATTTTAAAGCAATAGACAGATTATGCTTATTAATCAATATTATGCTTATTATTATGTTTGTTCTAACTTATGTTTGTTTTCCTAATTTTTGAGTACTTATTGTAATTTTATGCTTGCAACGATTAAAAATGGGGGAAAGATGAAGATTAAATTATATTTTGTGTAAATAATCAGTTTTGTCCCAGAATGTGTAGAGCTTTGACAAATTCGTTCCTGAATGTGCCACGTAGGCTCTTTTCATTAACGGTAACGAACATAAATTAACGAATTTGTCGCACTTTTTTCACTCTCAGATACTAAAATTTGAACTTTCATCTTTCAGGGAGGAATTTGTCAACGCTATACACATTCAAGGGACACAAATGACTATTTACCTTTAAAATTATTCAAACTATATGTGGTCGTGTAGATCAAAACAAGCTTCTACTTAGGTTTCATTAAAATTAAAACATGAGAACATTTTTCATTTTGTAAGAACAAAACATATATTTTAATTTATATTATTTTATGTAAATATATACTTGCACAAATCATGAAAACTTGCAAGAAAATAAGGAACACACCTCCCCTGCCCTGACTCCCTTTGGAGTCAAATCTTGGTGTCTAAGTATGGCAGATGGAGGGGTTTATTTTGGAAAGAGGGAGCCAAAATGAATCTATTTGGTGGAGGGACTTGAAAAAGGTTTATGGTGGGGAAAATGAGAGTAGATGGTTCAATTCTTTTTTGGAGTGGAAGGTTGGGAACAATAGTAAGATTAGGTTTTGGGAGGGCAATTGATAAGGTGAAGCTAATTTGGCTAATTGCTATCCTAGATTGTATCTAAACTCACATAATTGAGGTAGTAATTTGGAGGATATGGGGAATTGGGTGAATGGGTGATGGTCATGGGATCTTTGGTGGAGACGATGTTGGTTTGAGTGGGAACTTGACTCTTTGAAGCTATTGGAAGATGCTATAAATGGCATTTCTCTTAATCTGGAGGCACATGATTACTGGACGTGGAAGCTTGAATCTAGTGGAACCTTTTCTACTAGCTTTGAATACTCTGCTCTAATAGATATCAATTTTCCTTGCAATGAAAATCCTTTGCTTGAGAAAATTTGGCATCTTGATGTACCACCAAAGGTGTCTTTCCTACCGGGGCACTTACTTCTTAATAGGTTACCTACAGTAGATAACCTCAAGAGATGAAATATTGCTTTAAATAGGGGGATAGATGTGTGTTCTCTATACTTGGAAGAAGAGGAGACAATAGGACATTTGTTTCTCCATTGGAAGGTTATTGTTGAGGTTTGGAACACATGTTTTCGATGGCTACAATACAATTCCAATCTCCTCGAACATGTGACCAAACACTTCGAACATATCATGTAACGCTCTTGATTGGTGACTTCTTGGCAACTCACACACTACGACACTTCACACGGTGGTACTTCACTCAACATCCTTGTTGGTCAGAATCCTCCATTGGTCGGAATCCTTCGTAGGTAGCTCTTTCCGTGACCTCAACAATCAATTTTGTCTGTTTCTAGGATCAATGGCTGAACCCACAAACCAATCAAGACTTTTCAACGTGCTTTCTCCTCACTCACACTCTTCCTGGGAAACTTCCTAGAAGGTTGCTCATCCCATAATTGCTTCAAGCTAAGCACCCTTAACTATGGAGTTCTTAAGTGATAGGCTACCGAAAAGTAGATGCATATTGTTGGTATTAGTAGTACTAATTAATTCTTTTAAGTTATCCTCAATTGTATAATCTCATACCTATATTGTCTCTGGATCTCTCTCATTCTGGTGTGATTCGTTTGGGGTGTTACATGGTCTCTAGCTTCTACCTGGTTCATGCTTGAACCACATTATACTTGGAGAGAGGTTTGTTATGATACCATTTGTAACATCTCACATTATTGACTTCTCAACTGCTTATACACTATGACACTTCACACACTTTCATGTGACACCTTGATGAATCACACCAGAAAGAGAGAGATCCAAAGGTTATACAAGTATGAGACTATACAATTGAGGATGACTTAAAGGAATTAATTGGTACTGCCTATACCAATAAGATGCCTCTATTTTTCGATAATTTGTCACTTAAGAATTCTACAATTAAGCATGCTTAGCTTGGAGTAGTTATGAGATGAGTGACCTTCTAGGAAGTTTCTCAGAAAGTGTGTGAGTGAGGATAAAACATGCTAAAAAGTCTCGTGTTTGTTTGTGGGAGATAATCATTGATCATGAAAGCAACTGAAGCAGATTGTCAAGGTCTCGAAAAGGACTACCCATGGAGGCTTTTGACCGATGGAGGGTTATGACCAATGAGGAGTTGAGTGAAGTATCACCGTGTGAAGTGTCGTAGTGTAAGAGCCACTAAGAAGTCGACAATCAAGGGCGTTAAATATTCTGCTAAATCTATCTTCCAAAATAGAAAAGCATAGATGGATGGCACTGTGGGCTACGGTGGTTTGGTGTGTCTAGAATGAGAGAAACAATATTATATTCAATGGTGGAACACATAATAAGGAGGCTTTACTGCACAAAATTATTTTTCATGCATGGAGTTGGCTTAATACTATACCCGAAGACTTAAACTAATTTTTCTCAGTGGAGTGTGGATCTTGCACTGTGCATTTGCGTTAATATATTTTTTATTCGTTGATAAAAAAACACCTTCGCTGCTCTAATGGTAGTTTTATTGTCCAATTGTTCTCCACACTTAGTGAGGAGTTGATAACTACCAATAACTGGCACAATTTTCATAATTATTTTTAAAGTTACAAGGATGACTTACCAAAAACATTGTTTTTTTACAACATAACTTCCTTTTTGAGGAGGACTTTGTGTGTATAATGGAGGATTTTTGGGAGCACGAAGCCATTCCTAGAGGGGCTAATGCATATTTTATTGCATTAGTACCTAAAAAGGATAACCCCCAAGGGGTTGAATGATTTTAGGCTTATATTTTTAATTGGTTTATAAAGTTATATAAAAAATCCTAGCTAAAAGATTGGCGAAGGGAATAGGAAAGATTATTGATGTGAGGAAAAGTGTTTTTTTGGGAGGAATATTTATGCTTGACAGAGTACGTGTTGCAAATGAGATAGTGAGTGACATGAAGAGATGTCACAAGGATTATTTGATTTTCAAAGTAAATTTTAAGATAGCATACAACTCGATCTCATAGGAATTTCTCTATTACATGATGAGGAGGTTGTGTTTTTGCCAGAAATGGCTTGTTTGGATTAAAGTGGGAGTTGAATCGGCATCTATATCTATCCATGACAATGGTAGCCCTACCGAGGAGTTTAAAGCACAAAGAGGATTATGACATGGGAATCCTATTGCACCACTTTTGTTCCTTATGGTGGCGGAAGGCCTATCCGGATTGATGAGACAAGCAAAGGAGTGTAATCTTTTTTCAAGGTACTTGGTGGGTGAGCAAAAAGTACAAGTATCACTCTTGCAATTTGCAGATGATACTTTATTTTTTGCAAATGATTCAATGCAAAATATTTTTTGTATAAAGTCCATCCTTTGCTTCTCTGAACTTGCTTTGGGACTTAAATCAAAATTTTTCAAGAGTAAATTGGTTAGGTTTGGGGTTGATGAGGTTTCCATGAGAAGATAAGTCTAGGTACTTAATTGTAGGGTGATAGAGATTCCTTTTATCTACCTAGGGATACCCATTAGAGCAAACCCTAGAAAAACATCAACTTGAGAGCCTTTTTTGGATAAATGTAGAAGCAAATTAGCTATGTGGAAGCAAAAAGCTCTATATATTGGTGGAAGGGTAATACTCATTAACTCCTTCCTCTCTTCTTTACCTCTTTTCTTTCTTTCTTTTTTTTAAAATTCCACCTTGTGTTGTGAAAAAACATTGTTTGTTTACAACTTCTTATGGGGATGTGAGGAGGGTAGGAGGAAAATTGCATAGGAAGGGTGGGATTAGATCTTCCTATCAAAGGAGAATGAAAGACTCAGTGTGAAGAATATCAGTTTGTTTAATGAATCTCTTTTAGGAAAATAGAAATGGAGGATGCGCAGCAGTCATGATCGCCTTTGGTATCATGTGCTATGCTCAAAATATAATCATGGCAACTTCCTTCAAGTCAAGAGAAAATCTATGAGGGATTCATTATGGTGGAGAGATCTTGTTGGCATTTGTCGTGAGGGTGTAATAAATGGTTGGTTTGAAAAAATTATTGTGTGGAGGATGGGTAATGGGAGGCTGATTCAATTTTTGGAAGGATCCTTAGGTGGGTAATTATTGCTTATAAGAGAGGCTTGGGAGGGTTTTCTTAAATTCTATCCAAAAGTTGGAGGTGGTAGGAGTTGTAGGATATTAGATCGATGACACATGGACGTGGGATCTCATATGGAGACGCCCTTGGCTCCGATGGGAATTATCCATGGTTAATGACTTTAAAAATGAGTTGGAAATAATGGTGTTGTCAATGGATAGGCTGAATATTATGTTGTGGAAAAGGTCATCAACGAGGATATATATACTATGAAAGATACATATTGTCTTTTAATGAGAAGCTCTATTTTTGTTGATAACATTTTCTATAGAAGTTGTTGGAAGCTACTTATTCCCCACAACGTGGCAGTGTTCATGTGGAAATTAGCTAAGAACAAAGTGGCCACGAGAAGCAACTTGAAGCATAGGAATATCAACAAGGCAGAGCTAGACCATTTGTGTCTAATGTGTCATTTGGAGGAAGAGGACAATAATCATCTCTTATTTGCTTGCTCTTTCTCGCAAAAAATATGGCAAAACTGTTATAACTGGATTGGAGTACAACTAGCTCAACATTGTGAGCCAATACAATACTTCCATATGCATACTTGTTATTGGCTTGGGAAGAGTAAAACAATTATTTGGAGGGTGATGTGGTGTGCGATGGTGTGGTCCATTTGGTGTCACAAAAACAAAATAATTTTTGAAGGGGTAGAACTAGATTTTGATGATACAATGGAACATATAAGATTGAGAGAGTGGTCATGGCTAGCTACTAAAGTGAACAACTTTTCATACTCTTTCTATGAATGGTACATGAATCCAGCTTACTGCATAAAATTGTTGATGTTGTGAACTACTGAGGGTGTTAATATACTATTTGTGTTATTATGGGAAGTTGATTCCCATTATAATTTCTTTTGTATTAATCCTATATATCTTCAATGTTCTTTTACTTGGGAAGGTTTTACACACATGAGATTTGAAATTTGTAAGCCCCACGTGCTCTATGTAATCAACGTATGTACTGTTGGTGCTGCTATTAATGAAATCCTTTTTTTGCTGACCCAAAAATAAAATAAAAATGACTAACAATGAAGCAATGTTCAACAATGATATTAATTATTTCAATGCCAAGTGATGGAGTTATAGCATTGGAAAATGACTTGTCTCTTCCAACCCATAAATACACAATTTATGTCATTTTATGGGACTCATGCGTATGCTTGCATTGCTTTCACCAAATCTTTATATTTTCTTATTTTGTGTGTGTTGTTAGTGTGATAGAGGTTCTTAATTCAGCTTCAATTGCATGCTTTGTGCTTCAATTTTACTTCCTTTTGCTTAATGTTATTGGTGCGATGGAAATTAACTAATGAAACCTAGCTTAGGTTTAATATGAAAAATAAATCTTAATATGAATTAAGATTTTAGACACATGATTTGTATATGTTCTAAGAATGGAGGTGTGTTGGTTGTGTATATTAATTCTTTAATAATCTTGAACTTACCGGTGAAGGTGATAAGTGCGAACAGCTAAAGAATTGGGATTCTTGTTTAGCCATCTAGGACATGTTGTCAAGGAATCGAAATGATAATCTTGAGTGTAATCGAGCAATGAATTGGTGTGTATGTTTGAAATTTGAGAGAGAAAGAATAGGAATTAAGAGTAAGGAGTCATGACTTACATTTGCTTGTGTATAGTTGAGTCTTTGTGTATCAATTTGGTGAGCTTTGACTCCAATTTAGCTAGGTAGATTTTAATTCCCTTATTATTCAGTAACCGTGACAACTCAATCTTCAATTTGATCGAATAATGTAAAAAATTAGTATATGGTACTCAATCAAGTCTATGTGTGATGATACTATGTACTCATCACTCTTATTACTTGTTTATCATACACTTGTGCGTCGAGTTAGTTATTGCATAATCATTTTGAATACTTTTTCATTCTCATCAAACCATTTATTACACCTACACAATAAACCTTTTGTAATCAACCTAGCACAATAAAACCTTAAGTAACATTCTCTATATTCACCTTAAATTGTAGCCAATAATACAAAAATATAGTGACAATTGTATATATGATGATATAATGCATGGTCTAATAGAAAAACTATATATAAAGATGGAGTAAAGTTAATACTCTTTGTCAATATTCTAAATCTATGTGACTTAGCTAAGGGCAAGCCTCTAGTTTTTAGTCAATACCAATTATTTAGTAAGATTTAAGATTATAGCCAAAATCATAGTTTTAAAAGTTGGATCGGCTAGACCAGCTGGTTTGACTGGTCCGAGTCTCTTTTTGGACAGGTCATGTCATTGACCCGGTCGTTTCAATAGTTGAACTGGTAAATTGGTTTGGTTGAACTTATTTAACCAACATTAATTTATTTTAAAAGGTACACCTAAGAATTAAACCAAGAACCTAAAAATTATTGAGATAATCAATTTTTCACCAAACTATCATGATTATTTATTAAACTTATAACACAATTAATGTGCATATTTATATTTTTTTTTTACTTACACTAATTCGTGTGATTCAACTACTTACTCACTAGTTTAACTCGTGATCCATCAACTCGATGCCTTGACCAGATCAACAACCGGGTCAATTTTTGAAATATTGATCAATATTATCATGAAAGTCCAAATAGAAGTCATAGGAAGAGGATGAGACAACAATTGAGAACTTGATGCAAAGTTCATTGCAACATAGCGATGCTAACAATATTAAGGGTCATCAACCAGACACTTTGTCATGTTTATCTTTTTTTTTTCATTTTGATTTTTTTATTGTATATTTGATAATTTATTTTATTAATTAATTTATATTTTTATTTTATCACTTTATGTGACATATGTATTAATATTGTATTCAAATACATTTTCAATATTAATAAAGTATATAAATAATTCATAATACTAAAATAAGAGCAATGCATTTTTTTTAAAAAAAATGTATTGCTTGGTGACTACAATTGTGTTAGCTAACATAAATTTATTTTTTAGAATTATTAATAAAAAATTCATATTTAAAGACCATCATGATGATTGAAAAAGATATCACTAGAATTTTTTTTATTAATTCAAATTACCGGTTATCAATATTGCAAATGAATTGTAAATTGTGAAAGCAATTTAATTTTAATCCTTTCAATTACAATATTACCAAATGATTTAGTAGGTAATTTGATTCTTCTAATAAGAGATGATCAAAATGTTAGCAACTCATAAATATTTATGTTCACATTATTCTCACTAACATTATATTTGGTTGTAAGAAAAGAAAGGAAATGAAACAATAAAAAAAAAAGTAAAGAAATAAAAAGAAGCCAAATAAAGTAGAAAGGCACCGAAGACTAAGGTTGTTTAGTTGAAGTAAAATAGAGTAGAAAATAAAAGAAGTATTTTAATTAAAGTTATTTGGTATTTAAGAAAAAAGAAGAAAAGAATTTAATATTAAATAAAATACTCTTATTATTATTAATTAATTTATTATTATTATTATTATTATTAAACTTAAGGAAGGAGGGGGGGGGGGTGGATTTTACAAATCATGGCCAACAATTGTCGATTTGATCGAGGATTTTAGGGTAACTAATTGGATAAATAGGTAAATAATTCAATTGTATGAACCAGTATTAAATAACATAATGTTTAATTAAATATGTCTATATATATTGTTTGTTTCATACATTTATTGAATAATTTAGTTGGTGTATGTGGTGTAAGTGTAGTGTTGTGATTGTCCAATTTACAAGTTTGAAGCCTTTTAGAGCTAGAGATTTTAACATTTTTTGCACTATAAATATTTAAATGTAGTATAAATATTCCAATCTGATTAATGGCTTGAATTGGTTGTGCTATCAATTTTCTACCAATCAATTTTTAAAACTATGCTTGCATGGAATGGTAGAAGTGTAGGGTTCATTATTTTTTTAAAACTGTCCATGCTAAATCAGCTCAACCAAACAACTTTTTGTTTTCCACTCTTTAATTTCCATGCATTTGACTTTCTTTACATGCTAATTAAGCTAAGCAATACTAGTATGTAAGTGTAACTTATTATTTATTCAATTGCCAAACTAGTTAGCAACTAGATAATTTGCCACCATTGTTATCTAGTAGTCAATTCAATCACTAACATGTTTAACAATCAAATTTTATCATATAACGATAAAAAACTTTAGTTACTAAACATGTGTTAACTGTATTTGATAAAATCGACTTGAAGATAAAACAACTAAAATTTAAATTTTTGATAAAAGTATATTTTCTATTAGATTTTATAAAATAAAAAGAACCTTATATATTAAAAATAATACCACATTTGCTCACAAAAGCCCTCAAAAATAGTTCTCACATATTGAAAAAGTTTTTCTTAAAATTTGTTTTAGGCTTTATTGATTATGGGTCGGCCCTGTGTTCGATAGGTGTGAGTTAATTTATTGAAGACGGAATTTGTTACCATAGTTATTCAGTAGTCAATTCAATCACTAACATGTTTAGCAATCAAATTTTAACATACAACGATAGAAAACTTTAGTTATTAAGCGTGTGTTCGGTTGGTGCAAGCTATGTTACCTTACATTTGTAGTTTGGTCGGAGTGATTTTAGAAAGAATTAAGTTACTTCTTGTGGGCCTAGAATGTTAAATTTCCTATTTCATCTCTATCAAACAACTCTACAAATATTATTTTTACTCTAATTTATACATATTTCTCTTAAATCAAACAATAAAAAAATCATTTTATTTTTATTCTATTTCTTCTTTTTAAAATTATATTTCTTTTATTTTCATCCACTATATATTTATCTCCTCTAAATCAATAACAACCATTGACAAAACTAATAAAAAGAAAGCTTTAAATATTATAAGAATCACAAACAAACAAAAATGTGAAAACATGAAATTAAAAAGTGTTTAAGCCTAAAAGTATCATCTACTCGACGCTCCATTGATGAAAATTAAAATAAAAGTATATAGAAGTTAGTAGTATATCTTTACATGTTCTGCATGATGATAAAAAATAAACAAAGAGAAGTGATATCATTTCGTTTACAACAAGAATATTGCACATTATGGTATCATGTTATTAAAAGACAGGACATGATCGAAATTCAATTCAAGTTACAGAAAAAAGTTGTAATTATGTTACAGATATGAATCCAATAAATGACAGAGTTGTGGGAATCACACAGTGGTACAAAGCACCTGGTATTGGCAAGTGTACCTACACATCAACGTAGGATAATATTTGCTTCATAACAAATTAAGAAAGAGAGAGAGAGGTGCGTGGTCATATCGTCATATCTCTCCATTCTTTAATTCCTTAACCATTTCAGTTCCCAATAACAGAGCAGGCTTGGTTTCTGGTCTTGGTAAGGGCTTGGAAGTGAGTGCTGTAAAGATCAAAAGCCAGGTACACAAAGAAAAATTGTCTATTTCTCCAAATTTAAATAAAAAATGGAAACGAAAACAGATATAGAGGACACATTAATTAGAAATTTCCTTTCAAAAAATAACACCCGAGAGTGAATATATGCAATTAAAAAGAGAAGAGGAAGAAAAAAAAAAAAGAGATGTAAAAATGGGAAAGAAGAAAAATGAGGCGTTTACAAAAACGAAATTTTATGATTTATACTTTACCTACGCTTTGTTTTGTGGAGTAGAAACAGGGTGAAGAAGAAAGATATTTATCTTTTTTCTATATTTTTTTCTTGAAAATAAGATATTCCCACAGGCGTATAAATTATTAAAATAGATTTTTATTTCTTCTAACAAAAATTTCTGCATTTATATAATCAGAAAATTAAATCTCATATTTAAAAATTCAATCATCTACCAACTGTTTTCTATTTTTCTTATAATAAAAAAATTTATATTTATTATACGTTTAATTATTTCTATTCGCATTTCTTATTTTTATTCAGTTTATTTCTCACTTATTTTCTCCCTTTCTACAAATGTACCCTTAATGAAATGTAGTATATATATGTGTACAAGGAAGAAAGCTAAAGAGATAAAAGAAATAATAAATAAATTGATGGTGTGATGAAAAAGACTGAGAATATATGTAGGGATATAAGATAAATTTAACAAATAAGTGTGAAAAAATAAAAAATTATATAAATTTAGATATGAAAAATTAAGTTGAATTTCTTATTGCACACATAACTCAACGTTTAATGTGTTTATTTTTTTGTTTAAAAAAAACTATCTATATGTTTGATCGAGGTAATTTCTTATAAAATACTTTTTTTTCAAAAAAGATGACGTCAGTTTTCCAATGTTTATCATATTATTTATTGTATCTTTCAAACAATAAGACCACACATATTTTAATAAACATTTTGATTTTGTTCCCAAATTTTTTTTAAAAAAAAGTAATAATTTGTTAGAAAGATAGTGTTCTCAGCTCAGTGTACTTAATTCCTTACACTGTGACCGTTTTATGCTTCAAGGATCCGCTTTTCTCGCTTCTTCACTTGCAGATCCCACAAAGTTTTTCCTACTTTTTCTTACTCTCTCTCTCTCTCTGTGGCCACTGTGCTTATTGTGTCATTTTCATTCTGATTTCACCACTTATTTGACAACCCTTTTTCCATATCATTTTTCTTGTTTGTAAAGTTGAGCAAAGGCATAGGCTTGCCAATTATGGGCAAGGAGTGGTATTTTGCTGGAAGATCATCTAAGAGAGGTGTAGTAG
The DNA here is from genome assembly GCF_004193775.1 of Glycine soja. Lineage (NCBI taxonomy): Eukaryota > Viridiplantae > Streptophyta > Magnoliopsida > Fabales > Fabaceae > Glycine > Glycine soja. The sequence goes on from NC_041010.1 coordinate 35,237,954, forward strand.
GAGTAGGAGGTGAAGCTGAGGCTGAAACACAAGCCCCTTCTGGTTGCATGTGTGCTGTTTTTCAGTTCTTTGATTTCCATCCTTTTCACTTTCCCAACATAAACCAACACCACCAACAAGAACAGACCTCTTTCAAGCCACCCTCATGCACTTCAGAAGACCACACCACAGTCCCAAAAGGTATTATTATTATTGGAATACTAGTTATTATTAGCCTTTTTTTGTTTTCCTTTTTTCTCATATGGTATTTTTTGTGTAATTCAGGCGCTGAAGCACCTAGGAACAGCTTGGAGTCAGAGGATGGTGATGGTACAGTTTCATCTCTCTCATCAAAAGAAGAAGATTTTAAAATTCCTGTAAGTTTGCATTAGCCTGCCAAGGCTTGCTTTTTCACCAATTTTTTTCTTGTGAGTTTCACAAGTTTATTAGTTTATTTTGAAAAGTGAGTAATGATAGCACGATGGTGATTATTTTGACCACTTATTTTGAAAACCCAGAAGAATATTGTACAAATTAAGACAAGTGGAGGCACAAGAGCAAGTGGTGGAAATTTGAATGACTTGTCCTCAGAACTCACCGGCTCTCCAGGGACAAAGACACCAACTTTGGTGGCCAGGTTAATGGGTTTGGATCTTCTTCCAGGGGCAAACTCACCATCTTTTTCTTCATGTCTTTCAACTCCAAACACACAAGGCAATGTGTCACATCTTCACCACCACCTGAGACACAAGCAACATGTCCAAACCAAACACAGAAACAGCATAGACAGTAGTGACATAGCCTCCACAAGATCTTTGCCTGAGACACCAAGAATCTCCTCAGCAAGAAGATCAGATGTTGATCATCACCACAGACTCTCACTCCAAATCAACAAGGAAAACATGAACCTTGGTGAGGATTTGGAGCTCCCTAGGCTCTCATTTTCCAAAAGGAAGAGTGATGAGAACAATGGCAGGAGTCCAAGCTACTATGCCAGACAAATTGTCAAACAGGTTAAGGAAAGTGTGAGCAGAAAAGTTGGTCAAGACATCACCAACACTAGTCTCAAAACCAGAGAAGAAAATGTAGGCCAATTCAGAAGCAAAAAATCTCCCAAAACATCATCACTGAAAGCAATTGATGAAACTGAAACCAACCCTGATAAACAATCAAACCAATCTCCCTATTTCCCAAGGCTTAGATTCATTGACAAACACAAACCAAACACAACAACAACATCAACACCATCATCACTCACAACGAAAGACCAAAACATGCTGAAACTGCCACCACCTCCTCCAGTTAACACTCAACCACATCTTCCAAGAGTTTTAACAAAACCAAAGGCTCAAACATTGGTGCCAGAGCAGCAAGAGTTTCACCAGAACAACAAATCTGTTCCAAAATGCAAAAAGGCTACAAATGAAAAGTTCAACTCAAGGCTCATCAAAAGGCCTCCACAGACATCAGACATCATCAGAAACAAGCAAGAAGAACCATTCATCATTCTTCGTCCCACATCGCCTACTGGAGCCAGTGACATCAAAAACACCAAAAGCAAGAAAAATCATCATCCATTGTCAAGCAATATTCTCCTCAACAACATCAACAATGTACCAAATCTTCTACCTGTCAAGACAGACCCTTCTCCTCCAGCAACCAAAATTCCTTCCAAACAGGTACCTCATTATTGAATTTTCAATTATTTGTTTAGCTTTTTTTGTCAAAAAAATATTTGTATTTCGAAAGTCAGTTTTAAATTTTTATTATTATATGTGTTTAAGTTTTTGAAAGAAAAAAAATAATCTTAAAAAAAACAGATTTCTTATTATTTTGTAAAGTTGTTTTGAATATTTTCTGAAGAAATTTAAATTTATACTTATTTTATAAAATTATTTTCATTATTTTTTATAGTATTTATAATTACCTTTTAAAAGTAAAAAAAATTACTCTTTATAAAAAAAATTTGTTACATAAATACTCCTAACAAAAAAAAACTTGATTTTACATAAAATATTTAAAATATAAATTGCTTTCTTTTAAAATTTAAACAAACAGAATCCTTTAGTTTGAATCTCATTGTTGGTGATTGTACCCGAAAAAAAGTTAAACAAAAGCAGAACGGAGTCAAAACATGTTAATTTTTCTAAAAAAAATTTATACCTTTATATTTAAATTTTAAATATCTTCAATTGTTAAATTTTTCCATTTACTAGTATATTTTTTTCTTCTGTATTTTTAATTTTTTATTTAAGTTATTTAAAAATATATTTTGTTAGATTTTGATTTTTATATACATTATCAGTTTAAAGTTTCTATAAAAGTTAATATTTAATTACCTGCCAATCTATAACAGGAGGAATATGCTGTAGTTTTATTTTATTTTTTACAATGTTATTATAATATTGAAGAAAATGTTTGATGGATACTTAAAAAGATATTCAATGCCCAGAGAGAAAGAGAGAAAAATAGGAAAAAGTATAGTTACATAAACTTTATGATATGATAAAAAAAAAAAAGAAATATAGAAGAAATGCTTAAAATAAATGATGATTTATGTATAATTATTCTTATATTTAAATTAGATTCTTTGATTTTCTATTTTTGAATCACCAAAATGATTAAAAAAGTATATCCGAAACAGTCACAGGTCTGTGATACTTGTCATCAAGAGTCCAAAAGCAGTTCACAGTTATCTAGTTGTGCGCGCCAGAGGTACAAACAAGAAGGAACAACAACCACACTACTCGCTACCCGAGATAGATCAGAGAACAAGCCTAACAACGGTGCTTTCTCCTTCTCCTCCACCACCGTCGTCCAACCTCACACCCCACAAGAGCTTCAGTACATCACAGCAATCCTAGCCCGTACCACTGCCCTAAAGTCACAGGGTATCCCCACAACACTGTCCTTAAACCAAGGGTGGTTCTCTCCGACCAACCCACTCGACCCATCAATCTTCCACCACCTCGAACACCCAGAAAGCGACAAAGATCGCAACTTTTCCCCAAAAGACCAACTGGGTCACCGTTGGAATCGGAGATTGCTGTTCGATTTGGTGGATGAGGTTCTGAGGGAGATTTTGGGGCCTCAAGAGGGAGAGAGAGAAAAGAAGAGACTTTGGTTTTTGAAGGGTGGTGTTTGTAACCAAAAAGGGAGCGTTGTAGGGTTGGTGGAGAGGGTGTGGGAGAGGGTCGAGGAGTTCCCGCGTGCCAAGTGTGAGGTGTTGGAAGACATTGATGAGTTGGTCGACATGCAGAGAGAGAAAGATGGTGAGAAAATGGAAGAAGAAGGGGAAGGGTTGGTGGCAGAGATTGAAGGGAACATATGGGACACGTTAGTGCATGAAACTGTTGTGGTTATGGATTGTTGGGGAAATGCTAAAAAACAAAAATTATTACTATATGATGATGATTCCAAAATACCATCACATGTTTGTAGTCTCAATCAATTTTAACATGATACATAATTGAGTTTTTGATTTATGAGAAAATATAAGTAATAAGAAGATTCAATTATGTATTGTATAAAAATCAATTGTGATTATGAATGTGGGACTGTGGGGGTGATTTTGAATTACTATTATACAATAAGTTTAAATTTCTTGTGGAAAGTGGGTCCATGTTTGTGCTTGAACTAAGTACGGCGTCGTTTAGTAAGGAAGGGTGTCACGTGACTTTGTTGTGAGGGGTCGGTGTGGCCCACGTGCATGGGGTTTGAAGTTTGAACCCTTCGATTGTAGGGTCACATGAAGAATTTGACCCCTCAACAATTGCTCTATTCATTGGTCATTAAAAGACAAGATTTGACAGAGGAATCCATGCCCCACTTTAGTTACCCATTTACCCATTCTCTCTATTCAATTCAAGTGAAGTACATAATAGTATATTATTTTCTTTGAATTTGTTTTGGTGTTTAATTGTGTTTGTAATGAGTTAGGAACCCGGGATAGTTGCAAAAGAGTTTTTTTTATTTTTTTATTTGAGACTCCCACCAAAATAAATTTAGGACGATTGTTGAGAGAGTATTTAGAGAAATTGATGGTTACGATTAAATATTTTGTGAGGCTTGTAAGATATTATTTCTATGTAAGTATTGTTATTGTTAAATATTTATAGTTTGATGTTATTTCATAAATTTGTTGAATTATATGTTATTCTCATAATTATTGCACGAGTGACTCGTATAAGCTGAATCAAATTACAATCTAAAATAAAAATAAAGAACCAATAAAATAATTTAATTAGCCAAAATTTATAAGTCAATATTGTACTACCAGCGCATACTCTGATGGACAAGTTTATTTCTTTGTGTTTGGTGCACAAAGAAAAATAACCGGGTATCACAAATATTTCGGGTCTTTTTAGTTTTTTAACTTCTAAATATTTTATTTAACTGAACAGATAATGATGATTATGTCATCAATGAATTTAAAAGACATTATTGTTTTTCATGAAAGTTAAATGAAGATTATATCAACAAGTGGTTAAGTTGTTTCTTTTATGTAAGGTCAAGTTTAAATTTTGTGGATGAAAAAAAATAATTTTCATAAGTGAGTCATAACTAATTGGTGATACTATGCACTAATGCCATTTTATATATATAAAAAAAAAAACATAGCATGCATATCTCCATCGTTTATGGCACAAGGCCGCCATTGTTCCTCTGCAGGTCCAGCACCACTGGTTTTGTTGTCATGGCTCCTTTCCAGATCTCGAACACCGTAGCTATTGAAAATGCATAGATCAGAGAAGAAGAAGTTGCAGCATATGCGTCAATGGTAGCCATCCACCATTAGAAAACGAAGTGAGTACCAAAGACTCTCCAAAATTAGTTTCCCACATAAAAACGGTGCCGACGACCGACCATTACATCCACCCCTTAATAGACAACCAATACTCCACAAATCATAATTCATTTAAATTAAAAAAAATCTTAATGAAAGGAAAATTTTATCAAACACAATTACATAAATAATAACAACGAAGGATCGATCACACAAGTAAAAATATCTTAAGACTATTAAAAAATATTTAACTGTTTTACACAAGATTCGAAGCAAAGAATCAAAACATTCAATATTTCTTAAATTTAACTATCTAAAAAAATTGGACCATCATATACAAATTTATTTACTTGATCACGGAAGTCTACACCTGTAATTCCATCACCTCATTTTGATGTAACATGTGCTAGAGACATTTAATATACAACAAACGTTTTGAATATCAACTACCTAATAAAAATCATGTTTCGAATATTTAATATTTACATTAATATATATAGCTGTGTTTATTTCTTCACTATTTTTTGAGATAATTTTGTTCAAAATATTAGTAAACACTAAAAATAAGTGTCTTTTCTTAATTTAAACCGTAATTTATCATGTTAGACTAATTAAATAGATTTTCAAATTCAAAACAATCATTTTCTTTCTAAAACTATATTCAAAATTAAGACTAATGCACGTAAATTTTAAAAAAAAAGTAATACAAAATATTTTTATATTCTGATTAAAATATATCCTTATTTGATACTTATTTTTTAAATTTTTTAGCATCTATTCGTATTTAATAGAGATGAGAAATGATAAGTAAAAAAAGAGATGATAAGAATCACACAATTATAATTGATTGAAATAATTATTAAATGAAGGTAAAAGTAGAAAACATTTATCACACCTTAATTCAGGGAGTTTTTTTTTGTTTCCAAAATAACTTGATTGATTATTTTTAGTTGGATTTTGTATCATAGTTGCACTTTTTTACTGGGCTTGAGTTTGAGAGTTGTCTAAGATATTCCGAGTTCATTTTCAATAAAACTAAATGTTTAAAATCTGAGCTTTTTGCCTTTTTTTTTTTCCAATTTTCTTTCTTTAAATCATCATATTAATTAAACAATATTTTGAAGGTGTCTTAAAATAGTTAGATATCGAGGTTTTTTTTGTTGAAGCCATATTTGCTGAAATAATGATTCATAATATATAAAGCATAGTTTTTTGTTTACATAAAATTTTAAGGAAAGAGAAACTTATTTGAAAGTCAAGAAGACATCTAAAATAACTCAAAAAACTTGTAATATGCAGGATTTACGTACCAAGAATATATAGGTAAATGTCAAAATCAAAAAAGTTTTTGGTTGGCACAATTTTTTTTCAACAGTGTACTGTTCGATGTTATCTAATTTACCGAACCCTCGTTGATTACAAGTGTTCTGTATACACACGATAACACACAGGACATAAATGCTTACATCGCTTTTTGAACACAAAGGATAGGATAGAAAGTAGAGAATATATCACATTTGGCTCTTACCTCATGGAAGTTTGAGATTGTAAGGTACGTAGAGCAACCCTACAGCTAAGGTTTTCTCTTTTAATTTTATAATAAGGTGATTATTTTGCATGGAGACATGAACTTTAATGCCACCTTTTTCTTTTCTTTTTCTTTTTGCACAAAAGAGTGTTGAAAATGAAACCCGAGACAACGACTTTTTTCACTTATTTTTCTGTGAAAACTCAACTAACGAAAAAAAATCACATGAATGTTCTCGTCCAAGTTTCAAACGTTCAAAAACTTCGATCCAAAAGCTTGAGTTATATATATATATATATATAACCAAGTTTGATGTTGCTATCTATTACTTTTTTTTATAGTGGATAAGTAAGTGAAAACTTTTTTATTGAGAAGTGTGATAGTTGATGTTACCAGTAATTTTTAATGATTTTATTTATTTATTAATTCCTTAGGGCACGGTTGGTAAAATCCAATCAAATGTAAGATGTATTAGAATTTAGGCTTTTGTTGAATAAATTTTCACCACATAGGAATTGATAATATAAATTTAACTAAAAAAATTATTGAAATAAGTTGAAAAGAAAACTTATTAGCTAGAATGATAATTAATTTTATAAGAATAATAAATACGTTTCATAAACTCATTCAAGAGTCCCTTTTGATGAGTATGTTTATAATAATATACATATTTTGTGCTGTGCAAGAAAAAAAAATACACATTTTGTATTATTGGATCTTGTTAACCAGTTTTTGTTTAAATTTATAATAAATTTTTTTATTAGGAAGTACAGTAACATTGCATTAGAAATGACAAGACATGTGCTGCCGTGCTGGTAATAATTTTTCCATGAAAAATTTCTATATAATACTGGTTAGCATTTTCTTTTTCTTATTCTTATTTTTTTTCTTTTGGTTTTGGATCAACATGTACTTTAACTGTCGACAAAATAGATATGTAAAGAGAATTTTCTTTCATATATAAATTCTTCTGTTTCATCAAATATTTTCATTAATTAACATCAATGATACATACTACTACTAATAAACATGGTATGGCAGCTGAAGGCAAACGTGTTAGTGATTACGACTTCTGAAAGAAAATGAGCGGCAAATTCAAACACCAATACAATAAAAAGCTTAAGTAGTTAATACAGTGACATGTGGATTTAACAATGTCTCAGCAAAAATAGCGGAAACAGGGAAAGAGAGATTGAGATAGCTGTCTCCATTCTAATGATGTTTAGCTGTTAAGGATATGGCTTGCTGCATGTGGGTCTTTCATATATACAAATTATAATTCATCCACATATTTTAATACTTTTTTATTCATACATGTACATATAGGGAAATAGGAGTGGAAAAAAAAAGTGTATGAAAATGAATGTTTATTTATTTTTACATATTATTTTAAAAAACAACATAAAAACAATGTAATGAATTGAATACGCTTACAGATCTGTTTGTTTCTGTGTTTCCTTCTTCAACTATATATAGGGTTTGTGATTTCTTGGGTGCTCTAATTATAAATTTATACCTATTTTTAGAATCTGAACTGAAGTTTGCTGAGATGATATGAATAAATCATTCTATAATAATGAGTTATTGATTGCGAAAAAGGCTCACTTTGGAAAAGCCGACACCCTTTAATTAACGTTAAAAGGACAAAATAGAGTGCAATGGCTCTAACTTTTTTGTTTAGTGTGAATTAATGCAATTAAGTTTATAAGTACTGCTCTCAAATGGGGGATCTTTCCATACTTTATAGGGTAAAACAAAATTGAAAAAGCTCAAAGGCAAATCTTGCTCCGAATTAATTTCAACCTAGTTAAAAGCTGTTCAAATATTTTCTCTGAAAAGATAAACGGATCAACTATCTATTAACGACCTTAAGCAGCCTTGAAAGAAAAACGACAAAAGATTAGAATAGTTTTAGTCCTTTTATGAGATTCAATCTCGAATTTGTCTAACAAATGATAAGTAAGGGCAATGACCAACCAGTGGATCATTGTGTTATATGCATAAATGAGTGGAAGTATAGAGTAACCAAAAAGAAATAATAAACCCTACCTTATATTTTTTTTATCAGTCCTACCTTATATAAAGAAAAGTAAAAAGTAAATGTAATAAATATTTTAAAGGAAAAAGAGAATAAAATATAAGAGGATTGAATGTAAAAGTTAAAATACTACTTGAAGTAACATCTCACAAAATACTACAAATGGAAGTCATTAAAATAAACTTATTTATCAAATATTATCAATATGGTTCCTTTAAAAAAATCAATATGCTCAAACAATTTTTTTTTGCTAATCATAAAAGCAATAAGCTAGTTTAAAATACTTGCTAAAATACTCTAAATATAAAAACTATTAATAAATAATCAATGTGAGTTGAAACAAATGATTAAGAATTTGATATAAATTCTCGAATTTTTTATGGGTGTGAGAGTGAGATCAAATTCTCCTTAAGGCCACTTTCCTCACTTAGTGTGCCAACAACATTTAGTATTTGAAGGTACTTCCTTATTTTACCATTTTTTTTATATATGTACCACTTTTTTTTGTGAATGACAAAAAAAGAGAGGCCTAAAAGCCTCTAGGGAAACGAACATGAGCTACGTTAGCTCTAAGGGCGTTAATACTACACTGAGGAGGAAAGTCAAAAACTTGAAAGGGAATTAAAGCCATTATAGCTTGCTTTGCCAATACATCCGCTACCTGATTTGCTTCACGAAAAATATGATTGCAACATTCCCTTGATATGCATGCACTGCATGATTGATAGTACAAAATAAAAAATTGATAAATATATATTTTTATCAATTATTAATTTAATTGAAAATTGATTTGGATAATTGATACGATAATATCTCACTGTAATTTTGAGATTGATGGAAATCATACTTACAAGGAGCCGTGTAAATTTAGTGTCGTTTTTAATAACTGCTAAATATTAAGTAAAGTATCTTGAATGTTGTAGGTGCAGCTTAATTATCTTCATCTATAAAAGTTGGTTAATTGATAAGGAATTAAGGATATACTCATATCATATAATAAGAAAGTGAGTTTAAGTTTCGTTATTAATATAAGAACTTCATTACACAAATTATAGACACCCCATCTTATCTAAATTTTTTATACACACACAAAAAAGGTGCTGCTTATCATCCGGGTCACTGAGGTACAATAGAGGGACAAGCTACCAGACGATCATAATTGCAAGAAACAGAGTTAAGTAGAAATGAGTAAATTCTTCTGAGAAACGCAATTCAATCAGCAATTTGATGATGAAAACGGCTTGCCCCCACCATCTGCCAGAATTGAAGAGACCCATTTTGAGTACAATCGTGTTTTCATCTTCTTCCTGGATTCCTCGAAAAATTCCAATGACATTTACTTTGAAAAATGTCCACAATTTCAGTTTCGAGACAAAATGGGACCAATCTGAATACTCCCCGCATATTCGCTATGCAAGAGAATAGCCATTTTAATGCTTGATGTAATAAGTAGGGTAGAAGTCTGAATTTTAGACCAAACTTTTAAGTTTGTCATCTAAACTTACTTTAATAGGTTTGTGTGGTCACACCTAGATAGATAGAAAGTGTGTTGAAAGTCCCACATTGTGGATAATCACGAGAAAAATAAAATATGTTAAAATCTCACATCGAATAAATATAGTATCGAGATAAATTATATAAATAGGGAATAATCCTGACCTTACAAAATAATTTACTTTTTAATTTTTTAATTATTCAAATTAGTTTTTAAAAGTACAAACATAGCCATTAAATTTATCTTTTTCATTTGGCTACTTCATTATACATTTATCTTTTGTTCTTATCAATCAAATATGATATGATATTTTATACCATTTTTCTTATTTTTTACCGTTATAATAGTTCTGACTTGATACATGTTATATATGCGAGTATATCAAATGAGAATAGTTCTCATTTAAGAATGCAAATTTTTTAAATTTGAGTCATTCAACTATACATGAATTATAAGATTAAAAGTTATTAAATAGTCACATAACAACTATAAAAATTCATATATATGTATTTTTTCTTTTAATCCTAACTATTCAAATGATAAAGTTTAAGATCTAAAAGTGTATTGTTTTCATTTTTCGTAAGGAGAACTTTTCTAATTTTATATATAGGCATACCTATTGAAAATGGTTTTTATGTAAGAATGAGAAAAATAAATATTAATTTACAAGGTTCAACTTAGTTAATAAATTTATTAAAAAAAACTTAATTAATAAATAGTTGAGTTCTTTAAGTATGTTGGGGATAATGGGATATCTTTGGTGGAAAAAATGAGCGAGAGGGAAGGTGAATAGCTGCAAGAATATCTCATAACTCTGCTTGAATGTCGCAATACTCCAAGAATTTTGAGAAAGGTGAACTAAATTCACTTTGGTTATTTCAAACAACTAAACCGCGAGCTGTTTTTTGGAGGGTATGATTGACTGCACCATTCGAATTATATTTAAACCATTGAATGATTGATAGAAGCTTTACCATGGGCTAAATGATTTATTTGTAACATTACTAGCCTTAGGTTGATTGACTTCTTAAGAAACCGATGTTCGCTAATCTTTTTTAAGTTTTACTTCTCTCATTTTTATCTTTATTGCACAAAAGAACAATCTAAACAAACAAACCCAAATACTTTAAAGTATGTCCACACAATGAATTCCCCTCATGCTTGGTTCAAGATTTCTATCAAAATCAAGTTTATTAGTGTTGGTTCAAGAAATGTGAGTGTGGACTTAAAAGGAAAATTTTGAAAATTTAGGAACCAAATACAATAACAAAATTTTAGAGGACTAAAACGAATATGGGTCAATATTTATTTGTGCACCAAAATCATATTTAACCATTTTTTATCGATTATATTCATAAGTAGAAATTTGGTACAACTTGAATGGGTGTGGTTAAATCACACGTAAAACCCAAATGTTGAAAGGAAATGAACGGATCGGATCCCCCCCTTGAAAAAATATAACTTTTTTTCAAGTTTTCTTCGGAAGCTTTTGAACCAAACACGCACTGCACCTTCTAGAGATGTCTGTGAAGCAAAGGCAGTTGTTTCGTTTAATCAGAAGATTATCATAACATTTGTCAAGAACGAGCGAAAAAAGAGGGCGCGGGTCAATCATCAGTTCAAAACAAAGAAATTAAAATTGAGGTTTCAGCTTGCATACTCAGTAAGTCAGAAGGACGAATCCACCTTGATGAATTTATCTGTTCTTCCATGAAAATATCCTATCCACAAGTTTGTACAAGCAGTCTAGCACAAATAAATCATCAGCTCAGTCATTCTGTGTCAACTGTCAACAAACTGTTACAGAAATTGAGGGGAATTGAAGCTGGAACAGTTTGTTATTACCTTGTGCAGACCCTAATGACTTCTCAGCCAAAAATGTATTTAGTGCAGTAACGTATTACCATAGTACTCTCAGGTTCTTCCATCTGCATTAAAGCTGGAACCATGTCAGGAGTTGAAGACCTAGTTTTGGGCACTGCACCAATCCCTTTTCCTCTTCGAAAGTTAACTTTCTTTTTGTTTCTTCCTTCTCCTTCACTAGGAGGCTGCAGTTTATGCTCATTGGTCACTGGAACTTTCTGACCATTATTTTGGTATGGAACATTCCCAGCCGTTCCTCCATTTGATTCCCTTGTGCTGGAAACAGTGGAGCCATCTTGGATTGCACTATCCTGAGAAGAACTTGATCTCCCATCCTAGCATAATTCACATGCAAGGTTTTAACATTCACCATAAAAATATGAATGATTCATGGGACAAGTACCACGTATAGGACAGAAACAAATGATGCAAGATTATCTACATGTGTAGTCATTAGTCAACAATAAGCTGGAAAGAAAAATATTTTTAGTGGAGAAGTCATGCAACCAGTTCACATTCTCTTGTATATGACAACCCATTTGATGATAAAATCACTACAAAAGTTTTCTGGCAGTGATAAACCGTTATAAAAAACTGTAATGTAAGGACTAAATGTCTAAAACTTATAGTTTTCTTGTATCGAGACTAAAACTTAAAATAAGGATAACTATAGTATAGGGACAAAGTGAATAATTTAAACTAGGTTAAAATATGTTTTTCATTTTTAAAAATATTGAAAAGTTTAAAATTCATTCCTGTAAAAATTTTGATATGTTTTTTGTCTTTATAAAATTGAAATTTATTATTTTTTTGCTTGAAATTAGACTTGGACGAATCCAAAAACCTAAGTGTCATTTTTTAAAATTTAAATTATAAAAAACAATTTTTGAAGGTTAAAAACCGCCAAATATTGTAGTAAAAAGAAATAAAATTGTAGTATTTTTTTTTTTTGCAAAATACCCATTTCTCCTGAACCCATAACAGTCACCTCCCTTTCTTCCGTCGTGCCATCACTTGCACCATCTCCTCCACCGCGTGCCACTACCTGCACCAGCCAAACACCACCATAAAATCTGGTGGCGTTGGGGTCGGCAGCAAAGAGGGTGGCTCATGTGGGTAGTGGTGTGCAGTAGAAGAGGTGGAATAGGTGGTGGCGAGACGCAGAGGAGATGAGTAGGGTGGTGGTTGGTTGCGCGTTCGGAGTTGCAGTGGTTGGTCGCGAATGGTGAGGGGGTGATTTTTGGGTGCAGGTTGGTGACAACTCACATGTCTAATTTTTAGTTGACACACATTAGACACTTAGGCTCGGATTCATCCAAGCCTAATTTCAGCCAAAAAAACAACACATTTCAATTTTATGAGGGTGAAAAATATACAGAAAATTTTGCAAGGACGCATTCTGAATTTTTCGATATTTATAGAGACGAAAAATATATTTTAACTTTTAAAATATTGTTAAATCAATTTTGTTGGATCTGTAATGACTTTGATGTACCTTCTATTTTAATGGTTTGAACAGTACCTTCTATTTTATATGTATTCATGATTTTGATCTTGGAGGTAGGTTTGATAAGACTGAGAATAGACATCCTCATAAGACAGATGCAGACCAGTAAGTATAAAGAAGGTACCTCAGGTCAACTACCAATGTAAAATTCCTTAGGCTATCAGTTACATAATGCCATAGCAGTTAAAAGCTATTGACCATATAGATCTGAGAATGAGGAGTGTCATAAGAATAACATACACTATGAAGACTAGTTGAACATCGATTCGGATTCATAGCTTCCAATCGTCTTTTTAATTCCTCTAGCCTAGACAACTGAGAGTTATTGCTCTCTTTGACCTATAAAAGAATGTTACCATCAAAACACAAGATGAAAATGCAGAATATTATGATTCTGTTTGGATAAATTTTTCCATAAACACTTATTGCAAAAGAAAATAAGGGAAAAAAATGAAACAAGCTTAGTCTATATGATAAAATCAGCTTCTGCATATGTTAAAATCAACTTTCTGAAGAAGCTAAATGAGAAAAGCTTCTCTAAAAGACTGGTTTTAACTTAAGCATAAGTTAATTTTACCTCATGGGAGAAGCTTATTTCATTTAACCTTCTATTTTCTTCTCCTATAAGTACTTAGAAGCTTATCCAAACGGGGCTTATATGTCATTAAGTCTTTGTTTAACAATCTATTTACCAGTTTGCTTAACTCTTCACATAACTTCTACTTTATGGCCTCTTCTTCTTGCACTGCTTTTGATGCTGATTCCCACACCTGCAACACATGCAGTCAACATATACTATAATGGAAAAGGTATTTAATGAAGCTTATCAATGCTTTTGATGATCAATTCTCAACTTTTCCATTAAATTTCCTAGGGCTTAAACCTCTTATCTAAATCATAAGTCATCCATGCTGATTTAAATTTGTAAAATTTATAATTTAAAAATAAGATACCAAGGAGATCAACCGAAAAAGTAAATAATAACTTTATCAAAAAAAAAGTAAAGAAGAACCAATTAATGCATATGCATATGTTGTTGAGACAAAGAATGGTTAAAAAATCTTTATTTTTAATATGCATTTGGTTCAACTTATTTTGAGTAAATAATCACACTTACTTTGGCTTCCTAAGAGAGTTTTTGAAAAGCAAGCTATTATTAAAAAAGTTGTTCCAAACATGTTATTGATCAAGAAAAGGGGAAAACTAGTTAGGTATAAGTAAAAATGTCTTTTGTTTACCATGTAAACTCTCATTTTATCCATAAATCTGTTAATATCTGTTGTTTTAGTCCTTGACCTTGACTTTGCAAAATGGCATTCACTATAGTCTTTTTTTATGCAAAAATAACAGAGGAATATGAAGTGAAAAAAAGACTAAAATGAATGACTTTGTGAAGTCAAGAACTGAAGTGAGAATTTTGTTATGACAAGGACTAAAGTGATACACTCATAGAATTTTAGAGACTAGAATGAGGGTTTATTCTTTATTTACCATTAACAAATGCATTTAGAAACAAGAACAAGTGCACACACTTGTTGAGGTTACATGTTAAAAAACTCAAGTTATTTCCAATTTATGTGATTAAATGAGTTTTCGAGTAAAAATTCATCCAACCCATTTTTCTAATCCCTGATTCTTATTCAGAATGATGAATGCACTGCTGAGGCAACAATTCTGCATTTCTATTAGTCATACTAACTTAAAAGTAAAATAACATTTAAGAAAATCATCCAAGCTATTTACAAGCAGCACAATACTCTGTTAACATTTCTTTGTCCAGCCTCTTTGTTGATCTCATTGTAACCTCAAGAACTAATGTCACGCAGCAAAACGGGAGTTACACAGACATACCATACTACAAGTCACCTATACCTCAAAAATATAGATATCATTAAAGCAGCAGGAAAAAAAGTTTAACATTAGCACATTGAAGTAACATACCTTCCGTGCCTGTTCTTCATTTATCTTTGTCATACGAATTTTCTCGGTTGATGCCTCTATCTTCTCTCTCATATGTTCCAGCGCTTAAAGTAAGCATGGCATATAAAAATGAAGCAAAGTCATTTCACATTTCACTAATTACAACTAGGAGCAGCTCTTAATTTATGCAATGACATGTGAAAACCTGCTTTCTTTGGTCCAGATGTAAGCTTCATCTCCAATCCAAGATTTGCAAGCTCACGCTCCAAATCATGAATTTTAGTATAGTTTTCTTGAATGTACCTAAAAATATTTTAAAAAATGAAGGAAAAAAAGAAGAAGAAGATATTCAGTGATACAAAACAAAGGCCTCTTTAAACACAGAATATAGTTCATTTTCCCTTTTTCAAATACTACATCTGCTTAATGTCTTAGGTCATGTTTGGTTTCCGTCCAACTTGCTGTGCATGAATTCTGTGACCAAATACAATGGTCCACGCAAACTGAACACAAAAGGAAGGGTGAAGATGTTTTTGTAAACTTCAAAACGACGGGTTTGAACCCATTTTTTCTGAATCGGATCCACCAACAAGCCCTCTCTTCCACCACCAACACAACCTCAATATTTTCTTTCTTTCTTTCTTAATTTTCTTTCTAAATTTCTAATTCCTATTTTTTATCCCAAAAGTATATTTACTTATTATTGATTTTTCTAAACATAACATGTTTATTATTTATTAATATGAAAAAGTTTAATAACTTTATGCTTAATTGTCTTGAAAAAAATATGTATTCCTATTTGTAAAAATGAGAAACCTTTATTCTCATTAATTTATAAATTAGCATTTTCAATAATATATTATTCTTCAAATATATTTTTATTCTTTTCTTATTAAATATAGAAAAAAATTATTTTCACTTCTAGTAATATACCAAAAGTTACTTTATTTTTTTAACATATACAATTTTTTCTATTTTTGGATTATTTTTCAAATATTTCTTTTATCTTTTTTTTTTGAAGGATTTCTATTATCGTTTTCCTTCTAGTTACACGAATATAGATGCATACAATTCTTAAATTTCAGTATGCAAAATTTTATTACTTCTTGCCTTTAAAGTGCTATGTATAATACTGGATTTCCTCTTGTCAATATAGACTTAAAGTTACACTGTTAAAATATTAAGTCAAGATCCTGATGAGGTTTTAATCTATATGTTCATTGAATGTTTTCAAAAATAAATGTTAGTAACATTTTTTTAAGCCTCTCTTTGCCATAGACTCTTTTATTGAGTGAAATTCATGTGAGTTTCACTATATATGTAAGTTTCATTCACTATTATTATATGAGAAACTTGAGAGCAAAAGAAAACTTGTGAGCTCAGCTGTTACACATCCCAAAACTTGAGAGCAAAGGAAAACTTGAATTTATATAAGAAAATTACATAGCCAAAAATTTTAATTAAAAAAGGAAAAAAGAATACAGCATCACCTAAGCTATAGCTTAACAACAAATTATAACAAAAATCTGTCAATACTTTTAAATTACAGCTGCTTCTAGTAAGAATTGCAAGATAGCTTCCTTTGTAGGTAGTGCAGGAATTGCACCTCTCTGAGTTACAGTGAGGGCACCACATACATTGGCAAAATATAAAGCCTTTCGAAGACGTTTCTCATCCTGCCAACCAAAAATAAATGCATAAATTCCTATGCAAGAATGATGATAAAAGTATACATATATATAAGTGTGTGTATATAGTTAATTGACTGATCATATTGTTCCAATTCAAGAAACATGGTCTAAAAACAAAAACTATAATATTTTGCAAGGACAAAGAACTAAAATTGCTATATTTGCAGAGATATAAAATATGTTGATAATAGCAAGGACCAAAACCTGTGTGACAAACATTGCAGAGATAAAAAAAAAAGTCAAAATTAGAGACTAAAACATTTGTAGGGACCTTGAACATATTAAATATTTAAACTTTTTTTTTTTTCAAATCTTGCACGGTGCACCTAAACACTATGCCACTTAATTATGAATAAACATCTGGTTTAACGTAAGTAAATCTTCCACCATTGTAAGACTTCTATTTCTATCTAGCACACTTCACCTAAAGAGTATGGCACTAAATAATAAACAAACGTGTGGTTTAAGGACTTCCACCAGAATTCATGTTGCAGCATAAAACATTCTTGAACTGAAGTAATAGAAATCCTGAATAGCAATTAGCAGGAAATAATAATCCAATTCCATTTGCAACTGCTGATTCTCAATAAATAAATGTGATAAAAGTATCTCCAACTTCAGCTTCTTTATTCCTTAGTTATTTCCTTCATCAATTGATTCCAAAAGTAAAAGGATAAAGGACTCTGTCCTAGAACACTTTAGGAAATAAATGGACAACTGGACTGCACAATTATATAGCTTACAAAGTCAACATAAACGGAAATTAAGCCCACAAAGAGCAATATCAGAACATTGCTCCATAAATTTTTATTGTACTGTATGAGATACAGATGGAGCCAGGACAATTTAATCTAAAACCAGAACAAGTCAAAATTAAAAAATACCTGAAAAATAGTTTGGTCAGAAGCTATGCAGTGTAAAATCCCACTAACAAATGCATCGCCAGCTCCAGTTGTGTCTACAGGTTTAACTTTAACACCTGAAACCCTGCCTTTAAATGCCTGCATAGAAATTTTGGCAATCACAATTAGCGTAACAATGATTCACAAGGCACAAAAAAGAAGACATGGGTAAGTCCTAAAAAGAAAACTTCATATTAGTTTTCACTAGCTACTTGTAGTCATTAAGTGTATTGGTATTCATACTCACAAGTCACAACAATTAATTCAGCCCATAACTTATTAGTGTAAGGGACATATGATATTTGTTCATAACTGTACGTACATACAAGCACAGTAGCACACACACACCCACAAAACAAACCAAAGACGAAAAGAGAAATTGTGATTCCAATGAGATGGGTGACATCATAGTCAAATGGTTATGGTAAGCATACCTTGGTGTAATATCTGCAACCCTGTGAACCTTCAGTAACGATTAAAAGCTTGAGATTTGGGTGAAAAAGTTTCTTCAAAACTACATTATCATCATAGGGATCATCACCACCAGTCAAAAATGTAATCTCATCCTCACTTATCTGTACATACATAGGAAGATACCATGTCAGCACTATTAAGGAAAATAGAAAGGAATAACAGGATTCTTATTTTCAAAATTAAACAATATAGTAGAGTAAATTTAAATGGATTAGTCTAGTAGTATTAGAAGATCATTAAGAATATCTTGGTCACATATGTTATACCTTTATGACATCAGCTTGATCCCATATATCCATTATGCCTTTCCGAGCGGCGTCTGCAGAAGGCCATAGAGCCAATCTCAAATTTGGATCATATGATAGAATGCAACCAGAGTTTTTGGCAATGCTCATAGCAGCAAGGTGAGCTGACTTGCATGGCTCATCAATCAAGCTGATGGAGCCATAATGGAATATTCTAGCCTGAAAATAATATGAATATCCTGACTTAGACCAAAGATCTTGGGGGAGACATTTCATAAAATACAAACAGATATTCAAAACACCTTCTTTAGGAGATCTTTATCAAGTTCTGACTCTTGAAGGAGCATATCAGCGCTTGGATTGCGGAAAAACAAGAACTCACGTTCGCCATCCGCTCTAAGTGTAACAAAAGCTAATGCAGTTCTTGCATTAGAGTCAAACCGCATGCCAGAAGTCTCAACATTGTTCTGCTTTAAAATGTCAGCCAACATGTACCCAAATTCATCTGCTCCAACCTAATAAACAGATGACAATGACTTAAGATGTGATTTTCTATACTAGTAGTTCAAGCAAGCATTTTCTTTCCTCCTTTTTTTTCCTTCCAAGAACAGGTGTACAGGAAGAAGGTTTTTCATAACTATTTAGTTTCAAACATAGCATATTACAAATATGTATAAATATTCAGATTTGGCCAAATCATCCAGGACTATGTGCAGATAGATAGTAACAAGAAAGTGAAGAAATCATATAAGCAACAAGACCAATGAACATTGATTGAAAACTACACCTTGCCTATGAAAGCAGATGAACTTCCTAGTCTAGAGATACCAACAGCCACATTGGCAGGAGCACCACCAGGAGCTTTCTTGAAAGCGGGTGCTTCAGCCAGTGACACTCCTCCCACCATTGGAACAAAGTCTATTAACATTTCCCCGAAGCAAACAACCACTGAACTTGTTTCCTTGCAATCTTCTTTTGTGAGATCATTGGATTGACCTGCACGCAAGCAGTATCTTCAGACCAACATGAGCCATGGTTTGTCATAACTTTTCATTAGTAACAAAGTGATTTCAGACTTAAGAGAAAAAAAGTAAAAAAATTGAACACTTCAAGAACTAGAATAATCAACTCAGATGTGTTCTGCTATGTCATGTGCCCTTCCACTCCCATTACCAAAATTCACAAAGACTCAGAACAGATTGTATTTTGAATTTGAATACCACTTGTAAACAGATAGCAAACATGACTTTCAATTCTATTATTAATTCAAATTATGTACTTTCAAAGTACCCATTTAATCTCCCAATATATGCCCTGGACTGAATCACACAGATCCCATGCATACATGACATAAGAAATCTCTTCACCCCAAGGTTTTAAAAAGCGGTCTGTGACCGTGCTTTTCAGCCGCAAAGTTAAGGTCATTGGGCTCTCTGTGACAGCATCGTGACTGCAATTGCAGCCGCATCAGTTGCATTTTTCTACAATTGCCATTTTCTGCAATATCAAGGATTGTGGCAAAAACTACGGCTCTTCGCAACAGCATAGTGACCACAATTCCAGCTGCATTAGCCGCATCTATCTAGAATTTTCCGCAATACCAAGTAACACGATGAAACTGTGACGAGAATCGAAATTTAAAACCTTGCTTCATCCCAAATACAATAAACTGCAGCATAGAACCCCCCATACAAATGCTAACATCAGCAGTGATTACCAGAAAGACCACATCATCATGATTTCGTACCTCTGCATGGAAATCACACCCCAGAGGGGTCATTTCTCATTCACAAAACATGCACAATTGCACACACATTGACAAAAGATAAACAGTCCAATCAGCAGAACAAAACATTCACACCGACACACTCAACAAAGATCTCTCTATTTTGATTCAGTCCAACAAATCTCAAAAAGAGCAAAACCCACCATCCATAAAACCTCAAAAAATCAATCTTTATCTTAAAATTCTAGCTCCAACCCATATAAATAAACAAATAAATAATAACAATAATAATCATAATAGTTACAATTCAAGAACATAAAAAACAAAAAATGTGGGCAAGGGAAGAGAGAGAGAGAGAGAGAGAAGAAAGGTGACAAAACCTGATGATGAGGTGGGGTGAGCCATTTATGAATGATGATGTAATGAAGGTGTGAGATTTTGGTAGCAAGAAGAAAACAGAGGCTATTAAGTATTAACTAATAACTATGTTGTTGTGCTACAAAGAGAGAGGGAAAAAAAACACGAAAGCAGTGAGAAAAGTAGATGAGAAGAAGGAGAGAAATTGGTTGGTGTTTATAACAAGTGATATGGGTTCAAAAAGGAAGTCAATTCAACAACAATCAACGCCCATAGGACCCAGATTTTCACTTTCTCCAATATTTGTTCTCCAACCAGTTGCCAGAACAAAACTTTTCATCATCATCATAGTGTTTTCAACTTTTTTTTTCCCCTTCTTTTCCCGCAAATGTTATACCAGGGGCATGACGTTTTGATACAATTCATGTAGACAATTTATAGAATAGAATTGATAAATTGTGAATTTTTCTTTTGTACCATAATAATAATAATATTAATACGAAGTTGAATTCGAATTTTAGACCTCAGGTAGGTTTTAAGTTGTCGTAAAAAATGGTTTAAGTGGAAAATTATAAATGATCCCTTTTTCTGAAATTATTTATACAATTTGTATGTAAACATTAAAATTTGTACATATATCAGTATTATATGCCCGCTGCTGCAAGAAATTCAATAAATATAACGCTATAGCATATATAGGGGAGAATTCAGAAGAAAAAAATAAACAAAAAAGCGCACATATAGGGGAGTTATATAGCAAGAAAACTTTTTTTTATTAATAATAAAACAAATGTTAATTATTAGATCTTATTATTAATATTTAATATTAAAATATATATAAGTTATTGAGAATTTTAAAACATCTGGACATATAATATTGAAATTTGATTGTCTATTTATAATTATATAACTCAATTTTATTTTTCTTACTTTCGTATCAAAATATATAGTTCTTTCCATCTATATATGTACGGCTTACAAAGAAAGACTTGAATATAATATTTTAAAATAATATATAAACTGTTTTCCGCAAAATATTATTTTTACAAGTCTTACAAAGTATTGGGTTGTAAGAATTTCATTGGAGAGACATACATTACAAAAGTTGTGTCATTTATAGAATAATTTATTCGACAATTTATATAGCAATATTTTTATTATTTTTTGTCATCACCTATCCTATTTTTCTCTGGCTCTCTCTAATCATTGTAAATTTTATTCATTGAGAAATTGAAGGACTACAAATGATAACATTTATTTATTTTTTATGAGGTTACATTTCGTGCCGTTGTCTCTTTCAGAAAAAGCATAAATGTATATATGTTTGACAAATAGTAGGAAGCTCGTGATATAAAGTGGAGCGGTGGAAAATTATCAATTGACACTCTCTCTCTCTCACTTTTTTTTTTTTCTTTTCAAAATTATAGATAGCATCAAATTAATATCATTATTGTAACTTTATCAAAATATATTAACTCAAATACTAACTTTTTTTTTATCAAAATATAGAATCTTTTTTATCGAAGTTTATTTTTAGAGAAACTTTTTTAAAAATATCTCTCAATTGGTTTATGGTTTTTATCTTAATTTAATAGATTTTCATGATATCCAAACAATAAATGCATTCAAAATTGTTATCAATAAATCATTTATTAAAGTTTTCGTAATAATCAAACAAAACAAATTTTTTTGCTCAGCTATAATCAAACAAAATATGTATCAAACCTACTAGAGTTTAGGTGATATGCAAGAAATATAAAGTTCTGATTATTCTCTCAATGTCGTTGTTATAACAAAAATACATCTAAAATAATTATTATCAATAACTTATTTTGTTATTTATAATTTTAAATTTAATATATTTTTACGATAATCAAATAAAAAAATTTTCCAAAAATAATTATAATATATACTACTAGGGCCTAGATATTGAAAAACATGCACTTCTTAATCCTTAATGAACATTTTTTTTTGAAAGAAAATCCTTAATTAACATATATGACCAATAAGTAAAATTAAATCTGATAAAATAATTTAAAGCGCTGATATAGTAAAAAAATACATTGTTATTAAATTATCGATTGTGATATATAATAAATTTATTAACTTTTATTATAATTATTTTAAAAATCATACTCATCATAAATTTTTATTAGTTTATAGTATAAATTTTTATCTTAACATGAAAATTTAAATCATTAATTTTAATTAAAATATAGGATAGAATTAAAAAAAATGAATCCTAAAAGTTGGCCATACAGCCACCGTCAAAGTTAAGAACCTAGGATTATTCATTTCCGCACATAGATTCATGCATATTAGTAGATTCCAAGAATTAAAATAATTGGATGTGGACTCCACTCACATGCACAAAATAATTTAAGCGTCTACTGTATATACACACACTAGAGTGTATGATCTGTGGTAAATATTATTTATGAATGAATATTTTTATAAAATATTTTAAACATATAACCATTTTTTTAATTTTATATTAAAAATTATTTATAATTAAGTTTTTATTTATTTTAATTATGAATTAAAAGTATAATTCGTTTAATTATTATTTATTGTGAAGAGAAACTCATGCCAACTTATACTAAAAGAATGCTCATTTCATTTATGTTCTCTTTGCTTACAAATTTTTCATTCATAATTATTATCTTGCTCATCAACTATATGTATTTTAAAATACTTGAAAATATACTCTCTTGTTTTTACTAAAATATGATATTAAAATTATTTATTCTTTTTGGTACTTAAAATAATTAATTAATAAATTACATATCAGAATTAACAAATTGTCATATCACTACTAATTAGATTTTAATTATTTTAAACTTAATAGTCTTTGTTATATGAAAATTAAATCAAGCTTAATTTAGACCGTGTAACTTGTTGTATACTACATTTCTCTTGTTTTTAAATTCTTTAATTTTTTATTTAAATAAAATATTTTAATTTGCTACTTACTATCAATCAAAATACAAATTAATATATTAAGATTTTTTAATTAACTATTCTGTCAAATATCTTTCATTTTTAAATTATTTTAGTTAACACATTTTTTAGATAAATTTTGTTAACACACAATCATAGTCAAAACTACAATAAATGAAAATATCTAGTAATTATTATAATTATTTTAATTATGTGTTAACTAATATAATTATCACGCAATCAATTCAATTTATACGTTTTTAGTGCGGCCAGTTTTCTTCTTTTTTTTTTTTTTGTTACAAGGCAATCAATTTAAAATGCATATATTTTTAGATCCAATCTCATTTCAATAAATGAGTTTAAAGAATATTATTATCATTCAATGAACTTAAATATGACAATATATAACTTTTTAAAATTCATTTGTCATTATTTTATGATAGGAATTAAATTAAATTTTAGTAATAATAATTTTTTGGGTACAAATTCTAATCATATTAATTTATACGTAATATATAAATTTCATAGAAAATAAAAAATATTAAAATGTGTTATACACTTCAATAAAAATCCTTGCTGGGAAAAATTTATATTATATGATATCCAATTATTTAATGTATTATAATTATTTTTTGGGTACAAATTCTAAGCAAATTAAAAAAGCCTTGCTTGTTGAAATTTTCTGTTTTGCACTTCAATAAAAAAAAAAAGTCGTCCTCAGCAGTATCATACAAAAGTATAATTTTCATTAAAAAAAAAAAGCCTAAAAATGCTATTAATAAAGTACAAAAATGAGATTATTTTGATATCATAAAAATAATTAATATTTGAATATTATTTTTAAATGCTTAAAATCAACCATAAAAAAATATCATCAAAATTACTACATCTAATTATACTAATTCCAACCTTTAAAAAAAATTCCAAGCTCCGCCACAGCCTGCCTACCGCTTTTCCTAATTCCACCAAGTGACCATGTAAAAAATTTATCATATAATAATCATAGTGCATACTACAATAAATGAAAACACCAAGTTTCAGTAAAATAAAATATCAATTTAGCAATTATATTAATTACGTGATAATTAATATAATTATCATGTAATAAATTAAATTCATACTTTTTAAGCGCAATAAATTTTATTTTATTACAACACAATCAATTTAAAATGTATACATGTTTAGATTCAATCACATTGCAATTAAATGAGTTTGAATAATATTATTATTATTCAACAAACTTAAATATGATTATATATATAAAAAATAACAAAAAAATATAATCAATATTCACTAATTTTAGTCAAATTATAATTTAATTAACTTAAAAAGTGAGAAAAATAATACAAAATTAAAACTAACTCATTAAAACGTATATTTTAATAGTTTATTAATAACATTATAATAGGAAAAAATTATATTTTACCACTTCAATAACAGGAAAAAAAACAATTATATTTGATCCAAATTATCATAAAATCAGATTATTATTATTAGTAACATAATGCCCAAGTTATCATATTTATTTTCAAAATAAATTACTTTACCATCTTTTAAGAGAAAATAAATTACCTTAAGAATTAACATTCACTTTAATCACGTTTAAAAATAGTAATGTAGCGGGCATTAAGTAAATTAATTGTAATAATTACAGAATAAATGAATATTTCGATCAAATTAATTTATTTTGAGAATTTTAAATATATATATATATATATATATTTATTTAAAATAATTTATTTTATAGAACTCCCTAAGAAATTCATATGTCAATTTTCATTTTTGAAAATACTTTCGTATGTATATAGTATATATTATTATTACTATTATTATTACTATGAAGTGAGTGAATCATTGTTATATATCAATTATTTTAAACGTAATGCCCAAGTTGTCGTATTTATTTTCAAAATAAATTATTTTTTAAGAGAAAATAAATTACCTTAATAATTTATTTTTTTATTTGACTGAACCTTAAGATCGAATTTATATTCATAATAATCACGTTTAAAAATAGTAATGTAACTACATTTTGGTATTAAGTAGAATAATTGTAAATTTATTATAATTACATAATAAATAAATAATCAAATCAATTTTTTTTAAAAAAATGGGATGTGACTTTATTAATCAAATTAATTGTAAATATATTATAATTACATAAATTAAAACTTAAATCGGATACAAATTTTTAGACGAATGAGATGTCACTTTTTAATATTAGATTCATATGATTATTTGTTCTTTAAATCTTAATATCATATTTAAATTTTAAGAGCAATTTGATAAATATTAATATCGGATACAAATTTTTAGAGCAATGAGATATCATCTTTTTAATATTAGGATGACACGATTATTTTTTGCATTAAAGCTTAATATTATATTAAAAAATTTAGAAAATTTTGATTGCATTTTTTAATATCTGATTGATTTAATTTTTTGTTTGAATTAAATCTTAATATATCGGATACAAAATTTTAGACATTTAAAACTCATTTATTGTTAAGAAGCCAAACATGTTAGCTCATTTTTTAAAATTAAAATTAACGAACACTTAAATTATTAAGAACTTTGGAGAGAATGACATTTGTAAAATTTCCTTTTAGAAATCATTTTTGTGAAAAAAAAATATAAAAAAATATTCTTCTATGTATTGACTATATATAGAGTATAGACTATAGATGGGCTGCCTTCTACTATGGACAAGTATTTGAGTGGTCCTAATTAAGGTAGACCACCTTTGTCATTAGATATATAAATGAATGAATGAATGAATGAGATTATTAACTTACTTGATAATTGTAGATTATTTGGTAATGCGTTTTGCACTTTAATATATAATCCTCCTATTAAAATATTATTTGGATCAATTTGAAAATTTTAGTTAGATAGTTTAGCCACTATAGACCCTAGGAGAGTTTTTTAATTAGCAAAATATTATTGAACGATCATACACTAAAAAAAGGACATAAGCTACTGGTATGCACTATTGTATGAGAAGAATAAAATAACCGTGTTTCAGGGGATGAATGCAACAACCAATAAAGCTTAGAAAACATAACATACAAACAAAGTTTTAAAATGTGTCTTAAAAAAATTAGGCCAAGAGGAATGAATGGGTTGGAAGGGTAGAGAAGAAAAATGTTTTTGAAGCTAAGAAGGGAGAAGGAGACGGAGTGATGTTGAATGAATAAGGAACTATTTTGGGATTTTTGAATTTTTTAAAGATTAAATTAATATTTTATTCTTCTAATTAATTATTTAGGTTTGTTTAGCTTTTTAGTTTTTTTTTGTTTAATTTCATTTTCTTATCTTTAAGATCATTTCATTTAAATTAAACCGACAATATTAGAAAATATATGTTTGTGACATGATAATTTTAAACTATTACAAAGTGTAACTCAATTTTAATGGTAGGTTCAAATTGAATCGTTTTAGAAAATTAAATAATCAAATTAAATTTTAAAAAAATTAAAAAATCAAATTTAATCTAAAAAATAAATTAAAGAAAAAACTAATTTAACCTGTTTTTTTTAATACTGTTAAACATGTGTTTACCTTCTATTACTAGTAATTTTATGATACGTCTTTTATGACAAAGTGTTGTCTTAACTCAACACTTTTAAAAGCATCCTTGTTTAGTTTAATATTGCTAGAAAATTTAGCACTTGTAAACCTTAAGAGGCATGAAAGCACTACTAATAAAGGTCTTTGATGTAGTATATCACAAAATTATAAAATTAGGATAAAATTATTTCTCTCTACTACTAGAAACTGATTACAATGATGACGCCAATAGGTAAAATATCAATATTTAAGAAATTTTTTTAAAATGACAACTTATACAATGATAGATGAAATACACAATTCATCCCCTTTTCTGATGCATAAAATACATAATTTCTTATTAGGAATAATGTGTGTTTAGTAGAAATAACATTTACTTTATATAAACTATTTGTGTGAATACCAATAATGGGCATTATCCCATTAGTTATTGTGATAGGTATTTTTTTAGCATGTAAATTAAATGAATATTCATTACAGCCATCCATTGTTTTTGTTGTGACTGCTTTGACTATGCTCTGTCCTGGTATCAATTGCTTTTTCCTTAGAAACAACTTCTTGATGTTGAAACCTACTGCAACAAATATATATTATTTAATTTAATTAAATGTCAAGAAATTAAAGTTACTATATGATTTACACATAAATGACTCCACAATCTTATAAGAGACATTGAAGAGCCTTCACACAACTTGTATTTTGAAATGACGATGGTAATTTTACAATGAGAATGTAAATAAATCAATGCAGTTAACTGTAAATTATATAAGAGCATTTTGTGTATATAAAATTTGGATTGATTAATTGTGAATCCCTCATAGTATTAGTGATTTTAACATTCATATAGAATCTATTATGTGAGAAAAAGTTACATTATAGGAAGAAAAATATTTTCATATAATTTATCTTTAAGTTATCATGTAAATATGTTATTATAGTAGTTGTTGATTGGGTATTAATTTGTTAGTGTTTTTTTATCCGTGAGAATGGAATCAAATGAGTTAGAATACACATCATTAATCAACAACAATGGTATAAAATATTTATGGTATAAATTTTTTACTTAAATATGTTTTTAGCTTCAAAAATTTAGGATAAATTTATTTTTGGTCTATCAAATTTAAAGTTGATCTTTTTAGTTTTTATAATTTAAAAAATTAAATACTATCAAAATGAATATTTTAAAATAAAAACAAACATGTGGTAGGTGTTTGATGAAAAGAATACAAAATCAAAATAAATTTGCATGTAAACAATTTGAAATACTCCAGCCATATAAGTGAAATTTTTAACGGTTTTTTTAGGGGTGGATAAGCGGGCCGGCC
Source organism: Glycine soja (assembly GCF_004193775.1). Taxonomy (NCBI): domain Eukaryota; kingdom Viridiplantae; phylum Streptophyta; class Magnoliopsida; order Fabales; family Fabaceae; genus Glycine; species Glycine soja. The sequence goes on from NC_041010.1 coordinate 35,266,300, forward strand.
CGCCCCACGTAAGATCCGTCCGCATAAGTTCGCATTGACAACGGACCGGGTCAACTCGCATCGCATTCTTATACGGACCAAATAAATTGGTCCGTCCCCGCCCCGCAGACCCCGCGGGTCAAACAGGCCGGTCCGCGGGCCTAGTTTTAAAAGAATTTCAATTTCAATAAAAATACAACACAATCAAATTAAGTTCAATATAAATGTAAATAAAATCTTAACAATTAGTCAATTACATCAATAAAATAAATAATATCTTAACAAAAGAAAATTCAAACAATAAATCTAAAATATGAAACTTAAACATATTCAACAACAAATGATTTCATATTTGAAGTAATAAAATCTTAATGTGGACAACCCGTGGACCCCGTGGGCCAAACCCGCATAGTCCGCGGGTTAAGCGGAGTGGCCCAAAAATATAACATAATCATAGACCATTTTAAAAAAATTAGTCTGTTACCCGCACGGACCGCGAGCCAGTCCATGGACCTGAACCTGTTTACCCACCCCTAATTTTTTTGGATAAAGGAACTAAAACAAACCTTTTCACATTACAAGACTAAAAATATCAATTTAAAATTTTGGAGATCAAAACAAACTTACCTTAAATTTAAGGACAAAAACATATTTTAACCTAAATATTTATACCAATCAAATTATCTATTAATAATTATAAATTTATTTATTATAGGAAATTAGTGCATATAATTAATCAATGATATAATAGTCATAGACCCAAATTATCAATGCTAAATAAATTAATTTTCATTATGAAAACAACAATATACTAATGATTGTCCGACTAATGACTAATATTTTTCTTTGTTTTGTATTCAAAGTATTTTTTTTAGTATTTTATGCATTATCATATTTATATATAAAAATAGTTATGGAGAAAGAGGAGATAGTCCACCTTGACAACGTTGAGATATATATGTGAAAACAATAGTCACATGCTTTCTAAACTGCAAGGTTGGTGTGATCACCCTTTTTTTTTTCTAAACTTGTTTTGGTTTAGTCTAGATTGGGAGAAGTTGAAAAACTCTCAAAGACTTCAATCTACAAGATACTATTGTCACTAACATAACCATAAAACCATAACCAAGGTAGTGATCATCAACCTATTCTAAACCTAGAAGGCATAAACATCCCCCAACAATGCATTCTAAGCTAAAATGACATCTTTTGTCACAGAAGTTTTTCTTTTGTTTCCTATTATAATGCAATGCTGTTCTAGTATGTCAAAATTGTTTATATCTTCCAAGGTAAATAATTTTTTCAATAGAACAAAAGTTAAAAGGGATGAATTTCAATTTATAATCCCCCTAAAAGATGAGGATGATAAAAAAATGTCATCCAATAATATAATTTAGGATTTTATAGGATCCATCGTAGGTGCAATTAAGCAATTCTTCAAGGCTTGCAAAAAGTTTTTTAGATATGAATTAATCTAACTATCCATTAAGTTTTTTTCCTTTTTTTGTTGTTCTTCGTAATGAGTTTCACAATCTTTAATGAACAAATTCTATACATACCATACATGTGATTATTGATTATTGGAAATTTTTTATATTAGCAAAATAAAATGCTAAGAAAAATAATGCATACCATGTGTTTAGTGCTGTCTCAGACTCAAATTGATCAACTTGTGTAGCATGCATTTGAATGTAATTGTTATTGTCAAGGATGAGACTCGAGAATTCATCTTTTTCCTACAAAATAAGTTTTAAAAATAAAAGTATAAATATATAAAAGGAATTATCATAAAAAACATTGAAATTATATAACTTTTCTCAACTATATTTACATGGTTATTTAAAGAGAAAACCTTGGACTCCAATTGTTTGTTAAGATCCTCCAACTTATGCACCTGCAAATATATATATATATATATATATATATATATATATATAGTTAATAAGAATTAATGACAACTCATACAAAAGTTTTTTTTTTTTTGGTGAGGATGAAGTTTGTTATTACTCAAGTTTCAAATGTTATTAATCTTTCATAATTTACTTTTATTTATGTCGTTAGATGATGAAATAAGGTGTTTGAACATAAAGATGCCTCTAGCTATATATGCATGCAAATTGAACATAAAGATGCATCAAAATTGTTTTAAAAAAAAAAATCTTTAACACTTTTTTTATGCTCATTTTTTTATTGAGTGACATTCACATGAGGCTTGTTAAATATGTAGGTTTATCCCAAAAACTAATGGAACTCACATAAGTTTTAAAGAAATAAAAGAAACCATGTTGGAGAATATGTGGTAAGAAATGTAACTGACACTTTTCTTCTTAAAAAAATTTTATATATTAAATGAAAGAAAATATTTATTTTATATATGTAACACACCTTCTAATTAAAAAAAATAGATACAAAAGAGCCTAAAATTGTTCAGATGTTTAATGTTACAGACTTTGGAGAGAATTCCAAAGTCAATAACTAAAATTATGTTCATTTAAACAATGAGTGAAGTAGTAAAAATATGAATTCTTTGTTTCACAATGGTGACAAGCTCAATTACACTTATACCAAGTTTGATAATTACCTAAGATAAATTACATCTTAGTTCACAATTTTATTTTTTTTTATATATAAACTTGAGGATTTAGAGTTTCGATCTTTGTATGCTTGAAAAGATATTGCAAGCATTTTACGAAAAAAAAAACAACAAAAAAGATAAAATATGTTTTTACTCTCTTTAAATTTTCAAATTTTGATTTTAGTTCCTTTAAGTTTTGTTTCTGTAGTTGACCTAATTTTGCAATGATCAACATTTGGTCCTCTAAGTTATCTAAATCACTTTTCATCCCTCATAAAATGATACGATCTAAATCAGTTAGAGAACAAAAAATGGTGCATTTTAAAATTAGAAGGACAAAAAAAATTAAAGAGACTAAAATTGAATTTCAAAAAATTTAAAAGAACTAAAAATATATTTTATCCCTAAAACAAGGACTAACTAAAAACACACATATGATCTTGAAGGACATATAATTAAGAAACTTCACATATTTGCTCTACATTTTTTTTCCAGAGAATTCCAAATTTAAATATGGTTTTTACTTTTGCTTGGCTAATTATTTTGATTATCATATTGACCACTCTTTGCTATGCCAGTAAAATGCAAAACAAAAATAGAAAAAATTGAACATGTAGAAAGACTAAAAATATGTGGGATCAAGCTAGAAGTGACGTGTGAGAAAAACAAGGAAGGTAAAAGTATCAAAGATTTACATGCTTGTTCATGATTAAAAATTATTCATCATTAAATAAGTTAATAATAAATTGGTAAAAAAAATTCTCTCAATTCGTATACTTTTATAAAATTTCCAACTAAGTCCCTAAAATTTCTTTTTTTTTTTTAAATTGAATTCCTGGATTTTTTTTTCAATTGGATCCTTCCATCTAATTTTAGTTATGATAAAATAATCACATATATTTATGTGGGTTTGGACTTTAACTCAACCCTACAAAATCAACTTGTAAGATAAGAATTGTTCTTCACTTATATAATTTATCTCGATACTATCTTTATTTGATGTTGGACTTTAATATGCCTCATTTTTCTCATGATTACCTGTCATGTGAGACTTTCAACACACTCCTCTATCTAGGTGTAGAAAGTCCCACATGGCGAGGAACCATGAGAAAAATGAAGCATGTTGAGGTCCTACATCGAATAAAGATAATGTCGAGATAAACTATATAAATTAGGAACAATCTTCATCTTATAAGAGAGTTTTGTAGGATTGAGTTAAATTCAAACCCACTTTCTAAATCCTGCACCACACTCATATTCTGTTAATTTCTATTTTTTTCTAACTATTTTAGTTATATAATGTTAGTTTCCATTTTTTTAATTCTATTTTAGTTATATGATATCATTATAATAATTCTAGTTGATTTCTAAAAATGTCTTAACAAGTTGAGTGTTCTCCCTCGCACCGAAAGCAAATAATTTTGTTTAGGTACTATACATAACTCACTTCTTGTAAACTTGTGAATACTTTGGGCATATATTCTTGTTACTTTAAGTATATTTGTTTTGCTGTTAAAAAGCATGGGATACAAGCATAAACAATGCATAAACCTTATTTTCTATTTTATGTTAAAATCTAATTATGAAAGAGAACAAATTATAATGGATGATAGAGACTTGGACGTCTAGCCCCACTTCTTTAAAAAGTATATCAATTTTCTCTCTATAATAAGATAAACAATAACTTTTTTTAAAAAAAAAAAAACAAATAGACAATAACTTCTGCAGCCCCGAGTTGTAAACAAGAAAAAACATAAACATAGAGAGAAATTCACAGAAAAACTTCACACGGAGTAAAATCAAACAAGTTAATTAGCATTTAACAACTTACCTTTTCGCGTAATTCATCCGCTCGTGCCATGAGTTTCTTCGTCTGCAATTTAAAGGTGCACCGAGATAATAATAATTAAAATAAATAAACAAATATGTTTTTAATCTTTATATTTTCATCCTTTAATTTTGTTGTCTGTTTGTGTTCTTCTTCTTATTATTTTTAATTTTTGTTCTTGACGTGACATCCAACTTATTCACTTAATTGTTTTAATCTTTTTAAAATTATAATTTATTTTATGCATCTCTCTTACTTTAAAAGATTTTCATTTTAATCTCTTAGGAAATATCAAGTCTATTTTCCAATCTTTGTTGACCACGTTATCATTTAATAGAAAATCTTAATCGCAGACACTAAAAAGAAACATATAAGATTTTGGATGAGGACAAAAACAAAATATTTTTATAGAGAAAAAACATATTTGTGCCATAAAAAATTGAAGGATAATCAATCAAGACAATTACAGATTACGTATTTATAACCAGAAAAAATGAAACACAAAACAAAAAAACTAACGCATTATCTGAATTTACATAAACATCAATTTGAACATACAAGAAAATATTTTGGCCCTAGAGTGTTTTAAGGTTTTTGTTTATTAAGAACACTACGGTGTTTTACCGGTTTCAATCAGATCATTTATATATTAAAATGCATTAGTGAATACTCATTTAGTGACATTACTTGGTGCTGTCGAGTTAGTGCGAGCGTTATGTCTAGTTGCTTCTCCAGGCTCTGCAAATCTTTAAAGCTAAGTGGCTCAAGGTCTTCTCCTTGAAAATGCCTTCAAACACACACACAGAAAAAAAAAACAATGTAAAGCATTTAGACTTATACAGTACAAAACATATTTATTTGAAGTGTAATACGAGTACTTGTACAGAGGATCAGTTTCTATACCATTAAATATAGGGGTGATGAAAAATTTAAGGGCGATTAGGTTCAATTTTACTTCATTAATGAATATTTTAACCTTCATTTTTAAGGCTACACTAAACTGACTATATAAAATTAATACTCTTAAATATACTATATACATCTCAAGTACCTTTGTGTCCGCTCAAGAGATTCATATTTCGCTCTTAATTTCAAGAATTCATGGTATGCGCTCTGCAATGCACAGTAATACATACTTATGGTAAAATAGTATATTGATATAAGCACAACCTCGTATTTATATAATTAAATTGAGCTTACAACAGTGTTGAACAGCTAGAAATTAAGCGGTTTATGGTTACATTAATTCTAGTCATAGTCACTAACTCGAAAACTTTTAGGGTTGCCTTTTCTTTCCCTTATATTTAAAAGAAATTGTTACACGGGAAAAGGAAGAAGAAACATAGATATAAGTTAAGTTTAATTGTTAAGAGAAGAAGAAAGATGTCAAGAATTTCATCTTCTTTAGTAACAAAACTAATATTCTAATAAATTAACATTTATCAATAAAAAATAAAAAAGAAGAAACCTGTGAATCGTGTTCCAATGAATCACCAGTGTGTGACTTGCTGTAACGACATTGGCGATACCTCTCAATGATTTTGGTAATACTGATAATAAAAAAAAGGTCACTATTAATTGGTTAATTGGAGTAATGCTTGATAAAATAATCAGTTACAATGTACAGGAACGATTGCACTAATTGAGAATCATTTACGCAGAAAAGTAAGTTTATGCCATTTTGAACCAAAAAAGGGTTCATTAAATTGACATTTAGTAGTTGATTCCAATTTTTGAGCCAGTCGAATTCAAGTTCTTAAACATATTCTATAACAAACTAGTCATTTTAAAGATATCAAAATAAACTCTTAAGAATTTAAACTTTAATCTAACTCAATCCTATAAAATTCACTTTAAACTAAGAATTATTTGAATTTTATAAGTCTACGTGACATGTCAACATACTCTCTCACAACAAAGCATATACGAATGTGATCAAAATAGACATTTGTGTAATATGGGTTGAACATACTCCCTCTTACACTTACATAGAAATAGACATCTAAAACATGTAATGGATTGAACTCTCATTTAGTATTTAAATGAGTGGTTCCTATTCACATCTTGTAGCTATAAAATTATTGTCCTATTAGACAATTTAGGGAAAGACACAATGTTGTCGGAAATCCTAGTTGCTAGATAGAGATAAGTTCTCCCTCATTTCCTTGCTCGCAGCTTTCGATCAGAGGTAGTAGTCGTGGAATCAAGGTTCAAACTAATGCTAAATCAAGATTTTGGACAAGGATTAAGAATTCTTTCAAGGCATACACATTATAAATCCTCCCTTGACTAATTTGTGTAATATGGATATGCTATAATTGTACATCATCGTATTTTGTCAATTCCATCAACAAAATCATTATTCTTACTGGGATCATGATTTATTTAAGAATTATTTTGTTAAAAAAATAATGAATAAATTAATTTAAAGTTGAAAAACTAATTTTTTACAAAATGTTGTAAATATAATTTTTAGCTAAAAGATGTTAGCAAAAGGCTGAAGGTTGTCAAACTTACCTATTAAATTAAATATTTTGATTAATTAATTAAATAAATGTTTTTAATATATATGTTTTCGTTCAAATATAACTAATGTCCTTATGTTCTCATATTGATCTATTTGGTCCTCAAACTTTAAAAAACATGTGATTTTTCTCTCTCTCTCTCTTAACCTAAAAAATTATAAATTCTTAGAGAAAATTAATTAAATCCACATGTTTTTCAAAATTTAAAGACTAAATTCATCAATATGAAAATATTGAGACCTTGATTATTTTGATAAAAAAAATATGTGAACTAAAAACCTAATTTTCTTTTAATTAAATTAATTATTAACCTAGTAGACAAAGTAAACCGAATATTAAAATTATTTTTTATATGATTTTTTTAATAAATTGTATTTTTGTTTTGTAGAACAAAAGGTATTTTTCAGTTATTATAGCTATAGGGTTTTTTAGTTGATATGAAAATCTAACTTCATACACACACTAAATATGAAAAATGAACGCCTTTAGCTAAACCTCTAAACGGGTGCCTATCAACATTAGGTACACATGCATGTAAATCATCTGGTATTGAAGATTATCTGTGTATAAAAATTCATTACGTCATTTACATGGCACACTTTTTGTTCAATCAAATTAATTAATTATTCTCTGTACATGTAAGTGTTTATGATGTAACAGTTTACTTCAAAAAATTTATTTTAGCATAGATCGCTATAGCATCTCTGTAAGGTAGAATATGCTGTATGCATATAAAGGTAAGCGTATATAAATCCAATGTATATAGATGCAGTTTTTTTTTTAACCCATAGGTCTAAAGCGTATATCCAATGCTGAATCTGACATGTTCGTTTCTTTCACAATGATTTTTTTGGGAGACTACGCAAACCATTGGGAGTATATGATCTCGACCTCTTTCACAAATCACAAACATAATCTGATGTACTCTCAGCAAGATCTGAAAATTCGAGACCTCTAGCATGAAGCACACGGTGGTGCTTAATGCATGTGTAATTATAAAAGTGAAAATGCAGGAGCAGGACCATATCTTTTTCTCTTTTCATAAAAAGAGAAACAAAATTTGAGAATTATAGTTTGAAAATAAATAAATAGCAAGGTTAGTTATTAATTAACTCAAATTAAGGCAGACCGAGCTTGAAGTTTCTTAATGAAATGCAAATCACACATGCATTCATACCATGTTCACTATATATAATAACCAAAACTGCATAATATTCTTTTGTCTTCACTCTCCAATTTCCTAATTTAGTTGTGTAATTGATTTTTGAATAAAAATTTGGTAGAAAATAAAAACAAACAAGATCAGCATGACCGGAAATTAAGCTGCACCCCAAATATATTTCTTAATAGAAAAATATTAATTATTTTCATATACTTTTAAATTTTAATCAAGTTTAATTCAACTCCAAAAATTAACAATTAAGTAATTAGAATATTCTGAAACTTTATTAATTATACTTTATCAGTAGGAATTAAAAACATATATCAGATAATTCATAATAATACACACATCTTTTTCATTTTCAATCAACTAAGTTGGAACAGTTTAATTTATAAATTAAACTTTAGTACATCTATATAAAATCTTAATTCATATAGACTTTGCATCATCCCCAGTCCCAACCATGTGGGCAAAATAAATCAACAAAGCAAAAGAAAGATGAGAGGGGGAGAAGGAAAGAAAAATTACTCAGTGCTGCTGTACTGAAAAAGCTTGCCACGGCTAGAAAAGATGATAAGGCCAACTTCAGCATCACATAGCACAGAAAGCTCAAAGGCCTTCTTCAGCAACCCACTTCTGCGTTTTGAGAATGTTACTTGACGGTTGATCTTGTTCTCTATTCTTTCCAGAACAACCCTTCCTCTTCCCATGTTTAATTTTCTCTCTCACACAGTAAAATAACTATATATGTGGTTCTAGATATTGCACTTTCTCTTCTCTCTTTATATATTATTCAACTGCATAAGGGGTAATGGATAAGCACATGCATAAGGGGGCAACAAGGATAATAAGATATCAAGATTCCATATTCTACTTCTATCGGCATACTGATGACCACGCTTTTCCCCGCATTATCAGGTCAGAACACTTCGTAAAGCTAAAGTTTTTTGTAATTTACTAACTACTAATTAGTATTCTATTGTTTTTGACGTTGAAATATTGCATTCGTGTAAAACATAAAGGCGATCGAAAATAATAACCACCGAAAACAGGTGAGATAATTAAGTACAATGATAAAATAACTAAAATTTAAATTTTAAATCCACCAACATATGTTATTGGTTTTTTAAAGTACAAAAGGAAGACTTCACATATTATTATTTCTTTAAAATAAAATTTTTTTCTTAATTTTTACTTTAAGTTTCACTTTGTTGTACCGATTCTAACCAAAAATATCTAAATCAATTAATATGAAATTATTTAAATTTAATTAGTGGTTTTCAATTTGATTTTAAGATGTGCAATCCGGTTAAACATTCAAATGAAAGATGTAACCATTTATAATTATCTTGGTCATCTCTATAATAGAATTGTCTCTTAGCTTGCAGAAGATATATGTGGTTCATACAAAACCAAAAGTTAAAAAAAAGAAGAGAAAAGTAGTTATAATTTTTTTAATGGAATATAATATATAGTCAAGATATTAATAATTTTATAAGACATAAATTAGAAAGAATGCAAAGAATACTATGAATCAAGTGCGGAGCACTTTATACATCACTTCCAATAACTTTATTCTGTATAATCAATTGGACTAATGTGCAATCAGAATTTGAATTTAAATGAGAAAGAGATATTGATCAATAAGATTTTTAAATTGCGATCAAAGTCACCGAGTGTTGAAATTGGGTTGTCATGATGATAATTAAAATTGTTAAAAAATATAAATATACACGTATGATTGAGACATTTGACATTATCATTAATTACAATGCGATTATGATTTATGAAGACTCTAAAATCATAATATTATCATTAATAAGAGTGTGTTTAGCCGTTTCAACCTCTATTTTAGGTGACTGAAAAAATTTGTTGGATTCTCATTCATCAGTATTTGAACGTCTTTAGAAACGAAGACTAAAAGTTTAGGTGTATTGTATAGAAGAATATATGCTAGAGAAAAGAAGAGAAGGAGAAATGAAAAAATAATTCATCTGAGGAATGTGCATGCGACAAAATGGTAACCTTGGATTTTCTCTTTTCCACTATGATGCCTTTTCCTTTTTCAAATTATCCACTTTCTCTGGTAGAGACAGCTACGACAGATATTTGTATTTATATTCTTAAAATATTAATATGTTTTTATTTTTTTAATATATTTTTATCATTAAAAAACAAACAAATTTTTGCTTAACTATATCATAAAATATTAGTTTAAATTATTTAATACTATTCACATATTTAACAATAAAAATACCTTAAATTGAAGTGAAAGAGACATTATTAATATTTCCCTTTATATTATATTCACTATTAATTATGACAACAAAATGTGGTTTTGTACCAAAGAAAGGCAATAAAAGGTAGTACAGTAACACGTGTCGATCAACCTGAATAGAACTTTTCACGTTAGCTTCATTTTCAGTCATAATAGCCATTGAAAATGTGTGTGGCTTTTGTTTTCCATTTGGTTAACAATGTTCTCTCAGTGTACAGTGTCACTTCAATCTCATCATCTAATCTATCTATCTATAAGGCAATTTCTACTTTTCTTTGTTTTTTTCCTTTCTTCTTTTTCAACTTTACCCTAGATGTTGTTGGGCCTAGTAAGAGACTTTTATCATTTTGGATTCAATTCCACTGCACTTAGCCACGTTTCAGTGCCCTAATGGCTCTTGTTCTTGCTACAAAAGCTGAGGCTCACTTTACCTTACGTCAATTTCCTATGAAAAGGACGTTCATCCATTGGGAACTCGACACATTGCGGGCTCACAAATTGTGTTACAGAGTAGGGAAGTTCAGTTTTTATTTTTATTTTATTTTTTAAAAATATATGTGTGTATACTTTGTTGTCTCATATGACCATATTTTAGATGAAAGTTGCACAAGAACCCCACACACTAGAAATTTTTTATTCTCTGATTTTTATTCTCATATTTTAAACCTGAAAACTTAAATAGATTAATTAAGTAGTATGCTTATCTAATGTATTAATTTTTATTAATATTTTACGCATTTATCTTTATTATGTATTTTGTTTTAACTATTTTTTATAGAAAATAATTACATGCATGCTTTATACAACTTGAAAAATGAAGTTTAAGATGTACTTGGAACCCATTTAAAGGGTACATAACCTGCCCACTTGGAATATATATTGCTGTTAATTAATTTAATTATTGGTAATATATATACTTTTACCACTAACTAACATGTAACCTGATATAAATTAATAGTCATTATTTAAAATGTCATTTCACTCAAGTTATTATATTTATGAAAGTAGGCAAAGCAAATTTGCTAAGCTCACTCAGTCAGTTGAGCACTCTTGCATTTTTTATATATTACTAAACTTGCCTTTTATTTGATTAATTGCGAACCTTGAGTGTAGTGAAAGAAAGAATAAAAAAACTAGAAATGGGAATCCACTAGATATGAAGTGTACAATGAATAAATACAGAACCGGATCCTCCTACTTCTGTAGCAGAATTCTTTTTCCAGATTTTTTTTTTACTATGGATCACATTTTTCCTTTTCCTTAATTAATGTTATAATAACTAATTAACGAATGAGATTTTATAGGATAGTGATTGAAGAGAAATTCGGCAGGAGAGAATTCCATTAGTAATGGCATTTTACATCACTCTGATTGGCAACAAATTTTCGTTCTGTAAATCAATGGCTGAAGGAAAATCTTATATATAAAAAAAAACGTCGAAAATGTATATCCACTAGATGGCTGTAGTGCCAAGAACTTAAGCTTGACAAACAGAAAAGACATGTTCGCAATATATATCAAAATAATATATGTAGTTTTCTGACCAAAAAAAAAAAAGCTCTAAATTAAAGAAAATTAAGAGAAAACTAAATAAACCACTTCTTTGTCCCTGAAGCTGTTGTCACGTTAGAGCTTGAATTGAAGAAAATAAAATAAAAAGTCTCTGGAATTATAAATTGACAATCATATTAATTAGTTCAGAATTAATAACAGTAGACTAAAATAATAATTTTAACATATGTTTAGATGCTAAAAATAATAATAAGTAATTAAGTTTAAAAACTTATTTTACATCTTAAAAATTATTTAATATTGTTTTAGTTTTAAAGATTAATATGACAGTGTTCACCCCTTTCAAGTGAACGTATACTAAAAAAACATGCAGGTCAACTCAGAATGAAATCATATCAATTAATGTATAAAGTTGAATATTTTGATTATGTTTGATAAAATTAGCTAAAAAGTTAACTTAAGTTGAAAATCTAACTTATTGAATTATAAGTATTTAATAAAATTAGTTATTGAAGTAACGAGAAAATATAAAATGACAAAAAAATAATAAAATCACGGTTTATTTTTAAAAGGTAACAAGAAAAATGAATAAATATATCAAAGATAAAAGTGAAATAAAATGTAGAAAATTAGAAGTTAGAAGCTATTGTTTTAAAAAAGTTAATTCGATTATATTTGACAAGACATTTCAATTATTTTTTTCATTTTTTTTAGTAGCTGAAAAGCTCATTTAGATGTTTGGCAAACAAACTTTGTTAGTAATTTCTCAATAGCTTCTAGTATTTTTTCAAATGCTACTTGAAATATTGTTTTCTAAAGTGTTAACTTCTATTTTCTAGTTGTTTATATTTTTCACTTTTATCCTCAATACATTTATTCATTTTCCTTGTTGTCTTTTTAGATAAATCATGATTTTTTTATCATTTTATATTTTTCAACTAGTTCAATAACTAATTTTTATCAAACATTTATATTTTAATAAGCTAACTTTTTTATTTTCAGCTACCAACTAGCTTTCTAACTTTCAACTAGCTTTGTGTGCTAGTTTTTCTAAACATAACCTTCAGGTAGCATTTCAAAAAATGTTAGAAATTATTAAACAAAATTTACTTACGAAATAATTAAATAAGCTTTTTAGCTATTAAAAAAAATTAAAAATTAACTGAAATGTTTTACCGAACATAATCTTTTATTTGAATAGTGAGTGTGTCCTTTAAAAAAGAAAAGGTAGATAGGGAAAAATGTTTTTGATTTTAGCTAGTTATATTTAAAAGTATTTTACTTTTCTATCCTCTTTAGATAAAATATATTATTTGGCCAAAATGACAATTTCTATTGCTTTGATTATTAAAATATTTTCTTATGTAAATTAATTTTGAGTAATAAAATTATTTAAGTCAATAATTGGTAATATGATAAACTTATATATTAACAAATTAATATTTTTGGAAACCAATTTGTACAATTTACGCTTTCAGGATCAAAACAACACAAACTATTATTTTTCAAGATCAAATTTTATATCAATCCTTTCCAAATTGAATTCATAACTATCTTTATCTTTATATTAGAATTAATTTATTTTGAGTTTTAATTCCTATACATCAAAAGTTTAGTTTGAATTAATTAGTCTGTATAGTTTCAAAACTTTTCATGATTTTCTTGTCAATATGCCAAAATATGTACCTTATAAGATACAATTGGACGAATGTTATATTAGAAGCACCAAAACATAAAATAGGATAAAACTATAAGAACTAGCTAAAAAAAATGAAATAAAATTAAGGATCAAAACCTATAGTTGTAAAACTATAAGAATCATAAACCAAACCTTTAGTATGTAGGATCAAAACTAATTAAAATTACAATGTGTTTAAACCAAAAACATAAATGGACTTGAAAGTTTGATGGGTTGGAAAAGAGAGAATATAGGCTGAATGGATGACGAATAAGATATTTTGCGTAAGGACAAAACTATGCTGACAGATAAAGCATCCTCCACCAGAGAGAAAGGACTTCAAGAGTTTGTGGTTGCGAAGCTACTTCAGGACTGAGTATACAACAAATAAAAAATTCGAACCTAGTATAAACAAGGACTGTTTTAAGGCAAGTGAAAAGTGATCCGATTTAAGGACTGTTTTAATTCTACTGAAGAAAGAAAGAAGACTATTATGAGTTGCACTAAAAACGAGTAAAATTATTTATCGTTTTAAGGAAAAAAACGGGTAAAATTATTATTGCCTATTTATTTCCGTTAGACAATGTTTACAATGGCAAATTTTTTCAGATGGGGTACTTTTAAAAACTAATTCTCCAAATGGAATAATTTTGAAACAATTTTCACGAGGGGCTGTTTTTCACGTACCATGCATGCAATACGAAGCAAACCGCCATTGTCAATGGTGAGTTCACTGCGGAATGGACGCGTAGCGAGTAAATCGCCAGCATGGTTGGCGACTTCGCCTAAGGTGGATCTTGCCACCCCTACTGGCGAGTCAGCCAGTGGTTTCGCAAACCGCTGGTTTGACTGGCGACTCGTAGGTGCAAGAGGTGCAGGTGCCTAGGCTTGCTTTTCAGGTTGTAGGCTCGGTTTTTCAGTGGTAGGGGTTGCTTTTTCAGAGAAAGGGAAGTTGCAACTCCCATTGGCGAGTTAAGGCCAAGTTGCAACTCCCATTGGCGAGTTAGGGCAGAAGGAATAGCCACTTCGGATGGCGATTTAGGGCCTTTATATACGCAAAAATTCTTTCAATGTTGTTGTGTGCTCACAAGTAGATTTGAGTTTTCAAAACTGTGAGTGTTTAGGGATTTATCCGCATATGATTTCAAATTTGCTTCTTGAGGCTTAAATATTTAAATCAGGTTCGTAGTTTCGAAATTAATAATTTGTGTTATAATTTTTTTTAACTAATTTTTTATAGCAGTTTGAATGTATAGTTTTTATTAATTTTGTAATTAAATTAGTTTTATATTTTATTTCGTAATTTCCAGTAAAATAATTTGTATTATAATTTTTTAAGTAATTTTTTGTAGCAGTTTGAATGTATAGTTTTTATGAAATTTTTAATTAAATTAGTTTTATATGGTTGTTTGTATGTATAAAATAGAAGAAATTTGTTATCAAAATTTTAATTAAATTACTTCGTGTTGGTGTGTGTTCAAAACTAGATTTCAACTTTCAAAAACTGAGAGCATTCTTGAGCATTCTAACTAAACCTAACATACCATATATATAACATAAATAATACCATACAAATCTAAAAAATCTAAACCAAATAATAATAACATACCAATTTAAAAAACTTAAACAAATTCATATTAACAAATTAACTACAACTAATGTACCGTATAACACAAATAATTAGATACCAACTAAAATTATAACATATACATATAACACAAATAATTTTATTATTTTAAGGTATTACTTAAATTTTATTATCAAAAACTAACCGAAAGCACAATTAATACTAATTTAACATATCTATACTAACCTAACTAATATTCTTAAAATAATATTTATAAATCAACTAAAACTAACCTAACATATATATATATATATATATATATATATATATATATATATATATATATATATATATATATATATATATATATATATAACACAACTAATAACTTACAACTTACAAAAATCTAACCTAAATAATATTAATATGTCAACTAAAATTAATTTAACATATATGTATATAACACAAAAGTATACGACAAACAAGATAAAAAAAATTAACTTACCTCAAACACGTACTAAGAAAAGCAACCAAACAGTGTAGGGCAAACAAGATAAAAAACTTCACCTATAACATATAAAAAATTTATCAATTAATATTAATATATCAATTATACTTAACATATATATCACACAAAAAAAATTTAAAAGTTTCAGTTAACAAAATGCTTACCAATAACAGAAACGCATAGTAGGAAGACAAGAAACTAGTGCACTGGAAGTATGAATAAGAGGAGAAGAAAGGAATGCAGTGAAGGGAAGGGATCCAAAGAGAAGAAACGAATGCATGCGCATAAGGGAGCAGCTGCCTCGCATTGCTTTATAGCCCAAAATTTTTTTGAACAAGCAAATCGCCAGTACTGGTGGCGAGTTACTTAAAAAAATTATAATACAAATTATTTTACTGGAAATTACGAAATAAAATATAAAACTAATTTAATTACATAATTAATAAAAACCATACATTCAAATTGCTATAAAAAATTAGTTAAAAAAAATTATAACACAAATTATTAATTTCGAAACTACGAACTTGATTCAAATATTTAAGCCTCAAGAAGCAAATTTGAAATCTTATGGGGATAAATCCCTAAACACTCACAGTTTTGAAAACTCAAATCTACTTGTGAGCACACAGCAACATTGAAAGAATTTTTGCATATATAAAGGTCCTAAATCGCCATCCGAAGTGGCTATTTCTTTTGCCCTAACTTGTCAATGGGAGTTGCAACTTGGCCTTAACTCGCCAATGGGAGTTGCAACTTCCTTTTCTTTGAAAAAGCAACCCTACCACTGAAAAACCGAGCCTACAACCTGAAAAGCAAGCCTAGGCACCTGCACCTCCTGCACTTGCGAGTCGCCAGTCAAACCAGCGGTTTGTGAAACCACTGGCTGACTCGCCAGTAGAGGTGGCGAGATCCACCAGAGGCGAAGTCGCCAGCCGTACTAGCGGTTTACCTGTCACGCATCCGTTTCGCACTGAACTCGCCATTAGCAATGACAGTTTGCTTCGTAATGCATGCATGGTACGTGAAAAACAGGCCCTTCCTGAAAATTGTTTCAAAACTACCCCATTTGGGGAATTAGTTTTTAAAACTATCCCATTTGGAGAAATTTGCCGTTTACAAATTTGGAGAGCACGTATTTACAATTTTTTTTTTAAACGCCGAGTGGTTTGTGTTTATACTACATAATGAGTCAAATCTAGTTAATAAATTTAGGGCTAAACATGATTTTGGTCATTAGAAAAATCATCAAATTTAGTTTTAATTCTTAAACTTTTTTGTGATTGATTTTGATTCTCAAATTTTTTAAAATAAGTAAAATTGGTATGCTAACTCTGATGACAATTTTACTTACATGGTTAACAATTAGCACATGTTTATCCTTTGTCACGTGACATAGGGACCAAAAGTAAAATTAAAAAAAAAAAACACACTAAAATCAATTTTGATCAAATTTTTAAGGACCAAAAACATATTTTACTGTAATAATAATAATAATAATAATAATAATAATAATAATAATAATAATAATAATAATAATAATAATAATAATAATAATAATAATAATAATAATAATAATAATAATAATAATAATAATAATAATAATAATAATAATAATTTCTCGATACACTTGTCAATTTTTTTAATATTAAGCAAATGTTCAATAACGAATTTTTTTAATATATTGTCTTGAAGAATTTCTTTGATCTTATGAGAAAATAAAACAAAACACTTACAGTTAAATACATCTAAAGTGTTGAAAATAGTGTATCACACTCTATGAAAGGAAGGAAGATTTTTTCAATGGGGACCCAATGTTGTATGTTGATCATTAGTTCCTACACAGATTCCAATGTAAAAAATTATTGATTTTCAATAAAGAAATTCAGGTTTAATGCAATGTCAAGATCTAACATGTTTATCTTAAACGTCGGAGTCTACTTGCAAAACATGTGACATTCATTGTGGATGTTACATCCAAGCTGTTAGTCATGTGAGTAAAATGTTAACAAAGTTGGAATGAGGGACTAATTTTAATTATTTCAAAAAATTCGAGAATCAAAACCAATGGAAAAAACTTAAGGACTCAAAATGATGAGTTTTTTTTAGGATTAAAATCATATTTAATTCATTAATTTATTTAATAAAACACGGAGTTGGCTCAGGCTCATGCGCTTAAAATTTTCATTTTTTAATTAGTTAACGGGTGATAATAGTTATATTCTATGATATTTAAAAGTATAAAGTATAAATTTAAAATGGTTTTAAAATATATTTAAAATTAAATCCTAAATTCTATACACAATATAAGATTATTGTTAATTGTTGTGTATCACTGCTACTAAGGAATTCGGGTTCGAGGGATGTTTTTAGGAGCTTTGTGTTAGGGGCTGAATGGTTCTATGTTTGTTTTTATTGGTTTTTCTTTCCTACATCCCTCTTTCATTTTTATGAAGGATGTGTATGTACTCTATGTACCTCCCTACCCGTTCATTTAAAATACTTTGTTTATTTCGATTCTTAGGTGTGGATTTTTTTATTTTTTATTTTTATAAACTAAGAATGTGGAGACAAAAATATATATATTCGGATGTTTGTTTGAATATGATATAAAAATATTTACAGACATAATTCATTTTGTACATATTTCTTTATTTTCTTATTCCCTTATAAACGAATGAAAATCTTATATTCTCATCAGATGTTTAAAATAATTTATTATTTAATCTTATTTATTTATTTAATATTTTTTATTTTTAAATTAAAATAAATTTAAAAATATTTTCAGGAATTAAAAATATGTATCAAACATCTTTGATGAAAAACCAGGAATATTATTCCCAAAAATATAATCAAATTCATAAAACATACACCCCTAAAAATATAACGTAACTAATATTTACTTGTTTGGAAAACTAATTGAATGACATATTAATTGTTATATACACTACTGTAAAAAAAATCATTACATACCTTAATTTGTATGCTTTATCCAAAAAAATCTTAATTTTTATGCTTTTAATTTTTAGAAGATATAAGTTAGATTGAAGTATCTTCTTCTACAAAAGATTATCTATGCTTACGTTACCCGTCACATTTCTTTTATAATATAAAAGATGCATGAATTATGTAGGAAAAAATGTGTTCCTTACCTTTTAAAAAATGTCAATATTTTTTTTATAAGTAGAAATTGAACACGGTATCAAATAATTTACAATATTCACATATTTTGTTCAACTAATGGAGCTAAAATCCTTAAAAAATGACAATATGAAATTATTGAAATTTTTCCTTAAAAAATTATCTGCATACACTTCTTTTTGGAAATCTTAACCCACAAACACTACCTCAATTGTTTAAGTAAAATTATTTATTTATTTAATCAATTTTGAAGTAGAAGCAAATTTATTTCACTAATAACTGAAACCCAAAAGGCTTACAGGCCCATACCTAGTGAATACAATTGGTGGGGAGTTTTGGGACAATTACTTAAGTCATTCTATTTTTTGTTTGTTGCACCTATAAATTTTCTAATATCCTTTTTTATCCTTCTTCTTGCAAACAAAATCCTAGTCACATCTCTCTCAAACCTCCATGACCATCACACTCCACCTCCACCCAAACACCACCTTTGTAGCATCCAATGCCTCCACACTACACCATACCCACCACCACCACACGAATCGTTGTAAGCCACGAACCTTCCACTATTAAAAAATGATTTTTTACGACACACCTTTTAAGACGGTTCTCATAAAATCGTCTTAGAATGTTAAGTGGTGATAATTTTGTAAATAAAAAAAGATGTACGACGAAAATTGTATAAAAATCATCTTAAAAATTGAGTGTTCAAAGACGATTTTAATAAAACTGTATTAAGAATCAAGTATCCGTATTTGAAATCACTCTCACTCAGTTCTCTTCACACACACCCTTTAATTTATTTGTGCCCTAACCTCACTCAAAATATCTCCTTCCACTATTTCTGTTTCTGTCTTCTCCTTCCACGAGCGACAGCGATGAAGATGAGCAACAGCGACGAAGACGAGCTCCTCCAGAGCGGCAACGAGATGTTAATGCTCCTATTTCCTAAACCTTAGGTTGGATCTACTTCTTCGTGTTCCCATTTTTCTCTATTTCCCTCTCTTTCTTTCAATCTCAAACCATAACTATGATCCTTTTTCACGGAATACAGAGCCATTGACTCTTGAGAAGAAAACACGTGTTTCCTTGAGTAGTCGAAAGGAAGCAAGATGGGATCCAAAATTCTTACAAAATGGGGAAGCTTGCATAATGGGAATCGATGAAGCTGGAAAAGGCCCCGTTTTAGGTTCATTCCCTTTTTCATTCTCCACTTTCCCCCTTTTTTCTTCCTTTAAACATATTTTCGTCATTATTTCAGGGCCTATGATCTACGGTTGCTTATAGTGCGCTCAATCTTATCTGAAGACCCTATCCACGTTGAGTTTTGCAGGTACCATACAACCTCATTTTCTTTTTATTATTTTTTTGTTCTAAACTTTTTTTGGTTCTTTGATTAGGGTTAATGAGGCTTTTGACACAAAGGAAATGGAGGCAATGATGTAAGTTCTTAATTATGGAAGCTTATATACGAGTTCTTAATTATGGTACCATACCAACCTTTCTTTGCTTTTGGTTTTAACTTTTCAGGCAAGGAATCTTGATACATTAAAACATGGTAGAAGCATGGAAGGAGTATGTGCGGTTAGAGTTTTGAGTAAGCATAGATAGTGCCTAAATGTGTTTTTTATTCTCATAGGCATAATGCATCCTTAGTACTATTTTATGTTGATTGTATATATGAAACATTATTCTGTTAGAGATATGTTTTTAGGACATTTCATTTTTTTGTTAAATTTTTTTTAACAAATAATCTTTTTCACTAATAGTTCTGAAAATCCTTTTATAATTAAGTTTTGAGTAAGCATAGATAGTACTCAGTGTCTTTTATTCGGGATAACTTACTTACTATACTTTTAGGTAGAACAAAGCATGCAAGAACTGATTAAAACAAATCTGAAATTCATTATTGTCAATAATAATCAAGCAAAAAGTTTTCAAGTTCTGAAAAGAGACGTTTTATCCCTCCACACCAATTTATGTACCCCTCTTATCCTTATAAAAAATGTAATACCAAGAATCAAACTGAAAATAAAATGGGACAGTAGTATCCTTAACTGAGAAAACTAAAAATCCCCCATTCATAAACCACAATTAATGAATATAAAATAAAAACCTTGTTCAAAATCATCTTTATTTTGTATCTTACTTGTATCTAGTTCACAAATAATGCAATATTTCAAACTAAACTAAGGCAATCTTATGCGTTGCTCATACATTTTTATCCTAGTTCTCAGTTTACTCGTTCTGTGAGCCAATTTTCCAGGCTCATGCTTGGCTCAAGTTAGAGTCATGAGCTACTTGAGTCGTCACAATAAGCTCAATTGGGTTAAGCCAAGTGTACTCTCAACATTTAATGACCCAAATAAGGAGTTCCGGATTGCATAAAACTCACTCAATGGATAAAAAACTATTATATACTTAGAAAACCATTTATGTAGTTTCTCCCAATGATTTATTTTGGAATAGATGATTCATGACATGTTATCAAATCCTGCATGATCAAGTGGTCATTAGTTTGATCCCTATGTCCATAATCTTTTAAATAAAAAGTTAAATTTTAGCACAATTTATGGTGTGTTTGAGCATTATTAACACTTCAAGCATGGAAGCCCTTACAAGAGGGGGCATGTTAGATATAAAACCATTCACATATTTTTACCTAACAACTTAAGCTTTTGGGATAATAGTGTTCATGACAAATAATTTATATGATAAATGTATATGTTTTGAAGATGTGTATGTTGTGTAGTTCATGAGCAAATGAGTTGAGCACTAAGTGGCTTATGCTTAGCTCATATTTTAAATAAGCCATATATTTTAGCCCATGCTAAATTCATTTGCTCGTGAGCTTAAACTATTGAACCAAAACTAAGTTGAATAACAAGTTGCATGCTAGTGGCTAGGTTTATTTTAACCATTGATTGCTTTAATTTGCACTATTAGGCCCATCATTAATCTTGATTTCCAATTTTACTAGCTAATAACGCGAAATTTGAGTTTAATTGATAGTCAATTTTGATTAAGAATGATTAGAATTCATCCACTTTACTGTTGTTTTTAATGAAATAATGAGGAATTTAATATCATTATAATTTTTTACCAACAGGATTCAAAGGAAGAAAATTTCAAGTGCTTTGGAGGAAAAATGATGTAAAAAATTGAAGAAAAAATTGAAGATTGGAACACTTCGCTTAGCGCACAAGACAGGCCCAGCGGCGTGCGTCTCCATGCTTAGCGGCCAGCTTACACTTAGCGTGAAGAAGGCCCACGAGAAAGTCCAAAGGCGCGCTTAACACGAATCTTGCGCTAAGCGCATGATCACCACCATACTCGCTAAGACCAGAGGTCCACTTAGCGCGAGGTCGTGTGAATTTTAAGCTACCTTAGGCCTATAAAAGGAGTAGGAAGCAAAGGAAAAAGATAGACTGAGACTCAGAGCTCTCTAATGAATAAATCTTAAGCTTGAGTGTCTCAAATAGGGGAAACTTTCTTTCTATGTTCATTATCCCCTTCTCTTCCTTTATTCATCCCTTCTCTTCTTCTATTCACATCAGCCTCTCTAAAGTGTAAAGTCTCTCATGGCAATGAGAGGCTAAATCCCATTGTTGGAAATCTGGCAAGCCAACTCTTGTAATGTAATTCTTTCTTATTATCTATTTAATACAATCTAATTTTTATTGCTCTTTATGTGTTTTATTATTTACTGATTATGGTTTGATCACTCATGCTCATGTATTGTTTGGGAGGTAATGCATTGAAAAAATGGCTATTTTCTAAGAACTGGAAAAGGCATCTAAATGAAATCATTCCTAGAAGTAAAGTGAGATTTGTTTAGCCTATTTATTCATCTTTTGTCTTAATGCAATCTACTGTTTTTATCTTTGCAAAAATATTTGGAAGAGAAAAATAGATAAATTAGATTTTTCATGCGGGAAACCAAAGATAAAATATCATAGTAAACGTGGGTGGAAACTGGGATAACATTAAATAAAGAAAATTTATTACATCACAAGTAGTTTTGACATGTTAGGTCCAACATATTTGTATTCTGAATTCATATTTAAGCATTCAATTATCATCATCTTTATCTTCTACTTTTCTTATCTTTTACATTAAAATATCTTATCTATTTTATCTTCTACTTTTTTTATCTTTAAATCTCTTATCTCTTTAAATTTTTATCTTATCTCCTAATTTTTTATTTTAAATTTCTTGTCTTTCTTATTCTTGACTTTTTCTAAATTTTACATCTAAAAATTCCTTATCCCTTTTACTCTTTCTCTTGCTTAAAGATTGGGATATACACCAACTCAAAAGTATGAATAAAATCCTTATGGATTTGACATTCGAACTTTCGAGTAACTTTACTACTTGTGGCAATTGGGTGCACTTGCCAATGAAACATTGAGATTTGACTCTTTAACATATTGTTAGCAAAATTGCTCACCTCGACATATATGGTTATGCAAGAAACCTCTTATTCACCAGTTTTCTTATGCAAGTTTATGAGGTGCATCACAAATGTATTACAAAATGCAATGGAGAATGACAGAAGAAGCTTCTCGAAAGGTTGTGCAAGAAGAAGAGGAAAAGCTGATCTTGCAGAAAGCTCCATTGCAAAAAAAATTAATTGACATATGTCAGTGTCCTATTTGTGTCATACCTCTTTCCATCAATTTTAGTTCTTTCCTTTTGAGTTGATCTAGATATGTGCTAGGCATACAAAACCTTACTGGCAGTGGCCAAGTATGGCTTCAAGGGTATGAGCAATGATGTGGAGAAATGCTTGTCACTGGTAAGATTCAAGCAATTTTTCACTTTTCATTGCAATTGGTTTACATGTAATCTTATGACTGAGTAAATGTTCGGTGTGCGGAGGAAAGGATGCGTGGGCTGATAAATAACCTGATTAGAATATCAAAACAGGTCAGTTGATTTTCGTAGCTGCTCACACAAATAGTCTTTCATAATTGTATAAAATTTTCTACTTACAAGAACTTTTCTACTAGAGGGTTGATTTTGAGAAAACAAGACATCAAAATGTTGTCACTTCAGATGTTCGGCACCAAATCATGACAATAAATAGGAAAGTAAGGGAAGAGTGGGATAAAAAACAGGCAGAAGCAAAGAAGATTCGAAAACTAAATGATGTTAGTTCCAAATATTGGAATTATAATATTTATTTTTCCTTTTCCCTTTGATCTTAGAGTACTTCAACCAAATTAATATTAAGCAAAATGGATTCTTAAGATGATGATATGAGTTCTGATTATAGTCATTACACTGATTATGTAAAATTGTCAGGGAGCTAAAAAAATTGCAGTTTCTTTAAAGGAAAATTGGTCAATAACAACATTGAATTTGGTAAGAAGAGATCTTTTTTTGTTACCTTTTAGTTTTCACTTTGTACATGTTCTCTGCCATGTTACTATCCCTGCTCTGGCCATTAACAAAAGAGTAAACAAAAAACACCTAGGCAATAATTTAGTTTATCATATTTGTTCTGTTTGTCTTTTCTAAACACCGACAGATTTTATCTCATGGCTCATGCTTAGCTATGATCCCGTTGGACCAAATGGTGCCAAGGCCTTGGCTGAAGTTCTCAAGTTTCATGGGAAAAAGTTCTCCAGGTAAATGCAAATAGCAAGATCTCTGCTCAATTTTTTAGTAACTTATTTAATTATCTATTTACTATATAAAAACTGTCCATCAGTCGGCATGTGTTGGCTGGACAATGCTCCACTTATTTTTTTTAACATTTCACTTTCTTTTTTCTATCTCCCTCTTCTTATACTTTAAAAATTGTGCAATGCATGGCCCCACTCCTAGTTCCATTCTATTGTCATATAGAAGGTAAGCTTTCCCCAACTTCCAGGAGTCTTTTTTTCCTTCGATACTGGTCTTGTCTAGACTTATATTTCTTATCCATATAGAGAGGGGATCAGGAAAATCTTTTTAGTCCTTATTGCAATCCCAGCAACATCTCTCACTAACACTGTTTCAACAAATATATTAGTTATAAATAATGATAGCAAATGCCCTAATACGTATTTTCATTAATACCAACTTAAGAAAGAGGGGAGAAAAAACAAATATGAGATGCATAAGTTGATTAGCGCTGAATCAGAGACAAAAGATGGTGAATTGTTGTTCATATCACTAGTTGTTGTGGTCTCTTTCCAATGTTGTTTATCCCACTATTTATATGTTCATTGTAGCTATTGCAAAGGAAGACAAAAGAAGCTTCCTGGCCACAAAAAGGCTGAAAGAACTTTTGGAATTTAGAAAAGCTTCCTCTAGTGAAACTAAGGGTTAGGAGATTTATTGTATCATGTAGCTTTTTTCTTATTTTGTCAGCTTATTGATAACCAGCAGTGTATTGTTTTATACATAGGTGTTGGAGGTGGGAATGGCCCTGGAGTTCAGTTATTGGTAACTTTATGATGAGTTTGTAAATTGCATACAAGGATTAAATAATTAAATGGTCTTAGACATGCTGGACTTATTAAAAATTGTATAGCTTTTCTTGGAATACTGACTCAGACTTCGCATCAGATTCCATGTATGCTAATAAGTGGATGTTTTGGCATCTAGTACTTGTGTTTTCTCTTTAAATGGCTTTGATGAAGGCAATTGAGCATGAGATTGAAGTAAATGTCCGAGTGCACGAAGTTCGTTCAGAATGTGAACATCAAAAGTAAGTGTATGTTCCCTTCCCCACTTTATGAAAAATCGACATTCTGGGTCTAGTAATGATGTTGATTCATTGTTTGGCAAATTTAAATCAACAATTTCCTCTCCAAATGTTTCTACTGCCTTAACTGTGATTACTTAGCTACATCTAGTTAGATTTGAAATTAAACAAGACATTTGTAAAGCATAAAGGCTTTAATATTACCAACCTACCTAAGAACAATTTTTAAGCGCTTGCAAGAAAATACTCTCAACCTACATTGATTTTATAAAATACAAGATTACACAATAAAATATGTCAAATTGGGATCGATAGCTTGATATTCCTATTTTCAGCAAGTATCTTTGCTAATTATAAAAGGAATCAATGAATATTATTAGCTAATCAAGCTATATCAACACTATGTATAGTTTGTATATCATTCCTCTTATATCAGCTGAATGCAATGCATATAAATTCCTTTACTCTATTTTTTAAAGGCTAAGTGTCAATTTAATATAGATCAATGTCAATTTAATTATGTGTCATGTGGAGATTGTTTGAGACCATGGTAGTCCTAAATCATGTAATAATTTTTCCAATCTAGGAGGTTGTAGGAGTATTAGTATGTTTTCTTTGTCATTTCTTTAGCCATTCTCTCTGTCTTTCACAGGAATTTCCCATCGGCAGCAAGCTAGATCCTATTGTTTATGGCCCTCCTGAATCGACAATAACAAAGGAAATTCTAGAGCAAGAACTTAGTGGAATGAGCTTGGAACAGTTTAGCTCTATATTTTCATGCCATATATCATGTTATATTTTCTTTATTAACAAATTAATACATTGCTTCATAAATTACATATCAGTTTCTTCTCTTTATTGAGTCAAAAAGGATTTATAATGCATTCAGTAATGATTAAAAATTCTATTTTTGATGGCACTATTGTATAAGAAACTCAAGGATGAAGTTTTGGAAGGACTATATCTTTAAGAATTTAAGATATCACTTCTTTAAGTAGTATGGTCATAGATATGATACTCCTATTTAGTGTAAGCACAACTTGTTTTCATTTCATGATGATTTGCAGTCACAAACATTGGATGGTCTAGAAAGTGGAACATAAAGAACATTGACTATTTTTTGTGTTTTGTGCCTATCAAGGTTTTTGCAACACAAAACCCCTAGCTTAACAAACCTTGAAAGTTAAAATGTTTAATGTTAAACTTTCCTCTTTTCTGTTTCTAATTTCAGCATCAATATGCCAATTTCTCTAATCATGGTTACAAGAACACAGAAAAAGGTTCCCTGAATCTTCAGTTGATTAATTAGAGATCTGACTTTTCATTTGCGCTTTTCACGGGTGGCTTAACAATGTATGCTCATACACTCTACTCTTTAATTTTCCTGTTTATCAAATTAATGGATATATGATGATTGTAAAGATTTTCCAATTCATGGAAACTGTTAGTAGTTTGGTTTTTAGTTTTCGAAGCTTTTCTTTTCCCAATTGATTTTATGAGAATATATTATTGACCAATATAGCTTTGTGGTCATCATGAAAGCTTGCAATCATAAACAATATATTATTGACCAATATGACTTTTTAGTTTTTTGGAATTTTAATGTAGTTTTCTTGGCTCCTTTTGTAGGACCTGGTTGCTCCTCTATTGGAGTTAGAAGTTTCACTGATCATGATTCTTTGTCACTAATGATAACTTGTTTCCTGTATATGATTTAGAAGTTATGTTTTAATTATATTTAGTTAGCTGACAATTATGGCACAAATTTTTGTTGTTGGTTTAGATAACTTTTTAATTATATTTAAATAAAGATAAAATAATTTCAACTTTATATTTTATTTTCAATATATTAAAAATAATGGTTAAATTTTTTAATTAGAAATGTTTTATTTTTAAATAATCAATTTATATATAATAAACCTCACTTTCTAAGACAGTTTTTAAAAAAACGTATTAGAAAGTGAATTTTCTAAGATGGTTCCTCACAAGATCGTTTTAGAATCTTCTATTCTTTAATTTTTTTTAAGAAAAGATATTCTAAGACGGTTATACAAAGAATCGTCTTAGAGACTTTCTAAAGTGATTTTTGAAAAATCGTCCTAAAATCTTTGTCTTTATTTTTTTTTTAAAAAAGAAATTTTAAGACGATTTTTCAAAAAAACATCTTAAAAAATTGACTTTCTAAGACGGTTTGGGGATAGTTGTGGAAAGTCTTGACTTTCCACGAAGATAATTTTAAAGATGGTTAAAAACTATTGTAAAAAGCTCCTTAAAATCGTTGTGGAAAGCGTTGTTTTTAGTAGTGCTCATACTAGTCTAAAGTCATCGTTGCGCACACCGCCATAATATAGTTAAAATTGAGTAATTCGTAATACACTTGTATTGCAAGTTACTCAATCCATAATACATTTGTATTACACATTACTCAATTTGTAATGTATTTGTGTGTATTAGGAATTGTGTAATCCAAAATACACATAAAGAATTACAGATTGAGTAATTCATAATACATCTGTGTGTATTATGGATTATTCATTTTATAATGCATTTGTGTCTATTATGGATTACTCAATTTGTAATACACATCATTTCCTACTTTCACATTGTTCCTAACCCTGGCCACTATCTCTCCAAGCTCCTGAGACTCAAGTCGATAGTCAATTGCCTCATGCTCTTCAGCCACAGTTGTCACTATGGTGGAACCATTCTTTGCAAAGCCAAGAGACATTGTCGAGAACAACCTCGATGCATGTGTTCTCACCTTTGTGTGTTGAGACCATGTTTGCTTCCTTTTTGTGCTCCTAGTGTTTGGTGATGGTGCTGCCTACAGTGAGGAGGAAGATGACGAGAAGAAAAGACCGAATGAAGTGAGAAGGGTAAGATGGAGAATTTATAAATTTAGAGGGTGCACCAAGTAAAATTGGGTTGCATCAAGCAATTGTACTGTGACAACTAACAAGAAGATGCAAAGCTACAATGCGCACTTTGATATGGCAATAAAATATAATTAAAAAAAATAAACAGAAAAGAAAAGATGAAACGTACTGTGACAAGAGTTGTTAAGTGTCCTAAAAAATATTGATTAAAAATGTAGTATTAAAATTATAATAACTTTAAATTTTGAATCATTTTAGAGAAAAATAATTATGTATTGATAATTTAAATTTTTTTACAGAATCATCCACTAACAACTTATTATATGTGATAAGTTTGTTGATTTTTAAAATAATTATCTTAAAGTAATTCGGACACTATTAAACTCAATTTTAAATCTTTTTGCAACAATCTCTTATTAATACTTCCATTCTTTTTTTTATATAGGAAGTATTAAATAGTTCTATATTTTCAAAATATTATATTTAGAGGAATAGAAAGGTCAAGCACCCAAGCATAGACAGATAGGATTAGGGTTGTTTGCGGTACAGTTTGATGTAATTTTCTGACATAAAATTAGTCTGAATTAAATAAGAAAATTAAATGTGATACAATTTGGTTTGGTTTAAATTATTTATTAAATTCAATTTGTAGTTTGGTTTTTTGAAAATTTTGTTATTAATTGAATGACATTTTTACCAAGAGGGGACTTTTTTTTTTTGCATTTTTCCAATCGCTTTTAAATAATTTCCCAAAAGGGGTAAGTCGTAACAGGTGTTACAACTTTTGAGCCAGGAGTCGTAACATCTATTATGACTTTTTTTTTTTAATGAAGTCAGTCAATTTTATTTATGACTTTAAAGTTGTAACCTTTTTTTTCGCTTTTACGACTTCAAAGTTGTAAAACATTTTTTTTAAAAAAAATTAAAAATTGTTTTCATAAAAGTTTTGTTTTTTAATAAGTTTTTTTAATTTTTGTACGGTTATTTTATTTTGTTTTCAAATAAATAATTTTTATTTTACTTGTTAATAATTTTATTAAATAACATATAAAATGAAACCATAAAAAATATACATCATATTAAATAAAAGTATTAACAAGTAAAATTAAAATTATTTATTTGACAATTAAATAAATATATTTTTGTATAATTTTTAAAAATTAGAAAACAAAATAAAATGACTGTAAAAAATTTAACTCTTTTATAAAAAAACAAAACTTTTACGAAAATAATTTTAATTTTTTTTTAAAAAAAGAAGGTTTTATGACTTTGAAGTCGTAAAAGCAAAAATAAAAGTTACGACTTTAAAGTCGTACAAAAAAAACCAAATTTTTAAAATTATTTACGATTTTAGTTTAAAAAAAAGTCGTAACAGGTGTTAGGACTTATTCTCTTTTGAGAAATTATTTAAAAGGACCCCCAATTGAAAAAATGCGAAAAAATACCCTCTCTTTATAAAAAAAAGTCTAATTGAACAAAACTTGAATAATAATTAGGTAATCAATCAACATTATAAATGAACAACAAAAGTTTCAACAATTGAATTTTAAAATAAAACAATAATTATTTTTAAGTTGAATAATAACCATTCAATTTAAAAGTAACCATTCAACTTAAAAGTAAAAATAATACATAATACTTGCTTTCAAGTTTCAACCATTGAACTTAAAAAAAATAATAAAATAATATTCATAATACTTACTTTCCACCATGACAACTTAGAAAGTAAATATCTAACAGTAAAACATTGATTACAACAATAATTTTTAGGAGTGTTCGTGGTGCGATTTGGTTTGATTTGATTTTTGTGTGTCAAATTGTAAATTAAAATGAACCAGGTGATTTAGAAAAAGAAAAAAACAACCAATGATCATCATTTTTTATGTGATTTTGGTTTTTTTTTTGTTGATTTTTGATTTTACATATAATTTGGTTTGGTTTTGAACATCCCTAAATAAGATGGGTCTAGAGAGATCCAAATAGGTGATGGTTTAAGCTTTAAACTTTAAAGATTAAATGACCTAGATATCATTTTTTTTAATATTATTCAGTTTTATAATAAATTTTTTTATAATAGTAGATGAGTGATAACCATTAAGTTATATATATTATATTTCTCATTTGTCTACCATCATCATTGAAGAAATATGAAGTTTATTTTATTTTTCTTATAACTTTAATGGTAGAATTTAGAAGTAACGTGACAAAGCTCATTTACCATCCTAACATAGACCAAATGTTAATACCCGTTCATTGACCTCTTCCATCTGACTGCATACTTATCTCTACTGAAATGGTTATCGCCATTGAGCTATCACTCACTAATGGTTAGATTGCCTTCATAGACAAAACATATATTGTAGCTCGAAACTTACACCACTGACTGAGGAGATAAAACCATCATGACTAGAGGCTATGACCCTTTGCAATTTCAATTAGATACGCGTTTAATTAATATCACAGACACTATCTTGTTGGTTGTCCCCACTTCACCTCAGAACAAAATGCATTTACTTTTTATTTAATATAGTATTTTCTTTTAAGTAAGATGATTTGTAGGAAGATATATCAGTTGTCTATTCTGAAAATGTATTATTATACACCTGTTTTATTATAATTTCTACTGTTAATATTTGATTAATTGCTATAATTACGTTTTTAACCACTAAAATAAAATCTCTCTTAATCATAAAGACGTGGAGGAAAGTGTGCGTTAGGACTGTGATGAGGATACGCAAGGGAGAGTGTATGGATAAAAGCAGCATGCATGGAGTTGCACGTGTGAGGGTGTTAGGAACAAAAAAATTGTAGCTGAAATTATACGATTGCAAAATGTGAGGGGTTAGTTTTGTAGGCTCTCAAAGACTCAAACCTTCCAAAATATTGTCGTTTATCTTATAATAAAACTTAAATATGTTTTCATCTTTAATAAATAATTAATTTTTATGTTTGACTTTTAATAAATTTTTGTTTTTTTATTAAATATAAATCTCTAATAAAATAATAATTTTATTTTTGGTTAAAAAGGAACTCCAGATATTTGATATCTTTCTCTTTGAATGACATCTCAATTTCAACAATGGTTTCATTAGATATCTTACAACTGATGGAAATAAATTTATATGCTCACGATCCAAGTCATTATGTAATCAATTTTAATTTTAATAATAAAGTATTATTTTATTTTCATTGTCATATTTTATTATTTGATTAAATGGTTTATTTGATAATGTCATTGATTAAAATTAAAGACTTGTTATTATAATAGAGATTATGATAATGAGAAACAAGTTTGTTCTAATTTTAATCTAAACCGTTCTTGATCATAGGATTATTGTAAATAGGATATCAATAATCTGGATAGATTAATATATGTGATATTATTTATTGGATAAATATTAATAGATCTCATTTATTAATTTGCATATATAGATGAGTCACATGTTGATGTGATCATTGAACTGACTCAATTGAAATTTTTTAATGGTTAAAATTTACCATAAAGTGTCAATAGAAAATTCTCAATAAAAGGTATAATAATTTTCTTTGACCTGAGATTGTCATAATACTTAACATGTTATTTGTTGTATTTTGATTTCGGACACCTAATGCTTTAGAGCACTTGTTGAATGGATATTGTATATGATTAAATACCTGTAGAATTAATGATTAATCAAGATAGAATTCATCAACTCTTGGTAATGAATTTGAGCTCTATGAATAAAATTATATCTTGGACAGGAAAATTAAATGAAAGAAGAAATGAGTTTCTTAAGTCATTATGAGTTAACTCAAAATGGTTTGATAGTAATACCATACTCTAGAGTTAACCCAGAGCTGTAAAGATGGAAGAAATTATAACAGTACTCTTCTAATGATTCTTGAAAGTAAAATGCTACTTCATGCTATTCGGACGTTAAGGAGTGTTGTTAGACGTCTACCTTGATTAGTATATTAATTTGATTAATATATTACTGGCTTAGTATTGAACCTACGGGGTCACACACAAACGAGTGTTCTAATCTATGTTAAAGAAATTATTTTAATATTTGATGATTTATTAAATTAGAGAATTTAATATGATCAAATGATTAATTGATTTCAAAAAGGTGAAATATTATTATATTCTTGTTAAACATGTATGATTTTGTATTTGGAATTTGACTTGAAAAGACAACTAGATACAAGTTTGACTTGGTCAATTATTATTTCAATTTAATTGCTAAAAAGTTAGCAATAAAAGGTAACAAGAAATAATATAGTTTAAAAAAAGGATACTATCAATAGTGATTTTGATTTGATTAGAAATTTGGTATTCTTAGGGTGCTATAAATAGAGCCTTGGGCTACACATTGAAAGAATAATAATATCACTTCTCTACACTTATTTTTTCACTTATCTAAGTTGTTGACGAATATATGTTAGTCTCGGTGTGGATACACGTAGAGTCTTTACACTATTGAATAATTTTTTGCTTCAGGAGCTCATCAATAAGTACACTTTCTGATATATCATTTGTTTATAATATAATTTAAATACAAAATAAATCTTTTTATTCCGCAATGTGTGTTTTTTGAACACCCTTTTTCTTACAACAACTAGAATCACTCTTTTTTCCTTTCCAGTTCCTCCACCACCGTAAACCCCAATTAGATTCAGGCATGATATACTTTTTAGTTATTAGGAGAAACCGACGGATCCAGGAAATAGTTCTTAATGTTTTGTTTTAATTACTAATAAATTAACAAATTTTGTATTTATTTTTTAATATATTAGGTAATTTTGTTTTAGTCTTATGACTAATAACAAATGAAAAAAATTATCATAAAATTTATTAATTTATCTAGGACAAAAAAAAGTGTCGAAGAATTAAAAATAAAATTATTATTTTATTAGATATTAACACAAAACAAAAAATTATTTGACAACAAAGATAAAAATCAAATATTTACTTGAAATAAAAAAAACATATTTAAGTCTGACAATAATTGTTATGTAGTATTTATTTTTTTGCTTTGGCCCAAATTCCTTCAATTGTATCAGATTGGAATTGAATATTTAACAATTTCTTCCTGCACCTCATCTTTGCTTTCTGCACCTAATCTGTAAAATTACATTCACCTAAATTAGCCTTTTTAGAATGTAAAATTTTACATTCTGAAATAGCTAGCATTTCTGGAAGTTTAAGAAGGTGCAGAAAATAAATATGGAGGTGCAGGAAGCAATTGCTTGAATATTTTGATTTACATGGGTGCAAGTCCATTATTGTATTGCCTTAAGCCTTAACTGTATTTTAATGTTTGCTGTATAAAAAACTGTATTTTTATTTTATTTTATTTACTTTTGCATTTATTTACATTGTTATAGTTATTGAATTAGAATCAATTAGGGTTGGTCAAGTGGTAATTTTGAGGTAGTATGCGTAAAATTATAGGTTGAAATCTCAATGGTCGTTGCACTAAAAAAATTATCTATTGGTTTGTGCCACTTTTCAACTTTCTTTGTTCTTTGTTTAATTAAATAAAAATAAAATAAGTAGAAGATTTATACAAAATCAAATATTTATAAATTAAGTTAATTTATATTTGCAATTATGTATGTGAATATTATAAAGGAAATTACATAATATTAAATTATAAAAATAATTTTATCTATGAACATTCATTTTTCTTAGACAAAAATTAGATACAATTCCTTAAATTTTTTATGTTGTCATTCAATTAGAATTAGATTTTTTTATTATAGTAAGCTGCTGAATAAAATTTTATTTTAAAAATCAATATAGGTTATTGAAGTACAACTTCATTTATTAGTGGAAAACAACATTAAAAGCACTCAAAACTGTATTTAAATTGTCTATTTTTCTACGGTTTTCATGCAAAATTTACCCAAACTTCAACTAATTGCTCACAACAATTTCCAAAATACTCAAACAATTTGTGTCGAAAAAGGGACTCGGCTAATGGGTCCTAAGCTACTCCAAAGAATGCTTAATGTCCAAGCGTGAATGAGAGTTTGATCTTCCGTGCGAGTAAAAGATAAAAGCTATAAAGAAAGTGATAAAAATAACATAAAATGATAAAGATAAATGCAGGGTAAAAATAGATATGTTTGATTGATTGGATTGTAGTCCTTGTAAAATTCAATACAAGATCTATTTATACCGCAAGGAACTTAGATACCTAAATCGTGGTTTGGACCTTTGTTATTTGATTTTACAATGATTCAACTAATCCTAGAAATCTTATTCGACTAATTTATGCGAATTCAACTAATTTTTGCTTGTCTGATAATCTAATAACCCTCTTGAACCACATCTCTTGATTGGCATGGTCTCCACTTCCTCTACTAATGCTTATGTAGCTGAATACATTTCCCTCAAATGATACTCCAATTAGGATTTGTTTAAATAAACTTATCTAGAAGTATTTTTAAGAGAAGAAAAAAAATAAATTTCTTTATAAGTTAAAATTAACATACACATGAGTTAATTTGTAAAAATTCTTCTATATAATTTATCTAAAAGATGAAAGAACTTCTACTAAACTAATTGTCTTCCTTTCTTGACCAAGTTCACTCATCTTGCGGCTATTTTAGCTAAATGCCAACATCTTCTTTACAACAAAGCACATCAAATTATTGCTCTTGTTTTGTGGCTTCTTAACAAAATTATGATTTTGATCGATGCGAAAGCAATTACACTTTAAACTTATCAAATATGTTTGATACAAAAGTCCGAAGCACGTTTAAAGGCTCAAATTTGATCGTACATTTTAAAAAGGGCTATAATCATAATGATTTTAGTTAGGGTTTGCAAATGGCTCAAACAGGAATTGTAAAAGGAACATCAATGAAAGATGTCTAACAGCATTTAAAGGATTATTATTGTGTGAATAGGCTGTGTTCTGGGTCATTAATTATCAGGCACTACTATTATGGTCGTTCCTTTAGAAGCATGAACCGCATTGGAAAAGACGTGCGCTATATATGATACCACAAAATTAAATGTGAAGTGCGTCACAATATATATATGAATAGGGTTTCTTTTGTGGTAAAATTACATTTTTGGTCCTCCAGTTTATCTTCAGTTTTGGATTTGGTCCCCCAGTAATTTAATTCACTAATTTAGTCATTCTATTTTGTAAAATCGTGCAATGTTAGTCCCTCAGGCCACAATTGGACGTTGACCGTTAACAAGTGATGTTGACTGTCACGTGTCACGTTCTTATTGGATGATGACTGTCATGTGTCATGTTCTGATTGGTCAATGAAAACAACAATGCATTTCATCTTTCATGGAATTGACATTCAATCAGAACATGACACGTGACAATCATCATTCAATAAGAATGTGACACGTGACAGTCAACATCACTTGTTAATGGTCAACGTCTAATTATGGCCTGGGGACTAACATTGCACGATTTTACAAAATAGAAGAATCAAATTCGTGAATTAAATTACTAGGGACCAAATTCGAGACTAGAGATAAACTGAGGGACCAAATTTACAATTTTGTCTTGTTTTTTAAAGGGCGGTGACTCACTATCTCTCATTGAGTTTTAGTCTCAACTGACAACTTTTGTGAGGATGCCTTTAATGTAAGTTTTTTTATATGAGTTTTTTAATATTTTTTTGTCTCTTTAATAATTTTTGTGATTGCGATTCTCATAGTGTCTTATTATTTTTTAAAAATTTATACAAATTTTACTTCAATGTTAAAAAATCGCAAGAAACTTCAAAAAAATCCACACATTTATATTTTTTTATTATAACTTAACTATTGCTCAAATAAAATAATTAATTTATTTTTTCGGTTTTTATGTATACAAATAGTAAATATTAATAAGTGAAGAAAATTTTAAATATCAATTAAAAAATAAAAATTATATAACATTGAAAGGAAATGCATAATAATAAAAAATACATTTTTACATAATAATAGAGAATTAAACACAATAACATTGAAATAAAAAAAACATAACGATGAAAAATATAAAATATTACATAAAATTAATTATTTTTATTTTCATTTCCGAAATATTCTCAAATATGCTTAATTAAATCTACTTGAAATTGGTGGTTTTTTATTTGTCATGAACCTCTGCTCTTCTTTGGAGGTATTTTGATCTGATATTAGGGTAAACACCTAAAGATACTTTGAATGTTGACGTACTATTACCTACATTATCCTAATCAATATTATTTTGATATGTGTCACGTTCATCCTCAACAATCATGTTATGCAATATGATGCATGCATAGATGATATTCTCATTTTAGCAGCATCCCAAAAACGTGTTGAACCACATATAATTGTGAATCTAGATTAGAGCACTCCAAACGCTGTTCTACATTCTTTCTTGCCGATTATTGTTGTTGTGTAAATAATTTTCGTTTTTCTCCTTGTGGCATTGAGATGGTCTTCACAAATGTAGTAAAGTCTAGATAAATGTCATCCGCTAAATAGTATCCTATATTATATTGAGTTCTATTCATTGTATATTGCACTGCGAGCGCACGTTCTGACAAAACTTCATCAAACACATTAGATCCATTTAACACAATAATGTCATTATTTGAATCCGCGGTGCCAAAATATGCATGTCAAATCCATAAGTCTTGTGATGTCACAGCTTCAAGAATGATTGTTGGGTTGCAATGATCACCTCGACAAAATTGACCTTTCCCAGTGCACCTAATCAATGGAACCTAACATACATGAAAATTTATGTGTCGCTCCATTTGTAGTAGTCGCTCGGTGTCTTCGTTATTTGGTCACCAATTAGAACATATTCATCCACACTGTCAGCAAGTGAGCCATAAGCCAATATACGAAGAGCAATTGTGCACTTCTGCAATGGAGATAAGCCTTTTCGACGTAGTGCATCGACCCTCATTTGAAAGTACTCATCATGATTGTTGAACCTATCTACAATTTAGAGAAACACATGTCTTCACATACAAAACCTTCTTCGAAACTAAATCTTTGTGTACACAAGATTTGCTGAGAAATAGTCATTGAACAATCGATCATGACCTTCCTCACAATTCCAATGTACCACTCTTCTTCTTTGCCTACGCCTAGTGGTGTTGCCATCTAGTTGTTGTTGGCTCTCAAGTATTAACCTAATGATTTCTTCATTGTTGTTGTCTTCCAATTCCTCATCTATCATTTTATCCAAAACTTCATCTAAATCGATGTTTGGATCCATTATATGGTAACTGAAGTGTTTGAAATCAGAGAAAAATATTATGTAATTTGTATGAGTACATGTGAGAATAATGAAACATTGGACATTTATCTAACTTCATTCATAACGGCTAGTTTTCCAACAAAGTTTTACAACATAAAATTTTGAATTTAAGATATAGCAACAACCTACACTGCTAAAATTAAAGATCAAACACAACATTAGCACAACATTTGTACATAAGAACTAAACATTTAATATCCTAGTTTTTTCTTAATGTGGTTACAATACTTTTCATGGTCTTGGCGTTGTTGTTTGGACATTTTGGATGTATACTTTATAAGGATTTCATACTTCGTATGCATTTCCTGTTCTTGCATACACCTTTCCTATGCCTCCTTTAACTGAATAAGTTTTGATGTGTTCACATTTTTGTCCTTCATTACACTTTCTATGCCAAATAAATCGAGAGTGTTAAAAGCTTCTTTTCCTTTGTTTTTCCTTTTTGCTGCTTTTTATCCAATTGAGTGAGACACTGGCGATGGCGTATCATATTCTTTGACTTCAATGGGTATCTCTGGGTTAGAAGACAACGAGTAATTTCCACTAGCAGAAACCTTTGTTCTTTTTTAACACTTCGACATAAATTCTGCATCGAATTTTAGTTGATCTTTCAACAATAATAAGGCATGCTCAACCTCAAATTTTTTACCAGTATCTTGTAAGTAAATCATATGAGCATCAACACTAACATCCTTCTCTGAACTTCCACTTCTCCTATGTTTAACTGCTTTTTTGTAGCTACCGTTAAACTTTTGAACTGGAGGGTGGATCCTGTTCCACTGAGATTTCAATTGAGTTTAGCTTCTTTCATAAAATTGTCCGCTTTAACGCACATCATCATTGTTGTACGCATTTTTCATCCTTACCTAATATTGTTTTGATGTTTGGTCGACTCCTATAATTGAATCCTTTGACACATTGAGCGATGATCAAACGAGAATCACATCTTCTGTCACTAAGAATGTTGTATGAGTTTTTTTTCCACTAGAATTTTGTTCTCACTCATCTAGTTGAATACTATCTAGACTGATTGGTGATTCAACTTCATTGCTAGAGGGCTCAATATTGGATAAAGAAGACCTATAACACGTGTTTGGGTTGGTAGAGGGTGATGGTTGACTACAAAATTATGGATTTTGATAACTATCATTGGTAGGTGGCTCTACATTGGATGAAGGATGCATATACCACATGTGTGGGGGTGGTGGATACATAACATACTGTGGTAGATTTTAAGAATTTTCACTGGTATGAGGTAGTGATGGATACATAACATATTGCGGTGAGTTTTGAGAATTTTCATTGGTATGGGGTGGCCAATACATAATACATTGCAGTGGATTTTGAGAATTTTCACTGGTAGGGAGTAATTGATTTTGTAAATAACCATAGTAACATTGATAAGTATACTGATTGGGATCCATTTTAGAGAGAATAAAAAAGATTGAGGCTTGATAAGAACAAGAAAAACAATAGGAGTAAAAATATCGTGTGCAAAACTTTATCAATAAGACCCAAATTTATAGTGAACATTATGTAACAGTAAAAAAAATTGTTTCTCACAACAGTAATATCTTGTTGATAAGCAATGGTAATATCTCTATCCATAATTTTTTTTAAAAATAAACATAAACATTTTGAGAACAAAAAACATTCCAAATCCTTCCCCACTAAAGTATCGTTCTCTTTTCTCTATTCACAAACCTTTTTCTCCAGAAACTTCCCCACCAACCCTGCATCGACCTTTCTCTATTTTCTGTCTTCACACGTCCAAACCTTTCTCTCCAAAACCTTTTCTCTCTTCACGCATCACCAGCGTCGCTCCTTGCAACTGCAGCCGCTGGTGCTGCTCCAAGTGACTACAACCATTCTCTCGACATCTCTGTCCCTTGCATCGATCCTCTCCACCATCCACCAGCAATGATCCTCTCCACCAGCCACCAGCATTGATTCTCTCCACTACAGCTCATAGAGTCACCAACGCTAGTCATTGTGCACCTTGCGTCGACACCTCCAACCATCATTGCGTCTCCATCGCGCTACCTTCACTAGGATTGGAAGTCGACAAGGTCATCAATGTTGTTGGAGATCTAGTTTTCCCCCTTCCTCCTTTCCTGAAGATCTCTTCAATTTGGTTCATGGAGACCCTTTTCCCCCTTTACTATATTGTTCTGAATTTGGATCTAAATGAGATTTTTTTTTGTTTAACTTTTATGAATTTTGAGATTCATTGTGGTTGTTCTTTGTTCATTTGAGTTCCTATTCTTTTTCTTCTCTTGGGGCGGTTATTTTCCCTCTAATATGTGCATGTGTTGAACCTGCTAGCTTGAAAGAGATCATTTTCTTAATGCTGCAATATCATTTCTTATATAAGAAACGAATATGAAGAGTGAAGGAATGCACCCTGCCACGTGGGTTTTCTCCAGTGACAAAAAAAAATTAGGAATGATTTCTTCACACTAAGCACCCCAAAAGAAACCATGGTTGGAGATGCTTTAATTAGTTTTTTTGACATCCATAATATCTTTTTATTGCTTTTTAGCATCATGCATGATATATCCGATCGAAATTGTTTTTTCAGCGTAGAAAGAATGTCGCAAAATATTGAATTTGGGGCACTTGTCCCATCAACAAAACTACAAAACATAGAAGAATTGTGCAATGTTGACCAAAGATTAATGATCAGATTGGCAATGAAGTGTTTGCATTACCTGACGTGTTTCTAGTGAGTCTAATCCAAATTTGATTTTGCAAGATCACATGTTCACTACAAAAAAGGGTATTTCCAATGGTACAAATCCGTTGGTAATTTAGTATTGCCGACGGACCAAAATTCATCGGTAAAATACTCGTGGGAAATTTTAACCAATGGAAATATCCGTCGAAAAGAGACCGCTGGTATTTTCCGGCAAATATATCCGTTGGTAATTTTCAACGGATAGATCCATTGGTAATTTCCCAAGAATATATCCATCAGAATATGTTAGTGGATGTTGTCTGATTTTGGCTATGTGCTTAGCGCGCATATGTTGTTTTGATAGTTGTGCTAAGCCTGCACGTTGTGTTAAGCCCAAAGAATCCTCTATTGGTGCAATCTCGTTTTTGGGCTAAGTGCACAAGTCCAGGCTAAGCGTGCATGGCCAACTCGCTAAGCCTACATGTTGCGTTAAGCTAAAAAATATCTCTGTTTGGGCTAAGCGCACGGGTGTAGGCTAAGCGAGCCACACATTCTCGCTAAGCGTGCACTAGTCGCTAAGCGAAGTTTGCAGGAAAATTTTTACCTGTAATTCTCACTAAGTCGGGCAGGCGCACTAAGTCCAATGATATCTTTGGAATTCTAATTACGTTAATTGGGCTTAGTGTGCAAGTCCGAGCTTAGCGCGTTCTTCGTATTGTTAAAAAAAAAGACACAAAACAAACATCTTTCCTAGCATAACTCAATTTCCTATGTTTATGTGTGAATTTACACAAATTTTCTACTTAGCATATGAAGCTAAAATAGCTTAAGCCCAACAAAACTATACAATAAAATCCCACTACATCCACTGGTGAACAAATGAACTTAACTGAAGGACAAACTCACATTATTCCTTAAAAACTAGTAATGTGTAAAAATAACCCTTTTTTATTATTCCTACTTTTGATACACTACCATTGTAAGTTGTATAATTATTATTCTTCTCTTATTTATTTATGCATGATATTATTAAATTTTTGTTATGGAGCATAACTTGAAAAGATTCTTGAAGACCAACAAAATCATAAAAGCTTACACTCTCATTCATCTTATCTTGTCTTAGAGTTTTCTTTCCTTAATATGAATGAAACATGCATTAACTTCTAAGGGTCACATACTAATTTTCTCACACTTTCATTCTTTTATTAACTTAATCATCTGACTATCTTTTGTAAGCACATTCCAACTTAGGAAACCAATCAGCCATGTTACTAATCTTCTAGTTTGCATTAGACCATACTTCTAACATTTCAAAATCTTGTTTTGGGACCCATGTAAGTATTAGTGCAAATTACATGTGAAGGACTTCATTTACATATTAGACACCTAAAACTAGCTTAATCCTTAAAAAAATCAAATTTGAACCTTTTGTGTTTAAGCTCATATTTTATTTACTTTTAGTATCCCTTTGAGTTCATAACCATATACTTCATATACTTCATATACATTAATTAAAATCAAAATCAGTATTAAAGTCATTGAAACCTTGTGGCTTACCAATTATTCCTTTTTAATTTTCTAAACCTCTATGCCTAACATATCCTAAGAAACATTTGAGTAATAATTTCTCTCTACATTATGTGTTTCTATGTGTAAACATTTTGAATTTCTAAAGCTTAATACATGAACATTACAGTCATATGTGATTAACAGGAAATTAAAAGGTTAGGGAGTCATGTATTTTAGCTTTTTGGTTGGACATATCAGGCAGTTTAAGTCTGTCAGTGATTTCTAATAGAAAATTCATCAAAATTATCCTATAGAGTACTTATATATCCCAAAACCATCAAAGATACCAAAGAATAGTATGGTTGGTAACTAGAAGTTCTAGCATTTGACAAATTAGACCAGAAAAGACATCAAAAACTCCAATCAAGTTAAAATTAAACTTGGCTAACCAAACTAGGCAATGAGCATGCTTTTCTCTTTTGAAATCGATTTCATTTAAGCCCACGTCAACCATTATTGAACTAACCCCACAATGTCTTCACCAATAAAAATTATTTAAATAAACTAAAAACTATCAAAAACTACAAAATGATGTATAATTATTGAAAATTATTGAAAAAAGAATGTTGATAACTATGGTGGAAAATGATGTATAATATAAAAGCTACCAACAACTGCAAAATGCGGGACAGGGAGGAGATTCTGGAAAGCAAACATTACACGGACAAAGGGTGTATATGGGTAAACAATTTAGTTAAGTAGTCATTCAATAAGCTTTTATTACATGATAACTTATAAATTTGGCCATGAAAATTATTGAAATAAACTAAAAAGAGCTTATTTTGACAAACTATACCAAGAAGTCCATTAACAAGTCAGAAGCCCTTCTAGACTGGAGAAAGAGCGCTTGCATTAATAACGTAAGTGAACAATTGCTATGGCTTACCACTCACAATGATCATTTAAACAAGTAGTAATATTATATTTACACACGGTTACATACATGTAAATTATTAGTTCGCCTCATTTATCGTTTGCTTAATGTTTTATGTTCATTAACATCTCAATTACCAAGAGAAATCCTGGTGTAGATATAACATTACTGTTCAACAAATAGACAGTGGGGAATATGAGCCAGCTTCAAAACCACAAAACGCATAGAACATTCTATCATCAACCCAAACTCAAAATATCATTTCCCCCAAAAGGATGAAGCCTCAAAAGCCCCTTAATAGCCATGCCAATAACACAAGTAACAACATACATGACTGGGTTAAGAAACCACTAAAAATAGAATAGAAAAAAAGAAGTTTTCAATCATAATTCATAAAGCTACTGATTTCATTGAAGAAGGACAAAAATTTATATCACTGGAAATAGGTATTGAAAAACCCTTACAATCATCATTAATCTTAAACAAAAATTAATCTTGACATATTCAGGAGAACGAGCAAAAGGATTTGCATAAAAAAACAAATACGAGATTAAAAATAATGACAAAAACAAAACCCCCCAATAGAACCTACTCCTAAAATCACAGACTCGTTGTTCCACATGCATCTTCAGACAAGGAAGGAGACTCAGACATTGAATCCATTTCAGTTTTTTGAATTCTATGAAAAATATTTTCATGAATAAGTAAATGTAAAAATCGAACAAAAAGAGCATAGACCAACAACTCCGCGAGCACAACAATAACTGCATGACGACGTGTGCGATGGTCGTTTGGGCTCAATGGTGGCGGCACAACCATGTGGATGAGAAGACGCATGCTAACATCAATGATTGAGAAAGGCAGCGATGATGCGACGATGTGGCCATGACAAAGGAGGCGTGGGCCTGATGGCGACGCGGGCGCAAGGGTGAAGTGGGTGTGACAGGTGACTCATGCGACAGCGGTGTTCAGTGGTGGACTGACTGAGACGATGAAAAGCACCATGATGAGTGAAACGTGAGTGACTAAGATGACTAGGGTTGGTTTTTTTTGTTTTGGGTGATTTTTAATTTCTGTCAGAAAATTTCGTCGAAAATAAATCCATGGGTAAAATCCGTAAGTAATTAATACTTTCCGATAGAAAATTTGTCTGTCGGTAATGTTAATATTTTCGACGGATTAGATTCCATCAATAAATTCAGTCAATAATTCATACATTTCTGACGAAATATATTTTGTGGGAAATATTCCATAGGAAATAATGATTTTTAGTGGTTGAAATATTTTGAATTTTGT
The DNA here is from genome assembly GCF_004193775.1 of Glycine soja. Classification (NCBI taxonomy): domain Eukaryota; kingdom Viridiplantae; phylum Streptophyta; class Magnoliopsida; order Fabales; family Fabaceae; genus Glycine; species Glycine soja. Next base: position 35,310,296 of record NC_041010.1, read on the forward strand.
TGTTTCATCCAAATACATTCACTAAAGAGAAAACATTTACCAACAAATCATAAAATATTAAGCACTAAGACTAAGTTTAATGGCATAATTTTTATGAAGCAGAAATCAAATTGCCAATATAAATATTTTTAGTTAATAGAATAATGATTGTATTGATATTTGAGATGTATATAGAGAAAGAGAGAGCATTTTCTCTATATCACGAATATAATCAAGATTAAGACATATAAATTATGAGAGTTTTTCTTTAAGTGATCTTGTATATAAAACTTGTAAGTTTAATCATATATGTATGATTGTGCAGTTTATATTTGATTTTCCCAACTCTCACAATGCCCCCTGCCAATGGAGGGTTGGATCTACCAAAAGGATTAATCTTCACAATGTAAAAGGATACAATTCGAAGAAATACTCATATATATATATATATATATATATATATATATATATATATATAGTAATTAGAGTGTGAGAGGAATTAATTTTTATATTTAGAAATTTATCTATTAATATGACATTAGGGGTGGCAAAATGGGTTGGTCTGCCCTACCCCGCTATCAACCTATCCCCCTACATTTTATATATAGGTTTCAAGTATTAGTCCATCCCATTTTTGTTGGGTCGGTGAGTTGGCCCGTTGATCCGTCAAAATTAAAATATTAAGAAAAAAATAATTTATAAATATATTTAATTAATTTTATCTTTTATAAATATTAAATAATAAATACTTATTAAAAATTGAATATATTATCTTAAATTTTGAATAATAATTTATTTAGACAAAAATAAAGTAATTAAAAATTAAAAAATATATGTATAAAATACCAAAATAAATACTGAAATTATGTTTTTAATAAAAAACGAATTATGAGTTGATCCTCCTTATTTTCCTCTCAATTCGTCTTTTAGCAAGTTAAAATAAGATGGTTAAAGAGTTGAAAACTTCAACTTGGCCCGCCAAAAAAATAGACCATTATGGGTTGGCCCGACGGTTCAACCTATTTTTCACCCTTATATGACATTATATTATTAAGATAAATCTATTATATTTATACTAACAATATAATTTTTTATTTAAAAATAACATATCTTGATAGATTAATTAAATTTTCTTCAAATACTATATGACAAATTGTTTAAGACAAGACTTACAATTATTTTTTCAGTTTCAGCTAAATTTTCTACTACTCTCTTATCAAAACTAAAATTTTATTTTAGTAATTTACATAAATTTTTATTACATAAATTACCAAAACAATAACCAATTATTTTTATAAGTAAATGTTTTTATTATAGAAATTGAGCACAAGTAGTGCAAAAGTGTGTGATACATATGACCCAAACGTAATACAGGCAGCACTAATTAAGAACACCTTCTAAGGTATACAAAATTATAAGTAAACCTCCCCCACCTAATATAATTGCCACTGGTGTGAAGATAAAAGAAAATCAGAGGAGATACAATTCATGGCTAAGCTCCATAGCCGAAATAATATCGAATTATGTTAACATTACATCACCAAACGACTTGCAATGTTGCACAAATTAAGTTTTGTCCTTTTCTTTTAATAGTCACGGATGACACAAAAGTATGACAATATCGTCATTATTGTTGAGTGACTTGTCTGTGGTCTAGGCCTTAAGTATATCACATTCATGACCACATACAATTTGGTGGTTTTGTCTTTTGAAGACACGAAACTCTGCAAGATCAAGGGGAAAAGGAAGCCCTACTAAGATATTCGATCTAGCTAGCTTCTTTCCCCTTAGGTAACACTATTTTAACTAGTTGGAGAGCATTTTATTCGACAGAGGTTTTAGCAATAAACATTTGCACTGCAGTCTGCAGTCTATTAAATATAAGCAATAAACAATGTTTTTTTTAAAAAAAAAAAAGATTTGAGTCCTGAAATACTTTCTATTGGCAAGAGGCTTTGCCGTTTCAAAATACAAAAAGCATACTTACTCAATATGAAATTGAATTAAAACATTTCCTAAATTTAGTTTAGGTTAAATCATTGTGCATGCAGGTCCTTTGAACTTTTATCAATTTTTTTATTAGATATTTAAGTTTTTAAATTGAGTCTCTGAACTTTATTTTTTTTAATTAGATCCCTGTCCGACCTAATAAAAAACAAATAAAAATTTAGAAACTTAATTAAAAAAACAATAATTCGAAGACCTGTTTAAAAATGAAAAATAGTTTAAAGACCTAATTAAAAAACTGAGTCTATGTGGCTTGTAGGTCAGTTTTTTTTACCCTAAGTGGAAGTTCTAAACTGGTTGAAGAACCTGAAATACCAAGTTTAGAACCCGCGGAAGTAAAAATATTGGCTTCGAGATGAGAGAATATTATTAGCCTGTAGATGTTGGTAATTTTTAATTAGATCCTTAAATTATTTGCCATTTTTAACTAGGTCTTTGAATTATTTTATTTCAACTGAGTTCTTAAACTTGAACTTTTTTTTAATTAGGTCCTTGTTGGCCATTGAGTTCCTATAAGACATAATTAAAAAATAAATACAGTTAAGAGACTCAATTAAAAAATTAATAACCTAATTAAAATTTTGGTAAAAATTCAGGGACGCGGAGTAATTAAACTTTTACTTTACTTTCATTTAAGATGAGTTTTTATGCCTATTTGTTTTACATACTTTTCATTTAAAAAATAAGTATTGCAATTAAGAAAAATTGAGACTAATTGCAAATTAAATATTAGTTTCATATTAATTACAGAATAAAATATATTTTAAATCCCAATGAATATAAAACTAATTTAATTTTAATTTTTAAAAGGTAGTCTTTATTGTTGTCAATGATGTGGCATATATAAAAGTATCATACCCAAGTTAATCTATGATAATTACTAATGTACATCCTTGTAAATGATAATAGAAATTTATTTAAAATGTATGATCATTGAAAGTAACAAATTGCTTTTAAAGAACTAAATTTAAATCAAATAAGTAATTATAAAAGTTAAAAGCGTATCAAATTTATAAATATATCTTAAAAAAATGTTGCAAAAGAAATTAAAAAGTAATAAATTCTGTCGTTGAACTTGATCCATGATCTGATAGTCACACAGCTTTCCATATCTAAACACTAGCCAATTAAAGCTTTCCGACCGGCTTATGTGGGAACTGCGTGTACGACTATGATTATGTCAGCTTATGCTTCACAAAACAAACCCCAATAGGACAAAACTACCCCCTTTACACTATTTTATTCAAAATTAATAAAGTGCATAAATTATCTATAAAAAAAATTAAAATCAAGTCATGCATATATTAAATTATAGAATTTATATATCTCATTTAATTTATCTAAAATATGATTTTAACTTATCTATAAACTAATTTTAATTAACTTATAAAAAAACTTAGTTCGTTTTATCATTTTGTTTTCTTTTTTTTATAAGTCCTTATTTATATTTTCCAAATAGAATTATAATAGCATATGTTTTAAAGACTAATTTAACAACAAAATTAAAAAAATGTAATGACGTGGACCAAACAAAAACCTTTACTCAATTTTTTTTTATGTGAAATTAAATCAAAGTGAGAAGAAATGTTTTTTCATCTCTAGTTCCAATTGTTATTATGACCTCGTAGTCGTTGATAATGACAGTGCATAGTGTACAGTAAACTTGGAAACCACTTTTATTTTGAGAAATATATATATATATATATATATATATATATATATATATATATATATATAAGTGTGTGATATATACTTGTAGAATATACAAAGCATTTCATTATACTAATTCTTCAGTATCTTAAATATTTTCACACTCTTTGGTTAAAAGAATAAAAAAAAATAAAAATTAGGTATTAAGATTGTCTGCATAATATGGAAGAATATAAATTTATACTAACAATATAATATATTATATTGATAATATAATTAATGATAATATATATTAATATTTTACGTCAACCTACTTAATTACATGCTAATCTGATATATCTTATTATTATTACTTTGTAATGCTTACACTAATACTATATATAATATCGGTTACATAAAAAAAAAATAAAGCAACAGAAAGCTTAATGCCAAAAATCATTAATATATATGATATATATTTTATAGAATCGTGAGATTATCAATTTTTCAATACAAAGTAATGTAATATACATTTTACATAAATGACATCTTTAGCTCTCCACTTAATGTTTTTCCAAAAGCGTAGTTCATTTATTATTATAGGTAATTCTTTATAAACACTGTCTACACTAGTTAAATATAAATATCTATTTGTAGAAGAAAAAAAATATAAATCTCAAAGAGAGAGACAAGAAGATAAGAAAGAATATAAAATAAGATGATTGATGTGTGATGGAAAAAAATAATGAATTTTTTTATGAATAATATAATTCAATAACATATACATGTGTTTCCCCTGTGAAAATAGATATATTCCCGTAAATCCTTAGGTGTTAGCATGATGTATTTTTATGAACACTTAATTGTTTTTTGGGATGATATACAGATATGATCAAACTGATCTGGAATTTTAAGCTTTAACATGAATGAGTGTATGGATTGTCCATCTTGATAAGGTATGTGGCATGGGGACTATTGTCTGCAATAAGGATAAAAACAAACAGTTTAATTTCTCTCCTTTTTTAAATATTGGACAGGATAGGATCATGCAATTCATGCTCTTAATTGCTCTCTCCCCTCAGGGTCCAATCATGCATGCCTTTCTTTTCGTGATTTAAACATTAAAGAAATTAAAATATACATTGATACGTAAAAAAGTTTATGTTTTTAGATTCATCCAAACGCTTTGACACACGAGCACGGTGAGAATCAGGGGCGGAGCTAGAATTTTGAATTAAGGGGCCAAGAAAAAATAACTCAATAACGAAAATTATATATATATATATATATATAGCTTTTTTTATTAAAATAAATATATCATTAAATTTGTTTTTGATTTTGATATATAATTAGATTGTGTATAAGAGATATCGATTAATAAATGCAACTGATGACATACAAACATGTATTGACTAGTAGCAAAAACTTAGAAGTTGAAAAAAAAAACTAGTAATACATTTTGATCAAGAGCCTCACATTAACGGTGTGATTTAAATATATATCCCTCGGAGATATGAATGTAGTCCTTTGAACTATTTTTTATGACATTATATATATTTTAGTCGAATAAAGTTAACCAATACTTATGACACATTCACGGGCTTCAACATGTTTGGATATAATGGATAACAAAATTGAATTCTCTTTAATATAACTCCTACATCATTTTGAACAAGATTTAATAATAACAAAAAAAAATTATCACAAAATATAATGACTCATTAGATAGAATTCTCAATACCAGTAAATAAACAACACATATATCAATATTTAACAATTAAACGTTTCTATTTTATTTTTAACTTAAATATGTTTTTATTTTTCATATATATGTTACTTTTTACGTTTGATTTCTGATAAATTTTTTCCTTCATATCTGCTTCCTGGTATTTGAATAGTTTTATTTTAGATCTCTGTTAAGAGTTAAGTGATGATGTATCTATTAAATATTTGATAACATGATTTATGGTGACTCAAAAATCACTAATATTGTTTCAAAATCAAATTAAAAATGAATTTTTCTCTCTCACCTTTTCAATCCTTCTTTTTTGCCTCTCTCTCTTTCACCCTCTTCTCTTTCTTCCTCCTGGATGGAAATTCCAAAAGCCACCTAAAAACTACAACGACCTGTGATTTGTGAGGTCGTTGATCTTGTTCTGTGAAACCTGCTTTAGCAACTGGTTGAATTTTGATCCTAGCAAGAACTTTGACATGGTGGATGGCAATAGGTGGATCCCCTCGCTGTCAAAATCTTCATAGTATAACTCAAAGTTGCTCTCCTTGTCTTCCTCCGGTCCCCGGAGCATAATCACCAGGTTGAATGTTGATGGTGACGGAGTCACGCGTTGTTATGGTTCGAAGGAAGCCGCGCCTAAGTGAAAGATGAAGAGAGCATTCCAACGGCTTCTTCCTTCACGCGCCTTCTCAACTTGCACCCCCCTCGCACTTAACTAAGTCCTAGCCTCCCTTAGAAGGTGAAGTGCTTCCCTGCCACAATTTTCCTCTGTGCCCAAACAGAATCTCACATCGCCCCCTGCCACATCACCCTCACCATCATCATCAATTGCTTCTACCACATGTGCAAGGTTGCTCTTGCCTTCTCAGTCTTCGGGGAAGCTTCTCAAGCGCGGCCTCCCCTATGACATCATCACGCTCAACACCCTCATCAATGACCTCTGCCTCAAAGGCGTCGTTTCCACCACACTCAAATTTCACGACAAAATGGTCATGGATGGCTTTGAATCCAATGAAATCACCTGGTGGAGGAGATGGTTTGGAAGGGTGTTTTTGTTGATGTTTATGTGTTTACTGTTTTGATTGATGCGTTTTGTAACAAGGGGATGGTGGGAGAGACACAGGAGGTGTTTGATGAAATGATTGAGGTTTTTTTTTTTTACTTTAATTGATTCTGACGGTTTTTATTCATAAGAAAATTTAAATTTGATTTTGATACAAATACTGACGATTTTTATGCCACCACAAATCACATTAACATTTAATGGACACAATCTCACTTAACTGAAGACAATAATCCAAAATAAAACTTTTCAAATACTAAGGAACAAATATGAAAAAAAAAAATTATCAGGGATCAAATACAAAAGTTTGGTATATATCAGTAATAAAAAAACATCTAAACCTTTATTTTTTATGAAGTAATGTGGGGACAAAAATAAAATATATTTAACAATATCACTACACTTAAAAAACTTGGGGGTGACCATGGTCTCATTGGGTCACCCCCTCCCTCTGCCAATGGTGACAATAGGCAAAAATACCAAAGTGGGTCACTTTTACAAATTTATTACCAGAGTGGGGCTGTTTTATAATTATTTACCAAGGGGATCACTTTTTTTTACTACAAAGCGTTACCCCTTAAGGCGCTTCCGCGGATTGGTGACACGTGGCAGGGTCGCGATTGGACGCGCCCACGGTTGGCGCCACGTGTCGCGCCCTGCAGGCTGGCGCTCTCGGTCGCGCCTAGCTGGCAAGCGCGAGTCAACGCGCTGTTGCTCGAGGCGCCTTGGGTCGCGCATAGGGCCCAGGCGCCTCGCCTCCCCCCCCTAGCCTCTTCCCACACCCCCCCCCCCACCCCAAAATTTCAATAACATTATTATTAATATTTGTTTATCATTTGTACTTTGTGTTCAATTTTTTATAGACTCTAAATTGTATATTTAATAAAAAAATTTAATTTTTTTCATTTTTATTATTAGTATTATTTTTTATTTTTTTATATTTTATTATTCTCTCTTTTTGAAGTATATATAAGTACATTTTCAATAAAATACATTTTCACTTAAAATACATTTTGAAATCCTAAAATGTTTTAAAATGCTTTTTGATTTGGCCATTAAATTACGTTAGAGATCACTTTTGTTTTATGTTTGCATTATATGCCACCAACTTTTTTGTAACTTAATAATTTAATATTTGGTTATAATTATGTGTCATTGACATTATCGTTATTTATTTTTATTTATTTTAAAAGCATTGCACAATAAGATTGAAACGTTAAAGTGGCAATAATATAAAATTAACATGGAAAAAAACCATACAAAGTACATGACAATATTAAAACATGAAAAAAAAAACAATACAAAGTACACGAAAATGTTAAAACATGCGAAAAAAATGTAAACCCATTATTAATCAATCATCACTATGTCTGTGATGTCACGACGAAGTCCCACATGGTCGGTCCCAATTTCTAGTTGTCCTATCAGGATTTCTTCTTCTACGATTCGCCCTTTCATCCACTTGGTCAGCCTCGGCAGAGAAATCATTACGTAAATCGACCCCTAATAAGTCGTCCATGTCGGGTATATCTCCAGGTACATTCCGAACCAGCAAGTGGGGCATTTGGGGTCGATAGTTCACCACTTTGGGTAAATGAAGGAGTTCCCGTTGAAGGAGGAGAGGACCCAAATATGTCTGCCAAACTATACACTGGTTGAAAATCATGTGGGTATGAATACATCAGCGGCATCTGCGACGGTTCTTGGGTGAATGTCGGCGGTGTGTAATACATTCCATGTTGTCATTCTGGCATCGGAGGCAAATTGTACGTTGCTGCATCAACAGTTTCCTGACGTCTTGCTAAGCCTCGAGTCTCCACACTTCGTTGTAGTATATTAAACTGTTAATGTTCAAATTGTGGCTGAGAAGGGGGAGCATCTTCATGTGCCTCAAGTATCCTATCCTCTTCGTCAGACAAAAGAGTGATCTTCTCGATACATGGTAGTAAATCGTCAAAAGTACAAACCCTTCTCCCAACAGGCGACACCATAAAATGTAGTGTTTCGGCGATTTCACCCTGCATAGAAAATAAAGGAATAGTTATTAAAATAATCTTCAATAAGCGCAACATTGTTTTCTAAATTATAATAAACAATGTATACCAATAGTCATCTTCTTGCATGTTTTGAGTCGACATAAACTTTTGTTTTACGCTTGTACCACCTCATATATTCAGAGTTCAGACTAAGGGTCCCTGTTTGTGGCGGCGTTTGCTCTACTCTCCTTTCATAGCGACTATTCCATTCATTAAGCGCGGGTTGCATTAGTCGCATCCAATTTTTTCCTTCCTTTCCCTTTAATGTCAAGTCATGTATGTTGTTGGGTTGCATTATTGGGCCCAGAATAGGTTGCTACATTCCAAATTGTCTCATGATTCTATCTGGCTGGTGTCATTCCACTTTTTGAAAACAAATAAGTGGTATGATACATGTCCATAATACAGACCCAAAAAAACAAACTTGACTCAAATTCATTTCCACATGTCCAAAATAAGGGACCCAGACAAACTGCATGTAAAAGTTAAATTTAATAAATTAATTAAGAATTACAACATCATTTAATAAACAAACATCAAAATTGTTACCTCGTCGCGTTTCATGGCATCTAATTTACGACGAAAATCAAGTAAATTGTCATTGCCTATGTGATGAAATTCACCTCCCAACCATCTTCACAAAAAATTAAATAACAAAATAAAATGTTACATAAAATAATGATTAACATCAACCAACCATATTTATTAATAATCAATTCAAAACAGTAAAGGAAAGTATACCTGAAGGCAAGTGGTGCATTTTGTTGTTGTGGAGGAATAACCGACGGGACTAACGTTGGGCATCGTTCCCATGCCCATAATTGAATCAAGAGAGTGAAACCGCCTATTGATTTAGCATTATAGTCTGTTGCGATGCACATCTCTCTATAAAGGTTACCCAACAGAGCATCTCCCCATGCATAAATATTGCACTCTCTAAGGTCTCTCAAAAATTACAAATATCTCATTGGCACCCTTTTGCTGCTTTTGTCAACAAACATCACCCCTCCTATGAATCTTAAGATCCAAGCACGAACAAATTTTTCAAGCCCTTCTTGGTTGCCTGTAAAATCATGAATATTTGCAAATTGAGAAGCCAGTCAACTCAATAAAAGTGAGTTCCCATCAACTGCAGCATCGTCAGGCATGACACCCAATAATTCATGACACAACTCAAAAGTCAATATTTGTATTTCCAATTAAAGGTCTTCCATCCACAGAAATACCAAGTAGCACAAAAACATCTTGAAGTGTAATAGTTGCCTCCCCACACTTCAAATGAAATGTATGTGTTTCTGGCCTCCACCTTTCAATAAAAACATTAACTAATGCTCCATTTACTTTCAATTGTGCCAATTTCATTATCGGGTACAAACCCAAAACTTGTAATAGAGAAATAATTTCGTCGGGCGGTGCTTCTCTACAGTGGTGTAGCTCGTCGGATTTTTAACATCCTATCATCAACACCATTCCAAATATGATGTGATATATGATTTTTTTGCATCCACAATAAATCATCCTCTAATGGTCCAGATGCCACATCATAATGATTAGAAAATGACGAACTTGCTATATTAAAACTCCTGTATAGAAAGAAAAAAAGTTAATAATCACACATATCATAAATAATAAATAAAGTCTAAGTACGTACACAAACAATATTCTAAAAAAATACATAATTTAAATTTTAGAAACAAACACATAATTTAAGTAAATGAATTATAATGACAGTAAATTGAAATAAAAAATTTCTTCAAAAATATTTAATGTTGAAGGTAGGTTAAATTTTTAAAGAAATTTGATTTTATGGATACATGAAATAGTAAAAATATATATATATATATATATATATATATATATATATATATATATATATATATATATATATATATATATATAGCAGCAATTTCAGGAAAGTGGAGTGAGACTTCATTATGCTTATAATTGATACTATAAGCCACTTCACATTGAGGAATTTTTTTCTTAATTTTAACTTTTTATTTTAAAAATTATTAATTATAATTTAGAGTTTGATTTTAATTTTAAACTATTGATATATTGTCAAACTCAATATGTCTTTCTTTTTTAAATACGCCCAATAACAATATTATAGTAATATTTATTATCAATCTTAATTAAAATTATGAGGATGATTTATTATCAATATGCCCTTTAATCTGAAAGCGCCTGGGTCCTGGGCGCGACCCAAGGTGTCTCGGACAGCAGCGCTAGTCAACGCGCCTGCCAGCAGGGCGCGACACGTGGCGCCCAGCCGCGGGCGTGTCCAATCCCTTGCTGTCACGTGTCGTCAATAGGAGAAAACAGATCCCCTCGGTAATTAACTTCAAAAGAGACTCATTTTGATAAAAAAAAAAATTTGTAAAAAAGACCGCTTTTGATGTTTTTGCCGGTGACAATAGCTGCGAGTAATTTGCTTTATCCATTTTCTCGTTGATTTTTGAAGACTGATTGTGTGATTAGGTACGTTTACTCATACCGTGGCGTAAATGTTTTGCTCCATTGTAATAAACCAGTTTTTGTGCACGTGACTTTCACAAGTAGTACTCGAGAATTGATAGATGTATCCAAATTCCAAATTCAGGATGTAAATACCTTTTTCGTGCTTGTAATATATCAACTGTTATTTATAATCTCTATAATTGTGTTTTTAGGTTTTTTTTATCAGTCTTCATTATTAAAATGCTTTCATGCCTCCATTTGACCTGGTTATATAAGCGTTTTTGTAATTGTAAGGTGATGTTTCACATGTTAATGCCTAAAAATCACGTAAGAGTTTTTTGTAACAGAGAAAAAAAAATATAGCTATTACAAGAATCATAAATAAAAAAATATATTAAAGATTGTTTTTTTTTTTATCTAAAATACATTTTACTTCACAATGCAACTGATTTTTAAATTTCTGATTAAGGAAAATTATTATATGCTTTACATGATTAAATTTTTTATTTCCAATATTTCCATACTAATATCCCACTGGGATTAGTTTAGTTTAGTAATGATTTGAATAGTTTGCATGAATTTTTGTTTAAGTTGAAACTTTACTGTCATCGTATAAACAAACGTATTTACATACTTATGTTGTCATCTTTTTAAATTTTAATATCTCTTTATTTTATTTTTAAAACTTAACAAAATATTATTATTTTTCATCATTTTATTAAATTTTAAAAAAATTAATACGCTTTTCATGATATTGTTAATGACCTCTCATGCCTTTATTATACGAAAACATATAGGTGTAGATAGATTGCTAAAGTGGATAATTTTTTATTTTGTTAAGAGGTTGTATTTAAACACTCTCATGGAATCACACCAGAAAAAATAGTTTATACAAATTGTAGAATTAAAAATAACTTAATCTATTTTAATAAAATATATTTATTTTTTGATAACCTGACACTTAAGACCTTTACTTTTAAACATGTTTGTCTTAGATTAATTATGAAATGTGTGAAATTTTCTAAAAAGCATGTGACTAAAGACAAAAATACTTAAAATCTTGTATTAATTTATAAGAAAAATCATTAATCTTTAAGTATTATCGCATGAAATATCGTAAAAATATGAGTTGCCAAGATGGTGGCACTAAAAAATGTTACATTAAAGATTAATTTGGTGATAAAAGAAAAAGGAAAAGAGAAATATTACGTGTTCTAATCACTCACTACCAAAAAAAAATTAACAATTAATATATATCCATAAAAAAGAATAATTTAAAAGAATTATATATTATAACATAAAACATAGCCAAGTAATTTTTTTTAAAAAAAGAGTTCTCGACTAAGGTACCTTACTATTTGATATGACTAGCTTAATGCACTGGAGTATATGGCTCATGAATATCAATTCTCTTCATTTTTATAGATGTTATTATCTCTTTAATAGAACTATTTTTTTTAAAGGCACTAGAGCTAAACTATTACACGTTTCGTTATCTTCTGTATCTGGTTTGTATATAGTTTAAGGTAGATATAATGCAGGTATTCAATTATTTGAAGGAATTCGGATAAGATTTTAATATAGGACAAAACTTAATAAAATATAATATGTAAGTAATATTATTAATCTTGAATCAATATTAACACTTCATTTAATAATCTTTATTTTTCTTTCATCTAAAAAAATAATCATTATTTTTATTTTAGAAACTAAAACCTACTGTAATTAGTGAGACAAAATATTAAATTTTATTAAAAAACAACAAGAACAACAACACGAACAGTATATAGTTATAGTGCTGTATGTATCCAAGTTTCGTGGTTTACTGTGTATACAACAAGTGCATTGAATTGAATTCCACTATGGTAATCCCTCTATATGGACTTGACTTTGCTTCAGTTACATTCATTCAAAAAATTAAAGTGGGAAAACTAAGAGTCACTATCTGCTAAAACAAGTTGTAGATTCATGTGGGTGGCTCGTACCTGTATGAATATGATGGAGCTAGCTAGTGCAAAAGCACTAATTGCAGCATTCTACCCTGCCAGAATCTGAAAAAACAAAAGAGAAAAAGGGAAAGGAGGCAGGGAAGGCAAAGAAAACGACACAAAAATTATGGGCATGTGGCTTAGGGTAAGGTCCTAGGCTATGATTGGTTTCCATTGGAATATGGGTGCAAGGTGTTAGTTCCCAAAACTTAACATGCATTATCGTCATTTGTTAAGGTTTCCCTTTGTTAATGGAAATGGATAAACATTATCAAGGTTGAAAGCAACTTCGTCATGTCGTTTCCCCTGAATAACACAACATACTTGGAGTATCATTGCTATCAAGTTGGCCTTTTGTAAACCAATATCAAAATGGGGATTGTCTATGCCCCCCAATTTCAATCTCCCACCAGACCCACCAACAAATTAATAATGCATGATACAGACATGCAAGGAGCAAAACTTGATATATAATCTTATAGTGCTAATCATAATAAGAGGATGGAACTGTGATTGTCTTAATTGTCGCACAACCTCAAAGCATTAACTATAGTTTTTTGGATGAATTAATTCAATAAGAATATTTCTCAGTTGAAAGTCATTAATTTTTCTCTTAAAATACAGAGATCTATACTGATGTTATCAAACACGTTTTTTTTATATATATATAATCCTAATGATCAGATCTCTAATCACATATTTAAGAAATATGATTATCTATCAATCATATCATATTATTTAATCAATTATTGATGTTGCTAATTGCTAAGATCCAAAATTGAATAGTATGCCAATTTCACGGGAATTTGCTCACTAATTTTGCTATCTGCATGATACTGTGACAACTACACCATCATGTTAGTTGCCTCTACAAATGGACCTGAATGTTGTGCCTCCCTATGTCCCTCTTCTCCACTCAATATCATTTGTCCTGTTGTGAGGAATGTGAGATTTCGGGAAGTTTGAAATTCAGGATAAGTTTGAGAATTTTCGGGACCAATGTTGGCTACTAGGAACTTGGATAGACAGTGTGAGAATCTAATTATAAGTTTCAGGGAAAAAATGGATATTTAGGGTTCTTCATCAGTTGACACATGGACCACTAGATTGAGACGCTAAAACGCAACTGCAAATTAGATGAGTTGGTTGCATTTTTGGAACAATTACAAACACCCACCCACATTCTTTGGGATATGAATTTTGTAAAGATAATTTGGGGATCAATACAAAAGATAAGTCTATGAACAAGTGCTAGTGGAAGCATCATAAAAAAATGGGGAGTTGACGGATTGAAAGGGATTTAATACTAGTAGGTAACAAACTAAAAGAGGTTGACCATCATACTTATACTTAAAACTTAAAAGGGATTCAATTGATGCGAAATTAGTTTAATTAATAGTTTTTTTGAGTTTAGAATATAAAATTTTCTCATATACTTAAAAAATATTATTATTTATATTAATTCATATTAGTTCTATTCAATTTAAATAAAATTATCTTTTATAAAAGATAAAAATACATGTCATCTATATAAAAAAAATAAGTTGAGATTGCTCCTTTATTTGTACTCTACTACTAATTGGGACACCATTGCTTTCATCTCCCCAAAAGTTGAGTGACATGATATCGATGAGTGCTATAACCAGATGGAAAGGCAACAGGACTTAAGTGGGAAATTTAATGGATTGATTTGAGCTTGGGGTATGCTATTACTAATTTTTTATTCATAATCTGATGAATTATTATATGATATTTATGAATTAGCCACCATAACCAATTTACTCTCTTTCCCTTTAAGAATTAATACAGAACTAAAACTCCATTTGGGGTGGCATTATTACCAAGTGTTTTATAGATTCCAAAATCTAATATATGACCCACCATGGTACATGTGGAGACAAAAAAAGAAGAAAAAAAACAGGGGAAGCCATATCAATCAGTGGAAAGTGACATTACATGAACCCTGTTGTTTTCTAAATACATCACATCCATTTTCTACTTTTAATAGTAAAACCCAATGTTCTGCTTGTTGTCATCATTCTTAAGAGAGCACTTAGCTTAAAATTGTATCTTCTATATAAGTGCAAAGGGAAGTGTTTGTTTCACCATTAATACCCGTTTAATTGTGCATATAAATGAGATGATCTTTTTGTGAATTATCATCCAATAACCTATCATTAGTTTTCTTGAAAAAAATTATCATCTTCATTATTGAAGATTTCATTTTTTTTTTCCTTTTTTAATATAGATTCATTATTAGAAATAAATTATTTTACGATGTTGGAACAATCACAATTGAATCAAAACCTTTGTTGTTTCAACGGGCGGTCACAATTTTGTAAATATTGGACGTGTAAATGACAGTCTTATGTAAAACCACCGTAAATACATTCAAAATGACCATGGTTTTGGTCAAAATCGTTGTTAACACATCGCCTTTAAAGACAGATTTGGATAACCGTTATTGTATTCAATGTAAATTATTTAAAAAGCCCAAGTGATGTGACCTTACTAGCGTGCTCCTCCTAGGGTTTTTTCAATTCCGAATCTTCCTTTCTCTCGTTGAGCCGTGTTCCGTCTCGGCTCCGAAGCCAAAGTGTCAAGGACCATGATGGCATGCATGTCAAGGACCAGGCCTTGCTCCGCCATGGCCCAACCGTTGATGGAGTGGTCGTTCCCGCGCACCGCTACCGTGAGGCTCGATGACATCGAAATCCTTGCTGGGGACTTCGGTGGGACATAATTCCTCGACACTGGCTTCAAGCTCAAGTGCTTTGGAGAGTCTCGCTATGTCATTGTCTTGTCTCGATTCGGAATTTTTTTCGTGAACAAAGAGTTCCAGGTAAGCTAGCATCGTCAGCGTTGGTGACCGGTAGTTTCTTTTTTTACTACTTAGCAAAAACTTATGAGTGTCCTTCTTCTTCTTCTACCAGGTGAAGTTTGGCGTTACCTCTCTTGCAATTTACACTCAGGTAATTTATCATTCACACATTGCTTGTCAAGCCATCCATCAAATCATTATGAACATTGATATTGCATCATTTAGATTCTTCAATGATTTTTGTTTTGTGTCAATGTATTCGAGGTTCAACAAAACTGTATTAGTTGTGGTGTTTGTATGGGCAAGTACTTATGTGAGACGTGTAAGCTCTTTGATGATGATGTAAGTTATCGATCCTGGAACTATTTTTGTTCTTTTTCGTGTTTTATGCTTTTATTTTATTCAATTTGTGATATGAGCACATAAGCCAATGTTTATTCTCTCTACTATATGGCAAGTAGTTTGGTGATGGATATTATGTTGATTATAAGAACTATTGAACCATCTTGATTACAAATTTTTTGAATTGGTGAAATTGACACAAGTGCACGAAACTTGGTGATTACAGTATTTGTTTGATGTGTTTGCATTTTTTAATTTTTTTTAAAAAGACATTCTAAGACGATTTTGACTGAAAACCGTCTTAGAAACTTCACATTCTAAGACAATTTTCAAACAAAATTGCTTTAGAAATCTTCCACGACGGTGGCTTTAAAGAAGGTTCTAAAACCATTGTCGAATGGATCCTAGAGCCAACGTTGAAAGCCGTTATTCAAATAGTGATTTTATCTTCTCTTTTAATTTGGTAATGCTTGAAGATTTTATATATCTTATGAGCATAAATATATATTTATTTATTTTTATTTTATCATATATTATAAGAAAATTAGTTAGATACTCATTGTTTTCAATTGTATAATCTTTTTTTTTAACATAAAGTTAGTTTTAAGCACAGACAATATGAGTTTATATTAGGCTAAATATAATTTTTTATTATGCTTTAGTGTTTTTTATTTACTTTGATACATTAAATTTTAAGAAAATTATTTTGATCTTTTATGTTTTCAAAAGTTTTATTTTGATACGTATATTAAGTTTAAAAAGATTCATTTTAGATTTTTAAGTTTCTAAAAGTTTTATTTTGAGTTTTTAAATATTTTTTATAAAAACATTAATGATATGTTAATATTTCTACGTATATTAAGTTTTAAAATATTTATTTTAGATTTTTATGTTTTTGAAAGTTTTATTTTAATTTTTTTAATATTTTTTTATAAAAACATCAGTGCTATGTTAATATTTTAAATTTTCAAATAATTAATTATTTTAGTTTCTACTATTTTAAATTTATTATTTTAGTTATATTTAGTATTCAATCAAAATTTTACGAGCGATTAATGAGAGATCAATGATTATTTTTTGCAAGGGATTAGAAATTAGGAAGGGACTATTACAAGGAATAATTAGATGGATTTTGTTGCGAGAGATAAGCGAGGCATATTATCAAAGGTTATAGCGATGAATTTGCAAAGGAATTGCAAGAGTATTTCTATCACTAATGAGAGACTTGAAATTTAACAAACAAAAGGATGGCCCCTAATTAATCCCCTGTGGACACAATTAGCAAGGGATTTATGAGGGAATGTTGCCTTGTTGATCTGCAATTTCCTTAATCCCGTGTTTGGATGGAGTATTTAAATAAGATAATTTATTTTTTTAATGAATTTAAAATACATCTATCATAATTCAGTTGTTTGGATATGAAATTTCAAAGAATTTAAAATGACATCAATTTTTAAAAGAATTTTAATAGACTAAAATGATAGGAATTAAAATTCCACCTAAATGGTAAGAATTTCAAATTCTCTCCTCTCACATAGACCCCTTCTTTCTCTCACACCTAAGCAGTGGTGGTGGTCCGAGTAGCACATCACGACGGAGGAGTTGCTGAGAAAATCCTCTAGCTTCGGCAGTGACGACACATGGCCCACACTCTACATCGAAGATTCAACAAAACTCATGTTGTTGTGGTTCAGATTATGCTCAAACATGAGGCTTTGCGTTAAATTGAACTAGTTAGAACTAAGATGGAAAAAATCTACCGATCGACAATGCCAAGCCTTGAGCGATGCGGAGTCGATTGAGGTAGAGCTCGGCATCATGCTTTCGGGCCTCTTCACGCTTGAGCTGCTTCATCGTCGTGATGAACTGTCTCTCTATTCCATTGCTTTTGGGGGAGAATGTTGAGACCTTTGTGCCTTCCCATTCTTGATTGCTAGCAACTTACCACCACTATAGGGGATTGGGAATGTGCGAATTTATATACTTCGTGAAACCCCAACCTCCGATAGAGAATTAGTGGGGGCGAAAGGTGAGGGTGAAAGGTGAGGAACGCGAGTGTGGTGGACGCAGAAGGTGAGGAGGATGGACAAAGGAGAAGAAGGTGAGGAGGATGGACAAAGGAGATACAAGAATATTGGGTAAGATTTAAAATTTTTTAACATTAAAATTATTTTGATTACTTAATTATTAAATATTAAAAAAATTAATTATTAAATATTTTGTTGCATTAAAATTATTTTGAACATTTTAGTATTTAAAAAATACTAATATTTATTTTTATTCAATATTAAAATTTTATTTTTTTTAAATAAATATTTAAAAATTAAAAAATTTAAATCACGTTGAAATTGAATTACTTTATCTAAATAAAAAAAATTAAAATACAAGAAATTAAATTATTTCATCCAAACAAAATATTTACAAAATAAAAAAATTTAAATCAAAACAATTAAAATGTTATATATTTAAATTTCTTAAAAAAATTTAAATCCTTCATCCAAACTACAATTTGGATTTATCCATGTTTTTCCTTAATAGATTATGCGGGGACTCCTAATTTTATATATTTTTTATGGTCCTGTCTACGTCAAGGTCACATATTTTTTTTTAATAATGAAATGTTGAAATATTATTACTCTTATTTAAAATCTTTATGACTTTGCAATTAGCAATTTAATTTGACTTAGTCAAATGAAAGTTAAGAAGTCTTTAGAAAACTTTCTTAAATTCATGAAGACGTTTCATGATTCATCCCAGGGATTTGAAAAGACTAGAAGATCAGTTATTTCAGATTTAACTTCAGTTCAGATTGTAGGTTGAAAGTATCCATGTACTGTGGAATGACTTTGTATCTATACGTTTATTACATTGTATCTATACTATTTTGTCATCAACTCATCGTGCACATCTTTGACACGTTTTTTCAATTTACGTATTACATTCATTAATACACTAGCTTACAATAAAGAGTATTATTAACTTATCTTCATTTTCATTTTTTAGAAGGACATTAACATATTTTTTAACATACTCTATATATATATATATATATATATATATATATATATATATATATATATATATATATATATATATATTAATTAAAGTTTATTAAAAAAAAAATAAAATAAAAGCTCATTAAATGATCAGAATTAAAATCCATTAAGATTAAAGATCTCTAATAAACTGTAGTCAGTAATAAAAAGTATGCTAAGGGTGTTATTAATAACATTTCTCATCTGCAAGCCTTCTCATTTTTGGGCACTTTGACGATTTTTTTCAATGTTACATATACATATTATATAAAATATTCGGACTTAAATGTTAATTAAGCATTTAATATTATAATTTGGTTATAGTAAGTGAGACATTCTAAAGTTCCAAGTGAAAAAATAAGATGTATTTAATGTATTGTAAAAATTGAATTTTTATCATTAAGATTTAGGTTGTTTAAATACAAAGTAAAAAATTATATTTTACTAAATAAATCTTATTTGAATTGATGCATTGACAATTATTTTTGTTTCAACTTTCAAGAAAACTTATTTATTATAGTTGGTAACAATCTTCATTATAAATAGAGAAGATAATTAATGGAGAAGATACACATGAAGATAAAATGTGTGAGAAGAGAGATTGTAAAACAAAGTCACTTTATTGAGAAAAAAATATCTTTGTGTGAGAGTGCTATCTTTTCTTGTAACTATTGAGTGTAGTACTAGGATTTATAAAGTGACACACAATTTAGAATGAGTTACAATCTTGTAATCATTTTTGTGATAGTGAAATACTCTTGAGACGGTTCCGTAGACGTAGACAAGAGGTGTCGAATCACATTAAATTCTTGTGTTCATTATTACTTTTCCTACATTGTAATCTTTGTTGTGTTCTCACAATCCTTTGTGGGTGTAGGTAATTTTGTTTGTGAAAGCGTTGATTATCCAACAGTGGTATCAGAGTTATTGCCGGAACACACAAAGGTTCGAGATATCGTTGTTTGATGGAAAAATAAATTTTATGATTTGGTAGAGTACTATTCAAGACCTTTTGGTGCAACAAGGTCTTGATCAGAGGTTAGAAGATGAAAGACCGACTTCTATAAATGAAACTAAGTGGAATAAAATCCAAAGGAGGGTTGTGAGTACAATTGGATTAGCCCTTGCTCCCGAGATAAAACACAACATGTTGAAGGAGACAACATCGAAGGCCTTGTGGGAAAAGCACGAGAATATTAATGCGTCAAAGTCGCTAATCAATCACCTTTATTTGAAGATGGAGTTGTATCAACTCAAAATGGAGTGTTAGACCTTGTGGCCTCAATAATCTTAAGAGGGATAGGCTTAGAATGCAGAAGAAGCAACAATAATCAATTTAACAATTTTCTTTAAACATACAAGACACAATTGATTGCAACAAAATAAATTAGACAAGGGAAAAGAGAATGCAAACACAATTTTATACTGGTTCGGCCACTTCCCGTACCTACGTCCAGTACTCAAGCAACCCACTTGAGATTTCCACTATCTTTGTAAAATCCTTTACAAAGTCTGAACCACACAGGGACAACTCATCCCTTGTGTTCAGATGCTTTACAACAAGAGACTCACAGTCTCTTAGCCAATCTCATTGAATAAGAAGAATGGAAGAAGAATTCTCTCTTCAAGAAAAGAATATTACAATGAAGATCATGTAAGAATCCTTATAGATTTTGCAAGTGTTTGGCCAAGGATTTCTTTTGAGAGAGCATTTGACCATGAAACTCTTTTGGAATCTCTCATTGTCTTTTGAGAGGATAAGACATTTTGGACAAAAAAAACTCTAATAAAATTCGTGCCCAAGTCACCTATTTATAGGCCTTTGATGGTCATTCACAAATCTAATGAAAAGATGTGACTGTTGGCAGATTTTCTGAAAACTTTCCACTGGTAATTGATTACAATGTTTGTGTAATCGATTACACAGTTATAATTTGAAGGGTTATGACTTTTGAATTTGAATTTCCAAAGTTTCGTTGCTGGTAATCGATTACAGACATATGGTAATCGATTACATGTTGAAAATTCAAATTCAAAACATTTTTCAACATCTATTTCTCAACCCTGTCTTCTGGTAATCGATTACACTTCCTGGTAATCGATTACCAGAGCCTTGCATGTCTTGAAAGCACTTTGTTTTAAGGCAAGGCTTGGTCTTTAGTGAATCTTGAAATAAGGCTTTGTTTGTTGAAGCAATCTTGAATTATTCTTGAAGCAAATGCTTATCATTTGAAGCAGCCTTGTTAGATTCTTCTTTGACATCATCAAAATCATGTATACATACATTCACATGGAGGTGGAAGGAGATCTCCATGACCACATCAACAAGTTCAATCAGCTAGTAAGCCAATTATTGAATGCAGATATAAACTCTCTGATGAGGAGCATGTGTTGTTGTTGTTGGCCTCACTACCAAGGTCCTTCAAAGCTTTGGTTCAAACATTTCTTGTGGGAAGATCAACTTTGAAGTTGGATAAGGTGACTGTTGCTCTTAGAGAAAAATGAGAGAATGACGAGAATTGAAAATGTTGATGATGAATATCATGCACTAGTCGTGGCGGAGTTTGAGCAAGAGAGGAATCATTTAAGGAGATGATGGGTCAAGAGGAAGATCAAAATCGAAATTGTGTCCACAATGAGATATGAGTAACATACAATGTTACTATTGCGGTGAGAATGGTCATGTGCAAGCGAGGTGCAAACAAATGAAGGAGGACTTAAAGAAATTAAGAGATATGAACAAAGATGACGTCAACTCCCAAAATAATGTAGTAAAAAGGGTTGAAGATGAAGACGACGTATTCTTGGCAACAAACGATGAATTTGCTAAAATAAAATGGGCAATAAATTATGCTGCCTCAAAGCACATATGTAGAGATCGAGAGATGTTTGGAACTTTGAAAATTGATGGAGAATTCAGCCATTTCAAGTTAGGGAATAGTGGAAAAATGAAGGTTGAAGGCATAAGAAGCATGAGGATGAAGATTCATGATGGTGCTATTTGAACTTTCTCAAATGTGATGTTTGTACCTTCTGTTGTTGTCAATATCATTTCTATGGGGGAGATGACATCACAAGGGTACTAGTATGTTGGTTCGAAGTGGGGATGCAAAGTGTACAAGAGGAGACACTTGGTGTTTTGAGGACAAAAAAAAAAAGGTAACCTTTGCTATTTTGATGGACAAGCTTTAAAGAGGAACCATGATGGCAAAGTAAAGAAGAAAGTGAAGTTTTCTAATGTTGTAGAAGTGTTGGGAGATACTTCCATTGGAGGGGGGTTTGTTCACTTTCAAATTGATCCAAAGATATTTGTCTTTTGGCTTAAGGGGGAGAATTGTAGAGTTTCAAGTTAAAAGATAGGGTGCATTTAATGCATAGTGTGAATTGAATTTTTACCACTAAGGCTTAGGTGGTTTAAATGTAAAGTGGAAGATTGTATTTTATTAGGTAAAACTTATTTGAATAGATGCATTAAAAGTTGTTTTTGTTTCAACTTTCAAGAGAATTAATTTATTATAGTTGGTGAAAATATTCACTATAAATAGAGAAAAAAATTAGTGGAGAAGATACACATGAACAGAAAGTATGTGAGAAGAGAAATTGTGAAACAAAGTGACTTTATTGTAAGAAAAGTGTTTTTGTGTGAGAATATTAATGTTATCATTTCTTATAATTATTGAGTGGGGTATTTAGGTTTGTAGAGTAATATACAATTTAGATTGAATTATAATCTTGTAATAATTTTTATGATGGTAAAATACTTTTGAGACGGTACCGTGAATATAGGTAAGATATATCAAATCATGCTAAATTCATGTGTTCATTATTATTTTTTCTACGATGTAATCTTTATTATGTTTTTATGATCTTTTATAGATGTAAATAATTTTATTTATAAAAGTGTTGATTACTCAACCCACTTGATTATGAGATTTGTCTCTTGCTCATCCTTTTTATGAGTACGAGTTTAAGGAATTGAGGAATCAATTAAAGGTACTGTGTGTTTCACATTACCCGTTTTTAAGGAGTTTGAAAATATGGTTTGGTCTCGTGTCAAATATAGGATGCAGTACCAACGACTTCTTTGAAGTGATATGATTGATACTAATAGTCGAGTGTAACGTGTTGATTTTAATTTATGAGTTATACTCTTTTAGAATCATATTTACATTGATATTCAAGTTTTATCATATTTACATTGATATTCAAGTTCAACACTAGAGAGTTGTTTTTAGATACGACTAGGAAATATGGAATTCTTCCCACAGTCCACATATTTTAATATAAAATAGAAACTTAAGATTAGTTTAAATAGATAATTATGCTTACCTGTTAAAAGTTAATACTATTAAAAATAATTTTACCTAATTTTAAAATAACGGACCCTAAGAAAAAGTTCGATAGGAGCATTTTTGGAATCTCATTTTTTTTAATTGTCAGTTACACTTTAGTTTCATGTTAATTTATATAATAAAAATAATTTTCTTACACTTTTTTTCTGTGTACAATCCCTACACTATATCCTCTCATGATAAAAAGAAAAAAAAAAAGATAAACTCAATTTTAAGTTACATTTATTTGAGAGAAAAAAATTAATTTTAATTATAAAAATATCATGTTATTTTATTTTTAAATTTATAAATATTTATTAACAAAACAAGAATTTTTATTATTTTAACTACTTTTTAAAAATAAAACTAAATTAAGTGATTATTTTGTAGTTAAAAATAGGAAGTAAAAATAGAATAAACACATTTTTTTCAAAATAAACAGGCAAATAAATTTCTTCCTCACTCTTTTTACCATAAAAGGAGAGAGTGATTAGGGATAGTATAAAAAAAGTGTCAAGTTATAATTTACCTACATTGAATCTTTATAATACTTTAGATATTTCTTAATTCTTGTTGTGTACTTCAATGAAAAGTGTAAAAAAAAAAAAACATTTTCCTAAAATATTAGTATGGCTTAAATTCTTATGAATTATCTCTAATTTTCTTTTTATGCTTCACGCACAACTGTTGTAAAAAAAAATTATACATTAAAAAAATTAGGTTAAGTATATTTTTAGTCTCTTAAAATAGATAAATTTTCACTTTTGATGCTTCAAATTTAAAATTTATAAATTATGCACGTACTAGACTATATATATTGATTAAGAAATTTATTAATATTATATATATTAATAAGATGTAACTACTTTTTGATAATTTATTATTTAAAATTTTTATAAAAACATGTTTAATTTAAAATAATTTCGAGATGAAGTGACCTTCCAAAAAAAATTTTAGTGTGAGTATTTTTTATAGAGGTTAGCTACTTTAATTGAAAAAAAAATTAAAATATTTAACACAATGGCATAATGAGAACTTCAGATCAAGATGACTATTTAAATTGAAATAATTTAATCTCAATTGATATGTTCTTATTATTGGTTAACATTTTCCTTAACCCTATTTTACATGTCATGATAAAATATATGTCCGAACGTACGTCTACATCATTATTAAAGGTTGGCTGCACGTTAAATTTCAAACAATCTTTGTGAACTATCGTACCAAATGAAGTCCGAATATGTGGATAGCAACATTCTTCAAAATCCTCGTTGTCTCAGCATAGTCTCATATGATGTCTTTACTTAATTTATACAAACATTGAAGTTTGTCATGCAGAGTACCACCATTTTTCAAAAGCTCAAACGACACTGTTCTCAGCATTTCTCAGATGGAACCGTACGTAGCTTGCACTGACAAAATCTTGGACATTAGTTCTTTTTTATTTTTACATCTGAAACCTGATTTCTCCAGTCTCAGAAAAAAAAAACTGTATTTTTAAATTATATATACTAATTCAATTAAAATCTAACATCTTGGCCGTTATAAAATTTGAATTTGTTTTGAAATTGATTTTATGATCTTTTGTAACAAAATTTAAGCACTTAAATATATTATTTATATTGGTTTAATGTCCATATATACATTATTTGTATATAATTTTTTACATTGTGAACCAACCAATTAAAAATTATCCTAGCTATTATTTTTTAACTATTATTACTAATTAAGGTCAATAATTTTATTATATATGATCATTTCTAATTAGATAATAAAGTAAAACACTTTTATAGTACCAGTACATTCTAATCAAAGTCTATTTTCATATAGATTGGAAGTTGTTCTCGTAAATTACTGTGAAAAGTTTTAAAAATAACCTGTCAACAACTTATTAACTTATGCGTAGTGTTGGTTTTGGGCTAATCCCACTTTCCAAAACATGTTGAATGAGATCCTTATCTTGCTGTAAATTCACGTTCAACATGCTCTAATGTGAATACAAACATATACCCTATATCATAGTTTTTGTTTTTTTTTTCAAAAGTTCTTTTGATAATTACAAGTACTTGTGACATAAAATAAGTTCAAATTAATTGTAAATAAGTTATTAAAAACAATATAAGTTTCTAACAAAAAAAAGAAGCTATACAGAAGCTCTTGAGCCTTATTCAACTTATAGAACGAAATAAATATGAATATTTTATTACAATGTTTTTAAAATCTTGAGACTTTTCATATCTCTTATCTTAGGGAAATGCATGATTAATTCTTACAAAATTTTGAAATACTATGCCTCTGTCGACCTTCCCTTTCATTTTCCACCCCTCTAAATTTCCAAACCTTCCCACCTTATAATTTGATTAGTACTATATCTTTGTCAAAATTAATCACCACTCTCTTCTACCCATTAATTATTATGAAAAGAGACATATTTCTCCATTACGTGAATCTACGCTAGATTCAAACCCCTAATCATTTCATGGAACACTTTGAATTCTCTGATTGGAAACTCAGCCAATCTTGAAGGGGAAACCTACCCACCACCACACCGACTCATATTCTGTTCATTGTAATCTGGTGTTTTTGTGACATGAAATCCTCTAACTCTATTAGTCATTTTGGTTCTTTTGTAATCTTTTGCTGATACCAATAAAATAACTTGTCTAACTGCCTCTACTCTCATATTGGATACGATTTTCCTCCTTGTTTTTTTGTACGTAGCCATATTGCAATTGGTTCTCCCCAAAAGCTGCCCCTTGATAGAACTTTTGTCACAACATGCATATTCGAATTGCAAGTACCTTTATGTTTTTAATGTCCCATTTTTTCTTCTTCTCTTTTTCTTCCAGCACTTTAACTTTTTACCCTCTTTTTAAAGAATTAATTTCTTACTTGATCCTGAATTCATTCAATCTCCAAGATATTTTATTGACATGCTAAGGTGATGAAGAAAAATGGGGAACATGGTAATCGATCGGAGACTAGAAACATAGCATAGTGGACAAGACTTTTGTAGTTACTTATGCTTTTGCCTTTCATAATTTGCATTAACTTCTTAATGTTGTTTCCCGTAAAGTGGTTGAAGGGACTTTCACAAACTTATGACGTTGGAGTCGTGGAGATGAGTGGGCACTTAAACTATGTTCGTAAATGAGATAATATATGCTCTCTTTTTTTTTTTTTTTTGGCAAAATACTCTTTACTTATTTAATGCCAAGTGAAAAGAGTCATTTTTTCTTTTATAATGTATAAATGTAACTTGAAGAATACCTAAAGTGTATTTATGTAGAACTCATCCCTTCTAAGTCAAGCATGTGTAAAACAAACTAATGAAGTATCATTTTATTAACATAAATCCGAATGATAATGTAGCATGTAGGGTAATATAGATTTTACTCCGTGCTGTTCATGGATGATGGAACTTTCAATTTTTCGTAAGCGTAAGACTCGTCCTTCGTTCTGTGGAGGGTGACACTAGCAATACTCTCAGCAAGAAAAGCCAAAAACGCCATTGGGAAACGCTTTCTTGGCTCCATGATAAAGGACAAATACCATAAGAATTTGGACCGTTACTTAAATAATTAGGAAATCCGAATTCAAAAATACAAAGTAACTGTAGTATTTTTTTTTTACTTAAACGTGAGTGTATTTGATGGGAAGGAAAAAAAACTTAATCACACATTTTATCATTGGACTTTTATTATTTTATAAATTTTATTATCCAATTTTTTGTGTGAATTGTATCATTTAAATTTATAATTTTGACAAATTTTACCACCTAATGAAGTGTCACTAAAAAAAACTAAAGAAAACACAAAAATGACATTGTTACGTTAATAACATAATGGTACAATTCGTGAAAATTGAAAACTTAAATGATAAAATACATATTTTATAAAAAAAAAAGTGATAAAATATGCAAAAAAAAAAAACTCTGAATGATAAAGTATGTATAAACTAAAAAGTTGGATGATGAAATTGGTGAATAATTAACTTGGATAATTGGATAATAAAATTCATGAAATTTTGTGAGTTGTGTGGTAAAATGTGGGATTAAGAAAGAAAAAAAAAAGTGAAATAAGGTTAATAGAAATAAAGAAGAAAAAAATTGAGTGAATGAAAATAAGTGAGAAATATAGTAAAAATAAGAATGTATGATTCAAGAGGAATAAGAGAAACGTAAAAAGTAAAGGAATATTTTTAAAATCACTTTTTACGTTAAATAATCTATATATTATGAATTCTTCACAATCGATTACTTAAGAAAACAACTTATTTCACGTGTGAAAAATGTTGACAATCAATTCTGTATTGGTTGAAGCAGCATATGATGCTACTAACATAAAAGTGAACTAGTCTATGTCTATGCATGCACATGGTTCTGCAGTTGCTGGCTTGAGTCTAAGTGGAGGGTTCTCTTCTCCTCACTCCATCAACCACTTAATGTATTCTTAGACTTGCTCCCACCACGTGAACCAATGAAACCATTTCAGATCTGCTCAGTTCCTCCAACTTGATTTTCGAATATAGCCTTCACGAATTCAAGTCTTACATTGATAATCAATTATTAGTAATAGAAAATGCCATTATTGTACAATGTCCGCGCTGATTTGTTGAGAAATTTCGATTGAAAGGTATAATTGTCATAAGACCTTCATCTTTCTCCCTTTTTAACACTACTTTTTACATATTCTCTTATTAGGTGAAATTAATCTGGGTTCCACTGAATATATATGTTGCCATGCTGGTCTCTTTCATATTTAGTGAGTCGTATTTTGAAACTAGTGTGATTTATATAAATTTTAATCAATAAAAAAATAGGTTAAAAAAAGTGTTAAAAAATATGTTGTTGGCACACTTTTATTTATCAATGTTGAAATCTTTGTATACAGAAAAGATTTTATGAGAAAAAATAAAACAAATTATTGTTATATCTACACATTAAAATAAGTTAGTTTTCTATTTTCAATTAGGGAATATTATACTAACACTAGTTGACATAAGTAGTAGATTTTAGGTTTGAATTTTAGTTTTGTATATGAAATAAATCACGTTGACAAAAATATATTCATCTTATGTGTGACTATGCATTCATTAATAGAAATTAATTCTTTTTTTTAATGACAAATATTTTATACTAATATCATCGTTAGAAAAAAAAAAGATAAAATCCACACCTAAAGGAAAAGACTGATTTGGTTTAATTGGTAGAAAGTAGAAATAGCTAAATAACTTAAGCATGGGAAGTATTTGATTGAATTCTCTAAAGTATTAAAGATAGACAAAATTTACTTTCACCTTCTTTATATCTCAAAAGAAATTATATTTTAACTACCAATTGGGAAATATTTGTAGGTAATGTCTAATCAGATTAGGAGAAATTGTCATAAACACATTTGGATAAAAAAAACTTTTGAAAAATTAAGGAGCTTAATTTTTATAAAAGAAAATGGGAGAAAATTAACTTCTTTCCTTTTTCTAAAGGAACTAATTGAAATAGCTTTTAAATAAGTTGTACACTCTAACCTCCGTCTTTCTCTCCCTTTCATCTTAAACAACTGACATATGACAATGAAACATAACTTTGACTTAAAAGAAACTTTTTAAGTACAACTGTAAAATTATTTTATTTTTAAACTCTTACTTTAAAGTTTAACTTTAAAATATTTTTTTTTAAAATTGAGCTAAACATAGCCTTTGATCCTAAAAAAAACATAGCCTTTAAAACATAATAGAAAAAAAAGAAGACATATTTCTACATTTGAAAATTTATTGGATGATTTTCAATGAAAAAACTAGCACCGTGAAAATGTGCTTTACACTTGTTTATTATTTTAAAAATATAGAACCCTTATCTATTATAAAGAAAAATATTGGTAATACATTCTTAGTTTAACACATTTTTAATTTTTTATTATTGGTTAAACTTTATATAAAACTCATCTCATTCCTTATTTTATGATTTCGACTTTTAATTTATTGAATCGCACATGAATTTAAGATAAAATAGTTTTTGCAATGTAAAATATTGTTACATTCACATCTAATTACAAATCATTATATACAATAAATTTGTTAACTTTTGTAATGAAAATAAAAGTTACATCTATTATGATTTTTAATTAGTTGATTGTATATTTATTTTTTTCACAGTGACAATTATGGACATTAAACTTTGAATTTAAAATAATAATAAATAATGATTTATGAAGATAATATTAAATATTAAATTATTATCATTAATGTATTTGTATACTTTTGTAATTTGAATATAATTTTCTTTTCAAATAAAATTGTTAAGGCATGAAATGATTTTTAATATGTCCATGCATATTATTTAAAAAAGATTTGACAGGAGAACTAAGGTGACTTCTATCATATTCTCTCTTAATGTAATGCATGACCTTACAAATTGTTAGCTTAAAGATAAAACTTAACTATTTGTTTGATTTGCTAAAAACAATATTGTAATGGATAAGACAATTATAATTGTTTCATGTTTGATTTGAAAAAAAAATACATGAAACAATTCAACTTACAAGGAGATGGACAGTATAAAAATTTCAAATTTTATCACTCAAATATATCTTGAGATGATTTTTTGTCTCAATATTAGTACTATCCATTATTTACCAAACAAGATACAAAATAAAAAAATAAACTATTGGAACTTAAGCGTTTATCATGCAATGCTCTCCTTGTATTGTACTTGGTGCGTATCAAAGACAACTTTGTTAGCGGTTCTCTCTCTCACTCTCTTATAATTGTAAAATTATGTCATAAAAAATGAGCGAAAATACGAAAATATATTCCACTTTTTTTTCTTTGTTTTTAACCAAGTCATGTCAAACACATTGTTCTTGGGATATTAATTCTTAATTCTAACAGTGTGGTGATCATAAAACTCTTTAAAAGATTATCTTTTTCAGATTTTGAACTTTTCTCTTCCACATATACTAGGGGTTCCATTTCCACGGCCACACCCATGTTGGTAATTTAATTTGCATGCCATGAGTTGTGAGTGTAAAGGGCATATAGATAGATAGAGAGACCCTGTGCCTATATAATGCTCCAATTCTTCTCTCTGATTTCTTCAACTAGCACCCTTGGCTTTTCTTTCATCCTCTCTCTCGAACTTATTTATCTCTCTCTGTTTCTCTGTTTTGCTCTGCTTCTCAAAACATAACCTTTTATTATTATAGTATTTTACTATTATAAACTAATTTTGCATTGCTAATGCAATGGCCATAGAGTGCATAACAAATATACAATCAATGTCTCAACCACAAAAGCACCACCAAGAGCACAAAGAAGATGAAGCACCATTGGTTTTTGATGCCTCACTTCTCAGGCACCAACTCAACCTACCAAAACAGTTCATTTGGCCTGATGAGGAAAAGCCATGCATGAATGTGCCTGAGCTTGGTGTCCCTCTCATTGACTTGGGGGGGTTCCTCTCTGGTGACCCTGTTGCAACAATGGAGGCTGCAAGGATAGTTGGTGAGGCATGCCAAAAGCATGGTTTCTTTCTTGTGGTGAACCATGGGATTGATGCCAACTTAATCTCTAATGCTCATAGCTACATGGATGACTTCTTTGAGGTTCCTCTGTCTCAGAAACAGAGGGCTCAGAGGAAAACAGGGGAACACTGTGGTTATGCTAGTAGCTTCACTGGCAGGTTCTCTTCAAAGCTTCCATGGAAAGAGACACTTTCTTTTCAGTACTCGGCTGAGGAAAATTCATCCACTATTGTCAAAGACTACTTGTGCAACACATTGGAGAAAGAGTTTGAGCAATTTGGGTAAGTTGGTAACCAAAACATGTCAACATTTTCTTTTTCTTTCTATTCCTTCCTTCTTGTTTGATATCATTTGCTTTGACTCTATGCTAAATTGTGTTTCTATTGAAAAACAGGAGGGTTTACCAGGACTATTGTGATGCCATGAGCAATCTTTCTTTGGGGATAATGGAACTTTTGGGAATGAGTCTTGGAGTTGGTAAAGCATGTTTTAGAGAGTTCTTTGAAGAGAATAACTCAATAATGAGGCTCAATTACTACCCTCCTTGTCAAAAGCCTGACCTCACTTTGGGCACTGGACCTCACTGTGACCCAACATCTTTGACCATTCTTCACCAAGACCAAGTGGGAGGCCTCCAAGTTTTTGTTGACAATGAGTGGCATTCCATTAGCCCAAATTTCAATGCTTTTGTTGTCAACATAGGTGACACCTTCATGGTATGTTTGATCTCTCTTTGAATGCACCTATCTTAATTTGGCAAACAATGATTTTTCCTCGATGATGTTTGTTTTTATCGGTAAGTGTTTGTTATTAATTTTGTTAGCAGAGAGGATTGAATTTGTGATTTTTCTTCTCTTTCCTTCTTCTTTAACCATTCAACTCATCTTATATATCCTTTTTGTGTAATGTTTTTGTTATTCTTATTCTTATTCAACCTTTTTCTATTATTGTGTAGGCTCTTTCAAATGGAAGGTACAAGAGTTGCTTGCATAGGGCAGTGGTGAACAGCAAGACCACAAGAAAATCTCTTGCTTTCTTTTTGTGTCCAAAAGGTGATAAGGTGGTTAGTCCACCAAGTGAATTGGTGGATGATTTGACACCAAGGATATACCCTGATTTTACATGGCCTATGCTGCTTGAGTTTACTCAGAAACATTATAGAGCTGACATGAAAACCCTTGAGGCATTCACCAACTGGCTTCTTCAACGGAAAATGAGCTGAAATGAAATTTTCAAGCACATATGAATGGCATATTATCTATTAGCCTTTGATAGTCTCCTATGAATGAATAGTGACAAGTGTCAAGTGGAAGAAGTGTAATTGATGGCGGAGAAAAGGGCAGCAGCAAAAAGGCACTGAGTTGGAAAAATTGAAAGAAAATTCATGTTTTCTTCATGAATTGAGTGTTGCACGAGTAGTGATTGGAGTAGTATTGAACAAAACAAGGGAAATGAGATAAAAATATTTATAAGGCGTCAATGAGAAATAATCGCCAGCTAATTTTTGTAATTTTTCTTTGGTGATATAGAAAAGTTATTATTAAACTTTCAATGTTTTTTATTTTTTTGTTTGACGTGCATAACGACGTATGGTATGGTAAATCCAACTAAGTAAATTTTCTTAAAAGCGTGTTTGGATAGAGAATTTTAACTGAGAAAAATAATTTATCAAAAAATTTGAATTTCTATAATCTAAAATTTATTATTTGAATGTTTTTTTTTGAAAAATTTAAAATTTTAGAATTTTAAAACAGAATTTTAAACAATTAAAAATTTGAAATTTTAATTTCCTTCTAAAAAGTGAAAAATTGAAATTCACCGTCTTAACATCGATTAAGTGTGAGCGTTGAGGAACACGTATAACTAACACATCAATCATATCTCTTTTTTTTTCATTCATTTTTTCCACCCTCATAATTTTAATTTTTTTTATCCAACTATCAAATTTTAAAAATAAAAGAATTTCAATTAAAATTTTAAAATTTTTCAAAATTTTAAATTACCCAATTCAAACACACCCTACAAAATTTAGAACTATTAAGAAGATAGACTAACACTTACTTTATAACTTAATGGCCCTTAACCCTTAACTTCTCTATGATTCGGAGAAGGACTTGATACTCTGTCTAATCCCAGTTACTCCCAATGTAGATATTTCACTCACTTTTTCCTCATTCCTTCCATCAAATTTTTATTATGTCTTTTGTATAATAATAATAATAATAATAATAATAGCATTTAATTGTCTTTAATTCATAAAATTGTGTAGAATTTTGTGTACCTGTATATTACAGCCTTAACCTTCTTTTATTTATCAAGGGCGCCAATTAAATTTTTATAACGGTTCTGCTATATACTTTTATCCCATCATTATTCGTTTTTGATGCATAGAAAAGAGAAGTGAAAATCACAAGCTAAATTCAAGATTCTGCGTTCATTTTGCAAGATGGATTGGAATTGAACTATTATTAACTTCTCTGTAAAAAATTATGAAACAGTTTTCATAAATACTTATTCAATTGCTCAATAATAACTGAGATTCCGCATTTTGGAACCTCCATTTGAATTAATTTCCAGAATTATTCATTGTTTTTTGTTTTGTAAGGTCCAATTGACTTATTCGAAGAAAACGAAGGTTAACACCTAATGGATCCAAATTGGTACTTAAATTAATAAAAACGATGCTATATATGCTACTGCTACGGCATAAGGCACACAACCAATAATCTTTGTTTATCTTGAAGGTCTTATAAATTGGAACACTATGAGAGAGTAAGGTTAAAAAATCCCAGCAAATACATCCAACAAAACATGTGGCCCACAATTTGAATGATTCGGAGGAATAGGGAGCTAAAATCCATTAAGGATTGGCATAGATCTCTTTTGCAATTTATGCAATATATATATATATATATATATATATATATATATATTTCATTTTCTGCAACTGCAAGCACTTGTTTTTTGGTTTTATTATCCTGATTTTTCATACCTGGAAATTTGGAGGGTTGTGTTAATTTAGAAATGCAAGGGAATACTCACTATAATCCTCCCAGCACCTGTCTTGAGATGCTGCAACATTCTCCTCACCATATTTTAATCATTTCATTACCCTTTAAAAATAAAATGAATGAATTGAGAATGTAAAACCAAAACAAAGATGATTGATAAATAAAGGGATCTCTCGAGTTCCAATATGATTACTGTAGTAGGTTTGTCTAATTCAAGTTGTAGTGTTTGCAAAATTTGTTATCGCATCTTTTGGGCTTTCTCATCTTTTCTCAAAACCAAACACGGTTTTAGGGTGAAATTTGCAGTTTGTGCATAGTCAAAACCCGTTGGTCACCGATTTATTTGGACCGGTTCAATTGGTCAAGTCCTATTTCTACAAAACTAATCCGATCACACTGGATCCTATTAATTTAATGATTATATCAACGTATAAACTAATTTTATACTATTATAATTATATATTGATATAATTTTTAAAATAATTATTATAAAAATTAATTATATATGTTAAGTTGTAATTAAATGATCATTACACTATTAATGTATAGTTTATTTTGTATTATAATACTTTCAATTCAACAACCAACTCAAACATACATAAATTGATCCTTGAACATGTAGTTACTTTAATTTCCAAAACTAATAAAATTAAAAAAAATGTTTTTAAATTTTTAGTTCGTCATTTATTTTAGTCTAAAATAAAAAAATTATGTAACTTAAAGTGATAATATTAATATACTTTTTGAAGTGATAAACTAGAAATTTATTTTGAATACCTTTATTTGGAAAACTAATGTGTCAATGATTTACCCTTTTAGACATCAAAATAATATGCTGGCCTAAATTTTATTGCTACGAATCAGTTTTGATAAAGTAGACCAAAAGTCTAGGAAATGGAATTTATATTAATATATATTAAAATATAATAATAACTTTTTATTAAACATTATACACTATGATAGTATTCTTCTATTTACAAGATGGCTTATTTATTATGTGTAATGTTAAAAAAAATTAATTTTAAATTGTTATTTAATAATAATAATAATAATAATAATAATAATTATAATGATATCATTATAATTAAGTTAAATTACACGGTTTGTCTCTGAACCATTTAAAAATTATGATGTAGATCCCTAAACTATAAAAAGAAGATAAATTGAGTCCCTAAATTAAAAACAAAAAAGAGTATGTTATTGGGATTAGTTAATGACAACTTGAAACCGTAATAAAAAAGTCAATTTATGATGATTTAAAAACTTTTGAAACTCAATTGAAAAAAATTACATGATCAATATCTAATTAAAATAGAGAGTTACTTAAAAATTCCTAAATAATTAGGGGACTAACTGAATAATTCGATCTTATATTTTAAATGTGACTTTAATATTTTTATAATATTTAACATGAGAATATTTATAATTAGTTTTATTTTAAACTTCCAAATCTTATTGAAGCATTTGATTCATTGGCATCTTCATACCGGTATCTGACAGTTGAAATGTTAAATCGTTCGAACTATACACATGAGAGTGAGACATCCAAGAAGGTCAATATATTCTTTCAAAGATATATGTCCTTTTTTTAAAAAAAAATTGACGCTCTCATTCCAAACACCAAACATTCAAGAAAATGACATATCATAAGAAAAAAATAAAATTATCTTGAAGCAAATTTATTCTGAAATTACTTAAGGCAGATAAGTGAATTTACGAGTGAGTCCTTTGCACTAAAATGAAAAAACAGAGAAAAATCATTTTTTTCCTCACTAGTGTGTGTTTGGTTTTTGGTTATGAAAAGGCACAGCCGCCACAAGTAAGGACAATGACAGTCCCATTCCCGTACTCTCTTCCAAAAGGCCCGCATCACGTGGAAACCATCTGTTGTTTGTTCTGGCATCGCTTCTAATCCAACTCTCTGCATTATATGGTTATGATTTGATAAAACAAAAGAAAAAAAACACCAAACATTTGTGTATGCAACACAACTATGCTCTCTAGAAAAACGACACTTCTTAGGATTTCTGTCACAGATACCTCCTATGCTCACCTATCTGTACCATTCTTGTTCTCTAGTTCTTTTCATAGTTCTTTTGTTTTCTTCTTCATGTTCTGCTTTTTATTTTATTTTTTAAAAAGATAACAATCCACTGATTATGCTCTGGATTCAGTTTGGATCTCCCACGGATTTGGACCATCATATTAACAAATGACTTATGTGGTATATGATCATGTTATGAAAAAAAAGTATAATCATCTATCTAATTTGTTCGAGTGAAACTCAATTTAGTTATTTTAAATAAAATGTTAATTTTAATTTGTTAATAAAACTAATAAATATTTTATATCAAATATCATGTTGATCTAAAAGTCATTTGCGTAAATGAAATTTTTTTATTCATCTGTCCTTTTTAGAACTAACTGCTATACTCATAAGTCATCAAATATATTCCCTGAATTGACTATAAGAAATAAATAAAGGGCAGGACTCCACTCAAACTCTTAATAAGATTAAATCCTTAATTACATTTATGTCTTCATGCCAAATGAGTATAGGGTTATAGGGTATAGTGTTAAGTCGAGTTAACAAGATTTGGCTAGTTATGTTTGAAAAGATATTTTAGTTAATTTTTAATTTTTATTAGTTAAAAAAATTATTTGATTATTTAATAAATGAGTTTTTTATATGTATTTGAGAAGATATTTTAGGTAATTTTTAATTTTTTATTAGTTAAAAAATTTATTTAATTATTTAATAAACGAGTTTTTTAAATATTTTTTAATATTTTTTAAAATATTTCTTCGAGTAATATTTTTTAAGATAATAGTTTCTAAATTTTTATATTTGTTTCATTTTTATCCTTAAACATATGTATTAGATTTTTTTAATATTTTTATTAAAGATAAAATTTTATTATTTTTATTTTTTATATAATTTTAATTTTCCAACTATTTAACATATAATTTTATCAAACACTTATAATTCAATAAAATATTTTTTTAATTTTCAATTATAAGTTAATTCTACCAAACATAATGACAATTGAGTTTAAATATGTAACAATATAAAAATTATCTAATCCCATTGTATGATATTCCTACTGATTAAAGTTAGTGGTCTTTTTTAATCTTTAATAAGGACAAACCCGGTCCTAATCTAAATCCTGGTTTTAGAAAATGGTAGGTAATAATCACTAACCATGCTTCCATTTTCATTTAAATTCGTAACCTTTGAAGTGGCACAAAAATGGCAACGAGTCTCAATCTTGTGTTTTCCACACATCAATGCCTTTTTCTTTTTATATGTTTATCTCATTAATAATTTTTATTATCTATAGACAAGGACAAAACTTTGCTAGCTTTTATTGGTAATAGTGTATTCGTGTTCTAATTTATGAAGATAACACACCAAAGAAAAAAGAAAAACTAAATCAACAATAACAACTGTAATAGACACAATTTAAACTCTTTGCAAGATGACAATCTCAATCTCATTGATTCTCAAAAAATCATCTTTATCTGCTAGCTACCTAGAGCTCTAGGGATACTGCATTTTTGTTGCAGCAGCTGTGCTGATTGAAATAAATGTTTTTGTCCTATCTGATAATTTCCATTGCATGCAAACGACAACTGTACAATTCAATAATTTTTCCATTGCCATCTAGCAGTAGTAAATAAAATAGTATAGATTTTGAGCATGGAAAATAGGAGTACCACTGCAACCTCTTACTCCTGTTGATTGTTGAGATTAATAATTATATATTTAATATGATTAATAGACACAACGAGGGATATAATTATACTTTAATAAGCCAACATCACTTACAAGATTAGCTCACTCTTGCGTTGCTAAGTTGGCCATTTGAGCACCAATAGGACCACAAAACGACAAAAAAACATGATCTGATTCAAGCTCTTGCCCCCCACCAAAATT
Source organism: Glycine soja (assembly GCF_004193775.1). Lineage (NCBI taxonomy): Eukaryota > Viridiplantae > Streptophyta > Magnoliopsida > Fabales > Fabaceae > Glycine > Glycine soja. The sequence continues at coordinate 35,348,190 of NC_041010.1, forward strand.
AAATAGTTAAAAGAGGTTTTATTGATTTTTAACTTGAAATCTCATTCCATAATTACGTGCCAGGATGTCCAACACACAACGGTTTAATCAAACGCACAAAATCTTGTTTCTTCTATGGTTTTGTCGTTTCTTTTGTTAGATTGTGTGGAAGGAGAGTGAAATATGCAACAAGAAAAAAAAAGGTTAGGATATATATATATATATATATATATATATGAATTTCCAAGATATACATCGTGTGGGTGAGCTTGCGAGAATGGCTTCCATTCGTTGGTTTTGTTTCTTTTCTTGTTTTTAAGATAAATGGAAATTGACTACACGAAAAAGATACCAGTGCAATTACCTATCGCATGATAAGCGAGGAACGTTTATAGATATACAAGTATCTATACAAAATGGTAAAATACGTAATCTCGAAATATTTCATCTTGGGTTTTCTTATATACCTTCCTTTTTTTAAGAAAAGGAAATCAATTATAGTTAAAATACAAGAGATATTCTAACACATCATATTAGAATTATTATCACATGTGTGTATCACAATTTTAAGATGAAAATAATCATAGAAAATGAGAGGGGTGGAGGGGATACGAAGTTGTTTATGGAAACAAGTAGTTTTCTTTATTAAACATATATCGATTAATTATTAGGGTTACTCCCATACGTGCTGCTTTTATGTTTTGAGTTTTGATATATATGATAGAGATGATCAATTCACACCAAATCCTTATTGTTTAATTAACACGCACGTAATTATCACTAATTAACACGCACGTACACTTCTTGATAGAATTAATTTCATATTTTCGATGCTTCTTCTACATCAAAACCCTCAAGAGCAGTATTTTTTTTTTTCACAGGCTCCATGTGCAAGAGATAGATCAATCACTTCTAGAAAACAAGAAGTAATAAACTAATTATACTGTGTTTATACAGTGAATTTAGTCAGAATGACAAAGTTGTTTGGAGACACACGTGATTCTACGCCAATAATAAGACGCAGTAGATGATAAGGCCCGGCTTCAAATAAAAACGAAGTTTTAGTTTGTTTCAAGGCATGAAAAATTATATTTTCTCTGCTGATATTCAATGATATGTTTCATCTTCTTTTGAAAGGGTGATAAATAGACACATGGTTTGTTTGTGTATTAATTGATATCATCATGATAGTGCCATGTTTAGGATACTTAGCTTGTTAAACGCATTAGAAATCTTAATTTATACGCAGCTTGACTAGTTTGTCCGATTTTAGAAAAAAAAACTTGTGGCATTAACAATTTTTTAGTGAGTTTTTAATTACTCATGATGTAAAAGCACTTTTGTTTGTGGGTGAAGTCGACAAAGATATATAAGTTAGAAGAACTTTTGAGGATGCTTGGATCAGTGCAAATGAAAATGCAAGTAATAAAGCATGCTTCACGTCTTAATATCATAATCATTTTGAGTGTTGTTTCTCTTTTATGTAACTATTGCTTTTAACTTACTTCCAAGAGCTCTAACGTAATCCTTAAATGTGTTGGATAATCACGCTTCTATAAATAAAATTATCACACCTGCAAAGGATCGTGATAATACAATAAAGATTACATCGTAAAAAAATAATAACAAACACAAGAATTTAACGTGATTCAACACTTCTTGCTTACGTTTACAGAATCGTCTCAAAAAGTATTTCACTGTCAAAAAATGATTATAAGATTGTAACCCACCCCAAATAGTGTATCACTTTACAAACCCGAGTACTCTACTCAATGGTTACAAGAAATTATAACACTCTCACACAAAAACATTTCTCTTTCAATAAAGTGATTTTGTTTTACAATCTCTCTTCTCACACACTCTCTCTACATGTGTTGTATTTTTTCACTAATTCTCTTCTCTATTTATAGGAAAGATTATCACCAACTATAATAAATAAGTTCACTTAAAAATTGAAACAAAAACAACTTTCAATGTATCAATTCAATTAATATTCATCTAGTAAAATATAATTTTTTTTCATTTTACATTTAAGTCACCTAAACTTTAATGATAAAAATCGAATTCTTAATATGGATGTACTTTATCTTTTGGGTTGAAACTCTAGAGAATATGATAGGCCTCTTAGAGTTGGTTTCTTTATCGATGGTTTTATCAACCAGCTACACGGCTTGACATTGAAAGGAGGATAATGATGAATTATAACATGAATTTTGTTGATCATACACATTCAACTAAAGGTTTTTTTCTTCTTTCTTTTAGCCAATTCCCGTTTGTGGTGGATAAAATCTGAAACAAATTAATAACGATTATAAGTATTATAGTACATTATTCCAACATTTTAGGCAATCTTTATTTATTAATTTGATAGAAAATTTTATCGGCAAATCAAATTATGTATTAATATAGGTACAAGAAGTACCAGAAACTATTACAAGCAGAGAGAGCTGAAATAAGAACTCGCTCATACAGATATCCCTCCCAAAATGAAATGGTTCTGTTCTATTGATGTCAACACAATGACATAAATAAAGCACAACAACTCTTAGGCCACACCAACCACATGTACATATTTATCTATCAACGGCAATATTACATATCCTGCAGAGATTAAAGCACAAAGCATTCTAATTACACCACCACATGCACGTATCACGTTAGCCTTCCCAAACCACACCAAAGCTGTTCCAAATCCAAGCCACACAACTGTTGGAGCTAAAGTTGATCGATTTTTTATGCAGGCTCCAGGATTGGATGACCACTGGGAGAATGAATAAAGGAAGCTAGAATTGTACGTTCTAAGCCACTCCCATGCATGAAACATGATCTTTTGCAAAGCTTCATCTTTATTGAAAGCTTTCCCTCTAAAAACTTTGTTGTTTCCAACGTTCCACAAGGACCAGGCAATACCACACCAAGTTGTTTTCCATCTTAAGTTCACTTCCTTACCAGCAAAAATGTGATGTTGCAAGTATTAATGCATTACAGGGGAGCTTGGAAAGACTGTAACCATGTTAACCCATTCTTTGTTGCATGCATGCATTCTTTATTAAATGCACATGAAATTAAGAATAAAATTAAATTATATAAACCTTATTTAGCAAACAATACTGATACATATTAGTGTGTGTGTGCCACTTATTCTATTTTTTTAACTCACTTATTCTAAAATTAAGTATTGGATGCCTAAACTATTAACAAAGTTAAAAAATATAAATTTAACAAATTTAACTGTTAAATTATATATGAATTGCATGGATGATGATTATATGTACAAAATATTTTATAAAAGTTACACAGTAATAAGCTTATCATTTTATAATTCACATATTACTCTACTATATATGAAAACAAAGTGATTCGATGAAAAATTGACTAGTTTATAAATTATAAAACTTTTTTAAATTCAATTATTAGCTTAACAAAACTTTCAATTCAATAATTACAAATTTTAATCTCCCAAAAGAAACAAAGCTCGTAATACATGAATTTCCCATACTCATGCGCAGTATGTGTATAAGCCGTAATATTGTTATAATCTTTAATAACTATATAAAATACAATATTATGGATAAATTTTTAATAATTATTATTTATTACGCTAATCATTTGTGTTATTTATTGTATAATAAAGAATACTCAATTACTGATCACATACTCTGAACAATTATAAAATAGAATAAAATGCTGTTATTTTTATATTATATATGTATATAATATAAATTTATAACTTATTGAGCTTGATTACAAATACACATTCATTTTCCACATGATGTCGTGATAAAGTTTTTCTTCGCAATCATTACGTACCCATAGAATTTCACAGATCTGAGGATAAAAAAATGCTTAAAAGATATCTTTGATTTATGCACTAGTATCTCGTGGCATACTTTTGTTCATTTGGAGAAATACCTTTCTTCGGTCGGTGAAGAATACTCAAATTTAGTTCCGCTAGATTAATGACTAAATCATATTTTTAATTTACTTTTCTAAGCATGATTATTTTTCTTTTTCTTTTTTATTTATTTTTATCCTTCTAAAAGTAAAAAAGTTATTTAGCCAAGCTTACTTCATGCAGAAGCATTCCGACTTCGTTTTGGGTCAAATCAGGCCCAAAATTTAAATAATTCCGAGGATAGTCCATTATTTTTCTACATTAATCCAATATATTTTTGCCACTTATATGGGCCAATATATAGGAAACTATTATTCTCATAGTGCTTTTGGCACTACCAACACCTGTGCAATCTCTCTTCTTCGTGTGGCCCTGCCCACCCACCCCAAGCCATTTTGTCGTGCCACCACACCCTAGCACGGTCAAGACCAAACTTGTTGCGTTTGGCATGGAGGAAGCGACATCGAAGAAGGCTCTCCATCTTAGAGGAAGCAACATGGCTCGCACTCTCTCTCCTTGATCCCTTTCCTCCTCCCTCCCTCCCTCACCAATGGTGATGGCCTTGACCGTGATTGGTTGGGTTTTTAGGTTTGGAATTTGTGGGGACTATTGATGGGGATGGTCATTGGGGGTTTGCATTTATGGGGTGTTGGGGTGGTTTGGGTTGAATGTGTTTGGGTTTGGAATGATGGGGTTTGCACACTAGTGAGATTGTTGTTGTCAATGGGTTTGAGATGGTGGGTTTAGTTGGAATGGTGGAGAATATGTGTTAATGTTCAACCAACAATAGAAATATGGTTCTCTTGTTGTACAATGCATAATGAAAATATCATTTTAGTCTAATAGAATCATATTTTCATTTTCTTCACCCCAATATGTATTATAGAAACACAATTATATTGTACAAGTATGCAACAAAATCGTGTTTTCCTTGGAAGCGTAATTTCGGAAAAATACAAAAGCTACCCACGTGGGTAGTGCCATTAGCACTTCTAGTAGGGCCAATAGGTTTTCCAATATATATCATTGTTTATAGGCTTAAATACATTTTAGTCCTACAATTTAATGTTTTTTTCATTTTCATCCCTGCAAAAAAAAAAAAAATCGTTCAAATCCTTGCAAATATATTTGTTTTCTTTTTCGTCCTTAAAGTTTTAAATAACATTTTTTCACTATTCAAAGTATTTTCTAAAGAACTTTATGGACGAAAAATAAAACAAACATATTTTGTAAGCAATAAAACGAAATAAAAAAAATTAAAAGAATGAAATCGAAAAAGACACTAAATTACAAGGACCAAAAATATATTTAAGCCTTGTAAATAACACAATCTGATTTGCAATACTGACTTTAACACAATATATCTTTTCCAATGTTGGTCCAAAATAGTCTTGACCGACTTCAGCTGAAAAATCCTAGTCGACTTCTGCTAAAAAAATAGTCTTGGCTTACCTAGGCTTAAAAAAAACTAATTAGCTTCAGCCAAAAACATGTATGGTTGATGTCGGTCGAGAAACATCATTGTCTGACATTAGCAAAAGAACCTAGTCGACCTTGCCTGAAAAATAGTCATGGTCGACATTGGTTGGGAAAAAAACTTTATCAATGTTGGTCGAAAAACATCATTCACCGATGTTAACCAAAAAAACTTGGGTCGATGTTGACTGGAAAAAAAACTAGTCAACATTGGCCAAAAAACAACCTCGGCTAATGTTGGTGGAAAAATTTGACCAACATCGGCCAAAAAACATCATTAATCGATGTGGGTAAAAAACTTCATTTGCAGACATTGATAAAAAAAAACTCTTGGCCAAAATCAGTTAAAAACAATTATATTTTGTGTGGGATGGATTGAATTAATATTCATCTATGAAAAAAGTGTCTCATCCCCAAAATTGCTAGGGTAGTTTTTTACTACTCCCTCCGATCCTTTTTATAAGAAACAAATAAGTCTATTGTTTTGTTTACAATTATAAGAAACAAATGATCAACTTTATGATGTATTACTTGCTAAATTTCTTTTATATCCTTAATTTATTGTAAAATATGCTCATTCATTCTTCATACAAGTAGATGCATTTTTTGACCTATTAACAATATAAACACATTCATTGGTGGAAAACAAATTATAACAAATCACACTAGAAGGGGGGGAGGGGGGGGGGGTTAAATGGTGTGTTAATAAAAATATAAAACATTTTCGAAATGGAAAATGTTATAATAAACAAGTTTATAAAACCCTCGTCCAGTGACAAACGGTGGATTATTGTCCAATGAGATGTAAAACTTGTCTTCAGTAAAAACCTTGTGTGCAGAGTGTAACAGTAATGGATAATGAAATACTTTAATAAGTTAAGAAGAGTAGTAAAAATACTTTATTTTATATTGGTCTACTCAACTTGAGCCACATTCAGTTCTCTTTTACCAACCAATAAAGGGTTTCACTAATCAACCTTGATTACAACAATTATTCTTTCCAGACACTTTTGACTTACAAGTATACCCAAGGTCACTCCTAGCACAACCCTTAGGCTCCCTTTGAATCTAAAAACACTCAAGTATTATTTTATCACTAAGTCACAACTGAATTTCATAAACAAAAGTTTGATATAGAATCAAATATTCTTTACAACACTCAGAGACTGGATTTACAATGAGGTTCTTATCTCTCACTAATACTTTGTATATAACAAATGATGGACTCTCAACAAGTGTTTTTCTTTTCTCTCATTTCTTGATCCATGACTCTTGTCTTTCTATGTATGTTTATCAATGTTCTTCAATTTTTGATTTCATATTTATAGGTAGAGAGACACTTGTAATTACGGAGAGTATCTTCGGAATTGAATGTTATGATCATTGTATGAATTGATCTTGTTTCCTGAATTAAGTGAATATTTTGCTTTTTTTGTCTAATAGGATCATAACTTTCCATATCTGTCATTTATAACTCAATATGACCGTTAAACATATAAAAGAAAATAAAAGTTAGTTTCACATATATGTTCCTTTTAAACAGAATCCTATAAGTTAGAATAAATAGATAATTCAAATAAAGTGCTTATTCTACTTGTTGTTTGGATGCATTAGACGAGTACTTTGAGCTTCCAGTAGATGAGTTATCCAGTAATGGATAGGTCTCTCCTGGTATTGTTTCCCGTCATTAAACCCATTGACTTACATGCAAAAAAGTGATTTCATCAAAATCGTAAGAGATGTCAGGATCGTCCAGTGTCTAACAGAAAAAACACCATCCCTTGCATTATGTGTAATGTCATTAAATATTACCACTACTTTCTATAGTTACTTTTGGAATAAGATATAAATTTATGATATTACTAAGTAAATTAACTAACTTACCTACTTTTACTGATCTTGATGAATTAACTATTTCTTTCTTATATAAAGGATCATAGAAAGTAATTTCCAAAAATATTGTTCTCATGAAAAAACAATTATGTTGTACATTTGTAGAAAAAAATTGTGTTTGCACTATATATGTTTTTCTACACGAAATATATATCACGTAAAGACAATTTTGTTTGTAATTTTATCAACAAAATCATATTTTCATTAAGTAAATTATTTGCACCACCACTTAAACCAACGAAAGTATAATTTCATTGTGGTCAAACAACACAAACAAAATTATATTTTTGTTACATTTGCCTTTTGTCCTTGTCCCTCTTCCTCCTTAAATTCCCTTTTCTCATTGCTATTCCTCTTCCTCATTCATGTATTTTGTAATCACCTCCCTACATGTTTTTTTGGTAACCATGGTATTGATACGACGTTGTCATCGTCGAAAGCAATGACAAATCTTCGTCGGTGACCTTAAGTGCACACAAGGTGATTATTCCCTCCCAACACGATTTATTCCATACGCAAGGACCAATCAAGATTTGAACCCTAGAACACTTGGTTAAGTGACACAAGCCATTACCACTTATGTCAACCATAGTCACAAAATTTCAGCCAAACAAGAGTGTAACAAATAAAGGTGGGTATACATACCTAGATCCGTGGACCAGTTCGTTAAGCTTGTGGACCATGTGGATAACGAACCTAAATTTTTTGAACCCGCATAGTAATCCTAGATTTTAGGCTTGGCCCATTTAGTCTGCGGACTTCACGAGCTTAATTCGCAAAGGCCACAAACTTATCTGTATCCGCTTTAGTTGAAGGTAAGCCAAAGAGACCAGACCATTCTTCCATTCCCATTAGCTAACGCAAACCTAATTTGGTGGAGTTTCATTTTTCTTCTCCTTTGAGAACACATAGTCATCATCGCCCCTCCTCCTCCCTCCCCCCCCTCCCCCCCCCCCCACCCCCCGCGAGCCACGACTACAAGTCTGACCACCTTACTACCCCAAGAGCTGCACCTCTTCCCCCGCAAGTCGTGCCTCCTCTCTTGTGAGTCACGCCAAACCTCCATGACCGCATCAGCCCCACCTTGAGTTGACCTCGAGTCCTCAACCTTGCAGGCCTGCACCACTCGCTCATGCTTCTCGCATGACTTGACCATACCCTTTTTCTCTCTTTCATTCTCAAACTTATCAACGATCATCTTCAATCTCTTCATTCATGTACTCTTTTTGAACACCACACACCCTAACCCTCTTCTCAATTTCTTCTCTTTTATTTCACGTTTCACGATGAAAGAAGAAAAAATTGCTCCAATTTTACATTTTTTTTAAAAAAAATCAAAAAGAATAATTTAGGCCTGCAAACGTGTTCGATTACAGACTTTAAAAAAGTTCATTTATTTCACAGATTAGATTTATTTGGCTTGTATAAAACGCAGGCCAAACTTTAAACGGACCGAACCAATGCATATACCCACCCTTAATTACACATATCCGACCAACAAAGGCTTCTCAATGATCCATGATCCACTCAAAGAGACATACGAAACCCTCTCCAAGAGTTGTGCATGATTGAGGACCTCTTCTATGACTCTCTCTTTGTTGATTAAGGAACCAGAATCCAACACCATTGTTGCCTCGATTAGGTGAGGAATTCGTTCATGTTATTGTGTGATGATGTAGCTACCTCCATGTCGTATTGTCTCCTTCTTCCAATGTTGATATTGATGTCTTTTCCTCTGCATCGAACACACTGAAGGATTCAAGCTTTGTCCAACCAAGCTCTCGTCACTGCTCATGTCTCTTGGGCATGATGACGTGATGCTACTTTGATCTTAATTAGTGGTGCACCGCAACAGAGAGGGAATGAGTTGGGCTGGAGTGGTGCGACACGACTTGGATCTTGATGGGGTGGGTGGGGTTGCGTATTGCAACCCATAGGGGAAGGGAAAGATGTAAGGGAAAGGGGTGCAAGAATTTGGTTAGTGGGAAAAAGAAAAATTCCATATAATGTCTGGGTAAGAATAGAAAAGAGTGTGGTGAGAATAACAATGCACTTAGCTTGGTTTGTAATGGATTAAGTTTGAAATGAGTTAACTCAACTTAATTGTGAGTTGAAAAATAATCAATTTAGTTCAATCTACTTAAGGTAGTGGGTACACTGATTTTTTTAAAAGAAAATCATTGAAATACAAAGTAGAGGGATATATATATATATATACAATCTTTGACAAAATAGGGGAGGGGAGGATATATAATTAAGCTTAAGATATTCCATTTAGAATTTTTATATTAGATGTAAATATAATTTTATTGTCATAAGTAACTTTTTAGTATTCAACATACAAAAAATTATATTATTATGATCTTAGATAACCTATTTTTCAATAATATTATAATTTGCAACTTCTTAAGGGGGTTTAGAAGACTTATCTAAATCCACAATGCAGATTAGAAATTTTCACTTGCAAAGAGATTTGATTAAATGAGTGGAGACCAAGAAAAGGAAGTCATACAAGAGAGAAACACCACATGAAAATTTCTTCCTAAATGTGTTTGTCAAGAACAATATGCTTTTTTTGAAGGAAGATCTATTCTGGATAATGTACGTGTTGCCATTGAAATAATTCACCATATGAATTGTAAAGCTAGAGGAAAGTTTGGTTTAAAGATCAACACTATTAAAGCTTTTGAAGTTATAAATGGTGGTACACGACTACTCTTTTATCAAAAATGTGTTTTCGTAACAAATGGAGAGGTTGGATGAGGATGTGTATGGAGACTATTGATTATAATGTCATGGATAATGGTGAAAGAATTGCCCCTATTACTCTAGGGAGTGGTTTGAGGCAAGGTGATCCACTATGTACCTTATCTTTTCATTCTTTGTATTAAGGGCCTAACATCTCTATTGAAAAAATTTGAAGGGAGAAGTGACATTCATGGTAACAAAGTATGTCGAGGAGCCCTTCTCCTCACAAAATTGTTATTTGTTGGATTTATTTTTGGTTTTGCTGGGCCATTGAAAAGGAGGTTGAAACTCTGAAGGATATCCTTGTTTCTTTTAAAATAAAAAATATTTTGGATAAGCATATAATATTTTGTAGGAGTTAATGAATATTTTGGCACAAAGAAATATATGGACATGCGCTCAATGATTGAAGGAGAAAAGAAAGTTGTTTTCAATTATCTAAGGGATCGAAAATGAAAGAAAATCTAGCATTAATGATGTAGCATTAAGAGATTTGATTCAATGGGTTTTAAACTACAAAATTAATTGGAAAAAATGGTCTTAAAATAAAATATTCTCCAATAGAATTCAGTAATAATGAAATGAGTTGACAAATTTTTCATTTCTGTTTAATTTTCAAATGATTGTAAAATCACTGGTTAAGGAAAAAAAAAGGTATTTTAGAATACCTCTTTTATGATTATTTGTTTCGAGCTTCTGCCGTAGTCGAACCCTGGATTCGATGATTTAAGAAATTATCAACGAACCACAAAGCTAAGACAATAATTAGGGTTATTTTGTCAGGAAAAATTACTAATATGAAATAATAATTATTTATTCACACAATATTTTTCATTATTATTTCTAGAAAATACTTACAAATATACACTTCTTCCGTTCCAAAACTATAAATATTTTAACCTTTTCTTCTTATTCTAAAACTATTTATATTTTATAATTTTCAAGTCTTATTATTTTTTTCCACATATATCTCTATTTAAAATAACTATAGTTATTTATGAGGAACATTACACTTGCATCCTATTAAAAGAAAGTTGTTTTCAATTATCTGAGGAATTTAAATTGGAAGAAGATCCAACATTAATGATGTAGCATGGAGAGATGTGATTTAGTGAATTTTAAATTATAAAACCAAATAGAAAAAAAATGTCTTAAAATAAAATATTCCCTGGTAGAATTTAGTAATAATGAAATGGGTTGACATTTTTTCCTTTCTCTTTAATTTTCAAATTATTATAAAATCATTGGTTAACAAAAAAAAAAGGTATTTTAGAATACCTCTATTGTGATGAATCTTTTGGACTTATGTCATAGTCAAACACTGTGTTGATGATTTTAAAAAATATCAATGAACCACAGAGTTAAGACAACTATTGGCGATATTATGTTAGAATAAATTTCTAATATAAAATAATAGTTATTTTTTCACACAATATTTTTCACTATTATTAATATTATTATATCTTAAAAACGCATACTAATATATACTTATTCCTTTCCAAAACTATAAATGTTTTAACCTTTTATTCTTATTCCAAAACTATTTTTTTTTATAGTTTTCAAGTCTCATTAATTTATTTTCCACATATATTCCTATTTAAAATAACTATATTTGATCTTTAAGAGTAACATTACAGTTGCATTCTATTAAAAAAAGGTTAAATTATAATTTTGCTCTTTCATTGATTATTGACAACGCTTATGTAACAATGAGTTAAATAAAATAAAAATTAAAAAAATGTCTTGATAGGAATGAACCCCTAACATGTTAGACAATGACAACACAATAAACCATTATCCTACTTGATTTGTTTGAGTAATTTTATAAACAACATTTTTCTATGTATCATTACGTCAATTGTTATTAATTTTTTTCTAATTATAAAATTTTATAAATTAAACAAATTTATTTAATATAAAATTATTTTTACTTTTATTTTATATAATTTTACATATTTGTCTATCAAATAGTTTATATATTTTATATTTTAATTTTACCAATTTATAATTGAATTTCATAAATTATTATGAAATTTTTTTACATAAATCATTAATATAAAATCTGAAATTAATGCACTTTTGGTATCCTATTTAAATAATCTAAAAAATTAAATACTAAATTTTATTAATTTTTATAATTAGAATAAAAATTATATAATTTAATTGTTTAAATAAATTTACATAATTTGTATAAATTACATAAAATAATTTTTATAAATATCAAATATTAATGTATTTAATTTTCTTAATTTATATAATTGTAATAAAAATTTATTTATTAAATAAATTTTTATAATTAAAACATATATTAACGTGTAACATTTCTATAAAAATAAGCACTAATTTTTTTTAATTTATACAATTATATTAAAAATAATTTGCATATTAAAATTAATTTATTTAATTTGTTAAATTACATAGACTAATTTACATATTAATTTTTGCAATTATATTGATTTATATTATTGGGTTAAAAATAATTTATATATTAAATTCAATTTGCAATTTTTTTATAAATAATATAAAATAATGAATGCAAATTATTTACATATTAATTTATGAAATTCAATATAAATTGGTAAAAATTAAATTAAAATATTTAATGCATACAAAATAAATTTAAAATGATATAAAATAAAATTAAAATGATTTATATATTAAATATTTTTTTTAATTTATGATTTTTTATTTGTAAAAAATTAATAATTTTTACCTAATGATACATAAAAGTATTATTTTTAAAATTTATCAAGAAAAATAAATGATATAGTGATTTATTGTATAACAAGTGACGAAAATTATGGATTCAAAATTATAGGATACTAAAATTGTAATCTAACCTAAAAAAACACAAACAAACAATAAACCACATTTATTTTATATTAAATAAGGATATTTTAGACTAACTGCATTACTATTTAATACTTATTAAATGGTCATTAATTGGTGTACACCAACCTTAAACATCAATGATTTTGAAACAAAGAGAGTATCTAATTAAAATAAAATTCAATTCAATTAAACAAGATCAATTTAACTAGTTTATAAATAATAATGAAAAAAACACCTTTTGTATGGAACTAGTGTCGATTTGTCATTATTTCCAAACAAAATTTATATTTAATTATGTAACTATTTTTTGTTATTCATGTTCTATTTGACTAATGCAATATGACACTAAATCATGTCATTATTTTCCTTTGATGGGGTGAGACATATATAAATATTTTGAGTTTAAGCATCATTAAATTTGTGCGGTTTTTTATATTTTTATATAAAAAAAATCAATCTACAAATTCTTGAACTATTTTAGAATTTTTTATGAATAGGTCCATATATATATATATATATATATATATATATATATATATATATATATATATATATTTGTTAACAAATATTATTTTGGCAGCAGAAGTAGGTCCTATATTTTGAAAGTTTATAATTAAGTCTCAAAAGTCATGAATATTTATTTTTATTGAATTCTTGACTAGACTTGTGTTGAGGTTCCATTACATAAACAAATTTAATTTATCAAATGTGTGAATGCATAGGTAAATATTTGGATTCATGCACCCTGTATAAGCACGACGTTAGCCAAGTTAGTCCCATCTAGACTCAAGTTTAACACTATGTTTGGTACGTATGTAAGAGGATGGGCTAAAAGTGATAAGGGGTGAAATTAATGAAAATGAAAATGGGAATGAAACATGATTGTTAAACATGAAAGTGAACAAGAAGTTTTGAAAGGAAAAAAAGCGGGTCCCATGATACAAAATTTACACACAAAAAACGAGTGGAAGTATGTGAAAGAAACAAAAAAAAAAGAGAGAGAGAGAATAATGTATAAAAGTAGATAGACAAACATAATTATCCCGTGTTCCTCGGTTACACATATATGTAAGCTTTGCTTATTTTCAAACCCGTGAGCTTTGCATTCTCTTGGAATAGATGACACAACTACACATGATGGAATGGACTGCATGTGTTTTACAAAAGAAATTGTTTACAAAGGCACATAATTCGATTATATGAATTTCTATTTTTTAAGAAAATAAATTCTAGAACCTTTCATCGTGTTTCTCATGTACACACATATGTAAGTTTTGCTTTTTCATTTTCAAACCCGTAAGCTTTGTATTCTCTTGGAATAGATGACACAACTACATGTTGTGAAGTGATTTTACAAAACAAATTGTTTACAAAGATTTGTAATTGATTATATGCCTTCTATTTTAAAAAAATAAATACCAAGACATCTAATCGATTATGCTTTAGCATAATTTATTATATTCCTTTTATTTATTTATTTTAAAAATGTTTTTGTATAAAAAAATATTTTTTTGGTGAGGTTAAAACGAGAATTGATTAGCAATAATGCTTATTTTCTTTATCTACCTGACGACTTCAATTCATATATTTTATCTATTTTTTACTTTAATTTCTTTCATCTAAACTAAAACAATTTTACTTTTCACTTTTTTCATGTGTTTTTACTTATTTTCTTTCTTCACTTTTATTCATTTTCTTTCTACTCTATAAAACACAATATAAAATGGTATACAATTAATAAGTTTACATAATCTTGTAGGCTAAATGGGTCCGGTAAAAAAAAAAAAAAGATAAATGGGTCGGTATGCACTTATGTTGGAATATTTCCTTGTTAGATATTTGCTCTGTTTAAAATTTTGGATCTATGTGGTAACATCATAAAACATTTGAATTATACAAGTTAAGCTAATAAAAGTTCACATGTTAACCCATAGTCAAAAACAGAATTTTTTAAATAGTTTATACTATTCCAATTAGTTTAATGTATAAAAATAAAGAGAAATGCTGCAACAAAACATATTTTTTAAAATTGATATGTATAAATTGCTAGTGAAACATATAATCATAATTGTGTCTAACTTAATTGATTAAATAATGTGTGGGAGTTGTTATAAGTTTAATTTTTATAAATAAAAAAATGACATATTTTTTTAAATTGATTTTCTACAAATTTTATTTTATATCTTTCCATTACATCACTCACTTTTCGCACAACTTCTCTATTTTTTTTTCTCGTGCTTCAAAAGAAAGAAAAGTACTACTAGCATGATCAAGGCTAAGGTGGACAAGTCTATTAAATGATTCGTGGTGAAACATTTTTATTGACGGTTGATTCATCTCATGCATATAGGATTGTAATCAATGTTGGAGTATGAATTCATCAAAGAAAAAAAGAATCACGCACATACACGCATATACTTTTCCAAGAACAAGAGAGAGAAAGGGGAAAACAGTTACAACTAATTTTTATTTCTGTTTGCACACAGCTGATACTCCAAGTGGTTCAGCATATAAGAGAGTACTTATTAGCAAAACTCTATATCAATCAATAACTAGCTTATTTTTTCTATTGAATTTTAACACACCTCCTTAAGCTAGTTTCCTGCTATCAACAATATTCAGCATGCTTCTCTGTTTCTTGAAGGTTTCAGATTTCAAGGACTTGGTAAATATACCTGCAAGCTGATCTTCTGATCTGCAAAACTTCAACTTGAATTTCCCCTTCGCAACTTGGTCTCTTATGAAATGAAATTTGGTTTCAATGTGCTTTGATCTTCCATGTGCAATTGGATGTTTGGCTAACTTGATTGTAGATTTGTTATCTACATATAGCTCAACTGGACCTTCTTCTTTGATCTTCAGTTCCTGCATCAAAGTATCAAGCCACACTGCTTGACAAGCTCCCATTGCAGCAGCAATGTATTCAGCCTCGCACGATGAAAGTGCAACCACAGATTCCTTCTTCGAGCTCCAAGAAATTGGTGCTGAATCAATTAGAAAAACAAACCCAGCAGTGCTCTTCCTATCACTTTTGTCTCCACACCAATCAGCATCTGTATAGCCATATAGATTTCTTGTATTTTCACTATGGTTAATGGGCATCAAAATTCCATAACCAATTGTTCCTTTCACATATCTCAATATTCGTTTTGCTGCATTGAGATGTGATACTCTAGGCCTGTCCATAACTCTGCTAATCAGACCAACACTGAAAACCAGATCAGGTCTGGTGTTGCAGAGATATCTCAATGCCACAACAATCCTTCTAAACTCAGTAGCATCTACTAAGTCCTCTTCACTATCTCTATCGAGCCACAATCCAGCTTCTGCAGGTGTTTCAGCACTATTACAGTGTTGCATATTGAATCTATGCAGAATATCAGTAGCATATTTTTGTTGTGTGAGAACAATTCCTTCACTACACTTCTTGAATTCAATTCCAAGGAAATATGACAACTCACCCAGGTCAGTCATGTCAAACTCATCCATTAGATTTTTCTTAAATTCATTCACTTTTGCTTCATTGTTTCCTGTCAATAACAGATCATCAACATAAAGGCATAGCATCATAATGTCTTCACCCCCTGACTTCACATACACTCCATACTCAGACCTACATTTCACAAAACCCAAATTGGTCAAGCTCTTATCTATTTTCATGTTCCAAGCACGTGGTGCTTGTTTCAACCCATATAGAGCCTTCCTCAATTTGAACACCTTTCTCTCATTGCCTTTCACTACAAACCCAGGTGGTTGATCAATGTACACTTCTTCTTGTAAATCACCATTCAAAAATGCTGATTTTACATCAAGTTGATGTAGTTTCCACCCTCTCAAACTTGCATGTGCCACCACCACTCTCACTGTCTCTAATCTGGCCACAGGTGCAAATACTTCTTCATAGTCAATGCCTTGCCTTTGGAGAAATCCCCTTGCTACTAATCTCGCCTTATACCTCACCACTTCTCCTTTGGGATTTACTTTCACCTTATACACCCACTTCACTCCAATGGCTTTCTTATTCTTTGGTAATTCCACTAACTCCCAAGTATTATTCTTTTCTATGGAATTAAGCTCTTCATTCATAGCTTTAATCCATTTCTTATTCTGCATTGCTTCTTCCACTGTGAGTGGCTCAGATTCAGCTAGTAGTGCAAAATGCACTATCTCACCTTCATCATTAATTGCACCATCATTCAACATTTCAAAATCATTTAATCTTTGAGGGACTTGTCTCTGTCTCAAAGATCTTCTTGGCCCCTCAGCACTGCCTTCTCCAGTTTCATTTTCTTGCACAGTCACAGTGTCACTGTCTTCAAGTTGCAATTCAACTTGATTCTGTTTTTCTATCTCTGGTGTGACATTCCACTCCCAATCCTTGCTTTCATCCACCACTACATCCCTGCTTATCACTATCTTGTTGTTCACTGGATTCAACAATTTATAACCTCCAGTTGAGTGATATCCAATCAATATCATCATTTCTCCTTTATCATCAAGTTTAGTTCTCAGTTGGTCAGGTACATGTCTATAACAAATAGATCCAAACACTCTGAGGTGAGACACACTTGGTTTCACTCCTGTCCAAGCTTCCTCAGGTGTTATATTTTCCAATTTCCTAGTTGGGCTTCTGTTCAAGATGTATGCAGCAGTGTTCACAGCTTCTCCCCACAAATATTTTGGTAGTTTCTTGCTCTTTAACATGCTCCTCACCATGTTTAACAAAGTTCTATTCTTCCTCTCAGCTACTCCATTATGTTGAGGAGTGTATGGAGGTGTTACTTCATGTGTGATGCCTTCTTTCTCACAAAATTCAGCAAACTCAGCAGATACATATTCACCCCCACCATCCGTTCTTAATATCTCTAAATTTTTTCCACACTGTTTCTCCACTGAAACTTTGAATTTCTTGAATACTTCAATCACATCACTCTTCCTCTTAATCAAGTAAATCCAAAGTTTTCTACTAAACTCATCTATAAATGTAACAAAGTATTTGTTACCTCTAGGAGTCGTATGTTGAATTGGTCCACATACATCAGAAAAAACAACTTGCAGCTTCCTCTTAGATCTTGTGGATACATTTTGATTGAATGAGTTTCTGGACATCTTGCTTTTTATACATTCTCCACATACATCATTTGGCACCTTGATATGAGGAATTCCTTTCACTATTCCCTTACTCTGTAACCTATTCAGATCAGTGAAGTTTAAGTGACCATAACGAAAATGCCATAGCCATTCTTCCTTGTCAATTGTTGATGCTAAACACTGTTGCACTAGAACATCTAGCTCAGCTTTAAATGTTCTATTCTTTGACAAATTTGCTTTAATCAACCATCTCCTCTCATTGTCATACACCTTCATGGCACAATCCTCCAACACCATCTTGTACCCTTTCTCCAGTAACTGTCCAATGCTCAGAAGATTGCTCTTCATTCCTGGAACATACAACACTCCAGAAATAAAGCATTTAGATCCATCTCTCTTCTTGATCATCACCTTTCCTACACCTTCAACCTTCATAGTCCTGTCATCAGCAAACCTCACCCTGCTTTTGACAGTGAAATCTATCTCAACAAACCATTCCTTCTTTCCTGACATGTGTGTTGAACACCCAGTGTCAAGAAACCAGTTATCACCATGATCACTCTCATCCTTCATAGTCACCATATATAACACTTCTTCTATATCTACCTTCTCCTTTCTCACTTCTTCCACTCCATCATCACCAATTTCCTCCTCTACTGCCATTAACAGAATTTCCTCCTTCTCATCTTCTTCTTGAGCCAATCTTGCATTAGTGTGGCTTGGATTACTATAGCATTCATCGGCAAAATGACCGTATTTCTCACAATTATAGCATTGAATGTGACTCTTATCAGTTTTTCTTCCTCCTCTTCCACCTCTTCCTCTACCACCTCTTCCACCTCTTCTTCTATAATTTTCACTGCTATTGTTCTTTTGTTCACTATTGTAATTATTACTAGAGTTTCTTCTACCAGAGTTTGAGTTACAATTGTTACCTCTGCCTTTTCCTCCTCTGTAATTGTTTCTACTTTTGCCACGTCCTCCTTGACTGTCACGACTTTTGTTTCCACTTTCTGCCATGAGTGCTTGTTCAGTGCTAGGCTTCACAGACTTCCTCTCATTCATTCGTTGTTCATGTGCTTCAAGTGATCCTTGCAGCTCCTCCAATTTTAGCGTTGATAGATCCTTCGATTCTTCAATCGCTACCGTGACATGATCAAATCGTGAATGCACCGATCGTAATATCTTCTCAACAATCTTCTCATCAGACAGAGTTTCACCACACGATTGCATTTGATTTGTCATGGTTTGAACACGAGTGAAATAGGTAGCAATTGTCTCACTCTCTTCCATGCCTAGCAATTCATACTGTCGCCTTAGAGTTTGAAGCCGTACTTTCTTCAATTTCTGATCACCGGCATAGGAGCTCGCGACAACATCCTACGCCGCTTTGCTCGTCTCCGATCTCGCAATTTTCTCGAAAATTGCTTGATTCACACACTGATGCAGAATGCACAAACCTTTGCAATCCTTCTTCTTAGCATCTTTGTATATCGCTTGTTGCGCAGCGGTTGGATTCACTGGCAACGGATCAAGTCCGTTCACCACCAGATCCCACACATCTTGATAACCGAGGATCGCCTTCATCTTCATACTCCACTGGTCGTAATTTCTCCCATCAAGAACAGGAAAGTTCGCCGGAAAGTTTCCGTTCGTCGTTGCCATTGATAAGGTTCCTCACCGCCTCTCGTGTTTTCACTCGCTTACCGTCTCTCGTGTTTAGGTTTCACTCACCTCACTTTCAATCGATGAACACACTTCAACAACCTGCTCTGGATACCATTTGTTGGAGTATGAATTCATCAAAGAAAAAAAGAATCACGCACATACACGCACATACTTTTCCAAGAACAAGAGAGAGAAAGGGGAAAACAGTTACAACTAATTTTTATTTCTGTTTGCACACAGCTGATACTCCAAGTGGTTCAGCATATAAGAGAGTACTTATTACACGTGGCAAAACTCTATATCAATCAATAACTAGCTTATTTTTTCTATTGAATTTTAACAATCAACACTATCGCAATGGACGATTTTTCTCCCCAACTCTTTCTCTCTCCATCCTCCATTGGGTAACACCATTTGTTTACTCTTCTCTCTTCTTCTTTGTGATTCTCATCATCACCATGGTCAATGGCCTTGGTTTTGCATATAGGTGTGAGCCAAGGAAATCCCAACATTAGGCATATGCACATTTGGGGATGTCTAGCCGAAACAATGTCTTATAGGCTGCATGAAGGTAAACTGGACTTAAAAATAATTAGTCACAATTTTTTTGTTACATTTAAAGCTCTCACATGTATAAGTTTTAAAATCCCACTTTAAGATCAAGTTTGAGGCGTCCAAGACTCCTTGAGGAAATTGAGTTTAGAGAGAAAGGAAACATAATAAGTGTTGTATTTAAAGAATAACCTGTTATTGACAATAGATAAGTCTTTGTACTTATCATTGTTCAAGAAACGAATATGGTAATTAAATAATGATGTTACTCCTAATATTATTAAAAGACAAGACAACACTGAGATTCTCTCTCAAGCACCATTTAAAGTTCAAATTTAATAGCCTCAAGAAGTGTCATTAAGAAAATTCACTAGAGAAAGGGAAAATGTAATTTGATATGATTATGTCATATTTCTTGAAGAACATGAATATGATATTAGGTTGATTGAGAAGGTCTAATTGACCTTAGTCAAGTCATGTTGTTCTCTAACTCTTAAGTGAATTAATGTCATAAATGATGTAATAAAACCGATGGTTGAACATGACATTTGAAATATCGTCAAATTGCTTGAAAGTGTGAAACCCATAAGTTATAGATAAATGTCTATAATTGAAAGGGATTGAATGTGTAATAATAAGATATATAAAGTTTATCTTGTCGCCAAAAGTTTTACAAGAAGGAAGATTTTGATCACAAAGATATTTTTTTATTTCTTAGAAAGACTCTCTTAGAACTATAATGACATTGTAGATCATGTTGATAATTGTTTTGCATAGATGGATATAAAGATTAGGTTTCTAAATGGAAACATTGATGAAACAATTTATACGGTGAAACCAGAAAACCTTGTTTAAGATGATCTAAAGTCTATGGTATGCAAACTAAAGAAATTCATTTATGCTTTTAAACAAGTCTCTCGTCTATGGTATTACAAAATTTATCAAGATTGTCTCTTATGGTGTTGAGGTAAATTTGGTTGATGATTGTGTATGTTAAAAGTTCACTGGGAGTAAATTTATTATTTTGGTATTATATGTTGATGACATCCTACTATCATCATACAATTTATTGTCGCAAAACATTTATATTGTAATTTATCATATATGCTTAAGTTTATGTTTTATTGCCCTGAAATAATTTTTAGTGGGAGTCCTAAGGTGATATATGAATAATCTTGGTATGTAGCACTAGGAAGTAGTAAAGTGCATTATGCGTTAATTGAAGAGAACAAGAAACTACATGTTTTTGTATCAAAAGTCTAGAAGTTTACAGATTATTGGGTATTCTGACTTCGATTTTTTCGAAATATTTTAATAGCAATCACTCCACATAAGGATCCACATTTAATCGTGTTAGTGGAGTTAATATTTTGATATGAGTATTATACTAAAATTTATGATTGCTAAATTATTGTAACTAGCTTTCCTGTTGTTGTCAACATTAAGTAGTCATTGGGTGTTTATTGGGACAATATCTTAGAAGTATTATTAAGGATTCAACCGAGTAAAAGTTTGTTGACATAAAGTATTTGGTTGTTAAATAAAGAATTCAAAAAATACAGATTTGTATAGAACATATAAGAACTCATTGCATGTTAACTGATCCACTTACTAAAGGTATGACACTTAAATTTTTTCATGAGCACACTGCTCATATGATTGTAATTCTTGATAGTACCTTAGTTTAGTGGGAGTCTTATTTATGTTCTATATCTTAGGGTTTACGAACATTTGTTGTTTGGATTTTCTCTAGAAATAAAGTTGAAGTTTATCATTTCGCTATAAGTTTATTTTGTTTGCAATATTTATGTTGTGTTTGGATAAATCTCTATAAAGAATAAAGTTTGAACCAGTTGAAAATAGGCATGACTAAGATCACATTGCATGTAATTTTTATGTTGTTTATCCATATTGACCTATGTCATTGAGTGTATTGATGCAATGGTCATTGAGGTCTAGTTACATTTGTTATAGTGACGAAAACCTCAATGATTCCATTATTGATATATGAGATGGACCAAGTTGTTAAGGTGAAAATCTAAAGGTAAATAGCATATAGATATGCTCTTAATTAAGGATTTTTGATATAACTGTTACAATATGTAGTCCAAGTGGGAGATTGTTGGAATTTTCTATTCCAATAATTAATATGGACTAATATTATAAGACAATTATATTAGCTAGTTATCATTAGTGAGTTTTATTTTATGTGGTCAAATTAAGTGAACCCGTTAGACAATTAAATCAGATGATATGGACTTAAATGAGCATATGTCAGCTGGTCTATTAAGGGATAATGGGAACCCTATTAGGTTAACACACTATGAGAAGGTTGTGATCCTCAATATACCGAGTCATCACATATAATTTTTCTTTTCTCCATTTGAAGAGTTACGAATGTCCTATTAACGAATAAAGAGGTTCCGATTGAGGAAGAACCATAAAGTCACCTGTTAGCCAGTTATCTGTTCCATAACAAATCCTAAGAAAAGTAAATAGATCAGAAATCACCTACAAATTTAGATTTCATTGGGTTTGTTTGATTAATCATTATGGATCCATGTATTCCTAAAACTCTTCTTAATCAATTAACGTAATGTGTTCCTGATAGTTATATTGATATTTTATAAGGATCCCCTCAAATACCAACATTATGGTCACCACCATCTTCACCTACCAGATCAATTATGGCAAGTGCATCTTCCACCATCAACTTTCATGTCAAAATCGAAACCTTTGGGCCGGGACCTCCCTGTGATCAAGATCTTTAGGGCGCATAATGAGAATAGTGTGCATCTTCAACTTCGACAATAGTTGTGTACCTTGCCAATAGCTCTTGGATATCGTCAAAGTTGCACACTTACACATTGACGACGTTGTCACCCTAAGAATGGTAAGCTATTTGAAGTCCTCCCCCAAACATGGCACAATTTTAACCTTGTTCCATTGTTGGCCGCTTAAGAGAGTGCTCCCCTCCACCCAATCATGTTCCTCTTTCCAGTGCTATAGTGGCCTTGCACATTCGCAGTTTCAAACCATTAAAAAAAGAAAAGTTTGGGTTTGATCAATTTGAGGGGATTTGTGATAAAAATTGAAACTTTTGTTTTGTGTGTGATATTTTTAGGGATGACTCATATGCATGGTTGTTAAAAATTGAAACCTTCAATGAGTGCTTAAGGTTGGAAGCAACTCATATGTACTCTTGTTAACACAAACCTTCAACTCATGTGATTGCTTTCAGTAATACGTATCAACTTTCATGTTTATGTTGCTTTCATCAATTTGTAAAAGAGACTATTGCATAGAGGAAAAGGCGATGATGGCGAGGAAAGATTATTAAAAGAAATCACCGTTAAAAATGGTCTCTGGGGATGGTGAATGATGATTGGCTAGATAGCGGTGAGGGAGGAATAAATCCAATGTGTATAGCGTAGATTGCAAATGTATGGAACAAATAAATCTAACGGTTAATAAAATTTATTCACCATGAGTCATTTTAAAAACTTGTCCACCTTAGCCTTGGCCCTACTAGCATTTCCCTAGGCTAACTCTATCAACCATATCACAACAAAAAGAAAAGATAAGCATAACACACCAACTAAGATAACGTTCATACTAGGATCTAAAAAAGAAAAGAGAAAAAGCATAACATTCTTACAATTCTTCGGTATAGTACTTATATTCATGAAACAAAACGTTTGACTACCAGGATGAGTTGGTTTGCTTTTGATTCATCAGCATACTCCACCCCATGACAACCATCTATGTCAAAATCACTCACCACATCCACACCCTTCTCCTCCAACAACACTACCAAGTCCTTCTCACGATCAATCACAGGGTCCCCATCATTCCCACTCACCAACACCCTCCACCCTAGCTCCTTCATCATCCCCAATTTCCCAACCCACTTCTCAACCCTCAGATTGCAATACTCGTGATCACGGTTAACGCCAACCGGCAGCGCCAGCTCCCAAAACATATCAATCACACACAGCGGGACAACCTCGTCGTCCTTGAGCCTAATCTCAGATTCGCACCTCTGGGTCCCACCGAAAAACACTTGGCACAATATCAGCCCTCTGATCTTCAACGGCTCAAGATCGCGCGCCATGTCGATCGCGCGTAGACCCATGAAATAGGCAATTGTGGCCCTGACACTGCTTCCCATGAGATAGCAACTAGACATGTTGGCGTGTTTTGTCAACTATTCATCGTTGTTGTCTCGGATAAACTCTAAGGCTTCCACCGTGTCATCGTATGTCGTCGTGAAATGGTGCTCCGGCGCGAGGTGGTATTTGACGGAGGTGACCACGGCGGGGAAGGCGGCGGACATGGGAGCGCAGAAGTGGTGGAACATGGTAGAGGTGGCACTGGCTACGATGAAGCCGCCACCGTGGAAGTAAACGATGAAAGGTTACTTCTTAGGGTTTGGGGACAGTGCTATTCGTGGGAGGAATAAGTAGAGCCATGTGTTGTTTTGTTGATTGATGGTGAGGTCTTTGGTGAGAACTGGGAGAGTGGGGTCTGAAGAGGGTGCGGTGTGGGGAATGTGGCGCAAGCGAGTTAGGGTTCCGTTAAGGTTGAGAACCATGTCGAGGTGTTTGTAGGGATCAATGGGTTGTTTAGACATGGTGAGAGTGGGGACTTAGTTTAGCATGAAGATGAATGAAAGTGTTGCAATGTAGGTAGAATGTAGAGAAGTTGTGAATTGAAGGAAGTTATTCTATTCTTTTATTAATCCATGCATATGTACCTGCCTTGAATTTAATTTAATAATAATGTAAGTCGGTAGTTCCAAATTTCCAATTCGTTTTTTCTTTTACATTTTTTTTATTCATATTTGAGACATAATTTAATAGATTCCGGATATGTTCTGATAAAAAATATTATCGATAAGTTTTTTTTTTCCACGCATATGATTTCATAGGTAATTTGTCATTTTCTAACAATAATTTCTCTGTATACACTAGTTAGAATTCAAACTTCTGATTCTGATCATCACATATTTAAGGAGTCCAAACCTATCAGTTAAACTAATTAACCATTATTGGTCTCAATATGATCTTTATGCCTAAGTAAAAGCTTGTTGATTTGGTTCTTATATCCGCAAACATCATCGGTTCTTATATGTTAATTGTTACTCTTGCACATTTTTAATTTATTGTAGGAGTAAACAAGATCTAACTTAGCTGGAACTTGATTTGAACATATATGCTCGGATTTTGAATATAAATCCGATGTATTATTTAGTTCAGTACAAACTTTTTAAACAGTTATAGTACACGTAATTAACAAGTATCGCAAAAATGGATCACTTAAGCCTATTTTTAACCCAACTCAAAAGTAAATTGGTGAAAGAATAAAGACATGGAATTGGGCCACTCAATACATACTTGAAATAAAAACTTCAACAACTAATAAACTGAAATAAATTACATCACAACATCTATAAATAACAATTAACTATTCTTTCAAAAAATTTCATGCCCTAATCATCAATGTACGTAAACGAAACCTTTCACTAACGCAAAGAGTTTCATTGCTTTAGATAGGCTCAAAAAGTTCCACTCCATGAAACCCTTCTTCTTCAAAGTCCTTCACCACTTGCATCCCATTTTCTTCCATCAACTTTGCCAACTCCGTGTCTCGATCCACCAATGGGTCACTACCGTTGCCACTCACCAACACCCTCCACCCATGCTACTTCATCTTAACCAATTTCTCAACCCAATTCCCTGCCCTAAGATTGCAATATTCATGGTCACGTTCTGCACCAATTGGCAGTGCCAACTCCCACATCAAATCGGTACGATACAACGGAATAATTGGGTTATTCTCAAGCCTCAACTCTGACTCGGTCCTCTGAGTTCCACCGAAGAATGGTTGACGCAATATCAAGCCATGGATCTTCAGTGGCTCAAATCATTCACCACTTCACACGCACGTAGACCTGCAAGAAAAAAAAATCAATATTAATTTCTTCCATTAAAATTATAATCTGTGAAAGACAGTGTAACATCAATAGATATAAAATACAGATTATATATGCGTGTAAAATAGATTATGTAATATTTTTTACTCCATATATACATTAGCACACAATCAAGGTTTTAAATGTCAGTTTCACGAGAGATTTGATAATTTGGAGCATAAATTTCAACTTTCTGGTCGTTGGTTTGAAACAAGCATAGAGATCGATATAGAGTCCCAGCAAACATCAACAAAAACCAAGGTATTAAACATTGGTAGTGATCGTGTGGTCGCATTTAGATTTTGAGGATAGTGCTATTCGGGGTAGGAATAGGCGGAGCCAGGTGTTGTTTTGTTGGTTGATGGTGAGGACTGAGAGAGTGGGGTCCGAAGAAGGTGGATGGGGTGTGCAAAACGGCGTCGTCATTTAGGCGAGTGAAAGTGCCGTCGTGATTGCGGAGGATTTGGAGGCAGTTTTAGGGGTCGATGGGTTGGTTATTGAACATGATGGAATGGAGGAAATTATTTTTGTTTAATTGGTGTGAAGATGCAGAAACTGTTGTGTTCTGTGCTGGCATGTCAATGAGATTGTTTGTGTAAGAACTTACCCAGAATGAAAACTTGAAATTTATTAGCACTCAATAATTGAATACTATTGATCAAAGTAGAATAGTAATATACGAGAATGTGTTAGCACCAAAAGAATCCCCCCAAAGCCGACCTCTAAAGATAAAATGATAGGAAAGGTGTCATCACCTAGACCACGTACCTAGGAATTTGTTAATTGCAAGAAGGAGCCATGAAACTTAGCTACGAGAATGGTACGTATTTGTTTGTCTATTGCCAAAGTTTTCCATGTAAAAATATACATATACTGATCTAAACATGCAAATCAATTAAAATGACATATTTAGATCAAACAACGGAAATTAAAAATATTACGAGCGTATCTCCAGCCATTGCAAACTGAACGGGAAGTTTGTTCTTCCAGACCCTTACTCACTCTGAATAGATGGTGTATTTTTTCTGAATAGAGAAGTGGGTTTGGTGATACAAAACTGAGAGCACCCCATCCTATTTATAGAGTCTGTCCATCACAGAGCTTTCAACTTGTTATCAGAACGTGAGATAACTGATGGGTACGTGATTTGTTACTGAATGTGGTTGCAAATATATTTGCAAAGATATGGGTTGAATGTGGATGGAAAATGGACCAGATTCAAAATAACTAAATGTTCCAAAATAATAATAATAAAAAGGAACGTGGAACGTGAATGCAACGTGGGCTTCCAACATTCCCCCACTTGGTCCATTTAACTCAACATCAACCATAACAAGAAACATAATATATGAGTCATGGCGATAGGTCCTCTGATGATGAGTAGTATCTTCCATGTACCACAATATATCAAGTCTCTCAACACTAGCTCTCAACTTAATGAATAAACCATATGTTTATTCTATATCTAAACCGAATGATTTTTCTCGAAATAAATAAATATGTGCACAAAACCATATCTAATTGAATAAGAGTTTCATTGAAAATAACAAATGTACGTACAATGAAATTACATCATGGAACCAAGTCCCATTCGTACTACATGATCCTTAAAATTCTTTGGTGGCATGCCTTTAGTTAAAGGATCAACAATCATTGACTCAGTGTTGACGTGTTCAATGACCACTTTCTTTTCTTTAACACGTTCTCTTATGGCTAAGTACTTAATGTCGATGTGCTTACTTCGACTTCCACTTTTGTTATTTTTAGCCATAAACACCGCAGCAAAGTTGTCACAATACAACTTTAATGGCCTAGAAATAGAGTCCACAACTCTAAGGCCAGATATGAAACTCTTCAACCATACACCATGCGAGGTAGCCTCAAAACAAGAAACGAACTCAGCCTCCATAGTGGAAGTAGCAGTCAAGGTTTGTTTGGCACTTCTCCAAGATACAGCTCCACTGGCTAACATAAAAATATAACCAGATGTTGATCTTCGTGAATCAACGCAACCAGCAAAGTCTGAGTCGGAGTAGCCAATCACTTTCAGAAAATCAGTTTGTCTGTACATGAGCATGTAATCTTTTGTTCCTTGAAGATATCTGATCACTTTCTTTACAGCTTTCCAGTGGTCAATACCTGGATTACTTTGATATCTTCCCAAGACTCCAACAGCGAATGCAATATCAGGTCTAGTGCAAACCTGAGCATACATAAGGCTTCCAACTGCTAAAGCATATGGAATATTTTTCATGTGTTCCCGCTCAAAATCATTTTTGGGGCATTGACTCAAAGCAAGTTTGTCACCCTTCACAATGGGAGCTACACTTGGTGAACAATCTTTCATATTAAATCTCTCTAAAACTTTGTTGATATAGGTTTCTTGAGACAAGCCTAAAATGCCTCGAGATCTTTCTCTATGGATCTTTATGCCTATGACATAAGATGTCTCTCCCATATCCTTCATATCAAAGTTCTTTGAGAGAAATTGTTTCACCTCATATAGCATACCCTTATCATTAGTCGCAAGTAGAATATCATCTACGTATAATACAAGGAAACAAATCTTACTCCCACTAACCTTCTGGTATATACAGTGATCCATGACATTCTCTTCAAAGCTGAATGAAGAAATGACCTCATGAAATTTTAAATACCACTGACGGGAGGCTTGTTTCAATCCATAGATGGACTTATTAAGCTTGCAGACTAAGTGCTCACCAACACTAGATACGAATTCCTCAGGTTGTTTCATGTAAACCTCTTATTCTAGATCACCATTCAGGAACGCCGTTTTCACATCCATTTGATGCAGCTCAAGATCAAAATGAGCTACTAATGCCAGAATTACTCGAAGAGAGTCTTTCTTAGATACAGGGGAAAAGGTCTCTCTGTAATCGATTCCTTCTCTTTGAGTGAATCCTTTAGCAACAAGTCTTGCCTTATGTCTCTCAATGTTGCCTTCTGAGTCTTTCTTTGTTTTGAAGACCCATCTACATCCGATGGCTTTTACACCAATAGGAAACTCAACGAGATCCCAAACTTGGTTAGATGCCATAGAATCCATCTCATCCCTCATAGCATTATACCACAAATTTGATTCCTTAGAACTCATGGCTTGTGAAAACGTCTCAGGATCATTTTCGGCTCCAATGTTGTAGTCAGATTCTTGTAGGTACACTACATAATCACTAGGAATTGTTGTCTTTTTTATTCTAGTAGATCTTCTTAATGTTGTTTGGTCATCTTGCTGAGGAACTTGTTCAAATGGTTCTTCACCAGTTTGTTCAGTATCATCATGTTGTTCCTCACAAACAACTTGATCTACATGATCACTTTCAACAGCTTGTGGAACTTCAATCATTGGTTGTCTAACACCCATTTTAACTTGAGGGGTGGGAATGACTACCCACCTATTACTTGTCCCAGAAGGTTCAGCTTCATAGTGATCCCTTTCAGAAGAAATGTTTTGAAATTGATCACTCCCACTGATCAAGTCATTTTCAAGAAACTTTGCATTCCTTTATTCCACAATCCTAGTGTTGTGGGATGGACAATAGAACCTATACCCTTTAGACCTTTCAGCATATCCAATGAAATACCTAGTAATAGTCTTAGGGTCTAGTTTCTTCTCTTGTGGATTATAAATTCTTACTTCAGACGGGCATCCCCAAACGCGTATATGTCGCAAACTTGGTTTCCAACCCTTGAATAACTCAAAAGGTGTCTTTGAGACAACCTTGGTTGGAACTCGGTTTAATATATACGCAGCCGTCTTAAGAGCATCAATCCACAAAAATTGAGGAAGCTTTACATTACTCCTCATGCTTCTCACCATGTCTAATAAGGTTCGATTTCTTCGTTCTGCCACACCATTATGATCCGAAGAACCAGGCATAGTGTATTGGGCAACAATCTCATGTTCTTGAAAAAATTTCGCAAATGAGCCTGGTGCTTGTCCATCCTCTGTGTATCTACCATAGTACTCCCCACCTCTATCTGATCTCACGATCTTAATTTGTTTTCCACATTGTTTCTCAACTTCAGCCTTAAAAACTTTAAAGGCATCTAAAGCTTCATTCTTAGAATGAAGTAAGTAGAGATACATATATCGTGAATAATCATCTATAAAGGTTATGAAGTATTTCGGACTATTTGCATCCGTGTCTGGACAACATATGTCTGTATGTATAATTTCTAATAAATTAGAACTCCTCTTTGCACCCTTTTTAGACTTGTTAGTTTGCTTACCCTTAATGCAATCTACACAAGTCTCAAAATCAGCGAAATCCAAAGTACTAAGTACTCCTTCATTTACTAATCGCTTGATTCTTTCAATAGAGATATGTCCTAATCTTCGATGCCACAACATAGAGGATTCTTCATTCACAATACATCGTTTTAACCCAACAGAAACGTGCATAGAAGTAGCGTCGTTTTTCAATTCAATCAAATAAAGACCATCAACCAATTGACCACAACCAATAATTTCAGATTTATTTAGTAAATTAAAACCAAAGTCTGTAAAATTAAAATAAAATCCCAAAGGTGCAAGTTTAGAAACAGAAATTAAGTTTTTACAGAAACTAGGAACATAAAAAACTTTCTCCAAATGTAATTTAAAGCCACTACTTAAAACTAAGACGCACGTTCCAATGGCCTCTACATGCGAGCTCATCCTACTCCCTGAGTAGATGCACTGCTCACTTCCCACTGGCTTCCTAAGGCTTTCCATACCCTGCAAGGTATTAGAAACATGGATTGTAGAACCATAGTCAATCCACCATGTATTATGATTCACATTAATCATATTAGATTCATAACAAACGAAAGTCAATGGTGTACCTTTCTTCTCAAACCAACTTTTAAATTTGGGGCAGTCTTTCTTCATGTGTCCTTTCTTTTTACAGAAGAAACACTTTGACTCCTTTTTAATTGTTGGTTGAGTCGGAATCTTTCCTTTATTGGTGCCTACAGACTTCTTCCTATCCTTTCCAGAAGTAGAAGTAGTCAAATTTACCTTCTCACCCTCTTCCATTATCAATCTCTCCTCTTCTTGAACACACATGGTCATCAATTCATTAATAGACCATTTATCCTTATGTGTGTTGTAGGAGATTTTGAAGGGTGTATATTGTTGAGGTAGGGTGCATAAAATGAAATGTACCAGGAAGGATTCAGACATGGTAACTTCCAGGGTTTTCAACTAAGCCACTATGTCCCTTAAGCGCATGATATGTTCATGCACACCTCTCGTTCCAGTAAGCTTAATGGAAGAGAATTGCATAATGAGTGTGCTAGCAAGCGACTTCTCAGAGATCGTAAACTGTTCATCAATGGCTTTCAACAGATCTCTGACCTTATCATGCTAGTCAACTGAACCCCGGATACTAGCTGATATGTTGGTTTTTATGAACATAACGGAGAGACGATTAGATCTCTCCCACTTTTCATAAAGATCAACAGCATCAGGTTCGCTAGTTTCAGTAATAGCCGATGGCTCATCCTTCCTTATAGCATAGTCAATATCCATCCAGCCCAAATGAAGGAGAACTCTTTCCTTCAAAACCTTATAATTATCACCTTTCAAAATGGAAAGGTCACAAGAAATATTCATAGATTGTGAAACTGCAAACAAACACACATGCTCATTAAGAAAATTTGAGACTAAACAAATGTCATGTTTTGCCAATGCAAATCACGTCTCAATATATGAATCTAGTGACACAAAACTTGTCTGTGGGCTAAAGTCCTACTCAATTAGATTCATCATGCAACTTTATGATAAAACTAGTAAATCATGTTCTTTTCCTTAATTCCTATGGGTAAATTAAGAAATATAATTTAATATTTTATCCTAATTAATCATACAAATATAACAAAATTCTTGTGGGTAGATTTCATCACATTACATATGATTAATCACAATTAATATTTCTAATGTGATTATAAATTTAGCATATAATTTTACTCAATTAAAGATGTTGTGGCTATTCTCTAATTTAATAAAATTATATTAATCACTTAACATTCAAAAATAATCTTTGCATAAACATACTTAATAATGCAAATGTGCTCAATATTGAATCATAAAAATTACATGTATACCAATTCAAAATAACATTGTACGTATATCCATTCAACATGTAATAAACTTTAAATGATCAAATCCAATGCATACAAGTATTTAACATAATATTGCATGTTCAGCATAACTTAGAGACACACAATTTTAAACAGTTTGTGCATAAATGATTTATCCTTTAGAAGTTATAAATACACATGAACTGCACTTAATAAACAATTAAATTGCAATAGCTTAGCTGTAAAGGGAGTCCTTTCATGCTTGCAGGGTGAGGGTTCAAAACTAGCCCAAAATGTTTTCGCGTTCCTTTTAATTAATTAAAAACGAAAACAAGGAAGAAAAAGCTTCCACTAAGATTCGAACCCACAACAAAGAGGTAATATAAACCACATCTACCACTAGATCAAGTCAAGCTTTATTTAAAATTGTTAGTTTAAAATGTAGATTAACAATTCCAAGACAGTAAACAAAACCCGCAATTAAAATGACATATTTAGATCAAACAGCGGAAATTAAAAATATTACGAGCGTATCTCCCGCCATTGCAAATTAAACGGGAAGTTTGTTCTTCCAGACCCTTACTCACTCTGAATAGATGATGTATTTTTTCTGAATAGAGAAGTGGGTTTGGTGATACAAAACTGAGAGCACCTCATCCTATTTATAGAGTCTGTCCATCACAGAGCTCTCAAGAACGTGAGATAGGAAGGGAAAGGGAAGTTTATTAGTACGTGAGATAAGAGATAGAAAAAAGGAACGTGGAACGTGAATGCAACGTGGGCTTCCAACATTCTATTCAGCCAATGGAGAGGAAATGTTTAGTGATTAAGTGATTGGGGAAAATCTTGGGGTTCTTAACCAGAAAAACTCCATGCATTATGGAAAGTAGAGGGTGCCTTTGACCTCATAGATGTAACAACGGGTGTTAGCGTGGGGACGTACTGAGCATTTTTTTTAATGTGAAATTCACACTTCAAAATTATAGCAAACCCGTTTGAACAAAATGACTCAACGATCGAGAGTTCTCTAATTCCAAAACTCGTAGATCAATTGCAGAGCATAAAAAGTTAAAAACTTGAAATAAAATAAAGCATGGGAAATCTAGCTAGTAATCTAGAGAGGAGAAGTACAAAGTTAAAATTTAAACCATTAAATGAAACACATACTATGTGCTCAAAATAATCCTATAATTTTCAATTTTCAATTTCGAATATGTATTCTCAACCACCTTAAACTTTGAAATTATCATCATAGATACACACGTTCCCGTCAAATTCAAAAAATTGTGTCAGAAAAATAATCGGTTGTGGAGAAGGTTCTCTTGGGGTTACTAGCTCTCAGTGCCATCCATAAAATTGGTGAATATGAGTGTGATTATTGTAAAAAAAAAAAAAAGTGTCGTTAAGTATGTTTTCTTGAAAAAACCAATTTATCTTTCTCTTATTTATTTAATAGATTCACCTCTTTATATTTTACTCTTTCGACTAAAAAAGTATATTTCTTATTTTATTTTTATTTTTTGTCTCCCCATATTTTTTTAAAACATTAAATCTAGGACCTATATAGGATTGTCAAATCTTTAACAACTATTATGACAAAAAATATAATATTTTCATTTATTGGCGTATGATAACTAGAAAATATAACAAAAAAAATTCTATAATAATGTTGACGCTAATCCGCCAAAAATATTATTATTATTAAAAGTTTTTTTAACAAAATAAAAAGCAGTCACAATATTTTTTCTTTTAAAAAAAGCAGACCATAATTTTTTTTACTGACATAATTTATTATAATAGCCCCTTTTAAGTTTTAATGTTCTTTTAAAAAAAAATAAAGAGACAACAAATAAAAATAATCAGTAGTACTGAATACTTTTTTAATAAATACACGGAATTAGGCCACTCAATTACTACATGAAATAAATGCCTCACTAAGTGACTTTTTTTTTCTCCATAGTACTATAGCATATCTTAAAAAGACATTTATAATCGTGACACAGTTAAGTATTAAAAGTTAATACGGTTTCCTATAAAGATTAAAATAGTATTAATTTGTTACAACATAAGAGAATATTCCTTTTCACTAGACTTAACTCTTACTTATTATAAGATTTATAACACTCAGATCTAATTAATCAATTGACTTAGACTCATATGATATTGTTATTAATTTAAACTTATATTTGTAAATTATTGTTATACAAAAAATAAAAAAATATTGATTAACTATCTGTAACAATAATAAAGCAGTAAAAAATAATTAATAAAAAAGATACCCCTATTAGGTTATAAAAAAATTAATTATTTTATCCTTCAACTAACTCTACAACCATCCCTCAATCACAGCAACAAATAATAAAAATAACTTGTTTATCACAGAACGTATTTATTCACATAAGTCATTTTTTATTCGTTACAAATCGAGTGATTATAATTATTGTTAATAAAAAAGATAACATGCTATGCTAACAATGACGACAACACACTGAAACTTGTGTTTGGTACAACGTTGACCCTAAGCACCGATCATGTAAATGAAATCTTTCACTAAAGCAATGAGTTGCTTCGCTTTCAGTGGATCGAAAATTTCTATCCCATGGAACCCTTCTTCTTCAAAGTCCTTCATCACTTGCACCCCCTTTTCTTCCATCAACCGTGCCAGCTCCTTTCCACGATCCACCAATGGGTCCCCACCATTGCCACTCACCAATACCCTCCACCAATGCTCCCTCATCTTATCCAATAATTTCTCAACCCCATTCTCTGCCGTTGGATTGCAATATTCATGGTCACGATCAACACCAATTGGTAGAGCCAATTCCCACATAAAATCGGTAACACACAATGGAAGAATCGGGTTATTCTCAAGCCTTAACTCTGACTCGTTTCTCTGAGTTCCACCAAAGAATGGTTGACGCAATATCAAGCCTTGGATCTTCAGTGGCTCGAGATCATTCGCCACTTCACACACACGTAGACCTATAAGGAAACAAAGTTCAATATTCATTTCTTCTATTAAGATTATAATGATTGACATGCTGGATTCTTTTTTAATTTTTTGTTTTAGAAAAAGGATATATAACATACTCTATGCTGTTTTTTAACAATTAAAAAATTAAGAATAACAAACAGTTTACTTTTGAATAAAACATCTTCATCATTCTTTATTTTTCTTGAAATCGTCTTAAAAGATAATGTTTAAAATAAAAAAAAATAAAAAAAAATATATATATATATATATATATTTTTTTTTTTTTCCTTACCATGATAATAGTAAGAAGTGACTTTTATTGAAATTAATGACTAATTTTTGTTGGAATTATCAACATGACAAAATAAATATTTTTTTTATCTAACATGATTTATTTCATTTCTAAAGATTAGTCAAAATTTAAATTTGGATCATTTGATTAAGAAACAAAATTTATTATCACTTATATCAATCGTTGTTGATAAAAAAATGAAAATATTTATTAATATTATCTCTATCTTACATCCTATGATTCTTAAGATTCATTAACATAAATTAAGGAGTAGAAAATAAATACAAAATAATGTTATCATGTTTAGAGTAAAATATTTTTATTTAATATTTCATTATTTGTAACAAATTATTGTAATAATTGTTAGGAATTTTATAATTCCTAATTAATTAATATGTGTTACATATTATATTATAACATTTATATTAGTTATTTACATTTAGATAGGTTGATCTAATTTAATGAGTCTATTAGACTGTCAATAAAAAATTGGTATGGCTTAGGAGATAATGAGAATCATAATAGATTAAATACTAAGGTATGATTATGGTCCCCATGACAACAAATCAATTGTTCATGACCGTTGTAAAATTCCACTGCGTGTTGATCAAACTCTATAGATCCAAGTATTCCTTAAAACCTTGATAATCTGACGTAATGTGATTTGGTATTCATTTGATATTTTATAAGATTTATAGATCAAGCTCTATGAATTTAGATATTTATTAAAATTTCTTGATAATCTAACCTAATGTGATTTGGTGTTCATTTGATATTTTATAAGATTTATTGATCAAGTTCTATGGATCTAGGTATTCCTTAAAATCTCTTCATGTGATTTAGTATTCATTTGATATTTTATAAGGTTTATTAAAATTTTCAACACTAATTACTAAATAAGAATATAGTTATAGCTGAAAAATGTGTTGTGAAGTGCAATTCCTTTTTTTTTTTTTTTTTTTCTGTCTTACGTGATCTCATTGAAATCAAAGAAGGGATACGAACATGTCACAGCTAAATAGAATAACTAATGTAAAGAACTCAGTACCGATTATTCCTAGAGCAACAACCAATAGGAGTATTGTCTGAGTGAAAAGGCTACGAAATGCTAGTCTTGTGATAAGAGCAGCGACGCTCGTGGTTGAGAAGAAAAGCAAGAGTTTGGTTAAAAAAAGTAGCATGAGCCTCTCTGGTAAAAAAATAGTGATGGAAATAATTAAAAGATTTAATTATCTATTTAATTTAATTTTTAAACTTATCTATTTTAATTCGTATAATTAATAAATAAATGTTTTAATTCTTAAAGTTTAATAAGTAAATGTTTTAGTTTTTAAAACTTAAGTAAATTTTTTAGTTTTTGAAATTTATATTTTAATTTCTAAAAAATCTGTGGTTGAAATTATTTTTTAATTCTCTGAATTAATCAATTTTAACGCCACAAATCTTTTGGAAATTAAGTTGTAAACTTAAGGGAACAAAAAATATAATTATTAACTATAGAAACAATAGATAATAAATTTAAAAAATTATAAAAACTAAATGAATAATTAAACCTAATTAAAATTAGAAAGTTAGAGAGTCTCTCTAAGAATTATAGGAAAAAAATTAGAAAGAGTAGTAGAGTCTAGTTAGAATTAGTGGTTTAACTGCACGAGTCTCTTTAAGGAACTTTTTTTTATATAAGTTATTTTTTACAGAATTTACAATAAGTTATTTAAAATTTAAAAAACTTTTATGTAAATATTAGTTGGTCCAGAATTTTCTTTAAAGGAAAAAAAATTAAGCTAGGTCAAACACATCCTAAATATATATGTCCTGGATATATATGTCCTAGTGATCATATAACTTTTTATAATATTATTTAATTATAAATATTCATATATGCTAACTTTGATTGTAATTTTTTATACCAGAAAAATATTTTTCATGGTTTTTAATTAGTTAATAATGTAAAAAAAAAAATTCTATTAATCATGCATAAAATTTAAACTTCAATAAAAAATTAAAGTTATTATTAAAGACATAAGATTCATTTAATAAATATTTTTAAGTATCTTAAATTTCTTAATACTAGTATAAAATACTTAATATTTTTACTCCATTTCTTCGTAATCAGGAATGGCTCCTCTCAAATGAAAAATAAAAAAATAAAACAATTATGTGTTAAAATCCGAGGGTATTTTTGTTAAATATATTTTTTATTATAAATAAACATACAATTAAAAAAGTGCAACTACGAATAGAAAACTGACCTGTGTGGTAAGCAATAGTGGCCCCAGCACTATTCCCCATAAGATAACACTTACTATAATCCGCATATTGCGTCAACCACTCCTCTTCGCTGCACGCGATCCACCGCAGCGCCTCCACGGCATCGTCGTACGCCGCCGGAAGCCGGTGCTCCGGTGCGAGGCGGT
This sequence comes from Glycine soja, assembly GCF_004193775.1. Lineage (NCBI taxonomy): Eukaryota > Viridiplantae > Streptophyta > Magnoliopsida > Fabales > Fabaceae > Glycine > Glycine soja. The sequence goes on from NC_041010.1 coordinate 35,386,065, forward strand.
AGTCAACGGAGGCCACGAAGGCCTCCGCGGTGTTCGCCATTTCGACGCAAAAATCGTGGAACATTGTGGAAGCCGCGCTGAGTCGCACGAAGCCGCTACCGTGAAAGAAAACGATGAGAGGTAGCTTCTTGGGATTGGAATTTGAGGATAGTGCTGTTCGGGGTAGGAATAGACGGAGCCAGGTGTTGTTTTGTTGGTTGATGGTTATGTCTTTGGTGAGAACGGAGAGAGTGGGGTCGGAAGAGGGTGGGGTGCATGGAACGGCGTCGTTTAGGCGAGTGAAGGTGCCGTCGGGGTTGCGGAAGATTTGGAGGTATTGATAGGGGTCAATGGGTTGATTCGACATGATGGTGAAATAATAGAGTTCGTTTGTTTTTGGTTTACTATATATTAGACTCAAAATGACGTTTATATAAGAAGTTGAGATTGGAATTATTGTGTTATTTTTTAATGTCAACGTGGACCACCACCCAGCTCAAGGAGTATTATTTACTCCCAATTAGTTACAAATGGGTTAATCAAAGAACGTGGGATTGTTGCACTCGGATTTGAGTTATGGTGAAAATTTGGAGAAAGAAATTTATCATTCATAAGAATTTTATTAGGCTTTAATAAACTCCAATATATATATATATATATATATATATATATATATGTATGTGTGTGTGTTTTCTAAAACAAATAATATTTAATTTTAATTTTGTGTTATGGGTCACAATTAACTAAGGACCGTTAGATGTGGCGGACTCGGTTTTGGGTTTTGATCCTCTCTTCATCTTCTTTTCTTTTTATTTTTTTTCCATAATTAAGCTTTTGTGATAATGAATGTAATTTTTTCATAAATTGTGTATCATTTTTATTTTATTTATTATATTAAAAGTTTATGAAATGAAAAAAAAAATGAAAGAAAAAAGAAACAAAGGATCCATTTCTGTCCATAGCACAGCTGATTATACATTTTTCCATAATAAAAAATAAACTCACCTGCTGCTCGTTTTTATTGTCTCCAAACAGTCAGAAGCTTTTGTTGAGTTTGTCTGCTCTCTTTTTAGTGCGGCATGACAGCATTTGGGGTTCTATTTTATGATTTTTTTAAATTTCAATTACAAAGTAAAATATTAAACTTTTTATTTGTTGATCTAATTATTTTTATTATCTACTATTGACAAGGATGTGGGACAACAATAAATTGATGGTGTGCCAACCTTCAAGCTTTATTTTTTTCCACGTTTCATGTTCTGATTTAGTTATTTTTCATTACAAAATTTTGGAAATTTTATTATTTTTGTATCTCGTTCATTTTTCATCCACATTCAACCCCCTTATCACGGTCACCTTTACTAACAAACTCATGTACCTATCCTCAAGCGCACGTTCTGATAACAAGTTGGTTGAACTCTGTGATGAATGGCAAACTTTATAGATAGGATATGGTGCTCTCATTTTTGTATCACCAAACCGATTTCTCTATTCAGAAAAATACACCATCTATTCAGAGCGAGCAAGGGTCTGGAAGAACAAAACTGCCTTCAGGTTCGTGTATGTGTCGCTTCGCGTTCGATTTGCAATGGCTGGAGATATGTTCGTAATATTTAATTTCCGTTATTTGATCTGAATATGTCATTTAAATTGATTTGCATGTTTAGATCAATATCTGTATATTTTTTTTATCATTTGGTATCAGAGTCATTCCAATGCTTCTGTCTTGCTTCTATTCTGCTTCTGTCTTGTTAGGTTTATATATATAAGTTCAAATCCTACATAGCGTGATGATTCAAATCCTACAGAACATGATTCTTGTATTTTTCGAATGATAATTACACTAAAATAATTGAACATTAAAAAATCTGAATTTAATCCTTGTAGATTAGGATTAAAAAAAAAAGACATTAATTAATCAAAGATCTAACGGATCATCTCAACCGTATTGTAAATATGCAATTACAAATAATCCAGCCAAAATAATGGAAATTAAACCTAACACCACTCCAAATAAAAAAACTTCAATCATTTTTATTTGTTCGAACGGTATATATATATATATAAGATGAGGTATACTACACCACCGAAAGCATAAAAGGAAAGCTACGTATATATATATATATATATATATATATATATATATATATATATATATATATATATATAATGCACGAAGTAGTATACGCTTCAATCCAAACAGTTGAACTTTTATATATTAAAATAATATAATAAAGAGGTTGCAGCATGCCAGTTTTTTTTTTTTTTAAAAAAAAAAAAACGCATCCCCTCATTATTGAAAACTAAGCTTTTGGTATGTTACGTGACTGTGCTTTGAATCATTCATTAAGATTAATCCTTTAGAAAGCGTAAACTTATGTTAGTGTGCTTAAATTATTTATTAAAATTAATTGTATGTTTATTTTGGTATTTAAGCATGTAATATTAAGCTAAATAATTTATGCATATTAAATTTAATGGTTAAGAGTTTATATGTTTCAATGATTTATGATTTTATATATGTGAAATTATCTTGAATATTTTATGTAATATTATTTGGTTTATTTATATTATTTAGAATATTATGTAAATATTTAGCTCCTATTAAGATTGAATGTTAAGTGATTAATATAATTTTATTAAATTAAAGAATAACCACAACATCTTTAATTGAGTAAAATTATATGCTAAATTTATAATCACATTAGAAATATTAATTGTGATTAATCATATGTAATGTAATGAGATTTACCCATAGAAATTTTGTTGTATTTGTATGATTAATTAGAATAAAATATTAAATTATATTTTTTAATTTACCCACAAGAATTAAGGAAAAAAACATGATTTAATAGTTTTATCGTAAAGTTGTGTGATGAATCTAATTGAGTAGGACTTTAGCCCACATGCAAGTTTTGTGTTACTAGATTCATATATTGAGACATGATTTGCATTGGCAAAACATGACATTTGTTTAGTCTCAAATTTTCTTAATGAGCATGTGTGTTTGTTTGCAGTTTCACAATCTATGAATATTTCTTGTAACCTTTCCATATTGAAAGGTGATAATTATAAGGTTTGGAAGGAAAGAATTCTCCTTCATTTGGGCTGGATGAATATTGACTATGCTATAAAGAAGGATGAGCCACCGGCTATTATTGAAACTAGCAAACCTGATGTTGTTGACCTTTATGAAAAGTGGGAGAGATCTAATCGTCTCTCCGTTATGTTCATAAAAACCAACATATCTGCTAGTATCTGAGGTTCAGTTGACCAGCATGATAAGGTCAGAGATCTGTTGAAAAAGTCATTGATGAACAGTTTACGACCTTTGAGAAGTCGCTTGCTAGCACACTCATTATGCAATTCTCTTCCATTAAGCTTACTGAAACGAGAGGTGTGCGTGAACATATCATGCGCTTAAGGGACATAGTGGCTCAGTTGAAAACCCTGGAAGTTACCATGTTTGAATCCTTCCTAGTACATTTCATTTTGTGCACCCTACCTCAACAGTATACACCCTTTAAAATCTCCTACAACACACATAAGGATAAATGGTCTATTAATGAACTGATGACCATGTGTGTTCAAGAAGAGGAGAGATTGATAATGGAAGAGGGTGAGAAGGTAAATTTGACTACTTCTACTTTTGGAAAGGATAGGAAGAAGTCTGTAGGCACCAATAAAGGAAGGATTTCGACTCAATCAACAATTAAAAAGGAGTCAAAGTGTTTCTTATGTAAAAAGAAATGACACATAAAGAAGGACTGCCCCAAATTTAAAAGTTAGTTTAAGAAGAAAGGTACACCATTTACTTTCGTTTGTTATGAATCTAATATGATTAATGTGAATCATAATACATGGTGGATTGACTCTGGTTCTACAATCCATGTTTCTAATACCTTGCAGGGTTTGAAAAGCCTAAGGAAGCCAGTGGGAAGTGATCAGTGCATCTACTCAGGGAGTAGGATGAGCTCGCATGTAGAGGCCATTGGAACGTGCGTCTTAGTTTTAAGTAGTGGCTTTAAATTACATTTGGAGAAAGTTTTTTATGTTCCTAGTTTTTGTAAAAACTTAATTTCTGTTTCTAAACTTGCACCTTTGGGATTCTATTTTAATTTTACTGACTTTGGTTTTAATTTACTGAATAAATATGAAATTATTGGTTGTGGTCAATTGGTTGATGGTCTTTATTCGATTGAATTGAAAAGTGACGCTACTTATAATTCTATGCACGTTTATGTTTGGTTAAAACGATGTATTGTGAATGAAGAATCATCTATGTTGTGGCACTGGAGATTAGGACATATCTCTATTGAGAGAATCAAGCGATTAGTAAATGAATGAGTACTTAGTACTTTGGATTTCACTGATTTTGAGACTTGTGTTGATTGCATTAAGGGTAAGCAAACTAACAAGTCTAAAAAAGGTGCAAAGAGGAGTTCTAATTTATTAGAAATCATACATGCAGACATATGTTGTCCAGACATGGATGCAAGTAGTTTGAAGTACTTCATAACCTTTATAGATGATTATTCACGATATATGTATCTCTACTTACTTCATTCTAAGAATGAAGCTTTAGATGCCTTTAAAGTTTTAAAGGTTGAAGTTGAGAAACAATGTGGAAAACAAATTAAGATTGTGAGATCAGATAGAGGGGGGGAGTACTATGGTAGATACAAAGAGGATGGAAAAGCACCAGCTTCATTTACAAAATTTCTTCAAGAACATGAGATTGTTGCCCAATACACTATGCATGATTTTCCGGATCAGAATGGTGTGACAGAACGAAGAAATCAAACCTTATTAGACATGGTGAGAAGCATAAGGAGTAATGTAAAGCTTCCTCAATTTTTGTGGATTGATGCTCTTAAGACAGCTGCGTATATATTAAACCGAGTTTCAACCAAGGCTGTCTTAAAGACACCTTTTGAGTTATTCAAGGGTTGGAAACCAAGTTTGCGACATATACACGTTTGGGGATACCCGTCTAAAGTAAGAATTTATAATCCACAAGAGAAGAAACTAGACCCTAGGACTATTACTGGGTATTTCATTGGATATGCTGAAAGGTCTAAAGGGTATAGGTTCTATTGTCCATCCCACAGCACTAGGATTGTGGAATCAAGGAATGCAAAGTTTCTTGAAAATGACTTGATCAGTGAGAGGGATCAATTTCAGAACATTTCTTCTAAAAGGGATCACTATGAAGCTGAACCTTCTGGGACAAGTAATAAGTCGGTAGTCATTCCCACCCCTCAAGTTAAAATGGGTTTTAGACAACCAACGATTGAAGTTCCATAAGCTATTGAAAGTGATCATGTAGATCAAGTTGTTTGTGAGGAACAACATGATGATATTGAACAAACTGGTGAAGAACCGGTTGAACAAGTTCCTCGGCAAGATGATCAAGCAGCATTAAGAAGATCTACTAGAGTAAAAAGGACAACAATTCCTAGTGATTATGTAGTGTACCTACAAGAATTAGACTACAACATTGGAGCTGAAAATAATCCTGAGACGTTTTCACAAGCCATGAGTTCTAAGGAATCAAATTTTTGGTATAATTCTATGAGGGATGAAATGGATTCTATGGCATCTAACCAAGTTTGGGATCTTGTTAAGTTGCCTGTTGGTGTAAAAGCCATTGAATGTAGATGGGTCTTCAAAATAAAGAAAGACTCAGAAGGCAACATTGAGAGACATAAGGCAAGACTTGTTGCTAAAGGATTCACTCAAAGAGAAGGAATCAATTACACAAAGACCTTTTCCCTTGTATCTAAGAAAGACTCTCTTCGAGTAATTTTGGCATTAGTAGCTCATTTTGATCTTGAGCTGTATCAAATGGATGTGAAAACGGCATTCCTGAATGGTGATCTAGAAGAAGAGGTTTACATGAAACAACCTGAGGGATTCTTATCTAGTGTTGGTGTGCACTTAGTCTGCAAGCTTAATAAGTCCATTTATGGATTGAAACAAGCCTCCTGCCAGTGGTATTTAAAATTTCATGAGGTCATTTCTTCATTCAGCTTTGAAGAGAATGTCATCGATCACTGTATATAACAGAAGGTCAGTGGGAGTAAGATTTGTTTCCTTGTATTATACGTAGATGATATTCTGCTTGTGACTAATGATAAGGGTATGCTATATGAGGTGAAACAATTTCTCTCAAAGAACTTTGACATGAAGGATATGAGAGAGGCATCTTATGTCATAGGCATAAAGATCCATAGAGAAAGATCTCGAGGCATTTTAGGCTTGTCTCAAGAAACCTATATCAACAAAGTTTTAGAGAGATTTAACATGAAAGATTGTTCACCAAGTGTAGCTCCCATTGTGAAGGGTGACAAACTCGCTTTGAGTCATTGCCCCAAAAATGACTTTGAGCTGGAACACATGAAAAATATTCCATATGCTTCAGCAGTTGGAAGCCTTATGTATGCTCAGGTTTGCACTAGACCTGATATTGCGTTCGCTGTTGGAGTCTTGGGAAGATATCAAAGTAATCCAGGTATTGACCACTGGAAAGCTACAAAGAAAGTGATGAGATATCTTCAAGGAACAAAGGATTACATGCTCATGTACAAACAAACTGATTGTCTGGAAGTGATTGACTACTCCGACTCAGACTTTGCTGGTTGTGTTGATTCACGAAGATCAACATCTGGTTATATTTTTATGTTAGCCGGTGGAGTTGTATATTGGAGAAGTGTCAAACAAACCTTAATTGTTACTTCCACTATAAAGACTGAGTTTGTTTCCTGTTTTGAGGCTACCTTGCATGGTGTATGGTTGAAGAGCTTCATGTCTGGCCTTAGAGTTGTGGACTCTATTTCTAGGCCATTAAAGCTATATTGTGACAACTTTGTTGTGGTGTTTATGGCTAAAAGCAACAAAAGTGAAAGTCAAAGTAAGCACATCAACATCAAGTACTTAGCCATAAGAGAACGTGTTAAAGAAAAGAAACTGGTCATTGAACACGTCAACATTGAGTTGATGATTGCTGATCCTTTAACTAAAGGCATGCCACCAAAGAATTTTAAGGATCATATAGTACAAATGAGACTTGGTTCCATGATGTAATTTCATTGTACATACATTTGTTATTTTCAATGAAACTCTTATTCAGATGGATATTTTCTCATATGGTTTTGTGCACATATTTATTTATTTCGAGAAAAATCATTCGATTTAGATATAGAATAAACATATGATTTATTCATTAAGTTGAAAGCTAGTGTTGAGAGACTTGATATATTATGATACATGGAAGATATTACTCATCATCAGAGGACCTATCGCCATGACTCATATATTATGTTTCTTATTATAGTTGATGTTGAGTTAAATGGACCAAGTGGGAGAATGATGGAGTGGCCCACGTTCAAGCTTTATTTTCCCCCATGTTTCACGTTCTGTTTTAGTTATTTCCCATTGCAAATTTTGGAAATTTTGTTATTTTTGTATCTGGTCCATTTTCTATCCACATTCAACCCCCTTATCACTGCCACCTTCAGTAACAAACTCACGTACCTATCCTCAAGCCCACGTTCTGATAACAAGTTGGTTGAGTTCTGTGATGGACAGACTCTATAAATAGGATAGGATGCCCTCAGTTTTGTATCACCAAATCGATTTTTCTATTCAGAAAAATACACCATCTATTTAAAGCGAGTAAGGGTCTAGAAGAACAAAACTGCCTTCAGGTTCGTGTATGTGCCGCTTCACGTTCGATTTACAATTGCTGGAGGTACGCTCATAATATTTAATTTCCGCTGTTTGATCTAAATATGCCATTTAAATTGATTTGCATGTTTAGATCAATATCTGTATATTTTTTTATCATAAATAACTAGCTAGATTCTATCTATTTCATGCACGCACAAGAGAGTATATATATAATAAAGTAAATGAAGATGATTATGTTACATATCACATGGATTAACCGAAATCACAAGCATGCATGTGATAATTTCTTCTTAAGCGCAGATTGAGTAAATGAAGCCTTTCACTAACGCAATGAGATGCTTTGCTTTGGATGGCTCAAGAAGTTCTATTCCACGGAACCCTTCTTCTTCAAAGTCCTTCACCACTTGCATCCTTGATCTTTTCTTCATCAACTGTGCAAGCTCCTATCCCCACCATTGCCACTCACCAATACCCTCCACCCATGCTCCCTCATCTTATCCAATTTCTCAACCACATTCCCAGCCCTTGGATTAAAATATTCATGGTCACGGTTTGCACCAATAGGCAGTGCCAATTCCCACATCAAATCAGTAGAAGTAACACACAACGGAATAAATGGGTTATTCTCTGGCCTTAACTCGGACCCAGTCCTCTTGGTATCACCAAATAATGCTTGACACAATATCAACCCTTGGATCTTCAGTGCCTCCACACCATTCTCCTCCTCAATTGCACGTAGACCTACAAAGAAAAAATCTACATTCTTTTATTTCCTTAAGTTTTTATGTTTTTTGGCTTAATTATCAATTTGTTACTCAAATAATTTTAAATGGTTTATTTTGATCTTTTAATTTTTAAGAGGTTTAATTTGATTTTCAAAATTTTAAAAATAAATCAATTTTGTCCTTAAAATTTTAAAAGATTTAATATGATTCTCAAGTTTTTTAAAATAAATCGATTTGGTCTCTAAATTATTTTAAATTATTTAATTTGATCCTCAACTTCTTAAAATTTTGAGAGCTAATTAAATTGATTTATTTTTACGAATTTGAGAATCAAATTGATTCAATTATATGAACTTGAGGACCAAATTAATTTTTTTAAAAATTTGGGGGTTAAATTGATCCATTTTTAACAACTTGATGACCAAATTAAATCTTTTTAAAATTTGGAGATCAAATTGAATCATTGAAAATAATTTGATGACCAAATTGAAATTAAGCTTTTTTTATTGTATTCAATTTTGTCCCTTAACTTTTAAAAAAGTTAAATTTAGTTATTTATGTTTTAAGGTATGTCAAAATGATTCTTTTGAAATAATGACCAATTTTTTTAGAACACAATTTTGAATCTATTTTTTACTAATTCAAGACATGAAACTTGTTTGTATTAGATTCACAGACATGAAAATCATAAAATCCAAGTAATGTTCAAACCAAAAAGAATAATAATTTGATATAACAAAAGGAAATCAAAATTGGGGGTTAATATATGATCCCACCTTCATCATTTTTATACCATTTTTTAAATTGTAAATATTCTTTTTCCACGTTAACCCACATCACAAGCCCACATACGGGTGCCACATCAGTTACAATATCAATTGTCCATGTTAGTATCATGTATATTATCACATCAACATTGAGGGACACGCTAGCTGTCCACTTCACACATGCATTAAAGTATCACGTCAGAGTCAACATATCACATTGCAATAAATGAAGAATTAACTAAAACTAAAATTGCATAATTTTAAAAAATAAAAACAAAAATTACATAATTAAAAATAAATGCAAATCAAAATCGCAAATTGAATATAATTCCAACTTTATCATGTTTTTAATCATCAATCTCTTTCCATGTCAACGCCACACAAACTAGTGATTCAAATCAACATGCTAATGTCACATGAATAACAATAACATCGGTCCACATCAAAGTCATGTGTGCCAGCACATGAGCATTAAAATGTCACGTGAGAAATTCATTAAAAACATTAAAGTATATTGTTAAAGTCAACATATGTCATTGTGGTCAATGAATAATTAACTAACGGATCAAATAAAATTGTGTAACTTTAAGAAATTGAGTCACTAAATTTGTGTAATTAAAATAGGATGAAGAAAATCATAAATTAAATATTGTAGGTGATCAAGAGTATAATTTAGCCAAAAATAAATAAATTTATTATCTTATATAGGGCTTTGAATAACATGACTTATATAATTTACATCTGTGTTAATTTTTTAATTATTCATCTTCTTTACTTCAGTTTTTTTTAATTAATCGTTATAAAGTAGGCGTTCAATACATAATATTTTTTTTTGCATTAACAATACATGAAAAATAAAAATCATTCTTTCAAACCATATATATCCATAATCAAATGAAAAATACGTATATCCATAATTACACGATAAAAAAAACTTTTAGTACAAATGATAACTACAAACTCTCAAAACCACTGATATGCATGGTATGCGATAGTGGCCCCGGTCGCCATAAGATAACTGTTATGAAGCAGCAGCAGCAGAACAAAGCAGAAGTGCAACTAGACAAGAAGCAGACCAACATAGATAAGAAGCAGACCAACACTCACCTTAGGGCTAAAAGGGAATTGCGCAAACCACACCATTTGGAGGATTTCGTGACCTCCTTTGGGACCAAATGTTGAGCTGGCAGCTTGCTAGTGGACCATGAAGATACCTGTCTGCTACAAGAATCAACTCTGAATCTATTATGTTATTTTTAATTGTCCTGCATAGAAACATAGAGGAATTAGAATAACAAACTTTAGCATTCTTGCATTATATATATGAATGTGTCTTGTAAAGGAATGTACAATAATAACAAAAACCTTTCCTCTCTATTCTCTTCTTCTGGAGTTCTTCCTAGTTCTTGAATATTAGGACATAACAGCTTGGTGCTTTCATTGAGCACCCTCCCTCTCCATGGCAGACTCCATTTGCTCCAAGACCAATATAGATCGTATGGAGGAGGCAATTGCCAAACTGGCCTCTAATCAGCACCATGTAACCTCGAAGCTCGATGATATCATCCAATGCCTTACAACCTGTATTACAGTCAAGGACCGTTTTCCAATTCCCACCATAGACGAATTATTAGATGAACTTGGAGGTGCATGTTGGTTCTCCAAGCTCAATCTATTGTAGGGATATCATTAGATTTTGATGCGGCCGAAAGATGTGAGCAAGACGGCCTTTCGAACTCATCATGGTCACTATGAGTTCCTTGTCATGCCTTTTGGCTTATGCAATGCACCATCCTTGTTTCAAGCCACCAAGAACAGTGCCTTCAGTCCTTACTTAAGGAAGTTTATCATCATCTTCTTCGACAATATTCTCATCTATAGTTCATTCCTGCCGGAGCATCTTGCACACTTGGAGAAAGCTTTTGCTGTGCTTCTTGCCGGAGGATTCTTTCTCAAATACTCCAATTGTTCCTTCGCACAAACCCATATTGAGTATTTGGGGCATATGGTTTCCAATAATGGTGTTCATCTTGTGCCGACAAAAATTGAGGCAATTCGTAATTACCCTACACCACGTTCGATCAGAGCCCTACGTAGTTTTTTGGGATTGTCGGGGTTTTATCGTCGTTTCATTCAGGGGTATGCTTCGATTGTGGCTCCTTTAACCAAGCTCTTGGTGAAGGACCAATTCCAGTGGATTGCGGCAGCTCAACGGGCGTTTGATGATCTCAAGCACACCCTGTGCAGTGCTCCGGTACTAGAACTGCCGGATTTTTCTCAACCCTTCGTTGTTGAGACTGATGCTTCAGGGGTAGGAATGGAGGCGGTGCTCTCACAGTAGAACCACCCTATTGCCTTCTTCAGTAAGGCATTCTCCCCCAAACTGCTCTGATCCTCCACATACGTGTGAGAACTTGCCACAATCATCGCCGCTGTAAAAAAATGGCGTCAATATCTGTTAGGGCATTCCTTTGTCATCCTAACAGACCATCGAAGCCTTAAGGAGTTAATGTCCCAAGCTGTACAGACACCGGAGTAGCAAGTATACTTAGCTCATCTCCCCAGGTTTGATTACTCAATCCAATACAGGTCAGGAAAGTCAAACGCGGCAGCTGATGCTCTATCCAGGATACCCGAAAATTACACTGGTCAATTATTCACATTGATCGTGCCCCACTTGGTGTTTATGGAGGATTTGAAGGTCGAGCTTCATTGTCACCCTGCTTATCTAGAACTTTGACAAAGTATTATTGATAATCCTGTTGCTCATACTGATTAAAGCAACACTATGGATTTCATTCTACAGAAACATCGAATTTGGCTGCCCAAAGGATTCAGCTTCATCCCTCTACTACTTGAGGAATTTCATTCCACACCCAATGGTGGGCATATGGGCATTGCTAAAACAGTGGCGCAGGTGACTCAGAACATCATGTGGCAAGGTATCAAGGATAATGTGCGCAGTTTCATTCTCCAATGTCTGCATTGTCAGCAGACCAAATACTCAAAGCTTATCATTTCAAAAGCCCAAGTTTGCTCTGTCCTTTACCAGTTCTGGCATGCCCTTGGGAAGATTTGTCATTAGATTTCATCGGTGGCTTGCCATCTTTTCGCGGATCCTCTGTTATCTTGGTCGTAGTGGATCGATTTTCGAAAAGAGTCCACTTGGGAATGCTTCAGTCCACTTATACGGCTTTCATAGTAGCTCACCTCTTTTTGGATATTGTAGTTAAAAACCATGGCATGCCTCATAGCTTAGTCTCTGATCGGGATCCATTGTTCCTAAGCAAATTCTGGCAGGAGCTTTTCAAACTTTCTGGCACCAAGCTTCGAATGAGCTCGGCTTATCATCCGCAATCGGATGGCCAGACGGAGGTCTTGAATAGGGTCATTGAACAGTATCTACGATCCTTTGTTCACCAACGACCTTCCTCGTGGGGCAAATTTCTTCTTTGGGCCGAATGGCCGTACAATACTTCCATTCACACTGCTACAGGAATGACGCCTTATGAAGTTACCTTTGGAAAGAAGCCATCGTCCATTCCGCCTTATCTTCCCGGTACTTCCAATATTGACGCTGTTGATGATTTCTTCACAAGTCGTGAGGCTATTTTCACCATAGCTAGGAAGAAGCTCCTTAAAGCTCAACATACTATGAAACACTTTGCTGATACTAAGAGGCGAGAGGTTCAGTTCAAGGTCGGGGATATGGTACTGGTCAAACTCTGGCCACGACGTCAAACCACTGTTACTGGTGCAGTTCAGTCCAAATTAGCCAAACGCTATTATGGGCCCTTCTGTGTCTTAGAGAAGATAGGCCCAGCAGCTTATCACTTGGAGCTACCTCTGCATTCCCGTATACACCCCGTGTTTCACTGTTTGCTTCTTAAGCCTTTTCAGTAGGCTTCTGTTATTCCCATTCCAGTTGACAGTCTACCAAGCAACTCAGTGGACAATGAGCCCGTTATCACTCCTCTCGTCATATTGGCTACTAAGTGGGCCTCTTCTAGTGATGGGCCTGAATTACTGGCCTTGGTGCAATGGCAAGGATTGCTTCTTGAAGATACCTCGTGGGAATCTTGGACTGAGCTCAAAGAGGAGTACCACCTTGAGGACAAGGTGCTTTCAGATGTGGCAGGGGATGTTATGAAGCAACAGCAGAACAAAACAGAAATGCAACCAAACAAGAAGCATACCAACACAGATAAGAAGCAGACCAACACTCACCTCAGGGATAAAAGGGAATTGTGCAAACCACACAATTTGGAGGATTTCGTGACCTCCTTTTGGACCAAACGCTGAGCTGGCAGCTTGTTAGTGGACCATGAAGATACTTGTATGCTACAAGAATCAACTTTGAATCTATTCTGTTATTTTTAATTGCCTTGCATAGGAACATAGAGGAATTAGAATAACAGACTTTAGCATTCTTGCGCTATATATATGAATGTATTTTGTAAAGGAATGCACAACAATAACAAAAACCTTTCCTCTCTATTCTCTTCTTCTAGAGTTCTTCCTAGTTCTCGAATACTAGGACATAACAATAACACTTCAAATAATCAGCATATTGCGTCAACCACTCATCTTGGCTGCTTCTGATCCAACGCAGCGCTTCCATGGCGTCGTTATACGCCACCGGTAGCCTGTGCTCCGGGGAGAGGCGGTAGTCAACGGAGGCCATGATAGCCTTAGCAGTATTTTCCATCTCTACACAAAAATCATGAAAAATTGTGGAAGTTGCATTGAGTATGATGAAGCCGCTACCATGAAAGAAAACGATGAGAGGTAGCTTCTTAGGGTTTGGGTTGGAAGAGGATAGTGCTATTCAGGCTAGGAATAAGCGTAGCCAGATATTGTTTTGTTGGTTGATGGTGAGGTCTATGGTGAGAACAAAAATAGGAAGAGTGGGGTCCTAGGAGGAGAGGTGCGTGGATAGACGTCGTGCATGCGATTGAAGGTGCCATCGTCGGGGTTGCGGCGGAGTTGGAGGTGGTGGTAGGGATCAGTGATTTGATTCGACATGATGGTGGAATAATGGAGAAACTTGCTTTGCTTTTCTATTACAGTAAAAAGGCACAAAGTCTTCCATGCATTGAAGAGGTTTATGTAAAAACTTAAGATTGATTTTAATTTAAATTATTGTAATGTTGAGTTAAAATATACTCTTTTTTTTTTTAGTTAGTCGATTCTTTTTCTTTTTTTTACTTTGGTTTTTAAAGTGTTTGTGTTAAATTAAGTTAGTCTTTTTGTTAGATTAACATTTTTCTTCCAAAGGATATAGATATTGAATTTGTGAGGAAGACTTTTTCTTCCAAAGGATATAGATACTGAATTTGTAATGATAAGCTTTGAGTATAATTAAGATGAGCTTTAAGTATAACAATAATCTCATAGTCTACTCAAATGACTTAAGCTTTTAGAGATATCTTAAGATCCCATTAATGAGTCAAAAACTTTAATTATAGAACATTTGTCATATTTAAAAATTATTATCAATTCAAAAAACTGATAAAAAAAAAATCATTTTACAGTACTAAGAGAACGCTCTAAAGAACCAAAATAATTTTTTTTCTATAAAGAAAAAAAAAATTAAACTTAGAAGGTGAAATTGAAAGGGAAAAAGAATCAAAGGAGAAAGTTATATTTTAATCTATTAAATTAGGGATCTAACTCTTCTGAAAATAGACGTTACAGATAATTAGAGAATAAATTGTTAGAAAATAATGATTAAGACTGGAAAATTAAATTGATTTTCTAATAGCCACAAAGAAGGCCAAGAAGTCTTCATACTACCATCAAAATAAGGATTGGAAAATGACACGTATTAAAACGTGTAGAGGAATGTGTTGAGTATTCCAAATTCATGGCCACAGTAGCGAATGAAGAATATACACGGCGGCATAGGCTGATTATTTGGTATTATTGTCTATTTATTCTTTTGAGATATATAGTGATGCTAAGGTTTTACTTTTTTGTCTCCTACTTATATCTAGCAGCTGCTTTGGGGGATTGGGGCTTTGATGCATCGTTGTATTCTCTTGAATAATTGCCTCTTTTTTAAAAGGTTAAATTGAGCCACAGGTCTTTATATTTTTGCCGAATTTTTAATTAGATTTTTTTAATATTTTTTCTTTTATTGGGATCTTAGAACTTTTATTTCTTTTATTGCATTCTCCCATTTAATTCTTTAATTTTTTTAGTGTGTTATAACCACAACTAAATTAATTATAAAGGTTTTTTTTTTTGCAAAATTTAATCTTTTATCCAGCCAAATAATTATGAAAAATTTGTGAAATAAATACTTAAATTCACTTGCAGAGGTTGAAATTATGCAAAAATTAATCATAATTGACTTATTTATGTTTATAACACATTAAAAAAAATCTTTAATTAGACATCTACAATTAATATTTGCATTTTGAAAAGAAAAAAAAATATGCATCCTCTCCTATATCTGTGTAGGTAATATTTTTAATCTATCCTAGCTTGTACTTATTAGTTACCTATAGATTTATATTTATGTTTTTTTAAGAGTAAAATAAATAAATAAATAATATGAGTCCTGTATTAAATATCAATCCTCATTTTTGATGGATTTAAATATCTTTTTGCTCTTTGTAGTTGTAAGTATTTTCGATTTTACTCTTTATAGTTTAAAATATGTCAATTTAATCTTTATGATTATATATTTTTTTAATTTGATCTCACTGTGAAATCTCTGCTTATGTTGTTTGTGCGAAAACGTAAAAGGTGTGAAACTCAGTTTTCATTATACAGTACACAACATACATAAACTTATGCAGTACTTCACAGTATACATTATGTAGTCGATCAACAATATATGCATTATACAATATGCATTATGCAACATTCACCATAGTACGTATGAATTATGTAGATAAATACAAACACACACATAGAGTACCTCAAACACACAATGATTGATTGAAAACTAGGATGGAGAAGAATTTGAAGAACCTAGGTTTCCCACGTTTCTTCTTAATTCTACAACCGGAGTGGACCAAATTCAAGAAACTAGGATGAAAAAGAATTTCAAGAACCTCAACTCACAGAACAAATACACGCCACATGCATAAAAAGAGACATCTCATTCATCACACAAATGATGTTGGTGACATTTCACCCAAATGATGGAAAATAATTACAATTATAAAGACTGGTTGAATAAGACTGATGTTGTGAATTATTCTTCAACAATAGTATTTTAGATTTTTTCTTTCTTTCTAAAAAGCAAACATTTTTAGGAGTTATTATCACATATTCTTCTTTGATTGTTGTTTAAAATACCATAGTTTTAGCTTCCATCATTTCTCGTCTTCTTTGGCAGCATAGTCATTACTCTCTCGGTGAGAGAGCTATAATACATGCACCATATTAGGAATCAGAGGAGGGGAGGAAACCATAACTTGAGAGCTTCACTACTGCAAATATGACATTTTAAGTCGGTTAAATTTGATATTCTACGACGGTTTAAAACCGTAGTAGAATGCAGCGTCGTAAAATAACATTACACTTACAACGACGGTTGTTCAACCGTCTTAAAAAATATAAGTTTCTAAGACGGTTAATAAACAACCGTTTTAAAATGACCCCTTTATGAAGGCGGTTCAAAGCAACTGACCGTCTTAGAATATGTAAAATCTAAAACGGTTCTTAAATAACCGTCTTAGAATTTCTTATTTTTAAGACGGTTATTCAAGAACCGTCTTAGTATGTTGTAATCAGCATGCGACCATCTAAGACGGTTCTTAAATGACCGTCTTAGAAAATAAGACATTTTAAGACGGTTATTCAAGAATCGTCGTGGTATCTTTTTTTTTTCTGTTGCTATTTAATATTTTTTTTTATTCTGTTTTTTTAATAGACAGTGGCATGATTATGCATGTTAACTCAGGTTCTCAAGAAGCCTATTTTGACACCTAAACAACATCTGAGAGATCACTTCTTCTTGAAGTGTTGAACTGAATCTTTCTTGAACTTACCATTAAATCCAGAGGGAGAAAATAAATATATTGGAGAAACTTAAACAATTAAAATAAAAAGATAACATAAATTAAAAGGTATACTAACTTTCATCACCCCCGTATAACAATAAATACCTTATTCGTGTGTTTTGACACAACTATTAGTTATGCTATTCTATTTCCTGGGTTAAAACATGGTAGAAAATAAATTACAAAGACCAACTTGCCAATTACAAACAGCAGGTGATATACTCAGTGGTAGAAAATGTACTTGACCACAGAGAAGGCAATGGAGATGTCCTGGGACAGCTGAATGTCACACACAACATGTTCATTCCCATTTCCATGATTACAAAATTGTTGTAGGAGAAAATCTCTCATTCTCGAAGAACTTGAAAAAAGTTCATTATTTTCTGATTCAAGAATTATTTTTCAGAAACTCATGGTTCCTATTCTCACATTTACGTCATGAATCTCACTGAGAGGTGCACAACTATGATTTAAGATTATTTTCAGAAAAACAAGAAGTAAAATATAGTAATAAAAACTTTAGCTTAGATAATTATTGTAGATTATTTTAGACAATTGAATCCTATGGAGTATTATTCTTATTAGGTATGGAGCCAAATAATGCTTAAGACCAATTGAGAAACTATAGAAAGTTAAAACCAATAACTTTCAGTTGGGTGTTAAACTAGTCAAACTTATAGCCTAACCCAGCTCAATTATTACTAAGCATATAATCTTAAAATGGAAAACATAAATTATAGGACAATCTTAATTTTTATCCTTCTCATTATATAGCTAGCTCCAATTTCTCTTCTAAATTTCAAAATCTAGATAGTTAATCTTAATCGTTATTTGTAGACATATCGTGACAATACATATTCACACATGATACTATTTTTTTTATTTATTTTTCATTTCGTAATTCTAGTTTCCAAATAGTCCAACCTACTTTTGGTATCTATTACTCTTGATCTCTTTTTTTTTATCCGTCTCTCAATCTCTTTACACTATTTTATTCACCCAGCAGCTTCTCTTACAAATTATTTCTAACCTTATTTTTTTTTCACTACATATCCATCAACCAACAATTTCCCCTCATTCCTTTATTTTTATCTCTCTATTTGTCGTCCTTCTACCTTGGATCACAGGCAAAAAATTGGAAACATTTTCCATAGAAATATTGTATTTTGAAGTGTTTAACGATAAAATAATACTACAGAGTGATGCAGAGATTTAAGCACTGACCTTCAAGCCCGGTATAATAGCTGAAAGCGCTATGAATCTCTCAGCCATTAGCTGTCTCCTTTTTCTCTCGAACATAATGTGATCCCGTGTGGTTCCCAAGTTTAGCTGGTTCCCTGTTTTGGAAGAGTGAGTTTATGTGTTTCATTTGCAACATAGTACAAGGTTGGATTTGGACCATTACTATATTGAGTTATGATTCTTTTTGAAATCAAGTTTAAATTGCACTTGTAAACTTGATTTCACCATATATAGCCAATACATCTAAATTGAAAAATAAATAAACCAAAGTTAACTGTGAATAAAATAAATACCAAAAGTACACGTAAGGAAGTTGTAATGTAGGATAATCATTAGGAAACCATAGTAGACATTGGAGATTACTAATTAATCTTTCGTACCTTGACACGCAGACCAATTAAGAAAAATATATATTTTTTCTTCTTAAAATTGCACAGCATTTATTATAATAGCTAGGCTATACAAAGGAAGAGGAAGTCTAAATTCAGGTTGGTTTAGCCAGGCTATACACTTTTGCGGTGTAGTGATATAACATATGTAGTTGTCTCTCTATAGTCTGATCTCCAAGACAAATTTATACTTTGTGTCCTAATTCTTTTTAGCCCTTCAATTTAAAGCACTAACATGACTTGCTAGAAATTGGTCCAGTCCTTCACCTCACCCCAAAATGGAAATCTATAAATTAAAAATGTAGAAATTTAAGGACCAAACAAAAAAGATAGGAATTTAGCTAGAGTGATTCCACACTATAATTTCTGAATTATTTTTATATTTTTTTCTGTACTGAATTATTTTGATACAAAAGACTAAGTTATAATTATAAAGTGAGAGCTTTTATAATAGTGTTTTTTAATAAAGAAATTATGTTTTATTTTTATGATTAATTGTATCCTAACAAATACCACATGCTAATAGCTTCATATAATAGTATTAACATATGTCTACGTCTTTTTCTGATTAATAAACAGATCTCTACTTTAATTCGGAATTTAGAATATGATTCGGAACACATTATTTTCAGAATTTGGAATAAAGATTCATGTACGTACGAGTTCATATATATCATTCAATTCTTTAATGTTAATTTGAACATTTAACTATTAAACTTGACTTTTAATGATTTTTCATTTTTTTTTTGTGAGGAAATTTTTATGGATAAGAGTGTACGGATATTATAACTTGAATAAAAGATTCTCACAAACTCACGTGATACATTTCAAATGAAAAAAATAGAGACAAATTACAAGATTAATATAATAATTAGAAAAATAACATTAAACTCTCCCTATCTTGACTTTAAATTATATCTATGATGTAACTTTTATTAAAATAATATTAAAGGACAGCCGCCTGAAAGGACAGTCACAATTACATGTGCATACTAAAAAAAATTAAAATAATATTAAAGGAGTTAGGTTTGAAATAATATTTTAATAACCTATATTAACTTTTTCATATGCAAGTATGTAAAACTTTAATTCTGATAAGAAAAAGAGAAAAAAAATTCAATTTTAATTAAATAATAATTTTTTGTGTGTGTCATGATAATAGAAAAAATCTAAACTACATATACATATACTATTTAATATATCTATATAAAATAAGGTTTATTTTATGAGGGATGTCACCTGACATCCCATATTAATTCCCTAAAAATAAGGTTTATTGGGGTCTCACCTTAAAACAGCATTGTCCTTTAGTACATGATCCAGTTGCATAGAAAAATGGGACCTCCAAGAGTCAAGATCACTAAATTCTTTCATCTGCAAGGGTAACATTGTTTTTAGGTGAATAGAAAGTAAAACTATAGTGATGTTTTATCATTATAAACAAAATCAGATGGGAAGACAAAGAAGTAAAAGAACAAAGGATATGGAATATTCATTAGAGAAAAAAAAGAAAGAAAGAAAGCTCAACAGCAGAACAGGTAAGTATAGTTGGCCAATCTCTTAGCATGTATAACAAAGAATCCCTTTGAAAACGGATACAAAATTCCTACCACGGGATTGTTAGCTCCACAATCCGCCAAAAGGTTTGCATCATCAGAGATTTCAAAATATATATCTACAGGAAAAAAAAGGAAACAAAATATTTTGTTAGTCTTGTTAATAATTTTTTTGGGTAAATAGAGTCTTGAATTTAACCAACACTTAAATTACCGTTGAAGTGAATTAGGCTATAGACAATTAAAACAAATGAATGAAGTGAATTACAAGCAAGCTTCTATAGAGAATTCAAGGTCAATAAAATATTAAAAGAGTACAATTATAAAGCTAAACAGAAAAAGTTATCTACGTCCGAAATTGGTTATGCAGCTGTATTTTAAGTACGAAATTAGATATTCAACTGTATTAGATATTTGGAAGAGTTTATCAACCATTATACTCCTATATCTTATTCAAATAAAAGAAAAGGGTAGGGAGAAAAAAATATAAAATAAAAAAAATTGAGGTTTCTTAGTACAATGACATCTCAATCAAAATTGATTAGGTGCCATAAAATCTGATAACCTATTTACGATTGGCGGCTCTATACAAATTTCTCTCTCACTCTCTACATAGAGCAATAAGATAATTGAGTTATACAAGCTAACTATTCTAATCATTATACAAAGCTCCCTAGCCTTTTCTTTTTATTTATTTTCTGTAAGTTGTAACCTGACCAGTCCTCAATCATTTCCTACTATCACCACAACATTTTGCATGTTTATCGACCAGAAGTTTCTGCCACAAAAAGAGCATATCCCTGGGACCTTGGTAATGGGAAACCACATAACCATCCTTACAACCTTCGAGATAAACTCTGATCTCATTCTCATAGCAAACTTCTAGACCTTCCTTCTTCATGACTGCGATCCAGATTCCCATTGCAACGTCTTCTAGTTTAAACATGTGCCAAAAAGAGTTAAAATTGAATCATTGAGGGTGTGTTTGGAAAACCGTTTTAAACCACATTGAACAGAAGGAAGCTTGCTTGACGTTCAAAGATGTCAACATTGTGTTTGCACAAAACACATTTAGCACTATAGCAACTATACAAACAGTTTTCAACAAATAATGGATTTTATTATATACCTTCAAATGGTTATGTCTGAATTTCTTGGACATCGTCCTCGTGATATCAACTGAGACCACATAACCGGGACCATGTGCCCAAGGAGGATAAGTTCCTTGCTCCATTCCTTTAAGGTAGCAAGCAATAAGATAATCTCAAGTTAGTTACAAAATAGCTATCCCTGTCTAGTTGATGAATAATCAAGTTTCAATCATACCATGGGAAATCATATTTGTTATCAATGAAGTACATACTTGCACAAAGAAACCAACACTTTCAACACATCTATTTACAAGCAAGCCTTATTAACGGAGTTGCATATCACATAAGCTAATAATAAGCATATCACACAAGAAAAATAAAGAACATCACTGCTGTTTCAGAATTTACCTGTAGGTTTTTCTGATTTGGATCCAACAAATCCATGATTGGCTCATTGTATATCTGCAAAAACAAACTTTGTGCCAAAAGGACTAAACTAAAATTGTTAAGTAGGTCAGGAACACAAAAAGAAACAATTAAGAGACAATCAACCTCAAGAAAAGAGCAGTGGCACTGATAGCTGAGTTGGTTTTCAGAATGCTTAGTTTGCTCCTGTGCAGGAAATACAACAGTAAACATCCCGAAACAGTGCAAGCAATCTTCAAACAAGGAATGAAAATGGAATGCTTACTTCACTTATGCGTGCAAAGAGTTGCTGAAAAACACGGGGGGCAAGTCCTTGTTGATCATTTTCATGCGATAAACAATTGGCAGGACCCCACATTGTATAAGTCTTCCCACAATCTAGTAAGTTTAATTGCATAGACATCATGAAATTCAACAACATTAGAGCAACAACAGGACAAAACTAAAAGCAAAAAGTCAACTCAAAGGGAAGGAAAAAAAAAACTGTCCATAAGCAAAAACTGAACTATTGAACCCAACCAAACAATGCTCCACTAGAGGCACCCTAACGTGTTCGAAAATATCCAGCTGAAAAACGGAATCAGAAACAGAAAGTGAATCAAATGTTTCAATCTAGATAAAATAAAAGAACAACAGTATTCAGTATTGATTAGAAGTGCAAAAACAAAAATAGAAAGCATGCCTGAGTAGCCGCCATGTCAGCAACGGAGTCGAAGGTGAAATTGTATCCATTAATGGACAAGGAATCATTGAAAACCTTCTGAACTGTGGGATCTCCTTCGTCCTTGTCCGAAGACAATGGCCTCATCCTGACAATAACCTACAAAGAAAAAAAGGAGTCAAAATCGGGACACAGATCAACAACATTTGGAGAAATGAAGAGTTGAAAACCCTAAGTGGCGATGAGAGCATTACCTTGATGCCGAAATCGAAGAGAATTGTCGGTTAGGGCATCAACGATGGTGAGCTTGCGCTTGAGAGGGTTGGAAGAAGGGGGTCTTGGGGGCAAGGGGCTCTTCAATTTGGCAGGGGAGGGAGTAACGAGATTGGGATCGGAGGGAAGGTCGTTCTCTTTGGAGGGTTTGTGTTTGTGAGAAGAGGGACGGAGTTTGGCAAAGCTGGTAGTTGGGGTTGGGCTTGGCGAAGAAGGAAGCTCTGCTGCGTCGCTGAAAGGGTTTCTTGGGAGCATGAAACGCTTCATTTTTTTGGGGGGCAGAGGAAGAAGGAGAGAGAAAGGCGATGGGAATGGGTATTTTGACGGCGGGGACTACAAAGGTGAGTAGAGAGCATGCGCAAGACAAACGTTCAATAATGCATAAACCTATTGGGCTGGTGTGCAAAAAGATTAAATGCAACGAAGGCGGTTTTCATTAAAACCCGTCGTTGTTATTTTGTCAAGAATAACGAAAATGCCAACCAAGCACATTCTAAGACGGTTATTAACGACCGTCTTAGTATGTACGTCGTAGAAAACAATTTTTTGTTACTTAATTACAAGTTTGCCACCGCGTCACATTCTAAGACGGTCGCAAATAACCGTCTTAGAATGTGCGTCGTAAAATGCTTCTCTTCTAGTAGTGCTTGAGCAACGAGGGTAAAACTAAAATGGAACCATATTAAAATTGATACTGAAATAGATACTGAATTATAGGCAGCTTATTTACAAACTGACAAAGTAACTAGTTCCTAACTGAATTAAAACCAACTCTTATCTAATTGCTCCTTTGATAACCAGCTGCTAATAACATCACTAACATCTCGTTAACACACTCTGTCCTGTGGACTTCAACAATTTTGTTTTACCTACAACTTTCATATGTTACCAAAGATTACAGTTGTACTTGTAGTGACTTACAAACATGTTTATGAATTTGTAAAATCTGTCCTTTTTGTTAGAATTGATGTCTCATGAGAAAGACATATGACTTATGTAGGGACTAATAAGTAAATAATTAACGATTAAAGGCTAAATTGTAATTGGACTTAATAAGAAAAGTTTCTAGAGTTAGCTGCTACCTGATGGGAGTAGTGGTTATAAAAGAGGCTTAATACTCACTAACGTGAAATAAGGTCCCCTTCCTGAACAGAAAAGTGTTCTCTCTCACTCATAGTCATCACTAACGGAAAGAGGCAGAAAAGAAAGGCCGAAGTGAAATCTTATTTCTCTCATTTTCCAACGAAATCAAAATACACCAGAGAGAAGTTCCTATGGAGAAAGATACAAGTCTTCATATAGAGAAAGGTACACATCATTGTTTATTGATCATTTGTGAGAATCATAGGTTTCAAGATCCTGTTGTTTCCTATAATTGATAGTCTAGGAAACCCCTTAAGAATTTTTACATGTGGTATCAAAGCATGTGTTATGAAATTTATGATTCTCCAAGAATGATTTAATTTTTCTCAATTATGCATGAACCCTAATTATGAAATTTAGGGATAATTTAATTTCTCTCAATTATCCATGAATCCTAATTATAAAATTTAGAAATTTTTTTCCGCTGCAAGTATAAAATCTTTTATTGAAAAGGATATCAATTAAGTTGGCTTTAGTATGAATACATAAAATTATAGCGGGTACTTTTAATTGTATATATTAAATTTGGAGAAAGATTTCAAATTTATATTTTGTGTAATGTGATTTGATTCCATGATAATGGTGGCTAGTATTGGTATTTTTTTATCATATAATGTGAGAAAGCCATTAGTGTGATTCATGTTTTGAAAAGCGCTATGCTCCATACATGTTAATTCCTTCTTTGAAAATAGGAAATTTTGGAAATTGCTATTTGCAACCTTATGTTTGCTATTTTCAATCCCATTTGATCTTTTTTTTCCGAAAAATTATTGTTGAACGGGATTAAAGGATTGAAAGTTTATGTTCTATAATTAAATTAATGTGAATGTTTTGCAATTATTGGTAGCATTAAATATATGTATATGCTACATATTTGCTTGAACATGTTTGAATGCAAAAACACAAATAAATGCAAATATTATTTTATGGTCTGGAATGAAATTAATAGAATGACTATGAATTATTAATAGCAATAAGTATGTGCAGGCCATATATATTTGGTTGGAATTAAATGTATGTTGAATTTGTTAGTCATCAAAGTGGCCAAATTTGTAAGGTTATTTAATTCCAAATTAATGATATTTCAATTATATTTGGTTGGAATTAAATGTATATTGAATTTGTTAGTCACCAAAGTGGCCAAATTTGTAAGGTTATTTAATTTCAAAATTAATGATTATTTTGATTACTCATAGAATAATGGATGCTAAATTATATGGTTATTGGTTTATGGGTAATTGAAATTCATTGTTATAAGGCATTTATGGATCGCCCAAAGGTTGATTAGTTGTTCTTATAATTAATGAATATAATTGTGGGCGATTTGTGTGTATCATTAGTTTTATTTATATGCCCAAAGGAAATAAATACTACTAATTGGTGCATATTTAATTGCCAAATAATGTTAAAATTTTATTAGCATCATTATGTTTGTATGTTGTGTGTTGGTGTATCACCCAAAGGAGAACATCAATATACATTGATCATTATCTGAATGAATCATATGTATGACATGTATTTTATGTCTCAAAACACTTATGTGAATTTTATTATGTAATACATGTTTTGAATTCATTGGATTCTTATGTATCATCTGTGTCAATTTTAATGGGCTTAACTTCTCTTACTGAAATGAGCAAGTCCAATTTCACTTCGGTGTTTAGGATCATGATATTGCTATGTTGGAAGAGAAGTTTGTTACTATTATTGATGCTAGTAGCAATGAAGAGAGAGTTCATTATAAAACTTAGGAAAGATCTAACAGTCTCAGCCTAATGTTGATGAGAATGACTGTTGCAGATAGTATTAAGACAACTCTCCCTAAAATCGAAAGTGCTAAAAGGTTTATGGGATTAGTGGGAGAGTGCTCTCAAACAGCTGATAAGTCTGTTGCTAGGACATTAATGAGTACATTGACCACCATGAAGTTTGATGGTTCACGTACTATGTATGAACATGTCATTGAGATGAAAAACATTGCAGCAAGACTTAAGACCTTGGGAATATAATGGCTGTGAATGAGAACTTTCTTGTTCAGTTTGTTCTAAACTCATTAACGTCTGAGTTTGGCCCGTTCTAAATGAACTATAATACCATGAAAGATAAATGGAATATGCATGAATTTCACAGTATGTTAGTTCAGGAAGAAACGAGACTTAAGAATCAAGGAAGTCACTCAGTCCATTATGTAAGTCACCAAGGGAATCAAGGAGCTTGAAAAGAAATTTATGAAGAAGCATGATAAAGGCAAAGGGTCATTAAAGAACAATGACGACTCTTTGCAAATCCAGAAGAAGATATCAAAGGGCAATAATTGTCCATTTTGTAGGAAATCAAGACATTTCCAAAAGGATTGCCTAAAGTGTAAGTCTTGGTTCAAAAAGAATGTTGAGCTTAATGCTCATGTATGTTTTGAATCAAACTTAACTGAAGTTTCCCATGATACATGATGGATTAATTCTGGATGTATGACTCATGTTTCTAACATTATGCAAAGATTCCTTACAATCCAAACCATAAGCCCAAATGAAAAGTTCATTTTTCATAGGGAATGAAGTGAAAGCTCCACTGGAAATAGTTGAGACTTATTGTTTAAAGCTCGACACTGGACATCATTTAGATTTACTGGAAACTCCTTATGTACCTAGTTTATCTAGGAATTTAGTTTCATTATCTAAACTTGATGTTACTGCATACTCTTTTAATTTTGGTAATGGATGTTTCAATTTATTTAAGCATAATCATCTCATTGGTACTGAAATTCTTGTGATGGTTTATATAAATTGGAAATAGACCATTTGTATGCTGAAATTTTTTTAACTCTGCATCATAATGTTGGCACTAAACGTAGTTTAGTGAATGAACGATCTGCTTTCTTGTGGCATAAACGTTTTGGTCACATTTCTAAAGAAAGGATGAAAGGATTAATAAAGAATGAAATTCTTCCTTATCTAGATTTTACGGATCTAAATATTTGTGTGGGTTGTATTTAGGGAAAACAAGCAAAACATACAAAGAAAGGAGCTATAAGAAGCACTCAGCTTCTTGAAATTGTGCATACTGATATTTGTGGACCTTTTAATGTTAGTTCTTTCGGAAAGGAAAGATAATTTATCACCATTATTAATGATTATTCACGTTATGATTATGTCTACTTACTGCCTGAGATTTCTCAGGCAATGGATGCCTTAGAAATTTACTAGAATGAAGTAAAAAGACAATTAGACAGAAATGTGAAAATTATTAGATATGATAGAGGTGGCGAGTATTATGGAAGATATGATGAAACTGGGCAACACCCAGGTCCATTTGCTAAGCTTCTTCAGAAACGTGGCATTTGTATACAATACACAATGTCTGGTACACCACAACAAAATGGTGTATCAGAAAGGCGCAATAGAACTTTAATGGATATGATTAGGAGTATGTTAATCAATTTGACTTTACCCGTATCTTTGTGGATGTACTCCTTGAAAACTGCTATGTATTTGTTGAATAGGGTTCCTAGTAAGGCAGTTCCAAAGACACCTTTGAACTGTGGACAAATAGGACACCTAGTATAAAACACCTGCATGTTTGGGGTTGCTAGGCAGAAATAAGGATTTATAATCCGCAAGAAAGAAAATTGGATGCAAGAACAATCAGTGGATATTTTATTGGTTATCCAAAAAATCAAAGGGGTATATGTTTTATTGTCCTAATCATAGTATGAGAATTTTTTCGAAACTGGAAATGCAAGGTTCATTGAAAATGATGAAATCAGTGGGAGTACAGTTCCACGAGAAGTGGAAATTAAAGAAGTTAGAGTGCAAGCCCTTTTAGCTTGTGCCTCTAGTAGTAAGGTGATTTCTTCTTTTAGTTGTTGTTACAAAATTAATGAAGAGGAGCAACACAATAATGAACCCATAATGCATAATGAACCTATTATGGAAGGACCACAAGAAGTAGCATTAAGGAGGTCTCAAAGAGAAAGGAGACCAACTATTTCGAATAATTATGTGGTATACCTACATGAAACAAAAACAAACTTAAGCATTAATGATAATGACCCAGTTTCGTTTTCAAAGCTATAAGTTGTGATAATTCTGAGAAGTGGTTAAATGCCATGAAAGAAGAGATAAATTTCATAGAACATAATAGTGTTTAGGACCTTGTAGAATTACCAAAGGGTTGTAAGAGAGTTGGTTGTAAGTGGGTCTTCAAAACTAAACGTGACTCTCATGGCAACTTTGAACGTTACAAGGCTAGACTTGTTGCTAAGGGATTTACTCAGAAAGATGGCATTGATTATAAAGATGCGTTTTCACCGGTCTCACGAAAGGATTCTTTCAGGATTATCATGACATTAGTAGCCCATTATGACTTGGAGCTACATTAGATGGATGTGAAAACTACTTTTCTTAATGGAGATTTAGAGAAGAATGTTTGTATGGACCAACCAATGAGGTTCTCAGTTGAGGGAAAGGAACACATAGTGTGCAAACTAAAGAAATCAATATACAGTCTTAAAGTAAGCTTCCCGCCAATGGTATTTGAGGTTTAATGATGTCATTGTTTCCTTTAGATTTAAGGCAAATGCTGTTTATCAGTCTATGTATTTGAAGGTCAGTGGGAGTAAGGTTATTTTTTTAATTTTGTATATTGATGATATCTTGCTTGCAGCTAACGAACTTGGTCTTCTTCATGAGACTAATAAATTTCTCTCTAGAAACTTTGAAGTGAAAGATATGGGTGAGGTAAACTATGTGATGGGGATAGAAATATTCCATAATAGATCACAAGGATTGTTAGGCTTATCTCAGAAAGTATATATATCGATAAAGTACTAGAGAGATTCAAGATGGAAAGGTGTTTAACATCACCTGTTCTAATTTAGAAAAGAGACAAATTTGGTCTTGCACAATGTCCTAGAAATGATATGGAACGAAAATAAATGAAAGCTATTTTGTATGCATCAGTTGTTGTTGCATCTGAAAGCTGAATTTGTAGTATGTTTTGAGGCTACAATTCAGATTAATTGGTTGCAGAACTTTAATTCAGGGCTTGGAATTGTCGACAGTATCGCTTGGCTGCTGAAAATGTATTGTGATAACTCCGCATCAATATTTTTGTAAGAACAATAAGTACTCTAAGGGTACTAAGCATATGAAATTGAAGTACTTTGTCGTGAAGGAAGAAGTTCAGAAACAAAGAGTGTCAATAAAATAAATTAGCACAAACCTTATGATAATTGATCCTTTGAATAAGGGATTACCGCCCAAGACATTATAGAACATGTTGAAAGTATGGGCATTATTGTTATTGATGATCATTAAGTGTAATTTATCTTATACATTTTAGTGACACTCTGAGCTTAATTATGATATGTTTCTGATTACCTGTTCTCTATGCTTGCATGCATGTTTGTGTTAGAGTAATGTTAACAAGTTTTGTCTTGAAAGAAGACATTATGTTGGACCAATTATGTACTCCTAACTAATGGTCATATTAAGGAGAAAACTAATTTGTAGTACATGGAAGGGACTATGTCGATTAGATGATGTACAACCGCCATGACTCGAATTGATTCTTATTCTTAATCATGAAATTATGATGTACCCAATATATAGAACAATTTAGTCAATTTTTAATGCGCATTATGTTAGTTAATCTATTTAGTCCATAATGTTTATTAATGTCACATGAGCCAAGTGGGAGAATGTTAGAATTGATGTCTCATTTGAAAGGCATGTGACTTATGTAGGGACTAATATGTAAATAATTAATGATTAAGGGTTAAATTGTAATTGGACTTAATAGGAAAAGTTTTTAGGGTTAACTGCTACTTGATGGGAGTAGTGGTTATAAAAGAGGCTTAATACCCACTAACGTGAAATAAGGTCCCCTTCTTGGCCAGAAAAATATTATCTCTCACTCATAGTCATCACTAACGGAGAGAGGTAGAAAAGAAAGGTCAAAGGAAATGAAATCTTATTTCTCTCATTTTTCAAGGAAATCAAAATACACCGGAGAGAAGTTCTTATGGAGAAAGGTACAAGTCTTCCTATAGAGAAAGATACACATAATTATTTATTGATGATTTATGAGAATCATAGGTTTCAAGATTCTGTTGTTTCCTATAATTGATAGTCTAGAAAACCCCTTAAGAATTTTTACACTTTTTACCAAAGCACACTCACTATCTAGGTGCTCAATGGAATATGTTATAATCAACTTAAATATGTCTTTAATGTCCCTGCTTATAAATTCTAACCTTTACCTTGGATCATTTGTTTCAGAAGAAGAAAAATGAAAAAAAATTGATTCTAAGAAGAAATGAAAAAAAAAAAAACTTGTAAACAATAACTTTTTTTTCTTTTTTTTTTCTTTTCAACTAAATAAGTAGATATATGCTATTCCATTATCTATTTTTCTTTTCTGCCATCCATAAGAAACATTAAAATCTATTATATATTTATATCTGTAGCTGAAATACTCCTAAGTAGAGAGGGCAAGGAGTGCAATCAAATGTTGCCTCCTGTCGCATATAGATAGATGGCTTTATAATGCGAAATTTGCAATTATGAAGCCCTTTATTATTGCAATTATAAAGTATACGAAACATTCCAATAGACAGCACATTCCAATATGGCTTGATTCTTAATTTCAAACCTATCGTAAGGTAAAAATAGATAAATAGGCGAAACATGTGCACTAGACCCATAATACAACTTCAACTTTTTCTATTGTACAAACTAGTCAACTTGGCCTGAGCCAACCCCATTGCAATATTATTAAGCTGAGCTACAATAGTAGCAGTAATCCATAACTATAATAAAACTGTCCTAACCATGATTAGGCGGGATGAATTAAACCTATTAGACACATCGATGAAAACAAAACAATACAACTCAATCCAAGATAGTTTAACTTATTTTGAAAACAAGTACATGATTAATTCATTATAAGCATATATATTACTATATTATGAACAACCAATAATGACCAGAAAAAATAAAGTGCAAAAATCAAATGTTTATATAGCTTACAATTAATAATTTGAAGTTTTCTACTGAAAGATCAAGCAGGGAACTAGCAAGCAAGACACAAAACGAGACTTCAATTCTCAACAACAAACTTCACACATCATGACCACTTAACATAGAAAGGAAAAAAATGGGATAAGTGGAGTTTAAAATGTCTATATCCAATATTTATTTCTCTCACTCATTAAATGATGCAATTACAAGAAATTCTTACTCTAAGTACTCTTGAGCAATGAACATTAATTTAAAGCTGAAATAAAAGTTTTAATTACCCCATATAGCTCCCTTGCCTTCAATGGGTCACTATCTTGAACCCCATGATAATCCCCTGGTGTGAAATGCCCCAGAACTCTCACTCCCTTCCTTTGCATCAACCTCACAAGTTGCACCTGACGATCCACAAGTGGGTCACCGCCACAGCCGGTAACCAGCACCCACCATCCACGCCGTTTGATAATTTCCAATCTCTTAGGACCATTCCCTGCCGTTGGATTGCAATACTCGTGATCACGGTCAACTCCAACGGGCAACGATAACTCCCACAACGCGTCATTAACACACAGCGCCAAATGAGGTTCGTTCTCTAGCCTCAGCTCAGAACCGGTTCTTTGGGTCCCACTGAAAAATGGTTGAACCAAAATAAGCCCTTTGATCTTGGGAATCTGATTATAAGTACCATCAACCGTGGCTGCTCGTAGACCCGCGTTGTAGGCTATGTTTCCTCCGGCACTACTCCCCATGAGAAAAACGTTGGAGTAATCGACGTAGTTTGTCAGCCAATCATCTTTGTTGGTTTTGATCCACTGCAGTGCCTCCACGGCATCCTCGTATGCCGCGGGTAGTCTATGCACCATATGATTTAAAAGAATTAAAAAATTGAAAATAAAAAGACATAAAAAATATAAAATATTTAAATTAAAGTAAAATTTACTCTGTATACCAACCAAACACTACCTATGTTCTGGTGCCAGACGGTATTCGATGGAAGCAATGACCGCAACGACGTCGTTTGCCATGTTGAAGCAAAAATTGTGGAAGATTGTTGAGGCCGCACCGAGGAAAATGAACCCTCCCCCATGGTAGAAAACCAATAAGGGGAGCTTGGAGCTGTGATCCAGTGCCACGCGGGGTAGGTAGACTCTCGCCCATGTGCCTTTTGATTGGTTGATGGAGATGTCTTTGGAGAGTACGAGGGTGTTGAGGTTGGGATCCGGTGCGGGCGGGCTCTCGGGGGGTTTGTTGGGGCGCGTGACGGTGCCGTTTTTGTTAGGGATAAGGTTGAGCTCCTTGTAGGGGTCCTTGTTGCATGGGATTGGAGTGGATTGGGTTTGGAGAGTGAGAAATGTTAAGAAAAATGCAAATGCAATTGAAGATCTCCAAAAGGATTTGTAGTGTGGGAAAGAGAAGAGGCGCATGGTTGAATTTTTTAAAACTATGATAGCTAGAATTAATCAAAAGATATGGAAGAAGAGGGAGAAAGTAGTGTTCATGGAAGGGGAGAAGAAACAAATGAAATGATGATAGGTGTGATATCTTTATATCCTGGATTTGGATTTAGTCATTTAGATTCTTTGCAGGGAATCCCACCATAATAATTAATTTGTGAAATAAAAGTTAAAAGAAGGGGTATATATCATATATGGTAACTAGAATTGTACTTTTTTTGCTGTTAATTTTGAACTTTTTTTGCTTTATCCATTTGGTGGTGTTTTCTCGGCCTCATGTTCTTTGTGGCTAGATTTTTGTATGGTTTTTTCTTTTGGGATAAATAAATGAATAAATCATATATACATATATAGAAAGAGTTGTGTGGCATGAGCCAAGAGAACTATATACCCCGTGTTGGTAATTTGTCTTCATTGAGAAATTCTTGGATGCAAAGGTGCCAATTATATTTACATATTTTTAGCTAAACAACTATTTTATATTTTAAAATTAAAACTGCATGACTGTATGAGTGATAGATTGACTAATGGTACTAAACTTTGAACATTGTATGCAAGAACTTTTTCTTTCTAGATGTACTGAAAATGGACAAGCTTTGTTAGAAGGAGATTGAACAAGAATTGGCAACTAAGGGTAAATATTTAGCTTATATAATCTTTGTGGATATATGAGTTAGAATTTTAATTTTTTAGAATAAAAAAAACTTTCATAAATTGATGACTTTACAAAAAAAAGTCATTTGTTTTATTTTTCACTATCATTTTACACTAATATTAACTAATTACAGTGAATAATATTTTATAAAGCCAGCGATTAATTTAGGATTTTTAAAATTTTTAACTCATAATTTCGAAAATTAATGTGGAGTTGTACTCATTGCCAATGCTTGATTTAATCAACTTCACGATTTATAAATGCGTTAAATGTCTACATCAAATTATGACATGTTAAGAGACAAGATGAGGTTCATAAGATCGTAGTGTTTTGTTGAAGGGAGATAATCTGCATGACGTTTAGAGTGTGTTTGGATGGAGAAATTTAAAATTTTTAGAAATTTTAAATTTTAAGAATTTCAAATACTTCAATTGAAATTCTTTTATTTTCAAAATTTTGTATTTGGATAAAAAAAATCAAAATTTTGTGTTTGGTTAGTGTGTTAGTTATACGTGTGTTCCTCTATGCTCACACCCGATCGATATTTTAGGAGCTCAGACGGTGTTTCTTGAAGAAGACGAGAATTTCAATTTCTTACCTTTTAGAAGGAAATTGAAATTCCAAATTTTTAATTGTTTAAAATTCTGTTTTAAAATTCCAAAATTTTAAATTCTTCATAAAAAGCATCCAAACAATGAATTCTAAATTACAGAAATTCAAATTCTCTGATAAATTACTTTCCTCAGTTAAAATTCTCTATCCAAACACACTCTTAATGAATTTCAGTAGTAAGAAAAGAAAAGAAAAGAAAAACCTCTAACTGAGCTATATTGTTATCGTTTAAAAAGAAGCATCCATGAATTTGATAGAAAGTAATGCTATATTCACTTAAGGAATGCTTTCATAGTTTTATAATTGTGTAACATTAATTTTTGTTTAAATATTAAATAATTATTATTTTAATAAAGTAATATTAGTAAAAACAATATTAGTAGTAAAAAAAAATCTAATATCCAAGTCTACTAACAAGTAGAATACAATTAATAAAAGTCATTTAATTAGGAGGATTCATGAACTTTTCTTTAGGACTTAACTGAGCCCAAAGCTTTATCCTCTTTCAATTGAAGTGGGCCAAGAGGCCCACTAACATGCTTCTGTTGATGATGGTGATCCATAACTGTAGTAATATTGATGGTTAAGTCCTCTTGTTTCCAAACCCCCCATTGACGAGGTAAATCCAAACAGAAAAAAGCGTTGAAATAGAATGTCCATTTGTAATAATGCCCTTAGAAGATTGCAGGAAAATATACTACGTTATTTTGGCTTAATTACACTTGTAGTCTTTGTAATTTATATTTTTTTATTTTGTTTTTGTACAAAAATTTTATTTTCAATCCATACAAATTATTTTTTATTTGTTTTTAATCCTTAAGACTTTTTAGATAATTTTTTTTTCTGTTCAAAACGTTATCTAAACGTTATCTAAAATACTTTAAGAACTAGAAATAAAATAAATATAATTTGAAATAATTAAAAATTAAAAAATAATTTTATAAGAGAAAAAAAAACATTAACGTGCAAGGAATAAAAATATATTTAATTTTTTTTATTTTTATCGACAAATATTTTTTTTGGAAGGCAAAAGTGTTATATATATATATATATATATATATATATATATATATATATATATATATATATATATATATATATATATATATATATATATATATGGGTTAGCAAGTCTGTACAAGAAATAAAGCTGCAAGATTACATACAAAAGGCCAAACCAAAATAGAGAATATTGTACGATAGTAATCACAAAAAAGAGAATCCTTAAATATATCCTAAGTATGTGAGAAAAAGCAGAGCAAAGGGTTAAAACTCAACGAAGAAAAAAAGATCGCAGATTTGTTTCTTCTCTTCCATGAGTTTTTTGCTCCTTCAAATTGTTGTTCCCAAAAGGCAATGCTGTTTCTTTTATTCCACAGACACCAGCAAAGTAGCATGCCAAATTAAATGCCTCCATCTCCGAAATTTCCTGCCTCTGATGAACATGCAGAATTGTTCATATAATTAACTAGTTTATCTCCTCAGGAAGCACTGTATATATACCCATCCATCTGAATATCCCATTCCAGATCTGAGTAGAATTAGAGGATGTTAGAGATAAATGGTTGACAGTTTCCTTGTGCAAATTACAGAAGTAAAACAATTAGAATGTTGCTTCCACCAAGGAAGGATTTGTTTTGGAAATAACTATATATGCGATTTCAAAAGATTGTATTTGTATCCCGAAACATTTTGATTTGAACTTGAAGGTTGAAGCTAAGGTGAATATCGGTGGTGGCAATACATGTCTTCTGTTATGGTGGATGACTTATAGCACACAAATGCAAGAGTTAGGGTAGATGACATAATAATAATATAGAATGCTCAACATGTCCAAGATGGGCCCAATACCAGGAATCTTCATTTAGGG
The DNA here is from genome assembly GCF_004193775.1 of Glycine soja. Taxonomy (NCBI): domain Eukaryota; kingdom Viridiplantae; phylum Streptophyta; class Magnoliopsida; order Fabales; family Fabaceae; genus Glycine; species Glycine soja. Next base: position 35,421,634 of record NC_041010.1, read on the forward strand.
ACAGATTTCGGGCCTTGTGAACACGTTTGTGACCTTACAACAATTGTTATCAGCTTTGGAGTAGCAGTAGCAGTAGTTTTACTGGTATATCACACCACCCAGAGTTATTTTTAGGGGTGTACATAAGTTGGATTGGACCCGGTTTGCCAAAACTCATCACCCAATTCAATTAAAAAAAATTCAATTTGATTAATTGGGTCAGTTTCTAATGATTTTATTGTAAAATTTAATCCAATCCAATCCGATCATGATTAGGTTGAATTGGGTTAAGTCAACCGGGTCATAAAATTTAAAAATTAAAAATTTTAGAACAATTTTTTTAAAATAATTTTCTTTAAAATGTACAATATAATTACATATAATATGCAAATTTGTTGCATAAAGAAATTTTAGATTTTCATTATTTTTATTTTTGTATTTTATTATAAGTTAAATTTTAATTTTGGTCCTCCTAATTTTTTAAATTTATGATTTTGGTCCTTTAATTTTTAGTTAACATTTGGTCTTCTAATTTTATAAATTGGTAATTTTGGTCTCCTGATAAATTATTAACTAATAATTATGATTAATAGAGTCATTAAATTAATTATAAATTAAATAAAAATTGTTAATCATTCAAAAATTTTAATAAGAGATTATGAACCCTAATGTGGTGTTGTTGTCACTGGACTCGCGTGTGGCGGTAAAGGTGAAAGAGGTATTTATGAAAAAGAGAAGGAGTAGGATGTTGTGAAAAATTAGAGTTAATAATTTGTATTAAAGTTTTCAATAATTAATAGTTTTAAATTAATTTATAATTATTTTTGAATAACTCTATTAATCATAATTATTTGTTAATAATCTACAAAGGAGACCAAAATCGCTAATTTGTAAAACTATGGAACCAAATATTACAATTAAAAATCAAAGGGACCAAAATCATGGATTTAGAAAACTAGAAGAACCAAAATTATAATTTAACCTTTATTATGTTCTTATTAATAATATTAATATTTTTTTATTATTATTATATGATTGGGTTGGGTTGGATTGGGTCATGGGTTGATAATTTGCAACTCGTTGTCCAACTCAAATATAATTGGATTCATATTGGGTCGGATTTGGTCATGGGTCAACCCAAACCCGTGAACATCTCTAATTATTTTCTATCTTAACCATTAAAAAATATTACCAATATATTAGTTGCTTACTCATCAAATGAATCAAGGTCAGTAAGTTACTTGTTTTATTATCATATTTTTAAGAGCAAATTACATTCGTCTCCCTCGAAGTTAATGTTTTTTACACTTACTCTCTTCCTAAAATCGTATTTCTGTTGTCTCTCCTAAAATGTCACTGTTACTAACGGTGTTAATTTTTTGTGAAATATCCTAAGAATTCCTATCACTCTCTTGCAAGTCTCCTTTCAGTCCAAGTTCATATTGGGTTTTGCTAAAGAAAACACCGATAACTCGTTCCTCACCTCCCTTGTCAACTTCATCTCCTTCGCCAACCACAATAACTTCACCATCCTTGCCTCCTCTGATGCTATCTATGGCATCTTCCAGTGTCGTAGCGATCTCACCAATGACTAGTGCTCTTGCTACGTGTCGCATGTGATCACCCATCTCAACAACATCTACTTCACCTCCTGTGACGACGCGTTGAAGCTCGATACAATTATTTCGCCATGTACGATAATGCTACATTCATCGAGCTAGGTCAAGGATGTGACAACAATGCCACTAGATCCTCACTTCTTTCTTCTTTTTCTCATTATCTTTGACAGTGATAATGGGTTAGGAGGTCACAGTGTAATGGATGGTAAAAAAATAAGAGAATCTTGTGTATGATAAAAAAAAGAGTATCATTAAGTGTAATAAGTGCTAACTTGATCACGAAGTATGAGTATAATTTATTCTTTTTTTAATTATTTGCTATTACTAACTTTTAAGGGTTAACCATATAAAGTAATGGTTAATTACAATTGAAAAATTATGTCTACTCCATCTATATTAGGGTTTGGTAATGGGACCACATTGGCTCACAGGATACGGGGCTTTGTTGTAGGCAGAAATAATGGATGGAATGAGATGGTGTTGCAAAGACCAATGTAATTAGCTCAGGCTTCAAGGTGGGGATCACTGGTGGCGACGATTTTGTTCACGGGAAAACGCAAGCTAAATGCAAGTCTCAATATTTTTGCTCTTTTGTTTTAAAGGTAATTCGATGATTAGCTTGTTTTGAATATATATTTTTTACTTAGTATGGATGGTTTTAGATTATGGATTTTACGTCCCTGCAAGTGAATTGGGATGATGGTTTTGTTTGCTACGAGAGTAGATCATGGTTTAAGTGTGTGTGGAATTTACGTTAAGAAATTCACGTATCTTACACGTCTATTAGCAGTGGATTTGCTTTGCTCCCGTAAACTGAAAAGAGGTTGGGATGTTGGTTGTCTCGGTGGTTTGTTCTTTTATTTAAGCATTAAAGGAATGCAATTATTATTAGTTTCTACTTAGATGCATGTGATTTGGTGTTAACTTGTATTCTTTTGTTTCAAATGACATGTTGTTTGGGATGTGGCTTGTTAATGGTTTAGTTAGTGTCTTGTGGCTTTTTTGTTGCTTGAACTTGATTTGTGCCAATCGAAGTGGGTGTGAAGAAATTGAAGACGCAAGGTCAAGCATATCCAACACATCTAATAAGTACCACCCTGCACTTTTAGTGGTGAAACACAGTATGAAAATGTTACCGAATCAAATTTCATTGTCTAAGAATCTTGTTGATAAATACTGTATATCTCTCATATTCTTTAAGTTTGACACATGTTTGAATCTTAATGAATCGTTAAGACTCAATTCACTTAAATTTTTTTTTAATAAAAAAATTAAAATTAAACAACCATATGAAAATCAAACCTTATGATCCTTTTACTTATTTGAATTAATTGAATTTCTCATCAGGTGGGGAAATCATATACGTCCCTGGTATACTAAACTTCTTACCAGTCCTTTTAATGAAATATTAAATAAGTTTGTTTAAATTATAAAAAAAAACAAACATATTTAAAATAAGAGCAAACAAACTCATCAAATGTATAAAGAGAAAAAATGTTATATTTGAGTTTCTTAGATATCAAATCAAAACCTAATATTTATGATAATTTTTTTGATTTTTAAAATAATTCAAACAGTAATTTATAATTATATGATAATATAAAATTATTTTACAATATTAATGCATATAGATATTAAATTCTTATATAAATACTTTACAAAATATGATTCTAGATGCTATGAAAAAACTTATATATTGATCAAGTGTTTGCGATAAGCCTTCATCTAATCAATTTTTGTAAATAAAGAGTTTAATTAAATTGTTTACAACCATTTGGCTCATGCTTCTCAACAAGTATCAAGTATGATGCTCTCCAATCCGTATTTTGCAAAGTGTGTGTATATATAATCCATGAAAACCCATTAGACGACAAAACCTCAATCACCAAACTGCAGAACCATAACTTTAATTAATCAGAGAACATTATTACCAAGGGTTTCAAAAACGGTTTACAACTGCAATTTTGATGGCAACATAAGTTTTTTGTTTTTACTAAACACAACAGTATCATGACGTAATTGCAATCACATTGGTCATATTTATGTATAATCTTGGACAATGTCAAGACTCTCAACTAGAGTGCAATTATAATTATAACCGCAATTCAAAACCTTGATTAATTTAACTGTATCTGCCAAAAATAAGATTGATTTATTGGAATGGTGACTGATAATTTTGCTGGCTTATAACTTATAACAAACCGAAAGGATCCAAGTTGGAAAGAAAATTTAATACAAGATTGAGAAAATGGTTGAGGTTAACTTTTGAGCATTTGTCACCTTAAGGGAGACATAGTTGCCCCACAAGTTAGGTTAATGCTTATGCCAGGGTTTGTTATCTCACATACTGGAACTATAGGAATGCATATATATTTGTTAGGACCACGCTAGCTGGACTGAGACAGTGGCTTTCAATGTGTGGTCTTTTAGAAGCAAGTTAAGGCATATATAGGGTTGCTTTAAATCAGTGGCAGTGAGATAACTGATCATAATGACTTAAAGATGCATGAGACTCGTGGGGCTAAGTATGATAGGACCAGTTTGACATGAATATAAATAAATATGTGATGAAAGGGGAAAGTGGCATAGTGTTGATGAAAAAAAAGAGATGCAAAAGCATAGAATTAAAAAGGGAAAGGGATGGTGAGATATCTTTGTCAGAAATGCAGGAAAAAGAGATAAGAGATCGAGTAATCTATATCTACAATAGAATCTTGAATAAGAAGATCTTCTTAGACTAAGTTATTTTAATATCTAAAATGTGGAAAGAATGTGAAGAATATACGGATCCAACTCATCAATAGGCTCTTTGTTTCACTCGTAATTTGTCCACACCGAGGTGCCGAATTTCATGATAATTTCCTTCTGTAATTTTTTATATATTCTGCAGATCTATGTTCAGCCCAGGTGGAATAAGTTAAGAACGAATATCGACAAGATATGCTCTGAGGCTACTAGGAACTCCCAGGATCCATTATACACGTTCTTTTCTTTCTCTCGTTTAGTCAATATATAAAAAAACTACTGAAAAGTTCAATAATAATCCCATTTAGGGAAAAGAATAACCATATTAAAATGCTATGCAATGAATTGTATTGATTAACACCAATTTTAGTTCAATCTACATTTTTTTTTTATGACAAATTCAATTTAGAGGGTGCAATGGAAGCTTCAAGGAGAAATTTAGCTTGCTGCCTGGAACGGATCGAAATCAGATTATCTAAGTCAATGAAACCTTGAACTGAATTTGTGGGGAGAGTAACATTTGTGAATAGAGTAGCATTTGTGGGAAGAGAAGTTGTTTATTAATTGATATTCTACATTCTCATAGATTAATCTCATGACCCACTTAGAGATATCTTGCTTTCAAGAAAAAAAAAAAAAAAAAAAACCTTGAAGTCAATGAAATTAAGTTTGCATTGAAGCACAAGGTTATGGGAATTCGGTAAAATGAGAAATTAGAAAAAAGACGGTTCGCAACTGCAATGTCGACAGCAAACGTCAGGATTCTTTTACTAAAAATTAGTTTGAGTAGTTGAACACCAAAAAAAGCAAAATGTGTGTCCTCTATAGTAGTATACACACAACTAGCTAGCTTTCCACAAGTTTGACACAAATTTATTCAGGATATATCATCACATGATTAATTGGTAAGTAAAATGATTTAAAAAATGATTGGTAAGTAAAATATCTATCCTTGCAATTATAGGCAATGTGGAAATCGTATCCCTTCGAAAAAAATAAAGTATTTTAAAAAAAATTCTCCAACCAAGATAAAAAAAAGTAGAAATCAACTCGGTGCTTGCCGAATGAATATATATATATAAAGAAATCAAATTATATTAATATAATTTTTAATAATTATTACACCATTTAATAATTTTTTAAACTTTACCATTAGATCAAAAGTTGTTTTCATATAGATTATACATATAAAATTTTATATTAATTTAAAATTATTTATTATCTTATTCATATAGATTAAAATTAGTGTAATATAAATTTTTTAAAATATATTTCATTTGATTACCTACTTATCAATTTTGATAAATTTTGACTCAAATCATTTGGACAATGATTAGATCGATAAATATTTTATATCAAATTATCAAGTAGTTAGGTGTAATAATTGTTGAATTTACATCGATTTAATTTGATATCTCATTATAAAGATAAAAGAAAGAGAAATATAAATATGATAGATACACTACTACAAATAAAGCTTTTTAAGTCGGTTCTGAAGGATATTTTACGACGGTTTTGAACCGTCATAGCACCAGTGTCATAAAATGGGCCAACCTCTACAACGATGGTTTTTGAACCGTCTTTAAAGATTGGTGTTTCTAAGACGATTCTGAGAATAACCGTCTTAAAATATATTGTTTATATAAGGCGGTTATCAACTACTAACCGTTATAATAGGCCAATTTTTTACGACGGTTTTTACTAGAACCGTCTTAAAAAGTGAGACCTACTAAGACGGTTTAGTGTGAGACCGTCTTAGTATGTCCTTTATTTGTAACACTTTCTAAGGCGGTTATTCATAAAACCGTCTTAGAAAGTTAGACATACTAAGAAGGTTTTCCAACAACCGTCTTAGAATAGTTAATTTTTTTTTTTTTTTTGGTGCAGCTTTAATTTTTAGGTGGTGTTTTAATTATTCTATACATTGATTTGAAGTAAAAGAATTTACATAATAAAAGAATTTACATAATTAAAGAAAGAATTTACATCATGTTGAAGAATTGTAAAATCGTTTAATCATATAATAAAAGAATTTACATAATTAATGATAATATATAGTTTTGCAAGAATTTAAAATTATTATGGAATATTTAACATTGCTAACTTCAATTTTAAGTTATCCACAAATTACAAGCAGTGCTGAAACCTCCCTCACCATGTAATGAGTCCATAATTAAGGACAAATGCAATAAATCCCTGAACAAAAACAAGGACATTGATTAAAAGTTGATATAAGGATCACCGAGTGTTTATCAGATAAAAATAAAATAAAGATCACTTATTTCTAAAATGCTAGAACAAACAATTTTATATTCTTCTCAACACCAGCAAGAAAAGATTAGTTACATAAAATGTTTAAAAATCAAAATACATTTAAAAAAATTGTGAGCATAAGTACATGATGCTTTGATAGATTTCACTAAATGGTAACAGAAATTCATCAATCAACCTATTTTTGTAAAAGCATTCACCTCTCACACTTCATTTGCAAGCAGTTCATTACACAGGTATATGCAGTTCATTTGCATAAATACATGATACTTTGACTAGCAAATAAAATTAGATCTATACAACTAGTGGCAGAATTAAAACCATTTCATTGACATAGGAGTGAACTTAGGAACAGATTAGCCAATGGGCTAGAAGCCTAGAACACCTAATGACATTGGAAATCATCCCTTTCAGTTATTGTAGAAAAACTGCATGCTAGTCATACCTTTCACGTTTCCTTTCTATTCTCAAAACATTGAAGGCATTGTTAATTCTATACAATGGTTTTTCTATTATAGCGATATTAAACTTCTTTTTACTATCTGCATGCAAGCTGTCCAAAGGTATTTAGCTAAATTGCAATATTTTAATGCCTTACCGAAGTATGGAATATTGCGACAAGAGAGTTGTTCTACAGATTTGTCTTGATTCCTGGATACAACAGGGCATTGAGAAGAATTTTTCCTACCTGCAGTATAGTTAACAGAAACGAAAACAATAAGTGAAGTTCTCAATTAAATAACTAAGACTACAAATTACATTTAGATTGATCCCCTAAAAACATACTAGACATACAACAGGGCATTGAGAAGAATTTTTCCTACCTGCAGTATAGTTAATAGAAACGGAAACAATAAGTGAAGTTCTCAATTAATTAAATAAGACTACATATTACATTTAGATTGATCCCCTAAAAACATACTAGACGTACATCTTTATCTGCTGGATCACTTGACTAAAAAAACCAAGGATAACAGAAAACTATCATTGAGATGAACATTACAAAATCAAGCTGAATTGAAACAAGAGCAGAAAAATAAAAAAATGCTGCCCCATATCTATACTCTATAGTGACATATTCAGTATATAATTAACCTATTAAAAAATACCTTCACATAAAATTAAAATTTTGAGTTGTATGATTAAAAAAAATCAGATAATAAAATTTACCAAAATAAATTGGATGGTAAAATGTATAAAAAAAATGGTGTAAAATTTGAAAAAAAAAGATGGTGAACTTTGTGAAATCATGATAGTTGAATGGTAAATTATATAGTTAAATTTTTAATTTTTTAGTTTTATGTTACACAATAGTTTTAAATTATATTAATATTTTTTTCTTAACTCTTCTATTTATCAGGAAAAGAGATCCTGTTTGATTGGAAAATAAGTAAAGTCTAATAAAAAATTATTTTGTTATAGGATTAAAGTCAAATATTATTTAAAAATTCAAACTTAAGTTGAATATATTAATCACTTATATCTCATCACTTGGTTAAAGTGAAATATAAATACAATAAGCATATGGTGTTATCAAATAATGAAATTGCTCTATTTAGTTTCCTTTTAGAATTTTGGATTGCGTAGAAAATGCAGAAGATAAAAAAATTAGTGAACGAAAACAAAAGACAAATTTATAGAAATTGTGAGGAATCTAACTAAACTGGTGTTCCAACAAAGCAAGGTATAGCTCAATGGTATTACCCAATCACTTCACACAAACCAAACACTCAGCTGTTCCTGCAAGTAGATCAGGTGCTCCAACAAGGAGGAGAGTGCACTTAGCAACAACAAAAGCAAAGACCATGACTACTGTCATAGAAAAATTGGGCATATGCCCAATTAAGATTGAGAGGAACCCTCCTGAGTCCAAGCTCACTCAACTGGGTGTTAGGCAATGGCCCAAGTAATAACTTCTCCTCTTATTTAGCTGAAGAGAAAGAAAATCATTTTTCTTAAATGGATAATATGTGTTATAAAATAAATTCCATCCTCTTATTTGGATGAAATTCATTTTGCAAAATCAATTATAAGTATAAAGTCTATCTTTACTTTTATTTTATAATGAGTTTCAAGATAAAATTATAATAAAATTCAGTTTAAAAAAGAATAAATTACATGGATCATCCCCTGGAATTTGTTCTTATTATACATGATATCTTTTTATTTTTTAAAGTTCAAAAATTAAGAAGTTTTTTTTTTCTGTAGGATTCAAAAATAGAAACGTATTGAACGTAATAGATCCCATGTCATGAAAATAACTCCTTTCCTTTTTTTTTCAAACAAATGGTAAAAATTTAATATTTTTATCCTATCTTTCTGCTTCTTATTTCTTTCCACTTCATTTCTATATAAACAAACAATCAACAAATTACGTCATTATCAAGAAATAATTAGGTTTCAACTTTTCAGGAATCCTCACCAAGTTAAATTAGTTGGGTGTTGAATCATAATTTTAATAAACTGTTAAATATCAGGTCAGCAATCAATGATATCAATCCCATGGTTTTAATATATTAAATCAAAAACTATTGTGAGACAACTAGTTAAAAAAAAACTCAAATGACTAAAATCATATACAATCTATGAATCTAAGTTAAGTGAACAAAATTAAGTAAAAATAAATAAATAGAAAATTTCTTCAGGTTTTGAACAATTAGAAGTAATTTAAATAATAACAAAATTAATATAATATTAATAAACTCAAATTACTTTAGGTTTTGAACAATCTATTTTAATATATTAACCAAATTAATATAATAAATTACTTTTAAATAATTAAATATAACTAAAATGCATGTTAAAATTAATTTTTAAGTATAATATATATTAAATTATAATATATATTAAATTAATTTTTTGAGTGAAATTGATTTATTGAAGAAGGAGGCAGAAAGGTCACTTGATGAGCTAACTAGGATGAAGAATCTCAAGTATGAAAAAGAGATGGCAGGTACACTGTTGTAGTCAGAATTAGAAGCACTTTGATGATTTCATCTAAATTCATAAATTATTTTCTCTATTGTTTGTAAAATAGAAATTCTTAAAATAACTTATTATGCCATCATTTTCTACCAAGTTCTTCTATGTCATTTCTATGATACTAAAAAAATTGATAACTATCTCACTAAACCACTTGTTTTCAAAGTGTTGAGAGTCAACTTACTATCATGGAAGTCAATAAGATTTACTCTTCGGTATATGAGCTCGACCCACATGTTCTTATTGTTAAGAAAGAGTGTTTGTTATCTGTTGTAAAGTTTATATATATATATATATATATATATATATATATATATATATATATATATATATATATATATATATCGCCTATTTACAACCAAGCCACTACACCTTTTTCTAACAAAGTTGAATCCCACTCCCTATTTAACCTCCTATTTAAGCTATACCCGTCTTTCCATACTCTCTAACTAGTAACTAACTGCTAATATTTAGGAATCTCTAGGCTACATATCAAGCAACAACGTAATAAATGAGGACATAAGTTTCAGAATCACATACATACCTCGAAATAGGCTACTAACTAAACCTTTGCTTGCGGTGACACTGCTGCAGATGAATAAATGAGTGTAACTTCAGTCCAGCAACTACTTGTCTACTTCTATCCTCAACAGACTATGCAACATTTAACAGTACAACCTAAAAACATAAAAATAATTTACAACCACACTAGGAGTACAGTTTTATAACAAATAAAAATGAAACACAAAGCCACATTATGAGATGAGTTAACAATACAAAGCCAAAATTTTAAGTTCAGATCCAAATTTCCTCAAGCCTCAATTTAGCAACACAAGCAACGTTGGCAGTTCCTATCAACTCAAATTCAGTAGGTGTGGTGTGAAATTAATAACGGGTCCTCTTAAGTAAGCACTGGTTGTGTTATTTTACTTTTCCACTTTAGCTTTTCTCAACTCTTTCTTGAGTTTTAGATAAGTCTGAATCACTGAATAAAGCAAATAGTTTGTGGATTTTACCTTCAAACTTCATATCATGCTATCAGTGCCCCGTTTTGCCACCACCAAACTCTGCCTCGCTAGCCAAGGCTCCAAAGTAATTTTCCTCTCTAAACTATCACAAAGTAGGCCTTTCTTTGTTGCTAAACTGTGTGCTTATTATACAGAATCGAAATCCAGGTAGATTTAGTTCTAAATTTTGGAGGGATGAAGATGAAACAAACATCTTCATGCAATTTTTTGTTTTTTGATGTTGTTGGATCTCCATATTAATGTTTTTGTATTTCTGCCTTGTGTGTTGAATGGTGGTCTTTTCGTCTCTAAACTTTGATTTGCACTTACAAATTGATGGACTTCAGTTTTTACCTGGTTGCTATGTTCTCTCTCTCTCTCTCTCATCAAGAGATTGAGATGCACTTATGACGTTTAACCTTCTAAGTCAATGACTCCTTGGAAATATATAATCAGAAAGAATCTCCGTAGCAGATTCAACATTGATTTCAAATTAGATATACTGTGTTACTAATATATAGATTTTATTGCATATAGAGCCTATTTTTGTCTTCGAACAGAGTCACCCTACTTTTTAGTGTTTGTTTCTTTTACCTTTGGCTGGCCAAACATATCATCAAACAAACAAGCACCAAGTAGAAATTTTTTTCAAGCAGTGAAAAATACATGAATCACAAACATGGTACTTGGATGATGTGTATCTAGTAATCTTTCACAGTATCAATATTGCCTTAAGATTATTTATTTGTTTTATTTTTTCTTAGGATTGCCAAACATGAGCTTATTGATTTTCATGGCTTACCCAAAATGCAGGATAAAATAAACATCCCAGTGCAAGCTTAGAAACAGATCTTAATATCTTATTCTAAACACTGTGGTGGTTATTGGCTAATAATTTCCAATTGTATTTTGTAAATTAGCTTTCTAACTTAAGCACAGCTAAAACATGAAACCAAACTTTGATCCTGAAGTGGAGGCTAATGCAGAAGATGAATCTGAGGTTTCTTCCAAAGTATCTATTCAAGAAGCCTGTAATGATTCTTGTTGTGACAACCTCATTAACATTTCCAACATCACAAATCCAATAGGGATTCATCCTAATTCAGAAGCTATTTCACTTGACTCAACTCTCAACTCCATGAATAGTGAGCCAGGGGAAAGAGATTCAATAGGATTTTCATTCTCAAGCAATGAACCCGCCTCTCAAACTACAGCACCAACCATTCCACGAGTCTTCCCTTGCAATTTCTGTCAGCACAAGTATATCAGCTCTCAGGATCTTGATGGACTCATTGATGAACACAGGAGGGAGAGAGAATTAGCAAAAAGGACAATGAGAATGCACTCCCTCTTTTTACTTCCTGACTGTTCAATTTGAAAGGTAAAAAAAACATTCCAAAAAGAGTGCAGAAACAACTTGGAAAGTATAGGAAACAACCATCATAAAACCAATATGCTGGTCCAATTTCTCTAAGCCTAAATACAAGTCCAAAATAACATAAATATTTTTTTGTCAGAAACTTTTGATTCTATACCAACTCACATTCAATTGCAAACTAAAAAGCATGAGATCTAACACGTAATCTGCTAACAATGTCTAGCACCAATAATAGGATTCACATTTAGAGAAAATTTTCATACCTAATTACTTGAGAATTACTACTTTTTGCCTATAAGAAAATATTGTAAATAGACTATGAAGGTATTAGGTATATTTTTTTCACCCTTACAATCTTGGCAAACACTACTTTAAGCGTTGAAAGTCTCTACAAGTATACCATTAGAATTCCGCTTGAATAATCAAAGGAAATTCCATTTGAATATTCTTTCCACTTTAGATTGGTGCTCAACAAACTCTTTCATGAGTTGTTGGACTTCAACCCGAAAGAAATTAATAGGGCCTTTGGGGTATCTACTTCTGAAGATATGGTTCTTGATAACAAGGGGGCTATATGTTCTACGAATTCAATCAATCCGAGTAATTTTCATTATCTTTTTCTTTTCTTTTCCTTTCTATATAAATTTAATTCTAATTCTTTGGATCCTCGATCTAACTGGATTGCAACTTGACCTTCTCTTTGTTACTTCACTCTTTTTATATATATAAAAAAATCATAATCGAAAATAATTGGACTAGACTACAGCCACGGGAGAGCAAGGATAAGGATAGAGATGCAAGGTCATACTCTGCCACATGACATGGAATCGAATTTTGAGACTTCAAAAAGGATTGAATAGCAAAGTGGGTTCATCACGCCCAATCGTGCAAGTATCATTGTTGTCTGACTAATATTAGTTTGGTAGCAAAATTCAACTCTGATAGCAAAGTGGGTTCATCACGGAAAAATTAGTTAAACATTATAGAAAGCTTACAAGGCAAGCTCTCCAATAAGTTGGAATCATGAACATGTGTTTGACAGTAATTTGTACATCGAAAAAGGCATTGCTATGAATGCTTATCAAATTTGAGCATATGCGGCTAATCCTGTCTTTGGTGGACACTAACTAATCAGCACTACCTACATGTTTATGGTAAGCATGAGAATATATTAAAAAGGGTCACCAACCAAGTGGAAGAATTTTCTTTATAATACTAGTAGGAGGGGAAGGGATGTGAGGAACTATCCAGGATGAATCTGGAACACGCCCCAAGAAGCCTTCATCATCCATTTCCTCTTCGCTAGACCTCAAAACAGAAGAATCAGAATCCCCAGGTTTACCACTGTCAGCCTTCAAAATTTCATTTGGAGAAGATGAGATCAAGAGTAGATAGTGGAACTAAATTTACCGTCAAGTCAAGACCAAGAACAAGACAGTTAATAAGTACGAATACTACTTTATTCACACAATCTCAAAACAAAATTAAATTATATACTAATTTAGGTAAAATATAGATTTAGATGCAACGCACGCCTAACTTAGCAAGCCAAAGTAGTAGAACATGAATAATGAATACACGGAAAAAGAACAAATAACTCATTAAGAATACAATCACAAGAGGTTTTATAAACAAAACATTGGAAGACACGCATATCTTAAATTATGCAACATATCAACTTCCCACATACTCAATCAACAAGACTGCTCCTCACGGATTTCTATCAAAGATAACCATTACACCATCCTTACATTAATTTTTACAGCTTACAGTATTGAGTTAAAAAAAATTGTAATAAGATCCCACAGAAATCAGACTAGACATCTTCTGAAAACCCATTTTCTTCTGTCAAGAATACTAGTACTGGATTTTGCATTTCTCAAAGATCACACTTCTACTGTTAAATGGGTTTAGAGATAAGAAAAAGTAAAACAATTAAAGGGTAAATCTAATTTATGACTGTTCATATGCAACCTCAAATGAATAACAAATGCAAAAGAATATGATTCAAAGGTAAATAAATCAACATGCTCAGGAGCACTTCAAGTAGACCATTCATCTGTGGTTTTCTAGGAGTAAAGATATGGGGAAAAGCATATACTCTCTAATCAATCAACAATCCTCAGTTCTTCAGACCATTCAAATCCCACTATTTGAATGCACTCAACCAAAGAAAGAAAGAAAAAACTTATTTTCTAAGAACAAATTTTTGACATATTTATGGAACCTATTTGTCCATAGTTTAGTGATACTGTGATCACATATTTAATAGGAAATTTACCCTCAGAAGACTGGACCAGTCCTACTCCTGTCATTGTTTACCCTGCTTTCAATTAAAAATTTAGCCTCTGATAAAGTCCCCTTTACTTTCAATTAAAAATTTAAAACTTACGCAAAATCTGTTCAATGATAATGGATGATATCGGATATCGTATTCCTATCTACAAACAATGAACAAAGGAACCTGCTGCAGACTAATGTAAGTATGGAGTATGAACACACTTGCACTAGCATATATACATGTGTATAATTTTGTGAGATACCGAGTAAAGGGTGTTCAGCTGTAGATATTATGAAGACATGATAAAAAGAGACCATAGCTCCAAATGGGAACCTAGTGTTTATGCATTTGTGCAAATGTTGTGCCTTAAAAGGAGAAATTTACTGTCTTAAGATCTAATAAAAGATTGTTTTCTGTACTGTAGGGTTTAAATTTGAAGCTGCAAAGCATCATGGTGATATCATTTATTACTCTTGGGTGTTAGAATGCTATGAACAAAAGAAGCTTGTCTGCTGACAGCCTAAGTGACTTATATGACTGAATATAAACTTATTTGAATCCTATAGAAGGTTTTGTGATTGTATATTGATTTCAATATTTCCTTTTAAAGGTACTTCCTTTTTCTATCTGGACTGACAAAGAAGTTGCAGGAAGAAGTTGATGAGTTCTCAAATACTTACTACTTGGACCTTCATGTTGGAGACATGAAGCAGGAAATAGCATTTGCTACTAGCTAGTTTCTATCTTGTCAAATTTTGGACTCTATCTATCTTAAGTAAATATTCACATTGAAATGTGAAGGAAACAAAGCACCATGTTAATATGAAGCTTGGGGTATGGTTTTGAGTTATAGCCTAAATTGTTACTTGACAGGCAGTGTTTTACTAAGCATGAACCACAATCAGTTAATCAAACATCCATATTCAGTACTCCTTCTCATTGTCCAGACACAGAAAAACAAACTCACACACACAAAATTGACAGAAGACAGGTATTGCCAAACACAAACACCCTTTCTAGCATAGGGATTTGATCTCTCCACCTTGGTGAAAGCCTTGTGACCCACAAGGTAATGCATGCTTTATTAGTATTTTGCATGCATCATTTTTTTTCTTTTTAAAATCTAGATTACCCTTATCTGCTAATAGTTTAATGTGTTTGTGATTCTTTTAATACAATAATTGGTCTTATTTTTACCTCGGTGTCCATTAGGGACATAATCATGGGTGTTTCTTCATCATCAACACAAAAATTAGTCTTTATTTTTGTGTATATTTTATTGTTTATGTTCATTTTATTATTTTGTTTGGTGGATTAATTTATTGACATATCTGTGTGGGATTTTCCTGGCTTTTACAGAAGGTGGGATTTTGACTAGCAGGGTGTTTGGCTGTTGAGTTTATGGAGGGCCAAGTTCATTGTTGAACAGTGTTTGTGTTGCCTTTATCTGCAACTTTTAATTGAACCAATCCTACCCTTTTTTTCCATATGAAAACACTGGTTTTTTGTGATTCCTCCGATCATTGTTGTTGATGGGTCTCGTGAAATCAATCTACTTTTGAGACCTGTTTACTGCCAGAGGTGACGGAGTTTCAGTTTTGCAAGTGCATGATCTTAATAATAAGGTTTTTATAGAAAAGGAAAGTTGAGAATAACATGGGGGAAGATGGTAATTCTTGGATTAGGAGGACAAATTTTTCACACACAGTGTGCCATCGTTTGGACCTTGCTAGATTAGGGTCTATTCCTATCAGTGTTCAGTCAGAGCAGAAATCAAGGCCTTCCTCAAAGGCTCTATTTATATACGAATGACCAACAACAACAAAATCAAATCCATCAGGTGGACATATGCATGTAAGCATTCATTAAGCGGGTTTAATGACTTACATGTACGACGACCTAAGACGCGCTTTCCACGGGCAAACGGCGCGAGGTTAGTATGAGGGAGACAGTCTTCACGACGCGAGCTCCACTGCTTCACGCCGAGGTTTCAAGGAGAGAGGGGTTTGAGGTCCACTGCTTCACGGAGAGGTTTCAAGGAGAGAGTGCTTGACGACGCGAGGTAGAGTGTTAACTATAGGAAGAAAATTTGAATTACTTGATACAAAACACACAACAATCTAAATAGGAAGAAATAAGGCACATGAGCACAAGCCTCAAGTTTTTCTATTAGATAAAAAGAGTAAAATCACTAGCAACACGAAGAAAGGGTTCAGGGATCAGGATAAACTCACCTTTCAAATTTTGAAGCCGCAAGCAAGTTGCCCTTCGTCCGTGTGTTGCTAATCGAGAAAGGCAAAATAAAAGCCCCTACCTACCAGCGAAACAAAAACCGTGTCTTGACAATGCCATTCAGTACACATTTTCAAGCAAGCAACACTAGGGCATGGGCACTTACCAGTTCATACAATCGGACTGCGGCACGACACACCTTGAACAAGGCTTAGTGATGGGTCACAGACTTCTCTTCGACAGGGCTTAGTGATGATGGGTCACAAATTTCTCTTTCAACACTTGGTGAAGACAGGGGATGCTGGTGAAGACGAAAGGGGATGCTGGGTGAAGAGTGGAAAGGGATGGCTGTAAAATCCCTAATTTGAGGGAAATAAAACGAAGGCGGTTTTGGTCCAAACCCGTCGTTGAACTTCTTTCTATATTTACAAAAAAGCCACCCAGCGAGTTACTAAGACGGTTATTTATAACCGCCTTAGAATTTACGTTGTAAAAAATTATTCTCAGCTTTGATAATTACAAGTTTGCCACCGCGCCACTATCTAAGGCGGTTCTGGATAACCGACTTAGATACTACGTCGTAAAATATAATCATTCTAGTAGTGATAATGTAATTTATTTGAAAAAAATGTGTTAATTAATTAATAAAATGTACAGAGAGAGCAAGTGTTTACATAACGTTAATGCAGAATGTCAATTTCATTCGATAAGAATAGGTCTATCATCAGTACTTCCATTGATATGGTTACCACCATATCATCATAATTAAATTTTCTTCTTTTTGATCTTTTCTCCTCCTTTCTTCTTTAAACCACAAGGTGTTACCTTTGTTGAAGTATGGAATTGATCCTTACTCAGATTTGACTTTGACCACACTGTCATCATAGCTAGCTCGTGGTATAATATCATCAATTATAATTTAGTAATATTTTGATGAATATTAATGGATGTCTCGATGATGAATAAGACTTCATACTCGATCTAGAAGCACGTTTATTTTATATAGGGACCCTGAAATTAAAATGAAACTTTTTGTACTAATTACAAACTATATTATATTATTTTTTAAGAATATTTTAAGGATTGTTTGTTTAAACATACAAAGAAGTGATTGTGTGATATACAGTTCTTTTTTATATATAAAAAAGAAAAAGAAGAAGTCATAATGATATTTTTTATTTTTTTTTTAAAATGTACTAAACAGTTTTTATATAATGATTGATAGAAAAAGGGTGTTCAAAAACACATATTACAGAATAAAATGATCTATTTTATATTTAAATTATATTATAAACAGATGACATATTAAAAAATGTACATGTTCATGAACTCTTGAAGTATAAAAATTCTTTAATGGTGTGAAGACTCTACATGTATCTACACCGAGACTAACCTATATTCATCAATAACTTTGACAAGTGAAAAAATAAGAATAGAAAAGTAATTTTTGGGATCAGTTCAACGTGCAGCCTAAGGCTCTATTTATAGCACGCTAAGGATACCAAATTTCTGATCAAATCAAAATCATTATTGATAATATCCTATTTTTAAGTTATATTATTTCTTGTTACCTTTTATTGCTAACCATTTAGCAATTAAAATTGAAATAATAATTGACCAAGTCAAACTTGTATCTAGCTGTCTTTTCAACCCAAATTCCAAATACAAAATCATACACGTTTGTTTCTCTTCTTTCACCAAATCTTTCATATTATTTATATTTTCAGTGCTAGCAAAAATATAATAATATTTCACCTTTTTGAAATCAATTAATCATATTAAATTCTCTAATTTAATTAATCATCAAATATTAAAATAATTTCTTTAACAGAGATTAGAACACTCGTTTGTGTGTGACCTCGTAGGTTCAATACTAAGCCGGTAATATATTAATCAAATTAATATACTAATCAAGGTAGATGCCTAGCAACACTCCTTAACGTCTGAATAGCATGAAGTATCATTTTACTTTCAAGAACCATTAGAATAGTAGTGTAATAATTTCTTCCATCTTTACAGCTCTCGATTAACTCTAGAGTATGGTATTACTGTCAAACTCTTTGAGTTAACTCATAATGACTTAAGAAACTTATTTCTTGTTTCATTTAATTTTCCTGGCCACGATATAATTTTATTCTTAGAGCTCAAACTCATTACCAAGAGTTGATGAATTCCTTCTTGATTAATCATTAATTCTATAGGTATTTAAACATATCCGCTATCCATTCAACAAGTGCTCTAAAGCATTAGGTGTTCGGAATCAAAATACAACAAATAACTTGTTAATTACTATGACAATCTCAGGTCAAAGAAAGCTATTATAGCTCTTCTTGAGAATTTTCTATTGACAGTTTATGCTAAATTTTAATCATTAGAAAATTTCAATTGAGTCGGTTCAATGATCACACCAACATGTGACTCATCTATATATGTAAATTAATAAATGAGATCTATTAATATTTATTCAATAAATACTATCACATATATATTAATCTATCAAGATTATTGATATCCTATTTACAATAATCCTATGATCAAGAATAATTTAGATTAAAATTAGAACAAACTTGTTTCTCATTATCATAATCTCTATTATAATGACAAGTCTTTAATTTTAATCAAGGACATTAGTAAATGGACCATTTGGTCAAATAATGAAATATGACAATGAAAATAAAATAATACTTTATTATTAAAATTAGAATTGATTACATGATGACTTGGATTGTGGGCATACAAATTTATTCCCAACAATCTCCCACTTGCCTAGAGCATATCATTCATGAACTTCATTCCTAATTCCCATTTGTGCTTGTCAAACTCCTTTTTGCCAAGCGTCTGGGTGAAGGGATCTGTTGCATTCCCCTTTCCATCTACCTTTTCAATCTTAATGTCACCACGTTCTATTATCTCTCTAATCAAGTGATACCTTCACAAAATATGTTTGGACTTCTGGTGTGATCTTGGTTTCTTTGCTTGAGCAATAGCCCCATTATTGTCGCACAATAATGGAACCGACTTTTCTATTGAAGGAACAACACCAAGTTTAAATATGAACTTTTTCATCCAAACAGCTTCTTTAGCGACTTCACTTGTTGTTATATATTCTGCTTCAGTAGTTGAATCTACTACCGTAGCTTGCTTGGAACTTTTCCAACTTACTGCACCACCATTTAAAGTGAAAACATGTCCTAAAATAGATTTGCTATTATCTTTGCCTGATGCAAAGCTTGCATCAGTGTGACCCTTCAGTTTCAATTCAGAGTCTCCATAAATGAGGAATTTGTCTTTAGTTCTTCTTAAGTACTTAAGTATGGTCTTAACCACTTTCCAATGTTCCTCACCAGGGTTTGCTTGATATCGACTAGTTACACCTAGTGCATAAGCGACATCAAGACATGTATAAGTCATGGTGTACATGATAGCTCCCACTACACTAGCATATGGTACTCTACTCATGTGTTCTCTATCTTCAGGAGTTGTTGGACAATTCTCCCTACCAAGAGTAATTCCAACACCTACAAGCAAATAGCCTCGTTTGGAATTATCCATGTTATATCTCTTTAAGATAGTATCAATGTACATAGATTGGGAGAGTCCAAGCAACCTTTTAGATCTATCTCTATAAATCTTTATACCTAGAATATATATTGCTTCTCCCAAATCCTTCATGGATAATTGTTCTGATAACCAAATCTTTGAGCCTTGCAATGTGGGTATGTCATTTCCAATTAGTAATATGTCATCTACATATAACACTAAGAAAATAATTGCACTCCCACTGACCTTTTTGTAAACACATGGCTCTTCCTCACATTTAACAAACTTGAGCTTTTCGATTGTCTTATTAAAATGAATGTTCCAACTTCTAGAAGTTTGTTTCAATCCATATATAGATCGTTGCAACTTGCAAATTTCATTACAACCAGCCAATGATGTGAATCCTTCAGGTTGTGTCATGTACACTTCCTATTTCAATTCACCATTAAAGAAAGTTGTTTTCACATCCATTTGCAATATCTCATAATCATAGTATGCTGTTATGGCAAGTAGAATCCGAATTGATTTGAGCATTGCCACAGGAGAAAATGTTTCACCATAATCTATTCCTTCTTGTTGACGATATCCTTTAGCAACAAGGCGAGCTTTATAGGTCTCAACCTTTCCATCTACTCCAATCTTTTTCTTGTAAACCCATTTACAACCAATTGGTTTTATATCCTTTGAAGATTCAACTAAAGTCCATACTTTGTTGATCTTCATTGATTCTATTTCAGATTCCATGGCTTTTTTCCATTTGTTGCAATCCGAGCTTCTCATGGCCTCTTCATAGCTCTTAAGGTCATCATCATTATGATAAACCTCATTTGACATGTCATCTTGCACCATTAAGTTTAATTTAACAGGTGCACGATGCATTCGAGTAGATCTTCTAAGAGGTTCTTGGATTGGGTTCAAAGGTTTCTGCAATTGTTCTAAGATTGGTTCATTAAATTCTTCTTGAACAACGACTTGTTCTTGAACAGTAGCTGGCTCTTGAGCCATAATCATTTGAGTTGAAGAGCTTTGTCCTAATTTCAAAACATAAAAGAAAGGCCTCTCAGTTTCCATCTCATGTTCTTGAGTTATGTTATCATTGGTGACTTGAGTCTCATCAAGTTCAATTTCTTTACCATGGTTTCCTTCTACAAGAAACTCTCTTTCTAAAAAGGTTGCTCCTCTTGCCACAAACACTTTATGGTTAGAAGGTTGGTAGAAATAATATCCCATTGTTTCTTTAGGATAACCAATGAATCTACACTTATCAGACCTTGCCTCAAGTTTATCTGTTTGCAATCTTTTAACATAAGCAGGGCAACCCCAGACCTTGATGTGTTTAAGACTTGGTTTCTTTCCATTCCATATCTCATATGGAGTTGTAGAGACTGCTTTTGTAGGAACTTTATTTAGCAAGTAGGTTGCTACTTCTAAAGCATATCCCCATAAGTTTAATGGAAGATCGGTGAACCCCATCATGGATCTAACCATATCTAGCAAGGTTCGATTTCTTCTTTCAGATACACCATTGTGTTGTGGTGTTCCCGGAGGTGTCCCTTGAGAGAGAATCTCATTCTCCTTTAGACAGTCAATATAGTTATCACTAAGATATTCTCCTCTTCTATCAGATCTAAACATTTTGATACTCTTACCAATTTGCTTTTCAACTTCACTACGAAATCTTTTAAACATTTTAAATGATTCAGATTTATGTTTCATAAGATACAAAAATCCATATCTAGACATATTGTCAGTGAAGGTGATAAAATAAGAATATCCTTCTTTTGCTTGAATCTTCATGGGCCCACAAATATCTGTATGAATTAGTCCCAATAACAAAGAAGCTTTTTCTCTGCTTCCAATAAATGGAGATTTAGTCATTTTTCCTTTGAGAAAAGATTCACAAGTTTCATATGATTCATAATCATAATTATCAAGGTAACCTTCCTTGTGCAACTTGTTAATTCTTTTCTCGCCAATGTGACCTAGCTTACAATGCCAAAGATATGTTTTATTTACTTGATTATCTCTTTTTCTTTTGAAACTAGAAGAAACATGCATAATCGAGTTATGATTCACATCGAGTAAGACATAAATGCCGCGTTGGAGATAATCATTCACATATAAATCATCATCATGATAAATTAAGCAAATGTTAGTATTAAAGATAAAGCGAAAACCTTGCTTGTCCAACATGGAAATTGAAATAATGTTTGAAACAAATTTCGAAACATAATAATAATCTTCCAATACTACTACTTTGCTAGTAGGCATTATTAAAGAAACTGATCTTAAAGTTAAGGCAACAACATTTGCTTCATTCCCTACTTGTAGATTTATTTCTCCTTTCTTCAACCATCTAGTTATCTGTAGTCCCTGCAACGTATTGCAAATATTAAAACTACTGCCTGTATCTAATACCCACATTGAAGAATCAGTGACAGTTAAAGAAATCATGAAAACATTTTTCATTAATGTCTTACCTTGTTTCTTGTTTTTCAAAGAATCAAGATACTTGCAATTTCTCTTCCAGTGACCTTTCTCCTTACAGAAGAAACATTCAGCATCAGTTTGGTCAATCTTGTTCATTTTGTTCTTGGGTTGGGCCATACCACCCTTAGGTCCAAGATGCTTCAGTTTTGGTACTTTTCCTTTTTCCCTGGAGCTCTTGCCAACTACCATGACAGTTCCTTTCTTCTTCTCAGAAGCAATTTGATTCTCATAATCAATTAGCAGATTAAGCATCTCATGCAAGTCACAAGTCATCTTATTCATGTTGAAATTCATAATAAATTATGAAAATGAATCAGAACGTGATTGCATAATCAAATCTTGAGAAAGCTCTTTCCCAAGAGTGCACCCAACTTCTCAAGTTGTTCTATGAGATCAATCATCTTAAGAACATGGGGTCCAACCTTTTCATTTGCAGCAAGTGAGGATCTAAACAGAGCCTTAGATAACTGGAATCTAGCCGTCCTGCTTTGACCATCGTACATCTTCTTAAGATGTTCGACGATCTCATATGGGTCCATGTCTTGATGTTGCCTCTGGAGTTTTGAACTCATTGATGCCAAGATAATGCACTTAGCAGTAAGGCACTCATCTAGGTACTTTTGAAAAACCTTGGTTGCTTCAGCATCACTCAGATCAGGTGCTTCCATGGGAGACTTATCAATAGTGTCAATAAGCTTCTCATGCATGAGAACAACTCTCCAATTGCGGTACCAATCATCATAATTGGCTCCGACTAATTTTCCAGATTCAAGAATACCACGAAGCGATAGAGAAGACATACCGTTGATTAAGCACACAACAAAATATAGTTATGTCAGAACATAATTTTTCAAACCTTTTAAAAAATATAAAAATATTAATGATATTTCTAATAATATAGTAATGTAAGAAATACTTATTTCTTTTAAGTGGATCACATAAAGCCTCTTAAAAATTGTAAGCGAGCCACTTGGTTATTAAGTCATTTCTCATACACATTCTAAGACAATGTATCATATACATTTTCAAATTAAAATAAGAAATATCATATCACACAAGTTCCTGGTTGTCAAGCCAATCCTATTGATATCAATAAATTAATTTTAATACATCCCTAGGTTGTCTAGGCGCTCAGTGTATAATTAATTTCAAAAACATGCATCTTATGCGAGAAAAAAATATTAATTATAAGTCTCTTGTTCATCAAGTCGTTCCTTATTATTAATCATTAAAAAAAGAATTACATCATATGTCTCAATTTATCTTTTTCTTCTTCTATAAGTTCCCTTGTAATCAGGTCGTTCCTTATGATTAAACAATTTAATATGTAACTTCTGTGTTTTATTCAGTTTATATTCAATTTATTCTTTAACAACTAAATTGGCATTTTCTTTTTATTTTCAAAAATTTCTTATCATAATTACAAGTCAAAGTTTTGAAATATATATGTGAAACACATATAATTTTTTTTATGATAAACGTACAAATGAATATTTTATTTTTGAGCAAGGAATTCTGATATGCGTGATTAACAAAACAATACAAAATAATTCCTACGACTGAAACTAACTTACAAACTTTTATTTTTCGTCTTTTGTTTTTACTTAGTTGATATAGATTCATTGACCTATACTCCAGTAATCTTTTAAAATAAAAATGAGTCTTATGCGTCAAGAGGATTGAAATCAGATGACAAACATATTTATCATTTAGATATATAACAATTATATAATTACGCACATAGCATATAAAAAAAATTTCTCTCAAATAATTGAACGACATACAGTGCTTGAAACGCATACCTCTTTGATATCACATATCCTAATGCAGCGTTTTTCCATTAAATTAATATCCAACAATTTGAAAATAAAAGAATTAATAACAAATTGTTCAAAATTGAAGGAAAGATTTAATCTTTTAAAAGAAGTCCAAATAAAATAAAAAAATCTTTATTCTCCCGTTGATTCCTCATGACTTAGATAATGAATATACAAATTTATTCCCAATAATGATTTTGTATGTCGTTTAAAACATGCACATTATTATAATTTTCCAAACATACCGTTAATATAACTTTGTAGGATATAAAATTCATACATCATCAATCATTTTTCCCTTTTCTATTTCTGAACGACAACGATTCCCTACTTCCTTTAGTTATTGCAGGAGAAAGACACATGCACTATCTCGCGTCCAAAGGTCAAAATTTATGTCTTTAAACTTAACACTAATAATAATAATAAAAAGGTTTGTCTTTAAACTTGTAATAATTTGTTGAGAATGGATAGAAAAGTTAAATCAATCAGTAAAGACAGATTCAAGTATCAAAACATACAAGATACAACTTTCTTACTTTCACGTTGATCTCATTACTTTCATCTTTGTATGAAAGCTTAAAAGAAACGAACTGATATCTTTAATTAAGACCGCGTGCAATCCCTATAAAAACGATTTCGGCCATTAATACTCTTCCACTCCCAAAGTAGCTTTAATGTTTCTTTTTTTATTTATTGTTTCTTCTTTCGGCCATCTCTGAGGTCTCTAACATACTAGCTAGTTTTGATAAATTATGGAATAATTTAATAACACTGTCGCTTGAAAACATAATCCAGAACAACAAAAATTGAATTAAAAATCGCTGCCACAATTCTAATCCGTCCCAAATAAGGTTATTAGTCTCATTATGAAACCCTTTATTGAGATTGTCTTTATTCAGAAGTGTAATTATTTTTAAATAGGTTCGAATTCTTGTCGTCGAAATTATATGAAATCTTTACTTTTTTTCAGACTTTATTTTACAAGTTTTCTTCATATTTGATTAAAATTAATACTCAGGATACCCCATGTCGTATTCTATTTTTGTGGTAATAGAAGAAAAAAGAAACATCCTTCTTAAATAAAACATGTCATGACCATAACATAGTTAAGAGATTCCATATAATCGCATTATGCATGATACATATCTAGGTAAGAACATCTTTTAAGTTAAACAAATGCAACAGAAGCTATAACCTGGGACTAAATAAGGGAGCACACCTAAAGTTTCCATACATAAATCAAGTTGGATCTGAGCCACTCTATCCTTTATTTTTACACCTTGACAGTCTACCTCATGATCGTGACCAACTCAAACACTAACACCTTGCTTTTTGAATTTTAATTATAATTTGATCTGAATCCTTTTATTAGCCCATTGTATTTCAATAGAGTTTTGAACCTAAAATTATCAATATTATTAAGAGCATGTTTGGAGATAAGGTGGAAAATGACTTTTGAGATTAAAAGTATTTTTGCAAAAAAAAAAAGAATTTTTTATGGAAAAGTCATTAGGTTCCAACATGATTGTTACGTCATTAGTTAATATTGTTATTTGACAATAAAAATTAAAACTGTTAATAGAGAAAAAAAAATATAAATAAAAAATGTTAAGAATTTTGTTTAAGAATTAAAAATGAAATTTACCAAAAGTTATATAAGAATCCAAAAACTTATTTAAACCATAGAGAATATATAAATATAATGCTACCTCCATCCCAAATTCTTAGTTGTTTTAGTCTTCTATTTTACTCCCAAAATAATTAGTTTTAGAATTTCAAAATTTAATTAATATTTTTTTCCTGAAATATACCCTGATAATTTGTATCCACTAGTAATAATAATGTAAACATCAAAGATAAATATATTAAATAAGGATATTTCTAAAAACAACAATTTTTTTACTTCCATTATATTTTTTTAAATCTTTGTGGATTAATTTTGAACAACTAAAAGAATAGTAGTATAAGATAAATGATGTGACAAGAAGAAATTAATATTTTATAAATTTAGATTCTAATCATTTTATTTTATATATTTATATATTTGTATCTCTATTTAACAATTATACTATAATCATAATTGTAAAAATCGGTTCAGATTGGCCCGTCTGACCCATTGTGAAAACTTATGGTCTAACTGGTCTGAACCATTAGACTGCATATGTCATTGACACGATGAACCTTTCTGGTTGAACCATTATTGTCAAACCAATATTTTTTAAAATACATATTTTAATAAAAAAAAATATGACAAAAATAATAACACATCCAAGAATCGAATCCAAAATTTACTCTATATATTAATGTGTGCTTCAACATTAAACAAGATATGAAGCAGTATCAATTGCACTAACTTATGAAGTACTATTTTTATCGAAAAGTATATATCTTTTTCGGCTTTAATTGATGAGCCAAGCCAACAATCATTCTCTTTTATAGATCATTAATAAAAGCTTTAGAAATGTACTTTGCTTTCGACTTTCAAGGTACAAAGTTTCATCGACCGGACAACAGGAAATTTAGCCACAACTTTATTATTGTTAAGTTATAAATACGGTTAAATCGATAAATAAGTTTGTATCTTCTTTTTAAAAGTTTAAAAGTTTAATCTCTTGTTTTAGCAATAATAAATTTGCTCGTATCTAGGTGTATTATTTGTCATAAAGTAGTAACTTTATTTTGACTCTGAGTAATAATTTTCAAGACATTTAATTTAGTTAAATATTGAAAACATATCAAACATTCTTGTTTAACTTAATTTTGCCATCAAACTGTTTTTCCTAAATGTTCAAAAAAGTGTTATGTTGCAAAAGATCATAAGTAAATTTCAACAATTAAAAAAATTTAATTAAAATAATAGTGCATTTCTAGAAATCAACTATAATCAAGGTTAGTTCACCTTATAAAAAGAAAACCCAAAAACCCAAAAGGCCAAAACCCAAAATCCTAATAAGTTCCGTTTTCATTACTGGTATTGTAAAAAAAAAAAAAAAACAAAAAAACTAGATGAAAATTATTATATAAGGCGGATAAAACAAAATAAGGTTCAATTCATGAATGATCAAGGTTCTTCTCACCTAACAAACCTCAATAATAATTGAAGAACACAAGCTGTCATGCTAGCAAACAAGGCTTGCCTCACCTCAGTTTCGAGACGTACCAATCCGAAACTGAAAAACACTGCTGCACTGCACACATATCAGAGTTTTCAAATTCCAGGATTTGATTTGATGAAACTTAGCTCACAGGCACCCATCAGCCGCCAATTCTCCACTCCCAACTCCAATGTCTTATATCAGGGATCAGGACCCCTTGTGTTTTCTGGCCTCTACCTTAATAACTCTTCACATTGACATCTAAACAAGAACAAATATTACTATATTCTCGTAAAATTAATATACTTTTTACAAATATTAAAATACTTCACTCATGCATCCAATAGTAATTGAGTATCAGTTTATTTAGAAAATTTGCTTACAAGAAATTTTACTCTACTCAGTCTTTCATACATCTTTTTAACAGTTTTTCTTTTCATTAAATTTAAAATGTTATACACTAGTCTTACAAATTAATTTCCTTTTTCTAACTATTTCAAACCATTTTTTTTCTTTTACTATCACCATCTATCTCTAAATTCAATTTAGATGTTTCTTTCAAAGAAATTATCAATAATCAAAATAACTATTTTAGTTAAACATAACTTTTAACCAAAAAAAATTACATAATAATAATCCTAGAAAGTAACTATTCCTCTAAATTTAACCGTAAAGAAATAAACTTAGAAGAATTAAAAAAATAAATAAAACCTCCCGAACAAAAATTATCCAAATACCAAATATAACATTATTTTGAAAAAATCACATTTACCCCCATTAATTCAATAATATCCAATGCCAAATGTAACATAGAAAAAACCCCAGCATTATTCTCAAGTCTCAACGACTCATCCATCCATCACCAATCACAGCACGGTGACACCCCCGGCGGCGGCGGCGGCGGCAGCTGACAGCGACGACTGCAGCTGTAGCAGGTGGTGGTAGCAGTCTGCCGCCGTGGGCCTCTGCTCCGGGTTCTGCTCCATGCACCGACTCTGCAACTCCCTGAGCATCTTCGGCACCCCTCCCAACCCACACGTCCTTATCAAGTTCCCAACACCCCACACATCCACCTTCACCCCATGCAACCCTCTCTCCATCTCCGGCGCGTGCCCCTCACGCGCACCCACCACGCGCCACCCCTTCAGCTCCGGCGCCCCCGCCGCCTCATCGAAGCCACACACGAACCACTCCTCCTCCCTGTCCATCCTCCTCATCACCTTCTCCCACTTCAAATCCCTATGCATAAACGACAAGTCGTGCAGCGCCACAAGCGCCTTCGTCACGTACTTCAACGCCTCCACAAGCTCCTCCCAGTTCCCAGGTCTCACACGACACCCCCTCGGCTTAAACGACAACCCCAATTCCCTCTCCGAAACCCCAACAAGAACCTCCGCATGAGGAATCCTATGATCCAAAATCTCATAAACCTCCTTAACCGCCATCCATTTCCGTTTTTCCGAAAACACCCGCGTGCACGTGTTCGGCGTCACCTCCGTCACCACCCCATTACCGTAACAAACCCTCTCAAAATCACTGTAAGTAAACCCCTTGCAGTTACTTATATTACTCATACAACGCTTACTCAGCAACGGTAACAACAAGGCGATCCGGAAACACGGAACTAAAACTTTTAACCTTTCCGTTGGGGTGCTTAAATTAAGATCTAGTAAATCGGTGCGGTTGATTATTCCATCCTGCGACCTACTCATCGCGCAAAACGTCACCGTATTGGCGACTGCGTAGTAACCCAGTATGTAAGGTATATCCATGTAGGTCCATAGTAATTTAGCGACTAGAGTGGTTGATGGGTTGGGTTGCGAATCTTTTAACTGGTGCGTTTCTTCGCCTCTCCATAAGCAATAGTTGTTAACAAAACCTGTTACGTTGGGCCATTGATCTTGTAATTGTGAATTATTCGTGGATTCGGATTCGGATTGAGATGGTGGTGACGTGGGTTTTCGGATTAGGGTGAGTTGTTCGGGGCAGAATTTTTGGATGATTCTGTTGATGCAATCGTCCCAGAGGGGGATGAAGGAGTCGCGGCTCGATGAAGTGGCAAGGGAGATGGTGGTGGGGCGGATGATGGGGCCCACAACGTCGTACATGATGTTTCTGCAGTCCAAGGGTTCGGGTGTTGTCGTGAAGAAGAGTTCCTTCCCTTGGGGGAGATCCTCGTACATGTCTCTTCGGAGAGGGAATCGTAGGTCTTCGGGTGGGGGTTCTTTTAAGTGGCGCTTTAGCTCCAAGAGGCTTGGGAGGGTTTGCGGGGATGCACGTAAGAGGCATTCCATGTAGTAATCCGTTGGGTCTCGGAAATTCAATGTACCAATGCCTGCATCAATAATTCTCCCATGTTTAGCACAACAATAATACAGGATTACATTATAAGTAC
The DNA here is from genome assembly GCF_004193775.1 of Glycine soja. Taxonomy (NCBI): domain Eukaryota; kingdom Viridiplantae; phylum Streptophyta; class Magnoliopsida; order Fabales; family Fabaceae; genus Glycine; species Glycine soja. The sequence continues at coordinate 35,451,465 of NC_041010.1, forward strand.
TAGCTAGCTACTTCAATATGTTTGGTGTTGCTTTTATTTAATTAAAATTTTAAATTATCAACTAGATTATCAATGAATCAATTAAGTTAATAAAAGTCCGTCATTAGTGTAAAATTATACTCCACATTTGGTGAAAAACAATAATTAAGTTAGACAACTCATGTTTTGAAAGTATGTTTTTAAGTTTGACTTATCAATCTTCATTTGAAGCTTCTTAATTGTTGAATGTGTGAAGAACTGAGTGCAGAAACAAACAATCCAAATGCTAAATTATAAAACTCATCTAATTTGTAGCTTATCATTTATATAACAATTTTGTAATTTATCATTTATCATAAATATAACAACAAATTGTGATTAAAAAGGAAATGCATGCATTATTATTTATTCAATAATAATAGATCAACAAGGAGAATTAAAAATAAAATAATTAAAATTTGAATGAGTACAATAAATATAGCCGAGCGAAAAAAAATAATGTAACTTTCTACATTTTATATTAATCTTTTTAATAAACTTATGAAACAAATATTAAGTAAGAAGAAAGTTTATTTAATATCTTAAGAACGTAGAATATGTTCAATATTTTTTTAAATACTGATTGAAATGTTTGATTGATAATACTAAGTTAAATACTGAAATGTTTTTGCCAAGTTCAACACATCGATATACTAGCTCATATAAAAGAACGAGGGCAGTGACCACTGTCACAAAGAGCACTCACATCTTATGGGAAGTGCTTTGGAGGGAAGTTGGACTCTTTCAGCAAAACCTGGGAAAGAGAGACAATGATACACTGAGATAGAATCCTAGAACATGTAAAACAAGGCAACATAGTTTAAGGAAACAGGTAGGTTTGGTTTGGCATGCACCAGCAGAAGAAGAAGAATCTGAGGCGGGAGAAGACTTTCTTCTGCCAAATACTTTGACTTGCTGACCCGAAACGAATCTGTCCACAGAGAAACCCTTCAGTGGACCATCTTCGAAATATTCCATGGGGCATGGCACCATGGCATCATCAAAACAAGTGAGCTCATCTGCGTTCAGAAGGCTTGAAGATTGAAGCTTCACTCTCCCTCTATGAACTTCACCTTCTTCTGCCCACAAAGTCACTGATTCCTCCCATGTCATTCTTATCTTCCCAATTCTTCGGAGTTCTTTGGATGATGATGAAGAACCCGAAACGTCTAAGAGAGAGTCTAACCCTAATAAACCCCCTCTTGAGCCATGAAAGAAAGGTTCACCCCCACTTGCTAAAGTCAATTGCTTTGTCCTCGCTGCAACAATGACAAATAATTACACGTTTAAAATTTAAACATAAAAAAAAAGTTTGGGATTTGAGTACGTTTTCATTTCTCACTTTCTAATGCATTATTCTTCCCTAGAAGGATGAGAATCAGTGGTTATAGTAACAGTGGTTATAGTTATAACGGTCAGAGAATCCCAGTAAATTATACTGCTCCTTTGAACCCTTCTTCATGAATGTATCAAAACTATTGTGCATTCCATTAAAAGGAAAGTGAAAAAATTAAAAGAAGATATTAAAAACAGAAACTTCACTGTGTCTGGAATTACGTTAGCCAAGTGCATTGAAGATTAGGTAACATGAAGGGAAAGTGAGAAAGTTGGGGAGTTCAACAAAAAGTAAGATCGTATCATATGTTTTCCCATTTTCATGCTTCAACAACAAACCTGAAAGAGGGGTTTCATCATCTTTGAAAGGTCGAGGAGGTGGTGGAAGAGCTCTTGTAGAAGCAAGAGCTGTTCTAGCTTCATCTCTTGACACAAAAGTGGAAACAGCTCTGCCATGAGAGGATCTCATTCTGGACCCCATGAACTGTGCAAGCTCGTCAAAAACATCTTCATCAAAAGAAGCTGGAAGTCTATGCAACTTTCTCTCATAAGGTGAAAGCCTGAAATAACTCTTCCCAATTTGTTCTCTTTCACCCCCTCTTTCCCATTCGTACACTTTCCGAAACTCTCCCAACATGTTATCCCATTTAGTACCTGCAGTTTTAGCATCCCTATTCACCCCATGTCTCTTTAGAAACTCAGCCACTTCTTTATCTTTATCAGCCCTAGTTTTCCCTCTTGTGATTCCCAATTCAGCTTGTTGTTGTTGTTCTGCTCTTGAAGAAGAATCAGATCCACCACCACCACCTTGGTATTGTTCCTTCCAAGCTCTTGCAAGCCACAGCATCTCGTTGGGCTTCCAAACTGGGCTCACGTATTTCCCTTTTCTGAGTTGCTGGTGAACTTGCTCTCCCTCTTGATTGGTCCCTTCTCCTGAGAGTAATGGGAGAGAGTGTGTTGGAGATGAGGAAGTGTCTGATGAAGAAGCTGTTTGTGTTTGGGGTTGTTGTTGTAGTGGATTTGATGAAGTGTGTGTGGTGGGTGAAGGGCTTGATTCTGAGGTGGGAAACATGGCCATTTGGGACTGTTGTTGTTGTGCAGGAGGGGAAGGTAGAAGCTGCTTCCATTGTCCACTGTATCTGGGTCTCTTTGGGTTCAGTGTCTCAAACTGAGGCTCAAAGGGTGAGCAACTTGCACCACTTGAAACATATAAAGGACTTGGAATGAAAGGGGGTGCTCCAGTTGCAACCACAACTGGTGACAGTTGTTGTTGATGGTGGTGGTGGATTGGCCTAATAACTTCTGTGATGGGTTCCTCATGTGAGGCTTTGGGAGAAGATGAAATTTGCTGTGCTTGTTGTTGTTGCTGTTGATGGTGGTGGTGAGATTGAGGTTGCTTCGGTTGAGGTTGTTGCAGTTGTTGTTTCTTGGTTGTGCCTCCCTTGTCGCCCATTATGGAGTAATGGGCCCTATTCAAAGAAGGGTTTTTGATGAGAGAATGAGACAGACACAAGGAAGGGAAGTTAGGAACCGGAACAAGTGTAGTAGTAGTAATAGTGGTAACAACTAACAAGGAGGTAAGGTAAGCTATGTTTGCATCGGAGTTGAACTAGGTAGTGTTGTTTGTTGTTGGGCTTAGAGGTTTTAAATTAATTGGGGGGTGTTTGTTTTTTCTATTTGTTGGGGTTGTGGCTCAAAAGGGTTTTGAATGCGCTTGTTGGCTTGATAGATGGATGATGGGCTCAAAAGGGTTTTGAATGCGCTTGTTGGCTTGATAGATGGATGATGGCACTTCTGCCATAATCTTCAAAAGGGTAAGTCACAAAGTAGAGAGAATCGCAGCAAGCAAAAGCAAACATCCGAAACGATGAAAAGTAGCAACAGAAAGGAGAAAAAACTAAAAAGTCAAGAGAGTGTGTTGGAACTGCCGTGAATGAGACGGTTCGCTTTGTGTTTTTTCTTTTATTATTTATTATTATAATTTTTATTAACCCTTTGATAATTTCAATTAAGTGAAGTGTAATTTTTTTGATGTGTCATTCTTGTCAAGTTGGAGAGATAAAGAGAGAGGGGTGCAGTGTAGTGTAAGTGCATGATTAGAGAGGGGGTGTCATGATTGTACCACTTCTGAAAAACGCGGCTCTAAGAATTTTTTGTTTTTCTTTTTTTGTTTCCTTTTGGACTCTTACATTTATTTGCTGTTTTGGGGGTGGAGTTATTAGTTAAGTAACTTCATTAGTGAATGTGTTTGTTTGTTATGTTTTGTGATGTTTGAGAAGTGAGAAAAAGTTTGAGAGAGAGAAGCATGTTCCAGCGCAGAGCGAGGGCGTGGAGACTGAGAGTGTGTGAGTGAGGTTTTTTGGAAAGATGGGATTAATTAGTGAGGGTTGTTTGTTTTCGGGGTTTGAGAGTGAGATGGAGACTTCACGAATCGATGGCTCTGCCCCAATGAGAGACTTTGCTTATGACAATTTTGGCTCTGTCCTATTTTTCTTCCATTTTTTTTCTTTCTTTAAATAAATTTTTTCTCTTCTTTTTTTCGTTGGCCTTGGCAAGTCCTTGCCTTCCCACCTGTCTCACTTCTATTTTTAGGCCTTTCTTTATTTTCAAGCAAGTACTGCTGCCTTGCTACTTTTTGGGTATCATTTTGGGCTTTTGCTTGTTCAAATAAACGCTCCTAATGAAATGACCGAAAAAAAAACAATGACAGGAAGACATCGATTGAATAACTAAGCACAAACCTAGCTCGCCACCCTACTAGAAATTCTGAATTTAGATGAATTTATATGAATTTGTGGACATTTTATGGAATATACAAAAAAGGATTTTGTGGAGATTCATCACCATTTCTTTCGATTTTATACATCACACAAAAATGGAGTTTGGCTTCAACAATTTCAATTTTGAAAGAAGTCAATTGTCCTAGTATTAATTGTGTGGGTGTTTGAGTACGGAACTATAGGTTCAAACCCCACTTATTAGCACACTTTGTCAATTTCTAACTTCAACTATTGCACGGGCATGTCCTTTTTTACACCTCACTTCTACTACAAATTTTAGTGGTCAAATATCTTCCAAGAATGCGCTTTGATATATTCATATGCATTTTTTTTCTTATATTCTTATTTGAAGTTAGAAATTGCGAGGTATTGCGAGAAAAGATATATTCAACTATAGCTCTCTCTCTCTCTCTCTCTATCTCTCCAACTTGACAAGAATGACATAAAAAAATTACACTTCACTTAATTGAAATTATCAAAGGGTTAAGAAACAGTTGGAGTATTATATATTTTTCATTACCCCTTTTTTCTATTTCTTTACTCATTCCACACATTTAATATTTACGAGGTATTTCAATAAAATAAACTGTTTATGTACATTTATAAATAAAAAATATTTATTAAAATAAAATTTAAGTTGAGAGCTGAGACTTGGAAGTATGGAAATAGTACTTTTTAAAAACTTATATTTAGGTTGTATTGAATTAGGATTTTAAAAAAATATTTTGATATAAAAAAATCTTGTGAATTTTAAAAGACTTTGTAAGAATATAATGATTTTTAATTTTTTTTAAAAGACTTTCATAATTAAAATTTTGTAGTTCAGATTTTAATAAATTTACAAAATATCAATTCATAAGATTTGAAGGTAAATTATGAATTTTTAAGATTTTAAAGAGTTTCGTAATTTTTTTAAAAACATTCAAAATTATTAATAAAGATTTATGAATTTTGCACACATAACAATTTAAATAAAATTCATCTTATACCAAGAACCCTAAACCTATTACATAACAAATCAATTTTTCCTAACATATTTACAAGCACAGTAGATTCATTTTTCTTCAAACATCAATCATGTTTATTATATAAAAACTATATATCACAATGTTTGTCACTAGTATAAATACTTATAGTTATTTTCCTTTCAAATCATATTTATATATTTATTCACTTATACATAAATTAACTTCTCACATTCATTAAAACTATATATTTTTCGTATCCATATATATTCATGTTCATTTATATATGTAAGCATGTTGTCAAGATGTCTTTCAAATTCAAAGAATTAAAAAAATCTCTCATATCACACAATCCAAGGCATTTTGACCATTGGTTGAAAAAGTAAAAGATATTATAAATATCTACCGCTTTTAACAAAGAGATAGGAAATTATGTGTGACGAGAAAAGAAAAACATATTAATTTACAAGAAAAAAAGTCTTCTAAAATCTCAACTGTTTGGATGAGGTTATTTAATGTATATTTTCTTGTAAAAAATCTCATAAAATTCATTAAAATTTATCTTAAGAAAAGATCCATCAAAATTTATATACCTTTAAATATTAGAACATTTTTTTAAGTGGTAAAAAATCTTAGTTAAATACCAACATACTTTATTAAAAATGTTAATATTTTTAATTAAATATCATAAAATTTATTTTTATTATTTAAAAATCTTCACTGAATATCTCAAAATTTTTAACTTATTTTAAAATCCTAATTGAATATCCTTCTAAACAACGCTTAAATCTACTATATTACTTGTCAAATATATCAATAAACACACACACACGAAAGCGCTCATATTCAACATTACCTCCTTTCTAAAAATAGATACAAATTTAGACTAAATTTTTTATTACTTAATAATGCATTAGTAATAATAAATTACATTACAAATTCTTATTTATCTCAACTATAGTACCTATTATACCCGGGGTATAATTGGGAAAAATAATTATATTTGAAATTTTAAAACACCAATTGTTTTTGGATTATTAAAAAAACAAAACAAAAAAAACTAATGGACTGATCCCAAAACAAATAACAAGTTTCTTGATTACACTAAAATATCTAATACAAGAAGAAAGTAATATCAATTTCCCGTGAAAAAATTTGGTGTTGAGCATGCTTTAGAAAATAAAAAGGGTGTAAAATAAATACATTCAATATATTTCAAAAACATATGCTTAAAACAAATTTAGCATCATAAGTTCAATAGACGTTAGTAAAATTCCCTTGCTTATCGAGTACCTACGAGTGTTACTACCCTAATACTCACGCTTGTCTTGTTTATAAATGGCTAAAACAGAATTTTGCTACTTTGCCCGCAGGTGTCAAATTAAAAACCCATGCCCAAGTCATAGTGAGTTGAGTTTTACCTGCTAGGCTGCCTATATCCCAAGGGTAATTTCTTTCTTTTCTTGTCATTCCAAGAGGTGAAACTTTATCTTTCCCCACTTAACAGAATCCTCAAAAAAAAAGTTATAGTTTTTTTTATTATATCATATGGTGTGAAAAGTATTAAATTTATTTAAATTATTAAATAACTTTCTATATTTTTGCTGCAACTTTCTTTTTTTTCAAGTTTTATCTTCTTTTTACTTTTCCTTTTTTGTGAGGTTTATTTCTTAAACGAAATAGTGGTGGCAAATTGACCTTGCAAAAGCTACAGAATTTCATTTCCCCTCGGCAGCAAAAATCGCAGATGAGGGGTTTGTTGCATTTGATAGCAGTTGAAAAATGTGTTTATATATGATCATGTGTAATATATGTATTTCCCCTAGCTGCCACATGATTGCAACGGAATTTCTCCTTAGGGCTCTTTGTGATTGATTTTATCGTGTAATTACTTTGAGATATAGCACAATGATTTAGACTTGTCTGTCTCTTTCCAAGATTTTTAATAATAATAAGTAAGAATAAGAACAAGTGCTTGTCACTTTTTTTGTTAATTTGTCATTTTCTCTTCAGGTGTTTCGTATTTTGGTTACTTTAGTGTTTTACTAATACAAATACAATTTGTGATCTACATGTTAACCTTGGCAATATTTTTTTTTTTGAGACAAGTGATTTACGAATCTATTATGACTCATGAAATGGATTTAGTGCAGGTAAGCATGTATTTTAGAGGATAAAATATAATAATAATTGTTATTATTAGTAAACAAATTAATGATTAAGATAGATAAATTAATTTTTTTATTTTATATGTATGTGTGAGAGAGATTTTATCATAGTTCTTAATTGTTAATTTTCTAATTAATAATTACGAGTATGCTATATTTTCTAAAGTATACTTGGACTAGCAAGATCCACTAATGAGATAGATATATGATGCATTCTACGGTACCCTGTCCTATTTTTATAAATTTGATTTGCTGAGTTAAAAAAAACTAATGAGATAGATATCAAAATGAGACGAGTCACAATCAGGTTTGATCCTTCATTCTATTTTATTAAAGACGAGACAAGTTTAGTAAAAATAGTAATGAAATAATTTAAATTTAATATAATTTTTTTAATTTTTTCTATATATATATATATATATATATATATATATATATATATATATATATTGAAAATAAGTTATCTATTAACTAAATTTTAATTCAAATAATATATAAAATTCAATAATTAACAAAAATCTTAAAAATAAAAATTAAACTATATTTTCAATTTATTTAATTTATATTATAATTCAAATTATTTAACTACAAAGATAATTAACTTTATATTTTTTTAACAATTATAAGAAAAATCGATTGGATACACATGCAAATTAAGCAAAGCAAATATTTAGTTTATTGAATACACATGTAAATTCATTTTTTTATAATAATAAAAATAAAAATTCAATATATTTAAAACTTAATTTTGGTTAACCCTTTAATATTTAACTACACAACTTTAATAATGGTTTTGTTAACGTGTGCAACACTGCACACAAGAGTAATTAATTACTTATGTTTAATTTACCTAAATATTTAGTTTGTAGGTTAAAGGGTGTGGGAGTAATATTTGCGCTCACAAAATAATTTTTTATTTATATACATTTGATAAAAAAAAATAGTTTTTTCTCATAAAAAATAAGTGGTTTCCCATAAGACAACTTTTTTAATTGAACCCAAAAAGTTATAAAAAAATAAAAATGAAAATAAATTGATATTGATTTTATCATTTCATCGTTCTAATTTTTTTAGTGTTTCACTCCTCAAATATTAAACCCAAACAGTAAGTTAATGACACAAACACACATCATAATCCATTTGTAATTTATAAAATCTTAAATGATTGAGTTTCTTTTATCATATATGTTGAGAGTCCCACATTGAATGTTTAACAAATGCTTATATAACTGGGTAGGCCATCTTCTTATAAATTGGTTTTTAAGGGACCTTTCAGATGTCTTTGTTGTATTATAAAATTTAATTATATGTTTATATATTTGTAAAAGTTTAAAATATTTTTCTTTTATAAAAATAATATATTCTATTTTCTTATCCCACTAAACAAATTTTCTGAATCTACTCATGTCCTCACACTAGTAAATTTTTAGAACCCAAACTCATCTATACTTTTATTTTTCAAAAAACACTCGTGACAATAAACTTTTGTTCATTTAATGGCTGCACTACTTCTTTGTATTGCCATACTCTTTTGATTCAAGACTTGCACTGCACCCAAACAGATGAACAAGCATATTGTCGTTTATAAATTTACACAAACAAAGGCACATAGTTAGGAGACAATACCCACTTTTTCTTTTTCTTTTTGTCATAGTTTCTGAGTAAAAAGGAATAAAAATTAGAAGAGTTGAAGAATTAAAACCCAGCAGCAGCAAAACAACTTCATGATTGTTGGCAGTACAATATATACTAGGTAGGAGCTTTCTACGGATTTCTCTACTGAATTATTGCATCTATACGACTCATTAAGTTATAGCCGAGGAGGCTAACACTAGCAAATAAGGATGCAGCACATGTGAAAGTTGAAATATATGCTATTAACTATATTGTGCATTATTATTTTAATTAACATTGTTGGTGCCATAATTGCCATTTCTCTTTCTCAATTCAAAATTAAAGCCAATAGAAAAGGAAGTTAATTGGGTCTAAATTACCAACCATTGGCAGGCCGGCGCAGAGCTAATGCATAATTAGAACACCAAAACCATTGCAAAAAAAAAATAAAAAAAAAAAATCACAATTGGCCCTTCATCACTCACCACCACCTACGAATCTCTCTCTTTCTGCTTGTATCAGTTGTATGTGTAGGGGCCCTAGTTATGAAGAAGTATTTGTCATGTACTTCACAGACAATGGGTTATGGGTTATTTCAGTGACATTAAACCCATTGGAGAGGAGTAAGGCATGAACTCAAAAGTGAAATATGTATTCACTAATTAGTCAATTACTGTTCTTGGATCCTGAATTTTGCCCCTGCCTGCCTTTGAACTGCAAAAGCTTAAATACGAGAGCCTCGCCAGAGGCTATAGACACCTTTTTCCACCATTAATCAATAATCATTACTTTTGTGAATATTTTTATATGTACCATCTGTTTCTTATTACATGCATGTTTATTTAATTCATGAGTGTTTTGATTTTTCTCAAAATATTTGTTATTTGGCATAATGTAATTTCTGCTCCTAAAGTTTGATAACGTTACAAATTTTGTTTTCATTTTGTTTTTGAATTTTTCCTCTCAATTTACAAAATATCGTGAATTTTGTTACAGGTAATGAAAAATCATCACAAAATTATATTAATTGTGATTGTTTAAAAGAAAAATTGTCATAAAATATCCTAATTGTGGCTTTTTTTTTCTACTTAAAAGGACAAAATTCAGGATATTTGGTAAATTGAAAGAAAATATTGGTGAAAAAAAATTGAGACTAAATTCGTGACATTATGAAATTTTTGGAACAAGACTTGTTATTTTAAAAAATGGATTTCAGTGTTCTTTAGGGAGCGTAATATAATTAGCTTCTAAAATAATTGTTTCTTTTTAATTTCTCAATTGAGAAAATGTTTCATGTGTAGTCTCTACTTCTAAAATCAATTAAGAGTGTAATCCAACCATACTTTACTTCTTTTATTATCAAAGTGATTTGATTAGGATCAGAATAACTTGTTGCTCCTAATTATAGGATTGATCATAAAGGAAGGGAAACCAGTATAAAATAGAATAGTATACATCTTTGATGGACAAGCTAGATTCTCGAAGGCTAGCCCACAAGTATATATACATTAATCATTAATTTGCATGGTTGAGTGCTTCTTCCACCCAATTTACTAGCTAGAAACCCTTTACGTATATTTTTTAGATTACAGAGCTTCATGGTTTCTTTAGCTATCAGATGGGTTAATGTTTACTAAATAGGAAATGTATTAGGATGACAATGACGATGGGAAGACAAAAAAAATATTTGATTAGTTTAATTTACATATTTGTATCAGAAACAAATATTTATGGATAAATCACTTGGCACTTTGTACTGTACATGTAATTAGAAAATATTTTGTTGTGTATTATGATTGCATTACTTTGCTCTCAGTATTAATAAAAGGTGTACTTCTATTTTAATATCAATTGCATTGAAATTTGCATTTACTAATTATGTTTAAGATCGCAAAAATAAAAATAAAAATAAAATGGTGAATTAAAATACTTTGAAAGTTAGAGAAGGAAATAGTGATAAAATATTTCAATTGAAGTTGTTAAAATTAGAGATGAAAACATGTTTTGTCATTATTTAGAGATGAAATTTGAATATACAAATAGTGTTGGTACAAGAGTATTACAAAATAACAATTGAAACAGAACACCCCTCACATAAATCCATACAAAATAGGATGCATTAGGTCCAACTTCATTACCCCCACCATAAAAAGACCCAAGTAAATGTTCTTTAGTCTTGACAGAACCATAAAATCGACCACTTCAAACTACAGACACTATAACCAGAGAGTTAGGTATTACAAGATAAAATCACTTCCATGTGAACTAAAATTGCTTGACCAATAATTCTACGCTCATGTGTCAATGATATATGAAAGACATTGCTGCTGCACCGGTTGATTCATCATTATTAATCCAATTGAATAAGGAAATGATACATATATATGAAATGTGGCTGGACCCCTTATTATGATAGGCAAAATTATTTTTAATGGATTAACAGCAGAGGATGACTAAAGTGAATCAGGTGCACATTTCCGTTTTTCTGTGTTGCTGGTTGTGTTCTGTATAGAAGGCTACCTCTGGTTTTAAACTCTGGTCTCGTGCACACACTCTTCTATAGTATGTTTTAGTTCTTATCATTATTTTTGTAAATCTTTTATTTGTAGGTTGAGGATGCCTCACATTAGTCTAACACAAATGGCCAAATTTGGTTCGACAGTTTTTCTTAATTAGATTAGGGGAATACATGCCCCTTTGCAAAGTCAAGGAAGACCACCAACTTTACTGAGAATTTAGTGGTATTTACATATCGTTTACCGAATTAGAAATATCATAGTCGAACTCAATTCATAGTTTTTATGATCAGAAGACTCAACCAAATGTGTCAACTCTTATTAATAGGACAGTTTGTTTTAGGTATTTAAATTAACACATTGTATCTTTTGCAAACGTTAGTTTCTACTTCTCTTAATCAAGTTGGTCACTCTCAAATCTCAATTCTTTCATTGATTCGTGACTTCTATCTAGCTGCTGTTAGTACAGTTCAACCATATCAATTAAGTTGTCTTTTCTTTTTTTATTCAAGTTTGGTTAACTCGGGTTGTGTCTAGTTTTATGATATTATGATTCGAAGATGTGTTATTTGTGGTGAGAACTCTGTTTAACTAGTTTTGATTCTCGTACACATTTTGGCAAGTTGTAGAGGGTGGTCCTTGTTATAATGAGGTTAACTCGTGGCCTTTTTCATTATACCATTGAAAGATGGAACTTCAATACGAGACCTACAGTGAGGTTCATGAGAAGGGTAATAGTAGTAATAATCAAATTAAAGCTGAGGGCCCTCCACTCAATGGTAATTAACATTCTTGCATGTTCTTTTTAGTCTTCTCTGCTTCCCCTTTCTATTATGATCAGCTTGTTTTGATTTTCTGGAGTTTGAATACCAAAAATAATGGACATCAAGACAACATACAGATTAGAAACTTTGGTTTGTGATCAATAATAGACAAACATTCCAAAGAATATAGTTAGTGGAAAAGTGATGGATAAGTCCAAAAAGGAATTTAACTAATCACGATATGAAAAATGATACAAAATGCAAAAGCAAATAGTATCTTTTATTATGCTAAAAATTTCAAGGTGCCAAACAATCAAGCTAACGCGGGACAAGTTAGAAATAAAATAAGAAGGCACCGGTGAAGTAAAAGAAAAAAAACTGATATGCTGGTATATAAGACATTTTCACCGTGAAAGAAGAAAAAATACTGATTAAATTGTTTGAGAGGTTCTAAAACATAGCTAATACACTTGATGCCCTTAGAAAGGTGTACACAGATAGAGATTTAGTAAGGAGAATCTTAAGAAGCTTCATGAAAACATTAAAATTAAAGGTGGCTTCAATCCAAAAAGGATAGGTACTTAACTCCATCTCCTTTTTTGATTTGAGAGGTAATCTTTATATAAGTCAACTTTTGTTTTAGTGCAGGGTGAAAAATCAATAACGAAAAGATTCACTCTCAAAGCAACATCAACATCGTACCAAAAGGAAGATAATGAAGGAGTACAAATGAGTAAAGATGAAGAGATAGTTCAAATCAAAAGACTCTACAAACTTCACAAGAAAAAAAAGTTGGTTCGAATGAGATGCAATAGAATGGATTAGTTGCTACAAAGCCATTTGTTCACATACCAAGATAAAATTTAAAAACAAGTTGAAAAAGAAAGAAAGTAATGGCAGCATACACAACTCTGGTGATATAATGAATAAGAAGATTCTTGTGTACAATAGTGACAATGAAATTTGATCTTAAGACCTCATGTAAACTATCTAAACTCGCCACTAAATTGACTTAGTGGATATGATCATACAAACAATATGAGGCGGTTAATAGGGTGAAGATGATGTAAATGACTCTGATAAGTTCTTATGCTTCATGGATATCCAAGTTCTTATTTTACAGATGAATTCACCTTACAGAAGTACGTCCCCCCCGTCTCCCACACAGTTCGTGTCTAATATCCTAGTGTGTTTGGTAACATTGACTTACACTCATATTTGATCCTTGGAGTAATAAATAATTGTATTTCGTATTGTTTTGAACGCGATTTTACAATAAATGTGGATCCTCCACGTGTTATCAAATATCACTGAGTGCATGAATTAACTCGTACACTAAGTAATCAAAGAAAGAATTTCATCACTCATGATACTCTTATCCGACTTAAACATAATTACCTACACTGAAAGGTATACATACCTGTAGTTTATACCATAAAAACACCCACTCCATATTGTTTTATAGTGATTGATAACAGGGTAATCAGATTCGTTATTGCTAAAATGTAGTATCAACCTTCACAAGTTGAGCAATGAAAAGATACTAGTATGCATCAATTTTCAGATCAGAATCACACACCATATGTGAAGTTAGTCCTGTACATATATAAGATCGTAATAGCTAGTGAAGACCGAATTTGATTTATTAAACCAACTTTATATCGAAAAAGACTTGCTATACTTCAAACAAGGACCACATCTAAGAAAAATTCCGGTTCAGTAAAAGAGCTATAGGTATAGAATGTCCACAAGCCAAAGTTGACCCGATGAAAGTTGATGGTAGGTAAAAGATGAGAGTGTCCATTCCTGAAAGGCTGGACATTCATGATGTGTTTGTTCCTTTTATCGTACAATCTTTACAAAGATTTTGCACAGTGTATTGTAGTTATATATGTAGTCATGAGCCACTCTAGCTTTGCTCATTCACATATATAGCTGGCGTTCCTAATGATAAGCTCTATGTTGAGAGAGACATCATATATAGGATGCATGTCGTGCATAAAATTAAGAAATGTAGCTAAGCTTAATGCAACGGAGTTACAGGTTACACCCGTTTATGTTTGAGATTATAATGTGCGGTGACTTTAATTCTCAATTATATGAAATTTAGCTATTACTTTATCTCAAAAAGTTTGGTAACTACAATGATTAGAGTCTTTGACTCTTGGGTAGGATTCCAAATATTTTTACAAGTTTTGACAATTTAGATCGATTATAAAATTAATTATCGATTTGAGATTTTATTACATTTAAAATTTCTCGTCCCTATCCAATGATTTATTTTGCCGGCATCAAACTTGTTTTATTTCTCATAAACTCATTTCAATTTAGATTGATAATGAATGTTGACAATTAAACTACACTTATTAGTTTGACTTATGTCCAAAGGTATTAACACATTTCATAAAATTAAAGCTTAAGATGAAAATTTTGTAAAATTATGATAACCTATGTACTACAAGTAGTAAGTTTCTATTTCAAGAAAAAAAATAGTAGGGACTATTTTTTGTGAAATATTTAAGTCCTCTCTAACAAATTTTTGTGCAGCCAATATGAAACAAAATTTGTCAAGCATTAATTGGTTAATGCAAAATAATTAAAAAAAAAAAGAAAATGTGATTAATGGTCCATATCATGGCTGCAGAGAATACGATGTTGCACAAACAACAAAGGATATATATAGTAGTCTTGTAAAAGATATACGTAGTTTTTGAAAGAAAGAAAAAGCCTGTGCAATATTTTTTAAAAGGAAAGAAAATAATTATCTTCATTTAAATCTTAAAAAAAGTAATTATTATTTTATGTAGTAAAAAAATAAAGAGGCAGGGTGATGGAGGAGGTATAATATAAATGCAATTGAGGCACTTTAAGCTAGCTAGCCCCGACAAGTTACATCAAATTCTGTTGCATGGACATGGTGTTATTGTAGTCACTGAATCAACATGAATTTCGGGTTTTGATCCATCCCTATTAGCATCCAGTAGTAGTAGCACTAGGAGCAGCAACTCGTGACTGCTATATCCCATCTCTCCCTTTCTAGTTTGCCATAAAGCTGCTGCAAACCGTGGAGCTGTATGCCATCTACATCATGCATGCTCAGACCCATGCACATTCATACAAGTAACATAAGTACAAATGTAAACTAAACAATCTCTGACCCAATACTCCACTTTTTCTTGTTTCTCTCCTTGAATTTCTAAAACCGTTAGCTATAGAAATCACAGAATGAAATGAATGGCATATGAGAATTCACAAACTCTCTCTCTCTCTCTCTTTACTCCTAAGACCTACCCTTCTTAGGCCGGCTGCTTCGTCTTCATCTACGCCCTCTCTCTGTGCCTACTCTTTGATAATGATAGTATATATGTACGCAGAGACAGAGACAGTCACGGAGAGATACTTTTCCCTTTATATATATATATCATCATTTCTTATTTCTTATGTGTAATTGTTCCATTTTGAATAATCATTTTGATTCTTGTAAAATAGAGGAGTCTTTTAATTACTCATTTAAAGATTTTTATTTTTATGTTAGTTTTATAATATTTTAGTGTTTGTTGACAAATAGTAAATGATGAAGTAAAAACGACATTCAACTCATTAACTTTTAATATTATTAAGGAGTTTAACGTGATACTTATATATAATTTTTTTGAAAACTGTATTTTAATCCTTATATGTAAGAAAACAATGAGAAATATAAAAATATAATTTATTAAAAAAGTTATATGTGTTTACGATTTTGGTAACATGATAAATCAATGTATTACTAAAGTTGTTGTTATGGAAATTAATGATTCATCCCCATTTTTTTCATTTTATAAGCTTTTGGGAAAATAATAAAATAAAGATGATAAATATTTTATGGGAAGTAATATTTATTTTCTCAATAGCTTAGTAAGAAAAGAAATGAAGAGGATTTAAATCTTATTATTTTGTCATCTTAACACTATTATTAAATAGTAGAGATTAAAACCAATATTAGAGAAAATAATAAATATGCTAAATTAGAAGAAAAAAAATAAAAAAATTCATTATGCAAATTCATTATTCTTTTGCCTAAATAAATTTATTAGTCAATTCCTTAATCCAAAGGATTAGCATAATGGTATAAGGTCCTGTTATGTTTACATAAGTGAGAATCATCTTTCTAGTGAGACTCCGTGTTTGATTCGCACCATAAGAAAAATTTTCTTGAGCCAATGGCAATCACGCATCGCGAGT
Source organism: Glycine soja (assembly GCF_004193775.1). Taxonomy (NCBI): domain Eukaryota; kingdom Viridiplantae; phylum Streptophyta; class Magnoliopsida; order Fabales; family Fabaceae; genus Glycine; species Glycine soja. The sequence continues at coordinate 35,467,849 of NC_041010.1, forward strand.
GCTTTCTGATCTATCGAGTTGGAGGGCACCCATGATGTCTAACCTAGGATAAAAAAATGTCTATTCCTTCTTCTGATTTTTTAAATTGAAAAGTTTTTTTTTGTTACAATAATGACTATACAGACAATGGATATTTAGGGTGACTCAATTTTCTAGTTAAACAATACTCATGTTATTTATAGATTTTATTTGATTAAGCATCATTGTATCACTCATATGTTGGGATTTGAGATGATAAAATTTTTGTTATTTTTAATTTAACTTCATTCTCTTAGTTTATATTGTTACAAGTTAAACATTATCTTGTCCTAAATTTGAGAGTGATAGTCACTTTGGTTTTTGATATTAAAAACTAATAAATCCAGTCCTTAATTTTACATTTTATTAGTGACTGCTATTCTTGTACTGTGAAAAAATTATTTAGACGACACATAATGTCACCTTAGATTAGGGGTAACTATCCAGATTAATGTGGCTCGTTTAAGGCTCGATCCGTGAAGTCTGTATTTCAAACAGGTTGGATAAGTTCGATCTGAGAAATAAATGATTTTTTTAAGGTTCATATTTGGCTTGCAAAAATATGCACATAAACGGACCGGCCTATGGACCCAAATATTAATTTGAAAAAAAGTATTTTCTAAAAAAGATATTTTTTAAATAAGTGAAAAATGTATAAAATTAAAATAAAAAAATTTGACTTCATTTTTTAGCTAAAATTTATCACACTAAAATATACTAATATTTTAAACATAAGAAATTAACAATAAAAATCTAAATCAAAGATCAAAATCTTAACATAACAAATTAACAAAACTAGACATAGGCGAGGCCAACGGATAGTTCATGAGTTCACAGATAAAACCCGCTAGATCCATGAGCTTAACAAGTTAGACTAAAAAATAATATTAAAATTTAAAAAAGGTCCATTATCTATCCGATCCACGGACTTAATGGATCGGTCTGTGAACTTGGATCTGGATACCTACTCCTAATTAAGCTAGTTCAAGTTTTAGCAGAAGACTTTGTCAAAGAAAGCCCTTTTTTAATGTATATTTGAGCTGGTGGGCCACTAAATTAAACTGATCTAGTTATGGGCCATTATCTCTGGCCCATTGCAAAAACTTAACCCCTACTTCTAGCAACCTTTCTATTGTCCTATTTTATTATTCACAAAACATTTTTCAACTCGAAGACTAATGAAGGTACTAGGGATCTCTTCAAGCATTATGTACTAGGCATCTATGGAGTTACAGTCTTAAGTTCAATGCACCCTATCCCTTATACAAAACACACAAGAATTTTTTTTTTCTTTCTCTCTCGTACCCCTTTCTCCAAATAAAATATTAAATAAATAAAAATGCTCAAGAAGATCCATTCCGGTAGAAATAAATGAGTTGTGGCCCCTAACGACATAAAAAAGGTCATCTATAGAACTGCGAATATAGACTTATAGCCCCAATAGCTCTATACTAGAAGACCTATTCGTATGATTTTACTGGTAGCTACATATATAGAACAACATCAAAAAGGTCATTACTGCCGTAAAGATACCTTAATTTTTCTGAAATATAAATAAACGTCAGTCTCATTTCACAAATAAACCAAAATAAAAAACAAACAAATTGATATCACTTTATACATATCACTAGTTATTTTTTAATTTGTCATCTTTGTCATTTCCTTCGTCTCCATTCTTGATACTTAAAGTTGGAATATTCTCTTCTCCCCAAGTGCTCCCTACACCATTCTTGAGCCAATCCACCACCTCTTTCATGCTAGGCCTCTTATCCGCACTACTATCGGTGCATCTAAGAGCTATGGTGGTAACATTTTTCAATTGCTCCAAATCAAATTTCCCCTTCAACTTTGGATCCGCAATGTTGTTGAAGAGACCTTTGTTGACATATGGAGTGACCCATTGAACAATGTCCCTTTTCACTCCTCCTGGGAATTTCTCAATTGGTTTCTTGGCACTAATAATCTCCAAAAGTAAAATTCCAAAGCTGTAAACATCACAGCTCTCAGAAACCTTCCCCCACATGGCGTATTCTGGTGCCAAATATCCTAGGGTGCCCTTAACTTTTGTGGTAAGATGGGTCACACCATCCGGTACCAGCTTTGCAAAACCAAAATCAGCAACCTTGGCTTGGAATTCAGGGTCTAGAAGAACATTGCTTGCCTTTATATCTCTGTGTATGATGTGAGGAGTTGATTCATGGTGCAGATACCTTGTCCAAAAGAAAAATAGATTGACAAAAGTTTAATAATTTAAATATTAATCTTAATGATGCAACCAAAAATGGAATATTTTTAGGGAGAAAATCAAATACAATTCTTTAGATATTTTTTGCACTGTTTAGAAGCAGTTGTTTTTGGTCTAGAAATAATGCTTAAACACAAGCCTATTGTTATTATAAAATAAAGAAGTCTCACATGGACTAAAAAAGAAAGGTTAGGTTCATACATAATTTGGAGCGCATTAGTACATAGAGCCTTAGACTTTTTGGACAAATGTGCAATTCTCAATCTAAAACTAAAAATACTAACTCACTTCAATGTTAGAAGACTTGAATTGGCCCATTCTCAAATCATCAACTAGCTACCGAACATGCACGATCAATCTTTGTGACATGCATGTACTCAAATTTTTCCGTCAAAAAAAAAAAAAAACTCAACTGTGTGTCCTATGGAGATTAAAATAGGCCATATATACCACCTAATAATTTTTTCTCAAACTCAGTTTTAAATTGTGGTCCATAAGGTATTTGTATTTGCCTGCCATTTTGCTAATCGTTATATATGCAACCATAACTACGGTTAAACCATAATTTTTTTTAAAAAAAACTAAGTAAACTGTTCAATGGATATTGTCATCTGATTTCTTACATATATCATGTGTTTTCATTGGGGAATTTTCAACCATAACATGAAACTATTAGGAAGTGAAAAGAATATGTGGATTTTTGAGGAAATTAAATATAGAGGGGAAGATACACTTACGCTAAACCTTCAGCAGCTCCAATTGCTATGCTCATTCTTCTAGGCCAATCTAGCTGACATTCCTTAGCAAGTGGACCATGCAAATGAGTTAACAAGCTATGGTTAGGCATGTAATCATACACAATCAACCTTTCATCTCCTCCTGCATAGAATCCCCTCAATCCCAACAAATTCTGGTGCCTCACTCTTCCTAACACTTCCACTTCCACTGCAAACTCCATCTCTGCCTTTGCAGTCATTGTCTTCAATCGCTTCACTGCAATCTGCAAATTCCATTTATTATACGCATGTGAATCTAACAAATTGTGCATGCAAAAAAAAAAAAAAATGTGGCACATGCTTAAACTTTATGACAAATTAAAAATAAATTCAAATTGGGAACTATAAAAGATATATTGAATATATAATTGCCTGAACGCTTTTACTTGTTCGACCAAAATAAACACTTCCAAATCCACCCTCTCCAATCTTATTATCTTGATGAAAGTTGTTTGTTGCACGAAGCAACTCCTTCAAAGTGTACATTTCCCATGGATAGTCCCTACTGTTCTTCTTGTTGGAAACCCTAGTATAAGAGAATAAAAATTAAAACACAAACACAAGTATCACAAGGAAAAAAAATAAAATTAATAACGATAATTCACGATTTTGAGGGCATTGAAATTAAATTAAGCAGACATAAGTTTGATGAAAACCATACTGTATTTTGTTTAGACCTTCATCTTTGAGGAAACAACAGTATTGTTTCAAGTTCATTCTTTCAAAGGAAGAATCTGTAGAATCTTAGTTCACGTTGACAGAAGAAGAAAAAGTTGGAAGGGTTTGAGGGATTCAAGAAGAAAATAAAAAATATAGGATGAAATGCTGCAAGAAAGAAGCCAAAGTAAACCGGCAAATGCAATGAAGAAACAAAAAGGGGTTATGGTATCGACATAGGGGCTACCTTGGAAGTCAAGGTTAATATAATGGTGGAAACGCTAGCAAATTTTGTGTATATTATATGCCTTAAATTATGGCCTAGGCTTTTGTTTGCTAGCTTTCGTTAAGCTTCCTTTTTCATTGGAAATGTCACTCATTTTTTATATTACACTGATGAGATAAGCAAATAAATTAACTCCCTTGCGAGCTTTTATTTTAACAATAGATGACCAATTATTCTAAATTACATGTCGTTAGATAAATTGTGGACAATTAGAACTTGATTTGGATAATTTTAATCGATGGATGTGACGCTGTCACTGCCATCTCCACTTTTGATCAACGGCTAAAAATTGATTCATCGAGATGGATTCCATGTTGGGTGTAACTAAGTAATTTTTTTTGACAAAAATGTCTTAATCAAGCACTATTAGCTGTAGCCCGTTCATATTATGGAATTGAATAAGTAACCGTTAAGCGTAAAATTTTGTTTTGTTTTTCTTATTCTATTTTAAATATTATTCACACACACATATACTGTGTTATGTTATGTAAAGTAGTCAATAAAATTATATTATGTCTATATTATAATTGCCTAAAAAAAATTGTCTGTATTATAATTCTGCCACCGCATATTATATAAGGTGATAACTGAGATGAGAAAAAAGTGATCTGACAAAATATTAACAAAGTGTAATAATATATATAAATGAGGATCAAATTATATCAATATAATTTTGCTTAATTATTATATTATTTAATAATTTTTAGTTGGGTAATATTTTTTTAAAATTTATTTTTGGATTGAATGTTTCTTTTACATAAATTATATATATATATATATATATATATATATATATATATAATTTTATATTAATCCAAAATTATTTGATCATATATATAGAGAGGAGAGATCAAATTAGATTGATGTAACTTAATTATCTATATATTGTCAAAATTATTTGTCAAATTTTACTAAAATTGAACAACAATAAAAAGATAATCAAATGATCTATATTTTAGTATATTTTAAAATATTTATATTATATTGATTTTAATTTATACCAAAGAGATAACAAATGATTTTGGATTAATATGAAAATTTTTATATGTGATCTATGTCAAAGAACTTACAATCAACAATGTGTATTAGCAACCAACACCATAAATGTTGGAAAAAAATATCATTAAACTTCTTTATGTCAAGTTTAATGGAAGGATATTATAGTAATTTATGATTCAATTCAAAATAATCATTTATCTCCCCTCTTTCATCTCAACCACATTAAATTTTTAGACATCTTCATTTTTTTTCTCTCATAAACATTAAATTAGACTATATATTTATTTAAAAAATAATAAGTATCACTGATTCAGATTTATTTAAAAAATAATAATATTTTTTCTATTTAAATGAATTTGAAAATAAATTTTTTCTAAAAAAAATTTATAATAAAAATTAATGATAAATTATGTTGTTTTTGTAATGTTAATGAAATAATTTATAATGTTCTTTTATCATAATGATTTTTTTTATGAAGAATGTTTTTGTAATTTTAATAAAATAATTATTTTTTATTACTTTGTTTAGAAAAGTAATCATTTTTCTAAAACAATTTACGTTATTATTTTTTTGTGTTTCTTTATAATAAATTGCATATTTATTGTATATTATATAAAAATTAACCATTTCATATTAATTTAATTTATTCACACTTATTATTTTCCTGAAATTATAAAAATACTATAAATTAATATATTTATTTTTATAATAAAAAATTTTCATGATGATAGATGAGAGGGAAGAGAGTGACTGATAATTTAATGTTTATGAGAGGGAAAAGGTGAAAGTGTTGGAAGAGTTAACACGGGTAAAGATGAAAAAAGAAAGAAAAATGATTATTTTAAAATTAAATTATAAATTATTATAATATCTTTACATTAAACTTAATGAAACAAATGAGTTCAATAATTTTTTTCCAAATATTTATGGTGTTAATTGCTAATGTCTTCATACTAAAAAGAATGATACAAACATAAATATTGTAACAACTTTACATTAATATTCAATTTTTTTTACGAAGAATGAAATAACAAGAATTAAATATTAACTAATCATTAAGATTCTAATACTATGAAGAATGATATTATTTTTAATTAATTATTTCATAATGTTGTGATATTTTTTTATCTTTTCACATCATATCCATTATTAATTTATCTTATATTTTTGTCTGTGTTATCTCTTCTATTATTACCAGCGGAAAATTATATACTGTTACGTCTTTGTGTTTATATCTTTATTGTGCTATTTGTAAAACAATAATATATTACAATAATTAGTATGATTTGGGAGAGAAAAATCTAGAAGCAACCATAATTGAATACATGGTTGTTGTTACTTTTATTTTAAATATTCAAAAACATTTGAGGGTAAAATAGATAAATAAAAGTAAAAATCAACAATAATTTGTATTGCCTTTATCGATACAAATTGCTGTAAAAAAATGAAATGAGAATGATAGTACTCAAATATGTAATAATATTAATCAATTATGTAAAAATATAGTATAACTAATTAATTACATTCTAACTTCTTGAAGAGGTATTTGTCAATAGTGTACATGGGAACTAAAGTGAACGAAGACTTTGCCTCAATAATTATATGTTGGGGTACTGCACTTCAGTGCACAACATACTAAAGGAAGTAATTAATCGTATTTTTTTTCTAATATTTTTATAACCTATGCAATCAGGGAGAATAATAAAGAAATATTAGAGGCAATCCAAACCAGACCTAAAACACACGGCCAACTTGCTAACCAACCCACGTTATGAAAATATGAAACATGATGTACATTAGTAATTCTTTAATTATGAAAACAATGGCTTTCGGCTCCTACGAAAGCCAAAGTATATTCTTATATAAAAAAAAGAGTATATTATAGGGTCACGATTAAAAGTCAATTACACTTTGTCTTCTTCCGATACATAAATAAGATACTCCTTATGAATAGTTTATAACCTTAGTATGATGTCAAATATTATCCACATATCATTTTCATGAACATGAAGCAATTATCCTTTAGTCCCTATCATTCTCGTCATTTTATTCTTCTCCATTCTGGTAGCCCAAAACTTGGAATATCCTTTCTTCTCTTCCATAGATACTACGCTTCATTAGCTACTTCCACCTCCAGGGCACTTCATTGATCCGTGCATCTGACTATAACAATCACAAATTTTAGTTGCTACAAATTGAAATTTCCCTTTAAACTTTTAATATATACTATATGATTGAAGACATGTGTCACCCATTAAACGGTATCATTATCCAAATTGGTTTCTTGCCACTAAAAATCTCCGAAAACAAGATCCTGATAATAAAGCTTTAACACATGAATATATATTTTGCAGGTATGACAAGTTTAAATGTGGTGGAATACAACTGTGAGATGAAGTCTCATATTAGATAATAATGAGAAAGTTAAACAACATATAAATAAAAATATTTAAATTTTAAGGTTTTGAATTATAATACCATGTCCAATTCATTTATGTGGTTGTTCATCCATTGATAAAAATCTCTCACTTTGAGTTTGGATAAGGAATTTTAAAATTTTAGAAAATTTGAAATGGTTGGAATTTGAATTGCTTTGATTTTAATTTCCTTCATTCTTGAGCTTTGTTTGGATAAATCAATTCAAATTTCTTGAATTTTAAATTCTTTATTTGGATAAGGCAATTCAATTTTCTCCATATGCAGAATTTTAATTATATATATTAAATAGATGAAATTTTAATATTAAACTTTATAGAAAACAAACATGATCTAATGTTAAAATAATAATTAAAAAATATTTTTCTGTTTGTAATAATTTAAAAATAAAATATTAATAATTTTCACTAGGATTGTTTTGTCTTACCACAACCAGTGATGTTTTTCAATTGATATCAACCAAGACTATTTTTCGGTTGACATCAAATAGGGTTTATTTTTATCAAAGTATATCAAAAATATTTGTCAGTTGATATTAGTCGAGGCTATTTTTTGACTAACGTTAGTTGAGTCTATTTTTCTGTCAATGTTGGTTAGGTTTTTTTACCAACGTCACCTAGGGTTTGATTGACCGACATCGACTAAGGCCTTTTTGAACGACATTGACCAAGGTTATTTTTAGCCAACGTCAGCTTGGGATTTTTTGGTCGATGTTTTCTGGGGATTTTTCAGTTGATAAATAGCCCTTACTAACCAACATCAACCTTAAAAATCTTAGTAGGCGTTGACAAAAAAACTCTACTCAACATCGGCTAAAAAATAGCTTGGTCGATGTCGACTAATAGAACTTACTTGACCAGGACTGAAAAACATCATTGGTCAACGTTGACAGAAAAATCCCTAATCTAAGTTGGCTAAAAAATAGCCCTGATCAATGTCAGACAAAAAACCCTAGCTAACATCGACTATAAAATAACCTTGGCTGATGTTGACTAAAAAATAGTTCTGATCGATGTCGATCGAAAAAACTCATTGGTCAAAAAAATCTAGCTGATGTCTACTCAAAAGTTAGTCATGATCGGTGTCAGTAGAAAAAATCTAGCCGATGTTGGCAAAAAAAAATCATTGGTCAACATCAACTGAAAAACCTGGATGACAACGACCAAAAAATATCCTTGACCGACATTAGCAAAAAATTCCCATGATTGACGTCAATGAGAAAATAACCCTAACTAACATTATCTAAAAAAATCTTAGTCGATATCGGCAAAAAATAGCTTTGGTTGACATACAAAAAAATTCTGACCGAAAAAACCTCGACCAACGTCAGTGAAAAATAACTTATGTCGATGTCGGCCGTAAAAATTTTGGTCACCCGTAGTTGCGAGTGTTGAGCAAGAAAAAGTCGTGAGCAAGAACATGAGATAGAGTGAACATCTCCGAAAAAAGAATTTCAAATTCTTTATTTTTTGAGAGAATTTGAAATCCTACTGTTTTAGTCAATCAAAATGATTCATAAAAATACCAAAAATTAAATTTTCTTTCAAATATTCTATCCAAACAAACTATTTTATCATGAATCCTTTTAAATTCCTTGAAAAAATGAATTCCCCAGCTAAGTTACTCCATCCAAACACACTATCAAGTATTTAATCATTCCTCGATTTTCCAAGAACATGGTACCCTCCCTCTACTTCACAAAGACAACAAACCCCAAAAAGGTAATTGCTTGATATGTCTAAAAGAACAATGCAGAAATACATTTGTGTAGCTATATATGTAAAATATGTTGAACACCACACAAATCAAATCACAAGGACGTATAGATTGAATTTTCTCATATATACAAAAATAGACATTGGCTAGCCATAAAATGATGTTGCAAGTAAAAATCTGAATATATATATATATATATATATATATATATATATATATATATATATATATATATATTGCATAATGAGATATATAGAATTTGAAGGGAATCTGGGAAAGAATGCGAAGCAAGCAGACCAAATACAAATGGATGTGCAAACTATATTATACTTTAAATTCTAGAAAGACTTTAATTTGTACCAAAACCTTACTAAAAATTGTAGAAGCAATGAAACAATCCTTATTGGTTCTTTAACTACTTTTTGTATAACAACCTTTCCATCTATTGTAGCTTTTCTCCAGGGAAGAGACTATACCTATAGTCTTTTAGTTGTTTTATCCTTCTAACATTCTAATTTTCTTCTAAGGACTAGCATATATCGCAAAATAGAATCCTTAAATTAACCCCAACAAATTAATTGTTGTGTCTTATTAATGTTCAACCACAAATCTGTGGGCATAAAATGGATTAGTTTGAAGATAGTATTCCATTTCTATTCTTCTTCAAAAAAGGGAACCATGACCGGCTACATTTCTTTGAAGAACTTGTATGATGGATGCATGGTATTGAAAATCTAAATTACCATTTGTACAAAAGAATATAAAAATTAAGTTGGAAGGGCTTTGAGAAGGCTTAGATGGCAATAAGAAAGTAGTTAGATTTATAATGAAAGCGGAAGATATTTATTTGTAGTCAAGGAAAGATTTTAAACAAATAGTATTGTTTATATATCAAAGATCTGACCGTTCTATCTCCCCAAAACAGATGGAATCCAAAATTATAATAATTAACAAGTATCACTGGCACATATGACTTTTATTTGCACGTCTTTATTCTTTTAATTAAAATATAATGTTGAAAATTTCAGTAAAAAACTTTTGGATGATTAAATATATATTTAGTACGTACCGTTTTATTGTCCTACTGATCATATATCGTTTACAAAGCACAGAAGGCATCAACGTTGAACTTTTCTCAGCATCTATAAAATAGCAAGACAAGTACACCTAACTAATAGAAATTTATCGTGTTTCAATATTGGGAAAGGCTAAGAGAAAAAACTCATGATAAGAGAAATGCTAACTAAAGCAAAGGGGCTGGGAATCGTTACCTCTTGCTGCTTCAACTCCAATAAGAACAGATTCTTTATAACTCCAAATTTTATAATTTAGCACTTAGTTCTTAACTAAACTCTTTCATCTGCTATCATGAAAGTTGATGTGAGAAATTGCGTTGTTTGATTAATATGTGATTGGTTAATTAAAGCTTCTATTTTTTTTTAATTAAGATGGAAATAAATAATAAGAAGGAAAGTGAAGACAACCTAGGATTAGAAATGATAAAATATACTTTTGATTTTATGTTAATTTTTTGTTGACACTTTTACTAAAATAAATTATGCAAATTATAAAATTATATATAAAAACCAAAAAAATCTGTCCTTTTATTTTGTTTTATAATTATTTTTTAAAAATACAACCCGTTATTTTACCCTATTTAACTCCAATATAATATGAGTTGGATTCAATAGTACAGTCTTGCTAGCATTTCTGTTCCTGAATTCCTATCTGGAAACTTCATTAAGTTGATTATTGGTTAAGTTTCTGTTTTTAAAACCAAACTCAATTCATGTGAACTCCAAGGAAATATCGAGTGATAAGTATTGATCTCTCCATTCAGCATTGTTTTGGTCAGTTTTGCTTCAGCATTTTCTTTTCATATTGTCAACCAGCATCGTTGTTCATTATAATGCATAGTCTTTGACAAACTCTCGGAGGCCCAAATAAAGATTAAAATTAGGCATCTGAACCCAGCATTTTGCTAAGACACCCAACAAATTTTCAAAACACTAAAAATACCCTTATTTTCAGTTATAAATAGCAGGTTTTATTTTTTATTTCTGTAGTTCCTACTTTTTTTTGTAAAAATCTCACTCTCTTAATGTAATTTTCTTTCGTTAGTTTCCATTAGCCTCCTATTTTGAGCATTTGTTGTCTCTGGTGGTGGTGTACGTGTGCTATTTATGAATATACGATAAAGTTAAGTGATTTTTCATCGTCAGAGAAAAAGAAGTGCATATTTTAAAAAAAAAAACATATGGATTAGCAATCCGTATGGTTCATACGGATTGATCCGTATGGCCTTACGAATTGTTTATCCATATATTTCATACGGAATGCTGATTTGTATGACTTTTTTAAAAAAATAAAATTGTAAATATATTTTTTTTTAATTTTTTTTGGTAATAGTTTTAGCAATTTTATAAATATGGATTTTAAATTTTTTTAAAAGAAATTCATACAGATTGTTGATCCGCATGAGTTTTTTTTTTCAATTTTTTTAAAAAAATTAAAAAAAACTCATACGAATGATCATCAATCAGTATGAGTCATATGGATCGTCAATCCGTATGAGTCATACGGATCATCGATCCGTATTTAAAGAAAAAGGTGAAAGACATTTTACCTCTTTCACTTGTGTTGCTGGATGTCCCAGCAAAAATATTGAGTGTCCAAAGCAAGTGCCTTAAAATTAATGTTTTTGTAAAAGCATAAAGAGAAAGGATAAGCCCATAACTGGCCTTTCTTATGGCTCAATTATCATTGCGTTTACTTTATAAACAAAGATAAATAAATAGTAAAAATTTTATAATACATTATATTTAAGGCTTAATTTTTTTTCGTGCTTATCAATTTTTCGCTTTTTTCTAATAGTCTAAGTATTTTTTCTTTAAATTTTTTGTTCGCGTAATTTTTATTTTATTTTTACTACCTAATTTTTGTGTGTGATTATTAGTCTCTCTACAATAATTAACAATGATGCTACTGTAACATCCTAATTTTCGTAAACTAGATTAAAAAGGATTGTTATTTATAAATAAATAGAGTTTAGAAAAAATGATGAGATTTTATAAATAAATAAATAAGGAGATATAATTATTAATTAAAATAATGATTTGAGAGAAAATAAAAAGGGTATTTTATTTAATTGTTTGATGGAGAATAAAATAAAGTTTGTTTTTATAAAATAATAAATAAATAAATAAAGTAAACAATAGGTCGTAAATGCCCCTAGCTATAAATAACAACATGCTAGGTCAATTTTCAGACTGACTCCTCAGCCTCCTCTGCCTCACAATGTTGTTTCTTCTCTCTTCTCCCAAAACCCTCTCTTTTTCCCGCAGGCCACCTAACCTGTCTCAGAAAAATGACGATCTCGGACTCGTTCACCGTTGGATCGTCGTGAAATTTGAGCACCACAGTCGCAACCCAACTAAGAGCATTCTCACCGTTGGGAATTTCGATATTATTTCTGAGCTAAGAGAAATACTCCTCGCATTGTAGCATTTTCCTTTCCCGCAGAAACCCAGAGCTGTCTCGGTAAAACCACGATCCCAGTTTCGTTAACCGTTGGATTTTTATGAAATTTGGATATGTTGTTTGAAATTCAATTTCGCACGCTTTCACCGTTGGGATTTGCGAGATATTATTTTTGGAGGGAGAAAAATAAATCGCATGGTGACAGTACAAGTGGAGGCTTCAATCCCTTCTCTGTCTCTTTGACGTTTAGGAATTCTATCGGAGCAGCTAGAGGAAAAAAATTGGAGGAATCTCAGAGAACCGCTAGAGATGCTGCTATCGCTGGCTGAAGACACGTGAGTCCGCTTAGAGGTAAGGGATGAGTTATTCACAATTGGGAATTAGTGAGAACATGTGTAGGGATCCTTAGAGATATCAATTGGAATGAGTTTTGGGGTGTTTTTGCAATTTTCATTTTATCCTTATAATTATTACAGTGAATTATATATCTTTGACAGACCAATTGTTGTGGAATTGATATGCTATTGTGTTGAGCGTGAACCCTATAAATCGAATACTTTTTCTAATTAATATGAATTGATGAAATAAAGGAGAAATTTAGAGAGAGATATTGATGTTGTATTTTCTCTTTTTCTTGTTTAGGTTTTTATATATAATTTAAAAAGTTAATATCATAATTGAAATTGACCAAAGTGTTCATATAATTATTTAGAATTTGTGCATTGAAAGCTTACTTTGTAATTTGTGATTCAATATGATGTATGCTAGCTTATATATATATAGAGGTTGTTATTTATATTAATAATTTATGTAAATAATATTGTAGAGTGTTATAGTATGATTCCAAAAATTATTAAGTGTTGGAGTTTGAGAATATTATGGTTAAATTTGATGAACATGTGTATGTTGTACCTTATGAATATCATTAGGAATGTTATGAGATGATTGATGTGATGTTATGAGATGTTAAAGTGTGGACATGATATTCGATTGTAAATAAGTGAATGTGTTTAACACTTGATGTTACATTAATTATATCGTGAGCTATGAATTATACAATAACCCGACTAGTGTTTATGTGCAGTGTTAAAGAGAAAGTGTAGGTTCCTAGTTAGGAACCAGTGTTAAATTGTAGCGCAATTGTGTTAAACATGTTTGAAACATGAGTGTGAGGTCGTGATATTGTATAGTTCATGAGCAGTGCTTATAAATGAAATATGTGATGAATTGTGGAATAATATGTTGCCTTGAGATTATAATATTGTTATTGAGATTGAGTAAAAGTGTAAAGTAGAACAGGTGTTGAACTGTGAGATACGTGAAAACATGTGATGGTAGATTGTGACATTATGAGATGTGAAATTGTGAATGAGTTTTGGTTGTGAATAAATGTGTGATTAATTCTTCATGTGACATTATGTGTGTTGTAAGCTGTGAATTGTACAATAACCCGACTAGTGTTATCTTGAGAAAAGTGTAAATGCGCAGTGTTAAAGAGAAAGTGTAGGTTTCCTATTTAGGAACCAATGTTAAAGAGAAAGTGTAGGTTCCTATTTAGGAACCAGTGTTAAATTGTAGCGCAATATGTTGTACGTGTTTAAGACACGAGTGTGAGGTCGTGGGTATTGTATAATTCACTAGCAGTGTCTGTGTGCTAAAATGATTTTAGGGGTTGGACCTGAATCTGGAGGGAGAGGCCCTGACGGACTCTTCGGAGTGTAGGCCTTGGGGGTCATCGGGTTTGAGTGCTCCTTTAAGCCTATGCTGATCCCATATGGTTGGAGCATTCTCGCAAAACATCGTGACCCTGACTGGTCTCCCTATGATTTTACTTAGTGAGAGTGACCTGGCAAACCCATTGTGTGGTGTGTCTTGTTATGTACTCCTAAGCGCCCCAGGGTGGTTTTTCACTGACATGGTACCACATTGCATGTAGGCTTGAGTCTTAGCATAATTGTCTCATGCGCTTGCTAATTGTTTATTATGAAATTGAGGTGTTATTATGTCTTGATCAGAGCGTGTGATTCTTGTGTAATGTGATTGATGATTGAAAAGTGTGATTGATGGATGAAAAGTGAACTTTGAATGACAAAGTGGTAGAATTACGTGAATTACATGTAAGTAAGTTTTATGTGGTTTATATGATATGTATATCTAGTTGTCTTGTTTCTCTATTAGTTAGGAATGTGATAACTCACTCCCAGTTTGCTGTTTGTGTTTGGATCCTGTGATGATCTTGAACTTTGTGTTCGGGGGAGCAGATGACTAGGTGAACTGCTTTAAGGAATATTGTGTTGAAGGACGTCGGGACACAACGCTCTGATAAGATGTGACATTGAGATATAAGTTTTTATGTTAATTTTATGATGTTAGTCTATTTTATTTCACCTCACTGATTTAACAAAATATTTTTGTAAATTTGACGACCTTATTTTTTAGCCGAATATATTTTTAATGAGTTTATTTGGTAATTGAAATGAATGTGAACCTTTTACCCATTTGATTTTTGTTTACCAATATATTTTATTTATTTATTTATATATATGTCGGGGTAGAGGGTGTCACAGCTACACCGCTAACTATGAACTATAATTACTGTGTCATTGATGACATGACATCTTTTGCTAATGCATTACTAGAAAAAAGACTTTTAATATTGGTTATTAAAGACTTTCAATATCAGTTATTAATCAATGTTGAAACTATCGACGTTAAAAGTATCAATGTTAACAACGGTTTTAGAAAACTGATGCTAAACTAAACTATAAAATATCAATTTTCTAAAAAATCGATATCATATAATAATAAGAAAATCGATGATGTGGTTGATTGACAACATCGTGAGCAGAAAATAACATCGGTTTTAAAAACCGATTTTGTTGAGTAGAAAAGAACATCGATTTTTGAAAAAATCAATGTTGTTTTCTAGTAAACAACATTGATTTTTAGGTTTTTCTAAAAGTCGATGTTGTTTTTGCGCAACAACATTGATTTTCCTAAAAGTCAATGTTTTTTGAAATTTTTTATAATATCCTGTTTATTTTTTTATTACCCCAAATTAATCTGCAAATTAAAAAACAAAACCAATCCAGGCAATTTTCAGACAACTTTTATTAGACAGTTTAAATTTTGTCCATAATAATTGAATATTTAAAATATTTAAAGTAATGAAAGTCAATACATATAATCAATTGCAACCTAATCTAAATTAACATAACTACAATTCTAAAATTACTTAAACACCTAGTGTTTCATTTTTAACTTTTAGACAAGATCTTGCTCACTAAATGCGAATTGCCTTCATGGTCTTTGGTTCTAATGGTCTTGGATCAGTAAAATACTGTATGATATAATATAATATAAGTTAATAAGTATAAATAATACCAATTATAAAAAAAATGAATTAGTTTTGAAGTAAACAATTACCGTTTCCCAATTATCCTTGAAACCTTCTTGGATTATCATTGACATCCTATGCATTACGTAGTACTTGCACTCAGTGCTTCCTTTTTGCTTATTACAATAAATTGAGTAGGATATTTAGATATTCAAAGTTAATAAAAAATTAGTGTACATAGTAATAAAAATTTATTTATAGGGCAACAAACATTGTTTAAATGACTTACTTTAACTGCAATCCATCTAGCAACAGCCTTGGATTTACTTCCTTAACTATCGTTGAATTCCTTCAAAGACTGATTAAGAGAAACATGCATGCGTATTGTACCATTAAAATATTGATGTTAAGTATTAATCATAAAGTAAATGTATTACAAAATACAACTGATCTGTTAATAATTTCTTTCAAGTAGTTGTCGGGCATATTGTGTAAGGAACAAAACCAGATGACAACATTGTCCTTAGGACATGTAATGACCATTTGCCAATGTACACTGCATTGGAGAACATTTACGTTATTATAGTGCATACATTATTTAAATTGATTTGTTCAATTTAACTTACCCATTCAAAGCAAAATTGTATGTTCTGTCGCTTCTCTCTACAAATGGGAACCATAATCTCTTGTATTGGTAACAGCCATCAGTTACCCCAAATTTGATAATTATAATTTGGCCTCTCATCAAATTATAACATCACTAATGGTGTTTACACAATTAGCATTTCATGACATATATGCCCTTAGCCATAATTTTATATTGATTAGACCACTTTAATATTTTGGCTGATAAAATAATGGACCTAACTCATTCAATTATGTGATATATATATATATATATATATATATATATATATATATATATATATATATATATGTATGACCCCAAAATGCTAACAATCTCCCACCGGTCACAAATATATATATATATATATATATATATATATATATATATATATATATATATATATATATATATATATATCCTTACAATCCTTATGAATGTGTTATACTTTATGAGTTCAAAATTTGTCATTACATGTCTTAGCATATTCCAAAAATCTTGTCCATTGATTACATTCACACGTAGAACCAAAGCAGTTTTCATTGTATCAATCACAACTAAGCCCATCAATGATCACTAATGCTAACAAAATCAAATGACATAGACTCATCATGAAAATTACGTGAAGGTGGCCTGTACACGTCTATTTTCAGCTGGTCCTACTTTACCTCAATGAGATCATTTAATAACCTTAATTTACAAAGTGTAATAATTGAATAATAAAACATATATATGTATATATATATATATATATATATATATATATATATATATATATATATATATATATATATATATATATATATATATATATATCCAAAAGTCAATGTATGCATACATAAAATCTAACAGAACATAAAATACATAAAAGTGACTAACTCCCACTAAACCAAAGATTTCTCAAACTCTAAAATACCCATGTGAGCAACATGCTTATGAAAGACCTTGGGTGGAAGTCCCTAAGTAAGACGATCTGCTATCATGAAATTTGTCCCTAAGTGTTCTATGGAAATTTGTCCACTCTATACCCTTTCCTTAACAACTAAGAACTTGATGTCAATATGCTTCAATTTGGTCGAGCTCCTATTGTTGTTATAATACAATACAAATGAATTGTCACAATATAAATTAAGTGGTCTTTCAATTCCTTCCATAATTTGCAACCCCGTGACAAAATTTCACAGCCATATTCCATGATTTGATGCCTCATAGCATGCCACAAATTCTGCCGCCATAGTGGATGAAGTAGTAAGGGTTTACTTGGCACTGTGCCAAGAAACCACACCACCAGCTAACATGAAAATGTAACCTGAAGTGGATCTCAAACTATCTAGGCATCCTGCAAAATCTGAGTCAGAATATCCAATGATCTCCAACTGATCGATCTGACCTCTTGTATGTGAGCATATAATACTTTGTTCTCTTCAAATACCTCATAACTCTTTTGGTTGCTTTCCAACGATCCATTCCTAGATTGCTTAAATATCTGCCTAATACCCCAACTATGTATGGTATATTCGAACGTGTACATACTTGGACATACATCAAACTCCCTATAGCTGAGGCATATGGAATCTTTTGCATTTCTTGAATTTCCAAATTTCCTTTTGGGCATTGTTTGAGATTGAACTTGTCTTCCTTAGCAACTGGAGTATCCCCAGATTTACATTCATGCATGCTAAACCTTTTAAGTACTTTTTCGATATAGCTCTTTTGTGATAATCCTAGAATACCCCGAGATCGATCACGGTGTATCTGAATTCCTAATCGTCATCAAGATCTTTCATTTCAAAGTTTCCTGATAGAAATCTCTTGGTTTCATGCAACATGCCTATATCATTAGTGGCAAACAATATATCAACAACATATAAGACCAGGAAAATGTACTTGCTCCCACTGAATTTGTGATACACACAATCATCAACAAGATTCATCTCGAAACCAAATGAGAGAATTACTTGATGAAATTTGTGGTACCATTGACGAGATGTCTGTTTTAGCCCGTAAATGGATTTTGTTAGTTTGCAAACCATATTCTTTGGGTCTCCTGACACAGTTTTCTGGTTGTACCATATAAATTGTCTCATCAATGTTGCCATTGAGAAATGTCGTCTTGACATCCATTTGATGAAGCTCCAAATCATAATGTGCAACAAGAGCCATGATTGTCCTAAAAGAGTATTTCGATGAAGTTGGATAGAAAGTCTCTTTAAAGTTAATCCATTCCTTTTGGGTATAGCCCTTCGCCACAAGACGAGCCTTATACCTCTCCACATTACCTTTGGAATCCTGCTTGGTCTTAAATATCCATTTGCAACCAATGAGTTTCACACCTTCTGGTAATGGGACAAGTTCCCAAACCTTGTTATCTTGCATGTACTTATACTCCTCATTCATCGCTTTAATCCACTTTTCTGAGTTGGAATCTTGCATGGCTTGATGGAAGTAGATTGGGTCATCTTTCATCATACCATTATTTTCCTCATGTTCCTGGACAAATACCACATAATCATCTGGAATAGCACTTCTCCTTTCTCTTGTAGATCTCCGTAAAGGTACTGGCTCATGAAGCATAGGTTCTTGAGGATGTTGAGTTTGTTCTTCATGAACGAACAAATTATCTTGAGTGGAAGATTCAATACCAATATCTTGTAGAGGTTCCGAATTTTCTTTATCAAAAGCAACTGTATGAATTAGTTCTAGAATTGTTACTGATTCTTCCTTTAAGACAAAGTCTCTAACCTTATTCTTCCCCCCAAACTCAATATCCTCAAAGAATGTAGCAGTTCTCGTCTCAAAAATTGTCTTTAATTTGGGATCATAAAATTTATAGCCCCTGGATCTTTCAGAATAACCAATAAAGTAGTTGCTTACTATTCGGGAGTCCAATTTCCTTTCATTTGGCTTATAAGGCCTTGTCTCAGCTGGACATCCCCATACATGAAAATGTTTCAGACTAGGCTTTCGCCCAACCCAAAGCTCCTAAGGTGTTTTGGCAGCTGCCTTGGTTGGCACTCTATTGAGAATGTAAGCTGTAGTCTGTAGAAGCAAAGCTTCATGGTGAATC
The DNA here is from genome assembly GCF_004193775.1 of Glycine soja. Classification (NCBI taxonomy): domain Eukaryota; kingdom Viridiplantae; phylum Streptophyta; class Magnoliopsida; order Fabales; family Fabaceae; genus Glycine; species Glycine soja. The sequence continues at coordinate 35,487,491 of NC_041010.1, forward strand.
AAAGGTGATTCAAAGGTGTTTTGATGATAACAATGATGATAACAAAAGATGATGACAAAGGTGATGACAAAAAGCTCAAAGATCAATCAAAGAACAACTCAAGTGAATCAAGAACAATTCAAGAATTCAAGATAAGAATCAAGAAGAATTCAAGACTCAAGAAGAAAGTCTAGAGTCAAGAATCAAGATTCAAGGTTCAAGATCTCAAGAATCAAGATCAAGATTCAAGACTCAAGATTCAAGAATGAAGAGAAGAATCAATCAAGATAAGTATTAAAAAGTTTTTCAAAACTTTGAATATCACATGAGTTTTTGACAAAACCCTTTACCAAAGAGTTTTTACTCTCTGGTAATCGATTACCATATTGATGTAATCGATTACCAGTAGCAAAATTGTTTTGAAAAAGTTTTCAAATTGAATTTACAACGTTCCAATTATTTTCAAAAAGCTGTAATCGATTACAATGTTTTGGTAATCGATTACTAGTGCCTTTGAACGTTGAAATTCAAATTCAAATGTGAAGAATCACATCCTTTCACACAAAAGCATAGTGTAATCGATTACACTTATTTGGTAATCGATTACCAGTGACTGTTTCTGATAAATCAAAAGATGTAACTCTTCAAAAAGGTTTTGACTTTTTCAAAATTGGTTTTAAGTTTTTCTAAAAGTTATAACTCTTCTAAATGGTCTTCTTGACCAGACATGAAGAGTCTATAAAAGCAAGGTTTTGTTTTGCATTTTGAATCAATTCATTCTTTCACACTTACACTTTTCACATTCATTCAATCAATCCTTTACAAGCCTTGAATCTCTTTGAACTGCTTCTTCTTCTTTGTACCAAAAGCTTTTTGAAGTTTTCTGGTTTTCCAAACCTTGAAAACTTGTGCTATTCATCTTTTCATTCTCTTCTCCCTTTGCCAAAAAGAATTTGCCAAGGACTAACCGCCTGAATTCTTTTTGTGTCTCTCTTCTCCCTTTTCCAAAAGAACGAAGGACTAACCGCCTGGATTCTTTTGTGTCTCCCTTCTCTCTTGTCAAAGAATTCAAAACGACACAGTCTAAGAATTCTTTTGATTCTTCCCTTTCCCTAATACAAAAGTGTTCAAAGGACTAACCGCCTGAGAATTCTTTTGTATCCCCATTCATAAAGTATCAAAGGTTTAACAGCCTGAGATCTTTGTCTCAACATATTGGAGGGTACATCCTTTGTGGTACAAGTAGAGGGTACATTTACTTGGGTTTGACTGAGAACAACAAAGGGTACATCTCTTGTGGATCAGTTCTAGTGAAGGGTACATCCACTAGGTTCAAAGAGAACAAGGGAAGGTATATCCCTTGTGGATCTTTGCTTGTAAAAGGATTTTTACAAGGTTGAAAGAAATCTCAAGGACCGCAGGTCGCTTGGGGACTGGATGTAGGCACGGTTTATTGCCGAACCAGTATAAAAACTCTTGTTTGTTTGTTTCCTTCTTCCCTACTTTTTTACTTTCCGCTGTGCATTTAATTTTCGCTTTTACTTTCAGTTAAATTTCTCTTCTACTCCTTATTCCCTTAACAATTTATTAAAAGCCTTAGAAGAGTAATTTTTAATTAGTAAAGGTTTAGGAATAATTAATTCAACCCCCCCTTCTTAATTATTCTGAGGCCACTCGATCCAACACAGTCTTTAGTGTCTCTCCCCAAAGTGACTCTAGTAAGTTAGAATGACAAATCATGATTCTTACTATATCCTTAAGAGTTTTGTTTCATCTTTCAGCCACACCATTCATGCTAAGTGACCTCGGCATGGTGTACTATGGGACGATTCCACATTCCTCTAGGTGCCTAGCAAAAGGCCCTGGGTGTTGTTCACCTGAACCGTCATATCTACCATAGGATTCACCACCATGGTTAGATCTGACACTCTTGATTCTTTTGTTGAGTTGATTTTCAACTTTAACTTTGAATGTTTTGTACATATCCAGAGGTTGCGACTTTTCATGTATAAGAAACAAATATGCATATCTGGAGTAATCGTCTATGAATGATATAAAATATTGCTGACCATTCCATGAAGGTGTATGAAATGGCCCACAAATGTCCGTATGTATCACTTCCAAGACGTCTGTAGCTCTATATGCACCTAATTTCTTACTTTTGGTCTGTTTACCTTTAATGCATTCAACACAAACATCAAAGCTTGTGAAATCAATGGTATCCAAGATTTTGTTTGACACAAGTCATTCATTTATGTTCTTAGAATTGTAACCTAAGCGCTTATGCCATAATGCTTATGAGTTTGTATTATCAATTCTACGCTTAGGACCATGCAATTCTGCATTAAAGGATTCACCATAAGAAGCTACAATATCAAGTAAATATAGATTATCATAAGCCATGAGTGACCCAGTTCCAACAATATCTGAATTGAAAGACAACCTAAATACATTGTTTCCAAATGAACACAAATAACCTAATTTGTCCAAATAAGAAATTGAAACCAAATTTTGTCTAAATGACGGTACAACAAAAGTGTCTTTCAAATCCAAATAAAAACTAGTGCATAATAATAATAATCTAAAGTGCCCTATAGCTTCCACCTCTATCGATTTACCATCTCCAACATATATCCATCTTTCAGAATCAATTGGCTTTCGGTAGCTTAGGCTACCCTTTATTGAAACACTGACGTTAGTATTGACACTAGAATCTCCACCAAGTGTTTCTAGGTACTGAAGCTAAATTAACCTCAGAACAGACTAAAGTAATAAACATACCTTTCTTTGCACGCCAAGCATGATATTTGGTACATTTCTTCTTTACATGTCTAAGCTTACTGCAAAAGAAACAATTGTCACCTTGATTTTGTTTTTTTTGTGTTGGACCTTTAGCAGCTTTATTCTTGGGCTCCTCAGTTCTTTTTCTTTTGCCCTTTTCTTTTCTTTAGAGTTACTTACAACATGAGCACTTCCAGTTCTTTCTTGCTTTAGCCTTTCCTCTTCTTGCACACAGTATGAAACGAAATCATGACCATTTCTCATTCTGACAGTTATAAGAGATCTTAAACTAACTAAATTGTAGAGAAATTAGCACTAAATGAATAAGCATGTCTTCTGATAGCTCAAGCTTTAGTGCCCTTAATTTTGAAGCAATATTTGACATTCCCATAATGTATTCCCTAACATTCCCATAATGTATTCCCTAACATTTCAGCAAGGAATTCTTTGGCACTAGTTATATCATCTGAAATAGTATCATTAAAGACCTTAGGAATGCCACACTTAATGATTATAAGACTCATGTGATTTGAGTGATCCCACTTCTCATGAAGTTTACTCTGTTCAGAGGTACTGGAATTCGTAGGAGAAAGGGATTTCTCAATCCTTAATGCAAGGTATAGATCCATGCAGCCAAGAACAATTTACATGTTCTCTTTCCAGTCCTTAAAATTTGTAGCATTAAGAACCGAAACCGAATTCAGATTAGCAGATATAGAAGCAACAACTTGAAAGATCAAAACAAATAATACAATAAGCTCACAAAACAGTCATCAATGCATTTAAATAATGGTATAATCCATCTCAAGATATCTAGAGTACCATTAATATCAAGTCTTTGGACATTGATATTAATTGCTAGTTCAAACATTGATAGTAAAAGCATATCAAATAACAAACCCATCTTTTGATGTGATTTATCATTCACATGCAAAACCTTATAATTATCATACGTTTAACGTCAAATGTGTGTAGGTAAATTAGTTAAATGGTAACTTTCCTTTGGGTCAATCACCATTCATATAAATAATCACACACGTTAACATTTCTCATAAACAATCTACTCAAGAGATGTCACTTTGGTGATATATTGATTCAATTAGCTCATTTAAATGCTAAACAATTAAAATGATATACCATAGCTAAATTTTGAACATTGATGCACCAAATCCAAAATTAAAACATTTCTAGAGTAAATTATTTTAACTTTATTTATTTATTTTAAATGTTAGAAGCCTATGATTGTTACTTTAATTTACGCAGCGACCTCTAAAAGTAAGAACAAACACAAAGTTATATATATATATATATATATATATATATATATATATATATATATATATATATATATATATATATATATATATATATATATATAAGGTAAGATCAAGAAACAATATGTAAAATATCTAAATTCATTTAAAATTTAGAATATGTCAGTAGCCTGAATAAATAAAATTTCTAAAATCATACATGAATCAAGTATGAGTGGCTCTGATACCAAATTGTAGGGATTCAATCAATCAACCTGATTTAATTCTAACAGACAATCATCAATCCTAGCCACATGCTTTCTATCCATATAGAGAGAAATTATTGCATAAAGATGAATAAAACCCCATTGTGTTCCTATACTCAAAATCATGATAAAGACTAAATGCGAAAGCTTACCTGGATTAGCCATAATGGAATGATGAAAGGTTGATGAGGATCAAGATTGGTTTTATGATTTTCCAAATGTAGAGAGCTTTATGTTCTTATCTTAATTTTCTCTTTTGATGGGGATAAAGAGAAAAGAAAGCAAAATTGTACGTTTTGTCGCTTCTCTCTACAAATGGGGACCATAACCTCTTATATTGGTAACTGCCATCAGTTATCCCAAATTTGATAATTATAATTTGGTCCCTCATCAAATTATAATATCACTAATGATATCTATACAATTAGCCTTTCATGACATATATGTCCTTAGCCATAATTTTGTATTGATTATACCACTTTAATATTTTGGCTAATAAAATAATGTCCTTAACTCATTCAATTATGATATATATATATATATATATATGTATATATATGTATGTATGTATGACCGAAAATTGCTAATATTATATACAAGAGAAAGTTTTCATTACAGACCCCAAACACGATAGCATCCCACAACACTTGCAAAGGCTTGAGGAAAAGCTGCGGGATGGTCAATGTCATTAGGTATAGAGGATCGACATCAGGATCTGTCCTATCTGCAGGTTTCATTGGTCCCTCAGCTCCCTATTTATCCTACACAGTTAATAAACATAAGTGAATGACAATCAACACTTTATTTGTAACAAATCCCTTATTAATAATTCTTAAAAACAACAAAATGAAATACTTGTTCTGAAAAACTCTTTACAAGATGTGTCGGTCAAGCAAGGAAGGTGTTAAGTGTTTGCTTCCTCAACATCGACCTTGACTTGATCATTTCCCAAAGGGATGTTGTGGACGGTGGTCGACCCCTTATAAACTCTTCCATGGGCAACTAGGCGGGGAGAATTTTCATCGACATACAACTCACATTTCTCTGAGTCACCCATGTCTAGTCTTATTCCGGGGAATCGACACAACTTTCCTTTGTGCTAACACATTAGTAGAAGGACCAACCTCAGACTCAGGAGGCAGTGTGAGTCCCTGTGATTGCATCTGTGACTATAATTGGGACTAAATTTGGCTGAAGGATAACATTAGTTGTAGAGTCACTTTTTCTATGACCGACTTCTCTAGCTGGTCCCTGATTTTTTGTGTCAACTGCTCCAGGTCTTCGAGAGCCATGGAAGTAGATGTGTGAGAGCTCCTTGATGCCAGTTCAAAGTATTGTTTGATCGTGACATCAACTCCAATAATACGAACACGACCAGTGTGTTCTGGTCACCCAATGGCAACATTTAGTACATCCTGACGTCCTTGAGCGACAAAGCTTCCCTTTGAGGCCTACTCTTTCGGGGAATCCTGTAGTCAACAGATGAAACAAATTTGGTTTACTCATCCAACAATTATTATTAAAAATGATCACGGAAAAATGAGAGTCACTTACAATCTTATATGCAATTTTCTTTGTTGCCTCAGTCGTCATTTGACCAGATTTTTTCGTGCGGGCCATCCACTTCACATGTTGTCTAATGAGAGATGGAGGATCAACGATTATGTGAGTGCTCCCAGATTGGGTTGCTTCCTCCAGTCGTTTCTTTTTCTTGTCCTCCATCAACTTTTCTTCTAGATAATCATAATCTCCACGAGACAACACGTGAGAGGCAATGTTTTGTTTCTAAATGGCTTGCACCTTCTTTCAAACATCCTATAACAATTACACATTAGCCTAACTTAATACATTTGACAATAATGCATAAATATAAAGTTTAAAACAATGAAAATCAACTAACCTCCCATGAAGGGTTTCTATGGCTCTAACAAAATTAGTTCCACTTCTCCCTACTTATGTCATACTTTTCACATAATTTATCGTCCTCGTCCTCTTTGTCGTCTGCCAGAGCCCATTTGAAGGTCAAATCTGACTTAAACTACCTCCACCGCTTTTCAATCGTCTAAAGTATTTTTTTTCTTTATCCACAAATTGGATGCTTCAAGAATATCAAATTCAATCTGTGATACAATAAATACATTTTATAGTTAGTCAATTACAATTTAAGTTTTTTAGTACAACCAATTACAACATGCAAAATTTTATTGAAATACCTAAATATCCTCACATATCAAATCCTTTTGAGCTGCATGGACTTGTTTCCAATTATCATATGTAACATCCGCCGAGCGACGATCCACATGAACCATTGGTCTCTCTGCCCAACTAGTCTAGTTTCTTTTCTTGTCTTCTTCGACGTAGACGACGAAGGTTTTGCTGACTCAGGATGAGGAGGAGGGGAGCTGAGTGGTGTAGCCATGTGCCTGTTAAAAAACAACATTAATTAAACAATGTATGAAAACTATATTAAGTTATGTAATTAAAATTATGAAAGCAAGCAAATATAAAATAAATTACATAATACGATGTTAATTAATTCTCCTTCATCATGATCATTATGATTTGCATGGACATCGTCCACTTCTTCTCTATTGACGTTAGTCAGCATTTGTGTGGAGAAAGGACTGAGACAAGTATCAGCGGTTGAGTCATCATCTTCAACATTGACACCAATTGTTTTTCCATGTAAAATCACTGGTCACCTTTCATCACAAGGATCTTGAACATAAAACACTTGTTTAGCTTGTTCTGTCATGATGAAAGACTCATTTTGATATGCGAGCTTTTGCAGATCAACCAAAATAAATATGAAATCATTGGTTCGCACACCGATATTGATATCAACCCATTTAAACTTGAAAACACAGACAATGAATTTGACATAAGTAAGGCATGGAAGCTAGACGAAGATTGTCATCATGTACAATAGCAAAGTGTTGAGATTCAACCCTTAGACGAACCTTACTGTTTTGCATTGTACTCTTGTCATCTTGTAATTTCATGTAGAACGAATACTCTTGCCAAGTTATAACATTTCTTTTAAGTCCATCTGCTAACTTCCTTAATGTTTCAGAATCATTATTGTCACCAAAGATTGTATCTTTAAACCAATTTAGGAAAGTCTTGTTATGCTCTTTTAACACCCTATTTTTGGTCATTTTTGGGTTACTTTCCTTAACTAAAGCTTCGTGAAGAACTATGTATGATAGAACTTCATTACGGTTATTTAGTATATACAAATGAGCTTGTTGCAAATCTTCTAGACTTAGAGTGATAACATGCAGTCCTCTTGAACCCTTACCTCCCACTCTTTTGTCATGCCGAGACTCGGGAAGGCCAACAAGTTTTGCCTTTTCAATGTACTCTAAAAAAAACTCAATAGTTTTTTCTGCAATATACTTTTCAACAATATATGCTTCAGGACAGTGTAGATTCTTTGTATATCCTTTTAAGATCTTCATGTATTGCTCAACTGGGTACCACATCATTTAATTTCCCTTACCAGATGAACAATTAAGTGAACCATGATGTCGGAAAATGAAGGAGGAAAATACATCTCCAATTGACACAAGATAATAGTAGCCTCGTTTTCCAGTTCATCTAACTTGACAGGATCAATGACTTTGCTACATATGGCATTGAGGAAAAAGCACAGGCGAGTTATGGCATGCCTCACTTTGTTAGGCAAAATGTCTTGTATCGCCATGACTAACAGTTGTTGCATCAAGACATGGAAATCATGAGACTTTAAGCCAACTAACTTAGATCTTTGAACTACATAAGACTCTTAATGTTTGAAAAGTATCCTTGTGGCACTTTGACACGGTGTAGAGATTGACAAAAACTTAACTTCTCCTTTCTGGACAAAGTATGACAAGCTAGAGGCAAGTATATTTTCTTACCATTAGACCTTGGATGTAGTTGGTCTCGTATACCCATCTCAATTAGATCTTGACGAGTATTCAAACCATCATTTGTCTTGTCTTGAATCTTAAGAAGTGTGTCGATGACACTATCACACAAATTTTCCTCCACATGCATAACATCAATACAATGTCTGACATCTAGATCAAACGAGTATGGAAGATCAAACAATATCGACCTCTTCTTCCATATGTAAGTTTTACTTTTTTTTTCTTCTTTTGGGTCTTTCCAAATATAGTATTAATGTCCTCAATGCGCTCAAGAACCTGCTGACCAGTTAATGGTATCAACTCACTTTCATGCTCTTGACTTCCATTAAAAGTTTTTTTTAATCGTCGGTAAAGGTGATAAGGTTTCAGAAAACATTGACACTAAGTGTATAATGTTTTTCTTCCATGTTTCACTTGTAAGTAATTGTGCGTTGTTTGGTGAATGTTTATCGCAAAAAAAAAAAAAAAAATTACTCTCATTTTTCATAAGCAAATTAATAGAGTTTTCATTTAAAAATTTAAATTTACACAGTTTAGAGTAGTGATATCGTATCGACGAGGCGGATCGTTACAGTGGATGTAAGAGGAGGGTATTTATATATAAGAAAAACAATGTCGGTTATTCATAAAAACCAATGTTAACATAAAAGCATTAACATCGGTTTATTGAAAAAACTGATGTTAAAATCTCCACGTTAACATCGATTTTACAAAAACCGATGTTAACATGGCTTTCATTAACACCAGTTTTTTTTTAAATCGATGTTAACATCACTTCGTTAACATTAGTTTTTCAAAAATCGATGTTAATGTCACCACGTTAACATTGGTTTTCAGAAAACTGATGTTAATGAAGCGATATTAACATCGATTTTTGAAAAAATCGATGTTAACAAACTCATTTTATTTACAATTATGCTACCGTCCTTTCGTTAACATCGATTTTATCAAAAACCGATATTAAATGTCTTTTTTCTAATAGTGATGCGACCTTGATGATTTGGCATTATGTTTATATGACATATGCTGAAATTATCATGGCATCATTTTTTTTATGCGGTGCATGATGATGTTAGCAATTTAATGGTAACAGAATAGGTTCTAAAAATAGAACATTTGAACTTATTGGAACAATTTTGAGAAAAAAATTAACGTATAAAAATTGAAAAAATGTTAAATTATAGGGACCAAATCTTACTTAAGTCTTATAATATAATAATAATAAATTTATAAAAAATTATTTAAGACTAGTTACATAAAACACGAGAGAGAGAGAGACATAAGGCTATAATAAAACTATATTTGACCAAATTAGTTAAAAAATTAACTAAAAATTGAGAAGCTACCAGGTAGCTAAAGATAGCTGAAAATTGAAAATTCATCTTATTAAATCATAAATGTTTGATAAAATTATTTATTAAAATAGTTAAAAAAATATAAAATTACATAAGTAGACATAAAATTTAACCTTAAATAGAAAATATTAAAAATGAAATCTAATAAATTTTCAAGCACAAAAGGAGAATAAATATAAAAGCTAGAAGCTAACAGTTTAAAAAACTTTACTTCAAGTAGTGTTTTAAAAATACTAAAAACTATTAAAAAAATTTGTTTATCAAATAATTATATAATGTTTTAGCTAGCAAAAAAAACTAAAAATTAATTGAAATATCTTGTCAAACATACTTTAAAACCTTGTTGATTTAGGGATTTCTATATTAAAAACAAAATTTATTTGATTGCTAAACAATTAATTTTGAAAAAAAGATAAATTCTAATAGCACATTATCTTAAAAAATTAATAGAAAAAGTCAATTGGTCTCCTAATAAATCACTATTATAATTGATTTTAAATGGATTTGTAAATTTATAAGTAACTAATTATGTTCTGTCGTAAAATAACCAAATCAACTAATATGTTAATTATATACACTTTTGAAATAGATTTTGCAATAAATAATGTTTGTTTTTTTATAATCAATTTAACCAGTAAATTGATAGTAAAACATGTGTTACCTACCATTGTTCACAAAAATATGGGAATCTAGTCATATAACAGTTTTTACTCATATGATACTGCACTCAAGTTATAGTGTACATTGCTTTTGTACAACGATATAGCATGAATACAATCATATCTTTTATATTTATACGTGACGAAAATAATTATTGATTAAATTTTATTTAATTTTGATTAAATTTTAGATTAATTAGGATTCATTTCATAAATCGACAAAGTTAAGAAAAAAAAATACTGATGTAGAGTTATTAATAATGCATTAAAGTAAGAGTTTCAACATGTGTATCTGCATATTAAAGTGATGAGGTTGCAAGAAGATTCCAGATGATCAATAAATTCATGATTTTGTATATCAGGGTTACTAAAACTATTCTTTGGACTTTGCTTATTTTAGTATATATCCCCACCTACCTTATAGGTTCCCCACATCATATAGTGATTGATATATATGGAACAGTTCGCCTTCCATGCTGCTCAATTAAATACAATCAATGAAGATAGTAATAATAAAGGTGATTGAGATACTTTAATTTGGATCAATCCCAACCCAAGATACGTGGAGCTAGGTTGGAAGAACATTGTGGCCTAAGACACACTTTCATTAATATGGTGGTGGACTAGTAGGGACTAGCTACCTGCTACTCTTATCTGGTTCTGATTCAGTGTTCACGATTTGTGGACCAAATTTCTTTCCCTGTGTTTTGGCCATATATACTAGCTAGCACATCCAAATCTGATATGGGTAAGCATAATTAAGTACCCCCATATGATAATCAACACAATTATGGACTTAATAATTTTGTTTAGTGCAACATGCAAAAAACTATAATGTTTATGAAGTTTTTCAAAATAAGAATTGAATCACAAGCAAAATGAAGTTCAATATTGGAAAAGAATTTTACTTTTGAACCACATAATTAAAAGGAAGTTCAATATCAAAAAAGATGTTGTTTGAATTAGAAAACATGTATTAATTTGTTTATATCTGTTTGCTTTAATAACGAGATTTGGATATGATTATAGAATCATACAGTGGACACTACTACTTTATGACATGAGTCCATAAATACTGAAGACACGGTCGATAATAATGTCTTTAAAGCAGTGCAGCTAAGATTAGCTTAGTTGTCATATCTTCGCTTCCCTCCTATAATGATAATGATTCAGTGGTTAGAACTAGAGTTATGGAATTCCAAATTAATAAAATAATTGGATAATGTTGGTTTCATATCCGCTAAATATAATTGCTTTGATATACGATCAAGTCTTTTGTCGCACAATGAACCCAATCACATAGGGGAATGGTATTGAACTAAATTTTAAATTGTGAAAAATCCCCAAAGAATTAAGCAGGGCTAACGTCCAACTAAAAACCTTGAGGGAACATATTATAGAGGCTCTATCTGCTAATAGAGGAAAGTGAATAAAGCTAGGGGCTACATCAAAGATCCTACCCCTATTTTTATTTTATTTTTAGAAAAAGGCAAAAAAATATATTATTAATAAGAGCATTAGCATGGCCACAAGTTAAAGATCCTACAACTATGCCCAACATATATGGTAAGAAAAACCTAGCTAGGAAATAAGTTGGTTTTGAGATTAGTCCTTGATTCTAAGTTTAATTACAGTTAAAACTTGTTATTATTTCTCTCAATGGATATATTTTGTGGGAGTTGAGATAAGATTTTTCAGTAATTCAACCTAAGTCACACTCATTAGATCTATGATTTCATTTTGAAGTTATATTAAACAATGGCTTTAATATTAACCACATTAAAAGACATTCTTAGGATAGTCTAACTGGGACAACCCTAAAATGATATATGTAGCTTGAGCGAGCCCATATTCACTCATGGATTAACAATATGTACCACAAAATTAATCTCTCACAATGAGTGGAAAAACATTCTTGTCTTTAGCCTAAGATAAAACAAAACACATTACAAGACATAATACTATGATTTCTGATTAATTAAAGAATTTATTTATTTTTACCAAATTTGCATACAAATTAAAAGTCATAAATAACGTATACTCCATATAACATTCATTCAATAATTATAAATCTTAATGTGTCCGTTTCAATTACAAATTACATTACAATTTCTTTCAATTAAGCGTTTCTTCTGTTGCAAATTTATGAGTTTCTTAAAACCGTTTTAAGTTTCATTATTTTTCAATAGTAGTTTTTCTTAAAACATTATTAGTAATACTTTAATAAAATTTTGTCACCTCAACTTAATTATGATTTTTTGGTATTCAGATATCTTGCCAAAGTGTGAGGTCGACGTGTGACATCGAAATTTAAATAATATTTTTAATTACTTGCTAGCAGCTTATACCTTAATTACAATTTCTCCTGTGGTTTTATGTATGGTAGCTCTTTAATAGTAGTATTTTGTGTACATATATATGACTTGGCCATGGTCTGTCCACTGACTTATCTATTAGTCAAAAGTCGGTTTACATAGCTTACAATTTTAACAGCAAAACTTCTCAAGATGGTTATTCTCATAATGCATTACTGATGTATGGAAGTGTCTATTGTCATTTCTACTAAAGTATTTTTTTTTACCTTAGAGATCCTTTTTTTTTCTTGTTAATTAAGCTAAATAATAATTTAAGTTTAATAAAATTTAATTAAAAAAAGGAACAAAAGACACATTATTTGAATATAGTGTTGAAAATATTAACTAATAATATGATTAAAATAATATATATAAGTGAATGATAACTTTAATTTCATGAACTAATTTTTAAGATTAAATTAAATTCAAATATAAATTTTAAAATGATGTATGCTAATAGTTATTGTTAGGCCTATTTTATAACATATTATCTGTTGTATGGGATCATCGGTAGATACTAAGTCTTGCAAATTTTACACTTATACTTGAGATAATGATTATCTCATTTATATACACTATATATCTATAGTCAACCTAGCTAGGATCTTCACACCATTTATTTATATGTAGAGAAACAAAAGTTTGACTTAAAAATTGCACTAAAAATGTATTAAGATTATGTTTAGAGTCTATCCTAATAATAATTGATGAGCACATCGTGTGATCTGTGATCTGTTACGGGTTGTTATCCAATGACCTGCAATACTAACTTTATGCCCTTGCTCAAGATGTGTTTTGTTTCCCATTTATATGAAATTAATTTGGCCATATCTACTCAAGGTGAGATCTCCAACATAAGACACCAAAGTTTGACTAAAAGACAGCGTGTGGAAATGTACCAAGATGAAAAACTGAAAACCACAAGAAAGAATGGACAAACGTCTGTGTTTCCCTAATTCAAATTTTGTCATAAGTATCAGAACCAAAGGTACAATTATTACAGCAATTGAAGAGGAAGAAACGACAATGGATGAACAACATTGTAATTCTTGATGGTTATCATGATGCGAAAGTAAGTAATGCCAGTGTATATACAACAGGAAATTCAAATTTTATGATGCGACTATTGAAAAACAACTACTGTAAGAACTAAATGCAGAAGCGTGCACACAAAACATTGAACAGTACCATGAATATTATCCATGAGTTTGATCTAACTTCCATGAAAAGAGATAAAAATGACCTCGTGCTCGTGGAGTATTGCGCGAATGGAATAATCAGCTAGCTACCCTTTGTACTTCACCAACAATTATACCAGATAAATAACAAGTACACCGCTGTACAAATCACTCAAGTTAATAGTATATACGATCAGAAACATCTCCAAATAATATATCTTCCCAAGATTTCAATTTTCATGTTCAGGCAAAGTCTCTTGCAAACCTGCAAGTGATTAAATAATTGTCACTACTACTGTAATATGAATATATTCAGAATATATATATATATATATATATATATATATATATTGATGAAGTTCCTCGTGTCAAGCACAAAATATTTGATTGTAGAATATATTGTAACTTGTAAGTGTTACTTACTTATTGCCTCCGTTAGCTTTATTTGCAATTCGGAGTAATCAGCGCCAGTCATATTCAAATGATTTGGATCCTTCAAATCAGTTTATACAAAAGGATAATAAATAATAATCAGTTTCAAAACCAATGACCAAGCATAATGCTCAATGAGAATTAAATTGACATGGTACCTCTGATCGTATAGTGTGTATGAATCTTCCATCTCTTCTGATTGAAGTAGTGCTAACCACATTAATCCCTTCTTTAAGCAGAATGTCCAACACTCTTGACATGGGAAACACACTTTTCCCGAAGCTGTAACCGCACATAATCTCAAGTCCTCCCGGGAAAGGATGAACAGAAACCAAGGGTGGAAGATGAGTAGTGCTACTGCTAGAGCTTTCATTCTCAGAACAAATATTACTCTTCAAATTAGACACCTTCACTAACTCATCCCTCTTTGCTTGCAATTGCTTCACCTTATTTTGTAGGTGGTTGATATAATTCATAGCCTCATTCACATAATCAGAGGTTGAGCGTTTTCCCTGAGGATGGTCATCAAGATATGCAATAAAAGCACCCCTAATGACTAGTGGCTTTCAAATTTCAATTTCTCTTAAGTTTTAATTAAAAAAGTAAAAAAAAAATGGTTTCAAAATGAAGAGACAAATTGTTCGTGTTTATATGTTTACCTTAATATATTCTAAAGGCAGAAGCGATCTAAGGGTGGCGCAGAGTTTTCCCATCTCTTGCCTTCTTTGTCTTTCAGTTTCTTTATGCATCCACTTCTTGTTCTCATCCATGGCAATAAAGTCTTCTTTCTCCTCAACATGCAAGTGCTTGCTACTCTTTCCTTGCCCTTTCACTTGTACAAAGATCACTGCATCAGCATCAGAGGATCATACAAGATCTGATGATCTTAATTAAGGTAGGGGAGAGAATAATCAGCAAATTAAAACTAATTAAAGATCAACTATTCATTACTTGGGGTGGAGAGGATTCATCATTGTGAATGCTATCTTTTTTGGGGGTGGCAAAAGATACCAAAGCAAGAAAATCAAGTGTATTTGGTTGTTAGGGTTTGAGGACTACTTTCCATTGACCTGATATGCTAAGATTCTGAAATCCTTCCCATATAAGATCAGAATACATCTCACCTGCCATATCGGTGGTCCTATTTATATTTCCTTTTCCTTTGTAAACTCTGGTGGGGCACAATGTTTTCTCTCTCGTTTGAATGCTAATAATAATCAACTCTTTATTATTTATTCTTAGTAGTTAATATAAATTTTTTGGGTAGGTAGTACACCTAAAATTTAGCTTCCAAATTCTGCCAAACAAAAAAACTTCAAAAGAAAAAGTATACATATAAAACGCGTCAAAAGAATGTAGTTGATAATGATACTGAAGAAATTTTAAAATCAGATTTAATAATTAATTTGATAATTTTAATTTTTTTCATAAAAAACATTTGTAAAGAATTTTAAATAATTTTTTATTTATATTAATACAAAAAGTTAACTCTTTTACTTTTTTGAATTAGTATAATATTAAGAAACAAATTATCACTTGCTCCTGATTAGCTGAAGTGACTAAGGCTCTTTTGTTTTTGTTACTTTAATTTACTCATTCTCTATCTCTCTCACACACAAAAACCATGTTAGTAACTTATAATTTTAAATTCGTCAAATATACTTACATGTATAATTTATTAAAATATCCTAGATTCGTTATTGTTATTAATTAGTATTTATGATTAATCGTAAGCTAACACACGTACACATCCCTTATACATGTGTATGCATGGTTGCACTTATTAGAAATGAAAATAGGCCATGTACTTAAGTATGATATAACTTGCTTTATAATTGGTTTGCTAGCATGTTATAGGCATTTTCTAAAGTCTTTGAACTTTAAATAAGTCCAATCTATTTTTTTTAATATTACTTCATATTAAGACTTTAAATAGGCTAATAATTAAGTCTATTAAAGAAAAGACCATGATAGATTCTAAGCTAACAGTAACAGATCTATTACTAAACATACCAATATGTCTACGGTTTACAAGCTTATCACATTAGGGATAGTTTAAAGTTTAAACCACCAAAACATATTGCATTTTATAAATATTAAAACTAACTCTCAACTCATATTTTAGTTGTTAAAATAGTCATATAACACATTAATATTTTTACTAAAAATAACATATCTATAAATTAACGAACCTGTGAAGCTTGGTAAGTTTTTCTAAAACCGTACAACCAAAGCTACTAAACCCGAAAGAAACATTGCAAAACAAATAAATAAATAAACCCTGACATTTTACTAAATAAACTAGGACAGGTCATACCTTAACTAGAATAAGTCATAAACATTTAATGAACGATCTAATAACTTATCCCTAGCTTTTTTTTTTTTTTAAGAAATGAGGAAGCATCAAAATTGAACAAAGCATCAAGACTAACTACTAATAAAAATTAATAAACCAATAATTAATATTTATCAATAAAAAAAATTAGACACCCAAATTTATTGAGGATAAAAAGAACTACAAAACCACATGGGACCAAACTAAAACCCAAAGTTTTACATTTAGCGGATACACGCATGATTGTGTATAGACGAATTTAATCCAATGTAATGATTTGGGCGTGTGTACGTATTAGTAGATAGATAGAGAATGAGTTACATACTATACTATGACAATCACTTTCTTACGTGAGGAGAAAAGATGATTGAGATTAAAAAACTCACTTGAAAATTTACTTAAACAATGATTATGAATCACTATCACCATTAGGTCATTGTTGTTACCACTATCAATATTACACAAAATTTTCTCAAAAATATAATTATATTTTCTAGTTATGATTATCATATGATTATACAGATAAAAAAAACTTGATATAATTTTAGTCCTGAAAAATTATCAAATTTTGAATCTAATAATTTTTTTCCTTTAGGATTGATTATGGAATTCTGTTTATTTTATATTTTGTCCCTAATAACTATTTGCATTTGTGGAAATTGCAGATCATGGATCTTTTCTCAATGTGGTGCGAGCCAATAAATCCACCGGGAATAATATTGGTCCTCTTCTTTTGAAAAAGCAAAATTACGACAATCTTCAATCTTGTCTTGTCAATATCCACTAACGTAAAAAATAAAGAGCAGAATATGAAAAATGCGTTTCTCTATTCATTTAGAATGTTGAGAGCCTTTAAATAGGCAAATTACATAACTAAACAATACTCCTAATAGATATGACCCATATACTCCTAAATATGAAAATAAGCAACCAATAAGTCTGTTAACCAAAACAGAAAAATAAAATATAAGATAATTGCAACGTAGTGCATCAACAATCTCCTAAACTCTAGACCATTAACAACTAACTCAATTTTAAATAAATAAATTCAACAACAACATATAAGTTCTGCCAACAATTCCTCTCTTAAACTGATGTTTGCTAATATCAGTTTAAAGCCTTGGCTGAATCAATCATGCATGTAGATGCAAAGATATTTTGATGTTTTGATGATGCCAAAAAAATATGTTTCTTAAGTTTTATTCAAGACAAGAATCTAAGATATCCAAGAAATTCAAGAAATATGATCAAGATAATTCCTAGAGTCTTAGGAAAAAAATTTCAAGTTGAAACAGTAAAAGGTTTGACCAAAGGATTTAACTTAAAATGTTATTTTAAAGAATTTTACTCTCTGGAAGATGTAATCGATTACCAGTGGTCAATGTGCCTTCTGAAAAGCTTTTAAATGTTTTAGAAAGCATGTAATCGATTACACATGGCTTGTAATCGATTATCAGTGGTTTGGAACGTTTTAAAATAGCTATAAGAAATTTGAATTTAAATTTTAAAGTTGTGTAATCGATTAAAGTAAGTTAGTAATCGATTACCAGTGTTTAAATATTCAAATTTCAAATGATAAGAGTCATAACTCTTCAAAAGTATCTATGTAATCGATTACACCATTATTGTAATCGATTATCAGTGAGGATTTTCGAATATAACTCCTAACAGTCACATATTTTCAAATGTTTTTGAATGGTCATCAAAGGCCTATATATAAGTGACTTGGGATACAAAAATTCTTCAGAGTTTTACTTGTTCAAAAAGTCTTATCCTCTCAAAAGATTAAATTGTCTTATCTTCTAAAGATTCCTTGGCCAAAACACTTGCAATTCAATAAGGAATTATTTGAGTGCTTTATTGTACAATCTATCTCTTTCAAGAGAGATTTCTTCTTCTCTTCTTCTTACTCAAGGAAAGTGATTAAGGGACCGATGGTCTCTTGTTGTAAAGCGATCTAAACACAAAGGAAGGGTTGTTCTTGTGTGGTTCAAAACTTGTAAAGGGTTTTTACAAGATAGTGGAACTCTCAAGCAGGTTGCTTGGGGACTGGACGTAGGCACAAGGGTGTGGTCGAACTAGTATAAAACTGAGTTTGCACTTTCTCTTCCCTTAAACTCCTTTATTTATTGTTATTTATCTTTTGCGTTAAGGAAGTTTAGTTTAAATTGAATTATAGTAATTCATAATAAGGGAACATTGATATTATCATTAAAGAAGGATAAAACTTTAATTGGGGAAATAGTTTGTGATATCTTAATTCAACCCTCATTTCTTAAGATATTTGAGGCCACTTGTCTAACAATGCAGACACCTAATAACTCTCTAAGCTTCAAGAACAGCTCCCTCTTCAAAGCCTAGGTAAATATGTTAGCAACTTGATCTTTTCTCTTATAGTGTACTAGATCAGTAGTTCCATCCTTGCAAAGATCTCTTAAAAAATAAACTTCACATCAATATGCTTGCTTCTTCCATGTAGAATTGGATTTCTTGACAATTTAATGGTTGAACTATAGTCATAGAAAATTGTAGTAGCTTTAATTTGCTTGAACTACAACTCCTCAAGAATTTTTCTCAACCATATTTGGCTTGGCAAGGTGACAATTGGTTGCTTTTTAGATGACCACAAAACGACACCTGTTCCAAGCATAAAGACAGAACCAAAAGTGCTCTTTCTATCATCTAGATCACCTACATAATCGTTGTCAGTTCCCCAAGGTTTCATGTTCCTTGAAAATAGTGAAGAATTCTCTTGGCAGCCAACAAATGCAACTTAGTAAGATTTTTCATGTACCTGCTGATCAAACTCACAAAATACATTATGTCTAGCCTAGTTGTAGTAAGATACATTAAGCTGCCTACAATTTGCTTGTAAAGTATGTTGCCAACCTTCTTTCCATCGTGATCTTTATGTAGTTTTATGCCACACTCAACTATAGTACTTACAGCATTGCAATTCTTCATTTGAAACCTATTTAGAATTTGTCCCACATATTTCTTTAGAGAGATAAAAATCTGTTATCTAATTGCATCACTTCTATGCCCAAATAATAATGCATCAAACCCATATCAGACATTTCAAATTCATTCATCATGGACTTCTTGAATTCACTAAACATGGCAACATATGCAATTTCCTATAAATATAAGATCATCAACATACAAGCATACTATGAGCACTTTTCCCTTATCTTCAATCTTAACAAACATTGTGTGTCATAAGGACATTTCACAAAACCAATTTGAAGAAAGTAAGTCTCAATGCAATTATACCAGACCCTTGGGACTTGCTTTAACCAATAAAGAGCTCTCTTCAATCTATAAACTTTATTTTCATATCCAACCTTAACATAGTTAGGGGGTTGATCAATAAATACATGTTCCTCCAAATATCCATGCAAGAATGTCCATTTGATATCTAGCTGGAAAATGGGAAAAGATTTTGCATGTGCCGCTAATGCAACCACCAATCGAATTGAGTCATGTCTTGCAACGGGAGAAAATACTTTTGTATAATCATTCATGTAGTGCTGCTTGTACCCTTTTGCCACCAAGCGTGCTTTATACTTGTCCACATCACCATCCTTGTTTATCTTTTTCTTGAAGACCCATTTTACACCAATGGTATTCTGACCTTTAAGTAGATCACACATCTCCCATATGTCATTCTTTTCAATGGAATTTATTTCATCATCCATTGCTTTTTGCCATTTTTCCTCTTTGACAACACTTTCAAAAGTTATAGGAAAACAAAGTAAAATGAGTAATTGGATTAATGTATCCTTGCATGTCAAATTCGTCCAGGACTTCTTCTTCTTCTACTGTAGTAGAAGTTGGTGATGAGTTATTGGCTGTTTCAAATGAATTTGATAAGCTTCTGGGTGTAACAAGTGTTGGAACATGCTCATGTTCAACATCATTATCATAAAGAACTTGTGTAGGTTATGGGTCATTCCACTCCTAGGTACTTTCTTCATCAAAAGTAACATCCCTGCTGGTCACAATATTCTTTGTCAATGGATTGAATAATTTGTATGCTTTTGATACATCACTTAGACCAAGGAAGATGCACTTTTCAGCTTTTTCATCAAGTTTCTTCTTTTTCTGATGTAGTATGTGAGCATAACCAATACAACCAAAAATCTGGAAGTAGTCTACAACCGATTTCCTTCCACCCCAAGCCTCCTCGGGTGTCATGTTTTGAACCGCAAAAGTTGGACTTTTATTTAAAACATGAACACTCCAATTTACATATATTGTGTGTGTTTTATGTACTAAACATAAATATTTTACAATTATCAGAAATCACCTGAAAACAATATTTAAGACATCCGAAATTAATACAAGGGAAAAATTTTCATCATTGGACCCACTTTTTTGTCCACACAATTAGGGAACTGAAATTTAACCATCAAATGTCACGTTGGACAACTATTAAACATAAGACTATCCAATAAGTACTAAAAATGGTCAGGACAGTAAATCCAGTGTGATGAGAATCCTGAAATTGACCAAATACAGGCTAAAGGCCCAAGTGGAGAAGGACGAAGGCCCAAGTGGAGAAGGACAAAGCCCCCGAGTGGAGAAGGATGAAGGCCCAAGTGGAGAAAGATGAAGGCCGAGAGGCAGAGACACTACCAAGACTATTAATTGTTGCTGAAGGCCCAAACTAATTTGAAGGCCCAAATAAAATATGTTTTTTAGTTATAATTTTTATTTATTGTAATTTTGGTCCAAACTGTTTAGAAGGCCCATGTCTATTTTTATCTTTTTGTTCAAATACACTATAAGTATTGGTTTTTGTTTTCAATAAAAGAACTTTTGGCATTTTCATAAAATTTGGTGAGAGCTTCTCCCTGGGTTCCTTGTTGAACCAATCTCAACTTATCAAGGTAATCCTTGTGGCCTCTACCCTGACTTATCTTCCTTCACTGGAAGTGGCATCATCCAAATCTCCGTAACCTGTATCAAGCGATCCGCTCCTAGTCAAGATCACGTCATGTAGTATTAGAGCTTCGGCTCTTGATACAGGTTCTATCCTATCCTATTCTTTTTCTTTGTAATTTGTCCAGGTTCGTGTTTTGTCCTTGTTCTGTTATTTGTTTTCTTGTTTGCGTCTTGTTGCGTTCTTGTTTGTGTCTTTGTTTCGTTCTTGTTCTTGTTCTTGTCATGTTTTTTGTTCTTGTTCTTGTTTCTTGTATCTTTCAGACTTTGTGTAAAAAAAAATCTGTTTGAGTTCTGTTTCAAGTTAAAAAAAAGAGTTGCAAAAATATTGAAAAAAAGGAGAAGAAAAGAAGAAAAAAAGAAGAAAAGAAAAGAAAGTGGGTGTTTGATCTTTGAACACAAAATTAAGGCAGTTAGAGGCGTTTATGGGAAAATTGCGGGGCCAAATCCCCTACGGAATTTGCCCAAGGATTCTCCTTTGAATTATGAGCGTTTTGATATATAGTGGGCCTCAAACGGAAAATCGTAGCAAAAGTTATGAGCATTTGAAGTTTACTTGTCATATTTGTTATCTTATCTGTTATCTTATCTGTTATCCTATCTGTTATCTTATTTGCTATCATATCTGTTATCCAAATTAAATCTAATTTGTTATCCAAATTCAATCTAATATGTTATCCAACTCAAATCTAATATATTATCCAAATCAAATCTGATCTTTTATCCAAATCAAATCCAATCTGCTATCCAAATCAAGTCCAAGTTGTTATCCCAAATCAAATTTGTTACTCAGTCTGTGATAATTATATTGTCTTTCATTTTATTTTATATTACCTTGTGTGTCTAATTTGGTCCATCCAGGAACTTAAGAGTGAACACGAGTGGTAAAAGGCAAGAGGGAATACATTACACAAAAGTCTATATTGAAAGCATCAAACACGAGTGAACTATCATCAAAGAGAGAAACACGTGAGTAGAGTGTGGTGAGGTCCTGAATCTTTTTTTTTTAAATTACTACAAAATTCTTTGTTCCTTAATCATGGCAGGAGCTGGTGACAATGGTGGTGTATATCATCAACTGGACGGATTTCAGCGCTTATTACTGGACTCGATGACTACACAAATGCAACGTTTGTTGAACCGTAACAATGAAGAGCTCTACAGGCGAATAGAAGGATTAGAGCACCAAATGAATCCAAATGCTGGGAGACCTTATGGTGGCAACAGAAGGGTCAATGATGGATCGAACCGAATAGAGGAGCAAGACAAAATTGAGGGAGTAAAACTCAATGTATACTCTTTTAAAGGCAGGAGTGACCCAGATGCCTACCTTGACTGGGAGATGAAGATTCAACATGCATTCTCCTACAATGATTATCTTGAAGAGCATAAGGTGAAGTTAGCAGCAGCTACATTCTCAGACTATGTCCTTGTTTGGTGGAAGAAAAATCAAAGAGAAATGAAGAGAGAAGAAGGGCGGGAGATAGATACATGGACTGAGATGAGAAGGGTTATGCGAAAGAGGTATGTTCCAACTAGCTATAGTAGAACCATGCGACAGAAACTCCAGAGGTTATCCCAGGGAAGTTTGATTGTTGAGGACAAGGAGATGGAGATGGCACTAGTGAGGGCCAACATTGAAGAGGACACCAAAGCAGTGCATGATGGCTTCACCAATAAGATTTCTTTCCAGCACCATGACCATAAAAGGATTCTTAAACCTCTATCCCTTAGAGAAGTGTGTGATGACCAAATCAGAAAGAGAGAAAAGAGAGAACAAGAGAGAGACAATAGTGAGACACCACAGGGGAATAGAAAAAGGAAGAGTGATACACTTGAGAGATGGAGTGATACACAAGAGAGAGAGTGATAATTCTAATCAGTTAACTATTTATGTTTCTCCTAGTGTTCAACCCTTATTGCAGAAATTTAAAGATGTCTTTCCCAAGGAGATTCCTCATAGACTGTCACCTTCAAGAAAGTTGATCTCTTTCCAGAAGCTTCATTGCCTAACAGGCTAACTTACAATAGCAAGCCCCAAGAGACTCAACGTAAGGATGCACAAGCCAAAGTTGAGTATGTGAAAAGATTGTATGACCAAGTGAAGGTGCAAATTGCAAAGAAGAATGAAAGCTATGCCAAGCAAGCCAACAAGGAAAGGAAGGAAGTGGTACTTGAACCCGGTGATGATCCTGGACATTTGAGGGCAAATATTTTCCAAGAAGGAGGGAATGATGAGAATCCTGAAACTGGCCAAATACAGGTTAAAGGCCCAAGTGGAGAAGGACGAAGGCCCAAGTGGAGAAGGACAAAGCCCCCGAGTGGAGAAGGATGAAGGCCCAAGTGGAGAAAGATGAAGGCCCAGAGGCAGAGGCACTACCAAGACTATTAATTGTTGCTGAAGGCCCAAACTAATTTGAAGGCCCAAATTAAATATGTTTTTTAGTTATAATTTTTATTTATTGTAATTTTGGCCCAAACTGTTTAGAAGACTCATGTCTATTTTTATCTTTTTGTTCATATACACTATAAGTATTGGTTTTTGTTTTCTATAAAAGAACTTTTGACATTTTCATAAAATTTGGTGAGAGCTTCTCTCTGGGTTCCTTGTTGAACCAATCTCAGACTTATCAAGGTAATCCTTGTGGCGTCTACCCTGACTTATCTTCCTTCACTGGAAGTGGCATCATCCAATTCTCCGTAGAATGTATCAAGCGATCCGCTCCTAGTCAGGATCACATCACAATGGGTATTATTTTCAAACAAATGCCATTGGCATTTAATTGACTACGATGAACTAGTCATTTTTAAAATATTATGCATGTTTTAGTACTCTAAAAACAAGGACATTTTCAATGTCAATATCTTAATGGCCTTCATCATTCTTATTGACATTTTTTTTGTTTGAAGAATGAATCATTTATCATTAGTATAATCAATAATAACGAAAAAATAGTTATGGAGCTAGCTTGCAATACTAGAATAAAAATCTCATTGTTATATCCCTCTTTATTAAAATCTGTTGGTATAAGCTTAAGCTCTGACTTATGAACACATGCATATTTTTTTCAACTCACTAATAACCTTCCACTCATGATAATTGTATTTCTTGGGTTCAAATATAATTAACCTTCTTCAATTCTTTTGGCAATAGGTAGGAAGTTTCGTGATTGTCTTGAGCATAAAAGAGATTTTTTTTGTTAAAAGAAATTTATAGTACAATTTTAATATATGTCGTACATTTTCAGATGTTCGTTACCTTGCAACTTAAAATAATAGTACTAGATGACGCTGCACGATTTAAATGTGATTAATTAGTTACTCCAATAATTAGAGAAATGGTGACTATTTAATTTCTTACATTAGTTTCCTTTTCATAGTGAAGCACGCAACAATTACTTATCATTTATAGCATTGCCAAGCTCCACATAAAGTCAATATGTTGGTTTTAAAATTCTTCTTCCACACATGAAAGAGGAAAAGGGCAAAATAAACACAATAAATAACAACGTTGGACGAAAGAACGAGTACATTTCTCCAACAAGAAGTTGTTCATCATTCATCAAGTAACATATATATATATATATATATATATATATATATATATATATATATATATATATATATCACATCAAGGATCAATTTCCAAAAGCATTACAAACATGGGAATAAACTATAAATAAAAGTTTCCCACTTGTTGCTTGTTTTCTGAGCACTTATGAACACATGAACTTCCGAGATGCTTAAGAAAAAAAGACAATGAAGCACATCCCACCAATATTATAAAGAACATCTATAGCTGTTGTGAATGTGCTCCATTGTCTGTTGCGGGAAGGGAAACTTTAACAATTAATAAAATTAATTACCAATTATTATAGAAAGTCTCGAGAAAAGGTTACGATTCTAGTGAGCATAGATAAGTTGGACAAAGCAAGCATTTAGGTTGTCTACCACTATATAACTAAAAGGATGCCTATAATTTTGGGTTTAGATGGTGGACACTCTGAAAGAACATGAACTGAATTTGGAGAAAAAAAAAATTTTGGAAAAATTCTCCTTGTGCATTATTGTGCATTGATCAATCAATAAAAAATATTAAGAGTTGTTATATATACAAGCAAAGCTATGGTTAGGAAGATAACTAACTAACTAACTAAGAAATTAAGTCAATAACTAACTAACAGAATTAGTTATTAACTAAAAGACTAAAAAAGAGATACAAATGACAAAGAAATCATCTAATCCTAATACCCCCTTTCAAGGTGGACAATGTATATCAACAAGGCCCAACTTGCACATATTTTGCTTGGAAGGAGTAGTATACAAGGCCTTAGTAAACATATCAGCAAGTTGACATCCAGAAGGAACATGAGACAAGAGAATGAGGCCTTCATGAATCTTGATTCAAATCAAATGATAACCCACTTCAATGTGATTTGTTCTTTCATGAAAAGAGGGATTCTTTGCAAGTTGAATTGTAGATTCATTATCAGAAAAAGTTCAAAAAGGAACATGAACGAAGAGATGAAGATCATCACAAAGATACTTTATCCATTGTAATTCACATGCAAGAGAAGCAAGAGCTCTATATTCAGCTTTAATAGAGCTCCTGGAAACTGTTGATTGCTTCTTAGCCTTCCAAGAGATCAAGGAATTACCAAGAAAAACACAATAGCCCGTGACTGACTTGCGACTAACTGGACATGTAGCCTAATCAGAATCAGAGAAAGCTTGGATCTTCAGGTCATTATCAAAAGGATAGAAAATACCTATGCCTGGAGCACCCTTCAAATATCTTAGAATTCTTAAGGCAACCTGTAAGTGAGGAGTTCTAGGCTTGGAAAAAATTGACCGATTTGTTGCACAACAAAAGCAATGTCTGGTCGGGTATTGGTTAAGTAAAGAAGTCTTCCAATAAGCCTCTTGAAAGAAGTGACATCCTCTAGAAGATCTCCCTCATCAGAGTTCAATCTAACATTGGCTGGTTTGCAACCAGTAAGACCAAATTCAGAAAGTATTTCTAAGCAATACTTTCTATGATTCAAAATTAGGCTAGTCTTAGATTATGCAACCTCAAAGCCCAAGAAAAAATTTAAATCACCCAAATCTTTGATGTGAAACTAATCATGAAGCTGCTATTTGACTGCATTGATTTCAACTAGATTATTTCCAATAAGGACAACATCATCAACATGAACTAATAATGCAATAAAGGAAGAAAGAGTTTGCTTGACAAACAAGGAATAATATGAAGTGCTTTGAACATAGCCAAGTTGAAGAAGGGCAAAAATTAACTTATGATTCCATTGCCTACTAGCTTGTTTAAGGACATACAATGATTTCTGCAGCTTACATACAAGACTAGGATCAGAAATGGTCATACCAAGGGAAAGCTTCATGTAAACCTCCTCATGAAGGTATCCATGTAAAAAGGCATTATCCACATCAAGTTGATGAAGAAACCAATTATTTGCAACAACATCAGATAAGAGAAATCCTACAGTGGTCAATTTGGCAACTGGGGAAAAAGTTTCAAAGAAATCAACCCCTTCTATTTGAGTGAAACCCTGAGCTACCAACCTAGCCTTATATCTTTCCAAGGTACCATCTGCTTTGTACTTAACTTTGTAAACCCATCTACAACCCACAATGGGTTTGCCTAAAGGAAGTTGAACCAAAGACCAAGTGTTAGCCTAAAGAGCCTGCAGTTCTGTCATCATAGCTTCTTTCTAGCAGTTGAGTTTGTTGGTCTCTTTGAAGGAATGAGGCTCAGAATGAGCAAAAATAGACATGCAAAAAGAAGTATGATTAGCATAACATTTAGAATAAGAAAGAACAAATTGCAAAGGATAAGGAGTTGTAGAATGAGTAGAAGTAGAATGAAAAGAAATATTGCCACAATGTTAATCAGACAAATAACTAGGAGGTTTCTTGAGTCTGGTAGAAAATCTTATAGGACCTACACTGATTGAAAGTGTATCATTGTGAGAATAAATTATAAATTTTTTAATTTGTACTTAATATTATTTTAAAAAATATATGTAAATAAATAAATTTATTATTTTATAAAATATTTAGCATCACATTAAATATAATTACCTGAAAATTAAGTTAAAGATTAATTGTATTTTAATGGAGCAAATATTATATTTAAAGATATTAATCATATTATAATTTTTTATAATTTTTTCCAAGTACTATTAGTGATAGTGATGTAATACCTATATAAAATGTATAAATTCAAAAGGAAAATAGTGAATATAAAATTATAATTATTTAAATCAAAATTAATTAAAATTGTGTGTTATAAAATATTTAAAAAATAAATTATAAACTTATAACAAACTTATTTTTAAGCAACAAAAAATGTGTATTTTTTTTTAAATTAAGCATATTGGCTGTCAATTTAATCACAAGGTTATGATTATAAAATAAAATGTATCAAATATTATAGTTTATTGAATTAATTTGTCAAATAATTTCTTACAAAATAAATATTTCTTATTTATTAACATTTAAGTAAGTGAAAAAGAGAATAATACAAAATGATTAACTTTAACTCTAAAAACATTTAAGATATGAGTCTAATTTTATAGCACATAATAACAATAATGATTATAAAAAAATAATAGTGTGAGTAATTTTACATGTAAAAAAAGCATGATCAAATATTTATTTATAATTTTCAAGACTATTTTCCTTATATGAAAAGTATAAATTTAAAAAAATCTAAATATAATAAATATGAATATATAATATTATTTAATTATTAAAATTTATCTGTTTATTTATTTATGGTTAATATAATATTAATATGTAGTAATTTTTAAATGCATTTTTTTTATCAAAATTAAAATTTATTTCAATTTTTTTGAATTAGTAAATTTTTATTAAATAGACATAGTTGTTAATTATTTAAAAATAATATTTTTAATAATTTTAAAATATTAATTATAATTATTTGATATTATTAAAGATTTCAATTGATTAACCTAATTTCATCATAAATTGAATATTTTTCATTTAATATAATTAAAATTATATATTATTATTATTATTATTGATGTTGATAGATGTGAAAACAATATTAGAGTAAGATCATTACGGTAGTGAGAACGAATATAGCTATTTTGAACTGGCTATGTTATCCTTTATTTTATTGATTTTTTCTGTGTCTATTTAATAAAAATAGTAAATATAAAAAAAGAAATTCAATCATAATTATCTTATATAAAAAAATATATAAAAGATTAAGTATTAAAAATTAATAATCCTACGTTATATATATATATATGATCAAAGACTAAAAGTTAATAATAGACATCTTTTACTTTTTATTTTATCTCATTTTTTCTTTTATATATTTCTTTTATTATCATCACCTCACTTATTATATAAATTTCTTTCTCTTTCCATATTCCTTCTTAATTACTTCTGCCTTAGTGTCTTCTACAGCACAATTCATTACCAAATTGGCTGATATAACTTTCCCTTGTTTTATTTGACTGTGTTCACGTGATTTGTCCACTGAATTATATATTAATCTTCGTTAATCGTTCTCTATATTTTTTTTATTACTTTCAATGGGAAAGCGCCCTAGGGATTCTCAAGCTCCCGATTATAATATAAACATAATAAAATTGAGCTTCAAAAAATCTGTCTCGTTAAGCAAAACACATCAATAAAACGTTTGCATTTCATTATCCTTCCAAGTTGTTAACGAAATTTTTAATCGGCTTCACTTTTATTATTTTAGAATCCAACATCCTTATTTAATAGATGAGAGATCACACGAGATTTTCTTGGGTTAAAAATATATTTAAGACATGCCGCCAAAAGAATATAATTTCTAGGTGCCATGCATTAATTAATGGGTTTCCAGCTAGCACAGCCCTGTTGACCATAACACTGCCCTTCAAATGCTGGCTATCATTTTGTTTATGTTTAAGGCACCATATGGAAGCTAAACATGAATTTTCGAAGACTAATTCAAACAAGTAGATCGATCTAGACTTGAATATTTTCACCAATCTATACATGAAGAAAATATAATTTTTCACAGAGAAAAAACTAAAGTTGTTTCGTCAAATTTAGATTATAAATGTAATTAGTCTTCATTTTTTTTATTGAAATTTTCATTAGTAACGTACATACTATAAGTATTTTTCTTTTAACATAATTTATTTTATATTTAAAGATCAACCAATATTTAAATCCTGAATCATTTAATTAAAAGACGCAAGTCACTTGTATAGATTGTTATTGGTTAATTAGTACTTCATATAAGGACTTGTTAATATTACAATCTTAAAATTTATTTTATATGAACAAGAATGATATCTTTTAATTTGATATACCATATATAGTATATCAATATTTTAAATTAAAATTAAGTATTAATATTTGAAAAGAATAATTAAAAATATAAAATTAAATTGAATGCTCAATATAGGAGAAATCAAATCAAAATAAAAAAATATAATTTCTAAAAAAAAAATACTCACGTTGAATATTAAGAACTCAAATTTATTGTAAAAAAAATGGATTTATCACTCTTGTATGTAAAGGAGTTGAAACACTAAGTTAATCATCACTGAAATCTCTTTTTGCGGCCAATATAGAAAAGTACAAATAAAATAGTGTTTTTGTATTTATAAAAACATAGCAATCAAATTAAAAATAAACTGGACATGTTGATAATTGCTATGTATACATAATTTGTATATTTAAATCATATAACAATTATCTAAATTTTCTTTCTTTTATTACTTCTTTTGTGTTAAAACATTAGGAATTTAGTTTGTTATGAATTTTTATCCAGTAATGCTAAAGTTAGTAACTTTATAATGTTTTTGGTTGTATTTTTTTGTTGTAGAGATATAACAGAAGGCCTGGAAGAGGATTGAAGAACTAGAATATTACACTCAATGCGACGGTCTCACTCAGCACATCAAGACTGCTTAGTCCAAGAAGTCACCTTGAAAGTCAATTGTCACGTGTAAACACGTTAAGCATGCACCCAACGGCTTAGCGCGTGACCTTTAGTCAACTGGACATGACATGCGCGCTGAGCGTGCACATTTGGTTTAGCGCACAGTCAATGTCGAAAAAATGATCGTGCTACCTTTTAAAGAAAAAAAAAAGAGGGAAAACTTAGGAGGATTCATTCAGAACAAAAGAATGAGAGCTAGGGTACGAAAAGGAAGGGAACCCACTCATTTTGGAGCATCTCTATTCCATTTTTCTTCCACCCACTTTCATTTCCTCTAGTCCTTTTTTTTGTATTTGTAAGTCTCTCATAACAATAAGAAGCTAAACCACCTATTGTTAGGAGCTCAACAACAAAACAATCTTGATGTAATGATTCTAACTATCTATTTAATGCTATTTCGATATCATTGTCTCTTTTCTATGCTTATTATCATTTTTATGGTTTGATCACCCATGCTCATGCAATGTTATAAGATTTATGCATTGAAAAATATTTATATCCTAAGAACTTGAAAAAAACATCTTGGTAATCCATGTCTAGAGATAAAATGATATTATTTAATCTTATTTATACGTCTTTATTCTTAAAGTGAATTATTTGATGTAGCTTTTAAGGGATTGAGAGTAAAATTAGGTAATTTAAACTCTTTCATATGAGGGGTCACGGTTAGAGTAGGTTAGTGAATGTAGGTAATAATTGAAATAACATTAAATGGAAAAAAATTCTTAATGTTGCATTGAAAGTAGTTTTGATAAGCTGAATCCCAAATATGTTTGTAATTCTGCATCAACTGTCACTTCATTGCTCTGAGTGTTTGTTTTCTCAACCTTGCAAATGATATTCGATACAATTTATTAATTACTTAAAATTGGGCATATACAATCTTTAAGTATAGTCAAAGTCCCTATAAACTTAACACCCGATTTAATCATTTAAATTACTACTTGAACAAATTGACGTGCTTTACCCAGCGTTAACACATGTTTTAGAAATCCACTATGTTAACATATTTTAATAGGAAACTAATACTAAACTGGACATATACGTTAGTATAAACAGTAAATTAATTGTATTAAATTAAAATTAAACATCATAAAGGTAAAAAAAATATAAAATCTAAATTTAATTTCTTTTCAGAGTCTTTATTCTCGTCTTCGACTTTACTTCCATTTGTCAACTGTAGTATGTTTTTATGACATCGTTTATAACATACTTTAGGGATATTACCATTAATAAAAAGAAATAAAGATACTGGAATTAAGAACAAGGATGTTTGAGTGGGGTGTTATTACTCCTAAATACCTGGTAATTAACAACCCTATTTGTTTTGTCATGGTCTGCCAACTATATTCACTTCAAATCCTCAAACATTATCCAAAAAGCATTGACTGTATTTGACCTTGTCTCCCTTCTCTGACATGTCTAATTAATCACCTCCATCTTGTGGGATTTTGTTGGTTAGTTAGTAGTTGTGAAAGGAACCTTCAAAGAAGTTGATTGCTTTGCCTTTTTTTTGTTTTTTTTTTTTTTAACGGTAGCTGGAAAGGCAATTTCTATCGGTCTTTTTTCATTGAGGCTTCTTTATATCTTAGGATGCCATTGATAGTAAAGGAATTGATAGAGTTTGTGATCTTTGAGGGCCTTGGATAAGAATTCGCTCTAATGCCTGATTGCACTAATGTTGGACATGGATTTCAACACTGCCCGTGATAGAGGGCTGATTTGTCTAAAGTAGGTAAGACACTGGAATTGGACTCTCTATTATTGGCCTATATATATCCTTTGGAAATTGCTAATGAGTATTTTTAGGATAATGATTAATAAATTAAAAAAATATTTGTTGTTAAAATGATAGAAAAATATATAAAAAAATTATGAACAATATAATTTTACGCATATATTTTTTTAGTTTTTTAATTAATGCTTTAAAAGTATTGGTTAGCATTTATCATATCCTTATTAATGGGTGGCTTGACCAAAGTAATGGTAGATTTTGTCCAAAGTTCAAACTCTGAAAATAAGATACACAAGTAACTATGTCTTAGAATGTGAGTTTGAGTCTAATTTAACTCCAAAGGATAGCTCATAGGGTAAAGATTGTCCCTTACTCATATTTTATATCTTGGAACTATCTCTAGGCAATGTGATACTTAAGTTTTGTCCAAGACATCCTCTCAAGTCCAACACTTTTGGGTTTGGTGCGTGAATAATATAACGTGTGACTCATTTAATAGATTTAAAATAGACTCTGATATCATGTCAGAAAGTAGGTTATAAATCTAACTTAATCCTACAAAACTGACTTGTAAGGTGATGATGCATATCCTAGATGGGTCTTGTGTTTGTTACGTTCTAGACATGTAGACTTGAGTGTGAGGAGGAATGTTGAAAAAACCACCTAAATTATGGTTACCCCCTTGACAGAAGGGACGTGCGTTGAAAGTCTCACATGACAGGTAACCATGAGCAAAATGGAAATGTTGAAGTATCACGCTGACTAGAGATAGTGTTGAGATAATTTATATAAGTGGAGATCAATTTTTTCCTTACAAGGCAGTTTTACAGGATTGAGTTAGACTCGTAAATGACTTTCTGATAGTAAGTAGAAATATCATATAAAGGTTAAAAGTAATAAGGATGTGTTTGTATAACATTAGATTGAATGAGATTATATACTAGGTGTATTATAAGAAAAGAACGTTTTAGCATTGGTAGCCAATGCTAAATGACGAAATAGAATGTTAATTCGACCTTAGCATTGGATTTTCATTTGCTTCGATCTAGTTTGACTTTACAAAGGAAGGAGCATTTTAGCATCCGTCAATACCCCTTAAAAATCCCAAAACACACAAAGAAAAAGGTGAGACTTTATGTTTATGTCACCATGACCGAAATAGTTTCAGCTAAGGAATCATTATGATACAAATAACGCTACTCTAATGCTACTGCTATACTACTAAGAAACTAAGAAGGAACACTAATGGAGATAATTGTTCTGATTCATTCTTCATTCCACTTTATTTACATATTTATACTAATATGCTAATTGAATGCAAATTGTTGTAACAAAATTATCACCATCAACAAACTAGTGGAATGTTGTAACTAACTAATGTAGATTTTTGCAACCAATTAGTGCCTTTGTGCATTTTGGCGCTCAAACGAAGTCCTGTAGGTAAGTTTTCTAGGCTGCTATTGCTATCAATACCCACCGCTAGAAAACCAACCTTGTCCTCAAGGTTGGACAATAAAACAAGTAGAAACAGGGGTGAGTTTAGGAAACAAAAGGTATGTAAGAAAAGTGGCTTTGTTTGTGGGCTAGTATGGGCCCTAACAATGATAATGTCACTGCCCGTATCAGGGTTACCTCAGCACCAGCTTGCAATGCCTCCATGAACGCCTTGGTCCCGGAACGCGCAATGGTACCCCAGTTGTTCACCAAATCTGCTTTGGTCATTCCAATGTCGCGGTCAATAATGGAAAAAGTCTTGTTGGCTTTGTCGGGCACAAGACGAATGAAGAAATTTGGTTGAGCATCGAGCTTGCTCTTGTCAGAATGATCCTCCACAATTTTTACTGCAACAACAGTATAATCCCCTTGAGGCGGTGGCTTCGGAGGTGGTGGTGGATGTGGCGGTGGGCGTCAACGCCGGTGAGGAACAAAACAAAGTTGAGTCACAGTAGCAAAGAGAACCCAAATCCAACGCGGATGAATCTGATGCGCGACGACGGTGTCCCTGAGCAGGATGATGTCGTTGTCGTAGATGATCTTGCGGTAATGGTGGTGGTCGGTGCAGAGCGGCAGAGGCAGCAGCTGGTTGGGCTGGATGTGGCATTTGATGTCGAGACGGTGGTGCTGCCACAATCTAACGGGGAAGTAGGTGGTGCCAGAATCGATTCCGGTAGCAGGACCATCTCCTTGTCCATCCATGGGAAACGAAGTCGGGATGGGTGTGGGGTTTTATTGCCTGGGTGTGGGGCATGGAATCGCAGGCGGCATAGGAAGGGGAGGAGGAACGTGGGAGTGCGATATCGCAAGTGGCATTGGGCAGTTTGGGTTTCCCCATTCCTAAGGATAAAGCTGAGGAGGAGGCACGTGAGGTTGAGACGAAGGAGAGTACTGGCTGGGGTGGTAAGAATAAGCGTTCAACGGAGGCGACGGCGGCAGTGGTGGCTGCACCAAAGAAGGTGATGGGGATCATTGGCGAAAAATCATGGTATCTAGTTTCCGGCTAAGGAGATCGAGTTTGAAGAGCATGGAGGCGTGGAACACATCAAGATGAAGTTGAGATCCATGGAAAGTGAAATCCATGGAAGCTTGGGCTGCGGCGAGGTTGGCCATGGCGGCCTCGAGGCGGTCCAGGCTGGCGGCGAAAGGATTGGCATCTGCCATGGAAAAGCGACAAAGAAAGGGCAAGTCGGACTAATTGATACGAACAACGCTACTCTAATGCTACCGTTATACTACCAAGAAACTAAGAAGGAACACTAATGGAGATAATTGTTCTGATTCATTCTTCATTCCACTTTATTTACACATTTATACTAATATGTTAACAGAATGCAAATTGTTGTAACAGAATTATCACCATCAACAAACTAGTAGAATGTTGTAACTAACTAATGAAGATTTCTGCAACCACTTAGTGCCTTTGTGCATTTTGGCGCTCAAACGAAGTCCTGTAGGTAAGTTTGCTAGGCTACTATTGCTATCACAATATGTTAGAGCCACTTTTCAATTTGAACCTTATTCTAAGGATCCCTATCTAGTTGTACAAGATGTTGGTCCTACTTTGTGAGATTCTCGTGAGCAATCCAATTTGCGAAGGAGCGTACATCCCTCGAAGGTTCTAGGAGAAATCCAATTTCCCACAGAGTGTTGGTCATTAGAGAATGGTGCATCCCGTCCTCTCCCTAACCCCCTTCTTGTTTGGTGTACCACCCTACAAATCCGACAATCTTCATACCCACGTTTTGTTATTATCGCACCATCTCCCAGATTGCCTTTTTGTTTGCAAATGAAACTCTAACTGTTAACAATTACTCACAATCTGAAGGAATGAATAGAATTGTATATTGATCAAAGGATTATATTGAGTTACAGAAAAGACCTTGCTTATATAGCAAGTGGATAGTAACTATTGTTGGTTATGAGAAACAAACTCAACCAATTTTCTAACTAACTAACAATTTACAACCTATTTTAAACTTTGAATTATTCCTAACACTCCTCCTTAATTCAAAGTTGCATTTACACAAAAAATTCCAATGGAATCTCTTAAACATCTAAACCTTTCTAGCTTCAAAGCCTTAGTGAGTATGTCTGCAAGCTGAATTTCAGTTCTGCAATGTCCAATCTTCAGTTTCTCATTGCTGACTTGCTCTCTTAGGAAGTGAAACTTTGTTTCTATGTGTTTACTTCTTCCATGAGAATTTGGATGCTTTGCTAAATCAATGGCAGATTTATTGTCTACCAACAACTTCACTTTACATGATTTTTCCAGTTGCAATTCCTTCATCAGGGCATCCAGCCACACTGCTTGGCATGTAGCTTCTGAGGCTGCAATATACTCAGCTTCACAGGATGACAACGCTACCACTAGTTCCTTGGTGGAGGACCAAGAAACTGGGGCTCCTTCATAAAAAAATATGTATCCTGTAGTGCTTTTTCTGTCATTTTTATCTCCACACCAGTCGGAGTCAGAATATCCAATCAATTCTGGTCGTGTGTCAACTTCACCCTTTGGAAATAGAATTCCAAAATTGGTTGTCCCTTGAACATATCTCATAATTCTCTTAGCAGCTAGCAAGTGAGACTACCTTGGTTCTTGCATGAATCTACTGATTAGCCCAACACTGAAGTTTAAATCAGACCTTGTGTTACATAAGTACCTCAAGCAACCAACTATCTTTCTGTAGTGAGTAGGATCAACAAGTTCTTCATTTGTTTCCTTCTCTAACACAAGTCCAACCTCTGCTGGTGTTCCTGCTGGATTGCTTTGCTGCATATTGAACTTCTTCAGTAGATCTTGTGCATACTTGGACTGATGCATTACTGTACCATACTGAGTCATTCTAAATTCCATTCCAAGGAAATAGGAGAAGAGTCCCAAATCACTCATCTCAAATTCATTCATCATTTGACCTTGGAATACAACAATTGCTTCCTCATTGCTGCCAGTAATCAAAAGGTCATCAACATATAGGCATACAATCAATGTTTCTGATTTATTGTCTTGCAGACATCTCACATAAACTCCATGTTCTGAGGTGCATTTCTTGAAGCCAATCTATGACAGGAAGCTATTAATTCTCCTATTCCAAGCTCTTGGAGCCTGTTTAAGGCCATACAAAGCCTTCTTCAGCATGTACACTTTGTTTTCTTCACCCTTAACTACAAATCCCTGTGGCTGAAACACATAAACCTCTTCTTCCAATAGACCATTGAGGAAGGCAGACTTCACGTCTAGTTGATGCATGGACCAGTTAGCATTAATTGCAATGGCTACAACAAATCTGACAATTTCAATTCTAGCTACTGATGCATAGACTTCACCATAATCGATTCCTATTTTTTTGCAAAAAACCTTTTGCTACAAGTCTGACCTTGTGTTTTACCACTTTTCCCTTTGGGTTAACTTTCACTTTATAGACCCATTTTAGTGCTATAGGCTTCTTATTTGAAGGAGGATCCACCAATTCCCAGGTATGATTCTTTTCTATAGAGTTAAGTTCTTCCTTCATAGCTTTTAGCCACATCTTATTAGTCACTGCTTTGTCAAATTCAATAGGTTCAGCTTCTGCTATGAATGCAAAATGAACTAATTCTCCCTCTGAGTTGACTTCTGAATCGTGAAACAGCTCATAGTCCCTCAAAGGTAATGGCAATTGACTTGTCCTTGATGATCTTCTTATGCCAGGAACTTTGTTAACAGTTGGTGCAGCTGAAGGTGTTTCTTCTTCTAACAGTATCCTGGACTGACTTTCACTAGAGGTTGAATTCCAATTCCAACTTCCATTTTCATTACAAATAACATCCCTGCTAATGGACACTTGACCACTTCCTGGATCATACAGCTTGTAGCCTCCAGTTGAGTGATAACCAATTAGAATATGTGGCATGTCTTTATCATCAAGCTTCCTCCTTAACTGATCAGGAACATGTTTGTAACAAATTGACCCAAATATCCTTAGATGAGTAACACTTGGTTTGGCTCCAGTCCATGCTTCAGCTAGTGAAATATCTAGCAATCTCTTAATGGGGGATCTGTTTAATATGTATGCAGCGGTTGATAGAGCTTCTCCCCATAAGAAACTTGACAGGTTTTTGATTTTAAGCATGCATCTCACCATGTTCAACAGAATTTTGTTCCTTCTCTCAGTTGTACCATTGTGTTGAGGTGTGTAAGGTGGTGTAACTTCATGAATTAACCCCTCACTTTCGCAGAATTCCTTGAACTCATTTGACACATACTCACCCCCACCATCAGTTCTTAGAATCTTAATCATTTTTCCACTTTGCTTTTTGACTAAGCACTTGAATTTCTTAAAGACATCTAAGACTTCATGTTTCCTTTTAATCAGATAAATCCAGATCTTCCTAGTCAAATCATCAATGAATGAGATGAAATACCTGCTTCCTCCAGGAGTTTCTATCTGTATAGGGCCATAAACATCAGAATGGATGACCCCTAGCTTCTCAGTTGCTTTGGTAGGAACAAATTTGCTGAAGTTTCCTCTGGTCTGCTTGCATTCAATACACTCTTTGCACACCTCATTAGGGACTATAATTTGGGGTAATCCTTCAATCATTTTGTGGCTTGTAAGTAGGTGCAGGTCCTTGAAGTTAAGGTGACCAAACCTGAGGTGCCACAACCATTCCTCCTTATTCTCCAAGGTTGTAAAGCACTGGTGCTTTAGAATGTTCATCCCAATTCGAAACGTCCTGTTCTGAGACATATTTACTTGAATGACAAATTTCTGATTTCTGTCAAATACCTTGAGGCAATTGTCCTCCATTTTCATGACAAATCCCTTTTTGCAGTAGTTTCCCAAGACTCAACAGGTTTGTCTTCAGGCCAGGCACATATAGAACCTCCTCAATGATTGTTTCTTTTCCATTTGTGTCTCTGAAAGCCACTCTGCTAATGCCTTCTGCAGTGAGGCTGCTATCATCTGCAAAACGAACTTTGCTCTTTGATGAGTCATCCAAACTGATGAACCATTCCTTTCTCCCTGTCATATGAGTAGAATAGCCAGAATCCAAGTACCATGAAGTGTCATTGGAGGATTCATTGCTTGTGGTTGCCATGAGCATTACAACCTCAGAATCTGATCCTTCATCTTGTGCCAAGTTTGCCTAATTATTGGGCTTATTCTTAGCACATTCTCCTTGCCAGCAATCGCGTGCATAATGACCAAGCTTTTGATAGTTGTGACATCTCACTTTCCTCTTGTCAAACTTCCATTCCTTGTTGCCATTGGAGCTATCATTTCGCTTCTGTGGTTGATCACTTTTCTTTCCTTTAAAGGATTCACTACCTGCATTAGATCCTTGATCCTGGTGTTTCTGATTGGTGCGTGACTTATTTCCTTTCCATGGTCCTTTTCCTTTTCCTTTGTAAGTGGATCGTGCCTGAAGTGCCTGTTCTTGATTGGATCTTCTCTCATTGATCCTCATTTCATGTGCCTCAAGAGAGTGCTACAATTCTTCAATCTCCATGATGTCTAAGTTCCTTGACTCTTCAATTGCAACAGCCACATGATCAAATCATGGTGGCAAAGTCCTCAAGATCTTGTCTACCACTTGTTCATCGGAGATATTGTCTTTACATGACTTCATGGCATTGACCAGTTCTTGAATCCTCTCAAAGTAATCTGCAATCGATTCTTTCTCTTCCATGCAAAGCAGTTCATATTGCCTTCTTAGAGTTTGTAGTTTCACTTTCTTGTTCTTTTCTCCATCACCATACGTTTTAATCAAAATCTCCCATGCTTCCTTAGAGGTAGATGCCTTAGAGATCTTGTTGAAAATCTGAGTTCACGCATTGGTAGATGAGAAATCGAGCTTTACAATCAAGTTTTTGTTGTTGTTTGAGGGCCAATTTCTGTTCTTCAGTGGCATTCTTTCCAGGATCTTCAAACCCAATTGTCACCACTTTGAATACATCTTGGAAGCCAAAAACTGCCAACATCTTGACTTTCCAATCATCAAACAATTTTTCATCGAAAACAGGCAAGGATCCTTGAATGATACTGCTTAGCCAGCCATGTTGCACCTTGATCCTTCTTCACCTTCCTATACATTGTTGCTATCTCAGAGGTTCCTCTATACACATTCTTGAACACCAAGAACTCCACTCAGCCACCACAGTCACATATATGATGGTGAAAAACAATGAAGAATCACTCACAGGTCATAGTTCTCACAGAAAGACTCTCAAGAAGAAAGGATTTCTCTTGGTTTTTGGTGTCAACAAAAACTTACTCTATTTTTTTTTTCTAATCTTCACAGGTTAGGTTCGTATAAGCTCTCAATACCATGTTAACAATTACTCCCAGTTTGAAGGAATGAATAGAATTGTATATTGATCAAATGATTATATTGAATTACAAAAAAGACCTTGCTTATATAGTAGGTGAATAGTAACTACTTTTAGTTATGAGAAACAAACTCAACCAATTTTCTTACTAACTGACAGTTTACAGCCTATTTTAAACTTTGAATTATTCTTAACACTAACCCTTTCTAAAACAAGATAAAAATAACCCACTCCTAAATCTAATATGGCAATATTTAATGAGAAGGGGAAATTTGGTTTATCAAAAAAGATAAATTAAGTTTTCTCTTTCTTTTTTATTTATGACGTAAAAGAAGCTGGGTTTGGATATGAAATTAAAAGTAATATCCAAAATGAAAGGGCATCAAGTGCAATAAGCAGTACTTTTATTCTTAATAGTTTTTAATTGAGTAAATATAATAAAATAATTTTTGTCATACTTTAAATCATTTAAAAAATATACCCGAAAAAAAATCATTTTATTGAATTAATAATGGACTTGTAATTTGATCTAACAGTCTAGTTGTGACATGCGTGCAAACGCCAAATTATTATCCAAGGTCCACGGTGACCATTATTGGTGTTCCTAGTACTATTTTTTTTTAATTTACTTTTTGCTATTTGTAGCACTTTTGTAATTGAATGTCAAATTAATTATCGAAAAAAGTTTAATGTTTATGTACTAATAGTGTAAAATAATTTTACACGTTATGTAATTATAAATCATCATTTGAATTACTTTAAGATAATTTTAAAAATTAATAAATTTATCATATACAATAAGTTGTGATTGAATGACTATTTAAAAAATTTTACACTGGGCATAATTCTTCTTTTCTATCGAAAAATATAATTTATTATTAAATTAATCTTTAAACATTATAATTTAATAACAAAATATCATCACACATTTAATATATCGACATGACTAATTATTACACTTTTACATTGAAACTAACTTTATATTTTACACTTTAAATAATAAATTTCACTATTTATCTTCTTTTAAGTCAATTTAAAAAACTAGAGATTTAGACGTTTATTATTGTTTCGATATATAATAGACAAAAAGACGAATAAAAGGATTGTATATTTTCTTGAAAACACCACGTGTTCTAATCCTTTAGCACATTATTTAATCATGATAAATGGGTCATTTCACAGTTTAGCTGATTCAGCAAAGCTGATGGTGATAGAAAAACTTTTTAATTATTTTTTTCTCTAAACAATCCTGACTTAAGTTATTTAATAAAGTAATATGAATTAATATATACTTAATGTAAGTTTGACCTGACCATACACTCTCAGCAAACTCACATACCACGAGAGGGTAATTTAATTTAAATTTCCGTATTTTATTGTAATGAGTCACAATGTTTGAACAAAATATATATGTTAGCAATGAACATGATCCCAAGTTCTCCTATATATAACTACTATTAACTATTTTAGTAATATTCCCATAATTGTCTATAGACGGATGATCAGAAGCAGTTAAGCTGCTTCCCTATTAGTAAGCATTGTTATCTAACTAAATAAACAATTAATATGCATATCTGGGTATATACACATGATGTATATATGTCGACTTAAAAAACATATATAGCTTTTATATCGAAAAAAAAAATATATAGCTTTAAATTTGCCAGCTTAGTCACATAAGAAGGTTGAGGAAAAAAAATATTCCTGACGTCAGAGAAATCATCCCGTTGATACTGTTCCATACTTTAATTTGTAAAGCCGTTGCCACCACTAATATAGTGTTCTTATATTAGTTGTTCACTTGTTTTTATTTGGTATCAAAACCCACATGAACGAATATATATTAGAGAACACACGATCTTCACTTAAAAGAAATAAAATTGACGATCGAGAAAGTATATGGTGTTCATGCATTCTCTCACACATTCTCCGAGTGATTTTTTTTCCTTTTACATAACTACCAAAGGTCCCTTTGATGATAGGAATATTTCTCGATGATGTTTTTAGGTGGGAGATACAAATATGAAAGAAAAATGTTAGCAGAATAATATTTTTGTGAAATATTTTGAATAAAGGAGGAAAGAGATAAGATAAAAAGAAAGAAATTAAACCTCTGTAATAAGACAAGTAATATTAGAAAAATCATATATAATTTTCTCAATATATATTTTTATCTCATCAATCTGGCTTATATGCTTTACTGTTAATTAAAATTAAATGTCCACACAACTTTTTCAACTATTATTCAATTATTATATATATAATTAATGTTAGCATTTTCCCTCCTCAAACTCTTGTTTCTCCATCTGCAAGTATTTGTCATCGAAGTCTGAGCTAAGTAGGATTAAACTAGAAATAGAATGATTATATGGTAAGCATGAATGTAAAGAGAGGGATGAGGAGAAAAGAACAGTGGGTTAGGGAGTAAATCAATAACATTTCAAAGGATACTACTATATTTTAAATAAAAAGGCTTTGGTTTGTAGGACATGAAGAAACACCCAATTAAATGCTATCTCAAGGTCCCTTCTTCTATACGTTTGATGTTCCTTTTAATATTCTACCTAAAGTCACACGGCGCATAAAGCAAAATTTATTTTCTCGAAAAACACAAAACCACATCATCTATCTAACATAAATTAGGTCGAAGTACATGTCAAATGAATTACTATAAGCAATTGGCTGATCGCGATGGTTCAATAATTTAGTGTTACGTACTAAAGCAAAAAAAATTACTTCACATTCTTAATGTTATATCTCTTTTTAAAAGCTATCTTATAACCTTTTCACTAATACTTTATGAAAATTGCTAACTAATTACATCTCTGCTGCTTTCAAAAAAAATTAATTCTTCATTCATATTACTTAGTGTAAAACTAACCTCTTCTGCTATAAACTAACTTTGACTAATTATTATAAACTTGTAATCTATAATCTATACGCGATGTGAACGTTAATGGAAGGTGTAGGAGTCGCATTTATGAACAGTGTTCTCAAATAATTATGATGTAAAACTGCGAATGAGGTCACTTCTTACGTACAGTTTGCCCGTAACGATACGAAAAAGGGTACCGTAATTAACGTTGGAATTATTTTTTTTGACAGAACGATGAATTGGTTTAAAAACTATTTAATATATCCTGTAATTATATTTTTTGAGAAAAAAATTAAATAATTTTTATCTCTTTAGTTATTGCACTAAATAGATTTTAATTTTTCAATAATCATATGGCCCTCACTTAAAATTTCTATAACATTTTTTATAATTTATTTTTTTCTCTATCTTTCTTTGTCATATCACCCATTATATAATACGTTTTCTTCCCGTGTATCACTCCTTAATATAAATTATGTTGTGAGAATGTGTTTTTAAATAATATCATTCGTTTTCAAAGGCCTGTAATTATGCAATTTTTCTTTCTTCAACGTATTTTTATCACTAGATTAATTTTATGTAAGTTTTAATTTGACAATAAATTTAATAATTTTTTAATATATAACTAATTGATTAATACTACTTTTTATAGAAACAAAGAGTGTGTTAACAAAAAAATTGTCAAAAGAAAGTGTCATTAACATTTGTCTGAGAATATCTAGAGGAATCTTTGGGATGTGAGATGCCTGTGGGGAAGCTTGCCCAAATGAAATGAATCTGCTTCCTTCAGCCCCCATATCCAAAGTTGATGACAGTTTAGAGCATTCATTGAGTTTTGAGAGTACCATGTTTCCTTTACAACGAGGCAATGAGCTGGTTATCCAGTTTTCTAATAGCCCCCACCATCACCTGCAACACAAAATGTCCCAAGATCTGATTCTGGATGATTATGCTTCTCTGGATGCCAATGATTCCAACCAAAAATTCAGCACTAGTAGCATCAGCCAACCAACAAAGAAACTTTTCTATGGGGCAAATAAAAAGAATCATGACTACTCTAACGAACATAAGAAGAAGATGATTCATAAGGAGATTGAGAGGCAAAGGAGACAAGAAATGGCTACCTTCTATGCCTCTCTTAGATCCCTTCTCCCTCTTGAGTTCATCAAGGTGAAAAATCCTTTGTTCCTTTTGTTATTTTTTTTTTAACTTTTTCTATACACTGTCTGATAATAACTACTTTTTGAACTCCTTGACTAAAATCACTCAATTATTTCAATTTTAGTTGATACCCTTTTGAAAATCAGGTTACTCCATCTTTTTTTTTTTATAAGAATCTAAATATTGAATCTCCTATATTTCTGTGATCCACTCAATAACTGCTGTTTTCTGTTTTTTTTTTTTTGGTTATTTGTTATGGTAAAAAGTTTTCTGGGTTGTTTAGGGTTATTGTGATGGGTTTTTTCAGGGAAAGCGTTCAATATCTGACCACATGAACGAGGCAGTGAATTACATAAAGCACATGCAGAAACATATCAAAGAGCTTGGTGCCAAGAGAGATGAACTGAAGAAACTCTCCAATCATTCCAATAATATGGAAAATAACCATGAGGGCTTGCATACATCTTGCAACTTCACTGTCCACGAGAAAAATGGTATTATGGGAATAGAAATCACCAGTGTC
Organism: Glycine soja; assembly: GCF_004193775.1. Lineage (NCBI taxonomy): Eukaryota > Viridiplantae > Streptophyta > Magnoliopsida > Fabales > Fabaceae > Glycine > Glycine soja. Next base: position 35,532,034 of record NC_041010.1, read on the forward strand.
TTCAGAGAGGAAAAGCCTAAAATTTCAAAGTTACTACAGTTTTTGACTGAAGAAGGACTTGAAGTTGTTAGTTTCTTTTCAACAGAAGTCAATGGCAGATTGCTCCACAGTGTGCAGTGTGAGGTAAGAAGTATTCAGGGTTTGTTTTTAACTTTATTCTAAAAATTTATTTACTCTAATGTTCTGTATTTTCCATATTGAACTTTATTCACAGGTGAACCATTCCAACAGTGTAGATCCATCTGAGCTGAGAAAGAAAGTTTCCAAAGCATTTTCAACCTTTAGATGCTCTGATTGATTTTGTCGTTGAAGCTAGCTAGCCTCACAATCTGGCTAATAACAGGAAATTTACCCATAGCATGCATTTTAAACGGAGAGCTACTCTAACTATGGTACTATAGAAAAAATCTAAGAGTTTTAGTATTGTTATTTTTTTGGATTAATAGTTGAATGAGTTTGAGAAGTGAAAAAGAGAGAGGGAGAAAGAGAGATTCATTAAATGGAAGCTCGTTTAACTATTGGTAAAAAAAATATCAGTACTAAAACCTTAAATTTCTCAGGCTACCATAGAATTTCTCTTTTAGACTTTTCTAACTTGATAGACTTTGTTTGGATGAGTTTGCTTGCAAATTTTACATTGGCAACTGTCCCCTTTTTTCTCTTTGATTTGGACTCTGCTGCTTTCTTTGTGAAGAATGAGGGAAGAAGACAGTAAAATCGTACAACTCAAAAATGAACTCTATCCCAATTCCTTTTGTAGCTTTTCTGCAATAAAATGGATTCAGTTTCTGTCTTTTTTTTTTCCTTTCAAAATTTACAGATGTGCGTTAATTGTTTACTTGCAAGTTTTAGTTACCTTGTAATTGAACGTAGAGTTTATGGGATTATTTTACCTCGAGAATCTCTTATACATCATATGTGTGTATTTGATATTTTTAAGACATATAATCAATCTAGCATTCAGTTTTCACCCTTCACTCTTACTTGAATTATGCCACCACTTTGAAACGGCGTATATTGTTAGAAGAGTTGTGTGATATTGAGTATAGCTTCTAAACTGTTGTCTTATGCTTGAATTTTGATTTAAATTTAGATGTTAGAGGAAAAACAAGTGTATATATAACTATAAAAGTTAAACATATCTTTTTAGAGGAGATTTCAGTTTGATTTATATCTTAGCTTACTTAGTAAAATCACTCTAACATCTGAAATTACTGCTTTAACGAAGATTATGTCTAAACTGGGGGAAACGAAAGACTGATAAACAAAAAGGTTAATTATGAAATTGATTTGTCTGAAGCTTATGCTACGCTCCCTTTTAAACATAAACAGTTTCAGCAATGGACAACAATTGTAGCTGCGGAAATCACTGCAACTGTAAAATTGGCGGTCGCAGATTTCAGGTGATGCTCCGCATTTCAAAATCATATGTAACTTTTTTCTATTAGGCTGGTACTTTGAATCTTTAGCTTTAGAAATTCATTAATATGCTTGCTTTTCATCTTAAGTGAAGTGAAATCAATTATGTTCGGAGAAATGTCCACTTAAAAAAAATTGAAATACTCATTTACCTCAATAATTTTTATTCATTAGAAAACGATTAGTGAGGACATTGTGGCTTTACATTGACAATATGATGTACATCATACTAACATATAGTTTTGATAATTTAAAAATCGAAATAACTCCACAACTTTTATACTAACGTACAGTCTAATTTTTAGTAAGCAAAATCATATTAAAAGAATTAATTTTAACACGTATAACACATGTTTCTCATTAGTATGTGACACTGATGATAGGTATAACATTTCAAAAAGAAGGAAAAAAATATTTAAGATGTTATAACTTTGTATGCTTCCTGTGACAATCTTCATTTTGTCGGTGAGTTTGCACCCCAAACAATGATTTGTGCTGTTATGACAGTTTTCCATTAAGAATTAGTACACATTAGGTAAATAAATTCTTACATATGTTTTTTTTAGGATAGTTCTTACATATGTTAATATATATTCCGTTGTGATAGATATCATGCTTGGAAATATCTTATAGTAATCCTCTTATATAGCTTTTGCTAAAATGTGCTTAAAATTCCTGTAGAATATAGTCAAATTTAAGATTTAATCTTTCAATAAAGAAATTTGTTGATTTTTTTCATAAATTTTATTTTATTTTTAAACCGTCTGCATCATCACGTTTGTTGATGAGCGTATAGTATACATACACGTACATTTCAATATATATGTTACATCTTACTTCAAAATAATAATTAATATGATATAACCAGATATGTGTCACATCATTAATAATTAAATGATGATATGGGTTACTTTAAAAAATTAAAATTTATGAAGATAAAAAAAACAATATATATATACCCCTGAAAATACAATAGGTCAGGACCCTCTATTGCTTTCTTCTATGAAGTCTCTCTATTTCTCTCTAATTATTCTTTATCTCTCTGTCATTTGGCTTCCTCTCTCTAATGTTCCTGTCCTTCTCCTTTTATTTGTTTTGGCTTTTAAAGAGAGAAGGGCTAGAGAGGATCGAGCTAGTTTCCCTAGGTGAATGCATAAACTATGGTCAATCAATTGAATGTAACGAGTTTAATAAATTTCCAACATGCACGAATCATGAGTGGCCAGTTGAATACTTGAGTCTTGAGAAAGAACTAACGCTCTAGACTTCAAGCAGAAGTCGCAAACATTGTATTCTGTGGTGTGGTACGTAGTTACAGAATGCATCTAACTTGAGAAAAGATTGAGTGCAACTAGCTATTGTAGAATATATATTTGTTCTCAAATTTGGTTGATGAATATACCAATATTATTTTGGTGGTCGATAATTTACTTACCCATATTAGGATTGATACCATTTGAGATATTGGCTTAAATGAGAATATCTGAATATGATTAAATGGTCAGAAATTCAAGTTTTAAAGGCCCGCATTCTTTGAAAGGCAAAGTTTAAAGCCCTACTATGATCGAGAATATCGGACTTAATTATGAATATAATACAAAATTTCTTAAGGTTTATCATGTTTACTTTTTTGGTCTGGTATTTCATTTACATGATACTGATGCAGGTCCCCAGATCTCTGCTAATGCCAGAGCCGAGAGATGAAAGATAAAAGCTATAAAGTGGAATTAAGATCAATAACCCTAGTCCTACATAATTATGCTTTATACTTTTGCTTCTGTCGTTTAGATTTCTCTCGCGGCTGAAGCCAATTATTTAAAGCAAGAGACAAATGATGTTGGACAATTTAAATAAAAAAATAACAAGTAAGCCTACATTTGAGAAGCAAAACCACGATAGATCTCAGAATTTAATACTTATACAATATATAGGATCTGCTAATCTCTCCATCATATTTATCCGTTAGGAAATATTCTTAAGTTGCACACAAAAAAACAACGGAAATAAATCTAAGGTTCCAAAATATATTTTCAGTACAACTGCATTTTATTTGGCCCATAGTCTTAAAAATTAAACTGATAATCAATCTTATTAAAATACTGAATTATTGAATCAGTGATCAAATAAGTGAATCATTAATTAATCGGTATCTTTATTAAAAAATTTATACATTACCTATAAAAAAAAAATAACGCGTCAAATTAATTAATATATCCTACAAGTTCATTAGTTAAAATTTATTAAAATCCATAAATGAGGTTCTACACAAATAAAGCAAGTATATATTAATTTTTAAAATTCTATTATAAAAATAATATATATTTATGAGTATCATCATGTGCATAACGCTAGCTCAGTGGTAGCAAGTCTTTTAAAGATAGTTCATGTGAATCAAAATCAATGTTATCAATGTAAATAATTAAATATTTCCTATATATTATATTTGCGACATCTTTACAAAGAAACTTATATGGTGCATTGGTCCAATGATTTTCTCCTCAACTACAGGTTCAGGGATCGGATTCCTGTTTACAAGAACGGTTAGAAGAAAGCTAAGCACGAGACTCAAGGAATACACAATACACACTGGGTCAACAGGGTTACCAATTTAATCACGAACCGGCCAATTTGCATAGGATCACACCAAACTGATTACATGACTTATTTGATAGATAGTTTGTTCCAATCAGACCTTTGATTGGCGATCAAAATTTTAAAACTATGATTTGGCAATAACATATTAGGGCGGAAGAGGCTAGCTGGAAAAAATGACAGATAAAATTTTGATTTGACAAAATGGAGCAGAGGAGAGTAGCTGCAAAGAATAGAGGATTGAAGTTTTTAGATGGGAAAAATGAGAGTTAAAATTTTGACGAGAAAATGGGGCAGAAGAGAGTGGCTCTAAAAAGTAGAGGATTGAAGTTTTAAGACGGAAAAGTGAGATGAAGAAAGGTGAAAAAGAAAATACAAGATTGTAGTTTTGAGAAAGAAAAGGTGAAATGGAGAAAGGTGGCAAAAAAAAAACATTCAATCACATTAATTATCTTATATGTCGCACTTTCTTTATTCCCTTTCTAATTTTTTATCACATAATTTCATATACGCAATTCTTCTATCAATTCAATTTCCCTAACAAATGTAGTGGGTGTGAAGTATCCTATACATCATAAAAAAGATGAGAAAAATTATTAAGAAAAACAATCATAAAAAATACAATTACCTAATTTGGTATTCAATTATTTCATGACCCTCAGTAATTTAAAATAGTGGTGGTACACACATACACACACACACACACATATATATATATATATATATATATATATATATATATATATATATATATATATATACACGTGTGTGGGGAGTAAAGGAAGTTTTAGCCTCCTTATTCATTTATATGCGGCCCAATAAGTTTGAGTGGCTCAGATTTAAAGATGATACGTACTATTTACACTTCCAATTTTTACTAATTACACCTGAGCACACTCTTTTTATATTTGTTACCCATTATACCCTTTTTTTCTTAAAGTGTTGCACCTTTAAACTTTCTTTTTCTCTTCTGGAAATGTATTTCTAGAATAATATATACCTATTCCAGAAACCAAATTATGATAGTAATAAAGCATACCTTAACCAAATTACTTAAGAGTCATTGCAAAATATAATCGTTGACGTTGTAAACCTATATTAGAAAATGAATGCTTATTTGAACACACTAAAAGAGAGAATTCACTGTCAAAAGCTTGGGGGTAATTTTAGGCCCAAACAAAAGATAGATGGTGTTTTCAATTCATTTTGTGATAAAAAAAAGTAGTTGTTTTTTTGACAGAGTGATAAAAGTAGTTATTCAGTCAAATTCCCCTCTAATATTATATGGTAAGCTAGTGTGTACAATTCAAACCAACAATGTAAATACCCAAGTAATATACGCACCATACACAGAAAAAATGAAAAAGAAAAAGGAAAACATTAAGGTGCCTCGATTAGTAGACAGATTCTTTTGTTCAATTCTCCTAACACCAACTAAATTAGTCCATATTCAACTGTTACCGGAAAAATGTACGAATTTCAATTTTCTAAATCTCGTGTGCTTTAAAGTCCTATAGGAGGATGTTTAGATTATACTAGTTTGAAACGTAAACTTTTTTCTTTCCTCTCAAATCATGATCTGACATCAACACTGTGTTCTTTACCAGGCATATGTTTTATTGATGAAACGCAATTCTGCACACAAAGCACGATTTGGAAGATGCAAATTATAATCTAAACACATGATTGAATATGAAGGATGTTCATTGTCGTTGGGTTCGATATCCATTAGGACTAGTCTTGCGTTCGGGAAGCTATTCCATCTCATTTGCTATTAATTGAGCTAGACGTGGCATGCAAGTCAAAATAATACCCATTTTCAATACAAATTAAATTTTAGAGGTGGCAGGGGGAGACATCATAGCTTTTACAGTGTCTCAGATCAGCAGCTTGTAGACAAGTTTGAGTCCTAAGAATGATGATTGAACTATAGCAATAAATCTTAAAGCAGATGATAAAACTAGTATTTACACAAGTTATTGAAGTTCTGCATGGGTGAACCTAACCACAACACAAATGAGGTATGAAGATGACCTTATTCTAGTCCTGAAGTCAAGCAATCCCCACCACAGTTTAAAAGACAATTTATTTCAGGTTGAAGCAAATTGAGTTATATATGGGGCCAATTTCCTATCACCTTTTTAGTTCATCGCTGCAGTTGATACATGATAATTTAGCATGCAATTTGAGGATTTTAAGAAATACCGTTGTAGTATAATATTTCCTTTATAGTACTTACCAAAATATACAATCTTTGAGATCACATGTAACTGCATACAAGGAAGTATGCCTGGTTTCACTATTGCAGTCATTAACACATAATTACATGAGAAAAGCTTATAGATAGATTCTGCTTCAAAGAATTTAACCATTTCAAATTCCAATGTTCTGTTGCAACTGGTATCACCAACATGGCTCTTCCACCTAGGAACAAAACTGATCCATACAAACTGTAAAGGCTAGTCAAATTCTAAAAAAGCAGTGTAAACAGTAATGGACCACAACAAAAGAATAACTTCTGTAGTAAACAAAAGGTATGGTATGCTGTTATTTCACTTCCAAAAGTAAGAGCAAACTACAAAGATGGCCTCAGTCCTCACCACAAGAAAATGGGCCAAAATTTCCAAAAGATGAACATCACTAAAGGTATGCCTATAAGTCAGCTTGAAAAAAATACCTGAAGTAGGTGAATCTAATGTACATAGATCAAACACTACTGATCCACAATGGTATCAAAACACAAGTGGTTAACAACAATTTAAAAAATGATGATAAAAGAGAGTGAGCAAACTCAAATGGTGAGAGCATAGCTTTCCCCTCCTAAAATCCCTATACATTTTTTTCTGTCGAAGGCAAACTTCCACTGCCAGTATACTAGTTTAACATCTAATTATGAAATTGTGTTATCAGATATTAGAACTAGATACTCACCTGCCTTTTCTCCTAGACTTGAAAGGGAACCTAGAAGGGGTTGAAGGAGAGTATTCAACAGGCAATTGGGGAGGCTCCAATTCTCCACTGAGCATTCCTACAACCTCCTTCATTGAAGGACGACGAGCAGGTGACTTCAGCAAGCAAAGCAAAGCCACCCTGATGCAGAGAAGAGCCTGCTCCTTATCCAACAATTCAATAGACTCATCAACAAGCTCAACAAGCTTCCCATTTCGCGCACAATGGCGCGCCCATGACAGGAGATTTGCCCTTTGAAACTCGGACAAGGGTGAACCGCTGACCTGAAGTGGGCGCCGCCCAGAAATGATCACAAGCAACAACACCCCAAAGCTATACACATCACACTTCTCAGACACTTCCCCACCATAGCCACACTCAGGAGCAACATAACACACAGTTCCCCTAATACTAGGAGTACTACTCACACCACCACTCTTTGGAATCTCCCCACTAGCAGAATCAAAGCTATTATTCCTCCTCCCTCTCCATAACTCACCACTCAACCCATCCATCCAGCAATCCATGTTCCCACGGTTGTTCCTACTCCTACTCTTGCCCTTCCTCTTATCCATTGCATCATCACTCATCCACCAATCATCACCACAATTCTCATCATCATCACTCTTCACACTCCCACCCTTCCTCTTTTTCTTCTCCTTCTTCTTCTTCTTTGTCGTCTTCGCATTCGCATTCTCCTCAAAACACTCCTCCTTCCACCATTCCCTCACCGTCCTTCTCTTCCCCTTCACAACACCATCAAACTTTTCCTCTTCCATTGATTCCCACCATTCCAATTCCTTCTTCCTTCTCTTCTTCTCCTTCTTATTTTTCTCTTCCTTCCCTATCTCCACATTTTCCAACTCAATTCCACTCTTCACCCTTTCCTTATTCACATCCCTACCAATCCATTCCATCACATAATCCTTAACCTTTTTACCCTCCCCAACCCCAACCTCATCCTCATGCTTCCACCACCAATCCCTCACAGAATTACTCTTCAACCCTTTCTCATTAATCTTCTTCACACCCTCCTTCTCACTCTGCGCACTACCCTTCTCAAACCCGGGCGAGGCCTCCGCCACTGCCAAATTGGTCTCTGGCGAAGTCATCGCCGCCATCTCCGGCGAAGGCGATTGCTCCACCCCCATGTCACCCTCCTCCATAAAAACACTATGAGCACTCTCCACCGATCCACAATCATCAACAACAACAACCTCCTCCTCCTCCTTCTTCTTCTTCGTCTTCATCTTCTCTTCATCATTATCAACACTCCCACATTCCAGAACCTCAACTTCAAACCTCGGAGTATCCGAGCTCAACCTCGCAAGCCCAAAGTCCCCAATCCTCGGCCAGAAATCGCGATCAAGCAAAACGTTACTCGGTTTTATGTCTCCATGAATTACAGGGGGGTCATAGGAGTGAAGAAAGTGAATACCTTTCCCTACGTTGAGGATAATTGAGAAGCGCGTGTTCCAGTTTAAGAGTTCGGGGCACTTGCGGTGCAAAAGCGCGTCTTGGAGGTTGCCGTTTTGCATGAGCTCGTAGACCAAGAGGAAATGGCGTCGTTTAGGGTCGGAGGAGAAGTGCGTGGCGGTGATGACGTGGCGGGAGAGGAGCTTCGAGGCGAAGAAGAGTTCGTTGTGGAACTCGCGCTCGCCCTGTTGGTGATTGGTGTTGGAATCCATGAGCTTGACGGCGACGGGGGCGCCGGCAAGGGTGCCAGCGAAGACGGGGCCGAAGCCGCCGTGGCCGAGGCGCGTGGAGAAGGAGTTGGTGGCGCGACGGAGGACGGAGAAGGAGAGGCGGTGCGGTGGGGAGGTGGCGGCCGGAGAAGGGAGGTGGGTGGTGGCGCGTTTGCGGGTGAGGGTGCGGTGGCAGAAGAGGATGAGGAGGAGGAGAAGGGAGCATGTTGAGACGGTGGCGGCAAGGAGAGGAGTGAGAAAGTGATGGTGGTGGTGATGACGTGGCGGTGGCTGCGGAAACGGGTACGGGTCGGGTATGTCTGGTGACGTGGATAATTGTCGGGATGGCATGTTGTTTGAGATGTTCGATGTTAAGTGGTTAAAGGGTTGGTCATGGTTTTGTTGTGATGTTTTTGAGTGATGGGAAGAAGAAGAAGAAGAGAGTAAACAATGGATGGAAGGAAGAAAGAAACATAGAAGGGAGTGGAGGGAATTTTCTCTGTCTTTGGTTTTGTATTGTATCTATGCAAGACTTTGGAAGATTGAGTATGGCATGTGTCAAGTCATGTGTGTCAGTGTGTGTAATTCGTGAGATGACTGTTTCTTGCTGGACTTTTCATGAGCTTGTTTGTTTGTTTGGACAAGTACGTTTTTGGTACTACTATTATTTATTTTGTTATTATATCAATAAATAGAATATTCATATTGTAGATTGAAAAAAAACATTTATATTGTAAAAAATTTATTATCTTTAAAAGTTATATTGAATATACGTTCTATATTAGTTTAGGGTATACAAATTTTTGAAGTGATGATTTAAAGAACAAATAAAATGTCTTATTGAATATTGTTGGCAAAATTTTCAATGATGCTAGTCAACGGATAGTTAGCATTCTTTATTAAATATTTTAACTATTTTAGAAGTCAATATTGAAGAAAGTTATGTTTTTAATTAATATAATTAGTGGTCTTTTATTAAGTAATTTTTATTTTAATTCTATTTATCCTTTTCTTGAGATTATGCTTAGATTTTTAATGTTAAGTTGAATGAAATACAATAGAATATCCAGAAAATTGTGTTAGGTGAAATACTAATCAATGTGTTTTTGGTATAAAAAAAACCTAATCAATGCGTTAAGAATGTTGATTAAGAAAGTAAAAGTACAAATATTTATTGAAACAGAACAAATATCCTTTACTAAATTGAAAACATTGACTAGCAAGGTATTTAGTCAGATGTATAAAAGATTTTGAAAACAAATCATAGTTTAAATTTTTTAAAAGTATAAATTAAATAATGATAAAATTATATGTCACAAAATGAGTGAATTTCTTCGCATTAAAAAAATAGAGTTAAATTTGTAATATAGTAAAAGGTTATATGTATATTTTTGAATTATATTTTGCAAAATTTATGTATAAATATACTTAGTATTTAATTTGTATCAAGTTTGATGTGTACATCTAACCTTCTTCTAATTTAGACGTTTCGTATAAGCATGTGTCTTAACACTCAAACTTCTGACGTACCCTATATATAAGATCCTTTCTACAACTGTATCTAATCCTTGTGGCTTGTGGGGCTAGTAGTACTCCTTTTATTACTTATTTATGAAATTTTCTATTAATCTGTTTCTTGTTTTCTAGTTTGCTTCTGTTAATGTGCACAGCTACACAGGCTGGGAATTTATTTATTTTTCTATTACTACTCTGTTTCTTGTTTTCTAGTTTGCTTGTGTTTATGTCAATTATGTGCACAGCTTCAATTGCTCCACAGGCTGGGCATTGATGTTACTCAATTGACTTTGTCTCAAAATATATCTGTAAAAAGCACTTTTCCGGTTGTTATCATTTTTCTGTCCATGCATGTGTACATTATGACAAAAAAATCAGTGCCCAAATATCATATTATCTTCTTTTATATACTCATTAGTTTATTTGCCTCTTTTCTTTAAATGCAAGGCAAAGGAAAAGACCAATTATTAAAACTATACAGTAGTACGTTGGAATAGAGTCTAGCCAAGAAATGCCTTAAGTATACCGAATAAGAAATTAATAAATCAAATATATTTTATAAAAATAAATGGTAATAATAATACATTTGTAATGCTTTCCTTTCACTTTTTATTGTCTTGAAAACACTTGCTGGCTTCTCCTTGTAATATTATTGAATCTATGTAGCGTTTTATATTTATTTTAAGGATTCTATATCTCAGGGATTTACTTTCTGTTTACTTTATATTTTAATAAAATTAATTTTGATATAAATGATTTTGAGTTGTGTTACATGCATGACTAGGGTTATGTTAAAATTACTGTCAGCCTTAAATTTTACACTTAATGTATGTTATGCGGAATTAATTTTGATGGTTAGCTAAAACAGCTGGTACTAGTACTTAGTTAATTAATTGATTAATTTGTAGTAGTAAAAAAATGTTTGCCTAAGGTAGGGCTAATGTGAAACCTACTACTTTTGTAATGGCATGCTAATTAACTACTATATATAAAGGGTTTACATAAAATATCATCAATTATTAAACATGAAGAGAAGATGTGAAAAGTAGAGTTTAAAAGCTTGGCATGACAAGTGGGGAGTAGGTAATTTTCGTTTTAACCTTTTATGCTTCTTCAAACTTTCCAATTTCCTACTTCAAACCAACCCTCGTGCTTTGTTTAGTCATGATTACCCATGAGGTCATGACCCACACTTGGTGGTGGTAATAGTAGAATGAAGATCACCAAAACGCCCTTGATGTTTCTGTTTTGGTAGATTTTGACTTTGTAATCTACTAATTGCAAGTTTGTCGTATGGTGATAGTGACAAATAGGCATTAATAATCTGTCATAATATTGGTCTGTTTGGGATCATATATATAGGAAAAAGATTCATTCCTTTTCATTGTTGTCTTTATATAAATCAAAGCTTTACTGGGAAGAAAAATATGAAGTACATATTAATTAGTGAATCAATAATAAAAATAAAGAATAAAAAAATGTTATTATTAATAAACTGTTTATCTGATTTTTAATATGTTTTTAACTTACTTTTTAATGAAAATATATTAATTATTAACTCCTTAACTAGTAATTAATCTATCTAAAGACATTATTAGTTAGCAGGATTCTAAATTTAATAACACTTTATTACTTAAACTTAAGATTGAATACATGGGCTACTTGAGTCCTTCTCTGTATTACCTAGCTTAGTAGATATGTTAATTATATCGTAAAGTAAAATTAATTATGCACGGCCTATATTGGGCCATAGATTTATCATGAAATGGGAAAGGTCATTTACGGGCTCCCAATGAAGATAGGCATTTTAATGGAAAACAATTTATTCTTATAATTATTTTTATAACTATTTTTTATAATTATAGAAGAAAAAAAAAGTATAATTTTTTTCACTGTTGTTTCTTATTTTCTTCTTCTTCCATCATGTACCAAAAAAAAAGTATAAATAAAATGAGTAACATGGGAAAGAAAAATAAATAAATTACTGTATAAATGTGTAATACACCACTTAATTTAGAAATTTTGTTTAATAAACTTCGTCTGCTTTCTATCAGAAAGAAAAGATGAATTAAAAATTTCTATTCACAGAAAAGGATATTGTATTGGTCAAGAGATAGAATAGACACATCTAAATTCCTTTAAATCTATAAGAAAAAAATCGCTATTTTTTAAATAAAACTTTATATTCACATATAAAATATCTATCTTCAGATGTACCAAAAAAAGAAAGACATATCCATCTTTAGACATCAATTTAAAGCATCATTTAATTTCCTTCTTCATGTCACGTGTGAGTGCCTTTATTGTCGAAAGTCGCATGCCAATGATAGTTCTTTATTATCCTCATCGACTCATCGTCGTAAAATTAAAAATCATGAAGTGAGACGGGTCATTGCCCATAACTATCTTTTGCTCATTTATGAGACAGTTTGCAGCTTTTACAACAAAGCTTTCTTTTGATAGTAGTATTTCTTATTCTTGAATTTTCGATATTTAAAAGTTAATTGAAATTCTTATTAATTCAAACAAATTCACTTAAGGAAGCGAAAACTTCCTAATTTTTATTTTTCTTCCTACACATATTTTAAACTCGAGATCTAAAGTCAAGATGAATCAATCTTCTTGTCACTTTGAATGACAAACATTTTTTGCTTTCTTTAGATAGGTTTGATGTGATTTAATTTTGTTTTAAAATAACTGAAAAATTTTAAGAAAACGTTATTTTTCTAAAATAATTATATACAAAATTACACATAAGGCTTATTTTTTTAATTTTAAGAGAAGATTAAACTGAATTTTAATATTTACATTATTGCAACAATTGTGTTTTGGCAAGTAATGAAAATAAAATTTATGATGAATTCACTGCCTGTTTGGTTGGGCGCAGTTCACAATGAACTTGTGTAAACTTTGGAAGAAATACATTTTTTAATTTCTGCTTTATTTTTATTTTCTGATAATTTGACATAGATTTGCTTCTTTTTTTTTTTCTTTGAAAGATGTATCCACTTTCTTATTAAATGTCACCTAGGAATTTTTTTCACTCCTAACAAATGTACCGAACTTTGATTTTCTGAATGCAAATAACTTCTTAATTTTACCCTCAAAATCTTATTAATTCATTCATTTCTATACAGTCTTGCTCTTGCCCTTCTATACAAAACTACTATTTGACTACTTTTTGGTCGAGTACTTTACTCTAACTTTATAAAAAAAAAAAATATTAGATACGCACACATCGACTAGAATCAGAGAAGAAAGCGATTGATCTAAGAAGACATATCCACACAGGAACAGGATGGTAGTTGTACTTGTAGGGTACCCTTATCCATAAAAGGATACAACCATGTGAGACTAAGGCATGCATGACCCAACAATATTCATTGTTTGAACTGAAACCCCCACAAATTCCGCTCCCAGCTTGGTAAATGCATGGTACGTGTGTTTTGAGTTGGATTGGACGCACCTATCAAGCCAAGAGTTCAACAGTTTCCCGCAATCTATGGCAACATATAGTCAAGTTTTCCTAACCCAAATTTCTAAATTTCAACTCCAAATTTTACCACTATGAATTTGATTTTTTTTTTTAGGTAAACTTTAAGAGAACGAGATGGCATCCCGATCCAAAACAAGACAAGAAAAGTCTTTTGAGCTCAAAGAATATTTGAGATTTGAACATGTAATGTTTGAGATGAGACTTTATCTTCTTTCACCCGATCAACACCTTAGGGTTAATTTTAAATTATGGAAGATTGTTTAATTTTTTTAAGAAAAAATTATTTAAAAAGTATAACAATTATATAATTAAAATGAATTCAAAAAATCAATTTAGTATTATTCTTATAATTAAAAAAATCTTGAAAAATTAGGCGAAATATATAGTACAAATGTCTTCTAGATTTTTATCAAGGTTTAAACGGATCATAAAATAATGTTGCTGACTATATGTTAAATCCAACCATAAAACAGGTGTTTGGCCCATATTAATTGCTTGAATAGTGTTGGGACATATGCTGTCATGCTAAAGAGGGAAATTTTTCAGCTATAATAATACCACACAAAGGTTAATTTAAAATATTTTAATAATAAACTTGTGTCATATAGGTTACTTAAATACTAGGTCGATCCATGCAACTGTATCATATGTGTCAACACAATTAAACTTGGAACAACTCAGTTAGAGTTTTCTGAACTAGGGAATAATGTTCCATTTTGGTAACTCAAACTTATATCTAATTTTATCCGGGGAAAATAAATTCTCTATCCATATATCTCCATTATGCATTTTAAAAGAATTAATGTTTGTAATTAAATTTTTTAAAGGTAAAACTTAACCGGACTTGTCACATTTTCATTGGTAGGTTTTTATCGAGTGCAGTAATTTTAGTTACGATCTTTATCCAATTAGTATTACTAAAAGAATTCCAAAACAACATTACAACAGGACAGGATCGTTGTATCACTCTAACTAAATATAGTCTTTCTTTTTTATAGCTTCAAATTAACTTCACAGCTTACTTCTCCTTTCCTTTTTCTTTCAATTGGTTTTTGAAGTCCAACTTCTTATACCAGCAAGTATAAATATGCATAGTGTTGATCCATGAAGTCAAGGAGAACGATTGTTAAAAGTTGGTGTTCACATGTCGCGAATGGAATATTGGTGATCGACCGAAATGAAGTCAGCATATAATAGAATTTCAAGGAACTATAATAAGGTAGCACAATGGATTTGATTTTTTCGTAGAAAGTATTTTTAATTCGGATTCCACAGCCAGTTGATTTGATTTGATTAATAAATTACTTATTGTTCACAGTTTCTATAAACCAGTTTGTAATTTTCTAACCGAATTATTAATGGTTTATTATACAGTTAAATATCTTGCACAGTCCATATTGAAAATCTTTTCCATATAAAACCTTCTTTAAACTGAGTTTAGTTTGTATAAATTAGATATATCTTTGACCGAAGTTATTCCTGTTGGATTTTGGAACTAGATAGAATAATTGTGTCTCATACTTTTTATTTATAATTCTATAAATCTTACATTATTTTGATTTTGAGTGAGAGACCACAAATATTCTCCAATCTATTAGATTTCATTGATCTAAAAAAATTTTACACACAAAATAAATTAAACATAAATCATTTTGTTATATAGATTGTTCTCTTATATGTGAATGTAAGATGATCTCATTCTATATTTTTTTATCCTAAAATAAATTTTTTTTATCTATATTTCAATTCTTTTAAAGAAAATAAAATAAAATAGTTATATCTTTGTAATTATTAGTAGAATCATATTAACCAAGAAGAAACACAACTTTTTTAAAGTTAAATAATCAAGAATACATATTCTTTCTTGATATACAGAAACTAACAAAAATTATTCTAAAATAAATCAGAAAGAGACTTTTGTTACTTAGTAATCTTACTTAACTCAACTAAAATTAGTTTCAGTGAAAGATACTTTTAAATATAAAAAAAAATGCAAGTACAAATTGGACAGATAAAAGTTTTCTTACCGTCTTTATAAGTTTAATAACATTATGTTTAATTTAAAGGAGCTGAGGGATATTAATGGAGAGGGAAAGGAAGAGAAGAGAAAAAGAAAAATGAAACTTATTTAGTTTAGTTTGAGTATTTGATTTAATTGAATGGGAAGAAAAACAAGTGTTACTTGTTTGATTAAGGAAAAAGGAAAGGATATACAACTATATGCTTATAATTATTAATGAAGAAAATGAGATGGTAAGTAAAAGATTATAGCACACTTCAAAAATTATAGCAGCCACTTGAGTCTTGAATAAAGTATTATCTGAACCTTTCTTAAAATTTGTTTTCAATGCCATGATTATAGAGAGGATGAGTGAGGGGAGAGAATGAGTGTTAATTCCTTGACAAGTGTATTAATTTGTCTAAATAATATTTTAAAACGGTAAGATCAAGTATCAAGTCCATAGAGATTTTAACTGTATTCAAAGTTTGTATATGGTCAATTTTAAATAATTAATGAATTTAATTGAATATTTATGGAGTGACAATGCACAAATATAAAGTCGACATAAATTAAACTACAAAGCAAAGCCTGTGCAAGGATGAGAAAACAAATATTCGAAGCAGTGAAATGGCAGTTGATGCATAATCACAAACTTGTTGGGGACTCAGCCTACCAGAACTACTCTTGATGTAATATTAATGATTTTTATTTATTTAATGTTATTCCAATTATTACCTACATCCACTAACCTACTCTAGTTATGATACCTCACGTGAGAGAGACTATATTACCTAATTTTACTCCTAATCCCTTAAGAGCTACATAAGATAACTTGCATTACAAGCAAAGATGCATAATTTAGGTTAAACAACATCATTCTATCCTTACAGATGAATTACCTAAATGTTCTTTTCAAGTTCTTAGGAAATAAACATTTTCTAATGCCTAAACCTATAACATTACATGAGCATGGGTGATCAAACCATAAGCATGATAATAAGCACAAAAAAGAGACAATAATATCAAAATAACATTAAATAGATAATTAGAATCATTACATGAAGAGTGTTTGGTTGTTGAGCTCCCAACAATGGGTGGTTTAACCTCATTATCATGAGAGACTTACAAATACAAAAAAAAGGCAAAAGGAATGGAGGAAAATGGAGATGAATGGAGATGAGGTGCTCCAAATGAGTGGTTTCCCCCAATGGGTCGTGCCCTAGCTCTCACTCTCTGCTGCTCAATAATAATCCCCCTTCCCTCCTCTTTTTTTCTCTTTAAAACACAACACAATCATATTTTTTAACATTGACTTTGCCCTAAGCAAGACAGGTGTGCTGAGCGTGGTGCACACATGTCCAACTGCTTAAGTGACCACACAATAAGCCATATGGTGCGCACTTAGTGTACTTGCACATGGCAATTGGCTTCAAAAATGACTTCCTGTGCTAAGCAAATTTCTTGGGCTAAATGGTCTTAACGTGCTGAGTGAGGCTGTCCAAAGAGGCTAGTTCTTTGATCTTCTTTCATGTCTTCTGTTATATCTCTATAAAAAGTATATAACCAAGAACACTATAAATTTACTAACTTTAGCATCTAATGAATAAAAACTTAGAAAAAATTAAATTCCTAATGCTTTGACACGAAAGAAACAATAAAAGATAAAAAATTAAATAATTATTATGTGATTTAAATAAACAAATTACGTATGCATAATAATTATCAAAGTGCTAATCCAACAACACATGTACGGTCCTAATAAGTCCTATCAATTGAGAGCAATGCACAATTGATATGGATTGATGATTATTGATATACACTTTAGTAGTATCATCACAAAATTAATGGAAACGAGGCGTTCAACTTTATAAAAAACATTTATAATTATATTTATTTAAAATAATTTTATCGATTAAACTACCGAATCACATAATATATTTATACTTGTATTTTACACAATATACCATATATTAAAATAGAACAATGAAATATGAATTACTTTTGAAATGGTCTAATTCTTTTTAGATTTAATATACTTTGTAAAAACACCAAATTCAAATATGCAATTAATAAAAATTATGGTAAACAAACTATTAAATGCATCATTTTACAAAGTTTTTTTTTATCTAGGTAAAAAATTGGGTATTCCCTAACCCACTTAAAATATTATTGTTATTTGTTCCTGTCTTTCATTTATTATAAAATCTTAAAAGACATTTCATTACCATCAATTTGATCATGATTCATTCATGGGTAGACCAATGTAACAAAAAAAAAATAAAAATCATAGGTAGACCAATGAACCGTGAGACAAATACCTTCATAGATTCAATGCTCGACCAGGTTTTAAGAACAATTGGATACTTGCCACACATATTGAATGCTTTAATTGGCAGTTTCAGTATTTAACTTATTGTGATGATTACGTCAGACCCTACTCGTGCTGTTTCAGTTTTAATTTTATATTGAAAGTTTCGCACATTTTACAAGGAGAATGGCTAGAGCTTATAATAGTCACATGCATGGAAAATTCTAGGGTGAACCAGCAAATATGTGTTGTGGTTCACCCGTGAAGTAACATATAAAAAGTGTTTTAAAGTTTGAAAGCCGTTGGATATATTTTAAAATATATGAACGGGTGAGATTTGATACTGCTTTTTATTATACAAATAATTGAATTATTATATTAATTTTTTAATTTAACTACGCATTGTCCGTTTTGACCCTAAACCTGCTCTGTCTTACCATAAAGCTTTAGTGATAACCGCACTCGCGCACTCATGGACAAGTTGTAATTGCAGATGACACTTGCAGTCCCACGTCCCCCCTTTTGTGTGACAGAAATGGGTTGTTTGTTATACTGTATGTGTTTCAAAATATGAATGTTGATTGTATACATCATGTTTTGCGTCAGACATCAATGAATCAAAACCTAGTGAGTCACTTTAGTAGAAGTGTTATATATACAACACATATGCAGGCAATTAAGTTCTGTTCATATTTTTCCTAGGTGAGAGGAATGGATCGGTTCCTGATTAATGAAATAACAACACTACCATAACCATTCTTTTCTAGCACTAACTGCTTTCACATTAGTTGACACAAGTGGAAGAGTTCCGTATAGTGATATCAAGTCATTGAGACATTTGTTTCTCCTGTTGCTATGCCCTCTCAGACTGCTAATACCCGATGCACCAATCTCATAGATTTTGCCTGCAAATTTCATGCATAAGTTTGATATTTCATTACCTTCAAGCTGAGTGATAGATATAAAGGATTAGACAAGACACAGAGATCAAGTGATCCTTATCTAGCTTTCCCAGACCATACAAGTAAGTCTCCACCCAAAAGGAAAAAGGACTGCATTATTTTTTTTTCTTCCTTTTTAGGGCAAAGAAAGCAACACATTTTTGGAAATGGAGAAAGTGATACTAATTAGTAAATATGACAACCCAGCGTCTTTAAAATGTACTAAGGAAGTTAAAATTAAAATTTAGTATTCAACACTAAGAAATTTCATCAGAATAACTTCATATCTAATTGAAATGCACAGATTGCATCCTAATATTTTGCGCTTTGCTACATTGCTAATTGCTAAGTCCATGTTTAATAATGTTTAAATCACATGTCTATGCCTGTTTAAAAGTGACGATGTTTGCACAATTTCCTAACATTGAACAAAATCTGTAGCTCGATAGCATATGCAAAAAATTAGTTTACTTGGAAAAATACATGCACCGAAACTTCAACAAATAATTTCTTCTAAATTTAAGTTATTACTGTAGACCACACACGGCAAACTGAATCCTATCCTTAAAAGTAAAGAACAAAATGCACCTTTCACCCATATTGGAGGACCACTTGTAGCATTAGCAACATAAAGGGACATTGCAATGTCTTCACAAGTTCTGTTGAAGGAAACAAAGTTGAAATTAAAAAAATATCAAGGGCATGGAAAAGAATAAGTAATGAGAATAAATTTAAAATTCTTGAGAGGATTAATCATATATATTACCTCTCCCTGGAAACATAGTCCTGAATTGATGGAGACATCTCATGAGTATATAAATCCAAGTATTTCCTGTGAAAGAATGCAGCCTTTGAGAGAACCATGCTATAAGTGCCCATCCACCAAACAGACCACCATCCTCCATACCTGTAATATGCAGCATTATTTTGCTGCAGTATACAGAGAATTCAGTCAGATACAATATGCAAACTAACATGAAAAGTTATATTCAATAAGGGTAAATCAGAGTTCCATTATGTTTACCATCAAGCAAGTTGCCATGAATACAGTGGACATCTGCACATTTCTCTTATTTTTCCTTTCTTTTTTAATTAAAAATATAGTAGTAACGTGTGTTTTTCCTATCAATAAGTCATTTCCCATCATTCTGAAAAATATATTAGTTCAGAAAAAGCATCTCTGAAGTGAGTCTAGTCTGTCTGAAGTGTGCAAAGGTGCAATGGTGTATCTACTAGTAAACTTTAGTGGTTAAAACACAATACACTTTAAACTAAAATGAGGACGCATGCACCCTTACTTGCTTACTTTAGAGATTAGTATCAATTTAGAAGAGCCTTGTCTATATTAGTTTGATTTTTTCTCCTTCTGCCCCCACCCTCAACCCCGTAAGTGGCAGTTTCACTTGCACCATTCATGGGCAAAGCATTAATGAAGTGTTCATCTTCATCATATAATCAATCAAAGCTCAATGTCAAGCTCTGTATATAGTTGAACTCGACCATATGACCGTATAGCTAATCCTATAAAATACTTCAGGTTTCAGCATCCTACTTGCAAGAATTATCGCAAACCTAAAGTAATATTCCACCTTTGAGAAATTAGAGAGAGTAAAATTTAAGCAGTTCAAATTAAAGTAATTGAATAAGAAAAGTAGTAGTTTACTAATAACTAACCTCCTTATCCAGCCAGTGCATTCGAGGAACAAATCCAACCATCGTAAATGGTGCACTTTGCCAGACAGAGAAAGCAAAATCTAGAGTAGAACATGGAACAACCACATCATCATCAACTGAGAAAATTGCGTCTGTCTTGAGGTCCTTTATTGGCTTAAACCTGCTGTTTGGCTCACCATCTGCATTGATGTCAAATCTAAAGTTTGGCTTGTGAGCTTTCTGAGACTTCAAAACCACAATCTTATTCAGATATGTTTTCAGCTTCTCGGATGGTTGTTCACTTTCACTCCACACCAAATGTATTGCATCCACACTTTGACATGATGAATAATGAGCAACAGTTTGCTTCAGAAGAGATTTTTGCCTCCAAGTGTTTATAAGCACAGTATAACCACCCCTGAATCATGGATTAAATCAGTTGTATCAGCAGATCAAGCACAAATTATAAAACATAACAAAATAAAACTCTAAAATTAATCCTACTGGGAGCAAGAACCACATTGAATGTCATTACATGCAAGAAAAAACCACTAGAAGAAAATATAGGGGCATGTTTGATTTCTATTTTCAAAAACTGCCTTTAGTTTTCAAGAAACAAAGACAACAAATATTCAAACCAAGCTGCCTCACGATATGCAGCACAACTCCAGATGACTCACACCCTTGAGTTAGAACTATGAAATAGAAGAGGATGGAGAGAAATATCTCCTAATTGTTTCTGTTTTTAGGTTTTTTAAACACTTGTTTTGAAAATAATTTTTAAAACTCAATAGATTTTAGAAGAGAAATTCATTGCTGAGTAGTATGAAATTATTTTAGAAAATAGTTTTTACTACCAAATGGGGAGAACGAAGTCAAACAGGCCGTAAATAATTGTTTGCCAAAAACAATTAGAAAATAGGGAATCTAACATTATGACTATCCATAGATAGTAATCTAAAAGTTCTTTGCTTGCACACATCATGCTGAATTAAACAACCTAGCACATCAAATCTATCTTTCGTTTTGAGAATTTCTCAATGCACAGAATTCTCAATATTTCTGCTAAAAATCGTTCAAACAAAAATCATCACTTTAAAGAAAAAAGGAAAGGGAATTTTTTATTTTTATTTACAGATCACGTGTATTCTCCGGGGAAGGCAATTCTGCTCAAGCTAGACATGATTTGTGGTGAAAAAAATGGTTAATTTGATAAATAAATAAAAATGGAATTTCTTGAAACAGAAAGCCAAAAGGTGCAAATCCACAAAACCCGAAAAAAAAAAAAAAAGACATCGACTAAGCAAAAACAGATCCATAAAAAAAAAGTGAAATTGCAGAAGAAAACAGATCCATTTTTTAGTATATACCTTGAAGTGGAAGAAACCGAAGAGGATTGGTGAGGGTTCCATCCCATCCACGAACTGAGTCTGGAGGAGACGAAAACGATGACGGAGAGAGCAAATAGAACTAAGAAGAGCTTGAACTTGGCGGCGCCGAGGAACTGTTTGGCGCGGCGGAGGTAGAGAAAGGGGCGAATGCTGTAGGCGCTGCGGTTGGCGGCTTTCTGCTTCGCCGGAGAGTCGAAGCCGTCGCCTGCGTCGGCGGCGACGCGAATCTGAACGGGGTTGGACATGGCTCAAGGTAGAACATTCGAGGAATTGACCGAAGAGAACGCGATGAGGATTGTGGTGGTGATGTTGGTTTGCATCATCGTCGTTGCGCGTGTTGAGCGCTTCAAACTACAAAGGGATGCACGGTCGGTCACTGCTTCAAAACGACGTGTGGCTTGTTGGTCATAGAACCACAAAACGACACATGAAACGATTTTAACACGTATCATTTGTTGTATGTATATACATACTATTAATGATTAATGATTATTTTTTCATCTAATATAAATTCTTTTAATCTAATGTAAGTCATTTACTTTAAGGAACTTACTTAATACTATTTAATATATTTTTTTGATATAGATCATACTTATTTTTTACTATTGATTTTTTTCTTGACAACTGCTGTAATAATCTTGTTTGATGATTAATATTTAGATAAAAACATAAAACATACTAAGCACTTTGATGCATCTATAATGCAAAAATTAGTAATTTGGATATCTTAAAAGCATTTTTTCCTCTGTCATAAAATTCACAAAAGTTCAATAAAAATTGTTCACTCCATGTCATATAATTTTTTTTCCACCATTAACATTAATATGAAATATTTATCAATTTTACGAATAAATTTTATTTTAATTTGTAGAATACATCTTAAGTTCTCAACTTATTTTTAGTGGGTTCCTTCTATCGCTTAGCTTACACAATAACTCTTATTTTTATTTACGAATATTTTTTAATACTCCTATAAAAATTACGTTCAAAATTTTTTCTTTGTAAATATTTCAGTCCTCTATTCTACCAAAGAAGAAAAAAAAATCTCTTTAGAACTTTGAGATGTCAAAATATCGTTTTTCAAATATTCCTTAATATTACTTTCAATACTGGCCTGCTTACATCTTAAGGGAATTAATATGTCTTTTTCAGATCTCTAAAATGTTTTTTTCTTCTTTAATTTAAATGATCTATGATCTAAATCCAACTAAAACAATTAAATTGTTCCTGCATAAAGGTAATGGAAGATTTATATTCATAACACCCCTTGTTATTTAAGAATAATTTGAACTTCAATTTCAAACGTGGTGGATTTGCATACAAAAGGAATTCAACTTTTGTTTAAAGAATAAGATGCCTGGATCATACTCTCCGAGTCCTCACCACTTCTTTATGAAGAATACGATACCGTGTCAGAATCAAACAACTCAAATGAATTGCCCCAGTAAATACTGCCGCACAGTGCTTTCAACACTCTCTTTTCAATTCTTTTTTATTATTTGAATTTATATAAGTTTCACTAATTTTGTAATGACTAATGAGACTAGCATATTTAATAAGATTTATGTAAATTTCACTTAATAAAAAAGAGTGCGTCGAGAAGACATACCTATGAATTACACTCATATTTGTCTTGTACCATGCACACACCATATATGCTCCTACCTTTGATCAGAAAACATTGAAAATTAATGGCTTTATAGGACCTGCGCATGCAGGTGAATTGTTTAATGCATTATATCACGTACTAATGAATCGCTGTCTGACTCTGTAGAAGTACTTTGGACCACAAATTCTTATGAGGCCAGCTATTTAGCAGTTGAGATGCACATGCAACGAGCATGTTGTCTTCAACTGAAATAAATTTGCATGTAGAGCAGAGGGAACGATGAAGAAACAATGAAATAGCTGGAAAAGAACTGTGGAGTTCTCAATTAGTGAATGCTTCACCAAAGTACATGATTAGATTAAAGTTTGTATTCTTAAGTTTGAGCTAAACTTATGCTTGTAAAAGCAACTCAAGTCTTACTTCTACAAAACTAAGTTTTCAGACAAAATTTTAAGATGAAAACATACTTTCGAGGATAACCAAATATGTCATGAAACTTAGTTAACACTCCCAAAGTACGTTTAGCACTCAAAAGTATTTTTTGAATGATTAACCAAACATGAAGAATCAAGGTTCGAGTTTCAGTTAGGAGAGGTGCCCACACATATAATGTCTCATAGTGTCTGAAAGGATTGTCTTCCCATGAAGATACATGTAGGGAAAACAAAATTAAAATTAGTAAATGCTTTTGTCCATCCTTCTGTAATCAATTAAATTGACTGTTTCAAATGGTCAAAACGGTTTGTCAAGACTCAAATATCATAAATGACGAGTGTTGCTTACCTACACAAGGAAAATTAACTCCTGAATAGTGTCATACTCATTTGTGACAGTGAAATCCTCACTAGTGGCATCCAAGTTTTATTAGACTCCATGTTATATCTGATCTGCCAAAGTGCCAATTAGATATTTTAAGCACAAACAAAAGATTGGATGAGCATATATATATATATATATATATATATATATATATATATATATATTATTGTCTTCTCATTGTTTAATTCCACAGGCCAAAGAAACTACAGATACCAAATAGGAATATTCGGAAAGCATTAGTATATAATCTATAACAGTGGTGGAACAAGAGGTAGCTAATGTAACCACAAAAATTGAGAATCAGCAATAAGTTCCATTTGTTGGCAATTTTAACTTTATATCTATGAATTATACGTGAATGATGTTGGATGAGTTCTAAGATGTAGGAAGAGGCACATAGGATTGAATACTAAGATAATAACTTCTCTTGTAATGCAAAAGGTGGTGGACTTCTAGTTCCTAGTACAGAAGATTTTCTTATTGCAACAAAGAAATACTACTGAACTTGTAAGCAGTCCCGTCGAAATTCACATTGGTGGTGGCAGCCATGTTATCACAATGGGGCTTCTCACAGTGTGGAAACCATCCTTCCATACTAGACTTCCGAATTCGGGCGAGGTTTGCCGAACCTTTGGCTTGAAGGTAATCTTGTAAGACAGCTTCTGGTGTTTTCTGGTAAAATTCAAGGTTTCTGGCTCAACTTTGATAGAAGCACCTTTGAATGGTGACACCACAACATGGTATTTGGAATCAGGAGGGCCAACATTGGTGACAATTCTGTGAAGAATCACTGGACTAGGGAATGAAGTGGTTGTTTTCTGAGTAAACACCGATGATATGGCTGGGTAGTTCAAGTCCCCTGAACTTGCAAGAGAGTGTCTACAAGATCTGTTTGAATATTTGGCAAAAACTTTTAGCTGTGTTGGAGTCAGATTCTGTGTGCACAGAAATTCAAAGTAGTCCTGTGGCACCATGTCATAGACCAAACCAGGGTCAAGAGCTCTAATAGGGTCAATGTGTCCAGCACCATGATCATAAGGACTTGATGGTTTGGCAGTTGAGGAATCTCTGAGTGTTTTCTTGGTGTTGTCAAGAACATAAGATGTTGTCATCAAAGCAGATTTTATAGCTGCAGGACTCCACTCAGGGTGCCTAGACTTGACCAAAGCTGCTACGCCACTCACATGAGGGCATGACATTGAGGTGCCAGAGACTATATTGAACTTCACTCTTCTGTTGTCTATTTTCAAACCTGATGGACCAATGGCCTCACTCCATGCAGCAAGAATGTTCACCCCAGGAGCCACTAAGTCAGGCTTCAGAATTTCAAGGCTGAGAAAATTAGGCCCTCTTGATGAAAATGCTGCCACTACAGGAGATGGTTTTATTCCTAATATTGTACCTTTAAAAGCTAGAGCTGCAGTAGCAGTTTTACTTGATAGGACATAACTTTTGAGTTCTTTTCCTTCTTTCTCTCCTATCGCTACTGCTGGAAGGAGGTGAGAATCTGCAACCAGTTCTTCCCCATTGGCTTCAGTGTTAGTGAGAATCATTCCCACCCCTCCTGCACTTCTCACCACATGACCCTTCAGCACTCTAGGACTAAGGCCTCTATCACAAATTACTATCTTTCCTGACACCACTTTAGGATCCAAAGTCCCTTCCAAGCACATAGATCTTGGATCAACCCTACTAGAGTTGCTCCCCAAGTACACCAAAGGGTATTGTTTCTTAATTGATAGCACATTTTTCCCTTTATAGAGTGAAACTCCAATAATTTTTTTGCCATTCCCAAGCTTAACATCTGAAGGAAAATCCCTATCCATTGTGCTGGCTCCAACTGTGGTGATCCAAGGTGACACATTTGTGAGGCTAGCAGGGTCAGGTCCTGAATTTCCAGCAGAACATGAAACAAAAACACCCCTCTCCATTGCTCCAAATGCAGCCACAGATAAACTATCCCTGTAGTAAGAGGAGACTCCACCACCTAAAGAGATGGAAAGAACATTCACACCATCAGCCACAGCTTTATCAATAGCTGATACAATGTCTGAGCTGAAGCAGCCACCAATCCAACACACTTTGTAAGCTGCAATCCTTGTACCTGGTGCCATTCCTCTGGCTGTGCCATTAGCATAACCAAGAAGGTTAGCTCCATGCACAGGAGAGCCACCAACTGTAGCTGCTGTGTGAGTGCCATGACCATCTTGATCTCTTGGTGACTTATACTCTTTTTGCTCATTAATTCTACCAATTGCTGCTTCATATCCATGGTAGAACACTCTTGCCCCCACAACCTTTTTATTGCAGTGACTATTTGTGAAGCCTGTTCCAATCTCACATGTACCTTTCCAATGAGAAGGTACCGGTCTCAAGCCTACATCTTTGAAGCTTTCACTCTCTGGCCAAATCCCAGTGTCTAACACTCCCACTATTACATCATGGCCAGCTAGCTTTTCTGACCACATATTAGTGCTTTTTTCTGGTTCAAGACCAAGGAATGTTGGACTTCTTGTGGTGTGTAGCTCATACTTTTTTTCAGGGAATATGGTCACAACACCTTCTTCAGCCTCTAGCTTCTCAGCTTCTTCTTCAGTCAACTTGGCTGCAACTCCATGAAAAGCATTCTGGTAAGTGTAGATTATTCTCTCCTCATTGTCCATATCAGCTTCTGGAGATGTGGACAGTGCTGATTTCACCTTTGATGAATACCATTCAAGGTGGTTGGGGAAGGCTTTTGGCATTGCTGACTTATCCATTTGAATGAGATAAGTCTTCTTAGCAAATTGAGCATTTGCCGGGAACAACATTGTGAAAAGTAGAAGATAGGTTGTTAGGAAGAAAGCCACGTTTCCCATTAGGGTCTTGGCCATGTTTCATGCCAAGAAAAGGAGAAAAGTAGAGTGTTTGAAGAAAGGTGTTGTTGGGTTAAAAGTGAGGGAGTGTGAAGAGATTTTAAAGGGGTTTGTGCTTCATTAATCTTTCTGTCTTCTTGATGTTGGAATGTTAAATGCTAGAATGGGGAGAGATGGTGACCTTTTATGTGTCCCAGCATAAAGGTAGGTGGTTGTTTTGTGACTGACCAATATGAATGGGGGGAGTTATGAAAGGGTTATGATAATTTCTCCACCTAGTGGCCAGTGACCGGTGGTAGAAGTTACTGCATGGTTAAGGTCCTCTGACATCTTTGCAACACTACTTGATTGATGTTTGCTTTTTCTGCTCCTGCATAATTCTTTTAATCATTGCTTATGGACAAGTTCACAGGCAGCTTCGTGTATAGTTTGTGCTAGCTTGGTAGTCACACAATAGTAAGGGAGGATTATATAAATTGCAATAGTAATGGTAGTTGTGTATGGTGAAATCAATTGAATTTGTTTTGATACTATAATTTTATAATCAAGGAGAGTAGTGAACTTCATGCTTTTTCCTTACTCTAACAATGAAAGGATGCACCCACGAAACTCATGGAAAATTTTGAGAACACAAGTTGAACTTATAGAGTTTTAAGTTAAACTTCTAACGGTTAAACACCTAAACTTGTTTTTCATTAAAATTGAAAGCACACTCCTCGACTCAAAATAATGAACACTTATGACTAAAAAAGATCGAGAATGTACGAAGACTATTACTCTCAAGAGACAAGAATAAAGATTCAAATCTATCATATAAGAGTGGATGTTCATATCAACCTTTTTGTAATCCTATTTTCCCTTTAAATATTATAAAACTTACCAGCTTTGTCACGTAAATAACTAAATATACATGAGTTGAATTGGATCAATCACTTTAAATTAAGATGAGTTATAGAAGGGAATTTAAATGTGATTGTTATGTTATTGTTAACAATAATAAAGAAGAAACGAATATATCAATCAAAAATAAAAAAAAATTAAATAAAAAAAGGTAGCCCATGCAAAGTTTCAAATAAAAAGAAGTGGTTATACACTAGATATAGAATTGTTATACATGACTTTTGTTAAAAAAAAAAAAAAAGATGTTATACGTCATTTTTACTGTAATCACTGAGTCGGCCTATGACAGGGTTGAATAATTTGCACGAGGACTTAAATTTTATCCTATTTGTCACCATTGAAAAAAATACTTTTAATTTTAATAATTAATTTATAATTTATGTATGGTTGTATAATTCAGTTTTACTCGATGCATCCTAGCTTCTAATGAAACACTCCTCTTATTTGATATGTCCCTTAATTATATATAAGAAGCATATAAGTGGAGGAATTTTATTAAGAGAGGGTGAGAATAGTAAATCATAGTCATTGGATCAAGTCGTGAAATGTTAAAATTAACCGATAAAATCGCATACTTTTTAAAATGTTTAAAAAAATGCTAATTCAATATTAATATTAATTTTATTTTCAGTGCACCTGGACATGATGTGAGAAATTTTACCTTACTAAAATTTGTAATGTAACTTAGTAGCCAGCTAATAGAGACCTTGAAAATTTATTAATTGCTCAAAATATTAAAACACATATTTGATTAATTAAATAAACTAGAAACAGTAAGTCTCATAGTGACTTAACTTATTGAGATAGCAACATTAATTATATATGTTCGCACATTCTTGCATACCTGTGATAATTAAACAAGTTTAGAAAAAATAAAAACAAAGAAAAAAAGAGTTGAAAGCATCAAATTTAAGTAAAGTTATATTAACCAACCATATAAAATAATGTATATTCTAAAAACTATTTAACCAAATTTACACATACAATAAATTTTGAAGTAAAAATAATAATCATCTCTATAATTTTTTTATATTTCATTACCATTAATGCTTTCCTTTGAAAAATTAACACGCCTACGTAACACACAACCCTGTATCTTGATATAAAATATTGGGTATCTATATTACCCTATATATGAAAGTTTATCGGTATTCAAAAGAAAATTTGCTGCCAGTATGTATGGTCTCTTGCGTGTAAGTGTAAATCACTAACCAACAGGATTTATGGGACCCAAGTAGCAGGTGAGGTAACTAAATTGAATTCTTTCACTTTCACTGGGCTCTACTTAATAATGTTAGTAGTATATATACTTTATATACACTCATGCAATGCAACAATATATTATTTTACGTAATTATTTTTGTTATGCATTCGTATAATTTTTTTTTACAACGTTATCCGAGTCGAATCGATCCAGAATGAACATGATTTAAAAATGTCAGTGCAAATGTTATAGTTGCGAATTCAGTTTGAGACTTATTTTACGCTGCAATGTGCAGTTTTTGCTTAGTTCTTTTTAAGGTTAACTTGAATATAATTTTTGCGCCAACATAACTTCCATTCCCCTACTCCATTCTTCCAAGACTCCATATCACTTAGCTTCCTTAATTATTTGCTGAAGTTTGAAAAAGGCTCCTAATTAAAGCAATTAATCTTTGACTTGTCTTACCTACCCATTTATCAAACCAAAATGAAGTATTGTTCCCATTTCCTATGTTTCTATAAACTGCTTGAAAACAATATTAAATTATTATCCTTTTATTTGTCTATATACTTTACCTTAACTACGTATCCCTATGCAGAACAGCTTGTGTATATTATACTTAAGGGTAACGTATTTACGATTATTTAATTAATATACATAAATCTTGTTATTAATGAACTTTCATTAATTAATTAACATAAATAATAGCCAGGTTATTTACTAAACTTTCCAGCTGATGTAATATAGCACATGTAATCACTAACATTTGAGTATTATAATGTTCACGATCGACAGAGTTAGATTTTCAACGTAAAAGGAAAAACATATCCAAACTCTCATCAAAACACCAGAAAAAGGGCATATAATCAATCACATGCCAAATACTGGTTCTATTTTGTATGTAAAATAAATCCCAGCAAAAGAACTAATTGCACTTGCAACGTCCTTTGTCCACTGTTCCCACTATAAATATAAGTTCCAAACTCAACTATTGTTCTTCCACTCAAACCTAGTACACTATCTACTACACTACCTACTCTTTCTCCTTTTATTATTCCTTCCCATACAAAATGGTTCTCCAAACTTTGTCTCTAGGGTTTATAGTGAGGAGGCACCCACCAGAGCTAGTAGCCCCAACTAACCCCACTCCCCATGAAATTAAGCTATTATCTGACATAAATGGCCTTCGTTATCAACTATCATTGGTGCAATCACTACTAAAAAAAACGTATTCCACGATGAGGGGTCTACGACGGTTATACAAAAACCGTCTTTAAAAAAGAGCAATGATAATTTTGGAAAAACCATTGTTAAGATTAGTGAAGCTACAACGGTTTTGGAAAAACTGTCGTTTGGACTTGTTAACATTAGTTAGTCTACCAAGGTTTTTGGAAAACTATTTTTGAGACTCGTTGGCCAATGATGGTTTTTCTAAAACCTGTTGGAACAAGTGATCTCGGAATAATTAAGAAGGGGCAATTGAACTAGGAAAAAGAATGTGTATGTGTTTCTTGATTTCAGGGTTGTCATCATAAAAAAGGGAGAGATTGTAGAAGCAAGCTTCATGATAATGAATCAAGTATGAATCAAGTAGTTTTGATGATGATAAAAAGCCCAAAAGAATGATTTCAAGATTGAATCAACAAGTTCAAGATCAAGATTAATTTCAAGATTCATTAGAAGAAATAAAGAAGATTCAAGATTCAAGAGAAATTGATTTCAAGATTCAAGAGAAGTTGATTTCAAGATTCAAGAGAAGAAATCAAGAAGACTTCACAAGGGAAGTATTGAAAAGGATTTTTCAAAAATCAAACATAGCACAGTTTTTGTTTTACAAGAGTTTTTTCAAAATTTTCTAAGTTACCAGAGTATTTACTCTCTGGTAATCAATTACCAGTTTCCTGTAATCGATTACCAGTGATAAAATTTGATTTCAAAAACTTTTAACTGAATTTGCAACGTTCCAAATGATTTTTAAAATGGTGTAATCGATTACAATACATTGGTAATCGATTACCAGTATATCTCAACGTTGAAATTCAATTTCAATTGTGAAAAGTCACATCTTTTCTTAAAATACATTGTGTAATCGATTACATGATTATGGTAATCGATTACCAGTGACAAGTTTTGAATAAAAGGTCAAGAGATGTAACTCTTGACATGATTTTCTCAAGGTTATAACTCTTCCAATGATTTTCTTGACCAGACATGAAGAGTCTATAAAGCAAGACCTTGACTTGCATTCAAACGATCTTTTTAAACAACTTCTTGAACAACTTTTGAGAAACCTTTAAACCTTTACAATTCTTTCCTACTCATCTTTCTTCTTCTTCTTCCTTTGCCAAAAAGCTTTCTAAGTTTCTTTTTCAAACCTTGTTCTTCTGCAAGTGAAAATTCTGCAGAAAACAAAAGTGTGCTATATCTTTTCATTCTCTTCTCCCTTTGCCAAAAAGAATTCAACAAGGACTAATAACCTGAATTCTTTTTATGTCTCTCTTCTCCCTTTTCCAAAAGAACAAAGGACTAACCGCCTGAATTCTTTTGTGTCTCCCTTCTCCCTTTCCAAGAGATTTCTCTTGATTCTTCCCTTTCCCTTAAACAAAAGATTTTAAAAGACTAACTGTTTGAAATATCTTTTGTTTCTCCTTACAAAGATTCAAAGGACTAACCGCCTGAGAATTCTTTGTCTCAACACATTGGAGGGTACATCCTTTGTGGTACAAGTAGAGGATACATATACTTGGGTTGTTGTAACTGAGAACAAGAGAGGGTACATCTCTTGTGGATCAGTTCAAGTGGAGGGTACATCCACTTGGTTGTTCAAAGAGAACAAGGGAGGGTACATCCCTTGTGGATCTTTGCTTGTAAAGGTTTTTACAAGATTGAAAGAAATCTCAAGAATCGGTGGTTGCTTGGGGACTGGATGTAGGCACGGTTTGTTGCCGAACCAGTATAAAATTCTTGTGTTTGTTTTCTTCTTTCCTGCACTTTTTAATTTTCACTATGCACTTTACTTTTACGCTTTACTTTTGTTTAAGTTACATAACTTAGTAGTAAAGCCTAATTGAATCTAGTAACATTAAGAAGGATAAGTTTTAATTAGTCAAGGTACATTAATAATTAATTCAAACCCCCCCTTCTTAATTATTTCGAGGCCACTTGATCCAACATTGTCTTTTAGAATTATAGCCTTTATTTCACCTTGGATGTTACTTTTACAATTCTCAACGAATTTGATTTATGGCACTCGTGATCAAATTCTTTCACTCTTCAATTTATGATTACTTACCACTATTGACTCTATAAATTGCTTAGGTTATTCTTGAAGGTCTATGGCAGGAAGGGTTTATGGCACTTATTAGCTTGATGCAATTGGTGCCACATATATTGGGTCAATTGAGATTTGTCCATTGTTTAGATTTCTCCTTATTTAAATTCTCCTTGTAACATTGCATAGTTATTTTTGCTTGCTTTTTTTTAGTTTCGCATAAACATGAATTTAAGGATATGTTTAATAAATGGAAGCACTTTTTATTTTTTCTTATAATTACAAATATCATCTTATTTTTATTTTATTTCTTGTTTTGAAAATATAAAGAAAATAATATTTTTTTTATTTTTTTTAAAAAAGACATTCTAAGATAATTTTTGAGAAAACTGTCTTAGAATTCTCAATTTTTTTTTTTAAAATAACATTCTAAGACAGTTATGAGACAAAACAGTCTTAGACATTGTACTCTTCTACAACGATTTGAAAACCCTCATGGAAAGTCTTGATTTTCCATGACGGTTGAAAGCTATCATAAAAAATCAATCAGAACCATAGTAAAAAACACTTTTTTTAGTAGTGACGGCTACTATGAGTATCAACCAGAATATCTAGATACAGACGAGGTTCAACATTCTTCCAATATTTACTAATGACAAGCAACAATTTAATATCAAGAATGGCTAGAGTAAAGCTACCTACTTATGAAACAATAAACACTTTTAATAAAACATAATTCATAGTTGTATTAGTAACCGGTTAATGTTGCATAATGGAAGAAGCATTTGAACAATTGCAGGTAGTTCAGAGAAAAATAATAAATATGTAATTTTTTTAGCTTAAAATTTAAGAAATAAGAAAGGATTTGAAATGATTAATTTTCACCTAAATTCTCTAATGCATAAATAAAAAAGATAAGTGCTTCATGACTCAGATATTGAATCATCATCTTCCCAGATATCCATCCTTCAATGCATATTAGAATAATTTATTAATGCCAAAATGAATAATAAGGAGAGGAAACCAAATTCAGAGGCATAATATTCTTATATAAGTTCACTAATTAGGAGATAGCTAGAAATTACTTTTCTAGATTTCTTATATAAGCTAGTAAGTTCTTGCATAGAAAATACAAACTTAACCTTGTAGCCCTATAGGTCATCAAGTCATAAACAATGAAGATATGATTAATTAATCTACGATAAAATAAGAGGTAGGCATCCATATGGCTTACAGTTGAATTAAAGGGAAATTAGAGGGTCCTGACCTATGAAAACTAGTATGGTTTCCATGTTGATCCAAAGGAGAGACATCGAAATAGAAACCAATATGAGAAAGAATATAGCAGTGTATGTTTGCATCCCAATTCTTTGATATTGTTGAGCTCCATAAGCCTATCCACAAATTCTTTCTAGTCCATTAGTCATCCCCATCTATCAGCATATGCAAATTATCAATGCACCAAGTCACAAGGAAAGGAAATAATGGTAATTTTAGCACCATAACACACTGATAACTGCTAATTATGAGTTTATTTTGGGGGTTAAATTATAGAGGAATTTATAATTTTTCTCTCCTAATTTTTTCTTTTTGAGCAAATAATTATTAAATTAACATCATTTAAGTTTTTGTGCAAAGAATATTAAAAGTGATGGATTTATAAAACTTAGTGAGTAAAATCATCTAGATATTATCTCATCTAGATCTTATCTTATCTAGATTTTATTTATGGGCTTGGATTTAAAACAGATTTGTAAGTTTTGGGGCTGAAAACTATATAACAACACCATGGTTCTAGTTGAGTCTTCTTCTCTATTCTCTCTCTCTCCTCCCCTCTCTTTCTTTTTCATTTTAGTTTTAGAGTGCTACTCTCTGTTTCGTTTTAGTCACTTTTCGTTTTAGCAATAAAATTTCGTTCTTGCTTCAATCTATAATTTCGTTCTCTATTGATTAATGAAAGGTTAAGTCTCCATCATTGTTTTCTCTTGAGGATCAAGCACAGTTTTCTTTGAGGTTCTATTATTACTATTAAATTCTGATCAGTTTTTCCTCTTCACCAATTACTCTGTATTTGTTACTATTAATTCATGCATGCTTAGTGCTTGATTAATTGTCTCTGCGCTTAATTTACGTTCATGCTTAATGATCGTTCATGATTAATTGGTGTATGTGTTGCTTAATCATATAATGAATGCCTTATGTTAAATTTCGCTTAGTAATTTAATTTAGGGTTGGATTAAGAGGTTGAACTGATAAAGGATAAACTCTCGTAACCTAGGATAAGAGACTTACTTATGAATCAAGGGGAAGCAACGTGTTTTAATTCTGATATTTTCTAATTCACATCTATTCGCTGTTTAATTTACAAAAGCAAACAACCCCCCCCCCCAATTCGTTACTATTTTCCTACTATCTGTTATGAACGTTTGGCTGACCATTGCTCGTTGGGAGACGACCTAGGATCACTTCCTAGTTACTGCATTTTAATGTTTATTTGATTTGGGTACGACATCGATCAACCCCGCTTTCCTCAATTAGCTTACTTTCCTTAATTAGCTATGATTTTCTCAATTAGCTATTCTTTCCTCAATAAAGGATAAACTCTCGTAACCTAGGATAAGAGACTTGCTTGTGAATCAAGGGGAAGCAACGTGTTTTAATTTTGATATTTTCTAATTCACATCTATTCGCTGTTTAATTTACAAAAGCAAACAACCCCCCCCCCCCAATTCGTTACTATTTTCCTACTATATGTTATGAACGTTTTTGTGCAAAGAATATTTAAAAGTAATGGATTTATGAAGCTTAGTGAGTAAAATAAAGCCTAGAAAAATAGGAATAATTAAGGAAATCAAAGCTAATTAAGGAAAGCTAATTGAGGAAAGAATGACTAATTGAGGAAATTAGAGCTAATTAAGGAAAACAAATTAATTGAGGAAAGAATGGTTATTTGAGGAAAATAGGGCTAATTAAGGAAAAAAGATTAATTGACGAAAACAAGTTAATTAAGGAAATAAGAATAATTAAGAAAAAACATGATTAATTAAGGAACTAAAGACAGACTTAGTGCAAGAAGCCCACTAATCTGCACCTATAAAAGAAGAAGAGAAAAGAAGGAAAAGACCAAAAATTTCAACCGAATACAATTCCTTATAGAAGGCAAAGGCTAGAAGAAGGAGAAACAAGCAATGAGAGTCATTCATTCCCTCCATTCTCTTTCTTATCTTTTCTCCCTTTACTAAATATTTCTCTCTTACAATTGTAAAGCCTCCATGATAATGAAAGGGTAAACCCCTTTGTTGGGAACTTGACAGTCAACTATTTTTGATGTAATTTATCTTCCTATCTATTTATGAATATTACTTTTGAATTATTTTTTCTTGTGCTTAATATTATTGCTTGTGGCTTGATCACCCATTTGCATGGTAAGTTTTAGGGGTAGCGTTGGGAAATGTTATTTTCTAATAGAACTGGGAAAAAGTATCTAAATAAAGTCATCGCTAAGTATATGTTGATATTTGTTTAGCCTGTTATACATCTCTATACTAAATGCAATTTAATATTTTAGCTCTGCAAAGCGATTTGGGAGAGAAAATAGATAAATTAGGCTCTTTCGTGTGGGAGACCAAAGTTAGAGTATACTAGTAGGTTGGAATAATTATAAATAGAGAAAAATCATTAATATTACATCAAAGAGTAGCTCTGGTAGGCAAAGTTTTCAATATTCTCATCTTCTGAATTTCCTTTTACAATATTATTGAATTTTTTCATCTTTTTTGTCTTTAATTAATTAATTTAAATTTATGTTTAATTCTTTTTCTTGTTTGATTTAATTTTCATAAATTTATTTATTTTTTTATTACCTTTTCCAAATCTTTTTTTAATTAAATATTCATCTACCTAAGTGCAAACAAAGTCCTTATGGATACGATATTGGGACTTCTGTTTTAACTTTACTACTTGAGACGAATTGGTGCACTTGTCAATCCATCAACACACACTTGAAATAGTTTATAAAGAAGATAAGCTAATCACTAAATGCAAGCATTTAGTAATAACATGATAAGCATCATATTTTGTTTGCCTTCTAGAGTGTAGAACTGGAACCTTGCCAATAATTTAAAATCACAGGTCTTTTAATGTGTACAATGGTATCAACAAGGTTAGAACTCAAAACCTTCTCTGAAACCTGATCCTTAAGAACTTGAACCTGTTTACTGAACAAATCAATTTTTAGGTTAACCATCAGGGTAAAGAAAACAACCAAAACCAATTGCAACAAATAGCACAGTCATGGAACTTCTATGCCCCATTTCAACACTTCTCACATCAAATAACTTAAAATCACAAATCTCTTTAGCAAAGAAAAAGAAATGCAGCTCAGAAACACATCAAAACAAAACAACTTTCATTCTTTAATTTCTTTTGTCTTCTTTATAATTGTAGTTGTGAATCTTTTAGTGTAACTAACAAAGTAAAGGTCCATGTCTATTCTCTCAACTTTTATCAAACCCTAAAAAAGAGAAAATGAATCGATTAATTCAAAATGTTATGAAATGAAACAATTAAAACGAAGAAGAAGCTTGCGGCGATTCAATACCTTTGCATGTCAAGGTGAACAAGCTCTTTGATAGTCAAATCAAGAGCAAATTGATCCTCTGTGGATTTCGTATATGACGCAAAGGAGAAGTCGAAGGACGTTGCGGGGTCGATGAGGGACTTGGTGGAGAGTGCGACAAATAAGACCAAAGAGTATGCTTACGACACAAAAGAGAGTGCCAAGGATGTGGCATGAACGATGGCGGACAAGATTAGGAAGGGGGCTGAGAAGACCAAGGAGGTGGCAACATCTGTGGGGGAGACGCTAAAGAACATGGGGGGAGAAGGCGAAACAAGGCGTGCAAAGAGCGTGGGAGACGACAGCAAAGCTTCGAGACTAAGATGAAGAGTTTCATGAAAATTATTTAACCTAGGCACAACAAAACCACGATGGATTTGTGGAAGCAAAGCTACCATGATGATTCACCAAGATGTTTTGATGATGCCAAAGTTCAAAGAGTTGTTTCAAGATTAAAGAATCAAGCATTCAAGATTCCACTCAAAGATTCAAGAATCAAATGAAGAAATCAAGAAGCATCAAGCCAAGTCAAAGTAGATAGTAAAAAGTATTTTTCAAAAACATCAAATAGCACACTTTTTGTTTGAAAAAGGATTTTCTGAAATCTTCTAAGTTACCAGAGTTTTTACTCTCTGGTAATCGATTACCATTTGGTAGTAATCAATTACCAGCGACCAGGATGGTTTTCAAACTGGTTTCAATGCTTTGCAACGTTCCAAAATGATTTTCAAATAGTGTAATCGATTACACTATATTAGTAATCGATTACAAGTGAATCTGAACGTTGGAATTCAAATCCAATTATGAAGAGTCACAACTTTTCATAAAATACATTGTGTAATCGATTACACCATTATGGTAATCGATTACCAGTGAATGTTTTTGAAGGAAATGTTAAGAGTTATAACTCTTAACGTGATTTTCTCAAAAGGTATCAAGGTTCTATAAATATAAGACCTTGGCACACATTTTAAATATACAATAACACAGAAAAACACATCTGATTACACAAAACTTTCCACTATTTTTTCTCTTGCAAAATCTTTGCCAAATTCATTCTAAGTTTTTGTTCAATCTTTCCTTGAAGAAAGGAAAATTCTGCAAAAATAAAAACTGTACTATCCTTCTGTTTTTCTCTTCTTCTTCTTTCCTTCTCCCTCTTGCCAAAAGAATTCAAAGAACTAACCGTCTAAGAATTCTTTGTCCAAACACTAAATTCAAAGAACTAACCGTCTGAGAATTCTGTGTAAAAAGCGGATAGCTTCTTGGTTGTAATAGTGAACAATCACTTAATTTTCCATATTCTCCCACTTTGTTTTTGAGTTTAAGCATCACTTGAAATTAAGTTATTTAATTATATGAGTTCTTGATTTAATCCCTATTTTCTCTCCCCCTTTGGCATCAACAAAAAGCCAAAGTGCGTAAGAAATATAAAACCATACATAAATGATTATAAAGCATAATACCAAATGTAAGCACATATCACTAGACATATATCATCAAAATAATTAAGTTTAAAACTCATAACAATTAAGAGTAAGTAAATATAATCATGTTCAGTTATACTAATCAAATATTAAAAGAAATACTAAGTATTCAAATGTCATAAAAATATAAATCATTTGGTTAAGTCACTAGCATCTAGCAGTCCTAATTCTCTTCTAATGGTGTAGAAATAATCTTTGTTTAGTGGTTTTGTGAAGATGTCTGCAAGTTGACTTTTAGTATCTACAAATTCTAAAACATAGTCACCTTTTAGAACATGATCTCTAATAAAATGATGCCCAATTTCTATATGCTTGGTTCTAGAGTGAAGGACTGGATTTTTAGATATGTTTATGGCACTTGTGTTATCACATTTTATGGGAATGTGATCTAATACAATTCCATATTTAGATAGTTGTTGTTTCATCCACAAAATTTGTGCATAACAACTACCAGCAGAAATGTATTCTTCTTCTGTTGTGGATAATGCTACACTATTTTGCTTCTTGCTATTCCAAGAAACAAGAGCAGACCCTATGAATTGACATGTGCCACTAGTGCTTTTCCTATCTGTTTTTGATCCAGCAAAATCTGAATCTGAGTATCCTATTAAATTGCATAAAGAATTTTTAGGGTACCATAATTCTAAGTTAACTGTTCCTAATAGATATTTTATGATTCTTTTTACTGCCATTAGATGTGAAAACTTTGGATTTGATTGGAATCTTGCACACATGCACACACTAAACATAATATCAGGCCTACTTGCAAATAAGTAGAGTAGAGATCCAATCATACCTCTGTATTGCTTTGCATCAACGGGTTGATCAGATTCATCTTGGTCAAGGTAACAACTGGTGCTCATAGGAGTAGCCAAGTGTTTTGATTTTTCCATTCCAAATCTCTTAATGAGTTCCTTGCAATATTTTGCTTGGTTGACAAAGATCCCATCATTTGTTTGTTTGATTTGTAGTCCAAGAAAGTAATTTAACTCACCCATCATGAACATCTCAAACTCACTTTGCATATCAATAGAAAACTCCTTGCACATAGATTCATTAGTAGATCCAAAAATTATATCATCAACATAAATTTGTACCAATAAGATATCATTACCCTTCCTTTTTATGAATAAGGTGGTATCTACCTTCCCTCGAGTGAAATTCTTTTCTAATAGAAATTTACTTAATCTTTCATACCAAGCCCTAGGTGTTTGTTTTAATCCATAAAGTGCTTTCTTTAATCTATAAACATGGTCTAATTTTTGTGAGTCTTTAAACCCAGGAGGTTGTTCTACATATACCTCCTCTTGAATTAGACCATTTAAGAAGGCACTCTTGACATCCATTTGATATAGTTTAAAGTTCATAATAGATGCATAGGCTAAAAGCATCCTAATGGCTTCTAATCTGGCTACGGGTGCAAAGGTTTCTTCATAGTCTATACCTTCTTCTTGGTTATATCCTTTTGCTACCAGTCTAGCTTTATTTCTAATTACTATACCATTTTCATCCAATTTGTTTATGAATACCCACTTAGTTCCTATGATTGGATAGTTTGAAGGTTTTTCTACTAATTCCCATACATCATTTCTTTCAAATTGATTTAATTCCTCTTACATAGCTACTATCCAATGATCATCTATAATGGCTTCCTTAAGGTTTTTAGGTTCTATTAACGAAACAAAAGTCATATTATTGCATAAGTCTTTAAGAGAAAGTCTAGTGGTTATCCCTTTTGAGATATCTCCGATGATATTGTCAAGATGATGATTTCTTGAGGTTCTCCATTCTTTGGGAAGATCATCATTTTCTTGGATTATGTTATCTTGAGCATCCTTGTTTTCTCCATTTCTCTTCCTTTTTAGATCTCTTTCTTGATAGTGCATATCTTCCAAAGAATATGTAATATCATCAGGAAACTCCTCTCTCGAAGAGGTAATATTAGTTTCATCAAAAGAAACATGTATTGATTCCTCAATAGTCATGGTTCTTTTGTTGTATATCCTAAAGGCTTTGCTATGTAGGGAGTAACCAAGGAAGATGCCTTCATATGCTTTAGCATCAAATTTACCTAGGCTTTCTTTACCATTGTTTAGGACAAAACATTTACATCCAAAAATATGAAAATGAGCAATGTTTGGTTTTCTATTGTTAAATAATTCACATGGGGTTTTCTTAAGAATGGGTCTAATTAAGGCTCTATTCATAATATAACATGTGGTGTTGACAGCTTCAGCCCAAAAATATTTTTGGAAGTGGAGTGTCATTTAAGAGAGTTCTAGCTATTTCTTCTAGAGATCTATTTTTCCTTTCTACTACACCATTTTGTTGGGGTGTCCTAGGTGCAGAAAAATTGTGTTCTATGCCATGTTCATCACAAAAATTTCAAAATCCTTGTTTTCAAATTCACCTCCATGATCACTTATAATAGAGATAATTTTGAGACTTTTCTTGTTTTGGATGACTTTGGCAAGTCTTATAAATGCATGAAATGCATCATTTTTGTGAGTAAGAAATAAAGTCCAAGTATACCTAGAATAATCATCAACAATTACTAATGCATAGTAACTTCCACCAAAATTCATGACCCTAGAGGGTCCAAACAAATCCATGTGTAATAATTGTAATGGTTGAGTGGTAGAGACAATATTTTTAGATTTAAAAGATGCTTTTGTTTGTTTACCTTTCTGGCATGCATCACATAATTTATCTTTTTCAAACTTTAATTTTGGTAAACCAACAACTAGGTCTTTTGAGATTAATCTATTTAGATTATCCATGTTAATGTGAGCAATTCTCTTATGCCATAACCAAGGATCATTATCTTTACTTAGAAAGCATTTATCATTTTCAGATTTTTGTTTTAAATCAATCATGTAAACATTATTTTCTCTGAAACCTATATGCTCAATATCTTTTTCATGCTCATGCTTGATAACACATTTTTCAGAATCAAAAGATACTTTATATCCTCTATCACATAATTGACTAACACTTAATAGGCTATGCTTTAAACCTTCTACAAGTAACACATTTTCAATAGGAGTAGAGGAACTCGTACCTATTTTACAAACTCCAATGATTTTGCCTTTGTTATTGTCGCCATATATAACGTGTCCACTTTTCTTGGGGGAAATGGTTGTAAATTTGGATACAT
This sequence comes from Glycine soja, assembly GCF_004193775.1. Lineage (NCBI taxonomy): Eukaryota > Viridiplantae > Streptophyta > Magnoliopsida > Fabales > Fabaceae > Glycine > Glycine soja. The sequence continues at coordinate 35,573,905 of NC_041010.1, forward strand.
CTCCCGTTATATGTTTGGAACATCCACTGTCGATGTACCACTTCTTCCTTACTAATTCTTCTTTGTTGTTTTCATGAGATTTTGTCATGAGACACAAGTTTACTTGGTCTTCATCATGATCTTGGAATGACCTATTCCTGAAATTACTTTTCAAAAACAAAGAATTTAAAGAGGCCATGAATCTTGAAGTTTTGAAACTTTTCTCAAGAAACCTGGCTCTGATACCACTTGTTGGATCAAGTGGCCTCGAAATAATTAAGAATGGGGGGGGGGGGGGGTTGAACTAATTATTAATGTACCTTGACTAATTAAAACTTATCCTTCTTAATGTTACTAGATTCAATTAGGCTTTACTACTAAGTTATGTAACTTAAACAAAAGTAAAGTGCACAGCGGAAATTAAAAAGTGTAGGGAAGAAGAAAACAAACACAATAATTTTATACTGGTTTGGCATCAACCTGTGCCTACATCCAGTCCCCAAGCAACCACCGGTTCTTGAGATTTCTTTCAACCTTGTAAAAACCTTTACAAGCAAAGATCCACAAGGGATGTACCCTTGTTCTCTTTGAACAACCAAGTGGATGTACCCTCCACTTGAACTGATCCACAAGAGATGTACCCTCTCTTGTTCTCAGTTACAACAACCCAAGTAGATGTATCCTCTACTTGTACCACAAAGGATGTACCCTCCAATTTTTTGAGACAAAGAATTCTCAGACGGTTAGTCCTTTGAATCTTTGTAAGGAGAAACAAAAGATATCTCAGGCGGTTAGTCCTTTGAAATCTTTTGTTTAAGGGAAAGGGAAGAATCAAGAGAAATCTCTTGGAAAGGGAGAAGGGAGACACAAAAGAATTCAGGCGGTTGGTCCTTTGTTCTTTTGGAAAAGGGAGAAGAGAGACACAAAAAGAATTCAGGCTATTAGTCATTGTTGAATTCTTTTTGGCAAAGGGAGAAGAGAATGAAAAGATATAGCACACTTTTGTTTTCTGCAGAATTTTCACTTGCAGAAGAATAAGGTTTGAAAAAGAAACTTAGAAAGCTTTTTGACAAAGGAAGAAGAAGAAGAAAGATGAGTAGGAAAGAATTGTAAAGGTTTAAAGGTTTCTCAAAAGTTGTTCAAGAAGTTGTTTAAAAAGATCGTTTGAATGCAAGTCAAGGTCTTGCTTTTATAGACTCTTCATGTCTGGTCAAGAAAATCATTGGAAGAGTTATAACCTTGAGAAAATCATGTCAAGAGTTACATCTCTTGACCTTTTATTCAAAACTTGTCACTGGTAATCGATTACCATAATCATGTAATCGATTACACAATGTATTTTAAGAAAAGATGTGACTTTTCACAATTGAATTTGAATTTCAACGTTCAGATATATTGGTAATCGATTACCAATGTATTGTAATCGATTACACCATTTTAAAAATCATTTGGAACGTTGCAAATTCAGTTAAAAGCTTTTGAAATCAAACTTTGTCACTAGTAATCGATTACAGGAAACTGGTAATCGATTACCAGAGAGTAAATACTCTGGTAACTTAGAAAATTTTGAAAAAACTCTTTTGTAAAACAAAAATTGTGCTATGTTTTTTTTTTGAAAAATCCTTTTCAATACTTCTCTTGTGAAGTCTTCTTGATTTCTTCTCTTGAATCTTGAATTCATCTTCTCTTGAATCTTGAATCTTCTTGATTTCTTCTAATGAATCTTGAAATTAATCTTGACCTTGAACTTGTTGACTCAATTTTGGAATCATTCTTTTGGACTTTTTGTCATCATCAAAACTACTTGATTCATTATCATGAAACTTGCTTCTACAGACAAGTGTGATGAACTTATTTATGAATTATGAAGAAGGAACCATTGACTACTTGAGATATCAATCTAGTTATAAAGTGGTGAATGATAATGGTTTTATGAATTTGTGAAAGACTTACCAGCCCAGCTGAAAATGTTGTGCTTTTTGAGCTGCATCAATATTGTTTTCTTTGGTATTTGTTAGTGGCTCATACCAAATGACATCAAAAGCTACCCCTAGTGATCCTCCCTATAATTTCACTTGGAGCACATCTGTACTTGTATATTTTTCCTATAAATATATATGCTACTGTTGCATGAGAGAGTAGGACATTGTGAGCAACAATGTAAGGTTTAGAAGCAGAACAAGTGAAGGAGAATGGAGATCCACCAGGCGCTTGTAGGCCAACATCATATCCTTGGGTGGAAAATGTATGTGGCTCATTGAATGTGATCCAATGCTTCACCCTATCCCCAAATTTCTGAAAGCATGTCTCGACATAAGTTGCAAAGTACTTTCTGTAGCTTACAAGAATCTCATAGCTATAAGCATATTTTCTTGTTACCAGAATTGAGAGTAATGTAAAAAATCATGTTTAAAACGAAGAAGTATATTTCATACATGATCGAAGTGTTTAGCCATCCCTTATACTTGTTTTCCAAGGTTTGAGGTAGGTCCCAGTGATAGAGTCACATATGATTCAATTCCTACAAAATGTAGGGATCAAGCAATCATAAATGTTACTATAACTCTGAACTCTCAAGATGTAGACAACATTTGTTGATGGAATGCAACTTTTATTATGTATTCACAACTAAATTATAGAAATGTAACAGCTGCACATGGATAATGAGAGTTACCTTTGGCTAGTAACGCGTTGATGAGTTTATTATAATTAATGATCAATTCCTGCCTGATTGATTTGGCCAGATCCATCTAACACATGAAATGTTAGTGATTCAGATCATTTTTTCGAAGCCATGCATACTTAAACAAAAAATGTCAAAGTATCTAGAAATATACTTGATCAAGAAAAAAAGAACTCTAGTGTTGAAAAAAATTTAACAATCACACAAAAGGGTTAAAGTTCTTTTGGAACTTGGCGTGCAACAATCTCACTTCTATTCAATTTTGTCCTCAAGATTATGATTATATATGAATAAACATCAAGCAAGAAGCTCCTTTATTTTTCCCCAAACCAAGACTTTAACTAAGGTCTCAACTCTCAAGATGCTTCACAAGTTCAGAATATTGAAAAAGTACGAAATAACATGTTCTTCCCACATTAAACATGAGAACCGAAAGATAAGATGATGAAAAACATATATAGTCATTGCATTGGGAAGTTATCAACTTAACCAACAAAAGTATATTATAGGCTGAAATCAAAACCTTAAGGTTTAAATCAATCAATTTCAATTAGTGATAAAAAAATGATCAAGAAATAGGTTGAGCTTAAAGGATCAAATCTGTTAAGTCAGCTAAAGACAAACTTGACTTTTTTTCCTGTCTTTCCTCTGACCCAAGAGCAGCCTCTTCCTTCAATTCACCTCCAACAATTTTTTGTATAAAAAATTTTAATCTGCTCTTTCTGATACCATGCAAGACAACATGCTTTCCTGCAAAGAGTTACAGGAGTTGACACCAGAGTGAATTTCCCAGGAGGTGTGCTGCTCCTGGCTGTCACTTAATGCAGAAGAAACAGTATTAGAATCAAAATGCGTAGAAAGGACCGAAATTGGTGTTACTCCTACCTCGAGTAAATTGGTGATTTCTTTGGAGATGACTGTTCACTCCGCCATATCAACTTAGAAAAAGAACTTATTGTGTAAAATGTTGCAGGTACAACTTTAGACAACATATCTCGCACATAAAGACCTGCCTTTGTTCTCAGAAAGTCTTACAAAGGATCAAACAATAACTTGGGTGAATATAATATTATATTACCATGACTTCAAAAAAAAGCATAGAGCGAATCAGAGCACATATTGACAAAGAAGTACCATAAATTATGCCACATAATCGACAAAATGAAACTCAGAAACACAAGCCACACAAGAAATCAAAGACATCACCAAACTTATTATACTTCTTAAAAGGTCACACTTTTCAAAAGTGATTACAATGGGTGACTTTTTTTTCTTCTTCCAAAAAGTAAGCAAGAAAGGGACAAAATGGTGTAATTCAGGTACTTGCCTGCAATTTTACAGCATTGTGCTCATGGAACTGATTATTTCAGTTGCAATACTTTCAAAAAGATCGACACCTCGAGCAGCACAATCTCCCTCATTGTCACCAACCTTAACATTAAATCAAAACCACTAAGGTACCAATGGAAGTATAAGAGCAGAAAAAGTATAAACAAAGAAACAAAAGCACAAGTCAAGGAAATTATAAACATTAAGTTGGTGTAATTTTGCATGTATCAATCAATTTCCCAAAAAAAAAACTGCATTTTTTTATCAATCAGTTAATATTGTCTTCCATAACAATATTTTTTTATTATTCTCTTGCAGTCTTAGCAATAAACTAAATATTATTAAAGTTCTTAAGTTGTCTGATTCTCTGTTTAATTTTTTCACTATTAATTAATTTTTAGTGTATCAGATGTAATGTCTAGGTTTTATAAACTGTTTAATTAAATAAAACTAATCAACTTTCTTCATATATAGTTCATAATGTGATTCTGTCTTTCGTATTACTTAAACTTTAATTATTTGAAACCGTCTCATCAATCTTTTGGCACATAAAAAAAAACTATTCCACCAATTGGTGTTTTTTTAATCCATTTAGTTTTAATTAATCCAATTTAGTATTTATAATTTCTCAATTTTTTAAAATTAATTTTCTCATCCCAAAATTTTATCTAATAATTAATTTAAATATAATGAAAGTATAATATATGGATAATTTGTATAGATTTACAAAGAAAAATATTTATAAAATTTTTAAATCAAAGTAAACAATAAATATATAAATGTAAAGAAAACGGTTTTTTTTATTTAAATACTTTATACATATTTTTCTCTATTACATTTTAATTTAATTCACTTATTTTAAATTTTAAATTCAAGAAAATAAATTTTAGAATATTAGAGTGAAAGATATTATATCTATTCTATATTATATTAAATTTTATTCAAAAATTTATTTATTTAATTATATTTTGATGTTTTTATTTTAGATAATAAAGATTGAAATTGAACCTTAATAGATTAAAAACTGAGTCCAAAATGCGTAACAATTGAGTCCTTTCTCTCCATGGCCATACTTCAAGCACACATTATAAAAAGTATTAGAGAAAAAAATTAGGGATCTTGCACACTCATCCAGCTGGGAGTAGGCGTCATCTCTCTCTCTAAGAGCTCTATAAGTCCAAGACAAAGGGCCAGGATGAAAGTTCCAACCTCCTAAAAGTATTGTGGAGCACATATATAAATTAAAATTCAAAACTAGAAGTTAGCCAGTGCTCATGTGACCTTAAATTAATGAAGTATTGATGTATTTGGCAACTCTAACAAAATTCTGAAGTAACACGGCAACTAGTTTTAAGTTTGCCTAGGATGGGTTCTTTAATAGCCAGTAGCCTTGATATTTGTTAAATATATTTTACTTTAATTTTGTTTTATACCATGCTAGTTGCAATTTAAAATGTCTCTATTAGCTGTCAGCTTTCTATAACTGCTATTTACTTGTCATCTAGTCTCCACGAAGGACAACTTCATGGTGTCGGTGGTTGCAGATTGGGAGCCATGCCATGCTTCGGGTGAAGGTTTGTGGTGGCAGAAAGAGGGATGAAACGGGAAAAGCCAATATTAAAGAAAAGAAAAAAAAACCGAGTCATCAATTATAAAATAAATATTAGTTTGTTTCAATGTTAGTTTTTATTAATATTCACCTACAGTAAAAACAAACTATTTAATCATAATATATTCATATTATAGGTTTTGTTACATTATAATTTATTATGTAATTAAAATTTTTTGAAATTATATTTTTTTAATTAATTAATATTATAAAAATCTTTGAATTATTAATATATAAAAAATCAAACTCTAAAAAAGAGTAAGCTCAAGTTAACATATATAAATATAGATGTTGCATGTACTAAATAGAACATAAACAAGTTAACATCATATATATATATTAGCACAGGCATAAACTAAAGGACTAGATACATTGTCCATTACTTCTTATTCGCATGCAAATATATCATAGACGGGACACGTAAATTAACATTTAGCCACTTGGCTTTATATATATTACATCACAATACCATGCATGTCCTCCTTCTGGATTTGATTAGTTTGCAGGCTTGAGCTGAAAGACCAAGAGAGAAGGGTATTTGCTTCAGCTGCACCACCAGTGGAGGCAGAGAATCCAACTCTAACCCACTCAGGAAGGATAGTAAAGAGGTCAATGTCATAATAGAGACTCACGGGAGTAGAATCGGGATAAGAAGCAACAACAGTTAGTCTTTTAGAGGCTGAGTTGTAGCTTATTTGTGCAGTGACTGTTTTCCCATTTTGCCAATCCCATTTAGTGGTTGTGACTGAAGTAATAGAGTTTATATCAATTCCAATGTGTTGATATTCAGGATCCCCAATATCAGTGTTAATGAAGGTGTCAAATTCAACAGCAACCACCGGCTCTGATGCAAGATCTTTGACACCAGTAATTCTTGTAACTTTTCTGTGATGAGAGGAGGAAGAGTTTTTGAGAGAAGTGAGGTGAGGAAAGAGACCAAGGTCCTGGCCACCAGCACCAGGAGTAGTGTCAGGTGAAGCAATGAAGAAAGCAAGACCATCAGCTGGAACAGAGTCAGGTGATGCTGATGAGATCTTAAAGGTGAAGGTGGTTTCAAAGGTTGACACTAGTTGAGAGCTTTTCCAGAGGTGCACTGGGGCAAAGTACAAAACTCGCCCCACACTACCGAACTCTGGCTTCCCACTATCGTCTAACTTGGTAAGTTGTAACACATTCTTATCGTTCTCACTTGATGCACCAGTGGTGGCATCACCTTGGAGGATCAAGTCCTCTTGGTCTTCACTGAAGTTGTTGAAGCTGAAGGAGAGTGAATCTGCTGAGTTCACCCTGTTCAGCAGCATCAGGAACATGGTTGCCATTGTGAAGGCCATTAGAGGAAGAGAAAGGGATTTGTTGGTTTTCCATATAGCCATGGTGTTGAAATTAATGAATAATAATTCAGTGGTTGGTGCTTTTAGTGCTACAACCTTGTTATGTATTTATACTGGTAGCATGGATTGCCAGTATTGGAATTAAGGTTTTGAAAAATGGTCTGCCATTATTATTTTGAGGATAACATCAAAATTTCAACTGTTTGCAATTGTAATTGAAATCACGTTGGTTGTATTTATCCGTGATATACCACCATATACAAAATCATGACCACAACTAATATTTCAAAACCTTGATTGGGATGTTATCCTAAGTTTGACTAACATAATTATATACTAAGATATGAAGCTATTTAGACTATATATGTTTTCATTAAATAAATTATTCTACCTTATAAAAACAGGTTTCTACTTGATGAAATGGCCAATAGTTTTAGCTTTTTAATTAGAGGATCTCAGTTTCGTGAGTTCTGTGACTATAGCGATATTTTTTTAAAAAAAGTTTCTAGTTAAAATGTAAATTACCTTGTGATCTTGAGTTAACTTAGTTATGTGCAGAACATAATTAAATAGTGAATGTATAATTGGATTTTACAAAATAAATAAATAGATAAAATTGTCCTTGCATATTGTTCTATCAGTTATCGATATATTTATGTTTATTGATTTCATATGATGTATCAAAGTTTGAATTTAAATTGGAATTAACAAAATAAATTTAAGAATATGGTAAAAAAAATTCTTTTCTTATAGTACTCAACATTCCCTAAATATTGAAATTCCAAATATCCTTTTCTCTCGTTTATTTTCCAATCATTTATGCATGCTAACATTCGACAACAAAGTCCACTCCTACGAATGGTGTGGGAGCCGAGCCAGTTTGTTGCTTCTGTACGTACCAATCTCAATAATGTTAAAAGCTTCCATTTTTGGGTGGATTGGATTGGATTGGAAGGATACGTATAGAAAGAAAAAAAATAGAGAAAAATAATAATAAACATAATATGCCATGTGATACGAAAAGTGAACTATAAGATATAGAAAGTAAGTTATAATTATCCTATCAATATATTTGTGGTAATATATTGTTTCACAGGGGTGCCAATTGTGTCACATGCATTATCAAGTTGCAGAGAAATCGGTGTACTTCCTTTTACATTTTTCATAATCCCCTGTTTTGCTGCATTTTATATCCATATAACACTTTGCTGCTAGTTGGAATTTTTTAACCACGGGACACTTTGATGGTTTTGCCTATGATTTGCTGAAGACACATGCATTACTATGGGTTCTTTTATACCACGGGAGTAAGAGAGTGGAGCTTCTATAAATTATATAGCTATTTTAATTTATTTATAGAAAATAAACTAACATATAACATATAACGTATATATTAGTATTATATGAGTATAATTTAAAGAAAAATAATAATAAAAATTATCGACACAATATTAATTTGATACTTATATCTCTTAACAAAAGATTTGAGTCTAATTCTTTACTTGAACCTATAGTACCTATAGAAATATTACTTTATTTTAAATGAGTCACTTTGATAGAAAATTGATTACTGCGTATTAAATCGAAGACTTAAATACTTTTTGGTTAAAAAGTATTATAAAAAATATAATATAATCTAAATATTTTTCAATAAAAGTGTATGTTTTTTAAATATTAATAATATTAACGTGTTCTTTAATATTTGTTAAAAAATATACAAATAAATCTAGTTCAATTGATTCACCATGATATATGAATATTATAAACTTCTTAGTATCATCTTCAATTCTTACAAATAAAAAAAATATTTGATAAAAATTATACATTATGTTAAACAAGATAGGTGTGCAATAATCAATTCCATGTAAATATCACTCCTGAAAAGAAAAGGAGAATGAAAAAAAATGAAAAAAAAGTACATAACTAACATTTTTATATTTCCCTAAAAAATCATTCTTTACTTTAAATATTTCATCAATACCTTTCATTTTTTTTTTATTTCTTTCTTCATATCACACTATAAATCTTATTATGACTACAATTCTCTTTAGGTATTGAATTCATTGGGTATCTATTAAACATTTTTCTTTCAACATAATCATGACGTTGAAATGAATTCAATGGTAATGCTACAACCTTCACCGACTAATACATATTTAAATTTAAATATATTTTTAGTTCACATAAATTAACATTTTTTTTTAATTTTAAATCCCTATAAATTTATTTTTTTTAATTTTAGTTCTTATAATTAAGTTAATATTTTTTAAATTCAATTCATATAAGTTTATTTATTTATTTATAGTTCTTGTAGGTTTATATTTTTTAATTTTAATTCCTTTAAAATCTTAATTATTGATATATATTGGTTATGAACAGGTAATAATAGTCATGCTTCCCCTATCCTAACCTAGTTTTGGGGAAACATAAGGCACACAGTGACGAGATGAAGAATGGTTATTATTACCCGCCCATAACCATTGGATCAAGATCATCTTGCATCATTAATGTTAATTTTCAATGCACCTTGCTGTGTTGAGGTTACCAACTATAAAAAGCTGAGGCGTCAGAAAAAAATCTCTGCCAGTCATGCAAAAACAGTAAGCATAACCCAGTTCCTACAGTGACTGGAATTGCTGAACACTCGCATTTTATCCTTCCAATTTTCCCAACAGACCATTGTCACCAATTCTTTGAAATTTTGTTCATTTTTCATCAGCAGCCCACGTATATCCAATGAAAAACAGTCGACAATGGTCCAGGTGTCTTATATCCAAATTAAAGAGGACTGAAACCACACTATAATATCCATCCTTAAAAGCTATTTTCACCCCGAATGATTGTACTGTCATTTAGCTCACACTTTTCAAGAAGGAAACCACTATGCCATCCAGATTAACTAAGATAGGAACCAGGTGTAATGAACATCTGATGATTTTTTGGATACAACCCCCTCAGAGATGGCCTTTCTGTTGCTCCCGGATGTGACAGGTGTCAGAATAAATTATCATGTGGTCCTTGCAACAAAATCCAGAATAATCTCTAGTTCTCTTTGCAATACACATAATCAAATGTTATTAATTTTTTTTCCTCATAAACTAAAAAACCTGAATACACGGATGTCCTCCTATAGTTATTGGTTGGCACCATTTACATGTGGTGTTCTTGAACTATTTAATAATCTCTCCATCTTCAGCCTTACTTAGTCCTTAATTTTTTTTTGTTTAATTGGTTTTTCTTTCCAATTATTGTAACAAAAAGAAAAGAAACAATGAATATAATAAAGTGAAAATGAGATTTAAATTCAAAGAGAGAATGCTCTCGAAGGAAAGTGCTAACTTTCCAATCAAAACTAGGTATATATATTTTATAAATTCATATATCATCATCATATTATTGTTATTAGTATTTGTTTTGCTGAACTACAAGTTGTATAATCTAAACCATAGAGCAGGCTTAATTATTAAGGTAGACATTACATATTTTATTTACCATCACACAAGGCATGCTAATTGGTATTTGCTTAATTATTACCATCCTTCAGATATTGGACATTAATAACATGAGTGTGCATAATGTCCAACTCTTTCTCAAGCCTCTCCATGGCATATTCTGGCAAGCAAATCAGAACCACCCTACCTTGTTCTCCTTTAGAGTTAGTGTATGGATTATAGAAGCTCACTTCAGGCATGGCCCCAAAACCACCTTTTTCTATTCAAATATACAAAGCCTTGCCCCACCCAAAGTTCACGTCTATAATCCCAGCCTTTGTAAGATCTGACACGATAGAAGACCCTAACCTAGGATAGCAAGATCTTTCTTTAGTAGCCATAAGGTGAAAACACCACACTTGAGGCGTGTCACTTGCCATTCATACACGTTTAATTTGTAAGCAAGCTGTTTTGCTAGCTTGAATCAGAATCTTGTATATTGTGAGTGATTCTTAAAACTTTTTTTCTTTTCTTTTTGTTTCTCTACAGACATGAATCAACAAAGTTGTATGCATAGCCCAACCACTAATTAGTAAATCCAAGTTATTTTCAAAACTCAAAAGTTGTTTTAAATAATTTCCACAACGTTTGGTATTAATTATCATATCTTTTTTATTACTTTACACCACGTTAACATTTTTTTATGTCATTCCAACAATAAATTAAAAAATTTTATAATCCGTTTATCCCACATGCAGTTTTATAAGAACAGAAAAAAAATAAAATTGGTCTATAATGGGATAAAAGAATAAGAAATGAGATTAATTACTACTTAGGACACAATAACTGTTAATTTAAGGGACCAAAATCACCCACTGAAAAGCATCATAATCTTGAATAGTGATATTTGAACACCTAAACAATTCCAAATATTTCATTAGTAGTTATAATTTCTTTCCATCTCTTTTATAATTTCTTTCTATCTCTTTCTTTTAATTTTATCACATCATATTATTATCAATTATATTTATTTATATTTATCTTTATTCTCACTCTTTATCTCCTTAGTTGTCCTTTTAAATTGGGTAGCCACCAATTATTTTCTTATAATTTTCTATCAACAGTGGGTACTCTACTTTATTCAGATAAAAATTGTTTCTTATATTTAAAAACATCCCCTTAAATTCCCTACACATATTATTTTTAATACCTTTAATCCTTGTTGTATAGACTAAAAGTGATTAAAAATGATATATATAAAAACTAAAATAGAATAAAAATGGTCCATGTAAGAACTAAAATAAATGTTTTTTAGAATATAGGGGCATAAAATGAAAGTCTTATAAATATAGTAACGAAATAAGTAATTAAATCAAAATAAAAATAATATGTTTTCATGATTAAAAATTGGCTGGGTAGAACGACTTGTTTCCTCATATTGTACTAAATAAAAGGGTTATAATGTTAATGTTCCGAATATTTTTTTTAATGAAATCAGTCAACTAATAGAGAAAAGTAGAAAAAAAAAAATTTTTGTTTTGTTTTTTTATCACGATTAGTTATTAGGCATCTTTTTATTACAGTAAAAATTAAAAAAAAATCATTATTGTAATAAATCATAAATTACATTCCTGGATCAATCCTAAATTCTAAAAAACCATCCCATCTTAAATAATTAAGTGATCGAGTCTTCAATACAAGAGAGTAATAAAATTCTTGTCATATACAGAATATATCTACGTACGTACACGTACGCAGTTAAAGTTCCGAATGAAAGATATAGATAGGATTTTTCTAGCCCAGTGTTAACAATTTACGTGATATATTAATTTTCGGTTTAGATTAGATTATTTATATTTTAAAAAAAATAATAAAACCTGTTTATGAAATTAAAAATAAAACTCATGAAAATATATTTCAATATAAACAAGAATGTACGTGAGATAACCTGAATAAGCACGAGTGGACATTCAATGATTCCATCAGAACCAGGAACATTGTAAAGTAGTTCATCGAAGAAAGGAAATGGGGGCATAAAATTGTCACCAAATTGTTCAATTGCCACATCTGCATCTGCCTCAATGAACAAGACACCTTCCTCATCACAATCCACCGTTAGTTTTCCATTAGGACCCTCCCTAAGTCTTCCAGCAAAACGATAATAAAACACAAGTGTTTTGGCTAATGCTTTTCTAATGACTTGAACAGGGTCTTTACCTGTCATTGCAGGTTGGTAACGATAGAATTGAACAAATGGAAGTTGGTAACGCAGGCCATGTTGGTCATCTATGCCTGATAGCAGCTTAAGCTCACGTGGAGTGGGGTTTGCTGGGGCTACTAGTTCTGTGGGTTTCTCCTTACAGTAAAATCTAGAGATGAAGTTTGGAGAACCAATTTATGTTGTATAGGAAGCAAAGAAGAGAGGTGGATGTGCTATTGGTTGAAGTTTGGAAGTTGGAACTTGTATTTATAGTGTGTGCAATTGACAATGGACATTGGAAGCATGCATGGTCTACATGTTGTGCTATTGCTGGAATTTATTTAAACAAAATTAGTACCACATTTTTAATTGCCTTGTAATTTATGTTCTTTTCTTTAGTGTCATGAACAGTATTATAATAAATATTTTTTGATTTTTTGATTTAGTAGTTTCGTAATTAAGATTATAGACTCCTAGTGATGCGTTAAAGTATTCCTACAAGTTTTGGTCCTTTGGACCGGCTATGAAATTAATCATTAGTACACTTAAAGTTTTTTCGTTCCTCCCCAAAAGTGTATTTTACGAGTATTGAATTCAAGTTTTCTCCTCACAAACTTAGTGTGTGTTGCCTGTTGTATTACACCCATTATGATGTATAAATATTTTTTGATAACATATTATATATCTTTCACTAAGGTAACATAATATAATTTTTTCGCCTGTTAAAGATTAAAATATAAAAAAAAAGATGAAAGGAATTCTAATAAGGAATCAAATGATGTAATTTTTTTTATAAGAAAAAAAATATTATTGATTTGAAACAAAACTTGGTACAAAATTTACCTTTAGGAGCATAAGACAAAGCTACAAATGTTGCAGATTGAGCGATAGCAACACTCCAACTTCTACTAGGCCCAAAAGGAAACATAAGAGGTCCAATTACCTCAATGACTTCATGTAGTTCAGGCTCAGAAAAGGACAAAGGTTGTCGGATATTTACTCATTGCAATGTTAACAATTCTATTATATTGTTATAACCAATTTAGATTTCTAATCCTCCAATTTTGTTATCACTCTGCTATTTTATGCTTTATTATGAATTCCCCTGTTGGCCAATGATTGGCAATATCATCCTTCACCTGTATCCATTATAAATACCATAATAAGCAATGAAATGAGTAGAGAAACTTCCCTCATATTTACTTAGTTAAATTTGGTATAGAAGCTTACCTATCAATTGATCTGACCTGCCATGCTCGACCACAATACCCGCCAAACCACCACTGACCGCCTCACGCAAAGCCAAATCACCTTGGCATAGAACCACACCGCTCTCACGCAAGCCCAAATGACCATGAACAACAAGATTGATTCCATTCTGGAATGATTACCTGCTTTGCCAGTTACCCTCTCTTCACCAAAATCTCCACAAACACCCACCTTTCCCACACTATCATGCCTTCACATGAAGCTGGAGGTACCACGCTTCGATGGCCAGGACCCCATGGGCAAGATATTTAAAATATCTCAGTTCTTTGACTACTAGGAAGGACCTGCCCTCTATTGGTATCAATGGATGTCGAGGAATGGTTTTCTCGCGTCTTGGTCGACGATGCTCTAAGCTTTGGAATCCTGGTTCTCCCCCTTGTTCTATGACAACACCCTAGGGAGCCTTGTTCAAACTTTCTCATTGAGGCTCCATTAATCAGTACCTGACAGAGTTTGAGAGACTCGTAAACAAAATTGTAGGTCTCGCTCCACCTTTTCTTCTCAATTGGTTTGTCTCCAGTTTGAACCCAGAGTTGTGGTGTGAAGTTTAGGTTCTCCAGCTTCTTTCTCTTCCCCTGGCGACCGCTCTGACTAAGCTTCAAGAGGACAATATCTTGGACCGTTGTCTCCATTCTAGAGCTCAATTCCACTTTCCCCCTCCGTCAAACCCACTGTCGGGGTCCTTTGTGATTTCCAACCCTAAGATCCCTATCAAACGCCTCTCATCGAAGGACATGGTCATTCGTCGCAACAAAGGCTTCTACTGTTGGAAAGGAGAAGGTTATAGGAAGTAATTGAGAGAAATAGAGGAGAGAATATTTGAAAGAAGACTAGTTTTTATGACTTGAGAAATTTTTTGTTTTGGCTTTTTTTTTGTGTGGCTTTTTTGGGTTCACTTACAAATGACAATCTTTCCCCCTTTTATAGGCTTTAAGGGAGAGTTCTAAATACATCAAGAAAGATTCCACACACTTCAAGGGAGATTTCTACACACTTCTTCCAACTACTTAGTTCTATACATTTCTTCCAATTAAATATTACTTCTACTTATTTCTACACTTCTCTAGAATTTTATTTGGAGTAATAGTACAAACTTATTGGCCTAACACTTGATTAATGGGCTAAATCAAGTTTATATTATTCAACACCCCTTTAAACTTGATTTACCATTCCAAGTAAGCTTCTTAACTTGATAAAATCTTCTTGCTTGAGCAGCTTGGTGAAGATGTCAGCTACTTGGTCTTGAGACTTCACATATTATGCATGTACATCCTTTCTTTCCATGCACTCCTTTATGTAGTGCTAATAGGTATCAATATGTTTTTTCGATCATGGAACACTAAATTATTTGGTAAAGTAATGGCTATATTATTATCCACAAAGAACTTGGTCGACTCTTCTTATGACATGCCTAAATCTTTTAACAAATTCCTAAGCCAGACTACATGACAAACGCATGAAGTAGCTGCTACATGTTCTGCCTCACAAGTCGAAAAAGTGACTATGGGTTGTTTTTTTGACATCCAAGTGAAGGTTGTATTCCCTGTGAAAAACACAAACCCACTGGTACCTTTTTTATCATCTTCATCTCCAGCCCAATCGTTGCCACTGTAACCTACAAGCTTATAGTCATTACTTGTTGAGAACCATAAGCCAAAGTCGATTGTTCCTTTGATATAGCGAAGAATTTATTTTGCGGCTTTGAGATGAGTAATGGTTGGAGTCTCCATGTATTGATTGGTGACTCTAGTAGCTTATAGAATGTTTGGTCTTGTGGACATCCAATATTGCAAACTAACCACCAAACTCTTGGAATTTGTAGCATCCACCTTTTATGCTTGGTCGAACTTTGATAACTTCATTTTGCACTCCACCGGTGTTCCAATTGGCTTACAACTATCCATCTTGAATTTCTTGAGCATCTCCTTTGCGTAGTTTTGTTGTGAAATGAAGATTCCATCTTCCTTCTGCTTTACCTCAATGCCAAGATAGTATGACATTAGTCTAATATCGGTCATCTCAAACTCCTTGAGCATTGCTTTCTTGAACTTTTTAAACATACTTGGATTACTTCCTGTGAAGATCAAGTCATCCACATATACACACACGATCAAGATATTTCCATCTTTGATCTTGACATAAAGGGCATGCTCGTGTGGGCACTTTGTAAAGTTATTTTCTTGGAAACACTTGCCAATGTGACTATACCATGCTCCCGGTGCTTGTTTTAGTCCATAAAGTGCCTTCTTTAGATTCAGAACTTTGTTTTCTTCTCCTTTCACCTTGTATCCCAATGGTTGCTCGATGTACACTTCGTTCTCAAGGACTCCATTCAAGAAGGCAGACTTCATGTCCATCTAATGAATTCTCCACTTGTGTTGAGCTGTAAGAGAGAATCTTATGGTCTCCAGGCGAGCGACCGGAGCAAACACCTCATCATAATCAATCCCAGTCTTTTGATTGTAACCTTTTGCAACTAGCCTTGCCTTTTATCTTTCAATTTCTCTCTTGAAATTCTTCTTTGTTTTGTACACCTATTTGACACTAATAGCCTTGTTTCCTTTTGGAAGGGAGAAGAGTTCCAATGTGTCATTTTTCTTGAAAAATCTAATTTCTTCTTCCATTGCATCTCCCCATCTTTTATCTTGCGCAACTTCTTCAAAGTCCACTAGTTCACAATTTGCAAAGAGACAAAATAGTGTGATATTATTGTTAACTTATTGGCAAGTGCACCAATTCGTCCAAGTAGTAATTTAAAACAATAAGATCGGGTATCGCTTCCACAGGGATTTTGTTTGTACTCAAGACGATGCATACCTAATTTTTGTACAATTAATGAATAGATTTAAGAAGTGCAATTTGAGTCATTTTGGTAAAGTAAACAAACTATACTATTCTACGCTATGATTAAGTAAGAAAAACAAACATTGTGAGTAGTAAAGGATAGTGAATGCAAGATTAAATATGTTGGGGGCTTTCTTACTGAAACTACTTTTGATGTGGTATAATTAATTTTTCTCTATTTAATATTACTCTAGTTATCACCTACATCTATTAATATACTCTAATCGTGATCCCTCACATGAGAGAGGCTAATTCCCCTAATTTCTTTCTTAATCCCTCAAGAACTAAATTAGTTGAGCCACATGACTAATGGAGATGCATAAACAAGATGAACAACCTTATATTATCCCCAACAATAAAGCATTTAGATGTTTTTTCCCATTCTAAGGATTAAAAACATTTTCCATTGCATAAACCCTAAACATGGCATATATATGGGTGATCAATCCAAATACATGTTAATAAGCACAAAAAGATACAATGAACTAGAAATAACATTAAATAGATAGTGAGAGTCATTACATCAAGATAGTTTGGTGGAAAGCTCCCCAACAATGGGTGGTTTAGCCTCTCATTGTCATGAGAGACTTAACTATACAAAAAAAAAGATGAAAATGTGTGGAGGAATGGAAGGTAGATGGGTGTGGAGGTAGTCAATGGCTCCCAATTGGTGTTTTTCTTCTTCTTCCTCGAGCTCTAGGATTATGCTTTGTGCTCCCTATTAGAAGTGCCCTTTTTCCCCTTTTGTTTTTCACTTAAAAGCCATCCTAATATGAGTTTTCGCGATTTCACGCTAAGCGTGAGTAAGTGACTGGGCACTAAGCGCTCAACATGGTTGTTCATCACAACAAAGGCTTTTGCTGTAGGAAAGGAGAAGATTTTAGGAAGTAATTGAGAGAAATGAAGGAGGAGAGAATATTTGAAAGAAGGCTAGATAGTTTTTATGACTTAAGAAATGCTTTTGCTTTGGCTTATTTTGGCTTCGTTGGGTTCACTTATAAATGGCAGCCTTTTCCCATTTTATAGGCTTCAAGGGAAAATTCTAGATACATCAAGAAAGATTCAACATACATTAAGGGAGAGTTCTACACACTTCTCCCAACTACTTAGTTTCACACACTTCTTCTAATTAAACATTACTTCTACTTATTTCTACACTTCTCTAGAATTTTCTTTGGAGTAGTAGTACAAACTTAATGGGCCTAACACTTGATTAATAGGCTGAATCAAGTTTATATTATTCAACATTTGCTATCATTGTGAAAATAAATGGGTTATCGGCCACCATTGCATATACAAAACTCCATCTCTTCATTACGGACGATGACAAACCCCTGAACCCTAACCTTTCCTTTGGATCTGACCCACCCACCATTGTCCTTTTTCTCGAACAAATTTTTGACGATCACCCCCAAAAGCCCCAACACAATGTTCGGGATGCCTATGCCAAAAATCTTTCACATCTACAACCATATCTCTCACCACCGCGTCATTATCCCTGTTAATGGGGATAAGACTCACAATTTCATTCAGGTATGCGACGCAAAGTTCCTCAATTTACCTACTTTTCCCACACCGGCAATGTAGGTTATGGTGAGCAACGACAACCTGTTGGACTGCGATACCACATGTCCTCAGGTTCTACTCGCCGTCTTGGGTCACCAATTTACCCTAAACCTCTTCCACCTTCTCCTCTATGGCGCAGACAAAGTTCTCGAGGTCCAATGGCTCAAAAACTTGAGCCCTGTAACTACTGACTACACCACCCTTCACGTAGATGTCCTACTTCACCTAGACTCTGCTTCAGCCCAATAACTTAAAACACTACTTCCAAGCCCATCGTGTTTCGACCTTGTTTTAGCTGGCACAAATCCCAGACACAGCTTAACGCCCCCTAGTCTATCTTCATCACATGATTTTCCCTCCTCACCCCCAGCCATCACCAACCTCATTTCATGTTTTGATACAATTTTTCAGGATCCAAAATCGCTTACCAGTCATCGTTCCATTACTCACCGTATCCATCTTCTTCCCAATTCCAAGCCCATCAATGTGAAGCCATATTGCGACCTTTATTGTCAGAAGATAGAATTAGGAAGGCAGGTAACTTCTATGCTCGACGTTGGCCTCATTCAACTTAGTTAGAATCTGTTCTCTTCGTTAGTGCTTCTGGTAAAAAAGAAATATGACAACTGGCATTGTTGGGTGGATTATTGTGCTTTGAACATGATCACATCCAAAGACAGATTGGCGAGCTCCTCGACAAATTGGGAAAAGCTTCATAGTTTTCTATGCTCAATCTTCACTAAGGATTCCACCAAATATGCATGGCTGACAAGGACATTCCAAAAATGACTTTTTGTACTTATCAAGGTCATTACGAGTACAAACCATTTGGACTCTGTTATGCTCCCTCGATGTTTCAGGTGACCACGAATGAACTACCCAAACCATTTTTACGCAAATTTTCGTGGTTTTCTTCGATGATATCATTGTCTACAGTTCATCACTATCCTCGCATCTTCACCATTTGGAAGCATTTTTCGCTTCACTTTCGTAGGGACACTTTTACCTGCACCATTCTAAGTGTCTATTTTCTTGGAACTGATTACATTGTCCTGGCCATATAGTGTCAACCCACGAGGTTTCACCAAACCCAATCAAAATTTAGGCAATGGTTGCTTGGCCAATTCTAGCATCTTAACCCGAACTGCGAGGCTTCCTTAGCTTAATGGGATTTTACCAAAATTTTATAAAAGGGTACATAGTTGTGGCTACACCTCTAACGACTCTATTGCCGAAAGACCAATTTGTCTGCCACTAGGACGCCCAACTGTCATTCAATAAACTCAAGCAACTCATGACTGAGGCTCTCGTATTGGCCATGATAGATTTCTCAATTCCTTTCATTTTGGAATATGATGCCTCAGGTTTCACTATAGGAGTTGTTCTCCTTCAAAAATTCCTATCCCATCACCTTTTATAGCAAGACTTTTTGCAAGTGATACAAACTCCGGAGCAACAAGACTTTTCGCCTCCCAGATTCCCACCAATCAATTCTTCTCATGATTGCTCCCCAACTTTGTATTTATGGAACAACTTCAACAATTGTTGTTGGAAAACCAGGATTACCAGGAGTTACTTGAGCAAATCCACCAACACCCAGAGGCACACCTAGACTTCGCAATCCAATGCGATCTCATTTTTATCCACGAAAAGATTTGGCTCACTTTGGACAATCCTTTCACATCACTTTTGTTGGAGGAATTTCATAAAATTCCTCTTGGAGGCCATATAAGAGTTACTAAGCCTTTTCATCGTCTTCAGGACAATTTCTTCTGGTCTTATATGCGCTCCGACGTCCGCTAATATGTTTCTTGGTGCCTCATCTGCCAGCAAACCAAGTATGAAACTAAGAAGCCCATGGGTCTTCTTCAACCTTTACCAACACCATCATCAATTTGGGGAGACTTATCCCTTAATTTTATCTTCGGACTATCGCCGTTGAATGGTTTTACCACCATTTTGGTAGTGGTGGATAGATTCTTCAAAGGGGCTCATTTTGGTGCCCTTCCTCCACAATATATGGCACACAAGGTCGCTCTCCTCTTTTTGGATATTGTCTGCAAATTGCACGACTTCCCTCGTAGCTTGGTATCAGACAAATATCCTTTGTTCATCAGTTTATTTTGGCGTGAACTATTTCGCCTGAGTTGTACGAAACTCTGAATGAGCACTTCATACCATCCTCAAACGGATGGACTGACAGAGGTTCTCAATTGCATCCTCGAACAATACCATCGAGCTTTTGTTCACGACAAATCGGTTCAAATTCCTTGCGCTTACTAAATGGTCATATAACACTTTGGTTCACTCTGGCATCGGTTTTTCACCTTTCGAGGTAACGTATGGGAAGCGTCCATCGTCAATTCCCAGCTATCTACTTGGGTCCTCACCAGTCGAGGCCATCGATGTAACATCCCAATTTTCATAAACTAGATTAAAAAAGATTGTTATTTATAAATAAATAGAGTTTTAAAAAAATGATGAGATTTTATAAAAAATAAATAAGGAGATATAATTATTAATTAAAATAATGATTTGAGAGAAAATAAAAAGAGTATTTTATCTATTTGTTTGATAGAGAATAAAATAAAATTTGTTTTTATAAAATAATAAATAATAAATAAATAAATAGAGTAAATAATAGGTCGTAAATGCCCCTAGCTATAAATAGCAACATGCTAGGTCAGTTTTCAGACTGACTCCTCAACCTCCTCTGTCTCACAATTTCGTTTCTTCTCTCTTCTCCCAAAACCCTCTCTTTTTCTCGTAGGCCACCTAACCTGTCTCAGAAAAACGACGATCTCGGACTCGTTCACCGTTGGATCATCGTGAAATTTGAGTACTACGTTTGCAGCCCAAGTGGAGGTTTCAATCCCTTCTCCGTCTCTCTGACGTTTAGGAACTCTATCAGAGCAGTCGGAGGAAAAACTGGAGGAATCTCAGGAAACCGCTAGAGATGCTGTTGTCATTGTTGGAAGACACGTGAGCCCACTTAGAGGTAAGATATGAGTTATTCACAATTGGGAATTAGTGAGAACATGTGTAGGGATCCTTAGAGATATCGATTGGAATGAGTTTTGGGGTGTTTTTGCAATTTTCATTAAATCCTTATAATTATTACAGTGAATTATATATGTTTGATGAATCAATTGATGTCCCAATGAGAAATTGGTGTGAAATTGATGTGTTCTTGTATTGAGTGTGAACCCCTTAAAAAAATTAAACTCTTTTTATTAACGTAAATTATATTTTAAATAATATTATTCAATGATTTATTTTATATAAATTATTATCTTGTTCTAATTTTTCTACGACGATGATCAACATGTTATGTGTATATAATTATTGTAATACTAGAATAATAAATTAAAGAAAATTGTAAGGTTAATGTCTAGTGGTAATTTCTTTTGATGTAATATTAAATTAATTGTTATAGAAATCCTTTGATTAAAAACAATGTAGTTTAATTTACTATATACATATACATATATGTTTTGTATCATGCAAATATTATTATTGTGTGATGTGTATGAGTTATAAGGTGTAATAAGTTATTATAATGGTATTATAATATTATAGTGAAGATTGAGTAGTACAAAGTTGAATGTGTCAATTTGCGAGATACATGTAAAAATGAGATGATTGACGTGATATTATGAGATGTTAAATTGTGGGCATGATATTTGATTGTGAATAAGTGTGTGTGTTTGACACTCGATGTGACAATAATTATATTATGAGCTATGAATTATACAATAACCCGACCAGTGTTATCTTGAGAAAAGCGTTGATGCACAGTGTTTAAGAGAAAATGTAGGTTTCCTATTCAGGAACCAATGTTAAATTGTAGCGCAATGTGTTAAATGTGTTTGAAACACGAGTGTAAGGTTGGGGGTATTGTATAATTCATGAGCAATGCTTATAAATGAAATATGTGATGAATTGTGGAATAATATGTTGCCTTGAGATTATAATATTGTTATTGAGATTAAGTAAAAGTGTAAAGTAGAACAGGTGTTGAATTGTGAGATACGTGAAAACATGTGATGGTAGATTGTAACATTATGAGATGTGAAATTATGAATGAGTTTTGGTTGTGAATAAGTGTGTGATTAACTCTTGATGTGACATTATTTGTGTTGTAAGCTGTGAATTGTACAATAACCCGATCAGTGTTATCTTGAGAAAAATGTAAATGCGCAGTGTTAAAGAGAAAGTGTAGGTTTCCTATTTAGGAACCAGTGTTAAAGAGAAAGTGTAGGTTCCTATTTAGGAACCAGTGTTAAATTGTAGCGCAATATGTTGTACGTGTTTATGACACGAGTGTGAGGTCGTGGGTATTGTATAATTCACTAGCAGTGTCTGTGTGCTAAAATGATTTTAGGGGTTGGACCTGAATCAGGAGGGAGAGGCCCTGACGGACTTTTCGGAGTGTAGGCCTTGGGGGTCACCAGGTTTGAGTGCTCCTTTAAGCCTATGCTGATCCATATGGTTGGAGCATTCTCGAAAAACATCGTGACCCTGACTGGTCTCCCTATGATCTTAATTAGTGAGAGTGACCTGGCAAACTCATTGTGTGGTGTGTCTTGTTATGTACTCCTAAGCTTCCCAGGGTGGTTTTTCACTGACATGGTACCACATTGCATGTAGGCTTGAGTCTTAGCATAATTGTCTCATGCGCTTGCTAATTGTTTATTATGAAATTGAGGTGTTATTATGTCTTTATCAGAGCGTGTGATTCTTGTGTAATGTGATTGATGATTGAAAAGTGTGATTGATGGATGAAAAGTGAACTTTGAATGACAAAGTGGTGAAATTATGTGAATTACGTATAAGTTTTATTTGGTTTATATGATATGTATATCTAGTTGTCTTGTTTCTCTATTAGTTAGGAATGTGATAACTCACTCCCAGTTTGCTGTTTGTGTTTGGATCCTGTGATGATCTTGAACTTTGTGCTCGGGGGAACAGATGACTAGGTGAACTGCTTTAAGGAATATTGTGCTGAAGGACGTCGAGACACAACGCTCTGATAAGATGTAACATTGGGATATAAGTTTTTATGTTAATTTTATGATGTTAGTCTATTTTATTTCACCTCACTGATTTAACAAAATATTTTTTATAATTTTGACGGCCTTATTTTGAGTCGAATATGTTTTTAATGAATTTTATTTGATAATTAAAGTGAATGTGAACCTTTTACTCATGTGATTTTGTTTATCAATATATATATATGTCGGGCTAGGGTGTCACAATCGACTCCTTACTAGCCACACAGGCCCCCATTCATGAAACATTATAGTGTCACCTCTCAAAGGCCCAAGCCATTATAAAGCGACACAAGGTCACCCATCGCTGCGATGTTCAGCTTTGGGTCAATGATTGGGTGTTTATTCATCTCCATCCCTATCGCTAAACTTCACTTACCCCGACATACACTAAAC
Source organism: Glycine soja (assembly GCF_004193775.1). NCBI lineage: Eukaryota > Viridiplantae > Streptophyta > Magnoliopsida > Fabales > Fabaceae > Glycine > Glycine soja. The sequence continues at coordinate 35,597,593 of NC_041010.1, forward strand.
TGGGGAAATGTTTTTGTGAGCATTTTCAGATCAAAGAATGTATTGGACAAGTTGCATATCGTCTCAAGTAATTACTTAAATCTTCCAAAATCCATCCGGTCTTCCACGTCTCGTTGCTGAAGCCTTACCAAGGTCCCTCTCCTCCCAGTCCAGACCCCCTACCTCCTATGGCCACCGACAACCACCCGATAATAGAACACATGTCGATTCTTGATTGGAAATGGGACACAACGACAAATCCCCTGACCAAGCTACCGCTGGTGCAATGGTTTGGGTTGCCTTCGGAAGACACAACATCAGAACATTGGGAGGATTTATGGGCTTCTCACAACCTTCTGGACAAGGTTAATTTTCCAGAGAAAGATGATGATAGCAACATTGCAACATATACTAGGCCCAAGAGGACACAGAAGAAGAGGCCCAATTACCTCATTGACTTTGTGTAATTCAGGCTCGGAAGATTGCTTATCCTCCAATTCTGTTATCATTTTGTTATTTTCTGCTTTATTACGAATTCTTCTGCTGGCGAATGATTGGCAGTATCTTCCTTCATCTGTATCCTTTATAAATACCATAATAACCCATGAAATGAGCAGAAATTTCCTTCATCTTTTCTTAGTTAAATTTAGTATAGAAGCTTACCTATCATTGAGCCCGTGAAGTAGAATCCAAAAAAAGAGATCATCAGTCAACACCCCAACAAACCCCTATACAATATTCACTCGGCCCAATGAAGGAAAAGTGGTCAGCAATCTAATTCGTGGCCTAATAGACAAAACCACTTTAATATGGTCACCACCAATCAAACCGGACTAAAAAACCATAATAATTCATTGCTGTTGTCAAACTTTGGAATTGACAATTTGTACGATGTATCCAATTCCTCATTTAAAACAAGGAGCTCACCACTATTGTCATTCAACAAATGATTAAAATGTTACAGATCCTTGGTCTCTTGCATCATCTCGAGACATACTTGTGAAGTATACGGTGATGTATGTTGGCTTGATTATTTGTGAGTTTATTTTTTTTAGCAAGTTGGTATTTGGAAATCGGTTATTATAGCAATTAATTGAAAGAGAGCCAGCTACGTTTCATTTCAGTAAGAATAATTTTGTAATATGTTGTGCATGCATTTGCTACATAATTAGTATCTACTGTGCACTTTAGTAATTGTTATGTTAGCTGTCGTGTCATTTCCCTCTTGACTCTTTTAATCTGTCTTCTTCTCTAAATGATCTGCACCACTTGTGCTTCTGTTTAGATTGGATAAATCATTGGCTTTTTTTTTAAAAAAAAAAGAATTCTTATTTGGCGTTTCTCTTAAAAGCAAAGTCATGAATGAGAGGTGCAGATCATTTAGCCACACAATCAATATTAAAGTCCACAAGAGAAACATGTACGAGATAGAAAATAGGGTTGTGAGATGTATTTGGAAACTCATGCAACGGATATTCAGAATTTGATTATTTTGTTATAATTCACAATTCTAATTTAGTGACCTGACAAAAAAATCAAAAACATTATATTTTCCCTTCTATAAATAATAGTATTTGGAATATAGAAAGGTTCTTCCTGGCAAAAGATAAAGCAATATAAAATGAGAAGAAAAGCTTATAATTTGACATTTACCGGTGAAAGCTCCAATTAACATTTATTTTTTATACAACCAAAATATCTGTAGATCACAACACATCAAAGGGAACATTAGCTTGCTATCGAGGAAGAAATTCGGTTATAGATATTTCGTTGTTGGACAATAGTGTGGAAGATTGGCTGGAACTTGATTCTTGTACAATTGCTTTTGGATCCATTTGCAACAAAAATGCATGCTCTTGTGGAGTTGGTAAATTAATCAAATGATTGCTCATATATGAAACAATTGTTGCCATTGTTGGTCTAGCATCAGGATATTGTTGAACACATAATAAGCCAATGTGAACGCACCTAATTACTTCAATTTCAGGAAAACTTCCTTTCATATTTGGGTCCAATATGCTTAACGGTGCATGATCCCTCCATTGCTTCCAAACCTACAGCATTTGTCAAATTAAAATATCCAAATCATAATTTAAAACTTCTTTGCATGCATTTCTATTAATTTGAGTGTACATTGGATAAATAATGGCATATAGGCATTGATTAATGCAAGGGAATAAAAAGGTTGTGTTATTATATACTCACATAACTTAGGAGGCTATGACCAATCCGTTGTGATTCATATGAATTTACATTCTTTTTTCCAGTAATAATTTCTAAAATCATGACTCCAAAACTGAAAACATCAGATTTCTCCGAAAATTGTCCAAGCATTGCATATTCCGGAGACATATAACCTCTAGAAAGTAAAATTAGAAGCAAAAAATAGAGTCATTTTAGCTAAAATATACATTATAAATAAGCATAAAGAAAGGATAAGGATGAACATTTGTAACTTACAATGTTCCAACAATTTTATTTGTATTTCCTTTGTCTTGATTTATTTCAACAATTCTAGCTAGACCAAAATCTGAGATTTTTGGAATCATATTTTCATCCAATAAAATATTACTAGGTTTGAGATCACGATGTATAACTTTGAGTCGAGAATGTTCATGTAAATATAAGATTCCTTGAGCAATTCCTCCTATGATGTTGTAGCGTTCACACCAACTTAACAATTTTTGCCGTTTAGAATCTACAAAATTGTATAAGTGTGAAATGTCAATGAGAAGCATGTGTTAATCAATAATTGAATTAGATCAAGTTCGTATTAAAGCATATATACTTAATGAATGAGTAGTCTTAACGCATAAATTAGTGAAGGAGTCTAAGGTGAAAAGTGTCAAACCAAATAAAAAATGATCCAGGCTCTTGTTTGACACGTATTCATAAATAAGCATTTTCTCTTGCTCTCCCAGGCAAAAACCAATGAATGTTACTAGGTTTCTATGTTGAAGCTTGGCTATTAGTAAGACTTCATTCTTGAATTCATTTGCACCTTGCTTAGAACTTCTTGAAAGTCTCTTTACTGCTATTTGTTGCCCATCAGGTAATATCCCCTGAAATTAAACCATTATTCATGTGAAAAACAAAAATATGAAAATAACTTTTCTCACATTTACTCACCTTGTAAACTTCTCCAAATCCACCTTTGCCAATACAGTTCTCATTGGAGAAGTTGTTAGTCGCCGCTTCAATTACAGCCAAATCAAATTGCAATGGCTCTAAAATGGCGCTTTCATGACCAACTAGAACAAATATGGTTAGTTTGTTAAACCAAGTTTTCAAAGTTTTGAGGATAACAAATACGAGTTTAAAGTACATATTTTTTACATACAATTTTCTTTGAGAATGGTCCTAAAACTCTTTCTTGCTTGTCTCCTTAGTAAATAGTAGCCAACGGAGAAGACCATTATTGAAACTAACGTGGGCACAATAATTAAGATAATTAACCGAGACTTGTTTTGTCTTTTCTCTGAAAAAAAAAAAGAAGACAATCATCATATCTCAATTACATGGAATAATAACAATAAATAAACGATAAAATATGCTCTTGTTCCTCTAAAATGTCTGAAGTTTAGTTTTAGTCCTTCTAATTTTTTTTAATCCCTCTAAAATGCCATTATTTGTACCAAAAACTTAAAAGGTCATTTCTAATTATCATTTTCAGACTATCTTCCAACATTTTTAGATATTTATCATAGAAGTCGATCCATGTGGGAGAACCTTTTTGATGGACCAATAATGTTTTAAAAACCATATCATTTGTCAGCTGGGTCGAGATACTAAGTTGTTAGATCAATGGTCAAATAGAGGATTAATAGTTGAATCGCATAAACTTATGTAAGTAATATATGTAATGTTTAAATAAATTTATATAAATTATTTTTGTCAAACATTAACTAAACTATCATAATAGTGTGGTGGTAAGTTGCAACTTGAAGTTGTCCCATATATGTCTTGGGTTTGATGTCTATAGAGTGAAGTTTTTTACATTTTTATGCTTAAAACTAATTAATATCATCCCATTAGGCTTGCCTGACAACGAACAGAGTTTGGTACAATAACGACTTTCAGATCTTAGACATCTTAGCTAGGCCCTGTGCGAAGACAAAGTCTAGCACAACAACTTCCAAATCTGGGGGCCTCTATGACATGGCTACATTTCGGTATCTCGATAGCTTGTTGCTCTTTTTGAGGACCTCCTAAACGACCTTTCTTAACAAGGCTACATTTTGGTATCTCGCTGTACACCTAATTAGCCTACATGTTTCCTTAATTTGGCATGTATTTCGATTCAGTCTACCATGTGCATTCCTTTATCATATATACCCTTCCAAAAGGAAATTACTCCTCATGATTTTGTCTGTCTAGTTACAAACATGTTAAGGTAATCAATTAAGTCGAATACCATATGAGAGGATATATAAAGGATAAGATTGTATCCTCTAATGTGGCTCTGTGACTTTTCTTGGATGTTTAAAAGTTTCCCCATAAAATTTAAACCCTGAGTATTTCCCATATTATTTATAAAGCTAATATCAATAATATTCTTAATCTGCAAGTTGTAGTGGGGCACTTTGCAAAAGGAATAGGCTCTAGATTTTTCCAAGCTTATTTTCTTACTTGATAATGAGCAGAAAACATTTATCACACGTGAAGTGAGATAAGCTTGAGATTGCTTTGCTTTAGGAAATAATGAAAACATGATTGTCAAAATCGTGGGATCTACGTAGGTTCATGGGAGTTTCCGTAGACTCGAATAGTAGACTTGTAAAAGTCTACTTTAAATAAAAAAATAATAAATTAACTATAAATATCATACCAATTTAATATTTTATTAATATTTTAAATCACATAAGTAATAAGTTCATCCAATTACAAAACATAAGCTCTTCTCCAACACAAGGTCATACAATTAGAAAACACAAATAGAGAAGATGAACCTGATTGGCAGCAATTGTTTACGAATGGAATGCAGGATAGAGAACAAGTTCTGCTGAGTGAGTATACTAATACTCTTTGGAATTATAAAGATATGAAAAAGACTAGCCAAAATAGAGAAGAAAAATCAAGACAACAACTCTGATTCATCTTTCCAGCTAAAAGAACTGAAGACGGCTAATGCCATGAAAGATGCAGAGATAAGACATTTGTGTCAGAAATTAGGTCTCCTGTAGAGAAGCATAGAAGGAAATGAGGATTTCACAAAGGAACTTTTACAAATTGAACCACTTGAATCTACTTCACCCATTGAAGAGAAATTCTGGTCAAACATGGATGAAATTCTAGAGGAGAACTTAACTTTCTGGTTAAAATTCAGTGCTTATTACTCTAAGATACAAAAGTTTGAAACCCCAAAATGGCCAACAACTAAATATATCACTTGATGAGGGTAATAGGATTGTGACGAACCAACCAACAAGGCAACAACAAAACTAGTCAACAACAATGCATGAGTCAAAGACTAAAGAAGCTTACATGGCTACAACAGAGGTGCGCTTGAGCCTTCACTTGGAAGCAAATCACGATTGGGATGAGAGTAAAGTGAAGCAAGCAAGTTGTGCCTTGAAGTGAAGCAAGCACTGCCTTCACCTTCAAACAAATCGCAATATGAGAGAAGATTCGCAAGTTGTAAACTCGTGATGTTTTGGGTTTGGAAGAAATCACGACTTCCTAAAGAATTGAAGAACCAAATCACAAACTAGGAGAGATTAGGAGGCAGAGAGAGAACAGATGAAGCAAAAGGAGGACTCTGTGGGTTCATTTTAAGGTTGCACAATCGAAGACTAAATGGCAACCCTAATCGCCCAAATTGACCCAAGAAAAATGCACCAAACAACGTAATTTCACGTTAATTTTTTTCCCAAGCAAATTCATTTGACTCAATCTAGACTCATGAGTTAGCATCAGTTTAGCCAGAGTCTACCAAGTCCAGTCCGAGTAAGCTAAAAAATAAGTTTGAATGCGAGTTAACCCGTGTGGATCTCTTAAACTCATAAGAGTTTACAAGTTAACTCTACAGTTTGACAACCATAAATAAAAAAGCATTTGTATGAATGTGAGATAGTGGACCCATTCTTGGACATTTGGATGGGTAAACACCTACCCTTAGGCCTTAACCTCTTTGGTCTCTAAACCTCTCTATTCAAAAGTATAAACAAATAAGCGGATAATGAATCTCTCTATTTCAAACCTTTAAATGGATAAAAATTGAGTACTAGTTTCATTCTAAACATGATTATCAAACTCTCGAGTTAACTCGTTAACTCTTACGAGTTTACGACTCCACTTATCCTATGTGATTTGACTCGTATGTAAACTCTATTTTTAGTAGATTGTAGGTAAACTCGATAAACTCTCAAGTTTACTATCGAACCAACGAGTCATCAAGCCAAAAAAATTAGATCATATAAGTCATTTTAGGTTGTTTTTTGTCTATTTAGTGTTCAATATATCTTCATTTAGTGTGTTGTTCCCGAATAAAAAAAATTTCACCTTAAATAACATCAAACCCTTATTCTCTAATAACATCAAACCCTCGATGGGAATGATCTACCACTACTATAACATCTGCAAGTTATTATCTAGTAGTAATGTATTACTAGACTTGATTATTTGAGTATTGTGAAATTTATGAATTACTATTTTGTTTTATTATATTGTTAAAATGTTTAATTAGTACGTTATTTATAAATATTTTATTATTATTTTGAGTTGAATCCATGAATCGAGTCTATAGAATTTTTAGAGTCTATATAAACTCTTAATTTGATAACCTTGATTCTAGATAACAAAATGGAGGTGGAATTGAATTGACATCCATAATGAGAGAGAAAGTAACTTATAGGAATTGAAATGTCCTTAGGGTTTGTTTGAGGATGTGTTATTTAATTAATCTTGCCTTATACCTTTTCTTAGTCAATCTTAAAGAAACATCCCTTTCCTTCCTTTTCTCCTTGGTCATGTGATGATTAACCTCTTGGAGGACAATTTCATTGTTAGTGGTATTTCTCCCTATAATGAAACTTCCCTAAATAGGGTTGATTAGCTCATGGAGCAAAGGTCACAGCCTTTTCGTCAACACGTTGATATTAAAAAACATTGCATATGTACATGGGCCTAGAATCCTTGAACATCGTTAGGTGATCACTCATAGGAATAAGGACTATTAAGGTTTCAAGTTGATAGTCTTGGCACTTTATACGCTTTCATGCTCATAAAGGCTCTGTGTAGGGGAAATCGTATAAAAATAAAAATAAATTTTTTAAGTATTTAAGTTAAAAAAATAAAAATAATCCTTTATATATATATAAAATAAAAAATACAAGTTATTAGCTTAGACATCACTTTATGAATAATTAAATGTTATATAAAATATAATATCTTCCATGTAAATGTTATATATAAAATGTACATCAACTCTTGATTAAAATTTAAAATTAATGCTGTGCTTTCATTAAAAATCCATTGATTTTATTAAATGAATAAATTAGTCTTAGTCTGCATGTTTTAAAGCAGTACTTAATTAGATTTTTACTGTACTATTAAAATATAAATTATCATGTATGGTATGGAATTAAGATTTTTAATTAACGGGATGATTTGAAGTAGACAGAGAATACATAAAAAGGAGAAACAGTGGAGAAAAAAAATGATAGTATGAAAAAGGAAGAGAAAGATATAAGAAGAAAATGTAGTAGATAGAGAGGAGAGATAGATAAAAAAAAAAAAAAAAAAAGAGAGAGAGAGAGAAAAATGATGTCAACCGTCAACGTTTTGGGGCCGGCCAAGGTGGATTAAGATGAGAATGAGAGAGAAAAGAAAAAGTAGAGGAAGAAAAACGAGATATGTGAAAAAATAGGTTAGAAGTGAGTTGTAACAGAATGAGAGATCATTTATGTTCGGAGAAAAGATTGATAGAAAAAGTGAAACAAATGATGGAAAAGGAAGAAAGATATAGAATGAAAAATAGAGTAAAGAGAAATGAAAGATAAAGTTAGTGAATGATCATAATATTTCTTTTAAAAAGCAAATATTCTGCGTCAGCAACGACTATCATACGCCGCTGGAAAACATCTGCACATGCGGTTTTAGAAAAGAAAAATACTATTTTACTACGAATCAAAACAATTTTTTAAAGAATAAATAGACACAGACGGTTATGTGTTATGTGATGCTTTAAAAGAAAAAGGAAAAAAAATATAAATATATGATGCAATGGAAAGAAAATAAGATTGTTAATTAAGGATTTAAAATTTGTGAATGTCTAAACATATGTATTTTTTTTTTTTTTTTGATGCTGGAGATTTTCTAATAACAACACTTTTTACCAAAATTGTGCATAACCTTGAGGAAGAACTTCACCTGATGAAGAAGGCGTAGCAGCTTGGTCACCATCCTTGTAAAATTGGACCAATTCAAATCGCAGATTGCAGCTAGGGTACATAACTCTTCCCCCTACACTCCCCAAACGAGACCATGGAATTCCGGGTCCAATAACATCCCCCAAACACCCCTTACAATCATCACTGGTCAAATCCCGTGTACACTGACCAAGAGTATAAAGCGTTTGCAAATCATTCAGTTTCAACGATTTGGTTCCGAATCTCTCATCACTGTCCCCTGCTTCAATAGCAACTTTCGACAACGCATTCGACAACACGAAAATGAAGAATTTTTGTCCCTGATCGGGGCTTGAGAAACGCGTGATATTCAGCCTCGAGAACACGGGACTTTTTTCTACCATGTTGAAGAAATTCCGATGTGAATAGCGAAGCAAGCAGTGACTGTACCAAATTATAGCCTCTTGAAATGAACCACACTCTGATAACATTCGATGAGTTGCGTTTAAAACGCACTGTTCACAGTTAGGAGAAGGAACATCACCTCGGCACATGAAGAGACCATACACTTGGTTGTTTATATTTGCATCATGAAACGACTTGCCGTTTGTGGCGTTGGAAGACAAGTAAGAGAAGAGGGTGTTGAGGCTTTTCTGGAAAGTGCTACTGACAGTGAAGGTTTTGCTACTTAAGCAATTGTGAGAGAGATAAACTGGGTCTTCTGAAAACTTTGTGTCTTCCTCGGAAAATTTTGTCTCAGGAACTAGCTTTGGTGTTTGTGTATTAAGAGTGGAGAGAAAGAAAGGGTACATTTCATACCTAATGTTACAACTTGGATTTAGAACTCTCCCTCCTATTTTTCCCTGACAACATGATGGAAGTTCTCCTATGATTTCATCGAGACACGTTTTGCAATCATGGGGTGAAAGGTTGGGTGTGCACTGTACGAGACAATAAAGGGATTGAAGTTCAGAAACTAATACTTCCCTTGTGGCGAACTTTTTAGGGTTACTTGCTGCTTCTTCTCCGGTTTGGTTCATGGTCTGAAACAACAAACGCATGAAGGTTTGAGGGTTCGAGACGTTGCCCGTGTTCAACAAGTGAAAACTCGGAGTTGTGGCCACGGTGGTGAAGATCGGGTTGGTGGAATACCAAACCATGCACTCGTCGTACCAAAACACCGATTCTTTGGACAAGGAGCATTCTGAGGAGAGTCTTTGAGTGGCGTTTATGACGCATGCTTGACAAAGCTGAGAAGGGACGTCGCCCCTACACATGAACATGGCGTAGATTGTGTCGGAGGGGTTGGTTCCGGTGAATGTTGTGTTGTAGAATTGGGTGTCGCCGGTGGCGTGAGATGAAAGGGAAGAGAGGAGGGTTCTGAGGTTTATTTGGAAGGAGGTGTTGGCAGTGGTTCTGTTGCTTGAGCAATATTGGTAAAGGTAAAAAGGGTCGTCTTGTGCGTGACTTGTTGAAAAATTGAGCAAGGTAACAAGGATGATAATGAGGAAGGGAAGCTTGAAGTAAGCCATGGATGTGTTAATTTTTAGAGGTCTAGCTAGCATGGCTAAGATGAATGGATGTCAGGGTTGTGGTTTAATTACTTACTATGATTTGTGAGGATTCTTCACAAGGTCTTATATGTGGATGGAAAATAATCAATGAATTGCCATGGTTATTTAACACCTTAAAAGATAAGGAAAAAAAAAAAGAAAAATAATTATAAGTATGTAAGTATTATGATGTGTTAAAAATTGAAGAAAAATAAAAAATTAAAGATAAGATTTAATAGAATGTTTATTACATAACTAATTGAGAAGTGTCCATATATCACCAACTCTATTGGGATTGTAGTCATGATTTGATACTGTGTGAAATTAGAGAATAAATGCAGTTGATGTTCAGTTGCAATTCCCTTGCGGGTCAATGAAGGCACAAAAACTTTGACACTAATTGCTGTGCCAGACCGTTTCATAAAAAAACGAGTAATTCTGGGTGTTTGTTGTGATGGCCACTGGGGTCTGCTTGAGTTCAGCACAAAATACAAAATACAAAAGATGATAGAAATGGAATTTCATTACTCATGTAATCATGTTATAGTCAGTGTGGGTCCGTTGATTTTGGTTTGGGTCTTGATTCTTGATACATGTAATCATGTTATAGTGTGGGTCCGTTGATTTTAATTTGGATCTTATTCTTAATAACTAGTGTTCCAGACATTTCTTAAGAAATTATAAGATATTATTATTCATGTTATAGTCGGTGTGGGTCCGTTGATTTTAGTTTGGGTCTTGACTTTTGATAACTAGTGTTCTAGGCATTTCTTAAGAAATTAAAAGATTTTTTTTCTTTTTTTAATTAATAATTATATAAGAACCCAATTAAAAATTCAGAAGTACGTATACTATATGCAGGAAAACTAGTGTTTAGATAACAGCTGCATATCATAATAATAATAATAAAAAATCTGTGACAAGAAAACAGATGCACTGATCTGATGCAGTTATAAGATTCGTTGTACAAATACACAAATTGGGTAGTGTTTGCATTTTAGTATTGGAAAAGCATATTTTGATTTGATTATCTAATATTCTCTCTAATTTAAATACTACCTCTATTTATAAATAAACTGTTAGTTGGTGTTCTGTTATATGGAACCCAGCAATCCTCTTTAATATGTTTTTCATTTTGTGGCTTGCTAAAAGGAATCGGCCGCGACAAAGTTGTTTTTTTAACAAGGATTCCCTCTTGTTAAAAGGAATCGGCTGCGACAAAGTTGCTTTTTTGAACAAGGATTCCCTCTGCCCTTTATGTTCAAATGAGCCTGAGTCAAATGCTCATTTGTTCTTTTCTTGCAGGAAATCTTTCCAAGTTTGGGCTCACATTCGTGATTTGGCTCCTTTCCGCAGACGTTTCACTTCTTTACAGCGCATTACTGACTCTTTAATTAGGGGCAGATCCACATCAGGTGTTCAAGAAAAATTACGTTGTCTGACTATAGCAATTACAGTCTACTGCATTTGGCTGTCTAGGAACAAGCTGATTTTTGAAGATTATCAATTTTCTGTCATAGAGGTTATTAGCAAGATTAAGTTTCTTATGTATAAACAAGCGCACCTATTGCATTTGTTTTAGCATTTTGATATATGTCTTCTTGTATTAGGGAGACTTTTGATTTTCTTTAACTGCGATGTATGCTCCGTTTATTATTGTATCATTTTGGGTTTAATATAATTTACATTTTTTTCCAAAAGTCTCTTTTAGATAATTTATAACTTTTTAAAAAGTTGGTTAATGCAAAACACAGGACAGTGTTTTTGCTGGCAACTCGTCTAAATTTTGGGCCGGTAAAACGACACTTTTAATTAAACAATCTTACTTTTTATCTCTATTCTATTTTTGACTTATTTTTCTTTTAAAAAAAGCCTAAGATTCTATTTTATTTCTACTCAATCTCTATTTTCTGTAATAATAATCTCTCGTCTATTTTCATATGTTATACTTAATTCTCTCTTGATAACCAAAGCAATAGTCTCCTGAAAATGGGTGGGCACATGAGTTGCTCCGCAATGGAAGTCAATTACACAGATTACAGTCAGTGTGGGTCCGTGGATTTTAGTAATGTGAAAGGATAGTTTGATTTGATATATTATAACATCTGGTCTCTACAAATCTTTATATAATACATAATTGAAGTTTATTATTTTTTTATAAATTTGTTTTATTTTACTCAATAAATATCATAAATTCATCATTTTTAATATTTTTTCACAAAAACTTAAATGATGTTAATTTAATAATTTATTACTCAAAAAGGAATAATTAGGAGAGAAAAATTACAAATTTCTATATAAATTAACCCCAAAATATACTCATAATTAGCAATTATTAACCTCGTCCAATTTTAAATCTTTGTTTGTCCTTAAGCAAAAGGAAAAGGTTTAGAGTTTACTAATCACAATTCATGATATAACTACATACATTCTAAAATGTTTTATTGGTCAATTCTCAAGTTCACAATTATCATAAGTTCATGAAAGGAGCAAAACAAGATGCGCTTAAATAAAATGGTTAACAAGAATGACTGATCACAAGGAATAATCACCAACTTCAATCCTTACAAGGCTAGTGTTTCTCTCAATCTCACAAGTATCTCGGTAAAAGTGTTTCAATTACAATAGTTGAATAGTAAAATTTCAACTTTGCACATCATCTCAATCAATACTATCATACATGCACAATGTGGATCACTACAGACTTTATTAGGCTTGTAACGTGACTGAGCTAACAAAGAAATCATGGTTTTTCTAGGATTCAAAACTTAGGATCTAGGAGAGAATTCATTCCCCCAAATTACAAACAAACCACAACTTAGAATTTTTCACAACACCAACATTTTTGTTTTACTACTCTTTTCAGCACATTCATTTCCTTTGATGATGATTTACCCCAACTTTTATTCTTTAAAATAATAGAATAATAAGTATTATTTTTAATGCAAATGTAATAACATTCATACTGGCTGGAGTAATATCATATTTTGTAACTCAATCTAATTAACTTGTGTTGTTTATTCATTTTTTTCAATAGAAAATCAACTAAAAACATTCCCCCAAATTTTGGTCAAATTTTTCTGGATCCATGAGTACTCTCCTATAACCTAAGAAAGGGTAGTTAGTAAATATCACATTTTGGGCTTGGGTTCCAATGACAAAAATGTTACATTAAGCTAAAAAAAAAGGGTGCAAGGGATGTATTCATTCACAGGATGACTTTTTGGCTAAGTAGCTGAATAAAATAAGAAACAAGGCCTTGATCATTTCCACATCATACATGCATTTTAAGCAATCCAAAAATCATGTGAAATCAAGAAATTAAAACCAATCATTCTCTCACAGTTTAAAGTTCGCACAAATTACCATTTTTCATTGAAGTATTAAGGTTCTCATTCCATGTTTTTCTGTCAGAAATACTAATCATTTCTCTCGTGTACTGTTAGTTCACACTTCATCACTTACATTGATGTCTGCTGCACGAGAATCAATAATTCACAAAAATATCCATTAGTATGCAGTTCATCTCACTCATGCAATTGATTAACTCCAAATGCGTCGCAACCAATCAATAAGTACCTACTTCTCTATCATGCATCGAACTAAATTACAACTATTACATGACTAAATTTAAACTGCTGAAATTAAGTTGTCCTAAATGCAAGAAATTTAAAATGAAAATAAAATAATAGAAAATGAAAACAAAACAAAATAAATAAAGACAAATTAAAAAATTAAAGAAAAATTATTATCAAAATGGGCCTTAATCCTGTGTGGGCCCTAGATCCCAAGCTTCATGTGCAACAATGATGTCCGCAACATAATCATCATCAGCTCCAGCATCTATGACATCATCATTACCAATATCAGAGATATCACCCCCCTTATAGAAGGAAGTTGAACCCCTGCCCAGGCAACCTGAGATAGGAATGCCTCTAGTGTCATCACTGGTTGTTGAAGAGAGAGCTGGTGAAGGCTTTACATCAAAAGGTACTAGTCATGGTGGAGTGGAGGCTCTGCAACATGGAGAAGAGCTGCTTCTGTTGAGAAAAAGAGGGAGAAAACTTGTTGGTTGTATCTGGACAAGGGATCACCGAAGGTGGAGTCGGTGGAGCATTTGGAGTGGCTCGTGCCCTGACCCGCCTTGGCCCCGGGAAGACACTAGAAGGAACTGTTGGATTCACAACTGGTTTGACCTCATCTTCTTCTAGAAACACATATTTAAGTAGTTTAATTAACATGCCACACAATAAGAGATATAAGGTGAATCAATGATTAAGAGAGAAGAAAAGGAGGGGCTGCAAGGTCACGTGTTTTAATAACTAACATTTGACAAAAAAAAAATACAAATAAATACAAATGAACCTATTGTTTGTTTTTGTAGATGACAACAAAACTACACTATATATATATATATATATATATATATATATTGAGCTTCTTGGTTGTCATGTTTAAGCAACTAAGTTGAAACTGTAATGCTTTAATTTGCTTCTAGGATCAAATGTTGTCATTGTTCTTAATCTTTTGATAATTATATTATGAAATAGATGTTTCATAGCATATATGAAGGGATGAAAATATCCCACGGCAGGGTATTGGCACACTTTATATCTTTTGGTTTCCAGACCAAGGTGTTAAGTAACATCCTTACTTTTTCCTGCAACCAAAAAGGAGATGTTTAATAAGTAGGATTTTGATTGCCATTATCATTTTCCTTTTCCTTTTTCCATATGGGTAAGAATGTCACTTTTTATGTTGATTGTTGAGTCTTGAGTAATTGAAAGTAAGTCATTTCCCTGGATATGATTTTCTTTATTCGATCTTAAATTGGCTATTGCTTTTGATTGTTACTTAGTACTAATGTGAATTGAAAATAAGAAATGGAAGTAGTTGAAAGTAAGTCATATTTCCCTGGATATGATTGTTGACTATAGATTATGAATTGATGATAATGTGTGAACTAAAAACATTGTTATGGTTTGTTAAAAGTTCAAATCTGCAACTGCGTACTATTCCTGACTTGTACCATAGATTACCAGTTATCATAGTTTCGGTTTTGTAGACTTAGTTCCGGTTTTGCTACTTGTATTGTAGCTACAGTACACCAAAAATTTCTATAAAAGGAGTCCTCAAACCCATTATGAGGCACCTTTTCAGATAGAATTTTCAGGTTTAGAGAGAGAAGCTCTACACTAAAACACTCTTTGTAAGCTTTTCTTTCGATTTCAATAAAACTCAAGTTTTCTTTTCATATCTCTTCTCTGTATTGATTGATCCTGTGTGGCTCTACCGCCGTTTTAGTTTCTTCTCTTCTCCTCCCTCATAGATTTTGTTCGGCTCTACCGTCATTTCTGTTTCTTTTAATGTTGCTTTCATTTTAATTTCATTTACAATTAATTTGTTTCCATTACATTAATTTTCATCCTGTTATGTTATACTCTTATACTGCATTCTTACTTCTCATTTGTCCGTTGATCCCTTTCCGTTGATCTTTGGTATCAGAGCCTGATGGGGAAGTAAGAATATGATCTATAAGGATATATGTTTATTGATTTCATGGATCTGAAGTTTTGTACAATAAATGTTTTGGTTCATATACAATACGTTTAATTTATGCAGTATGTGTTTGAACAGTATTCTTGGAAGTACAGCAGTATGGTATTTTAGTTGGATGATATTGTAGCAGTAAGCCCCGTGGATGAGAAAGGACAGTAAGGCTAAGGTGTATTGTTCAAATAAAATATTAAGACATAATATACTGGTGGCTATAGGAGTAATGTTCAAATCGTATTGAAAAAAAAGAGTTAAAATTTTTATTTTTTCAGATCCAAGAAATTTAGTAACATATAACCTTGTGGAAACATTTCTATGGAACCACATGAAGGAAAATATACTAGAGGATAATATTATTATGCCGTGTCTATTACGTTCATTTTCCTGTATTTCCTTTCACTCTAATTCGTCCTCATCATCCTCAAATAGTAGCCCAAGAAACTTAAATATGCTCAATGAGCAAGACAATCAGACCCACGAGGTCGCTCCAAAACATAATCTCTTCGATGAGGAAGTCTGATTCGAAGAAATAAATCAAAATATGGATGACTGGAGTATCCCAGAAATCCATCAGGACAAACTGTATGTTCCTGAGACAATCAAAGATAAACAGAATTTTAATTATGTAATTAAGACTGTAGAAAATAATATTCCTCTAGGACAAGACATAGGGGAAGAATTCCATTTACTCACAAAAAATTCAATTTATGAACATAGCAGAAAATACAAATACCTACACATAGGATGTGTTCAGGTATTTGTATTTTCTATGTGTAGTTGAAGTAGTTGAAGAACTTCTTTTAAGTTCTTGGTCAAATGTTCCTTTGACTTGGATCTTTCTAGGAAAGCCGCTAGCTTGGATTTCTGATTAAGAAACAATGAAGTCTTTAGATCAGTTGCTTTAAGGAACTCTGGATGAGCTTTAAACTAGATTTTAACCTTGTCTAGTTCTGCTTTTGTTGTGTCAAATTGATTCCACCACTTAACAAAGACATGTCTCTACAAGGATGGAAATTGCTTGTTGCTTTATGTTTTGTTGTACTTTATTGCCAGGAAAATATCCAAGAAAAAGCAAAACTGGAAAAATATTTTGAGTCTGTTGGAATTCGTGATTCCTCAAAGTTTAAAAGCTTGTTGAACTGTGCAAATCCATGTTGAAAAAGCTCAAGGAAAATATCTGGAATTGGTCCAAAAAAGTCCCACCACTAAAGGAACCAATTTGGAAAATTGTACACCGTGTTAGTCTTGAAGTAGATTAACCATGAGCTTGTATTTGTTGTTTTGATGCCAAAAAACTTTGGTCCAGACATCCATATAGTCCTAATAGGTATAACCGATTGGATCAAAAGGTACAAATTTTTTTTTGTATTCATTCAGATTGGATCCAAAATGTCTAGGTTGTAAAACCTTTAAAATTTGGATTGCAGAATGAGTATTTAAAAGAGGGTCATTTGGGTCTTTGAAATGTTTAATAGATACTGAGTTTGAATCTATTAAAATGAACTCATAAAAGGTTCTTGTTTTATTGTTTGTTGTTGGTTTGAAATGGAATCCAAGAGGAAAAGCCTTAGCTGTGGCTTTAAAAGGATTCTTGTCCCAATAATCTGGCTCTATCTGCAAAACAGTTGAAAATTTGTTTTCATAAATATAACTGTTCGAAGATTTTGGGGTTGGTTTTGCCGTTGGGGTTATTACGTGTTTCTCTTTTGGAGTATTGTAGATAACTTTTGAATCTTTGATTTTTTGGATTAGGGTTTTCAGATCAATTTTAGATTCATCATCTAATTCAGAGGCTATGTCAGCCCATGTTTTCTTAAGAAGTTTGGTTAGGCTAATTTCTTAAAGGGCCAAAAGTGTTTTGATTGGAAAGACATAGTCGACCTTGGTTTGTTTTAAGGTTTGGATTTTTGAAGGATCCTGAGTAGATGACTCGGATTTAATTTCAACAAGTTGGGTAAATTACCCATCTTGCTGTTTTGGTTTCTGGGTAGATGACCCAGCTTGGGTTGATGACCCGGTTTTGGAGGGTGAAACCCTTTTTCGGGATGGCTCTGGTAAAGCCAATTTAAAACCTTTCTAGCTTCCTCTTCCTCTTCGTAAGGAGGCACTGGATTCCTTAGGCGGCATGACAATTTTTCTATAAGAATTCACGGGTAAGATAGTCAGGTAGAGAGTTTGAAGTGCCCTTGACATACTCTATTTTGAAATAAAAAACACTTAAAATTGCTTGTCATCTCGCAAAAATTTGTTTTGAGGCAAGATTTTTTACATCTTTTTGTAAAATTTCTTTGGCTGATTTACAATCAACCTTGATAAGAAACTTTTGGTTTAATAAATCAAATTGAAATTTGGAAATGCACAAAACAATCACTAAAACTTCTTTTTTAACAGTTGAATATTTTTGTTGTGCAGAATTCCAATGCTTTGATGTATATGCAATGACATTTTCTTGGGTATTGATTCTTTGTTTTTGGATACCACCATAACTTATGCATCTGTTTTGACAATATTGAATGCCTGTGGAATTGGGAGATACAAACATTTTATGGATTGAACTTTGAGCTTGATATCCTTGACAACTTGGGTGTGAATATCAGACCATGGAGGAGGATTTTTTTCTTAAACTATCATGTAGTGGTTTGACAATATTGTTCAAATATGGTACGAATTCTCTGACATAATTTAGACACCCTAAAAATCTTTGTAATTGGATTTTATCTAAGATTTGGTTTGGGAATTTGTTAACAAACTCGACTGACATGTCTATTGGTATAATTGTTCCCTGGTGAATATTGTGACCAAGGAATCAGATCTTTGTTTGAAAAAGATTGATTTTGGTTTGAGAAACTGCAAGATCGTTTTGTTTTATTATATTAATGAAGGTATGCAGGTGTTTAAAATGTTGGTCAATGGTTTGAGAGAAAATTAAGACAACATCAATATAAACAATTACAAATTTTGAATATGGATTGAAGATATCATTCATGATTTTTTGGAATTCTGAAGGGGAATTCTTCAAACCCAATGGCATAACATTCCATTCATATTGCCTAAAAGGAATTGTGAAGGTAGTCTTGTACCTATCAGTTTCCTTTATTTGGATTTGCCAATATCTTGACTTCATGTCAAATTTTGAAAATATTTTTGCAGAGTGCAACCTATTGAGTAGATCCTTCTTGTTTAGAATAGGATACCTAATCCATTGTAGGGCTTGGTTCAAAGGTTTGTAATTTATGACTAGACGAGGTGTTCCTCGTTCAAGTTTGGATTGCTTCTTGACATAGAAAGCAGAACAAGACCAAAGGCTTTTGCTTTTCCTAATTAATCCTTTATCAAGGAGATCCTTGATTTCCTTTTGGCAATACTGAAGAAGTTCTTCATTCATTTGGATTTGTCTGAATTTTTTGGGAATTTGTTTTTCCCTGAAGTCTTTCTCATTTGGGAGATCAACTATATGCTTTTTTGGATACCAAAATGCATGTGGCAGATCGAAACATATTGTTGATTGGATGTGTTTTAGTAAGAACTGAATTTTCTCTTTTATTTGGGGTTTCTCTAGTTGGATTTTTATATTACTAAAGGAAACTTCATCCTTCAAGAAGTTGATTTGGCTAATCTTCTTTTCTATGAAGTTTATGTTCCTTGTAATTGGTTTGGTAGAGAAATCGAAGGTGATTTTCTTTCCCAAGTGCCAAGTGGTTATTCCTCCCTTGGATATTTAGAGAGGGAATGGAGATTTGATGAATGGTGTTCCTGGGATAACTTCATTCTTAAGGTTTTTTACCAAAAGAAAATTGGTTTCAATACTAAGACCCTGGTTTTCTATGATTGCCTTGGATAACTTATAATTGATTTTTAATTTTGACCCACTTGTTGTACTCAATTTCTATGAGGTTTTCTCAGAGAATTTCGTAGGAATTAGTCCTTCCAGAATGCAGTTTGAGTCAGCCCCTGTGTCAAATAGGGTTATTGTATCTAGAAAAAAATCATTGATGACAATTCTAATATTAATATAAAACTTCTGGATTTTAATCTTGTTGATTAATCCCATGAAAATTTCATCATCTTAACATTCATCTTCTTCCCTTTAACCTCATTCTCCGAATCACTATGTTCTTCAAAATGAGAAAGAATGATCCAATGAATTTCTTGTTGTTGTCCAATTTCTCTAATTTCTTGTTTAAGGTTAATCTCTGTTCGGAGATCTTGGATAGTAGCAAGTTTGATAGACATGTTTCCTAATCTTTTGATGATATTACTAACATCAAATTTGTTGTTGGTAATAAATTCTTTTGGTTTAGGTTTGTCTTCCAAAGATTTTTTAAGTATATTCAAGAAAAACTTCTTTTCCCGAGGGTCTGGTATGGAATTTATTGTTTCAAACAAAAGATCTTGCTCTTTTGTCAAAGTGTTAATTTCTTGGGTATCTTCTTCTTTCGAGGATGATGTTTGATCATCATGCTGGATTTGGTTGAGATTTTCCTCCAATGATACTTCCCAAGTCTCTTCTTCTTAAGTTTTGATGAGTATATTATTAATCTGCTATACTATAAATGAATCTAAGCTAGCTAAGGTTTCTTAGTTTCTTTTCAAATCTGCAATATTTGTTTTTGTGGCCTTGTTTTTCACAATTATAGCAAACTACTTTGGTTTTGGGTTTTGGAGCATTGATTTCTTTACTGGTTGAAGGTTTATCTGAGTATTTTTACCTGAAAGTCTTCTTTTAGAGGCATATTTCTTTTGAATCTCCATTTTGGGGTTTTGTTTTTTCTTTTGCTTTGGACAGGCTGGAAACCCAAATTGCTCATAGAAATATTGTAACTCTTATTCTGGGCTTTTTCCTTAGCCAGTTGCCTCTGGATTTTGTCATCTTGACAAATTTTTAGGGCTACCTTTTGGATATAAGAAATAAATTTTCCATAACTCAAGCTCTCATATGGAATATCTCCATTAGCAGATTGGCTACGGATTTTGTCTCTAACCTTATCTCTTAATGATCTTGGAAGACCAGCTAAAAAAATTTCTTTCTAGAAAGGTTGTTGGCTATCCTCTTTAGTGTAAACTCTGGTCAGGAAGGTGTCCCTATACCATCTAAAGTCTGCTAAAGTCCTACACTTAATTTATTTGGTGTAAAAGTTTGTTAAAATTTTTGGTGTACTAATCGATTACAAGTTATCAGTAATCGATTACCAGTTACCAGTTTGGTTTTCAAAATGTTTTCAAATGGTTTGCAATGTTCCAAAATGATTTTCAAATAGTGTAATCGATTACACTATATTAGTAATCGATTACAAGTGAATCTGAACATTGGAATTCAAATCCAATTGTGAAGAGTCACAACTTTTCATAAAACACATTGTGTAATCAATTACACCTTTGTGGTAATTGATTACCAGTGAATAGTTTTGAAGAAAAAGTTAAGAGTTATAACTCTTAACATGGTTTTCTCTAAAGTCACAACTTTTCCAATGGTTTCTTTGACCAGACATGAAAAGTCTATAAAAGCATGACTTTGGCACACATTCAAAAGATATATGATATTCTTCCAAACAATTCTTCTTCACAATCTTTCTCTAACCATTGCCCATTGCTTTTTCTTAGCCAAAAAGCTTTCTAAACTTTGTTTCAAAACTTTGTTTTTCTGCAAGTGGAAATTCTGCAGAAAACAAAATGTTGGATCAAGTGGCCTCAGAATAATTAAGAAAGGGGGGTTGAATTAATTATTAATGTGTCCTTACTAATTAAAAATTTAACCTTCTTAATGTTACTAGATTCAATTAGGCTTTTACTACTAAGTTAAGAAAGTAAAGAACAGAAATAAAAACTTAACCAAAAGTAAAAGCGATAATTAAAAGTACATAGCAAAAATTAAAGAGTGTAGGGAAGAAGAAGACAAACACAAGATTTATACTGGTTCGGCCACAAACCGTGCCTACATCCAATCCCCAAGCAATCTGCTGTTCTTGAGATTTCTTTTAACCTTGTCAAATCCTTTACAAGCCAAAGATCCACAAGGGATGTACCCTCCCTTGTTCTCTTTGAAAAACCAAGTGGATGTATCCTCCACTTGAACCGATCCACAAGAGTTGTACCCTTTCTTGTTCTCAGTATAACAATCCCCAAGTAGATGTACCCTCTACTTGTACCACAAAGGATGTACCCTCCAATGTCTTGGGACAAAGAATTCTCAGGCGGTTAGTCCTTTGAATCTTTGTAAAGGGAAACAAAAGATATCTTAGGTGGTTAGTCCTTTGAAATCTTTTGCTTAAGGGGAAGGGAAGAATCAAAAGAATTCTTAGGCGGTTAGTCCTTTGAATTCTCTTGGAAGAGAGAAGGGAGACACAAAGAATTCAGATGGTTAGTCCTTCTATTCTTTTGGCAAAGGGAGAAGAGAGACACAAAATAATTCAGGCAGTTAGTCCTTATATTCTTTTGGAAAAGGGAAAAAAGAATGAAAAAGATGAATAACACAAGTTTTTGATCAAAGAACTTTTCTTGAAAGAGAAAGTATTGAACAAAAACTTTTAGAAAGATGAAGAGAAAATGAATCAGAAAATTCTGTAGAAAGAGTTGAAAGATATTTGAAAGATTGATTGAAAGATTCATTCGAAGATTGATGCCATGGTCACATATTTATAATCTTTTGATGACTTAAGTTAAGGTTTGTGACTCGTGGAAATTTCTTTAAAACAAGTCACCTTAAAAATTGTGACTCTTTTGAAAACTAGTCACTTAAAAAGTTGTGACTTTTGAAAAAATCTTCAGAAACAAGTCACTTGAAGAATTGTGACTTTTGGAAATTTATTTTTCGAAATCAGTCACTGGTAATCGATTACCATTAAGGTGTAATCAATTACACATCAACAGATGTGACTCTTCATATTTAAATTTTGAAAATCAAAATGTTTAGAAGCTCTGGTAATCGATTACAAGTATTGTGTAATCAATTACACAAGTTTAAAATGATTTAAAACTGTTTAAACACAAGTTGTGACTCTTGAAATTTGAAATCTAACATTTTAAAACACTGGTAATCGATTACTACCTTCTAGTAATCGATTACCAGAGAGTAAAACTCTTTGGTAATGATTTTGTGAATAATTCTTGTGCTACTCAATGTTTTGGAAAACTATTTTAGTACTTATCTTGATTGAGTCTTCTCTTGATTCTTGAATCTCGAGTCTTGAAACTTGATCTTGATTATTCTTGAATCTTGATTCTTGAAACTAGATTCTTGAATCTTTGGAATTTGCTTAACTCTTGATTCTTTGGCATCATTAAAATAACCTTGGAAGGCATTGCTTCCACACAAAAGTGTGCTATCTTTTCATTCCTTCTTCCTCTTGCCAAAATATTTCGAAGGACTAACCGCATAAGAATTCTTTTGATTCTTCCTTCTCCCTCTTGCCAAAAGATTCAAAGGACTAATCACCTGAGAATTCTTTTGATTCTTCCTCTTCCCTTTAAACAAAAGATTTCAAAGGACTAACTGCCTGAGATATCTTTTGTTTCCCCTTACAAAGATTCAAGGGACTAACCGCCTAATAATTCTTTGTCTTAACGCATTGGAGCAGACATCCTTTGTGGTACAAGTAGAGTGTACATCTACTTGGGTTGTTATACTGAGAACAAGAGAGGGTACATCTCTTGTGGATCAGTTCAAGTGGAGCGTACATCCACTTGGTTGTTCAAAGAGAACAAGGGAAGGTACATCCCTTGTGGATCTTTGCTTGTAAAGGATTTTAAAAGGTTATTGGAAATCTCAAGAACCGGTGGTTGCTTGGGGACTGGATGTAGGCCCGGGTTGTGGCCGAACTAGTATAAATCTTGTGTTTGTCTTCTTTTTCCCTACACTCTTTAATTTTCATTGTGTACTTTTTATTTCCGCTTTACTTTTTGTCTAAGTTATTGTTTCTGTTCTTTACTTTCTCATAACTTAGTAGTAAAGCCTAATTGAATCTCGTAATATTAAGAAGGATAATTTTTTAATTAGTCAAGACACATTAATAATAATTAATTCACCCCCCCTTCTTAATTATTCCGAGGCCACTTGATCCAACACCTTCTTCTTGACTTTGAAGTAATTTTAAAACTTCTTTTAAGTTTTTGGTGAGATGTTCCTTAGAGATGGATCCTGCTAGGAAAACAGCTAGTTGAGACTTCTGATTGAGGAATAAAGAGGTCTCTAGATCAACAACTTTCAAGAACTCAGGATGGGCCTTAAACTAGATTTTTACCTGATCTGGTCCAGCCTTTGAAGTATCAAACTAATTCCACCACTTGACAAATGCATGTCACTGCAAGGATGGAAATTGCTTGTTGTTTTCCGTCTTGCTATACCTGTATTGCAATGAAAATATCCAAGACAAAGCAAAACTGGAAAAGTATTTTAAATCTACAGGGATTCATGATTCCTGAGAATTAAACATCTTGTTGAATTGAGCAATCCCATGTTGAACTTGCTCCGGATAAATTTCAGAAATTGGACCAAAAAAGTCCCCCCCATTGAAGGAACCAATTTGGAAAATTGTAGACTATGTTAGTCTTGAAGTAAATGAGCCATGAATATTTGTATTTGTTGTTTTGATGCCAGAATACTTTGGTCCATACATCCATATAATCCCAATAGGTGTAGCCTATAGGATCAAAGGGTACAGAGAATTTTTTGATTTCATGTAAATTGGGTCCAAATTGTCTGGGTTGCGTGACCTTTAAAATTTGGATTTTTGAATGGGTGTTTAATGATGGATCGTTTGAATCTTTGAAGTGTTTGATGGACACTTAGTTAGAGTCTATCAAAATGAACTCATAGAAAGTTTTGGTTTTGTTGATTGGAGTCTGTTTGAAATGGAACCCTGAAGGAAACGCTTTGGCTGTAACCTTGAAGGGACTTTTATCCCAATACTCCCGACTCCATCTGCAAAATAGTTGAAAATTTATTTTTATAAATATAAATGTTAGTTTGTTTAGCTAGAGGTGTTTTTGGTTGGGATAGGGTCTATTTCCCTTTGGGATTGGAAATTGTTTTGAATTCTTTGATTTTTTTTAATAAAAGTTTGCAAATCGATTTCAGAATCATCATTAGATTCTGAGGTAATGTCTGCCTAGGTTTTTCTTGGAAGTTTGGTAAGGCCTATATCTTGGAAGACTTGGAGTGTTTGTATGGGGAAGGCATAATCAACCTTTGTTTGTTTTGAGGTTGAGGTTTCTAGTGGTTCCTGAGTGGATGACTCAGGTTTGATCGAGATTAATTGGGTCGATTACCCTTCTATCTTGGGTTTCTAGGTGGATGACCTAGCCTCGGTTGGTGACCTAGATGTTGAAGAAGAACTCTTTTTGACAGTAGGCTCGGGTAGAGCCAATTTAAATGCTTTTCTAGTGCTCTGTCCTCTTCTTAGGGAGGTGCCTGATGCCTTAGGTGGCATAGGAATTTTTTTGTAAGAATTCACGTGTAAGATAGTCAGGTAGAGAGTTTGAAGTGCCCTTGATATACTCTATTTTGAAATAAAAAAACACTTAAAATTTCTTTCCATCTTGCAAAAATTTGTTTTAAGGCAAGATTTAGGACATCCTTTTGTAAAATATCTTTGACTGATTTACAATCAACTCGGATTAAAAACTTTTGATTTAATAAATCGGATTGAAATTTGGATATGCACAAAACAATTTCTAAAACTTCTTTTTTAACAGTTGAATATTTTAATTGTGCAGAATTCCAATGTTTTGCAATCACATGTTCTTGGGTATGGACTCTTTGTTTGAGAATACCACCGTAACCAATGTCGGATGCATCTATTTCAATGATTTTGAATGCCTGTGGAATTGGAAGATACAGGCATTTTATGAATTGAATTTTAAGTTTAATGTCTTTGACAACTTGAGTATGAATGCCAGACCAAGGAGGCAGATTTTTCTTCAACCTATCATGTAATGGTTTGACAATATTATTTAAATACGGTACAAATTCTCCTACATAATTCAGACAATCAAGGAATCTTTGTAACTGGGTTTTGTTTAGAATTTGGTTGGGAAATTTGCTGGCAAATTCTATTGATTTGTCTATTGGTATGATTGTACCCTAGTGTATATTGTGACCAAGGAATCAAATTTTTGTTTGAAAAAGATTGATTTTTGACTTAGAGACTGCAAAACCATTTTGTTTGATTATATGGATAAAGGTTTGCAAATGCTTAAAGTGTTGGTCAATATTTTGAGAAAAACATTAAAACATCATCTATGTAGACAATGACAAATTTTGAATAAGGATTAAAAATATCGTTCATGATTTTTTGGAACTCCGAAGGGGCGTTCTTCAGACTGAATGGCATGACATTCCATTCATATTGCCGAAAGGTACTGTGAAGGTAGTTTTGTACCTATCAGATTCTTGTATCTAGATTTGCCAAAATTCAGATTTCATATCAAACTTGGAAAATATTTTTTCAGAATTTAATCTATTGAGCAAATCTTTTTTTGTTTGGAATAGGATACCTAATCCATTGTAAGGCTTGATTTAGCGGTTTATAATTTATCACTAAACGAGGTGTACCCCATTCAAGTTCCACTTTCTTGCTGACATAGAAAGCTGCACAAGACCATGGGCTTTTGTTGTTTCTAATTAAACCTTTATCAAGCAAATGCTTAATTTCCTTTTGACAGTATTGAAGAAGTTCTTCATTCATTTGAATTGGTCTGACTTCTGTGGGAATTTGTTTTTCCCTAAAGTCTTTCTCATAAGGGAGATCGACTATATGTTTTTTCTGGTTCCAAAATGCACGAGGCAAGTCGGAACAAATGGTTGATTGAATATATTGTAACAAAGAATGGATTTTTTGTTTTAATTGGGGTTTTTCTAATTGTATTTGAATATTATTAAAAGAAACTTCTTCTTTTAAGAAATTAATTTGACTAATCTTCTTTTCTATGAAATTTATATTTCTTGAAATAGGTTTAGTAGAAAAATTAAATGTAATTTTTCTTCCTAGATGAGTGGTAGTTATTCCTTCCTTAGATATCTGAAGGGGGAATAGAGATTTAATGAATGGTGTACCAAGGATAACGTCATTCTTTAGGTTTTTTTACCAGAAGAAAGTTTTTGTTAACCCTAAGACCTTGATTTTCTATAATTACGCTTGATAACTTGTAGTTAATTTTCAATTTTGAGCCATTTGTCATACTCAGTTTTTATGACATTTTATCAAAGAATTTTGTAGGAACTAATCCTTCCAAAATACAATTTGAATCAACCTTGGTGTCAAATAGGGCCATTGTATCTAAAAAAAATCATTTATAATGATTCTAATATTGATATAAAATTTTTGGATCTTAATCTTGTTGATTAATCCTATAAACATTTCATCTTCTTGATCTTTATTTTCTACCTCCATTTCTTCATTCTTTGAATCATTGTTTTCTTCGAGATGAGATACAATAATTTGGTGGATTTCCTGTTGTTGTCGAAGTTCTTTAACTTCTTGTTTTAGATTATTAATTTTTATTTGAAGGTCTTGGATTGTGGTTGGTTTTGCTGAAGTGTTTTCTAATCTCTTAAGGATATTGCTGACATCGAATTTATTATTTGTAATGAAATCTTTTGGCCTCGGTCTGGTTTTCAAAGATTTTCTCAATTTATCCAGTAAAACCTTCTTTTCTTGAGGGTCTGGTATAGAATTGATTGCCTCGAACAAAAGATATTGCTCTCTTGTTAGAGTATTGATCTCTTGTGTTTCTTTATCGTCTGTAGACGATGGTTGGTCATCCTGTTGAATTTGATTGAGATCTTCTTCAAAGGATTTATCTCCTATTTCCTCCTCCAATGTTTCTATGAGTAGATTATTAATCTACTCTTCGATGGTTGGGTCTAGGTTAAGGTTTCTTAATTTCTTTTTTAACCTGCAGTATTTGCTAATGTGACCTTGTTTTCCACAGTTATAACATGTTATTTTGGGTTTTATTATTGGTTTTGGAATATCAGCATCTTTGCTTGTTGAGGATTTATGCGAGTATATCCTCCTTGGAAATCTCTTTTTGTTAAAGGTTTTGTTTCCATGTAGTTCTTTGTTAAGATTTTGTTTTTTCTTTTGTTTTGGACAAGCTAGTAATCCAAATTGTTCACAGAAAGATCCTAAATCTCTCTTGGTTTGAGCCTTTTCCTTACCTAGTTGTCTTTGGATTTTGTCATCTTGACAAATTTTTAAGGCTACCTTCTGGACATATGAAATTAATTGACCATAACTCAAACTTTCATATGGAATGTCTCCAATGACAGATTGGCTATGGATTTTATCTCTAACCTTATCTCCTAATGATCTTGGAAGACCGGCTAGAAATTTTTCTTTCCAAAAATGTTGGCTATCTTCTCTTGTGTAAACTTTGGTTAAGAATGTATCTGTATACCACCTAAAATCTGCTAAAGTTCTACACTTAAGATTGGATAATAGTTCTGCTGACTTATCTTTCCAAAGTGACGGGTCACCTATAAAGTGTTGGGCTATTGTAAAAATAAGGGTATCAACAACGTCATGAATCTCCTTACTATCATCACTTGTAATGACATTTCCATTTAGATCCGTTTTGACTGCGCTGTAAATTTTTTATTTTTTTATAAATAGTGAGATAGTTATCCTACCATCCTTTTAATTGGCTGGAAAATCCTGCAACTAGGATATCTATTATTATTTCCTCCGAATATTCATGGGATGTCTAGCAGGTTGTGGCTACCATGGTCATGTGTTGGAGTGTATTCATAATATGGTATTTTGTTTAGGCATCTATATTCCACTCATAGATGTTTTTTGCACTAAAGCTTTTGAAACTACTTTCACCTCTTTCTTCTAATAGGAGGTTAGGGGTGGTTGGTCGTTGGTAATAAAGTTTGGAGGGTGTTTTCCAATGTTTGGAATTTATCGGATTAATGTCCTTTCCAGATATTGAACCTTCTTCAGTTGTTTGTTCTGAGTTTTGATCACTATCCTTATTAATGACATTAATTAATTTGGAGCTATTTCTTGTTCTCATTTTGGATGATTCCTCTGAAGGTTGAGGTGTTTCAGGGATGACTTTAAGTAAACTATCAATCTTGTTTAATAATTCACTATTGTTGTCACTGACCCCTTCCATAAGGGATTTGTTTTTTCTTAGTTCCCTAATTTTTTGTTTTGCCTTTTCACTAACCTTAAATGGTTTGAATAAGGGTTTTTCTATCAGGATATTTGGTGGAGATTCTTCATGAGTTCTCTATTTAGGAGATGCCTTTGCCTTAATGGATTCTCCTAAAACCTGAAGATATTTATTGGTGTAATTAGCATGTTCCATTAGGCTTTTGATGTCTTTGGAGGTGACTTCTTCATTAATATCTTTTGTTTTAAAGGGTGAGGCCATGACAGGTTTATCATTACTGTCTTTGACCTTTGGTAGTTGGTATTGTGTTGTTGGAGGTAAATCCGATTGGATTAACTCGCCATCTTTGTTATGCCAATTGGTAATAACATTGGTTGTTGGATCACCTGTGATGTCTTGCTTCCAAGGGTAATCTAGGTTTTCTCTGATGGTATATGCATGAAACCATTCAAAGAAAAGGACATTGATTTTGACTCTTATGATAAATTCATAGAATTTGTCTTGAATCTGTTTTCTTTTTGAACCCTTAAAATGTTGAAAAAACCATATCCTCTGAGGTTCATTCTCTGGAGAATAAAAGTCTTTTCTAAGCGTATCCTTATCAATGCTTAATTTTTCAGATAACATCATAACGCTCATGCGTAGAGGAATATGTGGGAGCTTGGATCGACTTTTGGTCGTCCTCTTGTTCTTGATTATATGTAGTTCTAGGTATACTAGAAGTTCTATCTAACCCTTGGAGGTTTATACTAGGAAAATGGTTTTCTGACTTAGATCTAGATAACCCCACTAGAATTGACCGGGTTCGTACTGAGAAAGACCTTCTTACTGATTCATATTCGGATCTTGAGGCTTCTATTCTGGATGAGAAAGAGTTCCTCCTATTGAAGGTTATTTCTACCTTACCGGAATTATCTTGCTTAATTTGTTCTATAGTTGGAGCGGGTTTGGGGACTGACGGTGGTTCCTTGTCCATGACCCATTTTTCAGGAAGGGTTACCTCGTCCCATTTTTTGGTTCTTGGGAGAGAAACATTAGCCTTTGTCATATTAATGATAAACAAAGTTATCTCTCCTCTTTGTGGTTTTAGAAGGACTCTTGAAGCACAAGTATTCATGACCTTGTACTAGATCCTATATATTAAGGCTGCTGGAATTGATCCTTCTTTCATGTCAAGTCCATGAAAGTGGATGTTTAAGAACAAAGAGGCAAGAATGTTCTTATCCATCAGACTTATCATTTTGTTTGGGTAATAGTTGAAATAGACTGGTCCTTGTCCTAGACTTGTTTCTACTGTTCCTACTAAAGAATCTTCAAATTTGTTGTGCCTAATATCCCTAAGACACATTAAAATTACAACATCTATGCTTATGTCTATTAAAGGTTTGATGATGAGGATGAATTAGAGCAGAAGGAAATACTAGAAAATGAACGTAATAGACACGACATAATAATATCACCCTCTAGTATATTTGCCTTCATGTGGTTCCATAGAAATGTTTCCATAATGTTATATGTTACTAAATTTCTTGGATCTGAAAAAATAAAAATTTTAACTTTTTTTTTAATACGGTTTGAACATTACTCCTATAGTCACCAGTATATTATGTCTTAATATTTTATTTAAACAATACACCTTAGCCTTACTGTTCTTTCTCATCCATGGGGCTTATTGCTACAATATCATCCAACTAAAATATCAAACTGTTGTACTTCCAAGAATATTGTTCAAACACATACTATATAAATTAAACGGAATGATAGTAATAATGCAATTGGTTTGTCTATTGGCATATATATATATATATAAGAATGCAGTATGTAAGGAATAGTGGTAAATACGAAAGGAGGTAACTGTAAATAAAATTAAAATGAAAGCATCATTAAAAGAAATAGAAACGATGGTAGAGCCAAACAGAATCTATGAAGGGGGAGAGGAAAAGAAACTGAAGCGGTGACAGAGCCGCACAAGATCAGTCAAGAGGGAGAAAAGATACGAAAAGAAAATTTGATTTTTATTGAAGTTAGAAGAAAGGCTTGCAAAGATTGTTTCAATGTAGAGCCTCTCTCTCTAAAACCTGGAAATGACTATCTGAAAGGGTGCCTCACAAATGACTTGAGGACTCCTTAAATAGCTAAACAATTCTACTGTGGCTACAGTGCCAGTTTTGTGACCGAAACTATTTATACAGTACATGTAAATCATCATTTAACAAAATACAAAATAGTCGTCCTCATTTTAGTAGAAAGTATAATATTCTCCTAAAGAATTAGTATCTTCCTTCTTAGAGGAAGAGCCTTCATCTTCTTCTTGTTGTAGATGTTGTAAGATTTCTTTCAAATTTTTGGCTAGACTTTGTTTTGAGCTAGAACTTCTGATTAAGGAATAGGGAAGTCTTAGGATCAGCTGCTTTTAATAGCTTTGGATGAGCTTTAAACCAAAGTTTGACATGTTCTGGTTCATCCTTGGATGAATCAAATTGTGTTGTCGCTGAAGTGATGGGAAATTTTTGTTGCCTTCAGTTTTACTGTACCTGTATTGCCAGGAAAAAAATCCAGGATAAAGCAAAGCTGGAAAAATATTTCAAGTTTGCTGGAATTTGTGATTCCTGGGAATTATACAACTTGTTGAATTGGGAAAATCCCTCTTGGACTTGTTCTGGAAAAATTTTGGGTATTGGTCCAAAAAAGTCCCACCATTGGAGAAACCAATTTGGAAAGTCATAGACCGTGTTGGTCTTGAAGTAAATGAGCCAAGAATGTTTGAGTTTACTATTCTGATGTCAAAACACCTTGTTCCAGGCATTTATGTAATCCCAGTATGTGTATCCTCTTGGGTCAAAAGAAACTGTGAATTTTTAAACTTCATTAAGATTTTGTCCAAAGTGTCTTGGTTACAAAACCTTTAGGATTTGTATTGTGGAATGGGTACTAAGCGATTGGTCATTGAGATTTTTGAAGTGCTTAATAGATACTGAGTTTTTTTTCTATTGAGATGAATACATAGAATGTTCTTGTTTTGTTAATTGATGTTGGCCTGAAGTGGAATCTCGGAGGAAATACCTTAGTTGTGACTTTGAAGCGATTTTTGTCCCAAAATTCTGGTTCCATCTGCAAAATAGTTGAAATTTTGTTTTTGTAAATATAATTGTTCGTTTGTTTTGGTGGAGGTGTTTTTTTGTTTGGATAGTGCTTGTTTTCCTTTAGCATTGGAAATTGTTTTGAGTTCTCTGACTTGTTGAATTAAAATTTGCAAATCAATTTCAGAATCATCATCAGATTCTGAGGCAATGTCTGCCCAGGTTTTTCTTGGGAGTTTGGTAAGGCTTATATCTTGTAAGGCTTGAAGTGTTTGAATTGGGAAGGCATAATCAGCCATCGTTTGCTTTGAAGTTGGGTTTTTTGGTGGTTCCTGAGTGGAAAACTCATGTTTGATTGAGATTATTTGGATCGATGACCCTTTTGTATTAGGTTTCTAGGTGGATGACCCAGCTTGGGTTGGTGACCCAGATGTTGAGGAAGAATCCTTTTTGATAGTTGGCTCAGGTAGAGCCAACTTAAAACCCTTTCTTGTGCTTTGTCCTCCCCTTAGGGAGGTGCCTAATGCCCTAGGTGGCATGACTATTTTTCTGTAAGAATTCACAGGTGAGATAGTCAAGTAAAAAGTTTGAAGTGCCCTTGATGTATTTTATGTCAAAATCAAAAACACTTTAAATTGCTTGCCATCTTGCAAAACATTGTTTAGAGGTAATATTTTTGACATCCTTTTGTAAAATGTCTTTGGCTGATTTGCAATCAACCCGAATTAAAAACTTTTGATTTAATAAATCGGATTGAAATTTGGATATGCATAAAACTATAGCTAAAACTTCCTTTTTAACAGTTGAATATTTTAATTGTGCAGAATTCCAATGTTTTGACGTATATGCAATCACATGTTCTTGGGTATGGACTTTTTGTTTGAGAATACCACCGTAACCAATGTCGGATACATCTGTTTCAATGATTTTGAATGCTTGTGGAATTGGAAGATACAAACATTTTATGGATTGGACTTTGAGTTGAATGTCTTTGACAACTTGAGTATGAATGTCAGACCAAGGAGGCAGATTTTTCTTCAACCTATCATGTAATGGTTTGACGATATTGTTTAATATGCTTTCCAAATACTGAACCTTCTTCAGCTGTTTGTTCTAAGTTTTGGTCACTATCTTCATTAATAACATTAATTAAGTTGGAGGTACTTCGTGTTCTCATTTTGGATGATTCTTTCGATGGTTGAGGTGTTTCTGAGATAACTTTAAGTAAACTATTAATCTTGTTTAATAATTCAGTATTCTTGTCACCTACCCCTTTCGTAAGGGATTTGTTTTTTCTTAGTTCCCTAATTTTTCTTAGTGGAGCTCGCCTGGGCGAGCTGGGCAGCAAGCTCGTCCCCTATGTTGGCTATAAAAGGGCGTGGAAGGCTGAAGGAAAGAGTTCAACACCCTGGGAAAGCATATTTCACTTAAAATTTGTGAAAATAAGGAGAAAGAAGAAGAAAATCAAGGCCGAGGTGCTTCCGTAACCAAATCCGTGAACATTTTTTGCCGTTCTTCGTCCGTTCTTCATTGTTCATCGTCCTTCGACAATTAGTTTTTGATTTTGAAGCTTTGTATTCATTCTTTGGACCCTTAGGGGTCCATTCTTGCTTTGTATGTTTTCATCTTCATCTCATCTACTTTCAGTATTCTTTTTCTTCGTTTTAAGCGAGTTTTCACCGATCGTTCATACCGTAATCTCGCTTAATCACCGTTTAAATAAAATTCAACCGATCATTTGTGTTGTAATCTCACTTAATCACCATTTAAATGAATTTCAACCGATCGTTTGTGTTGTAACCTCACTTAATCGTTGTTTAAATAAGTTTCGACCGATCGTTTGTGTCGTAAACTATTTCCATCATTGTAAAATAAGTTTTAACCGATCAATAACGCCGCAAGTTATCTTTAAAAAAGGATTGAAGATTAATCAAACAAAACCAAATGAAAACCAACTCATAAACTTCTTCATTTCATCAAAAAATCAAGAGATCGTTTCAAGGTCCAACACCTTAATGATTCTCTCCTTTCATATATCAAGAGAACATTCAAGGTCCAATGCCTTAATGGTTCTCGCCTGTCAAATTTGAGAAGATTGTCTCAAGGTCCAACGCTTTAACGACTCTCTCCTCTTTAAAAAAAAATCAAAAGATCATTTCAAGGTCCAACACCTTAAACGACTTTTGTTCGCAACTAAAATCATTTCAAGGGAAAATAAGTAATATTGAAGTCATGATTTGCACACTCGATTAGAGGTTGCCGTCCCTTGTGACGGGCGTGGGGGGTGCTAATACCTTCCCCGTGCATAAACAGCTCCCGAACCCTCATTTCAAAAATATGCAAACCATCATCTTTTGGGTTTTTCTAACGTTTTCCTCAAATAAACGTTGCTGGTGACTCCACGCGTTTTCCTTCAACAGAAGACGCACCCTTGGCCTGACCAAGAGGCCTTTTCGTGCCACCCCCCCCCCCCCCCCCCGCCGGAGGGCAGGTCACGACAGTTGGCGACTTCACTGGGGATTGTTAGAGAGTTAGGTCATTTAGTCAGTGTGCAATGCTTCTATCATGACTTCTTCTTAATTTGTGTTCCCTTTTCTCATTTATCTGTTATGTTGTTCATATTTGTACATAACATTTGCTATGTTGTTGTGTTTGGTGTGTGTTTATCTATCGATTACATTCATAGTTAGAAATAATTTTTCTACACACATGGCACCTACACCTCGCACACACATTGAGATGTTAGGCCATATACCTGGGTCTATGTGAGCCATAAGGAGTGGAGGTTGATCTGTGGTCATGCTGAGTCTCCGACTCGCTTGATGATAGTAAAGCCTCATCTAGAGTTTTCCTCTTTTAGTGATGCATTGTCGCTAATAGTCCCTATCACCACAATGTATTACTTAAGAGGATGATATCTTTAGAAACTAGTAAAGTTACTTAAAACCACCCTCTAGAGTTATCACTAGAAGTGGACCTTTGGATCATTTCCATTAGGTTCCTCAAATTAGGGGGCACATAGAAAACTTACTCTGGCATATTCCTTGATTGCATGATGCATCTCTTCATGGCATCACAATGGACATATCATTCCTACATTTTGTCGTTTATCATATTCGTGCATTGCATTTGTATAAATCACTACATTACCACACATATGCATTTAGCATGCTTTTTTGTTCTGACAACTGCATACATTCTATTTTCCTCGTTCGAGTGTCATGTTCACTCATGCATAACCCTTGCATTTTCCTCTGCAAAAAAGGGGGGGATAACAAAAAAAAAAGAGAACGAAAAGAAAGTCACACCATATTCTTAGTTACATGTGTTGGGTACCATGATGATGGTTATAAACTAACCATGTTTTGATTATACACCCATTTCTTAAAAAATGATTGAAAATCATGTAAACACGGTACCTAATGCATGGTTAACTAGGAAAATGATGGTTCCTAGGGCATCTCATGTCAATCTCATAATTGCATTTTGTCGTGCATAACATAAGTATGCCCGAGTCATTCATCTCTATGAGGTGTGGTCGAAGTATTGCCAATCAAAATTGTGGAAGCAAAGCTTCATGATGAATCGACAATGATTCAAAGGTGTTTTGATGATAACAATGATGACAACAAAAGATGATGACAAAAAGCTCAAGAGAATCAAAGAACATCCATCTCAAGAAAATCTAGAACAAGTCAAAGAGTTCAAGAATCAAGAAGAATTCAAGACTCAAGAAGAAAGCCTACAAACAAGAATCAAGATTCAAGATCTCAAGAATCAAGATCAAGATTCAAGACTCAAGATTCAAGAATGAAGAAAAGACTCAATCAAGATAAGTATTAAAAAGTTTTTCAAAACTTTGAATAGCACATGAGTTTTTGACAAAACCTTTACCAAAGAGTTTTTACTCTCTGGTAATCGATTACCATATTGTTGTAATCGATTACCAGTAGCAAAATGAGTTTGAAAATGTTTTCAAACTGAATTTAGAACGTTCCAAATATTTTCAAAAGGCTGTAATCGATTACAATGTTTTGGTAATCGATTACCAGTGCCCTTGAACGTTGAAATTCAAATTTAAATGTGAAGAGTCACATTGTTTCATTCAAAAGCTTTGTGTAATCGATTACACATATTTGGTAATCGATTACCAGTGTTTGTTTCTGAAAAATCTAAAGATGTAACTCTTCAAAAAGGTTTTGACTCTTTCACATGGGTTTTAAGTTTTTCTAAAAGATATAACTCTTCTGAATGACTTTCTTGACCAGACATGAATAGTCTATAAAAGCAAGGCTTTGTTTTGCATTTTGAATCAATCATTCCAAGTCTTTCTAATCAATCTCTTACAATCCTTTACAAGCCTTGAATCTCTTTGAACTTCTTCTTCTTCTTTGTACCAAAAGTTTTCCGAAGTTTTCTGGTTTTTTCCAAACCTTGAAAACTTGTGTTATTCATCCTTTCCATTCTCTTCTCCCTTTGCCAAAAAGAATTCACCAAGGACTAATCGCCTGAATTCTTTTTGTGTCTCTCTTCTCCCTTTTCCAAAAGAAGGAAGGACTAACCGCCTGAATTCTTTTATGTCTCCCTTCTCCCTTGTCAAAGAATTCAAAATGACACAGTCTGAGAATTCTTTTGATTCTTCCCATTCCTTAATACAAAAGCGTTCAAAGGTTTAACCGCCTGAGAATTCTTTTGTATCCCCATTCACAAGTATCAAAGGTGTAACAGCCTGAGATCTTTGTCTTAACACATTGGAGGGT
Source organism: Glycine soja (assembly GCF_004193775.1). NCBI lineage: Eukaryota > Viridiplantae > Streptophyta > Magnoliopsida > Fabales > Fabaceae > Glycine > Glycine soja. The sequence goes on from NC_041010.1 coordinate 35,633,988, forward strand.
ACATCCTTTGTGGCACAAGTAGAGGGTACATCTACTTGGGTTTGACTGAGAACAAGAGAGGGTACATCTCTTGTGGATCAGTTCTAGTGGAGGGTACATCCACTAGGTTCAAAGAGAACAAGGGAGGGTACATCCCTTGTGGATATTTGCTTGTAAAAGGTTTTTACAAGGTTGAAAGAAATCCCAAGGACCGCAGGTTGCTTGGGGACTGGAGGTAGGCACGGGTTTGTGCTGAATCAGTATAAAAATCCTTGTGTGTTTGTTTCCTTCTTCCCTACTCTTTTACTTTCCGCTGTGCATTTAATTTCCGCTTTTACTTTCTGTTAAGTTTCTCTTCTACTCCTCTTTCTCTTAACAATTTAGTAAAAGCCGTAGAAGAGTAATTTTTAATTAGTAAAGGTTTAGGAATAATTAATTCAACCCCCCCTTCTTAATTATTCTGAGGCCACTCGATCCAACAAAAATTTATTTTCCTTGGATTATGGGGTTGAACCAAGCACATGCCTTTAAGGATAGGTTCATCAAGTCAAGGTCAAGTATGGAAGTAACCAACTTGCAAAAATTGGGGCAAAAAATGGATGGAGTTACATCGTTTCTTTGTCTACTGCCAACAAATAAATTCTGCCAATTTACAAAAAATTGAGGACTGTTGACGTTCATATGTTACTTCCAGTTTCACTTTGACTCTGACAAGATGTAATAAACAATGTCGTTTGAATTGATTCAACCCTATATCCTGTGTAAAATTTGCAATACTTCAACAATGCATTATTCGTATGCATCCATACTTTTCATTGGTTGCATTGCTCATTGTATTCTTTCCTTGAAATCAGAACTGTAATCATTGTTATCAACAGGAAAGAATGCACTTTACGGTGCCTTTACCGAACGCATGCTAGAGCTAGAGTAATGAGTGAAGAAGAAGACAAGGTACAAGAGTGGATAAAGGCCGACATAGAGGCCCTGATGTTGGATCGAGTGGCCTCAGAATAATTAAGAAGGGGGGGTTGAATTAATTATTCCTAAAACTTTACCAATTAAAAAATTACTCTTTTAAGGCTTTTACTAAATTGTTAAGAGAATGAGGAGTAGAAGAGAAACTTAATAGAAAGTAAAAGCGGAAATTAAATGCACAACGGAAAGTAAAAGAGTAGGGAAGAAGGAAACAAACACACAAGAGTTTTTATACTGGTTCGGCAACAACCTGTGTCTACATCCAGTCCCTAAGCGACCTGCAGTCCTTGAGATTTCTTTCAACCTTGTAAAAATCCTTTTACAAGCAAAGATCCACAAGGGATGTATCCTCCCTTGTTCCCTTTGAACCTAGTGGATGTACCCTCCACTAGAACTGATCCACAAGAGATGTACCCTCTCTTGTTCTCAGTCAAACCCAAGTAGATGTACCCTCTACTTGTACCATAAAGGATGTACCCTCCAATGTGTTAAGACAAAGATCTTAGGCTGTTAAACCTTTGATACTTTGTGAATGGGGATACAAAAGAATTCTCAGGCGGTTAGTCCTTTGAACACTTTTGTATAAGGGAATGGGAAGAATCAAAAGAATTCTCAGACTGTGTCATTTTGAATTCTTTGACAAGGGAGAAGGGAGACACAAAAGAATTCAGGCGGTTAGTCCTTTGTTCTTTTGGAAAAGGGAGAAGAGAGACACAAAAAGAATTCAGGCGGTTAGTCCTTGGCGAATTCTTTTTGGCAAAGGGAGAAGAAAATGAAAAGATGAATAGCACAAGTTTTTCAAGGTTTGGAAAACCAGAAAACTTCAGAAAGCTTTTGGTACAAAGAAGAAGAAGAAGTTCAAAGAGATTCAAGGCTTGTAAAGGATTGTATGAAATAAGTGTTCAAGATTATTGAAATGAAAAACAAAGCCTTGCTTTTATAGACTCTTCATGTCTGGTCAAGAAGACCATTTAGAAGAGTTATAACTTTTAGAAAAACTTTAAAACCAATTTGAAAAAGTCAAAACCTTTTTGAAGAGTTACATCTTCTGATTTATCAGAAACAGTCACTGGTAATCGATTACCAAATAAGTGTAATCGATTACACAAAGCTTTTGAGTGAAAGGATGTGACTCTTCACATTTAAATTTGAATTTCAACGTTCAAGGGCACTGGTAATCGATTACCAAAACATTGTAATCGATTACAACCTTTTGAAAATAATTGGAACGTTGTAAATTCAGTTTGAAAACTTTTTTAAACTTATTTTACTACTGGTAATCGATTACAACAATATGGTAATCGATTACCAGAGAGTAAAACCTCTTTGGTAAAGGTTTTGTCAAAAACTCATGTGCTATTCAAAGTTTTGAAAAAACTTTTTAATACTTATCTTGATTGAGTCTTTTCTTCATTCTTGAATCTTGATTCTTGATTCTAGGCTTTCTTCTTGAGTCTTGAATTTTTCTTGATTCTTGAACTCTTGACTTGTTCTTGATTCACTTGAGTTGTTCTTTGATCTTTGAGCTTTTTGTTCATCACCTTTGTCATCATCTTTTGTTGTCATTATTGTTATCATCAAAATACCTTTGAATCACATTCACCATGAAGCCTTGCTTCTACACCTGAAAGAGAAAATGACCACAATGATGGAGGCCATGATGAGCATGAAGAAGATAATAGAGGTCAATGCGGATGCAGTTGCCGCTACCAGTGTTTTTGCTGAGGTGGACCCGACTCCCCCATCTAGCCTCAACCAAATAAATCGTCCAACCTCAGATAGTGTAGGTCACGGGGGCAAGGAATTGGGAAGTACGGATGACCCCCATTTTGTGCAAGTGCAAAACAAGCATGCCTTCCCGCCATATGGCTTGCCTCCCAACTATGCACCACCCAATGTGGTACACACTCCCGATGAGAATGTCAATAACTCCAATCCCATACCTATTGAGAGCCAACAACCCCAAGCTGATCATGCACATGTCTCTCAACCCATCGGGGAGACACATGAAATACCCCACCACAATCTAGCCGACTTCGAGCCTCGCCTCGGATATGCCCTTGAGGGGCAAGCAGTTGGTGGTGTACCCCTGCCAAACACTTTGGAGGGCCCTCAGTTTTTCTCACAACCACAACCCTTGCATTTTGCGGTGGGAAGAGCCCCTCCTGCTATGGCTGAAAAGGGAAAGTTGGATCAGATAGAGGAAAGACTCAGGGTCATTGAATGAGGTGGAGATTATGCCTTTGCTGACATGGAAGATTTGTGCCTAGTACCTGATGTGGTCATTCCTCTGAATTTCACAGTATCGAACTTCGATAAATACAAAGGGACAAATTTCCCCAAGAATCACCTAAAGGTGTACTGCAAGAAAATGGGAGCATATGTGAAAGATGAAAAATTATTGATGCATTTCTTCCAAGAAAGTCTTACTAGGGTAGCCGTCACCTGGTACACTAATTTGGAACCTTCCCAAGTCCATCCTTGGAATGACCTAATGATTGCCTTCATTAGGCAGTATCAATACAATTATGATATGGTTCCGGATAGGATGCAACTACAGAATATGTGCAAAATGGAGTAGGAATCTTTCAAAGGATACACCCAAAGGTGGAGGGATATGACAGCTCAAGTAGAGCCCCCAATGATGGAGAAAGAGATGATAACAATGATAGTAGACACCTTACCAGTGTTCTACTATGAAAAGATGGTGGGTTACACACCTTCAAGCTTTGCAAATTTAGTTTTCACCGGTTAAAGGATCGAAGTTGGTCTGAAAAGAGGAAAATTTGATTATCCTGCTTTGATGAATGAGAAAGCTGGGGCAAATGAAGAGAATGAGAAGGAGGGAGGAACCCATGTTGTGACTCCTGACATTGACAAGCAACACTATATATGGGGCAATTTTGAAAGTTGTTGTTAGATGTCTCTAATGACTCATTAGGATTTTCAAGTTCATGTCATTATTGTAAACCACAGTTACAATGCTAATAATATGGATACATTTGACGTCCTTATCTCTCATCCTCTCACAATTACATCTTTGCTTATTTGACTTCCACTGGAATGTGAATGTAAGTCGTTGGTTTGTTTGCTCAAGCGACATGCGCTCCTGAGTTTTGACTTCCAAGACTATTCAATCATAAATTACTCGTTCTGTACATTTGGTCGGGGTGCCGTAAAACGACGAGTAAAGTTCGAAACAAAAAAAGAAAAAAACATTTGACTGACTGTGTTTCAAATAAAAAATATAGACATTCATGTGACCTCATTTTATCATTTCTGAAAGTTTGTCTTTTTGAGAGAGAAGTGAGTTATCAAGAATAGGAGTCATTTGACTTAATCTGTCAAAAAATCCTTCAAATGTTTCTCATCCTTGAAAAATTTATTTTTGAGAATCTGCATAGCTTCTTTCATTCTTCCTTGCTACAAGGTCATGACAAAAAAAACAATAGATACCTCAGAGCCCTACACTGGGGCAATGAGGGGCACCATGCATGAACATCAAGCAAACCTAGGGGCAGATCAGAAATCCTCACCTGGTAGGTTCCCTGCTACATTGCCATAGCAAAAGGTATGAATAGATACCTCAGAGGCCTACACTTGGGCAATGAGAGGCACAGTGTGTGAGCCTTAAGCGAACCTAGGGCAAATAAAAGTTCTTACCCGGTGGGTTGAAAACCCGAAAGGGCGACCTAAGCAAAAATTAGGGTTGACAAAAAATAAAAAGAATAATAAAGAGAAATAAAGAAAAACAATCACGGGCGTGTTGTTAAGGTTTTGTCCTGAAATCTAAACTATAAAAAGATCTAAGTCAGGATTTGAAATGACACATGGCCATGTTTCAACATCCCAGACACTAGTCTATCCTTTGCTACCCCCTCCGAGCCAAAGCATGTTGTTTTCTAAAAACAACAACAAAGAAAAATAGCAAAAGCAAAATAAAAACCCTGAGTGGGAACCACCGCTAAACCAACGGGAAGAGCAATGCAAAACAACACATGTATGAGGTTGGGCAACAATGAAAAAAATAAAAATCCGTCGAAGGTAAGCAAAAAAAGAGACAAAAGATCTCCAAATTCTACAAGAAAGGCACGAAAGTGCAATGGAAGATTAATGTACAAGGCAAAAGGAGTAGAGCCCAGCTCAAAAGTTGAAATGAACAAAAGGTACAAGCAAGACGCTCTTGAGGTTCTTACTCAATATAACCCTCAAACACTCTTTGAGCCTGTCTAATCCTTTCTTTCATAGCCCTCTTACCCTTGACCACGTTACAAGCCCAATAAAGCCCATGTGGATCAAGGAATGACTAATTTGCTTTTTAGTTGGGATTCTAGAATGAAACCCGCACATGCTTGTGATTGTTAAAAAAAATACATATATAAGAAAAAAAAACCCTGAGGTTCACACTTGCACATTTGAGAAGAAAACTCATTTGACCAAGAGCTCATGGGAAAAAACCAAAGACAATTGTGATAATAGGGTACATCTGATGTTAGTCACTCGTGTTGACTCCTTAGGATTCCTTTCGAATCCAAGGGCAGCCTTCACTATATAAGTTCTTTCAAGATCAACCCATGTCATCGAGTTCCAGTGGGTTCAACAGACCCTTAGCATTACGCTATGACCCTAAATCTAGAAAGTTTCACTTGGTCATACACCAAAGTGTATTAATCCATGGTCATCCTTCAATGGTGCATGCGATTGATCCCAAAGCCATATATTTTCTTGTTATGCAAAATAATCGAAGTTTTTTAAAAGAAAGGGGAAAACCCTAGGATTGACATTTCAATTGACAAAAAGAAATCAAGGATTTGCTTGACAAAGGCTTAATCCGAAAAAGCAAAAGCCCATGGTCTTGTGTGGCTTTTTATGTCAACAAACAAGCTGAGCTTGAGCGAGGAACATGATGCAATCCTACCCTGCAAGGGCATTGGATAGTAGACTCCAAGTAGATTGGATCAGAGATGTAAGAGAAGGCCCTAGGGTTCTCATGAGCCTTAGGGTAGATTTCGGGCCCATGGGCTAAGTATGAGCTCACTTATCTTTGTACATACTAGATTAAGGTTTCATTATCTTTGGACCTTGTATTTTGGGCTCTATAATGTAGGTAGGATACCCTTGAAATGTAGGATTTTTCAGCCCTTGTATTTTAGGGCACCTAGACTAGTTTTTGTATTAGGGGTAATTTTGTAATTTCACATGCATTGAGTGAATATTTGATGTGTGTGTTGGTAAATAAATTTAATTGAATTGGGAGAAGCCCAATCTAATTAAATTTTAGAGGGGGAGGTGAGCATTTTCTTGCTATACCCCATTGCCACATCATATAGTCACACTTTGTGCATGTCCTTCATGCTTTACATGCCTCATGACACCTAAGCACACTTAGTGGAGAATCTTGGACTTGATCTTGGATTAGTGGGCTGAACCATAGCTACAATTCACTAATCATAATTAGTGAAGTTTTGGCTCCAAAATTTGGGTCCAAAAATTCAATTTCAAATTCAAGTAAAATTTGAATAGAAATTCAAATTTCCCTCCAATTTTGTGTGACACTTAGGCTATAAATAGAGGTCATGTCTGTGCATTTTTTCAACTTTGATCATTTGAGAATTAAACTTCAAAGTTCAGACCTCTTTTGAGGCACAAAATTTTGTGCTCCTTCTCTCCCTCTCCCTCCATTCATCTTCTCCTACCTTCTAGCTCTTATCCATGGCTTCCTACGGTGGTGAGCTTCTCTCCCTCTCCCTCCAATCATATTTCTCCTTCTCCATTCCACTGCCATCAAACTTCAAGAAGCAAAGGACTTCATTGATGAAGAAGATCCAAGGCCTACAAGCTCCATAGGAGCTACGTCAGAACACCTCGCTTAGTCATAAACTATAAACCTTTAAATCAAGCCTTACAGTGGATTAGGTATCCTATTCCAAACAAAAAAGTTTTGCTTAACAGATTAAACTCTGTAAAGATATTTTCCAAATTTGATATGAAATCTGGATTTTGGCAAATCCAAATCCAAGAATCAGATAGGTACAAAACAACCTTCACTGTACCTTTCGGGCAATACGAGTGGAATGTAATGCCATTCGGTCTAAAGAACGCCCCTTCGGAATTTTAAAAAATCATGAATTATATTTTCAATCCTTATTCAAAACTTTTCATTGTCTACATAGATGATGTTTTAATTTTTTCACAAAACATTGACCAACACTTCAAACATCTTCAGACTTTCATCCATATCATCAAACAGAATGGATTGGCAGTCTCTAAATCAAAGATCAATCTTTTCCAAACTCGAACTTGATTCCTTGGTCATAATATATATCAAGGTACAATCATTCCAATAGAAAGGTCAATAGAATTTGCTAACAAATTCCCTAACCAAATCCCAGATAAAACTCAGTTATAAAGATTTCTTGGTTGTCTAAATTATGTAGGAGAGTTTGTCCCCTATTTAAACAATATTGTCAAACCATTGCATGACAGGCTGAAGAAAATGCCGCCCCCTTGGTCTAATCTCCATACCCAAACAGTTAAAGAGATCAAACTCAAAGTCCAATCTATAAGATGCATGTGTCTTCCCATTCCGCAGGCATTCAAAATTGTCGAAACAGATGCATCAAACATAGGTTATGGTGGTACCCTCAAACAAAGAGTCTATACCCAAGAACATGTCATTGCATGTACCTCAAAGCATTGGAATTCTGCACAATTGAAATATTCAACTGTCAAAAAAAAAGTTTTAGCAATTGTTTTGTGCATTTCCAAATTTCAATCTAATATGTTAAACCAAATTTTTCTAATCTGGGTTGATTGCAAGTCAGCCAAAGATATTCTTCAAAAAGATGTTAAAAATCTTGAATCAAAACAATTTTTTGCAAGATGACAAGCAATTTTAAGTGTCTTTGATTTTGATATAGAATACATCAAGGGCACCACAAACTCTCTTCCTAACTACCTTACCCATGAATTCTTACAGAAAAATAACGATGCCTCCTAAGGCGACTGGGTCCTCCGATAGAGGAGGAAAGAGTTTCGGCAATGGATCATTGTTGACTCTACCAGAGCCAACCGTAAAAAAGAGTTCCTCAATATCCTCTGGGTCACCTACCCAGGCTGGGTCATTAACCCAGAAAACCAAGTTTGAAGGATCATCGACCCAAATAGCCACTATCAAACCTAAGTCATCAACTCAGGACTCCCCAAAGCCAGTAACAATAAAAAACCATGGCAAATTATGCCTGGTCAATTCAAACCCTTCAGGCCCTCGAAGACATGGTTCTTACCAAAATTCCTAAACTAGCCAAAAAGACTTAGGCAGAAATGGCCTCAGAATCAGATGATGATTCTGAAACAGAACTCCAAAAACAAATTCAAATAACCAAGAAAACCAAAATGGTTAGCCACTCAAAAGGAAAACAAACACTAGCCTAACAGAATCCTACTCCAAAATCAACTAACAATTTTGTTTCAAAAAATAAATTTTTGACTGTTTTTGCAAATGGAGCCGGAATTTTGGGACAAAAATCCCTTCAAGGCTACAACAAAGGCATTCCCACAGGGATTTCATTTTAGGCCTATGGCTATCAACAAAACAATAAAATTTTATGAGTTCATTCTGGTGGAGACAAACTCAGTATCCATCAAACATTTTATGGATTCCAATGACCCAAGTCTGAACACACATTCGACCATTCAAATTTTAAAAGTAATGCAACCTCGACATTTTGGATCTAATCTCAATCAACCCAACAAATTATTGGGACTACATTAATGCTTGGACCAATGTCTTTTGGCATCAAAATAAAAAATTCAAACATTCTTGGTTAATTTACTTCAAAAATAGCACAGTATATAATTTTCCGAATTGGTTTCTCCAATGGAGGAATTTTTTCGGGCCAACTTTAGTAATCTATCCGGAACAAGTCCAACAAGGTGTTGACCAATTTAACAAATTGTTCAATACTCATGAATCCAGAATCCCTGCTAACTTGATGTATTTTTCAACTTTGCATTGTCTTGGATTTTTTCATGGCAATATAGGTATGGAAAAACAAAAAGTAGTAAACAATTCCACCATTGCAGTGACATGCTTTTGTTAAATGGTGGACCCAATTTGACACTTCAAAGGCAGCACCAGACCAGGTCAAGAACTGGTTCCAAGCACACCCTGAATTCTTAAAACCTGCTGATCTAGAAACTTCATTGTTTCTAAATCAGAAGTCACAATTAGCAGCTTTCCTAGCCAACTCAAAATCTAAAGAAAGCCTGGCTAAGAATTTAAAGGAAGTTCTCCAACTACTTCAACAAGAGGAAGAAGAAGGTTCTTCATCCAAAAAGGAAGAAAATAAGTCTTCAAAAGAGAACGATGATCCATTCTACCAAAATGAAGATGATTGTTTTGGCATATCTTTAGAAGATGTTTAAAAGTTTGATTTGTTTTAGCGGTTACATAGCCATTTCATTATTGCAATGTAATATTTTTGGATAATTTGCTTGTACTGTAGCAATTATTGTAATAGTTCCGGTCAAGTTAAACAATATGTTTTTTGGCTATAAAAGGAGTCTTCATCCATGTTGTGAGGCACCCTTTCATTCAGCCATTTTCAGGAGTCCAGAGAGAGAGAGGTGATTTTAGAAGAACAAATTTGTAAGCTCTTCTTTCAATTTCAATAAATTTGAAGTTTTTTGTCATCTCCCTTCTCCCTTCTGTCGATCCTGTGCGACTCTGTCGCTGCTTTGGTTTCTTTGTTTATGAAAACCTGAGATTTGTAAGCCTGTAAAGGTGTGCCCTTGATCCATCAGGCTCTGACACCAGAGATCAGCGGAGGATCAAACGGACAAATAGGAAGTAAGAATGATGCAGTTTGAGAAATGCAGTTTGAATTAGCCCGTGTATCAAATAGGGACATTGTGTCTAAGACAAAATCATTAATAATGATTCTAATGTTTATGTAAAAATTATGGATTTTAATCTTGTTGATTAATCCCATAAACATTTCATCTTCTGGATTTTCAGTTTCATTTTCTTTATCCTTTTCAGTATTCTCAGAATCACTGCTTTCTTCAAGCTGGGAAAGGATGATTTGGTGAATTTCTTGTCGCTGACGAAGTTCTTTAACTTCTCTTTTTAAATTATTAATCTATGTTTGGAGATCTTGGATTGAGGTTGGTTTTGCCGGAGCATTTTCTAACCTTTTGAATATGTTACTAACATCAAATTTATTATTTGTGATAAAAATTTTTGTCTAGGTTTGGTTTCTAAAGTTTTCTCTAATTTTTCTAGAAAAATCTTCTTTTCTTGGGGATCAAGTATGGAGTTGATCGCTTCAAACAAGAGATCTTGTTCTCTTGTTAGAGTATTGATTTGGCTTTCTTCGTCTTCCTCCGAAGTTTCTATGAGCAAATTATTAATCTTCTCTTCAATGGCCGATTCTAGTGTAGAAGCAAAGCTTCATGGTGAATCAAAGGTGTTTTGATGATAACAATGATGATAACAAAAGATGATGACAAAAAGCTCAAAGGTCAATCAAAGAACAACTCAAGTGAATCAAAGATCAATCAAAGAACAACTCAAGTGAATCAAGAACAATTCAAGAGTTCAAGATAAGAATCAAGAAGAATTCAAGAATCAAGAAGAAAGTTTAGAGTCAAGAATCAAGATTCAAGGTTCAAGATCTCAAGAATCAAGATCAAGATTCAAGACTCAAGAGAAGGCTCAATCAAGATAAGTATGAAAATTTTTTCTCAAAAATTGAATAGCACATGATTTTTCTCAAAACATGTTTACCAAAGAGTTTTTACTCTCTGGTAATCGATTACCAGATTGTTGTAATCGATTCCCTGTAGCAAAACTGTTTTGAAAAAGTTTTCAAATTGAATTTACAACGTTCCAATTAATTTCAAAAAGCTGTAATCGATTACAATGTTTTGGTAATCGATTACCAGTGCTTTTGAACGTTGAAATTCATATTCAAATGTGAAGAGTCACATCCTTCCACATAAAAGCCTTGTGTAATCGATTACACTGATTTGGTAATCGATTACCACTGATTGTTTCTGAAAAAATCAAAAGATGTAACTCTTTAGAAAGGTTTTTGACTTTTTCAAGTTGGTTTTTAAGTTTTTCTAAAAGGCATAGCTCTTCTAATGGTTGTCTTGACCAGACATGAAGAGTCTATAAAAGCAAGGCTTTGTTTTGCAGTTTAAGTATCTTGAATACTTTTCCAATCAATCTCTTACAATCCTTTACAAGCCTTGAATCTCTTTGAACTTCTTCTTCTTTGTGCTAAAAGCTTTCCAAAGTTTTCTGGTTTTCTAAACCTTGAAAACTTGTGCTATTCATTTTTTTCATCTCTTCTCCCTTTGCCAAAAAGAATTCGCCAAGGACTAACCGCCTGAATTCTTTTTGTGTCTCTCTTCTCCCTTTTCCAAAAGAACAAAGGATTAACCGCCTGAATTCTTTTGTGTCTCCCTTCTCCCTTGTCAAAGAATTTAAAACGACACAGTCTGAGAATTCTTTTGATTCTTCCCATTCCCTAATACAAAAGAGTTCAAAGGGTTAACCGCCTGAGAATTCTTTTGTATCCCCATTCACAAAGTATCAAAGGTTTAACATCCTGAGATCTTTGTCTTAACACATTGGAGGGTACATCCTTTGTGGTACAAGTAGAGGGTACATCTACTTGGATTTGACTGAGAACAAGAGAGGATACATCTCTTGTGGATCAGTTCTAGTGGAGGGTACATCCACTAGGGTTTCAAAGAGAACAAGGGAGGGTGCATCCCTTGTGAATCTTTGCTTGTAAAAGGATTTTTACAAGGTTGAAAGAAATATCAAGGACCGCAGGTCGCTTGGGGACTAGATGTAGGCACGGGTTGTTGCCGAACCAGTATAAAAACTCTTGTCACAGAAAGATCCTAAGTCTCTCTTTGTTTTGGGCTTTCTCTTTGGCTAATTGCCTTTGAATTTTGTCATCTTGAAATATTTTTAAGGCTACTTTTTGGACATAAGAGATTAATTGATCGAACTTAATCTCTTATATGGAATGTCTCCATTAGCAGTCTGGCTATGGATTTTGTCTCTAACCTTATCTCATAATGATCTTGGAAGACAAGCTAGGAATTTTTCTTTTTAGAAAGGTTGTTGACTATCTTCTCTGGTGTAGACTCTAGTTAGGAAGGTATCTCCGTACCACCTAAAATTTGCTAATGTTCTACGCTTAAGATTGGATAGTAATTTTGCAGACCTATCTTTCCAAAGAAATGGGTCTCCAATAAAATGTTGGGCTATTGTAAATATAAGTGTATTAACAGTGTCAGGAATCTCTTTATTATCCTCATTAGTAATGACTTTTCCATTGAGATCCATCTTAATTGCGCTGTAAATTTTTTATTTTTCCTCATTAGTGAGATAATTATCCCACCAACCTTTTAACTGCCCGGAAAATCCCGCCACTAAGATATCAATAATAGTTTCTTTCGAACATTCATGGGATGTTTGGTAGGCTGTGGCTACCATGGTTATATGTTGGAGTGTATTCATGATATTATACTCCGCCTGGGCATCTATATTCCACTCATAGATGTTGTTTGCATTGAAACTCTTAAAATTATTTTCACCTCTTTCTTCTAATAGAAGGTCAGAGGCAGTTGGTCTTTGGTAGTATAATTTGGAGGGTATTTTCCAGTGTTTGGAATTTATTGGATATATGTCTTTTCCTGATGCTGAACCTATCTCAGTTGGGATTTTTGAGTTTTGATCACTATCTTCATTAAGGACATTAATTAATTTGGAGGTACTTCTTGTTACCGTTTTGGATGTTCCCTCCGAGGGTTGGGGAGTTTCGGGGATGACTCTAAGAAAACTATTAAGCTTGTTTAATAATTCACTATTATTGTCACCTACTCCTTCTGTAAGGGATTTTTTCTTTCTGAGTTCCCTTATTCTTTGTTTGGCTTTGTCACTAATTTTGAATGGTTTGAATAAAGGTTTTTCTATTGGGATATTTGACTAAGGTTCTCCAAAAGATTTTTGTCTAGGGAGTATCTTGGGTTTGATAGACTCTTCTAAAACTTGTACATATTTGTTGCTGTAATTTGCCTATTCCATTAGGCTTTTGATGTCTTTGGAGGTTATTTCTTTGTTGATGTCCTTTGTCTTAAAAGGATTGGCCATGACAGATTTATCATTATCGTCTTTGACCTTTAGAAGTTGATATTGTGTTGTGGTAGGTAATTCTGATTGGATTAACTCACCATCCTTAATTTGCCAATTTGTTATCACATTTGTTGTTGGATCACCTATGATGTCTTGCTTCCATGGGTAATCTATATCCTTTTTGATGGTATAAGCATGGAACCAATCAAAGAAAACGACATTAACTTGGACTCTTTCGACAAATGCATAAAACTTGTCTTGGATTTGTTTTCTGTTTGAACCCTTAAAATGTTGAAAAAATCATCTCCTTTAAGGTCCATTCTCTGGAGAATAGAAGTATTTTCTAAGGCTTTCCTTATCAATGTTAAAATTTTCCGATAACATCATAAGGTTCATGCATAGAAGAGTAAGTTGAAGATTGGATCAACTTTTGGTTGTCCTCTTGTTCTTGGTTGTAAGTTGTTCTAGGTACACTAGAAGTGATATCTAAACCTTGGAGGTTTACAGTAGGAAGCTGGTTGTGTGACTCAGATCTAGTTAATCCTACTGGAATTGAACGGGTTCTCACCGAGAAAAACCTTCCTGCTGATTCATATTCTAACCTAGAGGCTTTTATTCTTGATGAGAAAGAATTTCTCCTGTTGAAGGTTATTTCTACCTTACTGGAGTTGTCTTGCTTAATTTGTTCTATTGTTGGAACAGGTCGAGGAACAGACAGTGTGGCCTTATCCATGACCCATTTTTCATGAAGAGTTACCTCATCCCATTTTATTGTTCTCAGGAGAGAAACATTGGCCTTTTTCATATCAGTGATAAACAAAGTTGTCTTTCCTCTTTGAGGTTTTAATAGGACTCTCGACACACAAGTGTTCATGACCTTATACTGGATCCTATAGATTAAAGTTGTTGGGATTGATCATTCTTTCATGTCAAGGCCATGAAAGTTGATATTTAGGAACAGAGAGTCAAGAATGTTTTTGTCCATCAGACTCACTATTTTGTTTGGATAACAATTGAAGTATATCAGACCTTGTCCTAGGCTTGTTTCTACTGTACCTATGAAGGAATCTTCAAATTTGTTATGCCTAATGTCCCTAAGGCACATTAAAACTGCTGCATCTATGCCCATATCAATTAAGGGCTTGATGGATACTTGTACACAACCGATGTGTAAATATTTGTACTTACGACTATGTTCACAATTGAGTTTTTTGAAAGTAAATGAAATTCTTCCCCTATATCTTGTCCTAGAGGAATATTATTTTCTACAATTATGATTATGTAATCAAAATTATGTTTGTCTTTAATTGTCTCAGGAACATATAGTGTATCCTGAGGGATTTTTGGAATGTTCCAGTCATCCATGTTTTGATTTATATCTTCGAATCGGCCCTCCTCATCGAAGATATTGTGTTTTGGGGCGACCTCGTGGGTCTGGTTTTCTCGTTCATTGAGGTAATTGATATTTTTTGGTGAAGTGTTTGAGGATGATTATGACAAATTAGATCTAAAGGAAATACAAGAAAAAGATAGTAAAAGACGCCACATACTAAAAACATCCTCAAGTATCTTTGCCTTCATGTGGTTCCATAGAAATGTTTCCATAAGGTTATATGTCACTATTTCTTTGAGGAATCCTTGAGGAAAGACTTTGGCAGTTGCTTTGAAGGGATTTTTGTCCCAGTATTATGGTTCCATTTGAAGGACATTAAAAAAATTATTTTTTGGGATATAGCTGTTTGTGGGTTTTGGTGTTTGGTTTTGTTGAACCAGCGTTTGTTTTTCTTTTGGGTTACAAACTGTCTTGGTTTGCTTGGTCTTTTGGATCTGTTTCGAAATCATCGTCTGATTCTGAGGCCATTTCTGCCCAGGTTTTCTTGGCTAATTTTGGAATTTTGGTAAGGCCCATGTCTTCAAAGGCCTGAAGGGTTTGAATTGACCAGGCGTAGTCAGCCACGGTCTGCTTTGCTGTTACTGGTTTGGGGGAGTCCTGGGTGGATGACTCAGGTTTAATGGTAGCTATTTGGGTCAATGACCCTTCAATTTTTGTTTTCTGGGTTGATGACCCAGTCTGGGTAAGTGACCCAGAGGATGATGAAGTTGTCTTTTTGATTATTGGCTCAGGTAGAGCTAAAAGAACTTCTTTACCTTTACTTCTTGATCTTCCTCCTCTCCCGGAGGAGCTTGACACCTTAGGAGGCATCAATATTTTTCTGTAAAAATTCACGCGTGAGGTAGTCAGGTAGAGAATTTTAGGTGCCCTTGATATATTCTATCTCGAAATCAAAGACACTTAAGATTGCTTCATCTGGCAAAAAAAATTTTTGATGCGAGGTTTTTAACATCCTTTTGAAGAATGTCTTTGGCTAATTTGCAATCAACCCTTATTAAAAAATTTTGATTTAGTAAATCAGATTGAAATTTGGAAATTCACAAAACAATTGCTAAAACTTCTTTTTTAACAGTTGAATATTTTTCTTGTGCAGAATTTCAATGCTTTGATGTATATGCAATGTCATGTTCCTGGGTATGGACTCTTTGTTTGAGGATACCACCGTAACCTATGTCTGATGCATCTGTTTTGACAATTTTGAATGCCTGAGGAATGGCCTTGTTTTCCACAATTGTAACATGTTATTTTTTATTTTATTTTTTGTCTAGGATTTTCTATCTCTTTACCGGTTGAGGGTTTGTGCGAGTATTTCCTTCTTGAAAATCTCTTTTTATTGACTGGTTTACTCTCATGGATATCTTTCCTATAGGTTTGCTTTTTCTTTTGTTTTGGACAGGCCGGTAGACCAAATTGTTCGCAGAAGGAACCTAGGTCTTTCTTTGTTTGCGCCTTCTCTTTGGCTAATTGACGTTGAATCTTGTCATCCTGATAAATTTTTAAGGCTACCTTTTGGACATATGGAATTAACTAACCATAGCTTAAGCTTTCATATGAAATGTCTCCATTGGCAAATCGACTACAGATTTTATCTCTAACTTTGTCTCCTAATGATCTTGGAAGACTGGCTAGAAATTTTTCTTTCCAAAAAGGTTGTTGGCTATCTTCTCTAGTGTAAACCCAAGTTAGGAAAGTATCTTTGTACCACCTAAAGTCTGCTAAGGTTCTACACTTAAGATTTGATAACAATTCTGCAGACCTATCTTTCCACAGAGATGGGTCTCTAATGAAGTGTTCAGCTATTGTAAAAATTAATGTATTAACAGCGTTAGGAATCTCTTTATCTTCGTCATTAATAATGACTTTTCCATTGAGATTTGTCTTAGCTGCGCTATAAATGTTTTATTTTTCTTCATTCGTGAGATAATTATCCCACCAACCTTTTAATTGTTTGAAAAATCCTGCCACCAAAATATCTATAATGGTTTCTTTCGAACATTCATAGGAGGTTTGGTAGGCTGTAGCTACCATGGTCATATGTTGGAGCGTGTTCATAATGTTATACTCCATTTGTGCATCTATGTTCCTTTCATAGATGTTGTTTTCACTAAAACTTTTCAAATTATTTTCACCTCTTTCTTCTAATAGAAGGTCAGGGGCAGTTGGACGTTGATAATACAATTTAGAAGGTGTTTTCCAATGTTTGGAATTAATTGGATTTATACTCTTTTTTTTATATTGATTCTTTCTCAGTTGCATTTTTTGAGTTTTGGTCACTATCTTCATTAATAACATTAATTAATTTGGAGGTACTTCTCGTTACCATTTTGGATGTATTTTCCAAAGTTTGGGGAGTTTCTGGAATGACCTTAAGTAAACTACCAATTTTATTTAGTAATTCACTATGGTTGTCTCCTACTCCTTCAATCAAGGATTTAGTTTTTCTAAGTTCCCTAATTTTTTGTTTAGCTTTATCACTAACTTTGAAAGGTTTGAACAACGGTTTTTCAATGGGAATACTTGGTGAAGCTTCCTCAACTAATTTTTGTTTAGGAACTACCTTAGTTTTAATGGTTTCTCCTAAAACTTGTAAATATTTGTTGGTATAATTTGCCTGTTCCATTAGGCTCTTAATGTCTTTGGAGGTTACTTCCTCACTGACATCTTTTGTTTTGAATGGAACTGCCATGATAGGTTTATTGTTACTGTCTTTGACATTCGGTAGTTGATATTGTGTTGCGGGAGGTAATTCCGATTGGATTAACTCACCGTCCTTCATTTGCCAGTTTGTTATGACATTTGTCGTTGGGTCACCTATGATGTCTTGTTTCCAATGGTAATCTATATCCTTTCTGATGGTATAAGCATGAAACCAATCAAAGAAAAGGACATTAATTTTGACTCTTTCAACAAATTCATAGAACTTGTCTTAGATCTGTCTTCTGTTTGCACCCTTGTAATGTTGGAAAAACCATCTCCTTTGAAGTTCATTCTCCAGAGAATAAAAGTCCTTCCTAAGGGTTTCCTTATCAATGCTAAAGTTGTCAGATAACATCATAAGGTTCCATAGAAGAATAAGTTGGGGATTAGATCAAGTTTTGGTCGTCCTCCTACTCTTGGTTGTAAGTTGTTCTAGGTATACTGGAGGTGGTATATAATCCTTGGAGATTTATAGTAGGAAACTGGTTGTGTGACTCAGATCTGGTTAGTCCTACTGGAATTGAATGGGTTCTAACCGAAAAAGACCTTCTGGCTGACTCATATTCAGACAAAGAGGCTTCGATTCTAGATGAAAAAGAATTTCTCCTATTAAAGGTTATTTCCACCTTGCTGGAGTTATCTTGCTTAATTTTCTCTATGGTTGGAGCGGGTTAGGGAATAGACTGTGTTGCCTTATCCATAACCCATTTTTCGGGAAGAGTTACTTCATCCTATTTTATTGTTCTTGGAAGAGAAACGTTAGCCTTTGTCATATCAGTGATAAACAAAGTTGTCTCCCCTCTTTGAGGTTTCAAAAGGACTCTAGATGCACAAGTATTCATGACCTTGTACTGAATCCTATAAATCAAAGTTGTTGGTATTGATCCTTCTTTCACGTCAAGGCCATGAAAGTGGATATTTAAAAATAGAGTCAAGAATATTTTTGTCCATCAGACTCACCGTTTTATTTGGATAACAGTTGAAGTATATTGGACCTTGTCCTAGGCTTGTTTCTACCGTTCCAATTAAGGAATCTTCAAATTTGTTATGCCTAATATCTCTAAGGCACATTAAAATAGCCACATCTATGCCCATATCAATTAAGGGCTTGATGGCTACTTGTACACAACCGATGTGTAAATACTTGTACTTACGGCTAAGTTCATATATTGAGTTTTTTGAAAGCAAATTAAATTCTTCCCCTATGTCTTGTCCTAGAGAAATATTATTTTCTACTATTTTGATTATATAATCAAAATTATGTTTGTCTTTAATTGTTTTAGGAACGTATAACATATCCTAAGCGATTTCTGGTATGTTGCAGTCATCCATGTTTTGATTTATGTCTTCGAATCGAACTTCCTCATCGAAGAAATTATGTTTTGGGGCGACCTCGTGGGTCTGGTTTTCTTGTTCATTTAGTAATTTTGTATTTCTTGGTGAGTTATTAGAGGATGATGAAGAGAATGAATTAGATCTAAAGGAGATTCGGGAAAAAGAACGTAAAAGTCGAGACATAGTAATAACATCCTCTAGTATCTATGCCTTCCTCTGGTATCAGAGCCTAATGGGGAAGTAGGAATAGTGTCCATAATGACATATGTTAACTAAGTTCATGGATCTGGAACTGTGTACAGTAATTTTAATTTGAACAGTGTATGTTTGAATAGTATTTTCTTAACAGTATATATATATATATATATATATATGAAATCATGCGGAAGGGATCAAACAGACAGATAAGAAGTAAGAATGTAGGATAATAATTAAAAAATATGATAATGAAGAAAAAATATGTAGTTTCATAAACAAAATCAAGGGCACACCTTTGCAGGCTTACAAATCCCAAGTTTTCACAAACAAAGAAACCGAAGCGGCGACAGAGCCACACAGGATCGGCAAAGAGGGAGAAGAAAGATGGTAAAAACTTCAAATTTATTGAAATCGAAAGAACAACTTACAAAGTTTTCCTATGTAGAGCACCTCTCTCTAAAGACTTGGGAAATAGCTATCTGAAAAGGGTGTGTCACATTAAGGACGAGTGATCAAGGCCGTACCCAAATCAAATAAACATTAAAAATGCAGTATCTAGGAAGTGATCCTAGGTCGTCTCCCAACGAGCAATGGTCAACCAAACGTTCATAACAGATAGTAGGAAAATAGTAACGAATTTGGGGGGGGGGGGTTGTTTGCTTTTGTAAATTAAATAGCGAATAGATGAGAATTAAAAAATATCATAATTAAAACACGTTGCTTCCCCTTTATTCACAAGCAAGTCTCTTATCCTAGGTTACGAGAGTTTATCCTTTATCAGTTCAACCACTTAATCCAACCATAAATTAAATTACTAAGCGAAATTTAACATAAGACATTCATTATGTGATTAAGCAACACATACACCAATTAATCATAAACGATCATTAAGCATGAACGTAAATTAAGCGCAGAGACAATTAATCAAGCACTAAGCATGCATGAATTAATAGCAACAAATATAGAGTAATTGGTGAAAAGGAAAAACTGATTAGAATTTAATAGTAATAATAGAACCTCAAAGAGAACTATGCTTGATCCTCAAGAGAAAACAACGCTGGAGACTTAGCCTTCCATTAATCAATAGAGAACGAAATTATAGATTGAAGCAAGAACGAAATTTTATTGCTAAAACGAAAAGTGACAAATGAAAAAGAGAGTAGCACTCTAAAACTAAAACGAAAAAGAGAGAGAGGAGAGGAGAGAGAGAAGAGAAGAGAGAGAGAGAGAGAAGAGAGACTAAACTAGAACCTTGGTGCTGTTATATAGTTTTCAGCCCCAAAGCTTACAAATCTGTTTTAAATCCAAGCCCATAAATAAAATAAAATCTAGAGAAGATAAGATAAGATAAGATCTGGATGAGATCAAATCTTAATAATATCTAGATAAGATAAAATATAGATAAGATAAAATTGGGTAGAATAAAATAATCTGCTTTCTTCAAGTCCAAGCCCAATTCTGGATTCAAGCCCAATGCTTCATTAATTCCTGAAATTAGATTGAAAACATCAAATTAGCTGAATGAGCCCAAATAATAAAACTGCCTAATTAATTTGACAATTAAGACTAATCAGTAATTAAAATGGTGCAAAAAGGGTAAAGAAATAGGAGAAAATAATGGCACATCAACGAGGACTCCTTTTATAGCCGAAAATTTCACTATATGTTATAGTACCGGTAACTTGATTGAAACTATTAAAACATACAACCGGTTATGTGACCGATAATACAATTAAAATTTTTAATCATCATCCAGAGAAATACCAAAACAATCATCTTCGTTCTAGTAGAAGGGGTCTTCTTCTTCTTCTTCAGATGAACTTGTTTCTTCCTTCTTTGAGGAAGAGCCTTCTTCTTCTTGCTGTAGCACTTGGAGAACTTCTTTTAAGGTTCTCTGCCAGGCTTTCTTTAGACTTTGAGCCGGCTAAGAATGCCACAAGTTGAGACTTCTGGTTGAGAAATATAGAAGTTTCCGGATCGGCTGCTTTGAGAAGTTCCGAATGAGATTGGAATCAAAGCTTGACTTGTTCCGCGTCAGCCTTGGATAAATCAAACTGCGTCCACCATTTCACAAAGGCATGCCTCTATAGTGATGGAAATTGATTTGTTCTTTCAGTTTTACTGTAACGATATTGCCATAAAAAATCCATGACAGAGCAAAACTAGAGAAATATTTAAGATCTGCTGGAATGCGTGATTCCTAAGAATTGTATTATTTTTTAAATTGAGCAAATCCTTGTCGAACCTGCTCTGGGAAGATCTCTGGTATTGGGCCAAAGAAATCCCACCATTGAAAAAACCAGTTTGGCAAGTTGTAGACCGTGTTGGTCTTGAAATATATCAGCCATGAATGCTTGTAGTGGGTGTTCTGGTGCCAAAATACCTTGATCCAAGCATCCACATAATCCCAATAGGTATATCCTACAGGATCAAATGGTACTAAAATTTTTTTGCCTTTGTTTAGGTCTTGACCAAAATGCCTTGGTTGAAGAATATTTAAGATTTGGATCGTTGAGTGAGCATTCAATGATTGGTCCTTTGGGTTCTTGAAGTGTTTGATAGACACTAAATTTGAGTCTACCAATATAAGTTCATAAAAGGTTCTTGTCTTATTGATGGCAGTTGGTTTGAAATGAAATCCTGATGGGAAAGCCTTAGATGTCGCCTTGAATGGGTTTTTTGTCCCGAAATTCAGGTTCCATCTACAAAACAGTTGAAAATTTGTTTTTATAAATGTAATTGTTAGTCTGTTTGGTAGGTGGTGTTTGGGTTTAGGCTAAGGCTTGTTTCCCTTTGGAACTGATGATCATTTTGGAAATTTTTGCATTTTGAATAGTGTTTTGTAAGTTCGTTTTAGAATCATCGTCGGATTCTGAGGCAATGTTTGTCTAGGTCTTTTTTGGTTAATTTAGGAACTTTGGTCAGACCCATTTCTTGAAGGGCCTAAAATGTTTGAATTAACCATGAATAATCGGCTGATGTCTGTTTGACGGTTGCCGATTTAGGAGATTCCTAAGTGGATGACTCAAGTTTGATAGAGATGATTTGGGTCAATGACCCTTCAACTTTAGTTTTCTGGGTGGAAGACCCAGCCTGGGTTGGTGACCTAGAAGATACTGAAGAGCTTTTCTTGATAGTTGGCTCTGGTAGAGCTAATTTGAAACCTTTGCTTGAACTCCGACCTCCTCTTTGGGAGGTCCCTGCTGCCTTAGGAGGCATCACGGTTTTTTTGTAAGAATTCACGGGTAAGGTAGTCAGGTAGAGAATTTGAGGTGCCCTTGATATATTCTATCTCAAAATCAAAGACACTTGGAATTGCTTGCCATCTTGCAAAAATCTATTTTGAGGCAAAGTTTTTGACATCTTTTTGTAAAATATCTTTGGTTGACTTACAATCAACCCGGATTAAAAACTTTTGATTTAACAAATTTGATTGAAATTTGGAAATGCACAAAATAATTGCTAAAACTTCTTTTTTGACAGTCGAATATTTTAGCTATGCAGAATTCCAATGCTTTGATGTGTATGCAATGACATGTTCCTGGTCATGGACTCTTTGTTTAAGGATAGGAACATAACTTAAGTCGGATGCATCAGTTTCAACAATTTTGAATGCTTGTGGGATAGAGAGATACAAACATTTTATAGATTGGACTTTGAGTTTGATGTCTTTGACTGTTTGAGTATGCAGGTCAGACCAAGAAGGCAGATTTTTCTTTAGCCTGTCATGCAATGGTTTGACAATGTTGTTTAAATATGGGACAAATTCTACTACATAATTTAGACAACCAAGAAATCGTTGTAACTAGGTCTTGTCTAAAATTTGGTTGGGGAATTTGTTGGTGAATTCTATTGACCTGTCTATTGGAACGATTGTGCCTTGATATGTATTGTGACCAAGGAACCAAATTCTAGTTTGAAAGAGATTGATCTTTGATTTTGAGAATGCAAGACCATTCTGTTTGATAACATGGATGAAGGTCTGTAAATGTTTGAAATGTTGATCAATGTTTTTAGAGAAGATTAAAACATCATCTATGTAGACGATGACAAATTTTGAATAAGGATTGAAAATGTCATTCATGATTTTTTGAAATTCTGAAGGGGCGTTCTTTAGACCGAATGACATTACATTTCACTCATATTGCCCGAAAGGTACAGTGAAGGCAGTTTTGTACCTATCAGATTCTTGAATCTGAATTTGCCAAAATCCTAATTTCATGTTAAATTTGGAAAATACTTTTGAAGAATTCAATTTGTTGAGCAAATCTTTTTTATTTGGAATAGGATACCTAATCCAATGGAGGGCTTGATTCAGAGGCTTATAGTTTATAACTAAACGAGGCGTACCCCGCTCAAGCTCAGCTTGTTTGTTAGCATAAAAAGCCTCACAAGACCATGGACTTTTGCTCTTTTTTATTAGGCCTTTATTAAGCAAATCCTTGATTTCCTTTTGACAATATTGAAGAAGTTCATCATTAATTTGAATTGGCCTATCTTTCGTGGGAATTTGTTTTTCCCTAAAGTCTCTTTCATATGGGAGATCGACAATATGTTTTCTTCTGTTCCAAAATGCATGTGGCAGTTCAGAACAAATGGTTGATTCAATATGTTGTAATAAGGATTGGATTTTTTATTTTATTTGGGGTTTTTCTAATTGTACTTGAATGTTATTAAAGGATACTTCTTCTTTTAAGAAGTTAATTTGGTTGATCTTATTCTCTATGAGATTTATGTTTTTGGAGATTGGTTTAGTAGAAAAATTGAATATAATTTTCCTTCCTAAATGGGTTGTAGTTATTCCTTCATTGGATATCTGTAGGGGAAAAAGTGCTCTAGTAAAGGGAGTACCTAGGATTACTTCGTTCTTAAGGGTTTTTACCAGAAGAAAATTTGTGTTAATCCTAAGGCCTTGGTTTTCAATTATAGCACTTGATAATTTGTAATTAATTTTTAATTGAGTCATTCGTTGTACTCAATTTTTCTGAGGTTTTCTCAAAGAATTTTGTATGAACTAGTCCTTCCAAAATATAATTTGAATCAGCCTATGTGTCAAATAGGGCCATAGTGTCTAAGACACAATCATTAACAACAAAAGTACAGTACTTTTCTAGAAATACTGTACTTCCAGAAATATACATACACATACACACACGCTGATCTCTGGTATCAGAGCCTGATGGGGAAGTAGGAATAATTTCTGTAAGGGCATATGTTAACTGAATTCATGGATCTGAACTGTGTATAGTAATTTTAATTTACACAGTATATGTTTGAACAGTATTTTCTGGAAGCACAAAAATCTGATATTTTAGTTGAATGATACTGTAACAGTAAGTCCCGTGGATGAGAAAGGGCAGTAAGGCTAAGGTGTATTGTTCAAATAAAATATTAAGACATAATATACTGGTGGCTATAGGAGTAGTGTTCAAACTATATTGTCCGTAAAAAAAAAAATCTTCTTTATTTTTCAGATCCTAGAAGTTCAGTAACATATAACCTTATGGAAACATTTCTATGGAACCATATGACGAAAAAGATACTATGGAACCCTAGAATTTCATCTGCTTTCAAAAAATTCAATTTATGAACATAGCCGTAAATACAAGTATTTACATATCGGTTGTGTACAAGTAGCCATCAAGCCCTTAATTGATTTGGGCATAGATGTTTCAATTTTAATGTGCCTTAGAGATATTAGGCATAACAAGTTTGAATATTCCTTAATTGGAACAGTAGAAACAAGCTTAGGACAAGGTCCAGTATAGTTCAACTATTATCCAAACAAAACGGTGAGTCTAATGGACAGAAACATTCTTGACTCTCTGTTTTTAAATATCCACTTTCATGGCCTTGACATGAAAGAAGGATCAATCCCAGCAGCTTTGATATGTAGGATTCAGTACAAAGTAATGAATACTTGTGCTTCTAGAGTCCTGTTAAAACCTCAAAGAGGAGAAACAACTTTGTTTATCACTGATATGACAAAGGCTAATGTTTCTCTCCCGAGAAAAATAAAATGGGATGAAGTAACTCTTCCCGAAAGATGGGTTATGGATAAGGCCACACCGCCTGCTCCCCGACCCGCTCCAACCATAGAGCAAATTAAGCAAGATAACTCCGGTAAGGTAGAAATAACCTTCAATAGGAGAAATTCTTTTTCATCAAGAATAGAAGCCTCTAGGTCTGAATATGAGTCAGCCAGAAGGTCTATTTGGTTAGAATCCGTTCATTTCCAGTAGGACTAACCAGATCTAAGTCACACAACCAGTTCCCTACTGTAAACCTCCAAGGATTAGATACTACTTCTAGTATACCTAGAACAACATACAACCAACAATAGGAGGATGACCAAAAGTCAATCCAATCCCCAACTTATTCTTCTATGGAACCTTATGATGTTATCTGACAACTTTAGCATTGATAAGGAAACCCTTCGGAAAGAATTTTATTCTCCGGAGAATGAACTTCAAAGGAGATGGTTTTTCCAATATTACAAGGGTACAAACAGAAAACAGATCCAAGACAAGTTCTACGAATTTGTCGAAAGAATCAAAATTAATGTCCTTTTCTTTGATTGGTTTCATGCTTATACCATCAGAAAGGATATAAATTACCCTTGGCAACAAGATATCATAGGTTATCAACCAACAAATGTCATAACAAATTGGCAAATGAAGGACAATGAGTTAATCCAATCAGAATTACCTCCCGCAACACAATATCAACTACCAAATGTCAAAGACAGTAACAATAAACCTGTCATGGCAATTCCATTCAAGGAAAAAGATGTCAACAAGGAAGTAACCTCCAAAGATATTAAAAGCCAAATGGAACTGGCAAATTATACCAATAAATATTTACAAGTTTTAGGAGAAACCATTAAAACTAAGGTAGTTCCTAAAAAAAAATCAGTTGAGGAAGCTTCACCAAGTATTTCCATTGAAAAACCATTATTCAAACCTTTCAAAGTGAGTGATAAAGCTAAACGAAAAATTAGGGAACTTAGAAAAACTAATTCCTTAATTGAAGGAGTAGGAAACAACCATAGTGAATTACTAAACAAAATTGGTAGCTTACTTAAGGTTATTCCAGAAACTCCCCAACCTCCCATGAAATTGGTAGCTATAGTCTACCAAACCTCTCATGAATGTTCGGAAGAAACCATTATAGACATTTTAGTGGCAGGATTTTCCGGACAATTAAAAGGTTGGTGGGATAATTATCTCACGAATGAAGAAAAATAAAAAATTTACAGCGTAGTTAAGACAGATCTCAATGGAAAAGTCACTACTAATGACGATGATAAGGAGATTCCTAACGTTGTTAATACATTAATCTTTACAATAGCTCAACACTTCATTGGAGACCCATCTCTGTGGAAAGATAGGTCTGCAGAATTGTTGTCAAACCTGAAGTGTAGAACCTTAGCAGACTTTAGGTGGTACAGAGATACTTTTCTAACTAGGGTTTACACCAGAGAAGATAGTCAATAACCTTTTTGGAAAGAAAAATTTCTAGTTAGTCTTCCCAGATCTTTAGGAGACAAGGTTAGAGATAAAATCCGTAGTCAATCTATCAATGGAGACATTCCATATGAAAGTTTAAGCTATGGTCAATTAATTTCTTATGTCCAAAAGGTAGCCTTAAAAATTGTTAGGATGACAAAATTCTGAGGCAATTAGCCAAAGAAAAGGCTCAAACAAAGAAGGATTTAGGTTCTTTCTGCGAACAATTTGGTCTACCGTCCTATCCAAAACAAAAGAAAAAACAATCCTCTAGGAGAGAAATCCATGAGAATAAACCAGTCAATAAAAAGAGATTTCCAAGAAGGAGATACTCACACAAATCCTCAACCAGTAAAGAAATGGAAAATCCTAAACAAAAAGTGAAATAAAAAATAACATGTTACAATTGTGGAAAACAAGGCCACATTAGTAAATATTGTAGACTAAAAAAGAAGTTAAGAAACTTTAACTTAGAATCGGTTATTGAAGAGCAAATAAACAGTTTGCTTATAGAAACCTCGGAGGAAGAAACAAAAACTTCATCCTCTGTGCTTTCCGATGAAAACCTAAACCTAATCCAACAAGATGACCAACTATCATCAACAGATGATGATGGACAAATCAATACTCTAACGAGAGAACAAGATCTCTTGTTTGAAGCAATCAATTCTATACCTGACCCCTAGGAAAAGAAATTTTTTCTGGAAAAACTCAAGAAAACATTAGAGGTAAAACCTAGACAGAAGGATTTTATTACAAATAATAAATTTGATGTAAGTAACATATTCAAAAGATTAGAAAACTCTTCAACCAAACCAACAACAATCCAAGATCTTCAAACAGAGATAAACAATCTAAAAAAGGAAGTGAAAGAACTTCGTCAACAACAAGAAATTTATCAGATCATTCTTTCTCAGCTTGAGGAAGATAGTGATTCTGAAAGTGTCAACAACAGTGAAGGAAACCAACCAGATAATCTAGAAGATGATATGTTTATGGGATTAATCAACAAGATTAAAATCCAAAATTTTTACATAAACATAAAAATAATTATTAATGATTTTGTTTTAGATATAATGGCCCTATTTGACACAGGGGCTGATTCAAACTGTATTTTAGAAGGATTAATTCCTACAAAATTCTTTGAGAAAACCTCAGAAAAATTGAGCACAACAAATGGCTCAAAATTAAAGATTAATTTTAAGTTATCAAATGCAATCATCGAAAACCAAGGTCTTAGGATTAACACAAACTTTCTTCTGGTAAAAAACCTTAAGAACAAAGTGATCCTAGGAACTCCCTTCATTAGAGCCTTGTTTCCCATTCAAATATCTAATGAAGGAATAACTACAAATTATTTAGGAAGAAAAATTATATTTAATTTTTCTACTAAACCAATCTCCAGGAATATAAATCTTATAGAAAATAAGATTAACCAAATTAACTTCTTAAAAGAAGATGTATCTTTTAATAATATTCAGATACAACTGGAAACACCCCAAGTAAAAGAAAAAATTCTATCTTTATTAAGTCATATCGAATCAACTGTCTGTTCTGATTTGCCACATGTATTTTGGGATAGAAAGAAACATATTGTTGATCTCCCTTATGAGAAAGACTTTAGGGAAAAACAAATTCCCACAAAAGCTAGACCAATTCAAATGAACGAAGAACTCCTTCAATACTACCAAAAGGAAATCAAGGATTTTCTTGATAAAGGCCTAATCCGGAAAAGCAAAAGCCCATGGTCTTGTGCGGCTTTTTATGTCAATAAACAATATGAGCTTAAGCGAGGAACACCCCACTTAGTCATAAATTACAAACTACTAAATCAAGCATTACAATGGATTAGGTATCCTATTCCAAACAAAAAAGATTTACTTAACAGATTAAATTCTGCAAAGATATTTTCAAAATTTGATATGAAATCTGGATTTTGGCAAATTCAAATCCAAGAATCAGATAGGTACAAAACAACGTTTATTGTACCTTTCGGGCAATATGAATGGAATGTGATGTCATTGGACTGAAGAATGCCCCTTCAGAATTTCAAAAAATTATGAATGATATTTTTAATTCCTATACAAAATTTGTCATTGTCTACATAGATGATGTTTTAATCTTTTCCCAAAACATTGACCAATACTTCAAACATCTCCAGACTTTCATCCATATCATCAAACAGAATGGTTTGACAGTCTCCAAATCAAAAATCAATCTTTTCCAAACTCGAATTCGATTCCTTGGTCACAAGATATATCAATGTACAATCATTCCAATAGAAAGGTCAATAGAGTTTGCTAACAAATTTCCCAACCAAATCTTAGACAAGACCCAGTTACAAAGATTTCTAGGTTGTCTAAATTATGTAAGAGAATTTGTCCCCTATTTAAACAATATTGGCAAGCCATTGTATGATAGGCTGAAGAAAAATCCGCCTCCTTGGTCTGATCTCCATACCCAAACAGTTAATGAAATCTAACTCAAAGTCCAATCTGTAAAATGTATGTATCTTCCTATTCCTCAGGCATTTAAAATTATCGAAACCGATGCATCAGACATAGGTTATGGTGGCATCCTCAAACAAAGAGTACATGGTCAAGATCATGTCATTGCATATACATCAAAACAATGGAATCCTGCACAATTGAAATATTCAATTGTTAAAAAGGAAGTTTTAGAATTTTTTTTGTGCATTTCCAAATTTCAATCAGATTTATTAAACCAAAAAATTTTAATTAGGGTTGATTGCAAGTCAGCCAAAGATATTTTACAAAAGGATGTTAAAAACCTTGCCTCAAAACAAATTTTTGCAAGATGGCAAGCAATTTTAAGTGTCTTTGATTTTGAAATAGAATACATCAAGGGCACCTCAAATTCTCTACCTGACTACCTCACGCGTGAATTTTTACAGAAAAATACTGATGCCTCCTAAGGTGTCAAGCTCCTTCGGGAGAGGAGGAAGATCGGGAAGTAAAGGAAAAGAAGTTCTTTTAGCTCTACCAGAGCCAATAATCAAGAAGACAACTTCATCATCCTCTGGGTCACCTACCCAGACTGGGTCATCAACCCAGAAAACAAAAATTGAAGGGTCATTGACCCAAATAGCTACCATTAAACCTGATTCATCTACTCAGGACTCCCTAAAACCAGTAACAGCAAAACAGACCGTGGCTGACTACGCCTGGTCAATTCAAACCCTTCAGGCCTTAGAAGACATAGGCCTTACCAAAATCCCAAAATTAGCCAAGATAACCTGGGCAGAAATGGCCTCAGAATCAAACGATGATTCTGAAACAGATCTCCATAAACAAATCCAAATGACCAAACAAACCAAGACAGTTTGTAACCCAAAAGAAAAATGAATGTTGGCTCAACAAGATCCAACACCAAAACCCACCAACATCTATATTCCAAAAAATAAATTTTTTAATGTCCTCCAAATGGAACCAAAATATTGGGACAAAAATCCCTTCAAAGCAACCGCCAAAGTCTTTCCCCAAGGATTCCATTATAGGCCAATAGCCCTCAATAAAACTAGAAAGTTCTATGAATTTATTCTAGTAGATACAAATTCAGTATCCATCAAGCATTTCAAAGACTCAAAAGATCCAAGCTTAAATACCCATTCCACAATCCAAATTCTGAAAGTAATGCAGCCACGACATTACGGGACTAATCTTAACCAGCCCAAAAGGTTTTCTGCACCTTTTGACCCAGCAGGATACACTTATTGGGACTATATTGATGCTTGGACCAATGTGTTTTGGCATCAGAACAATAAATTCAAGCATTCGTGGTTGATTTATTTCAAAAATAATACTGTATACAATTTTCCAAACTGGTTTCTCCAATGGTGGACTTATTTTGGTCCAATCCCACAAATCTTTCCAGAAGAAGTCCAACAAGGATTTCAACAGTTCAATAGATTGTTCAACAACCAGGAATCAAGAATTCCAGCCGATCTAATGTATTTTTCTAGCTTTGCTTTGTCATGGATCTTTTCATGGCAATACAGGTATGGGAAAACTGAAAACAACAAGCAATATCCACCTTTGCAGAGACATGCTTTTGTAAAATGGTGGACACAATTTGATACCTCAAAGGCCGCTCCAGACAAAGTCAAGAACTGGTTCCAAAGTCACCCCGAATTTCTCAAACCTGCTAATCCAGAAACATCATTATTTCTGAGTCAGAAATCTTAGCTTGCGGTGTTCTTGGCCAGTTCAAAATCCAAAGAAAGTCTTGCCCAGAACCTTAAGGAAGTTCTCCAGCTACTTCAACAAGAAGAAGAGGAGGAATCTTCAAAGAAGGATGCCGGATCTTCAAAAGACATTGATGACCAAGATGATGATCCTTTCTACCAGAATGAGGATGATTGTTTTGGCATCTCATTAGAAGATGATTAATTAGTTCCGGTTGTTGATAATTAATTTGTAATTTCGGACAATACTATCTGTCCTGTAGCAAATAAGTCCCGGTCAAAACTAATTGTTCTGTAACAAACAGTTAAATAGTTCCGGTCAAAACTACCGGCAACTACCGGTCAAATAATTTTGGCTATATAAGGAGTCCTCAACCATATTGTGAGGCACCTTTTCATTTGGCCATTTTTCAGGTTTCTGAGAGGAGGTGCTCTGAAAGAAAAACTTTTGTAAGCGTTTCTTTCAAGTTTTAATAAATTTCTATTTCTCAAACGTCTCCCCTCTCCCTCTTGTACCGATCCTGTGCGGCTCTGCCGCCGCTTCGGTTTCTTTGTTTATGAAAACCTGGGATTTTTAAGCCGGTCTCCGGTGTGCCCTTGATACCTGTTTTGAAAAGTTTACATTTGGATCTCCGTTTATCATACTGCATTCTTACTTCGTATTTGTCCGTTAGGTCCATCTCCGCTGATCTCTGGTATCAATGCCTGATGGGGAAGTAGGAATAGTGTCCGTAGGGGCATATGTTAACTGAATTCATGGATCTGAACTGTGTATAGTAATTTTATTTTAAACAGTATATGTTTGAACAGTATTTTCTGGAAGCACAGCAGTCTGATATTTTAATTGAATGATATTGTAGCAGTAAGTCTCGTGCATGAGAAAGGGCAGTAAGGCTAAGGTGTATTGTTCAAATAAAATATTAAGACATAATATACTGGTGGCTATAGGAGTAGTGTTCAAAGTATATTGTCTGAAAAAAAAATCTTCTTTATTTTTCAGATCCTAGAAGTTCAGTAACATATAACCTTATGGAAACATTTCTATGGAACCATATGACGGCAAAGATACTAGAGGATGAATCCAATATGTCTCGCCTTTTACGTTCTTTCTCTCGCATTTCTTTTAGATTAAACTCATCTTCATCCTCTTCTTCAATGAATTCAACCAATAATTTACTCAATGAACAAGATAACCAGACCCACGAGGTCGTCCCAAAACACAATCACTTCGATGAGGAAGTCCGATTCGAAGACAAAAATCAAAATATGGATGACTGGAACATTCCAGAAATCCCTCAGGATAAGCTGTACATTCCTGAAACAAATAAAGACAAACATAATTTTGACTATATAATCAAAACAGTAGAAAATAATATTCCTCTAGGACAAGATATAGGGGAAGAATTTTATCTGTTTTCAAAAAATTCAATTTATGAACATAGCCGTAAATACAAGTATTTACATATCGGTTGTGTACAACTAGCCATCAAGCCCTTAATTGATTTAGGCATAGATGCTGCAGTTTTAATGTGCTTTAGAGATATTAGGCATAACAAGTTTGAAGATTCCTTAATTGGAACAGTAGAAACAAGTTTAGGACAAGGTCCAGTATACTTCAACTGTTATCCAAAAAAAACGGTGAGTCTAATGGACAGAAATATTCTTGACTCTCTGTTTTTAAATATCCACTTTCATGGCCTTGACATGAAAGAAGGATCTATCCCAGCAGCTTTGATCTATAGGATTCAGTACAAAGTAATGAATACTTGTGCTTCTGGCGTCCTGTTAAAACCTCAAAGAGGAGAAACAACTTTGTTTATCACTGATATGACAAAGGCTAACGTTTCTCTCCCGAGAAAAATAAAATGGGATGAAGTAAATCTTCTCGAAAGATGGGTTATGGATAAGGCCACACCGTCTATTCCCCGACCCACACCAACCATAGAGCAAATTAAGCAAGATAACTCCGGTAAGGTAGAAATAACCTTCAATAGGAGAAATTCTTTTTCATCAAGAATAGAAGCCTCTAGGTCTGAATATGAGTCAACCAGAAGGTCTTTTTCGGTTAGAACCCGTTCAATTCCAGTAGGACTAACTAGATCCGAGTCACAGAATCAGTTCCCTATTGTAAACCTCCAAGGATTAGATACTACTTCTAGTATACCTAGAACAACGTACAACCAAGAACAGGAGGACGACCAAAAGTCGATCCAATCCCCAACTTATTCTTCTATGGAACCTTATGATGTTATCTGACAACTTTAGCATTGATAAGGAAACCCTTAGGAAAGACTTTTATTCTCCGGAGAATGAACTTCAAAGGAGATGGTTTTTCCAACATTACAAGGGTACAAACAGAAAATAGATCCAAGACAAGTTCTACTAATTTGTCGAAAGAGTCAAAATTAATGTCCTTTTCTTTGATTGGTTTCATGCTTATACCATCAGAAAGGATATAGATTACCCTAGGAAACAAGATATCATAGGTGATCCAACAACAAATGTCATAACAAATTAGAAACAAGATATCATAGATGAAATTCTTCCCCTATATCTTGTCCTAGAGGAATACTATTTTCTATTATTTTGATTATATAGTCAAAATTATGTTTGTCTTCAATTGTTTCAGGAATGTACAACTTATCCTGAGGGATTTCTGGAATGTTCCAATCATCCATATTTTGATTTATGTCTTCGAATCGAACTTCCTCATCGAAGAGATTGTATTTTGGTACGACCTCGTGGATCTGGTTATCTTGTTCATTGAGTAACTTATTGGTTGAATTCATTGAAGAAGAGGATGAAGATGAGTTTGATCTAAAAGAAATGCGAGAGAAAGAATGTAAAAGGTGAGACATATTGGATTCATCCTCTAGTATCTTTGTCGTCATATGGTTCCATAGAAATGTTTCCATAAGGTTATATGTTACTGAACTTCTTGGATCTAAAAAATAAAGAAGATTTTTTTTTCCGGACAATATAGTTTAACACTACTCCTATAGCCACCAGTATATTATGTCTTAATATTTTATTTGAACAATACACCTTAGCCTTACTGCCCTTTCTCATCCACGGAACTTACTGCTACAGTATCATTCAACTAAAATATCAGACTGTTGTGCTTCTAGAAAATATTGTTCAAACATATATTGTTTAAAATAAAATTATTGTACATAGTTCAGATCCATGAATTCAGTTAACATATGCCCCTACGGACATTATTCCTACTTCCCCATCGAGCTTTGATACCAGAGATCAGCGGAGAAGAACCTAACAGACAAATAGGAAGTAAGAATGCAATATGATAAACGGAGATTGAAATGTAAACTTTTCAAAACAGGTATCAAGGGCACACCGGAGACCGGCTTACAAATCCCAGGTTTTCATAAATAAAGAAATCGAAGCGGCGGCATAGCCGCACAAGATCGGTACAAGAGGGAGAGGGGAGACGTATGAGAAATAGAAATTTATTAACACTTGAAAGAAGCGCTTACAAAAGTTTTTCTTTCAGAGCAACTCCTCTCAGAAACCTGAAAAATGGCCAAATGAAAAGGTGTCTCACAATATGGTTGAGGACTCCTTATATAGCCAAAATTCTTTGACCGGTAGTTTTGACCGGAACTATTTGACTGTTTCTTACAGAACAATTAGTTTTGACCGGGACTTATTTGCTACAGGACAGGTAGTATTGTCCAAAATTACCAATTAATTAACAACAACCGGAACTAATTAATCATCTTCTAATGAGATGCCAAAACAATCATCCTCATTCTGGTAGAAAGGATCATCATCTTGGTCATCAATGTCTTCTAAAGATTCGGCATCCTTCTTTTAAAATTCCTCTTCTTCTTCTTGTTGAAGTAGCTGGAGAACTTCCTTAAGGTTCTGGGCAAGGCTTTCTTTGGATTTTGAACTGGCCAAGAACGCCGCAAGCTAAGATTTCTGATTCAGAAATAATGATGTTTCTGGATCAGCAGGTTTGAGAAATTCGGGGTGACTCTGGAACCAGTTCTTGACTGGGCTCGGAGCGGCCTTTGAGGTATCAAATTGTCTCCACCATTTTACAAAAGCATGTCTCTGCAAAGGTTGATATTGCTTGTTGTTTTCAGTTTTCCCATACTTGTATTGCCATGAAAAGATCCATGACAAAGCAAAGCTGGAAAAATACATTAGATCGGCTGGAATTCTTGATTCCTGGTTGTTGAACAATCTATTGAACTGTTGAAATCCTTGTTGGACTTCTTCTGGAAAGATTTGTGGGATTGGGCCAAAATAAGTCCACCATTGGAGAAACCAGTTTGGAAAATTGTATACAGTATTATTTTTGAAATAAATCAACCACGAATGCTTGAATTTATTGTTCTGATGCCAAAACACATTGGTCCAAGCATCAATATAGTCCCAATAAGTGTATCCTGCTGGGTCAAAAGGTGCAGAAAACTTTTTGGGCTGGTTAAGATTAGTCTCGTAATGCCGTGACTGCATTACTTTCAGAATTTGGATTGTGGAATGGTATTTAAGCTTGGATCTTTTGAGTCTTTGAAATGCTTGATTGATACTGAATTTGTATCTACTAGAATAAATTCATAGAACTTTTTGGTTTTATTGAGGGCTGTTGGCCTATAATGGAATCCTTGGGGGAAGACTTTGGCGGTTGCTTTGAAGGGATTTTTGTCCCAATATTCTGGTTCCATTTGAAGGACAGTAAAAAATTTATTTTTTGGAATATAGATGTTGGTGGGTTTTGGTGTTGGATCTTGTTGAGCCAACGTTCGTTTTTCTTTTGGGTTACAAACTGTCTTGGTTTGTTTGGTCTTTCGGATTTGTTTATGGAGATCTGTTTCAGAATCATCGTCTGATTCTGAGGCCATTTCTGCCCAGGTTTTCTTGGCTAATTTTGGGATTTTGGTAAGGCCTATGTCTTCTAAGGCCTGAAGGGTTTGAATTGACCAGGCATAGTCAGCCACGGTCCGTTTTGCTGTTACTGGTTTAGGGGAGTCTTGAGTAGATGACTCAGGTTTAATGGTAGCTATTTGGGTCAATGATCCTTCAATTTTTGTTTTCTGGGTTGATGACTCAGTCTAGGTAGGTGACCCAGAGGATGATGAAGTTGTCTTCTTGATTATTAGCTTTGGTAGAGCTAAAAGAACTTCTTTTCCTTTACTTCCCGATCTTTCTCCTCTCCCGGAAGAGCTTGACACCTTAGGAGGCATCAGTATTTTTCTGTAAAAATTCACACGTGAGGTAGTCAGGTAGAGAATTTGAGGTGCCCTTGATGTATTCTATTTCAAAATCAAAGACACTTAAAATTGCTTGCCATCTTGCAAATATTTGTTTTGAGGCAAGGTTTTTAACATCCTTTTGTAAAATATCTTTGGCTGACTTGCAATCAACCCTAATTAAAATTTTTTGGTTTAATAAATCTGATTGAAATTTGGAAATGCACAAAACAAATGCTAAAACTTCCTTTTTAACAATTGAATATTTCAATTGTGTAGGATTCCAATGTTTTGATGTATATGCAATGACATGATCTTGACCATGTACTCTTTGTTTGAGGATTCCACCATAACCTATGTCTGATGCATCGATTTCGACTATTTTAAATGCCTGAGGAATAGGAAGATACAGTCATTTTATAGATTGGACTTTGAGTTTGATTTCTTTAACTGTTTGGGTATGGAGATCAGACCAAGGAGATGGATTTTTCTTCAGCCTATCATACAATGGCTTGACAATATTGTTTAAATAGGGGACAAATTCTCCTACATAATTTAGACAACCTAGAAATCTTTGTAACTGGATCTTGTCTAAGATTTGGTTGGGAAATTTTTTAGCAAACTCTATTGACCTTTCAATTGGAATGATTGTACATTGATATATCTTGTGACCAAAGAATTGAATTCGAGTTTGGAAAAGATTGATTTTTGATTTGGAGACTGCCAAACCATTCAATTTGATGATATGGATGAAAGTCTGGAGATGTTTGAAGTATTGGTCAATGTTTTGGGAAAAGATTAAAACATCATCTATGTAGACAATGACAAATTTTGAATAGGGATTAAAAATATCATTCATAATTTTTTGAAATTCTGAAGGGGCATTCTTCGGTCCGAATGGCATCACATTCCATTCATATTGCCTGAAAGGTACAAAAAACGTTGTTTTGTACCTATCTGATTCTTGGATTTTGATTTGCCAAAATCCAGATTTCATATCAAATTTTGAAAATATCTTTGCAGAATTTAATCTGTTAAGTAAATCTTTTTTGTTTCGAATAGGATACCTAATCCATTGTAATGCTTGATTCAGTGGTTTGTAATTTATGACTAAGCGGGGTGTTCCTCACTCAAGCTCAGATTGTTTATTGACATAAAAAGCCACACAAGACCATGGGCTTTTGATTTTCCGGATTAGGCCATTATCAAGCAAATCCTTGATTTCCTTTTGGCAGTATTGAAGGAGTTCTTCGTTCATTTGAGTTGGTCTGGCTTTTGTGGGAATTTTTTTCCCCTAAATTCTTTCTCATAAGGGAGATCAACAATATGTTTCTTTCTATCCCAAAATGCATGTGACAAATCAGAACAGACAGTTGATTCGATATGACTTAATAAAGATTGGATTTTTTCTTTAACTTGGGATTTTCCCAGTTGTATCTGAATATTATTAAAAGATACTTCTTCTTTTAAGAAGTTAATTTGGTTGATCTTATTTTCTATAAGATTTATATTCCTGGAGATTGGTTTAGTAGAAAAATTAAATATAATTTTTCTTCCTAAATAATTTGTAGTTATTCCTTCATTAGATATTTGAATGGGAAACAAGGCTCTAATGAAGGGAGTTCCTAGGATCACTTCGTTCTTAAGGCTTTTTACCAGAAGAAAGTTTGTGGGAATTAACGATGATTGCATTTGATAACTTAAAATTAATCTTTAATTTTGAGTCATTTGCTGTGCTCAATTTTTTTAAGGTTTTCTCAAAGAATTTTGTAGGAATTAATCCTTCTAAAATACAGTTTGAATCAGCCCCTGTGTCAAATAGGGCCATTGTATCTAAAACAAAATCATTAATAATTATTTTTATCTTTATGTAAATTTTCTTTGGCTAATTGCCTCTGAATTTTCTTACAAGCTTTAGGAGAAACCATAA
Organism: Glycine soja; assembly: GCF_004193775.1. Classification (NCBI taxonomy): domain Eukaryota; kingdom Viridiplantae; phylum Streptophyta; class Magnoliopsida; order Fabales; family Fabaceae; genus Glycine; species Glycine soja. Next base: position 35,671,586 of record NC_041010.1, read on the forward strand.
AAACTAAGGTAGTTCCTAAACAAAAATCAATTGAGGAAACTTCGCCAAGAATCCCCATTGAAAAACCTTTATTCAAACCTTTCAAAGTTAGTGAGAAGGCTAAAAGAAAAATTAGGGAACTTAGAAAAACTAAATCCTTAATTGAAGGCGTAAGTGACAACCATAGTGAATTACTAAACAAGATTGGTAGTTTACTTAAAGTCATTCCAGATACCCCCCAAGCCTCTGAAAATACTTCCAAAATGGTAACAAGAAGTACCTCCAAATTAATCAATGTTATTAATGAAGATAGTGACCAAAACTCAGATAACACAACTGAGATAGGATCAATGTCAGAGAAGAATATAAATCCAATTAATTCCAAACACTGGAAGACACCTTCCAAATTATATTATCAACGTCCAACTGCCCCTGACCTTCTATTAGAAGAAAGAGGTGAAAACAATTTTAAGAGTTTTAGTGCAAACAACATCTATGAATGGAACATAGATGCACAAACGGAGTATAACATCATGAATACACTCCAAGATATGACCATGGTAGCTACGGCTTACAAAACCTCCCATGAATGTTCAGAAGAAACCATTATAGATATCTTAGTGGCAGGATTTTCTGGACAACTGAAAGGATGGTGGGATAATTATCTCACTAACGAAGAGAAATCAAAAATTTACAGCGCAGTTAAGACGGATCTCAATGGAAGAGTCATTACTAATGACGATGATAAAGAGATTCCTGACGCTGTTAACACATTAATTTTTACAATAGCCCAACATTTCATTGGAGACCCATCCTTGTGGAAAGATAGGTCTGCAGAATTATTGTCAAATCTTAAGTGTAGAACCTTAGCGGATTTTAGGTGGTATAGAGATACTTTCCTAACTAGGGTTTACACAAGAGAAGATAGTCAACAACCTTTTTGGAAAGAAAAATTTCTAGCTGGTCTTCCCAGATCATTAGGAGACAAGGTTAGAGATAAAATCCGTAGTCAATCTGCCAATGGAGATATTCCATATGAAAGTTTAAGCTATGGTCAATTAATTTCTTACGTCCAAAAGGTAGCCTTAAAAATTTGTCAGGATGAAAAAATTCAGAGGCAATTAGCCAAAGAAAAGGCTCAAACAAAGAGAGATTTAGGTTCTTTCTGCGAACAATTTGGTCTACCGGCCTGTCCAAAACAAAAGAAAAAACAATCCTCTAAAAAAGAAATCCATGAGAATAAACCGGTCAATACAAAGAGATTTCCAAGGAGGAGATACTCACACAAACCATCAACCAGTAGAGGAATGGAAAATCCTAAACAGAAAACAAAATCAAAAATAACGTGCTACAATTGTGGAAAACAAGGCCACATCAGCAAATACTGTAGGCTAAAAAAGAAGTTAAGAAACCTTAACCTAGAACCCGCAATTGAAGAGCAAATAAACAATTTGCTCATAGAAACTTCGGAGGAAGAAACAGAAACTTCATCCTCCGTGCTTTCCGATGAAAACCTAAACTTAATCCAACAAGATGACCAACTATCATCAACAGATGATGATGATGGGCAAATCAATACTCTAACGAGAGAACAAGATCTCTTGTTTGAAGCAATCAATTCCATACCTGACCCCCAGGAAAAGAAGGTTTTTCTGGAAAAACTCAAGAAAACATTAGAGGTAAAACCTAGACAAAAGGATTTTATCACAAACAACAAATTTGATGTAAGTAACATACTCAAGAGATTAGAAAATTCTTCAACCAAACCAACGACAATCCAAGATCTCCAAACAGAGATAAACAATCATCTTCGTTTTGGTAAAAGGGATCTTCTTCGTCTTCTTCAGCAGAACTTGTTTCTTCCTTCTTTGAGGATGAAGCTTCTTCTTCCTGTTGTAACATTTGTAGAACTTCCTTCAGATTTTTAGCTAAGACCTCCTTTGATGTCGATCCTGCTAAAAATGCTGCCAGATGAGACTTTTGGTTCAAAAACACAGAAGTCTCTGGATCAGCCGCTTTGAGGAATTCTGGATGGGATTGGAACCATAGTTTTACTTGTTCTGGATCCGCTTTGGATGAGTCAAATTGTGTCCACCATTTTACAAATGCGTGTCTTTGTAGTGATGGATATTGGTTTGTCTTTTCAGTCTTGCTGTAACGATATTGCCATGAGAATATCCATGACAGTGCAAAGCTTGAAAAGTATTTAAGATCTGCTGGAATTCGTGATTCCTGCGAATTGTATTGTTTCTTAAATTGGGAAAATCCTTGTTGGACCGTTTCTGGGAATATCTCTGGGATTGGTCCAAAGAAGTCCCACCATTGCAAAAACCAATTGGGAAAATTGTAAATTGTGTTGGTCTTGAAATATATCAGCCATGAATGCTTGAAGCGGGTATTTTGGTGCCAAAACACCTTAGTCCAAGCATCAACGTAATCCCAATAGGTATAACCTACCGGATCAAATGGAACTGAAAATCTCTTTCCTTTGTTCAAGTCCGAACCAAAGTGTCTTGGTTGAAGAACTTTTAGTATTTGGATGGTTGAGTGGGTGTTTAAGGTTTGGTCTTTTGGATCTTTGAAATTTTTGATAGATACTGAGTTTGAATCTACCAAAATCAATTCATAAAAAGTTCTTGTCTTCAGGATGGTGGTTGGTTTGTAGTGAAATCCTGGTGGGAAAGCCTTGGCCGTCGCCTTGAAGGGATTTTTGTCCCAAAATTCAGGTTCCATCTGCAAAACAGTTAACAATTTATTTTTATAAATATAATTGTTAGTTTGTTTGGTAGGTGGTGTTTGAGCTTTGGCTAAAGGTAGTTTTCCTTTAGTATTGGTTGCTGTTTTGGTCATTGACGCATTTTGGATTATTGTTTGTAAATTTGATTCAGATTCTGAGGCAATGTCTGCCCAAGATTTTTTGATTATTTTTGGAAATTTGGTCAGACCCATGTCTTGAAGGGCCTGAAGGGTTTCAATTGGCCAAGCATAGTCGGCCGATGTTTGTTTGGCGGTTGCCGGTTTGGGAGATTCCTGAGTGGATGGCTCAGGTTTGATTGAGGCAATCTGGGTTGATGACCCTTCTAAATTGGTTTTCTGGGTAGATGACCCAGCCTGGGTTGGTGACCCAGAAGAGGTAGATGATTTCTTGATGGTTGGCTCTGGAAGAGCCAGCCTGGCTCCTTTGCCTGTACTCCTTCCTCCCCGTAGGGAGATTCCCGATGCCTTAGGAGGCATTACCACTTTTCTGTAAGAATTCACGGGTAAGGTAGTCAGGTAGTGAATTTGAGGTGCCCTTGATGTATTCTATGTCAAAATCAAAGACACTTAAAATTGCTTGCCATCGTGCAAAAATTTGTTTTGAGGCAAGGTTTTTAACATCTTTTTGTAAAATATCTTTGGCTGATTTACAATCAACCCTGATTAAAAATTTTTGGTTTAATAAATCTGATTGAAATTTGGAAATGCACAAAACAATTGCTAAAACTTCTTTTTTAACAGTTGAATATTTTAATTGTGCAAGATTCCAATGTTTTGATGTATATGCAATGACATGATCTTGGCCATGGACTCTTTGTTTGAGGATGCCACCATAACCTATGTCTGAAGCATCAGTTTCGACAATTTTAAATGTCTGTGGAATAGGAAGATACAGACATTTAATGGATTGGACTTTGACTTTGATTTCTTTAACCGTTTTTGTATGGAGGTCAGACCAAGGAGGCGGATTTTTCTTCAGCCTATCATGTAATGGCTTGACAATATTATTTAAATAGGGGACAAATTCTCCTACGTAATTTAGACAACCTAGAAATCTTTGTAACTGGGTTTTGTCTAAGATTTATATATATATATATATATATATATATATATATCTATATATTATTAGTAATTATGTTTGATGTTTGATTATTTGTTGCGTTATTTTCATCCGTAATTATTTTTAAGGAGGTTAATTTAGTTAATAGAGGGGTGTGGATAGATAAGGATCTAGCTTCTCAAAGAAGTTTCTTGAGAAAGCTTCTCAAAGAAGCCACGAGGAAGCTTCTGGAGGAACCTTCTTAATGAAGCTTCTAGAGAAAGCTACATGAAGCTGCCTCGGTAAAAACGCTGTCCAACCTTCGTTAACCGTTGGATCTTCTCGACATTTGGTCTGCAACTTCACAAGACACTTGTCCATGATCTGACCGTTGGGATCTTTTAGAAGATATCTGGAGTGTGCTCGAAGCTTCCGTTCCCGAGAGCATTTCTTATTTAAGCACTTCAGCCTTTGCTTTCATGTAGCTTAGGAAAAATGTCATTTCTTCTTCTTTCTTTCTTCCAAAGCCATTTCTAAAGTTCCATGCACTTTCTCCATCACCCACAGCCACCATTAGCCACCACAAACCATCGTTGTTCTCCACACCGAGAGAAACCCTTCAACCGAAGCGGAATCTTCCAACTTGGCTTGCTGTTTCAGTAGAGAACGAAACCCTAATCTGACCTTTCGTTTTCTTTCGAGGTAACCATGGTTCTACGCTTGTTTCTTGTTAGTTTCATCTTGTCTTTGCGTCTTTTCTGACTTTGGAACCACCATTGTATGTCTTATGCTTCCTTTGAAAAACCTTAGAGAAAGAGACTTTGTAAACATTATCCTTTCATGAAATGCATGCTATTTTCGTAACCTACACTGAACCCCGGTCACATTGGCGTGATCGGAATTTCCAAATGATGTTCCTTTGTAAAACCCGAAATGCTCTCAACTCTTTCATGTAGTGATGTGGGTGTCTAACCCAAAGCATTGTTACTAGCTTTGTTTTCTGAAATCCATACTAAGTCTCCTTCGTTTTGGCATAGTAGAGGCTTGCGTGGAATCGACGAGCAAGGACAAAAAGGAATCTTCAATTGACGCGACGAGGAATCTGCGGGGTAGCTCACGATAGGTAAGGGGAGTTTATTATAAAATTTACCGTTTTAACACCATAGTTAGGGTCAGGGAACCTAGCTATGAGGATATCTACCTGTCCCTGTTGCATGCTGATTTTTCTTCAAAGAAAATTACGTTTTAACTAATGGGATGCGATATATATATATATAAAGAAGTATTTAGGTTCATAAACCTGATGGGGAAGTAGGAATGTTGTCCGTAAGGACGTATGTTAACAAATTTTATGGATCTGAAACTGAAACCTTGTATAGTATGAGTAATATTTTATTTTAATTTGTACAGTAGATGTTTGAACAGTACTTCCTGGAAGTACAACAGTCTAATATTTTAGTTGAATGGTACTGTAGCAGTAAGACCCGTGGTGGATAAAGGGCAGTAAGGCTAAGGTGTACTGTTTAACCAAAATATCAAGACATAATATACTGATGGCTATAGGATTGTCGTTCAAACTAATTCAAAAAAAAGAGTTTTTTCTTAAAAATAATTCAGATCCGAAAAATTTTGTTACGTATATACTTACGGAAATATTTCTATGGAACCAAATGAGGGCGAAGATATTAGAGCATTTTATAATCATGTCTAGACTCCTGCATTCTTTTTCGCGTATTTCCTTTCGGTCTAATTCCTCTTCATCAACTTCTTCCAGAAATTCAAACTTATTAAGTGATCAAGATAACCAGACCCAAGAGGTCGCCCCTAAACACAATCTCTTCGATGAGGAAGTCTGATTCGAAGATATCAATCAAAACATGGATGAATGGAACATCCTAGAAATCCCTCAGGATCAACTATACGTTCCTGAAACAATGAAAGATAAACACAACTTTGATTACATAATCAAAACAGTAGAAAACAATATTCCTCTAGGGCAAGACATAGGGGAAGAATTCCATTTACTTTCAAAAAATTCAATTTATGAACATAGTCGAAAGTATAAATATTTACACATCGGCTGTGTACAAGTAGCCATCAAGCCCTTAATAGACATGGGCATAGATGCAGCAGTGTTAATGTGTCTAAGAGATATTAGGCATAATAAATTTGAAGACTCCTTAATTGGAACAGTCGAAACTAGCCTAGGACAGGGTCCAGTATATTTTAATTGTTATCCAAACAAAACAGTGAGTCTGATGGACAGAAACATTCTCGACTCTCTGTTCTTAAACATCCACATTCATGGCCTTGACATGAAAGAAGGATCAATCCCAACGGCTTTAATCTATAGGATCCAGTACAAGGTCATGAACACTTGTGCCTCTAGAGTCCTGTTGCAACCACAAAAGGTAGAAACAACCTTGTTTATTACCGATATGACAAAAGCCAACGTCTCTTTAAAAAGAATAATAAAATGGGATGAAGTAACTCTCCCCGAAAAATGGGTCATGGAGAAGGCCACACCGTCTGATCCCCGACCCGCTCCATTTATTGAGGACATTAAACAGGATAACTCCGGAAAGGTAGAAATAACCTTCAATAGGATAAATTCCTTCTCATCAAGGATAGAAGCCTCTAGGTCTGAATACAAGTCAGCCAGAAGGTCTTTTTCGGTTAGAACCCGTTCAATCCTAGTAGGTCTAACCAGATCTGAGTTACATAACCAGTTCCCTACTGTAAACCTCCAAGGACTAGATACCACTTCCAGCATACCAAGAACAACCTACAACCAAGATCAGGAGGACGACCAAAAGTCGATCCAATCCCCAACATACTCTTCTATGGAACCTTATGATGTTATCTGACAACTTTAGCATTGATAAGGAAACCCTTAGGAAAGATTTTTATTCTCCGAAGAATGAGCCTCAAAGGAGATGGTTTTTCCAAGATTACAAGGGTACAAACAGAAAACAGATCCAAGACAAGTTCTACGAATTTGTCGAAAGGGTCAAAGTTAATGTCCTTTTCTTTGATTGGTTCCATGCTTACAGCATAAGAAAAGATATAGATTACCCATGGAAGCAAGACATCATAGGTGATCCATCAACAAATGTTATAACCAATTGGCAAGTAAGAGATGGTGAGATGATCCAATCGAAATTACCTCCCACGACCAAATATCAACTCCCGAATATCAAAGATAGTAACAACAAACCAGTAATGGCAACCCCATTTAAAACAAAAGATATTAATGAGGAAGTAACCTCTGAAGATATTAAAAGCCTAATGGAACAGGCAAACTACACCAATAAATATTTACAAATTTTAGGAGAAACCATTAAAACTAAGGTAGTTCCTAAGCAAAAATCGGTTGAAGAAGCCTCTCCAAGTATTCCCATTGAAAAACCACTGTTCAAACCTTTCAAAATTAGTAAAAAAGCTAAATGAAAGATTAGAGAACTTAGGAAAACTAAATCCTTAGTTGAAGGAGTAGGTGATAATCATAGTGAATTACTAAACAAGATTGGTAGTTTACTTAAGGTCATTCCAGAAACTCCCCAAACCTCGGAAAATACTTCCAAAATGGTAACAAGAAGTACCTCCAAATTAATTAATGTCATTAATGAAGATAGTGACCAAAACTCAGATAACACAACTGAGATAGGATCAGTGTCGGAAAAGAATATAAATCCAATTAATTCCAAACATTGGAAAACACCTTCCAAATTATATTATCAACGTCCAACTGCCCCTGACCTTCTATTAGAAGAAAGAGGAGAAAACAATTTTAAGAGTTTTAGTGCAATATTGTCCCCTATCTAAACAATTTTAAGAGTTTTTGTGCATTTCCAAATTATGTAGGAGAATATGTCCCCTATCTAAACAATATTGTCAAACCATTACATGATAGGCTGAAAAAGAATCTGCCTCCTTGGTCTGACCTCCATACTCAAACAGTTAAAGAAATCAAAGTCAAAGTCCAATCTATAAAATGTTTGTATCTTCCCATTCCACAGGCATTCAAAATTGTCGAAACTGATGCATCAAACATCGGTTATGGTGGCATCCTCAAACAGCAAGTACATGGTCAAGAACATGTCATTGCATATACTTCAAAACATTGGAATCTTGCACAATTAAAATATTCAACTGTTAAAAAAGAAGTTTTAGCAATTGTTTTGTGCATTTCCAAATTTCAATCGGATTTATTAAACCAAAAATTTTTAATCGGGGTTGATTGTAAATCAGCCAAAGATATTTTACAAAAAGATGTTAAAAACCTTGCCTCAAAACAAATTTTTGCACGATGGCAAGCAATTTTAAGTGTCTTTGATTTTGACATAGAATACATCAAGGGCACCTCAAATTCACTACCTGACTACCTTACCCGTGAATTCTTACAGAAAAGTGGTAATGCCTCCTAAGGCATCGGGAATCTCCCTACGGGGAGGAAGGAGTACAGGCAAAGGAGCCAGGCTGGCTCTTCCAGAGCCAACCATCAAGAAATCATCTACCTCTTCTGGGTCACCAACCCAGGCTGGGTCATCTACCCAGAAAACCAATTTAGAAGGGTCATCAACCCAGATTGCCTCAATCAAACCTGAGCCATCCACTCAGGAATCTCCCAAACCAGCAACCGCCAAACAAACATCGGCCGACTATGCTTGGCCAATTGAAACCCTTCAGGCCCTTCAAGACATGGGTCTGACCAAATTTCCAAAAATAATCAAAAAATCTTGGGCAGACATTGCCTCAGAATCTGAATCAAATTTACAAACAATAATCCAAAATGCGTCAATGACCAAAACAGCAACCAATACTAAAGGAAAACTACCTTTAGCCAAAGCTCAAACACCACCTACCAAACAAACTAACAATTATATTTATAAAAATAAATTGTTAACTGTTTTGCAGATGGAAACTGAATTTTGGGACAAAAATCCCTTCAAGGCGACGGCCAAGGCTTTCCCACCAGGATTTCACTACAAACCAACCACCATCCTGAAGACAAGAACTTTTTATGAATTGATTTTGGTAGATTCAAACTCAGTATCTATCAAACATTTCAAAGATCCAAAAGACCAAACCTTAAACACCCACTCAACCATCCAAATACTAAAAGTTCTTCAACCAAGACACTTTGGTTCGGACTTGAACAAAGGAAAGAGATTTTCAGTTCCATTTGATCCGGTAGGTTATACCTATTGGGATTACGTTGATGCTTGGACTAAGGTGTTTTGGCACCAAAATACCCGCTTCAAGCATTCATGGCTGATATATTTCAAGACCAACACAATTTACAATTTTCCCAATTGGTTTTTGCAATGGTGGGACTTCTTTGGACCAATCCCAGAGATATTCCCAGAAACGGTCCAACAAGGATTTTCCCAATTTAAGAAACAATACAATTCGCAGGAATCACGAATTCCAGCAGATCTTAAATACTTTTCAAGCTTTGCACTGTCATGGATATTCTCATGGCAATATCGTTACAGCAAGACTGAAAAGACAAACCAATATCCATCACTACAAAGACACGCATTTGTAAAATGGTGGACACAATTTGACTCATCCAAAGCGGATCCAGAACAAGTAAAACTATGGTTCCAATCCCATCCAGAATTCCTCAAAGCGGCTGATCCAGAGACTTCTGTGTTTTTGAACCAAAAGTCTCATCTGGCAGCATTTTTAGCAGGATCGACATCAAAGGAGGTCTTAGCTAAAAATCTGAAGGAAGTTCTACAAATGTTACAACAGGAAGAAGAAGCTTCATCCTCAAAGAAGGAAGAAACAAGTTCTGCTGAAGAAGACGAAGAAGATCCCTTTTACCAAAACGAAGATGATTGTTTATCTCTGTTTGGAGATCTTGGATTGTCGTTGGTTTGGTTGAAGAATTTTCTAATCTCTTGAGTATGTTACTTACATCAAATTTGTTGTTTGTGATAAAATCCTTTTGTCTAGGTTTTACCTCTAATGTTTTCTTGAGTTTTTCCAGAAAAACCTTCTTTTCCTGGGGGTCAGGTATGGAATTGATTGCTTCAAACAAGAGATCTTGTTCTCTCGTTAGAGTATTGATTTGCCCATCATCATCATCTGTTGATGATAGTTGGTCATCTTGTTGGATTAAGTTTAGGTTTTCATCGGAAAGCACGGAGGATGAAGTTTCTGTTTCTTCCTCCGAAGTTTCTATGAGCAAATTGTTTATTTGCTCTTCAATTGCGGGTTCTAGGTTAAGGTTTCTTAACTTCTTTTTTAGCCTACAGTATTTGCTGATGTGGCCTTGTTTTCCACAATTGTAGCACGTTATTTTTGATTTTGTTTTCTGTTTAGGATTTTCCATTCCTCTACTGGTTGATGGTTTGTGTGAGTATCTCCTCCTTGGAAATCTCTTTGTATTGACCGGTTTATTCTCATGGATTTCTTTTTTAGAGGATTGTTTTTTCTTTTGTTTTGGACAGGCCGGTAGACCAAATTGTTCGCAGAAAGAACCTAAATCTCTCTTTGTTTGAGCCTTTTCTTTGGCTAATTGCCTCTGAATTTTTTCATCCTGACAAATTTTTAAGGCTACCTTTTGGACGTAAGAAATTAATTGACCATAGCTTAAACTTTCATATGGAATATCTCCATTGGCAGATTGACTACGGATTTTATCTCTAACCTTGTCTCCTAATGATCTGGGAAGACCAGCTAGAAATTTTTCTTTCCAAAAAGGTTGTTGACTATCTTCTCTTGTGTAAACCCTAGTTAGGAAAGTATCTCTATACCACCTAAAATCCGCTAAGGTTCTACACTTAAGATTTGACAATAATTCTGCAGACCTATCTTTCCACAAGGATGGGTCTCCAATGAAATGTTGGGCTATTGTAAAAATTAATGTGTTAACAGCGTCAGGAATCTCTTTATCATCGTCATTAGTAATGACTCTTCCATTGAGATCCGTCTTAACTGCGCTGTAAATTTTTGATTTCTCTTCGTTAGTGAGATAATTATCCCACCATCCTTTCAGTTGTCCAGAAAATCCTGCCACTAAGATATCTATAATGGTTTCTTCTGAACATTCATGGGAGGTTTTGTAAGCCGTAGCTACCATGGTCATATCTTGGAGTGTATTCATGATGTTATACTCCGTTTGTGCATCTATGTTCCATTCATAGATGTTGTTTGCACTAAAACTCTTAAAATTGTTTTCACCTCTTTCTTCTAATAGAAGGTCAGGGGCAGTTGGACGTTGATAATATAATTTGGAAGGTGTCTTCCAGTGTTTGGAATTAATTGGATTTATATTCTTCTCTGACATTGATCCTATCTCAGTTGTGTTATCTGAGTTTTGGTCACTATCTTCATTAATAACATTGATTAATTTGGAGGTACTTCTTGTTACCATTTTGGAAGTATTTTCAGAGGCTTGGGGGGTATCTGGAATGACTTTAAGTAAACTACCAATCTTGTTTAGTAATTCACTATGGTTGTCACTTACGCCTTCAATTAAGGATTTAGTTTTTCTAAGTTCCCTAATTTTTCTTTTAGCCTTCTCACTAACTTTGAAAGGTTTGAATAAAGGTTTTTCAATGGGGATTCTTGGCGAAGTTTCCTCAATTGATTTTTGTTTAGGAACTACCTTAGTTTTTATGGTTTCTCCTAAAGCTTGTAAGAAAATTCAGAGGCAATTAGCCAAAGAAAATTTACATAAAGATAAAAATAATTATTAATGATTTTGTTTTAGATACAATGGCCCTATTTGACACAGGGGCTGATTCAAACTGTATTTTAGAAGGATTAATTCCTACAAAATTCTTTGAGAAAACCTTAAAAAAATTGAGCACAGCAAATGACTCAAAATTAAAGATTAATTTTAAGTTATCAAATGCAATCATCGTTAATTCCCACAAACTTTCTTCTGGTAAAAAGCCTTAAGAACGAAGTGATCCTAGGAACTCCCTTCATTAGAGCCTTGTTTCCCATTCAAATATCTAATGAAGGAATAACTACAAATTATTTAGGAAGAAAAATTATATTTAATTTTTCTACTAAACCAATCTCCAGGAATATAAATCTTATAGAAAATAAGATCAACCAAATTAACTTCTTAAAAGAAGAAGTATCTTTTAATAATATTCAGATACAACTGGGAAAATCCCAAGTTAAAGAAAAAATCCAATCTTTATTAAGTCATATCGAATCAACTGTCTGTTCTGATTTGTCACATGCATTTTGGGATAGAAAGAAACATATTGTTGATCTCCCTTATGAGAAAGAATTTAGGGGAAAAAAATTCCCACAAAAGCCAGACCAACTCAAATGAACGAAGAACTCCTTCAATACTGCCAAAAGGAAATCAAGGATTTGCTTGATAATGGCCTAATCCGGAAAATCAAAAGCCCATGGTCTTGTGTGGCTTTTTATGTCAATAAACAATCTGAGCTTGAGTGAGGAACACCCCGCTTAGTCATAAATTACAAACCACTGAATCAAGCATTACAATGGATTAGGTATCCTATTCGAAACAAAAAAGATTTACTTAACAGATTAAATTCTGCAAAGATATTTTCAAAATTTGATATGAAATCTGGATTTTGGCAAATCAAAATCCAAGAATCAGATAGGTACAAAACAACGTTTTTTGTACCTTTCAGGCAATATGAATGGAATGTGATGCCATTCGGACCGAAGAATGCCCCTTCAGAATTTCAAAAAATTATGAATGATATTTTTAATCCCTATTCAAAATTTGTCATTGTCTACATAGATGATGTTTTAATCTTTTCCCAAAACATTGACCAATACTTCAAACATCTCCAGACTTTCATCCATATCATCAAATTGAATGGTTTGGCAGTCTCCAAATCAAAAATCAATCTTTTCCAAACTCGAATTCAATTCTTTGGTCACAAGATATATCAATGTACAATCATTCCAATTGAAAGGTCAATAGAGTTTGCTAAAAAATTTCCCAACCAAATCTTAGACAAGATCCAGTTACAAAGATTTCTAGGTTGTCTAAATTATGTAGGAGAATTTGTCCCCTATTTAAACAATATTGTCAAGCCATTGTATGATAGGCTGAAGAAAAATCCATCTCCTTGGTCTGATCTCCATACCCAAACAGTTAAAGAAATCAAACTCAAAGTCCAATCTATAAAATGACTGTATCTTCCTATTCCTCAGGCATTTAAAATAGTCGAAATCGATGCATCAGACATAGGTTATGGTGGAATCCTCAAACAAAGAGTACATGGTCAAGATCATGTCATTGCATATACATCAAAACATTGGAATCCTACACAATTGAAATATTCAATTGTTAAAAAGGAAGTTTTAGCATTTGTTTTGTGCATTTCCAAATTTCAATCAGATTTATTAAACCAAAAAATTTTAATTAGGGTTGATTGCAAGTCAGCCAAAGATATTTTACAAAAGGATGTTAAAAACCTTGCCTCAAAACAAATATTTGCAAGATGGCAAGCAATTTTAAGTGTCTTTGATTTTGAAATAGAATACATCAAGGGCACCTCAAATTCTCTACCTGACTACCTCACGTGTGAATTTTTACAGAAAAATACTGATGCCTCCTAAGGTGTCAAGCTCTTCCGGGAGAGGAGAAAGATCGGGAAGTAAAGGAAAAGAAGTTCTTTTAGCTCTACCAAAGCTAATAATCAAGAAGACAACTTCATCATCCTCTGGGTCACCTACCTAGACTGAGTCATCAACCCAGAAAACAAAAATTGAAGGATCATTGACCCAAATAGCTACCATTAAACCTGAGTCATCTACTCAAGACTCCCCTAAACCAGTAACAGCAAAACGGACCGTGGCTGACTATGCCTGGTCAATTCAAACCCTTCAGGCCTTAGAAGACATAGGCCTTACCAAAATCCCAAAATTAGCCAAGAAAACCTGGGCAGAAATGGCCTCAGAATCAGACGATGATTCTGAAACAGATCTCCATAAACAAATCCGAAAGACCAAACAAACCAAGACAGTTTGTAACCCAAAAGAAAAACGAACGTTGGCTCAACAAGATCCAACACCAAAACCCACCAACATCTATATTCCAAAAAATAAATTTTTTACTGTCCTTCAAATGGAACCAGAATATTGGGACAAAAATCCCTTCAAAGCAACCGCCAAAGTCTTCCCCCAAGGATTCCATTATAGGCCAACAGCCCTCAATAAAACCAAAAAGTTCTATGAATTTATTCTAGTAGATACAAATTCAGTATCAATCAAGCATTTCAAAGACTCAAAAGATCCAAGCTTAAATACCATTCCACAATCCAAATTCTGAAAGTAATGCAGTCACGGCATTACGAGACTAATCTTAACCAGCCCAAAAAGTTTTCTGCACCTTTTGACCCAGCAGGATACACTTATTGGGACTATATTGATGCTTGGACCAATGTGTTTTGGCATCAGAACAATAAATTCAAGCATTCGTGGTTGATTTATTTCAAAAATAATACTGTATACAATTTTCCAAACTGGTTTCTCCAATGGTGGACTTATTTTGGCCCAATCCCACAAATCTTTCCAGAAGAAGTCCAACAAGGATTTCAACAGTTCAATAGATTGTTCAACAACCAGGAATCAAGAATTCCAGCCGATCTAATGTATTTTTCCAGCTTTGCTTTGTCATGGATCTTTTCATGGCAATACAAGTATGGGAAAACTGAAAACAACAAGCAATATCAACCTTTGCAGAGACATGCTTTTGTAAAATGGTGGAGACAATTTGATACCTCAAAGGCCGCTCCGAGCCCAGTCAAGAACTGGTTCCAGAGTCACCCCGAATTTCTCAAACCTGCTGATCCAGAAACATCATTATTTCTGAATCAGAAATCTTAGCTTGCGGCGTTCTTGGCCAGTTCAAAATCCAAAGAAAGCCTTGCCCAGAACCTTAAGGAAGTTCTCCAGCTACTTCAACAAGAAGAAGAAGAGGAATTTTAAAAGAAGGATGCCGAATCTTTAGAAGACATTGATGACCAAGATGATGATCCTTTCTACCAGAATGAGGATGATTGTTTTGGCATCTCATTAGAAGATGATTAATTAGTTCCGGTTGTTGTTAATTAATTGGTAATTTTGGACAATACTACCTGTCCTGTAGCAAATAAGTCCCGGTCAAAACTAATTGTTCTGTAAGAAACAGTCAAATAGTTCCGGTCAAAACTACCGGTCAAAGAATTTTGGCTATATAAGGAGTCCTCAACCATATTGTGAGACACCTTTTCATTTGGCCATTTTTCAGGTTTCTGAGAGGAGTTGCTCTGAAAGAAAAACTTTTGTAAGCGCTTCTTTCAAGTGTTAATAAATTTCTATTTCTCATACGTCTCCCCTCTCCCTCTTGTACCGATCTTGTGCGGCTATGCCGCCGCTTCGATTTCTTTATTTATGAAAACCTGGGATTTGTAAGCCGGTCTCCGGTGTGCCCTTGATACCTGTTTTGAAAAGTTTACATTTCAATCTCCGTTTATCATATTGCATTCTTACTTCCTATTTGTCTGTTAGGTTCTTCTCCGCTGATCTCTGGTATCAAAGCTCGATGGGGAAGTAGGAATAATGTCCGTAGGGGCATATGTTAACTGAATTCATGGATCTGAACTATGTACAATAATTTTATTTTAAACAATATATGTTTGAACAATATTTTCTAGAAGCACAACAGTCTGATATTTTAGTTGAATGATACTGTAGCAGTAAGTTCCGTGGATGAGAAAGGGCAGTAAGGCTAAGGTGTATTGTTCAAATAAAATATTAAGACATAATATACTGGTGGCTATAGGAGTAGTGTTAAACTATATTGTCCGGAAAAAAAAATCTTCTTTATTTTTTAGATCCAAGAAGTTCAGTAACATATAACCTTATGGAAACATTTCTATGGAACCATATGACGACAAAGATACTAGAGGATGAATCCAATATGTCTCACCTTTTACATTCTTTCTCTCGCATTTCTTTTAGATCAAACTCATCTTCATCCTCTTCTTCAATGAATTCAACCAATAAGTTACTCAATGAACAAGATAACCAGATCCACGAGGTCGTACCAAAATACAATCTCTTCGATGAGGAAGTTCGATTCGAAGACATAAATCAAAATATGGATGATTGGAACATTCCAGAAATCCCTCAGGATAAGTTGTACATTCCTGAAACAATTGAAGACAAACATAATTTTGACTATATAATCAAAATAATAGAAAATAGTATTCCTCTAGGACAAGATATAGGGGAAGAATTTCATCTATGATATCTTGTTTCTAATTTGTTATGACATTTGTTGTTGGATCACCTATGATATCTTGTTTCCTAGGGTAATCTATATCCTTTCTGATGGTATAAGCATGAAACCAATCAAAGAAAAGGACATTAATTTTGACTCTTTCGACAAATTCGTAGAACTTGTCTTGGATCTATTTTCTGTTTGTACCCTTGTAATGTTGGAAAAACCATCTCCTTTGAAGTTCATTCTCCGGAGAATAAAAGTCTTTCCTAAGGGTTTCCTTATCAATGCTAAAGTTGTCAGATAACATCATAAGGTTCCATAGAAGAATAAGTTGGGGATTGGATCGACTTTTGGTCGTCCTCCTGTTCTTGGTTGTACGTTGTTCTAGGTATACTAGAAGTAGTATCTAATCCTTGGAGGTTTACAATAGGGAACTGATTCTGTGACTCGGATCTAGTTAGTCCTACTGGAATTGAACGGGTTCTAACCGAAAAAGACCTTCTGGTTGACTCATATTCAGACCGTGGCTGACTATGCCTGGTCAATACAAACTCTCTTGGCCTTAGAAGATATAGGCCTCACCAAAATACCAAAATTAGCCAAAAAGATCTGGGCAGAAATGGCCTCAGAATCAGACGATGATTCTGAAACAGATCTGCAAAAACAAATCCAAAAAGCCAAACAGACCAAAACTGTCTGTAACCAAAAACCAAGCCAATCGTTGACTCAACAGGAATCAACACCACAACCCAGTAACAGTTACATTTCAAAAAAAAAATTTCATTGTTTTACAAATGGAACCGGAATACTGGGACAAGAATCCTTTCAAAGCAACCGCCAAAGTATTCCCCCCCCCCCCCCCCCGGGATTCCATTACAGGCCAATAGCCACAAACAAAACCCGCAAATTCTACGAATTCATTCTAATAGATACAAACTCAGTATCTATTAAACACTTCAAAGACCCCAAAGATCCAAATCTAAATACCCATTCCATAATCCAAATCTTGAAGGTTATGCAGCCACGACATTATGGCTCAAACTTAAACCAACCCAAAAAATTTTCTGCACCATTTGACCCTGCAGGATATAATTATTGGGATTACATTGACGCATGGACCAATGTTTTCTGGCATCAAAATAGTAAATTCAAGCATTCAAGGCTGATTTACTTCAAAAATAATACTGCGTATAATTTTCCAAATTGGTTCCTCCAATGGTGGAACTACTTCAGACCAATTCCATAAATATTTCCAGAAGAAGTCCAACAGGGATTCCAACAATTCAACAAGCTCTATAATAGCAAGGAATCACGTATTCCGGCAGATTTAAGGTACTTTTCCAGTTTTTCCTTGTCATGGATCTTTTCATGGCAATACAGATACGGAAAAACTGAAAACAGCAAGCAATATCCACCGTTACAGAGACACGCCTTTGTAAAATGGTGGTCACAATTCGATACTTCAAAGGCGTGTCTCTGTAACGGTGGATATTGCTTGTTGTTTTAAGTTTTTCCGTATCTGTATTGCCATGAAAAGATCCATGACAAGGCAAAACTGGAAAAGTACTTTAAATCTGCCGGAATACGTGATTCCTTGCTATTATAGAGCTTGTTGAATTGTTGGAATCCCTGTTGGACTTCTTCTAGAAATATTTGTGGAATTGGTCCGAAGTAGTTCCACCATTGGAGGAACCAATTTGGAAAATTATACGCAGTATTATTTTTGAAGTAAATCAGCCATGAATGCTTGAATTTACTATTTTGATGTCAGAAAACATTGGTCCAGGCGTCAATGTAATCCCAATAATTATATCCTGCAAGGTCAAATGGTGCAGAAAATTTTTTGGGTTGGTTTAAGTTTGAGCCATAATGTCGTGGCTGCATAACCTTCAAGATTTGGATTATGGAATGGGTATTTAGATTTGGATCTTTAGGGTCTTTGAAGTGTTTAATAGATACTGAGTTTGTATCTATTAGAATGAATTCGTAGAATTTGCGGGTTTTGTTTGTGGCTATTGGCCTGTAATGGAATCCCGGGGGGGGAATATTTTGGCGGTTGCTTTGAAAGGATTCTTGTCCCAGTATTCCGGTTCCATTTGTAAAACATTGAAAAATTTGTTTTTTGAAATGTAACTGTTATCGAGTTGTGGTGTTGATTCTTGTTGAGTCAACGATTGGCTTGGTTTTTGGTTACAGACAGTTTTGGTTTGTTTGGCTTTTTGGATTTGTTTTTGCATATCTGTTTCAGAATCATTGTCTGATTCTGAGGCCATTTCTGCCCAGATCTTTTTGGCTAATTTTGGTATTTTGGTGAGGCCTATATCTTCTAAGGCCAAGAGAGTTTGTATTGACCAGGCATAGTCAGCCACGGTCTGTTTGGTTGTTGTTGGCTTTGGGGATTCCTGAGTTGATGACTCAGATTTGACGGTAGTTGTCTGGGTCAATGACCCTTCAAGTTTTCCTTTCTGGGTTGATGACCCAGTCTGGGTAGGTGACCCAGAAGATGTTGTAGTTGCCTTTTTGGTTATTGGCTCTGGTAGAGCCAATAGAACTTCTTTACCTTTTGTACTGGATCTTCCTCCTCTGCCGGAGGAACTAGACACCTTAGAAGGCATCGGGAATTTTCTGTAAAAATTCACGGGTGAGGTAGTCAGGTAGAGAGTTGGAAGAGCCCTTGATATATTCTATATTAAAATCAAAGACACTTAAAATTGCTTGCCATCTTGCAAAAATCTGTTTTGAGGCAAGGTTTTTTACATCCTTCTGTAAAATGTCTTTGGCTGATTTGCAGTCAACCCTTACTAAAAATTTTTGATTTAATAAATCAGATTGAAATTTGGAAATGCACAAAACAATAGCTAAAACTTCTTTTTTAACAGTTGAATACTTTAATTGTGCAGGATTCCAGTGTTTTGAAGTATATGCGATGACATGTTCTTGACCATGTACTTGTTGTTTGAGGATGCCACCGTAACCGATGTCTGATGCATCAGTTTCGACAATTTTGAATGCCTGTGGAATGGGAAGATACATACATTTTATGGATTGGACTTTGACTTTGATTTCTTTAACTGTTTGGGTATGGAGGTCAGACCAAGGAGGCAGATTTTTTCTTTAGTCTATCATGCAATGGTTTGACAATATTGTTTAAGTAGGGGACAAATTCACCTACGTAATTTAGACAACCTAGAAATCTTTGTAACTGAGTTTTGTCTAAGATTTGGTTGGGGAATTTGCTAGCAAACTCTATTGACCTTTCGATTGGAACGATTGTACCTTGATAAATATTGTGACCAAGGAATCGAATTCGTGTTTGGAAAAGATTGATTTTTGATTTGGAGACTGCCAAACCATTTTGTTTGATGATATGGATGAAGGTTTGGAGATGTTTGAAATGTTGGTCAATGTTTTGGGAAAAGATTAAAACATCATCTATGTAGACAATGACAAATTTTGAATAGGGATTAAAAATATCATTCATAATTTTTTGAAATTCTGAAGGGGCATTCTTCAGTCCGAATGGCATTACATTCCATTCATATTGCCCGAAAGGTACAGTAAACGCTGTTTTGTACCTATCTGATTCTTGGATTTGGATTTGCCAAAATCCAGATTTCATATCAAATTTTGAAAATATCTTTGCAGAATTTAATCTGTTAAGCAAATCTTTTTTGTTTGGAATAGGATATCTAATCCATTGTAATGCTTGATTTAGTGGTTTGTAATTTATGACTAAGCGGGGTGTTCCATGCTCAATCTCAGATTGTTTGTTGACATAAAAAGCCGCACAAGACCATGGGCTCTTGCTTTTCCGGATTAGGCCTTTATCAAGCAAATCCTTGATTTCCTTTTGACAGTATTGAAGAAGTTCTTCATTCATTTGGATTGGTCTGGCTTTTGTGGGAATTTGTTTTTCCCTAAAGTCTTTCTCATAGGGAAGATCAACAATATGTTTCTTTCTGTCCCAAAATGCATGTGGCAATTCAGAACAGACGGTTGATTCAATATGATTTAATAAAGATTGAATTTTTTCTTTTACTTGGGGTTTTCCTAGTTGTATCTGAATATTATTAAAAGATACTTCTTCTTTTAAGAAGTTAATTTGATTAATCTTATTTTCTATAAGATTTATATTTCTGGAAATTGGTTTAGTAGAAAAATTAAATATAATCTTTCTTCCTAAATAATTTGTGGTTATTCCTTCATTAGATA
This sequence comes from Glycine soja, assembly GCF_004193775.1. Lineage (NCBI taxonomy): Eukaryota > Viridiplantae > Streptophyta > Magnoliopsida > Fabales > Fabaceae > Glycine > Glycine soja. Next base: position 35,691,799 of record NC_041010.1, read on the forward strand.
TTTGGATGGGAAACAGGGCTCTAATGAAGGGCGTTCCTAAGATTACTTCATTCTTAAGGTTTTTTACCAGAAGAAAGTTTGTGTTAATCCTAAGACCTTGGTTTTCAATGATTGCATTTGATAGCTTAAAATTAATTTTTAATTTTGAGCCGTTTGCCGTACTTAATTTTTCTGAGGTTTTCTCAAAGAATTTTGTAGGAATTAATCCTTCTAAAATGCAGTTTGAATCAGCCCCTGTGTCAAATAGGGCCATTGTTTCTAAAACGAAATCATTAATAATTATTTTTATGTTTATGTAAAATTTTTGGATTTTAATCTTGTTGATTAATCCCATAAACATATCATCTTCTAAATTTTCTGGTTGATTTTCTTCACCGTTGTTGGCACTTTCAGAATCACTATCTTCCTCGAGCTGAGAAAGAATGATCTGATGAATTTCTTGTTGTTGACGAAGTTCTTTTACCTCTCTTTTTAGATTGTTTATCTCTGTTTGGAGATCTTGGATTGTCGTTGGTTTGGTTGAAGAATTTTCTAATCTCTTGAGTATGTTACTAACATCAAATTTGTTGTTCGTGATAAAATCCTTTTGTCTAGGCTTTACCTCTAATGTTTTCTTGAGTTTTTCCAGGAAAACCTTCTTTTCCTGGGGGTCAGGTATGGAATTGATTGCTTCAAACAAGAGATCTTGTTCTCTCGTTAGAGTATTGATTTGCCCATCATCATCTGTTGATTATAGTTGGTCATCTTGTTGGATTAGGTTTAGGTTTTTATTGGAAAGCGCGGAGGATGAAGTTTCTGTTTCCTCCTCCGAGGTTTCTATGAGCAAATTGTTTATTTGCTCTTCAATTGCGGGTTCTAGGTTAAGGTTTGTTAACTTCTTTTTTAGTCTACAATATTTGCTAATGTGGCCTTGTTTTCCACAATTGTAGCACGTTATTTTTTATTTTATTTTTTGTTTAGGATTTTCCATTTCTCTACTGGTTGAGGGTTTTTGAGAGTATCTTTGTTTTGAAAATCTTCTTTTATTGGCTGGCTTATGATCCTGGGCTTCTTTCCTAAAGGTCTGTTTTTTCTTTTGTTTTGGACAGGCTGGTAAGCCTAATTGTTATATATATATATATATATATATATATATATATGTATGTATGTATGTATTGTGATAAATGATATTGTTTTGGTTGTTTGAAATGTGTTGTTTGAAGACCATGCGTGTGGAAATGATATTGTTGTGGTTGTTTGAATTGTTGTTGATGTTGCTATTGAGGATTTTAATTGATATGTGATGATAATGATAATTATGATGATGTTGATTTGAGATGACATTGTTAATAAAGACCATGTCAACATGAATTGTTATTATTGATGAATATGTGAATATGAAATGAGGTTGTTGTTGTTGTTGTTGATAACGTCATTGAGATGAGATGATATTTATGTTGTGAATGACATGGAAATATGATTTGTTGATTGATGTTGGGAATGCATTGGCATGTGCATGTTGTGTATGTTCGTGGAGGGCACTGTGCACTGACCTTTCAGGGTCTTTGGCACTAGCTTTTGGCCACGTTCATACGTTGGATGTTGTGTATGATCGTGGGGTCGTGGGGGGCACTGTGCACTGACCTTCCAGGGTCTTTGGCACTAGCTTTTGGCCACGATCATATGTCGTATGAAGTGTATGCCATGGGGGGTAGAGTGCACTGACCTTGTCGGATGGCCCAAACGTGGGTAACTAGCGTGGTTAGAGAATCTAAGCATTTCTGAGGGGATGCTTAGGCGCTTTAATTGGTCCATGGTCTTTGGCACTTACTTTTGGCCGTGATCATAGCTCATACGACACAGGAAATAGAGTAATTGTGGCCAAGTGTACTTTGTACTAGGGGGCTGTCACCTGGTAGGGAACACCTTTGGGCTCCCAGGCTTATCACCTATGGGAGGGGGGCTGTTAAGTGCACAACCGGGTGGTCTCGACAAACTCAGCACAGTTCCCTAAGTGAGAGTGTCGTGTGGACACGCTTAGGCTATTTCCTGAGATTTGGTTGTTGTTGGTACGTACCACATTGCATCTGAGTGTTGAGTCAGGTGCATGCATCATTCTGTGCAGTCTTGATTGGGTCCATGGATGGATGATGAGTAATTGTTGGATGTGAATGATGAATATTTGTTGGATATGAGTGTTGAATAATGATTGTTGCATATGCTTATCATGTTTGCCTATGTTCCTTGCTAATTGTGGTTATTTGGAATTGGTATTGGTTCTTTTATAATAAACTCATCCTTGCAATTTTGTATCGTGTGGTTGATACCTGTGATGATCTCGAACCTTGTTCGTGGGAGCAGAATGACAGTGGTAGGGTGTAGGGAGTAAGATTCTGGTGAGGAGCCGCCGAGCCGACGTGATGACGTTGGCGTTATTTTGGGAGAGAGTTGTGTTTTGTAATCAACTCCTCCGTAGTTGGTTTTTAAGTTTTATTTTGTTGAGTTAAAGATGTAAAACTGGAATTTTAATTATATATATATGAACATATTTAATTTTCGTTATGTGTATGACATGTACCGAATTATTGTTTCTATGTAATTATGCATATTCACTTAAGTAATGGCGTGTTGTTGGATGAATTTATGTTGTGACAAGATCACTTCTATTTTCATAAGCAAAAATTAAGGGAGTTCTTTTTATAAAAATTGAAATTATCGAATATTAGAGTGTGGATACCGTAGCGACGAGGCGGGTCGTTACAGCACAAGTATTCATTACTTTGTACTGAATCCTATAGATCAAAGCTGCTGGGATTGATCCTTTTTCATGTCAAGGTCATGAAAGTGGATATTTAAAAACAGAGAGTCAAGAATGTTTCTGTCCATTAGACTCACCGTTTTGTTTGGATAACAGTTGAAGTATATTGGACCTTATCCTAAGCTTGTTTCTACTGTTCCAATTAAGGAATCTTCAAACTTGTTATGCCTAATATCTCTAAGGCACATTAAAAATGCAGCATCTATGCCCAAATCAATTAAGGACTTGATGGCTACTTATACACAACCGATATGTAAATACTTGTATTTACGGCTATGTTCATAAATAGAATTTTTTGAAAGCAGATGAAATTCTTCCCCTATATCTTGTCCTAGAGGAATATTGTTTTCTACTATTTTTATTATATAGTCAAAATTATGTTTGTCTTTAATTGTTTCAGGAATGTACAGCTTATCCTGAGGTATTTCTGGAATGTTCCAGTTATCCATATTTTGATTTATGTCTTCGAATCGGACTTCCTCATCGAAGAGATTGTGTTTTGGGACGACCTCGTGGGTCTGGTTATCTTGTTCATTAAGTAAATTATTGGTTGAATTCATTGAAGAAGAGGATGAAGATGAGTTTGATCTAAAAAAATGCGAGAGAAAGAACGTAAAAGGCGAGACATTGGATTCATCCTTTAGTATCTTTGCCGTCATATGGTTCCATAGAAATGTTTCCAAAAGGTTATATGTTACTAAACTTCTTGGATCTGAAAAATAAAGAAGATTTTTATTTTTTTTTATTTTATTTTTTACGGACAATATAGTTTGAACACTACTCCTATAGCCACCAGTATATTATGTTTTAATATTTTATTTGAACAATACACCTTAGCCTTACTGCCCTTTCTCATCCACGGGACTTATTGTTACCGTATCATTCAACTAAAATATCAGACTGTTGTGCTTCCAGAAAATATTGTTCAAACATATACTGTTTAAATTAAAATTACTATACACAGTTCAGATCCATGAATTCAGTTAACATATGCCCTTACGGACACTATTACTACTTCCCCATCAGGCTCTAATACCAAAGATCAGCGGAGAAGGACCTAACGGAAAAATAGGAAGTAGGAATGCAGTATGATAAACGGAGATCGAAATGTAAACTTTTCAAAACAGGTATCAAGGGCACTCCGGAGACCGGCTTACAATTCCCAGGTTTTCATAAACAAAGAAACCGAAGCGGCGACAGAGCCGCATAGGATCGGTACAAGAGGAAGAGGGGAGACGTATGAGAAATAGAAATTTATTAAAACTTGAAAGAAACGCTTACAAAAGTTTTTCTTTCAGAGCACCTCCTCTCGAAAACCTGAAAAATGGCCAAATGAAAGGGTGCCTCACAATATGGTTGAGGACTCCTTATATAGCCAAAATTCTTTGACCGGTAGTTTTGATCAGAACTATTTGACTGGTTGTTACAAAACAATTATTTTTGACCGGGACTTATTTGCTACAGGACAGGTAGTATTGTCCGAAATTACAAATTAATTAACAAAAATCGGAACTAATTAATCATCTTCTAATGAGATGCCAAAACAATCATCCTCATTTTGGTAGAAAGGATCATCATCTTGGTCATCAATGTCTTCTGAAGATCCGGCATCCTTCTTTGAAGATTCCTCCTCTTCTTCTTGTTGAAGTAGCTGGAGAACTTCCTTAAGGTTCTGGGCAAGGCTTTCTTTGGATTTTGAACTGGCCAAGAACGCCGCAAGCTGAGATTTCTGATTCAGAAATAATGATGTTTCTGGATTAGCAGGTTTGAGAAATTCGGGGTGACTCTGGAACCAGTTCTTGACTTGGTCTGGAGCGGCCTTTGAGGTATCAAATTGTGTCCACCATTTTACAAAAGCATGTCTCTGCAAAGGTGGATATTGCTTGTTGTTTTCAGTTTTCCCATACCTGTATTGCCATGAAAAGATCCATGACAAGGCAAAGCTGGAAAAATACATTAGATCGGCTGGAATTCTTGATTCCTAGTTGTTGAACAAGAATAACAAATTCAAACACCCATGGTTAATTTACTTCAAGACCAATACAACTTATAACTTCCCGAATTGGTGGAATTTCTTCAGACAAACTTCGGCCATTTATCCTGATCAGGTTTAACAAGGATTTGAACAGTTCAACAATATGTTTAATACCCAGGAATCAAGAATCCTTGGGGATTTGATGTATTTCTCCACATTTGTATTGTCATGAATTTTTTCGTGGCAATACAGGTATGGTAAAACAGAAGGCAACAAGCAGTTTCCACCTTTACAGCGACATGCTTTTATTAAATGGTGGACACGATTTGACACTTCCAAGGCAGCACCAGATCAAATAAAAATCTGGTTTGAAGGCCATCCTGAATTCCTCAAGCCCGCAGATCCAGAGACCTCATTGTTTCTGAACCAAAAATCTCAGTTAGCTGTTTTCTTAGCTAGCTCCAGGTCTAAAGAAAGTCTAGCTAAAAATTTAAAAGAAGTACTCCAGATTCTTCAACAATAAGAAGAAGAATGTTCTTTATCAAAGAAGGAAGAAGGAAGCTCGTCTGAAGAAGAAGATCCCTTTTACCAAAACGAAGATGATTGTTTTGGTATTAGCTTAGATTAAATTGTAATTACGATCACATAACCATTTTTTATTTTATTTATAAAAGATCCGGACAGTAGCACTTATCCTGTAGCAAATAAATACCAATCAAAACTAATATTCTTGTAACAAACAGTCAAATAGTTTCGATCAAAACTACCAGTCTTATGTATAATTTTGGCTATATAAGGAGTCCCCAACCACATTGTGAGGCACCCTTTCATTTAGTCAGATAAGGGTTTGGTTCGTAAGAGCTTAAATCCTTGTGCTTTGGTTGTGTCCAAAATAGGTATCAGTAGGCACCAAATCCCTAAAATAAGTGATATGACGAATGTGTTGAGTGTTGCAACCCTCTTTTGTAAAATCACTCATGCACCCAACATCTTCGTGATTCATGTACATAGGGACTCATTAGGTAGTTTTTTTTTCTTATTTTTGGTTTTAATACAAACCTAGGTGCTTATATGGGACACCTTAGGTTTGTTGTACTTTTTTTTAGGAATAATCAACATGAAAATATAGAAAAATGTATGTTTTATTGTATTACTTTCCTTAATTTTTTAAATAGTGATTAAGGGATTCCCACGAACCCTAAAAGAATAAAGGTCATTTTTTATTGGCCCACTTCACCAAGTATATGGGAAATCTGGGGCTGCCATGACTTAACAAACTTTTACAAAAGATTTGTCCCATATTTTTCTATACTTGTAGCACCACTCATTGAGTTGATGAGGAACCATGTTCCCTCATGAGAAGATACCCATATCCTACTTTAACATACTCAACACTGCTAATATATATGTTTTTTATTCTTTTTACAAGTGTCGAAGGAAAGAGCCTAGAGTATCAAGGACCTTGGGATTTGAGGTCAAATCATTTTCAAGAAGGAGGGGCTGATGCAGTCCTACCCCCATGGGTATTGGATAGAAGACTCCAAGAGAATTGAGCTAGAGCTGCTAAAGAAGGCTCTAGGTTTCTCATGAACCTCAGGGTAGATTTTTGAGCCCATGGGCCAAGGTTGGGTCCACTCTTCTTTGTAAATATTACAATAGGTTTTTCCTTCTTTTGGGCCTTGTATTTTGGCTATTATATTAGTATAGGGTTTTAGCCTTGTATTTCAGGGCATTTTGAGCAGTCTTTGTAGTAGGGACATTTTTGTATTTTCTTGTATTTTGGCATGGGGTGAGCTTAGCTATTATAGGGGATGTGTATAGTTAACCTCTAGCTTCTCATCTCAAGGAGGCGAGCTTAGCTATTAGAGGGGTGTGTGTAGCTAAGCTCTAGCTTCTCAAGGAGGTGAGCTTAGCTATTAGAGGGGTGTGTAGCTAAGCTCTAGCTTATCAAGGAAGCTTCTCAAAGAAGTTTCTCAAGGAAGTTTCTCAAGCAAGCTTATCAAGGAAGCTTCTTAAGGAAGTTTATCAAGGAAGCTACCTAGGCTATAAATAGAAGCATGTGTAACACTTGTTGTAACTTTGATGAATGAGAGTCTTGTGAGACACAACTCAAAGTTCAACTTCTTTTCCTCCTTCAATTCCATGCTCCCTCATCTTTCTTTCTCTCTCTCTTTCTTTTCCTCCATTGAAGCATCATCTCCAAGCTTCTTATCCAAGGCACATTCTTGATGGTGAAGCTCCTTCTTCCATGGCTTATTCCCTAGTAGATGACACCTCCTCTCATCTCTTATCCTTTGTCTTCCACTGCATCTTCATGATGGAAAATCACCATTATAGGAACTCATTGAAACTCAAAAATCCAACCTCCATAGAAGCTCCACAAGCAAACTTCCATCAAAAAGGAAGATTAACCAAATCAACTTTTTGAAGGATGAAGATTCCTTTAGTAATATTCAAATCCAACTAGAGAAACCTCAAATGAAAGAAAAAATATCGTCCTTACTAAAACACATCCAATCAACAATTTGCTTCGATTTGGCACGTGCGTTTTGAAATCAGAAAAAGCATATACTCAATCTCCCTTGTGATAAAGACTTCAAGGAAAAACATATTCCCACAAAATCCAGACCAATCCAAATGAATGAAGAACTTCTTCAATATTGCCAAAAGGAAATCAAGGATCTCTTTAATAAAGGATTAATTAGGAAGAGCAAAAACCCTTGGTCTTGTGTTGCTTTCTATGTCAACAAGCAAGTAGAACTTGAACATGAAACACACCTCGTTTAGTCATAAATTACAAATCTTTGAACCAAGCATTACAATGGATTTTAGGTATCCTATTCCAAATAAGAAGGATCTACTCAATAGGTTGAACTCTACAAAAATATTTTCAAAATTTGACATGAAGTCAGGATATTGGCAAATCCAAATAAAGGAAACTAATAGGTACAAGACTACATTCATAGTTCCTTTCCGGCAATATGAATGGAATGTTATGTCATTCGGTCTGAAGAATGCTCCTTAAGAACTCCAAAAAATCATGAATGATATCTACAATTCGTATTCAAAATTTGTCAGTGTTAACATTGATGATTTGTTAATCCTTTCTCAAACCATTGACCAACATTTTAAACACATGTGTACCTTTATTAATATCATCAAACAAAATGGACTTGCAGTTTCTCAAACCAAAATCAATCTTTTCCAAACAAGAATTAGATTCCTTGGTCACAATATCCATCAGGGAACAATTATACCAATAGACAGGTCAATTGAGTTTGACAACAAATTCCCAAACCAAATCTTAGACAAAACCCAGTTACAAAGGTTTTTAGGGTGTCTAAATTATGTCTGTGAATTTGTACCATACTTGAACAATATTGTCAGACCACTACATGATAGGTTAAGAAAAAATCCTCCTCCTTGGTCTGACATTCACATCCAGGTTGTCAAGAATATCAAGCTCAAAGTTCAATCCATAAAATGTTTGTATCTCCTAATTTCGTAGGCATTCAAAATTGTCAAAACAGATACATCTGACATAGGTTATGGTGGTATCCTCAAACAAAAAGTTAATACCTGAGAAAATGTCATTGCATATACATCAAAACATTAGAACTCAGCACAACAAAAATATTCAACTGTTAAAAAAGAAGTTTTTAGCAATTGTTTTGTACATTTCCAAATTTCAATCTGATTTGTTAAATCAAAAGTTTTTTATAAGGGTTAATTGTAAATCAACCAAAGAAATTTTACAAAAAGATGTATAAAATATTGCCTCAAAACAAATTTTTGCTAGATGGCAAGCAATTTTAAGTGTTTTTTGTTTCGAAATAGAGTATTTCAAAGGCACCTCAAATTATCTACCTGATTATATTTCTCGTGAATTCTTACTAAAAACTTGTCATGCCGCCTAAGGTAGCTAGTGCCTCCATACGAGAAGGAAGAGGTCGCGAAAAAGGTTTCAAATTGGCTCTACCAGAGCCATCCCCAAAAAGGGTTTTTTCACCTTCCAAAACTGGGTGATCAACCCAACTTGGGTCATCTACCCAGAAACCAAAACAACAAGATGGGTCATCAACCCAACTTGTTGAAATTAAATCTGAGTCATCCACTTAGGATCTTTCAAAACCACAAACCTCAAAATAGTTCAGAGCAGCCTATGTTTTTCCAATCGAAACACTCTTGGCCCTTCAAGAAATTGACTTAACCAAACTTCCAAAGAAAACCTAGGATGACATAGCCTCTGAGTCAGATGATGAATCTGAATTAGACCTCCAAACCCTAATCCAAAAAACTAGAGATTCAAAAGTTGTATGCAATACTCAAAAGGGAAAACAAATAATTACACCAACAGCAACACCAGCCGCAAAACCGTCTAATAATTATATTTATAAAAATAAATTTTCAACTATTTTACAGATGAAACCGAAATACTGGGACAAGAATGCCTTTAAAGTCACAGCAAGGAGTTCCCTCCTAATTTCCATTTCAAACCAACAGCCAATAACAAAACTATAACGTTCTATGAGTTCATTTTAATATATTCAAACTCAATCTCTATTAAACATTTCAAAGATCAAAATGATCCCCTTCTAAACATTCATTCAGCAATCCAAATTCTAAAGGTTTTACAACCCATACATTTTGGAAACAACTTGAATGAGTTCAAAAAAATTTCTGAACCTTTTAATTCAATAGGTTATAATTATTGGGACTATAAGGATTCATGGACCAAGGTTTTTTGGCATCAGAACAACAAATTCAAGCACTCGTGATTGATCTATTTCAAGAACAACACGAATTACAATTTTCCAAACTGATTCCTTCAGTGGTCTAAATTTTTTGGACCAATTCCTGAGATTTTCCATAACCAGTTTCAACAAGGATTTTCCCGGTTCAAGAAGTTGTTCAATTCTGAGGAATCATGAATTCCACCAGACCTCAAGTATTTTTCCAGTTTTGCTCTTGCTTGGATATTTTATTGGCAATACAGATACAGCAAAACAGAAAATAACAAACAACTTTCATTGTTGCAAAGACATGCCTTTGTCAAGTGGTGGAACCAATTTGATGCAACAAAAGAAGAACCAGATAAGGTAAAAATATGATTGAAAGCTCATCCAGTGTTTCTTAAGAGAACTGATCTAGAGATTTCATTGTTTCTTAATAAAAAATCCAAGCTAGCGGCTTTCCTAGCAGGATTCATGTTGAAGGAACATCTGACCAAGAACTTAAAAAAGGTTCTTCAACTACTTCAAGATCAAGAAGAAGGAGTTTCCGTCAAAGAAGGAAGACGCCAAGTCGACGTACTCTTCAGATGATTTTTTCAGAACGAAGATAATTATTTTGGTATAAATTTAGTTGAGGATTAAATTTTCATTGTAACCTAAACTATAGAAATAGTCTAGGTTAAAATAACCTAAACTGTTGTTAAAGTATTTTTCAATTCTATAAAGAGTCCTTGAACACATTGTGAGATATCTTTTTACACAAATAGTTTAGAGAGAAGTGAGATAGGCTCTAAGAAACAATCTTTGTAAGTTTTTCTTTCTTCTCGATTAAACTTGTAATTTTCTTTGTCTTTCTCCCTTTCCCCTCCTTACTGATCCGGTGTGGACTATCGCAGTTTCAGTTTTTTTTATGATTTTATTTAATTAAAGCTTTTAATTATTATTATTTCTTGTGCAATTTCATAACTTGATTATCATATTGTTGTATTTCGTGTATCCTATTTCTTTTTTGTTGTATTTCGTGTATCCTACTTCTTTTCTGTCCGTTCGATGCTTTCGCTGATCTTTGGTATAAGCGTTAATGGGCATGTATACCCAAAAAAATCAGCTATTGAGCTGAGTTTATTTTCTTAGCTCCAAACCTTTTTGCCTTCAACTACACTACACTCCCTCAAAAGTAAGGATAATATTATACTTTTCAGTTTTTCATCATCATTTGTACCCATTTTAATTTACGTTATCATGGCGGGCTTTTACTTAAATAATTATTTGAGTAATGTTTCTTTTTATGTTTTTATTTTTTTACGCTACTTTCATACTTTTCTTAAAAAAACTAAAAGAGAAAATTAGAAATTTTCCTCTTCTTTCTTCTATATGATAATAAAAAGAGAGTATGAGTGTAGTACGTACTGTTACTTTAGTATCATGAAAAAGTGGGAAAAAATCTTTAAAGCTAATGTGACATTCTTCCATTCATACATAATGTGGTCTTTATTATCATCGATTTAATAATATCATGGTAAAAAATGATAAATTTAAATTTAAATAAACTAACAAAAGTTTATTACGATAATAGAAAATGTTTTCTAAGGATTATTACTTTATTTTAAAAACTAAACTATTACTATTACACAAAAATGCTATTAAAAATGCTTTAAAAAATGTTATTACTATTACACAACCACAGCTGCGAATATGCATATTGCAAAGCAATGCCCCCACCACAACCCCAAGACTAAAGAGAACTCTCTTTTGTAGATAATAACTCATAACAAATCGATAATCTATGCAAGTGCCCCATCCCCCATATTATTACTATGATAAACAAAAGTAAAAAGTTCAACACCACCATCAGCAAGCTTGAAAACCAAAGAACAATATTAAAACTTTAGTAAAACAAAAAAGAAAAGATTAGCATATTAAACCAGAAGAAAGCTTGATGATGGGTGGATCAAATACAAATACATACCTGACGCTAGAAGGGTAAACACAAGTACCGCCAGAGCCTGCTCATCAAGAAAAAGAGAAACAGATAAAAGGGTCAGCTACGATTATTGTTCCAAGGAATAAATGCTAAGAGAGAAAAAAAAGAAAAAGAAAAGAGAGATTGAAGGATTTACTGGGGTCAGATGCAGTAACAGTGGCTGTTCCCGCAAAGTCGCAGGACCCTTGACCCTTCCTTTGGAAGTAGCTGTTCACGGCGTAGTTACAGTGGGCCCTAACGGTGTTGGGCTGGAAACAAGACCCGTTTTAGCGGAGAGGGTTATATTCAGCACCAGCTCCACAAGCATAGTCCAAGGTTTTCTGCAGGATCGCCTCGCTTCTATCCTTGCAAACGAACCATGTAGCTAGGAGAGAAGCTTATGGCTTTTGCATTAATAAAGGTGTATACACGGTTTGAAGAGCAAAGGACACATGAATCTACACTAGATGTTTATAAGTCATGTTGAGAAATGTGGTGCTTATGATTGTTACATGACCAAATATGTCCTTAGCTAGGAGGGAAGTTAGTTCTTTGAAGATAGTGAGAAAATAGAAAGGAGAGAGATAGATCCAGTAGTTAAAAATATGGAAAATGGAAAAGGGTTTTAACTAAAAAAAAAGTGAGAAGGGAGAGTAAAGGAAAAGGAGTTTGAAAGAAAAACATACTTGAAGTGCCACTGAAAGCCAGAAGAAGCAGTGCTAGAGCTAGAGCAGCCATGGGAATGGTGTTGGGACTGAGGCTGAGATGGAGAAGAAAAACGTGGTACAGCTATAACAGAAGAGAGTGAGTGAGAGAGAGGAGTGTAAAATGGTGTGGGTGCGTGACAGAGTGTGTGTGAGTGAGTGAGATCAGATGAGAATAAAAGGACAAAAGGAGAGGAAAATGGTAAAGTTGTGTAATGTTTAAACGGTGGGATGATAGTTGGCCCCAGCTTTTTGTACTTTTACAATTTCACTTATCACTTCACTATTATACTATAATATTGTGATTATATTTTGATAATTTAACATTTTAAACATTTAATTAATAATTTATTTTTTTCTTTTATAATATTATATTATTAATTAAATCAATCATTTATTTCTCTCTTAAATTCTAGACAACTTAACTCCAAAAAATATTTTTCATATCATACTAAAGTTAATAATAATAATAATAATATGCTTGTAATCACGCTCCTCTTTTCTTTACCCTGTATCAAGGAAGGGAAAATAGTATCATAGGGACTCGTGAAAGGCTAACAGGGTGAGGAGGCTTAATCACTGCACAGTAAACGGACCTTTGGGAGTGTGTCACTATTTATCTTTCACCATTTCTTTTGTCATTTATGCTACCATGGCATCCAATGAGTGGGAGCATTGAAGGGGCAAAATAAAAGGGCTTTTTAAAGATTATTTAATTAGTGATTTCATCTCTATAGTTTAACAATTCATATATTTTTAGTTTATATGATTTGAAAAAATTTTTACTGTATATAATTTATATTTTAATTCCTTTTTAGTTCTTATAGTTTAAAAGTTGTCTTTTTAGTCCTTATAATTTATATTTTAATTCTATTTTAGTTCCTATAGCTTGAAAGTATAGTTTGAATTAATTTTTTTTAGTTTCTATAATTTGTATTTTAATCATAGTTTAAAATGATTTCACATTTTAATTAATTGATAATATTACTTATTTCAAGTTATAGAGACTAAAAAAAAATTAAAATATAAATTATAAGGACTAAAAAAATTATTTTCAAACTAGAGATACTAAAAGAGAATTAAAATATAAATTATAGATTCTTTGGAAATAAAAGATTTTATGTTGCACCATGCCTCTTATTAATGGTTCTTTGGACTAGATTAAAATTTTAAAACATCACATGGATATGTCCCATGCACCATGGTTCCATTTATTTTATACTTTTCATTTTTTTAAATTGAATGAGCCCATAGGCCGACCCTTTTGGCCCGTCGAGGGTTGGCTTGGGCCATGAAAATAGCTGCTCATAAAATTCACTGGATTGTAGTGCACTGACACACCTCTATTCATGGGTAATATTCCTAAATAAAATTTACATTTTTCACTCATGCATATTCCATGGATAATATGTGTGGCTAAAATTTAATTATTTTTATTAATTTTTCTAACTTAATTATCACTCAATTATCTTTATTGATTTTTCTTAAATTGTTTTATACCTTTATTAGTATAATATTTAATATTTATTTTTATAGAAGATAATTAAACAAATAATGACTAGAACTATTCAGCCACTATTTCGGTTGTTGATAGCAACAAATAATTTCGATCGCTAAACTGCATTTTTCTAGTAGTGTAATTTGAGATAATGTGGTATATATGTACTTACAGTTATGTCCTTATTTTTTACATAAATAATGATTTAATTGTTAGGGAATTCTTCTCAGTGGACAACAAAGAGCAGTGAAGAGATTATCAAAAAGCTCCAACCAAGGTGCAAATGAGTTCAACAATGAAGCTTTATTGATAGGAAAGCTTCAACATAGAAATCTTGTGGAATTCATTAGCTTTTGTCTTGAAGACAAAGAGAAAATACTTATTTATGAATATGTGTTAAACAAGAGCCTTGGCTGCTGTTGATGGATTGACAAGTGCATCAATTTGTACAACTAGTAAAGTAAAATGGAAGTTCGAGTGTCGAGTCCATAGGAACTTTATTTGTACATAGGTAGGTGAATATATAATTTTCAAGTAATTAATAAATTGGTTAAAAGGTTGTGAAACAAACAATAAAATAATTTAGCGTAAAATTGAATTAAAATAAACAAGAGAAAAAAAAACAAAATTAAATTAATTAATTAAAACAGACAAGAAGAGAGAAGCCAATATTAGAAGCAAAAGTTGATTCAGAAGATGAAGATGTTTGGGGCTTAGCATACTCTCCTACAACCTAAGGAAAGGTAGTTAGTCGATATCAACATTTTGGGCTTGGGTTCCAATGATAATTTTTCTTTTACATTAGGCTCAAAATGGGTGCAAGGGATAAATTCATTCACAGGATGACTTTTGGCTAAGAAGCTGAATTAAAATAATAAACAAGGTCTTGATCATGTCCACATCATACACGTATTTCAAGCAATCCAAGAAACATGCAAAATCATAAAATTAAAACCAATTGTTCTCTCATAATTTAAAGATCACACAACTTATCGGTTTTCATTGAAGTATTCAGATTCTCATTCCATGTTTTTCTGTCAGAAATACTAACCTTTTCACTCTTGTGTTGGATCGAATGGTCTCAGAATAATTAAGAAGGGGGGGTTGAATTAATTATTCCTAAAACTTTACTAATTAAAAAATTACTCTTCTAAGGCTTTTACTAAATTGTTAAGAGAATGAGGAGTAGAAGAGAAACTTAACAGAAAGTAAAAGCGGATATTAAATGCACAACGAAAAGTAAAAGAGTGGGGAAGAAGGAGACAAACACACAAGAGTTTTTATACTAGTTCGGCAACAACCCGTGCCTACATCCAGTCCCCAAGCGACCTGCGGTCCTTGAGATTTCTTTCAACCTTGTAAAAATCCTTTTACAAGCAAAGATCCACAAGGGATGTACCCTCCCTTACTCTCTTTGAACCTAGTGGATGTACCCTCCACTAGAACTGATCCACAAGAGATGTACCCTCTCTTGTTCTCAATCAAACCCAAGTAAATGTACCCTTTACTTGTACCACAAAGGATGTACCCTCCAATGTGTTAAGACAAAGATCTCAGGCGGTTAAACCTTTGATACTTTGTGAATGGGGATACAAAAGAATTCTCAGGCGGTTAGTCCTTTGAACACTTTTGTATAAGGGAAAGGGAAGAATCAAAAGAATTCTCTGACTGTGTCATTTTGAATTCTTTGACAAGGGAGAAGGGAGACACAAAAGAATTCAGGCGATTAGTCCTTTGTTCTTTTGGAAAAGGGAGAAAAGAGACACAAAAAGAATTCAGGCGGTTAGTCCTTGGCGAATTTTTTTTGGCAAAGGGAGAAGAGATGAAAAGAATGAATAGCACAAGTTTTCAAGGTTTAGAAAACCAGAAAACTCTTGGAAAGCTTTTTGGCACAAAGAAGAAGAAGAAGTTCAAAGAGACTCAGAAATCAATGCGGAAAAAATTGCTTGTGTAAAGAATGAATTGGAAAAGATAGATTGAAAATGCAAAACAAAGCCATGCTTTTATAGACTCTTCATGTCTGGTCAAGAGAACCATTTAGAAGAGTTATGACTTTTAGAAAAACTTAAAACCAATTTGAAAAGTCAAAAACCATTTGAAGAGTTACATCTTTTGATTTATTCAGAAACAATCACTGGTAATCGATTACCAAATTAGTGTAATCGATTACACAAAGCTTTTATGTGAAAGGATGTGACTCTTCACATTTGAATTTGAATTTCAACATTCAAAGGCACTGGTAATCGATTACCAAAACATTGTAATCGATTACAACTTTTTGAAATTAATTGGAACGTTGTAAATTCAATTTGAAAACTTTTTCAAAACAATTTTGCTACTAGTAATCGACTACAACAATCTGGTAATCGATTACCAGAGAGTAAAAACTCTTTGGTAAACAACATGTTTTGAGAAAAATCCATGTGCTACTCAGTTTTTGAAAAAACCTTTTCATACTTATCTTGATTAAGCCTTCTCTTGATTCTTGAATCTTGATCTCTTGAATCTTGATTCTTGATTCTTGAAATCAACTTTCCTCTTGAATCTTGAAGGGTTCTTGATTCTATCTTGAACATCTTGAACTCATTCTTTGATTGACCTTTGAGCTTTTTGTCATCACCTTTGTCATCATCTTTTGTTATCATCTTTAGTTATCATCAAAACATCTTTGAATCAATCTTGATTCATCATGAAGCTTTGCTTCTACATCTTGTACTCTTAGTTCACACTCCATAACTTACACTGATGCCTGCTTGCACGACAATTAGTAATTCACAAAAAATATCCATTAGTACGCATTTAGTCTTACTCATGCAATTGATTCACTCAAAATGTATTGCAACCAATTAATAAGTGTCTACTTCTCTATCATGCATCGAACTAAATTAAACTATTAAATGATTGAGTTTAAACTACTAAAATTAAAGTGTCCTAAATGTAAGAATTTAAAATGAAAATAAAATAAATGAAAATGAAAACAAAACAAAATAAATAAAGACAAATATAGAAAATTAAAAAAAATCCAGATCAAAATGGGTTTCAATCCTGTGTGGGCCCTAGATCCCAAGCTTCCTTTGTAGCAGGGATGTCTGCAACATAATAATCATTAGCTCCAGCGTTTGTGGCATCATTATTACCAATACCAGAGGTATCACCCCCCCCCCCTTATAGAAGGAAGCTGGACTCCTGGCCAGGCAACCTGAGATAAGAATGCCTCTAGTGTCATCACTAGCTGCTGGAGAGATAATTGGTGAAGACTCTGCATCAAAAGGTATTGGCAATGGTGAAGGCTTTGTAGAATGAGGAAAAGATGCTCTAGTTGAGAGGAAAAAAGAGAAGGCTTACCGACTTTAGAAGAGGTGGTTGCAGGAGGGATCATTGGAAGTGGAGCATCTGGAGCGATTTGGGCCTTGACTCGCCTTGGCCCCGGGAAGACAATGGAAGGGTCTGTTGTATTCACAATTGGCTTGACATCTTCTTCTAGAAACACAGACTTCGGGTGCTGCCAGCAAGGTCAACTTCTTGCTCAATTGCCTTCACCTTAAAGCAGTTCTTGCTATCACTAGGATGCTTTATTGCCTCAAACAAGTTGAAGGTGGCTTTTTGATCCTCCACACTCATCTCTAAGTTTTCACTCCCTATGTCCACAACACATTTTTCCATCACCATGAATGGTCTACCCAATATTAAGGGAATATCAAAATCCTCTTCTATGTCTATTATCACAAACTCCACCAAAAAAGTGAATTGGCGAACTTTGACCAGGACATCTTCAACTATACCATATGATCTGATAATGGAGTGGTCTGCTAGTTGAAGAGTCATTTTAGTAGGAACAACCTTTAGATTTCCAATTCTCTGGCACATAAAGAGGGGCATTAAATTGATGCTTGCCTCTAGATCAACGAGAGCTTTACCCACTAACACATCCCCAATAGAGCATGAGATTGTTGCATTCCCTGGGTCTTTGAATTTCTATGGTAAAATTTTCTGAATCATAGCACTGAAATTTCCTTCCACCATGATGCTTTCATTATTGATATATTTCCCTTTCTTCGTGAGGAGGTCCTTAAAAAATTTGGTATACAAAGGCATCTTTTGTAAGGTCTCTCTAAAGGGAATGATGATCTCTAGCTTATTGAAGATGTCAAGAAACCAAGAAAAATATCGCTTTTTATCCTTCTATGAAGGCACCAAGGGATGTGGGACGTCCTTCACTAGGATTAAGGGCATCTACTTTCTCATTACTCACATCCTCCAATACTCCATCATCTCTCTTTTTTCTCTCTCTGCATTCTTCCTCCTCTGACTCCTAGTGAAAATTACCTTACACTCCTCCTTGGGATTCTTCTCTGTGTTCGCCATAAAACTGCCCGTGGACGTTTAAGCCAATTTCTTAGCTAATTGGCCCACTTGAACCTTTAGATTCCTGATGGTGGATTCAATACTCTTGTGATTTGACAGAGAAAGTTGCATAAACTGAGTCAAAGTATCCTCTAAATTAGTGGTCCTCTCATATAGATTAAGCCCTTGGTTGGGAGGCTGAATAGATAGACCGCCTTGATCTTTGTTGAAGTTATTCTCTGGATGGGATCTCCAACCTTGGCCTTGATTTTGAGAGAAATTTTCCCCTTTATGGTATCCTGGAGACCTTCCTTAATGGAACCCTTGACGGTGTGGATTGGTTATATAGTTGACCACTTTAGATGAATCATCTTGGGTCATGTATATGCCTGGCTCATAGGCCCCACCACAGATGTTGCATCCCCCAAATTGCATGACTAAAGAATGGGTATGTTGCACTGCATGCAACTGTTGAGGAAGCTTGCTCAATGTTTCTAGTTGCTTGGCTAAGAGCTTATTTTTGGCTAATGGTGTGTCTTGTGATGTGAGCTGAAGAAGACTCTTCTTTATAGGTGTGTAAGCTCGATCACGAAGGATGGCATGGCCACTAGCTGCCATGTTTTCAATCAACTCCGTAACTTCATCAAGTGTCTTCAATTTGATCTTTCCACCAGTGGAAGCATCAAGTAATTGCTTCGAATGGGGTCGCAAGTCATCAATGAATATATTTAACTGAATCGACTCGCTAAACCCGTGGGTAGGAGTCTTCCGGAGTAAACCATGGAAGTAGTCAAGAGCTTTACTCAGTGATTCATCGGGGAATTGATGGAATAAAGAGATTTCCACCTTCCCCTCAGCGGTCTTGGACTTTGGAAAATATTTCTTTAAGAACTTCTCCACCATCTCTTCTTATGTCTGCAAGTTATTTCCTTTGAACGAGTGCAACCATCTTTTTGCTTCACCAGCCAAGGAGAAAGAAAATAGGTTGAGGCGGATGACATCTTCAAGAACTCTTGCTATCTTCACCGTGTTGAAAATTTCTATGTATGTAGCAAGATCAGCATATGGATCTTCATTTGGTAGCCCATGGAAGAGATTGCCTTAAAGCAATTGGATGAGGGAATGTAGATAAGTGGTGTTGGCAACTTGAACTTCAGGTCGGGCTATGCTTGTGAAACACTGATGTGTAGACGTACTAAAGTAATCCTCCAAGGTGATCCTGTGTGGTCAGTCTTTTGCCATGATGTGTTTTCAAAGTTGGGATGTGGAAGAGAAGAAGATGATATAGAAGATTATGGTTCTTGATTCCCTTGTTGTTCTCTCTTTCTTCTTGCAGTGTTGTTTCTTCCACGCGTTGCTTCAATGTCTAGATCCAATGGAACAAGATTTTTTTCCTCGCATACAAGAAAGAAAAATACTACCGTGCATGTTATCATAGAAATTAAAATTTTAAACAAAAAATAAAAATTTATAGTGAATAAAGAAAATTTGAAAATTAAATATTTTTTTTACTTATTTAATTTTTTTGGAAAAATTAATTAAAAATAAAATTAGAGAAAAATAAATTTCTCAAAAAAGCTAAAATATCCAAAATACCAAGTACAAAAAACAAAGTCCACGGCAACGACACCAAAAACTTGTTGATGGATTGACAAGTGCACCAATTCGTCCAAAGTAATAAAGTTAAAACGGAAGTTTAAGTATCTTATCCACAAAGACTTTGTTTGTATTTAGGTAGATGAATATTTGATTAGTAAAAAAAGTTAAAGAAAATTTATTTTAAAAGGTTATGAGAAAAACGATAATTTAAATTAATTAATTAAAGACAAAAAAATAGAGAACCCAATAATATTTTAGAAGTAAATTTAGAATATGAGAATGTTGTGAACTTAGCCTATCAGAACTACTCTTTGATATAATGCTAATGATTTTTCTCTATTTATCATTATTTCAATTTACACATGCATCTACTAGTATACTCTAACTTTGATCTCTCGCAAGAAAAGGGGATGGAAGGAAGGAATGACTAATAATGATTACTTCTTCTTCTTCTAGCCTTTGTCTTCTATGAGGAATTGTATTCTCTTGAGATTTCTGTGTGTTTTTTTCCTTCTTCTCTCTTCTTCTTTTATAGGTGTAGATTAGCTTAGTTTTCACACAACCTTCATGCTAAGCGGGCTTCTCGCGCTAAGCCTACCTTTACTTTCCTGAATTAGTTTGTTTTTCTTAATTAACCCTACTTTCCTTAATTAGACATGCTTTCCTTAATTAGTCTATTTTTCTTAATTATCCCTGCTTTCCTGAATTATCCTATTTTTTGGGCTTTATTTTACTCACTAAGCATTATAAATTCACCACTTTTAATATTTTTTTGTAAAAAAATTAAATGGTGTTAATTTAACAATTATTTTCTCAAAAATGAAGAATTAGGAGAGAAAAATAACAAATTCTTACATTATTTAACCCCAAAATATATTCATAATTAACAGTTATCAAACCATTGAAATTAAATTGTCATAAATGTCAAAAAATAAAATAAAATAAAACAAAAATAAAGAAAACTCTTGATCAAAATGGGCCTCAATCCTATGGCGGCCTTAGATCCCAAGCTCCCTAAGCAACAATGATGTCCGCAACATAGTCATCATCACCACCAACGCTAAAGGTGTCACGCCCCCAACAGAGGGAAGTTGGACTCTTGGCCAAACAACCTGGGCTAGGAATGTCTTTGGCGTCATCATCAACTGCTGGAGGGAGAAAGATGGTGGAGACTCTGCATCAGTAGGTACTGGTTGTGATGGTGGCTTTGCAGCATTGGGAGGTCTTGCACTGGCTGAGAGGAATAGAGAAAAGGTTTGTCGGTTGTAGAAGAGGTGGCTGGAGGAGGGATCACAGGAGGTGGAGCTAGTGGAGCGTCTAGAGTGGCTTGGGCCCTGACTCGCCTTGGCCTCAGAAGACAATGGAAGGGTTTGCTAGATTCACGACTGGCTTGGCTTCACTTCTTCTAGAAACACATACTTCAGGTGCTGCCCAACAAGGTCAACTTCTTGCTCAATTGGCTCCACCTTGAAGCAAGTCTTGTTATCACTGGGATGTTTTATCACCTCAAACAAGTTGAAGGTGACTTTCTGGTCCTCCACACTCATCTCCAAGTTGACATTCCCCATGTCCACATCACATTTTGCAGTAAGCATGAATGGTCTGCCAATATCAATGGAATATCAAAATCCTCTTCTATGTCCATTTTCACAAAATCCACTAGAAAAGTGAATTGGCGAACTTTGACCAGGACATCTTCAACTACACCATATAGTCTAGTAATGGAGCGGTCTGCTAATTGAAGAGTCATTCTAGTAGGATCAACCTTTAGATTTTTTATTCTCTGACATATAGAGAATGGCATCAAATTGATGTTTGCCCCTAGATCAATGAGAGTTTTACCCATTGACACATCCCAATAGAGCATGGGAGGGTTACATTTCATGGGTCTTTGAATCTCTATGATAAAATCCTTTGGATCACAACACTGTAATTTCTTTCCACCATGATGTTCTCTTTGTTGACATATTTCACTTTCTTCGTGAGGAGGTCCTTAAAAAATTTAGTATACAAAGGCATCTGCTATAAGGTCTCTCTAAAGGGAATGATGATCTCCAACTTATTGAAGATGTCAAGAAAACAAGCAAAATATTATTCCTTCTCTTTCTTTGATGGCACCAAGAGATATGGGACTTCCTTCACTGGGACTGATCGTATCTCCTTTCTATCCTCCCTAGCCAACTGACTCTTGGTCTTAGAGAGTAAGACCTCATCACCACTCTTCTTACTCTTATTTTTTTTTTCATTTTTCATTTTTTTCTCTCTTTATTTTCAACCTCTTATCTCTGTTTTTTTCTCTCTCTCCTCGTCACTCACATCTTCCAACACTCCCTCAGCTCTTTTTTCCTTCTCATCGCTTTCCCTCATCTGGCTCCTAGTGAAAACTATCATACACTCCTCCTTGGGGTTCTTCTTAGTGTTGGCTGTAAAACTTCATATGGACCTTTCATCCAATTACTTAGCTAATTGGCCTACTTGTACCTTTAGATTATTTATGGCTAATTCAGTGCTCTTGTGATTTGATAGAGAAACCTGCATAAATTGACTCATAGTATCTTGTAGCCTGGTGGTCTTCTCATATACATTAGGCCCTTGATTGGGAGGCCGAATAGATAAATCTCCTTGATCCTTGTTGAAGTTATTCTTAGAATGGGATCTCCAGTCTTGGCCTTGAGAGAAATTTCCCCTTTGATGGTATCCTGGAGGCCTTCCTTGATGGAACCCTTGACGAATTGGATTGACCATATAGTTGACTTCTTTAGATGCATCATCTTGAGTCATGCACATGCCTGACTCATAGGCCCCACCATAAATGTTACATCCCCCAATTTGCATGACTGAAGATGGAGCAAGTTGTACTGCATGCAACTGTTGAGGAAGCTTGTTTAGGGTCTTTGTAAGGGTCTTAATTTGCTTGGCTAGAAGCTTGTTTTGAGCTAGTAATGCATCTTGAGATGTGAGCTCACGAAGACTCTTCTTGAGATGTGAGCTAGAATGGGGTCGCAAGCCATCAATGAATATATTTAGCTAAACATGCTCACTAAACCCATGAGTATGAGTCTTTCAGAGTAAACAATGAAAAAGGTCAAGAGCTTCACTCAATGATTCATTAGGGAATTGATGGGATGATGAGATTTCAACCTTCCCCTCAGTAGTCTTGGACTATGGTGAATATTTCTTCATGAACTTCTCGACCACCTCATCCCATGTCTACAAGCTATTCCCTTTGAATGAGTGCAACCATTTTTTTGCTTCACCTGCCAAAGAAAAAGAAAATAGATTGAGGTGGATGACATCTTCTGGAACTCTTCTATCTTCACTGTGTTGTAGTTCTCTATGTATGTGGCAAGATGAGAATATGGGTCCTCATTTGGTAGACCATGAAAGAGATTGTCTTGAATCAGTTGAATGAAGGAATGTGGATAGGTGATGTTGGCTGCTTGAACTTCGAGTCGGGCAATGCTGGTCAAGTACTGAGGTGTAGAGGAACTAGAGTAGTCCTCCAGAGATATCCTCTGCGGCTGGTCTTCTGCCATAATGCATTCTTCAAAACTGGGGTGTGAGTTGATTACAAGGAAAGAATAAGATGATATAGAAGATCATGATTCTCTCTCCTTGATTAGCATGTACCTCTTGTTGTTCTCACCTTTTTCTTGCAACATTATTTCTTCTGCAAGTTGCTTCAATCTCATGATCCAATGGAATAATGTTGTTTCCTGAAATTATACCTCGCATACAAGAAGAAAAACAACTACAACATAGGTTATCAAGGTTAAAGAATTAACAGAAATTACAATAAAAATTAAAAATAAAGAATGATTAAAGAAAAAAATTATTATTTTTTATATTTTATATACTGAAAAATTAAATCAAAAATAAAAATTAAAAGATAAAATTAATTGCTTTAAAATTGGAATATCCAAATTACCAAGTACAAAAAACAAAATCCCTGGCAACGGTGCCAAAAAACTTGTTAATCGGTTTGGCAAGTGCACCAATTGTACAACTAGTAAAGTAAAAAAGAAGTTCGAGTATTGAGTTCACATAAACTTTGTTTGTACTTAGATAGGTGAATATATAATTTTCAAGCAATTAATAAATTGGTTTAAAAGGTTGTGAAAAGAACAATAAAATAATTTGGCATAAAATTGAATTAAAATAAACAAGAGAGAAAAACAAACATAAAATGAAATTAATTAATTAAAACAGACAAGAGGAGAGAAGTCAATATTAGAAGCAAAAGTTAATTCAGAAGATGAAGATGTTGGGGGCTTAGCCTACCAGAGTTACTCTTGATGTAATGTTAAGAATTTTTCTCTATTTAGATTACTCTAATTATCATCTGCATCTACTCATTTATTCTTACGACGATCCCTCATGTGGAAGGTATAATTTATTTATTTTCTCTCTCAAACTCTTTAAGAGGTAAAACAGTTAAATTACATTAATAATAGAGATGTATAACAAATTAAATAAAATTCATTCTATCCCTAGAGATGAATTATTTAGATTTTTTTCTAGTTCCTTTAGAGATAAACATTTTCCAATGTCTCCCCTAAAAATTACCATGAGTATGGGTGATCAAACCATATACAATGAAATTAAGCACAAAAAAGAAACAATGAAAATTAAAATAACATTAAACAGATAGGAAAAGTAATTACATTAAAAGCAATTGGTTGCTAAACTCCCAACAAAAGGGGTTTTAGCCTGTCATTATCATAAGATGCTTTACAATTACAAAAGGGTAATGAGTAATGAAGGGAATAAATAAGAAAGGGGATGAAGGGAATGAATGACTCTTAATGGTTGATTCTCCTGCTTCTCGCCTTTTTCTTCAGTAAGGAATTGTATTATCTTGAATATTTTGTGTGTCTTACACCTTCTCCTCTTCCTCTTTTTATAGATGTAGTTCAACTTGGATTTTATGCAACCTTCGCGTTAAACACAATTGTCGTGCTTAGCGAGTATGAAGGTTATCTCGTGCGTTCAACGCGTGACTTGCACTAAGCATGTCTTCACATATCAGACTTCTTCATATTTCCTTGTGCTAAGTGTGTTCTGTCTGCTGAGCGACTACGCCGCGCTAAGCGTCTAAGACTCCCTGAGCGAGCATCTTCAGATCTTCAATTTTCTTTCTCTGGCTTTACTCTATTTTTCTGTGGCAATTATACACCAAGCACTATAAATTCACAAATTTGAACACTTTCTACACAAAAACTTAAATAATATTAAAATTCCAAATATTCACATAAAAATGAAGAAATAAGAAAGGAAATTTAACAATTTCTATATGATTTAGTCTCAAAATATACCTATACATAATAATTATCAACTACTTTTTATTTGGTTTGACATTTGTCACCCTTAAACACTATTTAGTTTTGGTTCATGAATTACACACATATACCACACATATACAAATTTAACCGAACAAAACTTATGGATTCCAAAACATGTTTCACTCTTTCATTTTTCACTTAAACATGCAAATTCTCAATGAGCAAAGATGTTAAGTTGGTCTCAACAACGCTACAATATTATAAAAAGAATTGCTCAAGGAATTCATTATTTACATGAACTATCTTAACCCAAAGCATACATCGTTATTCCAAAAAATTTAAATTTTGGTCTGGCTAGAATTCTTAAAATAAATCAAGACCAAGGGAGTACAAATAGAATTGTAGGAACATAGTAAGTTTGAAACAATATTCTTCCTTTCCATTTAATTTCTTACTTCTTCACATAGTATTTTTTTATTAAATTAATATTGATTTGTTTTTTATTTATTTATAGTGGTTACATGTCTCCAACATACACAATGCTAGGAAAATTTGCTGAAAAATCAGATGTTTTTAGTTTTGGAGTCACGACTCTGGAGATTATTACTGGTAAAAAGAATTCAAGTTCTTATGAGCCACATGGTGTTGTTGATGGCCTTTTAAGTTATGTGAGTATAATAATATAGCAATTCGGTTCCTGTGCATTATTGCTTGTTCTTTAGGTTAAAAGTGACATATTCAATGATAATTCAAATTGATTTAATTGCAAAGACGTGTATTAATTTGGATTTTCAATTTTCACAACTTTTTATAGGTTTGGAGACAATGGAGGGATCAAACCCTCTTAAGCATATTGGACCCATATATGAAAGAAACTTTTTTCTAAAAATGAAGTCATTAAATGCATTCAAGTTGGTTTATTAGGTGTTCAATAGAATTGAATTGCTAACTCCACGAGAACCTGCATTTTTTATGCATGGTAGAATGGATTCAAGAGTATTTGCACAAGAATCGAGTTCCAGTCAATCTATCAATGGTTCTACTCCATGCTCTATTGATGAAATGTTAATAAGTCAATTTCTTCTTCGATAGTAAATCATTTTCCTTAATTTTATGTAATGTGTAGAACTAATAATTTGTACTAGTCTTAGTTAATACAATTTAAAGAGGAGGAAAAGTGACATATGCAATCTACTTCTTGGATAAGCTCAATTTAAGAATATTCTTTGTTAATGAAATCTTAATATCTTTTACGAGAATTGAATAATGTAACCTAAATGAATTTTGGTTAACTAATGCCAACTTGTTATGTTAATTTTTTTCTCCGATACTTCTTTATTTTATGTTATTACGTTTGAGACATAATAAATAAATAACTTTTATTTATATACTTTTAGTCATAATTTTAAAAATTAAACCGATGATCAACCGGTCTAGACATTGGTTTACTGGATCATTGGTCGACAGTAGACTATTTTTCTTAATTTTAATAGAACTAATAATTTGTGCTAGTCTTAATTCGTTCGATTTGAAGAAGACTGGGAAAATGGATATACGTAATTTACTTCATTGAAAGGCTCAATTTATAAAGAATACTCTATATTAATAATGAAATCTCAATTTTTATGAGAATTGATTGCAACCTGTATGACTTGTGGTTAACTAATATATATTTGTTAATTTTTCTCCATTACTTTTTTATTATAAGTTATTACATTTGAGATACCATAATTAAATATTTTTCCTTACATACTTATAAGAGCTTTTTTGTACTTAAAGTTTCCACATTAAATTATCTTTAGGATATATATCTCAATTCTCAATAATATATGTATGCTTCAGATTGAATAGTATCTTTATACACATCACTCATTCTCTACACATCTAATTCTTAAAGCTAGGGGATTAGGTATCCTTCGAATCGGATCAAATTTTGATCCACATCCAAAAAAGTAAGTCCTATAATCCGATTATAATCTCAATAAGACTTTACGCATCTAGTACTTAAGACTAATAGATTGTATATCCTTTGGATTGGATCATATCCTTATCTAGAAAGCAAGTCCTATAATCCGATTATAATCTCAATAAGACTCAGACCACATCACATTGTGAAACTTTGGGAATATGAAAGGATTTCCACACAGTACCATGACAGCTGGATCAGCCTAGAGGGTGAAATGTACATAGACACAATCACATCTCAAAAATCTTAGAATTTGATGGAACATTTTGATACATCATAATAACTCAATCCATCAAGATGTTGGAAGATATACGCTCCGAGCAAAGATAACATATCTCCTCTTTGACTTAAGAAAGCAAGTTAAGCCATACATTTCTCTTAAATGTTAGGCCATTCTCCGAGACAAGGATTAGGTCACCTCCATCTTGAGGAAATCTTAATTTTCCGAGACAATATATTAATTAAGTTTTTCTATCACAGTACTTTGTATCAATGTAATATGTAGGCCATTTTTAATTTACACGATTTGCTTGTGAAACTAACTAGAATGCAGGACTTTTTCACTAGATCTTTTGGGACCACTTGGCATCATTGACCCAAACCATGAATTTTAAAGATGCAGAGACTAAGACTAATTTTGATCAAATATTTAAGGATAAAAAACACACATTCAACATTGCACTGGTAAAATGGTGTCACATTCGACATGGATGGGAGCACGATAATAATCACAATCAGTCAACAACTTCAATCCATGGAAATTAAAATTGCATAGAGCTTAGCTTGAACGATCGTGCCCAGAACCCGATATTGCATGCAAATATCCGCTGTGATCCCTCACAACCTCGCAGCAACAGCCTAATTGCTCAACCTCACTTTCACCCGGGAAGGCAATCCATATATATATATATGTGTATGTATGTAAAAGTTATTCAAACCGAAACAATGAGTTGACAGGAGAAGGCCACTTAAACTATAGACAAAATAAACACGAGAATAAGATTATGGAGGAAAAATACACAATAAAGAGTAGATAACAAAAAGGAGGAAACTCAAGAAAAGATATTGACACCAGAAGTCTTTGATGACATATATTTACTTTTTTGATGGGATCCTTTGATGACATATTGTGTTTATGAACCATTGTGACTCTTTACCTTTTCTATGTCCCAATATACAGTGACGGATCTACACAATGGGGAAGCTGTCCCCACTAACATTTCAAA
Organism: Glycine soja; assembly: GCF_004193775.1. Lineage (NCBI taxonomy): Eukaryota > Viridiplantae > Streptophyta > Magnoliopsida > Fabales > Fabaceae > Glycine > Glycine soja. The sequence goes on from NC_041010.1 coordinate 35,719,886, forward strand.
GTCTTTTATATAATACTCCAGTATATCTAACTATTTACATTACAATGCAAGCCTCCATATCTATATGTTGAAGATGAAGCTTTTTAAATTATATATATAATAGCGTTATATATTATAATGCACCCGTTTATCCTTTCCACTTTCTAAGGCCTGTTCCATGCACTACTAGAAATATAACTTTTTACGATAGTCATTTTACAACGGTTCTTTTAGAACCGTCTTAGAAAATGAACCGATAACATTTTTGTAATTATCTTACTGAAAAAGCCTTGTACAACACACATTCTAAGACGGTTGTTTAAAATCGCCTTAGAATGTGTGTTGATCATAAAAAGCTACGACGGATTTTATTAAAACACCGTCGCTATCTCAATGACTCTTGGTCTTCAACCTTTTAAACCCTTCACTCACTCTCCTCACCATGGCCGAGTCCTGCCTCCTCTATTCTCCCTCACCAAAACCAAACCCCTCTCTCTTTACACCCCCCTCCAAAACCCTCTCCAAATTTCATTCACTGTGTCCCAATTTAATTTCCTCCATTTCCAACCACCTGCTGAACATGGAGCATCACTTCACGAGCTTCAAGGCAAAGTTTGGGAAGAAGTATGCAATTAGGGAGGAGCACGACCGTCGCTTTGGCGTCTTCAAGTCCAACCTCCGCAAAACGAGGTTGCATGCCAAGCTTAACCCCTCTGCCATCCACGACGTCACCAAATTGTCCAATCTCACTCCGGTCGAGTTCCGCTCGCACGTGTACATCTTCGGGCAGTGGCTCCGCTTGAAGTGGTTCTTCACGCAAATCACCGATTTCAACGGCTAAAACCATCGGTGGAGCTTGTTCCGTTTGCAGCCTTCGAACGGACACGAGAATCGCGTCGCACGCCATTGTGCAGTGGTCTTCGAAGGCTTCGTCAGTGCCTCCACCATCTTGAATTGTTCTCCGTGCACGCGCATGTGCATGCTGAGGTTCGAGTCGCGCAGGAAGCCTTTCCCGCAGATCTCGCAGAAGTGCAGGTGCTCGGTGAGGATTTCTATGACTTCTCTTATGGTGATGATGTGGTTCTGTTGAAGTTTTTGAGGGCTAGGGAATTTAAAGTTAATGATGCATTTGAGATGCTGAAGAAGACCTTTAAGTGGAGGAAGGAATCAAAGATTGATTCTGCTGTGGATGATGATTTTGGCTCTGACTTGGCCTCTGCTGCTTACATGAATGGTGTTGACCACGAGGGGCACCCTGTGTGCTACAACATCTTTGGTGCTTTTGAAAGTGGAGAGCTTTACCAGAAGACTTTTGGGACTGAGGACAAGCACAGTGAGTTCTTGAGGTGGAGGTGCCAGTTGATGGAGAAGGGTATTCAGAAGCTCAATTTGAAGCCAGGTGGTGTGTCTTCATTGCTTCAAATAAATGACCTTAAGAACTCCCCTGGTCCTTCAAAGATTAGGGTTTCCACAAAACAAACTCTTGCAATGTTGCATGACAATTATTCAAAAATGGTGGCAAAAAATGTAGGTTTTTTGCCTTTTATGCTCCTTTTTGAATTGATTGTTTGTTTAAACTGAATTGGTCATATAATGTGATGTTATTTTGATGTTCTAATTTTGATAAATGTGTTTGTGTTTCATTATAGATTTTCATCAATGTTCCTTTTTGGTATTATGATCTCAATGCCCTTTTGTCCCCCTTCTTAACCCAAAGAACAAAGAGCAAATTTGTGGTTGCTCGTCCTAACAAGGTCACTGAAACATTGACCAAGTATGTTATCCCATTCCATCCATAATTTAACCATTTTTGTCCATTAGCTATTTCAATAGCATCCGATTAATTATCATAATTTCTTTGTATGAAAAAGGTACATTCCAATTGAGGGGATCCCACTTCACTATGGTGGTTTCAAGAGGGAAAATGATTATGAGTTTTCTTCCCAAGATGGTGTTGTTTCAGAACTCATTCTCAAGGCTGGATCAACCAGTGTTGTCAAATGGCGGCCATGGCGGTGCAATGGCATAAAAGCATGGCGGTTTTTTAAAAAAACACCATCGAATAGCGGAGGCGTGGCGGCTTTTGAATGGCGGAGCCATGGCGGTCATGGCGGATATGGCGGCATGGCAGAAATAGTGTTTTTTTTGTTTTTTTTCCCGCGGTAGAAGTTGAACTGACCCGACCCAACCCTACCCGATAACTTAATCAAAAACATAACCCTCCCCTCCCACGCAAGGTTGAATCAGAATGCAGACCTCCTCCAAGCTCCAACTAAAAGCACAACCCTTGCACCCAGCCGCGACCCCCGCACCCAGCCGTGGCACCCCACACCTAGCTGCAACCCCTTGCACGCAAAACGCAGCCAGCAGCGGCGACCCACGGCGGCGATGACACATACGAAGGCAGTGAACATCGCGATTCAACTCAGAGTGGTGGGCGCAAGCTTTAATTTTTTTTAGTTTTGTTTTTGCTGTTTGACACCCCTTTCTTTTGTCTGCAGATTTTTTTTCTTTTGCTATTTGACACCCTCTTTTTACTTTTGACAGACCCATTTTTATTTTTATTTTTTCTATTTGACACCACAATTTTTTTTTCTGTTCAGTCCTCTTTTAAATGGTTGAACCATCATCTGATGCTGCTATTGCAAGTGCAACGAGGAAAAATAAGACAAACCCAGGCTGGAAATATTGTCATTCACTAGTGGAAGGAGATACAAAGACCATTGTTTGTAATTTTTGTGGAAAAAACACAAAGGGAGGAATAACCAGAGCCAAACAACACCTGATTGGGAGGTCGGGTAACGTTGCAACTTGCAAGAAAACTCCACCAAATGTAGTCGAAGAGTTGAAGGAATATATGGCTACCAAAAAAAGTGGGACCACTTACAATACTTCTGACAGTGGTAATATGGCAAATATAAGAGATTTTGAATTTTGGTGAACCAATTGGATGTGATGGAAGAGAAGAAGATGAGTTTGCGGACTCTTGTAATGTTACTGCAAGTGCAAAGACAAAGTGTGGGACTAAAAAAGGACCAATAGACAAATTTTGTAAGAATCCAGAAAATGCAATCAATCGGAGAAAAATGAAGATGTTGAGGCAATGAACATAAAAGAGTTAATGGATAAGAATCAAGTATTGAAGGTGCATCAACATATTTCTCGCTTTTGGTATCAAGTAGGTTTGTCATTCAACCTCATTAAATTGAAAAGCTTTGAGAATATGGTTGCAGCCATTGGTCAATATGGGCCACATTTTCCCATTCCTAGCTATCATGACATCAGAGTTCCACTCCTAAAGAAGGAAGTTGAATATACTAAAAATTTGACGAAAGACCACAGAGAGCAATAGGTCAAGTATGGTTGTACTATTATGTCCGATGCATATGGACTGATAAAAAACAAAGATGTATCATTAATTTTTTGATTAACTCTCAAGCGGGTACCATGTTTTTGAAGTCTGTTGATGACTCTGATTTTGTAAAGATAGGTGAAAAGCTTTTTGAGTTGCTTGATGCCATTGTGGAGGAAGTTAGAGAAGAGAATGTTGTTCAAGTTGTAACCGATAATGGGAGCAACTATGTTTTAGTGGGTAAGTTGTTGGAGGAGAAAAGGAAACATATTTATTGGACTCCTTGTGCAGCTCATTGTATTGATTTGATGCTTGAAGATATTGGGAAGCTTCCCTTGACAAGGAAGACAATTAGAAGGGGAATCAATCTAGTTGAGTTTACCTATGCCCATTCTAGTACCTTAAGTTTGTTGAGAAATTTTACAAACAAGAGGGAATTGGTGAGACATGCTATTACTATATTTGCCACTTCTTATCTAACCTTGGAAAGGCTCCACAAAGAGAAAGTCAATATTAGAATGATGTTTACTTATGATGAATGGACCTTGAACAAGCTATCTAAGGAGCCTAAGGGAAAAGAAGCTGCAAAGGTAGTGCTCATGCCTTCTTTTTGGAATAGTGTGGTTTACACTCTTAAAGTCATGGCTCAACTTGTGAAAGTGCTTCGTCTTGTGGATGGTGAAAGGAAACCAGCCATGAGCTATATTTATGAAGCAATGGACAAGGCAAAAGAAACAATTATCATGTCTTTCAACAACAATGAAAGCAAGTACAAAGATGCGTTTGCAATCATTGATAAAAGATGGAATTGTCAGCTTCATAGGCCATTGCATCCAGCTGCCCACTTCTTAAATCCAGAGTTCTTTTATGACAACACTGACTTGGAGTTTGATTTTGAGGTCACCAATGGTTTTTTTGAGTGCATTAAGAAGTTGATTCCACAATTTGATGTGCAATAGAAAATTCTAACCGAGTTGCATCTTTACAAGATTGGTGTTGAACACTTTGGTTCTGACTTTGCAATGGCTCAAAGTAAAACTCATTCTCCTAGTAAGAAACTTTTACCATATGAAAAATACAAATACTATACTATTTTTTTATGTATTAGTGTTATAATTCAGAATTCTAAGTTATGCTCTTGGTTGGTAATTAGTATTGCAACATATTGGTGGCAAATGTTTGGGTCACAAACTCCAAATTTGCATAAGCTAGCTATTAAAATTTTGAGTTTGACTTGTAGTGTTTCAGGATGAGAAAGAAATTGGAGTGTGTTTGAACAAGTAATTGTGACAAAACTCTAACTATACTTTTTAATTTTATTTAATTTTGATGATCAAGTTTTATTTGGAGTATATTTGAGATTGAAATCAATATTTATTTGTTATGTTGTAGATTCTGTAGAAGCAAATGCCTTTGGTGTTTTGATGATGATCATGATGATTTGATGCAAATAATGCAAATGGGCTTTTCAAGTTAAAATTCAAGACAATTATTCAAGAATACAAGCCACAACATCAAGATGATCACTAGTATTTTAGGAAGGGAATTCCTAATTGATATAGCAAAAGGTTTGGCCAAGTAATTTAAGTTAAAAAGTGTTTTTCAAGAGATTTACTCTCTGGTAATCGATTACCAGAGGATGTAATCGATTACCAGTGGCCAAAAATGATTTACAACAGCTACTAAATATTTGAATTCAAATTTTAGACTGTGTAATCGATTACACAATATTGGTAATCGATTACCAGCAGTTAATAAACGTTTTAATTCAAATTTTAAAAGCTGTAATCGATTACACAAATCATGTAATCGATTACCAGACAAGATTTTCAGAAAAATGTTTCTAAGAGTCACAACTTCTCAAATGGTTTTTACATGACCACCAATGGTCTATATATATGTGACTTAGAACACGAATTTGCTCAGAGTTTTTAAGAACAACAAGTGTTTATTCTCTCAAAGAGCAAAATCGTTTTATCCTCTTAAGAATTCCTTGGCCAATCCACTTGCAATTCATTAAGGAATCATTTGAGTGCTCAGATTGTAAATTCTATCTCTTTCAAGAGAGATTCATTCTTCTTCTCTTTCTAATTCTCTAAGGGATTAAGAGACCGAGGGTCTCTTGTTGTAAAAGAATTCTAAACACAAAGGAAGGATTGTCCTTGTGTGTTTAGAACTTGTAAAAGGATTTTACAAGATAGTGGAACTCTCAAGCGGGTTGCTTGGGGACTGGACGTAGGCACAAGGGTGTGGCCGAACCAGTATAAATCTGAGTTTGCACTTTCTCTTCCCTTAAACTCTTTTATTTATTATTGTTTTATATTTATATTCAGATTGTTCTATTTGAATCAATATTTAAGAAGTTCATTATTAAGGGAATTTGTAACTTGAATAGAAAGTGAAATAGAATTTTAATTGGGGAAATAGTTTGTAATATCATAATTCAACACCCCCCCTTCTTAAGATATCTGAGGCCGCTTGTCTAACAAGTGGTATCAGAGCTTCACTCTTGTATAAAGTTTAGAAGCTTCAAGAAAAATGGCCTCAGCAAACTTCTTATTTTCAGAAGGAAATTCTATCAATAGACCTCCAATCTTTAATGGAGAGGGTTACCACTACTGAAAAACCCGAATGCAAATTTTTATTGAGGCAATAGACTTAAGTATTTGGGAAGCCATAGAAATAGGGCCTTATATACCCACCACAGTAGAAAGAATTACAATAGATGGAAGCACATCAAGTGAAAGCATAACAATAGAAAAACCTAGAGATAGATGGTCTGAAGAGGATAGAAGACGAGTACAATACAATTTAAAAGCCAAAAACATAATAACATCTGCCCTGGGAATGGATGAATATTTCAGGGTTTCAAATTGTAAGAGTGCTAAGGAAATGTGGGGCACTCTACAATTAACACATGAAGGAACTACAGATGTTAAAAGATCTAGGATAAACACACTAACCCATGAGTATGAACTGTTTAGGATGAATGCAAATAAAAGCATTCAAGACATGCAAAAGAGATTTACACATATAGTAAATCATCTTGCAGCCTTAGGGAAAGAATTTCAAAATGAAGATCTCATAAACAAAGTGTTAAGATGTTTAAGCAGAGAATGACAACCTAAAGTAACAGCCATTACTGAATCAAGAGATTTATCTAACATGTCTCTTGCTACTCTATTTGGAAAGTTACAGGAACACGAAATGGAATTATTGAGATTATGCCAACATGAAGAAAATGACAAGAAAAAGAAGGGAATTTCTCTTAAAGCCTCATCTTCAATCCAAGAAGAAAGTGATAAGGAAAATGATCTAGATGAAGATGATGATCTAAGCCTTTTTGTAAAAAGATTCAACAAGTTTCTTGAAGTAAGAGGAAATCAAAGGCGACCCAATTTTAAATCTAAAAGAAGGACAAAAACTTCATCCTCTACTCCAAAGTGCTTTGAGTGCAATCAACCTGGACATCTGAGGGTTGATTGTCCCATCTTTAAGAAAAAGATGGAGAAGTCTGAAAAGAAAAATCTTAGTGAAAAGAAATTGAAGAAAGCATACATCACATGGGATGAAAATGATATGGAATCTTCTAAAGATTCAGAAAATGAAGAGATAAACCTCTGCCTTATGGCTAAAAGTTATGAAAGTAATGAAGAGGTAACATCTTCAAATAAGTTATCTATTTCTTTTGATGAATTACAAGATGCATTTGCTGATTTGCATAAAGAGTCAATTAAACTTGCAAAGTTAGTTTCATCTTCTAAGAAAACAATTTCAAATTTAGAAAATGAAATTTCAAAATTAAACAAAGAATTAGATCATCTTAGAAATGAAGTCTCAATTTCTAAATCAAATGAAAAAGTTCATATCTCTACTATTTCTGACAAGAAAATATCAGATTCTTGTAGTTGTTGTGAAAAATATGAAAAAGAAATTAAAGAGTTGAAAAACTCACTTGCAAAATTTTCTATGGTAAAAATAATTTAGATGTTGTCGCAACCTACCCTTCGGCGGGAGGGCGATGCGAGACTCGCGGGATGCATGTTCCACGAAAGGAATACGCGCGGATTCGCCACCAACGTTTATTTGAGGAAAACGTCGGAAAAACCGGGAAAGACGCGATCTACGAACTTTTAAGTGAAAGGTTCTGGAGTTGTATTTACGCACGGGGAAGGTATTAGCACGCCACACGTCCGTCCCAAGGGACGACAACCTTTAATCGAATGTGCAAACATGACTTTGATTTTTATGTTCCCTTTTATGTCCTTATATCCTTTATTCCCTTTTTATATTTTTTCTCTTTTTGTGGTCGACAAGGGTGTTCCCTTTGCTCCTACGTATTCCTCAATTTGCGATGAGGAAATCAGACCTACGTAGTTTTTTCTTATCAATTGATTCTTTTTTTACTTAAGTGGTGATCATTTTAAGGCGTTGGACCTAAAAAAATGATCCATTTTACTTAGTGAGAAATTGAAATGACAAACTTCAAAAGCCTATTTTTATGGACGAGCTTGACTAGGCGAGTTGATTTTAGCCTTAGTTTCACTTTAGTTATTAATCAATTCGATTAAGAATGAGAAATCCCAAAGTGAAAACGTCCGATTGATTTTCCGCTTTATTTTGCTAAAAGATGTTTTTTTGATTATTATATTATTTTTTACCTCTTTTTTGATTTCCAACGTGGTTACGGCACGACCGAATGGTCGGAATTCATTTTAACCGAAGTTAACGGATAATATAATTCAAACGTTCGGTGGAAATTTATTTTATTTTTAAGTTAAGCGAGAAATGATTTAAGTAAAATGGCTTAAGCACGTCAAAAGGGGGTATAAAAAGTAAATGAAATGAGAATAAAAATACACGAAACACAATGTGGACCACCACGAGTACATAGAATGAATCGAAAAGCTTGGTTCGAGGTACTTACCCGTTGAAGATCGAAGAACGATGAAGAACGAATGAAGAACGTCAAAGAACGGTCGAAACCTTTGCGAAATTGTTCACGGAAAACGTTACGGAAAGGTTTCGGAAGCGCCTCGGCTAAGATTTTCTTCACGGAAACAATTTTTCCAAGCAAATTCGAAAGAGAGAGAAGTGCCTAAGGGGCTGAACCCTTTTCTTCTTCACTTCCTCCCCTATTTATAGCAAAATAGGGGAGGTGTTTGCCGCCCAGCTCGCCCAGGCGAGCTCAGCTAGCCCACGCGAGCTCAGCTAGCCCAGGCGAGCCAGGTTGCTTCCTCCAGAAGCAACAGCCTTCTGGAGGAATATTCTGGAGGGCCCAAGTGGGCCTGGGTGCTATTTGCACCCCCATTTTTACTAAGTACACCCCCCTCTGCTTATTTTTTTGGTGATTCTTTTTTCGTAAAGTTACGGAAACTTACGAATTTCGTAACGATACTTGTTTTCTTTCCGTAATGTTACGGAACCTTGCGGATTACATAATCATCCCCTTTTTGACTTACGGAATGTTACGGAACCTCACTTAATTATGCAACGATGCTTCCATTTGATTTCCGGTGTGTCACGGAAACTTACAGATTGTGCATCAATATTTTTTGGTTTTCCGGCATGTCCTGGAATTTCACAAATTGCCTAATGATGGGTGCCAAGCACCTCACAAGGACCAAAGAAAGGTCGCATGTCATCAAGCAAAGGTCCCCGGACGAAATTAGGGTATGACAGTTGCCCCTCTTTACTTGTCTTTTATTGGAGATAAAAGGAAAGTAAAGATAAGACACTAATTTCGTTCCTCTCGATTTGACGAGAGTCGCGGGTGACCATAAAATCTCCACATGCAAATGACTTGTTGTTCCCGGAATTTCACAAATTGCCTAATGATGGGTGCCAAGCACCTCACAAGGACCAAAGAAAGGTCGCATGTTATCAAGCAAAGGTCCCCGGACGAAATTAGGGTATGACACTAATTTCGTTCCTCTCGGTTGACGAGAGTCGCGGGTGACCATAAAATTTCCGCATGTAAATGACTTGTTGTTCCCGGAGGAACAAAAGGTGCAGAAGACTATGTCAGTCTCTGCATGCTATCAAGCGTTCTGTCTTAAAGATAGCAAAAGAATGTTTATACGGATAACCACTCGGGTATTTCCGCCCGTCAGCATGACTCAAAAGTCAGTGTGACAGATCTTGTAAGTGCGGAAAATGATGTAAATCTCCGCATGTCAACGGGCTTGTCGGCTGCGATTGACGAAGGGTGCAGAATGACCACATTGGCCGCTGCTTGTCATCGGGCCCGCCGCCTCTGGATGACAAAAGGGTGCGGATAACCGTAAGGTATCTCCGCGTGTCATCGGGCCCGCCGCCTCTGGATGACACAAGGGTGCAGAATGACCAAATTTTGTCTCTGCGTGTCATCGGGCCCGCCGCCTCTGGATGACAAAAGGGTGCGGATAACCGTAAGGTATCTTCGCGTGTCATCGGGCCCGCCGCCTCTGGATGACACAAGGGTGCAGAATGACCACATTGGCCGCTGCATGTCATCGGGCCCGCTGCCTCTAGATGACAAAAGGGTGCGGATAACCGTAAGGTATCTCCGCGTGTCATCGGGCCCGCCGCCTCTGGATGACACAAGGGTGCAGAAGGACCACATTGGCCGCTGCTTGTCATCGGGCCCGCCGCCTCTGGATGACAAAAGGGTGCGGATAACCGTAAGGTATCTCCGCGTGTCATCGGGCCCGCCGCCTCTGGATGACACAAGGGTGCAGAATGACCACATTGGTTGCTGCTTGTTATCAGGCCCACCGCCTCTGGATGACAAAAGGGTGCGGATAACCGTAAGGTATCTCCGCGTGGCATCGGGCCCGCCGCCTCTGGATGACACAAGGGTGCAGAATGACCAAATTTTGTCTCTGCGTGTCATCGGGCCCGCTGCCTCTGGATGACAAAAGGGTGTGGATAACCGTAAGGTATCTCCGCGTGTCATCGGGCCCGCTGCCTCTGGATGACTCAAGGGTGCGGATAACCGTAAGGTGTCTCCGCGTGTCATCGGGTCCGCCGCCTCTAGATGACACAAGGGTGCAGAATGACCAATTTTTATCTCTGCGCGCCATCGGACACGACTGTGTCTGAATGGCAAAGGGGTGCGGAATGACCAAATTTTGTCTCCGCGTGTCATCGGGCCCGCCGCCTCTGGATGACAAAGGGTGCGGATAACCGTAAGGTGTCTCCGCGGGTTACCAGCTCTTGAGTCATGGTAACAAAAGGTGGTGTGGTCGACAAAAGCGAGGTTCTTGCTCCTACGTATCCTCCAATGAGGAACTCAGACCTACGTAGTTCTGGATAACTTGTGAGACTTGAAAAAGTCTCGGTGTTTTCTCCACCAAAATGCAAACATGCTTTAGTAAAGAGACAAATATTCCAACCGATTAGAGCAGCATGTGCTTTTTTGAGTGAAAATCAAAGCGTCTACCAGGGAAGGAGAGTCTGCTGATGAAATCCCCTATAACCATAAATGAGATTTTGGATATTAGCATTTCGTTTCTAAATGACCATTTAGAGGTGTCGCAACCTACCCTTCGGCGGGAGGGCGACGCGTGACTCGCGGGATGCGTGTTCCACAAAAGGAATACGCGCGGAGTCGCCACCAACGTTTATTTGAGGAAAACGTCGGAAAAACCGGAAAAGACGTGATCTACGAACTTTTAAGTGAAAGGTTCGGGAGTTGTATTTACGCGCGGGGAAGGTATTAGCACCCCACACGTCCGTCACAAGAGACGACAGCCTTTAATCGAATGTGCAAACATGACTTTGATTTTTATGTTCCCTTTTATGTCCTTATATCCTTTATACCCTTTTTATATTTTTTCTCTTTTTGTGGTCGACAAGGGTGTTTCCCTTTGCTCCTACGTATTCCTCAATTTGCGATGAGGAAATCAGACCTACGTAGTTCTTTCGGAACAAAGTGTTTGGTTTAAGTTTGTTTTTTGTCATTTTTGCAAAATATGTTTTTTATTTGAACAAAAGGTCATTTAAGGTGTTGGACCATTAAACGGTCTTTTGATTTTGAAAGGAGAGAAACGTTAAGGCATTGGACCATTAATGATCTCTTGTTTTTGAAAGGAGAGAAACGTTAAGGCATTTGGACCATTAACGATCTCTTGGGGTGGTCGACAAAAGCGGGGCTTTTGCTCCTACGTATCCTCAATTGCGATGAGGAAATCAGACCTACGTAGTTCTTGCAAAAGCGGTAAAGTCACATGTTGATTTTATGCTTTTGAACGGTCCATGTTAACCGATAAAAGCAAAGAGGACCGTTTAAGGCGTTGGACCTTAAAACGGTTTTTAGTGATTTTTCGGACAAAACTTGATTTGTGAGTCGATTTTAGTCTTAGTTTTACTTTGGTTATTAATCAATTCATTCAAGGAAACTTCCAAAGAAAAACGTCCGATTGATTTTTTTGATTATTTTATTCAAAGATATTTTGATTATTTTATTATTATTTTACTTTTTTTGGTTTAACTGAGGTTATAGCGTGAACGATCAGTTAGATTTCGTTTTAACAGTGATTAAACGAGATTACAACACAAATGATCGGTTGAAATTCATTTTATCATTTATTAGACGAGAAAACGGCTTAAATAAATGGTTAAAGCACGTTAAAAACGGAAGAAAAGAAAACTGAAAGTAAACGAAATTAAAGTGAAAGTACACAAAACAAGAAATGAATTGAAAGTCTCGAATTCGAAAACTTACCCGTTGAAGAACGAAGAACGGATGAAGAACGGTGAAGAACGACGAAGAACGATGAAGAATTTCCACAGAATCGCTTACGGAAGCGTTACGGAAGTACTTCGACTTGATTTTTCTTCACGAAAACATGTTTTTGCCCAAAATAGCCGAAACGCATACCCAAAGGGGTCTTGAACATTTTGAAACAGCTCCCCCCTCCCCTATTTATAGAAAAAAAAGGAGGTGCTTGCCGCCCTAAGACTTAATGAAGAAGATTTCTAAGCACACCCGAATTACTAAGTTCACCCCCCTTTTCGTATTTTACGGAAAAGTTACGGAAGCCTTACGGAACTGTTTTCGAATTTGATTTTCATCTTTTTTCTCTTCCCTTTCACCAATGTTAAGTGGAATATGCTTACCCAAGGTTTTCGGAAATTTTACGGAAGTATTACGGAAGCCACGAAAGCCCCGAAAACCATTTTTCAAAAACGTGGAGGAGCTTGCCGCCCAGTTGCTTCCTCCTTAAGCAACCCAACTTCCAAAATACTCTGGAAGGCCTAGATTTGAATTGCTATTTACACCCCTATCTTGATAAGTTCACCCCCTTACCTTTTTTGGTGATTCTTTTTTCGTAAAGTTACGGAAACTTACGAATCTCGTAACAATACTTGTTTTCTTTCCGTAATGTTACGCAACTTTGCGGATTACATAATCATCCCCTTTTTGACTTACAGAATGTTACGGAATCTCACTTAATTATGCAACGATGCTTCCATTTGATTTCCGGTGTGTCACGGAAACTTACGGATTGTGCATCAATATTTTTTGGTTTTCCGGCATGTCCTGGAATTTCACAAATTGCCTAATGATGGGTGCCAAGCACCTCACAAGGACCAAAGAAAGGTCGCATGTCATCAAGCAAAGGTCCCCGGACGAAATTAGGGTATGACAGTTGCCCCTCTTTACTTGTCTTTTATTGGAGATAAAAGGAAAGTAAAGATAAGACACTAATTTCGTTCCTCTCGATTTGACGAGAGTCGCGGGTGACCATAAAATCTCCACATGCAAATGACTTGTTGTTCCCGGAATTTCACAAATTGCCTAATGATGGGTGCCAAGCACCTCACAAGGACCAAAGAAAGGTCGCATGCCATCAAGCAAAGGTCCCCGGACGAAAATTAGTGTATGACACTAATTTCGCTACTCTCGGTTGACGAGAGTCGCGGGTGACCATGACTTGTCGTTCCCGGAATTTCACAAATTGCCTAATGATGGGTGCCAAGCACCTCACAAGGACCAAAGAAAGGTCGCATGTCATCAAGCAAAGTTCCCCGGACGAAAATTAGTGTATGACACTAATTTCGCTCCTCTCGGTTGACGAGAGTCGCGGGTGACCATGAAATTTCCACATGTAAATGACTTGTTGTTCCTGGAGGAACAAAAGGTGCAGAAGACTATGTCAGCCTCTGCATGCTATCAAGCGTTCTGTCTTACAGATAGCAAAAGAATGTTTATACGGATAACCACTCGGGTATTTCCGCGTATCATCGGGCCCGCCGCCTCTGGATGATACAAGGGTGCAGAATGACCAAATTTGGTCTCTGCTTGTCATCGGGCCCGCCGCCTCTGGATGACAAAAGGGTGCGGATAACCGTAAGGTATCTCCGCGTATCATCGGGCCCGCCGCCTCTGGATGATACAAGGGTGCAGAATGACCAAACTTGGTCTCTGCTTGTCATCGGGCCCGCCGCCTCTGGATGACAAAAGGGTGCGGATAACCGTAAGGTATCTCCGCGTATCATCGGGCCCGCCGCCTCTGGATGATACAAGGGTGCAGAATGACCAAACTTGGTCTCTGCTTGTCATCGGGCCCGCCGCCTCTGGATGACAAAAGGGTGCGGATAACCGTAAGGTATCTCCGCGTATCATCGGGCCCGCTGCCTCTGGATGATACAAGGGTGCAGAATGACCAAACTTGGTCTCTGCTTGTCATCGGGCCCGCCGCCTCTGGATGACAAAAGGGTGCGGATAACCGTAAGGTATCTCCACGTATCATCGGGCCCGCCGCCTCTGGATGATACAAGGGTGCAGAATGACCAAACTTGGTCTCTGCTTGTCATCGGGCCCGCCGCCTCTGGATGACAAAAGGGTGCGGATAACCGTAAGGTATCTCCGCGTGTCATCGGGCCCGCCGCCTCTGGATGACACAAGGGTGCATGTCACATGACCTCAGGGTTAGTATGACAAAGATTATGGGGCGGCCGACAAAAGCAAGGCTCTTGCTCCTACGTATCCTCCAATGAGGAACCTAGACCTACGTAGTTCTAGATAACTTGTGAGACTTGAAAAAGTCTCGGTGTTTTCTCCACTAAAATGCAAACATGCTTTAGCAAAGAGACAAATATTCCAACTGATTTAGAGCAGCATATGCTTTTTTGAGTGAAAAACAATGCGTCTACCGGGGAAGGAGAGTCTGCTGATGAAATTTTCTCATAACCATAAATGAGATTTTGGATGTTAGCATTTCGTTTCTAAATGACCATTTAGAGGAAACACTGGGTTCGAAAAAAATAGAAGAAATCCACTCAAAGTGTATCAATCTCGCACAGGTAAGTGTTTCATCCTAATTCCGAACCATAGATATGTCATGACTTGACTTTGCAAATTATTTCCTATCAAATCAAAAATTACATGCGTGATTATGGATCAATAGGGCTTCCCTTGGGAATGGGTTCTTTTGGTGGGTTTTTCGGCTTTTGTGTGTTTTTTTCCCCTTTTCCTTTTCTGTTTTGGTTTTGCGCGAGGCGAACAAGTCACCGACGCACAGGATTTTGGTTGGTAATCAAAGGGAGAAGACCACTTTAGGTCATGGTTTCCTTTTCTTTCTTTTGTTCATTTGGTGACAATTCTGTATTGTTCAGATATTGTCTGGTCAAAAGACCTTTTCTGCACATTTCTTCTAGTTTCTTTGATCAAGAACTTTCTTTCCTTCCTTTTTTTACTTTCTCCCATTCTTTGGTTGGGAATTTTCTTTCTTTTCTTTTTGCTTTCTCCCACTCTTTGATTGGGAATTTCCTTTCTTTTCTTTTTGCTTTCTCCCACTCTTTGATTGGGAATTTCCTTTCTTTTCTTTTTGCTTTCTCTTTGATTGGAAATTTTCCTTCTTTCCTTTTTTGCTTCCGAGGGTAAGGATTATAGTGAGTCATGATTTTGGCTCAAGGTTTGTAGAATGGCTAGACATGATACATGTCGGGGTTTGGTTTGGCTCAAGGATAAAAGGGGTGCCCCACATTATTTCCATGACACAAATGCAAAAATGATGATTTGGAAACTTTATGCAAAACTGGTTATGCATGCACCTATGCGGACACTCAAGTGTCAAATTTTTATGGTCATGTGATGCTAGGGCTCAGGATTCATTTCCTCTATTTTAGTCAACCCAACGTTTCCAAAATATGTTCTTTTATCAATTTGTGCATTCATCCGAGTCCATTTTGGGCGTCTGGGAAAATCTTCACAGCATTCACCCTTCAGGTGTATACACATTTTTTCAAAAACTAGTTATGATCAGTGAATTTTTCCAAAGAAAAGTTGGAAGTCATCTCTTTTCAAAAGCATGTTGGTTTTTCAGCTTGACAACTTATTTTTTCTTTTTTCTCCTTCTTTTTTTTATCATTATCATTTGTTTATTTCTTTTTCTTGTTTGTTTTTTTTTTCTTTTTTTTTTTCATGAGGTATTTTGCTACCTAAACATGTGCATATTTTTGTGAGGTATTTTTGCTATATACATGCATATCCAAGGTATCTTGCCACCTAAACATACATATATATGTTTTGTGAGGTATTTTTTTGTTTACATACACGCACATCTAAGGTATCTCTCTACCTAAACATACATATATATATTTTGTGAAGTATTTTTTTGTTTACATACATGCATATCTAAGGTATCTTTCTACCTAAACATACATATATATTTTGTGAAGTGTTTTTTTTGTTTACATACATGCATATCTAAGGTATTTTCACTACCTAAACATACATATATATATTTTGTGAGGTATGACTACCTTCCGAGCTTGCGCTTGTTTTATTTAAATCCCCAGGATCATGAGCAACTAGGTGCATCCTACTATAAAAAGTGATCAAATAACAAGCATAGATTCAAAAGGTACTAGGTTGCCTCCTAGTAGCGCTTCTTTAACGTCTTTAGCTGGACGCCTTATGACTTGTCGGTCATGGACCTAGTACTTTGCTTACCTTTGGCTTTGGACTTGGTCGCCTGCTGGTCGGCCATGTGTCATAGGCAACGCTCTAACCTTTTTGTGGATGAGCTGAGGTGAACTCTAGAGGTGGTGGCGGTGTGTCTATTGCCCGCTACCGGCCATCCCAATGCTGCTGTGGTGTTTCGCCCTGCGTCTGCCTGGGGGCGCAGTACTTCTTGATGAAAGCCCGATTAATAGGGGCCTGATGAACTTGTTGGGGTCGATGGACACTCCATAGAAATGACAGAGGCCCGTAATTAGAGCTGGAAACCCTAGGACCCTGTTGGACTTCTTCGGGTCCACTGGATGTCTTGCGGGCGCGATCCCTGCAAACAATAGATGACATCAGAAATTAGTTTGAACCATATGCATACTCACCTATGTCGGGATGGCATGACCTTGCTAGGGGGGTACGAGCACCCTGTAGGACTGATAGAGGCCCGTAACCAGAGTTGGAAACCCCAGGGCCCTGTTGGACTTTTCCGGGTCCACTGGGCATCTTGTGGGTGCGATCCCTGCAAACAATAGATGGTATCGGAAATCAGTTGAACCATATGCATACTTACCCATGTCGGGACGACACAGACCAACTGATACTTTTGCAGGGGGAGATTGGCATTGCGGTCACTGGGCAGAATGTTGCTAAGTAGCAATGTCATCTATATCTGTGTAAGAGTGGTCATGTTGGTGCGCATGATCCGCACTCGTCTCTTTGCAGCGACACGGGTGAAATCTTGCCCCGGTATGCATAGTAGCTGTGTGATAGCCTCCCTCTCTGGTTGTGCTCGCACAGTTGGTCGTCCTCCAATATCAGGGGGTGGCCCAGGAACCGTTAAAAGGAAACTACTGGTCCCTTAACCGGGAGTGAAAGTCTTGGTTAAGCATTTAAGGATAGAGGACCTTAAATTCTCTTAAGGTGCGGATGTGGAGCACACTGAAAATGAGGACACGTAGCCCTCTAAAGGTGAGGGCGTGCAACCCTCTCAAGGCGAGGATGTGTAGTCCTCTGTAGGTGAGGGCGTGCAGCCCTCTGTTGGCGAGGACGTGTAGTCCTCTCAAGGTGAGGGCGTGCAGCCCTCTGTTGGCGAGGACGTGTAGTCCTCTAAAGGTGAGGGCGTGTAGCCCTACGAAGGTGAGGACATGCAGTCCTCTGATGGCGAGGGCGTGTAGCCCTCTGAAGGTGAGGACACGCAGTCCTCTGATGGCGAGGGTGTGTAGCCCTCTGAAGGTGAGGACGTGTGGTCCTTTAAAGGTGAGGGCGTGTAACCCTACGAAGGTGAGGACATGCAGTCCTCTGATGGCGAGGGCGTGTAGCCCTCTGAAGGTGAGGACATGCAGTCCTCTGATGGTGAGGGCGTGTAGCCCTCTGAAGGTGAGGACATGCAGTCCTCTGAAAGTGAGGACACGCAGTCCTCTGATGGCGAGGGCGTGTAGCCCTCTGAAGGTGAGGACATGCAGTCCTCTGAAAGTGAGGACACGCAGTCCTCTGATGGCGAGGGCGTGTAGCCCTCTGAAGGTGAGGACATGTAGTCCTCTAAAGGCGATAGGTACAAGTACCCAAGGGTCCACCCTTATGAGAAAGCAAGAGATCGACTCATCGAGAGGGCCGGTCATCCTAAATCCACAAGATTTGGACATTAGATGTAGGAAATCTATGCAGTTAACATAATTTTTAGGGATGCAGATGCATGCAACCTTTGTCGTGAAATTTGGTAAATGCGGACTTCATATGAAACAATGCAATGTAATGGAAAGTTGTACAATGTTCATGACATTCTTTCCCTATTTTGTGATTTTGATTTTGATTTGATTTTTTTTGGAAAACACAAATTGACTGTCCTTTTGAAAGAGGTGATAGTCCATGCAACCTTATCCTATCTTTTGCAAATCTCTCCGAGAACTCCCTCAGAGTGTGTGTTCTGTTTGATTTAGTCATTTGACCATTTTGGAGTGACGGCAATGGAGTCGTTTGATGTTTAATCAATCCATTGAAATCCTAGGGTTTATCCCCCTTTTTTTTGTTGAAAACATCGATGGGTGAGAACTTTTGATCGGCCCCTATGTTCACTTGAGGCTCATGCACGGTGCCCCTCATTGCCCCAGTGTAAGACTTTGAGGTACCAATCGTTGTCTTTCATCATGACCTTGTAGGAGGGAACCTATTGGGGGAGAACTTCTAATCTGCCCCTACGTTCACTTGAGGCTCATGCACAATGCCCCTCATTGCCCTAGTGTAGGGTTATGAGGTAACCATCGTTGTCTTGTTTTCACAACCTTGTAGCAAGGGAGAATGAAAGAAGCAATTGATTTTTGCAAAAAAGAATTTTCCAAGGACGAGAAATAGTTGAAGGATTTTTTTTCAGTTGATGGATTAAGCCAAATGACTCCTATGTAGAAGCAAGATATTTTGATGTTTTGATGATGCCGAAGGATCAAGTGCTTCTAAGTTTTATTCGAGATAAGAAATCAAGATATATGATCAAGTTGATCTCTAGAATCTTAGGAAGAAGTTTCCAAATTGAAAAACAAAAGGTTTGACCAAAGAATTCTATCATTTCAAATTGAGATTTGCTCTCTGGTAATCGATTACCAGCAGTTGAAAATGTTTTAATTCAAATTTTTAAAACCTGTAATCGTTTACACAAGTCTTGTAATCGATTACCAGAGGGGATTTTCGGAAAATAATTTCCAAGAGTCACATCTATTCAAATGGTTTATGAATGGGCATCAAAGGTGGCTTGGAAGCACGAATTTAAAGAGAGTTTTCATTGCCCACAAAGTTTATCCTCTCAAAAGATTAAGATTTTTTCTGAACTGAACTGTCTTATCCTCTCAAAAAGATTCCTTGGTCAACCACTTGCATATTCAATAAGGAATTTTGATTGGTCTTCATTGTACAATCTATCCCTTTTAAGAGAGATTTCTTCTTCTCTTCTTCTTACTTCTGAAAAGGGATTAAGAGACTGAGAGTCTCTTGTTGTAGAGGATTCTTGAACACAAGGGAAGAGTTGTCCCTGTGTGGTTCAGACTTTGTAAAAGGAGTTTTACAAAGAGAGTGGAAAATCTCAAGCGGGTTGTTTGAGGACTGGACGTAGACACGGGAAGTGGCCGAACCAATATAAATCAGGTTTGCATTCCCCTCTTCTCTTAAACTTCTTTTATTTATTGTTATTTATCTTTTGCTTTAAAGAAGTTTATTTTGAATTGTCTTTTGAGTAATTCATGTTAAGGGTGCATTGTTAATCCGAAGAGAGTGAAAGTTTAATTGGGGAATAGTCTTTGCATCTTAATTCAACCCCCCTTTTCTTAAGATAACTGAGGCCATTTGTCCAAAATCCTATTCTTGACAACTCGCTTCTCTAAGAAGACAAACTTTCCGGAATGATAAAATGAGGTCACATGAACGTCTATATTTTTACTTGAAAACACAGTCAATCAAATGCCCTCTCTTCTTTTTTTGTTTTTTTTTTGTTTTTTTTGTTTTTTTGTTTTACTTTTACTTTACTCGTCGTTTTACGACACCCCCACCAACGTGCAAGATGAGTAATCTCTGATTGAACGGTCTTGGAAGTCAACACTCAGGAGCGCAGGTTGCTTGAGCAAACAGACCAATGGCTTACACTCACATTCCGGTGGAAGTTGAATAAGCAAAGATGTGTTCGTGAGAGGATGTCCATTTTATCCATATCATTTAGCATTGTAACTGTGGTTTATGGCATAAACTTGAAAATCCTGATGAGTCATAACAACAGCTTCCAAAATTGCCCCATGTATGGTGTTGCTTGTCAATGTTAGGATTCAACAAGCGATTCTCCTCAAATTTCAGCCAGCCCGTATCAATTAGACTTCACACATTATGCTTCGGGGTCATACAATGCTCAATGGAATGCCCCGGGGCTCCTCCATGATAAGCACACGTTGCGTTCGAGTCGTATCCTCAGAAAAATGGAGGTTGAGGAACCTTGGTTGGGGTTATGGCTACCATTGAATTATTGAGTGGATATGGGATCAAGTTTAGCATATGACAACGGAATTTAGGGTGAACCCTACAGGCTTTTTGCTGCAAAATTCCTTTTTGTTGGTGTTTTTTGGTTTGTGCTAAAGGTGGTCTTCGTCATTGGAAGTGCGGTAGACAGGCTTTGTGGTTGATTTAGGGATGGCCTTTGTGGATAACTGGGCAGTGGGTAAGGAGGAGGTTTGTTATTGGCTGAGTAATGACATTGTTGGGTTGGTGGGAAACTTGGCCGTATAGGAATGGCAGTCACAGCATGGGTTTCTCCCTCTTTCTCACCCTCTTCATTTGCCCCAGTTTTCTCATTCGTCCAAGCAGGATGACTAAATTTGCCTTTTTTCAGACCCACTTCGATCTTTTTGCTAGCGAAGACCAAATCTGTAAAACTTGAAGGTGTGTAACCCACCATTTTTTTCATAGTAGAACACCGGTCACGTGTCTACTATCATTGTGATAATCTCTTTCTCTATTATTGGGGGTGCTACTTGAGTTGCCAAGTCTCTCCATCTTTGGGCGTATTTTTTGAAAGATTCGTGCCCCCTTTTTGCACACTTTTTGTAGTTGCATCCTATCCGAAGCCATTATACCGACACTGCCTAACGAAGGCAACCATTAGGTCCTCCCAGGAATGGACTCGGGAAGGTTCCAAGTTAGTGTACCAGGTAACAACTACCCCAGTAAGAATTTCTTGGAAGGAATGTATCAACAATTCCTCATCTTTTGCGTATGCCCCCATCTTCCGACAATACATCTTTAAATGGTTCTTGGAGCAAGTAGTCCCCTTGTACTTGTCAAAGTCCAGCACCTTGAACTTGGGAGGGGTGATGATATTAGGTACTAGGAACAATTCTTCTAGGTTAGCAAAGGCATAATCTTCACCTCCTTTAATGGCCCTAAGCCTTTCCTCTAGATGATCCAACTTTCCCATTCCTGCCATAGTCATGAGGGTTTTAAACCGCTGTGGAACATGAGGGTTGTGGTTGGGGGTGATACTGAGGGCCTTCCGAAGTGTTTTCAAGGGGTATACCACCAACTGCTTGTCCTTCAGTGGCATATTCGAGCCAAGGCTCGAAGTCGGCTAGATTGTGATGGGGAATTTCATGTGTCTCCCCCACGGTTTAAGAGACATGTGCATGATCAGTTCGGGGTTGTTGGCTCTCAATGGGTATAGGAGTGGAGTTATTGACATTCTTATTGGGACTGTACGCCACATTGGGTGGCGTATAGTTGAGAGGCAAGCCATATGGCGGGAAGGCGTGCTCGTTTTGAATTTGCACATCATGGGGGCTGCCCGTACTTCCCAAATCTTTGCCTACCATATCTGAGGTTGGATGATTCATTTGGTTGATGCCAGATGGGGACATCAGGTTCACCTTAGCAACAACGCTGGTAGCGGCAATTGCAACCGCATTGGCTTCCATTATCTTCTTCACGCTCATCATGGCCTCCATCATTGTGGCCATTTTCTCTTTAATGGCCTCCATGTCGGCCTTCATATTCTCTTGTATCTTCTCTACTTCACCCATTACTCTAGCTCTAGCACAAGTTCGGTGAGGATGCCGTAAAGCATGTTTTTTTTTTATAACAATGATTAAGTTCATTTTATTTTATTTTATTTTATTTTTCAAGGAAAGAATGCAATGAGCAATGCAACCAATGAAAAGCATGGATGTATGCGAATGATGTACAGTTGAAGTATTGCGAATTTTTACGCAGGATATGGGGTTGAATCAATTTAGATTTTCAACATGGTCCATGACATCTTTGTCAAGGTGAAACTGGAAGTAACAAGGACATTAACAATCCTAAATATGTTTGGCAGTAGACGAAGCAGTGATGTGACTCGATTCATCTTTTGCCCTAATTTTGCAAGACGGTTACTTCCATATTTCAACTTGACTTGATGAACCTTTTTATAAAAGCATGAGCTTGGTTCAACCCTATAATCCAAGGAATGGTAATTCTGATCGCCAATACTTCAACAACATCTCATAGGGATGAATGACTCGGGCATACTTTAAGCTATGCATGGAAAATGTAATTATGAAATTGAGATGCCCGAAGAAACACCATTTCCTAGTTAACCATGCATTAGGTACCATGTTCAATTATTTTGTTTTGTTGTTGTGTGTTTTTTTTTTAGAAATGGGTTTATGATCCCAACATGGTTGGCTCATGGTGCCTAACACATGCAACTAAGAATGTAGTGTGAAGTTTCACGCTTCCCCTTTTTTGTTTTTGTAGAGGAAAACACAAGGATGAGTAAACATGAAAACAAATGGTATGCAATTTTGCAGATCAAAAAGTTTGTTGAACGCATATGCATGATGATGCCATGACTCATGCAAAATGTGAGGCTAGAATATGATAACGGACAAATGCAGGAACGACATGTTCATTATGATGTTATGAAGAGATGCTTATGCGATGCATGATATGAATGCATTTTACGGACACGAGAGCCCGGAAAATTATCTCTTCTTACTTGCGCATTTGGGGGCGCAGTGCCCCATGTGTACAATTAAGAAGGTGATATGGACCTTCTGGCTTCCCGTGACAAAGGACGAGACCAACATACAATGCATGCTAGAGATAAAATGTGGGAGTGACTTGATTCGCACTGATTTTTGGAGTAAAAACGTGGGATAAACTCATTTTTTTCAAAAAGTTATAACTAGTCAAGATCTGAGCGACAATACAAACTTCCTAGCGGTTTCTAATCATATGGTCCATTAAGTCTATCATATGCTGACAATAGCTGAGAAGTCCGTGGATCTCCTTGGGGGCGGAGTAGGTGTCCGCCACTGCTTTGGCCTTGGCTAGCAATGGGGGAAGTTCTTGACTCCTGTTCAAAGTAAGAGCAAATCGGTCCGTCCACATTGTTGCCTCTTGGTGCAATGAATCAATTACCCTTTCCCTTACTTCCCTTTCTGCTGATATCTTGGCGTACTCATCCTCTAGCCTTTGCTCGTGAGTCGCTGCTAGATTTAGCTTCTCTTTGCACTCATCGATGATGGCCCACATATTCCCTTCAGTCTCGCTTAACTGTTGGGACAAATTTCTTTTCGACCTAAGGCAAGCCTTTAGCTCGTCTTTCAAGATCATGCCTTTGACCCGTGATGATTCCTTTCACCTCTTCGGAGCTTGAGCTCACTATTGCTGCCCTATAAAGCCCCTCAAAACTTTGCTTTGGTCGTGTTCTTCCTTTCGGGCCTTCTTGGTTTCTCATTCCAAGGCTTCATCGGTGGCCATATTGACATCCCTTAGTTCATCATACTCTTTTCAGACTTTGATGGCTATGGACTTGAACTTCTCTTCGACTACCCAGGCTCTTTCAAGCTCTGCCTTTAGGGCTTGTACCTCATCACTTTCTTCCGAAGCTTTAACCTCATCGTCTCTCACAGTCTTTAGATTTGGGAGCCAATTCAGTCCTTGTGTTCGGACTCTCAGCCACTTATGATAGCCGCCGATGATCCCATTACTGCTTCCCCTAAGCTCTCTGTCCTTTCTTCACGCCGCATCCCATGCCTTGCGAACTCCTTGGAGTACCCTCGCGTTGTGGTCACTGAAACCTCGTGCGATGAAAGGCGTGATGCTTTCGTCTGATGGCACTCCTCTCATGGGACATCCTTCGCATGAAGATAGAATCCTGATTCTTCCTTCCTTCTAGCAAGGGAACCATTTAACAGACGCCCCTCCATGCTAGCCAAGAGTTGGTGCACAACAAACAATTCTTGCGCCACTCTTTTCACATCCCCGGTCGAACGTGTCATACATGGCCAAAATGGCGACGACCGGGCTTTCCTTGCCATGATGAAAGGCGAGGAAAGCGTCAATCGCTGCTAGGTCCACTAACCCTTCCATATTCGGAAAGAGGACAACTCCAAAGATCAAAAGCGCCAAGATGTCAATAAAAGAAAGCCCATTCGCCTTGATTTGCCAAGGCCTTTGCCCTTTCCTCCAAACACTTCCTTGGTACTCCGACTACCCCATTCCTGTTTTGCTTTACACGGTCCAACTCTTGTGCTGAGATTTTCACCACCTTGGCAACTCTTGTCGTGGAGGGATAGAACCCAGAGAAAAGATATGGCTTCCTTCCTCCCAGTGGGCATCCCAGGATTTCTTCAAACTCTTTCACAGTCAACACTAGCTGGAAGTCCTCAAATGTGAAGCACCTTAGGGGCTGGTCATAATACTGGGAAAGGGATGCAATCGGTTCCATGGAGACTTCTACCCTAGCTAGGTCCCAAATCTTACCATAGGCTTTGCGGAAGGCTTGCCGTTGAAGTTGACCCATTAATTGCCCCAACTTTCGTAAACTGGTGACCTCTAAGCCATTGATTTTGACTTGATAGAACCTCTTTTTAAGCGAAGGCTTTTGACTTGATCCCATGTTTTACTAAAGTGAAATAAAATCTAGTGCGAAACAAAACTCCTACATCTATCATGGGTGGAATGGATGAATGCATGAAGAAATGCATATGACATAGATGCAATTTACGAATACGGGAGCCCGAGAAATTGTTTCCTTCTTGGATACAACGTTTGGGCAGCATGGCACCCAACGTATGTTTTTTAAGAAGGCGACATGGACCCTCCGTCGGTTTGCTAAAGTGAGGGGATCAAAGACGAAACCCACGCATGATGCATATGCGAAAGGCACAACACGGGGATGTACATAGTACGACAATATTCACAAACAAATATAAGCAAAAGGGTATATGATACTTATGCATGGCAGTGTGAAAAATGGCACGCAGCGTGTTTGCTCCGTGCCCCTATTTAAGGGACCTATAAGGGAGAGAGCTAACTAGGCTTTTAGTGATAACCCCCAAGGTAGTCATATCTCTCTTGATGGTTTCTAGAGGTATCATCCCCTTCGAAGAACATACTGCAGCAGTAGGGACTACTAGCAACAATATGTTTTCAAAGAGAAAAACTCTAGATGAGGGTTCACTGTAATCAAGCAAGTCGGAGACCTAGCATGATCACGGATTCACCTCCACTCCTTATGTTCCCACGAACCCGGGTATAGGGCCCTTTTTCAACTCACCGTGTGTGCAAATAGTGTTAGTGTTTGTGTGCATCAAATGAATAAATATTTACCTCATGCATACAAAAAATATGCACTAAAAGCATCAAAGAGTTATATATACAAGAAAATAATAAGGGGAAGCCAACAAAGGAGTAAGTCATGGCAAAATTTGCACAAGATTAAATGGCCTAACTCTCTAAAAATAGTCCCCAGTGGAGTCGCCAACTGTCGCAACCTACCCTTCGGCGGGAGGGCGACGCGTGACTCGCGGGATGCGTGTTCCACGAAAGGAATACGCGCGGAGTCGCCACCAACGTTTATTTGAGGAAAACGTCGGAAAAACCGGAAAAGACGCGATCTACGAACTTTTAAGTGAAAGGTTCGGGAGTTGTATTTACGCGCGGGGAAGGTATTAGCACCCCACACGTCCGTCACAAGGGACGACAGCCTTTAATCGAATGTGCAAACATGACTTTGATTTTTACGTTCCCTTTTATGTCCTTATATCCTTTATACCCTTTTTATATTTTTTCTCTTTTTGTGGTCGACAAGGGTGTTTCCCTTTGCTCCTACGTATTCCTCAATTTGCGATGAGGAAATCAGACCTACGTAGTTCTTTCGGAACAAAGTGTTTGGTTTAAGTTTGTTTTTTGTCTTTTTTGCAAAATATGTTTTTTATTTGAACAAAAGGTCATTTAAGGTGTTGGACCATTAAACGGTCTTTTGATTTTGAAAGGAGAGAAACGTTAAGGCATTGGACCATTAACGATCTCTTGTTTTTGAAAGGAGAGAAACGTTAAGGCATTTGGACCATTAACGATCTCTTGGGGTGGTCGACAAAAGCGGGGCTTTTGCTCCTACGTATCCTCAATTGCGATGAGGAAATCAGACCTACGTAGTTCTTGCAAAAGCGGTAAAGTCACATGTTAATTTTATGCTTTTGAACGGTCCATGTTAACCGATAAAAGCAAAGAGGACCGTTTAAGGCGTTGGACCTTAAAACGGTTTTTAGTGATTTTTCGGACAAAACTTGATTTGTGAGTCGATTTTAGTCTTAGTTTTACTTTGGTTATTAATCAATTCATTCAAGGAAACTTCCAAAGAAAAACGTCCGATTGATTTTTTTGATTATTTTATTCAAAGATATTTTGATTATTTTATTATTATTTTACTTTTTTTGGTTTAACCGAGGTTATAGCGTGAACGATTAGTTAGATTTCGTTTTAACAGTGATTAAACGAGATTACAACACAAATGATCGGTTGAAATTCATTTTATCATTTATTAGACGAGAAAACGGCTTAAATACATGGTTAAAGCACGTTAAAAACGGAAGAAAAGAAAACTGAAAGTAAACGAAATTAAAGTGAAAGTACACAAAACAAGAAATGAATTGAAAGTCTCGAATTCGAAAACTTACCCGTTGAAGAACGAAGAACGAACGAAGAACGGATGAAGAACGGTGAAGAACGACGAAGAACGATGAAGAATTTCCACAGAATCGCTTACGGAAGCGTTACGGAAGTACTTCGACTTGATTTTTCTTCACGAAAACGTGTTTTTGCCCAAAATAGCCGAAACGCATACCCAAAGGGGTCTTGAACATTTTGAAACAGCTCCCCCCTCCCCTATTTATAGAAAAAAAAGGAGGTGCTTGCCGCCCAAAGACTTAATGAAGAAGATTTCTAAGCACACCCGAATTACTAAGTTCACCCCCCTTTTCGTATTTTACGGAAAAGTTACGGAAGCCTTACGGAACTGTTTTCGAATTTGATTTTCATCTTTTTTCTCTTCCCTTTCACCAATGTTAAGTGGAATATGCTTACCCAAGGTTTTCGGAAATTTTACGGAAGTATTACGGAAGCCGCGGAAGCCCCGAAAACCATTTTTCAAAAACGTGGAGGAGCTTGCCGCCCAGTTGCTTCCTCCTTAAGCAACCCAACTTCCAAAATGGTCTGGAAGGGCCTAGATTTGAATTGCTATTTACACCCCTATCTTGATAAGTTCACCCCCTTACCTTTTTTGGTGATTCTTTTTTCGTAAAGTTACGGAAACTTACGAATTTCGTAACGATACTTGTTTTCTTTCCGTAATGTTACGGAACCTTGCGGATTACATAATCATCCCCTTTTTGACTTACGGAATGTTACGGAACCTCACTTAATTATGCAACGATGCTTCCATTTGATTTCCGGTGTGTCACGGAAACTTACGGATTGTGCATCAATATTTTTTGGTTTTCCGGCATGTCCTGGAATTTCACAAATTGCCTAATGATGGGTGCCAAGCACCTCACAAGGACCAAAGAAAGGTCGCATGTCATCAAGCAAAGGTCCCCGGACGAAATTAGGGTATGACAAGAGGAAACACTGGGTTCGACAAAAATAGAAGAAAATCACTCAAAGTGTATCAATCTCGCACAGGTAAGTGTTTTATCCTAATTCCGAACCATAGATATGTCATGACTTGACTTTGCAAATTATTTCCTATCAAATCAAAAATTACATGCGTGGTCATGGATCAATAGGACTTCCCTTGGAAACGGGTTCTTTTGGTGGGTTTTTCGGCTTTTGACCTCTTCTCTTTTTTTTGGCCCTTTTTTGGCTTTTTTCCTTTTCTGTTTTTGTTTAGTGCGGGGCGAAAAAGTCGCTAGCGCACAAGATTTTGGTTGGCAATTAAAGGGAGAAGACCACTTTAGGTCGTGGTTTCCCTTCCTTCTTTTTGTTCATTTGGTGACAATTCTGTATTGTTCAGATATTGTCCGGTTCAAAGACCTTTCTGCACATTTCTTCTTTTTTCTTTCGATCCTTGATCAGGAGCTTTCTTTCCTTCTTCTTCTTCTTCTTTTTTTTTTTTTTTTTTTTTACATTCTCCCATTCTTTGATTGGGAATTTTCTTTTTTTTCTTTTTGCTTTCTCCCACTCTTTGATTGGGAATTTCCTTTCTTTTCTTTTTGCTTTCTCCCACTCTTTGATTGAGAATTTCCTTTCTTTTCTTTTTGCTTTCGAGGGTAAGGATTGACATTCTCACCCTGGGTCAAGGTTTATGGTGAGTCAGGATTTTGGCTCAAGGCTAGTAGAATGGCTAGACATAATACATGTCGGGGTTTGGTTTGGTTCAAGGATAAAAGGGATGGCCCACATTATTTCCATGACACAAATGCAAAAATGATGATTTGGAAACTTTATGCAAAACTGGTCATGCATGCACCTATGCGGACACTCAAGTGTCAAATTTTTATGGTCATGTGATGCTAGGGCTCAGGATTTATTTCCTCTATTTTTAGTCAACCCAATGTTTCCAAAATATGTTCTTTTATCAATTTGTGCATTCATCCGAGTCCATTTTGGGCGTCCGGGGAAATTTCACAGCATTCACCCTTCAGGTGTAGACACATTTTCCAAAAATTGGTTATGATCAATGAATTTTTTTCAAAGAAAAGTTGGAAATCATCTCTTTTCAAAAGCATGTCGGTTTTTCAGCTAGACAACTTATTTTTTTTTCTCCTTCTTCTTTTTTTTTTTTTATCATTATCATTTTTTTATTTCTTTTTCTTGTTTGTTTTTTTTTCCTTCTCTTTTTTTTTCATGAGGTATTTTGCTACCTAAACATGTGTATATTTTCGTGAGGTATTTTTGCTATATACATGCATATCCAAGGTATCTTGCTACCTAAACATACATATATATGTTTTGTAAGGTATTTTTGCTATATACATGCATATCTAAGGTATCTTTCTACCTAAACATACATATATATATATATTTCGTGAAGTATTTTTTTGTTTACATACATGCATATCTAAGGTATCTTTCTACCTAAACATACATATATATTTTGTGAAGTGTTTTTTTGTTTACATACATGCATATCTAAGGTATTTTCACTACCTAAACATACATATATATATTTTGTGAGGTATGACTACCTTCCGAGCTTGCGCTTGTTTTATTTAAATTCCCAGGATCATGAGCAACTAGGTGCGTCCTACTATAAAAAGTGATCAAATAACAAGCATAGATTCAAAAGGTACTAGGTTGCCTCCTAGTAGCGCTTCTTTAACGTCTTGAGCTGGACGCCTTATGACTTGTCGGTCACTGACGTAGTACTTTGCTTACCTTTGGCTTTGGACTTGGTTGCTTATTGGTCGGCCATGGGTCGTAAGCAACGCTCTAACCTTTTTGTGGATGAGCTGAGGTGAACTCTAGAGGTGATGGCGGTGCGTCTGCTGCCCGCTGCCGGCCATCCCCAGGCTGCTGTGGTGTTTCGCCCTGCGCCTGCCTAGAGATGCAGTACTTCTTGATGAAAGCTCGATTAGTTGGGGGCCTGATGCCTTTGTTGGAGGTGATAGGTACTCTGTAGAACTGACAGAGACCCGTAATTAGAGCTTGACAACTCCAAGACCCTGTTGGACTTCTTCGGGTCCACTGGGTGTCTTGCAGGCGCGATCCCTGCAAACAATAGATGAAATCAGAAATCAGTTGGGGGAGGTGCATACTTACCTATGATGACGTGACCTTGCCGGGGGGGTACGGGCACCCTGTAGGACTGATAGAGGCCCGTAACCAGAGCTGGAAACCCCAGGGCCCTGTTGGACTTCTTCAGGTCCACTGGGTGTCTTTGTGGGTGCGATCCCTGCAAACAATAGATGGTATCAGAAATCAGTTGAACCATATGCATACTTACCCATGTTGGGACGACACAGACCAACTGATACTTTTGCAGGGGGAGATTGGTATTGCGGTCGCTGGGCAGAATGTTGCTAAGTAGCAATGTCATCTATAAGAGTGGTCATGTTGGTGCGCATGATCCGCACTCGTCTCTTTGCAGCGGCACGGGTGAAATCTTGCCCCGGTATGCATAGTAGTTGTGTGATAGCCTTCCTCTCTGGTTGTGCTCGCACGGTTGGCCCTCCTCCAATATCAGGGGGTGGCCCAGGAACCGTTAAAAGGAAACTACTAGCCCCTTAACCGGGAGTGCAAGTCTTGGTTAAGAATTTAAGGGCAGAGGACCTTAAATTCTCTTAAGGTGTGGATGTGGAGCACACTGAAAATGAGGACACGTAGCCCTCTAAAGGTGAGGGCGTGCAGCCCTCTCAAGGCGAGGACGTGTAGTCCTCTCAAGGTGAGGGCGTGCAGCCCTCTGATGGCGAGGACGTGTAGTCCTCTCAAGGTGAGGGCGTGCAGCCCTCTGTTGGCGAGGACGTGTAGTCCTTTCAAGGTGAGGACGTGTAGTCCTCTCAAGGTGAGGGCGTGCAGCCCTCTGTTGGCGAGGACGTGTAGTCCTCTAAAGGTGAGGGCGTGTAGCCCTACGAAGGTGAGGACATGCAGTCCTCTGATGGCGAGGGCGTGTAGCCCTCTGAAGGTGAGGACGTGTAGTCCTCTGAAGGTGAGGGTAACTAGTACCCAAGGCGAGGGCGGGTAGCCCTCTCAAGGCTAGGACGTGTAGTCCTCTGGAGGTGAGGGCGTGCAGCCCTCTGATGGTGAGGGCGTGTAGTCCTTTCAAGGCGAGGACGTGTAGTCCTCTCAAGGTGAGGGCGTGCAGCCCTCTGATGGCGAGGACATGTAGCCCTTTGAAGGTGAGGACGTATAGTCCTCTGGAGACAAGGGTACTAGTACCCAAGGGTTCACCCTTATGAGAAAGCAAGAGATCAACTCATCGAGAGGGTCGGTCATCCCAAATCCACACGACTGGATATTAGATGTAGGAAATCTATGCAGTTAACATGATTTTTAGGGATGCAGATGCATGCAACCTTTGTTTTGAAATGCGGTAAATGCAGACTTCATATGAAACAATGCAATGTAATGGAAAGTTGTACAACATTCATGACATTCTTTCTGTATTTTGTGATTTTGATTTAATTTTTTTGGAAAATACAGATTGATTGTCCTTTTGAAAGAGGTGATAATTCATGCAACTTCATCCTATCTTTTTGCAAATCTCTCCAGGAACTCCCTCAGAGTATGTGTTCTGTTTGATTTAGTCACTTGACCATTTTGGAGCGACGGCAATGGAGTCGTTTGATGTTTGATCAATCCATTGAAATCCTAGGGTTTGTCCCCCTTTTTTTGTTAAAAACATCGATGGGTGAGAACTTTTGATCGGCCCCTATGTTCACTTGAGGCTCATGCACGGTGCCCCTCATTGCCCCAGTGTAAGGCTTTGAGGTACCAATCGTTTTCTTTCGTCATGACCTTGTAGGAGGGAACCTATTGGGTGAGAACTTCTAATCTGCCCCTAGGTTCGCTTAAGGTTTTTGCCTGGTGCCTTTCGTTGCCCCAGTGTAGGGCTTATAGGTACCAATTGTTGTCTTGTTTTCACGACCTCGTAGTGAGGAAGAATGAAAGAAGCAGTTGATTCTTGCAAAAAGAATTTTCCAAGGACGAGAAATAGTTGAAGGATTTTTCAGTTGATGGATTAAGTCAAATGACTCCTATGTAGAAGCAAGATGTTTTGATGTCTTGATGATGCTAAAGGATCAAATGCTTCTAAGTTTTATTCAAGATAAGAATCCAAGAAAGTCAAGATATATGATCAAGTTTTGATCTCTTAGAATCTTTAGGAAGAAGTTTCCAAATTGAAACAAACAAAAGGTTTGACCAAAGAATTCTATCATTTCAAATTGAGATTTGCTCTCTGGTAATCGATTACCAGCAGTTAAAAATGTTTTAATTCAAATTTTTAAAACCTGTAATCGATTACATAAGTCTTGTAATTGATTACCATAGGGGATTTTCAGAAAATAATTTCCAAGAGACATATCTATTCAAATGTTTTATGAACGACCATTCAAATGTTTTAAAGAGAGTTTTCATTGCCCAAACAGTTTTATCCTCTCGAAAGATCAAGAGTTTTTCTGAACTGAAATGTCTTATCCTCTCAAAAAGATTCCTTGGTCAACCACTTGCATATTCGATAAGGAATTTTTGATTGATCTTCATTTTACAATCTACCTCTTTTACGAGAGACCTCTTCTTCCCTTCTTCTTATTTCTGAAAAGGGATTAAGAGACCGTGGGTCTCTTGTTGTAGAGGATTCCTGAACACAAGGGAAGGGTTATCCCTGTGTGCATTGTTAATCCGAAAAGAGAGAGTGAAAGTTTAATTGGGGAATAATCTTCGTATCTTAATTCAACCCCCCCTTTTCTTAAGGTAACTAAGGCCATTTATCCAACATACTATTCTTGATAACTCACTTCTCTCTAAAAAGACAAACTTTCCGGAATGATATAATGAGGTCACATGAATGTCTTGAAAACACAGTCAATCAAATGATTTTTTTTTTCTTTTTGAACTCCCTTTTTTATTTTTATTTTGAAACTTATTTGTTTTGAGCTTTATTTGTTGTTTTACGATAGCCCCGCCAACGTGCAAGACGAGTAACCTCTGATTGAATGGTCACAGGTCGCTTGAGCAAATAGACCAATGGCTTGCACCCAATTCCGGTGAAAGTCGAAAATCCTGGTGAGTCATTAGAGACATCTAACAACAGCTTTCAAAATTGCCCCATGTGTGGCATCTCTTGTCAATGTCAGGATTTACACGCAATTCTCCTCAAATTTCAGCCAGCCCGCATCAATTAGACCTTGCACCTTACGCTTCAGAGCCCTACAATGCTCAATGGAACGCCCCGGGGCTTCTCCGTGACAAACACACGTTGCGTTCGAGTCGTATTCTCGGAGAAATGGAGGTTGATGAACCTTGGCTAGGGTTATGGCTACCATTGAATTATCAAGTAGACATGGGAGCAAGTCAGCATAGGATACTGGAATTGGGGTGAATTCTACAGGCTTTTTGCTGCAAAATTCCTTTTTGTTGGTGTTTCTGGTTTGTGCTAAAGGCGGTCTTCATCATTGGAAGTGCGATAGACAAGCTTTGTGGTTGATTTAGGGATGGCCTTTGTGGATAACTGGGCAGTGGGTAAGGAGGAGGTTTTTTATTGGCTGAGTAATGACATTATTGGGTTGGTGGGAAACTTGGCCGTACAGGAATGGCAGTCACAGCATGGGTTTCTCCCTCTTTCTCACCCTCTTCATTTGCCCCAGTTTTCTCAATCGTCCTAGTAGGATGATCAAATTTGCCTCTTTTCGGACCCACATTAATCCTTTCACTGGCGAAGACCAAATCTGCAAAGCTTTGAGGGTGCGCAGCCCACCATCTTTTCATAGTAGAGTACCGATATGTGTCTACCATCACGATTATCGTCTCCCTTTTTGCACATGTTCTGTAGTTGCATCCTATCCGGAACCATATCAGAATAGTACTGATACTGCCTAACGAAGGCAACCATTAGGTCCTTCCAAGT
This sequence comes from Glycine soja, assembly GCF_004193775.1. Taxonomy (NCBI): domain Eukaryota; kingdom Viridiplantae; phylum Streptophyta; class Magnoliopsida; order Fabales; family Fabaceae; genus Glycine; species Glycine soja. The sequence continues at coordinate 35,753,519 of NC_041010.1, forward strand.
ATGGACTCGGGAAGGTTCCAAGTTAGTGTACCAGGTAACAACTACCCCAGTAAGACTTTCTTGGAAGAAATGTATTAGCAGTTCCTCATCTTTGCGTATGCCCTTATCTTCCGACAATACATCTTTGGATGGTTCTTGGGGCAAGTAGTCCCCTTGTACTTGTCAAAGTCCAGCACCTTGAACTTGGGAGGGGTGATGATATTGGGTACTAGGAACAACTCTTCTAGGTTAGCAAAGGCATAATCTTTACCTCCTTCAATGGCCCTAAGCCTTTCCTCTTTCCCATTTCTGCCATAGCATGAGGGTTTTTAACCGCTGTGGAATGTGAGGGTTGTGGTTGTGGGTGACACTGAGGGCCCTCCAAAGTTTTTTGCAGGGGTATACCACCAACTGCTTGCCCTTCAGTGGCATATCCGAGGCAAGGCTCGAAGTCGGCTAGATTGTGGTGGGGCATTCCATGTGTCTCCTCCATGGGTCGAGAGACATGTGCATGATCAGATTGAGGTTGTTGGCTCTTAATGAGTATGAGAGTGGAGTTATTGAGATTTTCATTGAGAATGTACGCCACATTGGGTGGTGTATAGTTTGGGAGGCAAGCCATATGGCGGGAAGGCGTGCTTGTTTTGAATTTGCACATCATGGGGTCATCCGTACTTCCTAAATCTTTGCCTACCATATTTGAGGTTGGATGATTCATTTTCTTGAGGCCAGATGGGAGCATCGGGTTCACCTTAGCGACAGCGCTAGTAGCGGCAACTATAACCATATCGACTTCCCTTATCTTTTCCATGCTTATTATGACCTCCATCATTGTGGCCATTTGCTCTTTCATGGCCTCCATGTCGGCCTTCATCTGCTCTTGCACCTTCTCTACTTCACCCATTATTTTAGCTCTAGCACGGGTTTGGTAAGCCGTACTGACCTCCACCATCTCCTTTATGTTCATCATGGCCTCTACCATTGTGGCCATTCGCTCTTTCATGGCCTCCACTTCGGCCTTCATCTTCTCTTGCACCTCCTCTGCTTCACCCATTACTCTAGCTCTAGCACGAGTTCGGTAAGGGCGCCGTAAAGCGTGTCCTTTTCTTTTTGATAACAATGATTAAGTTCATTTTATTTTATTTTATTTATTTATTTATTTTATTTTTATTTTCTTTTTCAAGGAAAGAATGCAATGCGCAATGCAACCAATGAAAAGCATGGATGTATGTGAATGATACAGGTGAAGTATTGCGAATTTCTACGCAGGACATGGGGTTGAATCAATTTAGATTTTTCAACATGGTTCATGACATCTTGGTCAAGGTGAAACTGGAAGTAACAAGGACATCAACAGTCCTAAATGTGTTTGGCAGTAAATGAAGCAGTGATGTAACTCGATTCATTTTTTGCCCCAATTTTTGCAAGATGGTTACTTCCATACTTCAACTTGACTTGATGAACCTTTTTGTAAAAGCATGAGCTTGGTTCAACCCTATAATCCAAGGAATGGCAATTCTGATCGCCAATACTTCAACAACATCTCATAGGGATGAATGACTCGGGCGTACTTTAAGCTTATGCACGGAAAATGTAATTATGAAATTGAGATGCCCGAAGAAACACCATTTCCTAGTTAACCATGCATTAGGTACCATGTTCAATTATTTTGTTTAGTTGTTGTGTGTTTTTTTTTTTTTTTTTTAGAAATGGGTTTATGATCCCAACATGGTTGGCTCATGGTGCCTAACACATGCTACTACGAATGTAGTGTGAAGTTTCACGCTTCCCCTTTTTGTTTTTGTTTTGTAGAGGAAAACGCAAGGATGAGCAAACATGAAAACAAATGGTATGCAATTTTGCAGATAAAAAAGTTTGTTGAACGCATATGCATGATGATGCAATGACTCATGCAAAATGTGATGCTGGAATATGATAACGGACAAATGCATGAACGATATGTTCATTATGATGCCATGAAGAGATGCTTATGCGATGCATGATATGAATGCATTTTATGGACACGAGAGCCCGGAAAATTATCTCTTCTTACTTGCGCATTTGGGGGCGCAGTGCCCCATGTGTACAATTAAGAAGGTGATATGGACCTTCCGGCTTCCCGTGACAAAGGACGAGACCAACATACAATGCCTGCTAGAGATAAAATGCGGGAGTGACTTGATTCGCACTGATTTTTGGAGTAAAAATGTGGGATAAACTCGTTTTATTCAAAAGGTTATAACTAGTCAAGATCTGAGCGACAATACAAACTTCCTAGCGGTTTCTAATCATATGGTCCATTAAGTCTATCATATGCTGACAATAGCTGAGAAGTCCGTGGATCTCCTTGGGGGCGGAGTAGGTGTCCGCCATTGCTTTGGCCTTGGCTAGCAATCGGGGAAGTTCTTGACTCCTGTTCAAAGTAAGAGCAAATTGGTCCATCCATATTGTTGCCTCTTGGTGCAATGGATCAATTACCCTTTCCCTTGCTTCCCTTTCTGCTGATATCTTGGCGTACTCATCCTCTAGCCTTTGCTCGTGAGTCGCTGCTAGATTTAGCTTCTTTTTGCACTCATTGATGATGGCCCACATATTCCCTTCAGTCTCGCTTAACTGTTGGGACAAATTTCTTTTCGACCTAAGGCAAGCCTTTAGCTCGTCTTTCAAGATCATGCCTTTGACCCGTGATGATTCCTTTCACCTCTTCGGAGCTTGAGCTCACTATTGCTGCCCTATAAAAGCCCCTCAAAACTTGTTTTGGTCGTGTTCTTCCTTTCGGGCCTTCTTGGTTTCTCATTCCAAGGCTTCATCGGTGGCCATATTGACGTCCCTTAGTTCATCATACTCTTTTCAGACTTTGATGGCTATGGACTTGAACTTCTCTTCGACTACCCGGGCTCTTTCAAGCTCTGCCTTTAGGGCTTGTACCTCATCACTTTCTTCCGAAGCTTTAACCTCATCGTCTCTCACAGTCTTTAGATTTGGGAGCCAATCCAATCCTTGTGTTCAAACTCTCAGCCACTTATGATAGCCGCCGATGATCCCATTACTGCTTCCCCTAAGCTCTCTGTCCTTTCTTCACGCTGCATCCCATGCCTTGCGAACTCCTTGGAGTACCCTCACGTTGTGGTCACCGAAACCCCGTGCAATGAAAGGCGTGATGATTTCGTCTGATGGCACTCCTCTCATGGGGTAGCCAAGCTGTCTTATGGCGAGGACGGGATTATAATTAATACAACCCCTTGTTCCATCAAGGGAACATTTGGACATCCTTCGCATGAAGATAGAATCCTGATTCTTCCTTCCTTTTAGCGAGGGAACCAATTAATAGACGCCCCTCTATGCTAGCCAAGAGTTGGTCCCAATTCGCCTTTCCTTTTTCGACGCACGAGCGGTGACCTTGTAGCGGATAGACGGGCCTACCTTCTTGGAGAAAAAGGTGTGAAACCAGCCACACATAGAGAGCCAGTGCAGAACAAACAATTCTTGCGCCACTCTTTTCACATCTCCGGTCAAACGTGTCATACATGGCCAAAATGGCGACGATCGGGCTTTCCTTGCCATGATGAAAGGCGAGGAAAGCGTCAATCGCTGCTAGGTCCACTGACCCTTCCATATTTGGAAAGAGGACAACTCCAAAGATCAAAAGTTCCAAGATGTCAATAAAAGAAGCCCATTCGCCTTGATTTGCCAAGGCCTTTGCCCTTTCCTCCAAACACTTCCTTGGTACTCCGACTACTCCATTTCTGTTTTGCTTTACACGTTCCAACTCTTGTGCTGAGATAGAACCCAGAGAAAAGATATGGCTTCCTTCCTCCCAGTGGGCATCCCAGGATTTCTTCAAACTCTTTCACAGTCGGCACTAGCTGGAAGTCCTCAAATGTGAAGCACCTTAGGGGCTGGTCATAATACTAGGAAAGGGATGCAATCGGTTCCATGGAGACTTCTACCCTAGCTAGGTCCCAAATCTTACCATAGGCTTTGTGGAAGGCTTGCCGTTGAAGTTGACCCATTAATTGCCCCAACTCTCGTAAACTAGTGACCTCTAAGCTCTTGATTTTGACTTGATAGAACCTCTTTTTAAGCGAAGGCTTTTGACTTGATCCCATGTTTTACTAAAGTGAAATAAAATCTAGTGCGAATCAAAACTCCGACATCTATCATGGGTGGAATGGATGAATGCATGAAGAAATGCATATGACACAGATGCAATTTACGAATACGGGAGCCCGAGAAATTGTTTCCTTCTTGGATACAACGTTTGGGCAGCATGGCACCCAACGTATGTTTTTTTTTTAAGAAGGCGACACGGACCCTCCGTCGGTTTGCTAAAGTGAGGGGATCAAAGACGAAACCCATGCATGATGCATATGCGAAAGGCACAACACGGGGATGTACATAGTACGACAATATTCACAAACAAATATAAGCAAAAGGGTATATGATACTTATGCATGGCAGTGTGACAAAATGGCACGCAGCGTGTTGGCTTCGTGCCCCTATTTAAGGGACCTATAAGGGAGAGAGCTAACTAGGCATTTAGTGATAACCCCCAAGGTAGTCATATTTCTCTTGATGGTTTCTAGAGGTATCATCCCCTTCGAAGAACATACTGCAGCAGTAGGGACTACTAGCAACAATATGTTTTCAAAGAGAAAAACTCTAGATGAGGGTTCACTGTAATCAAGCAAGTCGGAGACCTAGCATGATCACGGATTCACCTCCACTCCTTATGTTCCCACGAACCCGGGTATAGGGCCCTTTTTCACTCACAGTGTGTGCAAATAGTGTTGGTGTTTGTGTGCATCAAATGAATAAATATTTACCTCATGCATACATTTTAAAACGCACCAAAAGCAATAAAAAGTTTATATACACAAGAACATAATGAAGGGAAACCAACAAAGAGGTAAGTCATGATAAAACATTGCACAAGATTAAATGGCCTAACTCTCTAAAAACTGTCCCCAGTGGAGTCGCCAACTGTCGCAACCTACCCTTCGGCGGGAGGGCGACGCGTGACTCGCGGGATGCGTGTTCCACGAAAGGAATACGCGCGGAGTCGCCACCAACGTTTATTTGAGGAAAACGTCGGAAAAACCGGAAAAGACGCGATCTACGAACTTTTAAGTGAAAGGTTCGGGAGTTGTATTTACGCACGGAGAAGGTATTAGCACCCCACACGTCCGTCCCAAGGGACGGCAGCCTTTAATCGAATGTGCAAACATGACCTTGATTTTTATGTTCCCTTTTTATGTCTTTATATCCTTTATACTCTTTTTATATTTTTTTTCTCTTTTTGTGGTCGACAAGGGTGTTTCCCTTTGCTCCTACGTATTCCTCAATTGGGATGAGAAAATCAGACCTACGTACTTCTTTCTTATCAAGTGATTCTTTTTTACTTAAGAGGTGATCATTTTAAGGCGTTGGACCTTGAAAATGATCCATCTTACTTAGTGAGAAATTGAAATGACAAACTTCAAAAGCCTATTTTTATGGACGAGCTTGACTAGGCGAGTTGATTTTAGCCTTAGTTTCACTTTAGTTATTAATCAATTCGATTAAGAATGAGAAATCCCAAAGAGAAAACGTTCGATTGATTTTCCGCTTTATTTTGCTAAAAGATATTTTTTTGATTATTATATTATTTTTTACCTCTTTTTTGATTTCCAACGTGGTTACGGCACGACCGAACGGTCGGAATTTATTTTAAACGAAGTTAATGGATAATATAATTCAAACGTTCGGTGGAAATTGATTTTTATTTTTAAGTTAAGCGAGAAATGACTTAAGTAAAATGGCTTAAGCACGTCAACAGGGGGTATAAAAAGTAAGCAAAACGAGAATAAAAATGCACAAAACACAATGTGGACCACTACGGGTACATAGAATGAATCGAAAAGATTGGTTCGAGGTACTTACCCGTTGAAGATCGAAGAACGATGAAGAACGAATGAAGAACGTCGAAGAACGGTCGAAAACCTTCGCGAAATTCCTCACGAAAAACGTTACGAAAACGTTTCGGAAGCGCCTCGGCTTAGATTTTCTTCACGGAAACAATTTTTCCAAGCAAATTCGAAAGAGAGAGAAGTGCCTAAGGGGCTGAACCCTTTTCTTCTTCACTTCCTCCCCTATTTATAGCAAAATAGGGGAGGTGCTTGCCGCCCAGCTCGCCCAGGCGAGCCAGGTTGCTTCCTCTAGAAGCAACAACCTTCTGGAGGAATATTCTGGAGGGCCCAAGTGGGCCTGGGTGCTATTTGCACCCCTATTTTTACTAAGTACACCCCCCTCTGCTTTTTTTTTTGGTGATTCTTTTTTTCGTAAAGTTACGGAAACTTACGAATTTCGTAACGATACTTGTTTTCTTTCCGTAATGTTACGGAACCTTGCGGATTACATAATCATCCCCTTTTTGACTTACGAAATGTTACGGAACCTCACTTAATTATGCAACGATGCTTCCATTTGATTTCCGGTGTGTCACGGAAACTTACGGATTGTGCATCAATATTTTTTGGTTTTCCGGCATGTCCTGGAATTTCACAAATTGCCTAATGATGGGTGCCAAGCACCTCACAAGGACCAAAGAAAGGTCGCATGTCATCAAGCAAAGGTTCCCGGACGAAATTAGGGTATGACAGATGTCATACTAGGAAAACACAGATATGTCTCCAATAAGGCTGGACTAGGATATAAATCTGAAAAACAACAAAAATTTCATAAAAACTTCTCTACTTCCACACAAAAATATAATTCTAGTTCTATCACTTGCTTTTACTGTGGAAGAAAAGGACATGGCATATCTACTTGCTACTTTAAGAAAAACTACAGCAACATTAAAATGATTTGGGTCCCAAAAGGATCCTCAGTTTACACTAACACACAAGGACCCAATAAAGTTTGGGTACCTAAGTCAAAAACTTGATTATGTAGGTGTCTTTGAGGAAGGAGTGGTACATAGATAGCGGATGCTCAAAACATATGACTGGAGATGCATCAAAGTTTACACATATCTCTCCAAAGAAAAGCGGGCATGTAACATATGGTGACAACAACAAAGGTAGAATCCTTGGAGTTGGTAAAATAGGTACAAATTCTTCAAACTCCATTGAAAATGTTCTACTTGTTGAAGGTCTTAAGCACAGCCTGCTTAGTGTTAGTCAATTATGTGACAAAGGCTATCTAGTATCATTTGATTCTCAAAAATGTCTTATAGAACATAAGCATGACATTAATATAAAGCATGTAGGACATAGAGTCAACAATGTATACATGATAGACTTAAGCCTAAAACTAGATAACAATCATTGTTTTCTTAGCAAAGATGATGATCCATGGTTATGGCATAAAAGAATTGCTCACAACATGGATCACTTAAACAAATTAATTTCAAAAGATTTAGTAGTTGGTTTGCCTAAATTGAAATTTGAAAAAGATAAACTATGTGATGCATGTCAAAAGGGTAAACAAACTAGAGTCTCATTCAAACCTAAAAATATTGTTTCAACCACTCAACCCTTACAATTATTGCATATGGATTTATTTGGTCCATCTAGAACCATGAGTTTTGGAGGAAATTACTATGCCCTTGTTATAGTTGATGATTTCTCTAGATATACTTGGACATTATTTATTACTCATAAAAGTGATGCATTCCAAGCATTTAGAAAACTTGCTAAAGTTATACAAAACAAGAAAAATCTTAAGATTGCATCCATTAGAAGTGATCATGGGGGTGAGTTTGAAAACAAAGATTTTGAATCATTTTGTGAAGAACATGGTATTGAACACAATTTTTCTGCACCTAGAACCCCTCAACAAAATGGAGTTGTTGAGAGGAAAAATAGGTCATTGGAAGAAATTGCTAGAACTTTATTAAATGATACTTTTCTTCCAAAATATTTTTGGGCTAAAGCGGTCAATACTGCATGTTACATCATGAATAGGGCCTTAATAAGACCCATTTTAAAGAAAACCCCATATGAGTTATATAATGGTAGAAAATCCAATATTTCACATCTACATGTTTTTGGTTGCAAATGTTTTGTGCTTAATAATGGTAAAGATAATCTAGGAAAATTTGATGCAAAATCTGATGAAGGCATCTTTCTTGGATATTCATTACAAAGCAAAACATATAGGATATATAATAAAAGAACTATGAATATTGAGGAATCCATTCATGTTACTTTTGATGAATCTAATGCTATCTTGTCAAGAAAGAATATGCTAGATGATATTGCAGAATCTTTAGAACAAATGCATATTCATGGACAAGATTCTAAAGGAAAAGGTAAAGGAAGCAATGAAGATCCTCCAGAAGAAGTCAAATCCAATGATGAACTTCCAAAAGAATGGAAAGCTTCAAAAGATCATCCCCTTGACAACATTATTGGTGATATCTCAAAAGGGGTAACAACTAGACATTCTCTTAAAGATTTATGCAATAATATGACTTTTGTATCTATGATTGAACCTAAAAATATAAAAGAAGCCACAGTAGATGATAACTGGATTATTGCCATGCAAGAAGAACTGAATCAATTTGAAAGAAATAATGTGTGGGAACTTGTAGAGAAACCTAAAAATTATCCCATCATAGGAAAAAAATGGGTATTTATAAATAAGTTAGATGAACATGGAATAATCATTAGAAATAAGGCTAGATTAGTTGCAAAAGGATATAATCAAGAAGAAGGTATAGATTATGAGGAAACATATGCTCCAGTTGCTAGATTAGAAGCCATTAGAATGCTCTTAGCATATGCATCCATAATGAATTTTAAGCTTTATCAAATGGATGTTAAAAGTGCTTTTCTAAATGGCTTAATTCAAGAAGAAGTATATGTTGAACAACCACCAGGTTTTGAAATATTGGATAAGCCAAATCATGTTTATAAATTGAAAAAGGCTTTATATGGCTTGAAACAAGCCCCTAGGGCTTGGTATGAGCGTCTAAGTAAGTTCCTTTTAGAAAAGGACTTTTCTAGAGGAAAAGTGGATACTACTCTTTTTATAAAGAGAAAATCACATGATATTTTATTAGTTCAAATTTATGTTGATGACATTATTTTTGGATCCACTAACGAATTGTTGTGCAAGGAATTCTCCCATGACATGCAAAGTGAGTTTGAAATGTCAATGATGGGAGAACTTAACTTCTTTCTTGGATTACAAATTAAACAAACTAAGGATGGTATCTTTGTCAATCAATCCAAGTATTGCAAAGAGTTAATCCACAAATTTGACATGGAAAATGCTAAGCACATGGCTACACCAATGAGCACTACTTGCTATCTAGATAAAGATGAAACCAGTCAGTCAATAGATGTTAAGAAATATCGAGGTATGATCGGATGATTTCTTTATTTATCTGCTAGCAGGCCTGATATAATGTTTAGTGTGTGTATGTGTGCTAGATTTCAATCAAATCCTAAACAATCACATCTTAGTGCTGTTAAAAGAATCATTAGATATTTGGTAGGCACTACAAACATAGGTTTATGGTATCCTAGAAATTCCACATGCATCTTAATTGGATATTCTGATTCAGACTTTGCCGGTTCTAAAATAGATAGAAAGAGCACTAGTGGAACTTGTCAATTCATTGGATCTGCTCTAGTTTCTTGGCACAGTAAGAAACAAAATAGTGTTGCTTTATCCACTACAGAAGCGGAATATATTTCTGCCGGCAGTTGTCACTATTAGAAAATACACTTTCAACATCGGTTATTTAGAACATTCTACGTCGGTTCTAAAACCGATGTTGAAAGTGACGATGTTGAATGTATGAATGTTAACATCGGTTTTGGAAAACCGATGTTAACATACATATGACAACATCGGTTCTCTAAATAACCGATGTTAAAAACAATGAACAACAGTAAAAAAAGTGTACGCATGATGAATGTTGACATCGGTTTTCCAGTAAAACTGATGTTAATATGTTAGTTTAACATCGGTTTTTTAGAATAACCGATGTTAATGTATGCCCTTAACATCCGTTTTTCTAGAAAACCGATGTCAACGTTGATGATGCTTACACTTATTTGGTGTAGTTCTTTGTGTATAACATCGATTAATTATAAATAACCGATTTTACTATTCAAATATTCACATCGGTTATTTATAATTAACCGATGTTAATGTACAATAGTTGACATCGGTTATCCACAGATAACCGATGTTAAAATACAAACGCTGACATCGGTTATACACAAAAAACCGATGTTAATATACAAACGTTAACATCGGTTTTCTATTATAACCGATGTTGGTTATGATATTAACATCGGCTTTTGTTAATAACCGATGTTGTTTTCAATTTTTTTTTATATATACTTTCTGTTTTTACAGTAAACCCAAAATTGTACCTGTCAAATGCAATTTCAAGAGGCCCAATTCACAGCAAATAAACATTTTATTCTGCTTTCAAGCAGTTTTAATGATAATAAACATCAAATAATTGATTTATATATTATAAAGAACTATCAACAAATGAATTCAATGTTCGTGTTACATAGAAAATGTAAAAAATGTTAAAAAATGTCCCTAAATCCTAGGTCTGATCTCTAACTCGGAGATAAAACTGTGCCCACTGAATCCGCAATGCTTTTAATCTCTCAGGCTCCAATGGTCTAGGGTCGTTAAAATACTGCATGATTAAATAAATCATATTAAGTTAATAATGTAATACAAATTATAAATAAATCGATTTTCTTTGAAATAAACTTACCGCTTCCCAATTATTTCTAAAACTTCCTAAAATGATGGTAGACATCCAGTGCATGACATAGTAGCCGCACTCAGTAGTTCCTTTTTGTCTATTACACTAAATACATAATGAAATTTGGATATTAATTAAACAACTAGTGTACAGACACATAAAGAAATATATATAAGTGGAAGTTTTATGTAAATGACGTACCTTGACGACAATCCACCTAGCAGGAGCCTTTGATTTAGGTTGTGGAGCGTCATCAAGACCCTTGATAGCACTGTTCCATATGAGTAACAATTAAAAACTGGTGTTGTACGTTGAGGTATTACAATGCAAATGTATTGAAAAGAACACTAACCTATTAATAATCCCCTTAAGGTAGTTGTCTGGCCTGTTATGCAATGAACAAAACCAGACAACTAAGTGTTCCTTGGGCAGGATGACCACCATCTGATAATGTCCGCTGCAGTGGAACCTAAAATGGGTTAGTACATTAGTAAACATTAATTAAATTTTGTTATTTTGTGACTTACCCATTTAGGTAGGCTCCAAGATACACATCGCGTTGTGAACTCTGCATCCAACTCTTTATGTAACTTTCAGATTCAAACTGCGATTGCCCAGACCTCTGAATGGACTGAGGCTCGAGGAATCCATAGATATCAGAATTCCCCGCTCGTATACATGTTGGCCAAGCAAGGAAGGTGTGAAGTGCCTGCCCCACTAAGGAAACCTCAGCAGTGGGTACAGGAACTGGAGCATCTGCATCTTTAACCTCATCCACACTCACCTTTACTTGGCCAGGCAACAAAGGAGTGTTATGAAAAATACTCGATCCCTCATAAACTCTCCCCACGGCAACCAGGCGGGCAGGATCTGCTTCTATGTACAAGACACACCTGTCAGAGTCACCCGTCTCAGGATCGTTTCCTGAGGGATCAACACAACTCACCTTTGTGCTCACCCGAGGACCGGAGGGACCAGGACCAACCAGAGGCTCAGGAGGTGCCTGAGATTGCATCTGTGACTGAAGCTGGCTGAAGGATGCCATGACTTGCCTCGTCACTTTCTCTGTGATGGACTCCTCTAGCTGGTCCCTGATCTGCTGGGTCAGCTGCTGTAATTCGTCAGGAGGCAGGGAGGAAGCACTGCAGGACGTCCGTGGAGCCGATCCAAAGTATTACTTAATGGTGACACCGGCTCCAGCAGCACGGACATGTCCAGGGTGCTCTGGACGTCCAATAGCAGCGGCCAGAACATCCTGACGTCCATGGGGGACGAACGATCCCTGTGTGGCCTGCTCCTCAAACGAATCCTGCACAGAAAACACACAGTGGTACATGGCATTCTCAAAATATTCAAACATAATTGTAATGGTTAGTTGAAAATGACTTACAATCTTCTCAGTGATTTCCTTTGCGGCCTCAGTCGTCATCTCCCCTGTCTTCTTCGTGCGGGCCATCTTCAACTTCACGTGGCGTCTGACCGGGGATGGAGGGTCGATGATGCCATCAACGCTTCCTGACTGTGCAGCTTCTTCTTGGTCTTCTCAGCCAGGAGCTTCTGCTCCAAATAATCCTAACCCCCACGAGACAAAATGTGGGGGGCAGTATTCTGCTTCTGGATGGCCTGTGCCTTCATGCGCACATCCTGAAAAAATTAAACAATAATGTTTGAAATGGGTAGAATGAAGTATAACAACATCATGTTTAATATGAAAAACAACTTAACTGGCAAAGGAGCATACCTCCCAAGAAGGGTCTTTGCGAGTCTGGCAAAACTGGGCCCACTTTTCCTTGCTGATGTCGTATTTGTCACAGACAGTGTCCTCGACACCGTCCTGATCGGCTGCAAGGGCCCAATTCCTCGTGAGGTCTGATTTAAACTGCCTCCATCTCTCCCCCACGGTCTGTAGTAACTTCCTTTTCGTCCTACTATTAGAAGCCTCTGGGATATCAAATTCCGCCTGACAACATGAAACAAAGTTTATTTGTTACAATAATGAAATTTTTTGGCTATTAATTACACACAATCAAATAAGAAAAGAGAAATACCTGAATATCCTCCCAAATCAGGTCCTTCTGAGCAGTAGGGACCTCCTTCCAGTTCTCGTAGGTGATGTCCACCTTATCACGTGCCACAATCCCCAAATATGTTCTTAATTTCTTCTTGTGGGGACCGTCGGCCTTCCCTGTAGCAGGATCAACATGCACCACTGGTCTCTCAACACCAGGTGGTCTAGTGGACAACGATCGTAGGCGTGAGGCTTTGCGTGTCCGCTTCACGGCAGACGTCAAAGCTGATGCGTCCGAAGTAGGAGGAGGTCGAGGAGGAGAAGGAGGAGAAGGAGGAGGAGGAGGAGGAGGAGGAGGAGGAGGAGGAGTGGAGGCAGGTGGAGAACCCATGATCTTTTATACAATAACATACAAAATTGGATTAATGAAAAGAGGATTAGTGATAAGTTTTTTTTGGAAGGGAAAAGTATAACATTATTAAACAAAACCCCACCACATAAGGAGACAAGACAAATTAACCAAAGGACTCTGAAAGATAGGTAGTTGTGCTTTTTAATTGTGATTTCATCCATGTTTTCTTTGATATTGATTTTCTTAGGACTTCATCCATGTTTTCACAGCATTTGATTTTCTTTTTTGCAGAAAAGAAAGAGGGGAACGAGCAACAATTTGAAGGTTGTACATTCAGGAACTAAAGAATTCAAAATAGCTAGTAATAAGAGGGATTTGTTTTTGGGATTTTCTGAGCACCAAGAGCGGCTACGCAAGAAGCTTGCACTTGAGGAGGGAAGGATATTTGCAGCTAATGAACAAGTTTCTTAACTATTTGTCCTTCAGATTTTACTGTTTTTTTTTCTTATATGTAAATATAAATAATATAAGGCTATGCCATAGGGACATGGTCATTTTTACCCCTAACAATCTTAGAAGTAAATATAGACCATGTTTTTACGGAATACCCTTATACCATTTATATTTACATATTAGCAAAAAGAAACAGTAAAATCTTAAGGACAAATAGTTAATAAACTTGTTCATTAGCTGCAAATATCCTTCCCTCCTCAAGTGCAAACTTCTTGCGTAGCCGCTCTTGGTGCTCAGAAAATCCCAAAAACAAATCCCTCTTATTACTAGCTATTTTGAATTCTTTAGTTCCTGAATATACAACCTTCAAATTGTTGCTCGTTCCCCTCTTTGAGAATGAGGAGGATCTTCATAGGACTTCATCCAGCTGATGTTTGTCGCCAGTTTCATCATCCACCACCCTTTTCTTCTGTTCCTTCTCACGTTCATTGTTGTTAAACCCATATTTATGCCTTCTTCCCTTCATGTCTTGTTTTATCACAACTTTAGCTGAATCTCCCATCTTCAACATAGCTGAATCTCCTGTCTTATTGTCCAATGCCACATTTTGATGGCCTGTATCTCTTTTGTTCGTATGTTCTACTGCTTCAGCTTCACAATGCATAGAGCAATCAGAATTTTCCAGTCATCACCAAAGGCTTCTGCATCAACGTTGACACTCTCCACCCTCTTTGGTTTATGCTTCTGTGTTTTCTTCCATGCTTCCTCCTTATAATTCTCAGATTTATTGGAGGTCCCACTAGAAGGATCAGCACCAATCCATGCCTGTTCCTCCTTTACCAGCTCAATAGCTTTCGTTTCACCTTTGCTTTTGAAAACTTCACTGTAATTTACAAAACAAAAGTTGAAAGGAAAGATATTGACCTGATAGACGAGGAAGAAGCACAGATTGGTGGTGATCGTTCTAGTGCAACCTCGAATAAAGCTGAGATTTATAATGAGGAGGCACGGAAGAAAACACAGAAGCATAAACCAAAGAGGGTGGAGAGTGTCAATGCTGATGCAGAAGCCTTTGGTGATCACTGGAAAATTCTGATTGCTTTATGCATTTTGAAGCTGAAGCACTAGAACATACAAAGAAAAGAGATACAGGCCATCAAAGTGTGTCATTGGACAATGAGACAGGAGATTCAACTATGCTGAAGATGGGAGATTCAGCTAAAGTTGTGATAAAACAAGACATGAAGGGAAGAAAGCATAAATATGGGTTTAACAACAATGAACGTGAGAAGCCAGAGAAGAAAAGGGTGGTGGATGATGAAACTGGCGACAAACATGAGCTGGATGAAGTCCTAAGGAGGCAAATTGAAACAAAAAACTGATGCCTCAATCAGAGAAAAATGTAGTTGTCACTTACTAGGTTTGGTGACCTCTGTCTCTGCAGAAAATTACATTAGCCGATGTTAATCAATTCTCCTTCATCATGATCATTTTGATTTGCATGAATGTCGTCAGCTTCTTCTTCTCCGACAACGTTACCAGTGATTTGAGCGGTCGAAGGACTAACATAGGTGTCCATATATGAATCATCATCTTCTACATTAACACAAACTGTTTTGCCCTGCAGAACCATGCACCACCTTTCATCACAAGGGTCTTGCACGTAAAATACTTGTCTAGCTTGTTCTGCCATGATGAAAGGGTCATTGTGGTAACCAAGTTTCTTTAGATCTACCAGGGTAAATCCTATATCATCGGTACGCACACCGGTGTTGCTGTCAACCCATTTACATTTGAAAACACATACTATAAATTTCACATAATTAAGCTCCCAAATTTCATCAACGAACCCAAAGTAAGGGATGGAAGCTACACAGGGATTGGCGTCATTGACACTTGCAAAGTGTTGAGATTCAGCCCTTAGGGTGACCCCGCTGTCGCAACCTACCCTTCAGCGGGAGGGCGACGCGTGACTCGCGGGATGCGTGTTCCACGAAAGGAATACGCGCGGAGTCGCCACCAACGTTTATTTGAGGAAAACGTCGGAAAAACCGGAAAAGACGCGATCTACGAACTTTTAAGTGAAAGGTTCGGGAGTTGTATTTACGCACGGGGAAGGTATTAGCACCCCACACGTCCGTCACAAGGGACGGCAGCCTTTAATCGAATGTGCAAACATGACTTTGATTTTTACGTTCCCTTTACGTTCTTATATCTTTTATGCCCTTTTTTTATATTTTTCTCTTTTTGTGGTCGACAAGGGTGTTTTCCCTTTGCTCCTACGTATTCCTCAATTGTGATGAGGAAATCAGACCTACGTAGTTCTTTCTTATCAAGTGATTCTTTTATACTTAAAAGATGATCATTCTAAGGCGTTGGACCTTGAAAATGATCCATTTTACTTAGTAAGAAATGGAAATGACAAACTTAAAAAAAAAACCTATTTTTTATGGACGAGCTTGACTAGGCGAGTTGATTTTAGCCTTAATTTCACTTTAGTTATTAGTCAATTCGATTAAGAATGAGAAATCCCAAAGAGAAAAGTCCGATTGATTTTCCGCTTTATTTTGCTAAAAGGTATTTTTTATTATTATTATATTATTATTTTACCTCTTTTTGATTTCCAACGTGGTTACGACACGACCGAACGGTCGGAATTCATTTTAACCGAAGTTAACGGATAATACAATTCAAACGATCGGTGGAAATTTATTTTATTTTTAGGTTAAGCGAGAAATGACTTAAATAAAATGGCTTAAGCACGTCAAAAGGGGGTATAAAAACTAAATAAAACGAGAATAAAAATACACGAAACACAATGTGGATGACCACGGGTACATAGAATGAATCGAAAAGCTTGGTTCGAGGTACTTACCCGTTGAAGATCGAAGAACGATGAAGAACGAATGAAGAACGTCGAAGAACGGTCGAAAACCTTTGCGAAATTCCTTACGTAAACGTTACGGAAACGTTTCGGAAGCGCCTCGGCTTAGATTTTCTTCATGGAAACAATTTTTCCAAGCAAATTCGAAAGAGAGAGAAGTGCCGAAGGAGCTGAACCCTTTTCCTTCTCACTTCCTCCCCTATTTATAGCAAAATAGGGGATATGCTTGCCGCCCAGCTCGCCCAGGCGAGCAGGGTTGCTTCCTCCAGAAGCAACAGCCTTCTGGAGGAATATTCTGGAGGGCTCAAGTGGGCCTGGTTGCTATTTGCACCCCCATTTTTACTAAGTACACCCCCTTGCCCTTTTTTGGTGATTATTTTTTCGTAAAGTTACGGAAATTTACGAATTTCGTAACGATACTTGTTTTCTTTCCATAATGTTACGGAACCTTGTGGATTACATAATCATCCCTTTTTTGACTTACGGAATGTTACGGAATCTCACTAATTGTGCAACGATGCTTCCATTTGATTTCCGGTGTGTCACGGAACCTTACGGATTGTGCATCAATATTTCTTTTCTTTTTTTCGGCATGTCCCAGAATTTCACAAATTGCCTAATGATGGGTGCCAAGCACCTCACAAGGACCAAACAAAAGTCGCATGTCATCAAGCAAAGGTCCCGGGACGAAATTAGGGTATGACACCCGCTGTTCTATATTGTACTTTTGTCATCTTGTGCTTTTGTGTAAAATGAATACCTGTTTATGTCGTATCCTTGCCAGGTTATAACATTTCTTTTAGGCCCATCTGCTAGTTTTTTTAATGTTTCTGAAGCATTCTCATCTGCAAAGATTGTATCTTTAAACCAATTACAGAAAGTTTTGTTATGCTTTTTCAACGCCCAATTCTTTGACATTTTCGGATTATTCTGTTTGACTAAAGCTTCATGCTTAACTATGTATGGCAAAACTTCATTACTGTTGTTCAAGACATACAAGTGAGCTTGTAACAAATCTTCTACACTTGGAGTGATCACCTGCAGTCCTCTTGAACCCTTACCACCCACTCTGTCATCATGCCGACACTTAGGAAGCCCAACAGCTTTAGCCTTCTCTAAGTATTCTGAACAAAATTCAATGGCTTCTTCTGCAATGTACCTCTCAACAATAGATGCTTCCGGACGATATAGATTCTTTGTATACCCTTTTAAGATCTTCATGTATCGCTCAACCGGGTACATCCACCGTAGATAAACAGGACCACAACATTTGATTTCTCTGACCAGATGCACAATCAAGTGAATCATGATGTCAAAGAAAGCAGGGGGAAAATACATCTCCAACTGGCATAGTATAATTGCGGCCTCATTTTCCAACTCATCAAACATTACTGGATCAATCACTTTGCTACATATAGCATGGAAGAAAAAGCACAGGCGAGTTATCGTGAACCTGACTTTGTTTGGCAAGATGTCTCGTATAGCCACGGCTAACAATTGTTGCATGAGCACGTGACAATCGTGAGACTATAACCCTACAAGCTTAAGCTCCTTCAACTGCACAAGGCTCTTAATATTTGAAGAGTATCCTTGTGGAACCTTCACCCGACGAAGACACTGACAAAAACTTATCTTCTCCTTCTTGGACAAAGTATGGCAGGCTGGGGGCAAGTAAATTTTCTTCCCATCAGACCTTGGATGCAACTGTGATCTTATACCCATATCAGCTAGATCTTGACGGGTATTCAAGCCATCCTTCGTCTTGCCTTGAATGTTAAGGAGCGTCCCAATCACACTGTCACAAACATTTTTCTCCACATGCATAACATCAATACAATGTCTAACGTCAAGATCACACCAGTACAGAAGATCAAAGAAAATAGACCTCTTCTTCCATATGTAACTCTGACTTTTATCCTTCTTTTGGGTCTTCCCAAATACAGTGTTCAGGTGTTGAACCCGTTGATATACCTGCTCACCAGTGAACGGTATCGGCGCAATATCATGCTCTTGACTTCCATTAAAAGCTTTTCTCAGTCGTCTGTAAGGATGATTGGGTGTTAGAAAGCGGTGATGCCTACTGTAGACTGTTTTTCTCCAATGTTTCAGTTGTGTGTAACTTGTATTTTCTTCACAGATGGGGCATGCATGATGACCCTTAACACTGTAACCGTTGAGATTCCCATATGCTAGGAAGTCATTAATGGTACAAAAAAGCATTGCACGCATTTCAAACGTCTCCTTGCGAAACGCATCAAACACTACAACCCCCTCGTCCCACAACTTTCTCAGATCTTCAACCAACGGACTTAGATAAACATCAATGTCATTTCCTGGCTGTCTTGGGCCCGATATCATCATAGACAACATCATGTATTTTCGTTTCATGCACAACCAAGGAGGCAAATTGTAAATTACTAGCAGAACTGGCCATGAATTGTGTTGAGTGCTTAAGGTGCCATATGGATTCATTCCATCACTGGCTAGTCCAAGTCTAAGATTTCTTGGCTCATTCCCAAAATCCGGATACAAACCATCAATCTTCTTCCACTGGGAGCAATCAGCCGGATGACGGACCATTCCATCAGAAATCCTTCCATTTGCATGCCATGTAAGGTCTTTTGTGTCGTCCTCGTTAGCAAACAGACGCTTAAACCTTGGAATGATTGGAAGATACCACAAAACCTTCGCTGGGGGGCCCTTGTTGGAGTTTTCATCAGAATTGCTTTCCTTTTCATCCTTCACTTTGTACCGTGAAGTCCCACAGACAGGGCATTTGGACATTTCTTGGAATTCATGCCTGTAGAGTATGCAATCATTGGGGCAAGCATGAATCTTCTTATACTCCATACCCATGGGACACAATATCTTCTTCGCCTTATAGTAACTTTTAGGCAGCGTGTTGTCCTCTGGAAGCAGATTGTGCACTACTTCAAGCAGTGAGGTGAAACTTTTGTCACTCCACCTATACCTGGCCTTCACATTAACCAGACTTAACACCGCAGACAACAGGGTTAAGGAATTCTTGCACCCCGTATACAAAGACTTCTTTGAATCACTCTGCAATCCTTCATACACAGGGGCGTGTGCTTCTTGAAAACACTCTTGTCCAAGGTCACGAATCATGTCTTCCAAGCGATCTCCCATTTCTACATCAAACGGTTCAGATTGGGACCCAGTATGCATGTCAGTCACTTCACCATGCCATATCCACGTCGTGTAATTCTTCTTCATCCCATCACACAATAGATGGTCCCGTATGTCGTCAAGTAGTTGTCGTCTTCGATTCAAACAGTTGATGCAAGGACAATAATATTTTCCTTCTTCATTCGGTCGACCTCTTTCTAAAGCAAATTGCAAAAACTGCTCGACGCCATCCTCATATTCTGGGCTCATGCGACTTTGATTGATCCAACTTCGATCCATCTAAGCAAATCCATGCATGCAAATCTCACTTTTTTATTTATAGGTGTGGCCCTATCCCATTTAGGAAGACTGTCTTTTATGTTAGCCTCAAACGTCATGGTTAGCATTATTTTGAACAACTTGAGTAAATTTCGACAGCATTTCGCATTGGTCTCCAAGTACACGACATGACATCGGTGAAACGAATTTCACGATAATCAAGTATGCACTTAGAGAACAACTTGAAATGCATTCAACCGAAATTTCATCAAATTAATCAAAATAATAATAACCTGACCGAATGAGTCTAACATAAAAATACAAGTCTCCCCAAACTATCCAAACGGACAATTCAAGAATAAATACAATGACTAATGCAAACTATCCGCAAGAATCATTGCATTCAATCTCAAACGGGAATCTACGGTTCACTCAGCATGAACAACAGTTATTTATATAGCAAATTACATTCAGCACGTATAACAACATTCATGACATACAAGAACATTCATGACGTACAAGAACATACAAGGACATCAACAGTTGTGTGTGTGTGTGTGTGTTTTGTGTTTGTCTCTTTATGTGTGTGTATGTGTCTGTCTATGTGTGTGAGTGTGTTTGTGTATGTGTGTGTCTGTGACTCAGTGTGTGTGTCTTTGTGTGTGTGTCTGTGGCTCAGTGTGTTTGTGTGTTTGTCTGTCTCTTTATGTGTGTGTGACTGTGTGTGTGTGTGTGTTTGTCTCTTTATCTGTGTGTGTGTGGGGGTGTGTGTTTGTGGTTGTCTCTTTATCTGTGTGTGTGTGTGTGTGTGTGTTTGTCTCTTTATGTGTGTGTATGTCTGTCCATGTGTGTGAGTGTGTTTGTGTATGTGTGTGTTTGTGACTCAGTGTGTGTGGGTCTCTGTGTGTGTCTGTGGCTCAGTGTGTTTGTGTCTTTGTCTGTGTCTTTATGTGTGCGTGACTCTGTGTGTGTGTGTGTGTATCTTTATGTGTGTGTGTGTGTGTTTGTGTTTGTGTTTGTGTCTGCGTGTGTTTGTCTCTATGTGTGTGTGTTTGTGTATCTGTGTGTGTCTCATTGCAGGGTAGCAAAGGATCATTAAATTGTAAACATCATGAGCCACATGATGAGGGAAGCAGTATCAAATCAATGCTTTACAAGCTTTTGGTCAATCTAAGGAGTGGTGTCTTCATGCTGCAAATTGATGGTTTCTAAGTGGAAAATCCTAATTTGGTTAAGCCTAAAATTCTGCAACATTTGCAAAGCAGATTCAAATTAATTGAAGTTATGTATGAGCACTGCAGCTTTTACAAAAATAAGCACTGCAACTTATTTAAGGCACAAATTCTGCAGCATCTGCAGTATGTGGGTGGAAAAAGGGTGGGAGTGGAAATTTAAATGGAGAAGACACTTGTTTGACAGAGAGCTTGAGATGGCAGATTGTTTCCGTAATGATGTTGCTGGCAGCTGTATTCAGATTCACAAAAAAGATGAGTGGATCTGGAAAATAGACCCTACTGGACAATATTCGGTAATTAAAGGAGAGACTACAAACAAAGACAAATTTGAGGAGGAGAAGGGTGGCAATTAATGACACATTATGCCCATTCTGTGGGTATTCTGAGGAGAATGAAGCACATGTATTTTTGACATGTGATAGAATACTTCCATTATGGTGGGAATCTATGACATGGGTCAACATTCATGGAGCTTTTCCGCAGAAACCGTGGTAGCACTTTTCCCAGCACGCGTTCTGTTTGCCTAGTAGAATTCGTCTTAACCGATGGAGAAGTTGGTGGCTGGCCCTCACATGGACAGTGTGGCAGCACCGGAATAAAATCATCTTCTCTAATCAAACTTTTGATGGTAACAAGTTAATGGAGGATGCTATTTTTACACTATGGACATGGCTGAAGAACTTTGACAAGGACTTTGCCTTCACCTACAGCTATTGGTCGTCTAACATAGCATCGGGATTTGTCTTTTCAGGGGGGTAGAAACCATAGACAGTGGGTGTTGTAGGTCTTTGTAATACATAGCTTTGGTTCCTTGCGAGACTAATCTCAGTCTGAGCTTGAAACCATGTTGCTGGCAACTCAATCTAATTCATGTATTGTTTTGTACCTCTGGTACTCACAATATATATAAATATAATTTATCTTGGCTGATAAAAAAGATGTGGGTGGAAAAATAAGCACTGCAGAAGGTTTTCTGTTTTTTTACATCAATTCATTTCCTAAGGGACTCAATTCCTCATTCATTGAAACCAGTATGCAACATTTTACATCAAACACCAGTATATAACATTTTAAAGCAAACACCACTATATAATATTTTAAATGAAACAGCAGTATATACATGCTAGTTCCTACGTACGTACCTGGAGTTGCTATAACCCGAACGACCTTCAACAACAATGTCAATTAAAAGTAGTCTATTATAACCTGAAAAAAAAAAAAACCAATGGTCATGGACATGGCTGACACATTTGGAGAAGGATTTTGGTATTCATTTCAACCAATGGTCATCCAATATCAGAGCAGCATTTAATCATATAGTAAGAAATGGAAGCCATTAAACCAAAGTCAATACTCATGAATGCTAGAACATCCATCAAGAATGATAACAAAGCAGTAATTTAAATTAAATTCATCTTAGTTTTTCTAGTTTATGATCACTCCCGATTGCTAGAATGGTGAAGGAGTTGCATTAATGCAGAAATTTCCACAGAATCATCAATCATAGAAGGAAGGTTAATGCTCTTCAAGGTCTGTGTATTGATGGAGGATGGATCCATGACCCTAACAGTGTCAAGATTGTAGTTCTTCAGCACTTTAAAGAAAGATTCTCAGAGCAGAATCCTTGCAGACCAACCTTGGAAGGGATCCGGTTCTCTTCCCTTGATCAAAGGCAGAAGGAAAGCCTTGTTGATAGATTCACTGAGCTGGAAATCAAGTCTACAGTTTGGGCTTGCGGGGGAGATAAAAGTCCTGGCCTGGATGGTTTGAATTTCAATTTCATCAAACAGTTTTGGGAAGTAATCCCAAGGTCCAGCAGAGTGACAAATCAAAGGAGATGATGAGAAGTAATACCAAGGCCCAGCAGACTGAGGAACCTTTCGTGGACTCCAACCCAGCTTCTAAAGGTCACCCTCTGTCTTCTTTATACGAGGACCCTATACAGCTGCAATGTGACATCTTGAAGGAAATGGGCTTGTCTTATGAGGAAGAAGATAGCAAGGTTAAGGGGCTGCTGCTGGATATGGAGAATAAAGATGATTTGATGGCAGCAGAGAAGGGAATTAAATCTCAGCAATTATGATAATTCTCTCCAATAATTCTAGAGGTTTGGGGAGGGGAGTCAAGTGGGCTGCTGTTAGAAGGCTCATTGTAAAGCACAAAGTGGATCTTGTCTGCCTCCAAGAAACCAAGAGGGAGAACTTTAATAAAAGTATTTGCCAGGCCATTTGGGGAGACTCCACTGGTCATTGGGATTTTGTTCCATCTGTGCAAGCTGCTGGTGGCCTTTTATGTGTGTGGAATAACTCCACCTTTGTGGTAGAAAGGAAGGAAAAAGGTAGAAGCTTCTTAATGCTTGAAGGCACATGTTGTAGTAATAATCAGAAGTTGATATTTGTCAATGTTTATGCTCCTTGTGATCTGGTTGGGAAGAAAGCTTTATGGGATGAGTTGAGGTAGCTGAAGGCTTCTAATCCTAGTGGAATGTGGTGTTTCCTTGGGGACTTCAATAGCATTAGAAGTTCTCAGGAAAGAATCAACTTATCTCAAAGAAGGGCAGATCCTTATGACATTGCAGCCTTTAATAAGTGGATTGATGATATGGAGCTTCAGGAAATTAAATGTTATGGGAATAGCTTTACTTGGATTAGGCCTAATGGCTGTGTGAAAAGCAGGCTTGATAGATTCTTGGTCTCACAGAATTGGCTATCTCTTTGGCCTGAGAGCTGCCAAACTGTCCTTCAAAGGAACCTCTCTGATCATTGCCCGTCTATATTGCAAACTAACATGGTGGACTGGGGCCCAAAGCCCTTTAGGGTGTTTGACTGGTGGCTGCAGCAAAAGGGGTACCAAAAAATGGTGAGGGAGGCCTGGAAAAAGGACCAGCAGGGGGGCTGGGGGGGTATTGCCCTTAAAAATAAGTTGAAGAACTTAAAATCTGTTATAAAACAATGGAGCAAAGCAGAGGGGAATATCAATCCTAAGAAGGTCCTTAATATTCAGCAGAAGCTAAATGAAGTGGAGGATCTAGCTGTTCATCGAAATCTGACTGATCAAGAGATTAAGGACAAAACTTTACTTCAGCAGGAGTTATGGAATGCCTCTAATGCTTTTGAATCTTTATTGAGACAAAAATCTAGGGCCAGATGGCTGAAGGAGGGGGACTACAACACTGCTTACTTTCACAAATACATGAATTTCAGGAGAGCTTATAATAATATTCCAGGTATATTTATATATGGGGAGTGGATCCAGCAACCTGATGCAGTGAAAAATGAAGCTGCCAACTTCTTCCATAATAGATTCACTGAGCAGATGCATTCTAGACCTACCTTGGATGGAGTTCACTTCAAATCTATTTCTCAAAGGCAAAGAGAACAGCTGACTGTCCCATTCTCTGACAAAGAGATCAAACAAGCAGTGTGGAGTTGTGGAGGGGATAAGTGTCTTGGGCCTGATGGCCTTAACTTCAATTTTATTAAGGAATTCTGGGATGTGTTGAATCCTAAGTTTAGAAGATTCGTGGATGAGTTCTATGCTCATGAAAGCTTTCCTAGAGGCTCCAATGCTTCCTTTGTGGCTTTAATTCCCAAAATGTCTCACCCACAGTCCCTAAATGATTACAGACCCATATCCTTGATAGGCTGCATGTATAAAGTCATAGCTAAGCTTTTATCTAATAGATTAAGGTCTGTTATGGATGAACTCATTGATGAAAGACAGTCAGCTTTCATTAAAGAAAGACATATACTTCATGGGATCCTGATTCTTAATGAGGTGGTGGAGGAGGCAATGAGAAGCAAGAAGCCAACAATGATTTTCAAGGTGGATTTTGAAAAGGCCTATGACTCAGTGTCTTGGTCCTTCTTGGATTATATGTTGCTTAGATTGGGTTTCTGCCAAAAATGGAGAAGATGGATCTCAGCTTGCCTACATTCAGCAACCATATCAGTTTTGATTAATGGTAGCCCATCTAAGGAGTTCAACCCCTCAAGAGGCTTGAGGCAAGGAGATCCTTTAGCCCCCTTGCTCTTCAATATAATTGGGGAAGGTCTCACTGGTATGATGAGGGAAGCAGTTCACAAAAATCTTTATAGAAGCTATCTAGTTGGAAAGAAGAGAGAACCTGTTAATATTCTGCAATATGCTGATGATACTGTTTTTGTGGGTGAGGTTGATTGGCAGAATGTTCATGCTATAAAGGCCCTGCTTAGAGGCTTTGAATTGGCTTCTGGCTTGAAGATTAACTTTGCTAAAAGTCAATTCGGGATCATAGGAGGTGGAGTTAACTGGGGTTTGGTAGCAGCTAATATCCTGAACTGCAGTCAAATGAATTACCCCTTTCACTATTTAGGCATTCCCATTGGTGCCAATCCTTCCAGTCTGATGGTTTGGGAGCCTCTCATTACTAAATTCAAAGCAAAACTATCCAAATGGGCCCAGAAAGATATATCCATGGGGGGGAAGGTCACACTTATCAATTTTGTTCTCAATGCTCTTCCAATCTATCTTCTTTCCTTTTTCAGGATTCCCCAAAGGATAGTCCAAAAATTAATTTCCTTACAAAGGAAATTTCTGTGGGGAGGAGACAATACTCATAATAAAATTCCTTGGGTGAAATGGGCTGATATTTGTCTGCCCAAGAATGAGGGGGGATTGGGTATAAAGGATATTTCGAAGTTCAATGTAGCCTTGATGGGTAGATGGATATGGGCTTTTGCATCTGGTCAACAGCAGCTTTGGGTAAGAGTTCTAATCTCTAAATATGGTGGATGGCCTGAGTTCCAGCATGATACAGATAAGAGGGGATTTTCTCATTGGTGGAGGGACCTTAGAAAGATATTTCACCAGTCAGATCACAATATCTTCAAGCACCAATTGACTTGGAAGGTGGGATGTGGGGAAACAATCAAATTCTGGACAGACAAGTGGCTAGGGGAAGATTATACCCTTGAACAGAAATATAATCAGCTTTTTCTGATTAGTAGGCAGCAAAATTCTCTCATCTCAAATATGGGAGAATTTAATCATGATAGCTGGGAATGGAACCTTAGATGGAGAAGGAACTTATTTGATCATGAAAGTGATTTAGCAGCCCTTCCTATCTACCTACTGTCATTCTTCAAAATTCCTAAAAAAGTGGTGCATAAGGTAGTATCTATTCCACACTTGGTCTTGGTTAAATGGAATGGAGACAGACTTCCATCTTCAGATTTTTGCAGTGCAAAAAAAAAATATAAATCATGCAAGCATATTTGAAAACTTAAAATACGAATAACTCAAGTTAAAATCAATTCATTTTTTACAACAGTGAACAAATTAACTAAGGTACAGTAGGCAAATTTGTTTTCACTAATATTAGTAGGTCATCACCACTGCAGTAGAATTTAAGTTAAACTTAGATAAGTACCTTATGAAGAGGCCAGCTACCTTGTCACAGCTAACAAGTCAGAACTGAACAAATTTCTGCATGTATAATTGAACAAATTTGTTATCAAACTTGTGTGTGTGTTTGTATGATGAGTGTGTGTGTGTGTGTGTGTGTCATCAGTGTGTGTCTGTGTGTTTCTATCATACGTGTGTGTGTGTGTGTGTGTGTCATTAGGGTTTGTGTGTGTGTGTGTGTGTGTGTGTGTTTCATGACCAATTTTTCTTACTGGCAATTCAGTGGCAGTGTATTGCTTAGGCTTTCGTCGAAATGAAAGGAAAATCAACAAGTCTGACAGAACAACTTCAGTCTTCACTCTTCACTAATTGAACACTAATAAAAAAAATTAAACTACTTCAAGGATAAATAAAAGGTTCAGAAGCAGCAGACCTAGATTGTCTAAGCTATTTTATAATGGGCAGCTATAGTTACAATGGTGATGAAATGAACTATAGAAAAAAAAGTATAAAATACAGAAGAATAAAAAAACAATTAAGGGCAGAACTCAAAAGCTTTTAGCCATGCTGCTTGGAATTTAATCAATTAAGGGCTGAACACTTGTTCTTCAATTGTAGCAAAACCCTCCCTTTATGGTGGGAATCAATGTCCTGGGTTAATCTTATCACTGTAATGCCACAAAATCATAGGGACCATTTTCTGCAACATGGAATGGAGGTAGCAGATGGAGTCAGGTCCAAAAGGTGGTGTTCCAAGATACAACTTTTCATGGAACCAAACTGTTAGAAGATGCCCTATTCCTACTATGGTCGTGGATCAAAGCAATGGACAAGGATTTTACTCTTCATTTTAACCAATTGTCCTCTAATCTTAAGGAAGGTTTTAGGAACTAGGAGGCGTTAACTCTTAAACTCTTAAACTGTTACAAGAACACAATAAGGGTAAGGGAAACTGTTAAACTCCAATAATAGGCGTTAACTCTTAAACTCTTAAACTGTTACAAGAACACAATAAGGGTAAGGGAAACTGTTAAACTCCAATAATAGGCGTTAACTCTTAAACTGTTACAAGAACACAATAAGGGTAAGGGAAACTTCACTAAGGAGAAGAAGCACAAAGTTGTCACGATGCTCGAGTTAAATATGAGATACCCTAGCCATGTTTAGTTCACTAAGTGTGCGATACATGAATGCAATCAAATATTCATACAAGATTAGACCAAACATACCTACGTGAGGTGGCGAAGGAGAAGAAGCACAAACTTCTGACGATGCTCAAGTGCGACGAACACGATGCTCGACCTTAGACAAAATGATGGTCAGATGGAGAACATACAACTTCAAGGTAGATGGAGAACAAAGAGAGCAAGAAAGCTTAGATGGAGAAGAAGACAGAGAGAAGGACAAGACAACGCGAAGGAGACGAAACATACCTAGGTATGGTGGCGAAGGAGAAGAAGCAGAGACTTGTGACGATGCTCGAGTGCGATGAAGGCGATGCTCAGATGCAGACAGGGACGGTTTTGCTAGACGGAGATTAGAAGAAGAAGAGAGCGCGAAAACTTAGATGGAGAAGAAGACAGAGTGCCAGCTTCTTAGGGCTCACCATATTTTTTAAAATATAACTTCAACATCGGTTTTTAAAAAAACCCGATGTTAACAAAATGATGTTAAGGTTAACATCGGTTTTCTGCAGAAAACCGATGTTAACATAACAAACGTTAACATCGGTTTTCTAAAAACCCGATGTTAATAAACATATGTTAACATCGGTTATTTAAAAACCGATGTTACTAATAAATGTTAACATCGGTTCTCCAATAATCGATGTTAATGAACTTCGTTAACATCGGTTTTTCACAAAACCGATGTTAACGTATACACGGTATTTACAATTATGCCATCGCAGATATGTTAGCATCGGTTTTTTTAACAACCGATGTTAACACACCGATGTTGAATCCGCTTTTTGTAGTAGTGTGTTGTGCTCAAATCTTATGGATGAAGCAACAACTTTCTGATTATGGAATCCTTCTTGACCATATACCTATTAGATGTGATAATACAAGTGCAATTAATCTCTCCAAGAATCCAGTTCAACACTCTAAAACTAAACATATAGAAATTAGGCACCATTTTCTTAGAGATCATGTCCTAAAGGGAGATTGTGTATTAGATTTTGTTGATACTAAGAATCAACTTGCTGATATTTTCACAAAACCTCTCCCCAAAGAAGCATTCTTCTCTATTAGAAGGGAATTAGGCCTCTTAGATGTTAGTGATTTAGAAAAATAAGGATTGATTGATTAATTTACTCTTATGATTGATTGTTTATATGTTACTTTGATTGATTTTGTTTAAATTCTTGTTATTATGATAGAATTTATGAATTCCTGTGTGTTTTATAGTTGAATGATTGAATTAAGTGCATTAGTAGTGATAATTAATCATATTAGATGTATTTAGCATGGACATAGGTTTTTTTTAGAAACTAGCCTAATTTATGCTCTAGTAATCGATTACCATCTAGTGTAATCGATTACACAAGAACAGGCAGCTTGTAATCGATTACAACATCCTGTAATCGATTACCAGAAGGCTTATTACTCCTGTAATCGATTACCAAGCCTTGTAATCGATTACAACTCGTCCTCATCTATAAATACTCACGAAATTAGAGTTGCTGCGCAGCCAAGGCCTTCCCTCGTGCCTCCTTCATCCCTAAAACTTCAAACCTTCGTATCTTACTCAAATCTCACCAAAACACATCCCGTAAAGCCCAATCTTCCTCTTTTTCACTCCTCTTTCACTTCCACCGATTGAAATCCACTAAAACTTCATCAAATGGCAGAACCATTGAAGAAGAGAAAGGGATCATCCTCCACCGCAGTTGTTGCTGCCCATCGCCGCCACGGACCATCCGAAGCACCCACAACACCTATTCATCCCTCTCTGTCATCTCCAAGATCATCCACATTGTTTTCATCCGATGATCAGCGTCTACGGTATCTTTCTCAATTTTCTTCTAGGATCATCTTAGACCCTAAGTACCTAGACGTAGATTTCTTTAATGATGAAACGTTTGATTGCTATCAAGTGTTTCAAAATTCTGGCCTGGTTGATTTCATGTCATTAAAATTGCCACATTATCCTAAACTTGTAAAGGTCTTCTACTGCAATTTAAAAATTTAGGATGGCATTATTTCCTCTGAGGTGCATGGTATTCCTATGGTCATTGATCAGTCATTGTTCTTTTCTTTAACTCATTTACCCAGTCAAGGTGCACCTTTTGAGGGCACCATTGTTGATGACTAGAAATTTGATTATTCTAGTCATGATGCTCGCCGTATGGTCTGCAATGACTAGGCTGAAATGACCGGTAGATTGCTGGCCGGGTCATTAACATTTGATAATCGCATCATGCACTATATAATTGTTAGAATTTTGCTTCCCCGATCTTCAAATTTAGCACAAGCCTTTGAGGAGGATTTGATTCTGATGTGGGCTTTCCTTACCAGTCGTCAGATCGACTGGGCCCACTTGGTTCGGTACCGAATGCTTAAGGCATTACAGGCCAATGCACCTCTACCTTACCCTCAATTGATAACTTTGTTTCTGCGTCATTTTCAAATTCCGCTTGATGATGAACCATTTGTTCAAGTCAAGCGTTCCTTTGCAATTGGTGCTGGTGCAGTGACTTCGTTTGGATACCGTAAGGATCGGAATGGTCAATGGCTGAAGAAAGACGCACTCCCTCCTCAAGATGAGCGTACTCCTTCACCTCCTCCTCAGCGAGATGACTCAGAACTCAAGAATGAAGTCCTTTCCGAATTACGGGGTCTTCGTTCTTATGTTGGTGAACGTTTCGACTCATTGGATACACGTTTTGCCGGCATGGATATTCGCCTCACACAACTTGAAGAGGATGTGGGTTACATTCGATCTTCCACCACCACCTCCACCTTCTTAGCATTTAATTTCTAGTTCTATGTCTTTTATAAGCCGTGTATTTTGGTTATGCTACTTAGATTATTATGTTCAGTACTTTATTTATCTTGTAGTATTTGGATTTCAGACTTTTATGCTTTGATACTATGTGGTTTTTGAATTTTGAACTGTTTGGATTCTGGTTTGGTTATGTCTTATTTATGAGTTTGGTTGGTTATGCCTTATACTTTGATATTGATCTGTTTCCACTTCATTATTATATCTGGTTTGATTCCCAAGTACTTTGGCTTTTTGATGTTGCCAAAGGGGGAGAAAAATGGGGTGTAGAAAGGCTTAGTAGAAAAGCTTAGAAAAAGCTTAGAAATCAAGTGATCATCAATTCCAAAACATAGGGGGAGTGAATGCAAATTTTATATATATACATTGCTTGTTTGAATCTTGATTTCAGGACTTATATTGTAATCATCAAAAAGGGGGAGATTGTAGAAGCAAATGCCTTTGGTGTTTTGATGATGATCATGATGATTTGATGCAAATAATGCAAATGGGCTTTTCAAGTTTAAATTCAAGACAATGATTCAAGAATACAAGCCACAACATCAAGATGATCACTAGTATTTTAGGAAGGGAATTCCTAATTGATATAGCAAAAGGTTTGGCTAAGTAATTTAAGTTAAAAAGTGTTTTTCAAGAGATTTACTCTCTGGTAATCGATTACCAGAGGATGTAATCGATTACCAGTGGCCAAAAATGATTTACAACAGCTACTAAATATTTGAATTCAAATTTTAGACTGTGTAATCGATTACACAATATTGGTAATCGATTACCAGTAGTTAATAAACGTTTTAATTCAAATTTTAAAAGCTGTAATCGATTACACAAATCATGTAATCGATTACCAGACAAGATTTTCAGAAAAATGTTTCTAAGAGTCACAACTTCTCAAATGGTTTTTACATGACCACCAATGGTCTATATATATGTGACTTAGAACACGAATTTGCTCAGAGTTTTTAAGAACAACAAGTGTTTATTCTCTCAAAGAGCAAAATCGTTTTATCCTCTTAAGAATTCCTTGGCCAATCCACTTGCAATTCATTAAGGAATCATTTGAGTGCCCAGATTGTAAATTCTATCTCTTTCAAGAGAGATTCATTCTTCTTCTCTTTCTAATTCTCTAAGGGATTAAGAGACTGAGGGTCTCTTGTTGTAAAAGAATTCTAAACACAAAGGAAGGATTGTCCTTGTGTGTTTAGAACTTGTAAAAGGATTTTACAAGATAGTGGAACTCTTAAGCGGGTTGCTTGGGGACTGGACGTAGGCACAAGGGTGTGGTCGAACCAGTATAAATCTGAGTTTGCACTTTCTCTTCCCTTAAACTCTTTTATTTATTATTGCTTTATATTTATATTCAGATTGTTCTATTTGAATCAATATTTAAGAAGTTCATTATTAAGGGAATTTGTAACTTGAATAGAAAGTGAAATAGAATTTTAATTGGGGAAATAGTTTGTAATATCTTAATTCAACCCCCCCCCTTCTTAAGATATCTGAGGCCACTTGTCTAACATATTCATTCCAAATAAAGAAATAGGCTTGAGCACAAGAGGTTGCATGATTTGGTGTTTGTCAAATACAACCAACAATTAAAGCAACGATATAATGCAAGAGATGAAATTGATCCAATTTCTCTTAATGATATTGATGTGTGCAATGAATGGCTCATGGGAGAGATGGATCAAGATGATGATAATGATGATGGAAATGATTTGGTATTTAAATATGATGATGCTCTAAATTGGGCAACTGTGTATCAGGATTCGGGGGTTGGAGAGTGTAGGATGTATACTAGACGGAAAAAGCAAAAAACAACAAGTGTTGCTGCTGCCCAAACTTCTAAAAAACAGGCAATGGTTGTTGGATATTCATCAAGGAAGCAAAAAATAGTTTATGAAAATGATGAGGATCTAGATTTTGAGGAGAATATTGATCTTGAATCTGAAAAAGGAGAAATCATGGTCAATTTTGAGGCGTCTGATGGGGAAGAGGGAGAGCGAGATGCTTCATTACCATATGATAACAACGAAGATGATTATGTTGGGATTGGAGAAGATGATTAGAGCCTCAACCTTCACTTTGCACTTTACATTATGTTTTTATCATTTTCTTATTTTGAACTCTTTAATGAGTTTATTTGGTGTTGGTAATTGATTATTGTATGAACTCATGAAACTTTTTTAGTTTATTTGAATGCAATCCATTGGTTTTTTCAATTTCAATGAATTTATATATGTATTTTTTTTGTCCGCCATGACATCCTTCATTTTCCACTATGCCATCCGCCATATTTTTATGTTGGATTTTTTATTTTCCGCCATGAATCGCCATCCGCCATTAACAACATTGGGATCAACTGCAACCATTGAGATTCCTGCATTGGAGGTGCCAACTAACTTCTTAGATGTTTTTGGTGTAGTTCTCTAACCAAAATTGGAGTTTTACATTGATAGTAACATTTAATGCTGCAAACCTTTCTTATAAGGATTATCAAAATTAAAACTTTAATTTTGATTTGAAAACAATAACAAAGATACATAAAGAACTACATTTTTGTAATCCTATTCATTGTTGAGCTTTATAAATAAAAGTGTTGGACTAAAAAGGTTGTTACTTGTTGCATCATCTCAATAGGTTGGAAACTCTTTGTGCTGGGATTTGACTGTTCTCGGTTGGGAGATGAGTTACAAGGAGGAGTTTGTTCCAACTGATGAGGGCTCTTACACGGTTATTGTTCAAAAAGGGAAGAAAATGGGTTCACAAGAAGGGCCTCTTAGGAACACTTTTATGAACCATGAACCAGGGAAAGTTGTCCTCACAAGAGAGAACACTTCAAACAAGAAGAAGAGGGCAGTGTACCATTACAAGACCATCAAGAGCTCCTTCCGAGAACACAATTCAGAAGTTCCATTTTTTTTTCCGAAATGAAAGTTGATTGAAAGTTCATTCATTTTTCCTGTGCCAATAATGTATCTAAATCTACTTAAATGATTTCTTCTGGGTTTCCTTGAAAGTGTGTTCTTTTTAGTCACCAAATAATTTTTTTTTCTTTTATTTCTCACTTAGTTCTGAAATATTCTGACTTTACATGCCTCGGTTTGTTCTCAAATCAGGAGAGGGGAAACACCATGCAGCTTACCAAGTGGTGATTGCCAAACAAAAGGACTATTGACACAAACTTTTGTTTCTAAACAATTCTTCTTTGGATGTTAACAAATGCATGGACAATGAGTTGGAAACTTTTAATCTTTCATAAGCCTGTCTATACTGATGAAAAATGTCCCTTTTGAATAACATTGAACTTTGTCGAATTGAGTTGTTGCAGGTATCAGAGAGAAGAAGCAAAAATCCAAGCTCGGGTAAACCTCCAAAATGCTAAAGTAGAGGCCAGGTCAAGAAAGCTTGAGGTATTTCATTGTCTAACTTTAGTGAAAGTTAGTGAAAGTTGTTGTGGCTTCTTTGTGCCTTTCACTCAAATTTTTAACTAGTGTTTATTTTTAACTAGTGATTCTTTGTGCCTTTCCCTTTTGTGATGTTGTCGGGAGCCCATACTACGTCGCACCAGAGGTCTTGCACAAGTTCTATGGACCTGAATCAGATGTTTGGAGTGCAGGGGTTATTCTTTACAGAGTGTTGCTAGGTGCACCTAGCATTATTGCTGGTGCACCCAGCATTCTTAAAAAATGGAAAAATTGCCCTTGCTTAGTTTTCCTCCTACAGATCAACTTGATCCGTAAGTTGATCCGTAAGCCTCTTACGGATCAACTTGATCCGTAAGAGGAAAAAGAATTATAATATACTTTTAAAATACAGCATATTTTATTTATAATATAATTAATCTAGTTTTTATTTTATTAATTATAATATAATTATAAATATTGATTTATTATAAATAATTAATTTTTTAATATATTTTTTTAGAATAAATTTGTTTAGAAGATGATATTAAAATAATTACCCAGTCCCATTATAATTATTGTTTAAGGTTATTTTATACATATTAATAAAAATCAATAAATACATAAAAGATAATATTATAAAGAATTAATCATATCATTATTAATATTATAAAGAATATAAAAAAAATAATTAGTATTATATAAAAAATGAAAATACTAACTACTTTATAATACATTTTTTTACATGATCATTATTATAAGTGGGAAAATAGAAATTATAAGAGAATTTAAAAATATTAGTACGTTATATAAGATCTTAGATAACGAATGATGTCCATTTTTTGTTTAATTTTTTTTACACCCTTTTCAACTTCTTTATTTCAATTATATTTAAAGTTATATTTTAAATTATTATTTATTAGTTGGTAAACTAAGTTAACTAGACCATTTTAATAACACGTGTGTATATAGACACAAATGGAATACACAATCAATGAAAATAAATAAAACTAACATTAGTAATGAAAATAAATAAAACCAACAATACTCATGAAATGAGTTCATGTACAATATCTGTATATACAAGGAATATCAATATAAAATATGTACATAAACTACGCCTGATCAGTGCGTCGCCTGTGTCTACACCTAACGTATACAAGATGGTCATGTGTCACACTCCTGGCCAATCTGAGGCATTCTTCGATCACCTCATGTGTTGATGACCTAGGCGTGACCACCCTTAGACTCAGATGGCGCTCCAACCTCTCAGCAATGTCATCACAAACTTCCTGTTACATACAAAACAAACTAATTACATAAATTATTATGCAAATATTAAGGTAAATGACGCGAATTATTAGTATTACTTACCACTGCATGTCTGGGCTCCTCCGCAGATGTCGACGATGCTCCTGGCTCCGGCACGCGAGGGATATCTGTCTGCGGGGCCTGACGGATGACTCGAGGCTGCGGGGCGTGACCATGAGGCAGAGGATCTAATGCGTGGCATGGTGTCATGAAAGGATGGGAAATGCGGAAGAACCAGTCGATGTAGTCACTAGAACACGCCCCTGGCACAACGCACACCTCACCTGCAAGTATGATATGATCCTCGTAGTGCATCCAACTGTCGTGTATATCATCATACAAGACCCATGAATCGACAGGAGGAGCAGGAATGGTCTTCGTGTAGCCAAACTGCCGCACGACCCTCTCCGGTCGGTAATAAACAGCAACAAGCCCTCAACGCAAGAGACCGGAATAGCATGATCTGACGTGGAAGTCCCGGACCTCCCGATGCTCCCCATAGGGGATCCAACAGACATCCAGAATCTGGAGTCGGTCCAGGCGCTCCTTGTACAACGGCGTGCGAATGCTCTTCACGGTCTTCTTCGTCGCAATCCACCTGCACGCACGCGGAAAAGCCTCGTCGTAGTCTTGATCAGCGGTGGACTCCGCGACCGAGGGAAAGTGCTCGTAAATCCAGCACTACAAATGTAACATTCAAATTATAAACATTAATAATGAAAGTGTAACAAAATTTAAAGTTGAACATTGTTTAGCCTGAATGAATGAAAAACATATTTGTTACCTACAGCAGTGTGATGTAACCGCCAAGTTGTCGACTATGGCTCATAGATGCATCGTTCAGCTGGTCGTACATATGAACCAAAGCAGCCACTCCCCAAGCGTACCTCTCTGTCATACTGAGGTCACGAAGGGCCTCCAAGTAGACAACATGGACATTGGTTGCACTCTTGTTAGCAAACAGAGTGCAACCCAGTAGGTGAAGAAGATATGCGCGAGCCGCAGCTGTCCAATGACCTGCCTGGCATCGGCGCTGATATATATCACGTACCCATTGCAGGCGTACGTACGATCCGCGACACTGGACTGTCTCAGCCCTAGCAGACTCTGGAGAGACCATCAACAGGTCCACCAGCATCTGAACCGCATTGTCCACGTGCAAGGGCTTAAATGCGTGTAAGTCGCCAATAACGGGAAGATGGAGAAGAGAGGAGACGTCGTCCAATGTGATGGTGAGCTCTCCCACCAGGAGATGGAAACTAGACGTCTCCCGGTGTCACCGCTTCACAAACGCGGACAAAAGTCCCCGATCGCCGGTGTCTACCGAACACTCGATCAGAGGACTTAGTCCTATACCAGCAATAAGTCCCTCAATGGCAGGGACAGGCCTGCCTAAACTGTGGACCTTCCTCCCATGAGAGGATAGCTTCAATTCAGGACGCTCCTGAATTGAAGTATAAAGGAACGCAAAATTCGTTAAAATTATCATTTAAAGGAAAACTAATTTCAATCATAAAGTATAATTTACAAGTAACTAAAAATAAATAGTATAAATACCTCTCCCATCCATACGCTGCAAGCAACGTGATCCGCATACGCTGTCAACACAGATGGGTCGCTCGGACCACCCGGAAATCCCTGAGGCTGATCCTCAGCCGCCTCTGCGCCTGCGTCCGCAGGAATGTCTGCAGGAATGTCCTCTACAGCAGCTGGTGCCTCCATCAGGTCATCCTGAACATCTGGCGCAGGGATAACTGGCTCATCGACGTGATCCACAGTCACAGCGACTCGCTGCCTCCATGCGGATGCAGTAGGCCGTCGACGCTGCGGAGCATCATCGGAATCATCACGATCTCCTCTGCCCACACCTAAGGCACGACCTAATCCTCTAGTCCTAACCATGATCTGCAAATGAGTGACGCAAATTCAATCACCCATTTCATTCACTCAAATTTCATTGGTCTAACGCAAATTTCATTGACTGAAAGTCGCGCTTTATGCTTTTATCGGGTTAGTTTTTATTTAGTACACTATATGATTGAATGGAAATTGATTATGGATCCTAATATTATTGATATTAGATAAACAAAGCCAAAGAAAGAAGAAATCAATCTTCTTGATATTAGATGAACAAAGCCAAAGAAAGAAGAAATCAACCTTATGCTTATTCATTTGGTTCAACCTATAAAGGAAGTACATGGTCATAACTTAGTTAAAGGATACTCTATCCTTTATGAGCTATTTCTTTTCTAAGGATACTCTATCCTTTATGGTCATAACTTAGTTAAAGGAATAAATGGAAACAACTACTCATTTGGTTCAACCTATACTGGCAGTGAAGTGCATTCCTATGAGCCCCAAGCAATATTAATTGAAATATTAACTACTAAGTAGTTTACCAAGTGTTTTTATGATTCATTCTAATATCTCATGCAAGTTGTGATAAAATAATGTTTAGTGTAGCCCAAAGTCAATTCAAGGATCTCGAGGTTGTGATTAAATTTAAAGTCCCTTTTATTAATTGAGAATTTGTGTTTTGTTTCTCTACCTTTTATGTTTTCAGTTTTTGAAATTTAATTGATGATTATGATAGGGTTTTGGGAATTGAATTAGTATTAGCATTAGGTGATAGAATGGCTGCTTAATTGATGACCAAAATGCTTATTGCTCTAAAGTTTGATATAAAACCATTTGTATGGAATAGTTGGTTCATCATTTGTGATATTATATTATAGCCGACCATGTGGCTTAGAGTTCTAAATAACTTAAGGTTTTGGGATAGTTGGTTCATGATTCCAAATGCATTTCTTCACATACAGGCTCAGAGGTTCTAAGCAAACTACCATCATGCCAAATTCCCAGTTCTATCATGTCAAATTCCTATTTCCTAGTTTAATCCATTAATTGCAAGTATTTGCATCTATCTAAGGTATGAATTTAGGTACAAGAAGCTGCAGATTGTTATTCATTGTTGTTCTCCTCTAATTTGAATTTAGGTCAGATTGTTATTCATTGTTGTTCTCCTCTAATTTGAATTTAGGTACAAGAAGCTGCAGATTGTTATTCATTGTTGTTCTCCTCTAATTTGGATTTAGGTACAAGAAGCTGCACATTGTTATTCATTATTGTTCTCCTCTAATTTGGATTTAGGTACAAGAAGCTGCACATTGTTATTCATTGTTGTTCTCCTCTAATTTAGGTACAAGAAGCTGCAGATTGTTATCTAAGGTATGAATTTAGGTACAAGAAGCTGCAGATTGTTATCTAAGGTATGAATTTAGGTACAAGAAGCTGCAGATTGTTACTCACAAGTATTTGCATCAATCATATTGGTCATAACTTAGTTAAAGGAAGTACATGGAAGTTGGCTTATATGGAAGCACATGGAAGTTAGCTTATAGGGATATCAATCATTAGCATACATTCATGGCAATTTGTATGAAACAGTAGATATTCATGACACTATTTATCAAATATTTAGCATACATTCAGAGGTATCAAATAATATTTGGCAATTTTTGAATTAAAATCAAACTGAGTTTTACGGATCAGGTGATCCGTAAAGTATGTTGAGTATTTTATGGATCAAGTGATCCATAAACTACTCAACATACCTTACGGATCAAGTGATCCGTAAACATTTTCCGGATCAACTTGATCCGCAAGATGCTTACGGATCAGGTGATCCGTAAACTACTTACAAGTAGTTTACACATCAACTTGATCCGTAAGAATCTTCCGGATCAAGTTGATCCGGAAAATATTTATGGATCACTTGATCCGTAAAGCTCCCAACGATTTTCGACAGCGCTTTCCGCCATCGCCGGCAACACTGGAGCAAAAAAAGGTAAGGTTCACGGTGCTGACCTCGACGGTGGACGCGCAAACCTCCTCAACGACCGTTGCTCTTCGCGGAAGCTTCCTCAAGCTACCTCGGCAACCTCCTTAACGAAGAAGAAGAAGAGACACAAAGAAGACGCGCAAGCAATGAAGAAGAAGGCGCAGGAAGAAGAACCAAGAAGAAGAAGCAGGAAGAAGAAGAGAGCTGATTCGAAAGAAGAAGAAGCAGAAGCGCAAACGCGGGGAGGGAGAGAGAGAGGTTTCATTTTTATTTTTTTTTAAATTAATGAAGGGCATTATGGCCTTTTCACAGTAATTGCTGGGTGCACCAGCAAAACTGCTGGGTGCACCTAGCAGCACTCTTCTTTACATCTTATTAAGTGGGGTGCCACCATTTTGGGCCGGTAACTGTTTGCTATTTATATGTTCAATTATCAGCATATTTGTGGTTTCTTCTTTGATATTACTGATCTGCATATTATTACCTTCAGAATCTGAACCCGAGATCTTCCGACAGATTTTACTAGGAAAACTTGATTTTCACTCTGAGCGTTGCCTAGCATTTCAGACCGTGCCAAGAATCTAATTCGGAAAATGCTTGATCAAAATCCAAAAACAAGGCTTACAGCACATGAAGTACTCTGTAAGTCTCTTGAACTCCAAAAACTAGTTTACTACAAACTACTAAGTACAAACAATTCTTAGAATGGCTTAACAGCTGTAAGATGTCCTTCTATGTCAGGACACCCATGGATTGTTGATGACAACATTGCACCTAATAAACCTCTTGATTCTGCAGTTTTATCACGTCTGAAACAATTCTCTGCAACGAATAAGTTGAAAAAGATGGCATTGCGTGTAAGGCTTCTTTAGAACTTTTTACCAAGTCTAGATAATTTCTTTGTGCGTACGAGATTTTAGATATTGAGGGAGGAAAAGAGATAAAAGAGAATGAAATAATAAATTGTTAATAACGAAGATGTATTTCAATGTATTGAAGTTATGTTATATGTTTATAAAACCTAGAGTGCCAACCATTATTTATTTTAACCAAAATCCTAACTAATTTGAGAAACAAATTATAATCAGATAAGGAAATATAATTATTCATCCTAAGATAATGAGGAAACAGGGAAACAAAATTTAGAATTGGATATTTTAGTAACAAGTTTTCTTCCATGAGTTCTCAGTTGTGTGTCTTCATATGCATATTTATTACTGGAATTTCAGCTGAGCAGATTGCAATTATTTCAAGATCCATTAGGGAGCCATCTTTTCTTAGTTAGTCAATTTCTTGTGCATTATTTTTAACTCGACTTGGAAAAGTTCCTTGGTTCTAAAGGTTATTACAAAACAGGGTGGGATGCCTGTAGGAATGCAAGATATTAGATTCCTAAGAAAGACGACTAGCCTATTACCTACCCTAACATTCAAGGAATGCAATAATTACTATATTTATGTTTCTCATGTATAATGGGTTTGGTTTCCTTTCAAAAACTGGTGGAGTGATTTACTAGAGCCAATTTTTTTTAATGAATTTAATTGGAGTGCATTGATAATGTAAAGGTTTTTTAACACTATTAACCAATCATGGATTGTCATAACATTGAAAATCATTGACTTTTATGATAGTTAGACTAAAGTTAGTACCAAGAGTGTTGTCTAATTTTTTTTCTTTCTCTTTTGATAAGTAGTGTTGTCTAATTGGTTAATAGCTTAAAAACACAGCGACAACACATGTAGTAATTACGTTTTGAAAATATAAATTTACTTTGCAATGGTGATATTAGGAAGATACTACACACGCGTGCACAAAAAAAAAACATGCATTTATTTAATTAGGTAGTAAATTAATTGAGATACCTTGAAGACATTCTCGTTGTAAGAACCAGGAGAAATTTGAAGGGCATTGTAATCTCCATCGTTGAATGCCCAAGTTCTTGCTACATTCAAACCATGTTGGGAAGCTTCTTGAAAAGTTATACTGACCTTAGAACTTGTAGATGGATCGGATGCTACATTCATTAACCAATACGAATTGAATCCATTTAAGTAGTGTGGTAAGCTTTGCAATTGTGATAAATAATGGCTCATTTTGTTGTCTTTTAAATTATTTGACTCTTCACTGTGTTTTTAGTTGTTTTCAATATAAATTTAATTTTAAGTAGATATAGTTTCTCATTTGTATGCAAATGTTGCTTCAGTTTGAATTCCAGTAATCTTATAAGTTTTTTTTTAATCAGTTCATTCTTCCTCTTTAAAAATGGTGCTAAAATAGATACCTATCCCTACCTAAGAATCAGGATTATCTTTTTATTTTATTTTAAAACTTATAAGATTAATTTAATAATCAAGAAATTAACAAAAGCTAATTGAAGTTCACGTGATGGCAGTGGGTGTTCTTTTGTTTCTATTGTTGTACTGTTTCTTTCATTTGCTATCATTGACATATATATATATATATATATATATTTCATATGTAGTGTTTATTTAGCCGAAATAGAAATTTTATCTTATGCTAGTTTTTAACACAAACTTTTATTAAGTGGAATCACTACAACAAATCTGTTAAATATTAGAGGTTATTTTTTTGTTTAATGAAGGTTTTTACCCTCCACAAAATAAATTACGGAGGTTTTCAAAAACCTCCGGAGTTAGATTCGCCACAAGCAATTAGCGACGGTTTTTGAAAACCTCTGGTATCGAAAACATTTTACAGAGGTTTTTTTGTAGAGGTTTTAAATCTACGCTAACTGTGGAGGTTTTTTAAAGGAGGTTTTAAACCTACACTAACTGTGGAGGTTTATTGGAAGATGTTTTTATACCTACACTAAATATGGAAGTTTTTTGTAGGAGGTTTTAAACCTATGCTAAATGCGAAGGTTTATTAAAAGAGGTTTTAAAACTATACTATGGAGGGTTTTTTTTTTTAAATCATGCTAGCAATAGATGTTTTACAATTGATTTTCTAATTCTCCTTATTTTCTTGTATATAATGATTTTGTATACTCATTTTAGTTTCATAATCTACATGTATTGTAATTTTTCATTTTCTTATGATATCGATAAAAAAATGTAATAAAAAAACTCATAATGAGGACGTAGAAATTATATTTCAATAACCAAAATAATAGCATATAGTTCAAAGATTTATAATTCAAATTTCTATTGTAAATCAAAGTATGACATGAAATCCATAACAAAGTAATATTAGTATTGTACTAAACTTTAAATCCAAAATACATTATAAGCAAACTAAGGGTTGCTACCACCAGAAGATCCTCTTGCATCCAAAGGTGTATTAGGAACACTTGAAATATCATTTGGATGAAATAAGAAAAGAAAAAACACTTAGTCACATATACTATATATATATAAAGGTGTATCACACATACTAAATCATAATGACCATCAATAAAAATAATCAATTCTAAACAATTGTTTTAATATTCTAAACTTATGCATGGTTATTACCTTGGTCATGTATGTTTACTTAAAGACCTAACTTGAGATAAAGAGTATTAAGAGCTAGCCAAAATGAATAAAATTCTACCTTAATATTGTTGATTAACTATAAAATCTACCTACAAAACTGTAAATTAATTAACTTAATAAACACACGTACCAATTACAAAATATATTTCCTAACTAATATGCGTGAATAAATTAATAAACTATAGACATATGTAAAACAGTTTTAAGAGTACATTGTGTATTATACTAACAAGTTTTAGGATACCTCATATACATAATGATGTATGCATATTAATTACTTACATGTGTTTGATCAGGAGTGAAATAACTAGCTAATTCTTCAGGGATCCTTCCTTCCTTCATTATCATGTAGGCCTTAAAAGCTGATTCTAAATTGTTGTATTTCTCTTGCCATTGGTTTGAAGATGGAAAGGCAATACCAGATGAAGAAGAGCTCAGACTAGAAGCTTGAAGTCTTGTGTTCCTGAATGTATTAGAAGGAACAGCTCCTAATCCCATGCATCGCACTCTCCCAGAGTGCTTTAACCCTAACACTCTACCAACAGCATCAAGAGGAGAAACTTCAGATTCATCAACTATTCTTTGAGTCAATCCTACTTCAATTTGTTCCTGCAAACATGTAATAAAAGGAATTACAAAAGTTTTAAGATTAAGCACAATCCTTGAAAACAATGTTACTAAAGAAAAACATACCGCTATAGTCTTTGCTGCTTCATTTACAAATGATCCATCTTTCCTTTTATGAGTTTCAATATATAATTGTCCACGAC
The DNA here is from genome assembly GCF_004193775.1 of Glycine soja. Lineage (NCBI taxonomy): Eukaryota > Viridiplantae > Streptophyta > Magnoliopsida > Fabales > Fabaceae > Glycine > Glycine soja. The sequence goes on from NC_041010.1 coordinate 35,796,768, forward strand.
TTGGTAGCTTCTCAGTTTCTAACAACTAAGATAAATAAAGAGTAAGTAAACATTGAACTTCTTTAATTAGTAAAAGTTAACATTTAGTGTCATTACCAACTCATTTCTTCTTCTAGGATTAGCTTTGGATCCACCAGTGTGTGGAATAACTTGCTTGCTTCAAATTTCTTTATTTCTCCTACAAAGTTCCTATATGTAAAGCAATTTCAAGTTTACAACTTGTAATAGTAATCATATAATTAGCTATAAAAACAATTCAATAATTAAAACAATCTAATTGTACCAATGTTGATAGTTTATGACGATAATGAACAAAACGAGCCCATTGATCTTTATCTATGCCTATCGGCACATTTTTTATGATTTCATCTCTTGTTTTGGTTGGATCGTTGAATTCACTCCATAAGCTTTGCCTATTTGCAGCCCATTTTCTTCTCATACTCAATTTGCAATACCGTTTTGCACCAGCTTCATTAATCTTAAAATAAAATCGAGGCTAAAAAAAAAGACATTTATCAAATATCATATGCAAAATAATATATATATATATATATATATATATATATATATATATATGAAAAATAGTAAAGATAGGGTTTCTAAGTGGTGTAGATATAAAAAGTTATATATAACTAATTGACATACCGTTAAAATTGTTTCAAAGCAATCATCAAAATAAGCTTTAGGTACGCCTGAAGGTCCAGACCATCTATCATAATCCATAGGAAATAATTTGCAATCACCTGCTAGTGTTCCAAGAAATCCTGCAAGCAAGGCTTGTGCTTCACCAATTGCTTGGCCTTGGTCATCAAAATTCACAATGATGCGTAACTCCCTAGGTAAGCTATTGACTCCCCTAACTTTCACCTTAATCTTTTTTATCGTTTCTTCAGAGTCTTTAACAATAAAACAATTTCTCAATTAGAAAATGTAATATACTTCATATGATGATAATTACAAAAATAAAAATAAAATACAATACTTGTATACCTATTGCCTCAACAGTCCAACAGTGTGTAGACTCACGCCCAACATGACGTCTAGTTGTTTCATCTTCTTGTGGAACTTCAGATGTTGATACATGAGAAAGAGGGACATTACCAGTTGGGACTTCAGGAGCTTGTGTGGAATCACTTGGTGGGGAAGAAATTTCAGGATTCATTGCTGGAACTTCAGATGTTGATTCATGAGAAAGAGGGACATTACCAGTTGGGACTTCAGGAGCTTGTGTGGAATCACTTGGTGAGGGACATTGTGGTTGAGGTGCTGATTTTTGTGGATTTCTAAAACACTTCACCTTTGGCATGACTACATATTCATGACAACAATATTAAGAGAAAAATAAATAAAGAATAATAAAATTTAAGATGATATACTATCAAAATTAAAACAAGATTGAAATAATTAATAAATGAAATAATAACAACATTTATAAGTCAATCAACTATATCATATTTAGAAAAGTGTGAATTTCTTACTATTATAGGAGTTACAATTCAATCAACTATATCATCATTTAAATGGTTTGGAGCCAATTGTACATATTGACCATCAAGCCTAGAAAATTGTTCAAGTTGTTGCTCTTGGTATGGCTCATTTTCATATGCATTTTCTTCTACTTCTTCTCCCATGTCATATAAATCTTTTGGCTTTATGTGTACAACAACACTCCATCCTTCATTGACTACATCATCTACATAATACACCATTTGTGCTTGAGATGCTTCAATGTATGGTTCATGTTCTTCACGATCACCAATATGAATCAATCTATCAAAGTTAACACAATTAAAATTCCAACAATCCTTTTTATACCCTTTATCTCGTGTAGTATCAGCCCATTTACATTTAAAAAGAATAACAGAGAATCGACCATAGTAGTTAATCTCAATTATATCTTCCAACTTCCCATAATAAGGTAAATCTGCTTGCCTTAAGTTGCCATCAACGCTACTTGAAACACATGATGTGTTAGATGTTAAGAAAACACTACTGTTTTGTGTTTTTAATCCTTCTTCTCGAGCCAAGGTTCGAAATTTGAACCCATTAATATTATATGCAGTAAATATCTTGTTGCATTGTCCAAGGGTTCTCGTGCTAAAAACTTTAGATCAGTAGACATTTCATTCATTGCATCTGGATTCATAATCTAAAAAATTTGGAAGTTAGAGTTTGAAACAAAGACGGTAAAAAAATCCCTATCCACTAAATGACTACTCACTCGCTTTCTAAACCAATCAATAAACTCTTTATTGACTTTTTTCTCTATCTTTGTAGACGAAGGTCTTCTTCCTCTTGAACTCCTTCTTATGAATTCTTTAAATTCACTGCATAAATTAATTATTATAATCAATACGCATGACTATTATTTATAAGTAGTATAACAATAAAAGTTTATGTCACTTTACTTACTCCACAAATGGTGTGACTATAGTGCAATTAAGGAGCACATATCGATGAGCTTGCAATTTTTGCATTGGAGTTTGAACAAGCTCCTAATATCAATTGGGTTATCACAAACACGTTTAGGTCTATTGAACCTTGTCTTGATATCTTCAACGTACCGAGAACAAAAGGTAAGAGACTCTTCAGTTAGATAGCCCTCAGTTATGGATCCTTCAGGTTGTGCCTTGTTTCTCACAAAGGATTTTAAGTGACCTAATTCCCTATAGAAATAACTAACAATTAAAGAGTGTACAAGTAAGATATTTGTAATATAACATCATAAATTTAAATTATTTAAATCTTTACCAATTAAAGAGTGTACAAGTAAGAGCATTCACAATTCACAAATCATAAACCCACCAAAAAAAATCTGAAAGGATTAACAAGAGAAAACCACGAAGCATATTAGTAAAACATGGAACAAAATTGAAGTTCTGAAAATAACAAAACATGGTAGACACACCAGACATTAGCTCCAACTTCTTCGACTCGTTCTGGGTACCTCTTTTTTATTTTCTTGGCGAATTCGGGATGGTAAGAACAAAAAAAAAGGTTTTAGGGGATCCTGTTATTAGATTGGAGAGGCAGGCCGTGTCTGACAGAGTAGTAGCGAAATTTTTGGGCACGAATAAATATATCAACTCATATCCTGAAACTTATTATAATATATAATTTAAAACGAGTAATTAGATATTTTTATGACCTGGTTAACTTTTTTATGCATAGTGTTTTTTATTTACACTCTTTTACTTAATTTGATAAATCCTTCCTTTATTTGGATAATTCAAATTTTTCTGCTTTTTTTTTTGTTTTTTGTAACGAGCCAAAAACGGAACAAGAAACAAAGAAACTATCTCACAAAAGAAACAATGGGGGGACAAAAATAAAGTTATTGATCCAAGATGAGTTCTAAGATTATTTCTGTGTTTTTTTTTTTCTCATAACATTAGAGGAAATATTAGTGAACATTTTATGCAGGAAATATTTCATACACTCTTCTAATTAATGAGACTTATTAAAATTGTTTAATTTTTCTCTCTTAACATACTAAAAATCTAACATAAAATATTTACTGTTAAAAAAACAAAAATATTTCATCTCTCAGGTGTGTATATAAATAGGTAGGTAGATGAATCTTTATCTTTATTATAATAATATAATAAAAATAAAAAATTCTGAAAGGAAAATCTTGTGCAAATAAACAGGAAAATTTTAGAGAATTTTTTAATTTTATATTCATAAAAATATATAAATATAATAAATAAGGTAATTATAACCATCATATCTTCTAATTTAAAATATTTAATTTTATTATTATCAACACATATATATGTTTTAATTAAGTTAATTAAAATCATTGTAAAATGAAAAAAATAATTATATGTAAGAATTTTTTCTCAAATTATAAAATACATTTATAATTAATAAATGTTTCATGCCTTTAAATTATCAGAAAATGTATTTATTTAACTAATTACTTTCAATAGTGTGAATATAGTTCTATTTTATTTTAAAGAAAAAAGAGTGGAAAAAATAATATTTAATTAGCAGAGGTTATAAACATCCACAAATTAAGCACAAAAAATTGTAGTTTTTAATAAATTAAGGAGGTTTCTAAAACCTCCGCAAAATAACCTCCATTATTTAACATTTTTTTTGTAGTGGATATATTAAAATACAATATCTGATTAGAGCCAACATTAATTAAAAATACTTAATTACAAAATTATTTCAATGTTTTATCTAGTTTTAATTGAATTTCTCCTTTTATTATTGATCGGTATTTTTTAAATTTTCTAATTAGAATTCTTGTTAGTCATGTTTTTATGCTCTCTTTTTTAGTTATTGCTATACTCTCACCTGATTAGCTGCATAATGGTCTAGAAAAAGTCTAAAATTATATATGCTTTGTATCACTTATGTCCCTTGATAAGCCGTATTATTGTTAATGAACATAAATAGCAAAAGTTGAAAGTGATTTGGTGTACTGATGCTTAGTGCTTCCTAGATCTTTATTAAATAATTTTTTTGAGTTAGTTGGCCTGGTAGTAGATATTGTGGTAGTAGATGTTGGAGTCCCCAACATAGTTCGTGGCAATTGGCTAAAGAAAGGAGTTGTGGTGATTAACATGGGAACAAATCAAGTTAAGGTAATGATTTTTTTCTTCAGTATTTTAGTTGTGCCAAAATGACTTCTTAATTATTCTAGGTGTGCTATAATGTGAGTGTTGAGACTTTGGCAAGTGCACCAAATCCCTCTTAAGTAGTAAAACTCGGAAGTCCGAGTATCGTTTCTGCAGGGATCTTATTGCACTTTATCGAATACTTCTCAATTTGTAAGTAAGAGTGAAATAATAAAAACAGGAATAAATGCAGAAATAGATTGCTATTACCAAACCAAATAGTTTGAAAGGAGAGACAATTAATAGAAATGCCAAGACCGGGCAAACCCAATTGGCCTACGATGCATGTAAATATGATATTCATTACCAATGCACTGGTATTAGTTCTACCCACATCTGTTAATTTTACTTGTCCCTGATGCCTCACGTTGACAAGCCTATTTTAACTACCTATCTCCCAAATGCCTTTGCGAAGATTCAATAATTAAAATGCATTAAGGTTAAGTTTTAGATGTTGCTAAATGCATGGGCAGTGAGTTATCATTCTATGCCTAGCAATGCTAACCCAAGGATTCTTTTCTTAAGATGTTCTATTAGGTGTTACCATTTCCCAAGTGTATAACCCCTAAAACTAATGCATGCATTAATTCTTAAATCCTTATTAGGAATTACCCTCTCCCGAGCGAATAAAACCCAAAAGAAATTTAAGAACAAATGCAAGATATCAAAAAAAGAATTAGAACAGAAAAACCTGGAATAAATTCCCTTTGCATTGATAATTCTTGAGGCACACCGTACATCGTTGGCTTTTTAGGCCTGCCAGGCCCTAGCTAGGGGATTAGCCACTCATGGTCATTGAGGACTTACAACTGGGGTGAAAGAAAGAATGGGGATAATAAAAACAAAGAATATAAAGAATGGAGGGAGAGCTCAGGCTTGGAGTGCTGAGAACAGTGCTCTGAGGCGAGATGATTTGATTCCTTGGGACTGGCTCTCTATTTATAGTTGCTGAAGTGGGCTTCTGGGCCTTCATAGTCGCGCTCAGCGCGCCTTGCAGGCTTAGCCTGTGCTTCTGTTGGATCGCGCGCTGGGCACGTAGCTGGGCTTAGCGCGCGTAATGGTTTCTGCTTCTTCGAGCTTAACGCCTCGCTTAGCGCCTGACGCGCACTTAGCGCGAGTGTTGGGCTGGGCCTGCTTCAGAACTCTTTCTTTCTCCTCATTTCTGTTGCCCTTTTTGCTTAATGTAACCTCATTTTTCGTATCTGCAACCAGAAATTCAACTTAATTAATTTCTCAACTTTTAATTATAAATAACTGCTAAATAATTAATTCTAGGCCAAAATTTGACTATTTAACTACTATTAATTTGCAATTATTTAGCAGTTATCAAAATCCCCCAAATTAAACTTTGCTTGTCCCCAAGCAAACCAAGAATAAAGCAAATAAATTTTCAAGCAAGTTCTGAGTGTTCCAACACTATCAATGGCTTCAGTTCCTCGTTCTTTCAGTGGTCCTTTCCGCATCTGTCAACATCTCAAAATGAAAGCATAAAACACAAGAGTGGAATTAGTCAGTCCTCTGGAATCTTTAATCAAATTTGGCTTGCCTTACTTTCCTCACAAGGCTGGTGTTTCCCTCTGCTCACAAGTGTCTAGTTCAGTGTTTGCAATTTTACTAACAACCTGCAAGTAAGACTCCAAAGTTTTGCATTTCATCTTAAGTACAGTTATCTTTAGTTACCTTTAGGTGGATCACTAAGGACTTTATTGGCTTGTATTGGGGCTTGGCTTACAAAAAATTATGGGTTTTCTTGAGAATTCAACTTAGGATTAAGAGAGCAAAAATTTCTAATACTTCCGAGGCCTTTTTCTTAACCCTTTTATTTCCCCACAGCACTTTTCTTTTGACACCTCTCTTGCTCTTTTGTTTCTGCCCATTATTACACTCATGATGATTTTTTTTTAATTGGGCCTCTAGTTTGTGAAAGGTGTCTTACTATGTGCTGTACTATTGTCTTAGCTACCTATTTCCCAAAATCCCCCAAATTAAGACCTTTATAACCCATTTTTGCTCTCTTATCATCCTACAGGGTAGGACTATCATTCTATTGGCTCAAGGGTTAATTCAAAATAATATATAGGCTCAATCATGGGTGAAAGGGGAAAAAATCATGTCGGGTTGGCTTTTTGGCTAAGTAGCTAAATATAACAAACATGGCCTTGATCATATCCACCTTAAGTAACTATTCTAACAATCTAAGACTGATGCAAAACTAGGAACTTAAAAACAGGCATTTTCTCTCACAATTAAGTTCACACTCTCACCGGAATTTAAGCAAGTATACGGCGTACCAGTTATGACCTTGTTCCATCATACTAACCTTCCCACCTTGTGCTATTCATGTTCCATTTCCTGACCTGACTTGTGCTTTCAGAACCAGTGTTTCCAAAGATTAGTGGCATCTCAAGTGTTTGAACCTTCCAGAACAAGCTCAAAAATTATGACTGCTCAAGTTTATCATGCAATTATTACTCAAAAACGCATATTGAAATACTGATATTATTACTACTACTTCTTTTTTAATACCCAAACAGACCACATAAATGAAACATAAGAAATAAGAAAACATCAAAACATAAAAGAAACATCAAAACATAAGAGAAAACATCAACTGCCTCCACCCAAGTCGGTCCATGGGCCCCAGTCAGCGCTAGCTAGGTCAGCAATGAGGTCTTCATCGACCGCAGGATCCTCAACGGCTCCAGAAGGCTCTTCCCCCCTGTCAATGGAAGGCTAGTCTCCTGGCCAGGCAACCTGCTGACGATAAGCCTCTGGAGTGATGAGCGGTGGGTCCATCTGCAGATGTAGGGATAACCTGTGCATGTTCTCCATGATGAGCTGTTGTCCGATGTGAATAGACCTCAGCATCTGACCATGCATGTCCATGGATGCTGAGGTGGAGGCAGGTGGAGGTCGCGGTCTCTGAGAAGAAGGCTGAGACGGAGGCTGAGTAGGAAGAGGGGCCTCTGATGCCGACGCCGAGGCTCTGGTGTGTGTGCGGCAGGTCCCTGGAAAGGTGATCAATGGATCGGCGGGGTTCCAAGAATTCTTCTTCACGTAGGCCAAGTTGATCGCAGGGCTGAGTGACTCAAAGATCAGGGTATCAGAAACCACCCCCTGAATGTCACATAGCGCTGTAATCAACGCTGGGAACCCGAGCCTCGAGGTGCTGGACTGGGCAATCTGACTAATCTGCTGAGATATAAAGCTGCCCACGTCCATATCCATGCGGCTCACCAAGCCGTAGATCAAGCGTGCCCTGTCAAGATTAACATCAGAGGTGTGAGAAGTGGGTGCAAGATCATAATAAGAGAGGACACTCCATGTCTGAGCGAGTGTCGTCATGTCCTTCCTCAGCAACTTCCAGGGGAGACCATCGGCATTTAGAACAAAACGCCCCCCTGGAGTACATAATGTGGCGGCAATGGTGTCAGGATCGGGTGAGTGCTGAGGTATCTGGTGTAGGCTGGGTACTCCTCCTCGTCCTCCAAGATGACTGGGGTGTCAAGGAAGTCATTAATCGTGTCGGCGTCAAAGCGAATGACCTGTCCTCGCACCCTGCAGAATCTAGGACTGTGGTCCTCTGGATCATAAAGGTTCAAATATAACTCTTTCACCAGAGCCACGTCGATCCTCTTCTCTGGTAGGCATGTCAGCACCTGGTCCCATCTGCGCCTCTTGAGTTCTTGGAGGAACTCATCGAACATCCCAGGCCCAAGTTCAACATTCCTCTCCGAAAGGATGTTCCGAAGCTGAATGTTGTCTTGGTACCTGTGCCAAGCGATCTCTGACGTAAAGCGGGAAGAGTCCCAGTTGGACGCTTCCCCAGGTGTGGGCACGGCACGGCGCTTGCGAGAAGCCATCTAAAAAAAACAAAAACAGCAGAACAGACTGCAGTTAGTAGACATGGGGGTGCAGAAAGTAGAAGGAGGGGTTGTAGTTATTAAGAAGGGGGGTGCAGAAAGCAAAACAGAAGGGTGAGGAGAGTAGAAGAGGGGGTGCAAGAAGCAAGGCACGAGGCTGATGGGCCCTGAGGCCCAGCCCCGCGCTTGGCGTGCCTGTCTGTTGAAGGAGGCACGCGCTTAGCGCCACTAGCACACGCTTAGCGCGTTCAATGGTATGCATGAGCGCGCTTAGCGCGGAGGTGCCGGCTAAGCGCTTGCTTTGATTTCTGTTGTTATTTTGTTTTGGCTTAGCGCGTGCTTCTCGTTGTTCCTCATGTTATCTGTTCCCGCTAAGCCTATGTGCAAGGCTTAGCGTGATGATACCTGCAAAGTTGACAGCATAATCCAGATTCAAGCTTACCTCTGAATATAAGAAGGATGCGTAAAAAACTCAGAAGATTATGTGAAAGAGAGTAGGGGAAGAGATATAGCAGGAAGGAAGAAGGGAAGGGAAAAACAGTGGCAAAATTCTGGTTTTAAAAGGCAAAGGAGGAAAACGAGGGGTTGGGCAGTTTTCGAAAACTGCCCAGCAATTATGGTGCGCGCGCTTAGCGGGAGGTAGCCGCTAAGCGCTCCAAAGACCTGCTGACCCTTGGCATTCCCTCGTATTTCAAAATTCAAAAACTTACCTGGGCACTTAGCGCGAGGTCTTGCGCTAAGCGCGGGTCTTCGTGCAGCCCACTTGAGTTTTGCTATGGGCACCCCTCCTTTTGCTGACTTCACCTATTGGGCTTTTTCTTTTCGTACCCCCTGTTTGCTGTTTGCACCTGTTGGGCTTTTTTTTTCAAAACTAAAAGAACTACATTTTTACAATATATGTTGGGTTGCCTCCCAACCAGCACTTAGTTTATTGTCTTTAGCTAGACAGTAGGCCTTCTCAAGGATCATTTAGATAGATGATGGTCGTCAATCGCTCAAGTTGTCCTCCGTTATTGGCTTCAAGCGCTGTCCATTGATGATCCATTTCTTCTCGAAGTTTTCTTCTCTAGAGTCCACCAATTCCACTGCTCCATGAGGTCTGACTTCTTTTATGATAAATGGCCCTGACCACTTGAACTTCAGCTTACCTGGGAATAGTCTTAGCCTCGAGTTAAAGAGTAATACTTGCTGCCCTGGCTAGAATTCTCTCCTCTGCAGCTTCTTATCATGATATGCCTTCGTTTTTTCCTTGTAAATTCTGGACGAATCATAGGCATTCAGTTTCATCTCCTCTAACTCCTGAAGCTGTAATTTCCTCTTTTCCCCGCATGCATTGTTGTCAAAGTTAAGCAACCGGAGAGCCCAATATGCTTTATGCTCCAGCTCCACTGGTAAATGGCATGCCTTCCCATACACTAGCTGAAATGGCGATAAGCCGATGGGGGTCTTGAACGCTGTCCTATAGGCCCAGAGAGTATCATCGAGCTTCAAGGCCCAATCCTTTCTGGATGATGCAACTGTCTTCTCCAGGATTCGCTTGAGCTCCCTGTTAGAGATTTCTGTTGGCCATTTATCTGAGGATGATAAGGTGTGGCCACCTTATGTCGGACATTATAGTGCTCCAAGACTTTCTTCAACTGATTGTTGCAGAAGTGCGTTCCTCCATCACTAATCAAGGCTCGTGGGACTCCGAAGCGGGAGAAAATATTCTTCTTTAGAAACTTGATTACTACCCTGGCATCATCCTTCGGCGTAGCTATAGCCTTCACCCATTTGGAGACATAATCCACTGCTACCAAGATGTAGATATTTCCATATGACGAAGGCAGGGGTCCCATGAAGTCTATGCCCCAATAGTCAAAGATTTCCACTTCCATGATGTTCTGTAAAGGCATCTCATTTCTTCGAGATATCCCCCCTGTTCTCTGGCATTTATCACAACAACGCACAAACTCGTAAGCATCTTTAAAAAGAGAGGGCCAGAAAAAACCTGATTGTAGCACTTTTGCTGCTGTTCTGTCCCCGCTGTGATGTCTGCCATATGGTGAATTGTGACAGTGCCAAAGAATGCTCCGTGCTTCTTCCTTTGCGACGCATCTTCTCAATACATTATCTGCTCCTGCCTTGAACAAATGGGGATCATCCCACACATAGAGGCGTGCATCGTGTAGAAACTTCTTCCTCTGACTCCAATTAAACTCCTCTGGAATAACTCCCGTGGCTTTGTAGTTTGCCATGTTTGCAAACCAAGGTCTGGTGGTAACCTGCAAAAGAAACTCATCAGGAAATTCATCTCTTACCTCTGGTTCTTCCTTGGTGACTTCTTCATTCTTTAACCGAGATAAATGATCGGCTACCACATTCTCGGATCCTATCTTGTCCTTGATGACGATGTCAAACTCTTGCAATAACAGGACCCATCTAATCAACCTTGGCTTTGAGTTTGTTTTGGCGAGCAGGTGCTTGATGGCAGCATGATCTGTTAAAATGGTGACCCTCGACCCTATCAAGTATGACCTAAACTTCTCCAAGGCAAAGACAACAGCTAGCATTTCCTTTTCTATGGTGGCATAATTCAATTGTGCTTCATTCAGGACCCTACTAGCATAATAGATGGCATGAAATACCTTGTCGTGCCTCTGTCCTAGAACTGCTCCTATTGCATAATCACTGGCATCGCACATTAGCTCAAAGTCTTTATTCCAGTCTGGTGCAATCATCACAGGTGCAGTAGTGAGCTTGTCCTTCAGTGTCTGAAATGCTGTTGAACATTCTTCATCAAACTTGAAGGCCACATCTTTATTCAGTAAGTTGCTTAGGGGTCTGGCAATCTTCGAGAAGTCCTTGATAAACCTCCTATAGAATCCTGCATGCCCTAAGAAACTTCTGACACCTTTAATATTCAATGGTGGTGCCAGCTTCTCTATGACGTCTATCTTTGCCCGATCAACCTCAATCCCTCTAGCTGAGATCTTGTAGCCTAGGACTATGCCCTCTCGAACCATAAAATGACACTTCTCCCAGTTCAGTACTAAGTTAGTTTCTACGCACCATCTCTAGGTTCCTTAAACAACTGTCAAATGAGGGTCCAAAAACCGAGAAGTCATCCATGAATACCTCGATGCTCTTCTCCACCATGTCTGAAAAAATGGCCAGCATGCACCTCTGAAATGTGGCTGGTGCATTACATAAACCGAATGGCATCCTTCTGTAAGCAAAGACGCCAAAAGGGCATGTGAAGGTCATCTTCTCTTGGTCTCTAGGGTCCACCACAATCTGATTATATCCCGAGTATCCATCCAAGAAACAGTAGTACGCCTGCCCTGCAAGTCTCTCCAGCATCTGATCCATGAAAGGTAGAGGGAAGTGGTCCTTTCGCGTGGCTTCATTTAGCTTGCGATAGTCGATGCACATTCGCCAGCCAGTGATAGTTTGTGTTGGTATCAAGTCATTCTTCTCATTCCGTACCATTGTCATTCCACCTTTCTTGGGAACCACTTGTACTGGGCTTACCCAAGCGCTGTCAGAGATGGGGTATATGAGCCCAGCCTCCAAGAGCTTGAGTACCTCCTTTCTGACCTCTTCCTTCATTGTTGGATTTAGCCGCCTCTGGGGTTGTCGAACTGGCTTGTAGTCCTCTTCCATCATTATTTTGTGCATGTAATAAGCAGGGCTAATTCCCTTGAGATCCGATATATGCCATCCAATAGCTTCCCTGTGTTTCTTGAGGATATCTACTAACCTGTTTTCCTCCTCTGTTGTGAGTGCATTGTTGATTACTACAGGCTTATCTTCCTCCAAGAACACATACTTTAGATGATCAGGCAATATCTTCAACTCTATCTTCTTCTTCTCGGACGGAACTTTCTTCTCTAGCGTCTCAAATTTGGCTTCTCCCTCAGGAATATTGTCTTGTCGATCCATGTCTTCCAAGCAAGCCTTCAGATCTTTCTCCTCTTCACTGGTTAGACAATCCAAAGCATTTACCATTGCTTTCTCCAGTGAAGACTGTGGTGTCTTGAGAATACTGACATATTCCTTATCAATCTCTTCCACTCTGAAACACTTCCAACCTTCCTGTGGGTACTTTATTGCTTTGAAGAGGTCAAAGGTGATCTTTTGATTGTCAATACTCAACTCCAAGTTCTCATTCCCCATATCCACCACACAGTTGCCAGTCAGCATGAAAGGTCTGCCTAAAATGAGGGGAATGTTTGTGTCTTCTTCGATATCCATTATGACAAAGTCCACCGGAAAAGTAAAGTGGCGTATCTTGACTAGGACATCTTCTACCACCCCGTACGGCCTTGTAATCGAGCGGTCTGCTAGTTGAAGCATCATCTTGGTAGGATCTATCTTCAGATTCCCAATTCTTTTACACATTGACAAGGGCATCAGATTGATACTTGCTCCTAAATCAATGAGGGCCTTGTTCACCATTTCCTTCCCTATGGTGCACGGGATGGTAACACTTTCGGGGTCCTTAAACTTCTTGGGTAGCTTCCTTTGTATTATAGCGCTGCAGTTACCCCTTACCACAATATTCTCATTGTCAATGTACTTCCCCTTCTTGGTGAGGATGTCCTTCATAAATTTGGAGTAGAGGCCAGAGGGGCATCTGCTGTAAGGCTTCCCCGAATGGCATAGTGATCTCCAGCCCTTTGAATATTTCCAAGAAACGTTTGAAGTAGCGTTCCTTGTTCTTCTTGGTGGGTACCACAGGATATGGGAGATCTTGTGGTAGGGCTGGTTGTTCTTCTTTCTTGGCTTCTCTTACTTTCTGGCTCTTGGTTTTAGGTGGTGATGCCACCTTCTCTTCTTCTTCTGTCCTTTCTTCTGGTATCTCTGTCCTTTCTTCCTCTAGTCGGTCTTCTTCTTCAACCTTTCCTTCCTCCTGTGCTTTTTTCTGCCCTCGAGTCAGCACGACCTTGCATTCTTCCTTTGGGTTTTTCTCCGTGTTAGCCCCGAAAGTTCTAGTGGGCCGTTCGGCTTTGTCTTGTGCCAATTGGCCCATTTGAACTTCAAGATTCCGAATGGCTGCATCCATGCTCTTTTGATGGGATCGTGTTTCCTGGATGAATTGCAGCAACAGTTCTTCTATATTGGTGGGCTTTTCTTGTTGATTTGGACCTTGGCTGGGATGCTGATATGGCGGTTGGTAAGGTTGTTGGTTCCTTTGTTCCTTGTACTGGTTTCCCTGATTCCTCCACCTTGAACCTTGCGTGAAGTTTCTTCCTTGATTGAATCCCGGTGGTCCGTGATTGAATCCTGCTCCCCCTTGGTGGAATCCGGATGAGTTCCCCTGGTTGTAACCCTGGAATCCGCGATTTGGTATGCCCATATAGTTTACTTCTCGAGTGGCATCCTGTTGGCTTACACATTGTCCAGGCTCATGGGTTCCTCCGCATGTGGGGCATCCTTCTACCTGCAAAACAGAAGAGTGGGAAGAACTTACCAATTGTAGTTGTTAAGGTAATTTGCTGAGGGTTTTGGTAAGGGCTTCTATCTGCCTCGTCAACAGCTTGTTCTGTGCCAACGTCGCGTCCTGCGTGCCAAGTTCCAAGAGGCTTCTTTTTGTGGGAATATAGCTACGATCACGAAGGATTGCTTGATCACTGGCCGCCATGTTCTCGATGAGCTCCATCGCTTCTTCGGGAGTCTTCAGTTTGATATTTCCCCCTGCGGATGCGTCTAGTAGTTGTTTCGATTGAGGCCGCAAGCCATCGATGAATATGTTCAGTTGTACCGGCTCGCTGTATCCGTGTGTCGGTGTCTTTCGTAACAGCCCATGAAAGCGGTCTAGTGCTTCACTAAGGGATTCATCCAGGAATTGATGGAAAGAAGAAATCTCCATTTTCCCTTCGGCGGTCTTTGACTCTGGGAAGTACTTCTTTAAGAACTTTTCCACTACTTCTTCCCAGGTTCTTAAGCTGTTGCCTTTGAAAGAATGCAACCATCGTTTTGCCTCTCCTGCAAGGGAAAAGGAGAAGAGGTTAAGGCGTACCGCATCTTCTGGGACTCCAGCGATTTTTACGGTGTTGCATATTTCTATGTACGAGGCGAGGTGAGCATATGGATCTTCGCTTGGAAGACCATGAAAGAGGTTCCCTTGGATTAGCTGAATAAGGGAGTGCGGGTAGGAAATATTGGCTGCTTGTACCTCCGGTCTTGCAATGCTCATGAAGAACTGAGGAGTGGCGGTATTGGAGAAGTCCTCTAGGGTGACTCCTCGTGCCGGTTCCCTGTCCATTTCAGCGTGATGTGGAGAAAGAGGAGGTGAGGTGTAACTGCTTCCTTCTGTGTCTTGTTCCCTTCTTCTTCTTGCAGCGTTGTTACACTGACAAGTAGCTTCAATTTCTAAGTTAATAGGGACAACGTCTCCAGATGCAATTCTAAGTCGCATAAAAACAAAAAGGCACTACCCGTGCAATTATGGAAGAAAGAAAGAATAGAAGCGAAGAGAGAAAATACTAAGAGAATAAGCCAAGAAAAGAAGAGTTGGACTTACAAACTGATATAGTATGGTAATTAAGTGCGAAAATAAAATCCCCGGCAACGGCGCCAAAAACTTGTTGAGACTTTGGCAAGAGCACCAAATCGCTCTTAAGTAGTAAAACTCGGAAGTCCAAGTATCGTTTCTGCAGGGATTTTATTGCACTTTATCGAATACTTCTCAATTTGTAAGTAAGAGTGAAATAATAAAAACAAGAATAAATGCAGAAATAGATTGCTATTACCAAACCAAATAGTTTAAAAGGAGAGACAATTAATAGAAATGCCAAGACCGGGCAAACCCAATTGGCCTACGATGCATGTAAATATAATATTCATTACCAATGCACTGGTATTAGTTCTACCCACATCTGTTAATTTTACTTGTCCCTGATGCCTCACGTTGACAAGCCTATTTTAACTACCTATCTCCCAAATGCCTTTGCGAAAATTCAATAATTAAAATGCATTAAGGTTAAGTTTTAGATGTTGCTAAATGCATGGGCAGTGAGTTATCATTCTATGCCTAGCAATGCTAACCCAAGGATTCTTTTCTTAAGATGTTCTATTAGGTGTTATCATTTCCCAAGTGTATAACCCCTAAAACTAATGCATGCATTAATTCTTAAATCCTTATTAGGAATTACCCTCTCCCGAGCGAAAACCCAAAAGAAATTTAAGAACAAATGCAAGATATCAAAAAAAGAATTAGAACAGAAAAACCTGGAATAAATTCCCTTTGCATTGATAATTCTTGAGGCACACCGTACATCGTTGGCTTTTTAGGCCTGCCAGGCCCTAGCTAGGGGATTAGCCACTCATGGTCATTGAGGACTTACAACTGGGGTGAAAGAAAGAATGGGGATAATAAAAACAAAGAATATAAAGAATGGAGGGAGAGCTCAGGCTTGGAGTGCTGAGAACAGTGCTCTGAGGCGAGATGATTTGATTCCTTGGGACTGGCTCTCTATTTATAGTTGCTGAAGTGGGCTTCTGGGCCTTCATAGTCGCGCTCAGCGCGACACCTCGCGCTTAGCGTGTTCGGATCGCGCGCTCAGCGCGCCTTGCAGGCTTAGCCTGTGCTTTTGTTGGATCGCGCGTTGGGCGCGTAGCTGGGCTTCGCGCGCGTAACGTTTTCTGCTTCTTCGAGCTTAACGCCTCGCATAGCGCCTGCCTTCTTTACTCGCTTAGCGCCTGACGCGCGCTTAGCGCGAGTGTTGGGCTAGGCCTGCTTTAGAACTCTTTCTTTCTCCTCATTTCTGTTGCCCCTTTTGCTTAATGTAACCTCATTTTTTGTATCTACAACCAGAAATTCAGCTTAATTAATTTCTCAACTTTTAATTATAAATAACTGCTAAATAATTAATTCTAGGTCAAAATTTGACTATTTAACTACTATTAATTTGCAATTATTTAGCAGTTATCAGTGAGGTACTAGAAATTTTTATCTTGTTATTTCAAAAACTTGGTGCTATTATGTGAACTATAAGGTAGCCATAGCCCCCATTGCGATAATTCAGCATGCTATACTGAAGGTTCATTATGAGCCCTCCAATAATTGTTTCAAGTATGCTTTTTATAGCTGCACTAGTTTGAATTTGCCTGGTTTGGCTTGTTTGTATTGACAATGTTTTCTTGAGTATGCAAATTAAATTTTAAATTTTTTCTCAATTATCGTTGTCCAATTTATTAGCATAATTTTTTTATTATAATATACAAAGTTGCTCTGTGCAAGTTTGAAGTTGAGCTAGTTTCATTTTTGGGGATGTAAAGGCTCCATATACAAAAAAAAAAAAAAATTAGCATTTCTACATCGGTTCTGATATGACCGATGTAGAAATGCTAACCATTCTAAAATGGTCGCGTGTGAAAGACCGTCTTAGAATGCTCATCATTCTATATCAGTTCTTCAACGAACGTCGTAGAAAACTTAGCATTCTACATCGATCATGCAGTTGTGACCGTCGTGGAATGTTGAGCATTTTACATCGGTACTTGACAACTGTCGTAGAATAGGCGATCACTTTTAATGATGTCTCCTACGACGACGGTCGTAAACCGAGGTAGATAGTCCCATATAATCGATGTAGATTGTCTTTTTTCTAGTAGTGATGTTATTGACTATTCCTATCTATGAGAGTTTATCTACTAACATGGAGAGAGATTAATTAGTTCATTACTTACTTAAGTACGAGTGGCGAATGTGGTTATATAATGCTCTAGAATTTGATGATGTCACAAAGCAAACAACATAAAGATAAAAGTAAAATAATATAAAGAATCTTGAATACGAATAAATCAAACAATTAAAAGATTCAAAATTAAGGTTTTTCTTTTAAAAAATCCAATAAACATATTTGACCATTTCATTAATTTAAACCAAGTCTTGCAGTTTTTTAAAGCATTAAAATTATTTTTGAAGTTTTGGAATGTAATTGATTGCCACATCATATAATCGATTACTAGAAGCAATGATATAAAAGTTTTTTCTTTAAAATTTGAAATTGCACCAAAAAGTGTGTTTTGAAGAGTTACATCTTTTAGGAATAACTCCTGACGATTTACACCAATTTGGCTATAAACATTCATTATTTTAACAAGTTTATATACATGAAAAACTTTTAAAAAGATCTTGTTAACAATAATACTCAACCATTAAGTTCTTGATAAAAAAAAAACTTAATCAAATACACTTATTATTGAGAAACCTTCTAGTGTTTCAATTTGTAATATTTTCTCTAATTCAAAAAGTAAATTTTTATATCCTTTCTCTAAACTTTTGAAAAAGGGTGAGACATCTTTTATAAGAATAAAAGTGTGATATCTCTTGATTCTTGAGAGACTCAAACATCTAAGATGGAGGATCTCAAGGTCGTAAAGGATTTGAAAGATAGTAAAATTCTTAAGTGATTGGAACTAGATGTAGACACAAGAGATAACCGAATTAGAGTTTGTAATTCTCTCTTTCTTTATCCCTTCATTTCTATTACAAATTTATTACATTCATTTATATTGATAAAAATCTTAATTATTTACTTTTTTTTCTTTTTAATCTAAATTTGATACATTATCATATTTATCATAGAAAAATGAATTAGAATGTATGCATTATCATATTTAACAAAGAAAAAGTTTTGATACATCCGTCAGTGTCAATATATATACCACACTTTGTGCACTATAAAGGACCTATTCATTCCTTTGTGCACCATAAAGGATTCGTCACTGCCAATATACCACACCATTTGGCTGCTAACCAACATAGAGCAACCTTCACTAGCTATTGGACTAGATGCGATTAGGCATGCACCAAACAGTTTGTATCTTGGATCATGTTTAGCCCCATGCAAACTAGAGACAACCCATAAGATTTGTTGTCAAGCCAATTGAGTTTTTTAGAGACAACCCATAAGATTTGTTGTTGAGACAATTGAGTTTTTGAGAGCACAAGAGAACACTATATCTCTTCAATTTGGAAATGTTGTCGGATTTTGGAAACGTGCAATAGTTTTGTTTTTTATTTTTACTGTCAGCTAAATGATATATATTAAAAAAGTCATTGAATTGTATCATATCATTAATTAACTGACAGCAGAGACTAAAGAAATACTTTTAATATAATAGAAGTCCAAAACAACAAAAAATTTATAAAAACTTAAAATAAAATTCGAGTATATATTAAAAATTTTAAACGTATTGAAGCTCATTTTTTCCTTTGGTTGTTGTTTCCTTTACTGTCATAGTCTTATATATTTTTTATAATTAATAAATATATAACTTATTTATTATAATAGGTAAATAATTTAAATTAAATAATAACAATAAATAGGGTAACATATGAATTTTTTATCCCTAAATGTTTGATCATTTTAAAAATCAGGAATTTGGTTCTTAAATTTTTTTAAAAAATTATGAAATTGGTCAATGATGCTGCATGCCGTTCCATGTAGATGCCATGTGACTGACACAAGAATGTCACATGGTTACCTGTGGTGGTCATTAGCTACGTCAACAAAAATATTAATAGAATTAGAGTATGGGATTCATTTTACCAATTTTCAAAAATTCAAAAGACTTGAATCAGTGGGGTAAAAAAGTTTTAAGGGAGGCTATCCTAGCACAAAACATTATTAGGTAGTTATAGAATAGTATGAGATATAAGTTTGATTTAATAATTGGAAGAAGATGGAGGAGGAAGAGGAGAGAGAAATTATGGATTCAAATCCTTCCAAAGGACATATTTAAAAAAAACTAACAAACTAATATTACCTATTGATAAAAAAAAAAAAAGAAGTTACAGAGCATTTGTGCATGATCCCAATCAATTTTTAGATGACATGCATTTAAGTTTTTTAATTTATAAGAAAAGAATTTATAATAGATGATTATATGTTACCTAAATATTGATCAAGTTCATAAATTAGATGATGATTCTAAATCATCTAATAATTTTTTTTTTGAGGTAACAAATCTCATGACTCATTTTATTTTGGTCCTTGTAATGAAGTTGTTTTAATGTCATTCTGTTTCTTCTTTTCTATTGCTTCCTTTGTTGGGTAATGCCACTAGCCAGTGTAATTTCCCCCCATGGTTTCAAGCATATGGGTTGGTAGGGCTAAGCCGCCTTACAGACGGAATCAAATTGTACTAAAACTATTTTTAATGCACATATATTTTAAAATTTTAATAAAATGTGAAAATATAAATTAGATGATAAAAAAATATTTTTAATTAATGAAAACAAAATTTTGAAAACTTGTATATTAAAAATATCAAAATTTCAAAAAAAATATACATGAATTAATTAAATTTTATATTTAAAATTGGAAAGGAAAATGCTCCGGACATGTAACGCTACTAAAAGTAATAGATCGAGAGTTTTAAAACCATTCTGAAGAGATCAATTTAGTACATAAAGAAAGATAGAAAGGTCTAGATCATTGAGTAAAGAATTTGAAAAGGCAATTAGAATTGATTCTGTTAATTCTAATTTTTATATTTATAGTAATATTAAGATCTATATATAATCATTATTTTAATCATATAACTATATATAAAATATATACCTAGTCAGGATCAATTTAAGCCTTCGTTGACATACACTATTTTTTTAATTTTATTTTTTGCATAAAAGAATTAGGGATGTCAAAGTAATAGGTTAATTAGCCCAGATAATTTAACAAAATATTTAGGCTAAGCCAAAATTATTAAAACAAAGAATGATTATGATCAAGTAGACCCAAAAACTTAAAAATATTTTAATGAAATTACTCTAATCAATAGCTAGTTTTAAATCTTTTTACACAAATTAATTTATATTCTAATAAGATGGGTTTTTATAAACAGAAAACACTTTGTTAATTAAATGAACTCACCTCTTAGAAATTTAGTTTGAGTGTAACTACTTTATCGTAATCTTTAACTCATAACATAAAATTTCTCTTTCATTAAAATACATTATTCAAATACTACTTTCTAGTTAATTTGAAACTTAATTTTAGGTTTAACCCTAAAATCTAACTATTAATATAAGAATTGTATTTTATTTATATACATTATTCAATAATTATCTCTAGTCAGCACGAGATATACTTCAGTTTTTCCTGATATAATCTACAGCACAAGGTCAGTATGCCCCAGTTAGGACCACCAAAAACAAATATAAGATAGAACATAAACAAAGCAGCAGACACAAGAAAGCCCCCGGCCTCAAAATGGAAAACCCCTTCCATTAGGCTCTTTAATTAAACAGACACCTTTTTTTTAGTATACTATGCTCGATATGTCCCTTAATTATTATTTATTGGCAACAAACTCATTCACACATGACCCTTCCAAGTCCTCAAAATTGAAACAAGCAATTAGCACCTAGCTACCAAAATAAGCAGGAACTAAAAATCCAGGATTGTGGACTGAGAATGCATTCAGCATGCATCACCTGTTTCTTCGAGAAAGCAGCATCCTAGGTAAGCATTTACAGTATGCTACAGATATACAGTCTTCCATATAACCTGATTAATCCAATTAAAAAGTCTGAACTATCCATCTGGATATAACATCAGCTGTAACTCCTTTAGTCAAGACACATGCAAAGAATCTTTTTTCCCTACGAATGTTAAGAAATCTGCAATTCAACAATGCAGCATTTAGCCTACAACACAACAGATAGAAAACATTAATCTATCTTTCTGTTTTTGTTTTTATTCCTTCAGTAAGCCTAACATAATTAATTAATACTTAATGATTCACTCAATTCATTTCTAGTTAACTTCATTTTTTTCCTATACTTACGATGTTCGCTTAATCAAATTAAAGGAGAAAATATCAACTTACTACCGAGGAAGAAATTGGCTTATAGACATTTGATTGTTCGAGAATGGTGTAGAAGTGTTGATTGATTGATTGGAACTTGATTCATTCGCAACTGGATTTTCATGCATTCTACCATGCAAGAAAAATGCAGGCTCTTGTGGTGTTGGCAATTCAATAGGGTGACTAGTCAGATATGAAGCAACTGTCACCATTGTAGGTCTAGCATCAGGGTCTTGTTGAACACATAATAAACCAATCTGAATGCACTTGATGACCTCAATTTCAGAATAATTTTCAGTAATATCTGGGTCCAATGTGTTCAAAGGTGTGTGATCACTCCATTGTTTCCAAACCTATATATAACAATGTCAAATAAATATCTGAAGCATTGCAATCCTTAGTGTTTGAGTCTATATATGAATATAATTAAAATAGATATATGGCATACAAACGTCGGGAAAAATGATTGACTGGAAGATTAATTGTACTCACATAGCTTAAGAGGCCATTAGTAATACGGTGTGATTCATAAGAACTGAAATTCTTTTTTCCACTTATAATCTCTAAAACCATGACACCAAAACTGAAAACATCTGACTTCTCAGAAAATTGTCCGAACATTGCATATTCTGGAGACATATAACCACTAATATAAAATAAATTAGAAAAAAAGTCATATTATCTAAAACAAACCATTTAAAAGAAGAAGAAAGGAAAGGATAATGATGGACATTTCAATCTTACTATGTTCCAACAATTACACTTGTATTTCCTTTGTCTTGATTTATTTCAACAATTCTGGCGAGACCAAAATCTGAAATTTTTGGAATCATACATTCATCTAATAGAACATTACTGGGTTTGAGATCACGATGTATAACTTTTAGTCGAGAATGTTCATGTAAATAAAGAATTCCTTGAGCAATTCCTCCTATAATATTATAGCGTTCAGACCAGCTTAACTTTTGCGGTTGAGAATCTGCAAAATTGTTTGAGATAGTAAGAATCAAGCATGCATGCTTTACAATCAGTGTATTAAATCAATTATAAATGGTCATAGAAAAACATCATTCACAATGCATGGATCTAAACATTGACTGTAAGGAGCTTAAGGTCAAGAGAGTTTCTAACCAAATAGAAAGTAATCAAGGCTCTTGTTTGGCACATATTCATAAATAAGTATTTTTTCTTCTTCCTCAAAGCAAAAACCAATTAGAGTCACTAGATTTCGGTGTTGAAGTTTGGCTATTAATAAAACTTCATTCTTGAACTCATTTGATCCTTGCTTTGAACTTTTTGATAATCTCTTTACGGCTATTTGTGAACCATCAAGAAGAATACCCTGAAATATATAAGCTATTATTTATGTGAAAATAAAGAAAATAATAAAAAATATTAAAATGTATTCACCTTATAAACTTCTCCAAATCCACCTTTGCCTATTTTATTCTGGTCTGAGAATTTATTAGTTGCTGCTATAATGGTAGCCAAATCAAATTGCAACGACTCTAAAGTAGCAATTCCACGACCAACTAGATGAAACATGATCGAAAGGTTAAAATTCCTCAAAATAAAAATTAATTGAAAGGTTAAAAATAAATATTAAACTTAATTTTTGCCTGAAGCTAACAAGGTATGGATTCAAATACAAATTGTTTTACAATACGTACAATTATCTTCGAGAATAGCTGCACGCCTCTTTCTTGCTTTTTTATGTAGAAAATAGTAAGCTGCAAAGAATAACGTCACAGAAATACTTGCCAACACAACAATCAAGATAATTATTCGCGACTTGCCTTTTCTTCTTTCTGCTCAAAACAATCAACACATATTGGAAATACTATCAGTGAAAAACATCACGACAGGTCATGATACGTTGATAACAACAGCACAAATTACTAACGTTCTCCATATTAATTAGTCATAAACATTGGTAATTTTGTTTTGTAACGATAGTAAAGATCAAACACAGGAATGAATTTAAGAGACAACAAAGTGAGGATATATAGAAGAAAAATATCAAAGTGATAAATGGGATAGTAATGTAACAAAAAAATGTAAAGAAATAGATATAGATGAGTGTAAGGTGATTATCAAAGACCCATAAAGAGAAAAGAGAAAACAAGTTAATGTGCATCAAATGGAGAGTAGTAGTCAGTATAAATGATTAATACCAAAGAACATCTATTAGTGTATCTTAATGTTAGGAATATCCTCTTTCAAACATATGTTCTTTAACGAGCTTTCTTAAAAACATTTGAGTTATTCATTAAAATTTATTAAGTTATAAATTTTACTAACTTACTCCTCATTTAGTGTACTAGTCTTTCTCCTAAATTTTAATTTTTAATAAATTTTAACAATAGTAGAACGTGTATTAAAAAGGGTGTGTTAGCACTCCAAAAATATATTATTACATGAGTTGGAAAGTACCTGGTGATGATGGCGTCCCAGATTTGTCATTGTCTTTGTAGAATTGGAACAATTCAAACCTGATATTGCAGCTAGGATACAAAACTCTTCCCCCTATACTTCCCAAACGAGACCATGGAATTGATGTTCCAAGCACAATTCCCAGACAACCCTTGCAATCTTCAATAGACAAATCTTGTGTGCACTGAGCAAGAGCATAAAGGGTTTGCAAATCATTCAATTTTGTCGTCCTTTTTCCGTATTTCTCATCACTGTCCCCTGCCTGGATCGCCGCTTGATCTAACGTCTTCGCTAACTTCATCGTAAAGAAATTTTGTTCATCATCCTTGTTGGTGGTGTTTAACTCAGAAAACACAGGACCTGTTTCCACTTCATTGAAAAAATTTCTATAGGAATAGCGAAGCATGCACTGGCTGTACCAAATTATAGCCTCATGGAACGAGTCACACTTTGATGATATTTCATGCGTTGCGTTTTTGACACACTCACCACAAAGCCCTGAAGGAAGATCCTCTTGGTCTCGGCACAAGAAGAGACCAAACACTGTGTTAGCCACATCAGCCTTATAAAACTTATTCCCGGTTGTGGCATTAGAAGCTAGGTTAAATAAGAGTTTGGTGAGGTGTGTTTGGAAAGCACTGTTGTTGGCATTGAAGGTTTTGTTTGTGCAATTATGAGAAAGATAAATAGGAAATTCTGATAAATTTGAATCCGCATGGGAAGTTTTTGTTTGAGGAATAAGCTTTGGTATAGGAGTTGCTGAAGGAACATTGTAGAAAGGGTACATTTCATACCTAACATTGCAGCTAGGAAACAGAACTCTCCCTCCTATCCTTCCTTCACAACACCCTTGAATTTGCCTTATCGCATCATCAAGACATGTTCTACAATCATGTGGTGAAAGATTCGGTGTGCACTGAGCTAAACAATAAAGGGTTTGAGTCTGAGATATTCCTAACACGTTTTTTGCTTCCTTTGTTGCGAACTTATTGTTACCAATACTTGATTGGGATGATGCTTCATCTGCAGTTTGGTTTAATGTCAAAAACACTAAACGCATGAAGCTTTCTGGGTTTGAGACATTACCACTGTTCTTCATGGGATTACTAGGTGTTGTGGCCACACTGGAGAAAATAAAAGACGTGGAATACCAAACCATGCACTCCTCGTACCATATGACTGCTTGTTTGGATAAGGAGCATTCTGATGATAGTTGTTGGGTTGCATTCCGGACGCATAGTTGGCAGAGGTGAGAGGACACGTCAGCCCTACACATGAAAAGTCCATAGATAGAGTCAGAGGGGTTTTCGCCATTGATTGTGGCGTTGTAAAATGGGGTGTTGCCGGTGGCGTTGGATGATAGGGAAGAAAGGAGGTTCTTGAGGTTAAATTGGAAGGAGGTGTTGGGGCTGGTTTTGTCGCTGGAACAATCTTTGTATAGATAGAAAGGGTCGTTTTGTGCCTCAGTTGTTGCAAAACTGAGAAGGGTGAGATTAGTTATGAGGAGGAGAGTCTTACTGGAAGGCATGATTGTGTTACTTTTTGGGAGCTCTACCATGGATGGATAATTGCATATGGATGAATGGATATCATTGTGCTGCAGTTTGTGGTTTGCAATAAATTGAATATTAATTCTTCAATATGGCAGACTTCTAGATGTAGAAAAGTCAAGAAACAATACTTGACTATAAAGATTAGACTCGTGATATATAAACGTGATGGATGTAATTATTTTATAAACATATATATTTTTAAGGAAAAAGTGGGGTGGAAAAAGCATCACAATAAAGGTTATATAATATATAAATATCTACATACTTAATTGACATGACACGCTTTATGTTCTTTATCACTTTCTTCTTATTCCATTATATGATTTATGATATTTATACTTCTTTTTCTTAATTTCATCTCTGCCTCGCTTAATTTCATCTTCTCTCTCTAAGTGTCTGCTGATGGCACATAAGTGTCCATATATAATTTTTTTCTAAGGGTTGAACAAGCTTAATTAGCATGGGACGCAAACCGATGTATTAAGACCAAAAGTCTCGTCAAAATGGTCCGCTCGTGCTTACTGGGGTACCCCCGCAACTTGAGAAGTGGGTCATTTGACGATGAGTTCGTTGATTTGATTATTGAAGGGATTAGTCAGATTTAATATTATATTCCAGTATATATACATAGATTGTTCTCATACTCTCTAGTTGAACCGTAAACATGAGATACTGAAATTATTTTGACAAAGCTAACATTTAAAGAAAAACCTAAATTTTAACGTAGAGTAGTACATGATTTGAGACTAATTAATTAAGATGGCTGGGATCTTATAGAACCAAAAACAAAGCTAGAAAGGCTGAGCCGAACGGGCGGATATATAAGAATCATATGATGCACTTCAATTCTTTCATCATTGCCCTTATTCTCCTCCAATTAAGGATTTTCCCTGTAGTAAAAATAGCTAATGCAAAATTTAACATGTGACGGAAGACAGGGGGTTGATTGCCATGTATGCATTGACATATCATGTATTAAAACTTGAAAGTAATTTAACTTAGCAAGTGCAAGAAAAAACCATTAATTTCTCTAAACAAACTAAAACTTTGTTAGTTTACAGTATCCGAAAATACTATTCAATTAAAATAAATTGTCTTCCCAGCAGATTTAAAAATGGGTCTTATATTTGTCTCTTGATCAATACTCGTATAGAAAGAGGATGGGAAAACGTCTCTCAAATATTTCTGTCTTTTTCATTATAGAAATAGATTTTTAAACTTGATAAAATTTAGATAAAGAATTATTACAATTAGTATATATAAAACTAATTTAGAAAACGTTTTTTAAAACAAAAAAAGTGTAAAGTAAAACAAACAAACCTTAAATTATTGGTTCCCATTTTTCTGAGCTAGTTCAACATTTTGATTTAGTAGAAAACCTTGGTCTATCTTGGAAACAATGAGCACTGTGGAATATTTGCCACTTTCTCATTGGATATTGAACAGCTAATCAACTCCGGTCCCCCTAAAGAATGAGCTAGACTCCCTTTATCAATTCGGTGTATATATCAATACGAGGGAACTTTCTTCGTGCATGCGTTGGGAAACAGCTGATTTGAATCCACACAAATCAACTAATTTGAAGCTGATGTGTAGAATTGCTAACTTTCATGAAAGCATTTATTAAGTAAAATTATGAAGGTTTAATTATGTATTTAATTTTTATAATTTTGAAATTTATTATTTTTAGTCTTTATAGTTAATAAGTGATTTTTTTTTAATTCTTGAAATTTACATATTAACTTCTAAAATGTCTCTGTCATTCAAAAAATTTAACCAATGAAATTAAAATTTTAACGATAAACATCTTTTAGGAATTAAAATATAAAAGGGATTAAAAAGACACTTATTTAATTTCAGAGATTAAAACATTCACTTATTAACTATAGGAATTAAATGAATTATTAAATTAATTATAAATTTAAAATAAATTTATTGATATTAATCAAATTTTATTATTTTTTAAATTTTGATGAATTAAATAATTTTATATATAAAAACAAAGTATTTGGTGGGGGTAATGATTGCATAATATTTGCATATTGTAGTATGCTAAATATGGTGTAACCATTAAAGGGGTTGATGGATTTAAGGAACTTTTGATATGTAATATTTAGTGGTATCTCTTAGAGCATTTTTAATTCAAGTTTTTCATATGGATTTTTTAATCATCTTTTTGTGGTTCCCGCGTCACTTTTTGTGGTCCCCGCAATGTCATGTCACTCATAAGAAACTCATATAGAATTTTACTCTAATGCAAGAAATCGTAAGAAATCCAAACATTTAAATTATTTTTATTATAATTTAATTATTATTCCAATAAAATAATTAATTCATTTTTCAGTTTTTATGTATACAAATAATAAATATGAATAAATGAAAGAAAATATAAAATATAATTTAATTATTACTTCAACGGTATTATTTTCATATCAACGATCAATAGCAACGGTAACATTTCCACCAACGATCAAGATCCTTCTTCGTTAATTACCTCAGTTGTTCAACGGTTCAGATTCATTTTCATTAATAAAATGAATGGTCCAGTTCGTCTCACTTCATTACCTAAAAAGTTACCTACTACTTTTCTTCTTTTCTCGATAACTTTTTTTCTCTCTCCAGCACGTCTCTTCTTCTTTTCTCCAGAAGCTTCCCCCTCTCTATCTTCTTCCTTTCCTTCTCTCTATCTTTTTCCTCTCTTCCATGGCCACATTCGTCAACACCTCCGGCCACCATCGTAACACCTCCAGCCATGGTCTCGCCTCCGGCCATGGTCGCGTCTCCGGCCATGGTCGCATCTCGCATCTCCATTACGGTTGCATGTCGCGTCTCCGACCATGGTCGCATCTCGCGTCTCTAGCCATGCTCTCGTCTCCGTCATGGTGTGTTTGCCTTCACCTTGACTGCGTTTGGTTTTCTCCTTTTTTCCCTTTACTGTTTTGCTTAAATCTGGATTTAAATCACTTTTTTTTTTCAAATTTTATGATTTTTGGAATTTATTGTGGTTGTTCAATGAGTATATATGTTCCATGTTCTTTCCTTGACAGTTTTATTTTCCCTCGTGTTGAAGTTGAGAAAATCAATTTTTTATTGTTTAGATAGTTGTTATGTCTCAAAAACTTATTTTTTTTAATTGCTAGGTATGGTTTCTTATATAAGAAACGATTCTCAGCCATGAAGGAACGCACTCTGCCAGGTCAACCCATTCCAATGCAAAAAAGAAATTAAGAAACAGCTTCTTCCCATTAAGCACCTGAGAAGAAACCTGCATTGGAGATGCTCTTATACCTTTTTTGATTATATAAAAGTATTTTTGCTGAAAAAAAAACACAAGTAAACTATTTCCAATCTTTTCATAGTGGACACATTTTTAAAACATTTTTTTAAAAATAAAATAAAGATTTTTTAATGTATTTATTTAAATTGTTTATGCTTATAAAATAATTTTTTTACTTAAGAAATAAATCTGCTGCTTAAAAGATTTTTTTTATAAAAAAAAAATTAAGTTTAATCGAAAAAGCAAGCTCTTACGTGTAATGAATAAAGTAAAAGGACTTAGGCTACTCAATGAGAACAATGCATGATAACGTGATAATTATTGCATCAAATCATAAAAAATCAACCTAGCTAGTGGTACCACTGTGTCCATAAACTCCGATAATGGGAGCATATGACACTTTGGCTTTACCATCATCACCATAAATTAAACACGGCATTTTATATAGCCTCTTGCTTTTGCTCAATCAACGACGACCATGGTCCATGGAAAACTCTAAACTGGCCATATGCATCATGCATGATGAGGTGGTGATGAAGACATTGTTTATTGTAGTCAAAGAAGACGTGCATGATACCCCACCATCCAGTCTGTACCTAGAAAAAATTGAGGATGCTGCGTGGCTTCTACCAAAACAAAATATTAAATTAAAACTTAGTTATTTTATTATGTTATTTTCTACAAAGTTTATTTATGATGTGTAAATAATCTATGCCCTATCCGTATATAGAAATTTAATTTTAAAAATATATTGAAGTGTTTTATTTGAGTTTGAGATTTTGTTTGTATTAATTTAAGTAAATAAATAATTTAGTTAATTTATTTCATTTTTAATTTTGTTAAATGAAAGTCAAATTTATCTTACATATTAACTAAACATATTTTTTTAACTTAGTTTGTCTTTTAGTTAAAAAAATAATTAAAAATAATTCATTTAATTGCTCAATTCAAAAAATAAAAATAGGCCTTAACATTTATTCTATTAAATAATTTAATAAATATCTTAAATTGGTGGCAGTAGTGATCGTGGGAATATGCTTTAATTGTGATGTGGTCAAGTTGCTGGAGGAATAAGTAGTTGCAAAGCAATATCGAGGAAGCTGACAAGGGTAAAGTGGAAGAGAAGCTAGATAATCTTATAGGAAGCCATGAATTGATATATATTGTTGGATCTGTTAATTCTGCCAATGGATATATCAGTTAGCAGTTTATGGTTTGTTATTCAAAATTCTTCAAATGGCAGTTAATGTACTAGTTGAAGGTTAAAATTTACAATGATGATCAAGCAAATAAAAGTTGTGTATTATTCTTCTACCTTATAATTTGGAATGGTTAAGAAACCTAGTTTTGTTTGACTATATAGCACAACCTTTTACTTGATCAAAATGTCCAGTCGCTAGTGCCTAAATAACATGCACTAGAGCAAGTCCAATACCATTTGGAAGAAAGAAGCCATTTCTCATATGTTATTACCACACATATTATGCTTGCCATGATTACTTGTCTATTATTACTCCATGTGAGCTACAATATTTGTTGATTGTTTTGCAGAGAAAAGAAAAGACCAATTGCGAATAATGATCTTCAATATTGTACCCACTATTGTTTTTGAGTGATTCTCTTCTTTCTTGGTTACTATTTGATGAAGAGAAAAGCAAGGAAGAGTGTTACGACTATTCTTAAAGAAAATTGTACGTTTATTAAAGAAAAACATATTAAACTGCTGCCCTTTTAAGTTTCAAGATCTGGAACAACATAATTAATTAGTTTTTCAATTAATTCAATCATATATATTTGATTCTGTCTGTCAAGAAAGTGTCACTTTAGAGCACTTGAAATTCAATTTGGCTATAATTGAAGCAGCAACAAACAACTTTTTAATGAAAATTGGATCGGGAAAGGTGGATTTGGAGAAGTATACAAGGTGAGTTACAATTGTTATCAGACCCTAATTCTATCCGAATTTTTTTTAAAAAAAAAAACAAAAACAAACAAAAACAAAAAAAATATACAAAAAAAAAGAAAACAAAAAAAAAATAAAAATGAATGATGAAAAAAAGGAAGAAAAAAACGTTAAAAAGAAAGAAAAAAAACATGAAAAAAAAGAAAAAATAAAAGAAAGAATAGTAAATAAATCAAAGGAAAAAAAGAAAAAGAAAAAGTATCAAAAAAATAATAATAAGCAAAAAATAAATAAATAATGGAAAAAAAAAAGAACAATAAAAGGAAAAGAAAGAAAGTCCGTGAATTAATGACAGAGAGGATGCGAATCCGAAAGAGAAAATAAACCAATTACATCACGTCATTTGATCATGTCATTTGTGGGTGAATCTCTATTTTATTTTCGTTGTTGCATTCGTTTTGGATTTTCACGCATTCGTCATCTCCTCCATTCTTCTTCTGTTTTTCGTTTGACAAAAAAAACAAAAACAAAAAAAAATTAATTATAAATATTAGTGGATAGTTCTTTTTTTATTTTACTCTCTCTATCGTTTATTTTATTCTTCAATGTGATTTCCTTTTTATCATTGCCTAAGTAGTTAGTTTAATTAATAATATAATGTAAATATCTCGTTATTCATTTTTTCTCATGTTTCAATCATGCATCCTTAATTACTAACTGTACTCCTCACTTATATTTTATCCCTTTGTATTCCCATTTTATTTATTTGATTTGGTAGCACTATGTCAACTATTTATTTATTCTTGAAAATATGCATTAGCCTTCTTTAATACACGTTTACGCTCTGTGCACTCCATGCTGAGTCTCCGACTTTCTTGGTGACATTTCAATAACATGTGAGTAATTTTTATGAATGACATGCTGAATCTTCGACTTGCTTGAGTCTACAAAATTTACTACAAAACTAAAGTCTTTTCTAAAAAATAAAATTCTCAAATAAATGATCACTCAATTCTCCTTTTTCATGTTACATGCACTCCATGCTAGGTCTCCGACTTGCTCGACTTCACAAAATTTACCACAAAACCAAAATCTTTCAAAATAAAACAAAATAAAATAAAATCAACCTAATACACAAGCTTTTTTTTTACAAAGAACTATGTAAGTCTAATTTACTCATTGCACCTAGAGATACGTAGGAGTGAAGGAAAATCCCTTGTTGACCTAAAAAAACTAAAAAAATAAAAATCCCTTTTTGTTTCTAAAAATAATATTTGATTTCCTTTTCTAAATAAAAAAAATATAACAAAATATAATTCATGTTTTCAAGGGAAGATAAATAATTAAAAGTCACTTTATTTTTAGCGCAATCGAATAAAAGCTGTCTTTTTCATGACGGACGCCCAGGGTGTTAACACCTCCCCGTGCGTAAACGACTCCCAAATCCTTTATCTCCAACTGTAGATCATTTCTTGTCTTTTTTGTTTTTCTGACGTTTTCCTTGAGTAAACGTTGATGGTGACTCCCCGAGTTTCCCATTTTTGGGAAACAATTTATTTATCTGATAATTTTATTTTGTCATCCCGTCGTGGCCCACGTTGCGACAGATGACAGAGAATTAAGCCATTTGATCGAGTGTGTAATTTTATCATGATTTCTTATTTTATTTTCCCTTTCTCTTTTATCCTTACATTGTCCTCCTGTTTGTTAAAGTTTCATTTCGTTACTGTTCTTTTTGCGATTTTGCTTTGATCTCTTTTCTTTTATTCTTTGTTTCACTCATGCTTGTATATAACCTTTGCTATGTTGTTACTTCTTGGTGTGTATCCTTGTATCTATTACCATTGTAGTTAAAAATAAATTGTGTCATTGAATCCTAGGGTAGATGACGTGTGTTATACTTGTTGTATCTGCCTGAGAATTTTCTGTTTGTTTTGCAGGTGGAGTTGGGTAATTCTTAGATTGCTTCGTTCACACACAAAACCTACACTTTTTGCACACACTTTGAGATATTGGGTCCTATACCTGGGTCTGTGAGAGTCATAAACAGTGGAGGTCGATCTGTGGTCATGTTGAGTCTCCAACTCACTTGATGACAGTGAAGCCTCATCTAGAATTTTCCTCTTTTAATGATGCATTGCCGCTGGTAGTCTCTATCATCATAGTGTTGTTACTTAAGAGGATGATATCTCTAGAGGCCAGTGAGGTTACATAAAACTACCCTCAAA
This sequence comes from Glycine soja, assembly GCF_004193775.1. Classification (NCBI taxonomy): domain Eukaryota; kingdom Viridiplantae; phylum Streptophyta; class Magnoliopsida; order Fabales; family Fabaceae; genus Glycine; species Glycine soja. The sequence goes on from NC_041010.1 coordinate 35,829,457, forward strand.
AGTTGTCATTGGATAGTGAAATTTTAGACCCTCTTTGTTAGATTCCTGAATTAGGGACACGAAGCATACTCATCCTATCTTGTTCCTTGATCGCATCATGCATCTCTTCATGGCATCATGAGGAACATATCATTTTTGCATTCATCATTTACCATATTCATACACCGCATTTGCATAAGTCACAATTACATACATTCTATAGTCATCGTTCACATGTTATGTTCACTCATGCATAATCCTATTATATAGTTGCTCATGCCTTGCATTTTCCTCTGTATCAAAATAAGAACCATGTTCTTGGTTATAAAAAGTCACAATGAAGCGTGAAAGTTTACACCTTAGTTACATGTGTTGGGTACCATGATGATAGCTATAAACAAACCATGTTGGGACTATACACTCACTTTTCCTGAAAATGATTGAAAATCACGTGAACATGGTATCTAATGCATTGTTAGTGATAACTGTTAAATATGAGTTGTTTTTATAATGAAAATAACCTTAAAAATATTTATTTAGCTGTTATTTATGCTTAATTGTTAAGAATTGATGTTTTTCCTATTTATGGCTTGCAGATATGAAAATAAGGGATTAAAAGTCAAAAGGATGCATAAAATAGAAAAAATATGAAAAAGGAAGATTTTGGCATCAAGCCTAGCCCAAGACACGCACGCGCTCAACGCAAAAACATGCACTGGCGCAAAGCGGGAATACAGGCACTCGCACTAAGCGAGCAACATAGGCTTAGCACGAATACAGGCACTTGCGCTAAGCGAGTAGCACAAGCTTAGCGTGAGTATGCAAGACCAAGTCCACTCCAACAACTATAAAAGGGAGTCAGGCCAAGGAGAAAAGACACACCGAGTCTTAGAGTACTCTAATACACACATAAAGCTTGAGAACTCTTCCTTAGGGAATTCTTTCTTCTCTTCCATTATTTTCTATTCCCTTTTTCCATTCATTCTCTTCCATCAATTTCTAAAACCCTTTTCAAGTGCAAGGTCCTTATGGCTATGAGAGGCTAAACCCTTAGTTAGGGTCTGGCAAGCCTAAAAAGCCAAAAGATGTATTGTATGCTTCATATCTATCAGTGCAAATATGTGTTTTTTTTCCTATTATCCTTTCTTATTTTAATTTCATGTATCATTCATCCTTTCATCATCTTTAGGGATTAGGTGCTCGACAGAGGTTAATCCTTAATAGAAATACAAAGAAGGTCTTACATGCATCAGTTTTAGAGATTAGTCGCTCAACAGAGAATAATTTCTAATAGAACTAAAAGGAAGGAGTATCTTAATAAAATCATTGCTAGATATAGAGTGATTGCATTATGTCCATGCCTCAAAGCAAACATCTAGAATTAGAACTTCATGCATTTTATCTATTGAGTCTTTGCAAAGACATTTGGGAGATAGATATGTAAGATAGACTTGTTATTGTGAGACATTAGTGGCAAGTATTCTAATAGATGTGGGTAGAAAAAATTTACCTGATTGGTAGAGAAAAATATAAAATAACTAATACACTTATTATTATTATTATTATTATTAGTATTTTGATTTCTAGCCGTGTATTTGGCTATGTTTTGATACACTTATTAGTATATTACTTTTTTAATTAGTTGTTTTAATTTGGTTATCTTGGATGACCTTCTAATTATCTTACATTTTATTATGATTAATGGATGAATTATTATCTTCCTTGTTTGTTGTATGGATTAAAATGCTTGGATGATTATGAGTTTGTGTATGATTTTATGTCTCTATACGCACTTTGGCTTTTTGTTAATGCCAAAGGGGGAGAGAAAATTGGGATTAAATCAAGAACTCATATAATTAAATAACTTAACTTCAAGTGAAGCTTAAACTCAAAAACAAAGGGGGAGAATTAAGTGAGTGATCGATTAGAAGATAGAGCTTGTATGCGTTTCTTGATTTTAGGTTTGTCATCATCAAAAAAGGGGAGATTGTAGAAGCAAGCTTCATGATGATGAACCAAGCAATTTTGATTATGCCAAAAGCCCAAGTGATTGATTCAAGACTTCAAGATCAAGAATCAAGAATCAAGAATCCAATCCAAGATTCAAGATTCAAGAGAAGAAATCAAGAAGCAACAAATCAAGACTTCATATAGGATAAGTATTAAAAGAATTTTTCAAAAACCAAATAGCACAGTTTTGTTTTACAAAATAATTTTCTCAAATTTTCTAAAGTTACCAGAGGGATTACTCTCTGGTAATCGATTACCAGTTGGCAGTAATCGATTACCAGTGACCAGATTGGTTTTCAAAATATTTTCAAATGATTTGTAACGTTCCAAAATGATTTTCAAATAGTGTAATCGATTACACTATATTAGTAATCGATTACAAGTGAATCTGAACATTGGAATTCAAATCCAATTGTGAAGAGTCACAACTTTTCATAAAATACATTGTGTAATTGATTACACCATTGTGGTAATCGATTACCAGTGAATAGTTTTGAAGAAAAAGTTAAGAGTTATAACTCTTAACATGATTTTCTCAAAAGTCATAACTCTTCCAATGGTTTTTTGACCAGACATGAAGAGTCTATAAAAGCAAGACCTTGGCACACATTTTAAAAATAATCCAAAAGAATAAAAAACACGTCTCTTTCAAAATCTTTTCTGACCATTGCCCATTGTTTTTCTTTGCAAAAAAACTCTTGCCAAAAATCTTTCTAAACTTCGGTTTCAAAACTTTGTTTTTTCTCCAAGTGAAAATTCTGCAGAAAACAAAAGTGTGCTATCTTTTCTTCCTTCTCCCTCTTGCCAAAAGATTCAAAGGACTAACTGCCTGAGAATTCTTTTGATTCTTCCTCTTCCCTTTGAACAAAATATTTCAAAGGACTAACTGCTTGAGATATCTTTTGTTTCCCCTTACAAAGATTCAAGGGACTAATCGTCTAAGAATTCTTTGTCTTAACACATTGGAGCGTACATCCTTTGTGGTACAAGTAGAGCGTACGTCTACTTGGGTTGTAATACTGAGAACAAGAGAGGGTACATCTCTTGTGGATCAGTTCAAGTGGAGCATACATCCATTTGGTTGTTCAAAGAGAACAAGGGAGGGTACATCCCCTGTGGATCTTTGCTTGTAAAGGATTTTACAAGGTTATTGGAAATCTCAAGAACCGGTGGTTGCTTGGAGACTGGACGTAGGCACGGGTTGTGGCTAAACTAGTATAAATCTTGTGTTTTCTTTCTTCTTCCCTACACTCTTTATTTTTCCGCTATGCACTTTTTATTTTCACTTTACTTTTGTCTAAGTTATTGTTTATGTTCTTTACTTTCTCATAACTTAGTAGTAAAGCCTAATTGAATCTAGTAACATTAAGAAGGATACATTTTTAATTAGTTAAGACACGTTCATAATTAATTTAACCTCTCTTCTTAATTATTCCGAGGCCACTTGATCCAACATAAGTGTGTCCTGATCATTCATCATATCTCTTCTATGATAGGTTGCCAAAGTATTCACGATCAAAATTTCTATTTCTTGGAACATGGGATCAAACCAAGCACAGTCTTTTAAGAAAAGATTTTATCAAGTCAAGGTCAATGTATGGAAGTATCCAACTTGCGAAAGTTGGGGCAGAAGATGGATCGGGTTTACATAGCCTCTTTGACTACTACCAACACATGATTGAGCTAGTGACATACATAATTAAGAACTACAGTTGTGCCCATCTTTTATTTCTAGTTGTACTTTGACTCTAGCAGGGTGTAATGAACAATATTATTTTAATAGAAATTAGAGTTGATTCGACCCTATGATCTATTGAGTGTTCTGTGTAAAATTTGCAATACTTCAGCAACTTATCATTAACATGCATTCATGCTTATTTGTTTTGTTGTATTGTTATGCATTGTCATTACATTTTTTCCTTGAAATTAGAAAAAAGTAATCATTGTGTTAAGAAAGAAAGACTGTGCTTTATGGCACCCATACTAGACACGTGTCAAGACAAGGATAATAAGTGACATAGAACAAGTACAGGAGCAAATGAAGGCCGATATGGAGGCCATGAAGGAACATATGACAACGATGATGGAAGTGATAATGAGTATGAGGAAGATGATGAAGGTCAATGCTGCTATATCTCTTGCTGCCAGTATGACTATATAAATGGACCCGATTCACCCGCTCGATTTCAATCAAGTGAGTCGTCCAATCTTAGATGTAGTAGGTTGAGGAGAAACACATGAAGATCCCAAAGACCACACTCTGACTGGTTCTGGGGTTTATTCGGGATATACCAGTGAAGGGCATGCACTTTTTGGTGTCCTCATGCCAAACACTCCGGGGGTCCCTAAAGTATTGACCATTATCAAAAAACCTTACATTTTGTAATGGGAGGAGGGCCTTTTGCTATAGTTGAGAAGGAAAAATTTGATTATATAAAAGAGATGATGAGGGCCAAGGTGCCCACCTTTGAGGTTTCGATGGGTGAATCTATTTTTTTTCGCTATTGCATTTGTTTTGGGTTTCACGTATTCATCATCTCCTCCATTCTTCTTTTTTTTTTCGTTTGCGTTGCCGCTTCTGCATCTCTTCCGCGTCGCTGCCGCCATCACATGGTGGCCTCTCATTGCGGCGCCCTGCACTAGTGGCGCTAGCAAGGCACGCCACCCTCTATTGTGGCTTCTCCCTTTCTCTGCATCGTTTTGGGATGAGACACATAGGGTATTTCAAACCCTATTGCCCAAATATGGGTTGGGCTAGGTCACCCAGACCCAGTTCCAACCCTAACCCTAAAAAAAGAAGAAAGATGAACATTTCTTTTTACACCTCCTTTTTTATATATATGCACTTCTATTTTTTGTTGGGCCTAACTCCTTTCTTTAAGTCTGAAATAAAATGAACATTCCTATTTGCACCACCTTTTCAAATATGCACCCATTTCTCGTTTTGGGCCTAGCCCATTTTTATGAATTTTGAAAATAAATGAAAATAACTATTTGCAACTCTTTTTAACACATACACCTTCAATCATTTTGGGCCTAGCTCATTTTTTTGTGAAATCTGAAATAAAATAGATACGTTATTTACAACTGTTTTTAACACATTCAGCCCTTTTTACGTTTTGGGCCTAGCCCATTTTGCAGGATTTAAAATAAAATAGAAAACATTATTTACACTGTTTTTAACACAAGTACCTTTTTTTATTTTGGGCCTAACCCGTTTTTGTGGAGTTTGAAATAAAATGGATACGACTATTTACACTCCTCTTTTCAACACATGCACCTGCTTTCATTTTGGGTCTAGCCCATTTTCTTGTGAAGTGAAATAAAATTATTGATGGTTACATCCCACTTCTTTATATATGCACCCTGCCACATAGGATGGGGACTAGGCCCACCATGTTAGCACTCCGTCAATGTTGACTAAGTCATGGTCAAACCTTTGACTTTGACAAAAACAAAAACAAAAAAATAATTATAAATATTAGTGGATAGCTCTTTATTTTATTTATTATCGTTTATTTTATTTTTCAATGTGATTTTCTTTTTATTATTGCCTAGTTAGTTATTTTAATTAATAATATATTGTAAATATCTCGTTATTCATTTTTTCCTCATGTTTCAATCAGGCATCCTTAATTACTAAGTGTACTCCCCACTTCTATTTTATCCATTTCTATTCCCATTCTATTTATCTAATTTCGTAGCACTATGTCAACTATTTATTTATTTTTGCAAATTCACATAGCATTCTTTAGTACATACTTACGCTCTATGCACTACGTACTGGGTCTCCGACTTGCTTGAGTTCACAAAGTTTACCACAAACTAAAAGTCTTTTCTAAAAAATAAAATTCTCAAATAAATGATCACTCAATTCTCTTTTTTCATGTTACTCGCACTCCATGTTGGATCCCCGACTTGCTTGGCTGTGTTTCAATAAAGTGTGAGTAAATTTTGTGAATGTCATGTTGGATATTCGACTTGCTTGATTCCACAAAGTTTACCACAAAACCAAAATCTTTCAAAATAAAACAAAGTAAAATAAAATCAACCAAATGCGCAAGCTCTTTTTTACAAAGAACTATGTAAGTCTGATTTTCTCATTGCACCTGAGGATATGTAGAAATGAGGACAAATCCTTTGTCGATCTAAAAATAACTTAAAAAAATCCATTTTTGTTTCTAAAAATAATATTTGATTTCCTTTTCTAAATAAAAAATATAATAAAATATAATTCATGTTTTCAAGGGAAGATAAATAATTAAAAGTCACTTTATTTTTAGCACAGTCGATTAAAGACTAACGTTTTCATGATGGACGCGCAGGGTGCTAACACATTCCCTGTACGTAAACGACCCCCAAATCCTTTTTCTCCAATTGTAGACCATTTCTTATCATTTTTTGTTTTCTTGAAACTTTCCTTAAATAAATGTTGGTGGTAACTCTATGAGTTTTCCATTTTTTGGGAAACAATTTATTTATCTAATAATTTTATTTCGTCATCCTATCGTGGTCCATGTTGTGACAATCTCCTTATTTTCACGTAAATAGTGATTTAATTGTCAGAGCATTTTTTCTTGGTGGACAACAAATAGCAATAAAGAGACTATCGAAAAGCTCCAAGCAAGGTGCAAATGAGTTGAAGAATGAAGTTTTATTGATAGCAAAACTTCAACATCGAAATCTTGTGGCATTCATTGGCTTTTATCTTGAAGATGAAGAAAAAATACTTATTTATGAATACGTGCCACACAAGAACCTTGATTATTTTTTATTTGGTTTGACATTTGCCACCCATAAACACCTTATTTAGTTTTGGTTCATGCATTACAAATACACACACATCTATAAATTTAATTGATCACAACTTATGGATTTTAAAACAAGTTTCACACTTACATTTCTCAATTAAACATGTATGCAGAGTCTCAACGAGCAAAGTTGTAAAGATGGTTTGAGCGTTATAACATTGTAGGAATTCTTAGGTGTTGCATATTTCATGGATTATATTATAACTTAGCAATGTCCCGGCGGACAACAGATGAATATATTATAACTTCTATGGTATATTAAACAAAAAATGTTTTTGTTAGCATAACTAATATTGCTTATTTTGATCATATTACGTGGGAGAGACACTAATTATTTTGATGTTGTGGGATATAAATATCATTGTAGTTAGGTGACAGAGCAGTTAGTTGATGCATTTTGGCTAATAGTAGTTCGCAAAAATTTATGATTTCAATACTTATCATGAGAAATGTTACAACTAATCATCATAACTGTAGTAATTAAATTATTTTCAATAAAATTTGTTTAAAATGTGAATATGAAGTAAAAGATTTAGTTAGTTTCCTATCGAAATTAGGGATGCCAACAAACAATTCTTTTTTAAAGGCAAAACATATTTATTGATGTAGTCAGACCATAAATTGTGATCGTGCAGTAGCAATTACATGTTGTGCAACATGTTTATTTTAAGATGGGGTTCAAGTGAACCGACTTTAATTTTTCGTCGTAAAATATACATATTTTAGTAGTGTGCAAAAAACGTCAGCAATCATCATAAAAGCTGCCAATACAATGTAGTACCTAAATATTTCATCCAAACCCAAGACATATGTTTTTATTGCAAAAACACACTTAAAATGTAGCAACAAACAACTTGGTTGTAATTGAAGCAGCAACAAATAACTTTTCAATGAAAATAGGACCAGAAAAGGTGGATTTGGAGAAGTATACAAGGTAAGAAAATGTAGTATACATACTTACTTTTGTGTCCTTATTATTCACAAAAATAATTATTTAATTGTCAGGCATTCTTCGCGATGGGAAACAGATAGCAGTAAAGAGACTATCTAAAAGCTCCAAGCAAGGCGCAAATGAGTTCAAGAATGAAGTTTTGTTGATAGCAAAGCTTCAACATAGAAATCTTGTGGCATTACAAACACACACATCTATTCATTTAATTACACATAGCTTATGGATTTCACAACATACTTCAAACTCACATTTCTCACTTAAACATGTAGGTTCTAAATGAGCAAAGTGTTTAAGCTGATTTGATCATTACAACATTATAGAGGGAATTGTTTGACAAATTCATTATTTACATAAACATTCTTGACTCAAAGTCATACACCGCAATCTCAAACATAATAATGTTTTATTAGATGAAAATATGATTCAAAAAACTTCAGATTTTGGTTTGGCTAGAATTGTTGAAATAAATCAAGACCAAGAGATTACAAACAGAATTGTTGGAACATAGTAAGTTTAGAACAATATTCTTCCTTATGACTTCATTTCTTACTTCTTCACATAGTATGTTTTTGTTATAGGGGTTACATGTCTCCAAAATATGCAATGCTTGGAAAATTTTCAGAAAAATCAGATGTCAGGCCCTTTTGTCCAATATAATCATGACCAAGTGATAGGGAGCATGACTACATGCAACATTACGCATGACCCAAGAGAGAGACCCACACACCCATGTATTTTCATGACTATGTGCAACATTAGGATAGTGCAGTTATTGTAGTGGGAGTGCGGTTATTGTAATGGGAGTGTAGTTATTGTAGCGGTTATTGTAGTGGGAGTGCAGTTATTATACATATTTGATATTTTTGTGCACGAAGGTTCTCGAGACCCGAGGCCTTTAAATATCGAGAAGCACTAAATAAAATGTAGAATATTCAACCTTAAGTTTGTTATTTCCTCTTGGAGACTTCCCTTAGTCTCAAACTTAATGGAACCACCGCTAACATTTGGTCTGACCTATCGGCATCCTCCATGGCTGAGCATAACACATGTTTGGAGGAGGTCGTTCTCTGCCTCACCCAGACCCACCATGACCTCTCATTGCGCCTTGACTCCATCCAAGAACTGTTGCAACTCCTACAACTTCAACACCAACACCCTCCACCACCACCTCCACCATTACCTCCTCCACAATCTCCTCCCTCTTCCCACCACCACATCAAACTCGATGCCCGGCGCATCGACGGCACGGACGCTATGGGATGGATCTTTAAGATCTCCTAGTTCTTCGACTATCACCACACACCCAACGAAGAATGCGTCATTGTCGCCTCCTTTTATATGGACGACCCTGCTTTAAGCTGGTTTCAATGGATGTTTCGCAATGGCCTCATCACGTCATGGATGTCCATGTTGCAGGCACTGGAAACCCGGTTTGCCCTGACGTTCTACGACGATCCCAAGGGAACGCTGTTCAAGCTTACCCAACGAGGGTCCGTCAACGAATACCTACACGAGTTTGAACGTCTCACTAATCACATTACCGGTTTACCCCCCTCATTCTTGCTCAGTTGATTATATCAGACCTCACATCGGAGTTGCACCGCGAGGTGCAAGCACTCCAGCCCATCTCTCTTCCCCAAGCTATATCCTTGGCCAAGTTACAGGAAGAGAAGTTTGACGACCGCCATTGTAATTTTCGCCAACGACCACCACTCACCCACAACCTTTCACCCAACCCAACCACCCACCCACCACTCCTACCAACCCCCGTACCCACGGCCAACACCAACCCTTCCTATTCCCACGCCCGCCGCCTCACATCGGAGGAAATGGCACACAAGTGTGAACACAACTTATGTTACAACTATAATGAGAAGTGGGCCCCCTCTCAAATGCAAGGCCCGTTTCTTCTTGCTTGTGGCCGACAAGGACGATCCCGGGCCAGACCACCAAACCCAATCACCCACCTCCCCCGACACCAACATCTCAGATCCTACCCTCACTCAAATCAGCTTCAATGCCCTTTCCGGCACCTCCACTCCATATGCCCTGCGACTCTTTGGATTCATCCACCACCTCAGGGTGAACGTCCTCATTGACGGAGGAAGTACCCATAACTTCATCCAAGCCCGTGTCGCCAAACATCTCCACCTCCCAACCATACCCACCGCACCTTTACAAGTCACTGTTGGCAACAACATTATACTCCCTTGCGACCAATTCTGTCCACAAACACCATTGTCACTCCAGGGTCACTCCAGGGTCATGCCCTCGGAATCCAGTAACTTAAACAACTTGGGCACATTGTCATTGACTATGATACCTTGACCATGCAGTTTACGTACCAAGGTAACTCGGTCTTCCTCCGCGCCAACGCCCCAATAATTTCGATGGATGTCTCGTCCTTGTAATTACGGCGCCTCATGCAGAAACATTCCGCCTCTGCCTTTTTCCATATTTCCATCACCAACCTCACCACCTCTCCCTTTCCGGTAACACCCACACCCCACCCTTGCCCCACCATAACCATCCTCATTCACCAAAACTCCCACCTATTCCGGCAACCCACCACCCTACCCCCACCACGGCCAATAAACCACCAAATTCACCTCCTACCCAACACTCAACTAGTCAACATCCGCCCTTATCGTTACCCACATTTCCAAAAGATCGAGATCAAGAAACAAGTCAATGAAATGTCGACCTCGAGCATCATCCAGCTGAGTCACAGTCCGTTCTCCTCACTAGTGCTTTTGGTGAAGAAGAAGGACGACAGTTGGCAGTTTTGCGTCGACTATCGCGCACTGAACCCCTTCACGGTCAAGGACCATTTTCCTATGCTGACCATTGACTAGCTCTTTGATGAGCTTGGCTCAGCTTCGTGGTTCTCCAAATTAGACTTGCGGCAAGGTTTCCACCAAATATTAATGGCAGACCATGATATAGCTAAGACGGCGTTCCGCACCCATCACGGCCATTATGAATACAGGGTGATGTCGTTTGGCCTCTGCAACGCTCCCTCCACTTTCCAAGCTACCATGAATGAGCTATTCAAGCCATTCCTCTGCCGTTTTGTTGTTGTATTTTTATATGCTATTTTGGTCTATAGTACCTCCCTTGCTGACCATGTTCGACACCTTCATTCAGTGTTCGAATGTCTCTCTCAGGCGTAGTTCTTTCTCAAAGAATCTAAGTGTACCTTTGCCCAACAACAACTTGAGTTCCTGGGTCATATTGTGTCCGCTAAGGGAATGGCCCCTAATCCTTCAAAGCTTGAAGCCATGGCGTCCTAGCCCATTCCCTTAACAACCCAATCCTTATGCAGATTCCTCGGCCTGGCGTGACTCTACCGCAAATTCATCCAGGGATATGCCGCCATCGCCGCGCCCATGACATCGTTACTTCAGAAGGACAACTTCCATTCGAACAATGAAACTCAAAAAGCATTTGATAGTCTCAAACGCGCTATGACCCAAGCCCTAGTATTGGCATTACCTGATTTCTCCAGCCCATTTACCATTGAGACAGATGCTTCCGGCATGGCTATGGGTGTTGTTCAGACTCAGCATGGTCACCCCTAGCTTTCTTCAGTAAAACATTTTGTTCGCGCCTTCAGCATGCTCCCACATACATCCGTGAGCTCCATGCCATAACCTCCGCCGTCCGCAAATGGCGGCAGTAACTCCTCGGCCATCCCTTCACCATCCTTATTGACCACAAAAGCTTAAAAGACCTCATGGACCAGGTGATTAAGACGCCAGAACAACAAAATTATCTCTCCAAGCTACTAGGTTACGACTACACGATCCAATACAAGTTCGGAAAAACGAATGTTGTCACGGATGCCTTATCTAGAATACCTCCTCCCACCAGTGGTCAGTGCATGATACTCTCCACACCCCACTTCATCTTCATCGATGCCATGCACAAACATTTTACCACTAGTTCTTCTTTTCAAGATAAGCTTCAGCAAATTTGCACCAATCCCACTTCCCATCCTGGGATCGAGTACCATGATGGCCTGCTATTCTTCAACCGCAAAGTTTGGCTTGAACCAGAAAACCCTTTCATTGTGTTGTTGATCGAAGAATTCCACTCAACACCAATTGGCGGACATTTGGGTTTTGCCAAAACCCTGCATCGAGTATAGAACAAATTTTACTCGGCTAATATGCATGCAGACATCAAACTTTTCATTCGTCAGTGCATCACTTGTCAGCAAATGAAGTATATAACCAAAAAACCCATGGGATTGCTTCAACCTTTACCGGTCCCAACTGCCCCATGGCAAGACTTATCCCTCGATTTCATTACGGGTCTTCCGCCTTCATAGGGATACACCGCCATCTTGGTCGTCGTTGACCATTTCACGAAAGGAGCTCATTTGGGTGCCCTCCCTACCCATTATATAGCACACAAGGTGGCACATCTCTTCTTTGACATGGTTTGTAAGTTACATGGCATTACCAAGAGCTTAGTCTCGGATCGTGACCCGATCTTTATTGGCCATTTCTGGCGTGACTTGTTCACCTTCAGCGGAACCAAACTTCACATGAGTACCTCTTATCATCCTGAAACGGATGGCCAAACCGAAGTACTCAACAGGACCTTGGAATAATATCTATGGTGCTTCGTTCATGATTCTCCTTCCAAGTGGTCGCAATTCTTGTCACTTGTCGAATGGTGCTACAACACTGTAATGCACTCTACCACTGGCATTACTTCCTTTAAAGCTACCTACGGCATGCCCCCTCCTTCCATTGCCACATACCTGGCAAGTTCATCCATAGTTGAAGCAGTTGATACCCTATTATCATCCCGGCATGATCTTTGGAAGTCCTTGTCCACACGTCTGCGCAAGGTTCAACTAGCCATGAAAACTCAGGCTGACCGTAAACGCCACGAGGTATCCTACGTAGTCGATGACTAGGTCTATGTTAAGCTAAGACCATATCGTCAACATTCTCTCTCTCGCACCCAGTTCAACAGGTTGTCCAAACGTTATTACGGTCATTTTCGTATCATTGAAACAATTGGTGTCATAGCTTACCATCCCGCCCTACCAGAGCACTCCAAAATTCATAACGTTTTTCACTGTTCCTTGCTTAAACCTCATCATGGCCCCATACAAGAGGTCTCAGCTCCTTTACCTCCACAAGCCACTGATAATCATCCCCTCATTGAGCCTTTGGCTATCCTGGACACTAAGTGGAACCACACAACCAACCCATCGTCACTACTTGCATTAGTACAATGGCATGGTCTGGCTCTAGAGGAGACTTCATGGGAGAACTGGGATGACTTACATGCAACTTATCACCTTGAGGACAAGGTGGTTTTTCCAGGGGTGGGTATTGATAGGGAGCATGACTACGTGTAGCACTACCCATGACCGAGGAGAGAGACCCACACACCCATGTATCTGCATGACTACGTGCAACATTAGGATAGTGCAATTATTATAGTGGGAGTGCGGTTATTATAGTGGGAGTGCAGTTATTGCAGTGGTTATTGTAGTGAGAGTGCGATTATTGTAGTGGGATTGCAGTTATTGTACATATTTGATATTTTTGTGCATGAAGGTTCTCGAGACTTGAGGTCTTTAAATATCGAGAAGCACTAAATAAAATGTAGAATATTCAGCCTTAAGTTTATTATTTTCTTTCTTCCTCTTGGAGACTGCCCTTAGTCTCAAACTTAAGGGAACCACCGCTAACACCAAGTATAGCATTATCAACCATATATATAATGCCTCTTTGTCTCAATGGGGTCACCTTTCAAAGGGCAATAAGTGCATGTTTATTGAGGACTTTACCATCTTGAAGTCTTTCGGGGTATAGTGTCATGCTTGCAGGGGCCCCAAAGCCCAAAGTCTTGCAGCTGGTTGAGTCGTATCCACTTTGCGGTTGGATCAAATGCAACATGGATGGAGCAGCCTGCGATGTCTTTTCGTGATTCTAGAGGCAGCATACTGGGATTTTTCACTTTAAATATAGGAATAGCATATTCCATGCATGCTGAAGTTATTTCCACCGTGACAGCTATTAAGTTTGTTTACTGAAAAGGTTGAGCCGTTGAGGTAAACTCTGGTTGGAATATTGTGATTCCTCCTATGTAATTGAAATGTTTCAGTTTCCTAGCTCTGTCCCTGGCAAATAATTTTATTACTTACTCTTTTGAGGCAGTTTGTATTCTATCACATATTCCAGGAACGCAATTATGTGCCGACAAGTTAGCCACCTTTGGTCTTAATGCCACCGCAATAGACTAAAACATGTTTGTGCATGTATGTCTTGGCAAGGAATGTGGATGTAGGTTTTGGCAAATAACTAGGTTTCCTTACAAACATGTTTGTGCATGCACGTCTCACAATGGACTAAAACTTGAGATGTTTTGTGATGATTCACATTCTATGGCTAAGTTAAGGATTACATATGCTAAAATGATTGATCTCATGCCTGATATTGACCCTGATAACAAGGATGGTTATCCTGATATTGAGCTACCTTCTGTAAGAAGGCAACCTGGAAGGCCTAAAAAGGCTAGAAAGAAAAGTGTTGTTTAAGGGCCATCAGGAAATCAACAAAGAAAAAGGTCCAACACCTTAAGGTGCTATAATTGCAATCTGTTTGGACATAATAGTAGAACATGTCAAAGGGCACAAGCGAAGAACAAAAAAAAGGTGAGCATGATTTAACATTATGAATTGTTTGTAGTAATTGCCTAAATCTGAATGATTTTTTTTTCAATTTTCACTTAGAAAAACAATGCTGAGCAGTTTGGTACCCAACCACATGGCAACTCTAGAACCTCTCAGCCTATACAAAAACAGGTTCCTCTTTCTCAACAATCAACAACCACAATTAAGGTAACTTAAAACCAATTTTCAGTTAAGCCATGATTTTTTTATATGGATGGGTTGTTTTTGTGTACACAAAGAGTGCAAGTAAATTCACAACCTTCTACTTCAACATCAACCAGTACAAAAAAGAGAAAAAAGCCAAGAGCCAAGCCAAAAAAGAAACCAATGATTAACTTATGTGGAAAATCATGTGATGCATTTTATGAAAACATCATGCTAAATTATTTTTTGATTAAAAACATGTTTATATGGTATAGAAAATTTGTAGGCAACTCTTATGTTTTGGAATTGCTTATTTTGAGTCTGCTTATTTTGGGTATAGTTAGAGTATTCTTACTCTGTTCACTTGTGAAGGTTAATTATCTTCTTTTTTGGATATAGTCAAAGTGTTCTTACTCACACTTATGTAGGTTGATATTTTTTTGGGTAATTATCTTATATGGTATAGACATTTTTTTTGCTTGTAAACGTGTTGTTTATTTTGGGTAACACACTTATGTGTTGCTTATTTTATGAACAAACATGAATATCATAGATAATGAAATTTGCTATGATGGGTTCAATTTATAATTATCATTATTGGTAAATATAACGGCAACACCAAATTTTAAAGGGACATTTCAAGGGGGGAAATGGGATATCAATTATTTGTTTGGCCAAATGCAAATTTAGTTACAAACAAAATGACTATCATAATGAAGTAAATACAATAACCAAACATAATTGCTGACACTTACAAAACAAATTCAACTAAATACCAAACACCTAATACAATGACCATCTTAATTCAGTAAATACCAAACTACTCACCATCAATGTCTTTTTCACACGAAAAAAATTACAACCATTTAAACTCATATAAAAGAGTATATTAGAATTTGCTTTGATCCCACTACTTAATTTTTGTAGATTTTCTACAAAATCGACAATATCTTCTTTGATGTATGTCTCACTTTTATTGAGTCAGCAAAAAAATATTAATTCTTAGAATATTTTTAATTAATAATTCACTACCAAAAAATATTATTATTGGTTAAATTTGAAAATATCATTTTAGATACAATATGACACTTGTCGCCCCTCAACTTTTAAAACTATTACACATGTATGTCTTGAGAATTTAAAGCTATTATATATGTATCTCCTAATGTTTTAAAAATGTTACACATGTATTCCCTGAAGTTGTAAAAATGTTACACATGTTCCCATTATCTTTTAAAAATAATACATGTGTCCCCCCTCGATTTTACAAAAATTACACCCGATACTTCTCTTCATCTTACTCGTCTGAATGTATGAGAAATCTAGCATAATAGTTGAACATCATAAAAAAAAACGGGAAAAAAAATCAACACTATGAATATTAATCCTCGAAAACAAACTAGCATCAACTTCACCGCACTCAACAACAACACAGGCTCGTAAATATTCAATAATGATGCATTAAAGATAAGAATTTTAAACAAAAGAAGAAGATGTGGATAATTTCGAAATTAAAATTTTAATAAATGTTTGATTCCTACCATGTGATCTAAAAAATAAATGGAGTTAACATTGTTAATAATAAAGGGATGCAAGTGTAATAGGATCACAAATGTTAGGGGGTTTTGTGTAGAGTCAAAAAAAGGAAAAAAAAAACTTGTGTAAATATAGGAAACCTCAAGGGAGGTTTATGTAATTTACTCTTTATTTTATTAGTTTTTTGGATATTGATTTATGAGTTTTATTGGTTATGCATAAAGTTAACTAAAAAATCATGAAAAATTTAGCTAAAATTAAAATATTTCCTTGAATTAAACACTTTTTCTATAATATTTTTTATCAACCATCTTTTTAATTAAAGCTAGCAAGGCTTAAATGTATTTTTATTCCTTGTAAAATTGACGAATTTTAATTTTAGGCCCTATAAAATATTTCTTTGATTTTTTATCCCTCAAAAAGTTGAAATTTTATTTTTAGTTTCTACTAATATTTTTTATTCATTTTCCCTATGAATTCATCAACTTTATGTATTTGCTTTTCCCTATGAGGGTTTTTATAATCTAAAAACTCAGTTTTTTTGTGTTAACCAAATTACATACCCTTTTCTTTTCATTTTATTTTCAATTGTATTCATTAAATTATATGTCGCTTTTCCCTAAAATTTGTTAAAATAATATTATATTTTTCCAGTGGATTCAAAGTCCCACGAAAATCCGCACAAAATATATATTTTTTTTAGAATTTTCCTACAGACAATTTTTTCGCAAAAAAAAATTGTATAATAATTAATAGTCTTGAATATATTTTTGGTCTCGATAAATACACGTTTTTTGTATTTGGTCCCTAATAAATTTTTCTTTCGGATTGGGTCCTTAATATTTAAATTTTTTTGCCTTAAGTCCCTATCGTTAGTCCATAATCGTTAGCGGTTTACATGGCCATTAACCGGCCACATGGGCATGCCATGTGTGGTGCCACGTGTGATTTTTCTCTGACTGGGATTACAAGTGGAAAAAAAATAATTTTTTAATTAAAAAAGTGTCATTCTACTAGCTCCTTCTTCCTCTTTTTTGCAACCTCTCCATGCACCACCGCCACCATCGAACAACGACCCACACCCAGAACATCCTTTCTTCTTCGGTCGCAAATACAAACCCACAACATCTAACTTCCTTGGATTTCCTCAAAAAGGAATCGAAAAAGGCACTGAAAATTGCAGAAAAAATAGAGAAACTTACCGTCATCGTTTGATGTGGAGGCGTTGGTGGTGAAGAGGACTGAAAGGGTGGAAACTAAAAGAAGAGAAAATAAGACAGAGATGAAGATATGAAACGAGAACAAGCTACAGAAACTACAACCATCTTTGCCTCCTCTCGTGGCAAACGCCATTGGATCTTGAACGTAGCACCAAAGAACGTTCCTTTGGTAACTATGGAGAGCCGAGTCAAATCCAAGAATTTGAAGAATCTGTGTTAAAAAGCCTTATCATTGTATGTCTAATATTAACAAATTGTTAGTGGTTGGTGCTCTTAATTAGGGGGCATGCTAAGTCGATTTTGTGCTTGGCGGTGGTTTCGGATTTGGTGTGTAGTAGTTTGGAGGACAAAACGGTGTGTATTTGGAGAGGGGTTCAGAAGGAGTATTCATGTTTAGCTGATGCACACCTTCACGACGTTGTTTTGTACTTTAAAAAAAATATAACTTTTTTTCACGTGTAGTTTCAGTCAGAAAAAAATTACATGTGACATGCTTGCATGCCCGGTTAGTGATCACGTAGGTAGTTAAAGATTACGAACTAACGGTAGGGACCTAAGACAAAAATTTTGAAATATTAGAACCCAATTCGAAAGAAAAATTTATAAAAAAATGTATTTATCAGGAACCAATAGTATATATAACCCTAATTAATAACCACGCATTTCTAGTACTAACTAACCTTGAAAATGATACAAATTGGCACATGAAATAAAAAGATTATATTGTATTTTTTATATAATTTTCTACAAAAAAAATAACATTACAAATCCTTTATTAATAAATAAGAAGATTTAAGAGAGTAGATTCTTGATTAGCTTCACAAACTAATTGAGTAAATTAAAAATTGATTATTATTAACGTTGATACCAATTAATGATACAAAAGCATAACTTATATTATTGGAATATCGTGAAATTGATTTAATATGGAAACGTTATGAACTAGAAAGCTCGAAGTATATAAAGATTCCCTTAAAATTTATTTATCATACCTCAAATATGATATATTAAAATAAAGAACTAATGGACAAAGAATTAATTGGGATATTAGTTTACCACAGATCATATAGGTTATTAAATTCTAAAAAAATATTAATATTCCATTACATCACATATATAGTATTTTTTATATATAAATTAAGGCTCTCTATAAATACATTATAGATATCCATTATAAAGCCTCTTCAAATTTGATACAATAATTAAGACTAATACACGTTACTAGATCAAAACAACAACACTTAAAGGGAAAATAGTTTACTATCGAGGAAGAAATTGACTTATAGACATATCATTAATAGATAATGGAGTGGAACCATTGATAGACTGACTTGAACTTGATTCTGCTTTTGGATCCTTTCTACCATGTAAGAAAAAGGCAGGTTCTTGAGGACTTGTATACAATGGTTGGTCTATCATCAGGATTTTGTTGAACGCATAATAAACCAATTTGAATGCATTTAATAACATCAATTTCTGAATAATTTTCTTTAGTACTAGGGCCTAGTATGCTGAACGGTGTTTGACCCCTCCACTGTCTCCAAACCTAGAAAAATTTGTCAAAATAAATTCCTAGTTAATCACGTCTACAAAATTGACTTAATATATGCATGAATGATCATTGAAAATGTAGCATATATAAGAAATTAGCAATAATGCTTAGGAACCAAATTGCTATATTATTATACTTACATAACTCAAGAGGCCATCAACAACACGATGTGGTTCGTAAGAACTTAGATTCTTTTTTCCAGTAATAATCTCCAAAACCATGACTCCAAAACTAAAAACATCTGATTCTTCTGAAAACTGTCCAAACATTGCATATTCTGGAGACATATAACCACTATAAAATAACATAAAAAGACAATGTTAATTTAGCCAAAACATACCTTTTGAAGAAGAAAAAAGGTGAAAAGGATAAGGAATTATATTGATCCAAACTTACTATATTCCAACAATTCTATTTGTACTCCCTTGGTCTTGATTTATTTCAATAATTCTAGCCAAACCAAAATCTGAAATTTTTGGAAACATATTTTCATCTAATAAAATATTACTAGATTTGAGATCACGGTGTATGACTTTGAGTCGTGAATGTTCATGTAAATAAAGAACTCCTCGAGCAATTCCGCCTATAATATTGGTCTTGATTCATTCCATCGAGCATACCTTTTTTTTATTTTATTATTTTGAAACATTTAGTTATTTTGAATCTGGTCCATTTTCCATCCACATTCATCCCATATCTTTGCAAATATATTTGCAACCACCTTCAGTAACAAATCACGTACCCATCATTTATCTCACGTACTGATAACTTCTTATCTCACGTCTGATAACTTCCTATCTCACGTTCTGATAACAAGTTGAGAGCTCTGTGATGGACAGACTCTATAATATTGGTCTTGATTCATTCCATCGAGCATACCTTTTTTTTATTTTATTATTTTGAAACATTTAGTTATTTTGAATCTGGTCCATTTTCCATCCACATTCATCCCATATCTTTGCAAATATATTTGCAACCACCTTCAGTAACAAATCACGTACCCATCATTTATCTCACGTACTGATAACTTCTTATCTCACGTCTGATAACTTCCTATCTCACGTTCTGATAACAAGTTGAGAGCTCTGTGATGGACAGACTCTATAAATAGGATGGGGTGCTCTCAATTTTGTATCACCAAACCCACTTCTCTATTCAGAAAAGTACATCCATATTTTTTACATTTGGTATCAGAGTCTATATGTACCTCTGTCTTGCTTATTGTGTCGTTCCTATGCGGAGTTTATTTTCTGAGTATATGGGTGTTATGTTTTAAGCCTCCTTAATTCAAAATAACATCAAAATTAGGAATGATATGAGTTTTCTAATTTTTCTATGATTTAAAACGTATTTTTGGGTGTCTAAAATGCATATAAAGATGTGGGTTTTTCGAAATTGAGGTAATATTTTTTTTTTACCCACTGCTCGAGGTTGAAGACGAAGTTTTGCAGGTTTTGTATACTGTCTTGGAATTGTTAATGTAAAATTTAAATTAACAATATTAAACAAAGCACAAGTTTGTCCAGTGGTAGATGTGATGTATATTACCTCTTTGTTATGGGTTCTAATCTTAGTGAAAGCTTTTTCTTCCTTGTTTTTGTTTTTTAATTAAATAAAAGGAACGCGAAAATGTTTTGGGCTGGTTTCAAACCCTCACCCTACAAGCATGAAAGGACTCCCTTTGCCAGTAAGCTACTGCAATTTAATTGTTTATTAATTGCAGTTCATGTGTATTTATAACTTTTGAAGGATAAATCATTTATGCACAAACTATTTAAAATTGTGTGTCTCTTAAGTTATGCTGAACATGCAATATTATGTTAAAGACTGGTATGCATTAGATTTAATCCTTTAAAGTTTATTACATGTTGAATGAATATACGTGCAATGTTATTTTGAATTGGTATACATGTAATTTTTATGATTCAATATTGAGCACATTTGCATTATTAAGTATGTTTATGCAATGATTATTTTTTAATGTTAAGTGATTAATATAATTTTATTAAATTAGAGAATAGCCACAACATCTTTAATTGAGTAAAATTATATGCTAAATTTATAATCACATTAGAAATATTAATTGTGATTAATCATATGTTATGTGATGAAATCTACCCACAGGAATTTTGTTATATTTGTATGATTAATTATGATAAAATATTAAATTATATTTCTTAATTTACCCACAGGAATTAAGGAAAAGAACATGATTTAATAGTTTTATCATAAAGTTGCATGATGAATCTAATTGAGTAGGACTTTAGCCCACAGGCAAGTTTTGTGTCACTAGATTCATATATTGAGACATGATTTGCATTGGCAAAACATGACATTTGTTTAGTCTCAAATTTTCTTAATGAGCATGTGTGTTTGTTTGCAGTTTCACAATCTATGAATATTTCTTGTGACCTTCTCATTTTGAAAGGTGATAATTATAAGGTTTGGAAGGAAAGAGTTCTCCTTCATTTGGGCTGGATGGATATTGACTATGCTATAAGGAAGGATGAGCCGCCGGCTATTACTGAAACTAGCAAACTTGATGTTGTTGACCTTTATGAAAGGTGGGAGAGATCTAATCGTCTCTTCGTTATGTTAATAAAAACCAACATATCCGCTAGTATCCGGGGTTCAGTTGACCAGCATGATAAGGTCAGAGATCTGTTGAAAGCCATTGATGAATAGTTTACAACCTCTGAGAAGTCGCTTGCTAGCACACTCATTATGCAATTCTCTTCCATTAAGCTTACTGGAACGAGAGGTGTGCGTGAACATATCATGCGCTTAAGGGACATAATGGCTCAGTTGAAAACCCTGGAAGTTACCATGTCTGAGTCCTTCCTGGTACATTTCATTTTGTGCACCCTACCTCAACAATATAAACCCTTCAAAATCTACTACAACACACATAAAGATAAATGGTCTATTAATGAATTGATGACCATGTGTGTTCAAGAAGAGGAGAGATTGATAATGGAAGAGGGTGAGAAGGTAAATTTGACTACTTCTACTTCTGGAAAGGATAGGAAGAAGTCTGTAGGCACCAATAAAGGAAAGATTCTGACTCAACCAACAATTAAAAAGGAGTCAAAGTGTTTCTTCTGTAAAAAGAAAGGACACATGAAGAAGGACTGCCCCAAATTTAAAAGTTGGTTTGAGAAGAAAGGTACACCATTTACCTTCGTTTGTTATGAATCTAATATGATTAATGTGAATCATAATACATGGTGGATTGACTCTGGTCCTACAATCCATATTTCTAATTCCTTGCAGGGTATGGAAAGCCTAAGGAAGCCAGTGGGAAGTGAGCAGTGCATCTACTCAGGGAGTAGGATGAGCTCGCATGTAGAGGCCATTGGAACGTGTGTCTTAGTTTTAAGTAGTGGCTTTAAATTACATTTGGAGAAAGTTTTTTATGTTCCTAGTTTCTGTAAAAACTTAATTTCTGTTTCTAAACTTGCACCTTTGGGATTTTATTTTAATTTTACAGACTTTGGTTTTAATTTACTAAATAAATTTGAAATTATTGGTTGTGGTCAATTGGTTGATGGTCTTTATTCGATTGAATTGAAAAATGACGCTACTTCTATGCGCGTTTCTGTTGGGTTAAAACGATGTATTGTGAATGAAGAATCCTCTATGTTGTGGCACCAGAGATTAGGACATACCTCTATTGAGAGAATCAAGCGATTAGTAAATGAAGGAGTACTTAGTACTTTGGATTTTGCTGATTTTGAGACTTGTGTAGATTGCATTAAGGGTAAGCAAACTAACAAGTCTAAAAAGGGTGCAAAGAGGAGTTCTAATTTATTAGAAATCATACATACAGACATATGTTGTCCAGACATGGATGCAAATAGTCCGAAATACTTCATAACCTTTATAGATGATTATTCACGATTATGTATCTCTACCTACTTCATTCTAAGAATGAAGCTTTAGATGCCTTTAAAGTTTTTAAGGCTGAAGTTGAGAAACAATGTGGAAAACAAATTAAGATCGTGAGATCAGATAGAGGTGGGGAGTACTATGGTAGATACACAGAGGATGGACAAGCACCAGGTTCATTTGCGAAATTTCTTCAAGAACATGGGATTGTTTCCCAATACACTATGTCTGGTTCTTCGGATCAGAATGGTGTGGCAGAACGAAGAAATCGAACCTTATTAGACATAGTGAGAAGCATGAGGAGTAATGTAAAGCTTCCTCAATTTTTGTGGATTGATGCTCTTAAGACGACTGCATATATATTAAACCGAGTTCCAACCAAGGTTGTCTCAAAGACACCTTTTGAGTTATTCAAGGGTTGGAAACCAAGTTTGCAACATATACGCGTTTGGGGATGCCCGTCTGAAGTAAGAATTTATAATCCACAAGAGAAGAAACTAGACCCTAAGACTATTACTGGGTATTTCATTGGATATGCTGAAAGGTCTAAAGGGTATAGGTTTTATTGTCCATCCCACAACACTAGGATTGTGGAATCAAGGAATGCAAAGTTTCTTGAAAATGACTTGATCAGTGGGAGTGATCAATTTCGGAACATTTCTTCTGAAAGGGATCACTATGAAGCTGAACCTTCTGGGACAAGTAATAGGTTGGTAGTCATTCCCACCCCTCAAGTTAAAATGGGTGTTAGACAACCAGTGATTGAAGTTCCACAAGTTGTTTAAAGTGATCATGTAGATCAAGTTGTTTGTGAGGAACAACATTATGATATTGAACAAACTGGTGAAGAACCAGTTGAACAAGTTCCTCAGCAAGATGACCAAACAACATTAAGAAGATCTACTAGAGTAAAAAAGACAGCAATTCCTAGTGATTATGTAGTGTACCTACAAGAATCAGACTACAACATTGGAGCCGAAAATGATCCTGAGACGTTTTCACAAGCCATAAGTTCTAAGGAATCAAATTTGTCGTATAATGCAATGAGAGATGAGATGGATTCTATGGCATCTAACCAAGTTTGGGATCTCGTTGAGTTGCCTGTTGGTGTAAAAGCCATCGGATGTAGATGGGTCTTCAAAACAAAGAAAGACTCAGAAGGTAACATTGAGAGACATAAGGCAAGACTTGCTGCTAAAGGATTCACTCAAAGAGAAGGAATCGATTACAGAGAGACCTTTTCCCCTGTATCTAAGAAAGACTCTCTTCGAGTAATTTTGGCATTAGTAGCTCATTTTGATCTTGAGTTGCATCAAATGGATGTGAAAACGACATTCCTGAATGGTGATCTAGAAGAAGAGGTTTACATGAAACAACCTGAGGGATTCTTATCTAGTGTTGGTGAGCACTTAGTCTGCAAGCTTAAGAATTCCATCTATGGATTGAAACAAGCCTCCCGCCAATGCTATTTAAAATTTCATGAGGTCATTTCATCATTTAGCTTTGAAGAGAATGTCATGGATCACTGTATATACCAGAAGGTCAGTGGAAGTAAGATTTGTTTCCTTGTATTATACGTAGATGATATTCTGCTTGCGACTAATGATAAGGGTATGCTATATGAGGTGAAACAATTTCTCTCAAAGAACTTTGATATGAAGGATATGGGAGAGGCATCTTATGTCATAGGCATAAAGATCCATAGAGAAAGATCTCGAGGCATTTTAGGCTTGTCTCAAGAAACCTATATCAACAAAGTTTTAGAGAGATTTAATATGAAAGATTGTTCACCAAGTGTAGCTCCCATTGTGAAGGGTGACAAACTTGCTTTGAGTCAATGCCCCAAAAATGATTTTGAGCGGGAACACATGAAAAATATTCCATATGCTTCAACAGTTGGAAGCCTTATGTATGCTCAGGTTTGCACTAGACCTGATATTGCATTCGCTGTTGGAGTCTTGGGAAGATATCAAAGTAATCCAGGTATTGACCACTAGAAAGCTGCAAAGAAAGTGATGAGATATCTTCAAGGAACAAAGGATTACATGCTCATGTACAGACAAACTGATTGTCTGGAAGTGATTGGCTACTCCGACTCAGACTTTGCTGGTTGCGTTGATTCACGAAGATCAACATCTGATTATATTTTTATGTTAGCCAGTGGAGCTGTATCTTGGAGAAGTGCCAAACAAACCTTGACTGCTACTTCCACTATGGAGGCTGAGTTCGTTTCTTGTTTTGAGGCTACCTCGCATGGTGTATGGTTGAAGAGTTTCATATCTGGCCTTAGAGTTGTGGACTCTATTTCTAGGCCATTAAAGTTGTATTGCGACAACTTTGCTGCAGTGTTTATGGCTAAAAACAACAAAAGTGGAAGTCGAAGTAAGCACATCGACATCAAGTACTTAGCCATAAGAGAACGTGTTAAAGAAAAGAAAGTGGTCATTGAACATGTCAACACTGAGTTAATGATTGCTAATCCTTTAACTAAAGGCATGCCACCAAAGAATTTTAAGGATCATGTAGTACGAATGGGACTTGGTTCCATGATGTAATTTCATTGTACGTACATTTGTTATTTTCAATGAAACTCTTATTCAGTTAGATATTTTCTCATATCGTTTTTTGCACATATTTATTTATTTCGAGAAAAAACATTCGGTTTAGATATAGAATAAACATATGGTTTATTCATTAAGTTGAGAGCTAGTGTTGAGAGACTCGATATATTGTGGTACATGGAAGATACTACTCATCATCAGAGGACCTATCGCCATGACTCATATATTATGTTTCTTGTTATGGTTGATGTTTAGTTAAATGGACCAAGTGGGAGAATGTTGGAATCCCACGTTGCATTCACGTCCCACGTTCTTTTTTTTTTGTTTTATTATTTTGGAACATTTAGTTATTTTGAATCTGGTCCATTTTCCATCCACATTCATCCCATATCTTTGCAAATATATTTGCTACCACCTTCAGTAACAAATCATGTACCCATCATTTATCTCACGTACTGATAACTTCTTATCTCACGTCTGATAACTTCCTATCTCACGTTCTGATAACAAGTTGAGAGCTCTGTGATGGACAGACTCTATAAATAGGATGGGGTACTCTCAGTTTTGTATCACCAAACCCACTTCTCTATTCAGAAAAAAATACACAATTTATTCAGAGTGAGTAAGGGTCTAGAAGAACAAAACTGTCTTTCAGGTTCGTGTGTGCGCCGCTTCCCGTTCAATTTGCAATGGCTGGAGGTACGCTCGTAATATTTTAATTTCCGCTGTTTGATCTAAATATGTCATTTAAATTGATTTGCATGTTTAGATCAGTATATGTATATTTTTACATTTTGGTCGTTGAGAATCTGCATGTTTAATTGAGAAATATAAGTGTGAAACATGTTTTGTAGTTTATAGGTTAAGTTAAATCAATGTAAGTATAAAACATGTTTTATAATCTATAAGTTGAAGGGTGTTACACACATACGTGTTTACTGTAATATAAGCACACACATGCATTTAATGCAAATAAGCGCACACATAGACACGCATGCAATACATCAATGTAAACATTAAATAATTAAGGTGTTTAAAGGTGGCAAGTGTCAAACCAAATAAAAAATAGTCAAGGCTCTTGTTTGGCACATATTCATAAATAAGTATTTTGTCTTGTTCTTCAATACAAAAGCCAACGAATGCCACAAGATTTTTGTGTTGAAGCTTGGCTATTAATGAAACCTCATTCTTAAACTCATTTGCACCTTGCTTAGAGCTTTTCAAGAGTTTTTTTATTGCTATTTGTCGTCCATCAAGAAGAACGCCCTGAAAATTAAAGCATTATTAGATGAAAAATAAGAACATAAAAGAACGTATATGCCACATTTTCTCACCTTGTAAACTTCCCCAAATCCGCCTTTACCAATCTTATTATCATGTGAAAAGTTGTTGGTTGCTGCTTCAAGTACATCCAAATTGAATTGCAGTGGCTTTAAAGTGGCACTTTCATGACCAACTGAATCAAATACGTATGATTGAATAGTAAAATTAATTAAGTTGCTAAAGTTCTTGAAACATAAAAGTTATATATTTAAAATGTTTTTCTTTAAATACGTACAATTTTCTCTAAGAATAGTATTAACACTCTTTCTTGCTTTCCTCTTTAGCAAATAGTATCCAAAGGAGAAGAGTGTCACTGAAACACTCGCGAGGACAATAATCAAGATCATTGTTCGCGAATGACCTTTTTATTTCTCTGCAAAACAATCAACATATGTTGCTCACATGGAATTGAAACAAATAATAAATCATGACAATTCATAATATGTTGCTATTAACTTAAGAAACAACTTGCTTCCTCCAAATAGTATGACTTGTTCTTTTTTTTCCTGCATACTATGGCCTGTTATTCTTTTTTTTTTTTTACTGCATAATATGACTTTTCTAGTATCTGCTACATTTTATGAATTAGCAAGTGCACACTTTGAGCAAGCTAGTGGTAGTGCTAAATAATCAAGCTAGTGGACACTTTGACCGGTTGGGTGACTGATTCTCGGGCTAATGGGTCAACTCAACTAGGCCAAGCTGAATTTGATAATTGTTCTGCCAAGTGTAAACTAACGTGGCCACAACAACACATAATATGCCTCATTAACATGTGTTTTGATGTTAGTAATTGACTAACGAACTAACTGGTGTCAAAATGGGCTAAGCCCGCGGGGCTAGTCTGATTAGCCTAATGTATGAGTCAGAGTGGAATGTGAAAATTCAAGTCCAAATTTATGTTGGTCTACCAGAAGTTTTATTAGCTTGACGTGGGCTGCCTAGCCCGTTGGCCATATTTATTTATTTTTGCAATTGGTAAAATTACCAATGTTAATTAGAGTGAATATTATGTGTCTATTCAATGATTATAGCTTAGTTGACAATAAACATTGAGCTTATGAGAAATGACCTAAGTTCGATCTCTGCAAAATATACTGTTGAAGATTGGTGAGAAGCCTTAAATATGACTAAGTCCAGCCCGAATCGAGTATTTACAGTTGTTATTAATAAAAAAATGATAAGATTGAGATTTGTAATTAATTTCTAGCACTTGTGAACCAATAAACCTAGGAATCTACATGCATTATTGTTGCAATTAATTGAACACTCTGTTTTGTTTCTATGATTAGGTACAATATTTTGTTACTTTATAGTACAAAAAATATTTCACAATCATTAAAAATATATTTATTAACTTGTTATATAAAATTTAAACTTTTTTTACTTTTTGTTTTTATATTTTAAAAGTGGATGACTCATGGACCAATCCATTTGACCTATAGCTTGTCACATGTTAGGCTAAGCTAGCAAATTAAATTTTAGCTTGTCACTAAACTAGCTCGGTCCTTTCCAACCCAAGAATGTGTTGTCCTATTAGAGATAACTTGAGTAGTCCAAATGGGCTAAACTCAACAACTTTGAACTTGATGGATAATCTTTCATTGCTTGGACTATTTTAAAATTAAGAAACTAAATTATCAACTTTTAGAATTTTAAGATGTAACATTGTTATTGATTTTAAGATGAAGGTTAGATCAATTCACAGTTAATAATAATTTTTAACTATTAGATTAATCTTATTATCGTAGATCATTTCATACCAAAACCTCCTAACTTTGTCAATTATCCCTCCAATCACCATTTGTCGTCACCAAAGGTGATTTTCAAAGCCAATGTTTCACTTTTTTTCTTCTTAAAATGGTGATTCCTTGTGATTAGATTGCCAAATGTATGTGGGCAGCATTCACCAACAATATACATATATAACAAGCCATGTCGGTAAGTCTAATGCTGTTATAATTAGTTGACTTAGAGTGATGAATGGACTAACATTTTTTTCAAGAAAAAGTTTTATTAAAAATCAAGTGAGAACAAGAGATGCTCACTTAGTAGGACAACATGAAAGTACAGAAAAGGCAAAATAGAATGTTGAAATTTAACCGCACTACCCCAACATCAACCTGTCAAAATCCCACCCAAGTCCAAGTTCAATATATGTGGAATTCCAATCCCATCCCAAGACTCATTGATGAAAAAGCTAGAAATACATCTCCCCTACTATGTTTTCACTCAATATTTTGTTTTACTTCCAAACACACCAACAATGTGATGCCCAATGATGAGGAGTGATATTCAGTTAAGTTATAACAATTTTAAGCTAGTTGATTTATGTGTTTGATAATGTTTAAATTTACTTTTGATAACTATAGTTTCACATCATCACTAACAAGTACGTGACAATTTCCCACTACTAAAATAATTGTTTATTACGACGCGCTAATAACTACGATCGGCTGCGACTGTCTTTGAAAATAACATAATGGCAGTATCGTAATTAAACGCATCACAATAAAGGCGGTTTTCACAAACCGTAGTAATTGAGCTGTGTACAAAGGCGATTTTGTCAAAAAACCGTCTTTAAACATTTACACTTTTTCTCGCGCTCTCATTCTTTCATTGGGCAGCGTAACCTTTTCACTTTCTCTCTCTTGTTGGGTAGGGGCACTCGCTTCGTCGCCTGGAATTCTTTGAATGGGCTCCTTCACTCCTCACAATTTCAAAATCCCTAGAAACAAATCACACTCCCCTTAATCCATCCTTTACGCTGCATTCTTTTCAGATCTATACCAACAATCGGAAAAATCGTCAGCACCAACCAACACAACATCAACTCCACCCCCTACGGTGCCACGTCGTGCGCCCTACAGCTCCATGTCGCGCACCCTATGCCGCAACCACGCCTCCAAGATGCTCCACTCCTCACGCGTCACCTCGGAGTCTAGGTTGAACACACTTTACGACTCTGAACAGCGGAGGTGATGTTTGGATCAACGAGAACCACTTTGGCATCGTGCGCCAACTTGGGGAAGGTGGCTTCGCCTACGTCTACCTCGTCAAGGAGGCTCCCAACGACTCTGCCACTGCCAGCCTCGCCAAGAAGCTCAAAGGCTCCTCTCATCTCTCCAGTCATCTTCCTTCCTTAACCTATTTCGATTCCCCTCACTGTTTTTCTTATTTATCTTCTAAAATTGACCTCGTTAGGCCTGATCTGTTTGATCTGTGTTGTTTTTTTCTCGATCTGTGATGGCATTTCCTTGGCCAAATGTTAGAATTGCCTCTCCGTGGATATTGTTTACTATCTACTATAACTTCCTTTTCCATTATAAATTTCTGGATGCATTTGTTTGAGAGCGTTTTCTGTGTAATATGCTCTTTGAATTGTTGGATCTCATCCTGTTTTTTTTTTTTTCAGGTTGATCCAGATATTAGCCTTTCTCTTAAACAGAACCCTGCTTCTTATACGCAATTTTTGAATGCTTCCTCTAGAGGGTTGCACAGGTATGCTGGTGAATAGTCGTGTTTTCTTATTAAATTCATTTTACCAGATGACAGGTTGTTGTCAGGTTTTCTTCTTGGTCATTACATTTTTTTTCTTAATAAAACTGATTTAGACTTGCTAGCAAGTTTCCAATGTGGAATTTGTATATTCAAAATTATTTCTCTATTAGACTTGCTTATGTTTGCTCTACATTTTGCACACAGAATAGGTTGTTAGTTGCAGGATTGTGTTTCTTTAGTTTTTTCCTCGCAATTTGTTACTTGTTCCTTCTTCACTAGTATTAAGTATTTTTGTATTCAACAGTATAAGTTTGTTGTGGTCATTTCCTTCTCTCATTTATATTCCTTTAAATTCAGAATGGGAACTGTATTCAGTTATCTTCCCATATCCATGGCAATTGAACCTGCTGCAGATGACTCAATACTTTCACTGCTAAGGGTTTTCTGGCCCATCTTGGAGAAATTTTTTGGCTCTGAGCATATGGAGAATGGGAATTTATCCGTAGCAGCTTGCCGAGCTCTTTCACTAGCTGTTCGATCTTCAGGTTTACCCACTTGAACACATTTGTTGACAGTTCATCAGTTCCCCTTGTGATAAATATAGTTTTTTAATGTGCAGGTCAACATTTTTTGACATTATTGCCCAAGGTGCTGGACTGGCTTTCAAAAAATTTTGTTATATTCCAAAGTCATGAGTGCTATATAAGAACCGGTAGGGATTTTTTATGATCTCTCGTTCATTTAATGCCCTATTATGCATATTCCAATATGCATGTCACTGTACTAGTTGAAGTGATAGTTAAATCTTAATGACTTTGGCAAAGTACTGGTACATGATTAATTTGGAAAGTAAAAAAATTGTGATTATTTTTATCTGGTATTTACATAGGCTTGTATCTTTATGATTGTCAATCAAGAAAGCATTATTTGATGCCATAACAATCTTATTTGTACTTGTTTCCATATTCTGATAATGTTATTGTGCTCCTTCTGGGATGTTGCAGTGAACCTTTACTAATTTCCTGATTCAAACAATATTTTCAGCTTCCATTGTCATTGAAGAATTTGGTCATCTAGAGGAGTACGGACCTTTATTTGTCACTTCTGACGACATTCCAGACATTGATAAGAAAAAGTAATTCATTTTCTTATTACTTCTGCCCCCTTTTTGATTAGTTTCCAGGCCTGATAATGTTGTTTTGCTGCCTGAAGTTTTTTATTGGGGGGGGGGGGGTCTTGATGTTCATATAAAATACTGATCAAGATTTAATGATTTTATATTGGTATACTATAAAATACTCATTCTTAGTTTTCTCTTGCATTTTGATTTTATGCAAATGTTGGATTAGTATCATGGATATTGCAGACAATGTATTCTCTTAATCACAGCTTATGATTAAATTGATTTTTTGCACTCCGCTTGGTTTGTGAGGTTTCCTCTATATGTTTTGTGAAAATGATGCTACAGTTTTAGTTAATACTTTAGTCATATTTATCTCAATGATTGACTGTTACAAAATGAACTGTATGTCCTCAGCCATAAATAATTGCTTATAGTCATTTATCTTACATGATTCACTGTTATAAATTAGAATGGTATGTTGATTGGAGCAACTACATCAATCGGATTAATCATGTAAGCCTCTCTTAAACTTTTTCATTTTCTTGTAAACGGGTCTAATTAATACTTGTCTTTGCTATGTTTCTCTCAATATGATTCTTATTTTGTACAGCTTTTTTTTATTGGTTTCAATGTATAATTTTTTGTCTTCTCTTTTTCTTAAAAATTAGAAAAATAGTACTGTTTTCAAATTGTAAAGAGTAGATAGGGTGAATGAAACAGAGAGTGAAAGTTACAACAACATATAGAAGCAAAGGTGCAGACCATTTTTTGCTTTCGTGTCATGATTAGGTAAGTCCATTTATTATATAGTATATAGTATAGTAGTATTTAATTTTCAGTAGCTAAATACTATTGATAGGCCCACTATTAATTGTTTAATTTTCCACTTATTATTAAACACAATAATGTTGTTGTACTCACAATTATGAAATTTTGACTGGTTTAGTTGCCAAATTTAAGTGGTGATATTTCCATCATGTATTAAGCCTGTGATTACAACTTACAAGTTGCTTTATTAGATGATATATAGTGTTGAATATGCTAATATGGCTATTATGGTAAAAACGATTTGGTATGCATTCTCAAGTGATTTCTTTGCAATTTGTGTGTGTGCGCTTATTCTACATCGGTTCAACAATAAACGATGTAGAAAATTTTCTCATTCTACATCAATTGACTGATAAACGAGGTAAAAACCCTTTCAATTCTACATCGGTTGACTGATAACCGATGTAGAAATCTTCCATTCCTACCCATTCTACATCGGTTGACTGAAGACCGATGTAGAAATCGCACCCATTCCTACCCATTCTACATCGGTTTCATCCTTAGAACTGATGTAGAAAGCTCACATTCTACATCGGCTGTAGTTACACAACCGATGTAGAACAGTCCCCATTTGAAGGCGGTCCTTCAACCGATGTTGGTATTCAACGATACTGGGTTATCACCACGCGTCATAACCGATGTAGAAAGCTCATTAGAATCGACGTAGAAGACTTTTTTTTAGTAGTGTCCAGTGAAAAAAAATATAGAAAATTAAATGTATAATAAATTTTTTTTAGGAACCAAAATTATATGATTATGAAATCATAAGAACTAAAATTGAATTTAAACTTAATATTTAACTATGTAATATGTAATGATTCATGTGAATCATAATGATCTTGAACCATAATTTTATGTTACTTCTATTATCTTCATAAACTATTTTAGAATTTAAACAATTTCATAAATGAAATTATCAATGTTTATTATTTTAAGAACTATATTGATTCACTCTAGTTCTAAAATATTGAAAAAAAATTAGAAAAAATAAAATATAAATACTTGATGAAGAAGGATTACCTGGGCTTGGCTGTTGAGCTCCGTCACGATCCCTGTAAAATTGGAACAATTCAAACCTGAGATTGCAACTCGGATATAGAACTCGTCCCCCTATTCCTACGCGAGACCATGGGATTTTTCCATTTATATCATCCAGACAACCCACACAATTATCGGTAGACAAATCCTACGTACATTGAGCAAGAGTATAAAGGGTTTGTAAATCATTCAACTTTGTTGATTTAGTCACATATCTCTCATTTCTATCCCTTGCCGCCTCCGTCACATTAACTAACGTCTTTGTTAATGTATAAGTGAAGAAATCTTGGTCGCTAGCGGGGTCGGAAGTAGTGATAAGATTCAAGATTTCAAAAGTTGGATTTTTTTCCACTTGGGAGAAGAAATGGCGATTAGAATAGCGAAGCATGCAGTGGCTGTACCAAATTACAGCCTCTTGAAACGAATTGCACTCTGTTGATATTTTTTGAGTTGCGTTGAGGATGCACTGTTGACAGAGCCGCGAGGGAAGGTCTCCGCGAAACATGAAGAGGCCATACACAGTGTCCTCCACACCTTCATAGTAATCCATGCGATTCATGGCATTGGAAGACATGTAAGAGAGGAGGGTCTCGAGATTCATTTTGAAAGCACTGTCAGTTACATTAGTTTTGCAATTGTGGTAAAGATAATTTGAATCTTCTGAAAATTGTGAATCTGAAGGAACCCACTCTCCCTCAGAACGATAGAAAGGGTACAATCCATACCTAACATTACAGTTGGGATATAGAACTCTCCCTCCTTGCTTCCCTTCACAGCACCACGGAAGGTCTCCTATCACTGTACGGAGATAGGTTCTGCAATCATTGGGTGACAGATCTGGAGTGCACTGAGCTAGACAATACAGTCTCTGAAATCCAGAAATGTTTGTTTGTCTTGTTGCAAACTTGTTACCGGTAGTGGGACGAGCTGCTTCATCTGCAGTTTCGTTCATGGCGTCAAACAATAAACGCATGAAGCTTTCCTGGTTTGAGATGTTGGCAGTGTTCAACAGGCCAACCCTGGGCCTGGTGTCCACAGTGGAGAAGAATGAACGGTTCGAATAATGAACCGTGCACTCGTCGTACCAAATCACAGCTTGCTTGGACAGTGAGCACTATGAGCGTAGTCGCTGGGTTGCGTTTATGACGCATTGTTGACAAAGCTGAGGAGGGACGTCACCCCTGCACGTGAACAGTCCAAAGACAGAGTTTGAGGGGTTTGCTTCGATGACTGTGGTGTTGTAGAATCCGGTGCTGCTGACAGCGTTTGATGTTAGGGAAGAAAGGAGGGTCCAGAGGTTTAATTGGAAGGTACTGTAAGCAGTAGTGTTGCCCCCGGAGCAATTGTGGAATAGATAGACAGGGGTGGAGCTTTCCTCCTCCTGTGCCTGAATAGTTGCAAAATTAAGGAAGCTAACAAGGGTAAAGAGGAAGAGAATCTTGTAGGAAGCCATGGATATGTGTTACCGAGTCTGCTATTTTATGGTTTATGGTTTGTAAGCAATTATTCGTGTGTTTCATGTTATGATGGTGAGCCGGAGTGCTGGGAATTTGTAGAAAGACTTCTATTGAAATTTAATTGGTGTTTGGTTTGGAAAAGTAAGTCAATGATAAAAGTCATGTGCGAAGGCTGGAAAATAATGAATGGATGGAAAAGTTCAGCATTAGATAAACACAGGACTAATGATAAAAATCTTTTTGAATTAGGAATGGCAATGAGCCACATGTTCCATCCTAAATCTGTTTCGATTTTGACGGGAAAAATTCAAATTGATTGGGGTTGGGGTTGGTTTCAAGTTTTCCCCGACAATCAAAGGGGATGGAGACAGAATTATTAATACCTGACCCTGAACTCGTCCCGCCAATAATTAAGTTATAAAAATATCTTTGCATATATATAAACACACTAAATCCTAAAATTATTAGATTGTATTTTACGTTAATGTTGGATTGAATTTTATATTGTCATGTACAATCTAAAAATATATTATAGTTAAGATTATATTTTTCATTCTATGAAAATTGTATTTTTTATAAGATTTTATAAGCATGTCGAGAGTGGAATAGAGAAAATCTGACCCGTCGGGGACAGGGATGAGAAGTAACAGTCCCATTGGATTTCGAAGGCAGGGGAGGGGGAATGGGGAGTCGAGGTCAGGGGCGGGGTGAACAAAACCCGACTCCAACCCGCCCCGTTGCCATGGCTACTTTGAATTAATGAAAAGAATTGGTTAACGGATGCATGAAATGGATTGTACCATAGATGCTTCCTTGAAATTACCTAATAGGTTGATACGGGTGAATTAAAGGCATCTTTAATGTAAGTTTTGTATATGGTTTTTTTTGTGGTTCTTATAATATTTTTTGTGATCCTTAAAGTGTCGTGTCACTTCTCATAAATTTATATAGAATTTTACTCTGATACTAAGAAAAATCAATAAGAAACTTCAAAAAATTCACATATTTATATTTTTTTTACTATAACTTAATTATTATTCAAATAAAATAATTATTTCCTTTTTATTTTTATACATACAAATAATAAATATAAATAATTGAAAAAAAATATTAAATATTAATTAAAAATCCAATCATATTAGTTTCAAAAAGAAAATTATTATTTTCCACAAAAACCCACCACCTACCACCTACTATAATTAAAAACAAAAAAAAAATATCACCCTGCTCCAGAATCTTCCTTCTCCTTTCCCACTGTTCCAACTTCATTTCTCTTTCAAAAACAAACAAAAATCACCCACTTCATTTTCCCATTCCTTCTTCCTTTCCATTTTCTCCTCTACCTTCATTTTTTCTCTCTCTTCACACAGTCTCGTAGAGTCACCGACTCCTCCAACCATCGTCACTCCTCACACATGCGGTCACCAGTGTTGCTCCTCACGATTGCAACCACTGTCTCGATTTCTTTGTCCCTTCACCGTGTTGATCCTCTCCACTGATGTCGTCGCTTCTAGCCACCGTTTCATCTTTATCGTGCCACCTTCACTGGCTCGAAAGTCAACCAGGTCGTCAATCTAGTTTTTCCCTTTCCCCCTTTATTAAAGATCTCTTCAATGGTTCATGAAGATCCTTTTCTCCCTTTTCCTCCTTTATTTTATTGTTTTGAATGAAATTTTTTTTGTTAAACTTTTATGAATTTTGGGATTATTGGTTGTTTTTTGTTTATTTGAGTTTCTATTCATTGTTCTTTTCTTGAGACAGTTATCTTCCCTCTGATTCCTACATGTGTTGAACTTGTTAGCTTAAAAAATATTTTTTTAATGCTAAGATATTGTTTTTTCATAAGAAACGAATCTAAAGAGTGAAATAATACATCCTACCACGTGAATTTGTTCCAATGCCAAAAAAAATTAAGAAATGATTTCTTCATACTAAATATTCCAAAAAAATCATAATTAAAGATACTCTAACGTAATAATTTTATTTTTGTTTATGTAAGTATAGTA
Source organism: Glycine soja (assembly GCF_004193775.1). Classification (NCBI taxonomy): domain Eukaryota; kingdom Viridiplantae; phylum Streptophyta; class Magnoliopsida; order Fabales; family Fabaceae; genus Glycine; species Glycine soja. The sequence goes on from NC_041010.1 coordinate 35,866,086, forward strand.
TACAGGGAAACATTTTTACATTCGTGGATTTGGGCCAACTTCTAGCTAGATCTGACAACAAAAGTCATAAAATGTCTTTTCTCTTTTCTACATAAAACAAAGAGACTTTACGGTGGGCAGTGCCATTAAATGGTTCACACATGCTCCACCACTCACTATTACAAAAAAGACTTTTTACGTCGATTAAAATACATATTCAACGTTGATTATTAACCGCCATTGTAGGAGACGTCATAGAAAGTTTGCACTTTCTATGACAGTTCAATAGACAATCGTCTTCTGTTTTGAGTGTTTTCTAATGCTGAATGGTATTTACAATCAATAATGTTGCACAAGGAAATTGCAGTGCATTCAACAAGGTAGATTCACAAAAAAAGACATAACCTTGTGCAACTTTCTGTGGAATTTTAAGCAATATTACTAAATGTGGCCCATTTATTAGACAAAAACTTGATCGTGAAATTTGACCTATAGCCTTTATTCAATAAAAAGCACCTTATGACTAGACTAGAACTAACCTTCTTCCAATCTTTCCCATATTTACTATAAGCTTCATAGAAATGCTCAAGCTCCTTCTTATTCCATTGTGGCCCTAACATGTCAATCAATTTTCTCTTCTGCAAATCATTGAAATTCAAAAAACAATTATAAGTTAAGAAATAGAATCCATAATGCCTGACCAAGTTAACCAAACTTTTTTCAATACCCAAGTATACATTGACAAAATGCTAAAAAAATATTATAATGACTTCTTGACAAGAGGACTCGAGCAAAAACAATATAGAGCAAAGGCAAAATTTCTTCCTTTGTTTCACCTTCTGAATACCAGGACTCACCTTCAGCCTATTTTTGCTAGCATTCTCTGTAATTTTGTCTTTACTAGATGTAGCCACACGAACAGTAGAAAACCTCTTATTTATGCTTCTAGATTTCCTAGAATGAGCCATAACTGATTTCCTTAATTGTCTAAAAATTACCAGAAAGGAAGAGAAGTAAGTAAAACAAAATGTTCAAAACAAATACAATCTAATTAAGTAAATACACTATAACAGTTTAGTCAAAAAAAAAATAATTGCATCCTACCACGAGAGTTGGAGAGACAAGAGAGCAAGAGAGAGAGAGAGAGAGAAAGAAAGAGAGAGAAAGAAAGAGAGAGAGAGAGAGAGAGAGAGAGAGAGAGAGAGACAGAAAGAGGAGTCATAGAAAAGAAGGTTCCATACTTGAGAATCTAAAGTTGTTCAAATTGAAAGGACAACTCCTTTCCCTTTACAAATAATGTTGCTGAGGAGTAACAGGTTCAAAACCCAGAAGATGCATCCTGTAAATTAAAAAAATATAACCTCAAGTTTTCTAATGAAGAATATAGCATATTTTATAATGAAAGTAGTAGTGGGTATTCACCAAAAAAAAAAGTTTGTTTTGATTGCATATATAATGCAGGCTTTATAGCTACAACTATAGTGCACCATATTTCAAAACACCACGATTCAAGCTATTAATGCCAACTTAATGTTGGACAAGTGGCCTCAAAAATCTTAAGATGGGGGGTTGAATTAAGATTTTACAAAATATTCTCCAATTAAAATTTCTTTACATATTTTAACCCAAGTCCCAAGATTCCTTTTAAAATTAATTTCTAAATAATAATTCAAATTAAACTTACTGAATAGAAATAATAAGCAACAATAAATAAAAGAGTTTGAGGGAAGAGAGAATACAAACACAGTTTTATACTAGTTCGACAAAGTCCGTTGCCTACGTCAAGTCCCCAAGAAACCCTCTTGGGGGTTCCACTATCTCGCAAATCCTTTACAATTTCTGAAATACACAAGGACAACCCTTCTTTTGTGTTCAGATACTTTACAACAAGAGACTTTCAGTCTCTTAGCCGTTTGATTAGAAAGAGAGGAAAAAGAAGATGATCTCTCTTGAAAGAGATAAATGTTTACAATGAAGCACTCAATTCCTTATTGAATGAAACAAGTGTTTGGCCAAGGAATTTTTCTGAAGATATGAAGATTTGTATTTGAGAGGATAAGAACGTTTTTACTTAGTGAAAACTCTCTAAGAAATTTGTGTCCCAAGTCACCTATATATAGGCCTTTGATGACCATTCAAAATTTAAATGAAAAGATGTGACTGTTGGGAATTAATTTCGAAAATCCTTATTGGTAATAGATTACCATAGTAGTGTAATCGATTACACAATTATTTTTCTGAAGAGTTATGACACTTTAATTTGAATTTTGAATTTTTAAGACTGGTAATCAATTACATGTTCTCTGTAATCGATTACACACTTTGAAATTTAAATTCAAATTTCTAGAGGCCATTTTAAAACATTCCAAACCTCTGGTAATCGATTACAAGCCTTGTGTAATCGATTACAAGTTTTCAAAAATATTTAAAAACATTTTAAAGCATTTCAGAAAGCATTTTGGCCACTGGTAATCGATTACAGCCTCTAGTAATCGACTACTAGAGAGTAAATCTCTTTTAAAAACAATTTAAATCAAATCCTTTGGCCAAACCTTTTGCTGTTTCAGCTTGGAATTTTCTTCCTAAGATTCTAGAGATTTTCTTGATCATATATCTTGGATTTCTTGGATTTTTTATGGATTCTTGTCTTGAATAAAACTTGAGAAGCGCGTTTCTTTGGCATCATCAAAATATCTTGAAGTCTTGCTTCTACACTTAAGAATCACTTTAGCTACAAAAAAATTTGTCTGTACTCTGAACTACATACTAGGTCAGGTGGTAACAAAGTTTACTAAGGCAAACTACAAGTTGAACACATTGAGCAGAAATTAGATTCTTAAAACTCAATTAGACCAAAAAAAAAGTTAAGACAATAAAATTTTGACACTAAATAAGGTCAATACATATAGAGCAAAATGAGTATGGAAATACTCTAAAACTGGAAAGAATATAAAGATTGAATAAAATCAATATTGGAAAAAATATATTAAAGAAAGAAAAAAGAAAAGGACCAAATAACAACATAATTTCATCCTTTTATTAGAAACCAGACATGTCAGTTAAGAGCTATATGGAGGTCCAACTGCTCTTGCCCTCTGTGGAGAGTGCATGCACCATGATGAACCACAAGGGACAACAGACCTTAGCCCCTACTATTGCACCAATGAAAAAACTTCAATTATTCAAAGACTTTCCAAGCCCAATCCCTGCCTCCTCCAAAAAAGGAAGATGCAAAACTTTAACATCATCGTGCAACCATTTGCCAAAACAGTAGACAAAATGCTGAAACACCTAGAGAGAAATGCATCTTAAACTCTCTATGTCAACCATTCCACGTTTTCAAATCACTTGCATGAACTTTTTTCACAATCTTTCACCAATCCAAATTCAGAAACACACAAACATGAAGACACAACAACATCTAACAGAAAATCCACATTGAAGCTTGAATTTCAATTCAGGGATAAGAGAAAAGAAAAGCAAAAGTCTCAGTGAAAACGAGAAAAAGAAAAATCAGAGCTCCACACTACAATTTCTCGGTTGAGAAAGAAAACAAACAGAAAAAGAAAAACCAGCAAAGGCATGTGCGAAGCACAATAAGAAATTCAAAATCGACAACTAGAAATGAGGTGATTCAGTGAATTTATCCCTAAGACCCACCGAACCCCACATTTGAGTATATAAACCCGAAACCAAACGTGGAATTGGAATATTCCACAAAATTTCCCCTTTGATCTAGCAGGACAGGACCGAAATTGGGAATTCGAAGAAGAAGAAAAGCCCTCGCAAAGAGAGAAAAATCAGTGAAAGAAGTAAAGAGAGAGAAGAAAGGAAAGAAAGCACCGAAAGAATACACATACCTTTAGGAAGAGAAGCGTCTTCCTTGGCCTTCCCAATAATGTTCATGGGCTCCATCCTGAGATCCAAAACAAACAAAAAAATCAAGAAAATGAAGAAAGGCGAAACACAAAACGCAGATCTAAGGAAAAAGAATAAAAAAAGAAAGAAAAGAGAAGAAGAAAGAACACACCAAAAGAATAGAGGGAGGAACGAAGAGTCAACTGATTGAAGAACATGATGAGGATGATGTGAAGAACAAGGTGGTGGTGGTGAACATGTTGTTGCATAGTGGGTTTGGTTTCGATGGTGGACGCTTCTTCTCGAGAGCCTAGGGAAAGAGTGGAAGAGTGACATTGGAAAGAGGAGAAGAGCAAAGCGAGGAGAGGAAGAGTCACACGTTCAAATTGAAAATTACGCAGATTTAAAGACAATTTTTGCAAAACCGTCTTTGAATAGTGTAAAACAAAGTGGTTTTGTGAAAACCACCTTTGTTTTATACCATTAAGAGACGGTTTCGTGAAAACTGTCTTTGAAATATTGTCATTATTTACAAAAATAACATCATCCCCCAAACAAAAACGGTTGTGTGACGACCAACTTTAAATGCACATCGTGGAATATGTTGTTTTTAGTAGTGACTACAATACATTCTTGTTAAATTATAAACAATTAAATTAATAAAAACCCTAAAATACCCTTTTATTAAAAATGCAAATTACTATTGAATCATAGACTTTTTTTTTACAAAAATAGATAAAAATAAAAAATTATTTATGTAAAGTTATAGTTTAAAAACTATTTCGAACATCAGTGATTTTGTTTTGTATATATTGATTGAAAATGTAATCGACGTAAAAAAAGTTAAATCATTCCTACTCTGTAAATATTTTTTAAACTACAACTTTTACTTAAATTATTTTTTATTTTTATCTAATTTTGTAAAAAAAAAAAAAAAAGTCTTGAATCCTACTTAAAATGGTAGATATCAATTAAACCCCTGAATGAAATGTAAAAATATAAGAATTTAGACATGTATAGCTTTGATTGATGACAAAATTACTATGGGTCAAAATTTTATAATCAAATTTTCTTAATTAGTTAAATATAATTAATTAAACATGATTAATCTAATAATGAAGTAAAAAAACTTGAAAAAAAACATGATTAATTATTGAGGCCGTTCGAGCGTCGATTTTACTTAACCATAGCAATGTACATGATTTTTGTGGCGGTATTGCGGCAAGTTCACTAAACTGCCGCAATGTGGATAAATATTACCATGGTTAAGAGGTGGTTCTGCAAATATTGGCACAAATTAGTTAACTTGAATTTTTTTTAAAAAAAACTTAATTACTTAATTAAAGTAATTATTGCGGTTGTTTAGGGTTCCTAGTAAGACAGTTCAAAAGACACCTTTGTGATTGCCAGACAGAAATAAGGATTTATAATCCACAAGAAAGAAAATTGGATGCAAGAGCAATCAGTGGATATTTCATTGGTTATCCAAAAGAAGTCAAAGGGGTATATGTTTTATTGTCCTAATCATAGTACGAGAATTGTCAAAATTGGAAATGTAAGGTTCATTGAAAATGGTGAAATCAGTGGGAGTGCAGTTCTACGAGATCTGAAAATTAAAGAAGTTAGAGTGCAAGTCCTTTTAGCTTGTGCCTCTAGTAGTAAGGTGATTGCTACTTTAGTTGTTGTTCCAAACAATCATGAAGAAGAGCAACACAATAATGAAACCACAATACATAATGAACCTATTGTGGAAGAACCACAAGAAGTAGCATTAAGGAGGTCTCAAAAAGAAAGGAGACCAGCTATTTCGAATGGCTACGTGATATACCTACATGAAACAAAAATAGACCCAAGCATTAATGATAATGATCCAATTTTGTTTTCACAAGCTCTAAGCTATGATAATTCTGAGAAATAGTTAAATGTCATGAAAGAAGAGATAAATTCCATGAAACATAATTGTGTTTGGAACCTTGTAGAATTGCCAAAGGGTTGTAAGTGGATCTTCAAGATTAAACGTGACTCTCATGGAAACTTTGAACGTTACAAGGTTGGACTTGTTGCTAAGGGATTTACTCAGAAAGATGACATTGATTATAAAGAGACGTTTTCACCGGTCTTACGAAATGATTCTTTTAGGATTATCATGACATTAGTAACCTATTATGACTTGGAGCTACATCAGATGGATGTGAAAACTGTCTTTCTTAATGAAGATTTAGAGGAGAATATTTATATGGATCAACCAATGGGGTTCTCAGTTGAAGGAAAGGAACACATGGTGTACAGATTAAAGAAATCAATATACAGTCTTAAGCAAGCTTCCCGCCAATGGTATTTGAGGTTTAATGATACCATTGTTTCCTTTAGATTTAAAGAAAATACTATTGATCAGTGTATATATCTGAAGGTCAGTGGAAATAAGGTTATTTTTGTAATCCTGTATGTTGATGATATATTGCTTGCAACTAACGATCTTGATCTTGCTCTTCTTCATGAGACTAAGAAGTTCCACTCTAGTAACTTTGAAATGAAATATATGGGTGATACAAGCTATGTGATAGGGATAAAAATACTTCATAATAGATCACAAGGATTGTTAAGTTTATCTCAAAAAGCATATATCAATAAAGTACTATATAGATTTAGGATGGAAAAGTGCTCAGCATCACCCATTCCAATTTAGAAAAGAGACAAATTTAGTCTCGCACAATATCTTAAATGATTTGGAATGAAAATAAATGGAAGCAATTTCGTATGCATCAGTTGTTGTTGCATCTACCATGGAAGCTAAATTCATAGCATGTTTTGAGACTACAATTCAAGCTAATTGGTTGCGGAACTTTATTTCAGGGCTTGGAATTATTGACAGTATTGCTAGGCCGCTGAAAATGTATTGTGATAACTCCACAACAATATTTTTTCTAAGAATGACAAGTACTCTAAGGGTACTAAGTGTATGGAATTGAAGTACTTTGTCGTGCAGGAAGAAGTTAAAAAACAAAGAGTGCCAATAGAAAATATTAGCACAAACCTTATGATAGTTGATCCGCTGACAAAGGGATTACCACCCAAGACATTTATAGAACATGTTGAAAGTATGGACATTATTGTTATTGATGATCATTAAGTGTAATTTATCTTATGCATTTTAGTGACACTCTGAGCTCATTTATGATATGTTTCTAATTACCTATCCTCTATGCTTGCATGCATATTTGTGTTAGAGTAATGTTAACAAGTTTGTCTTGAATAAAGATATTATGTTGGATCAATTATGTACTCCTAACTAATGGTCATATTAAGGCGAAGACTAATTTGTAGTACATGGAAGGGACTATGTTGATTAAGTGATGTACAACCGCCATGACTTGAATTGGTTCTTATTCATAATCATGAAATTAGGATGTACTCAATGTATAGAACGATTTAGTCATTTTAATGCGTATTATGTTAGTTTAATCTATTTATTTATTTAGTCCATAATGTTTATTAATGCCATATGAGCCAAGTGGGAGAATGTTAGAATTAATGTCTCATGTGAGAGACATGTGACTTATGTAAGGACTAATAAATAAATAATTAATAATTAGGGACTAAATTGTAATTGGGATAAATAGGAGAAGTTTATAAAGGTAATTGCTACTTGATGGGAGTAGCGGTTATAAAAGGGGTTAATATCCATTAATGTGAAACAAGGTCCCCTTCTTGACAGAAAAGTGCTCTTCCTAATCTTTGGTCATCACAAACGTAGAGAGACAGAAAGAATAATCAAGGGAATCAAATTTTGTTTCTTTTTCAAGGAAATCAAAGTACACCAGAGAGAGAAGTCTCACTATGGAGAAAAGTACGCATTGTTTATCAATTATTTGTGAGAATCGTAGGTTTCAAGATCCTGTTGGTTTCCTATAATTGCTAATCTAGGAAACCCTTAAAAGTTTTACAAACCCCTCAGACTCGGTCTTTGGATTGTTCATGTGTAGGGGTGACGTTTCTCCTTAGCTTTGTGTTAGTAGCTATTCATGAGTTAGTTTTATGTTGAATATTTGTAAGGAAATAGCACCTTGCCTCCAATTTATGGTTCTTTTTGTAAGAATTGTACATATTTTTATGTTTAGTGTAATTTTACAGAGTAGATACTCCCAATTTGTGAATTAATGTTGAAACCACTTCAGCTTCAGGCCAAAATAAGAGAAGGTTCAAGTAACTGATGACTCGCTCAGCGAGGCAAATCCTCTCAGCGAGTGACATCCGCTAAGCGAGTCATACAGCTCGCTTAGCGGGTTGGGAAACCCTAGAAGAGAAAGAGTCAGAGATATGCTCGCTCAGCGCGTAGCTAGCCAGCCCAGCGAGGATGTTGTCTCTTCTTGTGCTCAGCGTGCCCAGTCTCGCTAAGCCGAAATTCATTTACTCTCGCTTAGTGAGCCCTCAGAATCTTAAAGGTCCAAGAGCCTTTAAAACACTGAAGTTGGCAAAGTTTTAGAAAGGGAGTTGAAAAAAGAGCACATGGAGAAGCTGAAGCGACAAAAAGAATGCAGCAAAGAGAGATTAGGTTAGAGGAGTGAAGTTTAGGGTTTAGAGGTTGTAGGAGACATCCTCAACCTGCCTTTGTCATTCTCTTTCACTCAAAACTCATCATTTCTTCTATTGAGAGCATATTTCTTGTAATGGAAGGCTAAACCTCTTTGTTGGGGAGTTCTGCTGAAACCTTGATGTAACATTCTTTCATTATTTGTTTAATGTTATTTTTATGTGTTCATTGCTTCTACCTATGCTTATTTTTACATGTTTATGGCTTGATCACCCATTTGTATGTATAGTTAGGATTTTTTGCATTGGGAAATGCTTTAAAGCCTTAGAACTTGGTAGAGCAAGCTAGAAATCTATCTATCTAGGAATGGAGTGTAGTGATCTAGTTCATATTATGTTTTAGGCTTAATGCAACTCTTTTAGAATAAGTTTGTTGAGGGATCAAGGACAAAGTTTAAAGAGAGTTAGGCTCATTCACTAGAGGGGTCTTGGTTTGAGTAATTTCTCAGCATAAGAACACTAGGATAACGTTAGATAGAGAAAAATACATAACAACATCAAGAGAAATTTAGTAGAACGACCCAACGCCTTTTTACTTGACTGTTTTCACTTCCAAAATTCTAGATCTTTAGTTATATTTAATAGACTTTATTACAAAATTCAACTTGATATTTACTTGCTTTTAATCCATACAAATATTTGCATACTGGATGTACAGTGTCTGAGTGAAACAAATTCCTTGTGGATTCAACACTCGGTCTTACCGTTATATATACTACTTGTGCGAATCGGTAAACTTACCGACCATGGAACACTTTGTCAAGTATGCGTCCAATTAGCGACCCAACAACTATTTACAAAGTGCAACTTACACATGCAAGTCATGATTTGGTATGATATATGCATGGTTTGTTATTCAAACAACTCATTCTTCTCCACCTAGGACACGTTCTTTACAATGTCCCTAGGGGACACTACATATATCTCAAACTTAGCAAGCTTCACGATCACACCTTTATTGTCTTGGACCATGAACAAAACTGCAGATGAAACAGCTTTTCGTGTCGGTGGTGACAACAAGATCACCATAATTTATATGGAAACTGTGGACAACATTGATACTGAGTAAACTATGAATGGTCTCTTAATGTGTCCAGCGACCTTCCCTCAAGGCTCTGTCAACAGTGCATCCTAAACACAACCCGTTGAATATACTTAAAGTGCAATTCATCTAAAGAGGCTATAATTTATTACAACCACTACATACTTCATTATTCTTATAGGTATTTCTTCGGCAATGTGGAGGAAAGTCCAACATTTCAAATGTTGAATGTTACCACTATCTCCAGCCACGTCCCGGAGCAAGAGTAGTTCTTCACTTGTAGAGTTTCAAGCCAAAAGATAAGGTGCATGCACATTTGAAATTGGATTTTTATCACTAAGGTTTAGGTAGCTTAAATGCAAAGTGGAAGATTGCATTTTACTAGATGAACCTTAGTTGAATAGATGCATTGGAAGTTGTTTTTGTTTTGACATCCAAGAGAGCTTATTTATTATAGTTAGTGACAATTTTCACTATAAATAGAGAAGAAAATTGGTGGAGAAACACGACACATGAAGAGAGAGTGTGTGAGAAGAGAGATTGTGAACCAAAGTTACTTTGTTGAGAGAAAAGTGTCTTTGTGTGAAGAGTGTTGTCATTTCTTGTAACCATTGAATGGGGTGCTCGGGTTTGTAGAGTGATACACTATTTGGGGTGGGTTACAATCTTGTAATCATTTTTTGTGATAGGAAATACCTTTTGAGACAGTTTCGTGGACATAGGCAAAAGATGTCGAACCATGTTAAATTATTGTGTTAGTTAGTATTTTTCCTACTGTGTAATCTTTGTTGTGTTCTCACGATCCTTTGTGGGTGTGGGTAATTTTATTTGTGGGAGCATTGATTAACCAATAGTGGTATCAGAGCTATGGTTTGGAACACACAAAGGTTCAAGATATCGTTGTTTGATGGAAAAATAAATTTTATGATTTGGCAAAGTACTATTCAAGATCTTTTGGTGCAACAAGGTCTTGATCAGGCATTAGAAGATGAAAGACCAACTTCTATAAATGAAACCAAGTGGACTAAGATCCAAAGGAGGGTTGTGAGCATGATTCGGTTAGCCCTTGCTCCCGAGATAAAACACGTGTTGAAGAAGACATCACTGAAGGCCTTGTGGGAGAAGCTTGAGAATATCTATGCATCAAAGTCACTAACCAATCGCCTTTGTTTGAAGATGGAGATGGGAGGAGATCTCCATGACCACATCAACAAATTCAATCGGCTGGTAAGTCAACTGTTGAATGCAGATGATAAACTTTCTGATGAGGAGCAAACACTGTTATTGTTGGCCTCACTACCAAGGTCCTTGAAAGCTTTGGTTCAAACTTTACTTGTGGGAAGATCAACTTTGAATTTGGATGAGGTGACTATCGCTTTAGAGAAAATGAGAGAATGATGAGAACTGAAAATGTTGATGATGAACACAATACAATAGCTATGGTGGAATCTGAGCGAGGGAGGAATCATTCAAGGAGACATGATGGTCCAAGAGGAAGATCAAAATCGTAATCGTGTCCACAACGAGATATGAGTAACATTCAATGTTACTATTATGGTGAGAATGGTCATGTGCAAGTGAGGTGTAAACAAATGAAGGAGGACTTGAAGAAATTAAGAGATATGAACAAAGATGACACTAACTCCCAAGCTAATGTAGTAAAAAGTGTGGAAGATGAAGATGATGTGTTTTTGAACACAAAGATGAGGTTGCTAAAACAAAATGGGTGATGGATTCTACTGCCTCAAAGCGCATTTGTAGAGATCGAGAGATGTTTGATACTTTTGGCCATTTCAAGTTAGGGCATGATAGAAAAATGAAGGTTGAAGGCATAGGGAGCATAAGGATGAAGCTCCATGATGGTGTTATTTGAACTTTCTCAAATGTGAGGTTTGTACCTTCTGTTGTTGTCAATATGATTTCTATGGGCGAGATCATCACAAGGGTACAAATATGTTGGTTCAAAATGGGGATGCAAAGTGTACAAGGGGAGAAATTTGGTGTTGCAAGGACAGAAAAGTAAAGTTAACATTTGCTATTTGGATGGTCATGTCTTGAAGAGGAACTATGATAGCAAAGTGAAGAAGAAAGTGAAGTTTTCTAATGTTGTGGTAGTGTTGAGAGATACTTCTGTTGGAGGGGGAGTTTGTTCACTCTCAAATTAATTGAAGGATATTTCTCTTTTGGCTTGAGGGGGAGAATTGTAGAGTTTTAAACCAAAAGATAAGGTGCATGCACATTGGGAATTGGATTTTTATCACTAAGGTTTAGGTAGCTTAAATGCAAAGTGGAAGATTGTATTTTACTAGATGAACCTTAGTTGAATGGATTGGAAGTTGTTTTTGTTTCAACTTCCAAGAGAGCTTATTTATTATAGTTGGTGATAATCTTCACTATAAATACAGAAGAAAATTAGTGGAGAAACACAACACATGAAGAGAGAGTGTGTGAGAAGAGAGATTGTGAATCAAAGTCACTTTGTTGAAAGAAAAGTATCTTTGTGTGAGAGGGTTATCATTTCTTGTAACCATTGAGTAGGGTGCTCAGGTTTGTAGAGTGATACACTATTTTGGGTGGGTTACAATCTTGTAATCATTTTTTTCAATAGAAAATACTTTTGGAGACGGTTCTATGGATGTAAGCAAGAGATGCCGAACCACATTAAATTCTTGTGTTTGATATTATTTTTCTTACGGTGTAATCTTTGTTATGTTCACATGATCCTTTATGGGTGTAAATAATTTTATTGATGGAAGCGTTGATGCCCAACAACTTTTACATTATCAAATACGTTAGCAATCTTGCGCAAGCGGCACTGGATAGTAATATTGAGAGAGATCACACAAAATCAGTAAAGTTGAATGATTTTCAAACTTTTTGTATATTCATGCTCAATGTACGGAGGATTTGTCTATTTTAATTATTGTAAGATATGCCTAGAAGAAATAATTGGAAGTATCCCGTGGTCTCACTTGGGGGGAGGGGAAGAGTGGCAAATTTCCCAAAAGGGGTCCCTTTTATAAACATATTCCTGAAATAGGGCCCTTTTGGAAGTAATTCCGGCATGGTGCTCTTTTTAACGTAGCATGCATGCATAAACCATGCAAACCACCATTGGCAATGGCGAGTTCACTACGGACTGGACGCGTGACACGTAAACCGCCAGCATGGCTGGCGACTTCCCTTAACGTGGATCTCGCCACTTCTACTGGCGAGTCAGCCATTGGTTTCACAAACCGCTGGTTTGACTAGCGACTTTGCAGTTGCAGGCGCCCAAGCTACACGGTGCAGGAGTAGGGCTACGGTGCAAGGCTACGGTGTAGGACTGGCTTCGGTTATCGCCATTAGTGCTGGCAATTTAAGCTCCAGTGGATTATAAAATCCACTTCAACGAATTCAACAAGGCGCTGGTACTTGGTAAAAATGTGAGCTTGAGTTTTGACGGAGAAAAATTTCTTGCGAGAAGGAGAGGCTTCATCTTTTTTTGCTTCGTGTTCTTCCTCTGAAAATCTTAGTAAGTTATTTATTTAATATGTTGTGTCTTTTATTTATTTAGATGTTTCTATTAAATTAATTTTGTATAATTTAGTTTTAGTTCTTATATATAATGAAATAGTTTTAGATATTGTAACTTATTAATTTTATATAGTTTAGTTTTAGTTTTTATTAATTAGTTTTAGTTATTGTATAGTTTAGGTTTAGTTTAAATTTTATATATTACGTTAGAACATTATTATGGGTATGGTATTTATTTTTAGTTAGAATGTTTGTATAATATATGTTATTTAATTTAGATTTTATTAATTGGAAAAAAAAAATTGGTCATTTATTTAAATTTATGTATGTATTTTAATTTTTAATTTTGTTATTTGTAGAGTATTTTAAGTTTTGCATGGATTTTAATTTATTTGGATAGTATATTTAAATTTTATATATTACGTTAGTTTTAGTTATTGTAAGTTATTAGTATGTTAATTAGTTAGAATGGTAAAATTATTTTGTTTGAATGTTAATATTAATTAGTTTTAGTTATTGTATAGTTTAGGTTTAGTTTAAATTTTATATATTACGTTAGAACATTATTATGGGTATGGTATTTATTTTTAGTTAGAATGTTTGTATAATATATGTTATTTAATTTAGATTTTATTAATTGGAAAAAAAAAATTGGTCATTTATTTAAATTTATGTATGTATTTTAATTTTTAATTTTGTTATTTGTAGAGTATTTTAAGTTTTGCATGGATTTTAATTTATTTGGATAGTATATTTAAATTTTATATATTACGTTAGTTTTAGTTATTGTAAGTTATTAGTATGTTAATTAGTTAGAATGGTAAAATTATTTTGTTTGAATGTTAATATTAATTAGTTTTAGTTATTGTATAGTTTAGCTTTAGTTTAAATTTTATATATTACATTAGAATGTTATTATGGATATGGTACTTATTTTTAGTTAGAATGTTTGTATGGAATTTATTTAGTTTGTATGATATTATTGATGTTATATATATTGCTTAAATTTATGTTTCCATAGTAATTTTTGGATTTATTATAATTTATTTGCATAATATATGTTATTTAATTTAAATTATATTAATTAGAAAAAAAAAATTGGTCATTTATTTAAATTTATGTATGTATTTTAAATTTCAATTTTGTTATTTGCAGAGTATTTTAGTTAGTATTTTAAGTTTTGCTTGTATTTTAATTTATTTGGATAGTATATTTAAATTTTATTATTTGTATCATATATTTTGTTGTTCAAATTGATGTATATTGTTATTTATTCATATTTTAATTATTTGGTATGTATATTTAATTAATTTGTTGCAAGTGTACTAAAATTTTTAATGTTAAATTTTTGTTGTCAATTTTTTGTATTATATTTTATTTTTCAGTATCAATGGCATTTTTGTCGTCATGTTCATCAAGTATACAAATTAAGTCTAGTCCAATAGATGAAGACGTTTTATGGATGCAACCTAAACATGTTTCAGAACATGTTTGGAATGAGGAACCGGACACAAAATTACGCATTAGACAAGTTGTCCCCATTTATCAAGGACAAGAAGAAATACCATAGGAAATTATTCCTCTACTTCGCCAATGTGGTTTTTATTGGATAATGAAGATGGGCTACCTAAAAATAAATGTCTCATTAATTACTGTCTTGATTGAAAGATGGAGGCCCGAAACACATACATTTCACATGAGATGCGGAGAGTGTACGATTACTCTTCAAAACGTCTTTGTATTATTAGGTCTGCGTGTTGATGGTGCATCATTAATTGGTCAAACTAATCTTGATTGGACTGAATTATGTGAAGAATTGTTGGGAGTTAGACCACAAGAAGGTGAACTTCAAGGAAGTGTGGTCAAATTAAGTTGGCTGACTCACCATTTTTCACAAATAAATCACCATGACGGTAACGTAGAACAACTACAAAGGTTTGCCCGCGCATGGATCCTTAGATTCATAGGAGGCGTCCTTTTTGTTGACAAAAGCAGCAGTAAAGTTTCCCTAAGGTACCTCCAATTTTTACGTGACTTTGAACAGTGTAGCACATATGCATGGGGACCTGCCGTGCTTGCTTTTCTATATAGAGAGATGTGCAGCACCACCGATTACAAAATAAAATCGATCGGAGGTATGTGCATCTTAATCCAAATGTGGGCATGGGAACGATGCACAACTTTGGCTCCAAAGAGGACTCCTCCCGTAATAGAAAATAAACCACTCGGACACAGGTTAGTGGTTTAAAAAATAAGATTTCATTTGAAAATAATTAATAATGTAACGCGTCACCACTGATGATTTCATATTTTTTTGTAGGTGGCTGCGACGTGGAAATCAGCATATTGGCAATGATGATCTACTAGTTTTTCGTCGCAAATTGGATATCATGAAACGACATGAGATAAGAAGATCGTAATGTATTCGTTAAATAATAAATAAAATGTCATGCTTAAGTGAAAATTAACAATTGTGTTATTGTATGCAGTTTCTGTGGGAGCCTTACACAACAACTGTTATGTCAGTGATGCCTCCAATTTCTTTGGTTGGTAGTGTCACGTGGTGCCCAGTGGTGCCACTCATTTGTTTCCATGTTGTTGAGTGGTACCAACCCGATAGAGTATTGTGACAATTTGGCATGCAACAACCTATTCCTGAGTGTCCTTCGCAACCACTGAATATCCATGGGCTAACACTGAAAGGCAAACAAGATGAAAATTGGTTCCAACTGTTGGCCCCAATGATCAATCAATGGAACAATCAAGCTGAGCTTAGGGTCGACGTTTATCCTCGATAGAAGGGCCTATTGAGTTTCAACTCCGACTACATGGTCTGGTATAGGCGAAAAACAAAGATGTTTGTCGACCCAAAGAATGCAAATACAGCTACATTGGTATTTATTTCTTTTTTAATATTTAACTTCAATTTATTTTTTAAAGCATCGGCTTTAATTTCCTGACCCTAATAATTACAGGCTGAAGTTGCGGAGACATTACAGTATATGGTGTCACCACAAGGGAGGAACACATGGACAGTTGATGATCTCGTGCCTTATGTGGATAAGATAACGATTTTATCCGAAGAGCAAGAGAGGATCACTGAGCCTGTGGCACATGGTCCAGCATCAGAGTGTCGATTTCCACCACGAGAGTTTCACATGCTTCAGACAAGTGTTGAAACTCAGGGTTTTGACAGACGAAAGGAGGTTGTTGAAGCGAAAGAATTTTCCCAACAAATGGAGTAGCATGGCCATGGAATTTATTACACGCCACCAACATTTTCTCAGTATCCTTCACAGATGTATCAGTATCCTTTCGAAAGTCATGACATTGATATGTCTGCAAGGGAACATTCGTTTGGTGGTGTTGCGGAAACACATCCTCATTTTTCATGGCCAACTATGACCCATTTCACAAGAACATGATGCCCCAATAGCAACACCTAACGCCCCATTAGCTCCACAATGGAATGTACCTAGAGCAATACTTGATATAGGTGACTTATTAGGTGTTGATTTGCGTCACGAGTTTTCTGCTGAGGCTGAGCAAGTAGAAGCAGGGAGACAACGCGGTAGAAGAAATCCTGATCGTCAAGCCCAAAGATGGGATCGACCATGTGGCACATCCTCACGGCATCGCGGACACCATAATGAATGATTTTGATGTCTTTGTTTAAATTTGTTGTTGTATGTTTGTAATTTGAATTGGACACTTAATTTATCGTATCTCATTTATTAAGCCTTACTAATGGATACAGTTTATGTCGCGCATCAAACTAGAATAATAAATAAAGTTTAAAAAAAACTAAAGTAGACAAACGAAAATAAGTAATGGTACTAACTAACGATGAACACCAATTTCAACTTGTAAATGTAATTTTATTTCATTACATGCATCAGTCTGGACTTTTTCCACTGACCTATTTGCTCAAGGGTTAGCGTTTTAGGGTTTATAGGTTAGGGTTTAGGGTTGGGGATTAGGGTTTAGGGTTAGGGTTTGGGGTTAAGGTTTAGGGTTTAGTGGTTAGGATTTAGGGGTTAGGGTTTAGGGTTATGGTTGGTGTTTAGGGGTTAGGGTTTAGTGTTTAGTGTTTTCTGCGTAGGGCCTGGGGTTAAACTACATAAGCCATTAAGAGACTGCTACATTCCAAAATAAGTAACGTTAAAGAAATAACTAAGCTACACAAACCAAAATATGCAATGTTTCTAACTAACGATTTCATTGAAGACCACAAAGTAAATACATTCAAGACAAATTAAACCAATACAAGTCACTCGGGTAGCATACATAAATCAATTAAATGAACAACTCCCATGGTCAGATTGTATTGGACATCGACGCATGTTGTGCCCTTCTACTCCACATCTACTACATTTTTGTCGGTGCTTAGATGGTTCTAGCCAATCCATCTCATTCTTTATCCTTGTTGATTTTGGCCGACCTTTCGCGTGAATTGTAGTTGGGTCAGGGATAAGTGTCCATGCGTCATCAGAAGGAGGAATAGCCGCTTCATTCTCAAGAGGCCACCATTGTGCGGAGTAGGCTTTTAAGATGTGCTCATTTGTGTAAACAACATTTATATATTGGTAGTAGTTCATGCTCACGTAACCACAAGCTACAATAATGTGTGAACATGGATAGTGAAGCGCAAAATACCTTCCGCATTGACAATGATGACCATTCAAGTTAACTGCCCACTTTTGTCTGCCACGTTGCGTTATAGGGTTGAAGGTCTCCTCTACTTCAAACCTTGTGGAGTGGATATCATACACGCGAACAATGTGTGAACAAGCTTGTTCTTGATTTTTTTAAAGTTCTTTAACAAGCTTAGAACAATATACTTGTCCTTCATTTAACTGTCTTTGGACTTGTCGGCCACGATCAATAAAGTACTTTCGATACCTACTGTATGTTGATTTGACCAACGTCGTTATGGGTATGTTGTGACAATCCTACAAAACCTTATTGATACATTCGGAGAGGTTGGTTGTCATGTGGCCATATCGACGTCCTTCTCTATCATAAGTCATCGTCCATTTTTCCTTTAAAATGCGATCAATCCATGTTGCTATGGCTGGACTTAGTTGACGAAATTTTTCTAAATTTTGATCAAAAATGTGCTTGCACGGAGTGTAACCTGCATAAAATTTGTAAGGAACAACAATTTTAAGTATATATGAAACTTAAATTAACGTGACCATTAAAAATTAAATCTTACCCAATTTCTTCAGCATTTCTTTTTGTTTGGCATTATTGAATTTGCGATTGAAATTGCTTGCTATGTGTCGGACGCAGTAAACATGATAACCGTGGGGAGGTTGCCAACCAAGTGCTTCGTTAGCCACAACAGACTTTATACTCGCGTGATGATCAAATATGAGACAAATACCATTTTTATCTGTGATGTGTTCACGCAAGTGTGCCAAAAACCATGACCACGCTGTCAACGTCTCACCTTCGACCACGGCGAATGCTAAAGGAAGGACACCACCATTTCCATCTTGTGATGTGGCCATTAAGAGGGTTCCATGGTATTTTCCGTACAAATGTGTGTCGTCAACTTGTATGATTGGCTTACAATACTTGAAAGCCTCTTTACATTGACCAAAAGTCCAAAACACTCTATGAAACTGACGGTATTCGCGACTAACCTTATTCCCAATAATAAAATTGTCATGTAGTATTTGAAAATATGATCTAGGAGAATGATTTTGCATGTGTGTTAACCACGACGACAGTTTCGCATATGACTCTTCCCAATTGCCATATTCTATTGCGATGGCTTTTTGTTTCGCCAACCAAGCTTTTTTGTACGACACCTTGTACGCAAATTCACTGTTAATCCTCTCTTGAATCAAATAAACTTTTATTGATGGATCTTATCTGATCATGCCTGTCAATAGAATAACAAAATTTAGATGACAATTAACACTAAAGAATAGCATAATATGAACATAAAATGCGTACCTACTACACAAGTGGCAATTAAATCTGAATCAAGCTTCTCGTGATCTTGTGTCATGGTCATATTGAGACATGTGTATGGTCCACCCCATTATGTGACTTTCCATGAATCAATTTTTTTAGATAAAATTGCCCTCATATAGAAAAGGCAAGGACACTCTGCGCTTTTATTCAAGCAACAAACGACATACTTATTCGATTTGCTTTCAACCACTTTGAAACTTTGATGCACCTTCATAACATATTGTTAGACTGCATTCTTGACTGCATCTTTACTATCAAAATCCATGTCACCATATAATTCTTGGCCAACATTAAAACTCGATGGCATCTCCAAACCACAAATGTCCTCTTCATCAGGATGACTACAGTTGATATTATTATAATGCAAAGCATCATTCCAAAATGGATTTTGAATTCCTTGTACACCTAATAGTCCAAAAAAATTCAAATCATACCTATTTAGTATTAAATACAATTTTCATCAAATGATAAATGTATTCATGTATTTTTTTAGAGAAAATTATACCTTGTGTTGGGTGAACAATTCTTACTGGTTGAATCATGTCGGTGACTTCATCGTCTATATCAGATATACCGTCAATACTATCATCTTCGTCTAAAGACTCTTCCACATATGAGTTAGACACAAGATCATCATCATCATCATCATCTTCATCACCATGTAAATTGCTCACATTTCTTGGCGATTGCGCCTCATTATTAGATAAATTATTTCCACATTATGTAAGAGAATTTGCCGAATGAAACATAGAACCACCGGTCACATCCTTTTCTATGTACAATTCCAGAATTGACATTTGATCTTGTTGTTGAAAACTTTCAAGCATGGTTTCAACATCTTCGTCATCACAAATTTGCAACGCAACATATTTCCAGACACTAAAAATTTACAACTGATAGCAGAAACAATTTCATTATTTTCTAACTTTACCTTATCTCCAATTTTTTTCTTCAAAGCATTGAAACTAATTTCACGTTTAATCTGAATCGCTTTTTTACTACCTTCAAATATTACACCATTATTCTCTTCATGTACCCTTCCATTGAAATACAACACTGTTATAACCAAATTCATGATGTATCTACAAAAATAATATTTTAAATAATTAATCATAATAAATTCAAAATAATAAAATGTAATCACAAAAAGTCCCTTTACTGGAACTTCACATTAAAACTTTATTCTAAAAATAATTATTAACTTCAAATAAATATAATGGTAGACACTTAAAAAACATGAACAATTTTAAGGTAATAATTTTAAAGGCAAAATAAACCATAAACAAAGTTAGTATTATAAATAATTAATCTTAACAATCATAACTTCAAAATAAAATAGGTAATTAAAAAATTACTACAAATACATTAAAATAAATATGATGCCAGCCAAAAACTTAAAAGTATAAATTTATTTTAAACACCCTTCAAGTTGAATGCTTATAAATTTTTAACACACACCAACAAACCATGAACATGAACTTAATCTAATTAAAAAATTACTACAACTTCATATTAAAAAAAAAATTCACACCCAAAATACTTACTTCAAATAAATATGATGTTACAAAAATTTTTTTATTCTAAACACATCTAAAAGTACAATATTTATCAATTTTTAACACGCTAACAAAGCATCAACACTAACCTAATTAAAAAGTACAATATTTAGTTAAAAGTCAAAATATTTTTTCCGGACTCAAAATATTTTCTTGAAATAAAGATGATGGCAGAAATTTTTTTATTTTACACACAGTATACTTTTACTTCAACCCATACACAAATTTTTAACACAAAAGAAAAGGCATATGAAATATAAAATTAATTTATAAAAAAATTAATTAAAAAGAGATTTGATGCCACATTTGGTTCATTGGAAAATTTGAACCTTCAATGGAACCTTCAAACAAATTTAAACAAGAAAACAATTTTTGAAGATTTCGATAAGTTCTCAGGAACAATGAACACTAAAACTACAAATTTTCAAATCACAAGTAATTGGGAACACGGGATACGTATTTAACACAAAGGAACAGGCATATGAAATATAAAACTAATTTATAAATAAATTAATTAAAAAAAATTTGCTGCCAGAGTTGGTTCATTGGGAATTTCGAACGTTCAATGGAACCTTGAAACAAATTTAAACAAGAAGTCACTTTTTGAAGATTTCGGTAAGTTCTCAAGAACACTTACACTGAAACTGCAACTTTCCAAGAACACTAAAACTGCAAATGTTCAAATCACTGAATTAATTGGGAATACGAATAAGTATTTAAAGTGCCTAAACCACAAAAGCCAGCAGCGAGTCCTTTTACTTGGCCCAAATCACCAAAGCTACCAGCGAGTCCTCCTTAATATCCTAAGCCCAAGAAGTCAAAGGCTGCTCCCTGCACCTACACTCCCGTAGCCTGCAACCTGCTCATCCTGCACGTGCCTGCAACTGCAAAGTCGTCAGTCAAATCAGCGGTTTATGAAACCACTTGCTGACTCGCCAGTAGGAGTGGCGAGATCCACGTTAAGGGAAGTCGCCAGCCATGCTGGCTGTTTACGTGCTACGCGTCCAGTCCGCAGTGAACTCGCCATTGTCAATGACGGTTTATATGGTTTATGAATGCTACATTAAAAAGAGTACCATGCCAGAATTACTTCCAAAAGGATCCTATTTCGGGAATAAGTTTATAAAAGAGACCTTTTTTGGGCAATTTGCCGGGAAAGAGTTCTAAATTTGAGTTGCAATCTCAGGTTTGAATTGTTCCAATTTTACAGGAGTGTTGACGAAGGAGTGTTGACGAAGCTTAATCGTCCATGCCGGGTAATCTCTATCTATAAGACCTTAAAGGTGAAGCGTACTCTGGTAATATCTGTTTTTCCTAGTGCCTTTATAATGTTTGAGTTACCATAAATTATTTCCAGTGACATGTGTTATATATAAGAAATAAAATAAAAAAAAAATATCCTAATTATAAAAATATGCATAGAACTGCTTTTAAGCTTTTAAGTGCATTATTTGTTAAAAAAATTATCCTTAATTAATTGTGAGGTCCATTAATGATAAGCATTTATTTTTTGTAAGAATGAATTCGTTTATTGGATTATCTTTTAAAAATAATTATTATTTAAGAATACTTTTGAAATAAAATTAAAATTTATCATATTATAAATTAAAATTATCCAATTTAATTATTTTTGTTGATATTAGTGAATTGAATAATATTTATTTCTTATATGTAAGAATATAGGTAGTATTTTAGTTCCTAAATTATAAAACTTTAATCTAGATTTTAGAAATATTAAAATTTTACGATAATGTATAAAATTGAAGATTGGCAATGAAGTTAAGTATTTTAGAAAACTGTACGTATTGTTAAAGAAAAGCATGTTAAATCTCTGCCTTTCTATATGTTTCAAGATCTTGGACAACTTAATTAATTTTACAATTTAATAATATATATTTGATTTAGTTGGTCATGAAAGTGACACTTTAGAGCCCTTGCAATACAATTTGGCTGTAATTAACGGTAACATGCAACAGGCCTTAGAAAGTGGAAGGGGTAAACGGGTGCATTGTAATATATAACGCTATTATATATACTTTAAAAAGCTTCATCTTCAACATATAGATATGGGGGCATGCATTGTAATGTAAATAGATACACGGGAGTATTATATAAAAGACTTTGAAATGTTAGTGGGGAAAGCTTCCCCCAGGTAAAAAAAAATGGTTCAAAAACACAATATGTCATCAAAGGATCCCACCAAAAAAGTAAATGTATGTCATCAAAGATTTCTGGTGCCAATATCTTTTCTTGAGTTTCCTCCTTTTTGTTATCTACTCTTTATTGTGTATTTTTCCTCCATGAACTTATTCAAATTTTTTAAATTACTGAAAAAAAAATTTATTTTGAGTCTTCGATACAATAAAAATTTTATTTTAGATTTCTACGGTCAATTAAATAATAATATGACATTATCCTTATAATTGATCTATATTAAAAACATCATTGAAATGTGTCACATTATGACTTAATTGACGACAAAAATTTAAAACAAAACTTTTAATGTATTTGAGACTTGGAATAATAAATATATTTCTCAGAAATTCAAAATAAAAATCAAATATATATTAAAACATATTTAAGTTCATTTTTTTTCTTTGGTTGTTGTTTTCTTTACTCTCATAGTCTTACTTTTTATAATTAATAAATATTTAACTTATTAATAATAGGTAAATAATTTAAATATAATAATAATAATAATAAAATATAGGGTAACATATGAATTTTTTTATTTCTAAATGTTTGGTCATTTTAAAAATTGGGATTTTGATTCTCAAATTTTTTTAAAAAAATTGTGAAATTGGTTATAATGTCACATGTCGTGACATGTAGATGTCATGTGACCAACACATAAATGCCACATGGCTACTATTTGGTAGCCATTAGCTACATCACAAAAATATTAATAGAATTAAAGTAAGGGATTCATTTTACCAATTTTCAAAAATTCAAAGACTTGACTATATAGGGGAAAAAAGTTTTAAGGGGAGCTATCCAGGTAGCGCAAAACATTATTAGGTAGTTATGGAGTATTAGTAGGATATATAAGGTTGAGTTAGTGATTGAGAAAGGATAAAGAGAAAAAGGGAGAGAGATCACGAATTCGAATCTTTCCCGCTGATGTTTTTTAAAAAATCTAACAAACATTTGTTATAAAAAAAAAGTTGTCAAGCATTTGTGTATGATTCTGATCAATTTTTATATGGCATGCATTTAAGTTTTTTTAATTTACAAGAAAAGAATCTATAATACTTGATTATACATCATATAAAAATTAATCGGGATCATAAATTAAATAATGATTATAGATCACCTAATAATTTTTTGAGGTAACAAATATCATGACTCATTTTAATTTGGTCCTTGTAATGAAGTTTTCATTCTGTTTCTTCTTCTTTTTTTTTTTTTTGCTGCTTCCTTTGTTGGGTGATGCCACTAGCTAGTGTAATTTCCGCCCATGGTTTCTAGCATATGGGTTGGTAAGGCTAAGCCATGTTACAGACGGAACCAAGTCGTACTAAAACTATTTTTAATACACATATATTTTTAAATTTTAATATAATATGAAAATATAAATTAGATGAGTAAAAAAATTATTCCTAATTAATGAAAACAAAATTTTGAAAACTTGTATATTAAAAATATCAAAATTTCAAAAAAAAATATACATGAATTAATTAAAATTTATATTTAAAATTGGAAAGGGAAATGTTCTGGACATGTAAGGCTACTAAAAGTAATAGATCAAGAGTTTTAAAACCTTTCTGAAGAGAGCAATTTAGTTACATAAAGAAAGATAGAAAGGTCTAGAATTGAGTAAAGAATTTGAGAATGAAATTACATTTGATTCTGTTAATTCTAATTTTTATATTTATAGTAATATTAAGATCTATATATAATCATTATCTTAATCATATGACTATATATGGAATAACTAGTCAGGACCAATTTTAAGCCTTAGTTGACATACGCTACTTTTATTTTTATTTTATTTTATTTTTTGCATAAAAGAATTAGAGATGTCAAAGTAATAGGTTAATTAGCCCAGATAATTTAACAAAATATTTAGGCTAAGCCAAAATTATTAAAACAAAGAATGATTATGATGAAGTTGACCCAAAAACCTAAAAATATTTTAATAAAATTACTCTAATCAATAGCTAGTTTTAATTCTTTTTACACAAATTAATTTATATTCTAATAAGATGGGTTTTTATAGACAGAAAACATTTTGTTAATTAAATGGACTCACCTCTTAGAATTTAGTTTGGGTGTAACTATTCCATCATAATCTTTAGAAGTTAACTCATACGATACAATTTATTTTTTTATTAAAATACATTATTCAAGTACTATTTTCTAGTCAATTTGAAACTTAATTTTAAGTTGAACTTAATCCTAAAATCTAACTTTTAATATGAGAATTATCTTTCATTTATATACATTATTCAATAACTACCTCTAGACAACGCGAGATATACTTCAGTTTTCCTGATATAATCTACAGCACAAGGCCACAGTTAGGACCACCAAAAATAAATATATGAAAGAACACAAACAAAGCAGCAGACACAAGAAAGAAAGCCCCCGGCCTCAAAATGGAAAACCCCCTTCCACTAGGCTCTTCAATTAAACAAACACCAACTATTTTTTTAGTATAGTATGCTCAATATGTCCCTTAATTATTATATATTGGCAACAAACTCTTTCACACGTGACCCTTCCAAGTCCTCAAAATTGAAACCAATATTAGCAGCTGGCTACCAAAATAAGCAGGAACTAAAAGACCAGGATTGTGACCTGAGAATGCATTCAGCCTGCAGCACCTGTTTCTTCGAGAAAGCAGCATCCTAGGTAAGCATTTACAGTATGCTACACATATACAGTCTTCCATACAACCTGATTAAACCAATTAAAAAGCCTGAACTATCCATTCAGCTGTAACTCCTTTAGTCGAAACAGACGCAAAGAATCCTTTCTCTCTACGAATGTTAAGAAATCTGCAATTCAACAATGCAGCATTTAGCCTACAACACAGCAGGTAGAAAACATTTATCCATCTTTCTATTTTTGTCTTTATTCCTTCAGTAAGCCTAACATAATTAATTAATACTTAACGATTCACTCAATTCATTTCTACTTAACGTCATTTTTTTCCTATACTTACCATGTTCGATTAATCAAATTAAAGGAGAAAATATCAACTTACTATCGAGGAAGAAATTGGCTTATAGACATTTGATTGTTAGAGAATATTAATGGTGTAGAAGTGTTGATCGATTGGTTGGAACTTGATTCATTCGCAACTGCATTTTCATCCATTCTACCATGCAAGAAAAATGCAGGCTCTTGTGGTGTTGGCAATTCAATAGGGTGACTAGTCAGATATGAAGCAACTGTCACCATTGTAGGTCTAGCATCAGGGTCTTGTTGAACGCATAATAAACCAATCTGAATGCACTTGATGACCTCAATTTCAGAATAATTTTCAGTAATATCTGGGTCCAATATGTTCAAAGGTGTGTGATCACTCCATTGTTTCCAAACCTATATATATCAATGTCAAATAAATATCTGATGCATTGCAATCCTTAGTGTTTGAGTCTATATATAAATATATTTAAAATAGATATATGGCATACAAACATCGGGAAAAATGATTGAATAGAAGATTAATTGTACTCACATAGCTTAAGAGGCCATTAGTAATACGGTGTGATTCATAAGAACTGAAATTCTTTTTTCCACTTATAATCTCTAAAACCATGACACCAAAACTGAAAACATCTGACTTCTCAGAAAATTGTCCGAACATTGCATATTCTGGAGACATATAACCACTAACATAAAATAAATTAGAAAAAAAGTCATATTATCTAAAATAAACCATTTAAAAGAACGAGAAAGGAAAGAATAATGATGGGCATTTCAATCTTACTATGTTCCAACAATTACACTTGTACTCCCTTGGTCTTGATTTATTTCAACAATTCTGGCGAGACCAAAATCTGAAATTTTTGGAATCATACATTCATCTAATAGAATATTACTGGGTTTGAGATCACGATGTATAACTTTTAGTCTAGAATGTTCATGTAAATAAAGAATTCCTTGAATAATTCCTCCTATAATATTATAGCGTTGGGACCAACTTAACTTTTGTGGTTGAGAATCTGCAAAATTGTTTGAGATATTAAGAATGAAGCATGCATGCTTTACAATCAGTGTATTAAATCAATTATAAATGATCATAGAAAAACATCATTCACAATGCATGGATCTAAACATTGACTGTAAGGAGCTTAAGGTCAAGAGAATTTCTAACCAAATAGAAAGTAATCAAGGCTCTTGTTTGGCACATATTCATAAATAAGTATTTTTTCTTGTTCCTCAAGGCAAAAACCAATTAGAGTCACAAGATTTCTATGTTGAAGTTTGGCTATTAATAAAACTTCATTCTTGAACTCATTTGATCCTTGCTTTGAACTTTTTGATAATCTCTTTACAGCTATTTGTAATCCATCAAGAAGAATACCCTGAAATATATAAGCTATTATATATGTGAAAATAAAGAAAATAATAAAAAATATCAAAATGTATTTACCTTGTAAACTTCTCCAAATCCACCTTTGCCTATTTTATTCTGGTCTGAAAATCTATTAGTTGCTGCTATAATGGTAGCCAAATCAAATTGCAACGACTCTAAAGTAGCCATTTCAAGACCAACTAGATGAAACATGATGGAAAGGTTAAAATTCCTTAAAATAAAAATTAATTGAAAGATTAAAAATAAATTTTAAACTTAATTATTGCTTAAAGCTAACAAGGTATGGATTCAAATACAAATTGTTTTACAATACGTACAATTATCTTCGAGAATAGCTGCACGCCTCTTTCTTGCATTTTTATGTAGAAAATAGTAAGCTGCAAAGAATAACGTCACAGAAATACTTGCCAACACAACAATCAAGATAATTATTGGCGACTTGCCTTTTCTTCTTTCTGCTCAAAACAATCAACACATATTGGAAATACTATCAGTGAAAAACATCACGACAGGTCATGATACGTTGATAACAACAGCACAAATTACTAACGTTCTCCATATTAATTAGTCATAAACATTGGTAATTTTGTTTTGTAACGATAGTAAAGATCAAACACAGGAATGAATTTAAGAGACAACAAAGTGAGGATATATAGAAGAAAAATATCAAAGTGATAAATGGGATAGTAATGTAACAAAAAAATTTAAAGAAATAGATATAGATGAGTGTAAGGTGATTATCAAAGACCCATAAAGAGAAGAGAGAAAACAAGTTAATGTGCATCAAATGGAGAGTAGTAGCCAGTAGAAATGATTAATACCAAAGAACATCTATTAGTATATCTTAATGTTAGGAATATCCTCTTTCAAACATATATTCTTTAACGGGCTTTCTTAAAAACATTTGCGTTATTCATTGAAATTTATTAAAAGTTATAAATTTTGCTAACTTACTCCTTATTTAATGTACTAATCTTTCTCCTAAATTTTAATTTTTATTAAATTTTGACAATATATAGTAGAATGTGTATTAAAAAGGGTGAGTTGGCACTCCAAAAATATACTATTACTTGAATTGGAAAGTACCTGGTGATGATGACGTCCCAGATTTGTCATTGTCTTTGTAGAATTGGAACAATTCAAACCTGATATTGCAGCTAGGATACAAAACTCTTCCCCCTATGCTTCCCAAACGAGACCATGGAATTGATGTTCCAATCACAATTCCCAGACAACCCTTGCAATCTTCAATAGACAAATTTTGTGTGCACTGAGCAAGAGCATAAAGGGTTTGCAAATCATTCAATTTTGTCGTCCTTTTTCCGTATTTCTCATCACTGTCCCCTGCCTGGATCGCCGCTTGATCTAACGCCTTCGCTAACTTCATCGTAAAGAAATTTTGTTCATCATCCTTGTTGGTGGTGTTCAACTCAGAAAACACAGGACCTGTTTCCATTTCATTGAAAAAATTTCTATAGGAATAGCGAAGCATGCACTGGCTGTACCAAATTATAGCCTCATGGAACGAGCCACACTTTGATGATATTTCATGCGTTGCGTTTTTGACACACTCACCACAAAGCCCTGAAGGAAGATCCTCTTGGTCTCGGCACAAGAAGAGACCAAACACTGTGTTAGCCACATCAGCCGTATAAAACTTGTTCCCGGTTGTGGCATTAGAAGCTAGGTTAAATAAGAGTGTGGTGAGGTGTGTTTGGAAAGCACTGTTGTTGGCATTGAAGGTTTTGTTTGTGCAATTATGAGAAAGATAAATAGGAAATTCTGATAAATTTGAATCTGCATGGGAAGTTTTTGTTTCAGGAATAAGCTTTGGTACAGGAGTTGCTGAACGAACATTGTAGAAAGGGTACATTTCATACCTAACATTGCAGCTAGGAAACAGAACTCTCCCTCCTATCCTTCCTTCACAACACTCTTGAATTTTCCTTATTGCATCATCAAGGCATGTTCTACAATCATGTGGTGAAAGATTCGGTATGCACTGAGCTAAACAATAAAGGGTTTGAGTCTGAGATATTCCTGACACGTTTGTTGCTTCCTTTGTTGCGAACTTATTGTTACCAATACTTGATTGGAATGATGCTTCATCTGCAGTTTGGTTTATTGTCCTGAACACTAAACGCATGAATCTTTCTGGCTTTGGGACTTTACCACTGTTCTTCATGGGACTACTAGGTGTTGTGGCCACACTGGAGAAAATAAAAGACGTGGAATACCAAACCATGCACTCCTCGTACCATATGACTGCTTGTTTGGATAAGGAGCATTCTGATGATAGTTGTTGGGTTGCATTCCGGACGCATAGTTGGCAGAGGTGAGAGGACACGTCAGCCCTACACATGAAAAGTCCATAGATAGAGTCAGAGGGGTTTTCGCCATTGATTGTGGCGTTGTAAAATGGGGTGTTGCCGGTGGCGTTGGATGATAGGGAAGAAAGGAGGTTCTTGAGGTTAAATTGGAAGGAGGTGTTGGGGCTGGTTTTGTCGCTGGAACAATCTTTGTATAGATAGAAAGGGTCGTTTTGTGCCTCAGTTGTTGCAAAACTGAGAAGGGTGAGATTAGTTATGAGGAGGAGAGTCTTACTGGAAGGCATGATTGTGTTACTTTTTGAGAGCTCTACCATGGATGGATAATTGGATATGGATGAATGGATATCATTGTGCTGCAGTTTGTGGTTTGCAATACATTAAATATTAATTCATCAATGGTTGACTTAGATGTAGAAAAGTCAAGAAACAATATTTGACTATAAAGATTAAACTGGTATATAAACGCGATGGATGTAATTTTTTTGTTGCAAAATATTTGTTTTATAATTTAAATTCCTATCTTTAAGTTGATCAATTTGATTTGCTGCGTGTTTGTTTTGTGTTGTATATCCTCCTTTAATCATAAATACAAGTAGAAAATTAGTTTTATTTTTTTAAAAAAAAAAATTCTCTTCCTTTCTTATAAAAAATTATTTTTTGAGAGAATAGTATTGGTGTTGAGAAGATTCGGTGATTCTTTTAGTGCACATGATCGAAACTAACATGTTATCGTATCTTGGGGAAGTGACACAATCAATTTTTTCGACCAGTGCAATGGAGACGTTTTTTTCTAAGGATAATGTTTGTGCGCTTCAACCCAGACTCTTTAAAATTTATCCCTTAAAAAGTAATTTTCCTTTGTAATTATTTTATATTATATTACATTGTTAATCCATGTGCAATGTAAGCGTTTTCTCTAAGGATAACATTTGCGCATTTCAACCTAGATCATTTAAAAAATTTCCCTTAAAAATTATTTTCCTTTATGTTTATTGTATGTTATCCTGCACTCTTATTTACTCATGTTCTGTCATATTATGAAGTTACTTTGCAACTGTAATTTTTTTATTTAGTTTTAGGTTTTGTATTTTCTTTTCATTTGTTCTTTTTATTTTATTTTATTTTTTCTAACAATCTTAGAGAGAGAAATCTACATTTTTCTTACATAGTCTTTTCTGTAGTGATATTCTATTTTATCAAAATGTCTATTATGGATATGATTGAGTCCTTTTCTAGTAAGCTTGAAAAATTTATGGATGAAAACATAATGTATTATGCTCCATTAAATATATTTTTATTACATTATTTTATTTCTTTAAATTTTAAATTAGTGGAACATTGTTGGAAAGTATTTTCTTTAATTTAAAATTTAAAATTAAAATATATTTTCTTTACCAATTATGCTTTTAAAGATAAAATGCTTTAGTGTTAATTTTCGTGCAAAAACTAAAGGCGTCTCACTACTTCCATTCCTATATGTTAAGAAACTATCTTTTACTTGGTCAATTTCCTTTGTGAATATTACAAGCATTTAACGTTAGAAAGTTTGTTGTTCGGTTTTTATTTATGTTTCTTAATGTTATTGCTGTAAGTATTTTGTTGTTACACATTAGTGACTGGTTACCTTTATATATGTAGCTCCTTGCTAAAAAAAATAAACATGTGAAAATACAACACACAAAGCAATAAAATGAACATAACTCAAACAGTAGATATTTTACCTATCTCTTTAGAAAATTCTACTATTATTTAAAATATATTTTGGAGTATGACACATGTGTTGGGAGAAAGTCAAGTGAACCTAGAGCTATCTTCAATCAATTTTCTTGTTTTAGATGGAGTCTATCATATTTTTTATATTAGGAAAAGTTTAATAAGTACTTATTTGTTAGTCCAATAAGGGTACAAGATTATTTTTGAGTCCAATAGAGTTGAGGTATTTACATGTGCGTATTTTTTGGTATAAAAAAATACCTCTAACTGAATCGGATGACAATTATTGTAAGGGTGGGATCACAAACCACTCTTTAAAAGTGACACTTATGAAACAAGATACGTACGCAAGGTCTTGTAACGCGCAACCACTAATTAGAACCTAAATGAACATCAATATTATAGGGGTTGTGTACTAAAGTCCGGTTAAAAAAAGTGTCATTCAAGACAATTAAGTTTCTATATTTTTCTCGGGTAGAAGCTCATAAACACTAGGTATAAGACTCAAATCTAGAAGGTTTCTTTTACTTAAATACAATATTGCATGCTTTTTCTTTTATGTGTCTATACAAATTGTGTTTTTTTAAATGTTTTTAAAATTTTAAATTATATGGGGGAATGTTACAAAATATTTGTTTTATAATTTAAAATTTATAAAAATATATTACTTATATTAAATTTATTTTTATAAAATAAAATATTTGTTTTAGAATTTGTTAAGTAAAACTATAATTTTTATCTTTTAGGATTTTGTTTTTAGTGAGTTAATTTGGTTTGTTATGTGTTTGTTATGTTTTTTTGTCCACATTGGTTTCTAAAGTTTAGTTAGTGTGGTAGTTTTACTCTGATTTTCTTGTGTTGTTGCATAAGAAATTTTATGTCTATATATCTATATTCTCTTTTAGGCAGAAACACATGTAGAAAAAACAATTTGCATTTTTTTCTAATTTTTTTTTATTTTCTTATAAAAAAATATTTTTCTAATAGCAAGAGTATTGGTGTTCAAAAGGTTCGGAGATCTTTTCGCTGCATACGGTTAAAACAAACAGGTTATCGTATCTTAGAAGATGAACGCAATCAGATTTTCCTACCAATGACATCTTCTCTAAGCGTTTGTGCACTTCAACCCGGGACATTTAAAATTGATTAAATTACTCCTTTGGTCCCTATAGTTTCATGATTTTTACTTTTTTAGTCCCGATAGTTTGAAAGTGGTTTTTTAGTCCCTATAATTTACATTTTAATTCTCTTTTAATCCTTGTAGTTTTGAAAGTGATCTTTTTAGTTCCTATAGTTTCATGATTCTTACTTTTTTAGTCCTTATAGTTTCATGATTCTTACTTTTTTAACCCCTATAGTTTTCAAATTACAGGAACTAAAAGAGAATTAAAATGTAAACTATAGAATTAAAAAGAACACTTTTAAATTATAGAAATTAAAAAAGAATTAAAATATAAATTATAGGAACTAAAAAGATCGCTTTCAAACTATAGGGACTAAAAAGGTAAGAACCATGAAACTAAAAAAAATTAAATGAATAATTTAACCTTTAAAATTTCTTCTTTAAAAATTATTTTTCTGTGTGTTTATTGTATTTTATATTACACTGTTAATTCATATTCTGTCATATTCTCAATTTACTTTGTTACTATTATTTTGTTATTTAGTTTAAGGTTTTGTGTTTTCTTCTCATTTATTTTATTTATATATATATATATATATATATATATATATATATATATATATATAAGGCAAAGCGTCACAATAAAGGTTATAATATATAAACATCTACATACTTAATTGACACGCCTTATGTTCTTTATCACTTTCTTCTTATTCTATTATATAATTTATGATATTTATACTTCTTTTTCTTAATTGTATCTCTGACTCTCTTAATTTCATCTTCTCTCTCTAAGTGTCTGCTGATGGCACATAAGTGTCCATATATAATTTTTTCTAAGGGGTGGAAAAGTTTAATTAACATGGGACACAAACCGATTTATTGAGACCAAAAGTCTACTCAAAATGATTCGTTCGTGCTTACTGGGGTACCCCCGCAACTTGAGAAGTGGGTCATTTGACGGTGAGTTCTTTGATTTTATTATTGAAGGGATTAGTCAGATTTAATATTATATTCTATTATATATACAGATTGTTTTTATACTCTCTAGTTGAACCGCAAACATGAGATACTGAAATTATTTTGACAAAATTTGAAGAAAAAACTAAATTTTAACGTAGAGTAGTTCATAATTTGAGACTAATTAATTAAGATGGCTGGGATCTTAGAACCAAAAACAAAGCAAGAAGGCTGAGCACGGGTGGATATATACGAATCATATGATGCACTTCAATTCTTTCATCATTGCCCTTATTCTCCTCCAATTAAGGATTTTCCCTGTAGTAAAAATAGGTCCTAGCTGCATGCAAAATTTAACGTGCATGTGACGGAAGGGGGGAGAAAAAAAGTCGATTGCCATGTATGCATTGACATATCATGTGTTAAAACTTGAAAGTAATTTAACGTAGCAAGTGCAAGAAAAAACCATTAATTTCTCTAAACAAGACTTTGTTTGTTTACAGTATCCGAAAATACTTTTCTATTAAAATAAATTGTCTTCCCAGAAGATTTAAAAATGTGTCTTATATTTGTCTCTTGATGAATAATCGTATAGAAAGAGGATGGGAAAACGTCTCTCAAATATTTCTGTTTTTTTCATTATTGGTTCCCATTTTTCTGAGCTGGTTCAACCTTTCGATTTAGTAGAAAACCTTGGCCTATCTTGAAAACAAACCTTGGAATTTTTGCCGCTTTCTCATCGGATATTGAACAGCTAATCAACTCGGGTCCCCCTAAAGAATGAGTTAGACTCCCTTTATCAATTCGGTGTATATATCAATACGAGGGAACTTCTTCGTGCATGTGTTGGGAAACAGCTGCTTTGAATCCACACAAATCAACTACTTTGAAGCTGATGTGTAGAAATTGCTAACTTTCATGAAAGCATTTATTACCTAAAATTATAAATTTAAGATAAATTTATTGATGTTAAAAAAAATTATTACTTTTTTTAGAAATAAAGTATTTGGTGACATAATGACTGTTTAATATTAGCATATTGTAGTATGCGTGTAAACATTAAAGGGGTTAATGGATTTAAGGAACTTTTGATATGTAATATTTAATGGGTATCTCTTATACCTTTTTGGTTATATAAAAGTACTTTTGCTGAGAAGAAAAAACACAAATCAACTATTTTGAATTTTTCCATATTGGACACATGAACAATATTGTTTGAAATACAATAGGTATGGTTGAAGATATTAAAAAAAAACTTTTTTAAAATGAAATAAAATAAATATTTTTTTATTTTTATGTATTTATATAAACTGTTTATTCTTAAGAAATAAATCTGCTGCTTAAAAAAATATTTTTTTATTAAGTGTTGTTTTTATAAAAAAAAAAAAGTTTAAACGAAAAAGCAAGCTCTTACATTTAATGAAAAAGGTAAAAGGACTTAGGAGACTAAATGAGAACAATGCATAATAACTTGATTATTAATATTGCATCAAATCATAAAAAATCAACCTATCTAGTGGTACCACTGTGTCCATAGACTCCGACAATGAGAGCATATCACACTTTGCTTTACCATCATGGCCATAAATTAAACACGGCATTTTATATAGCCTCTTGCATTTGCTCAATTAACGACGACCATGGTCCATGGAAAACTCCAAACTGGCCGTATGCATCATGCACGATGAGGTGGTGATGAAGACATTGTTTGTCGTAGTCAAAGAAGAAGAAGACGTGCATGATAACCCGTGTGTACATAGAAAATTTGAGGATGCTGGCGTGGCATTATTGCCAAAACAAAATATTAAATCAAAACTTAGTTATTTTATTATGTTATTTTCTACAAAGTTTATTGATGATGTGTAAATAATCTATGTACTATCCGTATATAGAAATTGAGTTTTTAAAATATATTGAAGTGTTTTATTTTAATTTAAGATTTTATTTGATTTAATTTAAATAAATAAATAGTTTATTTAATTTATTTCATTTTTAATTTAGTTAAATGAAAGTCAATTGTATATTACATATTAACTAAACATATTGTTTAAATTAGTTTGTCTTTTAGTTAAAAAATAATTAAAAATAATTCATTTAATTGCTCAATTTAAAAAAATAAAAAATAGGCCTTAACATTTATTTTAATAAATATCCTAAATTGGTGGAAGTAGTGATCGTGGAAATATGCTTTAATTGTGATGTGGTCAAGTTGCTGAAGGAATAAGTAGTTGCAAAACAATATGGAGGAAGCTGACAAGGGTAAAGTGGAAGAGGAGTCTGTGTCAGATAATGAGGTTTTCATGAGCTTAACACCTTATAAAATCAGTTTATAAAGTAAGAATTACTCTTTACTTATATAATTTATTTCAATACTATTTTTATTTGATGTGAAAATTCAACATGTCCCGTTTTTCTTATAACTCTTTGGTCATGTGAGACTTTCACCTGCAAATGGATATATCAGTTAGCAGTTTATGGTTTGTTATTCAAAATTCTTCAAATGGCAGTGGGACACACATCCGATCAATTCAAAACAAAGAAAGTCGTGCAAGCTAGAATAATGCATATATAAGATCATGATAAGGATATGTGGGAAAGCTTAACTTAGGGCTCAAAACAAAAGATTGATGATCAAAAGTCTGGTCCAGATAGCTAGGTTCGTGTTTTACTATGGGGGCACCTTCCGCATCAGAATTTTAATTAGTCATTTGGACAGCAAGTGCGCGCCTTGACCCACTAATGAAAGAAAATTTTGATATTTAATTGTAGGTGGTTTTCAAGTTTTCTATATAGTTGAATTGCAATTACGTGTTTGAAGCTTTTAACTACGTATTCTTTTAAGACCCCAAATGTAGCTTAAACTAATTAATCAAGGCATTATTGAGTGCCATAGTTTGAAACTTCTAACTTTAATTAATCGAGACATTGTTAAGGTTACTTAGAAAAAAAATTAAGTGTTTCAATCAAGCAGTATTCAGTTAAGATTGGATCGATCTGATATAGAAAGGAAAGGTTAGGAATTTGTCTAAGTATTTGTGGAAATTTTTGAAGAAAAATTCGATTACGAAAACGAAGGTTATGTCCAATGTAGCCATTTTTCCTCGATTGCAAAATGGTATTATACCTCATTATTACCTCTCTAATGCAATTTTTTTATATTCTTGTCAATTGTCTTGACATTTTAATTTACTCGCTTTCTTTTTATATTTCCAACAAATTTATTCTTTTCTTTTCGACTTATATTCCATGGCACTTTAAATTTACTTGCTTGGAAGAGAATGAGCCTTTTCATGAAATAGGTTTCGAATATGACAAAAATGCTGTTAACTTGGCAAAATTAAAACCTGCTAATTAATCCTCCATATGTTTGATGTTAGAATTAATGTATGATATGAAAAGTTTATCTTTACTTGATGGAATAGTTGTTATAAAGGATTAATATCAACTAACATGAAATATAATTTTCTTTTTAGTAAAAGAATGTTATTTCTAATCTCTAGTCATCACAAATATAATAAGAAAGACACGAAGAATAGTTAAGGAAATAAAATTTTATTTCTCTCATCTTTTAAGAAATCAAAGTATATTAAAAAAAAGTCTCATTATGAATAAAGATATGCACAATTTATCTATTATTATTAGTGAGAATTATGTATTTCAAGATCTTATTAGTTTCCTAAAATATTTAATTTAAAAAACCCTTAAAATTTTACATGTAATATCAAACATATGTTATGAAATTTATTATTATTCAAAAATGATTTATTTTCTCCCAATTATACATAAATCATAATTATAAAATTTAAGAATTTTATTTTTCTATTGCAAATATAAAATTTTATATAAAAAAAGTATCAATTGAATTGAGTTTCAAATTGTAAGTATAAATAATGTTTTACTGCACAAAATTATATTATTTTAAATGTGTTCAATGGCACCGTTTGCCTCCCGGTGAGTTTTATCACACTCTTCAAATTGTCTCCCGGTGAGTTTTATCACACTCTTCCACCAATAACGAAGGCATACGGCACCTTTGCCTGTTGGCTACCACAACTTACTATCTTGGATTATATCATCCGGTTTACATTGCACTATTGTACGATAAAGTGTTCTGCAATTTTCAGGTACATATATGAATGTTATTGCGAGGCCATAAAATAACAAAATATATGGATAAAAGTTTTTTTATTGGTTATTATTAACGTTCACGTATTGGTCATTATTATTACAAGTAGGGGTAGGAATAGGCTAGGCCGGCCTACAGGGACCTACGACCTGGCCTACATAAAGTCTGGTCTGGCCTGACCTATTTAATTAAAAGGCTAGGCTCAGGCTTTTTTAAAAGCCTATTAAATTAAATAGGTCAGGCTTAGGCTTATTAAAAAGTCTTATAAGCCTGATAGGCCGGCCTATATATATATATATATATTATTTTTTGGGTACAATTAATATTATTTTTTAAAAAAACTAGCAGATTTCATTCCTATAATCAAGTAAAATTTTAATCACAAGGTGTGAGTTTCTTTTATTTTTATTAGTTTTCTTATTTCTGTTAATAATTCCTTTTTCTATTCCTATTAGGTTTCCTTTTTCTTTTATTACGTTACTATATTCTAGAGCAAATAAAAATCATATTCTATCAATATCATATCCTACGTCCCTATACAAAAATCATATCTTATCATATTCTATTACGTTCCTATACAAAAATCATATCTTATCATATCCTATTACGTTCATATACAAAAATCAATCATATCCTATCATATCTTATCTTATGGTGAATATGGAGGAGCTAATGATGAAATGACGTTACTATTAATTTTATTGGTAAATATTTTATGCACCGGTTCTGTTCAAATAGAATGGAGATGTAGGCTTTATTTTTTTGTTGTAATAATTAATATGTTGGTTTGATAAACTTGGATGATACTACCTCAAGTATGAGGTTTTCTTTTATTTTAGATTATTTTATATCATTTGGTGATTTCTGTTTATATTATTAATATATTTTTAGGACTACCAACTAAATTAACGTTAGATTAAAAATTAAGGCAAATTATATATTAAGGCCTTGTTTAGCCTATTATAGAAGGTGTGTTATTTTTTTTTTGGTAAAAACAACTAGGAATAT
Organism: Glycine soja; assembly: GCF_004193775.1. NCBI lineage: Eukaryota > Viridiplantae > Streptophyta > Magnoliopsida > Fabales > Fabaceae > Glycine > Glycine soja. The sequence goes on from NC_041010.1 coordinate 35,904,422, forward strand.
TAAAGATTTAATGTGAAGAAGATTTTTAAATAGGTTTTTAAATAGGCTACCAGGGCAGGCTAGGCTTTTAAAAAGGCCAGGCCGAGCCAAAATAAAAGTCTTTGATAGACTATAGGCCAGGCTCAGGCCTCAAAAATTAATCGTAGGCTAGGCTCAGGCCTTTTAAAGCCTGGCCTGGCCTATTTCCACCCCTAATTACAAGGCATTAACAAAATAACTTTTTGAGAATGAACGACAAATCCATTATGATTAATTGTTTATGAGATGGAATTAGATTAATAAAATAATTATGAATTGTTAATAATAATAAATATGTCTAACACGTATATTTATTTGAAATTAAGTGTATGATGAATTTGTTAATCTTTAAAGTGATCAAATTTATAAGGATATTTAATTTTAAATTAATGATTCAATTACTCAGAATAATTAATACTAAATTATATGAACATTGATTTATGGGTAATTGAAATTTATTCTTGTAAGACATTTATTGACCACCCAAAGGATGATTAGTTGTTCTTATAATTGATGAATATAATTGTAGGTGATTTGCGCTTATCATTGGTTTTATTTATATACCCAAAAGAAATAGGTAATACTAATTGGTACATATTTAATTGTCAATTAATGTTAAGAGTTTTATTAATATCCTCATGTTTGTATGTTATGTGTTGGTGTATCGCCCAAAGGAGAACATCAATATACATTGATAGTTATATGAATAAATTATATGTGTGACATGTGTTTTTGTCTCAAAACACATATGTGAATTATAGTTTACAGTACATGTTCTCGATTCATTGAACTCTCATGTATCATTTGTGTCAATTTTTAATGGGCTTAACTTCTCTAACTGGAATGAGCAAGTCCAATTTCATTTCGGTGTTTTGGATCTTGATCTTGCTATATTGGAAGAGAAGTTTGTTACTATTACTGATGCTAGTAACAATGAAGAGAAAGCTCATTATAAAGCTTGGGAAAGATCTAACGCACTCAGCCTAATATTCATGAGAATGACTATTGTAGAAAGTATTAAGACAACTCTCTCTAAGACTGATAGTGCAAAAGAGTTTATGAGGTTAGTGGGAGAGCTTTCTCAAACAACTGATAAGTCTCATGCTGAGATATTAATGAGTATACTAACCACCATGAAGTTTGATGGTTCACGTACTATAAATGAACATGTCATTGAGATGATAAACATTGCAACAAGACTTAAGATCTTGAGAATCATTGTGAATAAGAACTTTGTTCAATTTATTCTGAACTCATTACCATCTGAGTATGGCTCATTCCAAATGAGCTATAATACCATAAAAGATAAATGAAATGTGCATGAATTACACGGTATGTTAGTTCGGCAAGAAACGAGACTTAAGAATCAAGGAAGTCACTCAATTCATTATGAAAGTCACTAAGGGAATCAAGGAGCAGGGAAAAATTTGTGAAGAAGCATGATAAAGGCAAAAGGTCATTAAAGATCGATGATGGCCCTATGCAAATCCAGAAGAAGACATCAAAAAGCAATAATTTTCATTTCTGTTGAAAATTTGGATACTTCCAAAAGGATTGCCCAAAGTGTGAGTCTTTGTTCAAAAAGCAAGGTGAGCTTAATATTTTTGTATGTTTTGAATCAAACTTAATTGAAGTTCCCCATAATACATGGTGGATTGATTCTAGATGTATGACTCATGTTTCTAATACTATGCACGTATTCCTTACAATCCAAACCATAAGCTCAAATGAGAAGTTTGTTGTCAAGGGAAATAGAGTGAAAGCTCCAGTGGAAGCAGTTAAGACTTATCGTTTAAATCTCGATACTATACATCATTTAGATTTTTACCGTTTAAATCTCGACACTAGACATCATTTAGATTTATTGTAAACTCTTTATGTACCTACTTTATCTAGGAATTTAGTTTCATTATCTAAACTTGATGTTACTAGATACTCTTTTAATTTTGGTAATGGATGTTTCAGTTTATTTAAGCATAATCATCTCATTGGTACTGGTTTATCTATAAGACAATTTATATAAATTGAAAATAGATGGTTTGTATGTTGAAATCATTTTAACTCTACATCATAATGTTGGCACTAAACATAGTTTAATGAATGAACGATCTTCTTTCTTGTGGCATACACGTTTAGGTCACATTTCTAGAGAAAATATGAAAAGATTAATAAAGAATGAAATTATTTCTTATCTAGATTTTACAAATCTAAATATTTGTGTAGATTCTATTAAGGGGAAACAAACAAAACATACAAAGAAACGAGTTACAAGAAGCACTCAGCTTCTTGAAATTGTGCATACTAATATTTATGGGCCTTTTGATGTTAATTCTTTCAGAAATGAAAGATACTTTATTACCTTTATTGATTACTATTCACATTACAGTTATACCTACTTACTGCATGAGAAATCTCAAGCAATGAATGCCTTAGAAATTTACTCGAATAGAGTAAAAAGGCAATTAGACAGAAAGGTGAAAGTTGTTAGGTTTGATAGAGGTGGTGAGTATTATGGAAGATACGATGAAAATGGGCAACATCCAGGTCCATTTGCTAAACTCCTTCAGAAACATGACATTTGTGCATAATACACAATGTCTGGTACCCCACAACAAAATGGTGTGTCAGAACGGCATAATAGAAATTTAATGGATATGATTATGAGTATTTTAAGCAATTCAACTTTACCCATAACTTAGTAGATGTATGCCTTGAAAATTATCATCTATTCATTGAATAGAGTTCCTAGTTAGGTATTTCCAAAGACACCTTTTGAACTGTGGACGAATATGACACCTAGTATAAGGCACCTATATGTTTGGAGTTGTCAGGAAAAAATAAGTGTTTAAAATCCACAAGAAAGAAAATTGGATGCAAGAACAATTAGTGGATATTTCATTGGTTATCCAGAAAAGTCAAAGGGGTATATGTTTTATTATTCTAATCATAATATGAGAAGTGTTGAAACTGGAAATGCAAGGTTCATTGAAAATAGTGAAATTAGTGGGACTACAATTCCACGAGATGTGAAAATTGTCTTTCTTAATGGAGATTTAGAGGAAAGTGCTTATATGGACCAACCAATAGGGTTCTCAGTTGAAGGAAAGGAACACATGGTGTGAAAATTAAAGAAATCAATATATGTTCTTAAGCAAGTTTCCCGCTAATGGTATTTGAAGTTTAATGATATCATTGTTTCCTTTGGATTTATGGAAAATACTATTGATCGGTGTATATATCTGAAGGTCAATGGTAGTAAGGTTATTTTTTCTAATTCTGTATGTTGATGATATATTTCTTACAACTAATGATCTTGGTCTTGTTCATGAGACAAAGAAGTTTTTCTTTAGCAACTTTGAAATGAAAGATATGGGTGAGGCAAGCTAGGTGATAGGGATAGAAATATTTTGAAATAGATCACAAGGATTTGTAGGCTTTTCTCAGAAAACATATATCAATAAAGTACTAGACAGATTTAGGATGGAAAAGTGTTCAACATTACCCATTCCAATTCAAAAATGAGACAAATTTAGTCTCGCACAATGTCCTAGAAATGAACTGGAACCAAAACAAATGGAAGTAATTTTTTATGCATCAATTGTTGGGAGTATTATGTATGCTCAAATTTGTACTTGACCAAACATAAGCTTTGTAATTGGAATGTTAGGAAGATAACAAAGTAATCCAGGAATGGAACATTGGAAACTGCAAAGAAAGTTTTGATATACTTAGAGGGAACGAATGATCACATCTTTACATATAAGTGGTCTAATCATCTCAAGGTGATTGAGTATACAGACTCAGACTTTGCTGGATGTGTGGATATGAGAAAATCCACTCTTGGCTATGTATTTCTTTTAGCCGAAGGAGCAGTATCATGAAAGAGTGCAAAGTAGTCAGTTGTTGTTGCATCTACCATGGAAGCTGAATTTGTAGCATGTTTTAAGGCTACAATTCAAGCCAATTAGTTGCCGAACTTTATTTCAAAGCTTGGAATTGTCAACAATATTGCTAGGCTTCTGAAAATGTATTGTGATAACTCTGCAGCAATATTTTTCTCTAAGAATAACAAGTATTCTAAGGGTGCTAAGCATATGGAATTGAAGCTTTGTAGTGAAGGAAGAAGTTCAAAAATAAAGAGTGTCAATAAAACATATTAGCATAAACCTTATGATAGTTGACCCTTTAACAGAGGGATTGTAGCCCAAGACATTTATAGAATATGTTGAAAATATGAGCATTATTGTTATTGATGATCATTAAGTGTAATTTACCTTATCCATTTTACTGACACTCTAAGCTCATGTATGATATGTTTATGATTATTTGTTCTCTATGTTTGCATGCATATTTGTATTAGAGTAATGTTAACTGGTTTTTTCTTGAATAAAGACATTATGTTGGACCAATTATATACTCCTAACTAATGGTCATATTAAGGAGAAGACTAATTTATAGTACATGAAAGGGACTATGTCAATTAAGTGATGTACAACTTCAATGACCCGAATTGTTTCATATTCTTAATCATGAAATTATGATGTATCCAATGTATAGAATGGTTTAGTCATTTTAATGCGCATTGTGTCAGTTTAATCTATTTATTTATTTAGTCCATAATGTTTAGTAATGTCACATAAGTCAAGTGGGAGAATGTTAGAATTAATATCTCATGTGAGAGGCATGTGACTTATGTAAGGACTAATAAATAAATATTAATAATTAAGGACTAAATTGTAATTTGGTTAAATAGGAGAAGATTCTAAAGATAACTGTTATTTAATGGGAGTAGTGACACTTTAAATTTACTTGCTTGGAAGAGAATGATCCTTATCTTGAAATAGGTTTCGAATATGACAAAAATAATGTCAACTTCGCTAAATTAAAACCTGCTAATTAACCCTCCATATTTTTGAAACCTAATATATATGAAAACAAAAATTAATAAGTTTTTCAATCATAAATATGGTTTCGATGTAAATAAAGCTAATAAAAATATGTATATTTTGTTGAAGGTTAAACTAATTGTGCTAAGTAATGATCATAAGATACCTTCTTTTGAACAAACAAAATGTTGAAAGTATTGTAATTAAGTATCATCATGTATATGACCATTGGGCTAACAATTTATTCATTTCAGGAACATGATTCAAAAGGTTATTCGTGATAGAAGGCATAAGTTCTAGGAGGAAGTCCATGGATGGGGATATTGATCATTTCCATGTTCAAGTGAATTATGTTGAGCTTGTGCAAATCCTAATGGTAAATGCTTTAGTCTGTAAAGAAATTCCAAAATAACCAAGGTCTCTTATTGTCGAGGATAGCCTTGATTAAGCTTTGGAGGAGTTTGATGAGAAAAAGGTTGGAGACATTTATCCCCAAGGAGAATACTTGTTGATTTCCTTTTATGTTTAAGGTTTAGGATTTCCTAGCTTCCTTTACTATTTATTTAAGCCCACATATATAGACATTAATAACAACATTAATTTTCACAAAAAAAATACTAAAACGGCAAACAAAATGAAAAATGTTTTTCATACTTGTAGTAATTAAATTGGCATAACCAACAAACTACTTAATTAACTTGATGTTGGATGGAGAAACTAAGTAGGTCATATGTATAAGCCAATGTAAAGGCATCCTAAGGATAGACAGTGCATGTCTCAAGATCATGAAACTACTCTAAGGAACAAAAAAGCATGCAGGTGCATCAAACTCTTGTCATCAAAGATTGTGCATTGTGCAGCCTAACAATCTTGAGTAAAAGGAAAGCCCTTGTTGCAAAAACATTATATATAGTTGGTTTCCATGTAACTTAGGTATCTCTTCTTCAGCCACGTCAACGGCATGTGTACTAGGCTTTGTTGATCTTCAAGTGTCTGTAGGGCATCTCGAGTAAAGAAAAATTCAATGAGAGAGAGAACAGAGAACATGAAAGGGACAGGAAACACTTGGTGGTATAAGTGGAGAAAATGGAGATGATAAATAAATGGCGAATCGCAGAAGATGTTTCAACATTCTTCTTTTGAAGATTTCTAGAAAGACATAGTGAATGAGATTTATGGGACATTTTCAGGAGAAGGGGGAAAGTGTGGGAGGTATTCATAGCAAAGAAAAGGAATATAGAAGGGCATCGATATGGCTTTGTAAGATTTAAAGATGTAAGGAATGAGAAGGCAAGACATGCGCTTAAATGGTAAGACATATACTGAAGAGGACGATCTAGCAAGAGAAGAATAGAGTTAGGTATAATAACTTGAGATATATGAATAAGTGGAGAGGTTGATATTAGTATTTTGAAGGAGCACATAAAATGGTTAAAAGAAAGTTGGGTGGGGAAGTCAAAGGATTTAAAAATGTTTGACAAAATATAGGATGTGTATGACAAGACGAAACATATGAAGATAAGAATGAGGTATATTATGGATGATATAGTGTTGATATCTAGAGTGACAGGGTAAACATTGCAGAGAATACTCGATGAAGGGGAAGAAGGACAATTATCCATATTTAGTTCCATATAAAAATGGGACCCAAACCTTTCATCCTAAAACAGGTTGGTTTGGATTCAAGGGATGGTGATTCCACTACATATATAGGATAAGGATAACCTAACAAAGATTGTGTTGTATTGGAACGGTGGTGGATATAGGCGAGACAACATAAACAATGACCCAACTATAGTTTGCACGTATTTTGATTAAAACATCAATAATGCCAATAATTAATCAGGTGGTACAATTGAGGGTGAATGGAGAGATGTATTGAGTTAATCTAGTTAATAGATGGTATCTAACACATCCAAATATCACTGTGGACAATTGGCGTACCAAAATTCCATGGAGAATTCATTGATGAACGGGGAAAGTGAAAGGTTATCAAACTATGAAAATGAATGTGATATGGAGGAGGAAGAATTGAGATATAGTGGCGAAGAGGATAAGGGGTGGTGAAACACAGAGGAAGACTATAATGCCCAATATCTAGAGGGTATAGTGGAGGAAGTACAAAAGGACTCTAGGAATGAAGCAAGAATAAAGGTGTCAAATGACAAGAAGGGGAAAGTAAATACAAAGGAAGATTTTAGGGCAAATAAAATCTTACATCAAAATAGGGTAGGGGATTGCTCACAAATTAAGGAAACAAGGTGGAAGGAGGTGAGGGCATAAGAAGCAAATATGGCTCTGAAATGGAAAAGGGGCAGGTAACAGCAGACATAGGAAGAGGTCAAAAGAGGGGAGTGGCTAGACACAATGGCAATAAGGAGGGAAAACGGATAGTGGAAGAGTCCAATGACAAGATTCAAAATCCTAGTCAACATGGGTCGGAAGTTTGCACAAAAGCTCAATCCTTACTTATTAGGTTAGGTAAAATTACTCTTGACAAGAGGAAAACATGTAGAAATAAAGAAGGAGATGCAAGGGAAAATGGGCTTGTGGATGAAAGTGATAGTTAGCCTACCCATCGAAAGAATACTATTGGCGAAAGCAGCCCGTGGTGTAATGGGGGTGTGGATGGGGGATATCTAGTGGATAGTAACCAACCTGGTCCTGAAGTATTAAAAAAGTGAGGCCAAACAGAAATGCAAGTAAAGCAAAGCTTAGAAGTATCTATGGTGGGGGCTACTCAATTTTTTGAGAAGGAGTGAGAGTGTGGATGAACCTATTGATAGATATTTGCAGGAGCTGGGGTAGGGTAATGCATGGACTCATTGATTATGTCCTAAGTGTTTCATTTGAGGAGCCAAGAAGGATACTAATCACGCAAGGCAAGAAAAAGGTACTAAGAAATATGGCTTATGAAATGAATAATAATATTTCTAATGGGGCCATAAGGAAATGTAATAATATGATGAGATGAAGGGAAAAGATTAAGAAAGCAAAAAGAATTTACGATGATAGGACTAAAATTGGCATATCATATAAAGAATGTGAAGGGGAGACTGTCTGGCAAATTGAAGCTATGGAAAAGAGGGGTCAACAACAATTGAAGAAAGCAACAAACGCTCAGAGAAGGGAGAATGACTTGAGTGATCAATGAAAATACTATCACTCAATGTTATGGGGTTGGGATGAAGGATCAAATGGAAGGTAATACAAAAGCTAATTACGAAGGAAGATATACACATGTTGTTCTTGCAAGAGACTAAAAGAGAAGATGTTAGCTAACAAGTATGTGAGGCTTTATAAGGAGGGGATGAAATTCAGTGGGAAGTATGGCTGGTGACAAATTTGTCAGGGGAGATTGTTATGTATATGGAATAAAGAATGGTTTGAGTTGAGAAGCACGCCAAAGGAATTGGGATTTTTTGCATTGGAAGGATGATAAAAAAAAAGGGATATTATTGTTATAGTGGGGAATATATACTCACCATCTAACCTGGAAGGACAAAGGAAGTTGTGGCAAGATTTGAACGAATTGAAAGTTAATAGTTCTATATTCTTGTGGCGTCTTATTTGTGATTTCAATTGAGTTAGAAGACAAAGAGAAATAGTGGGTGTGAGTCGCAATGTATATAGAAAGGGAGAAGCTAGAAAGTTTAATGATTTTATTATGGATGTGGAGATGGAGGATGTACTTATGGTTGGAAGGAGATTTACTTGGTATAGGCCAAATGGAAGTGCAAAGACTCGCATTAATAGGGTGTTGGTCACAAGGGAAAGGATTAGTCAGAAAGGTGGAAGTACACAATATGTATTGGATAGAAATATATCTTATCATTGTTCCATTGTCCTTAAAGATACCACCATTGATTGGGGTTTTAAACCTTTTAGAGCTCTAGATTGTTGGTGGGATGATAAAGGAGTTGTAAAATTTGTTGTGGAGTTTTGGTCATCTATGGAGGTGGAGGGTTGGGGAGAATATGTACTCAAAGAAAAATTGAAGCGGTTGAAAATGAAATTGAAAGTATGGTACAAGGAACATTTTGGTTTTGTGCAAAACAGAGGCCAAATTGTTCAAAATGAGATAAATGATTTAGAAATGAGGAAGGTATAGGATTAAGTGAGGAGGAAGTAGTGGAAAGAAAAAGGCTACAAGAAGAATGGTGGTGGGTTGAAACACACGCTAAATCATTGTTAAGGAATGTTAACGGTTTGGCAAGTGCACCAAATATCCAAGTAGTAAAACTCAAAAGTCCGAGTGTCAAATTCCACAGGGGTTTTGTTTTGTACTTTTCTTGTATATTTTCAATTCCCAAGGGAATAAATAAAGAGTGGTGTAAAATAAGTAAAAGAATAGTAAAAGATGACAACTAATGGTAAAGAAAATAATAGAAAGCAAAGTAAGTAATTAGAGAATTCAATAGACTAAGAATGTTAGGACCTAGCATGCCTTGTTTGCCAAGGATGTATGATTTTTTTCTATATCAATTAGGTGAATTTATTCTACCCACATCTATTTGATTACTTGCCCCTGATGCTTCACGATGACAAGCCTATTTTACCTACCTATCTCCCAAATTCCTTTGCAAAGATTCAATAGATAAAATTCATGAAGCCTTGATTCTAGATGTGTGCTTTAATGCATGGGCATAATGTTATCACTCTATGTCTAGCAATGATTTCATTATGATATCTTTTCATTTTAGTTCTATTAGAAGTTATCCTCTGTCAAACGCCTAACCCCTAAAATTGATGCATGCATATTTTCTTTATATTTTTATTAAGAGTTACCCTCTGTCGAGCATCTAACCCCTAACATAATGTAAAGAGGAGTAATGCGTGAAATATAGATAAGAAAAGACAATAGGATAGAAAACACTTGTGCATAGATAAATATGGAGTACATCATACATCTCTTTGGCTTTTTAGGCCTGACAGACCCTAACTAGGGGTTTAGACTTTCATGGCCATTAAGGGCCTTACACTGAAATAAGGGGATAAGAATTGGTTGAGGAGAAGGGATGGAAGAAAGGAATAGAAAAAATGATCAGAGAGAAAAAAGAATTCCCTAAGGAACGTTCTTAGGTTGTGGGTAGGTATGAGAGTGCTCTAAGACTCAGTGTGTCTTTTCCCTTTGGATTGACTCCCTTTTTATAGTTGTTGTAGTGGACTTGGGCCTACGTACTAGCGCTTAGCGCGCTCTACTCGCTTTGTGCAAGTGCCTATTTTTGCGCTTAGCGCGCGCTGCTTGCTTAGCCTAGGTGCCTATTTTCGCGTTGTATGCTGAGCGTGTCATGGGTTGGGCCTCATGTTAAAATCTTCATCTTTTTTCGTATTTTTTGCTTTTAATCCTTCTATTTTTTATATTTGTAAGCCATAAACAAAAAACATCAATTCCTAACAATTAAGCATGGATAACTGCTAAATAATTATTTTTAAAGATATTTTAACTCTATTTTCATAAAATAAAAAAACAACTCTTATTTATCAGTTATCAAGGAAAAAGTCAATGATCAAATGGATTAAGGAGGAAGACTTTCAATTCAAAGTATTTCCATAATGTGGTGAATTGGGAGATGAGGAAGAATATGATAAAAGGATTAAATACTAATGGAGGATGGGTAGAAGAGCCAAATAAAGTAAAAAAGAAGCGTGCAAATTTTTCAAGAGAGGTTTCATGAAGAATGGATGGAAAGACCTACACTAGATGGTGTGTAGTTTTCCACGATAGAAGAAGTAGATAATGTTATGCTTACTTCATATTTTGATAAGGAGGAGGTTAGGGTGGCAGTGTGGGAATGTAGGAATAACAAGAGTTTGAGACCAGATGGATTCCATTTTAAGTTCATCAAAGAGTTTGGGCATGTTATAAAAGGTGAATTTTTTTAGATTTTTTGCAAAACTTCATCAAAATGAAGTATTTCCTAGGGGATGAAATTTGTCTTTTATCTCGCTAATTCCTAAAGTCAACAATCCACAAGGATTAGGAGGTTTTAGGTCAATCTCTTTGGTAAGGTGTATGTACAAAGTGGTGGCAAAGGTCCTAGCTTCGAGAATGAAAAAGGTATTGTGAAGATTCATTGACCAAAGGCAAAGTGTGTTTTTGGGAGAAATATTTTTGTTGCATAGTGTTCTTATTGCTAATGAGGTCATTAAGGAAGAAAAGAGGAAAAAGAAGAGATGCTTTATATTCAAAGTTGATTATGAAAAAGCATACAATTCTGTTAATTGGCATTTCATTCTATATATGCTTGGGCGACTTGGATTAAGGGGTGTTTGATCTCCAATTCGATTTTCATGCTTGTTAATGGAAGTCCTACAAAGGAGTTTGTGATGCATAGAGGGATTCAACAAGGAGACCCACTAGCACCATTTTTATTTACGGTGGTTGGAGAAGCTTTGTGTGGAATGATGAGAGAGGCAACAAATAAAAAAATATGTTTAAAGGAGTCTTGGTGGGAAACAAAAATATAGAGATCAATTTATTACAATATGTTGATAATGCAATTTTCATGGGAGATGCGACTTTGGATAATGTGTTGGTCATGAAGAGTATTATGAGGTGTCATGAAATGATTTCCAGGCTAAAAGTTAATTTTTTTTCAAAAGTAGTTTTGGAGGGTTTGGGGTGGATGATGAGAGGATTCAAAGATTTATTAATGTTTTGAATTTCCAATCACTCACTTTGCCATTTGTGTACTTGGGTATTCCTATTGGAGCTAATCCGAGGAGGGAGGAGACATGGATACCAATTATGAACAATATATCCAAAAGGCTTACATTATGGAAGTGCCATAAATTATCTATGACCGGAAGGGTATGCCTTATAAACTTTGTTTTGTATTCTTTACCAATTTTTCTCTTGCCATTTTTAGAATTCCAAAAGTGGTTGCAAAGAAAATTCAAAGTTTACAAGCTAGATTTTTATGGGAAAGAGAAAATGATGATAAGAAAATCTCTTGGGTAAGATGGGAACATATATGCTCACCTAGGAGCCATGGGGGACTAGGAATTAAGGATGTGTGTTTGTTTAATGAAGCTTTTATGGCTAAATGGAGGTGGAATCTATATCATCAAAAATGAGAGTTGTGGTGTGAGGTATTAGAGTCAAAGTATGGTAGATGAAGGGATTTGGTTGAGGAAGAACTGCCACCAAATGCTTCTATTTGGTGGAGAGATCTAAAAAAAATATATGAGGGGGAGAATGAATTGAAATGGGTGGATGGTTTGATTATATGGAAACTAGGGAACAGGTTGGATACTATGTTTTGGTTAGACAAGTAGAGAGGAGGTGAGAGTCTTGCTCATAAATATAGTCGACTCTTCCTGAATTCATAGCAACAAGGAGAAATGGTAGGAAACATGGGAGTGTGGATCGAAGATGAGTGGAAGTGGGAGTTTAAGTGGAGAAGATGATGGTTTGAATGGGAAGGGGTGATGGTGGAAAATTTCATGAATGAAGTGAGGGGTATAACATTGCGAAAAATGGAGAAGGATGAGTGGGTGTGGAGAGAGAAAAGTTATGGTTCATTTTAGGTTAGTTCTGCTTACGGGGATCTGCATTTGCCAATTAATTGATGAAAGTTGTCAACAATTGCTCTTTACGTGTGAAAAGATTCATCATATTTGGATGGAATGTTATCAATGGATAAATATGGAAATGACATTACAAGAATGTGCAGTCACACAGGTACTACAACATCAACAATCAATCTAGACGTAGAAATCTGAAAAAAGGAGCAATAGGGAAATAGTTTGATGTGGAATCACTTGGTGCATTTGGAGACATAGGAATTAGTATGTCTTTAACAATGTTCTTTTTGATACAGGAAAATTATGCAGGACATCAAGTTTTTTGTTTGGTCATGGTTAAAGAATATGGGAGATGGGTGGAGCTACTCTTATAACCAATGGATGATAACACAACATGCATGCCCAGTGGGATAAGGATGTGATTGAACTGTGTGGATCTGGATGTAGATTGTGAAATGGTTGATTATGATCACAATATTTTTTGCCTGATATGGATGAAAACTGCCTGCCAATACAAAGGTCCATGGCTACTGTCATCTTCTATTTTCAAAGCCATGTATTAGTGAGGAAAGGGAACATGGACCTTGTTATTTAAATTGATTTACATTTAAATACAAAGTAACCAATAGTTAGCTTGTGGGAAAGTTATGTTTCTGGCATGTGTAGATGTAAGGATTTGTGGTAACCATTGTACCCTATTAAAATAATTTTTGCTGATTAAAAAAAATGGCACGTGTATGCCAGTATTCGTCACCTGAAATACCTTTAATTGAAACACTCTTAGCTTGCTCATTAGCATCGCGATCACCTCCTCATTAATGAACATCTCTTTCTTGTTGAATGAAGCCACCCTAATAGATGTTGGCAGCATTATTTTCCGGTTTGTAGAATCAAAATAGGCATTTAGCAGAAAACAAAAAACAAGAATAGAGAGTAAAAAAATGACATCAAGAATTTTTAACATGGAAAACTCTTTCAATGTGAAAAATAAAAATCACGGGACCAAGCCAATAAATATCTCCACTATTAAAATAGGATTACAATAACACTCTTAATACAAGAAAATATCTCTCAACCTCACCCAATAAGGAAGGTTTGCAATTCCTCGCAACTCTCTCCAACTTTTCACAAGTCTCTCTCTTTATAGGAGAAGGGGGTGGCTTCCTTCAAGAGTGAGTGGTGGATTTCAATAAATGAGTTACATTCACAAAACTGATTGTAACTCTAATATTAAATTTCCTAAGTAGGGTGTGTAAGTCTAAACATCAAAGAAATCAATTTCAACTCCTTAGAAAATGCTCCACAACTTCCCATACATACTTTAAAATGTACTCTTCTATTTTTCATGTATTTGAATTTACATGTTTATTTAAATGTAAACCAACCTTAATTATTGTTGATATATGTTGTAATTCAGTTAGTTAGTTAGGAGTTAGTTAGTGATTCATTTTGAAGTTAGTTTGACAGCTATGAAGGTTGTTATAGCTACATGTGCAGTGTGTATAAAAATAATAGTGATCATGAATGAGATATATGAGAGTGCAAAAGTTTTAATTCAGAACTTTAAGTTCCCTCTATTTTCTCAATCAATTCTTTCATCTTCTCTTATTCTCTAGCACAGAGTGAGTGAGTGCATATTGTGAGTGTGTGAAGAGCTTTATTTGTTCCAACAAACTGGTATTTAGAGTTGAGGTTCAAGATCCTTGGATACTGAAATTGAGATGGCTTCCTCGAATGGAAATTTTCCAGCATCTATGTCTGTTCTCATAGGCAAAAACTATGATGATTGGTGTGCTCAGATGAAGGTAATCTTTCGATTTCAAGATGTGACAGAAGTGGTGCAAGAAGGGGTTCAAGAACTTGACAAGAACCCAATTGATGCACAGAAGGTGGCTCACCGTTATTTGATGAAAAGAGATGCAAAGGAATTGTTTATTATTCATCAGTGTGTAGATGCAGATAATTTTCAGAAAATTAGATCTGCCGATACTGCAAAGAAGGCATGGGATACTCTAGACAAATCCTATGCAGGGGATAGCAAACTCAAGAAGGTGAAGTTGTAGACCTTGAGAAGGCAGTGTGAACTTCTACAAATGAGTGATCAAGAAAGCATTGGTGAGTTCTTTTCTCGAATCTTGGCAATTACAAATCAAATGAATGCTTATGGTGACAAGCAATCAGACGTGGGGATCATTGACAAGGTATTAAGAATCTTGACACCAAGATTCGATCATATAGTGGTGGAAATTGAGCAAGGCCAGAATCTTGAAGAAATGAAGATTGAAGAACTACAAGGAATACTTGAAGCTCAAGAGATGAGGCTCAATGAAAGAAATTCACAAAGATCAGCTGAGCAAGCTATGCAAGCCCAAATAACCAAAGGGAAAACAACTATGATGGTGGCAAGAATAAGAAGGGAAAGGGAAAGTGGAAGAACAATAGGCGGAAGGGGTCAGGTGAGGGCTCCAACAGTTCTGGAAATCATAACCAGAATGAAGAAACTAATAAGAAAAGTGGAGGGAATCACAAAGTGGGCAAGAAGAAATTCAACAAGAAAGGGATTCAGTGTTATAACTGTCAGAAATGAGGACATTTTGTAGATGAATACAGAAATAAATGGGTTCCAAGAAATGCATATGAGGCTCAATTGGCACAAGATGAAGATTCTGACTTTGATAACGTGTTACTGATGGCAACAACAAACTCAGAAGAAGACAATGTTAATTTGTGGTATCTTGACACAGGTTGTTCCAATCACATGACTGGACATAGAGAGTGGTTTGTAAACATTGATGATAAGGTGAAGAGCACGATCAAGTTTATAGATAACAGCTCTGTAACTGCAAAAGGCATTGGAAAGGTGATGATTCAAAGGAAGGATGGACAACAATCATTTATCAATGATGTGCTATATGCTCCCAATATGAAGAATAATTTGTTGAGTTTGGGACATTTGCTAGAAAAGGGCTACTCAATGCAGATGGACGACAGTCAAATGAAGATATTTGATAGCAAGAGGAGGTTGATTCTAAAGGCCTCTTTGTTAAGAAACAGAACATTCAAGATTGGAATTCAGATTGCAGAATTTCAATGCTTGGCTGCTTCTATAAGTGATGAAAGCTGGATGTGGCATCATAGGTTTGGTCATCTAAATTTTAGGAGTTTAAGTGAATTGAAAATTAAGAAAATGGTTCATGGTCTTCCTCAAATTGAGATACCAAAACAATTGTGTGTTGAATTTTGTGTGTCAAAGCAACCAAGGAATTCTTTCAAGTCGGAAATTCCAATCAAATCCAAAAGAAAGCTTGAAGTGATCTCTATTCTGATGTGTGTGGTCCTTTTGAAGTGAAATCTCTAGGAGGTAACAGTTACTTTATGTCATTCATTGATGAATTTACTAGAAAAATGTGGACCTATCTCATTAAGCAGAAAAGTGAAGTGTTTAACATTTTTAAGAAGTTTAAGCTGTCGAGTGAAAAACAAAGTGATAAGGTAATCAAAGTGCTTAGAACAAATGGAGGTGGTGAGTATAACTCACATGAATTTCAAGTATTTTGTGATAAATAGGGGATAATTCATGAAGTGACATCTCCCAATACACCTCAGCATAATGGTGTTGCTGAGAGAAGAAATAGAACCATTTTGAACATGGCCAAGAGCATGATGAAAGGGAAGGGAATGCCTCATTACTTCTGGGGAGAGGCAACTTTTACTGCTGTGTATATTCTGAACAGGTGTCCCACTAAGAGATTGCAGGGATACACACCTGAAGAAGCATGGTCAGAAAAGAAGCCTAGTGTGAGTCATTTCAAAATATTTGGTTCACTGTGTTTTAAGCATGTGCCTGAGCAGAACAAAAAGAAACTTGATGACAAGGCTGAACCAATGATACTCATTGGATATCATCCAATTGGTGCCTACAAGTTGTATGATCCTAGAATAAGGAAGGTTGTGATTAGCAGAGATGTCTTGATAGATGAAACAAAGGGCTCGAATTGGGAAATAAATGTTGTTGACAATGGTGAAAGAAAGGTGATTGTGAACCTTGAAGACAAAGTGAAGAGGATGTACCATCATGTGGAGAGCAACTCAGAAGGTCACAAAGAGAGAGACAAGTACCACAAACACTCAGAGAATATGAATTATATCCTGATACAGCAATCACTGCAAAAAGGGATTTTGTGCACTTTGCTATACTTGTTGAATCAGAACCAATGATTCATGATGAAGCCTCACAAATTTCACATTGGAGAGCAGCTATGGAAGAAGAATTGAGATCAATTGAGAAGAATCAGACTTGGGAGTTAGTACACTTACCTCAAGGAAAAAGACCAATTGATGTGAAGTGGGTCTATAAGACTAAAGTAAAGCCTAATGGAGATGTGTCCAAGTATAAGGCAAGATTAGTAACAAGGGGATTTTTGCAAAAACATGGCTTGGATTACAATGAGGTTTTCGCTCCTGTTGCAAGACTTGAAACTGTTAGGCTCATTGTGGCAGTTGCTAGCAACAAAAACTGGTCTCTATATCAATTAGATGTGAAGTCAGCATTTTTGAATTGGTCACTTAAAGAAGAAGTCTACATAACTCAACCACCTAGTTATATAGTGGCAGGACAAGAGGATAAAGTCTACAAGTTGAATAAGGCACTATATGGTCTCAAGCAGGCTCCTAGAGCCTGGAATATGAAAATTGATAGCTTCCTAGTCCAACAGAATTTCACCAAGTGCACTACTGAGCATGGAGTTTATGTCAGAAACACAGATTCTGGTGAGTTTTTGATAATATGTCTCTATGTAGATTATTTGCTAGTGACTGACAGTAGTAAAGAAGATATAAGAGTGTTCAAAGGAAGAATAATGGAAGAATTTGAGATATTTGATCTTGGTGAACTATCATACTTCCTAGGTATTGAATTTGTTTCTACTAGTAAAGGGATTTTCATGAATTAAAAGAAGTATGCAGAAGACATTCTGAAGAGGTTCAATATGATGGATTACAATTCTTTTATCACACCAACTGAAACTGGAATTAAGCTGCAAATAGATGGGGATGAGAAAGAAGTTGATCATACCTTGTACAAGCAAATTGTAGGCTCATTGAGGTACCTATGTAACACCAGACCTGATATTGCCTATTGTGTTAGGTTGATAAGCAAGTTTATGGAGAAACCAAAGACACCTCACTTCCTGGCAACAAAGAGGATTCTGAGGTATGTGAAAGGAACATTGGATCTTGGCATTTTATATCCTTACAGTCAGAAGAATATAGAAGGAGAAGTGTTTGGTTATAGTGATTCAGATTGGTGTGGTTATAAGGATGATAGGAAAAGCACTACTGGGTATGTTTTCAAATTCGGAACATCACCAATCTCTTGGTGCTTAAAGAAGCATAGTGTAGTTGCTTTGTCAACATGTGAAGCAGAATATATTGCTCTGCTATGGCAGCCTGTCAAGCTCTATGGTTGGAAGCTTTAATGGAAGAACTAAACTTGAGAAATTGCAATCCTATGAGGTTGTTGATGGATAACAAATCAGCAATTGATTTAGCTAAGCATCCTATGGCACATGGCAGGAGTAAACATATTGAAACCAAGTTTCATTTCCTACGTGATCAAGTGAGTAAGAAGAAGCTTGAATTGGAGTTTTGTAGGTCTGAAGATCAAGTTGCAAACATACTAACTAAGCCATTGAAGTCTATCAAGTTCAAGGAATTGAGAGACAAGTTAGGAGTGACATCCTAGAAAAATCTGAATTAAGGAGGGATGTTGATATATGTTGTAATTCAGTTAGTTAGTGATTCATTTTGAAGTTATTTTGACAACTATGAAGGTTGTTATAGCTACATGTGCCGTGTGTATAAAAATAATAGTGATCATGAATGAGATATATGAGAGTGCAGAAGTTTTAATTCAGAACTCTAAGTTCCCTCTATTTTCTCAATCAATTCTTTCATCTTCTCTTATTCTCTAACATGTGAGTGTGTGTAAAGAGCTGTATTTGTTCCAACAATTATAAAGGAATTTCCAATAATAAATAAATGGGTGAGAGATAACATATTGTCTAGTGTTATGATTATCTATCCTTTTTGGTAGATGGAGGACAGACTAGGTATGTTCTCGTTGGGGCAATCTCCCTCCCTAAAATATTTAAATCAGTTACTATCTATATGTTAAAAATGTAATTGTTCACTTCTTTCGATTCCAATATTAATTTGAGATAAAAACTCACATTTCCCAACCTACTATTAATATTTGATTCTAACAATAAAGAGATATAAAACTCACATGTTTGTTACCATGAGAGACAAGTATTTAAAAAAAATTATAACGCAAATTATAACACATGTATTTGAGGTTGTTAGAATATATACTGTGATATTATATTTCTTATTAGATTAAATTATTAAATTAAATTATAATTTTGATCTTTTTTAATTTTTTGTTTTCGATTTTGGATATTTCAATTTTATTTATTTTTGTAATTTAATTTCTATATTTTATAAAAATCATAATTTTAGTTTAATTCTCAATTTTATATTTTAATTTTTTTATTTCTTATATTTTAATTAATTAATTCTTGATGGTACTTAAATGAAGATAGATTTAATTATATCAAAATAAAAAATAAAATTAAATGTAACAAAATTAAGGATTGAATTAAAATTATAAATATCTAAAGGGTGTTGCTAGGTACACCCAGCATTATTGCTGGTGCACCCAGCATTCTTGTAAATGCGAAAAATGTCTCTGGCTTCTTTCTCCCTTAAAAGTTGTTTTTATTCTAAACATCCACAACAGCCATTTTCTGTGCAGTCTTCTTCTCCCATTTCTCTCGTCGGTGCCACATTTTATTCGGTTTGTTGGCAAAAGTTAGGTTCGGTGAAGGTGAAGGTACCCGTGTTTAGTGTTGTGGTGGCCGTTGGCGGCATACTGTAGAAGCAAGCTTCATGATGATGAATCAAGATTGATTCATGGAGTTTTGATGATGTCAAAGAATCAAGAGTCAAGCAAATTCCAAAGATTCAAGAATGAAGTTCCAAGAATCAAGATCAAGATTCAAGACTCAAGATTCAAGAATCAAGAGAAGACTCAATCAAGATAAGTATTAAAAAGTTTTTTCGAAAACTGAGTAGCACATGAATTTTTCTCAAAACCTTTTACCAAAGAGTTTTTACTCTCTGGTAATTGATTACCAGATTATTGTAATCGATTACCAGTAGCAAAATGGTTTTCAAAAAGCTTTAAAACTGAATTTGCAACGTTCCAATTAATTTCAAAATGTTGTAATCGATTACAAGTATTTGGTAATCGATTATCAGTGTGTTTGAACGTTGAAATTCAAATTTAATTGTGAAAAGTCACATCCTTTCACAAAAAAACCTTTGTGTAATCAATTACACTGATTTGGTAATCGATTACCAGTGATAGTTTCTGAACAAAATCAAAAAGATGTAACTCTTCCAATAGTTTTCAGATTTTCTAAAGGTTATAACTTTTCCAATGGTTTTCAAAGCTTTTCTAAAGGTTATAACTCTTCTAATGATTCTCTTAACCAGACATGAAGAGTCTATAAAAGCAAGACTTTGATTTGCAATTTTAATCATCTTGAACAACCTTTACAATACAATCCTTTACAACCTTTGAATCTCTTTGAACTTCTTCTTCTTCTTCTTCCTTTTGCCAAAAGCTTTCCAAAGTTTTCTGGTTTTCTAAACCTTGAAAACTGTGTTATTCGTCTATTTCATTCCCTTCTACATTTGCCAAAAAGAATTCGCCAAGGACTAACCGCCTGAATTCTTTTTGTGTCTATCTTCTCCCTTTTCCAAAAGAACAAAGGACTAACCGCCTGAATTCTTTTGTGTCTCTCTTCTCCCTTGTCAAAGAATTCAATAAGACACAGTCTCATAATTCTTTTGATTCTTCCCTTTCCCACAAACAAAAGATTTCAAAGGACTAACCGCCTGAGAATTCTTTTGTTTCCCCCTTCACAAAGTTTCAAAGGTTTAACCGCCTGAGAACTTTGTCTTAACACATTGGAGGGTACATCCTTTGTGGTACAAGTAGAGGGTACATCTACTTGGGTTGTTGACTGAGAACAAGAGAGGGTACATCTCTTGTGGATCAGTTCTAGTGGAGGGTACATCCACTAGGTTGTTCAAAGAGAACAAGGGAGGGTACATCCCTTGTGGATCTTTGCTTGTAAAAGGATTTTTACAAGATTGAAAAGAAATCTCAAGGACCGCAGGTCGCTTGGGGACTGGATGTAGGCACGGGTTGTTGCCGAACCAGTATAAAAACTCTTGTGTGTTTGTCTCCTTCTTCCCTACTCTTTTAATTTTTGTTGTGCACTTTAATTCCTGCTTTTACTTTTGGTTAAGTTTCATTTATGTTCTCTATTTTCTTAACAACATAGTAAAAGCCTAAGAAGAGTAAATTTTTAATTAGTAAAGGTTTAGGAATAATTAATTCAACTCCCTTCTTAATTATTCTGAGGTCACGTGATCCAACACATACGAGGTACCACAGATCGCGCGGATCATGTTGATCCGTAAGCAACTTGCGGATCAACTTCATTTGTAAGAAACTTGCAGATCAAGTTGATTTGTAAGCAACTTGCGAATCAAGTTGATCCGTAACAAACTTGCGGATCAACTTTGTCAACTACAGATCAATTGCGGATCAACAAAATCATATGCGGATCACATCATAACATACACGGATCAAGTAGAATGAGTTGGGTGCACAAAAACTGCTTTAAATATACCTGGAGGGTATTTTTATCTTTTCACGTAGAGTGTTGGGTGCACCTAGCAACATCCATATCTAAAATGTGGCGAGTAAAATCTTGAGTAAAAATAAAATAAAATCCCAGACTAAAAAATAAATGATGATCAAAATTATAATTTATTTATTTATTATATTTTGTTTATTATATGATAATTTTTGTATTTTGGCCCCCTAACAACGATGTCTGGTTCCGTCCCTATCTTAAGTGCCATTGTTCCACAAATGTCGAAACCAATGTCGCCAACTCCTTGATGGTCACATCTTGAGGCTGAGGGTTACCTTACCTCATTGCTGACTTGCTCAAGTTATTGAGCGGTCTATTTATACTCACACGCATAACACAACATGGTTCGCAACTGTCATCAACAAAGAATCATTTATAAGGACGTGTTTGAGGGTGTGTTTGATAGAGAAAAAATAGGTAAAAAAAAATAAAAGAGAAAAAAATTTCAGATTTGTGTGTGGATCTCGTATTTTTATTTTTCTATGTTAATTTAAATATATTTTTTTCTCTCCAATCAAACAATCCCTAAGACCTCTCGGGTAAAGGAGCCCGGCCTCTGCAACAGCATCTATGCATCAACCTTAACAAGCTCAACAACATCTAGAACATTAATTAGCAGGATTTTTTTTTATCAGAAAAATATATATATTTATATATATAAAAAAACAGGAAACAAAACGGCACCAGAGGTACCTGGAGTACAACATATCAGTAGCCACAAGAGTTACAGCATAGAAAGGGAGCAACAAATCTGCAACCCATTCTCAGCATAACTCCCATACATACCCAAGACACATAAAGCTCACATCATTAGTGCTTTCACTACCAATGAAAACCCAAAAATAAAGATTTATACCCATACAAATCATTGCTCATTGTCAAAACATGAAAGTTGTGGCTATAATAAATTTTCCTGCATGCAGGTAATTGGATAACTCACCCATGCTTGCCATGAAGATTTAAAAGCCTCTTGTCTTTGGATGATAGCCTTATTAGCTCTATTACTTTTCGAATATTACTCTCTTCCTCGTTGAAAATTATCGAGTTCCTATGCAGCCATATAGATTCCACACCACTGCTAGCTTGCCATATTGCCTTCCACCTTTTTTATTTTGGACCGAGTTTCCCTTTAACATGTCATGTTGTTGGAAAGTGTTTTCGTAGCTCACAATGGTGAACCCCTTTAAGGCCAAACCATTCATAACATGAATTTCACACTTGACGTGCAAAATCACAGTTAAGGAGTAAATGGTTTGTTGTTTCAGTATGTTGAAAACAAATGGAGCAAAGTTGATCACCCTCACCACCCATTAATAAGTTCCTCTGCATAATTCGCTTTTGATTGGATTCTATCCAGCAATGCTTTCCACGTGAAGGCCTTCACATTTGATGGAGTGGCCATCTTCCAGATTGAATCAGAGCAGTTGTCCATCTCCCCTGCAAAGCTTTGATGTTGTAGAACTTTGTAACCTTCACTGATAGAGTACAGTCCTGAATCACTTGTCTTCCATCTCCAACTATCCCGAACTTGTTCCCTCACATCTAACATACTCACCTCAGCCAAAAACTCCCTTATTAATTCATGTTCTCATTCAAAACACTTTCTCCTCCATTTCCAGTCCCCTTCCCTCCAATGCCTCATTTCAGCTATAAGACAATTTCTTTTTTTCGGCATAGCATATAATCTCGGATATCTTACAGCCAAAGTCTCCCTTCCCATAATATTTTGTTTCCACAACTCCAAACCTTTTCCCATCCCCTGCTTACAGTGACAATGTTCTCATCAAACCACTCCCCATATTCCCGATTTCCGCAACCCTTCTCTACATCACTCCACCAAAAAGACGGGTTCGAGTACCTATCCCCTCCCCCTCCCCTATAACCCACCCCATACTTAGAGCCAATGCAAGCTCAAAGCAAGCTCAATGCAAGCTCAAAGCACCTAAGGATGGACTTTAGAGTCATGACATTATCCATTGAAGACTTTGCAAAGAAGAGAGTATCGTCCACAAATTGAAGTAAATCAACTTCCACTTGGTTCTTTCCTATGCTAACACCCGAGAACAACTTTTTACTTACCCCCTCCCTCATCAAACTGGCTAGACTTTCGACTACACAAAGGAAAAAAAAGTGTGACACTTTCTATCCCGACATACATATAAATAACAAAAACATATAAAAATGTAAAATTTAATTAAATCAATTTTATTCAAATCATGTAAGCAAATCCACGTGGATAAAAGGATCACATTTACTTCACTGTTATCAAATAAAATTTATTAAAAACATATTCAGATCAAAACAAAGTTGTCCAAGTTTACAAAAGAATTCATGTTAAGCAGCGGACTAAAATAAAATAAAATAATATGTTCAGAACATCATGCAATTGAAACAGAAATTCATGCCCTAATGTCACATCCTATCAGAGCATTATGTCCTAGCGTCCTCTTGCACGAAGTTCTTTAAAGTCATCCACCTAATCATTTGCTCCCACGAATACAAGGTTCGAGATTATTATAGGATTCAAACACAAACAGCACATAAGGAGTGAGTTATCACATTTCTAAATAAAATACGGATAAATAAAGACATAAGCAAAATATATTATAGAAATATTGATCACTTAGCTCAACTTAATACGATACATGTCACTTCACCACTTTATCATTTAAAATTCATTTTTTAATCACTAATCACATTACACATGAATCACACACTCGACTCAAGACGTAACAACACTTACCAATTTCATAATAAATAATTCACATGTGTTATGCAACAATTATACTAAGACTCAAGCATATATACAATGTGGTACCATGTCAGTGAAAAATAACACCAGGGCGCTTAGGAGTACATAACAAGACACGTCACACAATGGGTATGTTAGGTCACTCTCATTAAGTAAAATTATCAAGTGATCAGTTAGGATCACTCGATTTTGCGAGAATGCTCCAACCATATGGGATCAACATAGGCTTAAAGGAGCACTCAAACCGAGTGTATTAATCCCCAAGACTTAGACTCTGAAGAACTCGTTAGGGTCTCACCTTCCTGATTCAAGTCCAACCCATAAAATAACTTTTGCATGCAGTCATAAATTATACAATACCCACGACCTCACACTTGATTTTCAAACATGTTTAACACATTGCGCTACAATTTAACACCTCATGATCCTAACTTAGAACCCTACATTTTTCTTTTAACATCTCACGCATTGTGCTACAATTTAACACCTCAAGTTCTTAACTTGGAATCCTACACTTTCCTTTTAACACTTCGCGCATAAATATTTTTTCAAGGTAAACACCAGTCAAGTTATTATATAATTCATAACTCACAACACAAGTAATATCACATCAAGTATTAACCACACACTTATTCACAACCATATCCCATGTTCACAATTTAACATCTCACAATGTCACAATTCATCATCACATATTCACATGTATTCCCTTTATTAATACATACTCAACTTGCCACTTATATTCAATCTCAATCACAATTTCATAATCACAAAATGATATGTCATTATGCCTCATGTTTATTTATACATCTACATAACAATATTCATAAAGTACAACATACACATGTACATTAAAAATCTAACCATAATATTCTCAAACTCCAACACTTGAATAATTTTTGGAATCATACTATAACAACACTACAATATTATTTGCATCAAATATTAATATAAATAAATATATAGTTAAATCCATATATATAAAACTAGCACACATCATACTGAATCATGAATTTCAAAGTAAGCTTTCAATGCACCAATTCCAAATAATTATATGAACATTTTATCATATATATATATATATATATATATATACACACACACATGTAACTAACATGAAACAAGGCATAAGAGTAAACAATTCAAATATATAAAAAAAAAAGTAGAAAGCAAATCTATTGGACTCAATTATATAAAAAAAAAATTATAATAAGTAAATATTTATATAGTAACTAAAGTTGCCATTGAAAATACATTTCCAAACTAACATGCATAATATGAGTTAATCTCAAACATTTTTAAAGCTCATATATATGTATATATAAATGTAAAAAATAAGTATACATGAATTCATGTATATCATCTAATGATAAACCACACAATCTACTACGAATCTTCAATCAATTTCAATTAAAATATTAATTCCAAACTATATAAAGAAAACCCTAAAAAGCAAGAAAATGAGAAAATATAAAGTTTATATATATCTCACTCCCTCTTACGATAAATCTCTTCTTACTTAATTTCATTAATTCATGTTAATTAGAAAAAAACATCAATGTCAGGGGTTCACTCTCAACACAAGAACATATTAATTTCACAACAATTTCGCATCAAGACATCAATTGGTTCGTCAAACCCAATCAATTCATAGTCATCATTTTACAGGCAAAATTAAAATGCATAAATACCTTAAAATTAACCCCAATTTGATCCTTTAAGAATCCTTACACATGTTCACTCTAACCCTAATTGCAATAAATTCATCTCTTACCTCTAAGGTGGCTCACGTGTGTAGTCCAGTAGCGATAGTAGTGTCTCTAGCGGTTCACTAAGATTCCTCAAGATTTTTCTCGGGTTGCTTTGCTAGAATTTCCAAGCGTTGGAGAAAAAGAGAAAAGATTGGAGCCTCAATTTTATTGTCCTTATGCGAGGCTCATTTCTCTATCTAAAAACATTATTCCAAAAATCCAAATAGTCAGATGTGCAAAAATGAGTTCCTAAGGTGGTGTCCAAATTTCAAGAAGATTTAACGGTTAACGAGTCCGAGATCATAGTTTTACTAGGATAGGTTTTAGTGTATGTGGAAAAAAAAAGAAAATTTTGAGAGAGAACATCATAAATGTAAGAATTAACTTAATAGGTTTGTATTTATAGTTAGGATTCTCTAAGTCTATTATTTATAGCTAGGAGAACATCATAAATGTAAGAACTAACTTAATATGTTTCTTTATTTTATTATTCTATAAAAATGAACTCTATTTTACTTCCTATCAAATGAATAAATAAAACATTATTTTTTTATTTTTTTAAAAATAATATTCCTTTTATTTACCTTAAAACTATTATTTTAATCGATAAAATTATTTCTTCTTATTTATTTAATTATAAAATTCTCATTATTTTCTAAAATTCTATTTTTTAAATAAAATCATTTTTAATTTATTTTAAAAAAACGGAATGTTACACAAGGTGCTACGTTGTCTTAACCCTCTATGCATCCTAAATTCCGCAATTGGGCTTCCACTCACAAGCACCGACAATGAGGCCGATTCATTGCAAGCTTTCGTCCACTTTATCCATACCTCACAAAAACCTAATCTTCTAAGCATGCGGTAGAGAAATTCCCAAGAAACAAAATCATTTTTTAACATCAACTCTACAAATCAAGCATGTTTGTCTCTTCCCTTTCTTTACTTCTTCAACAACTTCATTGTTCACCATCACAAAGCATAAATCTCCCACCAACAAAGGCACTTTACGTTTTATCTATAACCTTTCCTAGCACTCTTCAATATGTGTAGCCAATAATTTTGCTATGACTTTAAACACACCCTACGAGAGAGATGACCCTAAACTCACCTAATCCTTGAGAGTTGTCCCTTTTAGGAATCAAGGCAATAAAAGACGCATTCTCTCCCTTGGGGATCATACCATTGGAGTGGAACACCTTTAAAGCTTTGATAAAGTCCACATTAAGAATATGCCAAAAAAAATTATGAAGGAAAAATTATACCCATCCGAACTCAAACTTTTGTCTCCATCACAATCTCACACTGCTTGCTTTATTTCATCATCATCAAAGGGAGCCATAAGCAAGCTTAGTAGCAGTATCAACAAGCCATGTTACGTTGTATCTCTCTCTATTGCCATGTGGACTTCCAATGCATTTATTACTACCAATGATCATACATGGACCCATACCTGAAATTAACAATTTCAAAACAATAAAAATATAAAATAATATCAAGTAAAAAAAAATTAACACACATGATAATATTAAAATTTGTAAGAATATTATAAAAAATTTATAAATCACAAATATAATATTACAAAAACTATAATGACAAAAAATTAGCGTGAGAATCCATATGTGATTCTCCTTGTGTGTAAAATTTTCTTGAGCTAGTGACAGTTAAAAATCGCAAGATTAGTTTCTAACTCAATAGATTGGGAAACATCGATCTCAGGTGCAGGGCCAAAAAAATGGAGTGCACCTAGTGGAAAAGGGTGTACCAATAACAATGACCTTAAACTGCCTTTAGTACTTTATTTGTTTGGGCTTGTATATTTTGGTGTGCCGTGTTATATTGGTTCTACCATAATTGTTCTTGGCCCCTACAAAACTTTAAAATTCTAAGAAAATACCCTTTTTACTTCTTTGTTTAAACACTATACACCTCTTTCTTCCCCCTTCATCTTACATGTGTTTTTCTTCTCCTCACCCCATATTAAATACACAACAAAAATACGATTATGTTGTGATCTTTGTTGAGATCCACTATAGAATCGTATTTTTATTTCACATTTTGAAAACAAAAAATAAATACACAACGGAAACACAATTCTGATGTCATCTTGGTTGAGACACACAATAAAATCATATTTTTATTGTGTATTTTTTGTTTTAAAAAAACATAATAAACTTGTATTTTCATTGTGTTTTTTTTTTGTTTTTATGATTTTTTTATTAATTATAAATGCAAGCTTATCTTTTTTAAGTAATCAAATTAATTGTGATATAATTTACCGTTTTTAATAGTGCTCAATATCTTTTTCAATTCAAATTAAATTAATTGGCACAAGTTACCATTTATAAAGATAATCAAATTAATTATTATAAGAATTATCTTCATTAATCGTAATCAAATCAATTCATGATATTATTTTTATTACAGATAAAAAGAGTAATTTATGTCATTATTAACTCAAATTTAAATAAAAAAAAGGTAATTTGTGTAACAATTAATTTGATTACCATTACAAAAGGTGATATGCATCATCATTAATATAATTTGTATTAAAATTAATTCAAGTAAACAAATAACTTAATTATGCAATTAATTTTTAGTGAAAAAATATTCAACATAAATGTGTGAAAATACAATTTCCTTGTGTAATTTTTTTGCACCCCTTTTTTATTCATTGAAAATGTGTTTCCATTTTTATTTTGGGGACTGAAAAACAAATATATACAATGTGATTCCATTGTATATGTATACAACAGAATCACAATTCCATTTTAATAAGAGAGTACAATAATTATATAATAATGAAATCATGATTTTATTATACATTTTATTCAATAGAATCACAATTCTCTCAGACGGATAATTCTAAAATAAATAAATTAGCTCCTTAATAAAGACCAAGAATAATTTACATTGGTCACTAGTAACACCCTTTGATGTGATATATGTCATGCTTATTTACTTACCTTTTTTTTAATATCAAGCTAGAAGGTGAAAACTTCTAGTTCTAGTTTTATTCCTTCTATTTCTCTTTATCAATTATTATTTATACCATAATTAATTAAGAAATATAATTAAGCTATGTTCGACAAAATTAATTAAAAAATTAATTAATAACTGCAATATTACTTTATTAAATTAGAAGTGTTCATTAAAACTAATTATTGAAATAGCTGAAAATATAAAATAACAAAAAAATATTAAAATTATGATTTACTTAAAAAAATAACAAACAAAATAAATTAAGAATAAAAGTAAAAAAATTAAAAACTAACATTTTAAAAAACATTCCTTCAAATAGTATTTAAAAAATATCAAAAATTATTAAAAAAATATTTACGGAACCGTCAAAATTATTTGTAATTTTCAATATATCATTTATTTCTTTTATTCATTACTTTGACATTTCTAATGGTATTATTCCTGTCCTTTTTAATAAAGGTATATTAAAAAAAAAATTATTAGATTCAACTCAAGAAAAAAGAAATCAAGGAATTGTATAGGAGTGAACATAAAAGAATGCACCTCCCTGCTACCAAGTACTAACAGTTACTTTTTCTTTGTTCTTGTGAGTATATCACCACTTTAAAACATCATGTATAACACCAATTTCATACTCTTTATTTTCAGTACACTACACATTATAAACACTTAACTTATTTCTGTATTTTTGGATTGGAAAAACTGGCAAGAGGGGGTATTCTCCCACAAACAAATACAGAAGTTAATTGCAACTACGTACTTTGTACTAAACTAATCTTCCATTGAAGTTTCGATGAAACCATACCATCCATTGAAGTTTATATTAAAGTACAAGGGGTGGTTGTGCAGTCCTAAAGAAAACCTTCAACCCCACGTCCTGCTCTTACATCTCTATATATAGTAACTGCTTCTTCCATTATATTAGCTTGGGCCAACAATTCTGCTCTTTTTTTACCAGAAGGATGAGTAGAGAGATAATCCCCAATGGCAGAATTACCACCAGTGATTTTTCCCAGCTTCTCATACACTTTGGGTGCCACCCGCGGATCATAGCCAGCTGATGCAATTAACAGCAGCCCAATGTAATCAGCTTCTATTTCCATCCTGTGAATAAATTGGGTTGTCTTAGAAAATTTGTAGCCCAAAATAGCTTGCATTAAAAGATATATTACTATTGTTAATGCCTCCATAATTAGCATTGCATCCCAAAAGGTTTTTACAATTACAATAATCTGAAGTTTCAATATGTTCAATATGTAAATCTACCGAGAAGAACAAACACATGCAGCTTGAAATCCAAAATAGGTTCGAAATCCATCAAAATTATAATGCAAATTCAAAATAGGTTCGAAATCCATCAAAATTACTTTTGATATGATTGTCATTATACAATATTCTAGAGAGCAGATATAGCTCTGAGAGCATACAACTGATATAAGCATTGCCCTCCTCTAAATGAATTACGATCAATAAACAAGAATTATCACTAGGACACTAACGGTAACCTACTTTGTTTAATGACATGTTTTCTTTATAAAATAAACATTACCAGAGTTTTCTTTTTATCCTAAAAGTTTTACCACGATGGGAATCCTATATGGCTATATATAAACGTGGAATTAATGCATTCAAGAATTGTGTACTAAGTTATGTGATGAGGCCTATATTGGGCACTCAGACCATCTATTTATCACTCACTCATTTACTAAAGCCATTCGTGCGTTAGTGCATGTAGATGTTAACTGTTAAGCATTGGATATACCATATAGTTTTGCTTTCTAATGCCTTCACAAGTTCACAAAAGATAGCCCAGTGAATGCTCTGTTTTTTTTCTTTTTTTAATTAGTCTCCAGAGTCCAAACTATTTGAAATCATCGCAGTCATCTGGATTTTATAGATACTTACACAAATCCCATGTAGGTTGTTCACAAAATCAATCATATGTTCTTATAATCTATTGTGATTAGGAAGCTAAAAGGATAATTATTGATCATACAAGTACAAGTGCAACTGCAACGAATATCAACTCTGCCACTCAACATGTATCCATCAACTGGATTCATCTTACCACGGTACAGAAACCATACATCTGGACACGACATATTGAAGTTACGGTATAAAAATAGTAAGCATGCAGTTTGCATATAGATTCGAATTGGTAATTAGACATGAATAGGTTTTTTTTTTATATTATTATTATTATTATTACCTCTTCTCTTGTAATGCAATAGAATCTCTAATTATTTATAGAAAATTAATATCAAGCTCAAATAATGTTTCGCATGTAAGAAAAATGTAAGTATTCAAGGTCTGACAGTCAAATTGAAGGAAAATTGTGATAAGCTACTGGTTCTGTTTGGTCTAAAAAAGCAATTTATTTGGAAATCCAACAAATCAGCAGCATTGCTCCACAACTCAACATATTTAAAAAAGTCATGACAAATATTATCCTTCTATGAATTTCTATGAAATGAATCTATTGCAATTAAAGACCATACAGAAAATTAATCGGTAAGAAAGAGTGACAGTGAATAAAGCATACCGCCTGGAGAAAGGTAGGCGCAAGAAAAGGGATGACATTGTGTGGACAATATCAGGTGTAACAAATTGATAAAGTATCAACTGTAGAATAGTAAACCACAAGTTCTTGGTAATCCCCTCAGCACCATGTCTTGCAACAGCATGCCCAACCTAACTCACAAGAAAATCCGTATAAACTAACATGTTCGCGTATCATTTGTGCAAAACAAAAAATTAGCAAGGTGCAAGCTTTAGGTCTCTTAATATTAAATTAAACCAAGCACAAGTATAATACCTCATGTCCAATAATAGTTGCTATCTCTGCATCACTTTTAAAATGCTCTAACAAACCAGTGAACACAACTATCTTCCCACCAGGTAAGCAGAAGGCATTAACAACAGGCTCATTTACCACCAAAATCTCCCAATTTAACCCATCCAAATGTGATGTTGCAGCTTGTGACCCTCTTTCCTGACCCTTTTTCCGGCTCTGCTGAATCCATTTATCGTCAAGAATCTCATCCTCCTTGGCCCAATTCCCTTCAATCTTCTCTTCACTCCCAGCCAATGCATTCAATGTCTCCCTTCCATCCCCTTCAACCAGCATAGCATGCTCTGATGCATACCCCAAATCACTCCACACTTGTTCCTCCTTCCTCAACCCTCTCTGCAATGCATCAATTATATCCTTGGCAATCATTGTCACTCTCACACTCTCAGGATGTATAGGAGGCAATATCTTCCCCTTAAAACCAGTCTTGATTTGTTCAAACTCGCTCTCCCCAAGCTTCCTCTCCATGGCTTTCGACAACAGAATCAAATGGGTTCGCTTTGTGTAAGGAACTGTTTCTATGTTACCAAAATACACAGTGATTAAAACCCCTGAACCAACCATCACAACAATGAAAACATGCCTAGGATTCTCAAACCAATGCCATGGCCCTCTTGGCTTGAAATGACGCACATTGCGAGGGTCAACATAGTAAAATCTCTTAGCCCCAAAAAGAACCGAATTGTGAAAGTTCCTGTTAACTCCAACAACACCCCGTGTGCCTAATCTCTGAGAAGTTGAACAAAAAGAAGAGAACCCATTAAAGCTAGCTACTTTAGAACCTGAATCCAAATACCCAGATGAGCAAATCCTCGCACCACGCTGAAAAATTGGATTTTGAGGGGTAACCCTTGAAGCCAATCTACGAAAATGATCAAGAGCGAGCTTTCCCCTTCTGTACCACCCCATGATCTTGAAAACACCAAATCCAAACGACAAAAACAAAAACAAAAAAGTGGGAAGTTTGAAGTTTAAGAGCAATTCAAAATTCAGGGTCTGTGGTGAATCGAAGCCTCAAGATTATAGATTAATGAGTGTGGCAAAACGCAGAAGGTTGACGAAGGCGTGAGAACATGCTACCGTTAAGAAATCGAAAAATCTGGATAGATAAACAGAACACAGAAATACACGGCCAACGACCATGGGGTTTTTTTTCTTTTAATTTCATTTAGGGTTCATTTTGAATTATTATAAAAAAAGAGAGAATAAATCGTGTTATAACCTTTGACTTGAAAATTATAACTGATATTATTAATTTTATTTTTTTATGACTTTAATTAATTTTACAAAAATAACACTTTTAAGTTGTAGGTCATATTTTATTACGACTTTTTAAAGTCGTTTATATATTTTTTTAATTTTTTTATAGAGGTTGTAAATATTTATGACTTTTTTTCGTGTATATTTTTCTAAATTGTAAATAATTTATTAATTTACTTATTTAATAAATAAATATTTTTAATTTTAGTTTAGCTTTATTTTATATTTTATATTTTTTCATATAATTTTATTTAATATATTTTTAAAAAAATTAAATGATTTTATTTAAATTTTTCTTAATTTTAGGTATGTTATATTGCTTAATATATTTTTAATATTTAATTTTTTTAATATTTTCTATATTTTTATTATATTTTATTTAATATATTTTTATATTTATTATTTTCCATATATTTTACTAATGTTAAAATATACTTAAATTAAAAAAATAATATTAACTTATAACTTATCAAGGATTATTATTTATTTTATAAATTAAAAAATAATACAAAACACTTAAATTTAAATAAAAATATTAAAATGTATTTTATTCAACAAAAATTTTAAAATAATTTATTATTAATATTAATTTATAATTTATCAAATATTATGAATTTTTTAATATATTTAACAATTTTTTTAAAACTAACGTTAAAACAAAAAAAAAATCAGCATAATCTATTTAAAAAAAATAAAGAAGTCGCATAACCTTCCAAGACTTTGAAGTCGGGTAAAAGGCTACGACTTCTATTTCAAATAAAAAATAATAACGCATAAAATAATTATATCTCAACTTACAGTTTCATAAAAAAAACAGAAATCATGTAAATTATGTTAAAATGTTTTATTACTAATATTAAAAATAGTATTAACTTATAATTTATCAAATAATTAAAAAATATTTACAATTTTAAATAAATATACGAAAAACAAAAAAAATAGAAATTGTATATGAATTTATAATTTCTATAAAAAAAATTAAAAAAAGTGTAAAGGACTTTAAAATCGTAAAAAAAAACAATTATTACGACTTAAGTTAAAAAAAAAAAGTCGAAACATTGTTTACAATTTTC
Organism: Glycine soja; assembly: GCF_004193775.1. Classification (NCBI taxonomy): domain Eukaryota; kingdom Viridiplantae; phylum Streptophyta; class Magnoliopsida; order Fabales; family Fabaceae; genus Glycine; species Glycine soja. The sequence continues at coordinate 35,938,317 of NC_041010.1, forward strand.
AACTTAGAAATCCTAATAAATGTTACCACTTATTTTGTTTTTGGTAATAATTCAAAACCCACGCTCGAATAGTAATTAAAAAAAATGTCCCATTTGATCGTTTCGCCGAAATACGCTTGTGTAAAAGAAAAGAAAGACAACTAGATTAGGTGTGATTATAAATTGATTCACTCTGAGCTGATGGAAAAAACCAATGCAAAAAAAAATACTGAAGTTATTTATTGCATCCAATCAAATTTTGGATTTTATTTTAAAAATCAATTCAGACCGAATTTACATGTATGAATATATTTTTATTCATATATTTAAAATATCACTCCTTTTTATTTTTATTTACTATTTATTTGAGTTAATAAATATTCTATTATTAGTTATATAATGATATATAAATAAAATATTTGATATTTGATATTTGAAATTATTTGTTATTATATATCTTATATTTTATTTAATATTTTTTTAAAAAAATAAAAAGTAGGATTAAAACCAAAAATTAATTCAACTCAAATCATTTTAAATTAGACGGGATCCAATTAAAAAAGTAAATTAAACCAACCGGATAATAAATTAATAAAAATAAAATAATTAAATCTAAATTAATTTTTCTTTTCAGAATTGATTGGATCCAATCAGCCAACACCAAAAAAAAAAAAAACACAAAAACACATTATGAGAACAAATCATGGAAAACCAAATAACACCTTATTCTCAAGTATGAAATAAGTAATATGTAATAAAAATAGAAAAAGAGCAAGTTGATGAGAGGAATAATGTAATAAAAATAAAAGAGTTATTTATATTCCTCTTTTATGCAATATGTGAATATTACATGGCTTTCTTTTTTATGTTAAAATATACGATTTAGTCCATTTAATTTAACATTGTTAAAGTAATTTACACTCCCTTTCCTTGTGTGAGAGATACAAATATTACATTAACATTCCTTTCTATTTTAAACTATAAATTAAATTACATTTTTCTCTTTAAAAGATGCAATATTACGTTGTCCCTCCTCTTGTATGTTAAAATATATAATTTAGAATTTAGTCTATTTGATTTAATATCGCTAAAGAATACATTATGATTTGCTTAAGGAGCTTCAGTGGTGGCATGTTCAATATATATGTGTTAACAAGGATACAATAGTATCTAATGATAAATGGATGATCATTTCGGGCATAGATTTGTTTTTTTTATTTTTTTTGTCATCCATTTCGGGCATGGGTACATTATTGCTATCCATTATAACTTTGTATTAGTCCATTTATCCAAACTACATAGTTCAACTTGGACATTTTTCTCCTTAGGGGTTGATCTTCATCTCCTTCGTATCACTATTTTCTTATTAATGTCAATTTTGTCCAACTATCAAATGTGGAATTTAGAAAAATTATTCAGCGTATTTGTTTTTTTTTTTATCATGTGATTCACTAATTTTTTTTAACAAATATACCCTCTTATAGGTTTTATTTAAGGGATGAGATTTTGCTACCTCCTGTTGCACTGTAATGACACATATACTACATTGAAGAAGCTCATTCACGGGAAAATTCATTATGCCTATACAGTATTTCAACATTTTGTTTATAACTAAGAATAATAATAATAGTTAATTATATGAGAAAACTAAATCCAATACTCTATGCAAAATGTTCTCTTACATGGGATAGGTTTTAGGTTAACTCATTTATCATTTTATTTTCTCCTTCTACCTCGCTCATAACGCTCTTTTGATCATATTATGTTATGGTGGGCTGAAATTTATTAAAATTCATACAATTTTTTTATTCTTACTTATTATTTAATTTTCATACCTAATTTAATGATTTTTAATAAATTTTAACCAATAATTAAAAATGTACTAAAAAAGTAATTAATAAGTATGTACTATCAATACAAGTTTTCATATTATCAATTTGTCAGTAGAAAAATATCATATATGAATTGTTAATTTTTATAACTATTATCTTAAAAATCATACTAACAATAATTTTTAATTGATTAACAATATATAACAATAATTTTTATTATAAAAATTAACAAACTTAATATTCATAAGAGTTTATTCTTAGATGATAGTGTAAAAAACTTTTATATTATCAATACATATACCATTTTCTCTAAAATTAAGACATGCATTAGAGTATACTACTAGAATTTCTCCTTTCATAACATTAACTTAAATTTAACATAACTCCCACAAAGCATGAAAACCACCAAGTCACAAAGCAACTGACTTTGGCCTTACACATCTCATGTCCCTACTTTCGGCATAGAATACTACTACTACTAAGTTTCACCTTTCACGGCTATATGTAAAAGGTGTATTGCTATGTGTGATTAAGTTAATTGCATAACATTATTACAGCCAAAAACTAAGAACAGAGCCTAGAACCAAACTCATGAACCATTTCTGAGGGGATAGTTGGTATGAAGAAGAAGGAGTCTCGCACAGATTATACCCATACCATGTGCCATTGGGGATGGAGGTGTTGAAATCAAAAGTAATAGGCTCTGAGTTGTAGCCATAGATTTTCACACTCTCAGGCTCCCAACCTTCCTCTGCCCCAGATCTATATAGGTACACATAGCAAATTGGAGATGCACAAGCACCATCTATCTGAAATGTATCTGAAGAACACTGCTCAAATGTCCTTGAAATTGGATCATCCAGTCTTGGTTCATATACCTGATAAATAATAATAATAATAATGAAAATGTTTCAAGTTGGTCCAAATTAAGCTTCCTTTACTAGTAAATGTAGAAAAATACTACTGTGTTTTTTAAAAGTTCAATCATCAAGTTGGTCCAAATTAAGCACTTTTATTTTTAAATAAGCTAAAAATCAGTAAATCGACTCTTTCTAATTCAAATTAATTTACAAACATGAGTTTTTAAGTCATCCAGCTATTTATTAATGTTTTAGTCAAATGCAAAAATCCAACAAAAAACAAAAAGTCAAATTCAAAATGTAATCAACCACAGAAACATTCTAAACTGGTTATTTTTTCATAAACATAAGTAGTTACAAATAAACTATCGATACGATAATCAAGAAACTTTGACCATTATACCTTGCAGTTTAGACTATATATTGCCCATAGTTTACGAATCCAATTAACACAAGAAACGAATGATGAATATCTCTGAATATTTTATTTCATAGCACAATATAGATTAATTAACTTTTCATTAGAAATGAGAAGCCTCTAGTACTTTGTTAATTATAGCACTTAACAAAAGGCTTTTTTTTCTGCCATTCTAAACACATGTACTTTTGAGCTCTAAGAAGTGATATCAGTACTTAATTTACACTTTACAACAGTTGACTATATATGGACGTATTTGTTCAGTTTATTTAGACAAAAAAAAATTATTTTTGTCAATTTAAGACGCATATGTGATAACAAAACAAGTAGTTGTAAAACTAATGAAAAACAAGTAAATAATAATATCGTAAAAAAATATTATAATAATAATAATAATGACAAAACAAACCTACCTCCACACAAAAACAAATAAATAAATAAACTAGCTGCAAGTAACATTTGAAGCCCCTAAAAATACTGAATATTCATGACCAAGATTCTCCAGTCGAGTTCAATTTTAATTAGCTATTTGTTTATAACTCTTCTAGAAACAAAATATTCATCAATATTTCCTTCAAAATTAAATCTTGAACCCGTTAAATACACGCCACAATAAGTAACTAAATAAATCTAGAAATTGATTGAAGGAAAAAGGCAAAACCTGGTTGCCATTAGCATCCCCAAACGTGATACCGATCTTATCCGTTGTGAACTTAGGCGATGAACAACTCGTAGATATAACTACCAGGTAAGAACAGTTCGCTGCAGTCTTCATCTATTAAACACACACAAAACAAAACAAAACAAAAAAAGTATTATTTAGCTTTCATATTATGCACGAAACAACACCAAAAGAAAAAAAAAAGTTTAATTTATTAAAAAAAAAAAACATATTTTAGTACCTGAATATATCCAACAGAGAAAGATTCAGCAGCATGAGGTTGCACTGAAGCTGATTTGGACTCCGATACTGAAAGGGTCAGTGCAGAGGCAAAGCAGAACAAAAATAGAACAAACTTTATCATTTTTTTTTTCCTTCAGAAACTTAAACCCCAAAATGAAAACTTAGAAGATTAGAGTGAGTAATCTGAACTCTGAATATTATAGTCAAAGTTCAATGGCTCTTTGTTCTGCTTTGGATAACACTGTTAAGTCACCACTATGGTATTTATATGCATCACGGCACCGCATAAACGGCAAAAGGCAAAAACGTCGTCGTCGAGTCAAGGAAGGGTAAATGCGACATTACGACTCGCGTACTACCTTGTCCACGTCGTTCCGTGTTTATTTTACTGGCTGTACATTTTCCGTGCGTTGCACGAGTTTGAATTTTTAAATTGAAGTATCTAAGGACAACGTTAAAAAAACAATACGGGACCACGAGATTTCTTAATTAAAATGAAAAAGTTTCAGATTAGTTTTATTTTATTTTTTAGTTTCTCTTCTTATTATTTATTCATCGTAGTAATAAAAACGTGCAACGAAAAAAGGTTTTGTCGAGTCCATGCAAATTATATTATGAGGAATGCTGGCAACTCTCTGCCACTCTTTTTTTTCTAATTCTTATTAAATAAGAAGTGAAATTTATTAAAAATTAGTGATTTTATATCATGAAATTATAAGACACAAAAGACTTGTTAACATTAATATAATAAGAAACAAATTAAACCAATGACATGCAAGATAAATTCAACCTGAAAACAACGTAAAAGACCGAAAAATTAACTCTGTCAACACATTGACAATATTAAGAATAATAAAAAAAATATTAAGAATAATAAAAAAAACAAAATCTAACATGTACTAACCCCAGTTGCTTTCTGCTAACTTCAGTTGCTTTCTCAAATTCACCGGGGAGTGATAGCAAACTCTCTCTGTATGTACCAAAACATATTATCTCCATCTCATATGCACGAAATGCTTAACCAGCTTACCTTTGTAATTAACCAAGGGGAGATACAACAAGAATATGTCTAGTTTTTTGTCTTTGTATATGGATTTTTGACACCCCTTATATTATTTTAATATATATTATTTACCTTTGCTGATAAAATCAACATGGCAGTAAACTACATTAAATACACTTGATATGAAAATAACTACATTAGCAAAGGTTTTATAAGGAAGAAATGGTGAGGAAGAAAAAGTATGAGAGGTAGAGGGATCAATGTGAGCACACACCCACTAGTGAGGAAAAAAACCAAAATGCTCCCTTTAATATTTATCACACTGAGCGTGGTGGAGAAGTTACATACCATGGCCCTGGTCAGGTGTTTTATAACAGTTTGGAAATTTCCTGTTTTGATTTTATTTTGAGCAGTGTTTTATAACACTTAAGTGTGTTTTGTATTACAGCTAGTTATGCACCCCATTATCAACCTTTGAAGACACAAGATGGGTCTTCATTGGTGCCTTAGAACTCTTGAAGAGGTTGTTATTCATGTTCTTTCTTTATCATTTTCAATTCAGGCTTCTAGGCTGGAAGGTTTAACTGGTGTTTAGGTTGGTAAATCTCTAAATCCTATTGATATAACACTCATTGATGGTTTTTCAATTAAGGTAGAGACTGCTACTACAATTGAGAAATAAGATTATAAAATACATTCATTTATGCTTGTGAGTTTGTCATGATTCAATTTGAAATATAACAAGCTAGATTCTAAAACCATCTGTCTTTTACCTTATTCTACTTAGTAATGTATTACAGGAAATGAGAAACTGGTTGTTGTTGGTATTAGAGTGTCTCATTGGATAACCTATCATGGCTTAGCACTTAATGTCACAACAAATTTGTGTCTATTTAAATGGATCGTCCCGTGTGGAATACATGGTCACGGTCATCAAGTAGGAAGCATTAAGGGGTTGGTGAGAGAAGGCAAGCTATGTATTAATCATGGAACAGATTTGCATCATTTGGATGATGCTAGTCTTATTCATATTACATATAAGTCCTTGATTGAAGAGTTCTCACAAGCATTTCAGCTTGAGTACTGTTACAAAAATATTTCTGCCGCCATGTTGTATGAAAGAAAACATTGCTCTCTCACCAAATAGACACATCAAAGTTGTCTTTGTTTGATATATATATATATATATATATATATATATATATATATATATATATAGCAATCGCTTGTCTATTCACTTTTTCCAGATAAATGGCATAGAAAATATCACCAGTCTTGCAATAGAAACACACTTTTGTACTTATGTTCCAGATTATCGAATTATGGCTCTTGTATCTTGATAATGATGATTGGTTTTATCTAGGTTTATTTTAAGCAAGTATATCTTTGCTAATTTCTGAAAAATTTATCATTGTATAGACACTTTTCTTGGCTATAGTACAAATTTAACAAATACTGAAATTTATCAGTCAAGACATAATTACTTTTATTGTTTGTGACTACTTGCATAACATCTTTTATTCTTCAATCTACTTTAAAAAAGTTGTGCAAAGGTTCAAATAACCTTCCTTGGCTTTTATGTATGTTGAAGCATCAAGGCTCTTCACAATCATTGATCCTGATGGATAATTCACCCAAAATATTATCAAGATTCTATCTACCCTTTCTATCTGTCACAACCATTCAACACAAGGGGATCGAATTACATCTCACAAATATAACCTTAGAGATGACAAGAGTTTTCATTTTTCAATAGCCTTAACCATTTATTTGAAACTAGTAGATCGCAAAACATAAAGGAATTCTATTCTCATGGAATTATGTATTCTTTATGCTTTTTGATAGTTGATTAAAATTTCCAAAACGAAAGAAATGATGTCACAAGCCACTTTTTTCCCCACTTCAAATACTCACAATTTCTTGCACCTTTTCTTCCTCTATTTTTTTTTTTGTAACTCATTCAACTAGGAATTCTTTTCTGCTTTTTATTCTTCTTCACAAAGACTTCTTTAGAAATCTTAACTTTTGGTGGAGTTCTAATAATTCAAAGCACCCCTAATTCCCATTTAAAGTTTTCTAGTTCTAATAGCTCCTTCATTGGTAGTTTTTCCACAGATTCACAGGTGACACTTAAATAAACAAGTGAACCTTTATTTCACAAATATTGCTCTCCAAAATGTAGAGTTCAAGCAAGTTTTCAGCTAGTGAAATTAGACTTTAATACGTCTCTGAATCTCAAACTTAATCTACTAGACAGAAAGATTTACGAACGAATCCAAACAAAGAGAAGAATAGAAGTAAATCAACAACATTCAAAATCAAATCAAATATCAAACAAACGAAATAATGTGGAAAAGCAAACAAGAAAAGAAGAAGAAAAAATGATCCAGTGCAATGCGATGGATGGTTAAGAGAGAGAGAGAGAGAGACCTTGGTGTCCTCGTCAATGGCGGAATTGAGATCGGAGAGAAAATCGAAGTAGAGGAGTGACAACTCCAAATCCCAAACCAATGAATTTGTGAGAGAGGTAGGTAGAGTGAGGACTGAGGAGCCACGACGTAAATTAGGTTTTAGAAATTAGGTTTTTCAAATTATAACAAATACTTACTCAACTCCAAATCGGCACCTTTTCTTCCTCTATAATTCTGGGGCGGGTCGGGGTTGGGGTCGGGGCATATATCAATAATCCCATACCCACCTCCGCCCCCATTTTGGGTTATCGAGGAAAATCCGAATCCGACCACAAACCCGGTCAACACGGTTTTTATCCGTCAAAGTCGGGGAGAATTCAATTTAGTTCCCACGGGATAAGATTCCACTGCCATGCCTAACTAGGGATCAGAAATAAGAGAAAGTCATGACTTACACACGCATTAGAAATGCACTTGAGATCCCACTGGTAACCTCAACAAAATTTGTATGATCTAATCGTCAGCAAGGGTAAGAGGGTGAGTATTCATCTTTTCTGTTAAACCGCTCAACAATGGAATCAATCTATTTTTTGGGCACACAACGTGCAAGATCAAAGTGAGTATATGCATATAGTTAGTAAACAAAGATACAAATAGGAAAAATCTTCAAGGCATAACAAGGAAAAACTATATTATTCAAATTTTAAATACTAATGTATTTTATCAAGTTAAAGATATTTCCTTCCGATAAATTAAATCTCAAAAACACGTCGAAAAATCTCAAAATGAATATATTTAATATTTATAATCTTAATCAATCCTAAAAATTTTATTGTAATCTTAATATCATATCACGAAATTTAAAAGATTGATCAAAATAGTAATAATCTTAAAAAAATAGTTTATTTAAAAATGATATATTCAATTTAAAATAGTTAAAAATATTGCATATCAAGATTTAAAATTTAATCAAAATAAAAAGATAATTACAAGCCCATGTTGTTCTGACTATACATATTATGAAAAAAAAATCAATGGATGAGGTATCAAGAACACACATACACATATTGACAAACACACACATGAGAAGGCCTATCAACATCAATATAAGAAACAAATTAAACCAATAACATGCGAGACAAATTCAAATATAACAACAAATAAAACCTGAAAACGAATTAACTGTCAACATATGAACAATATTAAGAATAATAAAATTAAAAGATAAAGATGTTAAACACCATGTGCTTACTCCAACAAGTATCTGTTAACAAAGTTTCATTACTAAAAAAAGTTTTTTTTATGACGCACCTTCGACGACGATTGTGACATAATCGTCGTAGTAGGCTATGTGGTGGCATTTACGTAAATATGCTACTTCTCCAACGAAGATGGTTTTTAAAAATTATCTTTAAATGAAATCTACAACAACGTTTACCTATAAGACCGTCTTAGTAGGCTAGACAGTGGCATTTTTGCAATTAAGTGGAAGTTATTTAAGACGGTTTTTCTGTAAAAACCGTCTTAGAAATCGTGAGATACAAAGATGGTTTTATATATATAACGCCGTTAACTTTACATATATAATCTAATTAGGACATTGTCTTGTCGTGCGCTCACGGTAAGATTGTCGAAATCCCTTTCTCTCTCAGTTGTCCAATTTTTGTTGTTAGCACAAAATTCTTCATTCAGGCGTTGATTGTGTGTTGTTTTCCACCAAAGGAACCCCTGTCACACCACCTTAACCTCAGTCTCACATGTTGGCCTCACTCTCGCACCACCATGACCTCAGCTTTGTGTCCTTCAGTTGTCGCGATCTGCAAGTGTTTGTGAATGTGTTCGTGAAGGTAAGCTTCCATTTTTCTTTGCTTAATTGGTCTTGAAGAAGTTAGTTGCTTAAGGCTTGACTTAACTTAAAAAAATTTACGTACACATGTGGTTTAGGGTTGAACAAATGGAACAACAACAAATATCTGACTTTTGATGTAAAACAAACAAAATCCTATACTTGGCATTTGAACTTTAACAAATGGAACTGCTTTTTGCTTTCAAAACGCATAATAAAAACCCCTTTGTAACTTTGAGATTATGGGTCACATTGACATGATAGGTGACATGGTTTCTGTGATGGGAATTACATGGCACTCAATAATAGATATGTTGCCTCACACACACGTTTGATTATTGTCGTTTAAAGAAAATTGATTTGCTTCCTTTTCAGTATGAGCATCAATATCTGCCATGGAGTTAGTGTTGATGGTAAGAGTCAGTGTTGGGAACCCTAGAACAACATGATAACAAAATGCTTTTGTTCATATTGAATGACAACAAAGGTGTTCACAAAGGAGAATAGTTTATACTTTATTATTAGGCATAAATTAGGAATATAAAATCCTAGAATTAAGGAAAGGGATTGTGAAATCTCAAGTCACGGATTTAGCATTTCAGAAATACTAACTTGAATGTTGCCTTTCCCCAGAAATCATGATGTTTATGTATGGAACTTAACCATCTTACTAATTAACCAATTACTATAATCGTTCATAGGTACTTTGACTCCCATGTTGTTCCATGCAAATACCATTTCGTCATCGTAGTATCTTGCAAGACTAATTGAACTGTGGAGTTGTAGGCAACTCTATAAACCTTTGTCCCTCTATTAGTCCTCAAATTTGTTGGTTTTTCTGTTCCTATCAAGTCATAAACCACTGGAGGCTTCCCAGGAAAATGATCAGTCAAAACTCCACCTATGTTGAACAAATGTGCTTGGAGGAGACAAACTTTAGGCATAACAAGAGGTCACATTATTTATGGCTTTTATCCCCTTTCACCTCTGAAGGAAGAACAATCTCACTCTCACTACTCACCTTGAGTAGCTTTTGGCATGCTTTCTTCTTACGGTTTATAGACTTTCTGTCCATAAAAAGTTCAGATGCCTCAGCACATGTGTCTTGGAACCTTATCTCACCAATCCCATTAGGAAGCATGGATGGTCTCATGACAACAAGAAACAACATATAATCGATAACAATTTGCTTGCTTCTCTAAAATTTGGAGTACCCGTACTACTACCCACATCTTCTTCTCCAGCTGAGACACAATTGTAACATCAATCAGTCGCTATGTGCCATAGAAGAATACTTTGATCAAATTCTCCCGTTAAACTCCACCCTAATTGTGTGGAACATTTAAATCTTTCCAACACATTGTTGCCCCTATGATAGAAAAATCTTTTGATTTCATCTTCCACCTTCTCCTCATCATTGACCTATTTTGTCATGTTGACCTCGATGGAAGGATGGAAGTTTTGCGATGTGGAGTATTAGTCTTACTTTGCACTGAGTGATCTGTGGGAGTCTTTTAAGGAGTGGAGTGTGTACGAAGCTGGAGTGCCTTTGGTGCTTGATCAAAGTGATTATGTTGTTCAGTATTATGTTCCGTCTTTGTCGGCTATTCAACTCTATGCTCACTCTGCTGAGAAGTCAAGTGCAAAGCCAAGGTATTGTCATTTCATGTGCTTAATAAGAATTTTGGTAACTTTAAGACAATACTAACCACTGGAAATATGGTAGAATTTTCTATGGATGCAGCTCTTTTAGTCTCGCTAACAACTAACAACTAACATTTACTGATAAAAAAAAATATGTGTAATCAATTGATATACCAGTTGTTAAACCTTTTACTCTTATACAGAGGCTAAGGGGACATTTGGTTTGAGTAAATGTTTTCTATTTTTATTTCTTATTTTCACTTTCAAAGTTTTAAGATTTAGAAAATTTGTTTGGTTCTAACTTTCTGTTTTCTATTTTCAAAAAATGAAAATTTGAAAATGTATTCAGTTTTACTATTTTCTTTTTAAGTTTGTGATTTGGCTATAAAAATTTGCAGAAGCTTTCTATAATAGTTTTGTTAAAAAATTTGTTGCTTCTCAAGTACTGCATGGTTCACGTGGCTGAACTAAATCAAGAGTAAGATTGATCTTGCCTCCAAGATGTCAAATGGCCTTTTCCATATAGAGTGTAAATGCAGAGTGTGCATATCTAGGAAGCAAATTAATGGTGATGCAACATTTATTCAGTTGCTTTCATAACTTTCTTTTGATTTTGAATCAAAATCAACTTAGCCAACAAGGGAAGCTAAAAGATACCATGTTCATCCCTGTCGATAATACTTATCTCTCCCCACAGTTAAGCCTCTTCAACCCATCCTTGCCACATAGACCATAGGTGTTGTCAGCTTCACCCTCAACCTTTCCCACTGTTAGAAATTCTGTAGTCATCAATTGTAGGAAAAATGGTGTTCAAAAACACACATTGCGGAATAAAAGGATCTATTTTGTATTTAAATTATATTATAAACAGATGACATATTAAAAATGTACATGTTGATGAGCTCTTGAAGCATAAAAATTCTTCAATAGTGTGAAGACTCTACGTGTATCCACACCGAGATTGACTTCTATTCGTTAACAACTTTGACAAGTGAAAAAAATAAGAATAGAGAAGTGATATTGAGATTCTTTCAACGTGTAGCCCAAGGCTCTATTTATAGCACGCCAAGGATACCAAATTTTTGATCAAATCAAAATCATTATTAATAGTATCTTTTTTTAAGCTATATTATTTCTTGTTACCTTTTATTGCTAACCATTTAGCAATTAAAATTGAAATAATAATTGACCAAGTCAAACTTGTATCTAGCCGCCTTTTCAACCCAAATTCCAAATACAAAATCATACATGTTTGTTTCTTTTCTTTCACCAAATCTTTCATATTATTTATATTTTCAGTACTAGAAAAAATATAATAATATTCCACCTTTTTGAAATCAATTAATCATTTGATCATATTAAATTCTCTAATTTAATTAATCATCAAATATTAAAATAATTTCTTTAACAGAGATTAGAACACTCATTTGTGTGTGATCCCGTAGGTTCAATACTAAGCTGGTAATATATTAATCAAATTAATATACTAATCAAGGTAGGTGCCTAGAAACACTCCTTAACGTCCATATAGCATAAAATAGCATTTTACTTTCAAGAACCATTAGAAGAGTAGTGTAATAATTTCTTCCATCTTTACAGCTCTGGGTTAACTCTAGAGTATAGTATTACTGTCAAACCCTTTTGAGTTAACTCATAATGACTTAAGAAACACATTTCTTCTTTCATTTAATTTTCCTGGTCAGGATATAATTTTATTCATAGAACTCAAACTCATTACCAAGAGTTGATGGATTCCTTCTTGATTAATCATTAATTCTAAAGGTATTTAATCATATCCAATATCCATTCAACAAGTGTTCTAAAGCATTAGGTGTCCAGAATCAAAATACAACAAATAACCTGTTAATTACTATGACAATCTCAGGTCAAAGAAAGCTATTATACCTCTTCTTGAGAATTTTCTATTGACAGTTTATGGTAAATTTTAACCATTAGAAAATTTCAATTGAGTCAGTTTAATGATCACATCAACATGTGACTCATCTATATATGCAAATTAATAAATGAGATCTATTAATATTTATCCAATAAATACTATCAGATATATATTAATCTATCTGTATTATTGATATCATATTAACAATAATCCTATGATCAAGAACGGTTTAGATTAAAATTAGAACAAACTTGTTTCTCATTATCATACTCTCTATTATAATAACAAGTCTTTAATTTTAACCAAGGACATTATCAAATGAATCATTTAATCAAATAGTGAAATATGACAATGAAAATAAAATAATACTTTATTATTAAAATTAGAATTGATTACATGATGACTTAGATCATGGACATACAAATTTATTCCCAACAATCAACACCCACATCACAAGATATATGTGTTATTAACATGCTCCTGCAAAAAAAAAAAAGAAAAAAGGAAAGAGAATTAGAGATGGCACTAGATACGTTTCAATGTTATTACAAGTTTGCCACCACGTTTTCACCAAAAATAGAAAACAACATTTTTTTTTTCTTTCAGATTTGATCTTATTTTTTGAAACATTTTCAAAGGAAATGTTTCCTAAATTTCAACCAAACATATTTTCAGTTATATTTTGTATTTTCTTTGAAAATGAAAATAGAAAACGATGAAAGTAAATGGCCTTTGGCATTGACTCATTAATTATGTCACATGACTTCCTTTTTCCCTTCTACACCGATGTTTCTTAACTCTTGATGGTGAATTTTTTTCTTGAATATCATTGTTTTCATGATGTGTGTTTGTTAGTTTTCTATAACCTAACTAAATTGAATTAGCCTCAATTTCCTTCAGAGGATTGTTGTAGAACTAAATTGTACTCATATTTCCTATTTTTTGTTTGAGCTTTAGGTCATGTTGCATCAGTGGACCAAAATGATTTTACCCCCCTCTACACCACATTGACCCTAGTTGTGCTCTTCCTGAGAAAAACATTGAATGGAAGTTGAAACAGGGCACAATATCTAGCTTAAAAAGAAATCATAATGAGTGTTGAAAGTAGATATTACATTAAGCAATAAGCATTACATATAGAATAATCAGCAACCATTTCCTAGTTCTTATTATCAACCATATAAAAAGTAGTGAAATTGCTTGATTATTGGTCTTAGTCGTACAGTGAAAGAAATACACTAATTGACAAAAAAAAGAACATGCCAGACCTAAATTGCAGGATATTAAAGGAAAAGTTTGCATAAATATCCAATTTGCTGTCTAAGGTTAAGAAGCATCAGTATATGGAAGGTGAATGAGAAGAATTGGAGCCCAAAGAGATACAATGACATACTTTGGATCCACAAAATCATCACATTTTTCTTCAATATTATCTCCTACTAATTTGTTAGAAAGAACACCTAGTGAGATTGTTGCAAACCAATCTGATAGCATGTAGGAGAACGATAGTGTGATTCTGAGCCAGCATTTTGTGAACTGCTATCTCTTGTTCCCCAAAATGATTAGGATGTTTTGGAAGATGAGGCTTGACAAAACCATGAAACGAAGCTCCCACTTTTCCCAAAGATTCCGCACATTGGTTGCAAAAATCTACATCATAACTTTGTTCTTTGTGAAGGCCATACTGCTAAAAACTGAAAATTGGAAAAATAACACAAGAAAGAAAAAATTAGTAGTTAAAACTTTCAGTTTGTTGCATACATATGCCGAATGAAAAGAAAATTTGTGACTTAGACAAAAAACTGTAGTCTTACTTGTAACCAGCATCCTGTATAGATTTTTTTGTCTTATATCTTCCAACTGTATATGTGGTTCAAGTATTTAACAACTACTAATTAATATTTAAGAGAAAGCTATTTCACGAAATTGATATAATTAAGAGTAGTACAAGTATGTTGATAGAGGAGGGATATATATATCATTATCATATATACGATGATCTTATCTCAACTCTCTTTATTAGACATTTAGGCATTGTAAGCTTATGAACTATGATATTAAATGTTATTTTCTACTAGCAGTTTTGATATACTCCTAATAAGAAAAAATGTAGGGCAGTAAGATTGGTGATTTTTTTTGTTTATAGCAAGTCTATTTTTCACGAGAAAAAATTATATTTGAATTGAATATGATCATTATGAACAATAAAATTCTCCATCCAAGTATTTAACACAACCACGTTTCAGAATTTGAACCCAAAACCACATCTAATTAAACTGAAATAATTTCACTTCAATTAATTTACATACTTGTTCGTAGTAAAATTGGTAATTTGTGAGAACCAAATTAATAGTGTTTCAATTTGTGTGCCTCATTTACTCTCCAATCTTTAACAAATGGTTTTGCTTGTAGGTACAACTTTTTGACTCAAACTAACAAAGTCAAGTCTTTTTTTTTACAACCGGTGTACTTCCAGTCCATAGTTCTACACACCATAGCACTCCCGTATTGGCACTCCTTGCTTTTGTTAATGATCATTTTTCGAGGTATGTATTTCTTTGTCTCACGGGTTATTACATGTTTATTCATATATAACTATTGTTTTATATAACCATTTATGCATATTATGAGCAAATCTTAATTTCTCGTTTGGGATTGAATACAATGATTAATACAAACAGTTTGCATTAATATATGTATTCAATCTTGAATTGTTTGTTTAAATCGTTTGGAAAGACTAATTTTGTATAGTAAGTTCATACTCATACCTTACAATAACATATGTTCAAATATTTATTTTTCACACCCGAGGTAAAAACTTTATTGGTAAATTATTTATAAGTATTTTTATAAGTATTCATTAATCATTTAGACTATCCAACTTGATGAGTCATCCAAATCTAATTCACCTGAATTTTTTCATAAAAAAAATATAATGTAACATTGGAGGACCAATTAACAAGAAATGAGAACTCAAAATAAGTTATTTAAATTATATTAATTGAAGATGCTCTTGTGTATAACATAATACTCCCAACATCTTTATTTATAAGACATATTCAACAAATTTGAAAAACATTGAAATTATAAACAAGTTTAATGTTAATAATTAAATTAACTAACTTTTTTAGTAAATAAAAATTACTCAACTATGTCTTATAATTAGAGACAAGAGAGTATGTTGCTTATTAATTTAATATGTATATATACAAAACATTTAATTATTTAAGGCGTATAGCAAAGTAGTAATATTATTTAATCTCATCCTTTTTTTTGCTAAAAAATCAATTTTCGTATTTTCTAATAAAAAATATATTTATTATTTTTTCATATTATTTTTTATTAATTAAAAGAACACATACCGTAATATATATTTTACTTATTTTTAATGAACTTGAATAATGCAAGAATACAAGTTCTAAAAATAATATGCAGTGGTCATTTTTCTAGCTTTATGAAACTTATTATAAGAAAAGGGCAGTTAATGTTCATAGCAGGAAGAAAGGAAAACATTTGCCGGAACACGCAAAGAAATAGAAGAAAAGAGATCTCAGCCCTTAAAAAATTTAATGCCACGTGTCAAATGTATAAGAAAAGAAATGAAAATGTCCATATATCTAAGGAATGGAGAGGAGTTGGACTTGTTTTATATTGTAATTCAATTAGAAATCACCATTTGATTTATTATACGATAATTTATTTTAAAATTTAATAAATTTATCATATTAGAATTAAATGATTGTATAAAATTATTTATATTATTAATGTATAATCATTTTTCTCATAGTAATTAAACCAAAAAAAATATTAAAACTTCCTTGAGAAGCCACCACAAAACTTAACTGAGAAGTCACTTTTTGCTAATGGTGAATATCAAGTTTTTTTTTAAAAAAAAAAAGCTTAATAAGGTCTTGAAGAAGATGTAGAGGACACGAGTATGGTTAATTTGAAAATGAAAGACACTTGATGTGTAAGAGAAAGAAGATAGTAGAGTATTGATGCTCTAATTAGTAATTTTTTTGTAATTTCAAGTATTACTTGGTTGAAAGTAAAAAATTAATGTCTTTAGATATTGAAATATAATTCACATTTTCCAGCATATGTTTTTCTTCTACACTCACAAACCAAGAATCAAACCTGGGCAACATATTTAAGGAATAAGGCTATTTGTCAATTATGTCATCACATCATATTAGCTTATTAGTAATTATTGATGAGTGCATGAAATAACTTTTTTTAAAGAAGAATGAAATAACTTTTAGTAATTAGTGAAATATTATATTTGATTAGGGTTGATTTATTGGATAAATAATTAGATTTTCTAAGTTGGACTAGATTTTGAATTTTGATTATAAGAATATCTCTTGCTATCATGACCCCTTGAACATTATTGGTCAAGCTTCACAACTGTCCTATAAGACATTTTTATGATGTGACAAATTATTGAACTGCCAAGGTGGTTGTTACTTGCTGCTGCTTGAAGGGATGAACTAAAAATGTCATTGTTTTTTTCTTAAAGATTAAAATTGAAATTTACAAAAATTTGAAGAATAAAAATATAATTAATTTTATTTTTATTAATAAAAAATGAGTAAATATAAATAAAAGTATTAATAAAATTCTCTTAGATCAATAACAGTTATACATGGTAAGTAAGATTAATTTTTCTGGAAAATATCCATAATTTCTTGCCCAAATTAAAAAAAAAATAGAAGTATTGACCACTTGACTAAAAAGCTCTATTTGTTGGCAAGTTCCCTCTACCCTTGCTCGACTCTCCCCTATTGCTAATTGGTGCTTCTTTCAGTTTTTACTTCCATTTTGTGGTTCTCTCCCGTAAATGGGTTTTAGACTGCTTTTGTTGCTACATAGATGAGTGTTCTTGTGCTGACTTACCCAGCGGGCTTTGCATATTTTTGTTTTTGGGTTTTCCCATTTATGATGGGCTTTTGTTTCATGTCAGTTTGATTATGTCATGATTATCAAGGAAAAAAAATTAAGGTGGCGTTTAATTTAATTTTTTATTTTTTATTTTCTAAAAATAATTTTTATTTTCAAGTTTTCAATTTTAAAAAATATGCTTATTTTAATTTATAAAGTAAATATTTATCATTATGATAATATAGATAACAAGGTCATCCAAGCATTTGTCTTAAGTAGAATGCAAGTATAAATATACATCACAATAAAATAATTATGTTATATTTTAACATTTTAATAATTAATTGGTAAGAGAATTAAATGATTAGAAGTGAAAATAGAAGGTGTAGAGATATAGATTGGCATACATATGCACATATTAGACTAATTTGATTATAAAATATTAATATATAATTTTGTAACTTAGAAATCTAAAACATTATTTAAAAAATTATAATTATTATTTTTTTAAATTTCTATAAAAAAAAATTGACATTAGGTCCCTAAATACTTAGACACTGCCTTATTTATTATGTTGACATTGCTTTTTTCTTCTTCAATAAAGATTAAAAAGCAAAAAGGTTGATTTATTTTTTTCAACTTTACTCCAATTTTTTAAAATATTGTCAGAGAAAATATTTTTTAAATTTTAACTAAATATATTCAGTCTTATTTTCTATTTTCTTTGAAAATAAAATAAAAAACATTCTAACCAAGCGTCACCAAGTATTTTTCTTTTTATGTTTTTATATTTTAATTTAATGAGTCAATCCACTAAATCAATGAATTGAATCGGATTGACATCTTGAGTAATAATGAGCTGGCCTATATTGATAGTTATACAGAAAATGACTCTGGACACTTCTTAAGTGTGATCATCTTGAGGGAGATAAAAAGAAAATAAATGTATGATTTAATTGGTAATGTAATATGATAAGAAAAAAAATTAAAAATGTTAATAAGATATTTGTAAGTTTGTAAAAAAATATTATTATATCATCGTCCCAATTATACTTATGATACATTTGATGTAAAGAAAAAATACTACTAGCTAGTACTATTACAATGAAGAATGTGATTATGCAACATTCATTGCCGCTACAATAATATTTTGTTGCGACCATTTTCTTTCATTTTAATTCAAACTGTGGTATGTAGTTTGCATTGATAACAACTTGTTCCTCAAAGCAATGCTCTCACTAATTCTACATTTCTTATCTCACACGGAATTTTAACATTTTATTTTACGATCAAAAAATGATTTGTGGTGATTTTACCCACCTTATTAAACCTTTTTTATAACTACATTTTTTCTGACATAGCTTCTTTCCTGAACTATCTAAACATTCAAGTTTACCACTATAAATAAGCCGGGAAAGCTTTGAATATTGAAGCATAACTTAGGGAATACAAGGGAGAAAGAAAGAAAAAAATTAAGAAATGTAAAAAGATACTAAGTAAAAAAAAATGGAGAGGTAAGAGTACAAATAAGTTTCACAGCTATATGTAAAAGCAGTTATGGTACATCACTAGGTTAGATTAGTGGTAAAAGAAAAGAGTAATTTGTACAAATTCTTGTATTAATTCAAACTTCTTTACTAGTTTAACTACCTGATTTGTTAACCAAAGTCTCAACAACAAATGAAACCATTTTTGAGCCTATTACTTTCTTTTTATTATCATTAAAATGACCAAGGTAGTTAAAAAGAAATTTTGTGAGGCACCAATTATACCCAATCCACCACCTTCCCCTGAGTGGGATGAGTTTGAAATTCGTAGTAGGTAATATGTTCATCATGTCATAGATTTGCACTCTTTCAGGCTTCCAACCATCCATTGCACCATAGCTATACAGCTCCACAAAACAAATCGAAGATACGCATGCACCATTTAACTGAAATATATCTCGAGAACACTGCTCAATTGTCCTTGGACGTGGAACAATCAGTTTTTCTTCATATACCTGATAATCAATATTGATTATTTTTTTTCAAGTTAATAATATCGATCCAAACTAAGCTTCCTTTAATTAGTAAACATAGAAAAATAAAAGTTCAATAATCAGCTTGCTATAAAAATAATAATCAGCTCAATTTCGACCAAGGGTTTGTTTTAATTCTTCTATAAACTATTGGTTAATTAGTTACCAAGCCTTTTCTGCCCAGGTAGCCATTGATCTAAACAAAAATATAGATGCAATTTATGAACTTTTGAGCAATAAGAAGCGATAGAAGTACGTATCTCTGTTCAGTTTACTTACTTTTTTCAATTCAATTTTTTAAAAAATAAGTTTTTATAACCAAGCAAACAAAACTAATGTACCAATGCAATAAATAATAATAATTTAACAAAATGTGCTCCACCAAAGTAAAAAAAGCAAATAAAGAAAGAAAATTCAGCTCGAAATAAACATATAGTGAACAAAAACAATATTGAATACCCATGATTCTTGAGCTCAATTTCGATCAAGGGTTTGCTTATAATTCTTCAATAAACAATGTATTTATCTCAATGTACATTTCGTTCATGACTTAATTAATCTTCTTGGAACCCCTTAAACATGGTTGCACCACAAGCAAGAAAGAAAGAACGAAAATCTTGAAATTCATTTGAAGGAGGACAAAGCAAAACTAACCTGGTTGCGAAGAGGATCCCCAAAGCGAATAATGATGTCCCCCATTGTGAAATTGGGCGATGAACAACTTGCACCTATGACCACTTGGTAAGTACATGATGAGTCGTTCAATGCCTTCTTCCTCTAATATTGGAGTACACAGAGAATAAAAATAAATTAACTTTTTGATCGACCTTCATATTTTACATACACAAAAAGAAAAAGGGTTGTCACGAAAATGAGATAGCACTAGCTAGTACCTCATCAATGTAGCCATAGGAGTTGTACTCAGTTTCAGCATCGCAACGTTCGAGAGAATTTGAGACTGAATGGGTCGTCAGTTCCGATGCAATACATAACAAGAGAAGAAGAAGAACCTGCAGCTTCATCGCCATCGTTTTCTTTTTCAGAATCTTCAACCGAAAATTTTCTCAATGACTCTTGTGTTCTGAATTTCAAAAAGAGAACTTGTTTGTGCCTTTATATGTACCCCCGCATATGGTTGACACTCTATCTATTGGCCGTTTCATAAAATTGTTAGTAGTTAAATTGTGGTATTTTCAGAATTTTTTTAAAAAAATTACAGTATTTTAGAACAAAATATGTACAACGGTAGAAAATTCACATTCTAAATAAATATAGATATAAGAATTTAGGTAATTTATTTGGAGTCATTATATAAAATAAAATAAATTAAATTGTCCCAAAAATATTTGGTAATTTTTACTTTATAAAATGCACAACAACCTGATGATAGAAAATATGATGAGATACAGTTTAGGGTAAATAATTAAATTTATCCCTAAAAATATGATGTAGTGACAAATTGATCTTTGAATGTGAAAAATATAAATTTATTAGTTCTTGAATGTCTACAAAGTGCAACAAATTACTTATGTCGTTTAATTTGTGAGATCATTTTATTATTAAGTTATAATTTTCAAAGACCAATTTGACAATAAATTATATTTTTTGAGAATCAATTTGACGTTAAATAAAAAATTTTAGGAACCAATTTGTTATTAAATTATATGCAAGACTAATTTGTTATATTTTTTGCATATTTAGAAGCTAATTTAAATTTTTTTTATCTTTCATAAATTAATTTGTCGTCGTCTCACACTTTCAAACATAAATTTCACTATTTACTTTAGTTTAATAGAAATTATTTTTCATTTTTTTCTTATTAAGCTTTTGAGAAAATATATAAATATTATTTTGAGAAAATATAAATATTATTTTCAGTTAACTTCTATATATCATTTTTTTATAAAAATTTATGCGATGAAAGAAATGGAGAAAAAAAAATGGAGATGATGCAATCCTACCCCCAAGGGCATTGGATAGAAGACTCCAAAAAGATTAGGTCAAAGATGAAAAAGAAGGTCCTAGCGTTCTCATGAGCCTTAGGGTAGATTTCGGACCCATGAACTAAGTATGAGTCAACTTATCTTTGTACATATTAGATTAAGATTTCATTAATTTTGGGCCTTGTACTTAGGGCTCCATAATGTAGGTAGGGTACCCTAGAAATGTAGGATTTTCCAACCCTTGTATTTTAGGGCACCTAGACTAGTTTTTGTATTGAGGGTAATTTTGTAATTTTACATGCATTAAGTGAATATTTGATGTGTGTTGAGAAATAAATTTAATTGAATTGGGCAATTAAATTTTAGAGGGGGAGGTGAGCATTTGCTTGCTACACCTCATTGCCACATCATATAGTGACACTTTGTGCATGTCCTTTATGCTTTACATGTCTCATAACACCTAAGCACACTTAATGGAGAATCTTAGACTTGATCTTGGATTAGTGGGCTGAACCATATCTAAAATTCACTAATCATAATTAGTGAAATTTTGGCTTCAAATTTTGGCCCCACAAATTCAATTTAAAATCCAAGTGAAATTTGAATAGAAATTCAAATTTCTCTCCAATTTTGTGTGACACTTAGGCTATAAATAGAGGCTATGTATGTGCATTTTTTCCAACTTTGATGATTTAAAAATTAAACTTTAAATTTCAGAGCTCTTTTAGAGCATAAAATTTCGTGTTTTTCTCTCCCTCTCCCTTCATTCATCTCTTTCTTCCTCCAAGCTATTATCCATGGCCTCTTATGGTGATGAGCTTCTTCACTCATCTTTTCCTTGAAAGTGGCGTCTTCTCTCTCTCTTTCTGTTCCATTCCGCTGCCATTCATCTTCCAAGAAGCAAAGGAATCTATTGATGAAAAAGATCCTAGGCCTACAAACTCCAATAGAGCTTACATCAGGAGAGGATGCTTTTCCTTTTACTTGACTTCAACCTTCCTTGGTTCAAAACAAATATTTAATTAAGACTTTCTTTAACAGAAAAAAGAAGAAGAAAATATGTACAATCTAAGCACACATTGAAATTCCTTTTTTTTTTGTTTTTGCTTGATAAGTGTTGGGCTAGAGCCCAACCAAAAACAAAAGATAAGACCATGTAAATACAAGCTTGAAAAAAAACCACTCCGTTCAGGGGATTTTCTTCCTGCACCAGCTATTTTTCTTCTAGATCCAACAGTGAGAGAGAAATTTCAAAAACACCATTCCTTAAGACGGATCTGTAATGGTCTTATGGAATGTCAATCCGTTTGTCTATACATAATTTTTAAAATTTTTTAAAAATGTATTTTACAAATTAATTTAAAATTAATAGCTCATGTAGAATTCGAACCTATGACTTTAAGGTTATTAACACAACACTCTAACGCCAATAAGCCAATTATATTATAAAATAAATAATATTGTTTTATGTAACACTAAAATTTCTAATGTATATTTAATGCACATGTAAGTTTATATAATAATTTTTGTGATAATTTTGATCTCATAATTAATTTTTTTACATATATAAATTTTTATTAAACGTATAATTTTTATTTAAAATTTATATATGTAAAAATATACATTATTAGATCAAAATTAATTATAATAAAGCCAAAAATAGAAATTTACTTAATGTAATAATTATAAAAAAACTATAATTAAATTTACCAAAAAAAACATTAAAATATTTTTTTTAAAACAAATTTAATTAATATGGATTGCCCATCTACGAATTGCAAATTTGTATATTTATTAGCCGTGATAATTTTACAAAATTTGAAAAAGTATTAGAGTGTAAGAAGAAATCTACATAGAAATCTAGATAGTGCATGAAGAAAAGGTCATGCTTCAATTGCTAGAGTGGTGTGCAAGCATAGTTTAAAAACTTGGTCCGACTCGATTTGATAGCATAAACAAGTTGGTTTAATTATTGGATCGGTCATGCATCTGACCCAAAATGATCTGACAAGACCCAATCAGACCAAGTCGATTTGAGGTAAATTCAATCCGGGCGGATTTTTAAAACTCCTTTCATGTTAAAAAAAAATTCCAAAACACTTCAAAAATGATCCAGAACTTGTGTAATTATGTTATTGAATTATTATTTATGGACTTTTATTATCAACTTTAATACTTCAATTGTTATTTTAAATTTTAAAATATAAATAAAATTTTCTTAATTAAATAATATTAGTTGTATATATATATAATTTTAAAATTTTTAATGTATATCCTATCAAATCGAACGAATAATTAACCCACTAATCCATTACCTGATCATGATTAATCACCAGACCAAATGTGCCTGGTCAATTAGGGGACAGAATTTCATAACTGAGTGCTTTAGGGGAAGAAGAAGCGAAACACCGTGTCAGTATCTGAGTTTTTTCTTCAAACTCAAACCCTAACAAACAAAAACCATGTATCGTTTTTTCTCTTCCATTCGCCATGGCCGTGGATCTTCCCTCGCATCTCTTCTCGCGCCGAAACCTGCACTTCCATTCAACGCCGCTCTACGACCTCGCCGTTTACCTCAAAACGACGGTACACTTCAGATCCCTCTGCTTTCGTTTCCATCGTTTCCGAAATGGAAAAAAAAAAATTAAGTTTGATGGCGTCGTTTCGATTTGTGGATTTCATTGCTCTAAACTGTGGAAATAGAAAATCGTGTATGTTTGTAATTTGGACGGCGTCGTTTCGGTGTGTGGATGGATATTATGGATCAGAGAGTGTTTACTGTTTTCAAAGCAAAAAAAAAGAAAAAAAGAGAGAGAGAGAGAGAGAGGAAATTATGACAAAGTGAATGTTCGATTTTCGTTGCTGACTTGTGTTGTTTCATTTGTTAGTTTGTGCCTGAAGTTGTTAATTTGTTACGGAGTTCACTTTGCTGAAGTTGTTGAACTATGCTGAGAAGTTGTTTAACATTGTTAGGTTTGAAATTGTGGGTTTAGTGTGTGATCCTTTTAAGCGTGTGTAATAATAGTATGTGATATAATGTTCAATTTGTGCACGAGTGATTTGCGCATTGTTTCCTGTTATATGCTGAATCAAGGTTTTGCATAACAGCCCGTGACTGTGATTTTTGGCCACATTGCCAAGGTTTTTGGGGGCTCTGTGATTGCAATTGTGGCCGCACCAGTTCAGAAAGTCTGCCTTTTCCGTGGCAAATAGTGATTTTCGGACGGCTGCATTTGATGGACCCTTTTTTTAGTTAGTTTTATTACTGATATTCTTTCATTTTTGTAGAGAGATTGGTACAGTTGATGATTGGTTGCTTTGTTTATTTGGGTGTTCCTGAATTGTGTGTTTTTGGTTCGGAGCTGAATTGTTTGAGATCAGCACTTACATATGTTATTGTCAATATATGTGATCATCAATATCTGAATCCTAAATGGTTGAAATCAGGAAAAACAGGAAAGGAGTTGTGGCAGTAGTAATGGATGCATTGAATAACTCTATCTATGTCTCTATCATCTAATTTTGCAAGTAGAGGTTTATTTTTTTGCCAGCTTATCTCAACAGTGTTTATAAGGGGTCTTGTTCAATCTTCTGAAACTGCAGGGCATGTTAGAGGATTTTCTAGCTCGAATTTAGATTGGAGGAGGCTTATTGTGAACCAGAATGTGAATGCAGATGCAAATGCTCATCCAGATTCTATGCAGGATATAGAGAAAAGAAACTCCGAAAAGTGGAATAATATGAGACAGAATATGAATCCAGATGCAAATGCTCCTCCAAATTTTGTGCAGAATAGAGGGAACATAAACTCCAGAAGCTGGAATAATATGCGACAGAATGTAAATGCTCCTCCAAATTTTATGGGGAATAGAGACAACATAAACTCCAGAAGCCAGAATAATATGGACCAGAATGTGGATGCAAATGCAGATGCTCTTCCAGATTTTATGCAAGATAAAGAGAACATAAACATCGGAAACAAGAATTATGCTGAGACTGGCTGGAACTCTAGGCCTATGGACTTTGTAAGAGGAATTATAGATGAAGATAATTTTGGGAGGGGTTCTCCATATCATCAGTATCAATATGAGCAGGATGCTGATTTTGTTCATATAAAGATGTTGCGTAATAATACCTTTGTTACTGTAACAGATTCTAAAGGAAATATAAAACTCAGTGGCTCTGCCGGTCCATTGAAAGACCTGAAATCAGGGCAAAAGCTTTCTAGGTATGCTGCCGAGGCAACCGCGGAAGTTGTTGGCCGAAAGGCTAGGGGCTTGGGATTGAAATCTGTTGTCATGAAAGTGAATGGATTTACACATTTTAGGAGAAAAAGGAATGCAATAATGAGCTGGAAGGAGGGCTTTACTGCTGGTTCTAGAGGGGATAGAAATCCAATTGTATACATTGAAGATACCACTAGAAAACCCCATAATGGCTGCAGACTCCCAAAGAAACGACGAATTTAGGTGTTATGATACTGAGGTGGTTGAAGAAAGCATTATTTAACTTGGATGAAGAAACAATTTAGGTGCTTTTTTTAGGCACATGATGATATTTTTATTTAGCACATTTCATTATGCTTCTAGTTGTTACTACTTGTAGACTGTCCGTTTGCTGCCTCTTTACAGTTGTACAATTTCAAAGATTCAATAACCAGAATTTTCTGTAACAGTATGTACTGAATCACTATTCTCAATTGAATGGGGCTCATACTTTTTGATCTTGTGTTACTGTTGACCACTGGCCCCCATCTCAATATTTTTTATTTGCGTAAATAAATGAAATGAAAAAAAAATGCGGATATTTACATTCTGGTATATAAAAAAAAGATGGGATATTCATATAGTTTTTTTTTATTTTTTATAATAATATATATCATTTGTTGTGTTTATCCTTTTCATCATGCTTTTAGTTTACATCAGTTGACTGTGTTAAAATTTAAAATCCTTTTCATCAATGAATCACATCATTTTTTATAAGCTTAACTATGTTTTATCCTTTTCATCACATGAATCACAGTGGTCTTGAACAAGGCAAGATTTACAGTGACAAACAACTTAAGATTTTAAATTTTAACTGGTGCCTGTTGATGAATGAATTCACTGATTCTGAACGGTATAAAACATAATAAAAGCTATACTTAGATCTCAAGGAGGACCTTTACAATATATTTTGGATGAACACAATTTATTTAAGAAGTCTGTTATGGTCAAAAACATGGAAGAAAATGTCCAAAGCAAAACATTATCTCAATCTCAGAAATTAGGTAT
The DNA here is from genome assembly GCF_004193775.1 of Glycine soja. Lineage (NCBI taxonomy): Eukaryota > Viridiplantae > Streptophyta > Magnoliopsida > Fabales > Fabaceae > Glycine > Glycine soja. The sequence continues at coordinate 35,965,228 of NC_041010.1, forward strand.
ACGTGGCTGTTCACTGTCACTCGCAGCTGACCTCAACAAAGTTATTACTCATATACAGGTCAAAATATGAAAATAGACAGTAAAAGGAATCACATTCATATTATAAGCCACGTTTTATTTCAAACACTGAAATACCAAGTCTGATCCGCAAAAAAAAAAAAAAAACTTCCTTAAAAAGTTTAAGGTAATTCTCTGATAAAAATAAGCCATGGTCATCATAATTTTACTTTTTCAAAAGAAGAGGGCCAACATTATCTCCGGTGGCTTTGTTGTGTTTTACATGGCTTCCATCGCATAGAGGAAAAGTCCCTGATCTCCAACATCTGCACCCAAGCACTCAGAAAGATTAGATTTTGGAATTCAAATTACATCAAACACAGACTATAGATAGGTGAAAATCAAGACTTTCCACTTAACACAGGATTCTAAGGAATGCTTTTTCTTTTTTTCTTTTTTTTTTTAAATCAAAAAATTATATATTATAAATCAAAAGTGGTACCCAAACAATTCATAGGCAAATATCTTTGTGAAAGCACAAGGTTAATATGCATTTATACCTAACAAGGAGTGCTTTATTTTTCAACCCTTAACTTCCAAACCACATCAAACAAGTCTTTTTGCCATTACCTTCTAAATGGGGCTTGAAAGTAGTACAACTACCTAGGCTTCCCACACGAAACTTGTTTTTTATGCATCAAATGTTGAGCATTTTCCTGTGAAGGACATTTGATACCGGAACAATTCATCTTCATATTCATGCAACTTGTTTGAAGCAACAAACTAAAGCTTCACAACTCTAAATTTGACTATGAATGACACCAAGCAGGCTATTGATTCCCGAACAGTTGATATTTTATTTTTTCTAAATTGTACTAGTTAACATATTAAATTCAATGATATGGTGCATGCGATACACTCTTCTGGATGAAAATTGAGAACAGAACCTGTCATAATGCAACTACTATAGTTCTATTTTTCCCCCTTTCTATTTCATTTGGCTACCAAGTACCAACGAAAACTTATAGAAAAAAAACCCTTAATTTATCACAATTAAATAGTAACATGCTATCAAAAGAATTTATTTCCTGAACCAAAGTGAAAACATTTAGAGTTTTGTGGAAACGAATTAGTGGAATCATTCCCAATTCCCCATTTATATTTTCATGATAGAGCATAATTATAAACCAACAAATATGTTAACATCATAGAAATTAGAAGAAAAAAAAGTTCCAGTCCTCCTGCTGCACACTACTTCAAATAAAAATAAAAGAAAGCTACCAAAATCTCTATCCTTAACTTGTTTGAATGGTGAGAAAATGTGGGGGGCAAGGATGAATTAGAATACAAATTTTTTAATGACATCCTATTCTATTTCTTTCCTATCTCTTTCTCCTAATCTCCTCAATCAAGCACACATAATGGCATAGATAAGTATGGTATAATAATAGGATTAACCAGAAATTAAGAGCTTCACAAACTGAACTTACCTGCAATAAGGAGTGAGGGGCTTGGAGAGTTCAGTGACCACCACAGAATCCACCACTTTCTCTTCACTCTTCCTTATATCTGGGTTTATGCTCACAGCCTCAGCTTTCACCAACACTACACGCCTTGTTCTCACACCACCAACACCAACAAAGGAACTAGCCTTGAAATGGGTACCTAAAACTCCCTTTGAGGTCATGCCATTGCAGAAACCTGCACCAACGTGGCTTAGAACATACTCCATTCAAAAGGGTCTCTCTTTCTCACGCTTTCTTTCTCTGTGTTTTATGAGTTTATCTTCTCCTTGGCTTCATAAATCACAATTACTTGCATGCTATGTAACCGAGTGAATGAGATAAGACATGAAGAAGATTGATGTAGTGACACGTGTTCCTAAACTTGTGGATGCCACACTCTTGGGTTCTTATCCTCGTACGTCTTTGTTTTTTCCACTTTGATTTTGATGCACAATATTCATCAATTTTGATGATATTTAATTTTATTTAAAGAATTTAATTAATTATTTTTAATGAGATTTTTTTTTCAATTACATTTATTCATCCACAAGATTTAATCAAAATTTTATTTAAAAAAATCAAATTCAATATTACTTATATCAATAACTTATTAATCTTGTTAGATATTTTGAATAGACAAATAGATATAGTTGTTATTCTACTTTTTTTTTTGGGTGAAAAAAACCATTAATGCTGATTAGGACCATTAGGTGACCACTCAACTACTATGTGGCATTTGTAGAGAAAGAGAAAAAAAAAGTGTGAAAGTGTTAAATTACCAAAAACATAATAAAACTTGTAATTACTTAAGAAGAAAATGCTCTAATCATTGTCACACGGTAAAGCGTCATAAGTTTTGTATCATGTTGATGCTCGTAATTATAATTATCACCGTGAATCATTCAATGCAATGCAACATGTACTTGTCAACAAAAATCATCTCAACGGCTCAACATGCAATGCAATATGGACTTCGAAGCTTTGTCTGTCATTAGGTTTCAACATCTTCCAATGAAAATCATGAGAACTTAACAAGAAAGATGCATGCAGAAAGTAAAAACATATTTTTTTTTCTAAAATTCATAGTTTAACCTTCAAGTGTAAAGATGTTTACAATGTTAGTTAATCAAAATTAATTTTGAATATAATTTTTAAACAAAATATTGTAAAAGTCAATAAATTCATATGATAATATATGATTAAATGTTAGTGTAAAATCTGATTAAAAATATGTTAAGAGTAAAATATTTATATGATTAAATTTTCTAATCAAAGTCTTACTTTTATAATATTGTTGGCAAAGCTCAGAAAATGGAAACAAAGGAGAAATTCAGAAATCTCATTAAAAAAATTAGTGGTTAAAACGTTCGCTGTTGTGTTTTAAAATCAAGGAAGAAAAAGCGTGTACCACTTTAAAATAAAATTATAGGTTAAAATCTTCACATATGTGTGCATGTGTTTTCAATACTACTGTTTTGCTAATAGTTTTAAACCAGAACACTTCAATTTGACCGGGAACAATGTCAAAATTATCGGCATATCCTTAATTTTGGAGTTTAATTTAATTTGGTTAACGTTTATACTGTGTAAGAATTTAAAATCTCGAGTTAAATAATCAAACCACCAGACGTAAGCATAAACCCTTTTTTTTTTCTTCCAAAAGCAAAGGGCTCCCAATTAGTTGTAGCACCAAATAATCAATGCAATAAAATTGAAAATTGAAAGTTGTTTAAAATGAAAGAAAGAAAGTGACTCAACTACTACCATGGATTACAGAAACAAAGCGTAAACTTTTCTTCCTTCCAACTAACTAAACTTGAAAATGAAAAAGAAAAAGAAAAAGGAAAAGTACCAAAACGAAAATCATATAACATTTTTAAGGTAAGTAGTTAAAAATAGTATATTATAAAAAGAAATTAAATAAAACATATTAATAATAGAAAGATAATTTGACTTCTCTAGTAATTACTTTAAACTATATATAAAATATTTCTAATTAATTAACTATATAAAAATCTCTCTATGAAAATTAAATTTTCACTTATATGGAAAGATTTAATTTTTAAATATCAATTGTTTATATATTTAATTATTTATTCTTATTCTTATAAAAAAAAAAGGACACAAACACAGAAATATTAATGTAATTACACAAAACCCCTAAACTATAGACAAAAGTTTGATTGACATTCATATTCACACCAACGATAATGGCAATGCAACTAACCAGAAAAAGTGTAGCAAACTTCTGAAATCAGAAAAAACCGTTTTCCCTCTCTGCATTGTCTTCCTTCCTTTCCATTTCTGTCTTCCGTGTCTTTTCCCAGTTTTGCGGGGATTTCCCAAACAAACCCGAAACGACACCGAAACTCGCACGCACGCCGGCCGAAACGACGAACGATGAAGACGGCGATTCTGGCCCCGAATAAACGGCACGAGTTTGGGCTCTGGTGCTGCGTTTTGTGCCTCGCGATCTGCGCTAGGGTTTGCGGCGGGGCCAGATCCGACCAGGAAACGCGGGAGAGGTTCTACGGGAACATGCCCAATGGCTCCTCGCCCGATTCCAACAACACCTTGGCCAAGATGTTCGATCGCGTTCTCGAGAAGGAGTTCTCCGAGAATGACCAACCAGAAGGTTTTAGTTTTTAATATATATATATATATATATATATATATATATATATATATATATCTAATTTTGTGTAGTATAGTGTGTTTGGAAACTCGTTGAGGATGCAGGAATGACGTTTTGGATGTGGAAGCTATGTCTATTAGCTTGTGAAAACCACATCCCAAATGTGGAACCGAACGCGCTATTTTTTTATTTTTTGTGTTTGATTGGTTTTGGAGAAAATAGCTTGATGGATTGGTGTTGTTTATACTGGAGAGTCTTAAAACCAATTTCGAATTCGTGGTCCATTGTATATATGTAGTCTTATAGCTTGGAGAAAAGAGAAGCCCTTGGCCCAGGAGACCAAAGTTGAGGGATAAAGGAGCAGATTGTTTTTGTTTCAAGTGAGAGAGTGCGCTCTCTAGTTGACTTGTAACAATACCCGCCTTTTCTAGGGGTGGTGTGGATAGTGCCTTTCTCACATGTCAGGGGAAGGTGGTGTCTTTCCTGCTTTAACCACGTGTGAGAAGATTCTAGGCCTTCTTAAGTCTGGTGGGCTTGGGGGCCCACAGGCTTCTGAGGTAGTATGGTGATCATGGTTGAACTGAGATATGTTGTCTTGTCCGGTCGAATATGGTCAATTGGTATGTGGTTTGGGGATCGGCCAGTAAACCTGGGTGTTATGATTGGTCAGCCTGCCCGGATAGTCTGGTTGGGTAGTTGTGAAGTAGTCAACTAGTTGCTGTGTTGAATTGAATGTGATAGAAAATGATGGCTTTGAAGTTTGGGTGTATTGTAGAGGGTGCGTTTCGAAAGAAGAAAGTGTGGAGCGTGAGAACCTTGTTGGTGGCTTTAATTGTTGAAGGAGTTCTTGACTTGGAACTACGAATGGAAATGGTAAGTGAGCATGCACAGTGGAGATTGGCATGTGGGTGGATTTAATCAGACAATTCACCTCCCTTTCCTGTCTCACTTCTCCACATAGACATTCCTAGGCTTCGTGGGTTTGTTCTTTTCATCGTAAGATGATAAGTAGGAGGGGTGAAACTGCAGATCAACTGGTTTCCTTTTCATCTTGTCCTTCATAGTACAGTGATGGTGGAGTGTTATAGATACTTATAATTCTCTTTGATGGTGGAGTGTTATAATTCTCTTTGTTGCATGATGTGTACTAATAGTAATCGCATCTAGATATGCTGGATCTATAAAGCAAGGTTCGAAGGAGAATAGTATTGTTCTAAGTTTGTGAAATTAGCAGTAAGTCATGGTAGGAGGGATGAACTGTACTTGTTGAGAGATGTGTTTGAGGTTAAATTCATGTTTGGAGATGCACAAAAAAGTTCATTTTCCCCCTCAGTGCCTCCTCATGTTTAATCATACAGAGTTCATGAAGCTATAACTTCATTCAAAAAACGAAAGAATTGACACTTCAAGTATTTTAAAATGTATTTTTCATGGGTGTATTTTTACTGGTATGGCATCAATAATATCTGCATTTATCCTTATAAACTTTTACTCTTTATACTAATTGCTGCACTGTCACAATTTAACAGTCTTTTTGTGGTTTTAATATGTATGTTGTCATGGATGATCTGTGAGTATTAATTATAGTCTAAATGTTACTCGCTTTTACTTTCGATTGTTACTCATAATTTATTTTTCAGAGTTTGCTTGTGTGATGAAATACTAGATTCAGCTGTCACAAATCAAAATGTGAATCAGAAGCTCATTGATTTGTTTGAAGTAGGTTGTCTGCTATTCTCACTGGTTTTTTTCCATCTTTAACAGAACCTGACAAAAACAGCTTCAATAGCAGTGTAGCTGATCAGCAGGTAGGTCTGATACTCTGGGTTTCAATAGTTGTATTGAATTGGACTATTTCAGCTAAAAACAAGCCGATGTTTCATTGTGTAACGTGTATAAAATGATGCCTGGACTAAATACATGTCAATTTTGGCTTCAAATATTACATGAGAAGTGACATGAGTCTATATCAGAGATCTATTTTTCCCCCCCAAATCTTCACCCGTCAGTTTAGAAGTCTCCATTACTTCTAAGGATAAGTGTTTACTTATTGGTTTTATTACTATCTATAGTGTTAAATATGAGCTTATATGTTCCTCTAGTCATGTATGCATAATATAACTCCGATGCTGATGTTTGAGCTATTTTTGTCTTGATGTAGCCGTCGGATATCTTCATATTGTGCTAATAATTACTTTTTCTTGGCTTGGCTGTTGAAATTATATTGTTTTGATAGGAAAGGAGGAAGAGAGAGGAAAGCAATACCAATAATAATATGATTATATTATATGGTCTATAATGATGTTATCCGAAATTTCAAAATACTAACCAAATGGTCTTTTTACACTAATAATTAGATCCAAAACAATTGTAGTTCTACTGGTATAAGCCCAAACATACTAGTAAAAATTATATGATAAGACTATTAACCCTTATTAAAATTAAAATAAGGAAACCAATAAGGAAATTTAGTGAAAATAGGAAACAGTTCCTAAGATTACTTCCTCAATGAGATGTCTAATTGATCCACCCTCTAAGATAATCTACAAAGGTATACTGAGTATATTATGAATTTATGATATATTCTAATACTTTCCATTTCCCCCCTAATTGAGTGACTGGGTAAAAAGTTTATTCCCACTTTTTTTAAATGTAAAAATGAGTTTTGACCATCTGGTCTTCTTCCGCAGGCTGTATTGGAGACTGTAGCAAAAATTACTCATGATAAAGCAAAGAGAAATGATACACATGAGGGAAAGTATGGTTATACTTATATGTTCCCCGATGTAGTTTCTCAGTTGCATCTTATAATGGATTATTGGATTTAACTTTATTTATATACTCAATAATTTTTATTCTTTTTAAACAATTTTTTCCCTTAGTGCCACAAGAGCATTTCAGTTTCAAGATGTATTCTCACTGGAAAATGAAGATTCTGATGATGTGACAACTTTGATTGACAAAAAGGTGTGCTAAAAGATCTGAAGCCTCTGGGTTGTTCATCAATGGTATATGATATATACTACTTTTGTTCATGTTTCAACCTGCTTACTTGTTTAAGCTATCGCAGGACAATGTCTTTGTGATGTCAAACAAGAAATCCAAATATCCTGTGCTTCAAGTGGATTTGAGGTTGACATCTGTTATGATTTATGTCCTTGTAATTACTACTCAGAGAATTCTTTATCTGCTTGGTTGACTAACTGAAGGATACTTGATTGTGTTAAGAAATTGCTTAAGCTTGGGCAAATGCTATGTTTCTGTGCTGATTTCTTTTGTTAATGAATCTGTATTGCTGGATTATGGAATTTTTTATTTTAATGATGTATCAATGTTAGAAATCAAGTAGCTTTCTAAGATATAATTGTGAAAATGACAAATGAATCATCTTGTTTTCCTCTTTTTGTGCTTTTCTCTTTTTCCATGTGGAAAAATAAATGTAGATTTTTCTTTACTTGCTCTTGGAGGTTTTACCAAATACTTTCAAGTTAAAACTATTTTTGTGTTCTCAAAATAGGGGGGCCAGGTATCAATGACCTTTTTAGATTTTGAAGGATAGCTTGATTTCCAACAAGTATCATTTCATTTGTTCCAAGATTATAAAAACTTCGTACCCCATTGCCCGGAGGCTCTTCGCTATGCGAAGGTATGGGGGAGGGATGTTGTACGCAGCCTTACCCTTGCATATGCAAAGAGGCTGTTTCCGGATTCGAACCCATGACCAACAAGTCACCAAGGCACAACTTTACCGCTGCACCAGGGCTCGCCCTCATTTGTTCCAAGATTATAATTATGAATTTATGATAATATTAAACGATGACGCCTTTGTATTTTGTCATTCTTGAAATTTGTTTGAGTTTCTGAAGTTTTGTTCTATTTATTTTCTACCGTGAGATTTGATCAACCCTTGAATAATTGCGCAATCATGCAGGTTAATATCAGATTTGGTGGTTGTCATAGTTTCTGCAGCCATTGGTGGAATTGTCTTTTCCTGTTTGGGGCAACCGGTCTGTAACTGTTACCATTTCTCATTATGGCATTTGACATCCTTTATGCAGTAGATGATTTTCATATTTAAATTATATTTTAGTGATATTAAGTAATTTATTTGTGTGGACTTCAGTGATAAGTAATCTATGCAGAATGTTGGATTTCATCCACTTTTTTTTTTTAACATGTAGGTTATTGTGGGCTATCTTCTTGCAGGCTCCCTTATTGGACCAGGCGGTTTGAAGTTCATTAGTGAAATGGTGCAGGTAGGTTGTTCTTAGTGACACTATTGCCATTGGCCAAAACTTGTGATCAAAATTTTGAGTTTCTGATCTGTCTCCTCTATAAAATTTGTGGCCTCACTTATTGTAGTGAAAGATCACATTTTTTCGATTTACAATCTTGAGCATCTGGAGATCTACATTCCTCCATATGTTCACATCATGACACCATCATAAGTTTCCATGGCCATTAAATGGTTCTCCATCCATTAATTCTCAACATCTTTTAGAAATTGATTTTTTTACTGATCTGCCGGAGCCTTTGCTCAAGGTACTGATGGCTGCTCTCAAGCAGGACCTGGGATGGTAGTGGCAAAATTGGCAATAGGACAGTGAAGCAATAATCATGTACAGGGGTGGGATTTTAACCCTTAAGGTTGTGTTTGTTTCAATGCTTGGGAATGTGACATTCCTATGTTTGGTACAAGCTTTGAAAAAATATTCTTGGGTATGGTTGATTCTCAAGAAAGTGAAATTCCTGTATTTTATTTGATTTTATTCCGGGTGAGAATGTTGCATTCCCATTGGAATATTGGAAGTTACCTTGTAATATGGTATTAAATTTCCTTCCCACCCCCACAACCATTTGAATTTTCTAAATGAGTCCCAATAATATTAATTTATAACTAAATATATTTATGAATTTATCCAGCAACAACATTCTTGGCTATAATATTCCTAGGAATGTAATTATATACCTTGAAACGAATGCCACTAAGTAAGATGTTTCAAAGTTAGGAATCTGGATATGTTTATGTTTTATTAATGGTTGGTTGGGCAATTTGGAAGCAATACTACAATTAGATGATTATTAGGGCTTGATTGGTGGCTGTTGGGTACTATGCACTGAACTAGAAATAGATTTAGTGGTTTGATAACCTCCCAGCCTCCAAATTGGGCCCAAACAATGGTAATTTATAGTCTTAGGATAAGCATTCTTTTGAAGAAATTGAATTGTGTAATCCAATAAGAAAAAAATCTTAATACTAACTCATATGCATGGTGTAAGCATGTTGAGGTGCAAATACTTGATTAGGGATCATGAAAATTAATAAAAAAATCTTTTGAAAACTACTAAGATGCCCTAAACATTGAAGTTAAAATGATCTATCAGCATAACATATTATATGATCTCACAAGTAATATGGCATATAAAGTAATTTTTGACGGTTCATGACTACCTACTCCATCCATGGAAGAAACATTGAAATTTGGGTTTTTAACTTTAAACTTCAATTTAAGCTGTTAATTGTTCTTATATTGTTACTCAATCATTTTGTACTGGATAAGCTTATTTTCCTTTACTTGTATGCAGGTTGAGACTGTTGCACAATTTGGTGTAGTGTTTCTTCTCTTTGCTTTGGGGCTGGAGTTTTCCCTGGCAAAGGTTTGTTATTCATGTCTTGTAAAAATTTCTCTGTTTCACCTATTTTCATGCTACAAGCTTGATTCTAGCTAAATCGCAAACCATATTTTAAGATTGTAAGGAAATATATATTATCCTCGTCTAAGGCTTTTGATTTGGGTTTGTAGATTGCTAAAACTTTTCCTTCTGTTTCCATTTTCTAATTTTAAATTTTCTTGCATGAAGTTAAAAGCTGTGGGACCTGTTGCTGTTCTTGGAGGGCTACTTCAAATTATCATTTTTATGTTCATGTGTGGCATTCTTTCCATGGTATGGTGCTGACTTGTCTGATATGGTCTTGAATAGAGTTAAGGAGTTACAATTGTTTTATAATGGACACCAAACATTATTGTCCATTTGGTTTGCAGTTATTTGGAGCCAAATTGTCTGAGGGTGTTTTTGTCGGTTCCTTTCTATCAATGTCATCAACAGCAGTGGTATGCTTTTACACCATTTCCCAAAACATACTGTATACATTGTTATCAGTGGTTTTTAATAGATTCTAAGCATGGGTTCATTATTTATTTCTACCTTTTACCAGGTGGTGAAGTTTTTAGTGGAGCGGAATAGTAATAATGCTCTCCATGTTCAAGTTACAATTGGGACTCTTATTTTTCAGGTATCTTGTTGAGTTTAAATGTTAAACTCGTTAGCTTTTCATAAAGTAATATGCTCAAAAGTTAGACTTATATTGCATATCAATATTTCCTCTACCACTTGTTATATCAGGATTGTGCAGTGGGTTTACTATTTGCTTTGCTCCCAGTTTTGGGTGGTAACAGTGGCCTTTTACAAGGAATAATGTCAATGGGAAAACTGTAAGTCTGTCCATATCCACATTCTTTCTCTGATTTCTCTGTATTATTTCATAAACTCCTTTTGCTTAATGATGAATGACAACTTGTTCGGTCAATGCAAGCCAAACTGCATAGTGTTGCTATATATACACCTTTCTGTTTTAATATTACCTGAATTTAAGCATGCACTTTACCTCTCTGAACTTTTTGTCCAAATTAACTTTATTATACAAGCTCAAAGATCTTATAATTTAGAAATGCAGCTTGTAATAATTTTTTAGCTTAATATACATGAATATCTTACCAAGATATATTGAGATTTGTCTTATAAACTGGATAAAATGTACCAGTGGGAGACTGTAATTTGTGGTTGAAGTGTGACACTATTCTGTGTGTAAACTTGTGAAAACAGAGCGCTGGGAAGTATGATGTATCATGGTGTTGGATTTTCAGTGAAGAGGATGACCACAAAAATGCAGTTTTATTGAAGTATAGTTTTTTTGGGGGGAGGGGGGAGGTGCAATTTACTCTAAATTTAGCATATTGGCATCGGGATAAGATCTAATCATCTAACTACTTTGAACTTCAGGTTGCTAGTGTTGTCTTTGTATATCACTGCTACGTCTGTATTGTCTTGGACATTTGTTCCTCGCTTTCTTAAACTGATGATGCGGCTGTCATCTCAGGTTAGGCAAAAACATATTTAATTTGCTACCATTTTCCTAGCACTATTATTAGTAGCTCATGAATTAATTTTTCTTCCTTTCTGCACTCCAGACAAATGAACTTTATCAGCTAGCCGCTGTTGCTTTCTGCTTGTTATCTGCATGGGTAAGAAAAACAAATGCTGATTGCTGTTACTGACTCCTTATCATTCTGTAGCTTCTTTTTACATAAAAGTCACGCACTCTTGTTGATAGCATTTGTCTGCTAGACTGCAATGTCAGATGCACGTTATTTTGTGGAGTAGTTCTATTATTTGAAAATAACATGCTTTACATGTGTGTGGATTGGGGGTAAGGTATTTAGAACCAATATAGCCTTGTTTATCATCACTCAGTATATGCAATTTATTAGAGTTAAAAATTAGCAATGATGCTGTGCATTTTACTAACTTTTTATGATATCTTTCCAGTGCAGTGATAAGCTTGGCCTTAGTCTCGAGTTGGGTTCATTTATGGCTGGTGTTATGATTTCCACAACAGACTTTGCTCAACATACTTTGGACCAGGTATCACTCATAACTGATAACTTCTGACATGTGTCAGACTTATTTTTCTTTGCATACATATAGTACTTTCCTTAATAGTTTCTTTGCACACATTTATCTTTGGATCACTTCGGGTGCACTACACCTAGTTCAGTTTTGCTGCCTTTTGTCATGCTATTTACGAGATATTATTTGATTATCATTATTTTTTTTTCAAACAACCTTGTGTTACCTTGTCCAAACTTTGTAAGACAGCAACTGATCTAGCTTTACTTCTAAAATGTTTTGGGATGTTTCTTTTCTCCCAAACTTCTCAGGATTCAGTTTCTCTTTTGGATTGCCTATTGTATTCAGCTCATGTTTGCTTTAAGGGAGTTGCCATCTTCAACAAGCAGACAGATTAGGCAGCCTTTATTGCTTTTTATACTTACCTTTTTCCCCTTTGTATATAGGCTTTCTTGTTTTGACGGATTCCTTTATCATCATCGTAGTTAACTTCCTCCCTTTTCTTTCTCCTATGAAAAGACATACAAATAATGTGTTTAGGATAATTTACTGCTTTTGAATTATGAACTATGTTTCAGTTGTCACAAGATTAAAGAAAAAAGTTCTCTTAAAGTGTATGTTTGTTGTAGGTGGAACCAATTCGTAACCTATTTGCAGCTCTCTTTCTCTCAAGTATTGGAATGCTTATTCATGTGCACTTCCTTTGGAACCATGTGGATATCTTGCTGGCATCTGTTATTCTGGTTGTAGTTGTTAAAACTGCTGTTGCTGTTTTAGTTACAAAGGCCTTTGGTTATAGCCTTAAGACATCATTTATTGTAAGTTAATGCAGTCAACTTGTTGGACGATATATTGATTTCCTATACATACTTTTATATATTGAATCTCCGTTTCCATGACAACTTAGGTTGGTATCTCACTTGCTCAAATTGGAGAATTTGCTTTTGTCCTCCTGAGTCGTGCTTCAAATCTTCACCTTGTTGAGGTTTTTGCTCTCTTCTTTGTGGCATTGTTTTACATTTATGTCTGAAGATATTCCTGCTGCTTAGTTTTGTATTTTCCATTGGTTGTATGACCACCTGCTGTGAGAAATTATGAACCAAATAGCTTTTAGTAAGTGACCTTGTATGCATGCATGCATGGTATGGTACATCTGATCAAGAAACTTTAGCATTTATTTTAATCTCGTTTGCCAATGGATAAAGATGGATGGGCACGACAATCTGAGTCAACAATAATTAAGAACATTTTGGATTTCAAGTGAAGAAGCCTCACATTCGAAATGAATGTCCTACATGAGAACCATAGAAGTGGGATGACCCATAGAGCTTGGTTCCTTGTTAAGCACATGAAAGGAGATCCCCCTGTATTCTTGGCTGTCCTGACAAGCAAGTTTATTGGTAAATGGAGACATTCAGCAACTTTTGAGATATGATCCATTATTTTAACTAAGTGACGTATCTATCATTTAAGTTCTGCTATTAACTTGTTGAGCTCTGCTATTAACTTCTTCATTTGGGAGGTTGGACTTCACTTCTAGAAGTATGAGAGTGAAGTATATGATGGTTTTCATTTTACTAAGTGGATAGATAATGTAAGGAATAACAGCATAGAGAGGGTTTGTCTTTGGTGTATTTCCCTCGATGGCTGCAAACAGAAATAAAATCTACTGGGTTTTAAAAACAATGGAGTCCATGAGGGAAAGAGGGGAGCAAGCTATTCTATTTGTTATGTAAATGCTAGTAACACACTCTTGACATAGTCTTTTCAACACTTTATTATTGGGTAAAATTCATGTGTAGTCCACTAAATATGGATTGGAGAGTGGAGACTACTAAATAAGGAGCAGAACCCACATCATTTTGTGGAACTCGTGTGGATATCACCCAATAACAATGTGTTAAAAAGTATATTAATTAGCACTTATCTGTTTGAAAATAAGATGGTAGGTGGTTTGATCTCTGTACCTGCAAAGACCCTCCAAAGAAATGGAAAGATTGCTATATTTCTGGTGCATTGCATAAATTGCCTAGCAGAAATATTTTCTTATGGGCCCCAAAATATTAGTAAAATACTATCCACAAGCTTCAATATAGGTGATCTGGTTGCACTGAAAATCCGTTGCCTTTTCCATTCTTCTATGATCATACCCATACAATATGCAGTGTAATTGAAGAAGTTATTTACATCTTCCTGATACCTTTTCTCGATTATTTTTAGTGATTTATGTAATTTTCCCCTGTTCTATCTCTCTCTCTTGCTGACCACTGATTGCGATTTTTTAGGGGAAAATGTATCTTCTTCTTCTAGGGACTACAGCTCTTAGTCTGGTAATTTCATTTACATCTAGCTACTCCATACGTTCCTTCCTTTGAAATATTTAACCTTATCACTGATTAAATACAGGTTACAACTCCACTTTTGTTTAAATTGATTCCTGCTGTCATGAATCTGGGTGTTCTCATGCACTGGTTTCCCTCTGAAAGTAGCTCACAAATTGAGGTGTCTCTCTTTATTTCTCTCTTTTTAATGCCCTCATATATATGATCAGATAACTTCTTGCACTCACAAATAATAAGGGTGCTTCAGAAACCTTATTTGAGCATGTTAGAAACGTGGTATATAACCTTTTGAACTCACATTGAATCATCACTTTACCATTCAACGTACACTGCACATTTTTTATAAGTGGGGTAATGATTGCAAATCAAATAAAGCTTTTTTGGGGTCAACATTACAAGTTCACTGTTACATTTTGTCGATCACAAATCATATCACTGGCTTGAAGGGTTGAAATCCTTCACCTAATAGTATTTTTTGAGACGTAAGTGTTAGTAAGTAGATTTTTGTTCTCTTGGCGCTTAAGTAGATGCATTCCATTTCAAGAATTAAGTTACGCTGAATGTTTCTAATGTCATATTCCATAATAATATATATTATTTCTATTTTTTTCTATTGAATTGAGCCTCTGCTTATGCTAAAAATCATAGATGGTATAGCAAACAACGTAACCTGTTTTTTACTCTTAACAGGGAAAAGCTTCTGTGATTGAAGGAAACAGAATGTTGTGAGTCTTCAAGTTTCGAGGGCATCAAATCAAATATATATTGGAGGCAAATATCTACTTTTTGGTGACTAGAGAAATCAGGATTTCCTTACTGTGTTTCTGTTGCAAGTTCCATGATGAGCTTCACATGAAACAGTGAGCATATTCACTTCTTCCATTGAAAGTTAAATGGAAGATCTTGTGTATATATGGGCATATGATTTTTTGTATTCATTGAGCAATGTATATAGGAAATTGTAGACCATTCTTATTGCTTACGCTAATCCTATCACATCATACACTGGTTTGCCTATAATTGGTATAAGGGTGCTACAGATGAAACTAGAAAAGAATTCACAGTGTAACTTCTTTGAAGATTGATTTCACCAACATTGTTCTGTAACAAGTAAGGAGAATTTAATGAAGATCTCGATGAATAATTAGGGATCGTGATTCGTGATCGTGACCAGTACTATGAGTTTATGGCGTTGAAGTACTAATTTGGTGTAGAAATAAAGTTTTTGAAAACTAGAATAGTAATTGAAACTGGGAAAAGGACTGATTCACAGCTACTACTTACTAGTAATTGTGTGTATGTGTATTAATTCAAAAATTGTAACTGTTTTCAAGATAAAATAAGAATAAATATATAATTTAGTCTTTGAAAGATGTTATATGTATTATTGGAAACTTAGAAAGATGTTATTTTTTCTGAGGACTAAATTGTATGTATTACATATTAAACTCATCTTGCATTTTCTTAATGTACCAAAAAAAAAAAAAAACTCATCTGAATTGATATAAAGTTGTTTATAAAAAATGAACAGTACTCCTCTTCCTCTATATATACAATGATCCTCTATATTATAAATAATTATTTTCAACGAAACTATTTTTAAGAATTATTTTTTAACGAGTGTTTGTAAGAAGTTTTTTAATCTTTTATCTGTTTCAATCTATTATTAATTTTTCATTTTTATTTCTAAACCGAGTTACTTTTTATAAAAAAAAATGTATCAATAGTTAAAAACAATTTTATATTATAATTTACATATTAAAAATATTTATTATAAATTTAAATTATAATTTGCATATTTTAAAATGTTTTTAATGAAAAAATATTTTTAAATATGTAAATTATAATTTAAATTTTTTTATTTATTGTAATAATGAAATATTATTTATATATTTAAAAATATTTATTTATTATAAATTCTTGTTATATAAAATAACTATTTATGCTCAATATTGCCCAAATTAAAATAATAGTAGTATATTTAAATTAAAATGTAAAGTTTCACAGATAGGTGAGAATGACATGTTATATCATTCTTTCTTTTTTCTTTTTGGAGAGTGGACCACCACTATGAGGCAACGCCGGCAGACGTGCGCCGTGGACGGCGGGTTACTGGCGAATATGGCGCCGGCAGAATCCCCTGCTGATTCTCATTGCAATTGTTGGTTGCTATTCATACTGATTCATGGACCCAGACTAACCATATATGATTTTCTCAACTTTATGTCCTCTTATAATTGTCATTTCATGTTTTTTATGTATTTACTTGTCCTCGTTAGTATTTACATTCATTTTGTTTCTCAATCAAAATAATAATAATAATAATAAAACATTCCTTTTGTTTCCATAAATATAGCCACACTTTATTTTGAGTTATTGTGGTGTTGGACAAATTTTTGACATTATTTTGGAGCAAATTTTTATTTTGTACCTAAAAGTATAATGTGTTTTCATATTAATTCTTGAAATTTTAAAAAAAAAATCTATGAATTTTTTAGTTATTTCATCTAAGTCTTTGAATTTAACTATTTATTATCATTCATTTTAGTTATTAAGCATATTTTACTATTATTATCACTTAAAGTTATACATTTTTTAATTTTGGACTTACAAAAATATAACAAATTGCACTCTGGAGGATTTATTTTTAAAAAATTAGTTTCAAGAAATACTATGACAACATTATACACTTTTAGGAATTAAAATGACGGCTTACTCAATTGTTTTGTTTAGGTCTAATATATTAATTGGTCCTTGAGTGTTTGAGAATTTTTAATTAACTTCTTAAAATAAAAAAAATTACAATTGGATCTTTGATCTCGTACAACTTTTGCAATTGAGTCTTTGGAGATACTTTTTATGGAATAATTTCGTAGCAATACCATAATATATATATATATATATATATATATATATATAAACTAATAGTAGGAATAAGTTTCTTTTTATTTATTTATTCTTCGGAAGAAGAAAAGTTACGAGTCGGAGAGAGAAGGATTGAATTTTTGGGTTCAAATATATATGCATCTCTTGTTTTTAATTATTTTAATTCTTACTATATATTTTTTTGGTGGAATAATTTTGTTTACTAATTTGCCTAATATAAATAGTTGGATGTCATCTACGGTTAAACTTGCAGCTGTAGAGAGTTATTATCTGAAGGCCAAAGCTAAAAACTCCTGTAATGAATGACCTAAAATAAATAGTACCACTAGTATTTAAGAACCTTTTAATTCCTAAAAAAAACTTAAAGAAATATTTATTGCCTTTCTCATATTTATTAACCACGTCGCTCAGGTAAGGTAAACATATTCACGTGATCACATCCGCCATAATAATTTGCCAAAAAATGTTGGAAAACTTTGGTACTTTCCTCGTAAACTGCGTGTTTGAAATGACACTTTGTACTTGAGTCAAAACAAAAACCATGTCAACACTGGTAAAAGAATGCAGAAGCTATAATTATTTAGTACTTTTTTTTTTCGATAGAAGCTATAATTATTTATTTACTTTCTTGATATGTGTGGATTAAATTTGACATAATCCAATTTTTAAATAAAAATTGTTTTGGATCGATCCTCCAGAAAATTTAGTCCAAACTTTTTTTTTATTAAAGGCATGGCTGCAACTTGCAAGCATTCTCGATATTTTTTTGTTCGCGTAAATTAAGAAATTGAATCTACACGACACAAGTTGAAGAAAAAAATCTTGAAATATTAACCCATATGTTTATCTTTGATTAGAGACAAGCCAACATTCCATTTTGTTCAGGATTTGGCTCTTTCCTCATGGAATTTGATCTGATGATTTGGATTACTCATTACTCCTTGGTTCTTTGAATTCAGTACATAGACAATGGGTCACAATCTTCAGAGGCAAAGTGGGGATTGATGGTGTCATTACGTTGTTAACAAAACAAAATGAAAAGAACTATACTTCTCTGCCCCAACAAAGGGAAATAAATGAATATATTTTGAAAGAATAAAGACACAATTAAGTACATAAAGAAAACTAATAAAAATGCCAATTCGGGATAAATGAGGTTATAATTGAAGTGGGAAAAGGACAGACCTCTGAAATAATTGAATCAGCTTTATACGTTGCAAAGCCTATTTATTGCTCAAGCGACGAAAGCTGCTGCATTAGCTGAACACTGTTGCGCATTTTTGAAACATTGTATTTAAAAAGTACTGCAAAGATTACAAGAAATATAATATTTTTTAAAAGTATAGAAATTTGTATATGAAATTCGTCTATGATGAATTTATTCAGAAATTTGTGCTATTGAAGATTTCACGTTCACTAACTACTTACTGATGATATAATAAAACTAAAATTTGTCAAGATTAATGTTAAAAGGACCAAATATTAGAGGTATAAATACCTTCAAAAAATAGAGGTATAAAGTATAAAAGTAACCTAACCTATTGATTTGGGTTAACTCACTACAGATTATTTAAAAGATTAATTAATTCAATTCGGTTTGATTTTTGAGAATAAAAAATACATAATTTAGCTCAAGTGCTTAACTTATTAACGAGATTCAACTTACTCAATCCTAAAAGTTAATTTATAATTTATAATTATGGATGAAAATTGCTCCTCGGTCTTATATTATTTAAGTGCTAACGTGGGTTCTCTCTAATGTATACACTTCATGTGGAGAATTAAACTCTCAAAACATAAAAAAAAAAAAAATTAGAGCAAAACATGAAATTTATAGGAATAAGCATTGATGTGTGATTCAATAATGATGTGATAATAAGTGACTCAATGATCCAACAATAATAATAGTTGATAGATTATACTAAAGTTATGCATATGAACTAAGAGTTGCAAACTAACTGTTTAACCTACGGCATGCATGAATGGTTATCCTAAAAATTATAGTCAATTTAAGATTGTAAGCTTTTAAGCTCAATCAATTTAGCCCGTGATTTAAACAATTTTATCCATGATTTGATAAGCCTCCTGCAGGGTTGTCACTAAATACTACCTTAGGATCTAAATATAATATATTTAATTAATTTACACGGAAATTAGGAAAAATGGTTAATGTCATTTTAATTTTTTTTTCTAAAGTTCTATTTATTTAAATTTGATATTAATAATAAAAATGAGATATTAAAATTATAATTGAAGGATATTTTTGGAATGATATCATTAAATATAGATAAAATAGTTAAAATTTGTTTATATTTAGGTAGATTGTATATTTTATTTGAAAAAAAATACGATTTTTTTGAAAATTCAAGTGTCCCTTTTAGACACAAAATCAAATATGTTACAGTAGTTTTCTTTTTAATTAAGTACTCCCTTTGTTTCTTCTTAACTGTAGAAATATTTAAATATTTTTGTTCATATTTAATTGTATAAAAGAATATAAAAAAATTGTCAAACATAAATGCAAAAAAGTTCAACACATACTGATTCAAAATAACTAACTCAAAGAAAAAAAACTGAAATTAAAATATCAAGGAAAATTATAACAAGAAATTATGATTTGTGTGCTTTGTCACTTAACACATTTAATTCAGTCGATTCAATGGTTTTAATATTCAGTTCCAAAGACTTCTTTACATAGTTTTTTTTTGGATGATATTGATTCATTTTTGTGTTGGATTGGAAATAGAGTTTGTGATAAGATTCGTTTAAAAATATCATACCGCAACATATTTTAATAGATTGAAATGCTTGAAATTAAAATATTTGAATAATGAAAAAACAAACAAATCATAATTTCCATGGGACACCAAAATTCGGATACCGAATATTCAGGTATTTTGTTTGGAGTCTTGTGTAGAAAAAGAAGGTTCATGAATAATGACCAAGAGTCATTCCATGGCTTCTTTTATTCATGAGTAGTGTGTCTTTTCTGAAAGTGAGCTTTTAGTTGAATATATGGTTAGTCAAGGAAAAGAACGTGACCACTAAAAAAAGGTTGACGAGAAGATAGAAATTTTCAGTTCGATCTGCATTTCTATTCCTTCTTCCATACTGGTTTATAATGCTTTACGTACATATTTCATGAAGAAAGAAACGAGGAAGAAGAAGAAAGAGAAGAAAAATAACAAAGAGTGTGACATTTCACATTCTTATTCAACTTTAGGAAAATACAATAATAACTAACTACTGTCTATATATGCTACATGTAACACACTTAACATCTTTTCCACGTAAGATATTTTCATGAAGTGTGTTGACGAAGTTCTCCAAAAGATTAATGTAAACTAAAAATACAAAAAGACCGTATTAAATAAAAAAAGTTAAAACTTTGAGTAAATATAAGCCTTTTTTTAAGAATGAGTAAATATAAGCTATTAAAAGTATAATTTCGCCTATGATTCAAATAAAATATATTATTCTAAATTATTTTAAATTTATTATGCTTAAATAGTAAATTATTTTTTTTCAAAACACGTGATTAATAATTACCAAAATAGTTTTCTAATTAATCTAAAGACAAGATTTAAGTATAGTTGCTTAAATGATTTCACTTTACTCTCCAATCAACAATATAATTTTATTTCGATAATCTATATAATAAAGTTAAAGTTTAAAGTCAATACTAATCTTTGAAATAGCATTACCAAAGAATACCAAAAAAAAGAGAAAAAAACATTACCAAACAAAGAAATAGTAATACATTACTATCTCCTTCCCATATCTTTTGATATTTTAATTTTTTATTTTATCCCAAAATAATTAATATTTTAAGATTTTAAAATTTAATTAATACATTTTTTCTCTAATATGTTTTTATTTGATATCCATTACTAATAATATAAATATCAAATAAATATATTTTAGTTCAAATATAATAAATTTTAATTCTATTAAATATTTTTTAATTTAGGTGTAACAACCTTAAACATATTTGATAAGAGAAAGATAATAAAACTCTATAATAATTATTTTTCTATAAAGAGAGCTTTACAATGATAGGAGCACTATTATTTCTAAAACATATAAAAATAAAAACTGCGTTTAATTGTTTTCCTTAATCCAGATTTGTAGTATTTAGTTTACTGCTAACCTTTTTTTATTGTTTTTCCGTGGTAGTAGCTTATCTGAGTTATCTCTAAGAACCAGTCTAGTATAAATAAGTCTATAATGCTGTCAAAAGAATCCTAGCACGCGCCATGTTCGCCAACTTTCTCATTTTCTCTCATCTCTATTACATTATTATACATTTAGGCTTTCTTAGTTTTGCAAAGAAAAGAGAATCGAAAAAAATAAAATAAAATCCATACTTTTATATTTTATTTTAATTCAAATTTTTTTATCTCATTTTATTTTATTTTTCATTTTATCAAACGATATCTTAGTATATGTTGTTGGATTGTGTAGAAGAAAAAAATTGAAAAAAAAATATGACATCCATGTTATTTTTTGAAATTTTCTTATAATAATTTTCCGTCTTCAACCAAACCAGACTCCTATTAAGTATAGTAAATACTATTATATTTTTGTGGACTTCTTAATAAATAGTAGTAATATTTTGAAAAGCTTTTTTATTTTTACGAAAGTCATAATAAATTATAAACAAACTTATAAAAAATATTAAATCTTATAGTACTACTTTTATATAATAATAATAATAATAATAATAATAATAATAATAATAATAATAATAATAATAATAATAATAAAACGTGTTCAAAATTATTAATATTCCTCTTGAAGTTCCGTTTCATATTCTGTAAAAAAAAGTTGCGTTTGATATTAAAATATAACAGTACTAAAAAAACAACATAAAAAAGAAAATCATGTTTGATGAAAGAAAATACAAATATATTTTCTTAAAGAGAACTTCACAATTACTCGCAATGCTGTGTGAAATAGGGATATAACCTTTATCCAAGACACGTTCCCATCATTGAAGTATAATTAAATCTTTTACGGTTAATTATAATGAAATCATTTTGGATTTGCTTTTGCCTATTATCACTTTTCACACGATGATACTTAATTATTCATAGACCTTTTTGTCGAGTAAGAGGGGAAATGCTAAACTTTTCTGCTTAGATTTTTTGGCATAGTTAATGGATTTTAGCCTTTTTCTTTCTTATTAATTTTTTTCTTTCATAAGCATAGTCCCGGTAAAATTCTCACTTTCAGTTGATACTTTACCTCCTCCGAAAAGTTTCCCATATTAGAGACTCAATGGCGTATAAAATCATCTTAAACATTTACTTATAATGAATGGAAATAAAATCTAAAAAGTTAGCTAGTAATTCTTTCACGGCCATTACGAAGACTTTGCTTAAAAATGGAAAAAAAGCAAAATATAAAAGAGTGTACATTGTCTATTTTTATAATTGACTTGGCTCTGTATGTATTATGTAATTAATTTTTAATCTTATATTTTGATTATTTATAGAGATATAAAATGAATTTGATAGTTAAAGAAAGAAAAGAAGAGATGAAAAATTGTGTGTTCGATCCTCTAATAAAACTAACATTTTAATAAATTAATATTTATCATTTTTTTAATTATTTGAGTTTTGGAAGTGTAATGAGTCGAGTAATTTTATTTGATGGTTGTTTGGTTCACTTATCTATGTTGATCAAGTAATCGATCAATTTATCTCCATGAATAATGATGATTTTTAAGAATATTTAACATTTGACCATCAATTCCTTAAATCATGTAATTATTTTTGTCAACCATGCAACCTCTATAAATATAGGTCCTACATATGTTTGACATTCATCATAGTGTGTAATGTATTTTTTTTATTAAAAAAAACAGAGATGATGAACTCGTGATAAAGAATCACCTAACACATTACTGATACTCTCTATAAATATCACATGACAACCTTAAACAAATACGCACAATTCATATATCAATATCCATTACTTTGTCATATTCTAATTTGAGTGTAAAAGTCTTTATTATTACAGTCTTTTAAGTTGGTTTAGAGCAATTTGAGTTAATATCTTTATACAAAAATAACTTAATTTTTTAATATATTTTTAAGACATATTTCTCATAAAAAATCACATAATTTAGTTTATAATTTTTAATTTAATATTATCTTCATTTTTATTTATAAAATTTAATTACCTAATTCATCAATATTAAAAAAATAAATTAATTTAATTAATATCAATAAATTTATCCTAAACTTATAAACATTATCATTAATGCTCTTCTCTCTTAAATGTTTATGGATATAACTTCTTTTATTTAATTAAAATGTTTATTTTAAATTAAATTAATGTAAGAAATAATACAAATTGAATATTGTATAAAGGAACAAACATAATTTTGTTTTGTATTAGACCATAAGTAATACTCCATATTAGATTATATATATAACTTTTATTTTAAAATTATAGAGTATACTTTTTTTAGAGGAAATTATAGAGCAAACTACATTCATATGATTTCTCTTTTATAAATATTGAAAACAAAATAGGGATATGCAACAGCAAACGAGGGAGGTTTGAGGAGAGAGGGAGAGAGGGAGAGAGAGAGAATTTAGGCGCGTGTGGCACAGTTATGAGTTAAGACTTAGGAGAAGTACACATTGGCATAGGCATTGTTATTGGATTATGTGTAGAGTCCGATAGACTAGAATGACGGCTACTAGTTACTACTCTCTCTCTTCATAAACACACCATTTATGTTTTTCCCTTCCCTTCACGCCAAACGCCTGCACTCTACACTCTACTCTCTCGTGCTCTGTGACTACTGTCACTCTCTCATAAACCAAACATGCCCTTAATCCATTTTCCATAGTAGTTAGTGTTGTTACTCATCTCTTCCATCTTCAATCTCTCTTCTTTCCTTATTGTTGCTCACCAAGGTGGGGTTTTTTGTACGTGTGGTGGCAATGGAAAAAGCTGTGTTGGTGTTGGCTTTTGTGGGCAAGTTGAGAAGGCACTTTCTGCTGCTTGTTGTGGCAATGGTGCTTGTGCTGTTACTCTCTTCATTTGCTTCACCACTCAGCGATGAAGGTGTGTGTGCACGTCTCTCACCTTTGAGACACCCCTTTTTGCTCATTTTGTTTCCTTTGCTTTCCCCAAAGAGAAAAACAAGAGTTTCTCTTGCATTCGTGCATGTGGGTGTCTGTGAGGATCACGTTTGGTTATGCTGGAGGGTTAAAAATGCAAGCTTGGTTGTTTTCATGAGTTTTCCCAGAGAAATGGAATGAGTAGTGGAGTGAGTGAGCCCAGTTATTTTGGGGTGATGTTTATTTGGTTGGATTTTTTTTATGTTCTTTTTAAGGTAACTACCTCTCCCGTGTTTTGTTTGTTTAAGTTGAAACATTTGAGGCGTGTATTTTGTTGTAATGAGTGCAAGGTTTTTTTTTTGAGAACTGAGCTCTTGCTTTGTGATTTGATCTATCCAACCTCATGTGCTCTGTTTAAGGTTTGGGTGATTTGATCAATGTTATTTTCTTCCTTTGATATGGCAAAGCCATGCCTTTTGAGCGAAAGGCAAGGTTTTTTTTTTAAATCTCATTAGTTTGAGAAGAAAATATATAAAAAAAAGTACTGTATAGTAAGTAATAGTTAAACAAGAACAACCATAATTAAACTTAAGTGATTAATGTGTTGAAATTTAAGTTGAATCACTCCAACACTATGGAGTTTGATTCTTAATTGAAACAATTCTTTTGTCAAAAAAATTTAAAAAGAACAAGTGTTCATTTTGTTAGAAAGTGAACTTTTTATGAGTGTAGCTCAACCTTACAAAATAAGCTTGGAAGGTGAGAATTACTTCCCACTTATAATATAATTTATCTTGGTACTATTTTTTATTTCATATGAGACTTCAACATGTCTCATAAGTCTACCTGACTAAGCGTTACAATGATAGGATCCTTCCACACATTTATGCATTTGATATTCGACTGTTTTATTTAAGGGTCATGGACTTATATTTTTATAATATTAATTTCTGCACTTGTATATGTCTGGTTATTTTGCTTTTGCGGTACCTTGTTAAACTTTAAACTAGAAATAAAGATGGAGTCCACAGAGTTAATCAACCAAGCCTGAATTTGTAAAGGAAAATAATCATTTAATTTACCACCCCTTTTATATCTTTCACCTTTTTTTTTTCTTCATTTGCATAGATGAAGGTAACCACTTGTCCCTTTTAAATAATTTACTATAGTGTCTTCATTTGTTTTTTGTTAATTTACTTTTAGTTTACATTACTCAGTCGGTCTCTGAATATTTGAAAATTTCAAGTGGGTTCCTAAACTAAAGTGTTTTTTTAATTGGTTCTTTTGATCATGTAATTTTTTTAATTGAATCCATAAAATTTATACAACTAGCATAAATTATCATTTTTTGACTGTTTCTAGCCGTCATAAACTAACACCAAATCTACTATTTTTTAGTTTAAGGATTCATTAAAAAATTAGTTTAGGGACCTGAGTATTTAACCTTATTTTTATTTAATACTTTTTCGTAGATGGTGGTGCTTATGAGTCATGAGCTGCCTCAGATATTTCTATGCTATTGTCTAATTATAATAAATAATAAATAATAAATAAATGAAAAGAGTTGACATTATTTTCTGTTGGAAATTACATAAAGAATGGATGCTAAGATAGTTTATATTGTATAGTATACGAGTATATTATATATTATAAATAGATGTAGATTTTGGAAAATATGCTTTGAGCATCAACGTGGGTCAACAAAAAGGTGTCCCTTTTGATTTTGGGATGTATTGTTGAGATACATGCATATGAAGAAGATAAAAAACAAGTGAGAGATAAAGTTATTATATATGGAGTCATACAAGGTGTCAACTTTCTTATCTTCAAATGATATAGCTCATAGATTTTATACACCCATGAAATTTTGATGTGCTTGACTTTTCATGCACGTGAAAATGTATATAGGACAAGCATTGATGAAGATTAAGGCTTCATTCAGCAATGTAGCAGATGTTCTGCATGATTGGGATGATTTGCATAATGATGACTTCTGTTCTTGGCGCGGAGTCTTGTGCGACAATGTCAGCCTTACTGTGTTTTCTCTGTGTGTTCTCTATCTCTGAACAATTTAATCGTGTTAATCTCTTTGATTAGCTACATTTTCTGTTAACATTAAGTTAAATGCTTCCTGTTGTTTCTAAAGGAATTTGTCAAGCTTGAATCTTGGTGGGGAGATATCACCCGCTATTGGTGACTTGGTAACCTTGCAATCCATGTATGTATTATATCTTTTGATTTGTAATTATTTGATCATACACCTTTTTCTCTTAGCTCTTATTCTTTTAACCTGAATTTTGCATTTCTTGCAATGACAGAGACCTGCAGGGAAATAAACTAACTGGTCAAATTCCAGATGAAATTGGAAACTGTGCTGAACTTATTTATCTGTATGAACCATGCCATGATCTTGTTTCTATTTACTTATGTGTATGTGTCGTTCTTTTCATACCGTGCTGGAGTTTCCCGTGATACAAATGCTGATCACATGTTTTTCTTTGTTTAATTTGGAAGGGATTTGTCTGATAATCAACTATATGGTGATTTACCTTTCTCCATATCAAAGCTAAAGCAGCTTGTGTTTCTGTAAGTTTGAAACCAGAACTTGTCATTCAGTTTGTTACTTTGGTTTTTCATGCTGCTACAAGTCCTGAGTTGAGCTGGTGAATGCAGGAATTTAAAGAGTAATCAGTTGACTGGTCCTATCCCCTCAACATTAACCCAAATTCCAAACTTGAAGACTCTGTAAGTTCTCATTTTGTCATTAATGGGATGTAGAAAACTAATATGGGATCCAATGTGAGTCATGTCACAGTTTGGGAGTTGCTATGCTATGCTTTCACAAAGTTCTAATAGTCGAATGGTTATGTTTCTCAGTGATCTTGCACGAAATAGACTCACTGGTGAGATTCCTAGATTGCTCTATTGGAATGAAGTATTGCAGTACCTGTGAGTTTTTTTTAATAATTTGTTTGTATCATTTACATTTACTGCTACTACATGTTTCTCATTACAGTTAGCTATACTATGCAACTGTAATTTATAAATGTTTTGGGTTAAAAGCTTAACTATTTTTGTGTTGTTTATATAATCGTGTGATAGGGGGTTACGAGGGAACATGTTGAGTGGAACTCTGTCCTCTGATATCTGTCAATTGACTGGTTTGTGGTATTTGTGAGTATTTCAACCATTTCAATGAGGTTTCTCTTTTTTCTTTTTTAAATATCCTTTTGATCTTCCTTGTTTTATTAAATTTGCTATTTTGTTCTATTTTACCTGACTTCTCAGTGATGTGAGAGGCAACAATTTGACTGGCACCATACCTGACAGCATTGGAAACTGTACAAATTTTGCAATCTTGTATGTTACTTCACTGATGCATTCAGTAGCTGCATTGTAGTTGGTTTTTGTCCAATTTATAACTATTTTTTTAATGAATTTCAGGGATCTTTCATACAATCAGATTTCTGGGGAGATTCCCTATAATATTGGATTTCTTCAAGTGGCTACGTTGTGAGTGCTTTTGGCTGTGGACATGATACTACTCTAATGTTTTGCTCACATATCAGATTATCTTCTTAATATATCACTTCCTGGTAGATTTTTTTTATCATCTTGTTATCTAGAATTGTATAGAATGCAATAATCATTGCCTTCTCTTCCCAGGTCGCTTCAAGGAAATAGACTAACTGGGAAGATTCCAGAAGTCTTTGGTTTAATGCAAGCCCTTGCCATTTTGTAAGACTTATTATACTAATCATGATCATATTATTTTGATTTTACATTCTGGAAATAAATTTGGTTCACTGATGAATCATGCATTATTTGTATTATCACATTTTTGCAGGGATTTGAGTGAGAATGAGCTAATAGGACCCATCCCTCCCATACTAGGCAATTTGTCTTATACTGGAAAGCTGTAAGTATAATTTCACACAATGATAATAACTCTTGTAAACCATTACTTGTCTTAGTTTTTTTCTTTTCTTTTATTTTTTTATGATTTTAGGTATCTTCATGGAAACATGCTTACTGGAACAATACCTCCCGAACTTGGCAATATGTCAAGACTAAGCTACCTGTGAGTTGATCTCCAATTTTAGTGTCTGCTTGATCTCCTGCTTTCTTCATGAAGTTGCTAAGAAGATTTATTTTTACAGACAATTGAATGACAATCAAGTAGTAGGCCAAATCCCTGATGAACTTGGGAAACTCAAACATTTGTTTGAATTGTGAGTTTTAGTCATTCTGTCTCATGGTCAGTTTGCATTTTTCAGTGGCAGTGGTGTTAACTTGCTTTCCTTACTGTCATTCAGGAATCTTGCCAATAATCATCTTGAAGGATCTATTCCACTTAACATTAGCTCATGCACTGCCATGAATAAGTTGTAAGATTGAACTCTAGTCTGAGAGTATGTGGAATGTCATTTAACATTCTGTAGTTATCAATACCTTAGCTTGCAGAATTGTCCAATCATTTGTTTTCTTTTGCAGTAATGTGCATGGAAATCATTTAAGTGGTTCAATTCCTTTGAGCTTTAGCAGCCTTGGAAGCTTGACTTACTTGTATGTTTCATCTACTGTATTTATACTTATTTCATTTTTTTTATAGTAAATTTTTCCCAATTAGTAATGTGATGAAAAAGTTTTGTTGGATTTCCAGAAATCTTTCTGCAAACAATTTCAAAGGGAGTATACCTGTTGATTTGGGCCATATAATAAATCTTGACACATTGTAAGTTTCATGAAACTATCTGATTTGTCATAATTACTATATATGCTAAATTAGTTTTTCTGTTATGTTTTAGGGATCTATCTAGCAATAATTTTTCAGGGTATGTTCCAGGGTCTGTTGGTTATCTTGAGCATCTTCTGACCTTGTAAGATGAAAATTGACATTAAACCATTTGATCTACCTTGTATTTTTTAATTTCACTTATTGATGTTGTATTTCTGCATTGTATTTAGGAACTTGAGCCATAATAGTCTTGAGGGTCCCTTGCCTGCTGAATTTGGGAATCTTAGAAGCATACAGATTTTGTGAGTTTTGTTGCTCTTTTTAAAGGTTAAAATTCATAGTCCTATTAAATTGTTGTTGTGGTTTTAAGGATCCATAATGCTTTGTTTCTGTCTCTAGTGATATGGCATTCAACTATCTGTCGGGTAGCATCCCTCCGGAAATTGGTCAGCTGCAGAATCTTGCGTCTCTGTACGTCAAGCAATAATGTATTTCCTGTTTGATGTTTTTTTGCACTGCACATATTCAGAATAGCATGTTCATGACTTTTTTGTTTTGCTGAAACTGTGATAGGATTTTGAACAACAATGATCTGAGTGGGAAGATTCCAGATCAGCTTACAAATTGCTTAAGTCTTAACTTCCTGTGAGTTTTCCTAACAGCTAGCCACTGTCTTCTTTTAATAATTTTCTTCAGTGTTGTGATTAAGTGTCTCTTGTCTCAATGCTTTGTTTCATGTGTTAGGAATGTCTCATACAATAACTTATCTGGGGTCATTCCTCTCATGAAGAACTTCTCATGGTTTTCTGCTGACAGGTATTGTGGAAAAATGTAGGAATTTTTTGGTTTCTACATTCATTTATCAATGACTTTTAATGTGAAATGTTGCAGCTTCATTGGAAATCCATTATTATGTGGAAATTGGTTGGGATCCATATGTGATCCTTACATGCCAAAATCCAAAGGTGCGTGACATCCATCTGAAATGACTCAATAGTTACACATATATTTATATATAGCATTGGTTTGTGATGGGTAAAAAGTATCTGAATACAATGTATTAATGAAAACTTATTTGTACTTTTTTGTTCAGTGGTTTTTTCAAGGGCTGCAATTGTTTGTCTCATTGTTGGTACCATCACATTATTGGCCATGGTAATTATAGCAATCTACAGATCAAGCCAATCAATGCAATTGATTAAAGGATCTAGTGGAACTGGGCAAGGCATGTTGAACATAAGAACTGCTTATGTTTATTGTTTAGTATTGTTATGTGAACCAAATTCTCACTCGTTTTCTCTTTTGCTTCCTTCTCTTCAGGCCCCCCCAAGCTTGTAATTCTTCACATGGGCTTGGCCATCCATACCTTTGATGACATTATGAGAGTTACTGAGAATCTCAATGCGAAGTATATTGTAGGGTATGGTGCCTCTGGTACTGTGTACAAGTGTGCTTTAAAGAATTCCCGGCCAATTGCAATTAAGCGACCATACAACCAGCATCCACACAACTCAAGGGAGTTTGAGACAGAACTTGAAACTATTGGCAATATCAGACACAGGAATCTTGTCACTTTGCATGGTTATGCTCTAACTCCTAATGGAAATCTTCTTTTCTATGACTATATGGAGAATGGCTCTCTGTGGGATCTTCTTCATGGTAATATTCACTCACCTTGAAATAACTCCTTGGAATTTTTTAATGTGATATGAAATCTTGTCTTCAATAATAAATAAAAAATTGTAGAAGGTGCATCGAAATTGGAATCTTTCTCAGATTAATGATGTCTTACTCTTAAACTTACTAACAGATTTGCTTCTTTTGTTCAAGGAAAATGAGTAAATGTAGCTTAAGATTGTTTTTATGACATCTCTGTTTTGTCGGACAGGTCCCTTGAAAAAGGTAAAACTTGATTGGGAGGCACGCCTGAGGATTGCCATGGGAGCTGCTGAAGGACTTGCTTACCTCCATCATGACTGCAATCCTAGAATCATTCACAGGGATATAAAGTCCTCAAACATCTTGCTAGATGAAAACTTTGAAGCTCGTCTCTCTGATTTTGGCATTGCCAAATGTTTGTCAACCACAAGAACTCATGTGTCAACGTTTGTTCTTGGAACAATAGGCTATATTGACCCTGAGTATGCCCGGACATCTAGGCTGAATGAAAAATCCGATGTGTATAGCTTTGGAATTGTTCTACTTGAGCTACTAACTGGGAAGAAAGCAGTGGACAACGATTCCAACTTGCATCACTTAGTAAGTAATTTCTGCATTATTCAATTTTTGGTTCCAACTTGCATCACTAAGTAATTTCTGCATTATTCAATTTTTGGTTAATATTTCTAAGGATTTGGTCATCAATTGAGCTGACTATTTTCGTGTGATCCATAATAGCCAACTTCATCTAGTGATACAAGGCTTTGTTGTTGTATTCAATTTTTGGTTTATCATATGATATGATCATCGTATGTATAGTATATACCTAGAATCTGAGTAATGACAATTATGTGGTTTGTAAGGTTTGTTTGTGCATTTGGTATGATCATATTTGAACAACAAATGTTAAGTATATATCAGTGGTAACTCTTAGTGCATCTTTGGTAATACTTAAATATAGAGAAATACTCCTTATAATTTTCAAAAGCTCACTCGGGAAACAGGTAAAAATAAATGATTATTTCTTCAAAAGCTAAACCAAACACATTTATTTCTTCGATATGCATAAGTCCTCATATTAAGTCTTTTCCTGTTATAAAGCTGGCAATAATTAGTGTAATATGGATTGCAGATATTATCCAAGGCAGATAACAACACTATAATGGAGACTGTGGATCCTGAGGTGTCTATTACCTGCATGGATCTGACCCATGTTAAGAAGACGTTTCAGCTTGCTCTTCTTTGCACAAAAAGAAATCCTTCCGAGAGGCCAACCATGCATGAGGTTGCCAGGGTTTTGGCATCACTACTCCCAGCACCTCCCAGTAAAAATATATTTGTACCTTCTTCAAACACCATTGATTATGCACAATTTGTGATTCAAAAGGTAAACAAAAACAGCCTTCACACCCCACAAATGGATCAATGGTTTGTTCGCTTTGAGGATGTTGTATCAAATAACAGCCTCTAGGCAATTCATATTCAATGTATCCATCATTCATGCCAAAGCCAAAGGTTGGGGTGAAGAGGGTGGAGACTTAAGTCTTCTAGATTGACAGTAAAGAGAATAGAGCTTATAGAAGGTTTCCACTGTATTTTCTACAACTTTTTAGCAGTACTGGAATGGTTTTTGCAGACATATTGCTTTCTAGATTAACTATATTACTATTGCAAATCTTATCATACTAATGTTTATTCCTCAATTTACGTGCAAGATAATAACTATAGAATGATAATTCAAAATCATCTCGAGTTTATAGGTTTTAATTGAATGACATAAGGGGTTGGTATAGTGGAAAACTAAACAAAATAAACAAGATAGTGAATTGAACTAACATATCAGGAGAAGCATGCCCATGCAAATCCTTATTATATATACTCAATTTACGTGCAAAATAGTAACTATAGAATGATAATTTTATAAGATGTATTTGAATTATGTAAGTGGTAGCCAAGACAATGCATTTTTTTTGTAAGGCGACAGGACCAGCATTTTCCGGAAGGCTATTAGCAGTGTTATGGAAAACATTTTCGGAAGGCTATAGCAGTGTTATGGTAATCATTTTCCGGAAGGCTATTAGCAGTATTATGGAAAACATTTTCGGAAGGCTATAGCAGTGTTATGGTAATCAATTTTCGGCAGCTATTAGCAGTGTTACGGGAAATATTTTCCGGAAGATATATTTACCATTTTGGAATGAGCATTATGGGTGTTTTTTTTTCACGAAAATTTTACTTTCCCAGAAAGTTTATCTGGAACCCTTGCAATACAGTTACGGAAGAACTTTTCAAGAAATGTATACTAAAGGTTCCGGAATGACCATTCAAATTATTTTTTCCCAATGTTAGAACAAATCTCTTTTAACCTGTGATATTACAAACTACAAAAGAAACACAGGTTATTAACAAAATGCGGAAATTACAGATCAAAACATACCTCCAGCCATTGTCATGAAGAGTTTCTTGTTTTTGGTTCTTACAAGCTCTCTCTCTTCCTCTCTCTAGATGGTGTGTAAGACTGAATTCGAAGGGATGAGCTCAGGGACCAAATTCATGTGCTTATATAGGCGTTCTACCATCAAGAATGCATTTACCAGCCATTACCACTCATTATTGGCTGTTACAATTCATTAGTGGCCATTATCATCCATTAACAGCCATTCAATTTGGCTTTCAAAACTGATGAGCGTTACAAAATTTCAAAATGTTATGACCATGAATTATTACATTCTCCCACTTGCTCCAAACATTTTAACTTAATGCTCAATCTTCTTAAGAAATGAATATATGAATCATAGTGATAGTTCCTCTTATAACGAGTAATATCATCTATGTATTACAATATACTCAATTTCCCAAGCAGTATACTTAAAGTGGTAATAAAACTTCATGAATAAACCCAATGTTTATTCTTGGTCCAAAACATAATTTTTCTCAAATAAATCAATGTGCACCAAAATATGAGAAAATATCATAATATAAAAGTTTCAATTTTTACATATATGTATACAATCATAAATTGGAACCAAGTCTCATTCTTTCTACATGATCCTTAAATTTAAACGGTGGCATGCCTTTAGTTAAAGGATCAACGATCATCAACTCAGTGCTTATATGCTCAATGACCACTTTCTTGTCTTTTACTCTTTCTCTAATGGCTAAGTACTTAATGTCGATGTGCTTACTTCGACTTCCACTTTTGTTATTCTTAGCCATAAAGACAGCAGCTGAGTTATCGCAAAAAATTCTTAAAGGTCTTGAAATAGTATCAATTATCTTCAGCCCAGAAATGAAACTTTTAAGCCATACACCATGTGATGTAGCCTCAAAACAAGAGACAAACTCAGCTTCCATGGTAGAAGTAGCAGTTAAAGACTGCTTAACACTCCTCCATGAAATAGCTCCACCAGCCATCATGAAAATGTACCCAGATGTTGATCTACGAGAGTCAACACAACCAGCAAAGTCTGAGTCTGAATAACCAATCACATCTAGATTGTCTGTCTGTCTATACATAAGCATGTAATCTTTGGTCCCTTGAAGGTACCTCAACACTTTCTTAGCAGCTCTCCAGTGGTCAATACCTGGATTACTCTGATATCTTCCTAACATTCCAACTACAAAAGCAATGTCAGGCCTTGTGCATACTTGAGCATACATGAGGCTTCCAACAACTGAAGCATAAGGAATGTTTTTCATTTGTTCCCTCTCAAAGTCATTCTTTGGACATTGGTTCAAATTAAACCTATCACCCTTCACAATGGGAGCAACACTTGGTGAACAATCTTTCATCCGAAATCTCTCTAGAATTTTGTTAATATAGGTTTCCTGTGATAGACCCAAAATACCTCGAGATCTATCTCTATGAATCTTAATGCCGATGACATAAGATGCATCACCCATATCCTTCATGTCAAAATTCTTAGAGAGAAATTGTTTCACCTCATGTAGCAAACCCCGATCATTGGCTGCAAGTAAAATATCATCTACATATAAAACAAGAAAGCATATTTTACTCCCACTAACCTTGTGGCATATGCATTGATCCATGGGGTTTTCATCAAAACCAAATGAAGAAATTATCCCATGAAACTTAAGGTACCACTGACGGGAAGCTTGTTTTAAACCATATATAGATTTATTAAGCTTGCAAACCAAATGCTCACCACTATTAGAGGAGAAACCTTCAGGTTGTTTCATATAAACCTCCTCCCCTAAATCACCATTAAGAAAAGCTGTTTTCACATCCATTTGTTGCAACTCAAGGTCAAAATGAGCAACTAATGCCAAGATTATACGAAGAGAATCTTTCTTAGATACTGGAGAAAAAGTCTCTTTGTAATCTATTCCTTCCTTTTGAGTAAATCCCTTAGCAACAAGTCTTGCCTTGTATCTCTCAATGTTGCTTAATGAATCCTTTTTGGTCTTAAAGACCCATTTACATCCAATGGCCTTCGCCCCATTAGGCAACTCTACAAGGTTCCAAACTTTGTTACTCTGCATGGAACTCATCTCATCCTTCATGGCATCATACCATAAATTTGACTCTTTACAACTCATGGCTTGATCAAAAGTTTCAGGATCATTTTTAGCTCCAATATTATAGTCAGATTCTTGCAAATATACAATATAATCACTAGGAATAGCTGATTTTCTTACTCTAGTAGACCTCCTTAATGTTGCATCAACATTTTCTTGGGGATCATGTTGTTCAACTGGTTGTTCATCATTTTCATGAATTTGATGATCAACTTGATCTACTGGATTATCAACAACAGTTTGTGGAATGCCAATCATGTGTTGCTCATCATCCCTTTGAACTTAAGGGGTATGAATTACAACCAATCTTTCATTTGACGTGGAAGGTTGAGATTCTATATAATCAATTTCAGAACCTAAGTCCCTCAATTGATCACTCCCACTGATCAAATCATTTTCAATAAATTTGGCATTTCTTGATTCCACAATCCTAGTAATATGATGTGGACAATAAAACCTATAACCTTTAGACCTTTCGGCATATCCAATGAAATACCCACTAATGGTCCTCGGGTCAAGTTTCTTCTCTTGTGGGTTATATATTCTCACCTCAGACGGACAACCCCAAACGCGCATATGTTTCAAACTCGGTTTCCAACCTTTAAATAACTCAAAAGGTGTCTTTGGGACAGCCTTGGTTGGAACACGATTTAATATATACACTGTCGTCTTTAGTGCTTCAGCCCACAAGGATTTAGGAAGATTGGAGTTGTTAAGCATACTCCGCACCATGTCCAATAATGTTCGGTTCCTTCTTTCTGCCACACCATTCTGATTCGGAGAACCAGGCATAGTGTATTGGGCAACAATCCCATGTTCTTGAAGGAACTTTGCAAAGGGACCAGGTGCTTGTCCATTCTCAGTATACCTGCCATAGTATTCTCCACCTCTATCTGATCTCACTATTTTTATTTGCTTGCCACATTGGTTCTCAACTTCAGCCTTAAAGACTTTGAAGGCATCCAATGCTTCGTATTTGTTATGAAGCAAATAAACATTCATATATCGTGAATAATCATCTATAAAGGTGATAAAATATTTCTGACCATGTGCATCCATATCTGGACAACAAATATCAGTATGAATTATTTCTAATATGCTTGAACTCCTATTAGCACCTTTCTTAGACATGTTGGTCTGCTTACCCTTAATGCAGTCCACACAAGTCTTAAAGTCAGCAAAATCTAGAGTATTGAGTACCCCATCTTTCACTAACCTTTTAATCCTCTCAATGGAGATATGTCCTAATCTCCGGTGCCATAACATAGAGGAATTCTCATTAATATTACACCTTTTAATACCAGTTTGAACATGCATAGAACTATAAGTGGCATTATTTTGTAAACCAAGAAGATAAAGACCATCAGACAATATACCATTCCCAACACATTCAGAATTATAAAATAACTCAAATGATGTGTCTTTGAAATTAAAGGAATATCCAAACGGTACAAGCCTTGAAATAGAAATCAAGTTTTGGGAAAAACTTGGTACATAAAAAGTCCTTTCTAATTTTAAAATAAAGCCACTACTTAAAGTCAAAATGCAAGTTCCAATGGCCTCCACATGTGAGCCTAGCTTATTGCCTTATAAAATGCTTTGCTCACTTCCCACTGGTTTCCTTAGGTTTTGCATACCCTGTAAAGAATTTGCAATATGAATAGTAGATCCAGAATCAATCCACCAGGTGTTAATATTAACACTAACCATATTAGATTCATAACATACTAATGAGATTGATTTACCTTTCTTCTCAAGCCATTTCTGGAACCCGGGGCAATTCTTTTTCACGTGTCCCTTCTTCTTGCAAAAGAAACACTTTGCCACCTTCTTAATATCAGCTTGAGGTGGTATTTTACCATTCCCCTTCTGATAAGCTTGAGACTTAATTTCTTTGTTCTTCCCATAAGCAGTAGTCAGCAGTGCACTCTCACCCATCTCCATTACAAGCCTTTCTTCTTCCTGAACACACATGGTCATTAATTCATTGATAGACCATTTATCTTTATGTGTGTTGTAGGAAATCTTAAATGGCCCATATTCATGCGGAAGGGTGTTCAAAATGAAATGCACTAGGAAAGACTCAGACATATCAACCTCTAGTTTCTTAAGTTGAGCTGAAATATCTCGCATTTTCATGATGTACTCACGCACACCTTTCACACTGGTGAGCCGAAGAGAAGAAAACTTCATGATCAAGGTGCTTGCTAAAGTCTTATCTGAAGTGATGAGCTGGTCATCAATGGCCTTAAGCAAGTCTCGGACCTTTTCATGCTGGTCAACAGAACCACGTATCCCAGCCGAGATTTTAGTCTTAATGAACATCACGCTGAGCCGGTTGGATCGCTCCCACCGCTCATATAGCGCAACGTCAACTGGGCTACTTTCATTTGTGATTGCAGGTGGTTCGTCTTTCCTTATAGCATAATCTATGTCCATCCACCCCAATTGTAAAAGAATTCTCTCCTTCCATATCTTATAGTTATCTCCTTTGAGTTCGGGAACATCACATGGAATATCAGAAAAACTAATAGTTTGAGAAGCTGCAAAATTCAAAGGCTTATGTCAAAATTTGAGGCATACTAATCTTAATTGTATCTTTTACCAATGTAAACATACCATAAAATTGAATCTTGTGACATAAAAATTGCCTGTGGGCTAAATTTTTAATTCAATAAGAAATAATTAAACCTTATGATAGAATAATCAAATTACTTGCTCAATATTCATGCTTTACGGGTACAATATGAAAATAATTTAATTTCTATCGTAAATTTTTACTTTATGATAAAATCGACAAATTATACATACATCATGATGCCTGTGGGTAAATCATGAAAAATAATACGTCATTTTATCCCAATTAGTTATACAGATATAATAAAAATTCTTGTGAGATAAAATTCATTATATAAGTATAATTAATTACAATATTATGTCTAATTCCTTATATGATCTTTAACCAACTTAATATATAATTTTAATCAAATATAGATGCTGTGGCTAATCCATAATTAATCAAAATTATAAAGATCACTTAGACATAAAAATTTATTATATGAGAATAAATAGTATTTTGCATTTCAAAATCAAGATACAATATAATTATGAATAAGATTCTCATATAATTTTATAATTGAAATATAATATTATGCATTTTATTTCATATATATATGCATAGAATAAAATGTTCTAGAATATATTCATGCATAAATTAAATCAAAATTCCAAAAACTGTAAAGCAGAATGTGTATATAACGTATTAAAAACGACTACATATCAAAAAAGCTTTATTGGTTTAGTGGTTTGGACATACTTTAGTGTTCTCAGAGTCAAGGGTTTGACACCCAGCTAGCACAAAACGTAGGAGTTTTCGTCTTTTTTTTTTTTTTTAAACACTCTTCATCATCTTCAACCTTTAGCGGGTCAAACCCGACCCATACGCAGACCCGTTCGTTTTTCATTCATTTGGACACCATTTTTCACGATTCAAAAGCCAAAATAAAGGAAATCAAACGAAATACAAATTTCTAATTTTATTTTTAAGAAACAAGGCCCTTCATACCATAAACGAAATCAAATCGGAAAATACCGAAAAACGAAAATGGACAAGGCAGAGGCAATTCTTGCTCTGATACCAAATGTTAGAACAAATCTCTTTTAACCTGTGATATTACAAACTACAAAAGAAACACAGGTTATTAACAAAATGCGGAAATTACAGATCAAAACATACCTCCAGCCATTGTCATAAAGAGTTTCTTGTTTTTGGTTCTTCCAAGCTCTCTCTCTTCCTCTCTCTAGATGGTGTGTAAGACTGAATTCGAAGGGATGGGCTCATGGACCAAATTCATGTGCTTATATAGGCGTTCTACCATCAAGAATGCATTTACCAGCCATTATCATCCATTAACAGCCATTCAATTTGGCTTTCAAAACTGATGAGCGTTACAAAATTTCAAAATGTTATGACCATGAATTATTACACCCAAAACTTGTTTTCCGGAAAATGATTTTCAGAAGCATATTTAAATAGTTATGGAAGAGCTTATTACTTTTTGGAATAGGCTCCCCGGAAGTGTAGTATGAAAATTATGGGATGGTTATTCTGGAATGCATGTTAAGTCATTTCGGAACGTCGATTTCGGATAATAATTATTTATGTTAAAGATTTTCCGTAATTGTGATACAAGTGTTCTAAAAAGTCTGTTCCAAAAGAGTTAGTCATGATTGCTTTACGAAATGAGTTCTCCAAACAAAAATCGAAGAAGAGCCAAAACAACCACTTACCTACAGGGTCGTTGATACAAACTGTGTATATAAAAAAAAATAGTCTTTGCTGCAAACTTTTGTATAAATTGAAATGATATAAGAGATATATGAATAAACAATGAAGGTTGAAAAGTTTATCTTTAGTAATAAAAGTATTAAGATCATTCAAAGATTAGGAATGAAATTATCACCAAGAATAAGATAAAGATCATAGATAATTGATAACGCTTAATTCAGGAAAGTAGGCCCATGGATTCAAGGTAATTCATTGTATAAGCTTCCCTAAGGTAATTAATTCATGGTGAAGGTTCTCATGCAACTCAGGTGCGTATCTAAGTAGTGGAACTCTCTCATTTTGCATCCTGATACTTCAAAGGTCATCCAGAAACACTCACTCCCTTTTTAAGTTTCTTCTATAACAATGTTGAAAGATTGGTGCTTCCTTATAGGAATTCTTAACAGCATCTTGTTAGAATTAGCTATGTTAGTTCAGATAGTTATTTCTGTTATAACCACTCTCGTGCATGTACATATATAAGCCCTCACGTTCATTGAATAAGAGGTGTTGCAGTTTCGATCATCAAGAGCCAAGCGTAGCTTTCACTGCACTACCTAATATTTTTCTTCTCAGAAACATGAGTTTCACGTCTTTCTTCCAGCTTAGTTCAATATTTGCTTTCAACATGGTATCAGAGCTCTTCTAAACGAGGAGCTCTGCTGCGCACTCTTTTCTTCCTTCTTTTCTCCCAAACACTAAACCTTCACCATGAACGAAACAGTACTCAATAGCACTGAGAGCTATTTGTATCTCCATCCAAGTGAGAACCCAGCTACAGCTCTCGTCTCACCTGTCCTGGACTCGACCAATTACCATTCCTGGAGCCGATCCATGATCACGGCATTAAGTGCCAAAAACAAGCTGGAGTTCGTCGACGGAAGCGCGCCGGAACCACTCAAAACAGACAGAATGTATGCAGCTTGGCGACGGTGCAATAATATGGTAGTATCTTGGTTAGTCCATTCCGTTGCAACCTCCATAAGGCAGAGCATCCTTTGGATGGACAAAGCGGAAGAGATATGGCGAGACTTGAAGTCAAGATACTCGCAAGGAGATCTTCTAAGGATTTCCGATCTTCAACAAGAGGCTTCGACACTGAAACAGGGAGCACTCTCGGTGACGGAATATTTTACTCGCCTTCGTGTTATTTGGGACGAGATTGAAAATTTCAGACCGGACCCGGTCTGCACTTGCAACATTAGATGTACCTGCTCCACCTTCACCGTCATTGCACAAAGGAAAATAGAAGATCGAGCTATGCAGTTTCTACGCGGCCTGAATGAGCAATATGCTAACGTTCGATCTCATGTGCTCCTCATGGACCCCATACCTGCTATATCAAGAATCTTCTCCTATGTGGCACAATAAGAACGACAACTAATAGGTAACTCAACCCCTGATCTCAACTTAGAACCTAAAGACATTTCTATTAACGCTGCAAGAATTATATGTGACTACTGTGGACGTACTGGTCACACGGAAAATGTGTGCTACAAGAAACACGGCGTGCCCCTTAATCGTGAAGGAAGAAGCAAGAATACAGGTGGGAGGAAGACGTGCACCCACTGTGGTAAAACTGGCCACACCATCGACGTCTGCTATCAAAAGCATGGTTATCCACCGGGATACAAGCCATACAATGGAAGAAGCGTGAATAATGTAGCAGCTACAGATGGCAAACCTGAAGATGATCACATACAACATCGTGAATCCCAGGAACTCGTACGATTCTCACCGGAGCAGTACAAGGCCCTACTTGCTTTAATCCAACGGCCAACTGCCGGAAACTCAGCATCTGATCAACCCAAACAGGTTGCTTCCATCTCGTCGTGCACTATTGATAAATCATCAAGTCCAGGTAAGACCCTACCTCTTGTAACTACAAAATCTACCTCCTGGATATTAGATTCAGGAGCCACAGATCACGTTACTTCTTCTCTCGACAATCTTCATTCCTATGAATGCATCAACCCAGTCACAGTAAAGCTTCCTAACAGCCATCATGTCCACGCTACTCATTCCGGAATCGTACACCTCTCACCCACTATAACGCTGTTTAATGTCTTATTTATACCCACATTCACCTTCAATATTATTTCCATTTCAAAACTCGTGTCATCTACTGACTGTGCATTGATATTTTCTTCCAATTCATGCATGTTGCAGGATACGAACAAACGTATGAAGATTGGTATAATTGAAGCGAGACATGGTCTTTATCATCTAATACCAGACCAGCTAACCACCAAAACTATATGTTCAACCGTTGTTCACCCTAAGTGCAATATCCTTCCCATAGACCTATGGCACTTTCGAATGGGCCACCCCTCAACCGAGAGATTACAATGTATGAAATCGTACTATCCTATTCTAAGCAATGATAAAAGCTTTACATGTAACACTTGTCACTATGCAAAACATAAGAAACTGCCTTTTCCTTCTAGCATCTCTCATGCATCTCATGTTTTTGATTTACTTCATATGGACATATGGGGCCCGTGTTCAAAACCATCTATGCATGGTCACAAATACTTCTTAACAATTGTCGATAATCATTCACGATTTACATGGGTACATCTCATGCATAATAAAGCTGAAACACGGCCCATTATCATGAATTTCATTACGTCCATTGAAACCCAATATGATAGCAAAGTTAAAATAATAAGAAGTGACAATGGGCCTGAGTTCATGATGCATGGCTTCTATGCTTCAAAGGGAATAGTGCATCAAACCATGTGTGTAGAAACGCCTGAACAAAACGGCATAGCTGAACGAAAACATCAACACTTACTTAACGTCACACGTGCACTTTTGTTTCAGGCAAATCTACCTCCTGGTTTCTGGTGTTACGCGTTAACTCATGCTGTATATTTAGTAAACATCATTCCTACTCCTTTTCTGCATGGCATATCACCATACGAAAAAATTCATGGTCATCCTTTAGATATAGCTAATCTTCGGGTTTTCGGTTGCTTGTGTTATGTTAGCACGCTCAAAGCAAATCGAAAGAAACTCGATCCCAGAGCACACCCATGTATTTTCATTGGTTTCAAAGCAAACACAAAGGGATATCAGGTTTACAACATGCATTCACATGACATCATATCATCACAAAATGTCATCTTTTATGAGAACTATTTCCCACAAATCTCTGAAATACAACAACTTGAATCCAATTCTAGTGCACTATTACCAGTCTCGTTCTCCACTAACCAATATGATTCACCTGTAGAACCTATCACACAAGAACTCATAAACATTGACCACCTAACGGAACCTTCTTCCTCACCACCAAGACGTTCCACACGAACTAGACATGCACCCACCTATTTGCAGGATTATCATCGTGATCTCTCCATCAACAATACCAGTACTTCCATGTTTGTTCGTTATCCCCTAAGTTCCGTTTTGTCATACTCGCGTCTTTCACCCACACACAAACACTTCGTCTTGTCCATATCATCAACCGTAGAACCTTCTTCTTATGCCGAAGCTTCACGGCACGACTGTTGGATTAAGGCAATGAAGGCTGAACTACAAGCTCTACAGTCGAATGAGACCTGGAGGCTCACTCTTCTTCCTCCACAGAAAACCGCCATTGGTTGCAGGTGGATTTACAAGATCAAGTATCGCGCTGATGGTTCGATTGAAAGATATAAAGCACGTTTAGTGGCAAAGGGTTACACGCAGATGGAGGGTCTTGATTATCTTGATACGTTCTCTCCTATAGCAAAGTTGACTACCGTTCGTCTTCTTCTTGCCCTTGCTGCCGTGAATCAATGGCATCTGCGGCAACTGGACGTTAATAATGTTTTCCTCCACGGAGAACTTGATGAAGAAGTTTATATGCAGGTTCCACCGGGATTGACCGTTTCGAATCCTCAACTGGTATGTCGCTTGTAGTGTTCCCTTTACGACCTCAAACAGGCGAGCCGTCAATGGTTCACAAAGTTATCAGGTTTCCTGGTATCCCATGGCTTTCAAAAGTCTAATTCAGATCACTCCCTCTTCTTGCGGTTTACTGGTTCTATAACAACGGTGCTCTTAGTCTACGTAGATGATATAATCCTAACAGGAAATAGCATCAACGAAATACAAGACATAACCATGCTCCTTGATCAGGCATTCAAGATAAAGGATCTCGGGACTTTGAAGTTCTTCCTTGGCTTCGAAATTGCACGCACTTCAACAGGGATACACTTGTGTCAACGAAAATATGTTCTAGATATATTATCCGATTCGGGAATGCTCGGATGTCGACCAAACGCCACCCCAATGGACTACTTTACCAAGTTGCAGGCTATGGTAGGCACTCCCTTATCCGTTGAGTCTTCTTCTTCCTATCGACGACTTATCGGGAGACTCATCTACCTCTCTAACTCTCGACCTGACATTGCGTATGCCGTCCAACAACTCAGTCAATACATG
Organism: Glycine soja; assembly: GCF_004193775.1. Lineage (NCBI taxonomy): Eukaryota > Viridiplantae > Streptophyta > Magnoliopsida > Fabales > Fabaceae > Glycine > Glycine soja. The sequence continues at coordinate 36,009,058 of NC_041010.1, forward strand.
TCTAGTCCGACCAATGTTCATCAACAGGCTGCGTATCGAGTGCTTCGGTATCTCAAGGGAACACCCGGGTCTGGTCTATTCTTCCCGGCAACAAACACTCTTCAGCTTCGAGCCTTCAGTGACTCCGACTGGGCAGGATGCCCAGATTCCAGGAAATCTACCACGGGATTCCTGATCTACTTCGGTTCTTCCCTCATATCTTGGCAATCTAAAAAGCAATCTACAGTTTCACGAAGTTCTTCGGAAGCCGAATACCGAGCTCTAGCTTCGACTACTTGTGAATTGCAGTGGTTAACATACCTCCTCCAAGACTTCCGTATCACATTCATCAAGCCCGCTACCTTGTATTGTGATAATCAGTCCGCAATTCAGATAGCAACAAATCCTGTATTTCATGAACGCACGAAGCACATCGAGATCGATTGTCATATTATCCGTCACAAAGTCACCATGGGTCTCATAAAGCTTCTTCCGGTTTCATCCTCTATGCAACTCGCAGATATATTCACCAAGGCTTTATCTCCTTCTATTTTTCAACACCTTTGTACCAAGTTGGGAATGATAAATATCCATTCCTAGCTTGAGGGGGGGATCTTAACAGCATCTTGTTAGAATTAGTTATGTTAGTTCAGATAGTTATTTCTGTTATAACCACTCTCGTGCATGTACATATATAAGCCCTCACGTTCATTGAATAAGAGGTGTTGCAGTTTCGATCATCAAGAGCCAAGCGTAGCTTTCATTGCACTACCTAATATTTTTCTTCTCAGAAACATGAGTTTCACGTCTTTCTTCCAGCTTAGTTCAATATTTGCTTTCAACAGGAATTAAGCTACTTTGTATTCTCATAGTCATGTAATTATTGCCAAACACCTTTTAAATCCTGTAATGATTCTGTTTTTACATAAGTACTATGTTATTCTTGGAAAGTCCAGTGATACATTTCTGTGCAGTTACATGATGATTTCTGTTAGGAGGGACAAAACAAACCAGCAAAAGCACCACTAAGGGCACAAACCCCTTGGTGGATTCCCTTTAACAGAATCTATTAGAAGGTGTTGAGCTGTCAGGAGGATACTGGTTCATAGGGAATATGATGTTGGCATGTTGCTTCCCATGGTGCAGCACTGCATTGTCGTCATTTTCCACTTTTCTGTTATTTTCTTTTGGCATTCTAGCACGTTCTATTTCTGTAGCAGCACCCTTGACTAGTGCCTCTATATAAGGGATGCTTAGTATGTAATAGAGGACATCAGAAAAATAATACAAGTTTCTTCTTTATCCTTCTCTCCTATGGAAGTTCCTAGCCCTCGAAGCTAGACTGTTCTTTCCCGTCCTAGCATTCATAACACTATATAATTCATGTGTAGATTGTAAACTCCCATGCATATATTGGCGTAAGATATTTTATAACTCTTAGCAGTATAAACAGATTTAACAGAAATAGTTAGTTAGCTAGCTGAATTAGTTAGTTAGTTTTTCAGTTGTAACAGAACTCAAGTTGCAGATGTATATAAGCTTCACCATTAATGAATAAAGGCTGCAAGCTGTAGCTGATCATTTCTTTCCGATAGTCATAAGCTTCCATCTATATGCTGTCCTATTCTTTCTAACATGGTATCAGAGCGCTTCTGACGGAGAGTTCTGCTGCGCATACCCTTCTTCCTCTTTTCTCAACTATCCACCATGAACGAAGCTTCGATCAATAATACAGAAAGCTACCTATACCTTCATCCAAGCGAGAACCCGGCAATAGCTCTCGTTTCCCCAGTATTAGACTCAACCAATTACCATTCATGGAGTAGGTCCATGGTTACTGCGCTGAGTGCCAAAAACAAAGTGGAATTCATTGACGGAAGCGCACCCGAACCGTTGAAGACGGATAGAACCTATGGAGCTTGGCGCCGGTGCAACAATATGGTCGTATCGTGGATAGTACACTCGGTGGCCACATCCATACGACAGAGTATACTCTGGATGGACAAAGCTGAGGAGATTTGGCGGGATTTGAAGTCACGATATTCACAGGGAGATCTTCTGCGAATCTCCGACCTTCAGCAAGAGGCATCAACGATGAAGCAAGGTTCACTTTCAGTCACGGAGTATTTTACTCGTTTGCGGGTAATCTGGGACGAGATTGAGAATTTCAGACCAGATTTAGTCTGCTCGTGCAACATCAGGTGTTCATGTGCTGCTTTCACCATCATCGCACAACGCAAGCTTGAAGATAGAGCCATGCAATTCTTACGAGGTTTGAACGAACAGTACGCTAACATTCGTTCTCACGTGCTTCTCATGGATCCTATACCCGCCATATCCAAAATCTTCTCTTATGTAGCTCAACAAGAAAGGCAACTGCTAGGGCACGCAGGACCAAACATTAACTTCGAACCCAAGGACATCTCCATAAACGCGACGAAGACGACTTGCGATTTCTGTGGGCGCATTGGACGTGTAGAAAGCGCTTGTTATAAGAAGCATGGAGTGCCTGCAAGTTATGATGGAAGAAACAAGAATAACAATGGAAGAAAGACGTGTACCCATTGCAGCAAGTTCGGGCACACAGTAGATGTTTGTTACCGGAAACATGGATACCCGCCGGGATACAAACCCTATAGTGGAAGAACCACCGTAAATAACATGATAACAATGGAAGATAAAGCTGCAAATGATCAAGCTCAGCAACATGGGTCACAAGAGGTTGTTCATTTTTCTCCTGAGCAGTACAAGGCATTACTTGCCTTAATCCAGCAGCCGCCGGCAGGAAGCACGGTGCAGTCCAAACAAGTTGCATCAGTTTCCTCGTGCACTATTAACACACCCTTAAACCCAGGTAATTCACTATCTACCCAAACGCATCACACCTCCTGGATCCTAGATTCGGGAGCAACGGATCACGTAACCTGTTCTTTGCATAATCTCCATTCCTGCACGCAAATTCACCCGATCAAAGTGAAGCTTCCAAATGGTAATCTCGTTCATGCTACTCACACAAGAACCGTACATCTTTCACCCAATTTAATCTTACATAACGTGCTCTACATACCCACTTTCACATTCAATCTTATTTCAATATCAAAACTCGTATCATCAAATAATTATGAACTAATTTTTTCTTCTACATCATGCATTTTGCAGAAAGCGAACAATCATATGAAGATTGGTATAGTTGAAGCAAGGCATGGTCTTTATCATTTGATACCAAACCAGATAACTACCAAGGCCATCTACTCTACCATTACTCATCCTAGCTGCAGCATCATCCCCATAGACTTATGGCATTTTAGAATGGGACACCCATCGAATGAAAGGCTACAATGTATGAAAAACTATTATCCTCTTCTAATAATAAAAATTTTGTTTGCAACACGTGTCACTATGCAAAGCACAAGAAAATCCCTTTTTCATCTAGCAACTCGCATGCATCTCATTCTTTTGATTTACTGCATATGGACATATGGGGTCCATGCTCAAAGCTGTCCATGCATGGTCACAAATACTTTCTAACCATTGTAGACGATCACTCGAGATTCACATGGATATATCTTATGAAATCCAAAGCGGAAACGCGACATATAATCATTAACTTCATCGTTTTCATTGAAAAACAATATAACAGCAAGGTTAAAACTATAAGGAGTGATAATGGCGTAGAGTTTCTCATGCATGAATATTATGCATCGAAGGGGATCGTACACCAAACCACGTGTATCGAAACCCCAGAGCAAAATGGTATTGTAGAATGGAAACATCAACACTTGCTCAGTGTCACACGAGCACTTCTCTTTCAGGCAAATTTGCAACCTGTTTTTTGGTGTTATGCCTTGCCGCACGCTGCATTTCTAATCAATTGCATTCCCACACCATTCTTAAATAACATTTCACCCTACGAAAAACTGCATAAACAGCCCTGTGATATGTCCAATCTCCGTGTCTTCGGATATTTGTGTTATATCAACACAATCAAAGCAAATAGGCAAAAATTTGACCCCAGAGCACACCCATGCATTTTCATTGGCTTCAAAACTCATACAAAGGGATATCTTGTGTATGATTTGCATTCTCACGATGTTGCAGCATCAAGAAATGTTATTTTTTATGAAAATCATTTTCCATACTTACCTAATACACAATATCTAAACTTAGATAACTCCGTTCCATCTCCATCTCCGACATCCTTCTCCGGCAAAGACCATGACCTACCAGAAGAAAGCCACTCCTCTCAACCCACAAAAACAATACACTCTTGTGATGAACATTCAACCAAACCAGACCCTTCACACCTTAGACGTTCAACCCGATCAATACATTCCCCAACATACCTTCAGGATTACCACAGAGTTCTTGCTTCATCTACACCAGAAACTTCAATGATTGTTCGTTATCCACTAAGCTCCGTACTTTCATACTCACGCCTCTCACCTGCTCATAGGAACTTCGTGATGACCATTTCATCAGCCACAGAACCTTCATCATATGCCGAAGCCTCTCGCCACGACTGCTGGGTTAAGGCGATGAAGGCCGAGTTACAAGCTTTGCAGATGAATAACACTTGGAGACTCACACTTCTTCCTCCTCACAAGGTAGCTATCGGATGCAGATGGATTTACAAGATTAAATACCGGGCTGATGGTTCCATAGAAAGGTATAAAGCACGCTTGGTGGCCAAAGGTTACACCCAACTGGAGGGGTTAGACTACCTCGACACGTTCTCTCCGGTGGCAAAACTCACTACCGTTCATGTTCTTCTCGCGTTAGCAGCACAAAACCACTGGCACTTGCGACAATTGGATGTCAACAATGCGTTCCTCCATGGAGAGCTTGAAGAGGAAGTATATATGAAAATTCCCCCTGGACTTGACATTGAAAACCCAAAGCTTGTTTGTCGTCTTCAACGGTCTCTCTACGGGCTTAAACAAGCCAGCCGACAATGGTTTACCAAGCTATCAAGTTTCTTAGTCTCCCATGGGTTCCAACAATCTAACTCGGACCACTCTCTTTTCTTAAAGCTCACTAAGTCAGCTACTACCATACTTTTGGTATACGTCGATGACATCATACTCACGGGAAACAGTATGCTGGAAATACAAGAGATCACCACCCTCTTGGATCAAACATTCAAAATAAAAGATCTTGGTGACTTGAAGTTCTTTCTGGGACTCGAGATTGCCCGTACCAATCATGGAATCCATCTATGCCAACGAAAATATGCCTTAGACATTTTGTCTGATTCAGGTATGCTAGGATGCAAGCCGCACTCGACACCCATGGATTATTCCGTCAAATTGCAGATGCACTTAGGGAATTCTCTTTCTGACGAGTCCTCATCTTCCTATCGAAGGCTCATAGGAAGATTAATATACCTCACCAACACTCGCCCAGATATTGCGTACGCTGTTCAACAGCTCAGCCAGTACATGTCAGCTCCTACCACTACTCATCTTCAAGCTGCTTTCCGCATATTGAGATACCTCAAGGGCTCACCCGGATCCGGGCTCTTCTTCGCAGCAAACGGGACTCCCCAACTCCGAGCTTTCAGTGATTCGGATTGGGCGGGGTGTAAAGACTCTCGCAAATCCACCACAGGGTTCCTGGTTTATCTGGGTTCTTCACTCATCTCGTGGCAGTCAAAGAAACAGTCCACCGTCTCCCGCAGCTCCTCCAAAGCCGAGTATCGAGCTCTTGCCTCTACTGTCTGTGAGCTGCAATGGCTAATGTATATTCTCCAAGATATTGGTGTATCATTCATTCAGCCAGCCACTTTATACTGTGATAACCAATCTGCAATTCAGATAGCAACAAATCCCGTTTTCCATGAGCGTACAAAGCATATCGAGATCGATTGTCATATTATCCGCCACAAGGTCACTACGGGTCTTGTCAAGCTCCTTCCGGTTTCATCCTCCATGCAACTTGCCGACATATTCACCAAAGCTTTACCACCAGCTACCTTTCAGCACCTTTGTAACAAGCTGGGAATGATAAATATCCATTCCCAACTTGAGGGGGGCTCTTAGCAGTATAAACAGATTTAACATAAATAGTTAGTTAGTTAGCTGAATTAGTTAGTTAGTTTTTCAGTTGTAACAGAACTCAAGTTGCAGATGTATATAAGCTTCACCATTAATGAATAAAGGCTGCAAGCTGTAGCTGATCATTTCTTTCCGATAGTCATAAGCTTCCATCTATATGATGTCCTATTCTTTCTAACAATAACTACCTTAATATATTCTTCTTGTTCATAATGGCACAAAATACTGCTCATGGCAGTTAGAAAAATATATTCTTGTTGTTCATAATACAAACAATTGATGGCAAATGATGAAAGCAATGAAGATACTGAAAAAATCAAACTTAACTATGACAAGCACAAGTTTCAAGGTTCAAAATACTGCAAGATATCCTGATTATACAATTAACTAAAATCGTGAAAATCTCAATTGAAAAATAGATTCATAGCTCTCAAAAATAGAAAATGAACCAGCATCAAAATTAATGGTACACTATCGCTAAACCTTAAGCTCTTTAAATTTTCAGCACGATTCTGTTATTGATTCAATTAAATTGCTTATTGGATAGACTATATTGATCAAGATTTGTTGAATATAGATATTGAGTGACTTGTTATGGATATTTCAATTAGTTTTTTTCTTAATTGACTATTTGATAAAAAGTTTTTTTAATTAGTAGCAGTAACTTTTTACTTTCTTTGAAACATCACTTCAAGTAGCATTTTTTTTACAATGCTAGCTTCTAATTTTTTTTATATTTTTTTTATTGTTAATATATTTATTAAATTTCTTATTTATCTTTTTTAAATAAATCATAATTTTATTATTTTTCAGTCATCTTAAAATTTTTAGTTACTTAACTACAGTTAATTTTATCGAAGACTTATATTTATGAAATTAATTTTTCAACTCTCAATTAACTTTTTAATTTCTAATTAGTTTCACATATTTCAACTAACTTTTTAACTAATTTTACCTCCCTAATATAACTTTAACTATTTTCTTCCAAAGTACACTATTTATAGACTCAATGGCATCTTGCGGTGATTCAAGCCATATGCGAGCATGGATATCTGCCTTTCAATTTACTTCATTTTCTATGATCCTTCAATTGATGGAAACTCGATCTAATTCAGATTTCTATATTTTGGTCAACAAATTAAATTTGCTTGATTCAATGTAACTTCACTTTCGGGTAGCCTTTGATGAATAATAAAGCAAGGGTGATCTACTTCGATCTCCTTTCTAACTTCTAAAATTAAATTATACTTTTTTTTACAGAAAACTATACTCTAATATTTATCATGTTCCATATATGTTCTATTTTAGTTTGGGGTGGGTAGCCTTTGATGAATTGATGAACGGAACGGTGTTTGTTGTGCTTGAAATATAAGTACAAAAGAGTATTTGTTCGGTAAAAAAATTGAAATGAATATTACTGGATGATTCAAAATTAAAAAAAAAGGTTAATAGATTTTTTTTTTTTATATCAAATTTTATAAGGAAAATCCAAGGTAATTCATTCTAACCACTAGCTAAACTTATCACCTGAAGTTTTTTATATTTTTCAAATACATGATACTCTAATTCAGCAACAATGTTGGACTTTAAAGTAATTAAATGTTTGGTGTTGCATCAACAGAAACAAACTTACATAGAAAACGTGAAAAGCAAAAGGTATGCAGAGTAGCTTTTGCCTAGAATATTAGGAAAATGAACACACGTATGACTTGAATCAATGTGCGAAAAAACAAGCTACAAGTTAAATCTATCGATACTTCACAGATTATAGTGGCATAACAATTTTATTTCAAGGCTTAAGTAGTTTTTAGTCTCACGTGATTTGTTTTTTTAGTCTTTCAAATCAAAATTTATATTTTTTAATTTCTTAAATTTGTGAAATACGTTTTGTAGTTCTTCCTGTAGTCACAAGTGATACAAATTATGCATTAAAACCATAAAAAATTAGTTAGATGAGACAGAAAAAAATAATTCATCAATTTAAAAAGTGAAAAACATATTTAAGTCTTTATTTTAATTTAAAATATTAACATTTAATTAATTTAAATCTGAAAGTAATCAATGATTAAAGAAGACTAGTATGTATATAGAGAGTGCTTGTACTGAAAGGGGTGAACCAAAAGACCTACAGTTACAAGTTTGTCAAAAGAAAATGAAAAAAACTCAAATTCTATAAAATTACAAAAACCAAGTAACTGTAATGGAAACAAGCAACTAGGGGTATATGTGGCTCGATTTGATTCAGTTATTCATAAAAAAAATTATTCATAAAAAAAAAATATCTCAACCAAACTTATAAAACATATGTGATTCAATTTGATTTGGTTTTTATTTAAAATAAAATTTGAATAAAACAAAATTAATATTTTACGGTTTGGTTTTTACTAAAATATTAATTCATTAAAATTTATATATTTTCTTTTCATCCTCTAAATTAAATTAATCAAAAAATTGTCAATAACAAAATTTATTAATATGTTAAACCTTCTATAATAAAAATTTATCAAATTTTTATCTAATTTAAATCAAACATATTTTAAAAATGTCACCTACAAATGAAAATGGTATACATTGTATAAATTTCATATGCATAACATTACAAAACACTATAAAACTCAAGTGATATACACATAAAATACATAATACTAAATATAAGTATTACGATTTGATTTGGTTTCAAAAACACAAATTACAAATCAAACCACATTGATTGATTTGAGAAAAAAAATCATCCAAACAAATCCAAAAAGAATTTATTTAATTCATCTTTCAGATTTTTTTTAGCGGTTTTCAATTTTTATTTTGGATCGATTTGAATTTTAACACCACAACAAGCAACAATTTACGAATATTTTACTATTTTTATGCCTCAAATTGTACCACATTACATTTTGTTTTTGACATTAAGAGATTCCAAAAGTCTAATGCTTTGTTGTATATAATACATGCATAAGGTTTTATCTTGAAACTTCCTCCTTAAGTAATTTGTTTTAGCCAAAATCCTTTGTTTCCAGTTTCCTCAGATTAGCAAACAAGGTCCCTTTGGTTGGCTTTTAATCTATTTATAGTTGAACTTCCAATCAATGAGAGTAGCTTTGTTGTGGAATTTTGAGCAAATGTATCTAGACTAACGGCACCAATTTGAAAACACCACTTTATTTTCTGCTAATGTCCAATTTCCTGTGTCAAAAACAAGAGTTTAATGTAATTTAGGTAGTTGTTAAGTTCCCAGAATGATGGCATCATAATTAAATCATATTTGGATTTGGTTCTACCAGCATACAAGTCTGCTTTGATACAAGGGACCCCATTGGTGCACGTCATGGTGTTAGTAAAGTTGTATGGATCATACTTTAATTGTAGACTTTTGTGAAGGGTCTTTTAACATTTGTGCTGTATATATGGGGAATTTAATTGTATCAGGGGTAAGATGGTTACCGTATATTTATGTGTTGTAAAGGCACGTTAATATCATGTAACTATGGAGCTGTACTTACATGTGCATTGGTGCACTTCTTGTATATAGATTGGGGCAGGCCTTGTGCCTTTGTTTAATGTTATTTTATTAATTTGCTGATATAAAAAAACAAAAGAAAAAACAAGGAACCCCATTTTATTCAAACATTGATATTGCTTCCTACATTTTTAATAACTTTTTTACCTTTTGCCTTTAAAAAAGGTATTAAGTAAAAAATAAGAGTTGAATATGGGTAAAATTTACATCAAGACTTAGGAGTACTAGGTATAATCTAACAGTTAATTAGTTATGATACATCATCGGTGTAAAAAAATTTATATTGTCATAAACTATTAAATAACATTATTGGTGAAACTTTTTAAAGCAGTCAACAATTTTCTTATAATATAACAAAATTCATGATGGTTTAACATCATAAAAAGTTATTAGACTATCATATTTATTCTAATTAAATTCATGATCTAATACTATACTAATATACGTAGTTTTGAAATTTTATCAATTCAAACATCAATAAATGTGTTTCGTGGACAATAAATGCTTTTAATGAATTTGCAACTACTAACATACCTTAATGCTCTTGACACAATGATCCAGGTCTATTATTCTCCTTCAAGTCCTTCAATAGAATAATAGGAATATCCAGGCTTTAGTAGGGATGTTGTAAGCACGAAAGAATCTTATTTTGTTTCGTAAGAATGCTAAGAGAAATGAACCTTAGAAATTGGTTGCTCCTTTGATGGTGATTTTGTAGTTTGTTTGACATTAGAAGCCAGGGAGAGCTACAAATTGATTAGGTCCCGAGATTCAAGAAAAAGAAAAGCAAAATAGGATGTAAAATAAAAATTAATAATTGTGATGCAAGCATGCATCATATAAACATTAACATATATGGGAAGAGAAATGCTAACAACATATTCTAACACTTTTTTATATTCTTTATTATTCATTAATTTTTTGAAAATTATAAAATTTTATAGGTCCTAAATCTTATTTAATTAGTATCACTTATGATTTCATAATTTTAATAAATTTTAATTAATAAAAAAAATATATTGACAGAAATCTATTAAAAAAAGTGATGCTACCTCATGCAATAAATGACAACCTTAGAAGTAATTACTTGATAAATTGGATAGATAATGAGAAAAATGAATCCCTATATATTTGGTACCTTGCCAAAAAATTTCGTGGGCGGTTCATTTAGAGATCCGTTGTCGTTTAGTTCCTATGAATAAATAAAAATAAAATAAAATGGAATTACAATGAAGGACAATGCATAAACATGGTAATTTCCGAAAAGAAAAAACAAAAAACAAAAGTAAACATGCTCATTACCAATGGATATACTTTGATATTTCGGAAGACACCTCTTTCACTTTTACTAGAGAGCTGTTTATGGAAGAACGACGAACAATATATATAATCAATGAATTTTTTCTTCAATAAAAATCGAAGAGAAAGAAAATTTGAAAACATGAATTAATATTGCTTACCTTATCATTATGACTACCTTGAAGTTTGTTATTTGTTCTACATTTCTCGTGTCTTGAGCCAACACTGGAGTTTGTCCTGTGGGGGATAAAATATTTGCACCAAATTAAAAAAAAAATACTTCTTCGTCTTTTTTTTATAAGATTAATTTTTAATTGTATTAATTATTTTTTATATTTTTAATTAATTATTTTCTTTAAACACTAATAAAAAATAAAAAATAAGTAAGTAAATAGAGAGAAGAAATGAATAATTTTAAAATTATAGTATAAATAATTGATAAATTAATTTTTTTAAAAAAAATATAAATTAATTGAAATTTTCTTATAATTAGTAACAGATAAAATAATTGCCTATTTACATGCACCCACAGAATCATATATGAATCAATGATCCCACTTATCATTTATGCAATCATTAAGAAGAAAAACATATATTATCACAAATGATATCATTTTAACCACTGCCTTTAAGATAATAATTTCAAAATAAAAAAATGTTTATTAATACATTATATATTTATACGTGATATTTAATAAACAATTAATTTTTCATTAATTTCCTTATAATTAATTTTAAGATAATGAGTAATAAAATAAAATCATATGTTATGTAAGGACAATAGTTTTCAATAAAAGTATTTTTATAATTAAAAAGATATACAGGAGGAGTGTACACGAGCAAGATTGGATTTAGTTAAACTCCTAACATGGTCTAATTAAAGTATTTTTTAATAAATTGAGTCAATTTTATATATTCTTTCCTTGTCAAACTCAAGCTCAATCAACCCGATTAATGACAGATTGGGTCAAAATTGAGAAAAACTTCAATATTTTTTTAAAATAATTGCAAATGATAAAAATAAATAAATAAATAAATAAAATTTATTTAAATAGTAAATATAAAAAATAAAATATCATGTTAACATGTCTAGTCATTGAGTTCACGGATTTGGAAGTAAAAAAATTATTACTCGCCTAAAAGTTGTTTGAGTGGGTTAGATTTATTGGATTCATGAACCCTGAACACCTTGAAGCTAACTTTAAGAAATTATAATGATTATTTAATCTTTTGAAAAAAAAATCATAAAAAATATTCCAGTAACTAAATTATTTTATTTTTGAGTTTCAAAACTATTAAAAAATTAATGAATCACTTTAAAGAAACATAAAAAAAAATAAACAAACCTATATTTTCATTCAAAATCTATATGTTCATACCTTAGATCCCGTGTGTCATTATTTGATATAGAATTATAGTTCAAACTATTTCGAGTCTGCAATGGAAAACATATTAGTTATTATTAGTAGAAACATTGTGAATATCAATCCTCCTATGGGCTATGAGTAGGGGAATATGATTGCTTGAAATACAAAACTAAGTAATCTTACTTCAATGAAACATAAAAATAAACAAATAATTTCCAATATACAACAACTAAAGCAAATTTTAAGTGACTAACGCTATTATACGTGTTTTGCATTGCCCTTTGTGATGTTCTCAAGTGGAACACCTAAAAAAAAAAAGTAAAAAAAAAAAAAATCACTAAATTCCATTAAAAATGAATGCATAAAAAAAGATACAGTGTGACAAAAAAAAATATTAATTACTTGAAACTGTGTTGGTTGTGGTGTTTTCATCTCGGAGAAGATTTTTGTTGGACCCTCCAAAATCTGTCATGTCCAAAAAATTTATTATATTATAAAAATTATGCATTTACATTTTCTATGATTGAGTGTTAATTTTTTTTTTCCAAAAGTACAAACTAAAAAAAACACTTACTTTTTTATTTAAGGATTTTGCTTTAAGCACCTGAGAACTTGATTGTGTAGGTCTGCACAATTTAACATTGGTTCTAGACGTATTAAAATGCAAACACATTACAATTTATCATGTTGGATATGGTATATTACTAAAATGTATCAAAACCATGTCAACTATAACTTGAGAGGTAGTTGATATACTTGTGTCTATGTGCCCTAAGAGCTGTCATCAAATTAGGTTCTTTAGCAATGGTAACATTTGATTTAGATGCTAAATTGGCATCATTATGATCAACCTGCATCACAATTCAAAGTCAATTATATTATTCATGTAATAATTTTTATAATATTTTTATTTTTATTTCTGTCTACTACATTAGTTATTTTATCATTTATTCATTTTTCTTATTTTTTAATCTATTTTTATTGTATAAATCAAATTTTATGAGAAATTATATTCAAAATTAAGAATAAATTGTCTAGGTTACTACACACAGCAACTTTCTTCTTATATGAAAACACAATTTTTTTAAACAACAAAACTAAAGTTGTATATCAAACAAATAATGGATCATATTCCATAAAAAGATGGTTACCTCCTTAGTCTTCTTATGTGTAAAAATAATGTGATGCTTCAAACGAGCAACCTGTTATGAATAATAAAAAATCAAACAATGAATCAAATATTAACTATAAACATCATATTAAAAAATGGACCTCATATTTTCTAAATACAAAATTTTCATAATAACTAACCAAAATTAAAATAAGTGCTTATTCCTAATGTTTATTTTTGAAAAAAGAATGCAATCACAACCATGTGGTGTGTTTTCCTTGGAGATGAGCGAATCATCTCGCTCACACACTTCTTAGGGAGTCATGACTTTATGCTAGTCATCATATTTTTCATTTTATTTCATCATGTATTGAGACTCTTATTTTGAATAAAATTAACTTATCCTTTTGCTGTTAAAAAAATGCAATCTAATAAAAGAAGTTAGATTTTCATGCAAACAATAAAAGAAGCCAAAAGTTTGGCTTTCTTAGTTGAAAATAAACAAGTAAATTCCAACATGACATTAACAACACTAAAGATATTATGAGAAATAAAGGAGAAGAAATGCAATATAAAGGATATAAAATTATATTAAGCTAAAGTTAAGATTCAAAACTGAAGAATGAAAGATTATAAATTTCAATATACCTTGCGTAAGTAACCAGATCCAAGCTTTTGCCTTTTGGTTAATTGGCCATCTATGGGAGAAGAATTTTGTCTTTGAAACCTGATAAGTTTAGACTTTAGATGACAAAAGATGAACGATAAAGGAAGGAAATAAGAAAAAAAAAATCAAAATCAAAGCCAAAAAGAATGAAATAGATATAACCATTTTAGAAGGGTAAAGACATAGGAAAAATTATGTCCAATTATATTATTCGTATGATAAAATGTGAAAGCATAACATCAGTATAATTTATAAGATCATAAGTGATGATAGAGTGAACAATCAATCTTCACTTTCTTAAAAATAAAACTTAAAAATGAATTTAATTATAATGCATTAATAACAATATAAATGTTCGTTATACTATCATTTATTATCATAGATTATCATGATAAGATTATTAACTTCCGTAATAATTAATTTAAGAATCATATTTAGGATTTTGTTGATAGAGTAAACATCTTTAAGTATGGATCAAAGTTAAATTCAAAAGAAATTATGAAATGCTTAATAAGACACAAAATATGACATTGTTCATCATCACCAAGAAAACCAAGAGCTATAATTATCACCTTAAATGTTGAGGGTTCTGAACTTCTGAAGGGTTCTTTTGTTTGGCTAAATGACTGGTTGTTGGTTTCATAAAAGAGAATTCTTTAGCCTTTGATGAACTTGACTTGCTAAGAGGCTTTGTGTTACCATTTAGTGTATCTTGTATTGTTTCATTACAATACTCGAGTCCTAAAAATAAATATGTACTCACATAAACAAATAATACATGAAAAGTTAAAGAGAATTCACATAAAACTACAAAAAAATGCCCATCAAGAGTTCATTCTACATAGAAAACTAAAGTCCAAATTCAAAATATAGAGAGACTCATCTTACACGTTCTTCCCAAATTTCATACATGCAATTGAATTTGGAAAATTGAGCAATTACAAGCTACCGTGAAAATGGATGTTTTTAACAAAAAAAATCATCAATAAGAAGTTCTAATATCTAAAAGAGAAAGATGTTAAACAATATAAAACCAACAAAACATATTCATATGTTTGAAATGCAAAAACTTTAAAACAATCATTTTGAGCAACATCAATCACAATGAACAATAATAAGAAACTAAGCATTGTGCCATCAATTTAACTACAATTTAAACCCTATGAAAATCATACCTGTGCTATTATTCTCCTCAATATTTGAAACTTGTTCGGTCTCTATGCTAGGACCACAATTTCCCCATTTCGTCTTCAAGAGAAACGCTTCAAACAACACATCCAAAACAAAACAAAACAAAAATCATCTTTTTTTTTTTCATTTTTAGAAACATTCAATTGCAATGGAACATTGAGTCACATTTTTGCCATGCATAAGAAATTATATCATGAATGATTTTTTATTGTCTGACAATATAAAAATATTCAAGGTGACAATTAACCCATGTTATAATTCATAAACTTCAAACAAAATAAAAAAATAAAACTCAACCCACTTTTCAAACACAACAAAAAACATCACAACGTTGTTTGATTTTCCTTAAATTCTTACGTGAAGGTGGGTAACTTGGGGCAAATTCAAACCATTGCTCTACTTCAGTAGCATCCCAAAAAGTTTCTAATTGGCGTGTGAAATTGAAGAACTGAGGTGCATCGAACTCGTAATCAACATCAATCTCATGACCCTCGCAAAGAGGCGCGTATTCAACCTCGATCACCTCGAACTCTTCTTCCATGACGTTTTTCTCTCTATCTCTCTGTTGTCTCTCTTTCCAGAGCCTAATAATGACCCACGATCAATGCACAGGCACCATGTTCGTACCAATGAAATTCAAAAACAAGTTTCCATCTTGTGATGATTTCCCAACATTGGTGTTCCTTTTTTGACTTAAAAACCACAAAATGAAATGATGAGAGGACAACAAAAGTTGAGGAACAATGATTGCAAAATGAAAGAAAAATTAAAATTTCAAAATTACAATATCAAATCCCGTCACCTCCTCTCTCGTTCTTGGGAAAATTCGTCCACGGTCGATTTTCCCAAAAAACAAGAGAGAAAGTTCGGAATGAAAGTCAGTTAATTAGATTTTAAAAATTTTCTATCGTTGTTAGTATTGTTGTTTTGTTTCTATGATGGCGTGGGAATGCAATAATTGAAGAAAATGAGGAATGTGGAGGAAGAAAACGTGGTGTGGGAGAGAATGACAAATATTTCGTTGGTGAGAGAGGAGAATAACAAAAAGAGAAGAAAAAAAGTTAGAAGAAAAGGGCGTTTAGCTTTGTTTAGATATATATGCTGCCTAGGTTAGATGGAAGGTTACGAATTTTGAATTTCACATCATGTGGGGGTTATGTCATGGACGGTTGGATTTCACATTTCCATCATGCCTTACTTCTCAATGTTTTTTATAGTTTAATTTCTCTGTATTATTAATATAGTTTTATTTTATATGATTAATGTAGTTTTGTATTGTTAATTAATTAAAAGTCATTATAGATATAATTTTTAAAAAGAAAAGAAAAAAATAGTTGAAGAAATGAGTTCTTTTTTTAGTTTAGTTTTTATGTATTATTATTGTAACTTTATATTGTTAATTAATTAAAAACTATAGCAGATATACTAAAAGCTAATAAATTTATTATATATAATAATTGATAAATACTAACCAATTTTCTTAGGATATTAATTAAAAAATCATAATTTTTTTGTGTTCTCATTGTTTACATTTTTTTCTCTTTTAATTTCTTAATTAATGTTATAAGCTACCAAAATCCATAAGAATTTATTATTAAATGATAATGTAAAGTTGTCTTGCTATTTTTTTTTTTTGAACGGTTCTCTTTTATATATATATATATATATATATATATATATATATATTTCATTCTTATATAATGTTCACACTTTCTCTCTTTTATTTATTATTACTGTCAATATTAAGTTTATTATATTTTTTTATTATTTAGTTTATTTTATTATATATTTTGATGATTTTTTTTATATTTAAGTGTTATTGTTGAATTAAAAAAATAGTAAGAGAAGATAAATTGGAGTTAAATGAAACCCAACAAACTAATTCAGAGAAAGAAAAGAAAAGAAAAACTTCATTGTGCCCATATGTCCCATCAACCTTGTGAAACCCTAATTCTAAAGAGCAGTGAGCTCCCTCCTATGAATTGAAACGAAGTTCAGCGTGGCAGGGAGGAAGAAGGTAGTAGAGTTGTCCGGCGACGGCGCAATTCTTTCCGGTGACGGCACGGTGGTCGCGTTTTATTAGCCAATTGCGTCCACTTTTTCCCGCAACGGTGAAATTGGAAGCACAAACCATGTCTGTTTCTGCGTCACAAACCGAAGAACAAGTCTCAACTAGGAAACCAACAACACTGTGTGAAGAATGCAAATCAAACCCATCGAAATACACGTGCCCTGGTTGCTCCTTACACTCGTGCAGTCTTCCATGCGTGAAGTCTCACAAAGACCGAACTGGGTGTAGTGGCAAGAGGAACCAGACCCAGTTTCTTCCTCTTTCCAAGTTCGATGACAATGTCCTATTATCTGGTACTTTGCTCCTTAAACCTCGTATTATGTCTCTGCATGAGCAGAAGAAACGACCCTTTTGTCATGTCGTGTTAGTTTGAATGAGAAAACGCATTTTTTTTTTTTTGAGGAATAGTGAATTTGTTGAAGTGCCCATTAATTATATTTGCTAAAAATTATGTCTTTATATTATTTTATTCTCAGAGGATGCAAATCCTTATTCATGGTTCTTGATTTAATTATTATCAGCTTCTTTTTATGTGATTTTTGTTGTGGATTTTGCATTTTCTTCATTCATCATGTCTGAATTTTTGTAAAAGTGTACACATGCACTTGGATAGTTTTGTTGGTGGATTCTTATAATCTATCTATGTCTGAATCTGTTTTTATTTTTGTGGATGTTCCCCTGTTAGACTATAAGTTGCTGGAGGAGGTGAAGAGGGTGGCTGAATCTGCTCAGAGAATGAGAAATAAATTGGGCATTTATGCATATTTTAGGTTACCTCGTTACCTTAGAAGCCTAAAGAATGCTGCTGGGAGCAGGAGAACCAAACTGTTGTTTCTCCCTAACGGAATGTCGAGAAGAGAGAAGAATCGGTCTCAATATGACCAGCGGTATTTTCATCATTTTATAACTAGCTTTTGTTGCATTAGGAAGATGGCACATGCAAGTCATTTCCACGTTTTTTGTACTTTTTTCATTACTGTTTCCTTGTTTAATTTTGATCTTTTGGTATATACCATATACGTGATATACAAAGTGGATATGCGGGGCTCTTGTTATAAGGTTTTTATCAAGTTGTGATGATTTCTTTTTAACACATTGATGCCAGATGGAGATGTAGATTATAAGAATGCTTCATTTTTTGATTGCTAATTTTTCCTTCATACAATGCTTTCAGGAAGAAGTTTATATCTTGGACAATTGAATTACATTTTCACTCAACAGATATTGTTTTACTCGACCATGAGTGAGTAACATAGATGAATCCTTTGATTTGGAATACAATACCACACCTTGCATTCCTATTGCATGCTTGTTGGACTCTATAGAATACAATTTTGAAAGGATATTATGCTCATGTTCTCCAGAGTTGATGAAAATACAAGCTTTTACTCCATTCTAGAGAAGCACCTCAAGCCTGGTCCTTGGAAGAATCAGCTAAGGCAATTTTGTGAAGTCCAGCTGGATTGTCTAAAGCTTTTCATTCGTAAATACCCGAAAGTAGTTTTCTTTACCTATTCTATGGTTGAAATTCTGTATACTACTGAGCTGGCAGACTTGTAGGATCACATTGACTGAACACATCAAGACATGATTTCATATTAGTTATTAATTTTATCTTGTTCATGCGAATACAGGGTCCCAAGTCATCTTTCAAGGAGTTAGATATAAAAGCGCCAATCAGACAGCAATTAGCAAATATAGTCATTTTGGAGTTTCCTGTTGTTTTTGTTTTCTTGCCATCTCACAGAATCAATTTTGAAGTTATTAAGGATGTCAATACCAGCAAACATAAATCACTGCAGAAAGATTGTGAAGACAACCAATTCCCTCAAGGTTTATCTTTTAGGGAGGAAGTGATAGAAGATGACAACAACTCTGCAGATCCTCAGGTTTTTGATCTCATGAAGCAAGTGGAATCAAGTTTATCACATGAAGTGATGACCCAAAATATGAGTTCTGAGAAAGCACCAAATGATTCCCCAGAGAAGTCTCTGTTTGAAGGAGCTACTGGGGGTAATCTTTCACATTCTTTGACGGAAACCAATGAACTAAAATTCTCTGAAGATATGACATTTGACTTTGATCAGGATTTGATGGATTTCTATACTGATATCTTGGATCAAACAAATCCTGGTGATCTTTTTGATTTTGATGGTGAATTTTCAAAGAAAACAGAAAATGAAATAGATTTAATTGGTACTAGTGATTTATTCCCTATGCCAGAGGAATTGGAGGAAGGGGAAATTTTAGAATAATTGGTAGCTATAATTCACTTCTGTTGAATAGTTGGAGAGAAAATGAGAAAACATTGACAACATCAATACTATTATATGTTTTGAGGTTGAGGTCCATTGATTCCCATAATGGGTTTGAAGCTGAGTTTCCAGTTGTGTGGACATGATTTAAAAGTTCATATTTTCCTTTATATTGAGCATGACAGAGATTTAAGATTGTTATCTTTTTGTGCCATGACAGAACTTACAAAAAGAGTTAAGAATCTCTTGATGTTCAGTGTCAAAGATGTTCTTGGTCTAGTTTATTTAAATATCTTTGAAGATCGCTTATTTAATATAGCAAGTTAACGTCAATACTATCAAAATCTCTATCAAAATGCATAACAATAACTAATACGTCGTGGATTACCTTTACTTGGTATGTTGTCACTGTGGCTGTTGCTACTGCATTGTGAAGAACCTGTGGCGGCCAAACAACTTAAAAAAACAGATGCATCCAATTTGCTTATGCAAATCTGAACTTTCATCCTTCATTAATATCAATACATTCTTTTTATTTTATTTTATGTTTTCCCTTCAGTTTTTGTAGAGTTTACAGGCCTCAGTTAAGTAACTTTTCAAATCTTATTTTTTTTTTCTACAAATACAAGCACTCTCACATTAGAAAAAGAACTCCCTCACTCCAAATGTATTAGTACAGTAATCAATCTTTATTTCATAATTGATAATAAAAAAATATCATAATTTCACTAAAGGAAGATTCGCTCTAGAAGAAAATCAACACCGGATTTGATTTCCGTAATTCAGGCCAATGGTAAAGAGGATGGAAAGACCAGCTTAACCATAACCAAACATTTTCGATAAGGGAGGATAGGAATGAGAAAATGTGCAATACTTGAGGATATTTCAAGATACATCTCAGAAACCATTTTAATTTGATTGCTAAACTTGGGTTTTGTTTTTTATTTTATTCATGAAAAAGATAATTTTATCTCTATGAAGTTATCCGGTTATTTTTAAAATTTTAAACATTCAATATGAGTAATATACTTGAAACAGTTGTAGTTTGGAATAATGTATGGACACTATATTATTTGATTGAGAAAAAGAAGTAAAAGAAAATATAAATATAATAAGAGATATAATAATGAAAAAGAAAGGAAAAATAAGATAAGAAATGGGCGTTTGTATGCGTGTGTATGATTGAAAAATTTGTGATCTATTCCTTGTTAATGTCAGCATGTTAACTATTAATATTTGGTAAAAAAAAAAAAACTTCAAATGATTTAATTTTAACACAAAAATAAAAAATACTTTTGGCAATATCGATGGTGTGTGGCAATAGCAAAAGTTAAGGAAAAGACACTATTTTACAATGAGTATCGAGTGGTTGTAAAATGATTGTACTCTTATGGAGTGGCAGTTGTACGAATGTTTCGTTTCCCACACAAATATAATCAATGATTGAACAAGTATGCAAGATCACGAGCAGTACTTGCTATAAAAAAATTTATAAGAAACATGCACCAGCCGGGAATCGAGCCCGGGTCTGTACCGTGGCAGGGTACTATTCTACCACTAGACCACTGGTGCCAATGTTGAAAGACTTTTCAGTACACATTTTTATAAATAATACTAATGTTGCCCACACTGGCAGCTATCATATTCTATTAACTTGAGAAAAATACAAGTACATATTCTATTGAGTGAGTGTGTGTTTGGATTTAAATTAAAAATGTGATACGCGCGATTCTATACAAATTTAACATATAAAAGTCAGTTGAAAGTAAAAGTAAGGATAGTAATACTTCTGTAAATATACATTTATCTTAAACGTATGTTTAATTTGTAATCTTCTACTCAAACACCCACTAACTTGGATTGAACCAAGCCTTAGTCTGCATGAATCCCCAGTCAGCACAAATGGGCGTTTTGAGTTTTGACACCCTTTTTTTTATCTTTAAAGTGGCAATTTCTAATAGGAAATGGTTAGAGACCTAAATTTTAATTGACATGTAGAGAGATTGGCTTTGTTTTATATGTATCCATTGATATATTAAAATTTTGCGTCACACTTATTAGCGAAAAAAATATTCTTTGAATTACGAATAATGTTTGGTGCTTATTTTATATTTAATTGATAACTTATAAAAAATTTCATCTTAATCTTTTTTTTAAAAAAAAAAAAAAAAAACAGAACGATTTCTACCTGTTTTGTTCTTTTCATCATGTTTTGTCTAGAAAACATGGAGAACAAGTTGTGAAAACACATTTTATTAAAGATGCTATTGCAAATAATGAAAAGAAAAAAGAAACTTTTGAAAGCCTATCTCTATTCACCCAAGTTGTACTCTCTCTGTTGCACGAGGCAACGTGACCCATCTAGATCTAACCTCTTTAATTTGTTTTTTGAGGTAATTATTTGGCACTATTCTTGACTTTTCATCTATGTCCAAATGTGTTTGTAATCTTTTCGTTTATTGTGTAGCTGACCACCATGCAAATGTGTTTGCCATTTTCTTTTTCTCTGTTGTGTTGCAAGTTATTTAACTTGGGTAACCAAAACAGATAGATGGAACATAATGCATCTTATAGGAAACATAATATGCTGTTAGACACCGTTTAAATTCTTTCACAATTTATATGATCTTATGTAGAATGTACTAGTAATGCAAACTTTTTGTTTTGGTATATTATTATATTATAAAAAATTATTATGTATGGTAAGATTATTTTTATAATAATTATTTTAAAAATTATACATTTAGAGTGATTTTTAATTAATTAATAATATAATTTTTTTATACTAACAGTTATGAAAATTAAACTCAATGCACTATTAACTTAGAATCATTTTATCTTGTAATTGTTGGTTATCCTTTATTTGAACTATCAGACCTGATGAATCAACTCCCTACAAAGCAATTTCCTGCACTGTATGATATGTGCATATATGCCTTGTTTAACTTAATTTAGTTCAGTTTCCTTCTTTGGGGTAAGTTGGTGAGTTAAATAGCTTACGCTTAAAAAATTAGTCTTGTAAATTAGCATTTTTTTAAAAAAAATTGGTATCTAGAAGTTTTTTTTTAATTTTAATCCTTATAAGTTTATGTTTTTTCAATTTTATTTCCTATGAGAATGACTTATGATAACTGAAAAGATAAAAATTTTACGGGAATTAAAATAAAAAAATACAAATTTAGATAGACTAAAAATGAAAAAATATCTTAAAGAGACCAAAATTGTAAAAATGTTAACTTACATAAACTATAATTAGAAAAATAAACTTATAAAGATCAAAAATGAAAAAAACGTTTACTTATCAGGATTAAAAATATATTTAAACCAATAGCTTATATCACATATGCATGTTGGAGAGGCTCAATCTTACAGTTCTTTAGCTAGCGTGGAGAGCATATAAGAAGATCTTCCAAAGAAAGAGAAACCTTAATTGCACGAAGAAATGTAAAAAACCACAACTAACTCTATAAATTAAGCTTTTATTCGAACTGAAAAGTGACTTAGGAATTCTATGATCTATGCAATTAGTAGTAGAAATATGTTATTTGGCTTATTATTTCTTCCCCTATAGAGATGATGCAAATGCTCATCTCACAGTATTCTACCTCTGTAATCCTTGCTTGCAAAGAGGGCAATCAGATGTAATTTTTAGCCATTGATCCACACATTTTAGGCAGAACATATGGGACGCAAGGCAATTGTCTAACTTCCTCTTTGTCTTCGTACTTGGCTAAGCAAATACGATATTCTTGTAATCATATCACAACATAACAAATGTATCATCAATTCAAATATGACAAATGAAACTTAGAAGCATAAACTCAAATTGAGGGTATAACCAAGGGGGTCTAGTTCAGTTGATTGAACAAAATGTGTGATTGTTGTAAATCCTCAAATACTATGTTCGATTCCTATGGATAAAAAGAATTGAAGGTGTACTTTCTTTGCTACTCACATCACACAACCAAATCAAGGGCTAGCAAATACACTTGTCATTTTTGTGTCTCATGGAATTTTGAGTAGCATTACTTAGTTTATATGCATTATTATTAATGGTGCCACTTACAAGGTCTTCTTTTTCACTGCCTTCAAAGTCATCAGCATGCAAGACTAAAATATCAAACCTGTGATGTTACAAATAACAAAACAAAACACATGTCGTTAACAAATGCAGAAAACAAAATCAAAATATACCTCCAATCATTGCCATGAAAGAGTTGTTTTGTTTTGGTTCATATAAGTTCTCACTCTCTCTTTTATAGATGGTGTATTAGACAAAAATGAAAGATGTAAGCTCAGGGACCAAACACACGTGTTATATATAGGCACTCTACCATCAAGAATGCATTTAGTAGTCATTACCACCAATTTATGTCATTCAATATTTGGTTTTTCAACTCCAAAACTGATGGAGCACTAGACCTTCTAAGTCCAAAACGTTCAGACCACTATTAAGGAGTTAATCAAAGCTATTAATAGAAAATTGTTACATTCTCCCACTTGGTCCAAACGTTTTGACTCATTGGCTAAAATAAGTCAATGCTCAATTTCCTTAAGAAATGAACATGTGAATCATAACGATAGTTCCTCTTATAACAAGTAATATCATCCATGTATTACGACATGTTCAATTTCCCAATTAGTATACTCAATGTGGTAATAAAACTTAATGAATAAACCTAATGTTTATTCTTGGTCCAAAACATAGATTTTCTCAAATAAATCAATGTGCACTTGAATATGAGAAAATATTACAATATAAGAGTTTCAACTATAATTGTATGTATACAATCATAAAGTGGAACCAAATCTCATTCTCTCTACATGATCCTTGAACTTAAATGGTGGCATGCCCTTAGTCAAATGATCAGCAATCATTAGCTTAGTGCTTATATGTCCAATGACCACTTTATTGTCTTTTACTTTTTCTCTAATGGCTAAGTACTTAATTTCGATGTGCTTACTTCGACTAGCACTTTTGTTATTCTTAGCCATAAAGACAACAACTGAGTTACCACAGAAAATTCTCAAAGGCCTTGAAATAGTATCAACTACCTTCAACCTAGAAATGAAACTCTTAAGCCATACATCATGTGATGTAGCCTCAAAACAAGAGACAAACTCAACTTCCATGGTAAAAGTAGCAGTCAAATTTTGCTTAACGTTCTTCCATGAAATAGCTCCACCAAACATCACAAAAATGTACCCAGATGTTGATTTGTGAGAATCCACACAGCCAACAAAGTCTAAGTCTAAATAATCAATCACATCTAAATTGTCCGCCTGTATATACATAAACATGTAATATTTGGTCCCTTGAAGGTATTTCATCACTTTCTTTGCAGCTCTCTAGTGGTCAATACCTGGATTGCTCTAATATCTTCCTAACATTCCAACTATAAAAGAAATGTTAGGCCTTGTGCATACTTGATCATACATGAGGCTTCCAACAACTGAAACATAAAGAATGTTTTTCATTTGTTCCCTCTCAAAGTCATTCTTTGGGCATTGGTTCAAATTAAACGTATCACCTTTCACAATGGGAGCAACACTTGGTGAACAATCTTTTATTCGAAATATCTCTAAAATTTTATTAATATAGGTTTCTTGCGATAGACCTAAAATATCTCAAGGTCTATCTCTGTGAATCTTAATGCCAATGACATAAGATGCATCACCCATATCCTTCATGTCAAAATTCTAAAAAAAAAATTTCACCTCATGTAGCAAACCCCAATCATTGGCTGCAAGTAAAATATCATTTACATATAATACAAGAAAACATATTTTAATCCCATTGACCTTGTGGTATGTGCATTAATCCATGGGGTTTCATCAAAACCAAATGAAGAAATTATCCCATGAAACTTAAGGTATCACTGACGAGAGGCTTGTTTTAAACCATATTTAGATTTCTTAAGCTTGCAAACCAAATGCTCACCACTGCTAGAAGAGAAATCTTCAAGTTGTTTCATATAAACCTCCTTCTCTAAATCTCCATTAGGAAATGATATTTTCACATCCATTTGTTGAACCACAAGGTCAAAATGAGCAACTAATACTAAGATAATACAAAAAAGAATCTTTCTTAGATACAGGAAAAAAGTCTATGTGTAATCGATTCATTCTTTTTTGAGTAAATTCCTTAGCAACAAGTTTTCCCTTGTATCTCTTAATGTTGCCTAATGAATCCCTTTTGCTCTTAATGACCCATTTACAACCAATGGCCTTTGTCCCATTAGGCAACTTTACAAGGTTCCAAATTCTATTACTCTACATGGAATTCATCTCATCATTTATGATATCATACCATAAATTTGACTCTTTACAACTCATGACTTGATCAAAAGTTTTGGGATCATTTTCAGCTTCAATATTATAGTCAAATTCTTGCAAATATACAGTATAATCACTAGGAATAGTTGGTTTTCTTACTCTAGTAGATCTCCTTAATGTTGCATCAACATTTTCTTGTGGATCATGTGGTTCAACTGGTTGTTCATCATTTTCAAGAATTTGATGATCAACTTGATCTACTGGATTATCAGCAACAGGTTGTGGAATGCTAATCATTTGTTGTTCATCATCCGTTTGAACTTGAGGAGTATAAATTACAACCAATCTTTCACTTGATGTGGAAGGTTGAGACTCTATATGATCAATTTCAGAACCTAAGTCCCTCAATTGATCACTCCAATTATCAAGTCATTTTTAAGAAACTTGGCATTTCTTGATTCCATAATCCTAGTAATATGATATGGATAGTAAAATCTATAACCTTTAGACCTTTCGGCATATCTAATGAAATATTCACTAATAGTCCTCGGGTCGAGTTTCTTTTCTTGTGGGTTATATATTCTCACCTTAGATGGACAACCCCAAACGTGCATATGTTTCAAACTCAATTTTCAACCTTTAAACAACTCAAAAGATGTCTTTGGGACAACCTTGGTTGCAACACGATTTAATATATATACTGTAGTCTTTAGTGCTTCAGCCCACAAAGATTTATGAAGATTGGAGTTTCTAAGCATATTCCATACCATGTCCAATAATGTTCAGTTCCTTCATTCTGCAACCTTATTCTGATTTAGAGAACAGAGAACCATTCATAGTGTACTGGACAACAATCTCATGTTCTTGAAAAAACTTTGCAAAGGGACCAAGTGCTTGCCCATTCTCAGTATATCTGCCATAATATTTTCCACCGCTATCTGATCTCACTATTTTTATTTGCTTGCCACATTGGTTCTCAACTTCAGCCTTAAAGACTTTGAAGACATCCAATGCTTCAGTTTTTTTATGAAGCAAATAAACATACATATAGTGTGAATAATCATCTATAGAGGTGATAAAATATTTCAAATCACGTGTATCCATATCTGGACAAAAAATATCAGTATGAATTATTTCTAATATACTTAAAGTCCTATTAGCACCTTTCTTAAACATGTTGGTCTGCTTATCCTTAATGTAGTCCACACAAGTCTTAAAGTCAAGCAAAATCTAAAGTATTGAATACCCCGTCTTTCACTAACCTTTTAATCCTTTCAATGGAGACATGTCCTAATCTGCGGTTCCATAACATAGAGGAATTCTCATTAATATGACACCTTTTAATACCAATTTGAACATGCATTGAACTATAAGTGGCATCATTTTATAAATCTAGAAGATAAAGACCATCAGATAAGATACCATTCCTAACACATTTAGAATTATAAAATAACTCAAACGATGTGTCTTTAAAATTAAAGGAATATCCAAAAGGTACGAGTTTGGAAACAAAAATCAAGTTTTGAGAAAAACTTGGCACATAAAATGTCCTTTCTAATTTCAAAATAAAGCCACCACTTAAAGTTAAAATGAAAAGTTCTAATAGCCTTCACATCCCAACTTATTGCCTGATAAAATGCTTTGTTCACTTCCCACTGGTCTCCTTAGGTTTTGCATATCCTGTATTGAGACATATTAATCTTAATTGTATATTTTACCAATGTAAACATACCAAAAAATTGAATCTTGTGACATAGTGTGTGCACTAAATTTTTAATTTAATAAGATACAATTAAATTTTATGATAGAATAATCAAATTACATACTCAAATTCATGCCTTACAAGTACAACATGAAAATAATTTGATTTTCTATCACAAACATTTACTTTATAATAAAACTGCCAAATTATACATCACCTCATGATCCCTGTGGGTAAATTATGAAAAATAATATGACATTTTATCCTAATTAATTATATAAATATAAGAAAAAATTCTGTGGGATAAAATTCATTTTATAAAGTACAATTAATCACAATATTATGCCTAATTCCTTATATGATCTTTAAACAACTTAATATATAATTTTAATCAAATTATAGATGTTGTGGCTAATCTATAATTAATCTAAATTATAATGATCACATAGACATAACACTTAATCATATGAGAATAAATCATATTATGCACTTGAAGATCAAGATATAATACAATGACGAATAAAATTCTCATGTATAATTGCATAATTGAAACATAATATTATGCATTTATTTCATATATATATGCACAAAATAAAATTTTCCAAAATATAAAATAAATCAAAACCACATAGATTGTAAAAGTAAATAGAAACACATAAGCATAAACATACAGGAAAACGAATAAATATCAAAGAACCTTAAACTTCCCAATGAATCATGCAACATTCAATAAGCTATAGGTCGCTGATTCAAGACCTAACCAACGCAAAAATGGTCTATTTTCCTTTTTTTAAAACGAACAAAAATTCATTATTCGTCATCTTTGGCGGGTCAATCCGACTCATATACAAACCTAGTCGGTTCTCACTCATTTGGACACTATTTTACATGATTCAAAAGCCAGAAAAGAAGGAAATCAACCAAAATAAAAATTTCTAATCTTATTTTTAACAAACATGTGATACCAAATATAAATGGTGTATCAGACAAAAATGAAAGATGTAAGCTTAGGGATCAAACACATGTGCTATACATAGGTATTCTACCATCAATAATGTATTTAGTAGCCATTACCACCCATTAATATCATTCAATATTTGATCTTTCAACTCCAAAACCGATGGAACACTTGACCTTCTAAGTCCAAAATGTTTAGACAACTATTATGGAGTTAATTAAAGATTTTAATCGAAAATTATTACATGGCGCAAACTTCTTTATGTCTCCAACTTGGAAGTTGTGAAATTTGATCATCATCATTAGAAGAAGCCATATTCATGTTGTAGCTGAGGAAGGTGTTAATTAGTAGCACACAGAAGCATAACAACACAAACAATAATAAATGGAAAGAGTAACGCATTGCATTCCAAGCAAGGAGAATGATGTAGACCACTTGGAACTTTGAAGCATCACGAAAAGATCCAAAACGTGACTCAAAAATCCAAACAGTGCCCAACACAAACCATAGGGCGAAGAAATGCTCAAGTGACCATTTATTCAACAAGTGTGATATCCTATACATTGTACAATACAATGCAAATTCAAATTACAACCACAAAAAAGTTGCATGTATTAGTGCATAACAACAATTTTGAATTTATTTTAATTAAAGATAACAATTATGGAATTAAAGTTCAAATGTATTCTAGATAATTAGAACCAATGATTATCTAATTATCCTAGATAAAACTAATTGCATATTATTACTAGTTTTAGTTTCATTCAAGTTTATATATATGGTCATGAGCACCATGAATAATATTGAATTGAAACCTTACTTTCTCTAAACCTTTATAGCATGGCTCTAAAAATAAAATAAAAAACTTGTTTCTTTGATTGAGTAAATGATGATGGATTATTCCAGACAATATACTACAAATAGCTAATTCTCGTTTAACACTTTACCTAGCCACTTTTCTGGTTTCTTTCTGCATTAATGTTTGTCTTATATGTTGCTCCTATTCTTTTGGAAACAATTTTACTATTTATCTAAGGTTATATACTTATATCCAACCAACAAAATGATAATTTTAAAGCATACTCACACCAGTAGTACACTATAATACAATCAATAATACCTACACTAATAATAAATTTGACTAAAAGAAGGTTGAAGTGCATAGGATACCTATTTGGTTTCTTCATTGTTTCTCTGTTGTTCCATATCAGAAAGGCTTCGAGAATATACTTGTGTCAGATAAATAAGTAGTAGGAGATCAAGAATACAACCAATATCATAACTAGAAATCCATATCCTCATAGGCCAAATAGGTCTCTCCCTCTCGAAAATGGCCAAAGTCAATGTTGTAATTGTTATTTGGACAACCAAAGCAATAAACTCCAGCATCATCCAAGTGCTATAATTGAAAGGGTTGGAGCCAATATTGGAGCTTGATCCATTTTTGTAATGAAAAACTCTTCTTAAAAAGTTAAACCTTCTAGCTCTAGATATTCTCATGGCCATCCAAACCAAAAAGGAAGGAGGGGTGACACGTGTGGCAGAATTTGAAGAAAATATAACAATGTTATATTCTCTAGAACTAGAATTCATTGTAAATATTCTCTTTTGCCTCTGTGTTGTGTTGAGATGTGTATCAGAGATCAAGTAATTTTCCTCCTCATCCTTTGTCCATTTAATAACATTATACTCACTCTACCAACTAAAAGATTTTTGGTTACCATTTTTAACTTAAAAACAATTTATGTTTCACATATCTAAAAATATGATATTTCTAACTTGAATCATTTCCATTTTGATGGTATTTATTTATGTCATATTTTCAACGTCTCATTATTTGTTGAACATATTAATTATGAATTTTTTCCTTTTAAATATTAATTTTATACTAAGTAGGTAAAATATTTTTGTTATCGTCTAATCATAAATTAACATATATAACTTTAAAAGTCATATTAATATTAATTTTTAATTGATTGATAATATAAACAGATATTTGATATAAATATATTTTTTCTCATATGAAAATCATGATTTATGTTTATTAAAACAATAGTATAAGTTAAATAGCAATGTAAATAAGATGAATCACATATCAATACTTTTTTTATTGCCAGACACTATGAAGCACTTATTAAAAACAGAAATCAATTACCCGGTTAATATTCCAGTTGTTTGGTAAGGCTTTTGACCCTAAAATAATTTCTTTGATCTTAAATATAAAAAAAATGATAAACTAGGAAAGAAAATTAATTAATCACATTTAATTATATTAATTTCAATTAATTGTTTTTATCCGTGAAATTTGGTATCAAAGATAAAAAAAATTAAAACTAGTATCTTAATTAAATTAAGAATATTTTAAAGATAGTAATATTAGATAAAGTAAAATTAATTAAAATTTTCTTATATTTTAAAAAATGTGTTTTTTTTTTCTTTTTCTTATACTTATACTTGATACCAGAAACAGTAATAAAAACGCAGCCAAAAAAAGACTGATTTAATTTAAATGACACATTGCAATCATAGATCAAAATCGAATAAGCCCGTTGGATCTAATATAGCAAAGAAATACTAAAATACCACAATACATCAGAAAAGAACAAAATTCCAATATCAGTCAATCGATTCAGGCCCGTTAGCGCGTTAATCTAATCCTTGTTTCTTCCTGCTCCTTAAATTTTTTTAAAAATAAATACTAGTAAAACAAATCCCTGACTCATGGTGTTTACAACTACGAGGAATAGGATCCCAAGGCCAAGGACAGAACGGTAAAAACACAGCCAAACAAAAAAAAACTTAATTATAAATTTGTTTCTTAAATTATTTTAAATGATTTAACTTATTCCTCAAATTTTAAAAAAAATAAATTTCCTTATATTCTTAAAACTGAAAAAAATTAATATAATTTTAAGAATTTAAAATCAAATTCATTCTTTTTTAACCACTTGAGAATTAAATTAAGTCTTTTAAAAATTCAAGAATCAAATTAATTTATTTTTAAAAATTCAAAAATCAATTTAAACATTTGAAAAATTCAAGAGTTAAATAAAATAACTTGACACGAAATAATAATTAAACAAAAAAAGAAAAACTGAAACACACTGGTTGATTGGTTTATTTTCTTTGTTTCTCCTTCTCCTTGTTGGTTGGTTCCCTCTAGGCTTGGGTTCTCCCACCACCACACACACCAAACCCACCTCCACACTCCAC
Source organism: Glycine soja (assembly GCF_004193775.1). Lineage (NCBI taxonomy): Eukaryota > Viridiplantae > Streptophyta > Magnoliopsida > Fabales > Fabaceae > Glycine > Glycine soja. Next base: position 36,040,714 of record NC_041010.1, read on the forward strand.
CCTCACTCACTCTCGGGTCAATGACCCAGTCCCGGAAGCCCAGAAAGCCCAACCCGCAAGCCCGCGAAGCCCAAGAGAGCCCTTCTTCTTCATTCTCCAGCAGCGGCATGAAACTCATCGTCCCCCTCCAGGGCGTGGTGCAGGGCCGCGGAGGGCTTCTCCTCGGGACCCTCGTCCCCTGCACGCTCTTCTACTTCCTCCAGCTCTACCTCAAACGACGCCGTTCCAACTTCTCCCCTCCCTCCCCCTCTTCTTCCGAATCCACCCTCCCCCGCACCTCCTCCCGCTCCAATTTGTCGACGCGTGGCTCCATTTCCCGCGTCCGCGTCTCCAAGCTCGCCACGTCGATTTCCAAACCCGACGAGTCACTCTATTACGTAGGGTTGGAGAGGGTCTCGCGAGATCCCTACGATGCATTGGAGAATCCCAATGGGATTATTCAGTTGGGCTTGTCGGATAACAAGGTTGGTTCGTTGGTTCATTCGTTTTGATTTTTTGCATTGGTTTTTGGTGTTGCTAATGATGATGCTGTTGTCGTTGTTGTTGTTTGTTGTAGCTGTGCTTGGATTTGATAGGGGAATGGGTGGCGCGGAACTTGGAAGGTTCCATCAGTGGTGGTGTTGGTTTGGGAATCAATGGGATTGTGCCGTATCAGTCGTTTGATGGGGTGATGGAATTGAAAATGGTAAGAGCTTTTCTGCTTAGTTTAGTGTGTGTTAGTGGTAATTAATGCTACTGGCGATGTTCTGTTTGAGACTACCATGGTTCAAGTTTTTTCTTTTAATCAACAAATGTTAGTTTTGTTAGAAATGTCATTGGGGGAATTCAAACCTATGACCTCTCCTTCCTTCACCTTTGACCCTTCTCCAACCACTGGATCAACCTTATATCTCCAAACAACTATTTCACTACCATGGTCCAAGTGACACATAACCGAGATTTATTAAACTCTTTTTTTTAAATCGAAAAAAATAATATATATATATATATATATATATATAAAAAAAAAAAACTTGGTTATGTGTAAAGTTGTGGTAGGGACCATGGACTCATGAAAGTGGATGGAGTGTCTGGATTCACTTGTTTTAACGGGATAGTTTTGTTGTGACTTGTGTGTGAAGCACTGTTTGTGTTTGAAATATTTGGAATCAGTCATATTAGCTCTGTAAGATGGAAATTATTTTTTTTGTTTCTGAAAAATGAAAATGTCAATCTATTTAGTCCCCGGAAGGAACTAAATTGACAGAAAAAGACTAATGTGACTCATCGTAAACCTTTTGAGGATCAAATTGGTGTTTTACACTAATTTTTCGTTGTTATTTTTACTATGTGTAATGGAAATGCAAGCATTTAGGTTGAACCGTAGTGTGATGTGAACCAATTATCCCAAAAGTTACAACTTATAACTGTTAGGCAAAGATATATTAGCAATGCTTTATAGTGTTTCAAACACAATCCCTTGCCCAATAGCTTTTTGCCTAGGAGTTTGAATAATGTGCTGGCTTACTTATGCTTGGTTTCAATTTCAACTTCTTTTTCAAGAAGTATGGAAGCAATATAAGGATAGAACTCTAGAGAGTCTTGACCACTTGTTTAAAGAGGCTCTGATACTCTGTCACGACCAATCATTCCAAAACTTTAATTTGTTAGATGAAGGAATACAAATGGCCTTAAAGCATTTATAACATAATAAAGGATTGAAAATATTCTAATGACAAATGTTATCATTACACCTGTCTTGGAGCTGGGGCCAGTTAAGATACAAGCCTTTTTTTTTTTTTGACAGATACAAGCTTATTTGCCTATAGGTTTTAATTTAATTATTATTTGGTGTATTTTGGAGGGCGAGCCCTGGTGCAGCGGTAAAGTTGTGCCTTGGTGACTTGTTGGTCATGGGTTCGAATCCGGAAACAGCCTCTTTGCATATGCAAGGGTAAGGCTGCTTACAACATCCCTCCCCCATACCTTCGCATAGCGAAGAGTCTCCGGGCAATGGGGTACGAAGTTTTTTATTATTTGGTGTATTTTGCTACTCAATGGTCAATATTTTGAATGAAGAACTTGAGCTTTTAGAATCTGTTAAGAGAGTTTGAACACACAAACTTGAAGATTTAATTGAAAGAATTCTGGAATTAATCCAGAATTTGTAGTACAGATTACGGAACACTGATGCGGGCATAAACTATAACAAGGAGTCTCCTCCTAACAAACTTAAGTAATTTAACTTACAATGAATCAGAAATCTATCATTCATCCTATGTAAAAAGTACACACATAACTGTCACAAAACACATCTTATGTTATGGCTGTCCTACTGTTACTAAACACACATAATTGTCATCAGAATCATTACATTTCAAAATTCTCTTTAAGATACATGATAATTATCTGCTTTTGAAAATAATTACCTTTTTTCATAGTGCTGTAAACAAGCGTTTTGGTTTTAATTAGAATTATTTGTTGTTTTAAAGGTTAAAATTTAGATGTTGTCCTTTGTTGGTTATTTGGTAATATTGGATAGTGGACTTGTCCATTAGTTGGCTACTGTTCTTTTATACTCTGTACTATGATATGTTCAAATTTGGTTCATTCAAGTCATGCTGTTGCTTTATTTATCCGTTAAACTTTTGTTTTGCTTTGATTTTGCAGGCTTTGTCAGATTTTATGCATCAGGTGATGGGTGGATCCGTGAAATTTGACCCATCTAACATGGTACTAACAGCTGGGGCAACTCCTGCTATTGAGATATTGTCCTTCTGTTTGGCAGACCATGGAAATGCATTCCTTGTCCCTACACCATATTATCCAGGGTAATCAATGGAACTTTCTTGAGCTTGTGTTTCTAATTTATTGTGCTAATTTTAAAAGCTAATTTAAAAGGAACTATACAGCTTTGACAGAGATGTAAGGTGGCGTCCTGGGGTAGACCTAATACCTGTTCACTGTCGCAGTACTGACAATTTCGATTTAAATATCACTGCTCTTGAACAAGCATTTAGTCAAGCAAGAAAACGAGGAGTCAAAGTTCGTGGAATTCTAATTTCCAACCCTTCAAATCCTGTTGGCAATATGATGACACAAGACATGCTTTACAGTCTTCTAGACTTTGCTGAAGAGAAAAATATTCATATCATTGCTGATGAAGTATTTGCAGGCTCCACATATGGAAGTGAGAAGTTTGTGAGCGTAGCTGAAATTCTTGATTCAGATTATATAGACAAGAGCCGGGTTCATATAATATATGGTCTATCAAAAGACCTCTCGCTTGCTGGCTTTAGAGTGGGGGTTATATGTTCATTCAATGAGAGTGTTTTGGCAGCTGCCAAGAAGTTGAGTAGATTTTCCTCTATATCTGCTCCAACCCAGAGGTTAGTTACTTCAATGCTTTCAGATAAAAGATTTATTCAGGAGTACTTTGAAACCAACCGGAAAAGAATACGACAAATGCATGATGAATTTGTGGGTTGTTTAAGTAAACTAGGAATCAAGTGTGCCAAGAGCAGTGCTGGTATGTACTGTTGGGTTGATATGAGTGGATTAATCCGACCTTATAGTGAGAAAGGAGAAATTGAATTATGGGAGAAGTTTTTGAGTGTTGCCAAGATCAATATAACTCCTGGGTCAGCCTGTCATTGCATAGAACCAGGATGGTTTCGGATTTGTTTTACCACTATAACATTAGAGGAGATCCCTATGGTTATTGATCGAATTAGGAGAGTTGTTGAAAGTTGTAATTTTTCTAGTTGAAGTTCCATTGTTTCATTGACATTTACAGATGCCTGATGTTGCAGTCAGAAGCTGCTGTTTAGAAATTTTGGAAAGGAATGTATACATCCCTAGTTATCAAGTTCAGCTGTCTTGCGGAGTCCAAAATTTGTTACTTTGAAGGGGAAATATTCTCTTATAATGCATAATCTCAACAGAGTAAACTCAGTTTGCAATTCAGAGTTTGGTTTAAAATGAATTTTGGTGTAATTGCTTCTTTAATTTATTCTTTAACAAATAACAAAGAATAAGATACAAAAAAACACTTGCAACTAAGTAAATAAAGTTATAAAAAAAAATTAGATAATAAGATTAAGAGAAAATAAATTGGTATAGTAATTTTGTAAACATTTACTTACACAAGTTTATTTGTAAACCTTGTGGGTTGGGGCTCATTTACTTCAAGCTTATTAAGCTTACATCTCTTAATAAATTTTTGTAAACATTAAATTACATTAATCCAATTAATGATTGAAAGTTTTTATTTTGATATGAAGATTGAAAGCTTTCATTGGGAACATCAAATTTATATGATATTATAAAATTTATACTTCATAATCAACTTTATTTTAACAGATACTACACTTCTAAAATATAATATTATGTACCTATGAATGCTTTATTTATCTAAAATTTAATATGTTTAATAATGTAATCATTAATATAGTATTATATGATTCAACAATTAGAATTCTCAAATTTGTAAATTATAAAAAACTGTTACATTATGAAAGGAGTCTTTAAGGTAAGTACCCTTCACAAAGCATATGCACGTGTGGAGGAACAATAGATAAAAAATCTCGAGCATGAATATAACAAGGAAACAGAAGGAAAACTTTGCCAAGTAAAAAAGTGGAAGGTGTTGTTCCTGTGGCTATGATTGCACGGTTTCGAGTTTTGTGTTGAGTGCGTTGTGAAAATGTGTGCCTTGAAGTAGTTTGTTTTAAAAATCTTTCACCTGTTAGTATTTTAATTTCTTTTACTTTATAGTAGAAAACATAAAAGATTGAAACCAGTATAGTATTATTGTAGAAATTAGTTTTAGAAGATTTGAAAATTCATAGTTATTTCCATGGGCAAGTTTAGCAAGATTGAATACCTTTTGTACAGACTTCAATTTAAACAAGAATATTTATAGGAATTATTCTTCGATGAAGGTATTTTTTTTAAGAACTTTTTTATTCTTTTAAGCTGATCAACCCACATTGAATCTTTATATAAGGTATTTAATAGCATGGTTGGCCACTTTTAAGTTCAGTATAGAAAAATGTCTCGAGTAAAATTTTGAAATACATATCTTCAGGCTATTTCGTTGGGGAAAACTTCTAAACAATAAGCATATTCCATTTGAACACTAACCTTTTATTTCAAACCTCAATATCCAAGTTTGGAACAAGCATCAAACAGGGTTTAATAACCCGAGAATAATTTCTCCTTTTTCTTGGCAATAATAAAGATGCTTATTCTGTTTTGAAACTAGAATTTGTCCTCCAAATATTTTTCTTTTATAACTCTAAATTTTGTTACATATTTTACAAGGAAATATGCTTTGGCAATAGTGTGTCATCTTATCATTGACAATTTGCATTGCAACATCAGCAATGATTTTGTACTATTCAGTGAATGCAAATTTTCAACCATATTGCTAATTGGTTAACATCAGAATTTGGATGCATTCAAAACTTTGCAATATGAACCTGAACTTCTATATAGAGCCTTGATCAGTCATGGCCTTAGCAATGGTTAGAAAGGCAGAGATGAGTGGTCCATGTACCAGAGCCCTGACACTGTAAGCATACAAATATTAACTAGGGCTCCATATTTAGATGAATGATCATTCAAACAAATCCATTGCAAGGAAACTAAACTCACAAGAATCTACAGTTGCCATTAAAATGACATTTAATACTAGAATGCATCTCACAAGAAACTACACTTTTTTTTTGGTCAAGATAGATCTTGTAGCTGAAGTGTCTTGTAAGAAAGTAAAAGTATGATTTTCTTTGCAATTGCTCATAAGAATCGGTATCATGATTCCTTATCACTATAATTCTTCTAAATTAGCATACTCAATACTCAGAACATCAAGAGAGATCTTCAGAGAGGAAAATCATACATTTTGTATTGTGGTAAGACAGAAAAATGAAAGAGGCTTTCGTCATTGTTGTAATGTTACCGAAGAAAGCACTTACTCAGGGCTTTCTTTTTTATAACCAAAATCAGTTGCAGCTTTGATAGCTCTCTGATAAGTCTACTCCATTGCTTCCTGCCCAAAGAAACAGCAAATTTGAAGACAGAAGTTATTATAAAACAGTATGTGGCCGATGCTTACTGAGAAAAGAACAGAAAATCACAAATAAACACATTATAATGCATTTCTCTGTACACAAGAAACATAACTTCGCTTATGGAAATTATATCATGCTATTCTAACATGTAAGAATGAGTCAGATGCAATTTGAATAGGAAGAGTCAATAAGAACATGGCGTACAGCTACATAATAATAAACCTAGCAACCATTTACAATTCTTAAAAGGCAAACTATATGATTTGTAAGAGCAGTTGATTCACAAAACTACTTGCAATTTAGATTCAAAGTCCTCTGGTGACCAGTGCATCAAACTGCATTCGTGATTCAGTTCAAGTTCTCCAGCCACAACCTGCAAGCAAGGAGAACGGAAGATTAAAGAAAGGTCCATCCAAATGTCATGTCTAATGTTTGGTGTTGAAATTGAATCTGCCCTAAGTTGAACAGAAGTCAATTAAGGTGGATAAAATTTGCATTTTCATCGTGGCGTTATTAGAAACAAAAGTGGCTGTACACCACCACCACCACAATCATTATTGTCGCTGTTGTTTTGGTTATGGTGGGATTATGTGTACACTATACATAGGAAAAGTAAAGTAAAAATCTCATCCATTCAACCCCGGCAGCCATTGCAGAAGCAATGAGAACACTAGCTTTCCTCAGAATCTGAACTGCCTCAGGGGTAAAAGGCATGTTTGAACCTGTGATTCAAACTAAACAAGTAGCTTCCATAAGTATATATAAGGAAGAAGAGGAGGAAAAAAACCAATATTGCATCCTACAAGAACAGCTACCTTCTACTAGTATACGACAACCTGAATTAACCAAATTAATGGCATCAGATTGATCAATTTCATTCTGTGAAGCATAAGCAAATGCAACATCACACCTTTCATTCCACGGTTTTGCTTCATCATAATATCTGGAGCGCACGAGCACAGGTCTTTGAATAGTCTCTGCATATTGTCAATTTATGAACAAGGACAGTAAAATTATACCACATAATATGAAGCATAAAGCATAAACAGACAACAGAAATGATACTCTAACCGTAAACTTCTTTGTTGAGCTTTGATGTCTCTCAAAAATGATATTTTCATGTAGTCAAATCCATCCTCATCAACCAAATATCCTCTAGAATCTGTCAAATGCTTTTGTTGAAAAAAACACTCCTTGAAAGGACCAGGATACACAATGGTACTCAGAATGATATGAGAATCCTAGATTCAGTTAGTACTATTCTTAAAAACTAATGCAACAACGAAGCACAAGTTTTCATTATTGCTAAAATTAAAGAATACACACTGCATCTTAGCAGATTGCAGTAGCTCCACCGCCTCCCCTCCCCTCCTTCCGTAATTCATAAAAACCAAAATTACCTGATACTAAAATCGGAAGAGCAACATAAGCAATTAGCTTCTGTAAGACATGCATTGCGATTTTTAGTACATCTAAAGTCTAACGAGTCAGTAGAAAGGTTGTTTACAATTGTTCTAATAGTTTTAATCAGTAGGCGAATTATTATGAATTCAGCACTAGTCTATGGACTTACTCCACAAATCCAGATTCCACCTTCCCTTCCATATCTCTATTAGTCTCTACTAAGTACTAAATAAAGATTTTTCTTTCCTGGCTTGCCATTTGATTAATATGCTTTGATTTTCTACATTTGTGTTGAATCACATCCTTGTTTTCATCCATATTTTTAAATCATTACATGCTCAACATTTATTTCTTATTCAATCTCATGTATGTGCTATCCTTACTTTCTTTTCTGTTTTACACACACAAATGACACCATTTGATGATGTCATTATTTGATCCTATTTTTTCTTAAGTAATGCCTGGTAAACCATTTACTAGCACAACATTCTGTTTGCATTACCATAGAGGGTAATACTTCCGTCCCTAAATATAAAACTCTCTCAAGTAATTCATACCCTTTAAGAAAGTTGCTTAATTTAATTAGTAACATTAAATTTGTTTGCTGTTTGTATTATTTTTTTCTAAATTACCCTTAAAATTAATGAGACTCATGTTCTTTTTCTTTCCCCATAATTACATTCTACCTAATTAATTAATGTTTGTTAGTCTTCTACTCCAATCCTTATAAGAAAGAAATAGGAATACAACTTTCAGTATCACAGTTACTCCATCAGATATTTTACAGCGTAGATTGTTTCTCACTTTCATTGACTCCAATATATATATCAAAGCAAGGAAGTTGAATTCCCACTGAATCATAATGCAATAGAACCTACACAGTTAAAGTGAACCGGGACATATTATAATAGATAATAAGAAATTTAAGATTTTAGAGAAAAATACATTGACTTTCAAACACACCAAAAAAGAGAAAACATACAAAAATAACTTACATATGGCATCACCCTAAGGCTCTTCTAAATATTTTGGCCTTGTTGTCATATGTGACATTTTTATTTTATAAAAATTAATAACAAATATTTTTTTGTTAGTGGACCTAAAGCATAGGTTTTAGTTGCTTTATCCTAGGGTCGACCTTGAATGTATCAATTTGTTAATCTTAGCTAACACTTGCAACAAGCTTTCAAAGAATGGAGGAGAACATGGCGAAACACAGACATTAATATCAAACTTCAAGAAATGAAAGATTGCATGCGGAAGAAAGTATTAATCCAAAGAATTATTAATCCAAAGAACTTGAGCGGATTTATGCAAAGAATTGAAGAGGGAAAGGTAAACACGATCCAGGTTAGAATTATTAATCCAAAGAACTTTAGCGGATTTATGCAAAGAACAATCTTTAAGGACCAAAGAGTTCAACGAGATACAGCTTGAAAATGTCTCAACACAGTCTCCTGATTCCATTGTAGTAGTACAGGGCGTACGTACATGATGAGGGAAATCAACTTTTGGAATCTCTGGCTCGTGCAAGTAACAAAGAATACAGAAAGCAAGAATTAATTTGACAAAATAGGATCCATAATGAGTTGGCATTGTGATTATTTATTTGGATGTATCTTCCAATCATTTTCTCTTATCCAACCATCATATTTTATAAAGGCTAAATTTTGTCAATTTTTTTTTAGCCATAAATTGTGGGAGGATTTCCCTTCTGTTCTAACATTGCAATAGCTGTATTCAACTGTTGAGGTTGAATGGTTCAACTCCTGGTCGTACCAAACTATTGGAATGATTAGGTTGTACCTTCTCCAAATGCTGTTCTACATTGAGGTAGACCTACTTTACCTATGGGTCAGGTTCATGTCCTTTTCTATTTACCTTTTAGGGTCTTACTCAATTTTGTTTTGTAAAGCAGATTTAATTGCATGTTCTTCAATAGTTGTCCATAAATTTGTAAGGTATTTTGCTCCGTTAAAGATCAATACAAAAAATTACAAATTGATTCCAGTTTCTCAAAATGATGTTTGTCTGAATCAAGATCAATAGATTTCTCTGCCTAAAATTTTGTTTTTATTTAATTTCATGGTTAGCTTGATTCAACGTAACAATAAAGGTTTCAACACATTCCTGTTTCTCAGTCATTCTTGCATCGCCAACTTGGTAGTAAATAAATTTTTGTTTTGGAAAATTCTTTAGCTACATTTTTTAATTTAGATGAGATCAACTCCAAAGAGAAACGTGTCTACTCACTTTGGGTTGGAAAGGAAGTGGAACGTGATAACTTACCATTTTGTTATTTAGATTTTACTAATGATTTTATCCCATATTCCGAATTTAAAAAAAGAAAAATAAGTGTGTTGGGTGTTTCTCTACAAAATACATTTTATCTTATTTTAAATCGTCTAAAATAAAATTTAATTAATAATATCATTCTATTGTATTCATGCTTTTTCCCATCACTTTCTGTCAATCTAATTTGTATTTTTTTTTATTAGAGTGGACCACTAGGACATTCAACATAACATAAAAACTTAATTCTGTTTTTATGTTTAATGGTTGATAATGGTTGAAGATTTAGTGTTATGGGAAGGGTGCAATAGGGTTTCAGGCTAGTCGCATTTTCACCCATTTTTATTTTTTTTTTGTTTTTGTTTAGAAAAGTTGTGAACTTTTAATTTCTCTTACTGCAGTGTCCTTGAAATGTTTGCACTTAGTGTTTTTTTAACATATTATTTCACTTCATTATTGCTTATGGTGGATCTAATTCGTATTCATGCTTTTTTCATCACTTTCTATCAATTTAATTTGTATTTTTTCTATTAGTGTGGACCACAGAGACATTCAACAAAACATAACAACTTAATTCTTCTCATTAAATGTGATTTTGGAACATTGGATTATTGTGGATCAGAAAGGGACATTCAACCAAAAATAAACAATTGTTATTGTTATTTCTCACTAAATGAGATTTTCGAACATCTATCAATGTACATACAACACATGTTAATAATTTTATTTTCTTACTTCACATATTTTCTTTATTTTTCATTTCTCTACCATTATCAATACGGTTTTGGGTTTCAAGTTTTTTTAGGTCAAATCTAATATTATTTTTTAATTGTTACAATAAATTTTTTATTTAAAATTCTCATTTTTCAATTTTCCCCCAATTCGCACGTATTTAATCAATTGAGTTATTTTAAATTACTTTTTGTTAAAAAAAAACCAGTAATAAAAAACGATACAATTTATTTTAAAATTTCCCAAAATTCTCTTCCTTAAAACCTTAATCTTTCATGCTACAAAATCCATCAAATTTAATTAAATCTTTATTTCGATGCATTTTACACCATTTTTAAAATCTCATTTTCGTCTAAAACATCTAACAATTCAAGTAAAAAAACAAGACTTTATATATATATATATATATATATATATATATATATATGAGAATAAAAAAAATAAGTTTGGATAACATGTTGAAATCAAATCCCTTCTCAAGATTTGATGACACATGTTATGATTTGATAATTCATAATAATTTGATTCGATAACAAATTAAATTTAAATATTAATACATATATTGGTTATTAAAAAATATAATTCAATTAAACAATATGAATATTTAAAATCAGAAATTCAACGTCTTTTAAAATTATATTTTCTTATGCTTTAAATTATTATTTTGATTTAGATTGTATTTAAAAATATGTTTGTAAGTTTAATTTATTCTAAAATATTAAAAAATAAAATGTTTTTAGTATACTTTTTAGATATTAATTTTGATATGATTAAATTTACAATAAGAAAAAATTTAATATATTTTCATATATAAATTTTTAATAATTAATTTTCTGATAAAAAGTTTTAAATATATTTATTAAAATGAAAATTATTTAATTAATTAATAAAAAAAATTGATTAGTATTATGAAATTTGCTTGTTGTTAGTTAATTATAAGTAATCCACCAATTAAATATTCAATTATAATTATTCTAAATCAATTATATGTAATTAAGATTGTCTATCTTTTCGGTTTGATTATTTATTAATTATTTTAATTAAATTTAATTTCTATCTTAAATTCCAAATGTATTCTTTATTCGTCCCTTTATATGCTTTGCTTTCTTTCCTTTTTCTATTGTCTAACTTTTATTGTTCTTCCTTTTGTTTAGTCTTTATTATTAATGTTTCATTTTCCAGTTTGATAAGTTGGACAAAGTATGTTTTCCTTTGGTAATGATTTCTCTCACATTCCATGTCATATGTTACTTCAAAGAAAAATACTTTAATGTAATATTAAAATTGATCTCTCCGTTGTGGTGTTTTTTTTTTTTTGAAGATGATGAGTATAATGTGATGAATGAGCATGTATGGAATAAAATGATAATTATGGTTTTGAATGACTAATATATATAATATAAAAATATTATATATATATATATATATATATATATAAATATTATTTCGTATGTGAATCTTCAACTTTTGTTTGATTCATCTTTTAATTTGGGTTAAAATATGGATTAAAAATAGATAATTTAATGAGTATTTATATGTAATAGCAAAATAAATCATTTTTTACTCTACTCGCCTGTTAAAGGATCATGAGTAAGTAATAAGTTAAACTTATGGATATTTGTAATTTGAAATTACTTAAATAACTTTAATTATATATAAGATCGGTTGCTTTAATATAATTTTAGTATAAATATAAAAATTCAAAATTATTTACTTTTAGTATAAATATATGTTTTACAAGTATATAAAGATGCAAAAACATAGAGACATATATAAATATATATATTTAAAATAAAGAGACATTACAAATATATTAAAAACTATAATAAAATAAGAATTTGTAAATTGTAAACCTAAGATCCGTGCATGACACCAAATATTGAAAGACTAAAAGTACATATTAACATAATTTAGAGAGAAAAAACAATTAAAACTTCAATAAATTAAGATAATATTTGGATTGGTGGAATAGAATGAAAAAAAAAAAGATGAGACAGACAAGTTTTTATTGTTTGAATTGGAGACAATAATAGGATAGAATGAAATATAATAGAATCGTTCCATCATTTTATTTTTTATCTCCCGATTACATGTTTGGATTCATGTTTTTTTTAGGCAATTAAAATACCAGTTAATGTGAATTTATGTACAAAATCAGACAAGTTTGACTTCAACTTTAGGTATCTTTTACATTAAATCCAAAAATATATAATAACTTATACTACTAACTTGGTTTTAGGATAAAATCATCCAAGCACAAATAATTTTACTGTAAAATACTCAGATATGAATTTCATAATTTTATGAATTTTTAACATTGCCTTCATAAAAAAATTAACTTTCAACTTCCCTATATCAAAAGTGGGTCCAGTTTCAAATAAATTTTGAAATTTACATATTATCACGAAACTGGTGGCCTTCATAATTTTATGAATTTTTAACATTGCCTTCATGAAAGAACTGTAGTAGCTGAAAATACTAGGTCAAATACTAATTTGGTCAAACATTGCAAATTTTTAGGTTTTCTTGATTATTTGAAATATAAATGATGAAATACTTTAATTGAAAATTTGATTAATAATACTCAATTTTCAAATGAACAGGAAAATGTATTTTCGTTGTAAATTATGATGTAGGGGATGCGTACAAAATATAAAACCAAAACATGTAAACCCAATCATGTTTAGGCCCACTTGAATTCACCTGTCACCACCACATGGGTGTAACAACAGGTCAAATGCCTAGAGAACCTCTTCTCATATATCTCAAGACATGTCTTGACCTTCAAAAGAAATAAAAATCAGAAGATGTCTTCAATTTATCTTCTTTCACTTAAGCATTTCTTTTGGCTAAATTACTAACATTACATTGGTTCCAGTAAAACTAGATTCTAATCTTTTAAATAATATTTTAAATTTGAGTTTTCTGAAAAAAAAGAAGTGCAGTTAAGAATATTAGTCTTACTAAATGTGATTGGATAGATTTTTTTAATAAATATTAGTTATCCACAAAGGTTAGTAAATATTTGCGTACATCAATAAAAGAAAAAAACTTAATTAAACAAAGAGAAAAAGAAAAAAAAATGGTGAAACTCTCAATAAAGCCGTGTGCCATCTTTATTTTGATTAACTACTCAAGATCAAATAAAGAGAAAGAGTATCATTTTTTTAAAGAGCCATATAGAAGAGATAGGATTGAGAAGGTGGGGTTCAATCTTCCTATTTATTCCTACATAAGTTACACAGTAAAAAAATACAAATAGTTGCTTGGCCAATGATGTTTAGTAGGGCCTAAGAGTTATAAATATTGAAAAAGGGGAGACATTTATTGGAAACTTGAACAAATTGGACCACTTGTTATTTGCAAACTTGTGAGCTGTGTCTGCTAATGAAAGGAAGATCCAAAAAAAGAAGAAAAGAGAGCAAAGGAAACTAAAAAATAACAATGGATACGAAAAAGTTGAGGAAAAAAAATGAATTTTGTCCTCTATAAATGTTTTTTAATAATTAAATCAAATAATTGATTAGGGCCCAAATGCCTTAACAATACTAGCTTTCACAAAATACTAACAATAAAATTAAGACGGGTAGTGAAAGAGACGAATTATTAAGTTACATTAGTTTTCTGTATTGAGTTTAGGGTGTCCTAAAGCTTCCTACAAACAACGTTTCTTTCTATTTCCTTTTCTTATTTTACTTTACGGTTATGATTTGTAACTTTGTTCATAGATCTAAAGGTCCTATTGGCTCTACCAGTGCTAGAGTAGCTTGATTTGACTCTCAACAAAATTTCTTTCGTAGCCAATAAAGTTATGTTTCTGATCCCTCTCTATTCCTAATTTCCTATCACACATCCGAAAGTCCACTTCAAGAGTGTTATAAGGTAGGTATGAGAAAATTAAACCCAATCTTTTTAATTATTAGATTTATTTGAAAGTTAAATATGTTTTGTATTTATGCTAGTTAATTTTTAAAGTTATGAAAAACTAAGCGTGAAAACAATGGGGGCTGACTATCATAGATACAAAACGTATTGACTTTCAAATTAATATATCTAACAGAAAGATTGGGTTTAATTTTCTTCAACCTACCTTATAGCACTGTTGAGTTTGGATGTGTGATAGGAAAAGAGAAGGTTTAAAACATAATTTTATTGGCTAAGCCCAGGAAAAAAGAAAGAACAAATAAAAAAGGAAACAAAAAAATACCACAAAAGTATGATAAATAAGCATGTCGATGGTTTTAGATCTAAATTGTATATATTTAACCACTTAATAACTAAAACTTGACTTCTAAAAAAAACAAACTAAAACTTGACTCTTGCATTTCTTTTTTGAGAGAGAACTCTTGCAAGTTTTGCCAATTGACTTGAAGTTCAATTATGAATATCCTCATGTATCTATGATTTTAAAAAGTGGAGAAAAAAAAGGTATTGCATTGTGCATGTGTTAATGGACGTTCCCGTTTAAGGAGAACTATTAATTTAAAATTCGGATTAACGAAATTTAACATTTATAAAAAAAATATCAAGCATAGTAATTAACAATACTTCTAAAATAAGTGTATATACTTCTAAAATATGTTGGTAGTGTATTTTTTTAATATTTTCATCAAATTATAAATTATCATGTGATAAGATTGTTATTTTTAATTAATTATTTTATAAGTCATATTTAAATATTTTTAATTAATTGAAAATATAAAAATATTTACTATTCATAAAAATTAAACCAGTGAGTTACCTATAGAGTAATCTCGATAGATAATTATTATTACATCCAATCCCTCCTTTTCTTGAAAGGGCATCCGAAATCTTTTTATACATGTAAATTTCAACAATTCAACTATTGAATATTTTGACATTATATCCAATATATTTTTTTGTAAAGAGAATTTAGTGAGTGGAGATAATGCAGCCATTTTTTGTACCAAAAAACAAATGCAGCCATTTAAGGCAAGAAAAACCTTTATGTACAATATTTAAAGAACATTTATATAGAACTTAGATTTACGTCATGCTAAATATACAAGTAAAAACTTGTACTTAGGATTTAATACTTAGTATATACGTATTAACATATTTCAATTTATTGTAAAAAAAATATTTCAATTTAAGTAATAACAACACAATATAAAATAATGTGTAAAAAATACTTTAAAAAAGAAATAAAAGTTGTTATACAATCGTGGTAAGAATATGATTGGCAAAATGTCACCTCCCGATTCCCCCACGAGATGTAAGAAAAAAACAGTATCCAAATATAAGTTTCAATAATAATATAGGGCCCGTTCCACTCTGAATATTTAATGAAATTAACGCCATCAAGATATGGAAGGACTGATTATAATCTATAAGATTAATGTTTAACAAACAACCGCTCAAAACAACACACCCATTTTAAAATATTTTCTTTTCTTTTAATTTTTTATTTTATTAAATATTAAAGTAATATTTATTATGTCACGCCATCGGATGTAGGATGAGTTGTTTTTCCTGTATCAGACCTCAATCTATAACCGCAGAGAGCTGAATCTGGCACTAATGGTACAGCCATAAAAACCAACATTAATAAATTGATTAAACCCCTCTATGTAACAGTTGATAAAATTAATTATGACATAAACTGTAGGAATATTTTCACATGGTTATGAACGGTATATGAATCATGAAAGCCCACATGCATTTTCTTGGAGATTTTACTCATAATTCATATATCATTTACATACATATACAGACCCGGGTTAGAAGCAAATTACCAAACCTCAAGGATCTGAACTTACCTCAATTAACTACCTACAACCAACCACCATAAATCCAGAGAGAGACAAAATTAGAACCCTCATTAAGGCAGCAGCAGAAAAAAACTCATAATCAAGGTTTTAAATTACAGCAGATATAGTTCCATCACGATCCTTGATGTTGCAAGAAATTGTAGAGAACCTATATATATGGCTGTAATTGTTATTGTAGCTAGTGACTACAAAAAAACCTTGAAGCAAC
Source organism: Glycine soja (assembly GCF_004193775.1). Lineage (NCBI taxonomy): Eukaryota > Viridiplantae > Streptophyta > Magnoliopsida > Fabales > Fabaceae > Glycine > Glycine soja. Next base: position 36,057,195 of record NC_041010.1, read on the forward strand.
GGTTGAAATTGTAGTCACGGATCATTTTTTAAGAATTTGATCATGATGCTTAAAATGAAAAGAAAAAGAGAAGGAAAAAATCAACGAAGAAACCCATATATGATATATCCTTAGCAGGGCTTGTGCAAGCTTAACAAGCCATTAAAGTTGGTACATTGAAACAATGCCTTAGCTGTCATTTCCCTCTCAAACCTCCAAACATAGTTTAACCCCACAAGCAGCTCAGTGATGGCAGCTTCTGTCTTCTCCTTGTTTGCAAAGAACAAAGTCTGCAACAACAACACATTGGTCTTTGGCACCAAGTTCTGATGCTCATAGCTCCTCTCACTCTGCCACTTTATCATGTTATGTGCCAAAGGTCCCAACCATCCCAATATCCTCCCCAATGCATCCCTCCACTCCCCAGCCAGCACGTGATCATCACATGCTGAAAACCCCACGTGCACCCCTCTCAACCTTGCTCTCAAACATGACCTTATGCTACTTGGCAACATCCCATACAAATCATCCCTTGCTTCCACCCCAACCAACTGGGGTGACTTTATCATCTTCTCTAACACCATCACCAAGTTTGCATAGTGCAAAGCCAAAGCTGAAGCACCCAAAGTATCATCATCACTATCAACATCACCCTTCAACCTCAACACCTTGCAATTGGACTCAAAAAATCCACTTCGCAAATCCTCATTTTCTTCACCAAGTTTTGATCTTTTCAACGGCCCAGATACAAAGGAGCAAGAATTGGAAATAGGGTTTTGATGATCAGAGGGATAAACGGAAGACAAACTACGTGACAAAAAGGGAACACTACTACTGTGTCCGATTCCGAAGACAACCTTAATCCTTGCTAAGACGGTGAAAACGAACCTAGCCAACAACAAAACAACCCCATCGAAATTTTTGTTCCATAATGAACGATCCTTCAGGTTCTTCACCTCTTGCTTCTGCCAGAAGATCTTCTGCTGAAGATCGTTGAGTTTCTTGTGTTGCTCGGTGGTTGTGTCAGTGTTGAGAAGCGCTTTTTTAAACGCGCTTTCGAGGAGTGTGAGCGCGTCGATTTCCTTGTGGAGCGTTGCCGTGAGGATCACGTAATGTTGCAATTTTCTGTGTTTGGTTTCGATGTCTTTGGGGGTTGTGAGGGTCCACGCGTGCGGGTCGAGTCCCGAGTTGGCGAACTCGGTGAAGACTCGATGGAAGGACCGGAGAGTGGGGTCGTGGCAGTTTTTGCTGAGTCGGGAGACCGAGTCGGCCACGAGTCGGAGCGAGTCGGCGAACTCGGCCACGGCGAGGCTAAGGAGAAAAGACTCGTCGTTCGAGATGAGCTTGCGCACGCCTTCGAGGGAGACGGCGTCGTTTCGGAGGCGGACGACGTTGGCGTCGGAGAGGGACTGCCAGAGGTGGAGGAGCTTCGACATCACGTTCGCGATCTCGAAAGACAAAACTGCGACGCGTTTTGGTTTCGACGAGGAAAACGATGGTTTCTTCGTGAGGCTGTGCGACAGCGCCGTTTTGACCTTGATGAGCCAGGTTTCCAGGGCCATGGAAAAATTGGATTTTGGTTTGATGGGATGGGAGGAGATTGAATTTGGTGAAATGGGTTGTAGCTTTTTTTTGGTGGGTGTGTGGGTTTCGGTGGGTTTGAGATCGAGCTAGGTGGTGAGCAGCATGTGTTTGAGAATATGCATGAAAGAGAAAGAGAGAAATAATTGATAGATTAGTAGGAGTGTGGTAGTGTTAGTCTTAAGAGAGAAAGAGAGAGAGGAGGAGGATAAAGGAAAGTGTGATATTAGAATGTCTGTGTGAGGTGAAGACGTAATTAGAAAGAGAGGGATGAGAGTTAAGTGTAGTTAAAGTATTTAAAGTTTAGACCCACATGCAGTTTGTAGTGGCTGAGTGTGGTAAATTGTGGCGTCATCATAGGGTTGGTTTATTGTCAATTCTGATTAGGATTCAGTCGCTCCAAATGCGCGTAGAAGCTTCACTCATGATGAAGTTGTTTGCTTTGTGTGATGGTGTTTGTTTAGGGTGTGGGGAATGGGGGTTTATGCACTTTGGTTTTATATATTTATTTAACTTTTTGGGTTTAGAAGAAAAGCTTCTGGGGCTGGGGCTGGTGTATTATTGATTTCTTAGTTGGTAAAAGAGACCTTTTCTGTTGTGTTTGAATGCACAGAAACGCTTTTTCTTAGATGCTGCTATATTTTATGAGGATATAGGGCCATGTAATTATTGGCTGTTTCTTTTTTGAAAGTTCATATTGATTTGTTCGTTTCCTTCCTATGATTAACTAACTGCCTTAATTAAAAATTTCATTTCTCACTAGACTCTCTCACATGCACGACGCATTAAGCATACCGAAGTAAAAAAGGGGAAAAAAAATAAAGAAAGTAAAAGAAAACTTGACAGTGCAGTATATCGTAAGTAAGACTATATATTAATTAGTGATGAGTAGTAATAGAATGCGCTCAAGAATGTGACAAAATAATTTCAGTTTTGGTCCAAAGGTTCTTCATCAATTCCGTTGACTGATATTTTGTAATCTTAATCTATACTAAAGTCCAAGGTTCATTCTATTTTAGCAAATATAATATTCTTCAATATAATGAAATCATCATGGAAAATAATTACATATCCAATATGCACTTTAAATTCCACTATAATTTCACTATTTCTTAATTAATTTGGCGAACGAAGTATGACATCTACAAAAGTTGTGTTAGAATGTTTTGCGTTTGAAACACTGTTTGTATAGATCAAATTATCATACATATGGCATATAAGTAATGTCAACTGTCAGAAAACAATGCTTAGTTCTAGTGTGCATAATTGATCAAGTTTGACTTGTTGGAATAGTTAATGAGGGTCAGGAAGCAATAAAAACACATAGATAGTGGCGTACGCCTAAAAGAATGATACATTCAGAATAGCATAGAGACATAGTGCAGATTTTTGGTGGTGGAAATATAAAGAAAAACCCTCCACTAGCTCACTCATTCACGTCACATGGCTAGTGGGAAGTGTGTGTTGATAGAAATATTTCGGGGTCATCAAATGCTCTACAGATTTTTTTTTCTATATATAATAATGCATTTTTTAATGTAATTTGAAGATCTTGGTAATTAAATTAGGAGGGAAACTCAATCTTCCCAAGCTCACAATAATGCACGTACAAAAATTAGACTGGAGGCACACTGAAGGGTGATGAAAAGAGTTCAAATTAAATTATCTTCAGAGTTATTTTTTTTCCTTTTAACATTTTGGCTTGTCTTTAGCCAACCAATGGAAGGGTAGTGAAGGATTTCTAAGTTCAGTTGTCGGAGAATGAATAGGCATCATGAGCACATTTTACATTGATATTGATGCCTTTAGAGAAAGCATGGTCATGCATTTCCCTCCCTCTTCGATTTAACATGGAGTAGTGAATAAATTTTCTCTTCTAGTCCAAGAAAGACAGCCTGCTAGTTCTTTTATTTTATCCATTCATTCACCCTTCTGCACATGGGACAAAGATAAACAATATTAGTAAAAATAAAAGAGCCTTATTACATGCATTATTACTGGGATATCGAAAAGGTTTGTTCATTTGTAGACAATTAGTTTTTTCTTTTAATTTTGGTACTTAAAAATTTAGATTAAGGGAAGGTTCGTTTCCATGCAAAGTTAGAAAAAAAATCATAAAAAAAGTTTATAATACAAAATTATATATAGCCTATTATATTATTGTACAAGTTGTTCGTTCTGTAATCTAAAATAGGTCCTGATTTTATGTAAGCAAAAGGCCAACCAAGTGATCATGAGTTACGTGCATGCATTTATTTTCACCTTACATCTATTTTTCTTCTTCTTTTAAGCCATGCAGCCAGTGGCCGGAAGCACACGGATATGCAATGAAGAAACAACAAAATTAACTTTGCTAAATCCCAGAGAAAATAGTTTTCTTCAAGAAAATTTTGGAAAAAGAACCCTCCAAATCAATCTTTTGGCATTTCTTATTGACTGCAAGCTGGAATGCAACACATGTCGTGTGAGGAATGGCTATATATATGATCCGATTGTAATCCTAATCTTATATATAGTTTTATCATCACCTAGATAACTTAGTCAATCAGCGTTCAATATATACAAGTATACAACAATAACGAATACTACAAGTGTTTGAAAGACAAATTAAAGAAGGTGGATTTAAATTTGTCTTTTGTGTGTGTGTGCAATGAACCAGCACTCCATTTTGCAAAATCTAGGAAGATTAGATTCTTTACCGACCTAGCTAGCCAGCCAAGTACCCAAGTACATTTTGATAAAATTAACCAATGATATAAACATATATCAATCATATACAATTAATGGCACATTAACTATGAGCAACGACGTACACTCCTTAGTCCTTATTATACATTTTTTTTTTCATATATTTCATATACAATAATTAAAGTGAGGTTCGATTCTTCGTAGCTGGTTTTTCGGATCTGACAAACTTTAAAAAAATAAAATAAAATGTCTTGTTACAATCTTAGCCACCCATATATATTTGATTGAAGAAGAAAAAACACGAAAACTTTTGGATTTTTTTTTTACCATTTTGGGTGTTTATGGGTGGATATTGAAACTATTTATATGTCATGAGTGATTTTTGTCGTATCAAATTTGGGTGGCTTGAGTCAAAGTGACATCACCAATTTGTCACCCTATTCCACACCAATTCTTTAGGTGATTTATCAAAATAGATGATGCAAGCCTAATAGAAATTACATAAGAGGCGTCACTTTGTAAGTTGCCTCCATAGAAGCAAGTTTCATGATGATAATTCAAGTATGAATCAAGTAGTTTTGATGATGACAAAAAGCCCAAAAGAATGATTTCAAGATTGAGTCAACAAGTTCAAGATCAAGATTAATTTCAAAGATTCACTAGAGGAAATCAAGAAGATTCAAGATTCAAGAGAAGTTGATTTCAAGATTCATGAGAAGATGAATTCAAGATTCAAGAGAAGAAATCAAGAAGACTTCACAAGGGAAGTATTGAAAAAGATTTTTCAAAAAATCAAACATAGCACAGTTTTGTTTTACAAAAGAGTTTTATCAAAATTTTCTAAGTTACCAGAGTATTTACTCTCTGGTAATCGATTACCAGTGATAAAATTTGATTTCAAAAGCTTTTAATTGAATTTGCAACATTCCAAATGATTTTTAAATGGTGTAATCGATTACAATATATTGGTAATCGATTACCAGTGTATTTGAATGTTAAAATTCAAATTCAAGTGTGAAGAGTCACATCTTTTCATAAAATGCATTGTGTAATCAATTACATGATTATGGTAATCGATTACCAGTGACAAGTTTTGAATAAAAGGTCAAGAGATGTGACTCTTGACATGATTTTCTCAAGGTTATAACTCTTCCAATGATTTTCTTGATCAGACATGAAGAGTCTATAAAAGCAAGACTTTGACTTGCATTCAAAAAAAACTTTTTTGAACAACTTGTTGAACAATTTTTTAGAAACCTTTAAACCTTTACAATTCTTTCCTACTCATCTTTCTTTTTCTTCTTCCTTTGCCAAAAAGCTTTCTAAGTTTCTTCTTTAAACCTTGTTCTTCTGCAAGTGAAAATTCTGCAGAAAACAAAAGTGTGCTATATCTTTTCATTCTCTTCTCCCTTTGCCAAAAAGAATTCAACAAGGACTAATCGCCTGAATTATTTTTGTGTCTCTCTTCTCCTTTTTCCAAAAGAACATAGGACTAACCGCCTGAATTCTTTTGTGTCTCCCTTCTCCCTTTCCAAGAGATTTTCTCTTGATTATTCCCTTTCCCTTAAACAAAAGATTTCAAAGGGCTAACCGCCTAAGATATCTTTTGTTTCCCCTCACAAAGATTCAAAGGAATAACCGCCTGAGAATTCTTTGTCTCAACACATTGGAGGGTACATCCTTTGTGGTACAAGTAGAGGGTACATCTACTTGGGTTGTTGTAACTAAGAACAAGAGAGGGTACATCTCTTGTGGATCAGTTCAAGTGGAGGGTACATCCACTTGGTTGTTCAAAGAGAACAAGAGAGGGTACATCCCTTGTGGATCTTTGCTTGTAAAGGATTTTACAAGGTTGAAAGAAATCTCAAGAACCGGTGGTTGCTTGAGGACTGGATGTAGGCACAGGTTGTTGCCGAACCAGTATAAAACTCTTGTGTTTGTCTTCTTCTTCCCTAAACTTTTTAATTTCCGCTGTGCACTTTACTTTTACGCTTTACTTTTGTTTAAGTTACATAACTTAGTAGTAAAGCCTAATTGAATCTAGTAACATTAAGAAGGATATATTTTTTAATTAGTCAAAGTACATTAATAAATAATTCAACCTCCCCTTATTAATTATTCTGAGGCCACTTAATCCAACAACCTCCTTCTTTGTGTTTTTTTTCCTGAGGTGGAAAGTGCTGGTGACACTAGTCAACCCATTGCCACCCAGGTGGCACCAATCAGCAAGTTGCCTCTTGGTGGGCTAATCAACCCATTGTGGTGTAAGCTTCATTGGAGCTTATAAAGTCTAGGATCTTTTTCATCAATGGATTCCTTTGCTTCTTGAAAGATGAATGGCAGCGGAATGAAGAAGGAAGAGAGAGAGAAGATGCCACTTCAAGGAGAAAATGAGTCTAGAAGAAGCTCACCACCATAGGAGGTCATGGATAAGAGCTTGGAGGAAGAAGGAGATGAATGAAGGGAGAGGAAGAGAAGAGCCCAAAATTTTGTGCTCTAAAAGAGTTATGAAATCTGAAGTTTAATTTTCAAATGATCCAAGTTCCAAAAAATGCACACACATGATCTCTATTTATAGCTTAAGTGTCACACAAAATTGGAGGGAAATTTAAATTTTTATTCAAATTTCACTTGAATTTGAAATTGAATTTATGGAGTCAAATTTTGGAGCCAAAATTTCACTAATTATGATTAGTGAATTTTAGCTATGGTTCAGCCCACTAATCCAAGATCAAGTCCAAGATTCTCCACTAAGTGTATTTAGGTGTCATTAGGCATGTAAAACATGAAGGACATGCACAAAGTTTGACTATATGATGTGGCAATGGGGTGTAGCAAGCAAATGCTCACCCCCCCCTCTAAAATTTAATTGGATTGGGCTTCTCCCAATTCAATTAAATTTATTTCTAAACACACACATCAAATATTCACTTAATGCATGTGAAATTACAAAACTACCCCTAATACAAAAACTAGTCTAGGTGCCTTAAAATACAAGGGTTGAAAAATCCTATATTTATAAGGTACCCTACCTACATTATGGAGCCCTAAATACAAGGCCCAAAAATAATGAAATTCTAATCTAATATGTACAAAGATAAGTGGGCTCATACTTAGCCCATGAACCCGAAATCTACCCTAAGGCTCATGAGAACCCTAAGGCCTTCTCTTGCATCTCTGATCCAATCTACTTGGAGTCTTCTATCCAATATTCTTGCGGGGTAGGATTGCATCACATTGTCACCCAAGTGGCACCAATCAGGAGGTTGCCTCCTGGTGGGCTAAGTAGGGGACATTTGAGTGGTGTGTGACGAGACTTCACCAGACGCTTTTGGTAATTATTATAATGGATTTGAATTTAACTTTTTTTTGTTGCTATTTAATAGAAAAAACTATTAATAAATAGAAACATATACCTAATAAAACCATTAATCCTCAATTTTAATCAATATCTCTAAACCCTACAGACCAACAATTTATAAAAGTAAAAATAATATTCAAAATCAATTGAAATCTCTTAAATTAAAATTAAAATTATTAAAACCTAAAATCGCTTAAATTATTTAATTATTAAAATTACTTAAATTAAGTTCACTTAAATTATTTAATTATTAATTTTACTTAAATTAAATTAATTATTAAAATTATTTAATTATAATTATAATTATTAAATATAAAAGAAAGGAGACAACTTTCAGGGTAGCGCTTCTTGTGTAACACTTGTTAGGATGATGTCACCTATTGTAACAAATCACCAGAGATGACATGAAACATGACGACGTCACCACTATAAAACAAAAGATAAATTGGTGACACAAGATAAGGTGATATCACGTGTTGTGACAATGTCACTTGAAAAGTTGACATAGAATATGTGATATCACCCACTAAATGACAAAAAAATGAAATGTCACTTAAATTTAATGTGATAAAAACCATTCATGACAGACAAATTGTTTCAAGATCCACCTATATGAGTAATATGTTTTCCAAAAAACAGCCAAAATGGTCAAAAATCCAAAACTTTTAGCCATATTTGAAATGTTGTTATATGCAAGTTATTCTAGGTCATATTGATTAAGAGACTTTTTTGTTCTTTGAGTCATATATATATATATATATATATATATATATATATATATATATATATATATATATATATAAAGATGTAAGTGTTGTTGTGTAGTACAAATTACGTTTGAATTTTTTATGAAATTACAAGCCAATCATTGTGTGTGCCTTAATTATTTGTTAGAGTAGAAAACTAGGTTCCAATCATGTTTGATCAGCAGATACAACAATAAACTTCTTATCTGGTGAGTTTGATTTCTGATTACCAAATGTTTGACCAAATACACAATACAAAATTTGTTTTTTGTATATGCAATTTTTAAAATGTTGTGAATGATAATTTACATATATAATTATAATATCAATAATATTATTCTCACAAGTAAAAATTTAGTATCACCAAATTCTGAAAAAAAAAATTATAAATTATGTTTGAATTTAAAATAAGTAAAGATGCATCAAACCCAACTTTAGTGGAATATATTTCTTTGAATTTTATCAACAATATGTATGAACTTCAGGAATTTTACATCCCAAAATTCTAGTATCATTTTTATATTTTTCTCCCACATTATTTTGATTATATCTATCTATATCTCTATATTTATTTATCTATCTATTAAGTGAAATTTTTGTTATTATGAGAAATAAGAATGATAAATATAAATCACCAAATCATATTTAAAGTTATAATTAAAAAATAAATACAAATGATTTTTTAAATAATCATGTATATGTAGCTAATTAAAAATTATATTTCAATTTTAACGATGCATTTATAATATAAATTTAGAGAGAAGCTTACACATATTTATACGCCTAAAAAATGTGGATATACATTCTTATATATATACAAGTTCTTTGAAGAGCAATCAAACTTTCGATCAGTAACATATATAGAAATATTTTGCCGACCATTTTGATGTTGAAATCACCTTAGTATTGGAGGTTTCTGTTATAAGTGTATAACACTGTTTTGCTTTTAGACTTTGCAATTAATCTAGCATATAACAGTGATCCAAACCAGCATTTCAATGCACCCGCAACACAAAGTTTGAAAATATGGGAAGGGCTGTTTGTGCTGGAGGTTCAAATTCACAATCACACAAATTAAAAAGGATCGATGCATATAGTATGTTGCACCGTGCTGTATATAATTCCATGCGTGGGGCTATAACAACCATGCATGCTGCCTTACTTGCAACGCAGCCACGAAGACCACCAATTGGTTACTTAAAAGCAAGAAATTATGAGGGACCAAAGTGCCTTTTCGTTTTTAGGTAAAACTAGCTTATACAATATTAAGTCTCTAATATTTATGGCATGCAAAGGATATTATATATGAAATTTACTGAGTTTGCCATTATTTTAGGATTTGAAAGGGTATAACATTGTTAAATTAGTTATTGAAATTAAAAAAAAAAAGTATTTGAAAGGCAATCATATCAATTTTAAATTGAAAAAAATGTGGAACTTAAGTGATAATATTAAAATTTGTTTAAAATCAAAATGATAATAAGTAGTTAAGTTTAAATAAATAAAACACACACACATATATATATATATATATATATATATATATTTATATATATATTGGATTAAAATTGTGGTTTATTTGGAGCTTATTTATACTTATTAAGAATATATTTTTAATTTTGTTTTAATAAGTTCAAAAAAATTGTTAAAATAATCTTATTTTAATTAATTCATTTCATCAATAAATTTTATTGTTAAAATTTATAATATATATTCTCTTGTAATAAATACTTATTGGTAAGTAGTAGTACTTAATTAAATTATTTATCTAAACAAATTTATTTTCTTATTGCGTAAGAAATGTGAAAAGCTCTCATGCATTCTGTAATTAAAGGGGTGATGATGTTGTATGATATATAGGGCACTTTAGGTCCTAAGAACATGGCATCTCTTGATCACTCTATTTTTCCAGAAGAAAAAAAGGGTAACGGATGATGTCAGTGAGATGGGGACACCACTGTGAGAAATTCGTACATAATCAAAGCTTCATATCAGTGTGAGAACTGTGGAAAAATAAGAATTCCTAACAGGAAGGTTTTTAAGCATTTCAACCACGCTTTCGGCACAATGAATTCTCACTGATTAGTGTCTCTTCGTGCTACAGAGGAAAATTGGTTTATTAATTAACCATTATCGTTATATAGTTGGTTGGGAACTATATAATATATTAAGAGTAAATAATCACTTTTATCTTTAACGTGTAATTTGATGATAAATGTATTTTTGAAAGATGAAAATAGAAAATTTAGTTCCTTAAAATATAAAAAGTGTGACAAATATATCATGTCGTTACCGTTTTATAAAATAGCTTACGTGGTACAAAGGGACAAATTTGTTACTAAAATAATTGTCAACGTGGATTGCCAGCATAACAACATATTTGTCATAATATTTTTTTGACTTTTCGTCTTTGCACCCTGCTAACAAATGCGTCTCTGAAAGATAAAAATGCAAAATTTAATTCCTGAAAATATAAAAAGTACAACAAATATATCTGGACGTTTAATAATAGATTGTGAAGATTATTATTATTATTATGTGTTTATAATTTACTGTTCCTATTCGTTTAGTACTTATGCAATATATTTTTTAAATTTTCTTTTAATATATATTTTTATTATTTTAATTTCCTTATCAAACCTTAATCGTTGTTGTTAAAAAAAAACTTTATCTTATATCTTATAATTTTATCAAATTTTTACTAAATTTCTCACTTTTAATCTTTAAAATTATTCCATATCACAATTCCAACTTAAATGTTCTCATGTTTAGATTGAAAATAATATGTCAAAGAGTTTTGAGTAGAAAAAATACAATCGGCCGTGGGACTAAATTTATTTATTTTTAAAAAAGAATTTAATCAACTTTTTTTAAAAAAAAACTCACAAAATTTAAACTAGATAAAGCTAAAGTGGAATTATAAGTTTTTTTTCTTTAATCAATAATATATATATATGAAAGAATCCCTGAAATAAATTTTATGTGCTTCCATTTGAGACAATATTTATTATATATAATATGAATGAAATAAAAACAGTTACTAACAAATAAATAACCCAAATAAATTTAAATAAAAAATACAATAATGTTCAAACTAATACAGAGGTTAACTTTAAAAAAAAACTAATACAAAGGTTTATTCTTTGTCTTAGGGATGTAGAGTTGTATCTCTTGCTGATTTAGGGGCTGCAGCTTCCTTACATTCCATTTGATATACTGTGATAGAATATGTAATAAAGATTAATAATTAATTGAAGAAACAAAAAAATTCAAGTAATAAAAGGTTTTCATTTTTTTAAATGGTAACTCAAATTTTTTATATCATAAAACTAAAAAAATTTATTTTATTTTGGAAAATAAGTAGTTATATTGATTAATTAAAAAACTAGTTAACAATTTGATAGATGGATAAATAGATAGATAATCAAAGTATAAGAATTTAAATCTTAAGCTGTATTTTATTATTTTTTAATCTTTTTTTTTCATAGTTTCTCTCCTATACAATTCATTATTGTACTTTTGGGGACTAAATTTTGCATTTTCATCTTTCAGGGACATATTTATCAGCGGAGTGAAAAAATGAAAAGTAAAAAAAAAAATTATGACAAATGTATCCCTATGCTGGCAATCCACGTTCACAATCATTTCAGTGACAAATTTGTTCATTTGTGCCACGTAGACTATCTTATTAACAGTGACGGACAGAAGTTATTGGCAGAATATATTTGCCGCACTTTTTACATTTTCATAGACTAAATTTTGTATTTTTATCTTTCAGGGACATATTTGTCAATGAATTATACATTGAGGGACAAAAATGATTATTTATCCATATATGGATTTACCGATCAACTACTTTTTAGCATCTTCTTCAGTAATTGTTCAATCCTCAGTAGTAGTAAAATAGATTTCTTCAAGGATGTTATTTAATAATATAAAGTGAATTCTTCAAAGTATATACGAACGATGATAAGAAAGTGAGTCAGTTACATTTACGAAGAATTTTTATGCTTCATAATTCGTGCGGATTTCATACAACTTATCCCGTATTACTATAACTATATTATAAAAAAGCTCTCGAAATTTTTCGATCATTTTCAGCTTATTTTAAATACTAATTTGGAACAATTAAGTGATATTCATACATTGATTAAGCATGCCATTTTTTTTAAGACCAAGGATATATGAAGTAAAAGAGTATACAAAATCTTATATTTTCTACCAAACTATAAAAAGTACTTTGAACTCATATGTTGAAGTTGACCTGTGTAAATTGGTTTCCTAGCCCTAATAATATACGTGCTCTTATTTGTTCACGTTGTATGTACATGTGATTCCTGCAATTGCATCTTTTATTTGTGATTAGTATATTAATAAAGAGATATTGATCGACAATTTATAGTATTGAAGCTGACTTAAAAATATTTAGCTGTATTAATTCCTTAATTCTGTACAAATATATTTCAAGAGCTTGTTATTCTATTTTGGATGTCTTATATCCTTAGCCGAGAACTAGAAAATAATTCATTAAAGTATTGAAATTCTTGAGGCTGATGATATCATTATGTACACATGAATCTAAAATTTGAACTCGTAATCACACATGTTTAAAAAGTATGATTATCTATCAATTATATCAACTAGGTTCATGATTGTTATTTATACAGGAAAAATTAAGAAGCTTTATTGTACAATTAGCTAATGCTTGGAGTACTATTAAAGGAATCTTATAAAAAAAAGCATACGGGGACTGTATTCTTGTTCATATATGCTTCAGTAGGGTTACTATCAAAATTCTGAAAAATAAATTAAAGAAAGCATATGATGATACTTTTAGCTTCGATTTATGGGTCAAATTGAAACCTACCATTTATGAGAAGTAAAATTGGAACCCACTGGCCGCAATGACTTTAGACTGGACCCATATGATAAAAGCATTTCAAAGGTGTTTTGAAGAAATGAAAGGCTCTCTTTTCATGTCAAACCAAATACTCATTTTGCCCTCTCTCTCTACATATATATGCGTGTGTGATGGTGACCTAAGTGTGCCTTATTGAGATCCCACTAAGTAAAAATGCTTTTAGAAGTTTAGGTTAAAAATGACCAAAGCATTATGTTATGTCGTGAGAATTTTTTTTATAAAATGATAAAAACAAAACAATGAAAATGGACTATATTTATTTTATTATTGGTCTGTTTTGTTTAGGAATGGATATATATAGAGAGGATATGCATGGCCATTTGAGAAACCTAGCTGTTATGAATTATGGCCTCTCATTTGATCAGAATTGAAGGAGTTCTGTTCCACTTTGGGGAGACATTCCTTTCAGAAAATGATCCATAATTTAAAATAAAAATCAATAATAAAAAGATTGAATGAAGAAATTAAACATTGCAAATGAGATTTATGATTCTCTTCCCAATATTCTTCAATATCTATCTCTTTTCCTTTTTGTTTGTCCTTTGTCCCCACTGATGAACTATATCGCGCACGTGTGTGATCATCATTGGACATACGTGGTAGACCAAATTATTCAATCAGACCCACGTGCATGAACCCACACGCGGAACAATGGTAAATGGATAGCTTAACTATTGCAAGGTTCCTTTGAAGATATTTTATTTGTTTATTTAAATTTATTACAATAGTACGGTTTAGGGTTATCCTGTCCTTTTATCTTTTGGCTTGAGTGTCCTTATTATCATATATAGAAGGTTTGGATAATAACAATCTACACTATCTGATGTTAATATATAGATTTTCAATGACAGTGATAAATATTCGATAAAAAATGTTTGGTGTCGCATATTGGAAAGTGCTTTTTGAGAATATGGGCGTACATATATGCGATTCAAGCAGTTCATGGTGTATCTTATGGTATAGCATTGGACAAAGACAAAAAAAAAAATAATAATAGTGTTGGTAATCAATCAATCACAGCTTTGAAGAGATATTTAGAAAATTGCTAGTTATTTTGAATACATTTTCCATTATAAATTAAATAGAAAAATGCTCTACAAACACTAACATATGCCGGTAGACACTTGAGAGAAAAAGAGATGGATACTCCCGTCTCAAAGTGATTACAGATTAACCTTTTAAAAAAAATTAAATTGATTGATGTTTTAACTTTTTAATGAGATATTTAAATATTTATTTTAATTTTAGCATGTAATAAATAATATTTTTTTAACTGACTTAATAATATATTTATTAAAATTTAGAGAACAATGATATTTTAGTAAAATTATTCTTTAAATATCAGTCATTTTGGGATGCCGGGAGTAAAAAAGAGATAAGTGTGAATTTGATAAATAATATGATATGATAAAAAGAAAGATAAAGAAAATAATAAATTTATATCATATATTACAAGTGTTCATATATAATTTGTCTAATAAATTTAATGCATCGGCATTACATGGTTATGATTACATGTTAACGATATTATTTAAAACAAATATATTATCATAGTGTATTAAAGGCTATTTAGCATATTCTAACGATCAAATACGTGTTAGGGTATGTAATAAAATTGCAAAAGGCTTTTCTACGCTAGTTTTCAATTATCAATTATATGTTGGTATGCTGAAAAGAGCTTAATCATTCACTTGATCTTTCATTGAATTTCCATTGAATATTCATTAAAATTATTATTCCCTCTTGTAATGGTGAAAATTAATGATTATTTCTTGAATGGTTAAATAGTTTGGCACAGAACGGAATAATAACTTACTATCATTTTTGACACAGCAAAACAAAAGAAACTTTTTGTTTTTAATCAGCAAATAGATAATATAATAATATGGGGGCACAAAGGGTGCAAAACAAAGGAAACTATAATATTCTTTTAGACACAGCAGAACAAGAATCTTTTTTTTTTTTTTTTTTTGCGGCATTTTATTTCCCTTCTACTGATTTGATATATTTTCAGAAATCTAAATAGTTTTTTAGACATGTAGGGAAGGGTATTACAAATAATTTCTGAAAAGAGTTCGAGAGTGGAGGTCGCATTTCCAGTAAAATAGTTCAAACTTGAGATACATCAAGTTTTACATAGGGCCATAAATTAGCTTATACAAATTTGAGACAAAATAAAATAAGAAAATAAATAATGATTTTTTTAGAATATAGATTAAGCAAGAAGTACTTATTCTATTAAAATATTCAATATATTTAAGACTTATTTTTAAATAATTAAAATATTTGATAGAATACATATAACTATCCAACTAATATGTTTAATTAATAGGACACGTAAAATAATTATAATAATCCATATAAATAAAACCTTATCATGATCTTTCTTTTACAGGAAAACCTTATCATGATCTAGTTATGTTTTTTGAGAAGCTTCTGACGTCCTCATCATTCTGGTGTCAAATATCCTCAAAATGGGGTTACTGGTATGAACAAATATAAATACTTAATGTGGTAGTTAAAGCTATTTAATTCTTTTGAGAAGAATTTGATTGGTACTTTCGCACTGAACATAGCGGCGTAACACGCACTGATCTCTTTCAATGTTAAATTTTGAACAAATGTAGAATTTCGATCGATGTAATATTTGAGGATTATGATGTGACATATTGATCTTAAACTCGTGATTTTTTTATAGATAAGATAATAAATGTTTAATATACTTATTTTGTTTAAATAATTATTTTAATGTATTATTAATTAATAGTTATTAAGTTTTTCAAATTATCAAAATTTATAATTAAAATATATTCTATATATAAATCTTTTTAATTTTATTTTATATTATTTTATATGTTTTTATTTTGAATAATATACATATTTTGATTTTTATTTTACTAATTTATAATTAAATTTTATAAATTAATATGTAAATTATTTTCATAACTTTTTTAAATTGATTTTAATATGTAGATTATTTTAACTCTAATTGTTAACATAAAATAAAAAAAATTATATATTAATTTTTTTAATTTATAAATTTTGATAATTTGATGAAAAAATAATTTTTGACTAACAATATATAAAAATTAATATTAATGTAATTAACTAAGGTAAGTGTCTTAATGATTTGATGTTTTATCTATAAATAAAGAATTATGAATTTAATTTTTATTAAATTTTTTTTTATTTTTTTAATCTTTTTTCACATAAATTTGAGGTTAATTGCTTACAAGAGTTCCACATCATATTAATATGTCACATCAAAGTTAATATTTGACTTTAGATACTCAATTAATAGAATAATCAAAATTATTTATTTTTTAAAATAAAAGAAATAAATATCTTGATTTAGAAATAAGAAGACTAAAATCAGATTTAAAATTATAAGAGAACTAAAATTAAAATTTTATTATGTTTTTCTTGATCAACCTCTTGGTAAAATTAAAACAAATTATTTTTAACTTCATATATTATTTTTTTAAGCACATCAAATATAGAATAAAGTCTAATTAATTGAATTTTATATTTTAAACTTTATACTAGTCATAAAACTTTGTCATCTTGTAGGCTTAATCATAACACCATATATACATATGTCAATATGAATTTTATGGATGAGGATGACTATCAAATTAAATAAGTGCTCCTCCATACCTCACCATCATGAGAAGATTAAATTTGATTATGAATGTTATCAGAAACAGTTAACTCCCAATTTCAAGACATTAAAAATGATAACGATATCATGCGTGAAAACGGGTCAAGAAAGCACGGGTACTACTTAATTCCGGGATAGAGAGGTGTGTGTGTATATATATATATATATATATATATATATATATATATATATATATATATATATATATATATATATATATATATATATATATCAAGTTCTTAACGAAGAGGAGGTGCCTATACACGATCATATATTAATCCATTATTAACTGTGTGTTCTCTAGTGGAGAGATTAAGGGTACAATTAATACAAATATGAAGACTACTAATATTTTGCACGAACTAATTAAAGAAGCCTCATTAAGGATGTTGGTGCCTGGGGCGAGAACTGCAGTAGAAGATGAAATGTTCAAACAAAGGAGATATATATGAAAGTGATATTGAAGATAAATTTGGTGGTATATACTAATAACTCAGTTCATTTTCATCTTTATATTGGCTTCAATTTGGTGTTACTGTTTGGGTTGATTGATTTTAAATAGAGCTGTTAAAATGGGTCAGCCTAGCCCATGTGGGTTGGTCAGCAACGAGTTGAACTAAAAATGAGCTAGCTCAGCCCGACCTACTTTTGTGTGGACTAACAAATGTCAGTTCGACCTGGTCCATCACGGGTTGGTGGGTTATGTGGGCTGACCCACTTTTTAGTTTTTTTTGTAAAAAAATAAATTATTTCAAACAACTTAAAATAAAATCTAATATAGAAACAAAACTAAATCAAATTCAAAGATTCATTATTAAAGTGATTGAAGTCTTCAAAATAAACATTCAACATTAAGATAATTGAAATTTAAATGTCATCAAAAATAAATTTTTAAACTATTGAAATTGAAATTAAACATAAGAGTCATGGATTGTGAAATCCAAACTAACTTCTTCTTTCTCAACATCACCATTAATTTCATCTACAAAGACATAAAAAAAATAAACAATATCAATAATAAGTCAAGTAAATAAAACAACACACTAATAACAAACTAAAAATATGGAAAAAGAAATGTAAATTATTAATATCTTCAAAACCATTTATCCAATTTTGGGTTAAAATTAGTGCTTGAACATTGAAAGGAAGAAGACTAGCGCGATACTTGTTTAGCACACGAGCACCAATGCTAAATGCCGATTCACTAACAGCAATTGTTATATGAATGCTTAACACCTCACATGCCAATCTACAAAGATTTGGATAACGTTTTTGACGGTCCTTCCAATAACTCAAAATATCCAACTTAGGAAAAAAACTTTGGCTCAAGCGGTGTCTCAGTCAAATAGAGATCTAATTCAGACTTGCCGTGGACATTAACATTTTGGCTCACATAATTGATATATTCCGATGACAATATAAGAGAAAAATTAAATAAAATAAATTGAATCATAAAACGATTAAATAATTAAACAAAAGACTAACATTATATGGATCATCCATCTCTTGATTTTATTCTATACTGAAATCTTCTTCAACAGTAGGTTGTTGAGAACTTGATGCAGTAAATGAACTTGACTTTACACTCACATATTCATCAAAGAGCTTGTACATCTTCTCTTTTATGTTATTAATCTTTTCATCACAAGTAGAAGCATCAAGCTTTGAATAGTAAAACCAAAGTGCTTCAAGCTTCATCCGTGGGTCAAGAATCATAGCAATTGAAAGAATGACATTATAGTCACTCCAATACTTGCTAAACTTTTCCATCATCAACACTGCCATATTTTGCAATATTGGATCATCACACTTAAGTGTTTCTCGCAACAATCATTCAATCTTCCATACTTGCATGAAGTATTCATTGGAAGTTGGATAAGATGTACCTAAAAAAAATTCAAATAAGATAATTAAACTATAAATATAAATCTAAAACTATTTATTAAAATTATGAAGTTTGAAAAAATATACCTGAAATCAAATTAGTCATCTTATATAATGGCTTAAAAAATTCACACAATCTTTCAGCTCTTTTCCATTCCTCATTAGATGGATAACATTTGTATTTTCTATCACGAATAGTGAAACTTGCAAAAGCACGACGATACCTAAGAGCACTCTCAAGCATGACATAAGTAGAATTCCACCAAGTAGGCACATCCAACCTCAAGCCCACTTTAGTATCAATACCTCTCACTTGAGCAATACATTTGGTAAATACTATTTTTCTTGACTCTGATGCTCTCACATATTTAATGCTATCTCTAAGCAACTTCAGCAACTTTTAATCCATCTTGAACTATAAGATTCAACACATGGGCACAACACCTCACATGCAAAAATTCACCATCACACAACAAGCTATTTTGCAATCTTAATTGCTCACCCAAAAGTTCTTGCATACGATCATTGGCACTAGCATTGTCTAAAGTAATGGAAAATATTTTCCTATCAATTTCCCATTCAGCCAAGACTTCAAACACTTTGTTTGTCAAATCTTCACCGGTGTGAGGAGGCTCCAATTTACAAAAATCAAGAATCTTACTATTCAATTTCCAATTATTATCAACAAAATGTGTTGTTAAACATATATACCCCTCTTGAGTACAAGCAGTCCAACAATCAGATGTCAAACAAATTCTATTATGACATTTATGAATTGCATATTTTAATTTTTCTTTCATCTCACCATGAAGTTTCAGCAAACTAGACACCAATGTGTTCCTACTCACATGCTTAACATCAGAATTTATATATGGAAGTAATTCCCTAACTCATTTATATTCAACAAAGTTGAATGCCAAACCATGTCGAACAATACACATTGTTAGAAGCGCAAGAACACACTTTTGGTCAATTTCCCTAGATCTTAACTTTCCAGCATGATCAATTATCATTCCACCCACATCATGAAATTTAGCTTTCTTTTTACACAAGATCTTAACATGACACAATACATGTGAAGTACCTATTTTACTCCCACCAATTACATATTGTTGCCCACATGCATTAGATTCTGCCTTTTCTTTACCATCTAGCACACCAATTTTAGTAGAATATTTCCAAGCTATAGATGTAACATTCCGTTTTTTGTAGACTAATTTGAAAGGAGTTGTTATTTGTAAATAAATAGTGTTTTATGATAAGATTTTTGTAATTAAATAAATAAAGAGAAATAAGTGTATTAAAATAATAGTTTGAGAGAAAATAAAAAGGTATTTTATTTATGCATTTGATAACAAATAAAATAGAGTTTGTTTTTATAAAATAATAAAAATAAATAAAATAATAGGTTGTGAGTACCCTAGATATAAATAGTGATATGTTAGGTGAGACGATAGCTTTTATGATCGTTCATTCTTTCAATTTTGTTTTCCCTCTCCTCCTCCCCAAAACCTTTTCTTTTTCCCGTAGCCCACCAAATCTATCTCAGAAAAATGACAATCTCGGACTCATTCACCGTTGGATTATTGTGAAATTTGAGCACCACATTCGAAACCCAATTAAAAGAATTGTCACCGTTGGGAATTTTAAAAACATGTCGGATCTAAGAGAAATACCCTTTTCACCATAGCTTTCTCTTTTCCCATAGAAACCCAAAACGGTCTAAGTAAAACTATGGTCCCGGTTTTGTTAACCGTTGGATTTTCATGAATATTTGATATGTAGTTTTCAATTCTATTCTACACACTTTAACCGTTGGGATTTGTGATATAATATTCATGGAGAGAGAAAAAGGAATCACACGAAGACAGTACATATGGAGGCTTCAATCCCTTATCCGTCTCTCTGACGTTTGAGAACTCTATCGGAGAAGTCGGAGGAAAAACTGGAGGAATCTCAGGGAACCGCTGGAGATGCTGTTATCGCTGTCGGAAGACATGTGAGTCCGCTTAGAGGTAAGGGATGAGTTGTTCACAATTGGGGCTAGTAAGAACATGTGTCGGGATCCTTAGAGGATTAAATTAGAGTTTTATTTTTGGATGTTTATTAAATTGCAATTTTTCCTTTAAGATTATAAATAAAATATTGATGTCCTAATGGGAATTGCTTGATAAATTGTACTCTTGATATTTGTATATTTTGACCTATGATTTTGATATAATTGTGTGATATTATTTGAGGGGTTTTACTCTCCAGGTTGTGATAGTCTTTTGTATAAATTGTTATATTGAGGATATGAAATGATGATTCAAATTGTGAGTATGTGGTGAATTGAACATGTGTTGAATGATGGAATACATGTATATTGAGATGTGTATTGTGTTGTGAGCTATGAATTGTGCAATCACACAACTGTAAGACCCTTTAAGGGTGACGAGTTTTGCGTGACGAGTATTATGATGGGATCCATTGTGGGAATCCAATGAGTTTAATCACAAGCGCGACGGGTTAAAATGGTTTTGAAAATAATTAAGTAGTTGTGTGTATTGCATAGTTCATAGGTAAAGTGTGTATGATTCATAAGGTGTGATAACATGTTATTTTGAGATTATAACATTGTGATTGAAATCGAGTGTATGTGATAAATTGAGTATGCATGTGATTGAGATGTTGTGTGCATTGAGTTGTAAACTGTGGATTGTACCATCACACGACTATAAGACCCTTTAAGGGCGACGAGTTAATGCTAAGTCCCTTTAAGGGCGACGAGTTAATGCTAAGACCCTTTAAGGGTGACGGGTTAATGCTAAGACCCTTAAAGGACAACGAGTTAAAAATATTTGAGAACAATTGATGAGTCGTGTGTTTTGTATAGTTCATGGATAGAGTCTGTTTGCTAAAATTTTTTTGGGGTTAGACCTAAATCAGGAGGGAGAGGCCCTGACAGACTCTTCGGAGTGTAGGCCTTGGGGGTCACCCAGTTTGAGTGCTCCTTTAAGCTTGTGTCGATCCCACATGGTTAGAGCATTCTCGCAAAATACTGTGACCCTGACTGGTCTCCCTATGATATTACCTAGTGAGAGTGACTTGACTTGCTAGTGTGTGGTTTGTCTTGTCATGTACTCTTAGACGTCCGACGAGGTTTTTCACTGACATGGTATCACATTGCATATAGGATTGAGTCTTAGTGTATCTGCTGCATAACGCTTGTGTATTGTTCTATATTGATTGATTTAATGATATTGTGTTTTGACTATTGAGTATGCGAATGTTGTGAAAACGAATGAGACTTGTGGTGAAATAACGTGAGTTATGCTCAAGTAAATTGTACTTTGTTATATAATATTTATACCTATATATTGTCTTATTTTTCTCTATTAGTTAGGAATGTGATAACTCACCCCATCTGTTGTTTGTGTTTGGATCCTGTGATGATCTTGAACTTTGTGTTCAGGGGAGCAGATAACTAGGTGAATTGCTTTAAGGAACCATGTGTTGAAGGACGCACGAAACTTTTGTTGTCGTGTTTTTTTCTTTGTGCATTATGTGTTGCTTTAGTTAATGCCTTGCCTATCTAGTATTTATGCTTGCGTTGCGTAGCGTTATAACAATTGTCAATTGAGCTTGTTTATTTGTCTTATGTTTGGGCTAGGAAATAGGAATTGGTCCATTATTTGAATTTGGTTGCTAACTTGGTACAAAATAAAAACTTAACTTCCTAACAATTATAAATTTATAATAATAATAAAATAAAATAATATATTATTTAAATATGGTGGATTGATGGGCTGGCCCACTAATCCACATGTTGAGCCCACCTAACTCACGGCTAAGTGGACTGAGCTGAAAAATTGACGGTACCGATATTTTTTTAAAAAAATTGAACTCGTCCCACCTCTAACCCGCAATGGACCGGACTGACCTACGGGCCAAAACCCATTTTAACGACTCTAGTTTTAAGGTGTGCACTACAACTATTGTTGTCATCAATATCAATTTAGTATTGGTTGGTCAATGTTAATTCAATTTTGAGATTTAAATGATTTGTGCTATTTTATGAAAATACCGCAATGTAACAAATTTTATTTATTTATTTATTATTGTTGTTATTTAGATCATTAAATCAGTTTTAATCACAAAGCAGTCGAATCCAATATCCAATCAATCTCTATAATCTTTTCTAATTTTATAATCTACTTGATTTTGGATGTTTCATCTTACCCTTTTTAGTTTTTAACTAAAATTGGTTAGATTTTGAATGCTAGTACCAAAACTATAGGCTTAGAAAGATGAAAAGCTTTGTCTAGCTAAACGTCTAATTAATCTGAAAGTTTTGGTAATAAGAGGTCCATAAAGGATTGAAAGGAAAGATAATTGAGAAGGTTGGCACAAAACCTAGGGAGATGCCATTCACACACACCACTATCCATCATTCCATACGCAGCCACCACTACATCAACATAACCCCATGAAAATGATTGTTATTTATAAAGTAACCTTAATTGAGTTTTTTTTTTTTTTTCATTTTGGTTCTTCTCTCAATTAATTTAAGACGCTTACGTCTTTTAGATCGAGTTCAGACTCGAGTATTCTTTTCTTTTCCATCACGTTTCCCGCAACACTCCATACACATTAAGACAACCTTAGAAGTTAGAATCCATCTTTCTCACGTCCCCAGTGGAAGTGATAGACTAGTTAACCAGAACCGTGAAACCTTAATCAACATACCAATAATGTCTGAAACTAGCTTGCACCAAACGTATACTTTGAATGAAACACACACTAATTATAATGTATTCATTATTTCTTATACAAATGAATGAATGTATATATAAGTAACAGACAATTATGTTGGTATAAGTTCACAATATTTATACTAAAATATTATTCTTTTAGACAAATTATATTAACAAAAGTAACCATTAAGAAACAACAATGTCGTGTACAATCTCAAAAAGTTTATTGGAGATTTTAATGTCGTGCATTTCAAAAAGGGACTTCAAGGATTAAAATATAATGATCCGATTCTGTAGAATGACTAAGAATTTCTCGTGGATTTACACAAATGCAATCCGAACCTGCCTAACTACTATCATTTCCGTGTTGAAGTAAGTAATTCAAGGTCTGTGAAAAGCCGCAATACTAAATATAGTTGATGAATAGATGGATAGTGCCGACAAAGAGAGTTTACTAACAATTTGGAAGAGAATTCTGTCATTTTGAGTTGAACTGCGGCTGCTGCATCATCTTGTTGATTTAATTAATTAATACACAAGGAGGGCTAACAACACAGTTTTTAATACACTCCTTCATGAATATTTTTTTATAAGTTAAAATATATAAAAAATTAAAGAGAATCATTAAATAAGATCTAAGACCCACTGAATCTTATAATTTCCAATAAATTTTAACTAAAGAGTGCTTTCAAAAGGTGTGACTAACATTTCCCTTAATGCACATGTGGAGTCAACTCCTTCTACTTTTACTTTAGACTTTAATTAGGTTAATGGCTTCAACATATCTAAAACAGGGAATTGGTAATACAGGTTTTAATGTGTTACATGAGGTTTTAATGTGTTACATGAGTGTTGTGTGTGAATTTTTAACTCGCAATCATAAATGAATTATTAGTTTTTCTTTGTATAAAATTTGTTCATGTTAAAAATTAACCGGACATTTACGCTTATACCGAAAGGTCTTCTGTTGTGTCGAATGGTCTTCTTGGATGATTCCTTATCGAAGTTTGGTATATGTTAGTCCAAAATAGGGGAGAGGGGGGAATACCTGCAAAAGACACTTCAACGCTCCATAGGGCCTGGAGGCTATGGGCCCGCACGTCCTGATTACCAGTTAAGTAATACACATCTTAATCCTGCTTAGGTGCTTCTAATCAAATAATTACCCTTAAGTGGATTTATTGACGATAATCATAGTCGAGTGATACTCGTTATTTGCATATGTTGAAGGCCAATAAATATTATACGAAATATGTGGGTATGTGGCCGAGAGAGTACTTAGTTTGGATGCATTAGGTATCCTCTCGTCCTAACCGAATACTTTATTCGATATAGAACCAAATCATAGGTATTAGATATCTAATTGCCAACGTAAGAACCGATTAATAGTGTAAAAATCTTTAAATTGAAAATAGATGGAAATTAAACTGTGTAATTCTATTTTTTAAAGTTTTAATTTATTTACAGACATTAACTCAAAATGGCTGAGACTTCAATGTCCATGGTTACAAAAATATATGAGAAAATGTTGAAAAGTGTGTAATAAAATGAGTGATGTAATAAAGGAGATAAAATGAAAAAAAAAAGTTATGAAAGATTTGTAAGAAAATGTTATAATGATAATGTAACTATTACTACATTGTAGGTATATAGTATCTGGTCACAACAGTTCGCCAACAGAACCATTGAATCATTGCCCAAAACATTCAATTCTGTGATTTTGTAATTTAGACCTCCAAAGAGATTGAATATTCATCTTCATAACAATGGACATCATAATTGGTGACATCCAATGACCCTATTTTGTTTTTTTCCTGACATGGGAGGAGCATCGAGGAAAGGGTGCGAGAGCTTTTTCTTGAGAATTGCCATTGGAGTAACCTCATGAGATCTATCAACTCATTTATGTATTTCTCCTATAGCATGACATCAATGCTAACTTATCAGCAGCCACTGACTTTCGGTTGATGAATTAAGGTCAAGTCTAAATCAGATTTTGATAGATAGAAATGGTATTTTTAAACTCAGTTTTCTGTTTCAAGGGAGCATGATTTAAATTGTATTTTATGATATAATTGATAAATTTGTAGACAAATACAATTACAATTACGATGGTGAAGGTGTCTAAGATCGCAACCTTAAGACCATAATTATGATTGCAAATAAAACTTCAAAACTTGCATGGGAGTACAAGTGTATGTTATTAAACTTAACTGTACCAATCAATATATCAATATAATGGTAAAAGGCATTTTGTCATCGCACAAACCATTTTTAAAATCTTCCTCACATTTAATTAACCCCACATAAATAATAATAGGTCCTATTACAAGTTATATTTGTATGATAAGATAGCTATTATGACTGATGACCGATAAAGAAATTGGATCCCTTGTAGGCTTGATCTGAACACTATGTATAGAAAGCTACTATTTAGATTTTAGAAGCATTATTGGTTGGAAATATAGAAACATAAATAACTAAACCGAAAACTTCACTCATGCTCGTAATATTGAAAATTCAGGTCAGCGTCTTTCTAATTTTCCTTTTTCAATGGAAAACTACTAAATTGAGCACACACACATGTATCCATGGCTGTCCCCCGCAACAGACACCCATGACAAATTTAAATACCATTTGAAACTAAACCATCATATTATGGAGCGAACAAAAGTATTAAGTAATAATAATTACAAGTTACAGAAACTTCTTGATGCTGACATACAGAAAAGAAAGAATGTCCGGGCCGGGCTTTCTAGTGGGGTTAAGTTTCCTACTTGTTTCTTTAGATGAACAAAATTCATGTTACATCCACCTCGTCCATTAGAGCATTAAACAGACACCCCTACTTCCAATGAAACATACATTGGAATCAATTTTAGATATCACTATCCATAGTTTGTCTGCATTCACTGTTTCCAAGGGCCGTAAGAGAGTTAGGCTACGATCTCATCAGTTACCCAAGCCTTCAACATAGTGGAGCATTTAATTGTGATAATAAGATGCCATTGCATCAAAATAAATAACTGCCAAGAGCTTGGGAAACATGGGCAGCACTGTTCCCTGATCTACAAAAGATGACTGTTCACAAGAAGCTTGTTCCAAGAGACAGATCGCTTAGATTTGACAGAATTTGTGATCGAGTTGTTCCAATCTGGTTAGCAATTTCAAGCTGTTCCTCCAATGGAAGCATTTCATAACTGTAACAAAGAAGACCAAGGCAGATTTTACGTTTCAAAACAAGGAGCTCGCATATTATTAATGAAATATAAAAGACAAAAATGTAAATATCTGAAACAGGTAAGGTCTGTAAGCACAAGGTATAGCTTTTCACCTGATTGACTATTATAGAATGTTTAAGTGGAGAAAATTCACCTAGATTTTCTTGCAGAGTTATGTTTTGTTCATTAACTACTTATGATTCAATTTCTGTTTGGAACTATGCAAGGTTCATGCATTTTATATGGCCATTAATTTCTTGCTGTGAAAAGGCAAACAATTCTTCAACATACATATATCGAATAACAGCTTTTTTCTTTTAATTTTTTAATAAGACTCTCAGTTTGATATCCATTTCTCAATACCACATACAGTAATACTGGCTGAAGATAAAACTTACTGGCATAGCAGCTCGCAATCAACTATACTGTCAGGGCCTGGCCGATGGGCCTTTCCATTTGACCGAAATAATCTGAAAGCTCTGGGGTTCAGGCCAGCAACATGGGGTACAGCATCAACAAGTTTTCTCTGCAAAGACTGCAGTCTGCGAAATGTGATTTCATCAAGAGGTGCAATGCAACCAATACTTCCATCCAAGGTACCAAATAATAAGGCAAAACGATTGGTTTTATCTGAGCCTGGAACTGAACCAGCTCTATCCGAAGTGGATAGCATTTGCAACCTTAAGAATTTAGTCACATGGGCACCAACATGAAATTCAGCTCTTGAAAGAAGCTTCTGTCCTTTCCAACTCTCAGACATCTTTGGTGCATAGTAAAAAATCTGTTCACCAGACATTTCAAAGGTTATATGTCTTGACAAAAAAGATAATAAAATAAAAATAAACACGACTCAATAATGATAACTTCAGATACAGCTTTCAAGTTTTCAATTAAAGAAGCAATTTTCCTGATTGTTGGATTAAAGAATGTATAAATAGAAAGAAGGTAAATAGGGTAGGGGTATAAGAAATCCTAGTAATCATTATTGAGTCACAATTACAACCAAGAGAAAAAAAGGTAAATGGACAAACACCAAAATATAAATATAGAAAGAACTGAGGGGAAGGAATAAGTTCAGGTTAAGCTATCCTTAGTGAACTTTATTTCTAAATGGGACATCAAGAGAAACGACTACTTTGGCCAACATTACCAGCAGCCTATAGGGGTACACTGACTCAATTATAGCTGTTGCTAAGATCAAATACAGTCCAACCATATCGATGATGGAGATTGGGCCTTCACAAACCGCATATAATCATTGTAGGTTTTATAGATTTATATTTTAACTGGAAAAATTGTTTATCAGAGATAGACGATTTATATTGCAGATTCATCATGCAAACCTTTACAAGAAAAATTGGTTTGATGCCTGTTAGTTTTAGGGTCTGGTAGTGAGGAGTCAGGCAGGTAGGTAGGTTAGTACGCTTATGAAATAAGACATGTTATAAATAAGAAAAGGGGTTGAGACTTGAGAGGGACAAATATCTTATAATTTGTGAGAGAATTGGTGCCTTAGGGCAACAGGAGGTGCAGACCCTCGATGTTCTATGGTGTTCCTATCTTTGTAATTGGGGTTTACCCCTATTTCTTAATAGATACCTGGTTTCTATCAATCTCCTTTTATTATAAATTACAAATAATACACCATATAATCTAGTAAAACTAGGAAGGAAAGTGATTCAAGCATAGTTATCAATCCTGAACAGTGACGCATAGGGGCTAGCCCTGAAAACACTATATAGGGATAGTGAAAGTGGGAAGGGCACTATTTTGAATATTATAATACAAACTAAATAATTTATACTACACATAAATACTCAAACAAAACAAAAAAAAAAAAAAAAAATTCAAGATAGATAATAAGTCACGGTATACACATAATCCCCATCAATCTGGGAGCAATAAAAACAAAGCAATGAAGTCAAAAACTGAAAGATGATGGTAAAATTAATAGGAAAAAAATAGATAAAATTTAGTAGAATATGAACTGAGAACTTTAATGAAAGAAGAAAGAATGGAGCACAATTTTCAATTAAAAGAACCTCATTTTTTTACCTGTTATCTTTTAAGAAGTGCAAATGCACAGCACAACAAACAAATGGAAACAATATATTACCATGTAATCCTAAGACAAACCTGGATGTTTCTATTATCATCTGAAACCATGAGACTAAGAGTACTTCCATCAATCAAAAATTCCGTCGCAAAACAATCGAGAGAACCAAAATCCTTGGCTAATAAGCTCAATTGAGCACCCTGCTCTTTCCAACTAAGAAAGTATATGCTTTTATGGATATCGCCAATAAGGATGAAGTTCTTTACCTACAAAAATGATGACAGCTATTAATCAAGAGGTGGGGGTGGGGGAAACAATTAATCATTTGATAACATACAGTTATATGAGTTTCTCATGTTATATCAAGTTTCCAATCGAAAGATTATTGCTCTTGAAAACAACCAGGAACACATTTCTAATTTTACCCTACCAACAAATTTTAATTCAATAAGAGAAACTTCAGAAGGTTGAACACAGAAGCAAGTAACTAAATTAAGCATGCTGTTTCAGTGGCCTTGTATTCATCATAATGGAAGATTTAAGGAACTGTCACTTACAATGTTTAAGCTCACAACATGTAATGGCGGTGCGTCAAAAAATGCAATACCATTCAACTCAGTGCCATTCCACTTGTGCAGAATAATTTTTGGACCAGATGCTATTAATAGATGGCCTTGAAGTGAGGCCAAGGCAGATATAGCACCTTTTAATTCCTTAGAGTACACCTCTGAAACCTGTAAAGAAGAAGGATATTTATGATCATGTCCAAATAAAGGCATCACCCAAATTTAGAGTAACGGGACACACTTTTGGTCACTTAAAAAGAAAGCATTCATGAGGATACCAGAGTTTGTGGATTATCAGTAATTTTCCCCAAAGAGAACAAGAGGATACGTCCTCTTGCAGCAACATCCTCTCCTTGCACATAAGCAGTACCAATGGCTAAAAGTGTTTCATTTTCTTTTGAGGTTGTATTCTGCAATAAAGATCATTTTCATTTATAAGGTTCAGCAATAATCAGCATCCACAATTCAAAAGCCAAAGCAAAAAACATTACCAGTAAAGTAACCATCCTCACAGTAAGGGCATTTTCAGAACTTTGCATAGGTATTGTTGCCTTTGTTTGCCAAGGGCCACCAGACTTTTCTGGCTCCATAATACGAACCTCAAATTCATCAATAGGATAAAAGCGGTTTTGCTCATCAGGATTCATATTCTGACTCTCATTTTGATGGTTGAAATCTTGGTCAACCAGAGAAATAACTTGATTTAGTGGCTTAAGAACCTGATGAGAATGATTAAAGTGTCATCACTTCCTTAACAAGACTAAAAACTAAAAAGCAATCAATGGAGTTGCTCCTTCTAAATTACAATACTAAACAAGAGGACAATTCATCCAATGAAGTAAGAAAAAAACATTTAGCACCAGGCCAAAAATAATAATA
Organism: Glycine soja; assembly: GCF_004193775.1. NCBI lineage: Eukaryota > Viridiplantae > Streptophyta > Magnoliopsida > Fabales > Fabaceae > Glycine > Glycine soja. Next base: position 36,087,474 of record NC_041010.1, read on the forward strand.
TAAAGAACCAGCAACTTTTAATCACAAATATTGAAATGAAGCACAGATGGGTTAAAATAAGCTACTAAATTAACAAACTAATGACTAGTGGTTACTTCATAAGAAAATCTTAAATAATTTTTTTCTATGATAAGGAATACTAGTTTATCCAGTTTAATTCTTAGCTTAAAAGTTGGAAATAACTCGTAATGTACCACAAGTAAGGGGGCATTTTTTTCATGTTATCTTCTTTTATTCCCAGGAATATGAGGGTGGGAATGAATATTCTCATGTTTGTTAGGAGGTTATGATAATATATTCCCGGGTATATTTTATTCCAAGGAAAGTTATGCTCTCACAATATAAGCATTTATTATTCCCATGAGGGGGTGGTATTCGATATTCCCATGGGAATGGAAGTTATTGTCAACAATAACTACCTATTCTCACTAGATTCTTCAACCTTTCTCTTTCACTTTTAATGTTTTAATTAAATAAATTCTAACTTTTTATCTTAAATTACTAAATACTAAACACACATGTTCAAGGGAATAGCATTCCCAGGTATAATAATCCCGGGAATGCACAACTTTACCCTAAAGCAAACACCCCCTATGTGATTACAAATGCTTGGATTATTAAATATATTTGACATCTAGTTTTGCAAAATAATCACTTTTTTGGGTCAAGCTTTTTCAAGAGCTGCAAAAAAAAAAAAAAAGCTCCAAAAATAAGATAATTCAAATTCAGACAAATGTTCAAGTTCAAGACTTCAGCCACAAGAAATGCTTGTAATTATTATTGAGTAAGAATTCTAACCTAGTAAGCCTAACAATCATGCTCTTGAATATTTCTAGAAAATTAAAATTGAAAATAAAAATATAAACTTACAGGGAATGAGACAATAAGTGGATATAAGTTCTTCTCCGCAAAGTATGTTACTTGGTGTGGTGTGGCTTTTAGTGGAATCTAAGAATGATAACAAATATTAGAAAAGGTCCAACCAAATCAGGTAAAAAAATCTAGATTTCGTAGTTTGTACAGAAGAAAGCTCACTTTTTGTACAGGCCAGTAGCTGTCATAGTTTGAGCCAGAAGGCAACTGACATATCTTCAAAACACCCTATAGAGAAGATCCAAAAGAAAAAATTAGCCACAATTACAGGTCTAGTTTATGACAATTCATCCATAAAAGCAAAGTATCATCCTGTACCTGTGATGTAACATATATAAGTCCATGATTGCAGTTCACGTTGTGAAGGACGGTAAAAGCAACAATAGATCCATCACATAGCTGACACAGAAGACAACAGTAAGATTTTTTTTCAAATTTCTTCTGTATTAAAAATATTAATAAAATGCATCATAGTGTTCATTTAGATATAAAAATCAAGCGAAAAAAATGCAGTCATAGTTTGAACCATCATGGGCCAGTCATCCGATGTGATGGCTGGCCCATAATGGTTCAAGCATGATATGCAGTCCAATCAGCTGGTAAATAGAACTTCTTTGAACATACTAATTACAATGAAGAAGGGTGTACATTTTAAAATGTTACTCAGGTATCCCCAAGAACAAACGTGGAAAGAAATTATATCACAAGCACAACCAAGTTCAATATCTAATAGATAGAATTACACATAATGGTGGGTTTGTTCTGACCTGTGGATGAACACGAAGTCGTTCCCTCAACACCATAACCCATGCTGGTCTTGACCCTGATAGGAAGAATCCCTGATAACTACCAATATTCTTGAAAATAGTAATTTGTTGACAAGGTGATCCATTTGAGGTATCCTCCCTGGGATATGCATCCAAGGGCACACGAACAAATCTCAAATTTCTAAGCCTGGAAACATTGGTACTACTAAGGCCAATGGATCCTCCAGCTGATGCGGAATCCTCAACTTTAGAAGTACCATCTGGACTTTCATAAAGGTAAGCATGGTAACAAAGAATAGTTCCATCACTCAAAATCCCAAAAAGAAATGGACGGCTATGCTGCCCAGACCATCTCTGCATGGCCAACTCTACAACCTTCATATTCGGTATATTATCCTTCCTCCCTTGGTTGACCACTCCATCTCGATCCCCTTGTTTAGAATCTTTTAGTACCTCTTTCATCAGAGCATCAACAAGATGGCTCTTTCCAGACATAAAATTTTCCACAGAAAAGACACAATTGAAATTGGGGATATCAAATATTTCAAGGTTACCATTATCAAAACAAACAACACAATAAATATCCCCATGGTCCTGAGCAGCACCATCAGTGCCATCAATAGCCTCACCAACACCAGTAGAAAGCCATGCATCAGTACTAGTTTTCCTCAGCCAAGGCTCGGGTCCTTTATCATGGTACAGTGTACATGAAGAAACTGATCCCTTGGAGCTCTCAAATGAAGCTGGAGAAGTGACAGAAATAGTGCAGGTACTAGGATCTGCAAATTGAAATGAAAAAGGGAAAAAGGGCATCACAAAAAAAGGGGGAAAAGGCTCAAAAGCATCTAATCGACAAAGGGACAAAGCTTATGAGAACAACTACGAATGAGAAACTTAAAAGTTAATAAATAGAATTTATTTGAACAAAAATAACTAACCAAAATTTACCTCCAATCAGAAGTCGAATACTTCCATCACTCATTCTGAGTAAGACAAATGGATCAGCTATAGAAACAGAAAGTGCTATAGCACTCTCAGATGCAGAACCAGATTCTGAGTTAGAAGCTCCAAAGCTTACGTCTTGGGTCATAAAAGAACCATCTAGAATTCGAGCACCACGTTCATAGACTTGGATAACTCGACGCCTACGAACAAAACCAGGACTGCATTAGTTATATTTCTATAATTTAATTTTAAATAGCTAAATAGAAAAGTATGTGACATTAGACTATACGAAAATTAACAGGGTAAATCAAGATACAGAATATAAATGGAACACACTTTCTGTTTCCCCAGCAAGTGGTAACAGTCCATGGCTCCATACAATAGAAAATCAACAACTGACAAGAAACAGATAAAATCCCAGCCAAATGGTAAAGATCCACAAGCAGGAAGTACAACAGAAAGTTAAATAACAACCCATCTTCTAATTCAATTTTATTCTTACAGAAACATCAATAACCAACCAATAAAGACCCACCTTCCAAATAAATTCCCTGCAGCAAGTGTTTTTCCTTGAACATAATAGTCCACACTTTCAGTAACCTCACTAAGAAGATCAGCAGTTTCTAGTACCTAATCATAAATGGCCAAAAAAACATGTCATTGTAATTTCCTTGAATAAACAATAATATATTACCTTAATTTAATTTCCAATATTTGTGATGTGAGAAATTACATTGAAGTGCCAGAATATAGAAATCAAGCACACAGAACTACCATGAAAAAATAGAAGATAAGGATCAAAGAAGCATGAAGAACATTAAAAAGAAACAGAGATAACACATGGGGGGAGCTGCTAAGCAAGAATCAAGCCTCAGTCTAGCCAACTTTTGAAGTTAAATTTGATGTTGAAGCTTGTTGTGCCGCTGTTATCACATAGGATTGTTTTATTAGTTTTCTACTATTGTCCAAAAATAAGGTATTTGGCAGTGCCTGTGATTGGATTTTCCCTTCAATTTACCATAAATATCAAAACACAAATTTCATTGGCACTGGCAGACCAATTGAATGCCTCTCCTATTGCCAGAAAACTGATCTTCCCTAAAAACACACAAGTGGACTTTTAATTCCAAATCTTTCAACACTAAATAGAAACCCAAATTTCAAGTGTTAAATCGTAAACCCTCATTTGTCCTGCATCCTAAAGTGTAAAGGGCGAAGAAAGTCGATCTGGCATTTAGCCAACAGTCCAACACCCAACAGAGACAAAAATATACATGACAAAGACCTGGAGGGTGAGTGAATAAAATACAGAGGGAAAAAGATAGATGCTGTGATTAGATGCCACATTGCTTACATAGTAGAGACCTGTAAGTCAGCTTCCGAGTACCAGTCTTTAATTTCCATTTAAGAAAATTAAAAAATAAATATATGAAAAAATCTAATGAAGTTTAAAAATAAGTTGTGGCAATAGATACAAGTATATAAAAATACTTCAGAATTATCTCGGAAATGTTGTATTATTAGGGACTGTTACTCATGTCATGTGATCGGCAACTATATACCCCTTGCAAGCTATATAAGGAAAACGATCAAACATGTTTGGAGCCTGATATTATGTCCCTACTACTTTGTTTAGGCACTGATGTAACACTTAAATTTCTTACCATCAAATTATTTGACTAGAAAGTCTACCCACAAATAGCATTAGATGTAAAATCAAAACTTATTAGACATTTTGAGTCATAGCTTATCCTTCCAAAACTGAACAGAAAGTAATTACCATAGTTCGAGCCTCCAAGCTAATAATAAGGTAAGCATGATACTCATCGTCGTCATCAGCCATCTTAGAAGAATCAGCATTATGAGAACGTGTGCTCTTATGATACACAGTCCAAATTCCTTTGCAACCAGGAAGTTCAACCTGAAATTATGCATTACGCAAAAAAAATTATTGAATGTTGCATACCATTTGCAACCTTTTTATCAATTGGAAATTGGTTCATATTCATAATAACTCATAAGAGACTCTTTTTAGACCATTCAGCAAATTGCTAAAAGCAACTGGATGGCTGAAAGTACTCTTAAGTAGTATATCATAATCCAATATTTGATTTTCTTTAAAATTGTATTGAATAATATAAAAAATTGAAATGTTATTGATAAAATATAAAAAATTAAAGTGCCATTAGTTTTTGTACATTGATGTAAAGAGAAACTTCAATAGTATTATTTTATGACATAAGCATCCTGATTAAACATATTTAATATATTTAAACATGTCCCACCAATGAAAACCATGGACAAACCTCAGTAATCACTTCTGGGCGAATTGATTGCCGCAGAACACACAGAGAACCATTCTTTCCATGACCAGAACAGCACACCTGCATGGCAGCTCAATATATGTGAAACAAAAAATATTGAATGTAAACAGAACAATGATAAACATAATGTAAACAAACCATTATGGAATATTAATATTAATAGTATATAAGCAGGTGGTAAAATGGCTTCTTTCACTCCCCCACCTGTTTTCCCTATCTAAGCAAGGTAATAGTGCTCAGATTAAAACAACAACTAACAACCAAAAAATACTGACCAATTCATAGTTACTCTGTTTGGCTATCCCTGTAGCATTTGCATCAGCATTTATTCTTAAACCATATGAGAAATCTTTCAAAGGACCAACGTTAATCAATGAATCCCTCACTGCAAACGAGAAGGATTTCTGCAGCAAAAATATAACTATTTAACTAGTTCAGAAAATACCACAGAAAATTCAAGAAGGCTTGTGTCTATCAACAAATAAAAGATGTTAGATGCCAACTTTATCTCCTGAGCTTTTCCTCTATCCATATCGAGACACTACCTGTGCTGATTCTGTTCTATTTGTAGCAGACCCATACAAGGAGAGCTCCTCACCACTAACCATATCTTGCAAAGCATCAGAAGGTGACCTCCGCAATCTCTTTGATGGAGCATCTACTTCAATATCACCAACCTATAAAATTGCAGGGGAAAATTTTATAAATCACTTCACTGATAGAGAACACAGAAGTAACAAAATAAGACAACAGCAGGTTTGCTTGAAAATATTTATAGAACCAAAAAACAACCCTCAACTTGAATAGCATATTTGCATCTACTGTTTTTAAAATTAGCTATCAAAAGAAAGCAGCAAAGAATTTAAAGACATCCATTGCATACCTCTTCTTTTAGATTGGATGACATCATGGAAACACCTGATCCACAAGAAAATTGCACCAGCATACTGTCCCCTAACCGACTGGCGAGGAAAAACAGAGAATTTCCAATTGTTGTAATACCCTAACATATTTTTACAGATATTAAAAAAAAATTAATCTGTAAAGGTTAGATTCAAATCTATAACAACATTAACAAAAAGGAAAGAATTTTCAAACTTACAGATGACAGAACTGAAGCTTTTGACTTGGAAAGATCAAGTCTCTGTACAACCCTGAAAATGAAAAATATTTGTTGGTTTATGTATATAGGAGGTTCTATCATAATTGCGTTTAGTAATGTTTTGAGCACATGGCACTGCAACAATGGTTGCCAGAGGGGATAAAACTGCAACTCTTACTCTTCTTCAATCATGCTGTATACTCTAGAATTCTTAAAATTGATTTCCATGGTTGCAATAGGGGATAAAACTGCAACTATTACTCTTCTTCAATCATGTTGCCCACTCAGAATTGTTAAAATAGATTTCCATCTACTATAGACTAAAAATTAAAAACTCAAACTAAATTTTCTTTGATACAAAAAAATTATAACTGTTGGGCATAGAAACCAGATAAAGCATCGAGTATAAACACCTTCAACTTTCATAAAAGTAGCATGAGATGATACGATGACAAAAAGAGAGGAACAGGAAACAGAACATTGAAGTAATGCTGAAAATAGTTATCTGGAGTACTAACAATAGCAAGATTTTCTTTTTCTGAAACTAAAGACATATTCCTATCATATGTCAGTTGGAGTGTAATCTCAACCTACGCATCTACCTCCCAAGCAGCTAAAATGAACATATGACCCACAACATAAAGAATGAGAATGAGGGAGATAAAAAGGATAAGCGGTGTACCTTCCATCATAAACAAGCATAAGCAATAGCAGTTCGCCAGTTTTTGTTGACAGCAAGGCCACATCACTCAACAACCAAGTTGCATTGGCAGCATCAAGCTCAACATTGAAACTTGATCTTGGTATCTCTTGACTGGAAATAGGAAAAAGAAGGTAATTGGGGTTATAAATGTTAACACCCTAATACAATATGAAGAAATTAATTGTGTGTCATAAGAGGATGTCAAATCAGAGCATGAATTGCGAGAGGTAATGTCAAATAATTGTAAAAATCCAAGCCTAGAATTTTATTTCCTTTTATATGAAGAGTACATGACAGAGAAAGAATCACCACCTACTGTCAAGTGTAACAGCATAGTTGTTCAAGGCCAATGCACAAGAAGCAGACTGCAAAAACAACCTATATAATTAGATTATTCTCTATCTCTTACAAACCAAAAACCGTAAAATGTAAGAATACACACAAAACTACAATTAAATATCTTTTCAATTTACAGAATCTGAGGAAGACATTGCATGATTATGCCTAGGCAACATGTTTACCTGACTGTGATAATGAATAGTGTTAGCACCAATTACAAGAACGCCACCTATTGGCGATGGCACCGCAAGAAGCTTGTATGCATCATGGGGAAGATTCTGACAACATGAATAGGACACAAATTTAATTTAACAGTTTAAAGCGAAAAAAGGGGAAAAACAATCAGAAGAAGTTAAAAGACGCTGGACTTGAGAGATACAAATGATTTCCAGGAGGAAATATTATTATAAATATAATCTCTCCATGCACACATTGATTAACAGGTTACTAAAGAGATCTCACATGGAAGAGGCAGTAAAAAAATTTTTAAACAAAAAAAAGTCAATATAATAGACACTATTGTTCACATTCAAATTTTTTTTTTTTATCAGCAAACATAATATTATATATTAATTGAGTACCAGAGGTACTGAAAATACAACTAACAGTCCAGATTTGGTCCCAAGACATTTGGTTTTCATTGAACCAATCTGAAATATCATTTAGGTTATACAGAAATCTGCACTAATGTTCTATCCTGCTCTATTGAGAAACCCTGCTCTAATGTTGGAAGACCAGTAATTATAGTGAGTGTTAAAATCCTTCTCCAGTAATTATAGTAATTATAATGTTGGAAGACCCTGTTCACATTCAATTTTGTTTGCCTAGAAATTAAGAGACAGCAAAACCAAAAATTGTTTAAACAATATAATAGCCACTATTTAGCAACATTATATTTGTTCACCTACAAGTTAAGAGCAAACAAAACTAAAAATTATAAGATGAAAAGAAAATTCTAAATAAAAAAAAGAAATAGACAGCAACCGTCAATAAGGAGATTAATAAACCAGAGCCATAACCTAAAATACTCCAACTTATCTTAGATATTGAGAGGGAGGGGAGGGGAGAAGGGGTAAAATATCTTCCATTTTTGTCATTGCCACTTTTGAACAAAATAACATTGAAGTGCCATCTAGGCATCTACATTGAACTTACAACAGCTGACCAAATAAGTGGATGCTGCTTCAAAGTTGTGCTGATACTAAGTGCTGATATCATGCAAGTGTGATGCGTCCATGAGACACGCCCAGCCCATGTGAGCTCACGTTCATGCAAAATCACCATTACAGGTTCAATATAGCCTATACAACAAGTAAACCCAATACTCGTTAAATACAAAAATAACACAAACTAATGTAAATTATATGTTTTCAGGCAAAGAAAATAGATAAACAAGCAATGCAATAAAAGCAGTGGAACCAGAATCTATTACATTTTTATATTTAATTATGATTATACAATATAACATTAGTTAATTCAATTTTTGATCCAGAAACAACACTACTAATTATATTATATTCAACTAATAAAAAAGGATACAAATAAAGAAACAGTAAAATAAATTTAAGAAACATGTCATTTTGACCAAACCAACAGTAAATATTTTATTATGCACAAATTAAATTCATTAGCATTAAAAATAAAATCCTGATATTCAATGTTACAATTTATCATTGCTCTCAAAAACAAATATTGAGCAAGTATTGCATACAACTGATGTGGTGTAGTGGTGTTTGGAAGAGTTTACATGGAACTTATTTCAGCTTATGGATATAACTTAGGACTCCTATAAGCTTTCTTTAGCTTTTTTCAATATGCTTCTTGATGAAACTTTATCAAAATAATCTCTCTTCAGCTTACTTCACTAAATTTCATGGTTAAATTTATGACATAAGCTATCATGTGATAAGAGCTTATTAAATAAACATTTAATTAAGTAGTTTATACAAATGCACCCTAAATTTTCTTTTAATGTCAACTGTGAACTTTCAAACTTACAGGAATAAATTTATGTTATGCTAAGGCAAGGTTCTGTTACAAAGACCATCTCTTTTTCTTGTCACATTTCTTATGGCTGGATTGAAGTAGTGAACTAAATTTCAGTCAATCAAACTGTGAAGGAAATGAATTTGCAGGATGGCTCATCAACTGGAACCAGCAACTTTCTCCTGAATCTGATGTTTCATGTCCCTTCTAGTCTATCCATGCTTATCACTGCTGATATGATTATGATGGAGACATGTTTGCCAAAGATGGTTTCTATTTGCTTTTATTTTGTTGCTTTTGAATTAGGCCCCATTTTCTTCCCCCTCCACCACCCCCGCAAAATTAAAAGAGAAATAAGAATACACATATATTTATAGGAACTTTTAATATTGATTATTGATGTTACTAGCAACAACCATGATTCCATTTTTATCAAAAACTAAATCCAAATTTCATCTCATGAAAGCTTGTATTTTTATTTTTACCATATATAAATACATACTTAAGAGTCAAACAACAACAAAGTCTTATCTAACTAAGTGAGGTCAGCTACATGGATAACACGATGCCATTTGGATAGATAAAAACAAAATTTTTAGAAATATATACTTAAGAGACAATATGATAAATATTAATATTCTCTTACACTCACCATAAACAAACGTAAAATCTTTTACATGCCTCATATCCAAGTCACGTAGGTTTATCATATAAGATGACTCAATACGAGCAGCAACTGCTCCTGAAGATCCAAAGGCATCATCATCCCCAACTAAACCAGAACCAACCTGACAAGTGACAACAATAATACATGAATAAAAAACTAAAAGAAATTTTTCCAAGAGTAAATACACTAACAAAATGAATCACAATTGATTTTAGAAGTTAGGTAGATTACAGAATGCAACGCTAGGTTACAACATTTGCAGTTAAGAGCATTATGGCTATGGTGTAGCTTAAGCAATAGACATACATGTATAAGATCTTTTATATAGTTAACCATTCAAAGAAGGATGTGATAGATCTGCACGGATAAGAAAATTTATTATTATGGCTCAATAAAGTCTTTGTCATTGATCTTTAGTTTCATGGTCAAATTTTATATAATAGCTCCATGAGTATATGCAATGCAACTGCAATATGAGAAGCAACAATTATGACTAATGTATTAATTTATACGATGTAATTTCATTTTGAAAACAGTGAAGTTGCTTGGGTCATTAAATTCCTTACGATTAGTTGCATTGAGAATGTGTAACGTATTTGATTTTAAGATCTCTTGATTCTTGAGAATGTACTATTAGTATTATGGTTGTTTGAGTCATAGCTTCCTTATTGAAAATTAGTAAACAACAGTTCAGGTGACTATCCTAAAAAATTCTGGCATTCCTCTCTAACCAAAAGCACCAAATAACTGCTTGTATAGCGCACTGCAATGGATCTTGCTGTCTTGACTCCTAGTCCAACCAAAACCACTAAAATGAGTTAGGCCCAAATTCACATTCTAAGAATCTAAGATGGTATCAGAGTATATCCAAAATTAATCCAAAGGGTCACCCACCATTGTTATCCACACATCAAGCCCAAGAAGTGCTAGGCGTGAGGCGGTGTATTGGGAAAAACCCAAGTTCCACATGGGCTAAAAATAAAACTAAGTTAGAGTATACAAGTGAGGGGCAACCCTCACCCTTTGAGCTAACTTTTGGGGTTGAGTTACGCCCAAATTCACATTCTAAGAAAATGGCACGAGAAATTGCTCCGAAAGACCTAAATCCTCTATGGACATCCAATTTCCCTAATTATATTAAACCTAAAATGTCTGCACCATAAATGTCTTACTGCTGTACAGATATTATTTTTTTTAAAAAAATGAGATAAGGATAATATAGAGTATATAAGTGATGGGCAACCCTCACCCTATGCGCTAGCTTTTGGGGTTGAGTTAGACCCAAACTCACATTTTAAGATGGTATCAGAGACTATCCTAGATCCATTCAAAGGGCCACCACCATGTTATCCATGCACCGTGCCCAAAAGTGTTGGGCGTGAGAGGGTGTATTGGGAAAAACCCAAGTCCCACGTTGGCTAGAGATAATGTCAAGATAGAGTATATAAGTGGGAGGCAACCCTCACTCTATGAACTAGCTTTTGGGGTTGAGTTAGACCCAAACCCACATTCTAAAACGGTATCAAAGTTTATGCTAAATTCATTCAAAGGGTAACCCACCATGTTATCCACACACCAAATCCAAAAGTGTTGGGCGTGAAGGGATGTATTGGGAAAAATCCAAGTCCTACATTGGCTAGAAATAGTGCAAGATAGAGTATATAGGTGGAGGGCAATCCTCACAGTATGAGCTAGCTTTTGGGATTGAGTTAGGCCCAAACCCACTTTCTTAAGAGGAGAGACACATATGCAAGAGGATAAGAAATTCTCAAAAACTATACCAAGTTTCCCAGACCCAAACCTCCTCCTTCATGGGAACTGCAAATCTCCCAACAAACAAAACAAAGAGAGACGTAAAAACAAAAACAAAGATGTCTCTAGTAAACCCATTGGCCCCCTACCAAAGAAGCCCCTCATTACTTTCAAGTTGTTTATGTTCCTGCCTTCAATCAATATGCTGACATCTTTACTAAGGCTCTTTCTCCTACCAACTTTGAATTGTACAAAACCAAGCTCACAGTGTGTGATTCCTCTGTTTCTGCTAGGACTCACCCACCATGAGCTTGCGGGGGAGTATTAGAGTATACTTACTCCACTAAGTAAAATGTATTGTCTTTTACTTTCCGTCAACTGTTAGTTGTCAGTTAGGTGTAGTTACTAACTCTAGTTAGTTAGTAACTGTTATAGTTAGTTTTCTGTTAAGTCACTTTATATATAGAGATGACTCAAGTCTGTAACTGTCTTTTACTAATTCAGATCAATGCCAAATTAGTTTCAGATTCTCTCAAACTCTAATATGCAATAACTACTGGTATGCATAAAAAGAGAGACATAGTACAGTGGGATACTATACAGAGAAACCGGACCAGTGAAAGAAATTTGGAAATAGAAAGCACCCTTCAAGCTGTCTAACTGCACGGAAATCATTTAAATGGCAGGTTCCTAAAGGTCTGGGCCAGGGGATCACCACCCACAAGAACTCCAGATTGGTAAGTCACCATATAAGTGTTTGAAATCCCACCAAAGAGGCAAAAATGGATAAAGATAGATTAATTCAAATCGATACCTGCCAATCCACAACTAGAAAGGTTGATCTTTAACCCTGAAATAATTTCGAACAAACTAAGAATCAAAAGAGAATGAAGAAAAGAATTGGCATTTGGTTCTAAGAACATGACAGTGTCATCAGCAAATTGAAGGTGTGATACCAAAACATCCTCAGAGCCCACTGATGTACAGAAAACCAAGGCTCTGTGAGTGTACACTCTGTAAGTTAACTCTATCTGTTAAGAGTTAACCCCTGTTAGTTAGTACAACTGTCAGTTAGTTACGATCTAAGAGCACGGATTCGGACATGGTTTCCGACATGACACGGACACAGGGACACGCCTACAATAAAAACCATGGGACACGGGGACACGGCGAGCACATATATATATGATCAATATCAACATGACAAAAATTTAAATATGATCAAACATGACAATAAAACTTATATATTCATATGATAATAAATCTGAGAAAAAGTACTAACTACTAAGAGGCATCAAGAGATATGTCTAACAAAAAGTACTAAGATATGTCTTCATAATCATTTAAATAATAAATATTATCATTCTTGCAATTTTTTATTTATTGGTAGTGGGGGTGTAAATACCACAAGCAATCTAGTCTTTCTATTTCTAGGCAGGGAAGCCCAACAGCAAGCAAGAGAAATCAAAACACAACGTTTTTACTGCTGCTGCTTCTCTGTTTGTCCAGTAAGTGCAGCCCTAAGATGCAACACTACTAAATCATGGAAGTGGCAACGACGATGAAGGTGGTGGCACTCGTTAGAGGCGGCAAAGACAGTTGCTATGCCATGATGAAGGCTATTCACTATGGCCATGAGGTTTCTTTTTCATTTTCCATTTTCCTGGTCTTCACACAGAGACGGAGGTCAGGCATGGTCTGAGTGCGGGGTCTGCGCGTGGCGACAGAGGTCTGACAATGGTGTTTGGTTTGCTTGCAATGCGGGAAATGTGAAGGAGAAGAAGAAGGTTCATTTCGTGCGTGACAGCTGAGGCAGTTTGTTCACTTTTGTAAATGTTTTTCTATGGTGGGCCGCATCCAATTGCGCGTGTCCGGCAGCCCAACCGTGTCCAGTGAACTCAGACACCGCGTCGCACGTGAGTTGTGTCCGAATCCGCAACCAGCACAATTCCGACACGGGATACACCCCTGCACGGCCACGTCCGTGCTTCTTAGGTTACAATAGATAATCTGTTAGAATTAGAGATAATAGATAATTAAGAATTTGTTAGAGTCTCTGACTATAAGTATCTGTTAGTGCTCAGAGATTCAATTGGCCAATTACATTTTCTATTATGATATCAATAATATCAGTTTATCAACAGGCTCAAAACACAATCATTTGGAGGGATTGAGGGAAACCTTTGTGTGGTTTGCAAATCCACAACAAATCATTTGTATTTTTACAGCAATTCAAATGAAAGGCATTGCCTTGGATGGAACCTTGGACTTTCAAAGCAGGTTTACAAAAACAGACTTATCCCTATTTGGAGAAAAGGAGAGGAAATTAAAACAGAACCAGCAACTGCATGACTAGACTCCTTAGAAACTTGAATCCACATCCTACTTTCTAGTGCAAATGTATGAAAAGAATGAACTAGCAGTTATGGAACTAAAGGATGTTTCAAGGGAGTTCCCTTTATAGACATGTACAGAGACTGGGCATCTTAGGCTGTCCCTCCTCTTTCTAGTGAATAGTAATTTTTTTAATAACCAGGTTACAAAGTTTTTTTTGCTCAGCAAAAAACCAGGTTACAAAGTAAATGAGTAGTATAGTATACTGCAAAGAATTTCAAATTCAAAAGGCATAGAGGATAAACCTGAGTAGCCTTTAGTATTATCATTTGCAAATCATAGATAAGAACTCCACCACACCTGCCTTGAGGATCAATCTTTACCACTGGTCCTCTTGCAAATTGTTCTCTTCCTCTTTTCAGATGAAGCCATTCTGGACCCTCAAAACAATGCAAAGAACTGGAAGGTAGAAGAAACAGTTAAAGACAACAGGTAAGCTAAATCCTTTAGACAAGAGATAAGTGTTTGAAGTAAAATGACATGACTTCTAATTATCAACTGACATGCTATAAGTCAATGAACTAACTGTTTTAAGCCATATCATTATTCAACACCCCTGACCCTAAACAACAAATAAAAAGAAATGGCAACAGCTCACTCTATGCAAGCCCTGTACATATTCCAAATTTCAACCCTTCAAAAGACAATAGAAGACTTATATCACTGCTGTCAAATATCATCAAAATAAAAACATTTTTATCTTTACACCTTCAAGTAAAACAAACTTAACAAAATACCCTAACCTAGACTAAACCTGGTTAACTTCAGAAATCCAGAATTATGTCATACACACAAACATGACATATATGGCCCCATATCAAGTGAGAATTGTTCTTGCTTGTTATTATGAGAATAACAAATTTTGACCATACAATCATACATAGAATGGTCATATTGTTTTTCTTCAATTCTAATCTTATGCATCCATTACAGTCAATATCAGGTCAAGATTAGTTGTTCCCATGAGAACAATTCCCACTTGATAAGTTCTCTCTATGTGGGTGGGTGTGATTAAGTGTGTGTTTGACTACACATCCGAGATGTAGTTCTCCACATCCGTTTAGAAGCTCTGTGATGTAGCTTCCGCGTTCTTTTATAAAACTGATGTGATTTATCCACCCTAAGACGTGTTTCCAAACACACTGTAACACAAACAACTCCAATGTCATCTAATTGATATACCTACCCCTACCCTCATTGATCTTTCCTCTTAAAAACAAAAGAGGTCAGATTAAGAAAAGCACTACAAATGAGGACAAGAGATCTACAAGACAAAGAAAAAATATAAAAAAGAAAAAGCATGGATAAAGGACGATTTGTACTCTACAAAGCCCTCCAATCCCACAACATAACTGTAAAAAAAAACCTGCAAAATCAGTAATTAGAATTTAGATGACATAATTATCTACAGTGCATTTTAACTTCACTGCCTTCATAAATGAATTTTTTTCATCAAAATGCTAAAGTCATTTCCCTCAACAAGCCACATTGAAAAGTTACAATTACAACTTTCTAATAGAGCAACAGCATCTTGATAGAGGAATACACCTTGTCTCCCATCCTACCAAGTTGAACTAGAATGTCCCCACTCATAACATTTCAAATAGAATACAACCTCTTTACAGTTCAGTTAAGTAGCTAACCATTTCAATATCAATGAAGAAGCATACAATGTGTAGAAAAAGTATAAAAAAGAGTTGGATAAAAACATTTTTAATCATACTCCACAACAAAATTGAAGGCTTATTTTTCCTTTAATGATTCTTCTAATTTTTAGTTCACAGAAGTGCAAAGCCAAATATCACACTATTAAGAACACAATTTAACAGAACAAAAGCATATTTTGTTCATATGCACTCACCTAGTACGAAGTCCGTGAATAGAATCATCATACTCAAGAACTGAAATCTTTGCATCTGCGAAAGTTAAGATGATAGAATCTCTCTTCCTAGAAACATCACCACCTCCAATGCTCAAAACAGCCATGGTTTCAACATTACCATGCAACCTGAGTCATGTGTATAATAGTATGTGTGAGGTAAGATGCCAAAATCAAGCACTAAATCCAACAGATTAAAGAAGTTCGTAGTCAAGGACATTTTCCACATTCCCATTATAATCAAGGAAACCCATGTTATCATCACTAACTAAATCCCCTTATATCAATCTACACTGTACTTAATTGGAAAAAAAAAACAAGAAAATTTCCAGACTTCACATTCTAAATTCACGCAGTCAATCAGAAAACTTAACAGCTAAAAGAAGCTAAAAACAATCTAATCTATATCCTAGCATCATTAAGAAAACCCACTTGGTGATCACTAATGAAATTTCCATAGCTCAATCCACAATATACCTACCAATTGCAAATCAATATTTAAAGAAACATAAATATTTGCAAATTTTACACTATATGCTCCAGCAGTAGCAACACAATTAGATTTACATTGCAGCATAAGATGCTCCACACTCAACTCCTTCAGTAAATTCTGCACTAACAAAGCTGAAAATAACCAAATCTACATCCCAGCACCATTAACCAAACACATAGAATTATCACTAACTACTACTCCATCCACAATGTACCATCAATTGCAAACAAGAATTAGAAAAAAAAAAAAAGAGAAATAAAAACTCTATTCTTCACTACACTTTTTCTTTTTTATTTCTCCCGGGTATACTCCTACAGAGACAAAGATGTTTGAAGCATAGTCAGACACTAAATGTGAGCATCTTTCTCTTTTGAAAATTGAACCTTGGTTTGCCACATTGATAGGAGTAACCCTTTCTGCAAGACCCAACCCTTGTTGGTACTACACATTCTAAATTCCGGCAAATCCACACACCTACCACAGCTCAAATGTCTAACCGAGACCATTTCTGAGAAAGTAATCGCTACTTTTACTATTTCTTTAAAATAAGATAATCTAATCACAATTCAGATTCCAGAACAAGTGGATAGACACTAAATGTGAGCACCTCTCTCAACGGGAATCGGAACCTCGTTAGTGATTCGCCACATTATTGAGACTAACCCCCTATGCTAGACCCAACCCCTTATTGTTACTACACATTCTAAATTCCAGCAAATCCACACAACTACCACAGCTCAAAATATTATTATTTCTTCCAAATAAGCTAGCCTAAGCACAATTGAAATTTCAGAAACCAGCAAGGGGACAGAGGCGGAACCTGTAGTGGCACTCGAGCTCGAGGGAGGCCCCGGCAATGCCGTCGAGGAGGGTACCGCGGCGGGAGTCGTCGGAGGCATCCTTGGGCTGCTGGTCCTCCTGGAGGCGGACCGCGTAGACTTCGAGGACGTTGGCGGCGGTGACGACGAGGTTGGGGAGGGGGCCAACGTGGTGGCGGGGGCGGGAGGACCACTCGGCAGCGTCGAGGTCGTCGGGCTGGAGAGGAACGAAGTCGGAGCGGGAGTGGGTGAGGAAGCCGGCGGCGCAGTTGTCGATGCCGGTGGGGCACTGCATCATCTTGTACGCCGCGAAACTCATGGTGGAAGAAACACGTTAGATTCGAATTCGAAGTTGAGAATTGACGCAGAGAGAGAGAGAGGATTGTGGTTTGTTATTATCGGAGCTTAAACCCTCGATTAGGGTTTGGGTTTGGCGGGAGTGAGTGTTTCTGTGTGTGTCCCCCAACTCTGATGTGTGTGTCAGTGTAGCTCTGTCTCAGCGGCGAGGGAAAGAGTTTGGAAGAAATAAATAAATTTGAATGATATTGGATTTTATTATTATTAGATTTGGTGAAATGAAATGTGATTTAGATTATTAAATGGAATGAAAATGTTATTTAAATTAATTTAATTATAAATTCTTATTAACATATTATGTTTGCTAAAAATATAAAAAAATTTCAATAATCATAATGAAAAGTTAATTTATTATAATATGTATATGTAAATACAAACGAAATTGTCTCATTTATACCATTTGAGCAAGTTCATTGAATTGTTTGAAATTGTTTTGACTTATCTCAGTTTCCAATTTTAGTCATGGATTTATTATCAATCTAGGGTTGTTGCTATGCACACCCAGCATAATTACTTATACACTCAGCAAATTAGTGTGATTCCTATTTTGCTTTTTTGCAAAATTGATATGAATAGAATCTGGTATTTTTATATTATTAGCACGACATTATGTAACACTAAAATTACTAATATATATTTAATGTGTATGTAAATTTAGATAATAAATTTTTGTGATAATTAATTTTGATTTAATAATTAATTTGTCTACATATATAAATTGTAAGTAAAAATTATATGTTTATTAACATAAATATTTTTTGATCTTATTACAATTGATTTTGATCTAATAATGTTTTTTTACACACATAAATTTTAAATAAAAATCATGTTTCATAAAAATTCATATATATAAACATATTAGTTATTATATCAAAATTAATTATCACAAAATTTATTATCTAAATTTATATGCGCATTAAATATAAATTAAAAAATTTAATGTTATATATAACGATATTAATTATTTTATCACATAATTAATCTATTAATTGAGTTGGTCAGAATGTCGGTCAGAATGTCATGTTAATAACACGAAAGTTATAAGTTGAATTCGAACAAAATGAGAATGGTACAAATTATGCTGATGTACCAGTAATTAATTTACATGGTGCGCGTAACAACTCTTTTACGTTGGAAACGTCTTGTCGTTACAAACTCGCACAAAGCCAAACATGCACTAAAATTATCTTCTATTGGAGAGATTCATGTGGTTTCATTACAAAAAGATGTTTCCTTTGTAAACGAGACCTAAGCATAGTGATGGCACACAATATCATGCATTGTTACTAACTAAATTGGAGCTTTTTACATGAATGGTGTAATTTTATTGTAAATTTGTTAAAAATTTGGGTGACTTTGAAAAAAAAAATAGTCTAAGTTAAATTTGGAATCCAAATATAAAATAAAAGCATATTAGATAAATATTTGGTAAATTTATATTTTTTTTATTCTCTAATTTTAATTTTAGTTGCATCTTCTAACTTTTTATTTTAGTGGTGTAAGTTGGTTTTTTTATATAACCGAGTGTTGTATGATTTTGTCTCAAGATCTGGTCATAGTATCATACTATCTTGCGCTAATACTCTTAACAATAATAATTTTATAACTTACTAATGTAATAATGATGATACAGGTATGGCATGCTTTATTCTTTCTATCATTTTTCTATGTCGTATTAGCATCGAAGAACTTTAAATAGAACCTTACAACACATTTTTTCCTTCTTGGCTAATGCATGAAACAAATGAATCATTTCTTTCACCGATCATAAGATCTTATGACAGTCCATTACAATTAATTCATTTCGTAGTAAAAAAGTTTTGGTGTTAGCAAAATGATACAGATACAACTTGTATAAGTTACAGGGTGATAAGTTACAGAACAGGGTAGAGACTAGAGATGATGCAGTGTGTGACTGCAATTCCACCATCACACACTGCTAAAAAATTAACTTCCACAAAACTTGGATAAATTAAAAAAGAATAAGAAATACATCATCCCCAAAATGGTGTACGACACAGCATTTGAAATAACATTAACACAGGTACTTGTTGATAATCTTGAGGGAGTATAGTTAATTTTCCCTAAGAGGAACTTGCAACCCCAAGGGTCAACGGGTATTAATCAACCATCAATCTGCAAGAAATTTCTTAAGCTTGCCCCTTTTGAAACTTAAATCAAACATCTCCATCAATCTGCAAGAGACATAAACCATATTTATACATTAACATCAACAAGGTGTCAGTCAGTCAAGCAACAAAACTTGAGACTTACTTTTTTAGAAAGTTCTTTGGCTTTTCCATCATCGAAACCTAGAGTAGCCAAGATCTGTTGACCTGCTGATTCTTCTTGTGACCATATTCCTAGAAGTAAATGTGTGACGTTTATTTCTCCTCCTTCACCTGCTTTTTTTATGATAATAATTTAGTGAATACACAAGAGAAAAACATAAAAAAAAAAAAAATTGAAGTAAGGTTATTATATAGCAAGATGAAGATCAACATTGTACACATGCCACATCACAAACAAGGTCAGAATTCAAGGACTTCAGGCAATGGCTGGGTCATTGATAAACATTTACTTTCATAGAGAGATGGGAAACTAACTGAGCCATAACTCGGACAATGTTTAACCTAAATTTTTAGGATCTTTAAAAGTTACTTAAAGGTTAAAGCTAAAAAATAAGAGCTTTAAAATTAAAGTTGTTTGGTAATGTTGTAACTTTTTATACTTAAAAGTTACTTATAAATTAAAAAATGTTTGGCAATGTGGTTTTGGGTCTAGGGATTTGGAATAGAGAAGAAGAAGCTCAAAAAATTAGCTACAAGGCTCATTTCATGTTTACTTCATTAGCAAAAATGCACCATTATTTTGTCAAGCTTTTGTACAAATGTCTTTGGCATAACTTCTCTTTTTAAAGAGAAGAGAAGCTCAAAATAAGTTGAGTCAAAAACTAACTTGAGCAAAACTAGACATGGCTAAGGCATACTAAAACTTATTGCATTTGATGAGGTCTTCATATTACCAAATTTACAGTCTTTTGTTAAGTAATGGAGAAAAAAAGATGTCATTTAAAATAATTTTTCATACTTCAGCCTCTTTCTAACAAAAGAGGCACAAGATAACAATTGACAACGCAAACTCACCAATGGATTAATTTCATGCATCAAATAACTCACAAAAAATATTTGAAACAGGGACATCTTAAACTGAGCAATGAATCTAGCTGATCATTAGTAAAAATTGTTGGTAGGGGGATACTAGTTGAAACTCATCATAGCGGAAACCATGCATACCTGACTTCAATTTCTCCTCAATTGCCCAATCAAGGGCTTTCTGGGCTGGTTCAGTCAAAGGAGGATGCTCAGGGCTGAAGAAAAACAAATCAGATTTCCCAAGTAGCTCTACTGTTTCTTCACGTGCTTTCAAAAGAGTAATTCCATTAGCTCTTAAGAATTTTGCAGCATTACTTGTTCCTGGAAAGAAATCAAAAAATGATTAAGGGTTCAAGGGTTTGCTAAAGGCACAAAGCAGCAATATTTAAATTGATTAAGTGCTCAAGGATATACAAAACGCACAAATACAAATACAAATGGCAGAATCTAGGCAACAAGACTTTAAAAAGGAACTAGAAGAAATGAAGAAGAAGAATAGACTCTAGTGCCACATTTTGAATAGCTAATTTGGTTTAGGTTTTACTGCATCTGAAGTTATACTGACAAAGGAACCAACCAAGACCATGTACATGGTACCCTTTTTCTTTCAATAAGAATGAGAATGAAACATGAATACAATTGCTCACACAGTACTATAGTAGAGGGAAAAGCCACAAGTAAATTATTTCCTTCAATGAAAACTTGAATACGTCTACCTCATGATATATTATTGTTGAACCCATAACTCATTTGAAAGGAAAAAACAGAAGGTAACATTTTCCTTTTCCTACTGTCTTAATGATCCAGAAATGTTTTTAAATTGAGGAATAATGGAATATTTCTCAAGTTTTGGAGGCAAAAACAAGTATTTTAAGAAGTCCAGTACACCATATGAAACAACCAAATACAGCATCAAACTCCATGAGGCATGAGGTATTCAGCTTCCACAGGGCTCTCATGGATTTTATAAAAGACGTTACCTATGTGACTATGTCCATATCAATACAACAAGGAGCATTCATCCAATTGGTAATTGGCAGGGTATAGATCATAAAGTATGGCAACCAAGTTCTGTTAAAAACTATAAGGCATGAGGTATTCAAGCTTCAACAGGGCCCTCAAAGAACGCCATATTGTGCATTTGTACTTACTGAAACTCGAAGGATATGAACTTTCTATTTTAAATTAATGGCTATTGAACAACTATGATGCATAGGTACTTGGTACCAGTATCCATGCAACACAATTAGCCAAGCCTCTTTACATAAACTTCTTCATAAACACTAATAAGAAGTAAAAAAAAAAAACTGAACTTCTCTTGCAAACTAAAAATCCACTTATGCATTTAACATTTATAGGATAAACTTAATTTATTTATTCTCTTACGATAGAAGCACTAGTTCTCATGTATACTAAGATCAACTTGTGCCCTTGACATTTATAAAAGCTCTTTCATTTTAACTTCTCTAAAAGCTGAAGTGCATATTTTAGCATACAGGAGAAACTTCATTTTTTTCTTCTTTGTCTTTTCTCTTACGATAGAAGCACTAGTTTTCATGGCTATTACTGACATTAAAAAGACACCAAATTGTGATTGTAACTAACAAACCTTCAACCAAAATCCCCATGAGAATCGCCTCGGTTCCCGTGTTTGGATACTTGAGCTTCCTCGCTTCCAATTCCCCCATTGCATACGATTTTATAGCCCTCTCCGACCACCTGAACCAAACACACAAGGCACAACCCTCAAAACACACACATACAAGTGACACAACAATCCAATTACGCCACTCAAAAACGACAATAACAACAACAACAACAATGAACTCACTTTGGGGTTTTATCGGGCGTATCCGAAAGGGGTTTCCTGCAAAAAAAAAAAATGGAAGAGAAGAAAAAGGTGGAAACTTTAAGCAATCCGAAACGACCCAGAAGAAAATTCGAGAAACCCATTACATGTGTTGGCGAAGAGAGAAACTTACGGGGTGGGGAGGCTAAACGACACGGTTGCTGACGTGGCACTGCAACTTGTGTTGGGGAGGGAACGGGACGATGAGGTGGCGCGTAGGAGGGTGATTCTGGTGCCGAAGAGAGAGGTTGGAGGGAGAGTGCATTGGTTGTTTGGGTTCGAATGGGAGAGTGTGGGTAGGAAAGATGAGAGATTGGGAATGGAAGCCATTGGAAGGAAATGATGAGAGGGTGGGAATGGAAGCCATTTTGGGAATTTAAATAAATCATGATTTAATAAATTGTTTATTATTTTAAATTTTTAGTTACTTCAATAAATAATTTATAATACTTTATGTGCTAAAATAATTTTATATGATTATTCAATCATAAATTATTATTTTTATAATTTTTAAGATAATCTTATAAAAGGTAATAAATTTAACATTTTATGATTGAATTACAAATTATGCATAATCTTTTTATTCATATTTTTTTTGTTATAGGTCAAAGATTATATGTAAGAAAAAAAATATACCGTTAGGAGTTCGATTTATGATCCATGCATATGAAAAAATAAATATGTTAGTAGTATCATAAAAAAATTAATCATTAATTTTCGGTGGAATAATACCTGGAATAATACCAAGATTAGAAAAAATAAAGTGATTTATATTAGTTAACTAGTATTTTATTTGGTTTCTCACATAAAATAAATGTTTATTTTATATAAAAAAATATCTATATAATCACGATTATATGACCAATCATATATGACATTTTAAAAATTGTCAGAAACTTTTTTATTAAGAACATTTTTTTGAAATAAATTTAAATTTGGTGAATATGAATAAACCAGTTTGTAAAAAAAAATAAAACGCTATAAATATTCCTAAAAAAGTTTAGAAGCTTCCCTTCACAACCAGTCACATCCGATTAGTAGAATTCGAGTTGGGGAGAGTCAAAATGAGACAAATGGGCATTTCCTATCTGAATCGAGAGGTCTCAGCTTATTGTAAATGAATACTTTTAAATATATAAAATATATAGTAGTTGAAATTAGTACTAAATATAAATATAAAATATAAAAAAGTTTCGGTGTTAGCAAAATGATCCAGATACAACTCATTCAAAAGGGAAGGTATTGGTAGGTTACAGGGTAGAGATGATGCAGTGTGTATGTGACTGCAATTCCACCATCACACACTGCTTAAAAATTGACTTCCACAAAAGTTGTATAAATTAAAAAAAAAAAAAAAAAAAAATACATCATCTCCAAAATGGTGTACAGCACAGTATTTGAAATAACATTAATGCAGGTACTTGTTGATAATCTTGAGAGAGTATAGTTAATTTTCCCTCGAGGAACTTGCAACCCCAAGGATCAACAGGCAGGTATCAATCAACCATTATTGCAAGAAATTTGTTAAGCCTGCCTTTTGAAACTCAAATCAACATCTCCATCAATCTGCAAGAAACATAAACCATATTTATACATTAACATTAAGGTGTCAGTCAGCCAAAGCAACAAAACTTGAGACTTACTGATTTAGAAAGTTCTTTGGCTTTTTCATCATTGAAACCTAGAGTAGCCAAGATCTGTTGACCTGCTGATTCTTTTTGTGACCATATTCCTAGAAGTAAATGTGTAACGTTTATTTCTCCTCCTTCACCTGCATTTTATATGATAATAATTTAGTGAATACACAAGAGAAAAACATAAAAAAAAAAATGAAGGTTATTAGATAGCAAGATGAAGATCAACATTGTACAAATGCAGCATCACAAGGTCAGATTACAAAAACATTAGGTAATGGCTTGGGCATTGATAAGCATTTACTTACATTGAGCGATGGTTAACTAACTGAGCCATAAGTTGGATGGCATTTAACCTAAACATTAGGATCTCAAAAGGTAGTTTAAGGTTAAAATTAAAACATAAGAGCTTTAAAAATAAAGTTGTTTAGTAATTTTATAATTTTTTAACTTCGATGTTACTTCTTAACTAAAAACTGTTTGATAATGTGTTTTTGGGTCTTGGGATTTGGAATTGACAAGGAGAAGGAGAAGCTCCTAAAATTAGCTACAAGCCTCATTTATGTTTACTTCATTAGCCAAAAAGCAACTTTATTTTGTAGAGCTTTTGTTCAAATGTGTTTGGCTTTGGCACAACTTCTAAAGAGTAAGCGAAACTCAAAATAAGCTTGATTCAGACACTAACTCAAAACTAAAACATGGCTGAGGCATAAACTTATAAAACTATTATTTAAGCTGATTACATTTGATGAGGTCTTCATATTACCAAATGTTCAGTCTTTGTTAAGTAATGGGGCGAAAAAGATGTCAATAAAAAAACAATTTTCCTACTTCAGCCTCTTTTTAACAAAAGAGGAACGAGACAACAGAATGCTTCTTTCTACCCTATGTTGCAAACTTTCCAATAAATTCATTTCATGCATCACGTTACTCTCAAAATGGAAAAAATATTTGAGAAAGGAGACATCCTAAACTGAACAATGAATCTAGCTGATCAATTGCCAAATTTTTGGCAGGGTGATACTAGTTGATAATCGTCAGAGAAGAAACCATGTATACCTGACTTCAATTTCTCTTCAATTGCCCAATCAAGGGCTTTCTGGGCTGGTTCAGTCAATGGAGGATGCTCAGGGCTGAAGAAATACAAGTCAGATTTCCCAAGTAGCTCTACTGTTTCTTCACGTACTTTGAAAAGAGTAATTCCATTAGCTCTTGAGAATTTTGCAGCTTTACTTGTTCCTGAAAGGGAAACAAAAATTGATTAAGTGTTCAAGGGTAAAGGCACAACTGCCTTTAGAAATTCAAATGGCAGGATCTTCCCAACAAGATTTAAAACGAAATTTATTTCAAAAAGAAGAAAAAGAAATGAAGAAGAATAATAGACTCTAGTGCCACATTTTGAATAGCACATTTATTTTATGTCGCTGCATCTGAAGTTATAGTGGCATTGCGAGAAAGGAACCAACCATGGCCATGTACACAGTACCCTTTTTCTTTCAATAAGAATGGAGCATGAATACAATGGCTCACATAGTAGAGGAAAAATCCACAAGAAAATGATCATCTTCAAAGTGTCTACCTCATGAAATATTCTTGTTGAACCCATAACTCATTTAGAAGGATGAAACCTCTCCTTTTCTGATCCAGCAATGTTTTTATATTGAGAATAATGAAATATTTCTCAAGTTTTGGGAATGCAAGTCCTTTTAGCATGTCATGTACCCCATATGCAATAAGCAAAGAGGGGACCAAACCCCATGACCCAAGCTTTCATAGGGCTCTCCTATGGATTTATAAAAGACTATTGACCTATGTCCATATCAATACAACAGGAACATTCATCCAATTGGTAATTGGAAGTGTATAAACCATAAAGTATGGCAACAAAATTCTCTTAAAAACTATAAAATGATAGGTCAGAAATAGGACTACGCTATTATGATTGAACATTTCTGCTAAATTAAACGATCCACATTTTAAGAATCCTGTTTAATAGTAGAAAAGAAAAACACCTAGCATCCAATCTGACGTGAATGTGACCATAAAACAGTTATAGCACATCTAATAAAAGTACAAAAACATTTACCAGCATCAACCAGGAAGCTTAACTACTGCTTTCTTTTTCCATCCAATCAAAGAATGACATGTTGTGCTTACAGCTTACTGAAACTTAAAAGAATATGAACCTGCCATCCAATATTTCAATTAATGGCTATTGGACAACTATGATGCGTGGTACTTCTAAATCTCTGACTGGTGCCAATACTAGTTGGGTAGGCATGTATGTAAAACTCACTTTTCACTCAAGTAGAAAATAAACACCAAAGTTTGTTGCCTTAGGTTTGTTACTAAAAAACTTCGTACCCCATTACCCAGAGGCTCTTCGCTATGCGAAGGTATGGGGGAGGGATGTTGTACGCAGCCTTAGGTTTGTTACTAAATGAAACAAATTGCTACTACTTCAGTCCCTTTAAAATTTGTACTTTATTTAAAAACTTTGGCTTACTTGAGCTAGAACTCAGAAAACTACAAAAATTGTATTTATATTATAAGAGTTTAATTTCCATACCCTGTAAAAATATGTCAACTAATAAATAATCACCTTAGATGTGACCTTTAAAGTAATTATTACAAAAGTCAACAACTTTACTGTACATGACAATCTATGATTGGATGACACGGTAAGCAATCTGTCAATGCATTCTAATTAAATTCATATTACAATTCTAATACTAAATTTTTATACTTTTATATTTCTGTAAGATATAAACCCATAACCGTTTAAATTATTCTTTTTTTACATCTTCAACAGAATCCATGCAACACAATTAGACAAGTCTGTTTGCATAAACTTCTTCATAAGCACTTATAGGAGAAGAAATTAAGAAATAAAATAAACTGCACTTCTCTTGTATACTAAGATCAACTTGTGCACTTGACATTTATAAAAGCTCTTTCATTTTAACTTCTCTAAAAGCTGAAGTGCATATTTTAGCATGCAGGAGAAACTTACTTCATTTTCTTCTTCTTTGTTTTTCTCTTACGATAGAAGCACTGGTTTTCATGGCTATTACTGAAATTAAAAAGACACCAAATTGTGATTGCAACTAACAAACCTTCAACCAAAATCCCCATGAGAAGTGCCTCGGTTCCCGTGTTTGGATACTTGAGCTTCCTCGCTTCCAATTCCCCCATTGCATACGATTTTATAGCCCTCGCCGACCACCTGAACCAAACACAACAATCCTCAAACACACACACAGACACACAACAATCCAATTACGTCACTGAAAAACGACAACAACAACAACAACAACGAACTGACTTTGGTGTTTTCTCAGGAGTATCCGAAAGGGGTTTCCTGCAAAAAACGAAAGAAAAGAAAAAGGTGAAAACTTTCAGCAATCGGAGACGACCCAGAAGAAAATTCGAGAGACCCATTGGTAAAGAGGGAGAAGCTTACGGGGTGGGGAGGCTAAACGACACGGTTGCTGACGTGGCACGGCAATTGGTGTTGGGGAGGGAACGGGACGATGAGGTGGCGCGTAGGAGAGTAATCCTGGTGCCGAAGAGAGAGGTGGGAGGGAGAGTGCAATGGTTGTTGGGGTTTGAAAGGGAGAGTGTGGGAATGGAAGCCATTGGAAGGAGATGAAGAGAGAAATGAGAAGCAGAGAGGGAGGTTTTGGGAAGAGGGGTTGGGTATAAGGGTAGAGTGGAAGCTTTCATGTTCAAGCAAGTAGAGGAGAGGGAAGGGTTTGTTGACAAATATTGGAGAAAGGTAAAAAGGCCATACAATAGAAAGATAGATTGTGTTATCCATTATACAAATCTTTATAAATTACTAACAATATGCCTAACTAATATTGTATTATGATGAAGTACTCAAAAACTAATTCCTTTAAAAAATATTCAAAAACTAATTCAATTTTGGAACATAATTTTAAATTCAATAAATTAATAGCAGTGTGCCAAATCAATAAATTATTCTTTAAAAACCAAAAGAATTTAAAATTTATTTTAATTTTGAGATGTAAAATTTATCATATTAGATGTATATATACATGAAAATTATAAAATTTAATTAATATTTAAATGAACATAAAAAATGGACATCAACATAAAAAAATGATGTGAAAAAGTAAGTTTAAGGTACTTATTATTTAATATCAAAGTTTTTCTAATGAAATAATTTTCGCATCTCAAATTAATTAAAAAAATTATAAAATTATCTTCCAAAATTAAAAATTATCATCATTTCATAAAAATCATTTTGAATCCTTTAAAAAACATAAATGACTAAATAAAATTTTTAAAATAATAAAGATGAAATTACTTTTTTTATCATTTATCTTATTTTTTTAGTTCAGTTTAATCTTTTATCTTTTAAAAATTTTATTTTAATTATTTATCTTTTTTTCAATTTAATTATTTATCTTTTAAAAAATTTATTTTGATCTTTTATTTATTTAAGTTTATTCAATTTGTCTATTATTTGAAACTCACAAAGAATAAGCCTACCGGACTGGACTGAGAACATCCCATCCGTGATACCTTTCCAAACAATTGTGTCCTCCTCATTCATGTCATTTGGGGTGTTCAGTGATAGCACCCAAACACATATTTAAATCTTATTATTTTTAGAAACCGGGGATTATTGTCATCATTTTTTTTTATCTTTTTAACTCAAGAATGCATCATTGCTCGTGTGTACTCTTGGGTGTGTAATGGGAATCAAAGTTGCATAGTTGTTTTATAGAAAAATATTGTGAGTGGGGGGATTTAATTTTTTAATTAAAAGGATTTTATGATAATCAAATCAGAAATACATGCATCCAAGGCAGTTTTCATTAACCTATTGCTTTTGTAATAACTAAATCATAAGTGCAACAAAAGTAGTCATGATTCGTTATTCCCATCACTCTTTCTCTTCCACAAAGGTCACAACGCCCAAATATCCCATGGCAAACCCGGCCCATGTGGCCATGTCTCTAACCCAGAAAGCTTCATGCATTTATTGTTTTTGAGCATTAAGCAAACTGCAACTGCAGATGGAGGAGGAGATTTGCAGTAGAGGAGATACAGAAAAATGTTTTAGAGAGATACAAATGCAATGTCATAGATTTAAGGAATTAAGGGTGAGAGAAAAGGAAAAGACTGTGTGAAGACCTTCTTTTTTTAAAAAAAAAAAACAGGCACAAAATCCCAGAGGAAAAAAACTACATAGAAATCAGCCTAGGAGTAGAAACTCCCGAAACATCAGCAAGCAACAAAAGCTTTGGGTGATCAAAAATCACATAGTCCTCCTCCAAACCACAAGCCAAATTTGCTAAGGCATCAGCACAATAGTTAGCTTGCCTGTTAACATGACAAAAATAAACTTGCCAATCATTGTTGATCAGTCTTTGAATGACACTAATCAAACTCCAGCCTGAAGCACAACCTTGAAGACCTTTTTATTCATGACCATGAAAAGTGAATCTATCTGTTGGCTGAGATAATTTGGTGAAAGTTGCAGGCAGTTACAAATAATGAATTATGAACATTTTTTTTTCTTGGTAGTTGGTTCATTCCCTGGTGTATTTAATAATTGATATTCTGCACCAAAAAAATGAGTAATTAATATTCACATATATGATTTTTCTTTTCTTCGTTTTCTTAATGATCGAGGAAAAAAATGTCACAAAATTCAGCAATCATTTTGGTTTTTTCATATTTTGCTGCATTCATTGCATGATTATGATATTTTAGCTGGGGTTAAATTTTGGATATAAACATTTTTTCCTTTTCTTAAAGAAAGTAATAATAGCCCTTATGTATCACAATCTGCTGTTTTTGAATGTGAGTAGTTTCCTGTTAAGGTTCAAACTTATTCGCCATTATAGGGTACAAGAATTAATTTTGATCTTCTTACTGGATACAAAATTTGGTTAAAAGAAATATATCAATTAACCTAGGAGATCTTTATCCTACATATTGGTAAGTGATGTGCTAATACAAATGATTATATCAGATTCTGCACGTAATAATGAGAAGGCAATCCAACTACTGTGATACAGGAACCTTGCTTGCCATCTTCAGTACATATACTCATACATTCTTCAATGTCCGATAACAAATTTACAATACTAAATTATATTTTTCTTTCTTGTAAAATACTAAGAGTTCGTTTTCAGTTCCGGTAAAATTTTATCTACTTTTCGTCCCTACAAAACTATAATGTGCTATTATTTGGCTTGAAATTAAGTTCAAATTTATCCATTCATAATGTTTCCCCACTAAAAATTGAACACACATGTCTGAAGAAATTTGAATCTACTTTTTTTTTCTCTCTCTGACCCGATGATTCCAAAGTGGACATGTGTATAATGTTTGAACCTACTTTAATAATTGATATAAGATACTACAAAGATCACTTTAAAAAAAAATTATGTTTAAGTATCCATTTTTGGGGGTTTTTTCCGTGGGTGTGCGAGTGCCGTAAGACAATGGAGGGCCGCTATTTGTCATGTTTGGACGTCAAAGAATCTAAAAAAATTATTCCCGCTCCCTAGTTCCGTCAAATAGCACCTAAAAACAAAGCCAGAAAATCCAAAAAAAAAAAAAGGAAAGAGACCCTTTTTCATGTTCAAGTACCCATGTTTGGGATTTTTTTCCGTGGGTGTGCGAGTGCCGTAAGACAATGAAGGACCGCTGTTTGTCATGTTTGGACGTCAAAGAACCCAAAAAAATTATTCTCGTTCCCCGGTTCCGTCAAATAGCACCTAAAAACAAAGCCAGAAAATCCAAAAAAAATAGGAAAGAGACCCTTTTTCATGTTCAAGTACCCATGTTTGTGATTTTTTTCTGTGAGTGTGCGAGTGCCGTAAGACAATGGAGGGCCGCTATTTCTCATGTTTGGACGTCAAAGAACCCAAAAAAATTATTCCCGTTCCCCGGTTCCGTCAAATAGCACCTAAAAACAAAGCCAGAAAATCCAAAAAAATAGGAAAGAGACCCTTTTCATGTTCAAGTACTTATGTTTGGGATTTTTTTTCCGTGGGTGTGCGAGTGCTGTAAGACAATAGAGGGCCACTATTTGTCATTTTTGGACGTCAAAGAACCCAAAAAAATTATTCCCGTTCCCCGATTCCATCAAATAACACCTAAAAACACAGCCAGAAAATTCAAAAAAATAGGAAAGAGACCCTTTTTCATGTTCAAGTACCCATGTTTGGGATTTTTTTCCGTGGGTGTGCGAGTGCCGTAAGACAATGAAGGGCCTCTATTTCTCATGTTTCGACGTCAAAGAACCCAAAAAAAATATTCTCGTTCCCCGGTTCCATCAAATAACACCTAAAAATAAAGCCAGAAAATCCAAAAAAATAGGAAAGAGACCCTTTTTCATGTTCAAGTACCCATGTTTGGGATTTTTTTCGTGGGTGTGCAAGTGCTGTAAGACAATGGAGGGCCGCTATTTCTCATGTTTCGACGTCAAAGAACCCAAAAAAATTATTCCCGTTCCCCGGTTCCGTCAAATAACACCTAAAAAAAAGCCAGAAAATCCAAAAAAATAGGAATCCGACCCTTCTAACACTTAAAATAAATTATCTTTGGACCATTGAAACAATACATTGAACTTTATTATGAGATTTAAACATGTCGTAAACAGATAAAGGTTACATCAACGAAAAAGCAAAAAAATAAACATTGCATTCAGTTGTTTAGCGATGTCCCAGTGACCTCATCTTCGATTTTCACAATATATTTAGTAAAGACAGCTAAAATTTCTATTGGTCCATATTTTTTCCAGTAGTTAGATTGTACTAACACCTTCAGCAGTTCTTCGTTGGTCCTCAGCTCATTTATTTCATATTTTATAAGCGTATCTAAATACTCAAAGCGAGCTGGTTGGCGGAAAAACAATCGTTTTACCGTTTGTGATTCGTGAATTCCAAGAGGGAGAATCCCTTTAGGTGCAACTTGCTTTATTAAATTCTTCAGTTCATTCATGGTACATGTTGAAGGAATTTGAAATTTCTTAGGATTTTTTCCTGTGAACGTGCATCCAACAAATTTGTTCTGCGGTGGCATGTTCCATTTCCCGTTGTAATACCGAATCGCGTCATGAGTACGGGGCATAGTGTGTTGAAGTAAGTTTATTATTTCATCTGGTGTTCTTCCAACAGTGCATAATAACTCAATCGGACCAACACAAGAAAATTGATCATTACACATTAACATTGTGCTGACATCGTCATCAATTATCAATTTCATACACTGAAAGCGAATTTGGTTACCTGAATCGGTGAATGGCTTGTGGTAGTGAATTTCATCCAAAAATTGTTTGTCGGATAGCTGAAGGGTATTGTGTATTCTGGTTTTTAGGCTTGCAAAATCACAGCTGTTTGGTACTCGAATGGGCACCGGAGTTGAAGTTTGGAAGTAAACGCCAGTATCATTGTGAATAATTGATCCATTTGGAAAAATGAAAGCCAACCTTGAGTTAACAATCGTCCGACTGCTAGTTTCTCCTAAAAATGTCATACTTTGTGTATCAATTGGGAGACTATTTGAAAGCAAGATAATGTGTGATTTATTAGCCGTGTCTGCTATATATATAGATGGTTGTGACCGAGCAATTGCTTCATTTTGTTTACAAAAAAATAGACACGCGTGAACATGTTTCGTGTTTACGTTTCATTCAGAATGTGTAGTCAAGTCAGTCAATGTATTGTCGCGCTCAAACTTTAATACGCATGCATTTCATTATGTGTTGTCAATTATGACAATGATGTATGCTACACGCGTAAATGATTTTTGTTGGACCAACAATTTTTTTGCTTAACCAAACGAGTACTTAATAATATTAATTGGTTAGTAATGGGTTACAACAAATTATATTGCATAATGAATACAATTACATAAACAATGCATGTTTAGTCTTCATTTTGGTCGACATAGTGTCTTTTGAATGACATCAAGCTTGTGTATTGCTGCATTCTACTAATATATGGAGTTGTCCACTGCTTTGCCTAAGAATAACAATTGCTTGACCACAACAACGCTGGAGGCGGTAAGAGATAATGGTCTTTCAAATAAACCTGTTGTACATGAACAAAAATTATATCATGCGGTGACCGTGTCAAATGAACCAGCGAAGTCATTACATAATTGTCATACTAACTATATTCAATGTACATGAACAAAATGATTTTCAAACACGTGACCGACACATATCATGCGGTGCCCAGAAGAATCAGGTGATGGTTGACTTCTAAGAGGAAAAAATGTCATGCTTGGTTGTCGGGACAACGATACAAGGATTACGTTATACCATGATGCAATCACATATCCCATCTCCGTTATATCCATCCACTTGTCCACACTAACTCGAATCAACCAAACATACACATGTAAGTAATTTAAAGTTTGTTATTAAAAAATTAACCTAAAAACATACCTTCGAAAACCCATCAACAGGTAGGGACAACTTTAATTGTTCAAATCTCTCTGTGTCACCGAAGAGGTTCATGTACTCATGCGACCACCTA
Source organism: Glycine soja (assembly GCF_004193775.1). Classification (NCBI taxonomy): domain Eukaryota; kingdom Viridiplantae; phylum Streptophyta; class Magnoliopsida; order Fabales; family Fabaceae; genus Glycine; species Glycine soja. The sequence goes on from NC_041010.1 coordinate 36,121,041, forward strand.
CCAAGTTCTTTAATCAATTCATTACGCACTAACGTCCACGAATCTTCCCCCATACCTAATAAAGTGGCAATGGACCGATATCCATAGTTACCGTCCGCTTTCACATCCACAACGTCATGAATGAAACCTTGAATGAATGGCGCAAATTGATCCAACATCGGGATGATCCTTGTTGGCTGAGGCGGTTTAGAACATGATGCACTGCGCTTGACTGGAGAGTTGCTGCTTTGAACAGAATGAAAAGCATTAACATACTCCCAGTAAGACGGATCACGCTTTGTGGATCTTTGACTTCTTTTCGTCGGTTTCTTCGGTGCACCTTTAGTGTTGACCTTTGACGGAGGAGGGCACATAGAGTTATGATCAGGGTATGCAATTTCTCAGAGTTTACTCTTCAGAGTAACTTTTCCAGACACATCAAGTTCATCAAACCTTTTAGATATGGTCTCTATCTCTTCCTTGATACTGACTTCCGTCTCACATAACCCTTGGTCTGAAAAGCAAAGTCTCCTCCAGAAAATATGGGCTGACTCCAATGGGATGCTGCCAGCAGTATACCTAGAAAGCTCACATGCACAAGGAAGACCGTGCGTGGTTCTCATCACACAACCACAAGAAGAGGGATTGTTGTCGAGATAACGTAGACGGTCAACCTCAGAAGCAATCTGATTTAAAGCATCCCTTGAAACCATCCCAAGAAGCCTCTTGTATAAGGTTTTTTTATATACATGCCCAACCACATGCGTACTGGTTTCAAAGGATGCTTTAATTTTGACGTGTTGCAGCGTGATCATGTTGTTCATGGCATCCCAAACACTACATAGGTCTCCAACGCTATTTTGTAGTACTCTTTTGAGAGCCCAATGAGCTGATTCAACCCTACATTTAAAATACACAACAAACATGAAAATATACAACAATTAAATACCATTTATTACTAATCCTTACTAACAAATAAAATCAGTTCTTAATACCTGTTTGTTGTTGTGTTGTCTAGGTGCATGACCTTATTCGTCCATGCTGTAATAAATTTTTCCTTGTGGGGGATAATCCATGTGTCGTTAATATAGTTAGTGAACATCGGCCAAGGCGAACAAACAACTTGAAACTTCTGAAGTAACTCATGGAACTGGTGTTCGGACGGACAATCAACCAAAGTACCCCAGTTATCCATTACATAGTCCCACGCATTTTTTTCACCGATTAAAGATTTGCACTTCGCCTTCACATTCTTATCGATATGAAACATGCACAACAAATTTGTACACTCGGGGAACACAGTTTTCACTGCATTCATCAGTGCTAGGTCTCTATCAGTGACAATAACAACAGGGAGGCGATCGTTTCGTAAAAATAGGCCTCGAAATCGTTCCAAAGCCCATACAATATTATTAACACGCTTAGCCTCTAGATATGCAAACCCAGCAGAGAATGTCATCGTCGTTGGTGTCACTCCAACAAAGTCAAGTAGTGGGAGTCTGTACCTGTTTGTTTTGTAGGTACTGTCTATAAAAAACACCAGATGACATGCATTGCATAATTTTACTGCATCTGGATGACACCAAAACAGATCACGCACCACAACTTCATCCTTCAATCTATGCCAATGAATGTATTGATCACGTTCGAGAAGCTTCATCAGATGTTGCATTTCGGTATCAGCTCCTCTTATTGAAGAACGATATGCACTTCTTGCATTGTAAATTTGCTTTATCGTGGTGCAACTGTTGGCATTGTGTTCCTTCAACGTTAGCAAGATGTTTTTTGGTTTCACCATCGACTTTGTCATATCAGCAATAATTTTCTTTTCATCCTTAGTCAATCGCCCAGCGTATGGATGTCCAACTAAGGACTTGGCCAATTCATGATTGTGAATCCCACAGATCAACTTCACCATCCAACCTTCCCCTCCATGCACTGGTTTCCCACGAAGCCTGAAAGGACAACCACATTTCCTACTCTCAGTGTCTTTTCTAACGAATTCTTTATTCCTACACTTGTACGTACCACTCCTTTCACACCCAATTAAGACAAATGAACTTCTTCCTCTACTACCGGTCTCTTTGTCAGACCTCATAATCACTGCAACAAATCCATTTTCATGGGCAACTGTTCGAGCCCATTGCAAAACATCATCTTGAGTACCGAATACCTACAACGCAACCCAAACATATTAATTTTTATACAAAACATCAATTCAACCAAATGACTCAAATTATCTATGATTACCTGAGACATATTAAAAACATTTGAACAATCCACATGTGGTTCATTCACCCCACATTTTTCTTCATTATCATAATCATAATCCATATGAACTTCTTGTGACATCGCATAGTCATATCTCCATTGATCTTCGTCCATCTTAAGGACATATGCATCATACACAAGTACATTCAAATTATCATATAACCACATCCAAAAATTTACTACACATTAAATAACAAACATATTAACAGGACATATGCATCATACAGAAGTATATTCAAATTATCATATAAACACATCCACAAATTGACTACATATTAACTAAAAAACATATTAACAACTAATACAAATATATTCTAAATTTATAACTACATTATTTACTTAAACTAAACTTAACACTATAATAAACAACTAATAAAACATTTTTCTACTACAACAAAATATAATTATGTTACCTAAATCATTTAATATTATACCAAATCATTATACCTAATTAAACCAATAATCCACAATTGAATATATATATATATATATATATATATATATATATATAAATTTTAAAATAGAAATAAAAAAATTTGTTAATAATGTAACATTCCGGAAGAAGTTCTTCTGGAAGTTACTAAGGCCCATTCCGAAAGAAGTAGTTCCGGAAGTGTTTTCCGAAACAACTTCTTCCGGAATGGGCCTTCGTAACTTCCGGAAGAAGTTCTTCCGAAAATCCAACATTCTCATTCCGGAACTTCTTCCTCCTCTACTTAAAATTTCTTCCGGAAATAGCTTTTTATTGTTTTTCTTCTCTAAAAACTAGTCAGAAAACGCAAAAAATACCCATAAATACGTACCTCCGACGAAATAGGAAGACCAACGACTAACAAAACTTCAAATACAGAACACCTGCTTCACGGGACCACCAAATCTTCAAATACGGAACACCTACTTCACGGGACCACCAAATCTTCAAAGCTTTTTACGGAAGTATAGCAACAGCAAGAAAAGGATAGCAACGAAGGATGCAGGTGAAATGGAAGGAATGGAAGCGTGTAAACAGAAAAGGAAGCGCAGTAAATTTAAAGAAAACTACACAGGGGCAAAATCGTCATTACATATGCATTAAATATTATTTTATTTTTACTTATTATTATAAAATGAAATTTATTTTTACTTGACATTGTTATAAAATAATAATTATTTTTTATTATATATTAACTTTTGTAATACAAATTAAATGTTATCATAATAAATATTTTATATTTTTAATAAAATATACGAATTAATTAATTTTTATGATTTAAATTATACTAAATTGTCACACAAATTAATATTTACATTTACATGCGCGTAAAAAAGAAATTACAAATATTAGTCATAATTATGTTCACTAATTATTTATGTATAATAATATTATTTATTTTATAACTTAATTTATTCATTAAAATTAAATAATTACAAAAAATACCATTTTAAAAAAAAACAATTTCCAGAATACCCTTCTTCCGGAAGAAGAAGGTTGTCTTCCGGAAGAACCTTCTTCCAGAAACATTCTGGATGATGTTCTTCCGAAATCCCAAAATCTTCTTCCGGAAGAACCTCCGAAAAAAGTGTCTTCTGGGATGATTCCGGAAGAAGGTTCTTCCGGAAAGAGTCTTCGCAGAAGGATATTTTTGCCCATTCACTGTTTGTTGGGTGCCCAAACAATATTGTTTGGTGCACGTAGCAACTCCCGTTGAGGTGTGATGGCTAATTCTTGTCATCTTGACCGAATTTATCCATCACAAATTATATTCTTGCATATCTTTTTTTCTGAAGATTTTTAAATTTAATCAAACCTAATTCTGAGTTAAAAAGTCACATTTTAATTTTACGAAAATGACAAATAGTAAAAAAAATTTCAATGACTAAAAACAAATTTTAAATCTTTTATAAGAACAAAAATCATATTTTAACAAGAACCCGTGAAAGTGTTCGATACTCGATAGTTACAAAGAATTGTTTTTGCACATGCACGGAAGAAGATAAACTCAACTGATACTCAAGGGAACCAAAATAATAAATATCAGATGTCAATCACTTATTTACAACAATCAGCTGATAACCTCACGGGCCTGTGCGGCCAATTTAATGAAATTACCAACAGATTTAATTCATAAGTTTTTGAAGACAAAGTAGTTTAAAATTTAAGTGTAGTTAATTCAAAAGATTAACCCAATCCAGTTCTCTGTCACTCCACAGTTCAATATTAAGTTACGAATTTGCCTTCCACCAAAAGGAAGGATCTCTACGGTTGAAAAATTATTGGTATCAAGTGTCAACCAAAGACCCAATCACTAGAATTATAGTCTAAAACGGAAGCTACGCTAGAAACTACGTATTTGCGTCCAACTATCCAAATTAACACACATAATATACCCAAATGGAGAATTATGAACTCAAATAAAAAAGTCACCATTTACTATATATGATCTAGGGTATAAGCATCTAAAAAATCTAGAATCCCATTTTCACTAGCGCATTAGAAGCTTAGCTGTTGTTTCATACTGCATCCAGTCCTTAGTACATACAAGGGCCTCCACTGTCTCTGGCCGCAAGGAACTCCTATACTCATCCATTTCTTTGCTTTTTGAATAAAACACAGAATCAGGAGCAACAGTAGAGACCGGAATAGATAATATATCCCGGGCCATCTTGGAAACAGTAGGGTACTTGATTTTGTTTAGCTTCCACCAACCTAATACATCAAAGTCTGGTACGCGTGGTAACAGTGATTCTTCAAGATACTGATCTAGCTCAGATTTCGTCTGTTGGCTACTGGTTTCCATGATGTAGGCATCAAAATCTTTAAGACCATTATCTGACAACACAGCACCTCCTGGGAATTCCTCCATCATATTGTGGTTTCCAACACTTCCATTTTCAGCATACGCTGGTGTTAGTGGTAGGGGATTGGTTACATACTCATGAAACAGCTCGTGAATTCCATCATCCACAATCCTGATAAAGAAATGAGCATCCTCACCATAGATTTTTGCGAAACTGAACTCCACAAGCTTCATCTTAAAACGAGGATCCATAACTACTGCAAGCGCTAAAACCAGACTACACTCTCTCCAGTACTCATCAATCTTTTCACTCATAATTTTATTAAGGCTGCTAATGAAGGGGTCTTCAGTCGTAACTGCACGGGCTGCATCTAACTGCAATATCCAAACTTCGTGAAAGAAGGTAATAGTAGTGGGATGAGTTGTTGTAGTAAGAATGTTTGCTGCATCAAAAAGAAGCTTCAAGTAGCTACAGAGGGTCTCAACCAGCTTCCAATCCTGCATAGATGGGGCTCCCTTGTAATCAGGATCAGAAGTGTCCAAACAAGAAAAAACTGTCTTTAGCTCTGAAGCTGCCACAAGCATTTGATATGACGTATTCCAATGAATTTGGTCATCAATAAAAAGGCTCCTTTCACTAGGAACCTGAAGATGCTGCTTCAGCTCCAAGAATTTTTCCGCATGTAATTCTGAAGTCTTCACGTATTTTACACTATCATGGATTTTATTGATCAAGTCTTGTGCTGAACCCAACAAATCCTTTGCAACACTACTTAAAGTACAGGCAATGCAATTACCAACTAGCAACTGACCATTGAGGATAAGTGGATTCTTCACTGAGAGTAATGGTCTGAGATTTTCAAGGGCAACATTACTCAGTGCTTTATTGCAAGTGACAGAAAACAACCTACCCTCCAACCCCCAATCAGAAAGGCAAACAGCTACAACATGGGTGAGTGCAGAATCTGAATCAGGAAATGGTTCCATTACAACATTGAGAATTCGCCTCTGCAACTTCCAATCATGATCAACAAAATGTCCTGTGATAAATAGATAACCTAAAGATAGACTAGATGTCCAGGTATCCAGTGTCAAACAAACACGTCCAGGTAATCCATCAATACACTTCAAAAGATGTTGCTTTTCCATCAGATAAGTCGCAACACAATCTCCCTGGATAGAGTTAAAGGTCTCCCTTTTGAACTGGGGCTGCAGATTTTGGACAAATGCAACAAATCCCAGATGCTCAACTATGTGAAGGGGGTAATCATGCATAATGATCATCCTAGCAATGTCATTGCGGCCTTGATCTTGATCAAAAATGACGTAAGGCGTACTAGGGGATCTATATTGTCTTTTACGTGTAGCGCTAGCATCTCCAGCCCCACTTGCCCTAGTTCGTGCAGTATATGGGGTCAACTGATTATGGTCATGGTTGCGTAAAAGAGCTGAGCAGATCCCCTTGGCCACGTGGCTTTTGAGATGGCTGGTGCCAGCAACTTTTGAACCTGTACTATAGGCAAAAGTTTGAGCGCATCGCTTGCAGCGTGCCCTTCTACATTCAGGACTAACTGCTTCAATTGTGAAGTGTTCCCAGACTATAGACCTCTTTTTCCTTCGCTTAATAGGCTGTGTTTCTGGGACACAATCCTCATTGTTCAGCGGTGTCTCAGCATTTATTATCTCACAGCTGGGTATGGCATCAGAAAAGGTCATTTCGTAGTTTGCTTGAGAATTGACTATCTGATTGTGGTGCATTGTTTCAGTATTTTCCAGCTCATAATGAGACAGCATTTGGGAATCGGCCAGCTGATCATGGGACAATGCTTCAGAGTTAGATAGCTAATTGAGGGATAACGCCTCAGAATGGTTTGGATGATTATTGGGCAATGTTTCATAATGACTAAGATGATTATGATACATTACTTTAATGTCTGAAAGATGAGTATCTGTCAGTGGTTCAGAATAAGGTAGCGGTTCTGAATGAGGCAGTGATTCAGATTGAGGCAGCTGATCTTCAGGAATCATATGGAGATTTGTGAGTTGATTATCAGGACCAGTTTCAGAATGGGAGAGCGGATTGTTATGATTCCTTGTGTGATTGGCCAACTCATTTTCAGGCAGAGCTTCCGACATGACCCAATCATTGCATGTCTGAGTTTTAAGGGCGTCACTGTCGGGCAGCATCTCAGACATGACCACCTCATTGCTTTGTTGAGTCTCATACATGATCCCCTCATTGCCTTGCACAGTTTCAGACATAACCACCTCCTCACTGTGCTGTGTTTCAGATACCAGCACATCATTACTAGTATGTGTTTCAGAATTACTGGCATTAATATGGTTTGGCAATGCCTCAGTATTCACCTGCTGGTTGCTGGGTTGAGAAACCTTCATATCAAGAGGTGCTTCAGAACTAACCAACTGACTGTTCGACAAATCTTCAGAGTTGGCTGATTGATTGGTGGGTAGTGCCTTAGAATCAACTGTCTGACTGCTCCGTGAGGCCTCAGCATTGTCTGGTTGGTTGTTGGTTAGTAATTCACAATTCTCTGGATGATGGCCATTCATAGGTTCTTCAGAGTTGCCCAAACATTGGTCGAGTAATGCCACCACTGCTTCACCATTAATAACAGGAAGTTCCTTGTTGGGCAGTGTTTCCGAATTGGACAGATCTTTGTTCAGCTCAGCATCAGTACCTGGCAGCATTTCAGACTCTGCTAGATCTTTGCCGGGCTGAGCATCAGTACCAACAACAACAACTGGATCCTTTTTCATATCAGAATTCACCACCACTCTGTCATCTTCGAGGGTATCAACCATCCTGCCTCACACCTGGACGAAAAAAGATACTAATTAATTAATTAATGGTGAATTACAATCGAGAAACATTTGCCAGAAATACAGATACAGTAGTATACATCAGAAAGAAAAACACTAACATGTTTCTAACATCAGATATCAATTCAAAATACACATGATTCAGACAATCACAGACATTTATATTACATTAGTCTTATTCCACAAGGCAGTGCTATTATGCCTGACACTGTCTAAACATTAAAAAAAATTGTTGACTTATAACAATAACAATTCCAACAAGGTTATTTTTCCGGTGTACAATGACCGCAATGAGGATCAAACCCTAGTGGGTTTTAACAATTCCCATGAAGCACTAAAACAGAGCCCACACCTCAAAACTACTAAACCAGTTCTTAATTAAGTTAGCAATGGTAGAACCATAAACACAAAAAAAATAAAAAATAAAAACAAGAAAATTTATATTAATAATCGCAACCCAGGGATCAATGATGGTTGCAGATCACTCAAACCCTCACGGTTTGCTCTTCTTTTCTTTTCTTTTCTTTTCTTTTTTTAATAATTATGAAAATCAAGGAAAAAAAAAAGGAACACGAAAGAATGGGGGAAGGGGTTTTACCAGGTGTTACAGGGGAAAGTAACGGCGAGGGTGTTGCTAGATGCACCCAGCAATTGAATGAACTTCCAAAAATACTCTTCATTTAAAAAATAAAAGTTAATATATTTAAAAAAAAACATTTTCTTCTTCTTCCGTTTTAAAAAACGTTTTCTTCCGCGCTTTCCTTCTTCTCCCGTGCACCCAGCAACCTCCCCGCAAGCTTCTTCTTCCGTGCTTTCGTTCTTCTCCTTCCAAAAAGGTTCGTCTTCTTCCTTCGTCTTCTGTGTATCAGATAGCAAGCTTCTTCTTCCGCGCTTTGAAATTTGGTTCCCTTCTTCTCCTCCACAGGTATTGGCATCCTCCATTGGCTAGCTTTGTTCGTTTCTTCCGCCATCCAGGTTAGTGTTCTAACCTCGTGTCTTCATTTGGAAGCGTTAATGGTCGTAGGATAGACGACATGAGTGATGTGTAGTGATGTGTGGTGGCTGAGGTTGAAGACGAAGGTTCTTCCGCGAGAAGAACCTTCTTTCGCGCATATGGAAGGGGAAGTTGGATATTGTAGCGGAAGAAGGAGTTCTTTCGCGGGCTCTTGCGGAAGAAAGGTGAAAAGGTTCTTCCGCGGGTTCCGACAGAAGAAGGCGAAGAAGGTTCTTCCGCTGGATCCAGCGGAAGAAGGTTCCACAGGCAACATGTTTTCCGCGGATCCCGCGGAAGAACCTGCAGAACCTTCTTCCGCAGGCAACATTTCCTGGTCGCGGAAGAACCTGCGGAACCTTCTTCCGCAGGCTACCTATCATTCTCGCGGAAGAACATGCGAAACTTCTTCCACGGACCATGTTTTGCTGTTTTTTGGTTTTTTTCTTGAAAATTTTGTCTGAACCACCAATTTATTAATATTAGTAATTATTATTTTTAATTTATTTGCTATTACAAAGTGTATATGGTATTTAACTTACACAAACTCCCTAATTTTGATGCATCACCTATTGTATTTTGCTTTCATTTGGTTAGGATGTCTAAATGACTGTATACACTGCATAAATTATGTGGATTAGTTAGGATTTTTTTTCCCTGAGAATGAGAGGGTTAAGAAAAAAAAACAAGGTAAGTTAGGATACTAATATGCAACTATTAGACTACTGTTAGACTTGTAATTAAGAAAAAATATGAGACAAGAAAACAAAGTTCCTGTGTTACTCTGTTTCTAAATTTATTTTGATATTGAAAAGAAATTTGTCTAATCTAATCTAATCTAATAGCCTGCAACTTGTCAATTACAATGGGAATTCTTTTGATATTGAAAACAAATTTGTCTAATGTGATACCTACACAATCTAAGCAATACTTAAACTCCTCTGCCATCAATCTGCTGCTCTCCATCTCTTTTATGTAAATGCTTCCTCTTTTTTTTCTTTTTTTGTCAAAAGATCAATTGATCATTCACTAAAAATGTATAACGACACTTACACAATCATAGTTTATGCTAATGAGAGTGCTACAATCAAGCACGCATTCACACTGAATGCTAACAAGATAGCAATCTTGAAAATACAAAACCAAAGAACAGAAACATATAAAATACACATTTCCCTGAACTAAAGAAACCTAGAAAGTTCCATGAGCTTTTTTCTTTTCTTTGAAATTCCTTCTGAACATGCACGCGCTCCACAATATCATATAAATTAAGACAACTTAAATCCAATCTCTGATTGTTAGACCAACTGCAATATGGAACTCAAACTTCTTCACTGAAAACAATAAATGTGTTAGATAGAGATAAAACAGTGGGAATTTTTTTAAGTGATCCTCTAGGCCGTTTTTTCCCCCCTTCGGATCTGCTCATGATTTGAACCACTCATCATTCATCTTGGGCTTTGTGTTACTAATGAGAGAAGGGTAAGTGTTAATCCTGTTGGAGCTGTAAAAAGAATTTAAACATGATCCAAACAGAAACCAAAAATTCTGCCTATTATTTTTCCATTGGAAGTAAATCTTATAATGTTTGATTTGATTATTCCCTTGGAAGCAAACGATTTCATTATTCAATTTCAGCTTTTAGGAGAATTGTGTCTCCTAAATTCTTTGTCCTATTTTCAAAATACTAAACCAAAAAACAAAAAGCATGCCTTCATTCTACATGTCCCTCATAATGAAGCATAATGTCACAGATATCATAAATGAGAATGTCACACTTATCATGAGAACATCATGTCCAAGAAACATTGAAAACTTAATTTGACCAAATTAGTAAGAAACATACAAAACATGTGTTTGAACAAATTTGTAATGACAAAGCTTTGTTACCAATTATTTGAATATTTAATTTGACCGAAAAAAATAAATGTTCTTCATGATTTCAGATCATGGTTAGAACACGAGGTTTAGGTCGTGCGTTAGGAGCTGGTAGAGGTAGAGGCATTAGTGAGGATGCGCATGAGGTTGATGTTCCTCGGTGTTGCAGACCTACTGCTTCAGCACGTAGGCAACGGGTTCGTCTGCGTGAGGACGTCACAAAGAGACCTGAGGATGTGCCTCAGTTGCATGAGGATGTTCCTCATGTGTCTGATGCCACCCCAGAGATGACAGGCACCGCCGATGTTGTTCAGACAGAGGGAGTGGCTACTGATGGGAGCTTGGGGTCACCTGCTGCAGATGAGGGTTTCCCGAGTGGACCACGCGACCCATCGATTTTGACTGATTTTGCTGAGCATGTCGCACACAGCATCTGGAGTGGACAGGTACGTAGTTTTTAATGTTGACTAATTACATAAAAATTATTTATAGTTGGATTGTTTTTTATATACACATTATTATAAATTGTTATTCAATTTAGGAACGACCCGATCTGAAGTTGGTCTCCCACGGTAGAAAAGTAGATAAAATTGGGAGACCAGCGCCTGAGATCGAAGGGTTGATTGCTAGCACCGGATTGAGTCCACTGATTAGGTGTTCTGTTATCACCACTGGTCCTGGACTCATATCCACCTTCGTCGAGAGGTGGCATCGTGAGACTAGCACGTTCCACCTGCCAGTAGGCGAGTTGACGATCACGTTGGATGACGTGGCGTCACTCCTACACCTTCCCATCACTAGCGCGTTGCATACGTTCGAGCCGCTTGTTACTTCAGACGTGATTGGTCTACTGACGGAGCTTCTTGAGGTCAATCATGAGGAGACTACATTTGAGACCCGACAGGCTGGTGGGCCTCATGTCCGGTTGGGGTGGCTTCAGGACTTGTATGAGAGCCAGTGCAGGGCCAGACGATGGGTTGTAGCAGCTCGCACGTATCTACTCCACTTGGTGAGTTGCACTCTTTTTGCCAACAAGAGTTCAACCCATGTACATGTCGTGTACTTGGAGGCTTTCAGGGACCTGGCCCAGGCAGGGGGATTCGCCTGGGGAGCGGCTGCATTAGTCCACATGTACGAGCATCTGAACGACGCATCGCAGGCCTCTACACGGCAGCTGGGCGGTTATATTACACTTCTCCAGGTACGTATTATCACTGATAATTTAAATTGAAGTAGCATTGAATCTCTTTTTTTTTATTGATGTTGACTATGTGTTTGTAGTACTGGATATACGAGCACTTTCCTATAGTGCATACATCTGTCGTTCATGATGCTTATGATGAGGGGAGCCCACGGGCTTATAGGTGGCTTACGGGTAAGGCTCATATGACGGGGATCAAGGGAGCTTCGTATCGGAGACATTTGGATGCCCTGACTGTGACTGACGTGTGCTGGATGCCCTATGGTGAGCACCGGAGAGTCAGGGCCTTTGACTTGATATCGTCGTACAGCGGCCAGCTTATATGGGGTCAGATTGTGGTGTACGTTCGACCTGAGCGGGTTCTTCGACAGTTTGGCTACCTTCAGACGGTCCCTCCGCCGCCGATTTGTGATTCTTTGACGGGTGATGATGTAGATGACCGGTGGCTGTATTTTTCAGACCATTTGGTGCCTTCAGGGGAGCTCTGTGTAGTTCCTGGACAGGTGGCGCTAGAATACATGGAGTGGTTTTTTTCAGATATCGCACCCATTCGTCACGCGGACCGAGGAGATTGTTGGGTCGAGACATCCGCCTCCCCCTCATCATGGGGAGTTCGTCGAGCCACCCATCCCCGAGGTTTCAGTCGCGACCGATCTCCCTACGCATTCGGTGGTAAGCATGACTTATGTAGTTTTTCATAATTTAAATTGTTTTAAAATGTGATACTCACTTTGTTATTTTGACTATGACAACTTCACTACGAAGGATGTCAGGGGATGGCTCAGGATTTAGGAGCGATTGCTGAGGATTTGGAGCGGGTCATCAACCTTAGGATGGTCACTGAGGGCACTGACTTACATGACATCATGACTCGTTGTCTGAGGAGAGTTAGAGGTGACGCCGCAGATGAAAGTCTTAGGCCGCACCAGAGACACCGCATAAATTAGGATTTATATTTTTATTGTACTTAAATTATTAATTTTTGTATTTGTTTATGTATGTCATAAAACACATTTACTTACATCATTTATGATTTATGTTTGTCTCTCTATAAATATATGGTTTGAAATTTAAATATAAACCACACACATGAGTCACATTTATAATGGTATTTGAATATATAAAATAAAGAAGATAAAATAATTTAACAAGGAGATAATATTAGGAAAAGAAAAAAAATTGTCATGTTGAAAATAATATGTTATTCCATTCATTCAAATATGGAAATAAAAAATAAAAATTATGACATGACAATTTTATTAAAGAAAAGAGTATGTAAAATAAACTTATTTTCATGTTGGAAAAAATATGTTAAAGTAATACAATGTTATGGTCACTAAGAAACTTTAAAAAAATAATCAAAACATGTCTATTTTTTTGTTTTCAGTACATCTGGTTTTTTTAGAAGAAAAATTGATGAAAAACCATTTTGAAAGTGAGGTAAAATTAATTTATCCAAATTTTGGTCAAATTTGCTTTGTTATTAAAATTTAATTTGTAATTTAAATGTTAAAATTTATAACTATTCTGAAATTATATATTTTAACCATATATATACGTACAGTAAAGAATAAAAAAATTGGTTTTGGGCCTTTTAGAAACATGCCTAAGTACCCCTGTTCGGGCTTTTTTTTAAATTATGTGGGAGCCGCTTGAGACTGTCCAGGGCCTTTATTTGACATGTTTGCACATCAAGGAACAAAAAAAAAAAGTAAGCCCCGTTTCATCGAATCGCACCTCAAACCGAGGCACCAAAAATAAAAAAAGTTGGTTTTCGGCCTATTAGAAACATATAACTAGCATTCAGTTCAACACAAATATAACAATTTGACACACTAACACTTGTTCACGGAACAATTCATTAATTTCATGAACATAAATCCAATGTAAATATAGATACATAAATATTACAAGTTCAATGTCCGCTTAGGTCTACATGCGTTGTATTAATTGTCATTAGGCTTAAGTATTGCTGCATTCTACCTACATATGCAGTTGGCCATTGTTTTGCCTCCAGATACGCATTGCTTGACCACAACAATGCCATAGACGGTAAGGGACAACGATCTTTCAGATAAACCTGTTGTAAGTGAAATTACAACAATAAGTTAAACAAACAAACCAACTCATTCAATAATTCAAATTATTTGAGTAAACGAATTTTCAATGGACCTGAACAAAATGACTGCCAAACACATGACCGACGCATATTATGCGGTGCGCAGCAGAATCGGTCGGTGGTCGACTTCTTAGAGGAAAAAATGTGAAGCTCTGTTGTCGTGACAACAATACAAGGATTACATTATATCTTGACTTGACGCAATTACATATCCCATATCCGTTATATCCATCCATTTGTCCATACTAACCTAAATCACATAACAAATACACGTGTCAATCATGTAAACATTACTTATGTAAATAAAAATCATAAAACACATACCTTGGATAACCCATCCACATGTAGGGACAACCTCAGCTGTTCATATCTCTCCGTGTCACCAAAGATCTTTATGTAGTTTTGCGACCATTTGCCAAGTTCTTTAATCAATTCGTTACGCATCATGGCCCAACACTCTTCTCCCATACCTAACAAAGCAGAAATTGACCGATATCCACCATTACCATCCGTTTTCACATCAATAACATCCTCAATGAAACCTTGCATAAATGGCGGAAATTAATCCAACATGGGGATCATCCTTGCTGGCTTCGGTGGTTCAAAAGATGATGCACTGGGTCTGACTTAGGTGTTGTTGTTTTGAACCGAATGATAAGCATCAACATACTCCCAATAAGATGGATCACGCTTTGTCAATCTTTCGCTTGTTTTCATTACCCTTTTCGGGGCACCTTTCGTCTTAACCTTTGTTGGAGGAGGGCACATAGAGGTCTCATCGGGAAACGCAAATTCTCAGAGTTTACTCTTGAAAGTAACTTTCCCACAAACATCAAGTTCCTTGAATCTTTTATGTATTCTATCAATCTCTTCCTTGATGCTCACTTCGGCCTCACATAGCCCCTGGTCTAAAAAATTAAGTCTCCTCTAGTACATATGGACTGCATCCAGTGGGATGATGCCACCATCTTACCTTTGTAGCTCGCATGCACAAGGAAGACCTAGCGTGGTTCTCAAGACACACCCACAAGAAGACAAATTGTCTTTCAAATGACGTACGCGCTCAAACTTAACTGAAATTTCATTTAAAGCGTACCTTGACACCATTCCCAGAAGCCTTTTGTATATGATTTTCTTAAAAACATGACCAACGACATGCGTACTTGTTTCGAATGATGCTCTAATTTCAGTGTGTTGCAGCATCATCATATTGTTCATTGCATCCCAAACACTACAGAGGTCTTCAACGCTATTCTGTAATATCATTTTCAAAGACCAATGAGCAGATTCAACCCTACATTTAAAACACACAACAGAGAAGACAAATTAATAACAATAATGTTCCAACCAATCATTAAAAGAAACTTGACTAAAATAATAAAACATTTAAATACCTATTTGTTGTTGTGTTGCCTAGGTGCATCACCTTATTAGTCAATGAACATTGGCCACGGGGAACACGCTACTTGAAACCTTTGAAGGTGCTCAAGGAACTCCTGTTCCGAAGGACAATCTACCAGGTTACCCCAGCTATCCATTACGTAGTCCCAGTCATTCTTCTGACCAATTAGCGATTTACACTTTGTCTTCACATTCTTGTCTATGTGAAACCTGCACAACAAATTCGTACACTCCGGAAACACAACTTTCACAACATTCATCAGGGCTAGGTCTCTGTCTGTGACAATAACAACAGGAAGGCGATCGTTTCTTAAAAAAAGGCCTCGAAACTGTTCCAATGCCCATACAAGATTGTTCACGCGCTCACCCTCCAGATATGCAAACCTAGCAAAGAAAGTCATCCCGGTTGGTGTCACCCCCACAATGGGAGCCTGTACCTATTTGTTTTGTAGGTACTGTCTATCAAAAAAACAAGATGACATGCGTTACATAACTTAACTGCATCTGGGTGACACCAAAACAAATCACGCACCATATCTTCATCCTTCAATCTATGCCAATGAATGTATTGGTCACGTTCAAGGAGCCTCATTAGGTGTTGCATTTCAGTGTCATCTCCCCTGATTGAAGAACAATATGCACTTCTTGCATTGTAGATTTGTTTGATTGTGGTGCAACTGCTGCTGTTGTGCTCCTTCAACGTTAGCAGGATGTTTCTTGGTTTCACATTCGACTTCTTCATATCAGTAATGATATTCTTCTCATCATCTGTCAATCTCCCAGTATATGGATGTCCAACTAAGGTCTTCGCCAATTCATGGTTGTGAATCCCACATATCAGCTTCACCGCCCAACCTTCATCTCCATGCACTGGTTTTCCACGAATCTTAAAGGGACAACCACATTTTCTAGTGCATGTGTCTCTTCTAACAAATTCTTTCTTCCTACCCTTGTACTTACCGCTCCTTTCATACCCAATTAACACAAAAGGAAATTCTTCCTCTGCTACCAGTATATGTATCAGACCTCATAATTACTGCAATAAAATCATTTTCATGAGCAACCATGACATATTAATTTTTACACAAATCATACATTAGACCAAACAATTAAAACTGATTGACATGATTACCTGAGAAGTATTAAAAGCATCTGAACAATCAACATGTGTTTCATTCACACCACAATCTTCTTCATCTTGAAAATCCATATCAACTTCTTCGGACATCACACTGTAATATGCCCATTGATCTTCGACCATCTTAATTCAAACTATAACTATCACCTGATTCAACATTCAACTAAATAATTTGAACAATACAAGAACCCAAAAAAATTTACAAACTATGAATATCAAACTAATTCAACATTTGACAACCTCACACAAATATTTAATCTACATATACATAACCAAATTCAACTTTTAATTACATAATTTCAAAATTATAACCTACAAAGCTCATTTAACCAAAAAATACTTCAACCTAGGCAAAAAAAATCCACACTTCAACCAACAAATATATTTTTATGTTTTACATAAATTACAAATAGAATTAACCAAAATAACATTCAAAATAATCTTAAAACTAATAAATCATAAAACGAATTACTCCACGGAAGAAGCTTTCTTCCGCTGTTGACATCACAACTGCGGAAGACAGCTTCTTCCGTGAGTGCTCGCGGAAAATGTCTTCCATTACAACTGCGGAAGATAGCTTCTTCCGTGGAGTCTCGCGGAAGACATCTTTCGCAAGACTCCACGGAAGAAGCTTTCTTTCGCAGGTGTAATTTAAACAACGGAAGAAACCTTTTTCCGTGGAGTCTCGCGGAAGACGTCTTCCACGAGATTTCACGGAAGAAGTTTTTTTGTTCCGCAGTTATAATGTCTTCGCCGGAAGAAAATTTCTTGGGTCAAATCTGAAACGCTTACACCATTCTACTACCAAAAATAAACAATCAACCACAGAAAAGCAGCTACGTACCTTAGTTGACAAATATCACACCAAAGCAGAGCACAAGCACAACCAGCACTAACAAAAATCGCACAACACACGCACCGGAATGGAGAAAACGCAGGAGAGAAAGCAGAAAGGAACCATGAAATAAAAAAAATAGATTTTTATAAAAGAAAAACATACATGGGCATTTTTGGGTTTTTTAAAAATTGTTGGGTGCACCAGCAATGTTGTTGGGTGCCCCTAGCAATTGCCCAAAATAAAACCCAAAGATCTCACTCCGTCGGGCCCTGAAGCTCCGTTTTCGGGCTTCCTCTTCTATCGCCGTTAGAGTGTTGCTAGGTGCACCCAGCATTATTGCTGGTGCACCCAACATTCTAACAAAATGGCAAAATTGCCCTTGCTTGTTTTTTCTCTTACGGATCAACGTACGGATCAACTTGATCCGTAAGAGGAAAAACAATAATTTATTAATTATACATTTAAAGATATTTATTTTATAATATAATTTATACATATATTTATTTTATTAATTATAATATATTTATAAATATTGATTTATTATAAATAATTAATTTTTTGTTTTCATTTCTACTATCCCCCTTTTGTTTTTTGTGCTTCAGACTTGTGTTCTTCGTCTTAGTTTTTAGTTGTTGAGGTATAAACATTGGCAGGTATTTAGAATTGTTTATTCTTTGCTGCCAGTGCTTCTCACTGTTATCGTTGGTAATATCGCTGTTACATTAATTAATTTGTTATATATAGTAATCTATTTTTTTAGTTGAGATTCTTGTAATTGAAAATGATTATGCAATACATGAATTCAAACAGTACATTAACTTCAACATAGTCGAACGAAATTAAATTCGCATCAAATACTACAACTAACTCATGCTAATTTTGCGACAAGGACAACTCGTCTTCCATTTGCGGTACATGTTTACTGAAAACAACTAAAATTTCTATTGGCCCAATCTTTTTCCAGTAGTTAGACTCAATGAGCACCTTCATCACGTCCTCGTTGGTTTTGAGTTCAATTATTTCAAATTTTATAACTTTTTCTGAATACTCATGGTGACTTGGTTTCCGAAAAAACAATCGCCTTACCATTTGTGTTTCATCAACACCATAAGGGGGAATCCCACGAGGCGCAACTTGCTTGATCAAATCCTTCAGTTCATCCATGGTACATCCGGTGGAAATGTCAATGTTTTTGGGATTTTTTCCTGTGAACGAGTAACCAACAAACTCATTTTGGCTTGACATGTTCCACCTCCCATTGTAATATAGCAGGGCATCATGAGTAGGGGTCATAGTAGCTTCAAGTAAGTTTAAAATACCAGCTGGGGTTCTAGCAATGCTACATAATAACTCAATCGGACCAACAAACGAAAATTCATGATTACACATTAACATTGTGTTAACATCAACATCATCTTTCAGTTGCATACATTGAAACCGAAATTGATTACTTGCATACGTGAAAGGCTGCCGGTAGTAAATTTCAACCAAAAGTTGCTTGTCGGTTAGCTTAAGGGTATTGTGTATTCTGGTTTTTAACGTTTGAAAATCACACCCGTTAGGTACTCGAATGGGAATTGGAGTGGAAGCTTGAAAGGAAACACCACTGTCGTTGTGAACAATGGATTCATTTGGAAAAATAAACCTAATGTGGAGTTCACGACTCTCTGACTGCTTGTCTCTCCCAAGAATTCCATAGTTTTTTGTAAGACTTGGGTTGATACTGAAACTTGTGCTTTCTTACAAGGTTAGGTTGTGCTATATATATAGATGAGTTTTAATATCAGTGCTGCATTTTTTAAAGATTGAAAATACGCATGCACATGTTTTCTGTATGTGTTGTCAACTACACGAATGACATGGCACGCTTTAGCTTGCATCAGATCTGCATGTGTAGTCATGCTGTGCAGGGTCCTTTCATGCGCTTTATGTTAATGCAGACAACAATTTATCATACACGGTTTTCCATAATGTGTAGTCAACTCAGACAACGATATATCATACATGCTTTTTTAGAATTAAGTAATAATTTTGTTGTGGACGTAACAAATAAATTACATGTTCAAAACGATCAGCCATTTATAAATTACATGTTCAATCATCATTTATGTCAACATAGTCTCTCTTGAACATCACGAAGCTCTTGTAATGTTGCATTCTGCTAATAAATGGAGTTGGCCATGACTTCGCCTGCGGATGACAATTGCTAGACCATAACAATGATACAGGCGATAAGGGACAACGTTCTTTTAAATAAACCTGTTGTGTATGCGAAAAAAATGTTAACTCAATCCTACAAAACTCATTGCATAATCATAAAAAAAACACTTCATATCTACAATGTACCTCAACAAAATGATTGTCATACATATGACCGATACAAATTATACGATGCAATGAAGAATTTGCCAGCGGTTAACTTCTAAGGGAAAGAATGTCATGCTTTGTTGTTTAGACAAGGATACAACAATTACGTTATACATTTGATGCAATGACATGTCCCATGTTCATTATATCCATCCACTTATCCATTGTCACCTGAATAAAACAAATATACACGTCAAACTTAATTTCAAACTAAAGTCTTAAAAATCAAATACATAAATTACCTACCTTGGTTAACCCATCAACAAGTAGTGACATTCTTAATTCCTCAAATCTCTCCGTGCCACAAAAGAGCTTGATATAGTCTTATGAGAAATTGGCAAGTTCTTTAAGCAGATGGTTGCGGACCACCGACCAAGAGTCTTGAACCATACCTAATAAACCGGCAACCGACCGATATCCACAGTTACCATCAGCTTTGACATCAACAATCTTATCAATGAAGTCGTGCATAAATGGCTGAAACTGGTCCAACATGGGCATCATCGTTCTTCGATTCAGTTGCTCAGAGGATGATGTAGTACGCCTCACCGACGAATTGCTATTTTGTTGTGATTCAAAGGCATCTACATACTCCCAGTAAGATGGATCGCGCTTTGTTGACCTTGGGTTCCTGCTCGTAGTTTTCTTTGGTGCCCCCTTTGTGTTAACCTTTGCTGGAGAAGGACACATCGAATTCTGATCAGGGTGTGCAATTTCCCAAAGTTTAGTTCTTAGAGTAAACTTGCCACAAACATCAAGTTCTTCGAATTTTTGGTATATTGTTTCCATTACGTCCTTGATGCCCACCTCGGGCTCAAATAACCCTTGGTCTGAAAAACTGAGTCTCCTCCAGAACATATGGATTGAATCCAGTGGGATGCCACCACCAACATATTTGGATAGCTCACAAGCACAAGGAAGACCAAGCGTGGTTCTCACCACGCAACCACAACTTGAGGGATTCTTGCCAGCATAGTCAACACGCTCTAATTCAGCAGCAATCTGATTTAAAGCATACCTTGAAACCATTCCAAGCAGCCTCCTGTATATGGTTTTTTGGAACACATGTCCAACGACATGTGTACTTGTTTCAAATGATGCTTTAATCTCTGTGTGCTGCAACGTAATCATGTTGTTCATGGCATCCCACACACTGCATAAGTCTCCAATGCTATTTTGTAACAGTTTTTTTAAAGACGAGTGAGCAGATTCAACCCTACATTTCAAATACACAAATAAAAATAAACATATACAATAATACAATTCCATAAATTTTTCGTACCTGTTTGTTGTTGTGTTTCCTAAGTGCATCACCTTATTAGTCCAGGCGGAAACAAATTTTTCCTTGTGTGGTATTATCCATGTTTCCTTGACATAGTCAACAAACATTGGTCAAGGTGCACAAGCTATTTCGAACTTCTTCAGGCATTCATCAAACTGTTGTTCTGAAGGACAATCAATCAGAGATCCCCAACAATCCATGATATAATCCCAAGCATTTTTTTGCGCAATTAGTGATTTACATTTGGCCTTCACATTCTTGTTTATGTGAAAGATGCACAACAAATTTGTGCATTCAGGGAATACATCCTTCACAACATTCATCAATGCTTGGTCTCTGTCAGTGACAATAACTCTAGGGAGGGCATCACGCTTTTAAAAAAGGCCTTGGAAGCATTGTAAAGCTCATACCAAATTATTAACGCGTTCACCCTCCACATATGCAAAACCGGCAGAGAATGCCATCCCAGTCGGTGTCACCCCAACAAAATTGAGCAATGGGAGTCTGTACCGGTTTGTTTTGTAGGTGTTGTCTATCAAAAACACCAAATTACATGCGTTGACTAACTTCACAGAATCAGGGTGACACCAAAAGATATCACGAATCACGTCTTCATCCTTTATTCTGTGCCAATGAATATATTGATCACGTTCAAGAAGTTTCATCAGATGTTGCATTTCAAGATCGCTTCCTCTTATGGAAGAACGGAATGCATTTCTTGCATTGTATATCTGTTTAATGGTCGTATAGCTATTGGCATTGTGTTCCTTCAGAGTTAGTAGAATGTTTCTTGGCTTCGCCATGGACTTCGTCATATCAGCAATAAGTGTTTTTTCAGCCTTAGCCAATCGCCCCGCATATGGATGTCCAACTAATGACTTGGCCAATTCATGATTATGTACTCCACAAATCAACTTCACCATCCAGCCTTCTCCTCCAACCACTGGCTTGCAACGAAGCTTGAAGGGACACCCACATTTCCTAGTCTCAGTGTCTCTTCTGATAAATTCTTTTTTCCTACACCTATACTCGCCACTCCTTTCACAGCCAATTAACACAAACGTAGTCCTTCCTCTACTACCTGTGTTTATGTCTGACCTTAAAATCACCGCCACAAATCTGTTTTCATGAGCCACGGATCAAGCTCACCGCAAAACATCCTCTCGGCACTCAAACACCTACAAAATCCACATAATTTAAGTTTTCTACCAGTATTCATTTTATTAAATATGTGACAAACATTAACATTATAACCAGAGAAGTCTTGAACGCATCCAAACAATCAGCATGTGGTTCATTCGCACCACATGATTCTGTATTTTCACAATCCATATCCGCTCGTTCAGACATTATTTCATACATCCACTCATCTTCGTCCATCTAACCAAATCAAACAAAAAATGGTCATACAAAAAAATTAGTAATTTAAAAGAAAAAAAAGGAAAATAAAAGCAAAAACAACAAATACAAAAAATAATACACTTACGGATCAACTTGATCCGGAAGGTGTTACGGATCAACTTGATTCGTAAGATACGGATCAACTTGATCCGTACCATCCTTCCAGATCAAGTTGATCCGTAAGCTTTTTCCGGATCAACTTGATTCGGAAGCTGCTTAATACTCTTCCGGATCAAGTTGATCCGGAAAAAGCTTACGGATCAACTTGATCCGGAAGTCATCCGTACGTCCACGACAGTCAAACCACCATCTGGGTACCTCGTTTTCCGCCACCGACCACCGCAACGCTCAACGTCGGTACCTTCACCTTCATCGCTACGCTCAACGCTGCTACCCCCACAAACCAGAGGCAATGCCGCACGAAAAAGAGAAAACGAGAAGCACAACGTTTCTGAAAATGGAGGTAAACAGCTTTTCTGGAAAAAAAAAGTTACATTTTTTAGAAAGAAAGGGGCTAGGGGCAATTTTGGCATTTAAAAGCTTTACTGGGTGCACCTAGCAACACTCGATGGTAAAATAGGGTTTTGGACTCAAAGGTCCATTATTATTATTTGTATATTTTAACTTTTATTAAAATAATTTACATTTTGGTTTGATTTTTAGGTCCATGTTTCTGTTTTCCCATTCCTTAGCCCTAGCCCTAGCCCTAGCCCACCCTGTTATCAATAAGAGAGAACGGTTGTGGTTGTTTTTATTTAATTATTTATGTTTTTGGTACTTTTGTTGCAGTTGGAGACCATACTCACTGAATGGGTGTGAATGAGGACCTACTCCAGCTTAAGAGAATTTTCAGCCCAATGGTATTTCCATGTTACACTTTGGGCATTTGCTTTGGGCACCTATGGCATTCTTGGTACACCCAGGAAAAATTTTTAAATTCTCATTATACCCCTCCCTTATAACTTCTTCTTCAGCGCTTTGCTTTTTAACGTTTGTTCATGAGAGCTTGTTGTTTTTTTTCCTTCACCTTTATTGTGTCGTGAGAGTTGTTTTGGTTCGAGTTGCTTGTTCGTTATTGTGTCCTCTTCGGTGAAGGTGCATTGCTTACGGTGGTTCGTGGGCAAGTGACAGTTGTAAGAGTGGTTGATTTGGCCATTAATGGTGAGGTAAGGTGTTCGATCTGGTTTTTTTGTGTTAAAATAATGGATTAATAATCCGTAAGTTGTATACAATGTATAGATTGATAATTCGTAAGTTTTATATAACTTATGGATTAGTAATCCGTAAGAACCTTACCGATTGTCAATTCGTATGGTACTTACGGATTGCTAATCCATAAAAATCTTACGGATTGTCAATCTGTATGATTCTTACGGATTGTCAATGCGTAAGTTCCTTTTAATTTGTTTTTAATTTTTAAAAATTTGTTTTATTGTGTAATTAAATAAAATTAGAATTGTTAATTTTAAAAAAATTAAATAGTTATAGTTTGAATATTCATTTGAAAGTTGTAGTTTGTATAGTTTGAAAGTGATATGAATGTTAAAATAATTTATACTTTTAATTTAATTTAGTCGTTTGAACATTTTTTTTTCCTTTTAAATTTAATGTATTAAATTATTACATGCAACAAAAATGCGAAAATTATGCGATAGTATAATTATGGTGGGGTTAGGGGTTTTTTGTTTGTCATTGAAATTTTTGAATGTTTTGTTTAGATGAACGAATATCAGTAGATATATGATAGTATAATATTTTAAGAAGTTGATATGAATGAATAAAATGAAGATGAAGTTGGTGTGAATGAACAACATGTTGATTGTTCTGATGCGTTCAATACTTGTCATGTATTATTATGATTTTTTGTTATTAAAGTAAGTAAATGAATGTCCCTTAAAGACTAAACTTGTATCGATTGCATTGTAAGTGTTTGTCACCCATGATGATATTCTACATTAGGCTCAATCTATTGCTTATGAAATTGGTTTTGTGGCAATGATTATGAGATCAAACACAAATAATGGTATTAGAGGACGAACCTCATTTGTTTTAATTGGTTGTAAAATGAGTGATCAATATAGGGCCAAGAAGAAAGATTTGGTAAGAACGGTTACTAGCAGTAAAAAATATGGGTGCCCGTTTAAGTTGCGTGCAAAACTAGTGTTGTGAGCGAAGGATGGATGGTGAAGTTAATGTGTGAGAGTCACAATCATGAATTGGTCAAGTCATTAGTTGGACATTCATATGTTGGCCGATTGACTAAGGAAGAGAAAATCATTGTTGCTGATATGACAAAATCAATGGTGAAACCAAGATATATTCTTCTAACACTAAAAGAGCACAATGTCAATAGTTATACAACAATCAAGCAAATATATAATGCAAGAAATGCTTATCATTTTTTCCATAAGAGGGAGTAATAGTGAAATGCGACAACTAATAAAGCTTCTTGAATAGGATTAATATATTCGTTGGCATAGATTAAAGGATGAAGATGTTGTACATGACATATTTTGGAGTCATCCTGATGCAGTCAAATTAACCAATGCCTGTAATTTGGTATTTTTAATAGATAGTACCTACAAAACAAACAAGTACAGGCTGTCGTTACTTGATATTATTGGCGTGACACCAATAAGGATAACATTCTCTGCTGCTTTTGCATATTTGGAAGGAGAACGTCTAAATTATGTTGTTTGGGCTCTACAACGGTTTCAAGGTCTTTTTCTCAAACGTGATGCACTCCTTGGAGTTATTGTTACTGACAGAGATCTAGCATTGATGAATGCAATGAAAATTGTATTCTTTGAGGCTAACAATTTGTTGTGTCAGTTTCACATTGATAAGAATGTCAAGGCAAAGTGTAAACCCCTAGTTGGTAAAAAAAAAATGCATGAGATTATGTCATGGAAGCCTTGGGGAGTTTGGTGGATTGTTTTTCTGAGCAAGAGTTTGATGAGTGTCTTAAGAAGTTTGAAATTATTTGCTCACCATGACCAATGTTTGTTAATTATGTCAACCAGACATGATTCATTCCCTACAAAGAAAGATTTGTTAAAGCATGGATGAATAATGTGATGCACTTAGGAAACACAACAACTAACAGGTATGAAAATTGTAAATTTTTGTTGTTGTTAGGGTTTAGGATTGAATGGATAAAAATAATTATGTTTCTTTACTTGCTTGTGTATTCCATATGCATGGTTAAGTCTGCTCATTGGGTCTTAAAGAGACTACTACACAATAGCCTTGGAGACCTATGTAGTGTTTGAGAAGTCATGAACAACATGATCACACTGTAAAACACTGAAATTAAGGCATCTTTTGAGACAAGTACACATGTGGTTAGACATTCTTTTAAAGTTACCTTATATAAGAGACTACTTTGCATGCTATGAAGGTATGCTTTAAACCAGATTGCTGCTGAGTTTGAGCGTGTATATTATGCTGGCAAAAACCCTTCTCGTTGTGGATGTATCATGAGAACTACTCACAATCTTGCATGTGCATGTGAGGTAGCTATACACGTTGTTGGTAGCATACCACTTGACACAATCCATATGTTATGGTAAAGACTAAGTTTTTCAGACCAAAGGTTATCTGAGCCCGAAGTCAACATAACCGAAGAGATGAAAACCATATCCAAGCGGTTTGAAGAGCTTGATGTTTGTAGCATTGTTACTCTAAAGAGTAAACTTTGGGAAATTGACTACTATGATCTAAACTCTATGTGTCCTCCTCTAGAAAAGGTGAAAACAAAAGGTGCTTAGAAGAAATCAATGACCAAACATCAAAGATCAACAAAGTGTGATCCGTCTTATTGGAAGTATGTTGATGTATTTCATTATGTGCAAAATAGTAATTCTTCAGTCAAACGTAGTGCATCATTATCTGAGCAAGCAATTCCAAGAAGGATCATGCCGATGTTGGATCAATTTCATCCATGCATTCATGATTCCATTGAAAATATTATTGATGTCAAAGCTGATAGTAACTGTGGATATCGTGCAATTACTACCTTATTAGGTATATGTGAAGATTCATGGGCTTTGGTGCACAACCATTTGCTTAAAGAACTTGTAAAATGGTCTGATGAGTATATCAACCTGCTCAGTGGCATATACTAATTTGAAGAATTAAAGCAGTCTCTACTTGTTGATGAATTATTCATGGTATATAAGTTTTTTATTACATTTTTTTGGATTACATTTGCTTTAAATAAATGTAATTATAATTGTTACATGCAGGTTATCATGGATAAGTTGATGAATATAACCGACATGGGGTATGTCATTGCATCAAGGTATAATGTCATCCTTGTTTCTCTTTCTTTCCAACAAAGCATGACATTTTTTCCTCTTAGAAGTCAACCACCAATAGATTATTTTATGCATCGCATCATATGTATCAGTCATGCATATGAAAATCATTTTATTCAGGTAAAAGCATGATAATCCTATTTGTGTAATTTATTTCAAAAAAATATGATCTGATAATTTGAATGTGTATGTCTCTATGTAACGGGTATTTCTAAGAAACTGTTGCCTGCTACCGCCAATAGCTTTGTTATGGTCTACACATTGTCATCATCAAGCAAAGTAGTGGCCTACACCATATATTAGTATAATACAGTAATTTACAAATTTGTCGAGGTTGAAAACTGACTTTGTTGATTTAGGTGAAGATTGAACTTTAAACCAAACTACTTATGGGGTTGTCATGTAATACTATAATATGTGCGTGTTTCACTGGATGTTCATATAATTATGTATTTAACTTAAGTTTCAAACATTATATAATTATTTATGTTTTATTGTTTTTATGAAAAAGTCATTTAACTAAACAAGGTTTAGGGTCAGTAAACCCTAATTAGTGATTAGGCTCACTAAACCCTACTTAGTGATTAGGGTCAGTGAACCTTAAATAGGGTTTAGGGTTGTTGGACTACCTAGAGTCTAGGGTGACGTTACTAATTAGGGTTTAGGTTTACTATCCTATGTAGGGTTAATGGTTACATGATTAAAGGGGGTATTGATTTACCTCCTAGGTAGGGGTTACGATGGCTTAGCTAATTAAGGTTTAGGGTTAGCTTACATATTTCCAAGTAGGAAAAGTGTTGACTCCATTGTTTAGGGTTTATTGTTACCTTTCCAATTACGATTTAGAGTTAATTCAATAGTTAGGGTTTAAGGTTACATGACGAATTATGGTGGTTACGTGATTAGGGTTACTGAAGGTTTAATGTAATAATGTAAATTGGTGAATACTTTTAAATTCACTGACAACTTAAACAAAAATAATTAAAAACCTTATTAAACAACATTAAATAATAAACATTGTTCAATCAAATTGCATACATAATTCATATAAAACCTAAAGAATCATAAAAGTCTTCATGCAACTTTTATACGCCGCATTCATCTGGATTGAACATATACATTTAGTTTCTCAATCACACGTCTTGCAATTCTCAGGTAGTCTTTGGTGACAGTGTATGCTTCTGTCCCTTCAATCACTATCCTTAAGTTGAGCAACCTTTCTAACCTTTCATTTATTGCTTAGCAAGCCTCCTACAACCTTGACAACAAGGAAAAAATTTTAGAGTTAACACAGGTTTAGATAAAATGACTAACACTAATAGTTGTTTGAAATTTTACCACTGCATGTCGAGGCTACTCTACAGGTGCTTTGTCCATGGCCGTTGCAGCCACCTGCTGCTAAGCAACATCTGGTTTATCAAATGTGTCATCATACACCCTAGGTGGATGTCTTGGAGGATCCCTAGGTTGCCCGGGAGTCATGAATGGATGAGATATCATTTAAAACCACTCCAAGTAGTATGTTGCACATTGTTCGGGTACAATACATATCTAACCCAATGGTGCAAGGTATTCAGAAAACTAAATTCATTTATCATCAATTTCTTTTACATATAGATATAGAGTAGTAGGGTGTGGTGGAATGGTCTGCAGGTACTCAAACTATCGCACAACCCTCTCTGGTCGGTGAATGACGATAGATGGACCCCAATGCATGTGTCCGAAAAATAAAGATATCAACTCAAACTCTCTAAGTGCATGGTGGTCATCATAGGAAATCCAACAAACAACACCAGACGTCAATCTATCCAGATGCTTACGATTCGTCGAAATTGGCAAAGCCTGCCTAGACTTCCAACGACAAGCACACAGTTTCCTCTCATCATAATCTTTAGCAGTAATAGCAGAAGCAACTGAAGGAAAATGATCGTAGATCCAACACAACACATATTTAAAAAACAACAAAACAATGAAAACAATACTCAATATAAACTAAAGAACTAAAAATAAATTAAAAACAAATTTTTAAATTACGTGTAAAAGTGTGATATATCCTGCAAGTTGTGTAGCATTGTTCTTTGACGCATCATTCAAATTTTCATACATATGGATTAGTGCAGCAGCTCCCCATGCGTAGCGTCCACTTTGCGTCAAGTCACAAAATGCATCTAAGAATACCACATGCACGTGTGTGGTACTCTTGTTAGCAAAGAGTGTGCAACCTATCAAATCAATAAATATGCTTGAGCTGCTATAGTCCACTATGTGGTGTAACATTTGCTCCGATATATGTCTCGCAACCAGGATAACGAACATATGCCTCGTGGCATTGTACTGTCTCAACTCTTGTCTCTTCATAACTCACTTCAAGCAATTCAACTAAGAGGAAGACAACATCGTCCACATGAAGAGTCTCAAAGCTATGGAAGGCCCTTGTAATGGGCAAATGTAGCAACGATGACACATCATCTAGGGTGATAGTCACCTTTCCTACCGGTAGATGGAAACTACTAGTTTCCTTATGTCACCTCTCTACAAAAGCATACATAAGTCCCCAATCACTAGTGTTTAGCAAACATGCGATTAGAGGACTTAATTAAGGGGAAACTACTAAGCCTTCAATCTCAGGAGCAGGCCTGCCAAATTTTTCTACCTTCCTTCCATGGAAGGACAACTTCAACTTAGGACGTTCCTGAAAATAAAAATATAAATCATTTGAACAGTAATAACAAATACTTATCAAAATATTATTAATTTCAAAATATAACTACCTCTCCATTCCAAACTGCCACAACCACATGATGAGCATAGTCCATCAAAACTGATGTGTCATGAGGCTCGCATGGAAAACCCTCGGTATCACTAACTACATCATCAGCAGGTGCCTCTTGAGGCTGCTCATGGACCTCTTCAGCAACATGATCCACATGTTCAACATCCTCAGCAACAGGTGCAACTTGTCATTGCCTACATGCAGATGCCGTGGGTCTTCGTCACTGGGGGCCTTCATCACAACTTACTTCTCTACCTAAAGCTCTTCTTATAACCCTTCCTAAAGCCCAACCCAAACCTCTGGTTTTAACTATAATCTGCACATTAAAAGCATGATTAACAATTAGTGACATCATTCAAATAATAATATGCACATTAAAAGAATGATTAATTTTTTTTGCACTAAAATATATGATAGAAATCCTATGACAATTTCTTAAATTTCCAATAAATGAGTTTTTTTTTACACCACCAAATATTATTTATATCACTACATCCACACAAAAAAAATTGTCATTTACATATATAAATTTTCTTGTTACACTAATTTGTACAACATATACTTAATAAAAATTAAAAATCAATCATATTTAAATATTTTACAAATAAATATTTCAAATTTCAAATATAATTTAATTTCTTAAAGAAAATAGATTAATTACTTTTCTAGGAATTAATTAATTATTAAAAACAAACTTAAATAAAAAAATAAAATTAATTAAATAATTACATATTAAAAATTCCAATAATTTATTTTTATAAATTAAATTTTATAACATTTGAATTATTAAATTATTTTTCAAAAAATAAGTTATTTTACTATTAATTAATTATTTTTTTATAAAAATTAATATACGGATTGGTTATTTGTATAAACCATACAGATTGTCAATCTATATAGCTTATACGGATCCCCAACGATGGCAATGGTAGTGCACAAACAACCACAGAGACGAAGAGCTACTTATGCCGCAAAAGGAGAATACGACGACTACTGCAATGGAGTAACCAGCGGCACCACTAACGACAACAACAACGGGAAAAGAAGACACGACAAATGAAGGAAATAGTGCCACAAACTGTACAAACAACACGAGGGAGAAGGAGAGCGAGATGGAATGGTTTTTAAAATTAACGAGAATGATATTTGTGTCACTTCACATTATTTGTTGAGTGTATTAGCAATTTTGTTGGTGTCCAAAGCAAGTGCCTACACTTTGATGTCATTTTACGGTTTATTTACTATTTAGTACTACATGAGATATGAATAAGATTGGTCCATGGGATAATATTTTGAAAAAACAAACAAAGAATGGGATGATATTATAAGAGTTGGATATATATATATATATATATATATATATATATATATATATATATATATATATATATATATATATATATATATATATATATATATATATATATATATATATATTCACAACATGTTTAAATTTATTTTGATCCTATAACTTTATGATTCTATAATTTTAGCCCCTTAAAATTTTTTATTACACTTTTAGTCTTTCATATTTTTTAAATTTAGCAATTTTAATTCACAGTTAGTTTTTGTCAATTTTTTTAACAAAAATCACTCACGGGTAGTCGTAAGGACCTAGTTTATTGGAGTTAGAATTTAACTAATTTACTTTCAAATTTGAAAGATCAAAATATTATCTTATCAAATTTGATAAAGTTACAAATAAATTTTTCACGATAGTTGAAAACCTGTATTTTAACTTGTGTGATATGGAACCTATAAAAAGAAAAGGTGTGCATGCATTAAGATAAAGGGTTTCCTTCATGATCAAAAGTTGAAAATAACATAATAGGTTTGTAGGGTGAAAAAGAGTTGAATAATCATTAATTACATTACATTCCTTCAAATAAACTAATTAGCTTAACCCAACAAAAACACACTAATGAATGATGATAAAACCTTAACCATACCCAAACACCTACCAATAGTGGTACAATTCAAGTTTACTAGGGTTGTCTATCCTAGTGTTAGTTCCATCTAAGGGACTGTGACCAAAGTATCTTGACAAAAACAATCTGCACTTAAAATGTCTTATCTTCATAGTTGTCTAGAAACCTTTGCTCTCTAATCTTGAAGTGATCTTCTTATTATGGTGCTTATCTATCCACTGCTTAGTGTCAAGCAGGGCCACAACCAAGAAACAAAAGGGAAAGGAAGAGGGGTGAGATATGAAACCAAAGGTGCTTAACATGCATTTACACTTTTATGACAACATACTTATACCTCCTCTTTATTGATCAATAGAACACATAAATAACTCACATCTAATCCTTAATTGAATCTTTATCATGCATAACACATTAATTATTCTTAGCAACACAACCCAGACCATCACCATCACCTCAAGCAATTATACGACCAAAATAGTGTTCAAATGTGGTTCATTATTATCATTCATGATTAGAGTTCTCTAAGCATAATCAATTCTCTACCAAACATAACATTGAACACTAGTAATGTTTTCACAAGCAATGTTATTACATTTATCAAACATATGAAAGGATAGAATCCAGGTTCAATTTACATTTTACCACACACAAGTGTATTCAATCATCCAATAGGAGTTAGTCAATGTGATACATGTTGGTACAATATATCAATCAATAATTATCTTGTAATTAATGCATGATGCATGCAAGTACCTGAAGATAATATTTATATGATGCCCTTGACATTAAATCGAGGAATAACCTAGAAGGCCAAAATTTTGGGGTGTCACTAAGCTTGAATATCATGGGATGGCACTAAACCTCTAGATGGAGTATTGAAAAAAATTGAAAAAGTCTCGCTCTCCAACTTGTTATACATTCTAATTTATAACATAGTGATATTAGTAATTTTGAAAATTTCTTACTTTCTACATGTGTTAATCCAAATATTCTAAATTAAATTTATCTTTCGACAACAAACGTTAAATATTTTATTTTTATTATTAATTATTAAAGTTTAAATGTATTTTTGGTTCTTAAAATTTTACAATATCACAAATTTTGCTCCTCAAAAAAATAGTTCATGAATTTTGCCGCATAGTTTACAAAATATTGCAAATTTTGCCTTAACTTAGAAAAATTGTCACAATTAATAAAAAAATTATCTCAAACTTTTCTTAATTGTATTGGTTTAAAGGAAAAACAACTACAAAAATATCTTAATTGTGACAATTTTTCAACAAGGGAACAAAATTCACGTGATTTGGGAATAAAATCCGCAAAAAAGAAATTAAAGAACAAAATTTGTGACATTATAAAATTTTAGGGAAAAATTGCAATTAAGTCAATTTGTTTGAATGTCTTTAAAAAATTGTTTGAGTAGAAATCAATAAAATAAAAAATAGAAAAATTCCATTCTTACCAATCTAAAAAAGGCAACGGTTACATTTTCCCTCGATTACATTCTCTCTCTCTCTCTTCTTTCTTCTTCCTATTACTTTTCCATTTCTCATCCCATTTCAAAAATTCACAAAACTGCATTTTCCTAGAAAAGTTATTTTCTTTTTCTCGAGAAAACCAATCCCCCCTTTCTTGCCAAGGGGGGTTTCTAGACCAAAGCAAATCACCAATCCCTTTTGTTCTCAGGTTATTACTCTTATCATTTACTATTATATTGGTAAATTTACCATCTTTGCTTTTCTGGGTTCCTTAAAATCATGTTCGCTTTTCGAGGAAAGTGTAACGACATAGTTTCTATTATGGGTTTCAGAAATTCTTCAATAACAAACAAACAAAATACAAAACAAACATCAACCTAAATTTAGTATCTCACGTTGTAGTTTTGTGTCCTACATATCCTAGGTCATTGAAATATTCTAGCTTTCCTCTTTTTTGCGTTTTGGTTCTTATTTTTTTATCTTTTAAATTATGCATTGTGCTCCTAACATTTTCCAAAATTATGTTGGTGGCAGAAAGCTACGTGCTTGTTTTGAAATTTTTTTATGCCGAGTTTGGATTGAATCTCGGGGTGTTCAACCAATTGTGTTTGGTTATCTTTTATTTATTTATTTTTCTTTCATTGGGGATGTTGGATTAAGAAAAATGGTTTTTGCGGATTATAGATCCAACACTTGAGATACATGGATTAAATGATGGAATCATGCTCTGTCAAAATTTAAAATTTTTGAAAAATGCATTCGGATCAAGGTCTAACACTAGGAGAGTAATGTGGCATTTTCAGTGCATCTGTATGCCAGTTTGTTTTAAGCCTAATGATAATGGTGTGGGTTTTAGGTTTTAGAAGTATTGTTTAATGGAGAGAACGGTAGATGATGTAAGTTTGGGAATTTGTTTTAGAGCAACTAGTACATTGTGTCATTGTTTCACATTTTCACTTATTTAACATATAGTTGAGCCTTAACCAAATGAGACCAATGGCCACCTTTATGCATTGGCTGTGGACTTTTTTTTTTACATCAACTGAAATCCTTTTATATAGTTTCTTGTAGAAATAGTATTTTTTTCAAGTGAGAATCTCAACACAATTATGACCATGCTGTCATTTTAAAGTTACTTTATTGTACTTTGTACATTTGCATTCATGCTTCTCATTACCACCAATTAATTGATGAGTAATTCTACATTGGAACTTGATTCTTCTTGGATGGTGACTCGTTTTGAATGATTGGTCGTTGATTTTAAATCTATTGTAAGTATTTGTTAGTTTTTACATCTGCAATACAAATGATTTGGAATGACTGTTTTCAAGTTTCACTTATTCTGGCCTTTTTTGGGGACATTGGTTTAAGAGTTTTTTGTTTTTTGGTAGATACAAGTGATCCGAAATGTCTAAACCAAATCATCTTTTACAAACCAAAACAACATGTGGATCACTTCTTGATGAACTTCAGGTATACAATAAATTTTGCTACAATTCATCTTTAATACTCCCTCTGCCTCACTGGCCAATAAAAATAATATTTGGTAAACTAAAGAAAGCTCTTATTGTTTGTCTTGGCTTATTTTTCATAATAGATAATATGGAATGAAGTTGGAGAGTCTGAGACTGAAAAAGATAGAATGGTGTTTGAGATTGAAGAAGAGTGTCTAGAAGTATACAGAAGAAAGGTAGATAAAGCAAATAGGTCTAGAGCTCAACTAAGGCAGGAAATTGCTGATTCTGAGGCAGAGCTTGCAAGTATCTGCTTAGCAATGGGAGAGCGACCAGTGCATGTTAGGCAGGTTGGACTTTTATGAATCACTATTTTTTTTATTGTTTTAGGCCTTGTATGTGTATTGGTTAAATAAAGTAGATTAAAGACCTTAAGAAATGAAACTGTATTTATTGTTGCATTTGCGAAAATAATTTGAAGTGATTTTACGTTACGTAAGATGTGTTCAATGAAGATTGTTGGTTATCAATAAAAGCTCATGCACAAATTTTTTATCTAATAAATTGTTTTCAATGAGTTACAATGTGCCAAAGGGGTAGTTGTTGTGTTGAGAGGGATAATATGGATTCTTGTAAAAAATAATATACCTTTATAGTTTTCTTTGTTGTTCCAGGCCTGGGTAAAGGAGGAGGGTTGTGTTAGGCCCTTAGTAGCCTACGTAAAACTGGTCCATATGCCTAACATGGTCACTCGCAACAATTTTGTTGTTGTATAGTTTTCTTGGTTGTTATTTTCATGAGCTTTGCAGTCAAACTAAGGTTACTTTGTTATCCAGTTGATCTACTAAGAAGAGGATTGGGTATTTCTTGTCTTTCATATTTTTCTAGTTTGACCAAAAAGCTGTAAGCTTGAAACAAGAGCTAGCAAGAGTTCGCCAAGAGCTGGAGGAAATGCAAAAACGGAAGTCTGGGCGTAGAAATCAATTTATAGAAGTTCAAGAACAAATTCAAAGTATCTCAAATGAAATTAGTCCAAGTATTACAGCTATTGTAGATGAAACTGATTTATCATTAAGAAAGCTTGAAGAATTGCACAGACAACTTCTTGCACTTCAAAAGGAAAAGGTCAATCTTTTTCTTCTAGTCCCCCCTCTCTCTTTGAGTGTGTGTAAATCAATTTAAAACATCATGCATTATTCTTTGTTACTTTCTATGCAGAGTGAGCGCCTCAAGAAGGTTCAAGACCACCTGTATACCTTAAATTCTCTTTGTTCTGTGCTTGGCTTGGACTTCAAGCAGACAGTCAGTGGAGTCCATCCTAGCTTAGGAAATTCAGAGGGACCTAAGAGTGTAAATAACGATACCATCAATCAATTGGCTATTGGTATACAAGGCCTGCGAAAAGTTAAATTAAAGAGAATGCAGAGGGTAAAAACTGGCAGTTCCAAGATCTAAATTAGATATGAAACATAATTTCGTGTTTATAATTTCATGTTATTTTCTCTGGTTGAAAGTTGTAAATTGCTTATGGTCTGGCAGCTCCAAGATCTAGCTTCAACAATGTTGGAGCTCTGGAATTTGATGGATACACCTATTGAAGAGCAACAAGTTTTTCAGAATGTTACTTGTAATATAGCTGCTTCAGAACATGAAGTGACTGAGCCAAACAGCTTGTCTGAGAACTTCATCTATAATGTGAGTTATAATTACTAGATAAAGTAAGGACTAGTTTTCTTGATTTAATGTGGTTATTGTTGGACAATCAACACATCCTCAAATAAAATTACCCACATCTACAAAGGATCGTGAGAACACAACAAATATTACAGCGTAGAAAAAATAATAACAAATATAAAAATTTAACGTGGTTCGGCACCTTTTGTCTACGTCTACGGAACCATCTAAAAAATATTTCTCTATCACAAAAATGATTACAAAATTGTAACCCACCTAAATAGTGTATCACTCCGAGTACCTCACTCAATGGTTACAAGAAATGATAACACTCTCACACAAAGACACTTTTCTCTCAACAAAGTGACTTTATTTCATAATCTCTCTTCACACATACATGTGTATCTTTTCCACTAATTTTCTTCTCTATTTATAGTGAAAATTACCACCTACTATAATAAATAAGTGCTCTTGGAAGTTGAAACAAAAACAACTTCCAATGCATCCATTCAAATATGCATTTAAATCACCTTAACCTTAGTGATAAAAATTCAATTCCCAATATGCACTAAATGCACGTTGCCTTTTGACTTGGAACTTTACAATTATATGTTCCTGGATCAGTAATAATTCCGTGCAGGTTGAGGCAGAAGTATCTAGGTTAGAAGAGTTAAAATCAAGCAAAATAAAAGAGCTTGTTTTGAAGAAAAGAGTAGAGCTAGAGGAGATTTGTCAAAAGACTCATTTGATTCCAGAAATTGGCAGTGCAATGAAATATCCTGTTGAAGCCATAGAATCCGGTAAGTTCCTAGTGAGAAACCACTGAATGAGCGCAATTATTTCCTCAGCAAACTTAAAGTCTGCATCTTCCTTTCTTTATTAGGATCTGTAGACCCTGCTTGTGTGCTTGAACAAATTGAACTTCGAATTGCCCGAGTAAAAGAGGAAGCTTTTTTCAGAAAAGAAATACTTGAAAAAGTTGAGAAATGGTTGTCAGCATGTGATGAAGAGTCTTGGCTTGAGGAGTACAACAGGGTTAGTTTTTTATCTTCATAATTTCTGTTATGCATATATAGGTAGGGACCAACTTACACCAGATTTTAAGTCTTGGGCACTTATTATACTGTTTTAGCAGGTTGGTATTATTAACATTGAATGTTTTTCAGCAGTTGGATGGATAAAATTCAATGTTCGTAAAAAAAGTTATTAAGAGCTTGTTTGTTTAATTTTTTTTCATGAATAATATTTTTATTTTTGAAAAAAAGATCAGATTCTAATTATTTCGAGTAGCTTGTGAAAAAGTTATGATTATAACTAACTTTCAAAATAAAGGAACTTTATAATTGTAATCAAATAAAAAATAACTTCTACTTTTTATAAAATCTCTAAAAATAAATTATTTTTTATACATCTTAACATCCCTTTTTTTTAAAAGCCTAAACAAATGGGCCCTAAATGGTGTAAATGGATTCCCCTTCCCATATCTATCACACTTCACAATTTATTAATTTTATTGTACATTTGTTTCTTCTAGGATGAAAATCGATACAATGCTGGGAGAGGTTCTCATATTACTCTCAAGAGAGCTGAGAAAGCCCGTGCCTTGGTTAACAAACTTCCAGGTATTTAGAGATCTTGATTGTTACTTTGTTAGCCATGAATCCATAATGTTATTTTGTTATTGGACCTTGAATGTGTCAATGATATTAACTGTAACACAGCTTTGCTTTTCTGTGCTTAAGTGTTTGCTTTTATAGTAGAATGTCTTTTTCATTTTCTTTTGTTTGCATATAGCAATGGTAGATGCTTTAACTTCAAAAACTGTAGCATGGGAAAAGGACAAAGGCATTGAGTTCACATATGATGGTGTAAGTACCCTCACCTAAGGAATCATTGGAGGTCACCTTGGTGTCAATTGGTTGCTCAAGTCTGTTTGAAACTAATTTTTGCTGTATGTGACTTTCTAGACCTGTCTGCTCTCCATGCTTGAGAACTACTCCCTATCACGGCAAGAGAAGGAGCAAGAACGTCGTAGGCAGCGGGTATAAGGACCACTTATTGCATTTAATTATTCAAATATTTCTCCAATACAAGTTTTTTAGTTACAAGAAAATTCCTGACTTTTGTCTGGTTTTAAAATTCAGGCAACATTTTATTGATCTGTATCAGGAACTTGTTAACATATTATGTTTCTGTTTCAGGAACTAAAGAAACTTCAGGGACAAATAATAGTGGAAAAGGAGGTACTGTATGGATCTAAACCAAGCCCTTCAAAGGCCCAGAGTGTAAAAAAAGCACCTAGGTTGTCAACTAGAAGTACATCAAGTAAAAGAATCTCCCTTGGATGTCAAACCCCAAAATCTGATTCAAAAGCTACTCAGTCATTCTCCACAGGGAAGACAGACAAAGTACACCAAAATGAGCAACTAAATAACCTGGATGACGATGTTTCATGTTTATCATCAGGTAGTTACTTCTTTTAGACTCTACCCCCCCTCCAATTTTTCATGTCTCTGGCTTGCAGAATTCTCACTTGGTATTTGGTAAGGATTTCCTGCCTGTTTGATTGAAAGGAAAGAACAGGAACAAATTCAAAATCTCTTACGAATTTGCTTCCCTTAATTTTGGCTAAAATGGTAAGGGGGATGTTTGGAACGTGGTAGGTTCTTTATAGGTCCAGATCCTGCTAAACAAAAATATAAATATTGGTAAAGCCAAATTTTCTGTCTTGGTTTTTTTTTTCCTTTCATTCATTTATGGAAGCAGGAAATTTTATTAATGTTAGATTCCATTAGCAATTAGCATGGCATTTTTCTTTCTG
Source organism: Glycine soja (assembly GCF_004193775.1). Lineage (NCBI taxonomy): Eukaryota > Viridiplantae > Streptophyta > Magnoliopsida > Fabales > Fabaceae > Glycine > Glycine soja. Next base: position 36,159,972 of record NC_041010.1, read on the forward strand.
TTATTTTTCTTCTCAAAATGAATGACTTGAGCGACCTCCATCAATGTAGTTATGTGCCAACTTGCCATCTAAACATAATAGATTTTGGATACCTGTTTATGTTTTCTTTTGTTTTAGAAGAAGATTCTCCACCGGATTCTCCCAACTACTCTTCTTGATGGCTTTTTGATAAGGCTGTATGTGGCACCAAGGAATGGTTTAGACATTTTTATTTGTTTGATGTTGAAGGTGGAGGCCAAAGCCACATCTCAGCTGCTTGATTTTCCCCTAATTTCTAGCCGGTATATCAAGTATTCCTTTGATGTCTGTGTTTCATATAATCTGCACAAACAGCATATATGTGAATGGTTTATACAGATGATTTTTTTCTTGTCACATTCATGCATTTAGAACTCTTAACTTATTTTTGTTTTTCTCATGTTATAGCCAGAAGAGGACTTGATATTGCTGGTGTTCCTTTGAGAAAATACTCTACCGGTGCTGGAAGTGTTCTTGACATGGTATCTCCTTTGACACGACAACCTTTTTCTCCCATCTCTTTAACATTATCATCGAAAGCCAATGTCGCAAATGCTGCAAATGATACACAGAATGAGAAGTTGCAGAAAACATTAGTAGTTAGGCAATTTTCCATCTATCACTACCTCAAAGACAACCACAGTGGCCAATGAAGAGAACAAAACTCCAAAGGCAGTACCTATTCCTGACCCCACTACACCTTTGAAATTGTTGAATCCTATGAATATGTCCATGACTCCAGGTCCTGCATCAGTTCCTTATGGAGTCTCGGCTCAAGAGATTGAATATTCCTTTGAGGAAAGAAGGCTCGGTTTTGTGTTAGCATAATTTGTTTGTTTGGTTTTCCAGATTACATAGTTACATTGTTATAGTAGTTACCTGTGATGATGATCACAAGTCAAATGTAATTGTTTTTCCAGATGTACATAGTCAGAGAAATGGATGTGAACTATGGTGTGGAAAGAGCGTCTTAATGCAAAATTTTGCAATCTAATGTAATGTTTTTTTTTCTTCACAAATAGAAGTTTAATCTCAAAACTGTTTTACCTGGCCTATATTTCCCAGCAGTACTCTTCTCTTGCTGGTTTGATCTCCACTTTAAATATAAAAAAAAGTTATATTAAGAGTAATAATGCGTCACACGTGTGACTCAGTACCTACATACAACCAAATCTATGTTTGTTTAGCTTTCTCACCAGTAGATTGTGGGAGATCTCATGCACCTCAATCCTACCGAAAACAAAGTCAACTTGTTTTAGTTAGCAAAAGAAAAATTCTTTATTTGCTTTATAGCTACCAATACTGACAACTGTCTACAGCTTGTAGTGTCAAGTCAACAACTAGCAAAAAAAAAAGTTTATTTTTTAATACACAATTTAGCTGTGAAATAATATTGCTCTATTTGGATTTGTTCCCTTTTCCTTATGTTCATCAGTTAAGTTTCCACGTTTGGGAAGTTGCTGCAAAAAAAAATAGCACTGTATCTTCTTAGTCTCCAAGCCTAATAGTATCTGTGTATGGATACCCTATTAAAATAGCACTGTATCTATTAAGTGACTAGTAGCCCCTTCTGATTACGAGATTTTTCTGTGTTTAATTTTTTGTCCTTTTTTCTTCTCAAAGAAGAAAAGGTTTTAAGAAATGGCCCCCTTTAGTCAACACAAGCTGTGAAAGAGAAGAAAGGGAAAAAGAGAGAATAGAAGGTCAAAAATAATGGGAGAAAAGATAGAAGAGCAGTGCATGCGTTCTAATGACATCTTAGAGTAGATTCACCAAACCAATAGGACATTTCAATTAATTAATTTTCTTTTTGCTTGTGAAAACATCCATTTATTATGTGTCTTAGTCAACTTTAATTTAACTTAGAAGACAAAGAACTTGTCAGTAAGGAAATGGAATGGCTCCAAACTTTGCTTTACAGCTTCGAATTAAATTTTTTTCTCTTGTTTTCAAAAAGCAGTAAATAAATAAATGCCAATTTTTATAAAAGGTTTTTTTTCTCCTTCTTTTCCAAAAACAACACCTATTTTTTTATGCATTCAAATTAATAAGTATCTGTATCCAGAGTCATTTATTAAATCACCTTTATTAAATTTCCAAGACGGACGTGAACCAATTTCTTAACCAAAATTCATACTTTGAGTTTTGAAATTAAAATATTAATTAATAATTAAATTCCCATTATTTAATTACTTTATTACTTTATCATTTTACATTTTGATATATTTTCCCCATTTTTTCAACTTTATTTATTTACTCCTCCTTTTCCTGCAAAACCCTAATTTCATATTTCACTCTGGAGAATTTGTGAACCAGAATTTTTGTTTTTCTCTGTAATTGTAGAATTTTTATTTTCAAAAATTTTGTGTTATTATTTTTTTTTGAAGCTCTTTCCGCTCTCTGCAATGGTGGAGATTTGAGTTACTGTGTCGCGTCTTTCTCGGAGTTCAAAATTCTGCTTCTGGGTTTTCGTCATTTCAGACAAAAGTTTCTATTTTTGAAGTTTTTTCTGTGCAGTTACAACTTTTTCTGTGCTCAAACATCACTGTACTGTTTCTGGGTACGTCAGTTCTGCATTCAAGTACATTTGTCTCCACTGAGTTAAAAAAAAATCAATATTTTCCGCTGTTTTTGAGTTTGTTAATGCTTGAATCTTCAATGGGTAGGGTTTAAGCGAGTTTTAAGGTTTTGGGGTGTCCTAATTTTTCTTTGATTCGCACAAAAAATGGAGGAAAGAGAGATTTTTAGTTCTGGGCATGCTGTTAAGGTTGTCGAGGCCCCCCAGAGCTTCCACGTAGCACTAAACTCCGTGCAGTTTTCCGGGCCCACAGTGGAGTCACCGGTGCCTTCTCCAGTTCCGGCATCGGCACCGGCACCGGCGCCGGTGAGTGCTTCGGTGATGAATTCAGGTAGTACGGAAGGGAAGAAGAAGAGGGGCAGGCCTAGGAAGTATGGACCGGACGGCAAGGTGGCGCTGTCGCCGATGCCGATATCGGCGTCGATTCCGTTGACCGGAGACTTCTCAGCCTGGAAAAGGGGAAGAGGGAAGCCACTTGAATCAATCAAGAAGTCTTTTAAGTTTTATGAAGCTGGAGGTGCAGGACCAGGTAGCAAAAGGATTGGTCATTGATTCCTACGTTTTTTAGCCTTTAATCTTTTATTAGTTACTGCTTGTATGTTTTTATGTTTTACTGTTGCATTAGCAGTAAATAACAGTAGATTTTTTTTTCCCTTTCAAATTGAGTAGGGTTCTTATTTGCTATGTAAATTGTAAACTATGGATTTTTTTTTTTTGAGTTGTATTTGATTTAAACTTTTGGTTTTCAATATGTGTGTTTTGTTTTGTGGATTTGATTTATGTTTTTGAAGTGGATTTTATATGTGGTGGTACAAGTGGACCCTTGTCTGAGATTCCCTTCAGATCTGGAAATGAAGATTTGTGGTCAAAGTGAGGTGAGGTCGGTTTTCAGTTAAGGTAGCATATGATACTCCTTTTTTTTTCTTTATGAGGGGAAGGTGACATAATCTGACCACAGAAACTCAGTTGGAATAACTGAAGGCACCGCACCAGCATATTCAATAGGTTTAGTCCAGTACTTATTAGGCTGATGTGACAAGGCTTGGAATGGTCTAAAGTCTATACTATTGATTTGGACTTTGGACCATGCCATGCTGCAAAATAGGAACTTAAAATTGAATAATCTGACAAGTTGATTGTTGAAGTTGCATATTTGAAAAATGGGTAGTGTTTACGGGAAAATAGACTGGAAAATTTTGTAGAAGATTTTAAGATGAATTCTTCCATGTAGCATGTTAATAGTGGCTTCATAAAGTGATAGTTTTAATTTATTAGCCATTCAAATTTAATTAAGTCTCTCAATGTGTGTTTTTCCACATCATGAAGAGGTTGGAATGGACGTGGAAATTGATTTTAACCCCCTTTTTTTAAAATGCAGCTCATGCTTAGGCTACAATAGTTGTGAGTGTAACATGCATACTTTTATATCTGAAGATATTCCTGGTTCATAACATTTTTTTATATGAGATTTAGCTCTAGGCCTTTTGAAAGTTCTGGAGGAGGTTCTGGAACAGATGAAGCATAGCATAGCTGTTTCATTACATTATGCATTTGATTAATGATTGATGAAGCAGGGTAAATCTGGTTTACTGATATATTTGGAATCAGGCTAACAACGTATTTTTTGTGGCTCTAATTGCACCAAGTGTCAATTTGTAAACGAGACCTTGAAATAATTTTCTGTGAAAACAAGTTTTATCAATGAAATTGTTGAATCATGTTATTTTATCGTGATGATTATATTCATGTATATCAAATTTTAGGCTAGTTATGACATGTATGGTTTAGCTTTTGGAACTACAACTATGTTTTTGGTAAAAGCTAGACCTAATGTGTTCTTAAGACATTTGTAAAAGTGTAACCTAATGATAGATATTTACATATATTTTAAGTAGCACATTGTCTGTAAAAATAAAGTGGTGCAATGAAATCTATTAGTTTTTAAATTGCATGAACATCTGTAGATTTTTTCTACTTTACAGTTGATCTTGTCACACAGACAAACACAAACACATACATATGTACAGATAGGATATGATTTAAAGGATGTAGCTTCTGTTGCAGCTTACAATGTCAAAACCCCTTTCGCTGTTGAATTCTCTTGAAAATGATCTATTGGTCAATATAGTTTATTTCACTGAACGTATATCATGTCTGGTTAAAAGTGGTTCTAATTAAATTATTTATTTCATGGATTGCTTTTCAATGGAATGAAAGTGGATTTTTTTTTTTGTGTGTGAATTAGATAGTAACTTTCACTTTGAACTTTATGTTCTCTTCTCTTACTATGTCTATCAATTAATCTACCTGCCTACTTATTTTATAGGTGATGGAATTGCATACTCAGTTGGTGCCAATTTCACACCTCACATCCTTACAGTAAATGAAGGCGAGGTATTCTGTTCATTTCCTTTTAAGTCTATATTTTAAAAATAGTCAGATTATATTTAGCCAACTTGTGTGATGCCTTATTCAGAAGAAATGTGAAGGCCATTCATTTTGTCTATTTGTTGAAATTCCATACATTTCTTTTAAATGTAATAGTATCTTACCTCTTAAATTTCTTAATTCCTTTTAGCATGTATCATATTTTACTTTCTTTATTTGGTGTAGTAATCACTCTTTATGCTTTTAATAAAGTAATATTGGTGTATATAATCAAATACCTAAAATATTTGTTTAATTATGCTTGTGTTATCCCAACTCTCAAAGTTGTGAGCATTACCCATGTGTACTAACCTCAGGATTGGTGGTTCTTAGGAAATTGAACAAAATTTGAAATTAGCTTTCTGGAATCCATTTGTTTCTGAACAGGTTTATAATTTGAGAAGTCAGAAAGTTGTAGAAGCTTTTAGTCAAGAGGAGGAGAATAGATGAACTGATTTGTGAATGTATTTGTGATTTTCTGTGCCCTGTTTCAGGATGTTACTATGAAGATTATGTCCTTCTCTCAACAAGGATGTCAAGCAATTTGCATTCTGTCTGCAAATGGCACAATTTCAAATGTTACACTACGCCAACCAACTTCTTCTGGTGGTACTTTAACATATGAGGTTAGTTCAGTCTTCAGTCCTAAATTTCTCTATCAGCTGATGTATATGTAACATTAACCTGGCTTCTAATTCCTGATTTATCTCAGCACTATCTGTCTACAGTCTACCATTTAAGGCATCAAGTACCAAATGTCGTTTTTTTTTCTGTTTTTTTTAGAGGGGGGGGGGGGGGGGGGGGGTGTTGCTGTGTTGGTAAATCAAGTGTTTGTTTTTTTAATATGTTATCAAGTATATGATATTAAGTGAAGAATGGATGCATCTACACTAAACTGTTAGCAAAAATAAGGGTCTTCATTTAGAGTTTTTTAAAAGTTGATTCTGGCAATTGGGTGAGAATAGTTATCTTTGTTATGTGATTGGCTTCTCTTGCAATATTTTCTCTGACTGTATCAGCAGATGTTGGTAGTTGCACTAATTAGGTCATCAACTAAGATGATATTAATGTTGATAATTATGCATTAAGCCTTTGATTCGGACATGTAGAAAAAGTTGGTTCTTATCCACAAATTCAAGATCTAATATGCTTTCTTCCTTTCTTGTGTTCATAATTTTGTGTTGAATATTCTCAGTGAAAACTGAGAACTATCCCCATTGCTCGGTTTTAGTAGTGTTCAGTATCTTTTAGTTTTGAACACTATAAGTGAATATCCCTTTGCTTTCACACTTTCCACCGTTGCCTCTCATAGATGTCTTATTGTGACCTTGTTTTGTGCTTTTTGACAGTTCATGTCTTCTTGCATTCCAAATTTCTTTGGAAACTAATTATACTATCACAATAAAAAAATTTCATGTATGGAATTAGAAATTTTATAGCCATTTAATTCACCTTAACATCACATGGAATTGATTCACATTTCACAGTTATCTTTCTATAGAGAAATGCAATCAACACTCCTTTTGACACTCAAATGAAATCCCACATTGGTTCCACTAATGATGGTGGACCCAAGTTATTGAGCGGGTCCAGCATGGGATTTTATCCAAATCAGTGTTAGAAAGAGATTTTCAAATATTGTGTTGTTGCTAGCGTTCCTACCTTTATATATTGCACTTGGTTACAGCACTAGATAAATACATAAAAAATAAATATGCTGGCACTTATTTTGGTGTTTCTACAGGGGCGTTTTGAAATTCTCTCCTTGTCTGGTTCATATATAACAACTGAGAATGGATTAACAAAGAGCAGATCTGGTGGGATGAGCATCTCTTTGGCCGCTCCAGATGGTCGAGTAATGGGGGGTGGATTGGCTGGTTTGCTGGTAGCTGCAGGTCCTGTGCAGGTAATTTCTGCTATAGAGGAGGATATTTGATAGGGTTTAAAAAAGAAAAAGAAATACCTTGTAAAATTGTTTATCAAGATTTTTTAACCTTTATTAAATAGGAAACAAGAGTAAATAGTCTATCAGTTGACAGGGTAATGGCAATGAATTTTTACAGTCATCTAATCACAAACCGTCAGGTATGATGAGTTTGTTAACTTTTACAATAAATTACCTTAAAAGTTATAACAATGATTCTTTTATTGGTTGACTGTGTAAAAAAATTGCATAGAAAGTGAACTTATAGGATACTATTGGTCCAAATGATGGTTGTCCAAATTACTCTCATCATAAAGCAATTGTATTAAATTATAAACATTTTAGGCTACTCAAATAAGAGTTATGATGGACTTTCTTGTTTAATATCAACTACTTAAAAGAAAAATGAAGAAGCTCCTTCTCATGCCATCTTCTGCATCAGGTTGTTGTGGCTAGTTTTGTTCCTGGTCATCAGCTGGAGCAACAGAAACCAAAGAAGCCGAGAGTGGAGCATATATCAATGGCTGCTCCGACGTATGTCAACCCTACTTCTGCTGAAGAAATAAGAATTGGTCTTGGTGGAGTAAAGCCAATCATGACACCGGCTGCTTTTCAAGTGCACCACATTTTTGGCAATGGTCAAAGCTCTGGGAACTCAGCTTCTGATGATTCAGCTCCTTTCCCTGAAAACGAGTCCAACCCTAGCCATGCAGATGCTGGAGTTGCATGCTAAACATTGTTTCCTGTCAAGTATTTGGTGTTCTACAGAGTCAAACCCCATTTAGGCTCATGCTTGACTGATGCTGACAATTAACATGACAAAAGTCTTATAGTGGGATGGATGAGTATCAGGTTGGTTTTGACTTGAGAAATTGTTCTCTTTGGTGCTAGGTATTATTAGTGTTAGGAAATCTACTTTTTAGCTTTCCATGTTTCTCTTTGGTGTTATCTAATATTGTTTATTGAGTTGTAGCAGTTAGATGTAGGATATATGTTATGCCACGTTCTTATTAGATTTTATAGATTGTTTGAAATGAGTGCATGTGGGTGCTTTCTAAACTGTAACCTAACGATATTATTTCTTGTGAAGGAGGAAATTGCATTTTAGCACTTATTTGTTATTTTCTCCTTATTTTCCGTTACCTAAATACAATGATATCTGGTTGATTTTAGTAATGTTTATTGGAGAGCCATTTTATATTTTATGCCCGATGGCCAAATTATGCTTTTGAGCATTTTTTACATGTTATCCATCAAGAATCTATCAGGAGTAATTGAGTAAATATGGTTGTACACTTTTACATGTGTCAACACTTGCAATGGCTACTAGTATTAAGAGTGGAAGTGGACTTTGTAGAAATCAATCTCTGGGAATTCATTTGCAAGTCACTGCAATTGCTCAAGGTCATCTAGAATTGCTTTGAATTAACTGTATGCAGAGAAATTTTCTGGCGAAGACATTTATACGAGCCACTTAGAATTGCTTTGAATTAACTACACAGTTAAAGCATCAGTTTGTTAATTTCTCAAGGTAAATCTGAAGCAAAAGCCTTTAAAGCCATGCCAGATTAAAGGTGATATAGACTTGAAACCCAAGATATTTGGAGTTTTTTGGCTCAATTTATTTGATTTCCTTCTTATGTTTTGATGTTTTTTTTAATCTACCCTTTAAGTAAAAGCTTTTTTTTCTTTTATGTATTGTTGGTATACAAAATTTTTACATTGTTAAAGAATCAGGAATCATTTTAGTATGGCTGTTAAGAACTAAGATGATTATTTTTAAATTTAACAAACTAATTATGTATAAAGGTTTGTAAGTAAATTTTATACTATCAACATATACACTATTTACTCTAAATGAATAATAGACAATCAATTAGGTTAATTGTCATATTTTCATCAACCCTATTAATGGACAAAGGTCCTATGGTGTTATGGTTATAAAGTGACTTGTATATAAAAGGGGAGACAAAAACAATGTTGTTAAAGGGCTTGTTGAATTTTTATTTGGTCTCTTAACTTTGTTTCTTTTTAATTGAGTCCCTACCTATGCCTAACAACCACATAACTAGTGAGTTGTGAGTGACCACAACCATAATTCCAACACAAATTGCCACCAATTTATCTGTAGAAAGGGGAGGCAGATCAGAAGCAAAAGGATATGGACTCAAATGTGAATGGTAGCACTGTGGGAAGCAATGGTGATTGAGAAGGTGGTGTTGGAGTTTGTGGTGGTTCAACAATTTGTGTCATTGGTAGCATAGGTTGGTGAATGGTGGTGATGCTAGAAGTTAGGGGGGCTAGAGTTAAGGATAAGAAAGTAAACAAGAAAGGGACTAAATAAAAAAATATTCAATTTCTTTATTTCTTTTTTACTTAATTATTTTTTAAAGAAAAATATATATTTTTATTTATCTGTTTGTTTACGTGTTTAAAGTGATATTAGTTATTAACTCTTTAATCATTTTCTTTTTTTTTACTTAATTTTGAAGTGTTTTACAGACTTATCATGAATAATAAAAAATAATAATAAAAGTCATATTAGAGAATTGAAAAAATATAAAAACAAGATAATTACATTTTTTTAAACTTATATGTTAACTTTTAAAATGGATAAAAAAAAACTAATCAACCAAATTAAAATATTACCAATTCTGAAGTGGTGTCTGTCTTCATTGCATCCCTTTACCCAATTAAGCCACTGAATCGCCATGTCAACATCAACATTCGGTAAACTATTATTATCATGACAGAATGCATTGATTAATCATTTTTTACTTAACGAACATTGAAAAAAAACATGCAACCAAATTTAAAGTAAAAATTGAGTAAGATTAGTAGGGGCAGGGTCACCGAATGAGGAAGTAACAACAAGGATACTTCACACTCTAATTTACATTATCAAAGACTATCAAATTAAGATTTTTTTACTGCAAAGAGAAATGACACAAGATAAAATTTTACATAGAAGAGAAGAGGAAAATAAAAAGGTAGGAATTGAGTAGCAAAGCTATTTTAAAAGGTTAATCAAACATGTCTTAATCGGTTAGAAATTTCGTTTGGAATTTGCTTTTGAGCTTTTTCCATAATCTTACCGTCGTTGTTTCATCAAGAACCTCAAACAGGACCTCATTAGGCAAACTCAACAAAATCAAACTATTTGCCTTATCTAAAATCTCCTTGTCCTCCAGCTTCAATTTTGGAGGTAGTATATCTTTTCGTTTAAGTTGTCTTGCAACTTTTCCATTAACAAAATTTAAGACATATCAACAGATTTAATGTGTGTGCCGCCAAAGGCAACTTTCTACAAAGGGAGAATGAACAAACTTGAATAGCAGGCTCATTGGAGTAGTAATTACACACATACACCATCATACTAACCTTTTTTTTATATAAATATCATACTAACCTTGGTTAGCCAACAAATGTTTTCTATGAATAATCTATCCATATACAGTAAAATAGGATCTTCATTTTATTGAGGGAGATTTTTGTTGCACCTTTTAAATAAAATGTAGAATTCATCATTATTTAGCATCTTTCATATTTCAAAATTATTAATGACTTTCAATTTTTTTACGTTAATCCTTTTCCATCTTAAATTCTATTTATTTATATTCTCAAATTAATTTCTTTATGTCTTTTACTTTATAGTTGTTACAATTCCTTTCATTGTCATAGTCGTTTTTGTTGTGTATTTTTTTAGTACCAAGAAAAAAAGAAGCAACTAGGCGAAAACAAAACCAGCCAATCAGCAAGCAATAAATAAAGTGCAAGAATTCTTGTTCTGTGAATTTGAGAAATATATTTGTATATAATTTTTCTGATATAAATAAACTTTACACTTTTTAATTTTATAAAAATTGATGGAATTACTACATAATAAACTCTCACATGTGTGGATCTTACACAAAAATAACCGGTTGTTCCTATATTACAAAGTAATGTAAAATGTAATGACAAAATAAAGTACACGAATCATTTCAGTTAATTAGGCATAAAGTGATGGGTGACACAAAAATCTAAAATTATTGATTTTTTAAACTATTATAATTAGAGTATTTGATTTCTCATAACACTTCAAAATATACCTACAAGTTAGTTTTTTAAGTCAATTATGAGAATCTTCTTAATCATATTTCCTCTTTTCTTAAATATTATGTTTTGTGAGAATTGAAGTCAGTTTTGCGACATAAGCCATATTTTTTCCATATCTACAATTTTGCCACATCTTTCAGTGTACAATCCATCTTGGGCTTTAGGATGTTGCCTTAATTACACTCCACAACCCTTTTGCTGTGCTTCATCTCAATTCCCAGAAAGAAAATATGCTATGTTTCATCCCAATTCCCAAAAAGAAAAAATAGATGTCCTTTCGTGGCTAGTGCCTAGAGCATCCAATATGAGCAAAAAGAAAAGGAATATATAAATAAAGAAATTCCCACAAAATGTTTCTTTACAAGAAAAGAAAAGAAGAGAAAAAAATAAGAAAGGAATCCCTACATATGCTGCTTCCAAGCATGCTCTTTATGCACATAACTTTTTCCCCTTATCCATGTGATGTGAGCAATTAGAATAAAGTTCTATACATTGAAAATTCTTATCTTCTATTCTATCTTTCAGGGAAACTCACTCAATCACTCAACTTTCATTCATTTTCTGGTTTGATTTACCAAGGCACTATGGTTGACGTGTTGGAACAATTGCATCCAAAACACAAGCAAGAGGAATTGATTTCTATTCCGAACCAAAGAGATTTTATGTATGCACATATAAACAACTATTTCTATATTATTTTCTTGAATGCTACAATACAACAAAATTCAACACAAGACTTAAATGTTTCAAGCCTGAGTTTAATAACCCAAAGTTAAGGCCTAACTTTCCTTATCATTTATTTGAGTCCTATGCATGTGCTCAACAGTTCTTCCTTCCACCCTTTGTTAACTTTCTCTATAAACTCTTCCACTCTTCTCTTCAGCTCATCCTCATCGTTGTTGTCTTCGTCGTCATCCTCCTCTTCCACTTTTTCCTCATCTTCGTTGTTGCAATAATCATTGCCTTCAATTCCAATGCTCTCAACTGTTTCTGCTTCCTGATCATGTGACACTTCCACTGCTTGTGGCAATGATGCTGTCTCTTTTTCCACAAGAGAATTAGAGTATTTTGCTCTTTGTTTCTCATTCTCGTCACCTTTGGAAGGAGGGATTTCACTTTCTTGATGAATGCTGAGGCTAGGCTTCAAGTCCACTAGGATAATGACTATGATCAAATTGCAGAAGCAGAAAATGAATGTTGAGCTGGAAGCAGCTTGAGTGATGAACTCCAACACAGAATCCAACATAGCTGGGAACAATTAGGAAACAAACACAAAGAGAGAGTGAGATAGGGTGGAAACAAGAGAGCAACTGTATATGCAATTTTGAGGACTTTTAAGGCATATTTAAAGCCCTTTTGAGATATAGATGCAAACGTGGAAAGAGTCCTTTATTATAATATTATTATAGGATGCAATCGCGTGGAAAGAGTTTGAAGAGAAAGAGAACAAAATAAATAAATAAAAATGAGATGTGACTTATATTTTTATATTCTATTTTAATTTTAAATTTTTATCTCAATTTATTTTTATTTTATTTCTTTCTACTCTGTTGAATGGATCCTTTAAGGAGATGTTGGTGCTTGTGCTGTTGTGAAAGCTATCATGGGAATGTAGCAAATATAATATACATTCGTGTATGTGAAAGCTAAGGAATATAACAATATAATACACATTTGTATAATAATAATAATTGATCGATTCATGTATTGATATAATGTGTGTGGGAAGGTTCCAACTGTATGTGGGGCGTATTTTATTTCATTGATTAATCAAAAGTCTTTTGAACTATACAAGGAACATCACATGGAGCTTTCTTGGCTAGCACAGCCCTATGTCATAACTCGACATCACCCACCAAAACTTTTTACGAGTGTTTGGTTTCTCTGTTTATTATTTTCTCTACCCCTTGTTGTTTCTCGGTTTAATTTTATAATCATGGGCAATTAAGTAAACTAAAAAAACAATAAATGGATTAAGATTTTGTATGTGTTGTTGAAGATCTTGGGATTTTTGACTATGACTAAGTGAAAATGACCAATGACCTAACTCTCTGTAACCAAACACTGTTGAATGTTAGAAAAATGTGTTGATATTAAGCTTTGAAAATGTCACCCCCGATGTTCACAGCTCATCCCTCAATAGATATTTTATTGAATGTGACCCAAACAGAGGAACAGGGCCTAGAATTTCTGAGAGCGAAATTTATATTCCAAATTTAATTTAATATAACTGGTTAGTTCTCAGTTTCTTCTTATAAATATTTTTTTGATAATTTTATCTAAATTGTATTAAAGTTGTTTCTCCCTGCAGTAATAGCATATTGTCATGTACTTTACTATTTAAAGAGTGTAGACACCCTTATTCCTTTTTTAATATGATGCTGAAATTCAAACAAAAAGATTTTGCCCAGCTAAGCCACTGATAAATATAGGAAAATGTCTATGATTTGTAATTCAAAATTCTGGACGACAGAATACAGTAGCATATACTATTAAATAATCATATTCATTATTCTCTCCATATATAAATTTTATGCTCCTCACTTGTTATCTTTGTCATAGTTTTCTCTTCAAATTAATTAATTTTGATGGATTGCTTACTCGTCCATTGAGGGTTGAGAAAATAGTTCAGGTTCAAAGTTCTAATGTTATATATATAGTATATGTGTGTGTGGACGAATCAACTAAGAAAATCAGTGAACGATCAATGTATTGAAGTTTCTTAAAATAAAATAAAAAAAATTAAAGTTGGTGCAAGTTCCTGTTGTTTTCCCTAATTATTATTACAACAGAAACGGTAAAGTCATCCCGTTTTAAAGTTGATAATTGAAGCACATCCATCAACAATTATTGTTTATCTACCTTGGTTGACTTTCAATTCCATTAGATTTAAGAGTCAAACTGTTCTTTTGATTGCTTTCCCACTGCTTCTTGGCTCTTTGTTTATAGTTTTCCAATCGGTTTCATTAAAATAATTTTCAGTTGACTTATATGAATTAAGCATAGAGTCAGTCAATATTATTCATGTATTTCAATTTTGATGGTTTATTCTATAAAAATTGTTCAATGCACTTCTATGTAGTTATTAGTATATCATATAGCACTTCTAAAAAAATATTATATAGCAAGTTAAGAAAGGTTTAAACCTAATAAATTGTTATTTGCTAGTTTTTTTTTTTACAAGTATGTTTTCATACGTTCAAAGTATTTAAACTCATTTTGTATAAAGCAACTAGGAACAATGTTAAGGATGGAAAGGGAATTATGACCAAGCCAACATTAGGCTTAAGTCAAAGTATAGGACTATTTAGTAAATATAAGTCAAGATATTTTTTAAAGGATTTAAAAAAAAATGTTAAACTTTGGGTCACTTGAAAAGTTTTTCAAACCTAACATGTGAGTTTGTTTTAGTAAATAATAATGATAACAATAATAATATTAATAATAATAAGAAATTTTAATTTTTATATATACTATAAGAATAAGGATTTTTATATTGTCAAATTATCGGATCATATATATATATATATATATATAAAAGTAATTATTATAAAAATAAAAATTGTATTATATATAATAATTTATTATTAGATGATAATGTAAAAAAAATCATTATGTAGGCCTATATTATTATTGTATTAGGATTATAATATTATGATTTAAGATTAATTATTTGTTCTATTTAAAGGCTTAAACTGGCCATCAACTTATATATTAGTTGAGTTGAGGTCCATTAGTGTATATATAGGTAGTTTTTTTTATATTATTTCAAAGTTGATTTTTATTTAAGTTTTCAGGACATATCAAGTCTCAATTAAAAAATGGATCATATTAAGTAAACACGTCAATTTCAAATCTTATATCCAAGAATCAAGTTAGTTTCAAGTCTTACAAAACCTAATCTAACTCAGCCTATGACAATCGCTAAATAGTGCATTCCTATAGTGGTTTGATATTATGGTACATGCAGCAATTATTTACCTCAACAATAGAAATGACGTACACACTCCTTTTCATGTTTAATTTAAGATTAAGAAAATTTCAAGCTTAAAAGTTATTTTCAAGTTTAAAATTTTCTGTGTTTCTTGAATTTTGAGGTTTTAATTTCAAAAGAGAAGGAAAATAGAAGACAAAAACTCTTAAAATTAGCCTTTTATTTCTTTTGTTTAATTAAGAATTACTTTTTAAAAACATTCTTTTCAAAATTTAATTTAAGTTATTTTCTTCTTCTAAGAAATAAATATTAATTTCCTATAAATAAAAAATAAATATTAAATAAGTTAAATCAAATAGTACTTTAAGTTATGAAATAACCTATAGATAATAAAAATGTCAATATATAACATTCGCATAAAGCTAAATATAATATAACGATATGAAAAAGAGTGTAATTTCTCTTCACGTTCGTTAAACATGTAAATTCCAAACCAAGAATATTAATTGTTGACAAATTAACCCAGTGGAGCACATGGGTATCTGGTTTCAATTTGAGTATTAAGATTTGTATTACCTATAAGTAAGTAGGTAACTCCTAGCCCATTATGACGAGATCATATGCCTAATAACATATTATTAGTGGATTGGAAATCTTTTTATGGAAAACAATCTTTCCCGGTTAGAGATCACGGAAGTAAATGCCATCGATCATCATCACAAATTCATAATGGCAAACCACATCCTAGTCATCCATTTCGCTTGCTTCTCTCACACTTACTAATATCATACTCTTGTAAATAAATAACAAAAAATAAAGTAATATTCCAAGGATCAAAATTCATGGTATTAGAGAATATTTGAATAATACCTAATACACGTGAAGGTTACATTACATTAAAACTTTGTCTTTATTCGAAAACCAATTACATGAAAGGAGATTTATGACAAAGTGGCTATATAGGAGATTTATGGCCCAAGACAAAGTTTCTCCTTTTTTTTTAATAGTAAGAAAAAAGTTTCTGATTACAACAATAATCACCACCCTCTTAAGTCTTAATGTTGCTGAAGAAGCTAACCAAAACAATATGATACGTACGGAAGCCAATTCAGGAAGTCATAATAAAGAAAATATGGCTGGAAGCTCAAAAAACTCAGTGCCTCTTGTGTTGTATGTATGGGATAGTAATCTCAGCTTCTTACAAGTAAAAAATTTACTTTGAAAGAAAGTACATGATATATTTTTGCACGTATATATAAGTTCAATTTGCATTATTAACCAAGCGGATCCTACGTTACATTAGTGGTGCATTAAAGGGAAAACCATGATGAATAATCTTCCAAAGAGAGAGGATAAAAAACTATTGTTTTAGAAATTTAAGAAAACTAAGCATGCTACTAAAATTCCTATAAATCCACAACTAACTTATGAAAGACTCTCAAGCAAGAACAATGGTATTGGAAGGAATTAGATAGACCCAAGATTAAAGAACAAATCCACACCATCAACCAGCCATTTCTAGAATATACACATATGTATACCAGAAATCAGCGGAAAGGGACCAAACGGACAAATAGAAAGTAAGAATGCAATGATAAATGAAATTCGAAATGTAAACTTTTAAAAATAGGTATCAAGGGCACCTCAAACTAGCTACCTGACTACCTTCCCCGTGAATTCTTACAGAAAAGCGGTAATGCCTCCTAAGGCATCGGGAGTCTCCCTGCGAAGAGGTCGAGGTACAGGAAAAGTATCTAGGTTGGCTCTTCCAGAGTTGTCCACTAAAAAATCATCCTCAGCTTCTTCTGGGTCACCAACCTAGGCTAGGTCATCTACCCAGAAAACCAATTTAAAAGGGTCATCGACCCAGATTATCTCAATCAAACCTGAGCCATCCACTCAGGAATCTCCCAAACCGGCAACCGCCAAACAAACATCGGCCGACTATGTCTGACCAATTGAAACCCTTCAGGCCCTCTAAGACATGAGTCTAACCAAATTTCCAAAAATAATCAAAAAATCTTGGTCATATATTGCCTCAGAATCTAACGATGATTCTGAATCAAATTTACAAACAATGATCCAAAATGCATCAATGATCAAAACAGCTACCAATCCTAAAGGGAAACTACCACTAGCCAAAGTACAAACACCACCTACCAAACAAACTAACAATCATATTTATAAAAATAAATTTTTAATTGTTTTGCAGATGGAACCTGAATTTTGGGACAAAAATCCCTTCAAGGCAACGACCAAGGCTTTCCCATCAGGATTTCACTACAAACCAACTACCATCCTGAAGTCAAGAACTTTTTATGAATTGATTTTGATAGATTCAAATTTAGTATCTATCAAACATTTCAAAGACCCAAAAGACCAAACATTAAACACCCACTCCACAATCCAAATACTAAAAGTTCTTCAACCAAGACACTTTGGTTCGGACTTAAACAAAGGAAAGAGATTTTCAGTACCATTTGACCTGGTAGGTTATACCTATTGGGATTATGTTGATGCTTGGACTAAGGTGTTTTGGCACCAAAATACCCGCTTCAAGCATTCATGGTTGATATATTTCAAGACCAACACAATTTACAATTTTCCAAATTGTTTTTTACAATGGTGGGATTTCTTTGGTCCAATTCCAGAGATATTCCCGGAAACAGTCCAACAAGGATTTGCTCAATTTGAAAGACAATACAATTTGCAGGAATCACGAATTCTAGTAGATCTTAAATACTTCTCAAGTTTTTCTCTGTCATGGATTTTCTCATGGCAATATCGTTACAGCAAGACTGAAAAAACAAACCAATATCCATCACTACAAAGACATGCATTTGTAAAATGGTGGACACAATTTGACTCATCCAAAGCATATCCAGAACAAGTAAAACTCTGGTTCCAATCCCATCCAGAATTCCTCAAAGCAGTTGATCCAGAAACTTCTGTGTTTTTAAACCAAAAGTCACATCTGGCAGCATTTTTAGCAGGATCAAAATCAAAAGAGATCCTAACTAAAAATCTAAAGGAAGTTCTGCAAATGTTACAGCAGGAGGAAGAAGGTTCATCCTCAAAGAAGGAAGAAACAAGCTCTGCTGAAGAAGAAGAAGAATACCCCTTTTACCAAAATGAAGATGCATATTTTGGTATCTGTTTAGATTAAATTTAATTTCGGTCACAAAACCGTCTATATGTAATTAATTTATAATTTTGGACAATACTACTTGTCTTGTAGCAAATAAGGTCCCGGTCAAAACTACTTGTCTTGTAACAAACAGTCAAATAGTTCTGGTCAAAATTACCGGCAACTACCGGTCTTAGAATTTTGGCTATATAAGGAGTCCTCAACCATGTTGTGGGGCACCCTTTCATTTGGCCATTTTTCAGGTTTCTGAGACGAGGTGCTCTGAAAGAAAAAAATTTGTAAGCGCTTCTTTCAAGTTTTAATAAATTTCTATTTCTCATACGTCTCCCCTCTCCCTCTTGTACCGATCCTGTGCGGCTCTGCCGCCGCTTCGGTTTTCTTTGTTTATGAAAACCTGGGATTTGTAAGCCGGTCTCCGGTGTGCCCTTGGTACTTGTTTTTAAAAGTTTACATTTTGAATTCCATTTATCACTGCATTCATACTTTCTATTTGTCCGTTTGGTCCCTTTCCGCTGATCTCTGTCCATTCATGTTGTCCGAAAGGTACAATAAACATTTTTTTGTACCTATCTGATTCTTGGATTTGGATTTGCCAAAATCCAGATTTCATATCAAATTTTGAAAATATCTTTGCAGAATTTAATCTGTTAAGTAAATCTTTTTTGTTTGGAATAGGATACCTAATCCATTGTAATGCTTGATTCAGTGGTTTGTAATTTATGACTAAGCGGGGTGTTCCTCGCTCAAGCTCAGATTTTTTATTGACATAAAAAGCCACACAAGACCATGGGCTTTTGCTTTTCCAGATTAGGCCTTTATCAAGCAAATCCTTGATTTCTTTTTGGCAGTATTGAAGGAGTTCTTCGTTCATTTGAATTGGTCTGGCTTTTGTGGGAATTTGTTTTTTCCTAAAGTCTTTCTCATAAGGGAGATCAACAATATGTTTCTTTCTATCTCAAAATGCATGTGGCAAATCAGAACAAACAATTGATTCGATATGACTTAATAAAGATTGAATTTTCTCTTTTACTTGGGGCTTTCCCAGTTGTATCTGAATATTATTAAAAGATACTTCTTCCTTTAAGAAGTTAATTTGGTTAATCTTATTTTCTATAAGATTTATATTCCTGGAGATCGGTTTAGTAGAAAAATTAAATATAATTTTTCTTCCTAAATAATTTGTAGTTATTCCTTCATTAGATATTTGAATGGGAAACAAGGCTCTAATGAAGGGAGTTCCTAGGATTACTTCGTTCTTAAGGTTTTTTACCAGAAGAAAGTTTACGTTAATCCTAAGACCTTGGTTTTCGATGATTGCATTTGATAACTTAAAATTAATCTTTAATTTTGAGCCAATTGCTGTGCTTAATTTTTCTGAGGTTTTTTCAAAGAATTTTGTAGGAATTAATCTTTTTAAAATACAGTTTGAATCTGCCCATGTGTCAAATAAGGCCATTGTATCTAAAACAAAATCATTAATAATTTTTATTTTTATGTAAAATTTTTGGATTTTAATCTTGTTGATTAATCCCATAAACATATCATCTTCTAGATTATCTGGTTGGTTTTCTTCGCTGTTGTTAACACTTTCAGAATCACTATCTTCCTCAATCTGAGAAAGAATGACCTGATGAATTTCTTGTTGTTGACGAAGTTCTTTCACTTCCTTTTTTAGATTGTTTATCTCTGTTTGAAGATCTTGAATTGTTGTTGGTTTGGCTGAAGAGTTTTCTAATCTTTTGAATGTGTTACTTACATCAAATTTATTATTTGTAATAAAATCCTTTTGTCTGGGTTTTACCTCTAATGTTTTCTTGAGTTTTTCCAGAAAAACCTTCTTTTCCTGGGGTCAGGTATGGAATTGATTGCTTCAAACAAGAGATCTTGTTCTCTCGTTAGAGTATTGATTTGTCCATCATCATCTGTTGATGATAGGTGGTCATCTTGTTGGATTAGGTTTAGGTCTTCATCGGAGAGTACTGAGGATAAAGTTTCTGTTTCTTCTTCCTCTGAGGTTTCGATAAGCAAATTGTTTATTTGCTCTTCAATTGCAGGTTCTAAATTAAGGTTTCTTAACTTCTTTTTTAGTCTACAATATTTACTAATGTGGCCTTGTTTTCCACAATTGTAACATGTTATTTTTTATTTTATTTTTTGTTTAGGATTTTCCATTTCTTTACTGGTTAAGGGTTTGTATGAATATCTCCTTCTTGGAAATCTCTTTTTATTGACCAGTTTATTCTCATGGATTTCTTTCTTAGAGGATTGTTTCTTCTATTTTGGACAAGCCGGTAGACCAAATTGTTTGCAGAAAGAACCTAAATCTTTCTTTGTTTGGGCCTTTTCTTTGGCTAATTGCCTCTGAATTTTGTCATCTTGACAAATTTTTAAGACTACCTTTTGGACATAAGAAATTAATTGACCATAGCTTAAGCTTTCATATGGAATGTCTCCATTGGCAGATTGACTACGAATTTTATCCCTAACCTTGTCTCCTAATGATCTGGGAAGACCGACTAGAAATTTCTCTTTCCAAAAAGGTTGTTGACTATTTTCTCTTGTGTAAACCCTAGTTAGGAAGGTATCTCTGTACCACCTAAAGTCTGCTAAGGTTCTACACTTAAGGTTTGACAACAATTCTGCAGACCTATCTTTCCACAAAGATGGGTCTCCAATGAAGTGTTGAACTATTGTAAAAATTAATGTATTAACAGCGTCAGGAATCTCCTTATCTTCATCATTAGTAATGACTCTTCCATTGAGATCCGTCTTAACTGCGCTGTAAATTTTTTATTTTTCTTCATTCGTGAGATAATTATCCCACCAACCTTTTAATTGTTCGGAAAATCCTGCCACTAAAATGTCTATAATGGTTTCTTCCGAACATTCATGGGAGGTTTGGTAGGCTGTAGCTACCATGGTCATATGTTGGAGTGTATTCATGATGTTATACTCCATTTGTGCATCTATGTTCCATTCATAGATGCTATTTGCACTAAAACTTTTAAAATTGTTTTCACCTCTTTCTTCTAATAGAAGGTCAGGGACAGTTGGACGTTGATAATATAATTTAGAGGGTGTTTTCCAGTGTTTGGAATTAATTGGATTTATATTCTTTTCTGATACTAATCCTATCTCAATTGCATTATCTGAGTTTTGGTCACTATCTTCATTAATAACATTAATTAATTTGGAGGTACTTCTTGTTACCATTTTGGAAGT
The DNA here is from genome assembly GCF_004193775.1 of Glycine soja. Taxonomy (NCBI): domain Eukaryota; kingdom Viridiplantae; phylum Streptophyta; class Magnoliopsida; order Fabales; family Fabaceae; genus Glycine; species Glycine soja. Next base: position 36,181,321 of record NC_041010.1, read on the forward strand.
ATTTTTCAAAGTTTGGGGAGTTTCTGGGATGACCTTAAGTAAACTACCAATTTTGTTTAGTAATTCACTATGATTGTCACCTACTCCTTCAATTAAGGATTTAGTTTTTCTAAGTTCCCTAATTTTTCGTTTAGCTTTATCACTCACTTTGAAAGGTTTGAATAATGGTTTTTCAATGGGAATACTTGGTGAAGCTTCCTCAACTAATTTTTGTTTAGGAACTACCTTAGTTTTAATGGTTTCTCCTAAAACTTGTAAATATTTATTGGTATAATTTGCCTATTCCATTAGGCTCTTAATATCTTTGGAGGTTATTTCCTCGTTGGCATCTTTTGTCTTGAATGGAATCGCCATGACATGTTTATTGTTACTGTCTTTGACATTTGGTAGTTGATATTGTGTTGTGGGAGGTAATTCCGATTGGATTAATTCACCGTCCTTCATTTGCCAATTTGTTATGACATTTGTTGTTGGATCACCTATGATATCTTGTTTCCAAGGCTAATCTATATCCTTTCTGATGGTATAAGCATGAAACCAATCAAAGAAAAGGACATTAATTTTGACTCTTTCGACAAATTCATAGAACTTGTCTTGGATCTGTTTTCTGTTTATACCCGTGTAATGTTGGAAAAATCATCTCCTTTGAAGTTCATTCTTTGGAGAATAAAAGTCTTTCCTAAGGGTTTCCTTATCAATGCTAAAGTTGTCAGATAACATCATAAGGTTCCATAGAAGAATAAGTTGGGGATTGGATCGACATTTGGTCGTCCTCCTATTCTTGGTTGTACGTTGTTCTAGGTATACTAGAGGTAGTGTCTAATCCTTGGAGGTTTACAGTAGGGAACTGGTTATGTGACTCAGATCTGGTTAGTTCTACTGGAATTGAATGGGTTATAACCGAAAACAGATCCAAGACAAGTTCTATGAATTTGTCGAAAGAGTCAAAATTAATGTCCTTTTCTTTGATTGGTTTCATGCTTATACCATTAGAAAATATATAGATTACCCTTGAAAACAAGATATCATAGGTGATCCAACAACAAATGTCATAACAAATTGGCAAATGAAGGACGGTGAGTTAATCCAATCGGAATTACCTTCCGCAACACAATATCAACTACCAAATGTCAAAAACAGTAACAATAAACATGTCATGATGATTCCATTCAAGACAGAAGATGTCAACGAGGAAGTAACCTCCAAAGATATTAAGAGCCTAATGGAACAGACAAATTATACCAATAAATATTTACAAGTTTTAGGAGAAACCATTAAAACTAAGGTAGTTCCTAAACAAAAATCAGTTGAGGAAGCTTCACCAAGTATTCCCATTGAAAAACCATTATTCAAACCTTTCAAAATGAGTGATAAAGCTAAACAAAAAATTAGGGAACTTAAAAAAACTAAATCTTTAATTGAAGGAGTATGTGACAATCATAGTGAATTACTAAACAAAATTGGTAGTTTACTTAATCATCCCAAAAAGTCCTCAAATTTCAGAAAATACTGTTCATATATATATATATATGGACACTAAATTCTCTACTTAATTTCCTCTTTTAATGGTCTACGACAATTTTAGAGATTCCCATTTTCTATCAAGAACATCATACTATGCCTTTGGTACAGAAAAGTTCTGTAAAAAATAAGTTGCCTTAATAATGTTTAATTATTTGCGAGAGTTTTGTATGCAAATTGATTTTTCCTTAATATATATAAAGTATATCAAATATTTTATAATTTTGATCTTAACACGGTAAATTAAAATCTATGGGTAGTTTTTATATTTTTTGATAAATAATAAATATTGAGTGTTATGTATAATCCATGAAAAAATATATGAACGTTAAAACAACTTTAGAAATTCTAATATTTTACTTGGGAATTGGGATGCATAACGTTAATTTCTGTAGTGGTAATTATTATTGTAGACTCTGTAAGAAAAAAATCATTAATTGTAGACTGAAGCTTAATTCCTTCATGTTAGTTAATGATTTCTAAACATAGATGTTTGAAAGAAAGAAAAAAAATCAAACACAGCCCAAAGCTTTAGAATGATAGAATCAGAACGCAAAACTGTTGGCTGCATTTGCCGAGGACCTTGAATCTTACAAATCAACCAAGTCCATGTGAGAAAACCATCAACAAAATCCATTAGTGGCAAAACAATTAACTGCTTTTTCCAAAACAAAGATCTCTTTATCAGAAACTCTAGGTGCTCTCAAATTACTCCTTTTCACATACTTTTTTGCTGGTAAGACATGTCAAGACAAATATATATCGTGATCTAGCTTTGGTGTGGAATTAATTGACGAAGATTAAGGATGGATGTGTATAAGAAACTTCTGTAACGCAAAAGGTTAAACGAAAGAAGATTTATTTGCTACTATAATTATGCATTTCAACTTTTTAATAACTGTGAAGGAGAGGAATTGAAAGAGGGTCCCTTCTAGAACCATTTTTTTGGTTGATGTGACTTCAAGAACAATGATTCAATGAAACGTACCATTTGCCCATTTGACTTCCACAAATTAAAATTTATACAATGCCATTTCTTTTTATGAGAAAAAAGTTACCTAAAAAGTTTTATATAATTATTTAATTATAATTTATTATATAGGGTAAGTTTATTGATATTTTAAATAATTATGTTAAAATAATGGATAAATAGTCATTTTTATCTTTAAATATGTAATTCGCTGATAAATGTGTCTCTAAAAAATAAAAATACAAAATTTAGTTCCTAAAAGTGTAAAAAATGTGACAAATATATCTGATTGTTAACTTTTATCCCGTTAATAAGATAACCTACGTGACACAAAGGAATGAATTTGTCACTCAAATAATAGTTAACGTGGTTATCTCTAATTGTCAGCATAGAGACATATTTGTCATATAATATTTTTTTTTTTACTTTTTGTCTTGAGACTCTGCTGACAAATATGTCCTTTAAAGATGAAAAAAATAAAATTTAGTCACCGAAAGTGTAAAAAGTGTAACAAATATATCCGGACAACAAAATTTTGGGAGAACCATACCACAGGTAAGTGTCTCTTTCCGTTATATAATTTTTAAGTTTCACCAACGGTTGAGACATGCATAAAATATTACCAATGAAAATGAATTTTTATTGCTTTGGTGAATTCTTCTTACTTTTCTTCAACTACAAACAAAAAAAAATCAATCATTTGGTTGTTAACTCTTGAATAAATGCTATCAACACATTAGTTTTTTTTACCGTAAAACGACAAGAAAATTATTGTTTATGTTTAATCAAATACTATTTATTTAATTATTTTTTTTTATAAATTTTCATAATAAAATATGAATGTCTATTAGTATATGCAATGACATCAAATTATAAATTATAATACAAGTTTGTTGATTTTTATTTTTTTAAATCATACACAATTACTTTTTATTGACTAATCATTTAAAAAATCACAACCTTAAAAAAAATTATTTCAAAGGAGGTGAGTGTTTTTTACAAATTAAAAGTGTCATTGCAATTACAATTTTTTCTAAAAATTATTCATGGATCTAATTTAACTATAATATTTTACAATAATTTTTTTTTACTTGAACCTTTCATCAAGCATGAGAGTGTAAAAAAATTATTTATAGTTTATAAAACGAGTATTTTTTTTCTTTTAGACTCAATTTAACTTACAAGTTTGTTAAAAAAAATTTGTAGCAATCATTATAATTTTTTTCAAATTATAATAATTAGTCATAATTTAGTATGAAGGATATATTTATCGCACTTTTTATAATTTTGGAAACTAAATTTTGTATTTATATATTCAAAGACTAAAGTGATTATTTATCCTAAAATAATTTAAATCATGATTTGTGATTGAATAATAATATAAAATTATTTTATATTATCTATCTATATATATATATATATATATTAAATTCTTTTTTTATTGGATATATTAGACCATCATTTTTTTTTGGCAAAATATGATTTTATTAATTAGAACAAACAACTTGGTACAAGTACAATACGAAGGAAAACAAGGCCGCAATACTAATCACATAGGAAGCATAACCGTAACATTTTTTTTGATTATGGTATTAACGTGAACTTGTCTCAGGTGACTCTCCGTATTCAAATCTCAACTACTTCATTAACATATATAAGTTATTATATATCACTTATTTGTATCATCCGTTGTTGATCCATCTTTATTCTTGTACTAATGACAAGTGAATAATAATATAATTTTAATTCATTTCAAACTCTTTCATTCTCTCCCGTATATATATATATATATATATATGCGTGTGCGGGAGAGAATAATAATATAATTGTTTATATATATATAAACAATTTTTTAATATAATTCTCTCTTTTATATTAACCATTTTAATCTTGTAATGCATTCAGAAAAAAACTTAGTAATGTAATTTATTATAAAATACTTTCATTAAAAATGTTTTCAGAAAAATCATTGTTATATTTAAGAGATTAAATGAAGAAAAAAAAAAGAGAGGAAGAGACAGAGAAAATAAAAAAAATAATACCAGAAAAAAAATTGAAATAGAAGAAATATGAAGATGTTTCATAAGAATATAAATATTATTATTTTCATATAATATAATAATAACATATATTTGACGGATAAATTATATTTAGACAATTAACAGTTAATTTGTTGGAAAAGAAACAATAAAAATAAGAAATAAGATGTGTGATTGATAAAAATAAATAAAGAAAAAAAATATTATATATCATATCTCTATTTGATAATAATAGTATAAATTAATTCTACTTTAACACGAGAGCAAAACTATATTCACTAACTACTCTATATTATCCCCTAAAAAAACTACTCATAGTATAATATATAAATAAAAAATGATTGATTACAATAATTACTTGAAGCATTAAAACTTTTCAATAATGTATTAATAACTTATATTTTTTTAAAAATTAAAATATAATGTAATTTCAACATGTTTGAAAGTGAAGTTCATAATTCATCTCATTTTTATTAAAAATAACTTATTAGCAAAAACATCTTCAAATTGAACACATTTGTTTTTCCAAATTTAACAAAGTATCGATTAAGAATTAAAATAAGAAATTGTTAAAAATACTATCAATGCAGCATATTATAATTTTAAATATATCTTTAAATAACTTTTTGATAAAAAAAAACCTTTTTTTTATTATTCACTCTTTTAAATTTAACATTCTTTTGTTGAAAAGTACATATTTTCAAGTTTTCAAAGGCAGTTTGCTACTTTGCTTTTTCATTGATTGAACGTGGTTTCGAGAGGCGCGGCACCTAGAAAGAGAGCATATAAGCATATTCTTCTCTGCGTGCTTAGTGGGTCCAGATTCATCGACCTTCCGTGATGGCCACGTACCAACCCTCTCTATAAAATGAACCAATCGAATGCGCGCAATACCATTACTAGTTTAGTCACTACACTTTTTTCACTTTCTCGGGAAAATCACAGCGACGCTCAGGAAAAACTCTAAACTGTGAAAAAACCACTGCGATCAATGGCAACGATCAAGGCCGTGAAAGCTCGCCAGATCTTCGACAGCCGTGGAAATCCAACCGTCGAAGTGAGTCTTGCTCTTTCACCATTTCCTCTTGTCGTTTTCTGTTTGGATACTGAGAAAATGTGCGAGACAAAAAATAAGTTCACGTTCTATTTTCGGTGTTTGTTGGAAAATGTTGATTCGTTTGATTCTATTGTTTTATGGAACTAGTTTATGTGAAGCTGTGATTTCTCGTTTTACTGTTTGGACGTTGTGAAAATGTGCCGGAAAATGAGAGAAAAATGTATTCGCGTTCTTTTTTCAGTGTTTGATAGAAAATTTTGAATCGTTTGATTCTATTTTTATTACGTAACTGGTTTATGCGAAGGTCTGATTTCTCTATATTCTGAATGTGGTTTGTTAGTGTTTGGACGTTGAGAAAATGTGCGGGAAAATGAGAGAAAAATGGATTCACGTTCTAGTTTTGCTGTTAGGTAGAAAATGTTGGTTCGTTTGATTCTATTGTTTTTATGGAACTGGTTCATGCGAAGCTATGATTGATTTCTGGATTCTGAATGCGGTTTGTTTATGTCAGGTTGACGTTATTCTCAGCGATGGAAGCTTCCACAGAGCCGCCGTGCCTAGCGGTGCTTCAACAGGTAAATGATTGCTGTTTGTTTGAGAGAGAAAAAGAAATGTGTTTAGTGAGTTGTTAGTGTTATGCTGCTTGAAGTGTCATTATCCTGCAAAACAGAGATTGTTGTGTTTGAAGTGTGGTAGTTGATTGTCTATGAGTGGAAATGTGGAATGCGTAGGTTTTGCGTGTTATATTGATGTTCATTGGCTGCAAAGTTTGATTTCATCTGGTTATGGCATGGGTTGGTAGTTCTGAAAATGGACTCGTTTTACTTTCTATAAAGGTGTTTATGAGGCTTTGGAATTAAGGGATGGAGGCTCAGACTACCTCGGGAAAGGTGTTCTCAAGGTGCTTGATGTTCCCTTTACCATTTTAGTTTTCGTTTGTTTTCGATTTTTTTTATTGTGTTGGAGCTGATGATAAGATTTCATATTTGCCTTAGGCTGTGGAGAATGTTAATTCAATTATAGCACCTGCTCTGCTTGGCAAGGTATTATGCAGCTGTAAAATTGGATTATGGCATATTTTTTGAAACATGTTAGTAGTGGATAATTGATTTCATGTGTTATTTTGTTTGTTGCCTTTACAGGACCCAACGAAGCAGACTGAAATTGACAATTTTATGGTACAGCAGCTTGATGGAACTGTTAATGAATGGGGGTGGTGCAAGCAGAAGGTATCACTATATGATTCCTTTATGCCTTGTTGAGTTCAGTGGCTGCATCTTTTGTTGTTGTATTGGCCATTTCTTTTATGCTAATTTGGTGGTTTTTACTTTTGAAATTTTCAGCTTGGAGCCAATGCTATTTTGGCAGTGTCACTTGCTGTCTGCAAGGCTGGTGCTGCAGTGAAGAAAATTCCTCTGTACAAGGTATGTGAGGTTTCAGTAATAAAAGTATTTATAAGTGAAACTTGTATTCTCATGGTCCGCTTTTGTATTGTTTTAATTTTTAGCACATTGCCAATCTGGCTGGAAACAAGACTTTGGTACTGCCTGTACCTTCATTCAATGTTATCAATGGAGGCTCACATGCTGGAAATAAGCTAGCAATGCAGGTAATGTCTATTTAATATAACAATTGAACAGGACAATTCTTTATTGAAAATTTGAAATGCTTACCCTGGGTCCTCCTCTGTAGGAATTTATGATTCTCCCTGTTGGGGCATCTTCCTTCAAAGAAGCAATGAAAATGGGCGTAGAAGTATACCATCATCTAAAGGTTATAGTTCTTTTCGCATAACTCTCTTTAAAATCATTATTATTTAGTGGTCATAAATTGAGATGTTGCCTGTTTATCTTACAGGCTGTTATTAAAAAGAAATACGGTCAGGATGCTACTAACGTTGGTGATGAAGGTGGCTTTGCTCCTAATATCCAGGTCCTTAGCAGCTACAATTTTGGTTTTAGTGATCTAAGCATTATTTTAAAGTAATCCATGATTTTTTTTTGCTTGCATTGAGCTGAATTATTTATGTAATGTAATAATCCTAATATGTTTTTCTTTATAAAAAAAAAAGTCTTTCTGCTGTTATTGTATACTGAACATTTATCTTTATATGCTGGTCCAATACAATTTTATTTTTCTAATCTATATGTTTGTTGTTTAATTTATAGGAAAACCAAGAAGGTCTTGAGCTTCTGAAGACTGCCATTGCCAAAGCTGGTTACACTGGAAAGGTTGAGTTTTCGTCTACTGAGTCTAATTTATCATCTTAATATATTATATTGCTGATTAATTTCTATTCTTACAGGTTGTAATTGGGATGGATGTTGCTGCTTCAGAATTTTATGATAACAAGGACAAAACCTATGACTTGAATTTTAAGGAAGAGGTTGACAACTTAGAAACATTTTCCCAATTTTTCTTAAATTTTCATTTTGCTCCGTTGAGATATATTTCTTTTTCAAATGCTTTAACTAGATAACTGACTACATTATTGCAGAATAATGATGGATCACAGAAAATCTCAGGAGACAGCTTAAAGAATGTGTACAAATCATATGTGACAGATTATCCAATTGTGTCCATTGAGGATCCATTTGATCAGGATGACTGGGAGCACTATGCAAAATTAACAGCTGAAGTTGGCCAGCAGGTGCAGATTGTTGGTGATGATCTCCTTGTCACCAACCCAAAGGTATGCTATATTAACTTAAAATCTGTGACCTATGTTCTGCAAATATGTATCATTGACAATGTTCTGTCTATTATTAACTCTAGCGGGTGGAGAAAGCAATCAAGGAGAAGGCTTGCAATGCCCTTCTGTTGAAGGTAAATTAACTTTTGCCTTCTTTTCATCTGCTAGAAGATCGAAAGTTAAAGTTCCCTGTTTATTAGCTATTTTTTATATCTGAAAAATTCTCTATCAACTCTAACAAGGAAAGTTTTATTTATTTATCATCATTGTTAGGTGAATCAAATTGGTAGTGTAACTGAAAGTATTGAAGCTGTGAGAATGTCTAAACAAGCTGGTTGGGGTGTCATGGCTAGCCACAGGAGGTATTTGTTCTGTTTTGTGACATTGTATTATTCTTTGTGCACACTAATGTGTTTCATCTTGTTTATTGTAGTGGTGAAACTGAGGATACCTTCATTGCTGACCTCTCAGTTGGATTAGCAACTGTAAGTTGCCAGAATCAGAAGCTTTTTTTTTTCAATCATATCATGTTCTTTTTCATTGTTCCAGTGGTGCATTTTGGGACAAATTTTGTTTAAATTTTGAAAAATGATTTTTTTTTACCTTAAGCTGAAGCTGATATAAGATATTGCTATGTCATTATTTAACAGGGTCAGATCAAGACTGGAGCTCCCTGCCGATCTGAAAGGCTTGCCAAGTACAACCAGGTAAAAATCGTCAAAGCTTATCATTGTTTTTTTTACATGAGCTGTATACTAGAATACCCTTTGAAAACTGGATTTTTTAAAGGCTTTGATTTAGAACCAATGTTTTTATTTGTTGTAATTTTTGTTCTCTCCCATACTATATTACATGCCGCAGCAGGACCAATAAAAAAATTAGTGTAAAATTAAATTGGGATGTCCATTGCTTATATTATTGACCGTTGTCACTTCTTACCCTTTGGTCTGTGGTGCAGCTCCTGAGGATTGAGGAGGAACTTGGTTCTGCTGCTGTGTATGCTGGTGCCAAATTCAGAGCCCCCGTGGAGCCCTACTGATTGTTTAGCCCAAGATTACTAAGCATCATTTAAATAAGATTCTATTGATGACTGCATAGGACATGTATTTTTTGCGAAAAATAAACTTGTCTACTACTTCAGAGAATATAGGTTTTCCGGGCGTGGAATTTTGAAGCGAGAAAATAAGGCAGTAGATGTATGCCTGATGCCTAGTTTATTTGAAATCTAGCTTTAGGGGGTGTTTGGTGCGACAAATTGTTTTCCAGAATCATAATTTTTGGGAATTAAAAAATTTTGGTCGTAAAATATTTTTTGAAATATTTAGATAGGTTTTCTGAAAATTAAAGAATTATGTGATATTTTTATCTGTTTACTTAATTATTTATCATAATAATAACAATTGATCTAATAGAAGTATTATGATATTTTATTGTAGTAAACGAAAATTTTAATTCGAAAAAATAAGATTCTCCTTTCTTCCATAAAAAGGTTTTCCTGGAAACTAGCCAAAAAATATTCATAGAAAACTTTCTTTCTCGTGAATGTATATTGTTTGCGTAGTTTTTTTCTTTTTTAAAATTGATATCAAACATGGGAAATCAAGATGCTCAATTTGAAATCAAGATGCTCAATTTAACATTCATAGGAAACTGAAAAATTCTCTTATGTCAAATGTTAGCTTAATTCTATCATAATCCTCGCTTTAATAGTAATATTTGTTGAATTAGCCTTAAACAACCCAACTATAGCCTTTTAAATTAAGGCAAAAGTGTCATAGAGGAATAGATCATAGATACTTTTTTTTTTTTTACGCTCATAATCAACTTGCCAAAATTAGGGTTTTCAACAAACATAGGGTTTTAAATTCATAACAACTATTTTTCATTTACTTGTGCAATAGTATGAGGACACAACATAAGAAGTGCCTACACCACTCCAGACAAATACATAATCAACATTACTCAAAATTAGTATTTCCTCTTGATTGGTATCAAAACCATCACCATTGAAATCAAGATGTATCTAATGGAGAGGGATCCAGACTCTAGTGACATATGGACAAGATCTATATGATGGGGTTGAACTTCGTCCTTAGAGCTCTTATTACAAGTAATAGTTCCATCAACTACTTCTAATAAGTGTTTTGATGACAAAGTCTGTCCCTTTTTATACCAGAACCTTGTATTGGAAAATAAAGGAGATCGGAGAAAGGGACTAATGAGAAGTTGAGGAAGAAATGGGGTGATGTGTGGCCTAAATGAAACATCAAAGAACCCTAAGAAATACAAGGATTATTAATATGTTAAATTTTCCATTCTAGAAGTTTCTTGTGTTTAGGATTGTTCCACGTGTAAGGAAGTTGGTCTACCTATCTAGGAAGGATTAGGGTTCATTAGCAAACCCTTAGGATTATGGTAACTAAAATCAATTGTATTCACAATTACACATGTCTATACTTTAGTCACGTAGGGTATGTATGGTTGTGAGGAGAGAAAATAAGGAAATAGAAGAGAAAAGAAGATAAATATATAAGAAATAAGAGAAATATTTAAATTAAAGTAATTTAATAGGTTAAAAAAGAAAAAAATAATTAATATTGAATGAAAATACAATTTTATCCTTTGTTAAAACTTTTTGTAGGTTGCAACTCATGAAAGAGTGTTAGAAGGACCACTCTTTTTATTGAACATTGTCAGTTTCTCCTTCAATCTGCACAACAAAGAGAAGATAAAAAAACATGTGGGTGCCATAGCTTCTTTTAAAATATTCTGCACAATTCTTTGTAACCAATTCACCACATTGTGCCAATTTCTTCATACTCTTGCGTTAATCCTTCCTTTCCTCACATATTTGATCACTACCAAATGAAGGCTTAAGGGTTGTTTGGTTGTGAGGACTGAGGAGGGAAGAGGAAAGAAGAAAAATATGTAAGAAATAAAGATGATTTGGTTGAAAAGAAATAGAGAAGAAATAGAATGATATGATTTATGAAAATACTCATTTACCCTCATAAGATTAATATATTATATATTTTTTTTCCTTTTAACTGTAAATTGGAAGGCTATTTTTTTATTATCCCATTGACGCCACCCTGGATGATAGACTCCATTGTGAGGTATGATCTTTTGCTTTCTTTGCTTTTCACTTTTTGCTATAATAATGGTGTTAAAAAATAGAGGTGTTGGGTAAGTGCAAATTCATTCTAGTAGTTGGGTGAGTGCGTGGAGCATGAACAAATAGGAGTAAGTACACCGAAGTTTGTTTCTACCAACAAATAGATCGGGGCCATGCACACAAAGTGCAGATTCCATCATGACATTTGTCGCCACAACATATCTTGACGAGGAGGAGGAGTTGCACAATTTGAAGTCGACGACAATCAAAGTCACAACATCATGACCGCGGTGGATCTCGACGACGACGAGGAGTTGCGCATTTGGAAGGTGTCTAACAACAGGAAGGATGGTTCCAACGACGGAATGACAAACCTCGCGGAGGAGAACTTGCACGAATGAAAGAAGGAAGAGAAAGAACAAGGACAATAAAGTAAAATATTGTATTTCTTCAAAAATCTTCTCATTTGAGAGAGGAAAATGAAACCAATGGGTCTTGCATGATTTTCAAAAATTTCTCCACTACCTCTGCGCAACCAAATTGATGAAGTTTGTTGAATTCTTCGCTCTTTTGCGCCTCTCCTCCTTTATTTGAGCACAACCAAACATATCCTTAAGGTGTGTTTGATAGAAGGAGAAGAAATAAATGGAGGGAAAATAGGTAGGTGAGAAAAGAAAAGAAGAGAAATAAGTAAGAAATACAAGTTATTTGATAGAAGAGAAATATATGAGAAATGAATAGGTTGTTTGGTTGTAAGGAGAGAAAATGAGAGAATGAAAGATAATAGGTGAAAAAAGAAAAGAAATAAGTAAGAAATAGAGTGCAGAGAGATGTGATTTGGTTGAAGAGAAATAAGGAAGAATAAAACATAAATATTTTTAATTAAATTTGTTTAGTTAGTAAAATATAAAAATAAAAGAAATTGGTTTGTGGAGTAAATTACCATTTTAACCTTATTATTAAGGTTTATTTATAATTTAATTTTTTTAGGGAAGATAGAAGTAGCAAATAGAGATGGCTAAGAGGAATAAAAATACAAAGGTTTAATTTGTGAGTTATGTTTCATGATTTCGATCAGAAAGATGACATCTACCACAGCGAGATCAAAATTCCAACAGACCTCTCTCGCAATACCAATCCACTTTTAGCGTTTCAAATACAATATCAACCACCCCCACCCCCACCCCCCTCCAATGGTCGCACACCCACCTTCCATCATTCGTTAATGCCCCCCAAATCCAACAAATAATAAACACATAAGAACTTCTCTCATCATTTTCGCCTGCCATAATCATCACCTAAAACCCCAATTACGACGTAGAGCACCACCAAAAGCCCTAACGAAACCGCCACTACCAGTGATGACAAGACGTTCAACGACCTCTAGTTGGAGAAATGGGCGGTGAAGACATACTAGGAGCTCGAAATATGGAGCGCGCAAACAATGGGATGAATGAGCTCTTTTCTCTCCTCCAGCACCAGTGCTTTTTGTATGTGACGCAACAAGTAAAGGGCATGGTGGTAAAAACATTTACACATTGAAAAATTCTTCCTTAATCTTCTCATGTGAGAGAGGAAAATAAAACTTGTGGGTCTCACAATTTTCTAAAAAATTTCTCTGCACCACTATGCAACCAAACCAATATGATCAACACACTTCTTCACTCTTCTTCGTCTCTCCTATCTCTTCTAATTCATTTGATTGCAACCAAACTGATCTGAAGAAAAATATTTAAATTAAAGTTAGTTGGCAGATAAAAAAAAGAGAGAGAATTGATTTATTATTATTTGGTTAAAAAAATTATAAAAAATTGACACACCAGTCACATATCTATTGTCTACACAACACCAGACACTCATCGAGGTAGCACATATCTACAACGACTTAATATTGTGGAGATCATAAAAAAGCGTAAAAAAGTAATGGACATCATAATTTTACACATCCCAATAAAAATATTTTTCCTTTTAGTTCTTTAATCAATTATCTCTTTTTTCTTAAATTTGCAATTCTAGTTTCTCAATTTTTCCTTTTAGCTCTTTAATCAATTATCTTTTCTTTTTTCTTAAATTTGCAATTCTAGTTTCTCAATTTTTTAATTTAGACGTTTTGTCCACTACTTTAAAAAACTATGATTTTAATCCCCTTAATCGATTTCAAACTTGACTTTGTGTTTTTTTTAATGTTTTTTATTAATAAATTAAGCTTGTTACAATAGCAATTAAATAATAATTTAAAAAATTTGTTATGTGAATAATAAATAGACACTTGTAAATTAGAAACAAAAATTGAAATTGCATATTTTTTAAAAAAGAGACAAAATATCTTAATTAAAAAATGGGGATTAAAATCATAATATTTTTTAAAGTGAAATCAAATTTTTGAAAAATAAAAAATAAAATGTTTTATTTAAAAAATTAAAAAAATTAAAATCGCTAATTTATGAAAATAGGAAGTTTGAAATTACATTTCAGTAAAAAGAATAATGATAAAGTTAAGTTTGAGGCTTGGTTGTTGCTAGTGCACCCAACATTATTGCTGGTGCACCCAACACTTAATGCAAAAAGTCACAAATGCTCCTTGTTATTTAAAAAAAAAAAAAATAGTGCACCCAGCAAGCCATTTCTTCTTCCTTTCCGCGAGGCTTTTCTTCTTCCTCCTTCTTTCGCGAGCCATTTCTTCTTCTTGGTGATTCTTCTTCCGTGCGAGTTGCTGTTTCTCCCTCGCGAGGTGGTTGTTCTTCTTCCGTGCGAGCTGCTGCTTCTCCCTCCTTTGAGTGCCTCTTCTTCTTCCATTCTTCCGCGAGGTGCTGCTCTTCCGTTCTTCATCGAGGTAAGGCCTATTGTCCCTTTTCTTGTTTGTTATTGCTTCCATTATTGCTTCCAATCATCCTTATTGCTTCCATTGGAGATTGCTTAAGTATTTAGGTCATCCGTAGTAGACACAAGTTAGGACCTAGTTGATCTGCAATAGGGTAGATGATCCGTAGGCTGTGTATTTAGGCTGTGTTGAACTTGCGGATCAAGTTGATCCACAAGCTTTATGTGGATCAACTTGATCCGCACATATAAATTTAAAATTTTAAAGCTTAAATTAGGCAATAAATTATGCAAAATGGTTGTTAAATTATATGAACACCTAAACTAATATAATGGTAAACCAAAGCTAATAAATAAACACCAAAGCGAATATAAAAAGTATTGGTAACAGTGTTCAATATGTACTAGTTGCAACAACATTGCTTTGCTGATTTTGTTTAGCGTTTTGTCAAGTTGTCCATTCATTACTTTCTTCTGTGTTTGAGGTCATATCACTAGATTTATTAATAAGGACAAGAATCTTGCCTTTGAAGAAAAGGTGTTGTTTTTCTCTCCATTCTCAATATTAGATATCGTGATTAATAGATCTAAACTTTCATCAGTCCCTACTACAAACAAAAAGTCTCTTTATAAGTATCATTGTGTCAACGTGGGCCATAGAGTGCAACGTGCTTGCAATGTAGCTCTAATTCTTTCTCCCTCACTGACTCGAGTGATTGCTCAAACTTGGATTTCTCAAGTGCCTGCAGGAAAAATTAAGTTATTAGATTAAAAAGTAGAAGTAAACCAACAACAAATCACAAGTCACTAAAAAACACCAAATCCATTACTATTTGTCATTGAGCAACTGAAACCACATCTGCTAAATGTCCCAATTCAACTATTTGTACAAAGATGAACTATTTTTGTAGAAGCTCTCTCGTATTAGCTTCTCTAAAAACTAATTTTTAACATATGCATAAGTTAATTTTAACTTATGGAGAGGAGACCTTATTTTATTTTTTCTTCTGACTTTTTCCTATTTTTAACTTGTGCACAAGAAATTTTCTTCTCCTAAATATCTAAAAAGAATTTTCTGAAAACAATAAGTGAACCAAATAATGGTGCAGTGACCTTTAAATTGAGGCTAGTAAATGCAAAGCAACTATGTTGATTATAGCTTGACTGCTAACCGAAATATTAGAACATCTATAACAAATAAACAATTTCTAAATGGTCCGAAATGAATTTATAGAGAAATGTAAATGCCCATCATAAGAAAACAATTTTGAATGGACGATACATGTGTTAGTGCAATTACATGGGTTCAATATAATGAAGGATTTGGGTCCTCTAATGTGAGGGGTTTGTACTTCTAAAAATAAAGCGCTCTAACTAACAACTGTTGAATAGAAAATCAATGATTGAGATTGTAGTTAATTACAAATATTGTTATGCATGTATTTGATTTTATCACAATTCTCAATCATTAATTTTCTAATCACTAGTTGTAAGTGCACTTTATAGTTTATCCTAAAACAAGAATAGTGCATTCAAAAGTTAATGCTTATTAACACAACTTTTAGACACATTCAAAATCATAACCTACACTGGAAGATTATGTGATCTCTTTAAGAAAATGAGATAAAGAAAAATTGCTTTGGCTATTGAGATAAGAACAAAAATTTGCTTGCATCTAATAGCACAACATTTGCAGATCATGGTTAAAACTAGAGGGTTAGATCGTGCCTTAGGTAGGGTTGTTGGCAGAGGTTTGGGAAGAGGGGATGGTGATGATTCTAACAGTGCTCCCTAGCACTGAAGGCTGACCGCATCGGCACGCAGGTGACAGGTACCTGTCACTGTTGCCGATGATGTGCCTACGGTACCTGCGGACTTGCCTGCGGTACCTACGAATTTGCATGTGGTACTAGAGGCTGAGCCTGTTGTAGCTGGTGATGAGCCCATGGTAGATGCTGCACAGGACATCGGTGCAGAGACTGACGCATAGGATACCGGTGCAGAGGATGCTGCAGATGAGACTGAGGGATTTCCTGGTGGACCCAGGGACCCATCTGTGCTTACGGAGTATGCTGAGCATGTTGCAGCCATCGTATGGTCCGGAGAGGTATTTATAATATTCAATTTAAGTTATCTGTTAAGTATTCTTTTTTATTGAGGTTTTGATTACTTTAAAATATTATTTTAATAAATTGTATGTTCCTTTATACTTCATCAGGAACGACCTAAGTTGAAGTTATCCTCCCATGGGAGGAAGGTGCATAAATTAGGCAGACCTGCTCCTGCAATTGAGGATATGATTGTTGGGATAGGATTAAGTCCTCTGATCGCATTTTCAGTAGACATCGACGATCGGGGACTTATATCCTCGTTTGTCGAGAAGTGGCACTGAGAGACAAGTACTTTTCATCTTCCAGTGGGGGAGGTATCCATCACGCTGGATGACGTCGCATCTCTTCTTCATCTGTCGATCATTGGCGACTTCCATGCTTTTCAGCCTCTGCACATCGACAAGGTGGTGCTGATGCTGGTTGAGTTACTGATGGTCTCACCAGAGGTAGCCATGGCCGAGACAGGACATTGTACTGGACCATACGTACGCCTGTCTTGGCTACGAGACATTTATCAGCGCAGATGTCAGACCCAGCACTGGACAGCTACAACTCGTGCTTATCTTCTGCATCTTCTGGGTTGCACTCTTTTTGCTAATAAGAGTGCAACCCATGTTCATGTTGTGTTCTTAGACGCCATGCGTGACCTCACTCAGACTAGGAGGTATGCATGGGGAGCTGTTGACCTCGTCCATATGTACGATCAGCTTAATGATGTCAGTATCAGCACCAGCCGATAGGTTGCTGGTTACATCACATTGTTTCAGGTAATTAACATGTTTTTCATAATTTAATTACAAAAATGTTTTAATGAGGGTATTTTATTTTAGACGTTCATTTGAAATTTGTATAATTTTCATGTAACCTCTGTAGTGTTGGATATATGAGCACTTTCCGTCAGTTGCGGAGTGCAATGCTGATCCAGAGGATGACGAGGTGTCACTACGTGCGTGTCGGTGGATTGCCACAAAGAAGACTGCCAAGAAGATATCTACAACGACGTACATGCAGTGCCTGGATCGTCTCAGGATTCCAGATGTCTGCTAGATGCCATATGCGAAGCACCGACCGGTCTAGGACTTTCATCTGATTTCATGTTTCTTAGGACAACTCCACTGGGGGCCTGTTGTTGTCAGATACAGACCGGAGAGGGTTATGCGCCAGTTTGGATACGTCCAGTGCATTCCTGCACACCCTTCTGATTCATGGGGGTCATTTGATGATGTAGACGATAGGTGGACGCACTACTCAGACCATTTGGCACCAGTAGGTGACATATGTGTTGTGCTAGGTCAGTGTGCGACTTACTACATCGACTGATTCTTCGTGATATCGCATCCATTCATGACTGTGCCACAGACATCAGATCCTCCTCGATATGCATATGCGACGTAGCCAGACATATCCCTCAGGTGCCAGAGTCACGTATCCCTCAGGAGCCAACACCAGCATCGACACATGCGGATTCTGATGCGGACGAGCCCAGACATGGAGTGGTAAGTGTTACTATTTGGTTACATGTATGTCATTTACTTGAATTATTTTAATATTAATTTGTATAATTCGTTTGTTTTCAATTTAACAGGAGACTTGCCATGCCATCGTAGAGACGTTGGAGCATCATCTCAGCCTAAATAAAGTCACGCCAGACACATCACACATGAGGTCATCCAAAAATGCCTCAGGATTGCCAGGGGTGTCGCAGAAGACAACAATGTGTATGTGAGGTCTCGACGTAGGCGGCGTACGAATCAACCATAGTTTATTCACACCTTTGATATTATTAGTTTTGGATGATGTATTTGACTGAACATTTTGTATATTTTAAGTTATTTTGGTTAATAATATTAGTTTATAATATTAGTGTTAACGTTTACATGTTATTTATGTTTAAATTACTTGATTCCAAATTCATTCAAAATTCATCGAAATATTATGAATGGAAGTAACTAAATTAAAAATGTTATATTATTATTGCCTTAGTAAATTAGAAATGTCATTTAAAAATTAAAACATATCTACATTATTTATTACTAATTAATTAATTTAATGAAAATTTGTTTAAATAAAGCTTAAATTTTCAAAAAATACAGTCTTTTACGGATCAATTTGATTCGTAAGTCCTTTACGGATCAACTTAATCTGTAAAAGACTTGCAGATCAAGTTGATCTGTAAAAAACTTACGGATCAAGTTGATCTGCAAAAGCAAATAACACAGGGGCAATTTTGACATTTGTTAATGATGCTAGGTGCACCTTGCAAACACCCTTGAGCCTTTAAGCAGAGAAAGCAAAAGAAGGCAAGAAGCTGAGAGTTTTGAGTTTTGAGATTTGACTCACGAGAGGAGAGTAATGTGTGGGAAGTAGAAGTAGAAGTAGAAGGAGAGAAGCACCACTACGTCAGCGATTCCTTTGCCTTTTTCTTCTTTCTTAGACTCGAAGACAAGTTTGATCCTATTTTGAGAATCGCATTCAGATGGAAAGCGCATCAGAGCTTGTGGAATTCCCGTTGTTGCTGACACCAATCGATTCCAACTACAGAGCTTGCACCATTCCTTACAGATTCCCCTCCGATAACCCTCGCAAGCCCACTCCCACCGAAATCTCTTGGATTGATCTCTTCCTCAACTCAATCCCCTCTTTCAAGTGCGTTTCCCACTTCTCTTTTCTTCTTTTCACTTCTAAAAAAATTGATTTTTTGGTGCCTGATTCCCAGTTTTTCATCGTTTGTAGCATACCCTTTTGCTCGTTTTTCCCAGCAATTTCGTGGTTTGCTCTTTTTCTTGATAGAAATTGTGGGTTTTTTTTTCTCTTTTTTAAATTGATGCAACAAATGGGTCGTTTTATTTTTCCTCCCCTTGTGAGTTTTTGCTTAGGATACTTAATTCGTGATATTTGATTATGCAACTTTTTATGATGATCAGAACTGTTACCGGCAGAACTTAGGAGCAGTTGTTTAGGTATTTTAGTGTTGTTCTCCAGCAACCAAAATTAGAGTTCCAATCAATGCTGACTTTCATTGCGTGGTAATCGTGGTTTAACGAGATGAAATTTCAATTTAATTGGATATTAACACTATAAATACCTAAGAAAATGCATCTAACTTTTGTTCATTTGTTATTACTGCTGTTATAGTTACCACTTGTATTTGTATATTTGTATGTCTGTGTATGATATAATGATATATGTATACTAATTTATTATTTCATTTGTTTTTTTAAACTATGATTTTCAATTTTAGCTAATATATATGTGTTTGTAATGGTGGTATATATATGCTGGTGAGGGATGAACAACATATGCAGGTGGTGTTATCATTACTATTTGCTATTTGTTTATCTTTCTATAGCACCTTGAACGTATTTACAAATTTTAATTTCTGTGGGAGTTACTGCCAAAGTGGTTGGTTTGATTGGGGCTTCCATTGTCTTGACTCCTGATTATATTTAATACTGGGTTAGGGTTATTTATGTTATTATTGTTGCTTTTTAGAGGTTGCAACCAAAAGTCCAAAGCTTAAATCTAAAGGGTGATTTAAGAGTCATTTTAATATAAGTGATAGTAAAGCTGCTTTAGGAGAAGTTGAGTGTTTGGTAAACATATACTATAAGCATCATTAATATTAACAAAGCACCAAAATCATGATCATAGTAACATCTATAACAAATGAATGTTTAAATTGTTTTAATAATAATTTGTAATTTGTTGTTGTACTTTTCTAATGTTCTGAATCAACCTAAAAGCACCAGATGATCAACCGATTTGGCTGTCTCCTAACCTAGATTTTAGGAGCCATCTTTGCTCAATTTACAAACTTCCTAGAATTGCTTTTTCTTAATTAAGGTGAGTAGAAGCAACAAATTGATGGCAATATTAAAACAATCATTACTGGTTTTAGTGAAATATGTGAATTTTTATATTATTGCAAGGATTTCATTATTTGTGTGTTTCATGTTTACACTTTACCTCATCATTTAGCTTTTATTTAACAGGAAGCGTGCAGAGAGTGATACTTCTGTTCCTGATGCTGCAGCTAAAGCTGAAAAATTTGCTCAAAGGTTATTTCTTACTTCTTATTTTTACTATACATAATAACTTGTAGTATGGGATTTACTAATTTTATGTTTTGTTTATGTTTTTTCCTGCAAAAGATATGCTGATATACTTGAAGATTTGAAGAAAGATCCTGAAAGTCATGGTGGGCCTCCTGATTGCATTGTATGTTCTATACTATAGCTAAAACTATACCGTAATCTCCCCTTCCCCAAAATAGGAATTAGAAAAAAAAAGAAGTTTGGTGATGTGTCTAATTTCCTTCAATGTTTTTCTATTTTTCTCTCTTTCTGGTGGGTGGTTGGGGGGATTTTCCAGCTTCTCTGCAGACTTCGTGAACTTGTGCTTAGAGAATTGGGATTCAGAGATATCTTCAAAAAAGTCAAGGTAAGTTTAACTGTTATTTGGGATGCCATTTGTTACTGCTATGCAACTATGGACAATAAAAGGTGGAAGAAAAGTGTTATCTGATTGTAGTTGATTAAATGTAACATCTTGCATGAATTATGGAGGAAAAATAATGGAATTGTTTTCAGATGTAGTTGGTTGAGAAGCTCTACTGTTCATTAGCCGAAGTTGAGTTGAGAAGAATTTAAACATATGTTGTTATCAATTTTAATAAAGGAGAGCTGGGGTGGTACATGACATTATTAATGCACAATATAGTTTTATTTCACCCAAGTTATGTTACTCTTTTCTGTTCACTTCAATAGGATGAAGAAAATGCAAAAGCCATCTCACTGTTTGAGAATGTTGTTCATCTTAATGATGCCATTGAAGATGAAGGCAAGCGACTTGAGAATCTAGTTAGAGGAATTTTTGCTGGAAACATATTTGATCTTGGTTCTGCACAGGTAGGATGATTTACTATGCATTCTTTTGATAACTTGGCAAAACTAACTAACATTCTTTGCCAAACCAGACTGCACCTACTTGTTCATTCAAACACTAATTTTACTTGGTTAAGCTGCAATATGTATCTATAAATATTCTTTTATGTACCATGTTTCAGTAACAATCCCTTTATCCATTCTTTCCGCTTTCCTATTTTTTTGGTTTAGTTCCTCTGTTCTGTGAAGAATAAGGACACATGTGTCTAATTATCCTTAAAATACAATATTCCTTAACTTTCCGTAGTTGATTGCTGTTAGTACTATTGTCTATTTGTCACTGGTGTTATCCCATTTTCTGATATCATTTGGATTAGTTCCTCATTGCTGTGCGAAGAATAAGGACACATTCAGTGGCTAATTATCCTTAAAATACAATGTTTATATCTTGCCTCGGTTGCTGAAATTTTGCATGGGTAATTAGATATTCTTAAAACTTTACCTAGGTATGAATTTAGTTTCCTACTAGAAGAAAACTGTTTTTCTTTTTCTTTTTTAATTATCACAATCATACAGTAGTGTGTAAAGCTATATCTATTTGTACTTTATGTATATGTATATTACCTTATTCTTTTCACAATTTCTTGAAGCTTGCAGAGGTTTTCTCTAAGGATGGAATGTCCTTTTTGGCTAGTTGTCAAAATCTCGTTCCTCGACCTTGGGTCATTGATGATCTTGACACTTTCAAATTGAAATGGAGCAAGAACCCATGGAAGAAGGCAAGTTTGACATGTATAAAGAGATACAATTTTATCATTGATAATTGAATTTTTGTCTTCTGGCATATTTTATGCCGTGGTACTGTTCTAATCTGTGCCTTTTATCATGGCAGGTTATCATATTTGTTGATAACTCTGGTGCAGATATCATTTTGGGTATTATGCCATTTGCAAGAGAACTACTTCGGCGTGGGAGTCAGGTTTGCTGAATCTTTTATTTATTTATAAAAGAAAAAATCATTAAAATGAAAATAAATATTGCAAAAGAGATGGATGAAAAGGAACCCTTTTTTAGCATAATAATAAAACATATAAAACAAAGAAAAAAGAGAAAATCATTGTAGCAAAGCCGTCCAATCCTAACAAGGGTTACCCCATTTATAAAGTCATGTGATTTACATCAAATAGAACCCAAACACATAAAATTTTACCAAATCAAGTGCTGTGCCATTGAATTCTCTTTAAAAATACAGGAGTTATTGTTCAACCAAATGCACCAAAGTGGAGCATAGGTAGCACATTGCCACAGATATTTTGCATCTTTATTTCTACCAAAAGCCTTGAAAGCAAAATTTTCAGATATTTTAATTCTATATCAATCATCTGAACTCTAATTTCTGGATAAAACATGTAAATGATTGTCTTGTTGTACATGTTCATTAGTATTTTTCCATTTTAATTATATGTTTAAATAGAAACTGCTTTTGAAATTCTGTTCTTACAGCTGACATCTTTAACGTATTTAATGTGATTCTGTATGAACGCAGGTTGTATTGGCTGCTAATGACTTACCATCCATCAATGATGTGACTTGTTCTGAGCTAGTTGAAATTATATCAAAGGTAATGAAAATAAGTTTTTATATAAAGTTTTTGTAATTGCCATATTCTTTGCTAACTCCATCATTTTGGCTTCCACTTATCCAGTTAAAGGATGAAGATGGACAGCTTGTGGGTGTCAGTACTTCAAATCTCTTAATTGCGAACTCTGGCAATGATTTACCTGTAAGAAAATGAGCAATGCTTTCTGTCGATTAGGAAAATTATGGTATTCAAACCTGTGATATCAGATCTTTAACCTGTATGATGATGATTACATCTTTTGTGCTTTGTTGAATTGATTACAGGTCATTGATCTTACAAGAGTGTCACAGGAGCTTGCTTACCTTGCCAGCGATGCAGATCTTGTCATCTTAGAAGGGATGGTAAGTTCTTTCTTGTACTCCCTTTGTCCCTAATTATAAGACCATTTTTAGAAATTTGTTTGTCGCTTTTTATAAGATCATTTTCTAATTTTTAGATGTATTAATTATTTTTTTTCATACATACCCTTACTTAATTATTCTCTCCAAACATTAATGAGAAACAATTGAGTGGTTCGAGAGATAAGAAAAGGGTAATTTTGGAATGATAGGACAATTAATTGACAAATTTAATGTGATTAACTCATCTAACTACATTTTTTATGGGGTATAAATCAATTGAAAGGGTCTTATAATTAGGGACGGAGAGAGTATGTTGCTGGAAACTTCTATTTCACTGATGGATCAATTTATAGATGCATTGTTGGGCTTTGGTACTTGGAGTGAAGTAGGGTAGCAAAGGGAATAGTATTAGCAGCAACGTGATGTCACTGGTTAGTGCTGGCCGTGGATTAAAAAATTGCCTGTGGAAAGTTAGAACAAGACAGTTCTTGGACTTTGAGCAACACCTTTGGATATTGACTTTAAAATATTATAAAACTGAGGAAAATTTAGAAAAAATGAGTTTGGGTTTTGTTGGTATGAATCATCTAACGTATCTTGTAGAAAATGTTAAAACTTAAAAGCTATGGAAAATCAGAATAGTTGATTTGCTCAATAGAAACATCCAATTAGAATCGGAGAAGTTTATTTTGATATGTAACATCTTGGATTTGTTAGGGCATCAAATCACATAATGTTTTTGCACTGCACAATCCACATAAAGCAAGTTTCATTCCTTTAAGGATTTAGAACCTTTTTGCTAAGAGTATAGAAGCAGGAAAAAGTGATGCCTTATTAGCCTGAGATAACCGTTAAATATTTTTCTTCTTAGTACTTAATAGTGTTATACTAGAAAGATCTTTGTATAAGCAATAAAATCCATCATCGGGTCAAACTAATTTTCATAAATTGTTTAGTTTTTAGACTATTAGGAGTGTCAAGTGTTGTGAGTAAAAGTCTAATATTGAATGAGGGGAACGTATGGATGGACGTTCTCATACTTGAAATGGGAGATTGTTGGGAGTGTCAAGTTGAACAATATAATTGGCCAAGACTTGCACACTTAATGCCATAAAGTTTTTGGCTCCCATATGAACCAACACAGACACCCTTTTCTTTTGTTTAGTATGTATGTAATTTCATCTTGATTCTGACATTATTCTTTCTCATAGCTTGGCACCACCTAGGCTATTCTAGTATTTTTTACTTAGAGTTGCAAAAATGTTATCTTACCACCAAGTGAGTGGATCAACTGGCGAGGGTGTGATAGTTCCAGCCTAACCAGATGTCTCGGGTTCGAGTTTTGGGTATATAATTGTGCTAAATACTTGAAGGGAGAGTTTTGTCACATATAATGATCCTACCCGGTATGGACAGGATTGTCTCCAATGGAGTTGTGGTCTAAACCAAAAAAAAAATAAAAAATACAAGTCTCTGAAAACAGAAAATAAAGTGAAAATAAGATAACATTGTAGTTTCCTCATATTGGATTCTGCAGTTGCATTATAAGCCCATAATACAACAAATTACAAAGATGGGTTTTTCAAATCCAAATATTCTATACTAATCTATTTCTTTTGACAGGGTCGTGGAATAGAAACAAATCTCTATGCTCAATTTAAATGTGATTCTCTTAAGATTGGAATGGTAATACACCTTACAATTATTTTACCTGCCTTAACTAATGAAAAATTGAGCTCTAATGATCCCTTATTTCTTTCTTGGCATTTTGTTAGGTGAAACATCCCGAGGTAGCACAATTTCTCGGTGGACGTTTGTATGACTGTGTATTCAAATACAATGAAGTTTCAAGTTAGCTATGAAGTTATATTCTTTTCCTACTAATGCTGCAGACCTGCAATTTTTCTACTGTTAATCCTTCATCTTGATACACCATTACATGCCTGTAGTTTGGATACTCTTTAAAATGTCATTTTAGTATTATAAAGGTGATAAAACCAAAACATCTTACTTGTAATAAGAAGTTATTCTACATACATGACTTGGTCTCACTCTAACGAAAAGGTAATATGCAGAAAGAAAAATGTCTCCAATATCTTATTTAATACATTTTTAGTGCATATTTTTACTATTAGGTGAAATTCACATAAAACTAACTAAAAAGCCAATAAGGACTGCTAGTAATGAACCTCATGAATTTTAACTAACAATAATGAATGTAGCGTTTCTTTCTAAGGAAAATTACATTAACTTTCTTTGAGGAGTTCTAATACTTTGTTTGGAATTTGGATAGTTTTTTTATAAATATTTTTTTATAGACGTACAAAAAAATGAAATAAAATGAATTCTTTCTATAAGTTAAAATTTAAATTTATGTATTTTAATGTTTATAAAAATTATTTTTTTAAGGACATAATAATTCTTTCATTTAACTTTTTAATATGTTAAAATATATAAGTTGATCTTAAGAAGTTTATTTTTTGTTTTCTTTTTCTCGTATGACCGACTCCTGTTACTCTGCATGGTGGATAATTTTTTCATGAAATCCGGAGATGAGCTAAGTTCTATTGAAGGAAGTAAATATGCACTTTTTATCCCTAAGTGCATGAATATATAGAAGTTGACAAATACTTATTTAAAACTTTAAACTGATAAATTATGAGTTTAAAGTTTTGAATAAATATTTGTCAACATCTATATATTCATACACTTAGGAAAAAAAGAAATAAATATAATAAAAAAGAAGAAATAAATATAATAAATGATAAGGCGACGAAAAAGAAGAAAAAAAATAAAAGTAATAAATATAATTAAGTATTTATATATTAGTAGTCTAAGATTGTTGACACGTGGGATTTACTTCATTTGTGCTATTTGAAAGTGTTACACGTGACGTGAGGCATTTTCCTAAAGTGTCACAATTGAGAGGTGGTTACTTAGTAGGACAGGACAAATGTTGTGTATATTTGATGGGCGCAACAAACATGAAATCGTCACATGTCGCATATGTTTCTCTTTGTGTGATCGAGGCACCTTGATATGGCTCAACATGATCAATGTTGTGCATGTTTGATGGCTGCAATAAATAAAACATTGACATGCATGCGCTTGTGATATACAAATTCTCTTTGTGTGATCGAGGCACCTTGCTATGCATGATTTTTTTTATCCTCCAACTGGTTACTAAGTATTAAATAAAATATCTCCATTAAATACCTAATAACCAGCCCCTACATCGACTATATCCTACTAGTGCTGGAAAAAAATCCTACACGTAAATGTATAGACAAAATCATAGCGAAAGAAAGAGCGAGCCATTTTCACGATCCCTAAATATACAAATTAAGAACTAATTAGCTCATTCAATCTATTCATTTTATCAAGAGGAATGCATATATTACGAGGAGAGTATAATATAGGTAGCTTTCATGGAAGAGGAATGTAATTTACTATTCTTTTTTATTTACTACTAGGAGATAAATGTGGCCATTTATTTTAAATGAAATTTATCTGTAAGGAGGTAACTTCAATGACAAAAAGTAAATAAGTAAAGAAGAACAATAAAAATCTATACAATTAGGAGAGTGGGAACTTTTGTCTCCCTTACTTTCTCTCAGTTGAATATATTCTCAATATTATCTCTTTTTTCTCTTTTGGACGTTACATTTTACATATTACTTGTACAACTAATCAAAAACTATGCATATCAAACTACTATTCATTTATCTTTATATGCATACTTAATATTTTTAAATGTCTATCCCATTATTTCAATTTATCCATATTGTATCTCTATCTTTAAATTTCAACATTATGTTTTTTTAAGATTGTCAATGATATAAGATTATTTTTAGTCATTGACAATTTTTTATATTCAAAAGTATTTAATTAGTATGAGTTTTAATTATAATACAATTTACATATTTAAAAATGTTTATTTATTATAATTATAATTTTCTTTTTAAAAAATGGGGTAACATGTATCATCGGCGTGACACTACTAGAAAAATGTTTTTCTACAACGGTTATTTCGAATATTCTACGTCGATTATTAATCATCGTTGTAAGCAACGTCGTAGAAAATTTTTACTTAACTTTCTACGACAGTTTCCTAAAAAATCATCTAAGAAAATGTATCATTCTAAAACGATTTTTAACAAAAAGTCATCTTAGAATTCTTCTAAGACGGTTCTTAGTTGAAAATTGTCTTAGAAGAATAAATTTTCTAAGACGTTTTTTTAGAAAACTGTCTTAAAAAAAAATTTAAAAAATATATTGAAGAGTATAAAATGGTTTTTTCAAAAAATCGTCTAGACATTCTAAAATGATTATTCAAAGAACTGTCTTAGAATGTAGACGATTGTTCTTAGTTGCAATGGCCCGTTGACTAGCTCAAGCTAATGTTGCAATGTCAAAGTCACCACTCGTCGCTTGTTTTTATTTGACAACTATAATGAATAGCTCTAATAGTAATACCAGTTGATAAAAACCTTTAGAGAACTAGACCACAAAAACGAGTTGTTGTAGTTAGAGAACCAAAGGGATTATAAAACTCACACTAGAATCTCATATTTCCAATGTAGGACTCAAGTCTTGTACTTTATAATTAGATTCTAACACAGAAGAACCTATCCTTCGGCTAAAGTTTTTTGTTTTTATTTTCAAAGAAGAGATTAAGATAAAAAAAAACTATATGTCAGTTTAATTATCCTAATTTATATCACTGGTTAAATAGATTGAACTTTTTACTTAACCAGTCATGCTATGAAAATCATACCTTTTATCATTTATGCTAAATGTATGGCTTTACACTATATTTGGCTAATTATATCCACTCTAATGTGATGTAATAGCCCCCCACCCCCATCAAAGTACTTACTACTTAACATTGAACAAAATAGCAAAGTTATAAAAGGAAGCATAAAATGTAGCATACCAGACCCATATGATACCATAATTCATGAACATCTTGGAAAGGTGTCCAAGTACTTCATAGCATCATGAGGAATGAGACCTTCAAGAAAAAAACTTCAACAACCGATTGTGTGTTCCTTGCATCACTTCAAAACACTGCTCAAGTGCACTCACTTCTTGCTCTTTGCTCAACTCCAACACCTTCCACCTCCTCTTCTGCAAAATGTTGTTTAAATTGCCCCTAAAAACAAATTAACAACAAAATCAAGCCCCCAATAAAAAAAAACACACAGAATAACAAGCTTAAACAAAGCTTGCTTGATTGTTTCTAGTCCCCCAATAGAGTTGAACTCCACATCAATGTCATCAAGATTTATAACGTCACAGGCTATTACATCCTGGTACACAATAAAACATAATACTTAACTACGGTCCAATATTTTTAACTGTTAAAATATAGTAAGGCCATATATGTCTATAGAGGATATGTAAATGGATCTAGTCCTTCATTTGTATGATTATTTGGATAGAATTCTGGGTTTAAATTAATTTCATAGTTAAACAAAGAAATTGGCCAAAATTAGGAAATCATAATAGATTAACCATAAGGAATTGAACAATCTCTTTCAAGAATACAATTGACCAAAATTCCATTGATTACAAAGTATGAGAGAAACATGATAATATGAGCACATTAGTACACAATGTACATAAAAAACAACCAAACTTTATCTTTCACGAAGAGTGAAAGACAATAACAAAAGCAAAAGATAAATTGAAGGTCAACATTAGAGCTTAGCTAATCAAAAGCACATTATTCCACCAATTAAAGAATCATTCGAATTCGAACCTAAAAATTAAAAAAGAACAGAGCAATGGATTAAAACCTTGTAAGGGTTAGTCTGAATGAGGGGGACCGAGATGCTTTGCAATCTCTTTCTTGTGCTCAAGAGCCTTCTTCGATGCTTTGCGATTAGGGTCCAGGTGTCTTAGTCCACGTGCCACAACATGCTAGTGTGGTGCACCCGTGTAAAGGTCGCCAGCAACGGCGTCGTTTCGTCCTCCCTCCCGCAAAGGCTCGAAACAACCATAAAAACGTCGATGAATCGTAGTAGCGTTTCGCGTGAGCCCAAAACAACCTCCGATCCCACCTAGAGCGTAACAGCACCACCACCACCCTCTACCATGTGTTAGAGTGGTTGAACCTTCGTGCATGCTTTTTCTGTTGTAGAACAATCCTGTCGCAGTGACGATGGTGGAGGTTGAGGCGGAAGCGGAGGCGGAGGCTTCATCGAATGAGTCTCTACTGTTGCGGTGGTACCCGAGGGGTAGGTCAACTGCATCGTGGTGGAGAAGCTCTCAATCTCAAAAAGATCAAAGCTCGCGTCACTCATGGCATTACCAATAGAAGTTGTCAATCTTGAAGAGATCAAAGATCGTAGTGTGTGTGGTGGTTGTTACCAATAGAAGCACAGGCCACTTTGAGGAGGTAGTGGATGGGACCGAGGAATGTTGGCCATTGTTGAGGCATTTGAGGAAGGAAAGTCGAGGAGTGTAAGGAGACATTTTAGGGTTTCCAACAAGTGCGCTTATGTGTGAGTGAGAGGCTGAACACGTTTGTTTTTATTTAATTAAAAATAGTGAAAAATATTTTAAGACGGTTTAGAATGACAGTCTTCTAAGACGGTTTTAGTAAAATTGTTTTTGTTGAGAAATTTTATATTTACAAAACTATCACCGCCTTACATACTAAGACGATTCTTAAGGAACCATCGTCATTTTGCTGTGATAGAAAATACTTTTTCTAATAATGTGAATTTCTCTAAATATAATATTTCCACACAATGTTCGTTTCCTTCGTAACTACACAATTATCTCAAGATTAACTCTTTAAAGTTTGTATTGTACTCCTTGAATATGTGGGAGATATCAAACTTTTTTTTTCTTCTACGCAAATGATATGTACATCTTACAATGATATTTATCTTTTACGTCTTACAGACATAATTTCACTAATGATATTAGCTTTGTCCTTGATCATTATAGGACTTTTCCTCACAAATATTTAACTTGTTCACTATGACAATATTTTGGTGGGGTCAGTAATTGACTGGTTATTAGTTAGTGTAGATCTTATGTAAATTTTGTGTAAGAACGAAAAACATAATTCCTCTATAATTTCTATTCTCATACTCGTTTTAAAGTGACCCCAATTGATATCCATTATTACGAACACGTGATTCAAACCCTTTGTATTTATAATAGTTTCGCAGTGCATATATTGTTTAATAAGGCATTAGAAGGCGTATTTTACAAGGAGTGGATTTCGTATAAATGAATATGATTAAAGAAAGATTCGTTGAATCTTTAACTTGCCAAATTTCTTTCGTAAGTATAGTATAATGGAAGTAGGTCTTAACTTAAGTCTTAGATTTATTGCTGCCATGATGGGATAATACAATTGTTTAATTCACCAACTAAAACCTGTCACAACCAATAAAAGGAAACTAGAAAGGGGACTTGAGAATTTAATTTCATAATGCTCTAAGTCGCATAATTATAAAGTATATATTACCGAATCTTCTATAAATAACCATAAAGTTTTTATAATTTGAACTCAGCTTATCATGTGAGACATAAACTAGTTCTTCGATTTTTTGTTTTTACTATTATTAATTTCAATTTTTGAGATAATAATTATAATAAGATACCTTCATTATACATAGTACTCTAGTGGTTAACTGGTTAATAAAATTACCTGTGCATCGGTACTATCATATATACAACTAATATAAAATTATTATATTTATATGAATAATTTAATTTTTATTCAAGCGCGTGAGAAAACAAAGCATTTTTTTCTTTCCGCCTTACTTTTCCTTTGCGGATATACATACCCTACCGTATCAAGCTTTTGTTTGGTTCCCTATGCAATTATTATATTTTCTTTTTTCTTACTACTAGAGTCTTGAGCATATATGAATAGTAGTTCCACATTCACCCATAATTGCTTCTTCAATCCTAGGTAAATTCGAATAATAAACTAGTTATGAACTGTTCTTAATTTGTCAACTCTCGTTACAAGTTATTATATTTAAAAATGACTCCTAATTTGAAGTTTGCGAAGCTAGTACTGTTCCTAATTATTATATTTCATTTCTGTTTTTTTAGAAGAATTAAATTTCATTTCATTCACTATCATTTTGAATTTTTTCATAACGCTATTAACTATTCAGTAATGCATTACTCAATAAACGGAAATATTTAACCATCATAACCACTATTTAAGAATTGAAATTAATTAATTAATCATGTAGAAAAAGAATTAAAATTAATTTTTAATCACAAATATCATAATATTGTAAGTGAATAACATTATTTTCTCAATTTTTTCATTATTTGTATATATAGTATTTCTCATCTAGTAAGCTATATATATAACATTGGTCTAATTTCAACTATTTTCAATGACCATCATGATGCAATTTTATACCACTATATTATGAACTAAAATAATTCTATTTTACAATAGCAAATTTTATAGTACCTGGTGTCTAATTTCAACACGAGTTGTGTCATTTTCATTGATTGCGACATGTAATTTTTATATTGCTAGCTAGATTTTCACATCCTCTTCTCTGCTTGTGAACTTGCTATGATAGGAATAATAACGGTGAAATAATTCTCAATTGCACTTCCGACTCTAGCTAAGTTTTCAAACAACAAACATAATTTGAAATAAAGGCTATCATATAAATTTTAAAGTTAGCTATTAGATCTACATATGCAATACACCTTGAGAGGGGGAAATTATCACTAAAAACCTTGAAATGTGATAGTATGTTTCTACAAAATTTATGACGAAATATGATGACACCGCAACGATTATATGAAACGATATGATATTATCTGGAAAAATTTTACAATATTACAAATTAAGTGTCATTATTGGTATGGATGCTATATGTTTTTGCCCGTTGATAAGTAAGCTGCTAGGGCTATCGTAGAATTAAAGACACTGATTATTACACTGCAAAGCCGAACATAGTGACAAGAAAGAAAAGAGAGATTATTATTGATTGTGTGTTTGAACTTTTTCTGTACCCTACTTGTTGATAACAAATATAAGGCCAATATTTGAAAGACACATGTGGTAATATGTATTATGTAATGATTAATCATAATGATAATTAATGATAGCTCAATATAATACGCTCTAGACAGATCGATCGAGAGAGGTTTTACCTTTTGTTGTCACATGGATGAATGGATGTTGTTTATTTGTTCTCCCTCAGTCATTATTAGTGCAAAGCCCAAAAGTTGAAATATGAATTTCAAAATGTTTGCGTTTGGTAAAACTTCAGATATCTCCAAAAATAGCTAGCCCAAAATTCACAGAAGGTAGTAACTTTTTTTATCATGTAATGATGAAAATAAAAATGTTTCCGTCTCTAATCAGCTTTTTAACATTTTTTTTATTATTAAAAACTGCTAGTATAAAATTATGAGTTAAACACACTAGAGTAAACGTTACCAGCACATCTGAAAATATTTTTTTTTCCAAACTATATATATCTTTCAAGAAAATAATTATGTTTGAGTTCGATAAAATAGTTATGAATAACAAATTATTTTTTAAATTGTTATATACCTAAGATTCAAATTCAATCGAGATCTCTAAAATTAAGGTTAGACAATTATATGCTAGTTGGTTCACATGTGTTGGAAAAGCAACGCTTTTATAAATAAAATTATTCACACCCACAAAAAATCATGAGAACACACATAAAAATTATACCACAAGGAAAATAATAACAAACACAAGAATTTAACATGGTTCGAGATCTCTTGCTTACGTCCATGAAACAGTTTCAAAAATTATTTCATTATCACAAGAACGATTACATGATTATAACCCACCACAAACAGTGTATTACTCTATAAACCTAAGCACTTCACTCAATAGTTACAAAAAATGATAACACTTTCACACAAAGACATTTTTCTCTCAACAAAATGACTTTGGTTCACAATCTCTTTTCTCACACATTCCCTCTTCATGTGTTATGTTTCTTCACTAATTCTATTCTCTATTTATAGTGAATATTGCTACTAATTATAATAAATAAGTTCTCTTGAAAGTTGAAACAAAAACAACTTTCAATGTATCCATTCAACTAAGAATCATCTAGTAAAGTGTAATTTTTTACTTTACTATTAAGCCACCTAAACCTTAATGATAAAAATTCAATTCTCAATATATATACATACATCTTATCTTTTGGCTTGAAACTCTATAACATGCTTTATGATACTCCATTCATAACCCTAATAGATGATACCACTGGAAAACTGTAGAACCGCTATCATTGTTTCTGCATTCAGCAAATAGTTGCAATTAGCAATAAGATCTCATTCCTCAGTTATTTTCTGATAGTAGATCTCCACACGGGCTACCTAAATTATGTTGCCTTTTTATGATAAACCAAACATGACAGTGCGGTATATAGTAGCCTTGTAACATTGATTCAAGACTGCATGGTGAAAACGAATTCTAGCTATTTTTTTTTAAGAATTGGGGAACGATATAATAAAGTTTTTTTTTCTTCCCCATTAATTGTACCAAACAAATTCACTATTTTTATTAACATTTTCCAGATTCGGAATTTTTTATAGCATCGTCTTGGGAAAATTTATAGCACGAGTCTTAAGTTCTACTCAACTAATTAATAATAAGTGACGAAAAGGTCATCTCTAACTGAAGGAAAAAATAAAACGAAAACGCATCCAATTATTTTGGTTGCTTCTCTGAGTACACATAGCTGAGCATAATTTGCAAAGTATCAGCTATTATATGACATAAAATACTGTCCATATATGTTTACAAAAAAAAATCTCTCCCCCCAACCCCCCTTCCCTTTTTTCTCTTTTAAAAGGTGAATAAGACATAACACCTGATAATACATGTAAAGTCTATGCTTAACAACCACATGCTTTAGGTGAAATTATTTCATCACCCTCTCCTCACCAAAACCAAGTATAATGTATTAGCTTTGACATTTCGTCCCAATCTTATATTGCTGTTTGTTCTCCCTCCCTCTACCACCAATCCCCTCCCCAAAAAAAAAAAAAAAGATATGATATATGTCAGAAGACACGTTGATCGAAGATTAGTAATTAGTAATAAAAATAACAGGATAAATTCAAAATTGCTTGTTCATTTAATTTAAGTAAATAAAAAGAAAACATATTAGTTGGATGTTTAATTAATGATCAATGGCAGGAAGGCGATAGCTATCCTTGTTTCTCATATTGCATCTATAATGATACAATATATTGCAGTAATGATAAGAAGAGGCTGCTGGTAGTTGTGACACATGCCTATATATGTTTTTATTATTATTAAATAATTAATCTTGAAGACTATATTAGTTAATAAACATGTGTTACAGATTTATTGAAAATTCGTAACGAAAGTTCGTTTGTTTATTTTTCAGTCACGAGTAAGGAGGGTAATCTTACTAGTTATATATAGACGGAGCCATGGAGGTAAAAAAACAAAATCATATAAACCTTGTATGATTTTATACCTGACAAGATTAGAAAATAAATACTAGCATAATTTATACATGACAAGATTTTATAAAACCTTGTATAATTCATGTAGTTGATCTCATTATATGAAAACAAATATGAATAAACTAATAAGCATATAATCACAAGCAGCCACCATATATGATAAATTTCATTAACTTATTTCAGAATAAATATTCCTTAAAAGTTATATTAAAAATTATTTTTAATTAGTGTAAAATGTTTTCCACTGATAATGAATACCTATTAAACTAAAAAAATAGTGTAATGAAGATTATTTTAACTTGATTAGAATGTGTAATAATCTAATTAATCTTACATGTGCGGCAATGTGAAAATAACAGTACGTATTTCGATTAACAGTGATTAATAAGATAAATATCACGCAGGCCAAAAAAAATGTAATCTCACCATTAACTCGATATTAATTTCTTTTAGCATTATCTTTAATTAACACCAAAAACTATATACGAGTATAGAAAAGAAAAAAACAATCTTAAAAAGATGATACGCTTGTATTTGGGAAAATAAGTTATATCTTACATGTTTTCATCTTCCTGAATATACAATTTATAAACTGTATGCTTGTATCTAACTAATGCATATTTTGAATGTAAAATTAACTTTGCTAAAATTGATTACCTTAATGACATCTGGAGTCAAAGGTAACGAGAGAGATTATCTCCGGCAATGCTTAATTAATTTTCAATTCAAAAGTTGATTTTTTTCCTCTCTTTTCTTTTACCAGTTTCTTTTTTTTTAAATGATTCTTATTTAATTTGAGGTACGGTACTTAAAAAAATAGAAAAAAAATCTTGAATAAAATAAAAACTATATTTCAAAGAGATAGATAATAGTTCGGTTGAGAATATGTTCATATTCAACCATGTGGAATTCATAATATAGGTGATGCTTTGCAAATCACAGGTAAAATATTTTTTTAAGTTTTAAAATTATATTTTAAAAAATTTTTAGTTATTAATAAATGAGTACTCATCGAATAAAGTAGTTTAAAAATATTTTTTAATTATACTTTTTCATATTTTCTTATAGGCAAAATTGCAAATTTGATTCCCCTATCTGTCTCAGAATTCGATTTTGGTCCTCCTATAATTTAATTCACGAATTTAATTCTTCCAATTTTTTGCAATTTAGTTATTTCAGTCTTCAACCCCGAAACTGTACATGATGCAATCCTACCCCCCCCCCCCCAAGGACATTGAATAGAAGACTCCAAGAAGATTGAGTCAGAGAGGCAAGAGAAGACCCTAGGGTTCTCAT
The DNA here is from genome assembly GCF_004193775.1 of Glycine soja. Lineage (NCBI taxonomy): Eukaryota > Viridiplantae > Streptophyta > Magnoliopsida > Fabales > Fabaceae > Glycine > Glycine soja. The sequence continues at coordinate 36,217,301 of NC_041010.1, forward strand.
GAGCCTTAGGGTAGATTTTGAGCCCATGGACTAAATATGAGCTCACTTATCTTTGTACATATTAGATTAAGATTTCATTATTTTTGAGTTTTGTATTTAGGGCTCCATAGTGTAGGTAAGGTACTCTTGTAATGTAGAATTTTTTAGCCTTTGTATTTTAGGACACCTAGACTAGTTTTTGTATTAGGGATAGTTTTGTAATTTCATATGCATTAAGTGAATATTTGATGTGTGTGTTGAGAGATAAATTTAATTGAATTGGGAGAAGCTCAATCCAATTAAATTTTAGAGGGGGATGTGAGCATTTGCTTGCTACACCCCATTGTCACATCATATAGTCACACTTTATGGATGTCCTTCATGTTTTACATGTCTCATGACACCTAAATACACTTAGTAGAGAATCTTGGACTTAATCTTAGATTAGTGGGCTGAATCATAACTAAAATTCACTAATAATAATTAGTGAAATTTTGGCTCCAAATTTGGCTCCACAAATTCAAATTCAAAGTGAAATTTGAATTTCAATTCAAATTTTCTTCCAATTTTGTGTGACACTTAAAGCTATAAACAGAGGCCTTGTGTGTGTATTTTTTCAACTTTAATTATTTGAGAATTATACTTCAAAGTTTAGACCTCATTAGAGGCACAAAATTTCGTGCTCCTTTTGTCCCTCTCCCTCCACTCATCTTCTCCTACCTTCTAGCTCTTATCCATGGCTTCCTATGGTGGTGAGCTTCTTCTTGACTCATCCTCCTTGAAGTGGCGTCTCCAATCATCTTCCTTCTCCATTCTGCTGCCATTGATCTTCAAGAAGTAAAGGACTCCATTGATGAAGAAGATCCAAGACCTACAAGCTCCACATGGAGCTTCATCAGTACCTTGGCTATTAATTGCTTACCTTGACTGCCACGTGTTGCGTTTTTATTGTACATTAACTGTCATGTTGTGCGATTTTATTGAAAGTTGAAATTAATTAGGTATACAAAATTAACGTTTAATAAATGTGTGACACGTGACGATCAACGTATAATAAAAGCGTCATATATAACGGTCAATGTTGGCAAGTAACATACAACATCCAGTTTCGGGGTTGGGGGACTGAAATAATGAGATTCTAAAAAACTGTGAGACTAAATTTGTGAATTAAATTATAAGAGGATCAAAATCGAATTCTAAAACAAACAGAAGGACCAAATTTACAATTTTACCTTTCTTATGTTACAAAATAAAATGATTGTTAGATCGAGTACAAGAACTTTTTGTGCTCAACAGCTCAAATACTATGTATACAAATTTAACAGCCTATTCTTGAATATAAAGTCAACTTGGGATCTTACAAAATAATTAATATTATTGTGAGTAAATTTTTGTGTAAAACGGAGAATTCTCTGATAAAACTGACCAAGAAAGAAATAATTATTGTAATGATCAAGATGCGAAAAAATAAATCCTATGATGGATTAACAATGTATCATTCAGATTAAAGAGCCATCCTCTGAAAAATTGATTGTCGTTGAAAAATACAATTTACTACTAAAATTTCCTTTTTAATATAATATTTTTTAGCAAAGACGACTTAGCATCATTTTTCATCTTGTATCAAATGGGAAAATTTTATATATTGGAAAACCAACGTCAGAACCAATCTTTTTGTTATCATGAATATAAAAATGTTCGAAATTTATTATTGTAAAATTTTTAGTAATTTTTTTGTCTTCATAAAATTAAAATATCATTTTTAGGTCCAATACAATATTCAAATATCCAATGTAAAAAATGATGCTAAGTATTGCTCTTTTTACATGGGTTATATGCTTCATTGATATAATAAATGTGACATTTTAATGATGCAAATTATCGATGTAAAAAAACAAATATATGTAAGTTCAAATGTTCAAATCTTGTTTTAGACAAAAAATGAAAAAAAATATAATTTAATGAAAAAGAAAATATACTAAAAATTTTATAAAAATAAATTCTGAATATTTTTATATTTAGCAAATACAAACATATTTTAGCCAAAATTTTATATGCATTAGTCAAAGTAAAAAACCTAAAATGCTAATGTATACTATACAGGGAAGCATTCAAGGTATTCACTATGAAAAAGTCCCCACGTGGCCAAACCTCAATAACAAACTTTGGTGTCATAATTGTGCACACAAGCACCTCAAGACATTCTAGGGTTTAGGGATGAGGAGGTAGGGTTTCAAGTATATTTTTTGTCATATAGACTTTCTTTTCATTTAACTGAACTCTTAGAGAATGCTTTATTTTTAGCATTGATTTTAATTTATAGGATTCTCTTTAAACTCAAAAAAGTTGACTTCCTCTTTATTTTTGAATAACAAGTAAATAAAGCTTAAATTACATAAAAGTTCAACTATTTATGAATTAGGCCAACAAAATATTGTATCTACAAACTTCACAAACAATTAGAGAGTTTAAGTGACTATTTATTATTTTAATGTAAATAATTATTCTTATCTTACTGTTTTTGTTTATGATTCTCGATTTTATATTCCAATAAATGAAATGAGAATGATGACATCTTTTGTAGAATATTTCCACAAAAGTATAAGTTTGATTTCAACATGTTGAGTGACCTTATTAAGAACTATATATTTGTTATTGGAGCTAAACATAATCATGTCTTCCGCGTTTGTAAATTAGCATTCTTTAGCTAATAATTTATTAGGGAATGTATATTTGCATAATTGTTGGAGGTCAACAATACTCAAATAATTTGAATTAGGAATTAATGGCTATTTTGTTGAAAACTAATAACCAATATTCTTTATAGAAGGAAAGTGATATCATAAGGTGAGCAAAATGTTGTGTAATAAATATTTTTTTTTATTTTTTTTGTCAACACACAAATATTTTGATGTTTTGAGACCATTATGTTTTGATTCTTAACATGTTATGTCAATTCTTGTATGGACTAAATAGTGTATGGTGTCATCTTCTTGTGCATAATTTATTTTCTTACTGGATTAATGCATCTCTTTGCATTATTAAAATTGTACACGAAAAATGATTACGATGAAGCTTTGGTAATGCAACACTCTAGTAGGTATTGCTTTAATTTTGTATAAAGATTAACATTTTAAAATAAAAATTATTATTTTAATGTCTTTTCTTAATGTTGTAATTTCTATTCCTGTACACTACATCCCTATGATTTGTTTAATTTTTTTTTATTGTTGGTTTAACAACATAATGATTCATGTTATGTACACGCACTTGTGTTCTTTTTTTTGTCACTATATTTGTAATGTATAATTTTTTTTGGAAGAGTTGTACATGTACATGCAAAATGATTATCTACTAGGTACATGCACATGTGTTTAACAACATATGATTCATCATTTGATTATCTCTTAACTAAAAAATTAGGCGAACAAAATCTTGTACCTACAAAGTAACAGTAAGATCTTGTGGAGTGGGTAGGTTTTTTAGGTTTCGTTTACAACATATGTATGTTTTCTACATTCATATCTTTAAAAATCTAATGTTACATAGTCAAGCTTCAAGTATGTTTTGTTAGTTTTCTCAGGTAAACTATATTTCTATTGACCAAACTACATGTGTCCAAACTCCAAATACAACTCATTACTAGAAAATATGATTTTAACATCGGTTATTAAGGACTTTCAACATCGGTTAATAATCGATGTTGAAAGTAACGACGTTGAAAATATTATCGTTAACATCAGTTTTTCAAAACCAATGTTAATGTAAAAATACAACATCGGTTATTTAAATAACCGATGTTATATAATAAGAATTATAAAAAAAAAGTTATATATCTTCATATCAACAACGATTTTAGTAAAAATCGATGTTGCTGGTAATAAGTTAACATCGGTTTTTTAAAACACCGATGTTGTTGGTGACATTTAACATCGGTTGTTTAAAAAATCGATGTTGCTGGTAATAAGTTAACATCGGATTTTTAAGAAACCGATGTTGTTAGTGGAAGTTAACATCGATTTTTTACCGATGTTGTTTTTAAGGATTTTTTTTAATATGGTGTCTGTTTTTTCAATAACCTCAAAATTAACCTGCAAATTTTAAAAGCAGACCACACAATATATAATTTTCATTCTGTTTTGAAACAGTTTTTACCAGAAATTCCATGAGAAATTTATTAATTACTATAAATTAAAAGAATATTTAATGTTAAGGAGATATGAATTGTAAAAAATGTAAAGTAAGTAAACTACAATTACAAAATTTCCTAAGCAACCTAGGTTTCATTTTTAACTTTCAAATAATATTTTGTCCACTAGATGCGAAGCGCCTTCAATCTCTCTGGTTCCAATGGTCTAGCATCATTGAAATACTACATGATATAATAAAATATAAGTTAATAATATAATACCATTCATAAGAAAATGAAATTTGTTTGAATTAAACAATTATCGTTTCCCAATTATTCTTAAAACTTCCTAAAATTATAGTTGACATCTAGTGCATGACATAATACTCACACTCAGTGCTTCCTTTTTGTCTATTACACTAAAAACATTATGAAATTTAGAAATTCAACGTTAAGTACAAATTAGTCTACACAGTACTAAAATATAACTAGAAACATTGTTTAAATGACTTACTTTAACAATAATCCACCTAGCACCAGCCTTGGATTTACTTTGTTGAGTATCGTCAAGTTCTTTCAAAGCATTGTTGAATACAAACATGGATGCTTATTGTACAATTAAAATATTGATGTTCCCGACTAATGCTAATGCAAATGTATTGAAAAACAACACTGACCTGTTAATTATTCCTTTGAGGTAGTTGTTTGGCCTATTATGCAACGAACAAAACCAGATGACAACATTTTCCTTAGGCAAAATGACGACCATTTGTCAATGTGCACTGCAGTGGAGACCAATATATATAGGTTATTATACTATTATACATTATTTATATTCATTTATTCAGTTTAACTTACCCATTCAAGTAGGCTCCTAGGTATACATCCCGTTTTAAATTTTGCATCCGGTTCTTAATGTAACTTTCTGATTCAAATTGTGATTGCCTAGATCTCTGGATGAACTGTGGCTCGAGAAATCCATACACATCGGCATTCCCCACTCACATACTTGTCTCAGTCATATATCTATTGTTGTTAACATAAAGTAAATTATGTATGACTTAAAAGCAATAAGTTGGGTAATAAACAATAATGTAAACTGACTTACAAAATCCACAATTGTATAACAGAGATGCTGAGACATTGACCACCGTGTGCTATTTCAGACAGACCTTCATGCTTTATGTACAAGGGAAAGTTCTCATTAAACACCCCAAACACGGTAGCATCCCACATAACTTGCAACGGCTTAAGAAAAAGTTGTGGGATGGTCAATGTCATTAGATATAGGGGATCATCGACATCATGATCCGACCTATCTATAGGTTTCGCCAATTCTACAGCTCCCTATTTATCCAACATAGTTAAATAACGTAATTTAATTACAGTAAACACTTTAATTGAAAAAAATATATTTAATGACACTGAAATACCTGTTCTGATAAAAGTTTGATAAGATGTGTTAGCCAAGCAAGGAAGGTGTTAAGTGTCTGCCCCACTAACTTAACCTCTTCAGTGGGTACAGGAATGAGAGCATCTGCATCTCTACCCTCCTCAACACCAACCTTGACCTGATCATGCAACAAAGGAATGTTGTGAACGGTTGTGGACCCCTCATCAAGTCTTCCTAAGGCAACCAGGCGGGGAGGATTTTCTTCGACGTACAACCTGTATTTGTTTGAGTCACCCGTATTTGGATCATTCCCTTAGGGATCAACACAACTCTCCTTTGTGCTGACACGAGCAACTGAAGGACCAACCTCAGGCTCAACAGGCAGTGCGAGTCCCTGTGATTGCATTTGCGACTGAAATTGGGACTGTATCTGGCTGAAGGATAACATTAGTTGTTGAGTCACTTTTTTATGATCGACTCCTCCAACTGGTCCTTGATTTGTTGCGTCAGTTGCTCCAGGTCTTCGGGAACCATGGAGGAAGACGTGCGGGAGGTCCTTGGAGTTGGTCCAAAGTATTGCTTGATTGTGACACTGACTCCAGCAGCACGCACACGACCAGGGTGTTCTGGTCGCCCAATGGCAGCAGTCAGTACATCCTAACGTCCATGGGCGACAAAGGAACCCTGTGAGGTCTGCTTCTCCAACGAATCCTATAAGGAACACATTTATTGGTTTACTCAATCACACAATAAACATAAATAATTACAATTATCAATTGAAAGTGACTTACAATTTTGTCAGCAATTTCCTTTGTTGCCTCAGATGTCATTTGGCCAGTTTTCTTGGTGCGGGTCATCTTCCACTTCACGTGTCGTCTGATGGGAGATGGAGGATCAATCACGGTGTCAGTGCTTCCGGGTTGAGCAGCTTCCTCTAGTTTTTTCTTTTTCTTATCCTATATCAACTTGTTTTCTAGATATTCATAACTCCCACGAGACAACACGTGAGGGACAATGTTTTGTTTCTGGATGACCTGTGTCTTTTTTCACACATCCTGTAAAAATACAACATTATTGAAAGTTATGATTACAATGTATAATAGTAAGTGAATTTAAAGTTTAAAACAATGAAAATCACAAACTTACCTCCCATGAAGGGTCTCTACGGGTCTGACAAAATTGGGCTCACTTCTCTTTGCCAATGTCGTACTTTTTGCATACAGTGTCATCGACACTTTCCTTGCCGGTTGCAAGTGCCCATTTGGAGGTCAAGTCAAACATAAATTGTCTCCACCGCTCCCCCACAGTCTGAAGTATTTTCTTTTTTGTCCTTAGATCTGATGCTTTAGGGATATCAAATTCAGCCTGACAAACGGAAAGTTACATTTTATTGTTACTAAATTACAATTTGATTGCTAATTAACAATATGCAAAATTTAACTAAAATACCTGAATATTTTCCCATATAAAATCCTTCTGAGTACCAGGGACTTGTTTCCAATTCTCGTATGTGACATCGACCTTATCACGAGCGACGATTCCCAAATATGTTCTTAACTTCTTTCTGTGGGGACCATTGGCTTTCCCGATTGCAGGATACACATAGACTAGAGGTCTCTCTGCCCCAACTGGTCTAGTCGCCAATGATCATAGCCGTGTGGCTTTTCTTGCCCGCTTTGTGAGATTACAAAAAGTTTCCAATCACATTATTACATGTATGTGTGTATGAGAGAAAGAGAGAGAGAGAAAGAAAATGTTTGGTGAAAGTGAGACTCAGAAAGAGGAGAAAGAGAGGGGGGAACACGATGAGGAAGGAGAAATCAAGGACGAAAGGTGGGAGATAATGAGGCACAAGAGATTTGTTAAGAAATACATTGTGTCTTTCTCCTTTACAAATTTTCCAGACAACTTTGGGCAAAGAGAATTCTAGCAAATATTCTAAAGGTATTGATACGTCAAAGAAGTGTTCATTGTAGAAAGGATAAATTGATGGTGATGGAGGTATGGTTTCGTTCGATTCATAAATGTCAAGAATCCAAGAGCGATGGAAATGGAGTTGGTATCAGAAAACCCCTAACAAGCGAGTGAAGCAAACAGACGCCACAATTACTAAAGACAAAACATACCTTTTGAGCATCGCAAGAGACAACATAAAGTGCACGATCAACCCCTATGGTGACATAAGCTTGGACCAAATAAGGTATGGAGACAAAAGTAGACAACAAATAAGATAAAGAAGAGGTAGACTGGAAATGAATGATGATCAATAGAAAAGTGGAAGATAAAAGTTGGCTCCAATAGAACTGAGTGGGCACACTAAATGGTCTAGAGATGTTTGATCGATTAAAGGACATTTATGTGATGAATGGTTGTGAGCTAGAAATTCAAAATGAGTTATCTGGGTGGAGATCTGGTACTCATAACAAGTCTGAACAAGGAGAAAGCTAATGAATTCGCCAAATTTGAAGATGACAACTTTCTCTCTATTTTCACATCTATAGAGATATTGAGAGATAATATGGTTACGACAAATAGACTAATGTGGCTCAAATGTATTGGGATACCTCTTAGTGCTTGGGGGAGGATTGCTTTACACAATTAGTGAATAGATTTGGAAAATTTGTAGACATGGCTGAAGAGACAAAATCATTGTCCAAGGTAGATGCAGCTTGGGTATGGGTGTTCATTTTGTGCTCCCAATCAATGAAAACTAAAGTCACTGTCAAGATTAATGGGCTTCTGTGTAATGTGAGATTGATGGAGGAAAACATTCTTCTTTACCTCAAAGTAGATGCAATCGTGGGGTGGAATTTGAAGGAGTGAGTCATTGCACGATAATAAGACGGGTATATACGGGTTCATCCATGTCGATTGTTCTCTGAATGAGTTGGTAGAATACAAACCAAGGAAGGAAGCATGTGGATAGTGTCGTTGTGCTCATAAAATGAATCAGAGCCACACAATGGAGAACATGACATTCCAAAACACATTGGGTAGAAACCAAGCATGTGAGGATACATGCTCTTTGTCACCTATAAGGTCTACCAATGTCAAAAAATCCCCAAGAGTTGATTTAGAGCAAGACATACATGAAGGTACTGGGGTTCAGTACGAATTTCAAATTACTCATGAAAATAGTAAGGGGGTGGAGTGGGCGTGTGAAAGCAACCTTGTTGAACCCTCTTTGGCTAACTCAGATGACCGTGATTGGGTGAACACAAGGCTTAAGGAGTCTTTTGCAAGTACACATGAATAAGGGATTGATAAGGCCACTAATATGATTGTTACATTGGGTTACAAAAGAACAAGGGTATTAGGCCTACTGACCTTTTGGCCTAAATGGAAATTAAAGGCAGCGACAAAAATATTGAGAAGGCCCAAGTTGGTCATTATTCGTCCAAGATCATTTAGGATGACCACAATCAATATACTAATAGATTTGGAGTGCTTCTTAAATATTACCATGTGTATTGTATTTGTGGATATAATTTAGATGGAGGTTGGGGCCAAAAGGAATTAATAGAGAATAAGGCCGACACTAGTGATTGCAAGGAGCACGTGAGGTCAAAAAGCAACAAGACTCTTGCAAAGAAAGGTATGCCTTTTGGAGGTTCAAAGCAAGGAGTTACTAGAGGGCCTATTTTGAATGTTGTCTCCAATGGCTCCTCTAGAACTTCATCTTTGAAGGGTCACAATAAGAAAAGTAAAAGTGTCATTAGAAAAAGAAGGAATACCAAACAAGGGTGTCTATCCCTGAGCAACTCTACCCCTGATTGCAGCAATAGGAATTACAATGATATTTTTTAGATGAAGAATGATGTTATGGAGGCAAAGAAAATTTAGGACTTGGGGCAGACCTTGGGTGTTTCATTGAATGGCAAAGAGGAGAATTTGGTGCAAAGATTGGTATTAATGGAGTAGAGGGATTCTCAACAAAAAAAATGGTATGAATGCTTCAAATGAAGGAAATCATGATATTTTTTATGAAGATATTGACTTACAATATTAGAGGTCTTGGGGGGAGGTTGAAGGTGAAGTTTGTTAAGGAATTGGAGAGAAAAAAGGAAGGGCAATTTTTATTCTTACAAGAAACAAAGAGGGAAGTCATTGATAAGGAATTATGCTTTTCTTTGTGGGAGGACATGTGGTGTCATGGAAGATGAATCCATTCATTAATTCAGCTGGTGGGTTGTTGTGTTTATGGAGTAGTGATGCATTTCAATTGAATAATGTATTTAGGGGTCAAGGTTTTCTAGGTTTGGAAAGAGTTTGGAAGGAGAGAAATAGGGATGCGGTAATTGTCAATGTGTATTCACCTTGTGATTTGGAAGGAAAGCAAAGGTTATGGAAGGACTTGCTCCATCATAAAGCTAGTTCTACCATAAGTAAATGGTGTGTTATAGGTGATTTCAATTGCATCACGAAGATAGGCAAAATAATTGGAGAGAACATTTATTCATAAGTCGAGAAATATAAGAGTTTAACAAGTTTATTGAAGACATAAAATTAATTGATATTTCTCTTGTGGAGAGGAACTTCACTTATTGACTTGATTTATGTTTAGTTTTGTTGGATAATCATTTTTTAATTAAAAAAGCTAGCTAATGAAAAATGATAAATGCAGTCTGATTTTAGTAAATCAATAGATATTGTTATTGTGTATAGTAAAATATGCTTATGCATTGTGTTAAAAATGTGATTATTTTATTTGAAAACATTAGATTATCGAAATCTAATCAAATCAAAATAAATATTTGAGTAAAATAAGTTTAGAGTTCTATTAATTTCATTTTCATAAAATTTTTCGTAATAATTTGGTCCCTGTGAAAATAAAATGTATTTTTGTTAATCCTTATTTGTAACTCCGTTAAACAGTTTCTTGATGTGACTAACAAATTTAATTACTTTCTCTCTCTACCTTCTCAAATACACTCAAAAAACACCCGAATCCATTATTGTTTCATCTTCCCCCCTAATCTCCCATCACAAAGTGCAAGAAAATCATCCTAGAAGTGACCAAAAATTATAATTTTTGGAGATTTTTAGCCGCTAGAAATTGTTTAATTCATTTTTGGGGATTAAAATCTCCATAAATTGTTTAATTTATTTGTAATCAAATTATACGTGTAATGATTTAAGTTTGTGAGTCATGACTGATGATCATCCAACATAGTTATCATTGAGGACCAACAAAAATATGTTTTATTTTTACAAGAATTAAATTAATATGAAAAATTTTATGAGGATAAAATTAATACTTTTTAAATTTTAGAGGGACCTCAAATATATTTTACTTAAATATTTTTAATATAAAAAGCCATAATATTCTTTTTTGAAACATTATTATTGTATTTTAAACTAGATTAAAAGGTTAATCAATCTAATACAGTGGATTGAGTAAAGCGTGAGTTATTGAAGAAAAAAAACGTAAGTTATTGAAAACTTCTTGACAATGTCTTTGATTTTTACCCATAAAAAAGAAACTCGATTAAAATAAGGTGAGAAAAATGATATTTTAATTGAAACAAAATTTTGTTATATATCCTTTTTGCAAAAGTTTAATTAAGTAATTGATAGTGGATCAAACGCAATTAGAGTGGCAATAGGGGGAATAAAACAAATAAGAAGACGACAAGAGCACACAAGTAGCTTAATAATTGAAGTTAACCCTCAAAATTTTAAGAGCTTTTCTTTTTGTTAGGGAGAAAGTGATTTGAGAAAAGCTATCAACCATAAAATCTTCTTCGGACATTACTCAGGGATCCTGTTGAAATGGAGACTAAGGGCCTCCTTCATTTATAAAACCTATCAAAATCAACATATCAATGCCATCAACCTCTTGCTCTTTCTTGGATTTTAGTTAATTCTTCATTTATGATGAAAGCGTTTGAGCCATTTGTTTGTATTTTTCTTGAAATAAGAATTGCATTTTTCAATTTAAAATTATATTTATTCTAATATATACAATAATGCATTTTTTTGGTGAAAATAATATTATAAATTGTGTTAATATTTTTTAAAAGCAGAAAATAATAGTTGTTGTAAAAAAATTAAAAGTATATAATGAAAAACAACAATAGTTAAAAAATTATAGGACAAATATTTATTAAAAGTTATAAAAACGTCTCAAGAATTTTTTGTTGAAAAAAAAATTTGTTTAAATCTTGAAAGTGTAAAACTCTTTTTTACATTGTCTGAGCATCTTCATTAAATTCAATTTTTTAAGTAGATGATAAATATATTTAAAATTTCATTTTACCTTTTAAAATGCTAAAACTAATAATATGATGTTTAATTAGTTTTGGTTTATTATTTGATAAATGGTTTCAATTAAAGAATTAACACTTCACTTTAATTAAAAATTTAAAAAATGAAATGAAATAGAAAATGTGAAGAAAGAAGTAGGATGACTAGTTATTGTAAAAAATAAATTTTATTTCCATAAAAATTCAAGATACTTACGTCTTAACATGAGAATAAGAAGAAATATAAATATGTTTATTTTATATTCTTGGGAACCAACTATTTCTGTAAAATGTTTTTACAATTACAGTAAACATGAGAAACATGAGAAAGTGATATTTTCAAGTTCACATTCCATAAAATCTTTTTTGTTATCTTGAAATAAATGACTTCTGATAATCAATTCTGTAACCTTTAGAAACTAAATTAAAGATTTTAAATAAAAGTTATATTATAATTAAAACTATTTTAGGTTGACGGTACATAAGATTAAACTCAAATTTTAAAATAGATAATAAATAAATTTAAAACTCCACTTTTATCTTTAAAATGATAAAACTAATAATAGAATGTTTATATTTTTTATCGTAGAAATCTGAGACAAAATTTATATCAACTCACACATAAATATAACAACCAAACTCTTACTTGTAGGTACCATCCTTGCCCGGACCCGGATTTTGACTTACTTTCTATTTCTGTTCTTTCTAATACATGTATTCCCACGACTAAAAATCAAGATATTAGTCCTTTAATCATTTGAGAAAATATACAATAGGCATTGTTTTATTTGCAAATATTAGAAATTGAATCCTAATTATACACTTAAATCACACCTTCACTGGTTTGTATCTATCTTTGTGTATAAGATATCAAACATTGTATTAGAAAAAAATGCAACTTAACTCATTTATTTCTCATAGCAAAAAATGTATCTTTTCATATAAAAATTAATAATGTAACTAAAGCAAGTATAAAAAAATATTAATCTTAATTTCAAATTTTTAAAAGCACTCCTAAATTTCTGTTAATCCAAACTACTAAAATAAATTTCTTCATAATGCTTCCTAATTTCTTCCTTTCGAGTAAAAAAAAAAAGTATTCATATGGAGATAATAAATTATTACTCCTAGTTATGTTAGACTCAATTCTCTTAATAATCAATTTGTGCAAGGAAGATGATTTGATTGGAAGCAAAAGACTCCATTAAAAGTGGTGAGTAAAATTTATTGATAAAGATTAATTATCGATAAAGTTGATGGATGATATTTCATATCAAGGTCATATCATTGATAATATTTTTTAAAAAATTTACTGTTGGATTCAAATTTTTTTACATAAATTATATATGTAAAATTTTATATTAATCCAAAATCATTTGTTATCTCTTTTATATAAATTAAAATCAACGTAATATAAACATTTTAAAATATACTAAAATATGAATTATTTCATTACCTTTTTATTGTTGTTCAATTTTGACAAAAACGATATTGATAATATATAGACATATTTCAACGATTGTATTAATAAAAATAAAAATCTATATCAAGTTAAAAATAATACAATGATCATCAAAGTTACACCAGTCTAATTTAATACTTGTTTTATATATATAATAAAACAAGTAACTCAAAATAATTGACACCAAGATCACATTTTCTTCACATGAGTAAAAAACAATTTATTTAACATAAATATTTGTGTTGGATTTTTAATTTATATAAAAAGTTTTAGACACAACCAGAATCATACACCCAGTTAATGGAATTGGTCAAACAGTAAATTGGGGTATGTGGTGATGACTGAGAAAAAAATATAATAAAACAAGTTTTAGTTTATTTGTTTTATTGAAAAAACACTAGCCCTTTTGGTTGACTGATGAGTCTCCTGTTCTGAGGAGTGTGTATCCTGTTGAGTAGCTCCACTCTATATGCACCTCCCACTCCTTTTTCACATCACTCTTCCTTCCACTCTCCTATTCTATATTCCATCAGCGTCGTCCAACCCCTTTATGGCTAAATGCCCCAAAACGACACCCACTCCCACCAAAACGGTGAAACCACCGTCACCACCTCCTCCTCCCCCCACCACCACCACCCCGTTCTAACCCTCCAGCTCCAAGCAATGACCTCCACCACCTCCACCTCCACCGACCCCCTCCCCTCCTCCGACGACGCCGCCGCCGCCGTCCGTGCCGTCAACAAGCGCTTCGAGGGCCTCCTCACTGTCCGCACAAAGGCCATCAAGGGCAAAGGCGCCTGGTACTGGGCCCACCTCGAGCCCATTCTCGTCCCTCACCCCGACACCGGCCTCCCCAAATCCGTCAAACTCAAATGCTCCCTCTGCGATTCCCTCTTCTCCGCTTCCAACCCTTCTCGAACCGCTTCTGAACACTTGAAACGCGGAACCTGCTCCAACTTCAGCTCCGGTCTAAGGCCCGGTTCACTCCCTTCTCCTCTCCCCATTTCCTCCATCACCCCCGGTTCGAACCGGAAACGCCCCTCCCCCGCCACGTCACCCCCTTCCTATCAAAATCACTCCTCTGCAATGGTCGAGTCTTCCCGCTTCGAAATCGGTTACAATAATAATAACAACAATAATTCTCTACACAACCAGCACCACCAGCAGCAGCATTTAATGTTGTCTGGTGGGAAAGATGACTTGTGTGCCTTGGCAATGTTTGAGGACAGTGTCAAGAAGTTGAAGAGTCCAAAGACTTCGCCTGGTCCTGCTTTGAGCAAGGACCAGGTGAATTCTGCTTTGGACTTGCTCTTCGACTGGTTCTATGAAACTTGTGGCTCTGTGTCTTTGTCCATGCTGGAGCACCGGAAGTTTCAGGCTTTTTTGAGCCAGGTTGGTTTGCCCAACAATCTGAGGAGGGAGATTTCTGGGGAGAGGCTTGATGCTAGGTTCGGGGAGGCCAAGGCTGAGTCCGAGGCTAGGATTAGGGATGCCATGTTTTTTCAGTTGGCCAGTGATGGCTGGAAGAGTGGGGATTGGCTTAACTTTGACTTGTGTTGCAGTGGTGGCGGGGAAAGCTTGGTCAAGTTTGTGGTGAATCTCCCCAATGGGAGTAGTGTGTTTCAGAAGGCGGTGTTTACTGGGGGAGTGGAGAATTCTAAGTATGCTGAGGAGGTTTTGTGGGAGACGGTTACGGCGGTCACGGGAAGTGTGCAGAGGTGTGTGGGGATTGTGGCGGATAAGTTTAAGGCCAAGGCGTTGAGGAACTTGGAGGTGCAGTACCATTGGATGGTGAACACTTCGTGCCAGCTTCAGGGGTTTGCTAGCTTGATCAAGGATTTTAACCGCGAGCTGCCACTTTTCAGAGTTGTGATCGAGAGTTGTTTGAAGGTTGCCAATTTTATAGACAATGAATCTCAGATGAGGAGTGTTTTCCTCAAGTGCAGGATGCAGGAGATGGACTGTGGTGGGCTGATTCGCGTGCCTTCGCCAAAATGTGATCCGTTGAAGAACTTTGGAGTGGTGTTTCCTATGTTGGAGGATATTTTGAGCTGTGCTAGAGTGATACAAATGGTGGTGATGGAGGATGGGTTTAAGGTGATGTGTATGGAGGATCCTTTGGCGAGGGAGGTTGCGGGGATTGTCCAGAATGAGGGGTTTTGGAATGAGTTGGAGGCAGTTTATTCGCTTGAGAAGCTTGTTAGAGGGATGGTACAGGATGTTGAGGTGGAGAGGCCGTTGATTGGTAGGTGCTTGCCTCTTTGGGAGGAGCTGAGGAGCAAGGTGAAAGAGTGGTGTGGGAAGTACAACATCGTGGGAGGACCTGTGGAGAAGATAGTTGAGAAGCGGTTTAGGAAGAATTATCACCCTGCTTGGGCAGCAGCATTTATACTTGATCCACTTTACTTGATTAAGGATGCAAGTGGGAAGTATCTTCCTCCGTATAAGTGTTTGACGCGCGAACAGGAGAAGGACGTAGATAAGTTACTGACCAGGCTGGCTTCGCGAGAAGAGGCTCATGTTGTGTTGATGGAGCTGATGAAGTGGAGATCAGAGGGGCTTGATCCGCTATATGCACAGGCTGTTCAGATGAAACAAAGGGATCCAGTAACCGGGAAGATGAAAGTTGCAAATCCGTTAAGTAGTAGACTTGTCTGGGAAACTTGTTTGACTGAGTTTAAATCACTTGGGAAGATTGCAGTGAGACTCATTTTTTTGCATGCAACTTCGTGTGGGTTTAAGAGTAATTGGTCTTTTATGAGGAAAATTTCAGCTAATAAGCACTCAAGAGTTGCCTTGGAGAGGGCTCAGAAAATGATATATATTGCAGCTCATGCCAAACTTGAGAGGAGAGACTTTTCTAGTGAGGAAGAAAAGGATGCAGAGCTGTTTGCCCTGTCTGGCAGTGAGGATGGCATGCTCGCTGATGTCTATGCTGATGCTCCCTTAGTGTAATGTGCTTTTTTACCTCTTATAGAATTGTGTAATTCTAGGATTTATCAGATTCTTTCAAGAACTCTTCTATTATTCCCTTATTACATTTGGTGGGAAACTTTTCATCACTTTGGGGTTGAAATAGAAGGAATATTAGAAGGACCAAAAAAAGCATGTTGTTAGCGACTGTGTTATGATCAGCTTTGATTCTAATGAATCATCAATTTTTTCGTAATTATTTTGTACTTTTGGGATAAGGAGGAACCCTTGCTCTTTTATCAGCATAACAACAATCCAGGAAAGGAGCAAGGAGAATGCCCATTTTTTTTGTTGCCAGTGATTTTGTAACGAGGGTGATTGTTGAGTTCTAATTCTAATATAATCTACAACTTTAAAAAAAATGTTTTCGTTGATGAATATGTAAAACTTCCTTTTGTGAGAAAACTTCAATTCCTAATTCACCTTATACTTGTACTTGTTGTTCTGCTCCACTTTGTATAGGTAGGTCAAATACTGGACTAGAAACATTATACATGCTCATGGGAATAGCTTTCAGGATTTGATTAATTTACTTTAAAGTTCTCTGGTTCACATTTCTAGCTATTGACATTGATATGATATAAAGCTATAAAACACTGATGCAAAATATTAAAAATTCAAAGCAAACTGAATTTTGTATGGTCTGTATGAAAAATTATTAAATAAACCAGAGGGAAGCTTATGTCTGGAGCAAAGTTTTTGTTTTCTCAACCATAACTACGATTTAAATGACATCATGGGTGACATTAACATGATTTCTTCACCTGAATGGTGGAAAAGGACGCCACAAATAGTCCATGGAATTTGATTATATATCTCAATTGATAGTTTCGTGTCTTGATATGTCATAACATAATACATAGTCTATAGATTCTACTTTAATATGTGTGATTGAATAGAATAGGATGTATTAGCATACTGTTTTGACCACCTGATTTCCATCACATCCAAAGACTTTAATGCTCCAGCTTAGTTCTAAACTGAGTTGACCAAAGAACAGAAGGTGTCTCACTGCTTTATTCAAAACTGCCTGATGTAGAAATTTCTGTTTCTCGTAGGGTCTAGCAAGATAAAGAGTTTCTCTTCATGTTTCCTGATTTTAAAATCACTTGTGCATGGACCATATAGTTGTTAGACTTATCCCAACTATTCTTATTTTGTGTTCTAGTAACAAAGAAATAAGAGAATTCTCAATTACTTGTCATCCAATGAAAATTTTCACTTATCAATTCAATTGGTTATTAACTAATAAATATTAAGATCCATAATGCTATTACAAAGCAGTGAACCAGTAATGGAGCATAAGTCCACTTTCAAGTAAATTTCAACTTTCAAGCTGTAAGGACAGCATTTCTATTCTAACGGTATATGTTGCTCCTTGATCTCTTTCATAGGGTTATTGATGCATGTGAGTGCCTTTAGAGGAAAGTGGAAACATATATCTGGCCGTTTTTTGGCCTCACCTTTGAAATTTGATTCAAGTTTTGGCGTCTTCTGTTTTTAACAGTTCACAAATTTGTCACAAGTCATGCACACCCCTTCATGTAATTGATATTGTTTTCATAAAAAAACATAGCTGTGGCTATCGCTACACCTGATCCTAGTCATGTTTCACCACAACTAGAGACCGCATGATTAGTCATCACAAAAATGGGAGCACTATACCTGAAAAACATATCAAATAAAAAAAAATCCGATGAAATTTATGATATTACTTCATGATGGAGGCAATCTCAAATGATGTGGAGTGTACTCCTGCCACCAGATCCTGGTCTCATGAATAGGAGGAAGTTACTGCAAATAATGTGACACAAAAATGGGAGGCTCCCTAAATTTGAATGTACTTTTTGGTGCAGAGTTGGAATGGAATGGCTTGAAGCAGTAGTAGTAGTAGTAGGGTGGGGTGGCAAACCCCAACATGGTTTTGACGTGTGTCAACCACGTAATAAGATAAGAGTCTTTGTATCCGAAGAAGCATTTCTCATGGATAATCTGGCATATCTCCTGGTGTGTTTGTTACTACAAAATGACTAGGCCCACAATGTAGAGTGGATATCCATGTCAATGGGTGTCATGGTCAAAGGAGAGTGAGGTATGAGTGGCCTTCCTTCACATCAATCCACACAACACTATTTCTCACTCTCTATCTCTCTCCCTCTCTCTCTCTATATATAATTATTTGAAGAGTAATTTTTTTTAGAGTTATTATTTATTTCCATCATCTATTTTTTTAGATTTAATGATTATACTAATTAATTAATTAATCTTAATCATTATATTTTAAAAACTTAAATGATGAAAATAAGAAATAACTCTTTTAGAGTTACTCTTAAAATAACTTATCCCTCCTATCTATATATAATATGTGAATATTATTATTGTTTTTGTTTAGCTAATGCCCCACAAACTTTGGTAACTTTCATTTGAAACATTTATTTGTGTGATAATTTATTTGTTAATGGGGCCTTGTGTGCCATGTTTATCTCTCAATGTTGAAAATTGCAATTTTGCAGAATTATACCGTTTAGGTTGCCATGATTGGTAAAAAGGCTTGGAAAAAAGTTGAAACAAGGAGTGTAGCCTCGAAAAAAAGGAAAAGGGTGAGGGCTGTCGGTATGAAAAGGTACATGATATGGTTGAGAGGGTTATTGAAATATATTTGCAGCCTCAATGTTTCAGGGGATTATTGGGAGCCCTGAACAGAAGAAGGTTGGTGGTTCAAAGGGTTCTGGTGGTGATGAAATTTCATGTCTTTTTTCACCCTTCTTGTCAGTGATATGCACATGACACCCTTTTTGTTGTTGTTGTCGTCGTCATACTTTTATAAATTTCATAAAATTATGTAACTGAATTTTGAGATACTAATATCAACCTGATGCAAGCACAGGAGTTTCCTAGTCAATAATTAATACTACTTCTGCCTCTCTATTCCGTGCAAATAGAACTTCTGAAAATCACGGAATTCTGACATCTAAGTGCTTGGTTTCTTTTTCTAAGTTGGGTAAAAATTATTTAATATATTGATATGTATTTTGAACCACTGAATATGATTAGAACGTATATTCAATATATATATATATATATATATAATTGTAACTCTTACTAATTATAATAATTATTAACTTTCAATTAGATAATTTTATCTCAAAATTCACCATTAAATTGAAAATTATTTTAATATAAAGCATATATATAAAATTATTTGATATCTCATTCTAGGATAAAATTCATGTAATGCATATTTTTCAAATTATACCAAAATAAGAATAATTTAATTACATTTTTTATTATAGTTAAATTTTGATAAAATTAGACCAATAATGTTGGTAATATGTAATTATAATTCCAAAATTAGATTGATAAAAAAACATTTTATATCAAATTATTGAATAATATAATAGTGAATATAAGTTACACTAGTATAATTTGTTATATATATATAATTTGAAAAGAAATTCTTGTATCGGTAAAGAATTTAAATGCATAGTAAATTAAAAGCTGAAGATGCATTAAAACGATAATAACAACGACAGCAAAATTTGTACTGAAGTTATTTTAAACTTCTGATTGGTTATTATATATGTTCATAGATACTGCTGCTACTTGAATGAGGACTCTAGCATTACTACATTCCATAATAAATCATGCAACTATATGTCCTTTTAAAGCACGTACAACAGCTTGAAACTAGCATCAACATAGCCACCCCTTTTTATCTACTAACTTTTCTTCACCTTTCTCATTATGAAGCAATTCTCTTACATATTATATTATGGAGTACCACTCTTAATAATTTTAACTTATTTTATACTATATATTTAACCGCACTCTATTACTACATGTGGTATTGAGTTTACTATTCTTGCCTTGGAGCATATTGGTAATTTTGATTGGTATGTGTTTAATTTAAGTATCTCCACCCACCTCAAGGCAAAGAAATAATGAAAGTTTCTGTAGCTCCTTAATGACTGGCAACAAGTCAAACAAGGTTGTAAATGAAAAAGTTATGTGGGTGCTGACTGAACTCATTAGTATTGTAGGGCGTTGTATTGCTGATTTCTTCAGAACTGATTTTATCTTTCTACTCAATTTGGTGTAGTGACAGTGGATCATGTCGGCAATGGCAAGCAATTCTGACTGCTGACCAACTAAAAGGAAAAGACCCTTTTTTATTTTTTCTTTCTTTCTCTTTTTCTTTTTAATTTATATATTTATATTTTTTCCCCTTTTGCTTGATGTATGGTATAATTTCATTTTTCATTCCAGTCTGGTTCTTCTTGTATAGGAGAGGAGGATGTTATGATTGGCATAGGACAAGACCAACTTTTTACAAGAATCTTGACACTTTCAATGTTCCCCCATGATTAATCTTTCTATATAATGTCTCTTCCTTTTCTTCCCACTAAGCATAACTCCCCTTGTTTTAGAGTTGAAGATACATTTTTTGTTCCCTTGATAATTTGGGTTATGGGCTTTAAATGTTGACTCTTCACCCTTCATTGCCCTCATGATTTTATTGATTCTTTTCATGGCTTATAAATTCATTAATAGCTGAAGAAAGAGATCCTACCTTACTATCTATCTAATGCTTGTGGGAGTATGACCAAACAAGTTTCCCTTTGCTTCCAAAACCCAAAAAAGGATTTTTTTTTCTATAAACATATTTTATCCTATTAGCCAATCATAAATTATTATGTATAATAAATTTATTAATTTTTATAATAATTATCTTAAAAGTTATATTTATTATATGTGATTTTTTTATGATTTATTAATATGCACAAAATTACACTAATGTATAAAAATTAAACTCTAACAAACAAAATAGTAAGGATTAAAAATCTTCTTCGAAATTTTACATGATAACTCATGTGAAATTTTGTATTTGTTTATTTATTTCTTCAAAAGGCATTAAATGGAAAAGAAAAGACAAATACAAAATTTAATTGGTAGAACCATATATATATATATATATATATATATATATATATATATATTAAAAAAATAGGTAAATGTAAAATTTTTATATATAAGATTTTGTAAAAAAAATTAACATGAAAATATTCTTATCCTCCAATCAAAGATTGATATAGCTAGTGGTTTCACTTCTACTATCTTGGATTAGATGATTTAATATTCTGATTTCCAATTACACTCTTATTCTTATAAAAAGTGTAAACCTTAATCTCACAAGGAATATTTGGGAGGTGATTTCAGACACAGTTGATATTCCCTCCTCCCTCTTGTCTTTTTTATGCCAATCAGCTAACTAAACATATAAACTTTAACCTTTGGTAGTATTTTGGTAGATTTGAAAATTTGAGATTGTGATGATGACAATGATTACACCTTTAATCAATTCTCCTCCGATCAAAACGTGGACTGTGCGACAATGATTACACATTAATCAATTCATCTCCTATCAAAATCTTGACCTTGGGTTTTAAGATCTATGGTTTTGCTTGCTACATACCAACTAGCCCTACCTACCCCATACACAAGGGGTCCTCTAATGTGTTAGACGTCGTAGAAACATTTTTATGTAATATAAGCACATATTATTCCTTGTTTTTTTAGGGAAAGGCAATCATAACAATGTTAAAATGGAGGGTAAGCCTTGTGACGTTAAGCCACCAGAAAATAGACAATTTTTTTTAAATATACTAGGTGTATTTTATTTAATAAAGTTTTCAGCATATATTTTATTTTATTTGTATCTAAAAAAATATTTTTTTTGAAGTTGATTTTCTTATAAAAAGAAATTAATTAAGTTGTTGATCACGTGGGTACACACCTATTCTTCTAGTTCTAGGTATTTCTGTTTAGGTTATTAGGTTTTTCTTTATATTTGGATTTTTCTGTTTTGCCATATTTCAGCCAAAAGAGTATTTCATGTTGTGAGAATTCCATGTTTGGTTATTTTAATCAAATGATTAAGGGATGTAAACCGCTTACGCGGATTGAATTTAGTGGAAAATAAGCGTCTGAACTGATTAAAATATTTTGTTGGGTCTTATTTATATTTTATGATAAATTTTATTTAACGAATATTTTAAAATGGAAAAATGATAAAAATATATTCGAGAAAATAAGAAAAACTATATATTGGTGTTAGGTTTGAATTTCTATACAACCTCATAGTCCAAATTGATCGAGTTTGATATTTCTCAATTCAAACTAGACCGATGAACTGACCGAAGTCGATTTTTTTTCATAAATCGAGTTGGGCTAATTTGGTTTATAGTCAATTCAAACCATCCTCACACTTTAAATCAAATTTGAAATTATTACAATGAAAGTAGCACTATGCATATACCTTCAAAATCTTTCCTTTATTATTTATTATACAACTAATTCAACTTACTACTTTTACTTTAATTTTCTTACAACCACATGTTCCTTAAAAAAAATCAAAGCATATTTTTTTTGTACATATCATAACACTCGAGGTTCGAAATAATATATATTTTTTGCAGTAAAAAATATATTTTTCTGATTAAATAAATATAAATTTAATATCAAGTTTATATATGTATTAAGAATTAAATTAGTAATATTCTTAATAGTTGGCGGATTGAAGTAACATAAATTATAAAAAATGATCGATCTTTTGAGATTCCTTATGAAGTATAGATATGACTTAAATAGAATATTAATTTATGAAGGCTTGGACAATCTTAATTAACTTAATTAATGGGATAAATTTCTAGCTTAACTTAAGCTTAAACTAAATTCAAGACCATCAAATTAATATTTGTCTACTTCCCCTTACTATTCAACCATATGTCGTACGGTCAACCAAACTATAGTTTAATACAAATAGGCATGAAATTGCCATATAATTGATTTTGATAGTGTTAGACGTAGAGATTCAAAAAGATATAAAGTCCACAGGTCCACAATACGGTATGCTTAGAAATAGAATTGTCAGGCATAATCATTTTTCTTTTTCCAGTTAACATATTGATTCCCATTATAATTAGACATTAGTAAAGGTTAAGATAGGTAAATCACACTAAAACTATCCTTTATCAAATCAGCATTTAAAAAATTTACATGTAGAGAAGACAAATTAAATAGAATGAAAGAAAAATGTTAACAATTCTGAGCTATCATGGATTTTAGTTTAAAGTTGATTTAAATTATGCTAAGAGTCAGTTCTTATCTATATCTAAATAAACTTTAAATGTATTATCATATTCTCTATCAGAACACTTCTAAAATACGATAAAGGGGTTTCTTTTTTTAAGTACTCCCCAAAAGCCATCTCTCTTTCCTATATTCAATATCAAGGATTTATTAAATACTTCAAACTAAGACCTCATCTCACGTGACCAATGTATAGCCTCAATATCTTCACATAAAAAATATTAATATTGTATCTCCTCGCCTTTCTTTTATAGAGTGTTTGATTAATTGCCAAATAATTCAATAATGCTTTTGGTGCTAATATGAATCCGTTAGCTAATTTTCATGAGCAAATCAAAGGGAGGAAATATCACAAATCCGAGGCTCAGATTGAAAGTGGATTGGAGATATTTTGATTCTATATGGTTTTATTCATCCTTGTTATATGGTTTCAAAGAGTTCAAATATCAATTTCAAACAATACTTTGTCACAAAGACCAATGGCATCATATTCATGCAAATTGCAAATGTTTAGTGGAGAGGTGTCTGTCTATATTAGATACACAGTAATTCATCACACCCCAACTCAGTAAAATTAACCAAAAAGGCACTATTGGTATTGCTTAAAATTTTGCTAATTCTAATTGATTCACTTACCAATTCCTCTTATCATAATCATCCCTTATTGTACGGCTCAAGCAAAGGTTCAAGGAATAGACATGTTATATAATGACATATGAAGAACTTATACCATGTTAAATTAGACATTTACTACAGTTGTTACGTTACTGCATACACTTGTTAGGCATCAAACTTTAAGTACAAGCCATTATGTGCTATTTCTTATCACATGGTGTGTTACTTTTGCAGCTCCCACTTAAAGCTGGACCCTACAAACTTTGCCAAAACAAATCTTCCCTGCATGAGATTTCTTTCTTTTCTCATTCTGTCTTCAATTCACTGTTTATCCCACCAATCTATGGCATAATTGGCTCTTGTATAAGTGGTCCCAATTTCAAGAGAATCAGGAAAACAATTGGAAAATAATAAGAATAATAATAATAATTATAATTATTATTATTATTATTGTATGGTATTATTACCCTATTACCCACAAACCCTTAGAATTTGCATTGATTAAAAGGGAAGATGGGTCCTAGCATTATTAGACAATAGACATTAGATAGAGACTAATACATAAATATGACTTATAATTGGTATGAAGAGAAGAGAGGGGTAACAATTGAAGAGTAACATATATAATAGCACCAATCAGCAAGATTTTTATTACTCAATTAGATTACACTACTTTGGGAAAGTGACCAACCAATAATCATTCACACTTGAAAGCTAACCATACCCTCATTCTGAAAGTAATTGATGGATTTCTCATGAAATCTCATTTCGAGATAATGCTATGGTATGCTTGATTTTATTTTATTATATATTTTTCTTGCCATAGAAAACTTAAGGAGGTCCGAGTTCAAAATTAATATGAAGTTTAATTAATTTTTTCAGAGAGAAAGAGAATTAAAAAAATAAATACGTTAAAAGTAGATGGAAAATCTCATGTTAATAATGATTTTTTGTCGTCGTAGTTAGAACTTTACTCTACAGAGAACAAATTAGTGCAGCCATCAAATCTCGATTTTACCTTACCTTACCTAATAATGCTTATCGTGTATGATCATTACAAAGCTTTATTATACTTTTCTTTCTTGTATTCCTCTAGTTTCATAATTACTGTTGTACTCCCAAACAATCCCTACAACTGGCCACCAAAACCTATTATTGTTGTACTCGGCTTTGTAGCAAAAACACATGTAAATGTAATCCCATTGGACCACTTCAAACCTAATTTAGCTTGATGAGATTCTTAATTAGGTATATTGGGTTGTTAATCATATTAGTTTGTAATAGTAGTATTATGCAATATCATGCTAGTCATGTTTGATAAGTGTAAATTACTCTAACATAATAATTATATATTACTCATATACACGAGTGCACACAGTTTCTTTTTGTTTTTCAAAATTTATTTTAACTTCGTGTACAATGCATTAAAAATCAATTCCAAGTTGCAAGGGATTTTAACAAAGTCAATAATGAAAGATCTGATGAAATCAATCGAATAAAGTACTTCGGCATTTTATAAAAATACATATCCTCATTAGAAGCTGCGTGGTTGAATAGTGTTGTTGAGGCAAAACTTAACCGTTGAAGAATCTGCTTAAGATCGGTTAACCTTTTTTCTTTGTTAATCATAGCTAGAATTTCATTGCAGCTAGTAGTAATATATAGTAAAAGGCTGCGGCACAAAGAAAAAGAAGACTTACCAATAATGTGCACGATCTGTTAGTAAATATTGTGAAATCGGGATAAAGGCTCAAATTGACCCAGCTGATGGAGAGATTATCATCACTATCAAGACCATCATACTCACCATTAATCTTTATATAATAATAATAAGCAATCAAGTAATTTTTTTCTTCTAAAACTATTAATTCTTTTTTCTTAAATTGAAAATTTTGAGTATGTTTCATATAAATTGATCCAAATCATGAATATGTGATAGTAAAATTGATGGGTTGGACTTGCATTGAACTCAACTGTGTTTTTTTATTCGTGTGTGTAGAAATTGAATTTAAATGAATGTCATTGAGTTGATCAATCTAATATATGGGCCTATGTAACACAAATGAAACAATATTTTAAGAAACTATACTGATAAAAAAAAAAACTTAAAAACCTAGTTAACAGTTGCAATGGATATGTCCTATCAATTCTTTGGGCCAATTGTTTTTTTTTTTTTTTCTGTAGTTTATACTCACGACGCAGTTTCTGTTACTAGTATGTTTTAGAAAACACGTTTCATTGACCAGCTTGGCAACTATATACTATTTAGGATAAATTTGGTTAATTACACTATTTATAAATACTTGGTTGAGAAAAAAAAATGATTTAACTTTATAGTTTTAGTGGATAATAAATAAAGTAATTAGATGAATAAAAATGCTAATATGTTCGCTCTAAGTATGTGTAGGAAAAGAAATAGTAATCCACTTGACTAAAAATATATTCTTATGAAAATCATCCCCAAGACCTTACACAATATTAACATCTAAAAACTGCTTGCATGTTTAATAACATGCCAATTACATATGTTTAGCCTGATTGTCACGTCAATTTTAAACAAAAGACACACAACCATGTGTTGTTGCTTCCATGTTACGCGTGTTTTCTAATGATAGACGCATATCCAAACAAACGCTTCGTAACCTTATTATTTAACAAACTATTAACGAGTTTAAAGACTCTTTAATTCTAAAGACGTTGAATTCTTTCTTTTATATTGGAAAAGAAAGAGACAACAACAACAAGGTCAAACATTGAAAGCACATTAATCTTGAGCATTGTGTCTAACACAAAAGATGAGATAGTATAGTCTTTAGGATTCAACCTGTCAAGTACAAAAATGTAAAACTCAACAGAAGTGGGATGCTATGTACTCTTCCAATTCCTAACACAATTTCTCTTAACGATTAAAATTGAATTGTCTTAGTGTGAAAATGAAATCCAATAGAGAATGAATCTACACATTTAGTGAAATCTATGCAAATTTTTCCAATAAGAAAGTGTATTAAAAAGATGTAGATCGAATTTAAATTTTATGTTTTGTATTGTTAATCAATCATAAATTATCATTGATATAATTTTTAAAATAGTTTATCAATAAACTTATCATACATTTTGTTTTTAAATGGATGATATTATAATCTTTTACACTTAGTGCATAAACTATTTACTAAAAAGGTATTAGAAAATGAGATATTCAAATTTCTCAATATATTTTCACTATTTCTTCAATAAGTACTGCTTAGGCCCTAGTATAATTACAGCCCATAATATGACCCATATAATTTGCCAATGGGTAAAAAGGTCAAGCCCATGTAAAACAGGCCCAAGCTGTGACGAGAAGCTAGGGCTATCTGTCCATTGTGTAAGCTGAAATTAGTTTTAATAGAATCAGGACAATCTTTTTGGGATAAATAGTCACTTTTGTTTTTTAATGTGTAATTTATTAACAAATATATTCTTAAAAGATAAAAATACAAAATTTAGTCCCTGAAAATATAAAAAGTGCGATAAATATATCTCGCCGTTAACTTCCGCTCATTACCGTTAATAAAGTAACCTATGTATGTGACACGGAGGAACAAATTTGTCACCGAAATTATTGTCAACGTTAATTGTCAGCATAGGGGCATATTTGTCATAATATTTTGTTTACTTTTCGTCTCACCATTTGGCTAACAAATGCGTCCCTAAAAGATGAAAATATAAAATTCAGTCCCTGAAGGTATAAAAAGTGGAACAAATATATCCGAATGTTAATAATAGATTGTAACTAATTATTATTATTATTATTATTATTATTATTATTATTATGTGTTTGTAATTTACCGTTCATATTCATTTAGTACTTATGTAATATATTTTTTAAATTGCCTTTTAATATATATATTTTTATTATTTTGATTTCCTTGTCAAACCTTAATCTTTGTTGTTAAACTTTTTTTATCTTATATCTTATAATTTTAACAAATTTCTACTAAATTTCTCACTTTTAATCATTAAAATTATTTCATATCCTAATTCCAACTTAAATACCCTTATATTTAGATTGAAAATAATATGTTAAGTGTTTTGAGTAGAAAAAACACAATCGGCCGCTTGACCAAATTTATTTATTTATTTATTTTTTAAAAAATAATTTAATCAACTATTTTTTTTTAAAAAAAAAGTCTCTCAAAATTTAAACTAGATAGAGCTAAAGTGGAATTATAAGTCTTTTTTTCTTAATTAATAAAATGTATATATATATACCTCAAATATGAAAGAATCTCTTAGATAAACCTTATATGCTTTTACTCGAGATAACACTTATTATACATAATATGAATGAAATGAAAATAGTTACTAACAAATAAAGAACTCAAATAAATTTAAATAAAAAATATAATAATACTCAAACTAATACAAAGGTTAACTTCAAAATAAAAAAATTACTACAGAGGTTTATTACTTGTCTTTGGGACGTAGAGTTGTATCTCTCACTGATTTAGAGGCTACACTGAGCCTATATTTCATTTAACATACTGTGGAAGAGTACGTAATAAAGATGAATAATTAATTGAAGAAACAAAAAATTTCAAGAAATACAAGACTTTCATTTTTTTTAAATGGTAACTCAATTGATTAAATTTTGTGAGACTTTTTTTTAAAAAAAATAGTTGATTAAATTCTTTTTTTAAAAATAAATAAATAAATTTGGTTTCGGGGCTGGTTGTATTTTTTCTACTCAAAACTCTCGACATATTATTTTCAATCTAAATATAAAAGTACTTAAGTTGAAATTGAGATATGAAATAATTTTAAAGATTAAAAATGAGAAATTTAGTAAAAATTTGATAAAATTATAAAATATAAGAAAGTTTTTTTTAACAGCAAATATTAAGGTTTGATAAGAAAATAATAATAATAATAATAATAATAATAATAATAATAATAATAATAACAACAACAATAATTAGTCATAATCTATTATTAACGTCCGGATATATTTGTCGCACTTTTTATACTTTCGGGGACTAAATTTTGTATTTTCATCTTCGACGCAACTGTCAGCTGAGTGGAAAGACGAAAAGTAAAAAAAAAAATATTCCGACAAATATGTCCTTATGCTGATAATCACGCTTGGCAAATTTGTCTCTCTGTACCAGTACCACGTAGGTTACTTTATTAACGGCGACGGACGGGAGTTAACAGCGGGATATATTGATCGCACTTTTTAGACTTTTAAAAACTAAATTTTATATTTTTATTTGTTAATAAATTACACATTAAAGGACAAAAGTGGTTATTTACCATTTTTTTTAAAATTTTTTTACCAAAACAACAGAACCAACGCCTTTTCAAAACATGATGCGGTTCTATAACTCAACCTCTGCGAAACCTTTTCATTCTGATCACTATAGTAGACTTGTCTCTTTGATTGAAACTTGCATAGTGCAACAAATTAAGCAGACCCATGCCCAATTAATAACCACAGCTCTAATCTCACACCCTGTTTCAGCCAACAAGCTCCACAAGCTTGCTGCTTGTGCTTCTCTTTTTTATGCCCACAAACTGTTTGATCAAATTCCTCATCCAGACTTGTTCATTTATAACGCCATGATCAGAGCACATTCTTTGTTACCCCATTCCTGCCACATTTCCCTTGTGGTTTTCCGCTCATTGACCTGGGATTCGGGCCGTTTTCCAAATTGATATAGCTTTGTGTTTGCTTTTGCTTTCGGTGCCTGTGGCTATGTGTTTGTTGTGAATGCCTTGATTGGTATGCATGGGAAGTGAGGACTTGTGGAGGAGAGCCAGAAGGTATTTCAATGGGCTGTGGATAGAGACTTGTATTCTTGGAACACCATGATTTCCACCTACGTTGGATCCGGTAACATGAGTCAAGCTAAAGAATTGTTTGATGGAATGCAAGAGCGAAATGTTGTGTCGTGGAGTACTATAATAGCTGGTTATGTTCAGGTATTGCTGGATTGGAAAGTAAACAAAATAATGATACTAGCACTTTACATGATTTCCTTGTTCCTTTGAAGTGGGACGTTTCACTAGTCTGCTGTTGAAAGTATCATATTTGTTGTATTTAACTTAATTGTTAATGTACTCTGTCTGAAGTTACTTCATGCTTACTATAGGTTGGTTGTTTCATGGAGGCTTTGGGTTTCTTCCACGAGATGTTGCAAATAGGTCCCAAGCCAAATGAATATACCCTTGTAAGCACTCTTGCAGCCTGTTCAAATCTAGTAGCATTGGATAAAGGAAAGTGGTTCCATGCTTACATTGGGAGGGGTGACATTAAGATGAATGAGAGGCTTCTTGCTAGCATCATTGGCATGTATGCCAAGTGTGGAGAGATAGAATCAGCATCAAGAGTTTTCTTAGAACACAGGGTAAAGCAAAAAGTTTGGCCTTGAAATGCCATGATTAGTGGGTTTGCGATGCATGGAATGCCCAACGAGGCCATAGATGTGTTTGAACAAATGAAGGTAGAAAAAGTATCTCCTAATAAAGTTGCATTCATTGCCTTATTGAATGCTTGTAGTCATGGCTATATGGTCGAGGAGGGGAACTTATGTTTCAGATTGATGGTTAGTGATTATGCTATTACCCCAGAAATAGTGCATTATGGATGCATGGTACTTAGTCGTTCTGGTCTCTTGAAAGAGGCTGAAGACATGATTTCAAGTATGCCCATGGCTCCAAATGTTGCAATATGGGGAGCACTGTTGAATGCTTGTAGAATCTATAAAGATGTGGAGCGGGGATATAGAATAGGCAGGATCATTGAAGATATGGATCCTAACCATATAGGGTGTCATGTTCTATTGAGTAATATATATTCTACATCTAGGAGATGGAATGAAGCAAGAATGCTGAGAGAGAAGAATAAAATCAGTAGGGATAGAAAAAAGATTTCTGGTTGCAGCTCAATTGAATTGAAGGGAACATTCCATCAATTCCTGGTTGGAGATCGATCCCAGCCTCAGAGTAGGGAGATTTAATCATTTTTGGAGGAGATGACAATTAAGTTGAAGAGTGCTGGGTATGTTCCTGAGTTAGGGGAACTTTTGCATGATATTGATGATGAGGAAGATAGAGTCTGCTTTGTCTGTACACAGAAATTGGCTATTGCTTTTGGATTGATGAACACAGCAAATGGAACACCAATTCGCATTGTGAAGAATTTAAGAGTTTGTGGGGATTGTCATCAAGCAACAAAATTCATCTCCAAGGTTTACAATAGAGTAATTATAGCTAGAGACAGAACAAGGTATCACCGCTTCAAAGATGGAATCTGTTCTTGCGAAGACTACTGGTAGATAAGGAAACTGCTACATATGTCAAATAAGTTTCAAGATGCTTGTTTCCCTATTTGCCCTCCTTTGACACAATGGAGCATTTTTGTTTATACGGCAAACTCATTCACATATTGAGTTGGCAAGACAAAGGTATGCACTTGATGAGAAGATAATATTGTGCATATGATCAGCTCCTTTGATTACATTCAAATAAGGAAAGATCAAGGAAGGAAGAATGCATTCTATGCTTAATAAGGGTGTCTTCTATGTGTATTATTTGCATTGTTGAACAGTTCGGCAATTGGCTTATTAAGGGGTTCTCTTGCTTTTTATGCTTTTGTCTGATTCTTGAAGAATGCTCTCTATGGTGGTGGCAATTCTTTACAACTTCACATAATGGCAGTTGCCTGAGGTTTGTACACTTCATTTTCTACTATGCACATATACTGAACCAGCAATAGCTTGATTGTGCTAGCTCAAGTTGGAACTGGTAAAACACAATTATTGAGGGCCATGAGGGGTAAATTTCTGTATAACTCTTGTTGCATTTTGTATAGATGACAGATCTCATTTTTCCAAAATCTTTTATTCTGATCTAAATATGAACCAATAGTTTTTTCTGTGAGGTTATTTCCTCAAACCAACATTATTCAGCTTTATCATATTTTCGTGGTTGTATTGAGCTACATTTACGTGACTGGTAAAGTTTTGTCCAATTCGCACTACATGAAACTTTAAGTTGTAGTTTTCCAATAATATTCATTACCTTAATGGTCGTTTTTGAGATTGGAGTTTTCAGGTATTCGAGCATGTTACAGACTGGAGAGCGAGCAACTCAGAATTTTGTACAAAATAGATGCAGACGTTGGAAAGTGGAAATTACATATGGTATGATTGACTTGCTACAACATCTATTTTAAGATTGTTTGTGATGTTTAAATATGATACGACATTGAAAATTACTTTTTGAAATTCTTATTATAAAGTTGTACTGTTTTATACATTTTAAGGGATAATATTCTTGTATCCACTCCTTTTATTCTTATGTAAATCTGGAAAATAGAAGCTGAAACTGTTTCCAACTGACAAATTGAAATCAGACACATTCCAACCTTAACAATGTCGGGCTCCACATATTACTTGGGTTTGTTCACATGTTTACATAATTACATATATACTCCATAAAACAGAAAAGCAAAAAAACTAGATTTTTCCACTCTTTCGAATTTCAAACATATAGCATGACTGCAAATATTATTTAATACGACTGAAAAACATCTTATTTTACAACTTCCAACTGAACAAAACTTTTCTTCCACAAAATTTAGCAGAAACATACTACATACACAAGTAATAATAATACTATAATATCATTGTGTGTGTGTGTGACAGATAGAGAGATATACCTTCTATTTTCTAAGGCAATATTACAAAATCACTCCTCTACATTTACTTGAGCACTGGCTGCTTCCATCAGTCCATTGCGTATCTGCTCACCAATATCCCTAACGTGGCCAGGACCATGGGGTATAAAAACAGTGGTATTCTTTGATGAGTTCCCAAGGTCTTTGATTGTGTCAAAGTACTGAGTAATCATGATAAGATCCATCACCTCCTTAGCATTAGTGCCTTCTACCTTGTGAGAGAAATTGAGGATGTTCTCTCTCAAACCATCTGTTATAGCTTGCCGCTGCCTGGCTACACCAACCCCACCCAAATACTTGGCTTCAGCTTCAGCCTCTGCTTTTTTAACTAGCAACACCTTTTCAGCTTCTCCTTTGTACTCACTAGCAAGTTGCATCCTTTGAGCTGTAAAATAAAATCAATTCTCAATAAATAGTAAATATGATTGCATACAATCTTGACCCACTAATGTTTCGATTGGTGGAGAAGGGTGGAATGGAGGGAAATGGAATATAATGATATTATGTTCCATGGTTTGAATTGATCCAGCGTAGATGAAATATAATGAAAACTAGTGAAATTCATTTCATCTTATTTCATTGTTTACCTTCGTTTTTCTTTCCCCCCTCCAATTGTGGAGGAATAAGATGGAATGGGAATTTTGTTCTATTCCATTATGTTCCATTTCATTTTGATCCATTTTATTCCATCCCATCTCTTTCCATCAATCTAAACAAAACCTTATTCAAGGGTAAATACACTTTTATAATACTTGCTCACTTTAGAGACAAAAACACCTACGAGGAGTATTTTCAGAGGAGAAACTACGATATGCATACAGACATGTTAATGCTTTGATATTGCCATAAAAATAAAAAAAGCTCTAAAAACCATGGAGTAGTATATATTACCGGCATTGATCTCATTCATTGCCTTACGCACAGCAGGATCAGGTATAATATCAACCATGAGTATGTGCTCTATACTATAGCCATACTCTCCCATCACCTGATACATGAAATGAAGGAGATATAGACATTGGTATGCAGATAAATAATAGAGCATAAATGAACAAGCACAGCACAATCTTATTAACTTAGTATATTTCAAAACAAACACAACAACAATAACAAAAGTTTTTTTTATCTCACTATGTGATGTCAGCTACATGAATCACACAACATCATTATGATATGTTAAAAACCAACATTGTTTAGGATGAGGTCCCTTTGAACAATTTCCTCCAAAGTCCTTCAGAGTCTCCCTCTAACCCTTTTCCCAACACAAGGCTAAAAACTAATGCAATCTACTCTCTTCACCAGTACTTCAAAACAGATGCTTTTAACATAAACTCTTTTATATGCGCAACCAACGAGCTATAGTTTTAAAAGGAAATGAAATAATTTGATATTTTGTGAACAACTAAACTTCTCTTCACTTTTCATAAAGAACGCCAGAACTTAAATAAAAGTAGTTACCTTTTCAAGTTCCTCCAAGACAGCTTTGGCAACCTCACCCTTCTGCTCAAAGAGTTCATCCAAGTTCATTCTAGGAACAATAGCACGAGTCACTGAAAAGCACCAACCAAACCACACAACACACAATGTCACAATTAAAACAAGAAATCAAAATCAAAATTGATACAAAAAAGAACCATTAACAAAACAGTACCATCAAAAACATAAGCCTGGATCTGCTCCTGAGGGTTTTGCAACTCATAGAAAGCATCATCAGCGTTTTCCTTAATCACTCGGTATTGAATCGAACACAGCAACTGCACAAAAACATTGTCCTGCACCACAATTTAAATAAATAAAAAATCACTCACTACTCCTCTTTTCTCCATCATCTTCATCCTTATTAGGTCACAATTGGTAAGAACTAAAAATCACACGCGTATGCTAAGAAAGTAACAGAATCTGACAAAATTCATATATATACAAAAAAAAAAAAAAATTGAGAATTGAAATGGAAAATGATGGTTGGGACCTTGGTTTTGGTTTCGATGCGGACGTCGAGGGAGGAGATCCTGGTGGAGAGGATACCGGAGAGGCATTCGCCGGCGAGAGGGTTGAAAAAGTGGAAGCCCGGTTGGGCGAGGCGGTGGAAGCGACCCCACTGCTCGACCACGCCGACGCTGGATTGAGCAACGCAACCACAGAAGAAGCAGAACGTGTTCCCCATCCTTGCAAACCACCGAACAACAATCACCTTCTTCTTTTTCTTCTGCTCTGCTGCAAACTAAATCTATAATCTGTTAATAACACGGTATTGTCGTGTAGTATTTTTCAAAGATTTCCTTAGTACATGGTACAGGTTCCACTTCTGATTGTTTTTTATATCTAATAAGTCCTATCTTGACCAAGATTTGTTACTACTTACTAGTATCATCATGATGAAGTATTACAAATATTTATGAAAAAAATTATAAATAGAATATACTAACATTCATTATCTTTATTGTGTTTTGAAGTATGTAGAAAAATTGAAAAAAAAGTTATGTATAGCACATTTTTATTTGTTAACACTATTTTAAAGATAATATTGTGATTAAAATTTTGAAAATCTTATTAAATAAATGTAATATAAGTTAAAATGTTAAGTTTTATTTTTTAATTATGCAATTAGAGTGAAATTAAAATAGAAAATAATAGATTTATTTTATTTTATGTTTATCCTTTTCTTTCCCTTTGATTCGAGAAAAAAAGATAGAAATTTAAGATTATAAAAAATTATTCAAAAAAGAAAATATATATTTTTTATTTTTAATTGAGGTCCTATGTAATTTATTCTATTAATCCATAATTCTTACTACAATTTTTTTATGGATTTCTTACTACAAAATTAAGTACGGAATGTTGTATCTTTTATAATACTTTCTTATAACTATTTTTAATATTTTATAAAATATTGAATTTATAATTCAATATATTTATAATAATAATTTATTTATTTATTTATTTAATAAATTAAGTGAACAAAAATATTATATAGCTTGAGATTATTTTCTACTATATTACCTATTAATTGGTGTTCGTAAATTTTTTTTCATGTACCTCTTTTTTTTTTGGCAACGAAAATCAACTAAACTTCACCGTATACTTCTAAACAATGCACATACACCACCGGAGATCAAATATGATTTGAAACCTGTCTTAACGGAAGCAATTTACACTAAGTGACCGATATTTTGTGGGAAAAAAATGATACTGCAGAAATGAAAAACTACTCCTACTATTTGTAACCGAAAATACTGATAAGGATATTTGTGACGAAAATTGCTGCGGCCTGAAAGCAATTCCCCAAACCCACAATAGTGGCGTGCAAGACCTGCTTAACTGTTCCTTTATGACCCAACGCGCAACCTCCTATCTTTAATTTCATTTTGTAAGGAGAAAAGATGAAAAAAGAAAATTGAGCATTTACTCTATTTTTTAAAACAATTAATATTGAGAGATAAAAAAACTAACGATTAGCATTAGTCAATAAAATATTTCTTAGAAAATGTTGACCAATATCATAAGAAATTTGTCTTTTTCACTGCGTGTTTTAAGACATTTGTTAAGAAATCAAAAGTGAAACTTTTTTATTAAAAAATTATACTACACTTTGCGGTGATTTTCATGCAATTTGAATAATATAAACCTTTTATTTATTAATTCCTTGATTATTGTCTTAAAAACCCTATTAACAAATCCTTTTTTATGAGAAAAAATGGTTTACATGATAAATTTGTTTATTTTGATAGAAACTATCCTAAAAATTAAACTAAAATTCTTTGATAATAACCATCCTAAAAATCATGTTAAAATTATCCTATAATTGGTTGAAAGTGCAATTTTTTTTACATTGACAATGTGTATCCGTTAAAGTATCTCTTATTCATATCTTACTTTGATCTTAATATCTTTTTTTTTTCTTGCATTTGATATATTTTAATTATTCTTTTTTACCTATTTTTTCTTAATTCATAATTAAATTAATTATAATTTTACTTGTATTTAATAACTATTTAAGTTTGTATTAGTTTGCAGTAAAAAAATGTTTGTATTAGTTTTTTTTATGATTTTAGTCTCTTTTTTTTAATTGCACGAATTTTTTTTCCCAATTTTTGAAATTATGTATTTCTAGGCACGATGTTAACATGATAGTACACGTGGTGGAGGTAGGATTTGATGCCATGACATCTTGCACTTTAAAATCACTAAAGCTACTAAGTCATTTGCCTTATTTGATTTATAATAAAAAAAATGTATATATAGCATCACTTCTAAGTATTACGATTAAGAAAAAATAGTTTTTATTTGATATTAAATATTTTTATATTAATTTTATAAATTAAAAAATAATACAATGTTGTAATATTAAATAAATAATATGACACAAATTATGTGATGGAATACGAATAAAGAAATCTAGGAAGAAAATGGGAAAGAAAAAAAGATGGAAGAGAAGACGATATTTGCATATGAAAATATATTAAAAGCAACGATGATAAAATTAATGAAATAGGCAGTGATGGATCTATATGGTTATTGTTGGAGTAATTGTTCCACTAACTTCAATATATTTTTTAAATGAAATATAGATGTGTGCTTATAAATTGTCTCAATAATTTAAAATATAGTATAAAAATTATGAGTATTAATTGTTCCCACAAACATATGAATATGAAGATTGTAATTCCCATAACATAAAATTTCTGTATCTGTATCACTGACTAGTGAATACTATAGGTTAACGATAAGTTTACTTGTTCTATCTTTCATAAGCATTTGGCCTAAGTAGAAGCCAAAAAAAAAAAAAAAAGCTTCACTTTGGGTAAGTGTATAACAAGATGATGATTTTTATTTGGTAAGCGAACTCAACTTATATTATAAAAAGTGGGCATGATAAAAACCCACCAAAAGCGGCCTATTTACTAGGTGGGGTAATTTTATTTTTTTTTCAAAATTATCAAGGTCGATTTTAAATTATTTTGCATTTTGAGGTAAATGTTGACATTAGTTACGTCTTTTATTTTATTTTTTTATATTTTTTTAACTGAAGTCGTGACTTCAGTTTTTTTTAATATACGATTGATTTTTTTTTACGACTTCAAATTCATATAAGTATTTTTTTTAAGACTTTAATTTTTTTTTTAATTTTTCGTATTATTTTTATAAAATTATAAATAAATTTTTAATTTAATTATTTAATAAATAATTGTTTTTTTTACTTTTTATTTAATTTTTTATATTATTTTATTTAATATTTAATATATTTTGTATATTTTTTAAATGACTTTATTTTAAATTTTTGTATGTTATTTTATTTAATATATTTTCTATATTTAATATTTTCTATATTGTTTTATTAATGTTAAGGATTTTTATTTATTTTATAAATTAAAAAAATAATTGAGAAAACTTAAATTTAAATGTTTAATATTATTTGATAATGTACGGAATTATTAATTTACTTAACAATAATTATAAATAATAATTAAAAAATTTAAAAAGACTTACACATGATCATGTTCCTCAACAACAACAAACAATTACACTATACATGATCTCGTAATAGAGGGAGAGGAGAAAAATGTCTAGAATAAGAACAACAACCACCTACAAATTTAGACATTTAGGCATATAAAAGAACTTGTTGTGGGACATTATCGTGCTATTAATATTTTGGTAGAAAGAAGATATAATTTTCATTTAAATTTAAGTCTTTTTTAAATTTCAATCTTTTTAAATTTATGTCTTTTGCATTATTTTTTAATTTACAAAATAAAACTAAAAAAAGTATACACAAAATATTAAATAAAACTAAAAAAAGTAATAAAAAAGCATTTTATTTATTAAATAATTAAATTTAAAATTATTTCCAATTTGTTTAAAAATATACAAAATATATTAAATATTAAATAAAACCATATAAAAAAATAGATACAAAATATTAAATAAAACAAAAAATAAAAAAAACATTTATTTACTAAATAATTAAATAAAAATTATTTACAATTTAAAAAATAATACGAAAAAAAGAAAATGACTTTGAAGTTGTAAAAGAAAGAAAAAAAACTTATATGAATTTGAAGTTGTAAAAATAAAAACACCTACAATTATATCTTTTAGTTAGACTTTATGGTTTATCGAGTGGTATTGGAAGTTTAGGGGTCGACCTAGACTTATGACCTTTCTATAAGTTCTTTTTAGCATAAATTAATTGAAATAACATGTGACTAAGAATAAAAATTAATTATTTATTATTAAAAAAGACATTTTAAGATAAGCGTTTTAAAAAGTTTACATTTTAAAAATCATCTTAAAATCCTTAATTTTTTAATTATTTTTTAAAAAAATATTTTAAGAAGGTTTTCTAAAAAACAATCTTATAAATAAAGATATTTTAAGACGGTTTTTGAAAAATTCGTCTTAGGATCTTCAACTTTTTCAATTTCTTTTTACAAAAATACATTGTAAGACGATTATCTAAAAAACCATCTTATTAAGTTTCACAATCAATCTTATGAATAATAGTTCTATTATTATTATTATTATTATTATTATTATTATTATTTCAGCATTTATGAAACTTGTGATATGAAATGAATGACCATAGGAATATATAAAATTAAAATAGCATGTGACTAGGAATATAAATTAATTATTTATTTTACTAAAAAAAAATATTCTAAGACCGTTCTTTGAAAAATCGTCTTAGAAAGTCTATATCCTAAGATGATTTTTTGGAAAAACCATCTTAAAAATTTTAATTTAAAAAAAAAAAGATATTCTAAGAAAGTTTTCTGAAAAATCGTGTTATAAAGTATTCTTTTAATAAAAGACATTTTAAGACAATTCTTCCAAAAATCATCTATGAAATTTCACAATCAATTTTATGAATAATAGTTATATTATTATTATCTCAGCATTTATGAAACTTGTGATGTGAAATTAATGACCATAAGAATATATGAAATTGAAATAGCATGTTAGGACTATAAATTAAATAATCATTTTAAAAGAATATATTCTAAGACAATTTTTAGAAAAATAATCTTAAAATTTTCATAATTTTTTTAATTTTTTTTAAAAGACATTCTAACAATTTTTTTTAAAAAAAAACTGTATTAGTAACTAGAGACTTTTTAAGATAGTTTTTAGAAAAATCGTTTTAGAATCTTTAATTTTTTTTACAAAATAACATTTTAAGATGATTCTTCCAAAATTTATCTTAGAATTCTCAATTTTTTTAATTTTTTTAAAAAGACATTGCTAAACAATTTTGGAAAAAAATATTTTAGAAATTATATTCTTCTAAAACTTTTTTTTTTTTAAATAATGTTTCTTTCAATTCTCTTACAATGAAGCATACCCTATAGACACAATCCAGATAAAAAATTTCGTTACAATTGAACCAAATGCTCAACCATCACTTGCAATCAAAACTAACAAATCACTCATCAGCATATCAAATTATAATCAAAATTACACGAATCAAATTAAACCTAACCTCAAAATACGTAAAACAATTCACAAAAATAGAATAAAATAAATAAAATTAAAATTAAAATTAAAAACACAAACAGAACGTTGAATTCTAGCTTCGAAATCAGCACATAAATATCTTCAAGATATCATTTTGTCAAAGCATTTCCCCAAAATTTACCGGCAAATAAAAACTGTATGGAAGAATTTGAAGTGATCGATGATAACCTTGTTGAAGATTTGGCCAATGGAAACAATATTGTGGAGAAGAATGTAAGCGTAGGTCAGAAAACCGTTTTTCTTCAGATCTGCCATTGATGACACCTTCAGATCAAACCAGACTCGTGTACCCGTCACTAATTGTTCCACCATGGATTCGTGCTCATTGAACCGTCATTTATGTGCCAGCATCGAAATTCTGAACTTACTGCTTTGCTCGTGAGACTCTATG
Organism: Glycine soja; assembly: GCF_004193775.1. NCBI lineage: Eukaryota > Viridiplantae > Streptophyta > Magnoliopsida > Fabales > Fabaceae > Glycine > Glycine soja. The sequence continues at coordinate 36,257,871 of NC_041010.1, forward strand.
CCAGTGTGCAAAGCCCTACGTACGAGACACATAGAGCGATCACATCACGTTTTATTTTACCATTTAAGTTAGTATTTGATTTGAAATTAAATTAATCAGTCTCAGAGTAATTTAAATTTGATAGTCATTATTTTATTAAAATATGATAAATAAAAAATATTTGAATTTTTATATATTTTTAATTTTTAAATTTGCATTTTAGTCAATCTCTTATATACAGAATATATATTTCTTTTACATGACTATAATTCTTAATAAATAAATATTTTTAAAATTATAAATTATATTATAGTTAAAACTTATATAATAAATAAATATTTACAAATATATAAATTATATTTAAAATATTATAAAGATTTTGTTTACATAAAATAAATTTGTACATGTAAACTTTTTTTTAAGTTTTACCTGTACCAAAAAATTTTAAGTACAAATATTTGAGATTTTACCAACACCAAATATTTATAGATAAAAATCTTTTGGAGTTTGTGTAAGCATAAGTATTTTAAGATTTTACTTACACTAACAGTTAGTAAGTAAAAGCCTTTTAGACACTTACATATTTATTAGAATATTTACCTATAACATACATCCATGGGTAAAAGTATTTTTAGATTTTATCTATAATATTTTATATCAGTGGAAAACAACATTAGTAGTTATAAGGCTTGTAGTACACCTAGCAGCCATTAAATGCTGCACTAAAACATATTATAACCCACCAATAATGCAATAATGACTCATTAATGGTCCACCAGATCGCCTCCAATAAGCTGATGATGACCTAGGTTTTACGATAGCTTGACAGTATGTCAACAAGTGCACATTTTCTATCTTTCATAAGCATTCGTCCTTAAGAAGTAGAAACTAAAAAAGTGTTTCACATCTCTTTCTAAAAGTGTAATCAATCAATTACATTAATCTATTTTTATATTTATAATTTAAGTAGTAATACTAATATACGTTTAAGAATTAAAATGACAAAGTTTTGATGTACTAATATATCCTATTGGTTGTAAATCTTGTATCTAGTTGACACTCTTGTACTAATATATCCCATGTAAATATTGATTATAAGAGTAGATTTCTTTTTTTTTTTTTTTGAATTGAAGGGGCAACGTGCCCCAACAAAGATAAATTAAAAACTACGAGGGAAAACAGTCATAAATACATCAACATTAACAGCCAAAACAATAAATTAAAAGACAACACAACAATCAAAGACTCTCATGTTCTCAGTAAGAGATCGACATTCCATAATTAGTTAACTTGTCAGTAACTTGATCTGCTTCACGCAGCACATGCTTCCACTGCACAAGACAACCCGCATCACAAAAGGATTTTATGCTTTGGACTAGACTGAAACAAGGATGATGAGAAGCACACTCTTTCTGCAGCAAATTATTAGCAAGAATAGAGTCAGATTCAATAGGACGAATTAAGATTAGATAACTATATCACGAAATAATTAAATATTAATTGCAGGATTAGATACTTGCAAGACGAATTAAGATTAGATAACTATATGACGAAATAAATATTAATTGCATATAGAAATCCAATCCCATGCCAAAATAACAATACTACAACGTATCTTTTTTCACAATGTCTCAACTAATTAAGATCAAAGAGATGCATGCATGCACGCATAGTTTTCACGTGTGCCAATGTACCTACATTCATATGGATACCCCACACACACACACATAAAAAAAAAAAGTTGTGCTATATATATGAACACCATTAATTATCTTCTAAGCACTCTATCATCTATAATTTTCTCTCTCTCTTTTTCTTATTATAATATACTACCTATTATAATTAATATATATATATATATATATATATATTAATTATAATAGGTAGTATATTATAATAAGAAAAAGAGAGAGAAAATTATATGCTTAAAAGCCTTATATAATTCTTATATAATGCTTAAAAGTTGTGCTATATATATGTTCCTTTTTTATTTCTTTTTTATATACTTTGTATACATGCTTAAAAGCCTTATATAATTCGTACATAGAAAGACAATGGTACAGTATAAAGTACCAGAAATTAAAGATTATAAATGAGGTATGTTCATCCATACGAACGTGCACCCAAAACCATCTACCAAAATCTATAGACCCACAACTTGTTTATTTTTTGTATAATGTTGGAATTCGCCTCCATCGTCACCCTCTCAGAACCCACATTCATTTCCCCCCCCCCCCCCCCCCCCCCCTTTATTAATTAGATTCTTGTAATCCAATTGGACTTTAGGAAATGGGACATAGTATTATTGGAAGTTAACTTAGAAAAATCAAGAAAAAATAAGATTCAACACTTCCCACGAGGTCCAATTATCTTCCCCAGCAGAAACGGACAAATGTGAATCTTATATATAATCCAAAGAAATTAAAGACCATTAGACAGAAAATTTATTCATGGGGTTCCCTTTGTTAACAATGTTTTTGGTAGGGGAAGCAACTTGATGTGATCTAGATCTCTGTTTAGGTTTCCGGAGCAGAAAGAATCAAAGGGGACTTGTTAATGTACCACAGCCAGCTAATTTCACCTGCATGTAGAGCCGTTAATGTAGACGTAATCCGTACAACCAAACCACTGTGCATGCTACGGCTCACCATGCACACAAAATATGATTATTCTCACATGCTCACTGATTAGTTTGTCTTCAATAAAATCAATTACTAATATATACGAGCAAATGATTTATCGATTAAATTGCCTGCTCCCGATCGTGGAAATATTTAATAATACTTTAAATTATTTATAAAATAAATATTTAATATTTTTAAATGGAAAATGAAGGAATTTATTTTTAGCTTCTTATCATACGTTTATAGACACACAATAAAAAAGAAAGAAAGAAAAAACAAACTTGTCCTTCGATTGGTAGGACATTACAGCTACAAATGGAAGAATATTTTGGGACTGATGCAGAATTGCAGATCCTGTGTTGTTATTGGCAGGAAGCTCACATTATTTGAGTCAAAGCCGCGAATTAGGAATGTCTATTGTCTATTTTTAAAATTCAAGTTGTTATTTGAAACAAATTGAAAAATTATGTGTAACTATCGAAGGTTGTTTTGGTTAAACTACCCCCTAAATATCAAACAGATCACAAATAATTCAATAACACACATGAATGAAGTTTAGATTTTAGATAGTTTTGAAACTTATTATATATATGGACATTTTGTTTTGGTAAAGTTCATATTTTTTGGTATGTATGAAACTATGGATAATTTATTAAAGAACAAACTATGGATACGTACGTAGTATAAATAGCTTAATCAATTTTTTATTTAATAAAGTTTGTCAAATAATTAAAAACTGCTATAACTTGAATAAAGATAATATATAAGTTACTTTTATTAACTTAATGAACTTCATAGAGGCTCCTTTAAACCCCTTAAAATTATAATATTGATGAGATTTGAACATATAATTTGAGCTTTGAACATATAATGTGACATAATTCAAGTGGTAAGTAAATTTGAACTTATTAAGGAAAATGTAGCCTTGGAATAAAAAATAGTTCCACATTCAACTAATAATTTTTAACTATTAAACAGCTTTTCGACTATCAATTACTGTATTTTTTTTATCCATGCTCGTTTGTTTTAGTGAAAATAAGATGAAACCAATCAGAAAAGAAATTAGAGTAAAAATTTTGCATTTTACTTTCCTATAACGATCACAAAAGTGTTCCAATCATATTAACAAAAGAAACATCAAAATTTTTATAGATAAAATTTTAAATAGGGATATTACTTTCTAAAATATGAGATATATTTTTTTTGTTTTTTGAATATAGGATGAATTATTTTATTAAATGCAATAATAATGAATACTTGAAATAATTAAATAGTAATTAATAAATCTTGAGTGTTAGAATCTAATTAAATTGATAGTTTTATTGGAATATATTAAATTGTACATGTCTAACCAACCATGGATCAGAACTTAAAAATAATTGGTAATATATAGCTTAAAATATAATTAAATGCAACAAATTGTAATAAAATTATATTTATTTGTTTGAAAATAACTTGATTACAATAAACGAATCTGCTGTTTAATTTTGATAATTTTCTTTAATAACTTTTTGAGTAATTAATTTTTTTATGAATATGTACTTGATTTTAATATATTTTATTAGTTACTTTATAGTATTATAATTATAATTTTTATTTTCTTAAAAAAAATTATGCTTGCCTCTTAAATGATTCAATTTAATAAATATTTAGTTATACATTGGACCCTCTCTAATTTAGTTTATGTGTGATTTTGGTCTTTTATTTTTTTAAAACTAATTAAGTCTCTCTCCATTTTTAGAATTAAGTAAATTTATTCCAAACTAGAGGGAAAGAAATGAAATTAAACCTTCTATCAATTAAATGTTTTCTGTATGGATTGTAAGTTTTAAAAAAAATGTTGTTAGAAACTTCAATATTTAAGGATAATGTTATATTATTATGATGATGGTAACAAGTGAATGGATGAAAAATTATTATTTTACTTATTTAAATTTTCTTAAAAATAATAAATTAAAAACGTATGAATGAAAGAGAATAAATTAAAAAATATTAGTTTGCCTTCAAACTCCTTTGATTTTCTTTACATGAGATTAAAATTATAATTTTTTTTATTGAATATCACTTTTTTTATCCAACATCACTATAAACTAAATAAATCACATACTATAAACTAAATAATTCCTTTGTGAGGGTAGGTAAATTTAATTTTTTTACCAACCATTTTCTATGTACATTAAGTGAGTATCATAATATGAAAAATAATAACATACGCAAATAAGTTTTGTAAATTAAACTTTTAATACTTTAACTTTTTTATAACTACATTACTGAATAATCTTTGAAAGATTCAGTTAACATTAATTCAGTCTTTTAAATATTAATAATATTAATTCCATAAAAAATTAAAAGATATAAAAAATAGTCATTATTTATATTTATGCTAATAATTTAATAGAATGATCATTTTAATATCGATTTGAAGAACTTATTTGATATTATAATTTTCTTTAATAAACAAATTGACACCAAGTGGATTTTTTCAAAGGTATCAAATAAATAGTATTTTTAGTAAAATATGAAATAAATAGTGTAATATTTATGTTATTAAGTAACTTATAATCATTTATTTATTAAATTATATATTTATATAAACAAATATATTTAATTATATTATTAATAAATTGTGAATGATTCATATAACCATAAAATATTACATATTTTATAAATTTTTCTATCAAGTGACGTCATGTATTCCACGAATAACAGATGTACGGAGGGCAAGCAGGGCCTCTGCACCCCTCCCCTCCTCACAAGGTTTTATATATATATATATATATATATATATATATATATATATATATATATATATATATATATATATATATATATATATATAATGTTCAAAAGCTCTATTATTCAATAACAAAATTGTGGATTTGCTAGCCTAATAAAACAGAAAAAAAATAATCAAAGATAACAACCACGTAACATCAGCCAAGAACATGGTAAAACAGATAATTAAGAAAAAGAAGCTAAACAATCTCCTAATAACTATGATTTTATTAACGAAACAACAACTAACATCATCTATCAATGATAACCATGAAAATTTCCTGTAAAATAATGCACATTATAATTGTTATAGGAGGATTTAATAATTTTAAATTATTATTATTATACTTAATGAGTTCGTTATTTTTTCATTATTATTATAAGATTATTGTTATCACTATTGTTTGATTGTTATTGTGTATGTGAAACTAAAAAATATTTGAAAACTTAAAAAAAAAAAATAGGAATTATAACATGTTGAGATTTTTGCCAATAATTTTTTAAAGGAATTGAGATATACATTTTTTATCGTTTGAAATAAAAATTAATTTTAATTTTATGTTTTAAAAAAGTAAATACTTTATTAAAAGTTTTTAATTATTAAATAATTATTTGTCAAAAGTTAAATATTTAAATAATTACAAACAAGAAAAAGAAATTAACCCCCCTTAGATTGAGTTCTGGATCCGATCAGTTTCACAATAAAAGTTAAGAATAAAATAACAATAGTATAAATATAAAATAAAAATAATTTTTTTAGAGGAAAATAAAAATTAACTTTAAGAGTTGTGAAAAATAAATTTGAATAAATGTAGTTTTTCATTGACTTTATTTTGAATTAATTGCCAGTCCTTATCAAAATAATTTAACTCCAACACTAGATAATTTTTTTTTTAAAAAAAAAAACGTTGTATTTGTATATATCGCGTGCGTAAGAAATATAATTTTCTCCTTCAAAAAAAATATCTAATTTTCATGAACCCATAGTAACAGACAATAGGTCTGTAAAAAAAAAAGTAACACACAATACTTAGTTGATAAGAATTTTCGTAGCTTACTGCTCATCATGATCAACTGAACTTCATTAGGAATAAATACCGTAAACTACATAATTGCCCGCGAAGAAAATCCAAGTTGGAAACTACTCACTTATTTCCTAAAATAACAATTTGGATACACTCCAAAACGATATTGTCCTATATTTTAACATAAAGTGTGTATAAAAGAAGGATAAATAGTTATTTTTGTCTCTAAATGTGTAGAACGCTGATAAATTTATCTTCGAAAGATAAAAATTCAAATGTTAATCTCCAAAAGTGAAAAAAGTGCGATAAATTTATCCATCAGTTAATTTTCATCTGTTTCCATTAATGAAAAAACCTACATAACATATTCATAGACAAATTTATCAGTGCTATATATGAAAATGATTATTTACCCAAAATATAATTTAATTTTCATCTTATTCTTTTTTATAATTGTTTGCAAGCATAACATTACAATAAATACTTAAAAAATATGAAAGAAAACATAAGTTAAAACAAACATAATAATAAACATAATATTGATTAATAAACATAATTTATTTATTGTTCTAAAATTTCTAATGTGACAGTACCTTATTCAAGATATGAGACTCAAACAAAATGCACAGTCATTAAGTTAATCCTTAAAAAAAATAAGATTCAACTTAATTGTGTCACTATCTAATATTGTCACAATAAAAATTTCAAAGCAATAGACAAATTATGTTTATTAATTAATATTATGCTTATTATTATGTTTGTTCTAACTTATGTTTGTTTTCCTATTTTTTTAAGTGTTTATTATAATATTATGTTTGCAGCGATTAAAAAGGAAGAAAAATGAATATTAAATTATATTTTGGATAAATAATCATTTTTATTTATGAATGTGCTGAGCGCCAACAAATTAGTCTTTGAATATATCACATAAACTTTTTTATTAATAATAACAGACGGAAGTTAACGAATGAATGAATTTATCGTACTTTTTTACTATTGAGGATTAAAATTTGAAATTTCATTCTTCGAGAACGAATTTATCAGTAGTCTATACATTCGTGAAAAAAAAATGACTATTTACCCTAAAAAAATAAGTGGAATTAGTTAAGTTCTTGGTTTCTTTTTTATAAAATAGTTTTAAATCATTTGATGCTTTTTATTTTTGTCTTGTCTATATCCAGGAAGCTCACTTACGTTCCATTTGGTAAACATAAAGATTGATGAAATCCATCCGTAATTGTATGTGTGTATATATATATAATTTTGTATTTCTTCTAATTAACTTCTGTAATAAAATTAGCAAATAAGGGAATTTTCTCATATAACTCACGACCAAATAAATTGTGCATAGAAATAATTTGTTTTTTTTTGGTATATATTAAATTCCATTATCACACATATTTTCCATATTTTGAAATATGACACGTTTTTGACTATGACCCACCACCACATGTGCCCAGCGAGATCCAATGTTTGCTCATATATATATATATATGTAACCTCTAAACCAAATCCAAGGCACACAACATTTGCATCAAAGCATTGAATACCCTCTTTCATTCCTTCCAAGAAAAGCCTTAGAGGACCCAAAAGATTCATAATTTGCATCAAAGCCATGGCTTGCTGGTCTGCAGAAAATGCCACAAAGGCCTATCTCAACACATTGAAAATGGTGAGTGTTCTCTTGATGTCTGAACCCCTTAACCAAAAAAATTTCTACCTACGCATTCTTTAGATACTATTTCATAGGTATTTTTGGTGCTATTCTTTAGTTACAATTAGAGTTTTGTTTCAATAATCTGTTGAACTTTAATACAAACTTCTATTACGCAGATTAATAAGATAAAACTCTAATTTTGATTGAAAAAGAACACAAAAAATATTTAAGAAACTGCATCTAATTTTTTTTCCGAATAATATTCTCTTGTTACAATATTTTTTTCATAAAAATATTTTTCTGATCTGATTTTGGGTTATTTTGAACAGGGTCAAAAGGCCAAAGAGCCAGCTGTTGCAGAGTTCATATCAGCACTAGCTGCTGGCAACAATGCACAACTAATGGTTGTGGCATGTGCTGGTGCAGCAGACTCAACCACACTAGCATTGGTCACTGCTGCACACCAAACTGGTGGCCATGTCGTTTGCATTGTCCCTAGACATGAGGATTTAAGTGCCTCCAAAAAAGTCCTTATTGGAGTAAATGCAAATCAAGTCCAATTCATGGTTGGAGAGGCTCAACAAGAACTAGTGATGTTAAGTCAAGCAGATTTTGTGCTCATTGATTGCAACCTTGTGAACCATGGAGAGATTGTTAAAGCAATCCTAGTAGGTGGCATGCAAAATGGCACAGTTGTTGTTGGCTACAATGCACTTAATTGTAGAGGGTCTTGGTGGTCTTGTGGATCAAAAACTCAGTTGTTGCCTATAGGAAAAGGGTTGTTAGTGACAAGATCTGGAGCAAGTGCTACTAGTCCAAAATATGGATCTGAAATGAGTAAGACCAAAAGTAGTCGTTGGATTGTGAAGGTGGATAAATGCACTGGTGAAGAACATGTGTATAGGATCAGAGTTCCACAAGGGAAAGTGATTCAAGCTTAATCATATGGTTAATTGGGATGGAAACTAAGAAGAGTAGGATTATTTCTTAATTAGCCACCATGCTACTTTACCATTTATTTCCTAGGGAAAATGGAGTAGTTAAATTTTGCAATTAAAAAGGACCTAGGAGTTGGTCCTACTTAAAATGTATATAGCAAATTATAATATATATATATATATATTAGTTTGAAAAAATTTGTTGTCTTGCATAAGTATTTCTACTGGAGATCAAAACAACCATTTCTATTGCTCAGACTTTGTTGTTCCTGTCCTCGTGTAACACATGAAAGGACATTCCGATCCAAGTCATAATGATAAGCGTAAATCTAATGAAGGAACTTTTCCCCGCTTATTGGATTTGATGTAAAATTTAAATACCAACAAAGAAATTTGAAAGATGAAAAGGTTTACTATTGAATCCTTATTTTCTTTAAAAGAAAAAGTTGGGTAAAATATATTTTGTGAAAAACTCTTAAAAATTTAAAGCAACTTAATTTTATAAAAGACTTAAAGTGTAAAATCTATTCCCCTATTTTACCTATTACATTAAATCAATCTCCCTATTTTTTAATTCACTATTTAAGTTCCTATAATAGTATATATATATACACATTATCTTAGTTCCCAGATCATCATTGATCAATAACGTTAATTAAACAAGAAAGTTGACCAATATTTTTTAAGAAATTAAGAACTTAAAAAAATTACTTAAGGGAAGACTAGAATCATGCTCTTTGAAATAAGAATCATATTTTTTTTACCATTATACCCAAGTACTAATTTGAATATTTGGTGCAAAATATAGTATTAATATAAGTTTTATCAAAAAATAATTCAAAATTATAATTTTATATTTTTTTTAATTTATTATATTTTTATAATATTATATATTATCTTTTAAAATATAATATATAAGATTAAATTCTATTTTCACATAAATTAAAATATATGTACTTATATAAGCTTTATTTTTATTTTATATATATTATATTTTTATAATCTGATGTATTTTTATCACACTATTCAAGCCTTATTTTACAAAGTACATATATAATATAAAATTTATCTTTAATGTATATTTTTGTACATAAATTATAATTTCATAAAATGATAGTATTTTATTATCTTTTTAATATTTATATATGTGATTTAATGATAATATTTTTTTTACCTATATTAAGATATTATTGTTATTTATTATAATAGTATTTTTATTTATATTTAACTTTATTTAATCAGATATGAAATTTTTTTAAAGAATTAAATTATATAATAAAAATACATAATTAAATAAAATGACAATATTTTTTATTTTTTAAAACATTTATGTATGTAATTTATTGAAATTATTTTTTATCTATATTATAATAAATAACATGAATATATTAATATAAATAAAAGATATTGTCACTAAATCACAAATATTATTTTAAAAGATAAATATAATATATAAAATAAAAATAAAACTTATATAAATATACATATTTTAATTTATGTGAAAATAGAATTTAATCACATATATTATATTTTAAAAGATAATATATAAGATTATAAAAATATAAAAGAATAAAATTTGAATTTTGAATTATTTTCGCATAAAACTTATATTAATATTATATTTTGTAATAAATATTCAAATGAATACTTGAATGTAGTGTTAAAAGAGTGTATTTTTTTACTTCAAGGATCATGGATCAAGTCTTTCCTTAAACATTTTTTTAAGTTCTTATTTTTTAAGAAAATATTGATCAACTTAATAATCTAATCAACATTTAAAATTTAACGGTTACCGATATTTTTGCAAAATTCATTCTCCTACTTTGAGTATTACACAAAGGGGTGTGTAAGCCAGTCGACATAAGTCCGCATTGGCAGCGGATTGGATCAGCCTGTCTCGCACTCTTACACGGACCTAATAAATTGGTCTGTTCCAACCCCGTGGGTCAAACGGATTGGTCTATGGGCCTAATTTTAAGAAAATTACAATTTCAACAAAAATACAACATAATCAAATTAAGTTCAACAAAAATGTAAATAAAATCTCAACAATTAGTCAATTACATCAATAAAATAAATAATTTCTTAACAAAAGAAAATCCAAAAAATAAATTTAAAATATGAAACTTAAACATCTCCAACAATGAATGATTTTTTAATTGAATGGAAGTAAACGTTGTATCACATAGAGTGTACGAATGTGAGTCTTAAAGCTGCACTTGTACTGCAATTAATGTGTGCTACAAAATGCTATTGATACATCTCTTATACATGTTTTTAAGTAATGTTTGAATTATTTTTCAATTAAAATTGAAGTTGTACTTAGTAATTTGTATAATAAAAATTTATATTAAAAGATTATACATATTATCAAGATAAAACTTTATTAGTTCTAATCTAAAAAAAAATAACACAAATAGCCCTTAAAAGTTATTTTAGTAAATAAATTTCATTTAAGTTTTTGTCTTATTTAATATGCACAGTAATATGTCTGACACTTTCGATTTTTAACTAAAAATGTATATTTGGATTTAGTAAGCGGGATTTCAGGCCAACCTGCGAACCCCGCGGACCAAACTCGCACAATCCACAAGATATAGTGGGACGAGTCCAAAATACTACATAATCATGGATTATTTTAAAAAAATTAATCCGTTACCTACGTGGACCGTGGGTCCCATGGACCAATCCATGAACTCGAACCCACTTATCCACCCCTACTTTCTCCATTGTGTCTCACCCATCTTGTTCACTCTTTGATTGTCTCCATTAAACTAAAAAGAAATAAAAACTGTCAAACAATTTTTATTTCACTTTTAAAATTCATATTTTGAATTTTAACTTAGAGTAACTTCTAAACTAAAAAAGATTCGAAATTAATCAATTTTTTACTCATAAAAAGTGGTAGAATGAAAGTCACTCTCGGTATTATTTTGTTAGTTGAGATTCACTCAAATATTATTGCAGAGACTTAAATCACAGACAGTTTTATTCAATCACAATTACTCAACTAGCCTTTGAACACAAGAAATTTCCTCAGTAGGGTTGCCCACCAAACATAATTTTAGTAGCATGAGGAGGAATCGAATCCTATTGATGGGAAAAATAAGAGTTAACTTCATATCCTTTACCAATGTTTCACCATTTTTTGTTATTTCTTCACAATTTTTGTTATTTCCTTACGTGTCACTTAATGAAATATTAAAATTTGAATGATCTCAAAAAGGAAAAAAGGGGGAAAGTAAAAAAGAAAAGAAGGTTCCTGAATATGCCTATGATCGATAGACAAAATTTGTGGCTTCCCTTCATTCAATGTGCTTTGGTGGCTGATAAAAGCATAAACAAACATACTCTAGGTTGTGGAATAAACTCATCTAGATTGGCCTTTGTCTGCTTCTTATCCTAGTTTTCTTGCCTGACCAAATTTTTGTTGATTGATTCCCTAAAATTTCAGCAATATCATCAGTTTTGTTTACTGAATACTAAAAACAAAAGTTTTACTCATTCATAACTGAACTTCTTTCCCATCTCATTTTCAACTTTCTAAGGAAAATAGTACTAAACAAAGTCTTTAGGGTATTGATTAAAAAACTAAAAATACTAAGTATTTATTGTAAAAATTATAGGAAAGTACAAAAATTGTCATGATTAACGTAATTTTACGTATCTAAATAAAAATGTTTCTGTTTTCAGTTTCTTAACCAATGCCTAAAGAAATAAATGATAAAATTTGTGCATTAATTAATTGAGTTGCACTTTATTATTTGTGAAAGCTATAAAGTCACAGAGCATCATCCATGTGAAGGAAACACCAAGACAGCCACTAGCAGAAGGTACCAATAACAGGCTGTGCATACAACAATTAGAGTACCTTAAGGTCACTGTTTTGTGCCGCTGATCTCTAACTATAATAAAAGCCACACCTTATAGGGTTGCTACCCTCCCTAACGTGGGGGTTGTGATTTTGTCTCTGCAATTACAGCAACAACAATGATATAGTGGTGGTTGCATGGAAAGATGTACTATGGTGTCAAACTATTAGACCATAGTGTAATCATTATTCCCAAACAATTTAATTAACTTTTAACAACAGCATATTGGTGCCTGCGTGTTTTGTGGGTCGTTGCCTCTATCTTATGGTAAATTTGGATGCAAAGAGACTAGGATTTGTTTGATCTCTTCATTAGAAAAAAAAATCAAAATACAATTCCGTTCTTACTCAAACTTTGTTGTCCCTGTCCACTTGGCCACAACAAATATACCTTGGCCATAAAAATTTCTTGAAGACATTGGAAGTTATAAAGGCACGTGCAAATCTTGGGAAAAAACTCAATTTTTTTTTCTTATTAGATTTGGATAAGGAAAATGCAGAATGATAAAAAATATTTTTTGTGAAATCCCATAAATGTAAATTTCTTTGTCTTTTCACATTAATAAACTCACCTAGATTGACTTTTTTCAACTTCTTACCCTAATTTTCTTGCCCGACAAATTTTTTGGTTAAATTGATTCTGTAAAATTAATTTCTACAACATCAGTATTTGTGTATACTGAATAAAGATAGAAATTTCACTAACTCAAATTCTTCAGAATTGAACGCGTTAATTTCTCACCCCTTTCAACCTTCTCCAAAACGGCACAACTAATTTTTCATCAATTGAGTTCCACTTTATTATTATTAGGAGGATGCTACGCAAGTGGTCTAAGACACAACTTAAAAAAAATTTAAAAAAAATTATTACAAAGTATTATCTACAACTTCTCTAATAATTTTCATTGTAATTCCACCTCAATATTTGTTAATCAATATTTTCTTACAACCGTGGTTAATGAAAAGGATTGTTTGTGTTATACTACCAACAAAAAAAACCCACCTAAGACAAACTCTAACATTAAGGTACAGATAACAGGCTGTACAAACAATAATTTAAGTACTACATATCTTAACCTCAATGTTTTGCGCTACCCTGGTTATAATTAAAACAACCCTTATGGGGTTGCTACGTACCTGCTCTAACATGGGGCGTGTGGTTTTTGTCTCTGCAGTTACAGTCACAACCTTGATATAATGCATGCTGCATGCATGGATATAGGTGTACTATGGTATCATCAATCATCAAGCCAAAATGTAATAATTATTCGCAAACAATTTAATTAACAGCCAACAACAATTGATGGCTCCCCGTTTAGCGAATCGCTGCCTCAAATATCATGTGATCCTGCGGGGTCTTGTTCCCTTCAACATACTATAATGCTGTACAAATTAAATTACAACAAGTTGGGCAACTTGCTAGTCCATAAATAAGTATTGAAGGCCACAATTAAGTTATATTCCACGGCTTGGTCACCATGGTTTATACTAATGCTGTGTGTAAATGTACTAATTATATATCGAAACAAGTTGTTAGAAGTCATTCAATGATATCAAATCATCATAAGTGATGAAGTGATCATAGATTTTGAAGTATATCCTATCGATCAAGATATTTTGATTATACATGCACTTGAGTTTGCTTATTCAAGCTATTTCATCGTGAGAGAATTCTTTGGTGCATATATATATATATAATATGGAGCACAGCATTTCTTTTTGTTTTGTACAATTGAATATTTACGTACCATATAACATTTAAAATACAATTGACACGAGAATGACATTAATAACGTCATATACAAGGATGACTCAATTAATGTCGTCTACCTAAATTTAAATTGAATTTTAAGATGATATATTGTCAAAATAATTGATTTTTTAAGGGAAATAATTAAAAATATTTGTTGATATTTATGTAAATTATTGAAATACAAGAAATTATTAAATTAAGGACATCATCGAATATATTCGAAAAAAGTGTGCGTTGCATTTAAGAAGCAAAATAGGTGATCCATTTCAACTTTATAATATCAAACAATTAGAGGCATATGGATTTTTATTTTTATTTTTATGTCATTGGGATATACTGATATAGGCCATTATTAATTAGGAGAAAGCAATCACCACTGTCTTTACTCCGATCACCACTGTCCCCAATTAGGAGAAAGCATGGTAATTAAGTCAACAAGATGAAATGTCTATTTTTTTAAGAGAAAAAAAACTATATTTTAGCAAAGATGGATTATATATTCTTGTCCTTTACTCTACTTTAATTTTTATTGATCTAATTAACTATTTAAATTTGATCCAACCCTATTATGTTTAGTTTTAATTAAATGATTATGATTATTTTTAGTATGATGAGATAAAGTTAATTCGAAATATTAGTCAAACAAAATTATAGTATTTTTGTTGTAAATAGATAATAATAATAATAATAATAATAATAATAATAATAATAATAATAATAATAATAATAATAATAATAATAATGTTTTTAAGACTGTCTATATATATATATATATATATATATATATATATATATATATATATATATATATATATATATATATATATATATATATATAAAATCACTGCATAAGAACCATATTTTTAAGACTTAAAAAAACAACTTTACCGACTATATGCTCGATGTGACATAAGTAGAGGTGCAATATATCAATAGTATAATTAATAATTTTTGTAAGATGTATGTATACGTTACTTTATTTTGCACCTATAACATAGAATAAGTACCTAAAATTAATAAAATTGACTTTATTATCAAATAAAAAATAGAATGAAATCAATTACAATATTTTGTCAAAAAAGAAATTGAAACAAAACTATAGTAATATTAGTATAATTTTTTATTAGTTTAAAATATGCAATCTTAAAATCTATTAGTTTAGATAAACATTAGTCCGCTTTACATACCAACATTACATTTGTCAAAGTTAAATTGAGTTTGAATTGTTTAAGTAAAATTTTAAATTTAAATCTTATAAATAAATAAATAAATAAATGATTATTTAAAGAAATTTTACTAACAATAATTAATTAAATTTTTTAACAATAATTAGCCGTTAACAAAATAGGATGTTTTGCACCTATAACATAACATGCATGATAAATAATAAAAAAAAAAAAATTGCCTTACATCAAACTGAACCAATTATTGGATTGAGAACATTTAGTAAGCCTGTTGGCTGGTTGAATAACACGATACGGATCATGGATCCAAAGGACCAGTGGCAAAACCATTTAAAGATGAGTGTTGCTAGATGCACCCAGCATTTCCCCTTTTTTCTAATTTTATCCTTCAAACTTTTTCCATAGAAGAGCGATTTTTTTTTTTGAAAAATATTAGTTACGAATTAATTCAAAAATAATGGTCCAAGCAAGACTCAAACCTCTAACTTTCAAGTTATTAGCACAATGCTCTAACCAATTGAACTAATGAGTCAATTACATTATAAAATAAATAATGTTGTTATACATACACTAAAATTTCTAATATATATTTAATATGTATGTAAATTTAAATAATAATAAATTTTGTTACAATTAATTTTGATATAAATCATACAAATTATTTAATCCGTATATTTTTTTAAAAAATAAAAAATATTTACTATTACAAAATTTAATATATATTAAATTTTGTAATAATAAAAAAATTAATGCACAAATAAGTAATTTAACATATTAATAATTAAAAAAATAAAACTTTAAGGAATTAAAAAAAACCAAAAAACCAATATAATATATATTGGTATTTTGTTTTTTTTTTTAATTCCTTAAATTTTTATTTTTTTTAATTACTAATATTTTAAATTACTCATTTGTGCATTAATTTTTTTTATTATTACAAAATAATAGTAAATATTTTTTATTTTAAAAAAAATATATGGATTAAATAATTTGTATGATTTATATCAAAATTAATTGTAACAAAATTTATTATTTAAATTTACATACACATTAAATATATATTAGAAATTTTAATGTTGTGTATAACAACATTATTTATTTTGTAATGTAATTGGCTCATTAGCTCAGTTGGTTAAAGCATTATGCTAATAACGTGAAAGTCAGAGGTTCGAGTCTTGCTTGGGCCACTATTGACACTTACGGAAGAAGCCTCAAGCCTCCTCCGTAGGATCTTACGAAAGAGTCTTCCATAAGATCTTATGGAAAAAGTGTGAAGGACAAAATTGGAAAAAAAAAAAAGAGAAATGCTGGGTGCACCTACAATACTTCTGGGTGCACCCGAGCACCACCCTTCAAAGATCCTACAATTACAAGCCTGTAAGTCCAACGACCCAATCTATATTGATGGAAAACCAAAAGAGGGCACAGCTCAGGTGTCTTCTATTGTGCCTCCATGTTTCTTACTCAACTTGTTGGAAGCACATTCAAATCCTATCATATGCCAAAACCTCCTGTTCCCATAGATACTCAAAAGAAAGAGAAGAAACAAAATCAATATCTGATTCTCTAAGATATGAAGCACAATCAATCTATCAAGGAAGCAAATATATTCGGTTGGATTTAAGGGGACAAAGATGGGCCTTGAAAAATTCTCTATTTTTATTTTTTTATATAAAATGTGACATATGTTAATAACTAGGTGTTAATTTTATTTCTGTGTGCATAATCTTTGTCTTTTTTTTTATCAGTTGCTTAATCTTTGTCTAAGTATTAGAAATTAAATTGCTAATTTTTCTGTGTTAAAATTTTAGAGGGTGTCCTAGCTCAAGATTGGAAAAGTTTTCAAACTCTGAAGTATTTATAGAGGATTTACATTTACTCCATCCTAAAGAGATGAGTGAAGGTTTAAACATACAAAATGTCAAATGTGAGACCTTATTTATCTTGCTTCATTTGACCAACTCCTTCGGAGTATTAAATGGTTAATATAAACATTATGAATTTACAGTAACAATATTATGAATCATACTAATAGATAACTTTATTGAGAAAATTGTTTAACAATTAACAGTATGAAACTGATTTTGCACGAAATGTACCAAAATGGTAAATGAATGGCCATGCATGATTTTCGTCAAAAATGTCAAATTCCTCTTTCGTCAAAACTACATTGCAAAAATGGTCCCTGAATATTCATCTCCTTGCGTCACCAAACTGAATATACATAATTTTCACCAGGGGTGGCCACCCCTTAATTTTCACCGAGTGATAGTGAATACTAACATGTTGCGTTTTACTTTAGCCTACTGTTGCCGTTCTGTTTCTTTATTATTCATTGCCAGTCCAGTGACTATTGAAGTTGTTGTCTCTAGAATATTTTTTTTATAACTATGTTATTAGTAAGAGTATTTATCGATTTTTTTGATAACTAATTTTTGTTGAACAACTTATTTAGTCATTTTTAGTGGGATTCTCACCTTCTAAATCATAATCATATTTTTTTTCATATAGAAGACTCGAATCGAAATCTTGCTTAAAGGATCTGAGTATAATAACACTTGAACTAACGACTTATCTCTAGATTTATTTTTGTCCAAAGTAAGAAGTAAGATAATAATAATAATTTAGAGGGGTAAATCAAATGTATCTACTAATGTACATAGAGGATTAGAAGTGAGTGACGTGAATAAGTGAGATCCCATAATAATTTTTTGAGAGAGAGACTCCATAACCATAAGAATGACAAGACTTTATTCCAGTTTTACCAATCTAAACAATTCGCCAAGACATGCTTTTACCAGCATGGGGTCTCCAAAAATCAATTGTTTAAGTTACATGTGTACCAAAAAGGAACTTATAATTATGAACCTTCACAGCATTTTTGTGAGTTGGATCCAGCAGACCAACACCTATGAATGACCCTCAATGTTTGCGGGTAGGCTTGATAACTAACATCAGCAAATCTAGTGAAAATAAAAATGCTACAGAAACACTTTTCTAGACTTCAATAATTGGAAAGAGATTTACTTATTTTAAGCGTAAGTCTTGTTTAAATTACTCCGTTTAATACTCTTTATAAACATTAAAGTTCATTAGAATGGCACAAGTCTTTGCCAGCCTCAATTCCTTTTAATATCATACTAGAGAAAAGAAATGGCTAAGCCCCAACATTAAAAAGCAACACTACAAAGTGAACAAGCCCCCAAAGTAATCATCTCGAATCAGCATTCCACAACCTAAAAGAGGAATGGGAGCTTTACGAAGTGCTAATAGTAACCAAAAAAAAAAAGTATTGTAGCACTAGGGAATTTGATTCATTGCATTCATGACGAGCCTTTCTATTGATGATGAAGAAATTGCTTTTACTTTTGGTCCATGGTTTGGTTGGAAAGGGATGAATTATAAAATAAGGGGGGCATTTATGATTTAACCACGCAAGCCAAAAGAAAAAGAAAAAACACAATGACAAGTTATTAAAGAAAACAAATAGCTGAAACGAATAAAATAAAAATAAAATTCCCTTACCTAGGCTACAACCTTAATGTCCAAAACATTCACATTCATTCACATAAAAGCTGGTCCTTAGTTAAGGACACAGGAAAATGTCACACCTTAAAAGGTCACCACCACCATGACCATATGAGCCAGTGGCCAAATTCTAGAAAACTGGTGTGGTGTTGATGGTTAAAGTAATTAAAGTAAAATTCAAATCAAAGACAGCTACTACAATTTCCCAGTTCTTGAACAATGGCTTCCATGCTTGGCCTCTCAAATGGAGACTCATGGGAGCAAAGTAAGGCCATTCTCGCTAGTTTGGCCGCCTCGTATTCAAAGAACTTGCCATGCAAGTTCGGATCAATAAATTCTGGGAACTTGAAGGACTCAGCAGCAAGGCGCATTGCGCTTGTGATCTTCTGCTTCCCCGTGAGGATCTGGAAAAGAAGCACCCCAAACGCATAAACGTCACTTTTCTCTGTGAACCGCCCAGTAGTGGTGTATTCTGGAGCTAGGTAGCCCTTTGCTGCACTACCCTTTAGTGCAGAGAAGACGATGTCATTGGTGAGAAGCTTGTACAAGCCAGAATCTGAAAGCAATGGGTTGTATCGCTGATCAATGAGCACTTTCTCAGCTGAGATGTTTTGGTGAACAAGAGCTTGTTTCTTTGCTTTGTATGCATGTAAATATGCTATACCTGGTTAAGAAAACAAGGTTTCAGTATGCACATGAAGATTGGAAACCATGAGAATATGAATTCAAATGAATGCAAATTGATCACAGCAATGTTGAAGGAAATTTAATCTACAATTAGGCAAGAGGTTTGTCATTAAGCCAGCAATAAAAAAAAGAAACCAAGAATATGTTTATCTATAGATAGAAATAGAATAAAATATAATGTGTAACAAAAATAATATAATATATATATACTATGTAAGTGGTGTTGGCATCTCTTGAAGCATCCATGAGTAACAGTGAGAAAAGAGATGCTCTCAGTTATTCACCAACCACTGCCTTTTCTTAGCAATAGCATGCTGTTGGTGTATACTTTATATCTCAGAATATTTAAAAGATGCTGATTGCTGAAGTATCAAACTATCAGAAAGTAAATCATTTTAATAAAGGGTATGATAGAAGAGTAACCTTTAGCAATCCCTTTCACAATAGAAACTCTAGTTGACCATTCAAGGACTTCTCCATCACCTTCCTTCACGTCAAGGTAGCATGACAGATTTCCATTAGAAACAAAATCGTAAACCAGGAAGCATTCACCTCGTCCCCTTGAACAACAGAATCCTCTCAGCCTCACTAAATTCTCATTCCTCAGTGAGGTCAAGATGTTCAATCCCTTCAAAAATTCAGCCTCATCCGATTTGCAACTAGTTTTACTAATACTCTTGACAGCAACAACAGATCCATCTCTTAGAACTCCTTTATACGTTGCACTGAAGTTGCTTTTCCCCAACAAATTCAGTTCCGAGAAATATTGAGTAGCTGACTCCACTTCTTCCAAGTTGAACCGGAAACTCTGGAACATGTCTTGCCTATCCCCATTGACATTCTTGCCATCAGCCAAAGGGTCCCATCCATTAGAGTACTCAAGGCTGACCAAAGGAGATCCATTTTTCCTGTATATACTCTTGGCTTGATCTGTACTTAGACGACCTTCAGAGATATCAAACGTGCTTCCAAGCTTTTGTTTCCGCCGACGATACATAGTGAAGGTAAAAATACCAATTGCTGATACAGCAATTGTAACCAGAACAATGCCAACTGTAATAGATGCCGCTTGTTTGGATCTTGATGGATTTCGGCACTGAGTTGTATTGCAAGGCAACTTTACATTAGCAGTTTCTGGGATATCTCTAGAAAGACCACCAACCCCAGCTCCATAAGGTTCCGGTCGAGTGAGATTGGCATGATCTGAAGCAGTGCAAGCTTTCAAGGATGAAAACCCAACTCCACATAACCCCACATTATGTTCAAACACAAATCCTTCTTCTAGTCTCTTCAGAGCTTCATTAAACGAAGGAAAGCAAAATAAACTTATTTTAGTTTGATCGTTTCCAATGATAAAAAAAAAAAAAAACATATCAATGAAGAAATGGACAGAAGCAATAAAATAAAATGAAAGGAGTAGCATCATTATTACCAGGAGGTACATTCCCAGAGAGAGTATTGTTGTGAACATCCAGAACTTGCAGCAAAGGAAGATCAGCGAGTTTAGTGGGAATGGAACCAAAGAGATTATTAGAGCTCAAATCTAGCCTCATCAACATTCCCAAATCACCTAGACTAGCAGGGATAGCTCCAGCAAACTGGTTTGACTGAAGAGCAAGGACACTGAGCTTTTTCAAATCACTAAGCTGTGTAGGGATGCTTCCTGTTAACTGATTATAACAAAGCTGCAAAACTGCATAGAAAGTAAAAATTGCAAATCAGCACACTCCCAGATTCGAACCACCAGTCAAAACATTATTTTTATGAAAAAACAAAGAAAACATTAGGAAAAAAAAATCAAATCTTGGGTTGCAACTTCTGTTCTAAGGAACAAATACTAATACAGGGAAAAGATCAGTAACAGTCACTAAAGTGAAATGTGGTTGTTGTCAACAGTAATATGTTCAGATTTATTTCATGAACAATTATAAAGTGCTGGAATTTAAAATGGCATTCATTGAATTAAACCCTTCATTTATCCAGGAAAAAAGTATGAGATTTCAAGAAAATAAAAACATTAAATAGAGTTTAGAAACTGGGACAGGAGGTTAATAATACTATTCCTCTTTCATTGCCTTGTTCACAGTTCACACCTACCTCTTCTCTTCAAAAAAAAGTTCACACCTACCTCTTGCAATTAAACCAGAAGAAATCAGTTTGTCCAAAATGGTCTTTACAATAGCATAAAGCGTCTCTAAAGGAGATTTCTCTAAAAACATGTCCATAACCATATAGTGCAAAAGCATTCAAAACCAAAATTCCTTTTTTCCTTCACGTTAACTATTTTGGAATATCGCAGTGCAATAGAACCAACCAATTAAATGGAGAAGAAAAAAAGGACAAAAGAATTCAATCAAAGAAAAACAAAACTTAATGGCACAGCAAATAAACAAAACCAAGCTCAAATCTTTCAGCAAAACCCACAACAACCCAACATGTAAATGAACACAAAAGGCTTTAAAAAAGGACCACAAGAACCCAAATCAAGCAGCAGACACCGAAAGTTTCAATCTTTCCACAAAAAACAGAATCATCATACCTTGCAGACTCTCCATCATGCCAATCTCAGGTGGGATTTCACCAGACAAGTGATTCACATTCAAATACAAGTCACTAAGCTCAGTCAAGTTAGCAAGTTCCCTTGGAATCTCTCCATACAAAGAGTTGTAGTGCAAGTAGAGTCCTGTCAAGTGCTTGAGTCCAGCAATGGCTGGTGAGAGCTTCCCAGAGAGTCCTTTTCCCTGCAAAGACACATTTGCCACTTGACCCTTCTCATTGCAAGCCACTCCCTCAAAGGAACCACCACATGGGGTGCCATCAATAGTCCATGAGGACAGAAAGTGCCCTTCTGGATCCAAACTAGATTTCAAGTCCAAAAGTGTTCTAAGCTCATCATTGCCATAGACACATGTTGGGTTAAAGAACAAAGCCAGAAGTGAAGTAAGAAGAAGAAGGAGATGCACTGAACAAGCCATGTTCAGATGAGAATGGTTAAAAATTCAATCAAAAGCTCAGTTGTTTGTTGTTTTTCTTAACTCAGGTTTGTGTTTCTGGAGACTGTTTTACTAGATTCTGTAACAGTAGTGTTTGTGTTTAGCTTTGTGTTTTTTTTTTATTTTCTCTCTACCAAGCCAAGAAGAGAGAGGAGGTGGTGGAAGTGACCAAAGATGCAGGAAGAGGACAAGTCAGAAACTAAAGAGAGAACAGAAAATAATAATAGATAACAGTAGTAGTAACTTTTAATACTACTATTGTTTAATTTTCAGTTTCTGATTAATTTAAATAGAGATTAAATGAGTTATTAATTTTTAGGTTAAATTATTCGGTTGATTGTTGAATTATTTGAGATTTTTTAATTAATTTCTTAGAGTTAATTTTTTAATTGCATGCTTAATCATATAATTTTCTTAATTCGATTGTTAATCATATTTTTAATTGAGTTTTAAAGTTTTTTTAAAATTCTTACAAATTATTATTTTCTAACAATATTAAATTGTCATAAAATAATTTTAATAACATTTTTTTTTATTTTCGGGATATATTAAAAAAATAATTTAAAGCCTTATTTTAAATGTTTTAAATAATTTAAAAATCAACTGAGTAATTTTACCTCATTTTCAAGTGTTTAATAGAGTTTAAATGTGTAATAAATTGGCAACATTTGTAAAACTGATTTTTAATACTATTATTTTCCGCTAAAACCAATTTTAAATACAATAATTTATGTTTGAATATACTGTTATAAAAATAAGTTATCAACAAAATAACTATATATAAAACTTTTATCTTGGATTTCAAAAGTGATTTTTATTTAGAAAATATAAGATTGATTAGGTAGTAAAAAAATATTATGATTTCAATCATTTCAATTAATGAAAATTGATAAATTAATAATTAATATTTATCAATAAGAAAAGATTATTTTAGTTGAACAATATTAATAAATTCTAGTTCTGATTTTAATTTCAAATAATAATAATAACAATAATAAAGAAAAGCTAATAATGAAACTGTAAGAAAGGGAGTCAGAAGCAGTGTTGCATTGCTTATGATGCACTTTCATAGTTGCATTTGGGGTACTCCAAGTCCAAGTTCAAAGTAGTATGTATTCAGACAGAAGACATGAACATGACATTTGTCCTCTGATATTGCTGTATAGTTCACCTAATCATCTTCATTCCTTGGGACTGAACTCCAAAAAGTGAGACTTTTATTTTTGGTGTGCTGAAAAAGTAAGATAGGGTCACTGTGTTTGTTTGCCATGCTAGATTGTGCGGCAGCACTATGATAACCAAAATCAATATACAGAGATTGTATCATGCTAAGAAATGTGACTTACTAATTGTTTGAACATATTTTTTTTTAAAGGTGTTTGAACTTCGAACATATTAAATTTAATGATGTGAGAAGTTGAAAATATCAAATTGTTTGAAAAAGTCCAATCAGCGCTCATCTGTTGAGTTTGTTTGGACATTTCTGAATTTTTGTTTTGAGAGAAAAATATATTTTGAACCTTTCTTTCTTTTGTTTTTTTCTTTTTTGTTGTGACAAAACATCCCTTTCTTTTATGGTTTAGCTGGTTTAAAAATAATTTGAAGTATTAAAAATAAAATTGTCGGAAGTGGTATTTCATTTGCTTTAAAATGTTTAACCTTTTAAAGTTTGTCTAAAATATTTTTATTTGAAATTCAATATATATATATATATATTACAATGGTTTAAATTGTACACCAAACTTCAGTTCAAACTTCAAATGGTCTAATTATCCCTTATAATGTACTTCATTTTAGTTTGAGTACAGATATAAGTATCCGAACCGATTATACCATGAAATGAAAAATTTACTAATTTTATATTGAATTTAATTTTTAGGCTAAATTTTAATTTTGTTTCCATATTTGTCAAATTCATAAATTTTAGTTTCTTTTAATTTTAATTGTAATATTCAATCCTCTAATTTTATAAATTGTAATAGATTATTAACAAATATTTCCAATTAATTAAGTTATTAAATTAATTATAAATTAATTAAAATCATTATTATTAAAAAAATTAATAAAAATTATTAATAATCTCAATTCTCCACAACATTGTGTTTTTTCTCTTTTTCTCTTCTATGTAAACATCTTTTTCACCTCATTGTTGTAGGTAACTCAACATTATGATTAATAGTTTTTTATTAAAGGTTTTTTAATGATTGATAATTTTTGTTTAATTTATGATTAATTTAATATCTTTATTAATCATAATTATTAGTTAATAATTTATCAAGAAGATTAAAATTATCATTTTATAAAATTAGGAGAAAAAATTAGGAGAACTAAATATTATAATTAAAAATTGAAAAAACCAACATGAATTTAAAAAATTAGATGAATCAAAATTACAATTTAACCTAATTTCTAAAACGGTGGTGCATTAG
Organism: Glycine soja; assembly: GCF_004193775.1. Taxonomy (NCBI): domain Eukaryota; kingdom Viridiplantae; phylum Streptophyta; class Magnoliopsida; order Fabales; family Fabaceae; genus Glycine; species Glycine soja. The sequence continues at coordinate 36,283,314 of NC_041010.1, forward strand.
TTTTTGTTTTCCTTATTTGCATAGAATAATACATCACGAATCAAAGACATTTACACACTAAAAAAATACACTTATACACCAATTTAGATTTTCCAAATAATACATAAAACACTAGAATGAATTGTAATGCATCATAAGACCAAGGCCTTGTATAGTATGCTGATCATAGTATAGTGTGAATAAACTCTATTAATACCAAATAGCATGCCAAAGAAAAGAATCATTTCAGAGTTATTGTTGCCAAAAACTATCATTGTTTTTGCGTAAAACGGCAAGTTATATATTTAGACAATGCTATCATATTTCCAGCTACTTTTCCATTATATTTTAAAATTCTATTAATCATTATTAATTTATTACGGGAATTTTCACTCAATTATATTAAATATGAATATGAATTAATAATAATATTAATATTTACTTGAAAACTATGCTTCAGTAACATATAATTTTTTTTGTTCATAAATAATGAAATCGAAAATTTTCCCAGTTAAAACGAATTACCATAAATTGGTCAGTATGAAAGTAAAAAACTACCAAAACATGAAAACATCGAGTATTACCAGAAACACATTATTTCTTAGCATTATTATATTTATATTATTCGACATTTCGATTATGATTTATCTCACTTCATTTATTATTTTTTTGGTACTGACACTCTAACTTTATCACCTCATTATAGTGAGATTGCGAGGTGACATACAGCTTGCAATTGTATCCAGGAATTACATTCTTTTTTCAAGTACGTTATGAGTCATGTTTTGCATCTTTTGCTTAGTTAAACCTCATTTAATGCTAAAAAGAGTAATGATACTTAAACTGATACTACTATTTTTTTTTCTCTTTTTTTTTTACATCTTATTATCATACCTATACTTAATGTCACGTATCATTTTTCTAATAAAAAAAATATTTAGTGAACACCAAAAAACTTAATTTAGTATTTTTTTTTAGTTTGATTTATTTTTTGTATTTAACCTAGTCATAGTCCATTTAATATTTTGACAAAATATATGCAAATTCTTTTTTATATGATCATCAAGTTATAAAAATTTTAAAATATAAAAATAAACTACATTTTATTATACGTATTAAAAAAATTATATGAATACGAAAAAGTTATATGATTATATTTTAAAAGTGTTCATCAATATAAAAGATTTAAATATTATTGACATCTGCTGAATAAAAAAATTAGGCAAAACGTAATAATATGACAACTTTAATTTTCAAAATTGGTCAAACAAGGATTATATAATTTATATTATCGAGCTTAGTTCAGTTCTGATTGGGCACAGAACTTCTTCTAAGATTACTTTTTGTCCAAGAAAAGCACTTTAAAGGCTATTTTCGAAACTAATTTTTTATTCTATACATAAAATGTTTAAGTTTTGGTCTTTTGGTGTGTTAAATGTTTTATAAATAATTCCAATATTTAAAATTAAATACTGGAAAGTTTTCTGTATTTTTTACATAATAATTTTTAATATGTTTTTTCGTTAATCAATGTATGTAAGATAGAGCAATTAATTAAATAAAACTCCTTTTTTTGATCGAATTTCATTTATTTTAAGAGACGGTGCAACATAGCAATAATATCAGTGAAGAAAATCAATTGAGTCAATTTATTTGTGTGGGCTCCACTCGGATAATCGGGTTACGTTTGTCACGTGGGTCACTGGGTCGGGTAGAGCATGAGAAACACGCGCCAATCAGGCACGTGGAGAAATCTTCTTGGCGTGGGCATAGATTCCCTCGTATAATCAACACTTTCAAATTCAAACTAGGCAACAATCCTCTGTTCTCGGATTTATGGTAAGCTCAAACACGCCTTCCATGTCATTCGTTCAAAATTCAAGTTAATTAACAACCAGAGGATAAAAACACAAATAATCCTCACATACTTATTTCTATACAACATTTTATTTCGCATTAAACATATATTAATTTAATTAAATACTAGTAATTCTTTTGAAATGTCATTTTTTCTATAAATATTTTTTTTTGAAAATAGCTTTGTTCAGAAAATAGACATTAAATATTGTATTTTTCTAATAGAAATTCAAATTTTATTTTGTCACATTGCAAACATTTAGCTTCTTTCATTAAATTTAACATGAGAAGTATTAACGACATTTATTCTTTCTCACATTCTCTATTGATAGATTATAATTTATTGAAAATTATTAATTTTGATAATTTTTTCTTCTCATTCAATATAAATCAAAAGAGAAATATTAATTGAGAAACAAAATTTATCAAAATTAATGATTTTTAATAAATTATAATTAATCACATAGAAAATATCCAAAAAGAGATGATAAAAGAGAATGTCACTAAGACTCTTTTTCTTGCTCGATTGAATGTAAGGTAATTCAATTTTATTCAATTGATAACATACATTGAATTTATAATAAAATATATTTTTGGAAAAAATTAATCTCATAATTATAATTGATTTAAAGAATGAAACTTAGACACATATATCGAGGCTTCAATGAAAAGTCAAAAACTTTAATTAGAGTGATTCAACCAAAAAAGAGATGAATATATTGTAATGATTTTTAAAAAATAATAATAAAACATGAATTAATATTAGTAATAACAGTTTGGTTTCATGGTGATGGCCGTTGCTTATAGCTGGAATTCAAATGAAATTAATATTTTAAAGCCATGAAAACCTGAAAAGTCGGTTTTCACAAAGTACTTTTTTCTGTTTTTTTGGGTCTCCCCATTTGTGCTGTTTGAGAGGTTGCTGACACCCCTTCCCACTTCACAGTCCTTGCTTGCACACTATGTTCTCTTTCATTCATTTTGTCATTACAATCAAAAAATCGTGATTACATTTTTTTGATTAAGTTGTTATTTTCTATTAGCACCTTCCACCATGTTCTCCACAATATTGGATTAATTGCGATGGAAGATTCCTTGATTTGAATAATTTAAATAATTAAATTGTTTCCATTTCGTCCAAATAGTAATAAAAGTTAAAATATCCGTGGACCAAAATAATTGGCAGCATGGTCTAAAATAATTGGCCACACTATAGTTATTTCGAAACCAAATAAAAATAATAATATAAATTGAGACAAACACGAAATACTTTTGTGGTGTAGATAACCGACAATTTTGTTGGAATACTTAATTTGAAACATAGCACGTAGTAGAAAAGATGCCAAAGAGATTTGAACCACGACAATGCACAATTTATTGATCAATGATCAGACATAAAAATAATTCAAGAAATGGGCGTTATAAAAGGGAAAAAAATCACCGGAATAATAATGGTGGCATTGTTTATTGATTTGATCATATGAGTTATGAAAGCTATGATTAATCTGACAAGGTAAATGGTCATGGAACTTAATATGATCCTTAATCGGGTGAAAGAAGCACAACAATCCAACTTGTAAGACAAGACCATAAGTCCATGATGCAACTAACATTTGGTTAAGACTTAGAAGAATATGGAAGGATTGTACTAAAAGAAGATAGATAAAGTACTTCGATGTCATTACCATTAAATTTATTCACAATTGGTCTTGTACCTTTCTACTTTGTCCTTGTGCAGAAGAAGCACAGATTCCCTAATAACAAATATTAGCCATTTTGGAGATTGGAGCATAACGTGAATGTCTATCTAGTAAGATGTACATATTATAGAGGCAACCATGCTTTAGTGCCTTGGTTAACTAAAGATTAGTTTTAATAACCACCCAAAAGTGTGGTTTTGGCATAATATATAAATATTGCACGATGCTGCTTTTGAGGCCTTGGATTTGCTATAGCTTGGAATCCTAGCCACGCCCTATCCAAATTAGACCATTGGTAATAGTTGAGTGTTGTTGGGATTGTGCTTGTGCATGAAACCTTCGCAATGGCTAGGAGGTAAAAAATAATAATAAAGAAAATGTAGAAAATTTTTCGCACTTCAGGTGTGTGAACTCAAACGATTTAGTTGCATTTGAATTAGAAGTTTGTTTCTAATGAGAAAAAAAGGATCAATTATTCATAGAAAAAATACTGAAGTATATTTAATAAGTTTATACTGTTATATATTAAAGTCAGCAAAAAGATATTGATATAATACACACAAACATGGAGACACAGGCAGATCAATAAATTTTTTTAGTGGGAAAAAATAATTTATATTTTTATAGACAAAAATATTATAAATTTTTACAAAATACATAGTCATATAATAGAAAAAATCAAAATACCTAAAATTCTATGAATTTAAAAGGATAAAATAGATAAAATTAGTATCAATTTATTTTATTTTTATTTTTTACATTCTTTTATTTTAAACAAATTATGGGAGCAATATCTATTTTTTATGGGGCAAAGAAATAATTATTTAATATATTTAAGTAAAAATTACTTATAGCAGACAATGTGCATCCGCTCCTGCATGGAGATATGATAAAGTTTATTTATTTTTCGTCAAAATTTTAAAAATTATAAAACATAGCATAATTAAAAACATAATATATGAAGTTAAAAAAAAATAAAAATTCTTTAATTAAAATAGAACAATATTTAAGGTTATTATATTATAGGTGTGAAATATTTTTGTTGATGACTAAACTATACTAAAAAAATTTAAGTGAAATTTTTCAATCTAACCACATTTTTTCGATCTATCAGATTTGAATCCAAAAGATAATAACTATTTTTAAATGACCATGAATAATATAATGCTTTGAAAATAAATAATGAATCATTATAAATATTATGAAATATTACAATGTATTTAATTGTAATGCTTTTAATTATTTATATTGGAAAACAAAAATAAAATTATGAAAAAGTTATAAAATTTAATATAAGACATTCAAAATATTCATAAAGTGTTTGATATAGGTATAGATATATGTTTAACACACATAATAATAAGAATCCATTTATATTATTTAAGTTTATGAGTTTATTTGACTTATTCAAGTCATTTCTTTAAAAGGAAGATAAATTGTAATTATAATACTAACGGATCATGGTCAATTTTTAAAATAATAGTTATGTCGTATTTAGACAAAGAATAATAGAAATAATAGAAATCTGAAAAATAAAAATAGTTTAGACATATTTTAATTTTTTATTCCAAGCACTATAAAAAGAGATGATAATTTTAAATAGTTTTCAAAAGCTACTACTATCAAATAAATTTAAATATGAAATAATTTATCCGCTCAACTTGTTCACGGCTAAAATATGTAACCATTTTTTAAATATGATTATTATGTGAACTTTTAAATTTAATCTTTATATATAATATTTTTTAATCGTTTTCATTATAGTACTTTGAGATTGATATGTAAATATGAAGATCAAATTTAAAATAAGTATTGCATGTAAAGTTTAATATTTTTTATCCTACGCGTGACAATCATTTTTAAGTACATTCCCTGTACTTCATGAGTTATAACAGTGATATACTAATAGTAACGAATAACAAAGTTAAAATTAGAAAGGATTAATTGCATATACAAGTATAAAAAAATTGAATATACGAGATAAGAAATTGAAACTTAATTTTATTTTATATAATGACCAAATTAAAACTGAATGTCATGTATAGATATTAAAAATATATTTTAACCTGATTTTTTTCTTGTGAAAAATCATATACATAATTATAAAAAAAATGGAAATTCTAATTAAAAAAATAAAAACATAATTTATTTTCTTCAATAACAAAATGTTTATATTATTAGAAAAAAAAAGAGAAAATAAACATAAACATAAATGTTGCATTGATAACATGACAATAAGTTAAATTTACATCTTAAAAAATGAGACTAAGATGCTTTGTGCACGATCAGAACCAAACAAAGTCAATCAGAAGGGTCACATGTGGGTCAAATTGTAGATGATTTTTTTATAAATTATGTGCCTAATCCATGAAAGAGAAATATGCCACTGACTAGGCGTAAAGGAAATGAATTATTAATATAGCTTTACTTTTTAAGGTTGAGAAGATATATTCTAAAAAAAAATGGATGTACAATATTTACTCCAAATTATTGCTATTTTTTTATGCTCTGTAGATACAAGAGGTATCCCTTTCTTTTATGAACAAAATGCCATGTATCACTTTTTCACACACTTTCCATGGCATGCTAGGAATAGGATCTCAGGCAACTGTGCATTATTTGGAAAAAAACTTCATTGAATTAACAACTACTTTGATTAGAAGCATAACAGCATCCTTCTCAACCATAACACTTTTTTTGTTATAGTTTAAAAGAAATAAAAATATCTAGCTTCTATAATCTTCTTTCAAACCAACTTAGGCGACCCCATAATAATGAAAACTACTACTATAACCATAAAAAAAAAAAAAAAAACTTTGATCTGACTTTGAAATTATGTGGCTAAAAATTATTTCCCGTCCTTCTCTCGTTTCTGTTGGGTAGCAATGGAGCAACTACCAACATAAAAGGGAAGGAACAAACATGTAAATTAATTAAATATGATGGTACCAACATTATGCTGACATCTACTATATCATTTTTTTGTCTATTCCTTTGATTTATAATTCAAAGGTAACTTTGCGTCACTATAGAAACCAAGTGAAAAATGAAGATCACCTCTCATGCAATTCACTTGTGGTGGATTGGCCACGTTGAAGTGTGACAAATTGCATGATCTAGAGTTGTCTTAATTGGAGAAAGATTCTTGGAAGTTTTCCTTTGTCCACTATGTGAATTGTGAAGTGCCTTTGCATGTGTAGTTTGTGCATGCCACTTAAACAAATGGAGTCTTTTAGGATGCTATTATTGGGTCAACATCAACGTGAAGAGCATCTCTTTTTGATAGGATATGCAAAAAGCTTAGGCTGTCGTTGATATATAGCACTATAAGAAAAGGGTGAAAAAGAAAATTTTCAAAGGGAAAAAAAACCAAGATTCCAAGCATAAAGCTGTAAATGATGGCGATGGACCCCAAGTATCAAACTTATGTAAAAAAATGTTAATTAAGACTAACTTTATCCCTTTTTCCTTATAAGGTTTAACTAATTGAATACCATGCTAAGAAAAAGTAGTTCTTTATTATTAGACTAGTTTATAATGCAAGCCCATACTAGCTAAACTCAATAAAAACAGCTTTAAAACAAACCGAGATACTCCTATGTTTAATCAGTAATTTACATATTTCATGCATGCAAAATGTTTTCTTGTCTCTCACTAACTCCTATGTCTTAGTAAATAGAAATTAAAAATAAAAAGTTAGAATTATTTAATTGGTTTAGGAGGGGCGAGCCCCAACTTCACTAAGCAGTTATTCCATGGGGAAAAAAACTTCACCAAGGAACATGGTGTGCATCTTTAAATTAACTTATTTTAAGAAAATTATTATATGTGGTCTAATATTAATTGGTTAGTTAGGGAGTTAACTGACAACTTTAGATAGTTATTTTTCTGTTATTTTGTTAATAACAAAAGACATGATATCATATGTATATAAGTTATGTTTTTTTGTTAATAAAATAAAAAAGCTCCATCTTGTTTCCAATTTTTTTGTTTTCACAACAAATTCATCTTCTTCATTCATAACAAGTGTTATCAAAATTGAGTTGAGATCCTAAGGAAAAGAAAGGAGAAAACCATGGCTCTCGCAAGAATGGAGATCGAAAAATTCGTTGGTGGAATAGATGATTTCAGTATATGGTGGGTGAAGATGAATGCATTGCTCATTCATCAAGGCTTGGATGCAACACTTTTAGAGGAAGCAATCACAAAGATAGAAAAGAAGAGACACACAGATGTGACAAAGAGGGCTCATAGTGCAATCGTGCTTAGTCTTGGAGATGAAGTGCTTCGAGAAGTGACTGAAGAAAATTCTGTCAAGGCAGTTTGGGATAAGCTAGAGGATTTGTACTTGAAGAAGTCTTTGACAAACAGATTATATCTCAAGAAACCCTTGTACGCTTTGTTGATGGAGGACAACAAGCCCTTGAAGAAACATATGGACGATTTTAATAGGATCATCTTGGACCTTAAGAACATTGACGTAAAGATAGATGATGAAGATCAAACCATGATTCTATTGAGTTCTCTTCCCAAGCGATTTGAGCATTTTGTTGATACGATGTTGTATGGGAAGGCTAGTTTAAAAATAAGAAGAAATGTTTCCTTTGTGACAAAGAGTGACACTTCAAGAAAGACTGCCCAAGCAAGTCAAGGTTCAATGAGTGGAACAAGCACAATGCAGATGTGGTTGTGGCTCAAGAAGGATATGACAATGCAGAGGTTCTTGTTGTATCAGAGGAGGATTCTCAAAAGGAATGGATCTTGGATTCAAGATGCTCATTCCATATGTGCCCCAATATAGGTTGGTTTGAAAATTACAAGCAAATAGATAGTGGTATTGTACTCCTAGGAAATAATAAGTCTTGTAAGGTTATTGGGATTGGTTCATTAAGAATCAGAATGCACAATGGAATAGAGAGGGTGCTGGAAGAAGTGAGACATGTTCTAGAATTGAAGATAAATCTGATCTCCTTAGACACATTGGACAAGGAGGGTTGTGGCTACAAGTGTGATCGTGGTAGCCTTGAAATTTATAAGGGAAAGAATTTGATCATGAGAGGAGTAAGGAAGAATGGATTATATTCCTTGATTAAACAAACAATTGTTGCTAATTCTACAAATGTTGTAACTGATGATAACACAAAGTTATGACACCACAGATTGGCACATATCAGTCATAAAGGGCTGGAAGAGTTAGCAAAACAAGAAGTTTTTGGGCAAGGTAAGATTGAGCCACTGAAGTTTTGTAGGTATTATGTGCTAGGCAAGGCAAAGAGGCAGAAACTTCCCACCAACAATCATTCCAGCAATGTAGCTCTTGATTATATGCATGCAGATCTATGGGGACCATCAAGAACTGAATCACATGGAGGGGCGAGGTATTTTCTATCCGTAGTAGATGGCTTCTCCATAAAGGTTTGGGTTTACTTTCAAGGTGTTTGAAGAATGGAAAATTTTAGTTGAGACTCAAATAGGAAGAAAGGTGAAGAAATTAAGGACAAATAATGAACTTGAATTTTGTGATGAAAGGTTTAAAACCTTATGCAAACAGAATGGTATTACTAAGCACTTAATTATGAGAGGGACACCACAACAAAATGGCTTGGTGGAGAGGTTCAACATAACCATACTTGAAAGAGTTAAGTGTATGTTGAATAATGTTGGTCTGCCCAAGTCCTTCTGGGCAGAGGCTGTAAGCACTGTTGTCTACTGCATAAGCAGAAGCCCATCAATTGTCATAGGTTTTAAAACCCTACATGAAGCTTGGAGTGGCATGAAAGCTGATTACAGTGAACTAAAGACATTTGGCTATATTGGTTATGCTCATCTAAAATAGGATAAGTTGGAACCAAGGGCCTTGAAGTGTTTCTTCATAAGCTATTCACAAGGAGTGAAGGGATACAAGCTATGGTGTTTGGAACCTGGACATAAGAAGTGCATCATTAGCAGAGATGTAGTCTTTAATGAACCACAAATGACAAATTTAATTATGCCATTCAAGTTTGCCAAAAGTCAGAGTTCATAGGTTCAGGTGAAGTCTGAAGAGAGTGTGACACTGTGACTACTCAGACTCATGAGGAATTAGTAATGACAAGATGCAAGTTTGTTCCTGCATTTGGACAAGCAAATGAAGAAGCAACTCAGGATTATTGTTTGGCTAGAGACAGGGGAAAAAGGACAATCAAACCTCCTGAAAGATATGGTCATGCAAATTTGATCTCCTATGCTTTAATAGTTGGAAAAAGATTAAAGATTAGGAGGAACCTCAGTCCTATGATGAGGCCATAAGCAACAAGGACAATTCAAAATGGATTAAAGCTATGGAAGAAGAAATGGCTTCTCTAGAAAGGAATCAAACTTGGATACTTATGGATTGTCCTAAAGGGCAGTCAATTGTTGGATACAGATGGCTATTCAAGAGGAAAAGAGGTGTTGAAGGAGTTCAAAGTGCAAGGTTCAAAGCTAGGCTAATAGCCCATGGGTTTACTTAAAAGGAAGAAGTAGATTTTGTAGAAATCTTCTCACCTGTGGTAAAGCATAGTTTAATAAGAGTTTTTCTTGCTATGGTAGCTCGTTTAGATATGGAGCTTGAGCAGATGGATACCAAAACAACCTTTTTGCATGGGAAGCTGAATGCTACCATTTATATGAAGCAACCTACTGGTTTTGTCAAAAAGGGTGATGAACAGAATGTATGTTTGGTTAATCGATCCTTATATGGTCTTAAATGATCTCCTAGGATGTGGTATAGGCGCTTTGATGATTACATGATTAAAATGGGTTCTCTAGGAGTGCTTATGACTGTTGTGTGTACTGGAAATGTCATAAGAATGAGAAACCAATTTACTTGTTTCTCTTTGTTGATGATATGTTACTAGCCAGCCAAAGCACGATTGAAATTGCTAGAGTTAAGAGATTGTTGAATTTAGAGTTTGAGATGAAAAATCTTGGATATGCTAAGAAAATCCTTGGTATAGAAATAACCAGGAATAGGAAGGAAAAAGTGTTGTACCTATCTCAGGTAGATTACCTCAAAAGGGTCTTGGAAAGATTCAATTTAAAGGGAGTAAAGTTAGTTACCATTGTCCTAGCACAACATTTTAAGTTGTCTAAGGAACAGGAACCAAAGTCTGATGAAGATATAACCTATATGCAGAAAGTGCCATATGCTAGTGCTGTTGGAAGTATCATGTACTCCATGGTGTGTTGCATGACAGATATGTCATACTCTATGAGTGTGGTAAGCAGATTTATGGTAAATCCAGGCAAGAGGAATTGGGAGGCTACTAAATGGGTTTTGAGGAACATATTTGGGACCATTGATGTAATCGAGGTGAAGTTCCTATTATTGAAGGGATACTAGAAAGTCCGCTATGACTATGCTTTCAAGGTGTTTGAAAACTTAGTCAGTTGGAAGACTAATTTGCAGTCAGTAGTAGCCTTATCCACTATTGAAGTTGAATACATAGGAACTAGTGAAGCTGTAACGGAAGCACTGTGGTTAAGAGGCTTGGTTTTAGAACTACTCCAAGTGAAAGAGTTAAAAATCACTATAATTTATTGTGACAGTCAAAGTGCAGTAAGTTTGAGCAAAAACCAAGTGTATCATGACAGAGCAAAGCATGTGGATATCAAGTATCACTTCATTCGAGATATGATCAAGAGTGAAGCTATTGCTATTGAGAAGATATCTACAAATGAGAAAGTTGCATACATGCTCACAAAGGCTTTATGCTATGAGAAGTTCAACTATTGTTTACACTTATTGAATATTACTGATTCTAATTAAGCATTAGACCAAGGGGAAGATTATTGTATGTGATCTAATATTAGTTGGTTAATTAGAGGGTTAGCTATCAACCTTTAAGTAGTATTTTTCTATTATTCTATTAATAACATAATGTATGTTATCACATGTATATAAGTTCTGTTTCTCTATTAATAAAATAAGAAAAAACTTCATTTTGTTCTCAATTTTTTGTTTTCATAACAAATTCATCTTTTCATTCATAACAAAAATGATGCTTTACTTTTTTTTAGTCTCAAAAGAATTAAAAAAACATTATTTTCTCAAAATTAATTTAGACAATCCCAAGTAAACGAACATCCATTTCATTACAGCAACTCTATTTCCCATCTTAAATGCTGTGATAAATACGAACCATTTAGTTTTTCTAGGAGTGTTGACAGACCAGAGAGAGAAGTATGGGAATAAAGAAAAGTAGGCCCAAAACTAGAAGGCCGTACAACAAAACGCTACAATGGAAAGGCAATTACTTTCTGCACTCCTCGAATTGCTTCTTGCACTTCCCATATTACTTGGCAAGTAACATGGAAAGTGCAGACAATAACATCCCAATGTAAAACAGAAAAGTAGCTCCTGCACGGCCCAGCAAATACTCAGCCTTACATAGGATATTTCTATTATCTCCCTCCTTTTATTCCCTTCACCTCCCTTTTTTTTTGGAAATAGAAATTAGTTTTCAATATAAGTAGAATCACCCCTTGTATGTTATTACATTCTTTGAGCCTATACTCAGTTCCAAAAGCAACTTACGTATTACGGGCCAGCCTTATTTCTAGATAAAGGTCCAGAACTAAAGATAAATTTTAATTACTTATATAAAATTAAAATAGATAATTTAATAAACACACAAAAAAGAGATTTTGGCATAATATATAAATGGATCAATTGCACATATTACCATTCATCATTTTGTGAATTTAACCACTCAAAATTTTAATTTTTACAAAATGACGTGGTTTTTGTTACTAAGATGATAATAAAATTTACAAAATTACGACAGATAGTTGGTGATAAAATGTGCAATTAAACCTATATAAAATGCTGTCATTGTGGGGATTGTGCTTGTGCATGAAGCTTGGCAATGGCCTGGGAGGTAAAAACTAATAGAGGATGGAAAGAATCCTTGGTGTGTATGAACTCAAAGAATCATTTGGTTGCATAAAATAAGGCATCCCTCCGTTCATCCAAGGCAGAGGCAAAATACGTATGCTCCGTTGAAAACTCATGCAAAACAATTTCTGCAAATGTAAACAAAAGTTCGAAGTTTCAGTTTTATTGAAGCCCTTCTTGTAAGTTGCATTATCCTTTCATGTGTGTATTATTCTCATGTTCATGTTTATCATTATCGATCCAGTCCCATTTCTAGTTGTGTATCATATAACATTCTGGAGATAATGCCTTCTCATGATTGCATTGCACTCTAGAGATTGATAATACCAAATACTCAAGTTTTTGAACTTTGCATATCAGAATTAGCATGTACGTAATGAGAGCTCCTTGTCATGCATGCACTAAACGAGCTTCAACCGTGATTTTGCTTAATATCACCAATATTTGGGTTGAAGGATGAAACTCAATTAATAAACTACACATGAAAATCATCTCGCTCCTCCCTTTTGATTAGCTTACATCAGATTCTTGGGAATTAACTAGCTAGAACTTCCACATGTTTTTGCCATTAATTCTTAGCACAACTGTATATAGTATTTATTTGCGAATTTTACGTGTTGTGAAGTTAATGCTCTTGACTATATCATTTCCTTGTTTAAAAAAGTTTTGCTTTGTCAACTTGTGATTATCTTTTGTTAATGTTAAATGATGCATATATCAAGTATTAACTTAGATATACATCGATTGATCTACAACCTTTTAAGGCCAATCATTGACTAATATAACTGCGATTTAGTCCAAAATATTAGTAAAGTTATACTGCAGGGATCCTTCAACATCTTGTCTGTGAAAAAATCCAGTTGAACTATGAACTATCATGGCATTCAAACAGATTCAGATAACCTCATAGGCTATGCCGCAGTTGAAAAAACTCCAGCACTATAAGTTTTAAGTTTGAAACTAAGAATTTGTTTCCCTTTAGTGCTTTGTGGTATGAATTTATTTAATTAGACACAAAAAAATTGGAAGAAATTCAAGAATTGAGTTCCAAGGAACAAAGCAAAATGCCTTAATAATATCTCAGTGATATGTATTGTACATTAAGATTGGAGAAAAACATGAAGATGAATGATTTAGAGAGTTGGAGCTCTCTCAGCAGACCCGGCAATGACAGTGAGCAAGTTGTTGCCAAAAGGGTCACTGAGATGTTTTGCTAGGTTCTCAACAGGACCTTCTCCGGTGACATATGCTTGGAAGTAGAAACCAAGCATGGCAAACATAGCAAGTCTGCCATTCTTAATTTCCTTCACCTTTAGCAGTGCAGCTTGGTCTGGATCATTTGCAAGCCCCAATGGGTCAAATGGACCACCTGGATGAAGTTTGTCTTCGAAGTTCTGTTCAAAATAAATAGGTCACAATTAGTAAATCAAATGAGTAAGTGCGTGTTCGAAGGAGTGCTCATGCTCCACAAACTTGCTTTTGAAAGTGTCAAAGGGATTCTGTGGAAAAAAATATGTTTAGATGTTTACTATAATCAAGTTTGTTAAAAGACATTTAACTAACCGCCAAAAAAATGTAGCTTTTGTGTTGGCATGAGAATTTTATGCCGAGCTTTACTACAAACTTTCTTTTATTATTAAGTTTCTAAACATAACTCTGCTTCAAACTCAATTTTAGCCAAGTATCAATTTAAAAAAATCAAGATCATCGAAAATTTAAGTTTGCTAATGTTTATCCAAACACACACTTAACATTTTTTTTTACAAATTCTTTCAAATTTATGAACACAGTCCTGATGTGAATGGACTAATTCACTTCATTCAGAAATATGGAAGGTTCAGTGGAATAAATAATACCTTTTTTTTGTAATAATATTTCTTATGTTGAGAAAAAATGTATTGACAATGACTACAAATAAATATTAAAATTGAGAAATTTACATACCAGGCCATTAATAATTCTGTAGTACTCTGCACCTCCCACAAGAACAATCTCAGCAATGACAGCCACAATAAGATTGATGGGGATGGGTTTCCCAAAGTAGTTCAGCGTACCCCCATCAAGAAGCAGAGCTCCAGTCTGCATCAATTCCATAAAGAAAATTAACTTCGCTTAATGTAAAGATTACACTCACAAAATAGATTGTTATGTGCTAAATTGAAAGGTTGAGAGTAAGTAACTCTAGTGAAAATAAAAACAGATTATTTGCGCAATTATCAGGATTAGTTTAAGACATGGTTAACAATGAACACTAAAAATTTGAAGATGAGATGGGTAAAATAAAAGGGAAAGAAACATTCTCTCAAGTCTATATTGTATTTGCACCAGAATGGTCATTTACACTAATGTTTTACTTATATAAGATAAACTGAAGAGTCTTGCATTAGTACTTGTAGTTGTGAGATATATTGAATTTCATTCGTTGAGTGCCATAAAAAAAATAATGTATTAGTGAACAAGACACAGTCACATTTCTTGATGTTATAATTTATAAAGCTTGCAAACCTTGAACCAAACAGCTTCTGGACCACAGTTTGCTCCATATTTGTTGAAGGCCTCAGGAATGATGAATCCAGCAGCACCAAGCATTGCCCATCTGGCATGAATCAACTCAAATGCCTGATATCTACATTAGACCATCAACCAACCAACCCAACATTAGAGCACAGCTAATGTAACATAGCACATACATAGATATCTAAATTGTGAGTGTTTGGCATACTTGGCAAAGTCTTCTGGCTTCTTGCTAAGACCAAATGGGTCATAACCATAGCTGCATGGACACACATTACCAAATTAAGTAAAACAAGAACCAAAAAACTTCACAAACATTGTTTGTTTAATGACTAGCATGTTAATGTGAATTAAAAGTGGACTATAAGAGAGGAGAATCCACATACTCTCCAGGGACTTCTCCGGTCAAGTACTCTGGGATTTCGGATCGGTCCAAGAGACCCTCAGGCAAGAAGATCCTTCTGTCAGGACCTGCCAAAAAATTAATGGAACCAAATAAGTTTAACAACTAGTTAGTGCCTGTTAGGAACTTCGTCAAGCCCATGTCCAACACTTATTAAGGTGAAAGCTATTGAGAGTAACTTTAAGATGGATCAATGTTGAAGGAACAATGGATGTGAAACCAAAAGAGAAATTATTATATAGTCTCAGACCATTGTATGTTCATGGTCTTGACCAATTTTCACGTGACATATAACTGAGATTTTTTATTTATGAGAAAAAAGTTAATAATACTCAATTACATATCAGGTGAAGATTAGTCAGGACTACCATGGTCTTGGACCATATAATAATCTCTCGAAACCATACACCCCATTAGTTTGTTTTTGTTTTTTTATCAACAAATGTTAACCCACGACCTTTCCCTCCTTCTCTTATTTCTTAACCACCCAACCAACCTGATATCTCCAAACACCCTATTAGTTGTCTTCCTTCAATTACATTGTCCAGAGAACACAAGTTGAATTAACATAAGTTACACAACAGTTGAAACAAACATAACTTGGGGGACTTACCATACCACTTGGCAAGCTCATCATTGGCAGGAGCAGCAGCAGCAGCTTTTTTTGGAGGTGTTGGTGTAGCCTTCTTTTTGGAGAAAAGAGCCACAGTCTTGAAGGAGGCAGGACTAGAAGCAGATGGAGCTGGCCTTGTGGCACCACTGAAGTTGATGGGGTTTCCAAGCATTTCTGACATGCCAAGGGAAGCAGCAGCAGTGGATGCTGCAAGGGAAGCCATTGCTTTGGAAGCCTCAGGTGAATGTGGTGCTAGCTGGACGAAGGATGGAGGAGTAAGAGAATGGAGATTACTATATGCATGGTTCTGGTGGATGTGGACGTGCCACGTCAGATTCATCAACATGGACTTTGATTGGTCTACGTGAGAATTTTGTAATCCAATGCAAGGATTTGATTGGTTACTCTATGATGATGGTATCTCATGAGCTGGAAGATTGCTTGCTTTTGGATAACATGTTTTATCCTCCAACCTCTTGGACTTTTTTCCATCAACCATTTTCAGTACAAGTAATGGCTACCGCATATTTGTAGTAGCACTCACATGAGTTACTGTAAGAGTGAAAAAAAATTGTTTTCTTTTGGGACCATACTATGAGTGGATGTGGATTTGTGTTGTGAAAGAAGAATTTCAACAAGTCATACATATGGGCCACCAAACTTCACAAACGAATAATTTAGAAATACACAAAGTTTGTATATCTTCCGCAACCATTGCAGCTCCACATTTGAATTTGGTGCCACCGCACAAGCCACAAGGTCTTTTCTAGATGGTTGAAGTACCATTGTGGATGTTATTCCATGAAAGAATTCACTTTTTGATTTACTAAAGTATTTGAAAGTATTTCACAGTTTGTTAAAAGTTAAAGCACGCCCTACCCCTCAAACAATGTTAAAGACTTTCTCTAACTTTGATGATAGACGATTCATCCCTGATACTTAAATCAGTTATCAATTCAGTTTAAGACACTGGATCAATGAGTCATTGGCAAAATCAATTAATTACTAATTAAATTACATGATTTTTTAAAAAAAAATCATAACCTGTGAATTTCATTTATGGCATTCAGACAATTCGTACCGCAGTTAAACGATTGTGGAGTTGAACTTCAATTAAGGCCAAATAACAGCCCCCGCTATGTATTAACATGACAATTTAGTATCTCATGTATACTGTTACGAGTCTGAATAAGCTGAGTTTGCCTTGATTTAATATAAATAATGGAAAATATTGACAGAGCTTTTTCTTTATACAACTGTACTTAAAATGGTCTCTTCAATTATCTTCTCCACTTGTCAATTTCTTTTGATGTTGCCTTGATAAGCTTTTTAGTATTAATGACAAGGTCGTCCACAAGTGCAGTAATATCATCCCTGAAAATAATATGAAATATCCAAATGACGTTAAAAATGAGATGAAATTGGAAAACTAGCCAGTAGCCACAGACAAATTTCAGATGTATAAAAATCTTTCATACAAATAAGATCTTTGCAGTTACGGAATATCTGAAGAATAGTGAATAGAGCCCATTATAACCACACACTGACCGTGTTATCTTTCATAAAAGTGGTGTGGACTGAGGCGTACCATCATGTATATCAACCAAGATATTTTTTTTGAAGCATAATGTCAAATCAATGAACTCATGTGAAGCAATGAACCTGAAGAATTCATAATCCTTGAGCAGCAAGGTTGCAAGCTTTTCATATTACCAAAATTCTTTGTGAAAAGTGGCAGCTAAACCTTATTGCTTAATTTAAAAATTCCCTAAAACTCACTTTCAGGTTCTGGTGTTTTCTGTCAGAACAGTTAACAGGCTAGGATATGCTAAGTTGTTAACTGTTTGCAGTATTCTAATTACGTAATCTATCACAAAAGTTTCATGTCATGTTTTATTTTCCAATCAGATCAAATCACCAAGTCCATAAAATTTCTCAATGCCACATCTAAACCACGATCTTCACGATATAAAATTAGTAGTCTCAAATTTAATAAATCTGTCAATCTAATCACAACCATTGGGCAGCTAACTGATCAAACAAAATTATACAAACAAAGGTTTAAAGAAATGACAATTGTGTTAAGAGGGCAAAGTCTTGTCACAATCATTTTTTCTATGTGATATTATGTGTTTCTTTTTTACATTTCTCTATTCAAATATACATATAAAATCTTTTTAAAATATATCAAATATAAGAATTTCATCTCTTTTAGCGATAAAAAAAAGTGTTATCAAAGAAAATAGAAAGTGTTTTGACCAAATTTCGGCAAACTAATAAAATGAAATAACATAAAAGGGTGGAGACAAATGAGCATATCTAAACTAAAAAGAGCATTAAACTTAAAAATACAGATAGTTAGACAATTTACTTACTCAGAAATGATGCTTCTAGAACCACGGAAAGGATTTCCAACATTAGAGTATCTCTTGTTGTCATCTTGTGCAATTCCTTTCCCCACACCATAGCCAAACCCTAAACCAACACCACATCCAGCACCAAATCCAAAACCAACTTGGAATCCAGGAATTCCAGGGCCAACACCCACTCCTGGAGTCAAACAAATATTTTGCGTGAGATTCTATGAAGCATAAAACGATGCAGGAAGTATGTTCACACTTGAAGATTAAAACATGAACCAGATCATTAAGCAGGATAAACTACATCTCCCTGCTACTATTGAGCAAGGGACGATCCCAATTATTGTTAGCAGCATTGGAAAAGGCATCCAGAAGCTTACAACCATGCAGAAGAGAAACAGAAGAGAAATCTACAACAAGGTCAAGACAAGAAGATCAAAAGTAGCACACTACATCTCACTATTATACCATTTTAGATTTTAGGAATATTTTCAGTTTTTCACCAATTCCACAAAGGAATAAACAACCATTTGTCAAAAGTTAACAAAGATTTGTCAGAAGGCATAAAGCAGAGTAAGGACTTCAACAAAGTCTTTTCTTAAACAAAATAATTTAGAGATTCCTTGTCATGGCTGTAAATGTATGGTTTATACCATAAAGATCAAACCAACTATCGAGCACCAAAATTTACCAAAATCCTGCACAACTCTCTCAGAGTGTGTTTGGATAAGGTAATTTAACTAGGTAATGTATTTTTTTATAGGGAATTAAATTCTTTTTTATTAAAAGTAACTGTTTGGATATTTTAATAAAAGAAATTCAAAATTTTAAAATTTTAAAAGGGATTTTAGTTAGTTGAAATAATAGAATTTCAAATTCAATTTTCAAGAGAGTGAATTTGAAAATTTCTGGACAGAGGCACTCCTCACTCATGAACTTTTCTCTCTCTATGGTTTCTCTCTTCTCTCTTGAACTTCCAAATCCCTGAGCCGAGAGTTCTTACCGGCTCACCGTCGTCCAATACGCCACGCACCGCCCCTCCATCATCTCCTTCTTCTTCCCCGACTCCAAATCCTTCGGCGAAACCTCCCTTGCCACGGAACCATCCAGCACCTCCCCTTTCTTCTTCACATTTTCCGAAACACTCTGCACGGAGAAACAATTGCAGTTCTCCAAAACCGCGTCTAGTTCCTTCAGTAATTCCTCCTGCCCCTTCGACGCGATCGTTAAGCCGTAGCTAAGCATATCTTCTCTCTTGGTCGGGATCGGAACCCTTGGAAATGCGGAAGGAGAAGAAGTAGTGCGAATCGTCGACTTTCACGGTGATGGCGTCCTTCGCGAGCGGCCATTGGATCTCGTCGACGACGTGCGCGTACATGGCGACAACATTGTCGCCCTGCCGGAGGCAGATCACGGAGAAGTCGCCGCACGCCAGCTCAACGCTGTAGTCCTTGTCGATGAGGTTGAGGATCGCGCCGGGGATCCGGAGGAGGGCCTCCTCGTCGTTTTCTCAACGTCGTTTTGCAGAAGAAATTTAATTTTTTATCCAAGCACAGAATTTAAAAAATGAAGGAATTTAAATTGAAGCATTTGAAATTCTCAGAATTTTAAATTCTTTAGAATTTTAAATTGTCTCATCCAAACACACTCTCAGGATGGTGACTTTTAACAGAGTAATTCATTTTAACCATGTAATTGAAATACTTCAAGTTGAAATTACATGTTTGGATAAATAATTCAAAGAGAAATTAAATTTATGTTATTTTAACAAGGAATTTTAATCAATAGAAAACAAATAAATTGAAATTATCGCAAAAATGAGAGAATTTCAATTTCTGCAACTCGGTCCTCCCTCTCTCCTCTCTACGCTCAGTCTCGCTTGTCACTCTCGACCTACACCTCACTCGCTGTAGCTCATTCCTCTCCACCCACACACTCTCCCTTACGACTTAGAGACCCTCGTTCTCACTCTCTCACAATCAAGACAACCTTCGCTCAAATCGCACACTCTCGGTGGCTATAACCTCGTTCAGATCACACACTCTCATGGGGGCTACGACCTTCATTCTCTCTTGATTCAGATTGCACACTCTTCATACAAGGTTGGTTTCTCATCTCCATTATCTAGGGTTTCTTTTTTATTTCGTTAACTTGTGATTTATGCTTTGTTCTCATTGTCGTGTTATCTGGATCTGAATTTTAAATAAATTTTCTTCCACTATTGGAGATGTGGGAGAGGGCTTGGGTTCTATTTCTGTGTGAAATTTTTATTTCTGTTTGGGGTTGAGCTTGGTGGTGAGCACCATGTGTTTGTGAATATGCATGAAAGAGGAAGAGAAAAATAATTGACAGATTATGCTTAATGATGATATTGAATGAGTTTTATGAAAAAATTGTTCATCAATGTGAAGATAAGAAGACTTGATAGACTTGGTACTATTGAGTTTATGATATCAATGTAGTTCTGGTGGCTAATAGGTTTTCATGCTGTCTTTTGACAGTTTCCAGTGCAAGCTTTAGCTTGTATAAGCGTAGAAACAACTTCAGTGCATGAAAAATGGTTATTATAATTTTGAAATCATGGGAAAGAAATTGAGAAAGAGGGGTTGTAAATAGATGGAGTTAGACAGCATTATTACAGAGTTTGAGTAGGTAAGGACTCGGAGAATGTGAAGTTTTCTGTGCAGTGAAATTCTTTTCTGCACCCTGCAAGTCATCTCTGTATACCAGTCTTTTTTTATAACTTTATATTCCTCTCTAGTGAATGTAAATGTTATATTGTGCTTTGTGAGTACTAAACTCTGGATTTCTTGAATCTTGATTCTACCAAGGAGAATTTTGATTTTGGATATACTGACAAGTAACAACCACTATTCCAATGTAGATAGCTAGATATAAAACCAATATTAAGCCCCCACTATTCCAATATAGAAAGTTTAAACATTTGGTTTGGGCTAGTTTTTAACATATCAAAGCCTTTATGACAAAATTATATTAAAATCCTTCCCATCCTTATTCTTCAACTGTTTCTGAAATTAATGCCTCCTGCTATGGAGTTCCTTTACTCCATTTCACATACTTGAAGAGGAGAAACCTAAACAAGTAGCATATTGATATCCAGGGTCGGTGATTCTATAATATTTTGCTTAAGTTAAGGATAATTATGATGAGGTTAGATTCTATAGAAATTTTGAAGAAGAAAATATTGACTTTAGATGATCATGAGAACATTCAGCACAGGAATGAAGGTAACTTTCCATTGTCTTTATTATGTCTTGCCATGCTCTATGGTTCAGTGTGTTGGAATAGACATAGTAATAAAGGTGCATCCTTTGGATTAGTTGTGTGATGAAACAAGAGATAGATACACTCATTTGACTAAGCAATTGATGTTAGGTTCAGTCAAAGATAAAATGGAAATCATCCAAAGAATAATTTGAATTTATACTTCCTATAGATGTGTCATTATTCAGGAAATGCTTGTGGCTATGGTTGACTTGTGTAAGTAGTTATACAATCTTAATTTTAGGCAAGGATCAGTTTCTTTGGATTGACTCTGTAATCTGACAATGCTAATGTCATTTTATTCATGAGAATGTGAGACTCACTGTTGCTCTGCCTGTGTTATGTAGTTCATAAATGTAAATAGACCAAAGCATGAAACTGCAGGGAAATTTTGGCTTATTGTGCACAATTCAATGATATTTTCTATAGTGCTCACTCATGCACATCCCATTGCTGTTCCAGAACGGATTCTTGCCTTCATCCTGCAATTAGGTTCATGTGAACATTTTGAAAACCTTGGTGTTTTTATTGGATATATGATAGGTCAGTAAGTCATGCTAGTAATTAGTTATGTTAGTCAAAGAAATACAGTTATGTTAAAAAGAAGGGGAAATAGCCTGCAACTTATTAGGCACATTATGGGTGGGTTTATGTTAGTAGATCGGTAACTGTCTATAAATAAGAAGAGGAGTTAAGAAGAGTCAGTCATTATGGGTGACATTGAATTCGGATTATTGAGGGAATTTTTGTAGAGTTAAACACAATAAATAAAGAAGTTATGTTTTTTTTTTCTCTGTCTGATCCAGTTTCGATCAATATATTTCTCTTTGAATTGCAAGTACATGCAGTAAAAGTGAATAAACTATAAACAGTCTAGTTTTTATTGGAGCCTGTAGCTTGAATTACAATTACATTTCAACTGATAAAACAGTGTAGCACTTAACATTCTGTTTTCTTCTGCAGAAAAGATGTGAAGGCATTCCTATGCTAAAGCAAAGGCAATCAGAAATTTTGGAAGTTGGATTTATTTTGTGACTAGATTTTGCTTCAGTCCAAGTTTTTCTGTGTAATTGCATTCCTGGCCAATGACTTTTGCAGAAAACAAGTTTTATTTGTAGGCTTTTAAATAGCATTCCAAGGTGAAACTGTACATGCATACCTCAGATTTTATTGTCAAAAAAACCTTGTGAATTTTGATTTGTATATTTTTTATGCTGTGGTGGTTCTAAGATCACATTTAATATATGTCATTTTATCAACTAAATAGTTCTGCCCTGTAAGCTTATAGAGCTTTGTAGTGGGCTGTAAATGGAATAATGATTTAAATAGTTGAATTAATATATTTTTAATTGAAAGTGATTAAAATAGTACATATTTATTGGAATACCACACTCGAAAAATAGTACATAGACTTTATTAATGAAAAAACAATTATTTTATTCAAAAAATTGTTTTATTCAAAGATAAATTTTAAAAAAGAATGCATTTGACTATTTTATCAAAATACGAAATTTTGAAAATGAAGAAATTTAATTTCTTTATCCAAACACAATTTTGAAAATGAAAGAATTTAAATTGAAGCATTTGAAATTCTTTAGAATTTTAAATTGTCTCATCCAAACACACTCTTAGGGAAATTTAACTATTTAACAGATATGACTATCAAAAGAGGATTTTTTAATGTTATAAACTGTAGTTTATCAATGACTTGTAATGCATTAAAGGTTGACATTCAGTCCACTTTTGGTCCAGGAGGGGAGGAAAAGCCCAACATACAGTAAAACAATCATAATGTCCAACTGAGCAATTGGGGGAGAACCCCCTTTTCATTCATTTATAGGTAAGAATAATTTATAAGTCCCAGTCCCACCAATGATTTCCAAAAGTGGTCATCCCCATTCAAGAACTTAATGCCAGGATCTCCAAAATCAAAACGTCAATTCCTTGTTAGCACTTCCCTTGTCTCCCAATTCATCACTTAGACTTCTCTCTCCAGAGAGTCCTTCATCATCATCATTAATTTGTCAACAGCCAGATATAAAAATAAACACTACAGGTTTTTGAGATTTCAATCTTTTAACTGCAAACTTGAATTCCAATGACAGATAAAGGTCTATAAAGGTCGAAAATGTTTTCTCTTTACATTTTTTTTCCTCACAGGTATTCTCCTTTGGAGGCAATCCTATTCAAGGCATTGTTGGATACTAAATGTGGATACTTCGCAAAGTTTTAAACCTGAGTTTTCCACATTGTAAGTAACTCAACCTCCCCATTAGTATTTCTGTTTTCATCTTTATTTACAAAATTGTCACCTTATTTTTTTTAGTACTAACCACATATATCCTCCTTGGAAGGAAAATAATTCTACTCAAGCCAACTAAGATCATTAAGGGCGACAAAGTCCCCCCCCCCGCAAGTATTCAACACAGCAACATACTCAGGCCTCAATCTCGAGACTTTGTTTTTACATTATTTTTCGTTTTCAAAAAATTGCAACTAAAATTGGAAATAGAAAACGATTTCTCAATCCAAAGTCCAAACAGTCCTTTTCTTCTGAGTCCCCCCTCTCTGAAGAAGGGAGTGATAAAGCTAACTTTTTGCACACAAACTTTCACATACTAGAAGAAACTACAGGTCTATGACACATAATGATTCATCTAAAAAGAGTTATCTCCCAAATTGTTTTTTCCAATCGAAATAGGACCATCACATAAAAAGTTAACAACTATGCGAAATTGAAGCAAGTGAAGGGTACAGAGCATAGGGTTGAAGAATTAACCTCCGAGAAGGCCAAGGCCGAAACCGAGGCCGCAGCCGGCACCGATGCCGAAGGCGGGGCCCACCTTGCCAAAGTGGTCGGACTTCACCACTGGGAGCTTCCACAGCAAACCCTTGTCGTCGTCGCCGTTCATCTTTCTCTGTTTTCAATTTATTTCTGTCACTGTCTCTGGGATGGAAAAGAGAAAAGAGGAAGAGAAAGGTGAAATGAAATTAATAGAATACTGTACTGTGCCAACCAATTACGAATACTTCTTCGACTATGTGAACTAATCTAAAAAAAGAGAATTTTTGTTTGAACTTAAAAATTACTTATATATGTTTATAATATACATAATTGGGTGTGTCTAATTTGTTTTAAAAGATATAATTGTTTTTGGAAGTTAAAATAAAATATTATAGTGATTTATAATAATTGAGGATAAAAGCATTAAAAAAATACTAAATGAGATTATTTTCATTATAATAATTATTGATGATATATATTCTTTTTGATAGGTAATTGACAATATGAATCATGAATTTCAAAGTGTTCAAAAAAAATTTCCAAATTTCTCACATAAAAAAGCGAAATTAAGAAGGCTAAATTATTAAAAAATTATTAAAAGAGAGAAATATTAAAAGAGATTAATAATCATTACATGGCATTCTGAAAAATAAATCGTGTTTTAAATTCTTAGTAAAAGTCAATCTACTTATTTTACGAGAAATTTAATGGGATGTACTGAATTGAAATTTTAAAAGACATTGCATAAAAATTATATTAAATATGATTTTTAAAGTAATTATATAAAAGTTGGAAAAAAAGTAATTGTTATAAAATTAATCAAATTTATGATTTATGTTTTTTTTTTACTGAATTATCATTTATGTCAATTTCTAATTAATTCATAATGTGACCTAAAAAATTTTTAATTCATAATGTAAAAACATTTTATATTATTAAAGTGCAGCAACAATTTTTTACTTAACTGTGTTGTCCAGATGTGTCCTATAGTCACGATAAGCATAAAGAAACACACCAGAACTTATCAATTGATTCCTCATCAGTTTTACAAAGCTAACTTGAGTGTCCTTTAACTCTGTGATGGTTAACTCTAGTGCAGTAATGGAATTGATAGTGTGACATATTTAATAGTATTGCACCTTTGGCTCCATTTCTGATTACCATCTAATTTTCCACAATGAATTTTCTCTGTGTAGGCAAAAAGATAAGTCGTTGGTATTTGCTTGTTAGTAAGTTTTCTATTGCATTATTAGCTGTGGTTTATAGGGGTATTGCTAATGTTAATAACGGTGGCTGCAGGCAAGTTCTGATACGAAATAAGTATCAAACATGTTGTCTTGGGATATTCAACTGAATGAAGGACCATTATCTGCTAAACAATGTCAAATACTATGTTCAAAATCCCTTGGTGAAGGGTATATATTCGATACAAAAAATATACTGTTGAGATGAGGTTCAACAAATGAGACCCAATGTATACCTGGAATTAATTCATTACCTTTAGCATTATCATGGATGGCATTTTAAATTTGAGATCACTCATCAAGATTGGTGAATATGCCTGTGAACAATGTAAATATTTTTGTTTTAATTATATAAATTCTTTCTGTCTGCTTTATGTGTTGCTCACTCTAAGTTGCTTGCTTGCACTGATGCACTCAAATGTTAGTATCACTTATTAGAATGTGGCTATTTCATTTTTAATTGAATTTAGGGTCATCTGTTTTAATGTTGGGTAGAATAGATATTCGTAGAATTTATTTTGAATTATTGAATGTAGTTAGGATGTTTGTCTAATATAATTTCAACCATAAACTTACATTGGCATGTATTTTCCATTGGAAAGTGCATGACTTGATGTTCCAATGCCAGAACAAACAGTGGCTTAAACTTTCAAGATAAATGCTTCTACTCTTAACTAAATTTTCTTCAAGTGCATGTTTGTTCTTTCTTTTATGAGTTGTTTCTCTATGTATGACTCACATTCTGATGCAAAACAGATGGGGTTGTCCTCCAAGCAAATTCCCATGGACATATGAATCTAAAGAGACCAGCTATCTCTTGGAAGGAAAAGTGAAGGTTACCCCAAGTGGGGCAACTGAGTCTGTAGAAATTGCTGCTGGTGATTTTGTTGAGTTTCCAAAAGGAATGAGTTGCACTTGGGATGTCAGTTGCTATTGACAAGCACTATAACTTTGAATAAATCCTTCAAGGGATATTCCTAATTCCTAATGAATGAAATAGGACTTTCATGAACAAATAAATGGCTGTAATGTTGAATGAAATAAGAACTTTGAAGTAGATTTCAGTTTTTGTTGGTAAAGGTGTTATTCTCGTTTACCTTTTCTTATTATCTCTCGATACTTTGTTCCATTTTTCTCATTTGCCCATAAAAATAGCTGAGACCGTGAAATGATTGTTGCTCTTTAGCATTCAATAAATTTAGCATTCAATAAATTGTTAACATACATTTGTAAGGATTGAATTTAATCAACCTAATTTGATTCTAATCGACAATCATCAATCTTAACCACATGTTTTCTATCCATGTAGAGAGATATTACTGCATAAAGATGAATAAAAGTCCATTGTGTTTCCATACTCAAAATCATGATGAGAATTAAATGCGGAAGCGTACCTGGATTAGCCATAATGAAATAATGAAAGGTTGATGAGGATCAAGATATAGAAAACCATTTTTCTTCTCATGGGGATAAAGAGAAAAGAATAGTGAGATTGTAAATTTGTGACTACTCTCTAAGAATGGGGTCCATAGTCTCTTACATCGGTAACTGTCATCCGTTATCTCAAATTTGATAATTATAAATTATCCTCTCATCAAATTATAATATCACTAATGGTATTTACAGAATTGGCCTATATCCTTACAATCATTATGAATGTGTTAGACTTTATGAGCTCAAAATTTGTCATTACGTGCCTTGAGCATATTTCCAAAATCTTGTCCATTGATTACATCCGCATGTAGAACCAAAACAATTTTCATTGTATCAATTACAACTAAACTCATCAATGATCACTAATGCTGACAGAATCAAATGACATAGACTCATCATGAAATATGTAGCATGAAAATCACATGAAGGTGGCCTGTACAGGTCTATTTTCAACTGGTCTTACTTTACCTCAATGAGATCATTTAATAACCTTAATGTACAAAGTGTAATAACTGAATAATAAAACACACACACACACACACACACACACACACATATATATATATATAAACAAATATATTCAAAAGTCAATGTATGCATACATAAAATCTAACATAGAACATAAAATACATAAAAGTGATTAACTCCCACTAAACCAAAGATTCCTCGAACTCTAAAACACCCATGTGAGCAACATGCTCATGAAAGACCCTGGGTGAAAGTCCCTTAGTAAGAGGATCTACTATCATGGAGTTTGTCCCTAAGTATTCTATGAAAATTTGTCCACTTTGTACCCTTTCCTTAATAACTAGGAACTTGATGTCAATATGTTTCGACTTGGTCGAACTCTTATTGTTGTTAGAATACAATACAACTTATTTATTGTCACAATATAAATTAAGTGATATTTCAATTCCTTCCACAATTTGCAGCCCTGTGACAAAATTTCCCAGCCATATTTCATGATTTAATGCCTCATAGCATACCACAAATTTTGTCGTCATAGTGGATGAAGTAGTAAGGGTTTGCTTGGAATTGCGCCAAGAAACTACACCACTAGCTAATATGAAAATGTAACCTGAAGTCGATCTCAAACTATCTAGGCATCCTGCAAAATCCGAGTCAAAATACCTAGTGATCTCCAATTGATCTGATCTCTTGTATGTGAGCATATAATACTTTGTTCTCTTCAAATACCTCATAACTCTTTTGTTGCTTTCCAATGATCCATTCCTAGATTGCTTAAATATCTGCCTAATACCCCAACTATGTATGCTATATCCGGATGCGTACATGGGCATACATCAAACTCCCTACAGCTTATGCATAGGAAATCTTTTGCATTTCTTGAATTTCCAAATTTCCTTTTGGGCACTGTTTGAGACTGAACTTGTCTCCCTTAGCAACTGGAGTATCCCCGGATTTACACTCTTGCATGCCAAACCTTTTAAGTACCTTTTCAATATAGCCCATTTGTGATAATCCTATAATATCTTGAGATCGATCTCGGTGTATCTGAGTTCCTAATACAAAGGAGGCGTCACCAAGATCTTTCATTTCAAAGTTTCTTGATAGAAATCTCTTGGTT
The DNA here is from genome assembly GCF_004193775.1 of Glycine soja. Classification (NCBI taxonomy): domain Eukaryota; kingdom Viridiplantae; phylum Streptophyta; class Magnoliopsida; order Fabales; family Fabaceae; genus Glycine; species Glycine soja. The sequence goes on from NC_041010.1 coordinate 36,311,993, forward strand.
TCGTGCAACATGCCTATATCATTAGTGGCAAGCAGTATGTCATCAACATATAAGACCAGGAAAATGTACTTGCTCCCACTGAATTTGTGATACACACAATCATCAACAAGATTCATCTCGAAACGAAATGAGAGAATTACTTGATGAAATTTGTGGTACCATTGACGAGATGCCTGTTTTAGCCCGTAAATGGATTTTGTCAGTTTGCAAACCATATTCTTTGGGTCTCCTGACACAAAGTTTTCTGGTTGCACCATATAAATTATCTCATCAATGTTGTCATTGAGAAATGTCGTCTTGATATCCATTTGATGAAGCTCCAAATCATATTGTGCAACAAGAGCCATGATTGTCCTAAAAGAGTCTTTTCGATGAAATTGGAGAGAAAGTCTCTTTAAAGTAAATTCATTCATTTTGGGTATAGTCCTTCGCCACAAGACGAGCCTTATACCTCTCCACATTACCTTTGGAATCCCACTTGGTCTTAAATATCCATTTTCAATCAATGGGTTTCACACCTTCTGGTAATGGGACAAGTTCCCAAACCTTGTTGTCTTGCATGAGCTTATACTCCTCATTCATTGCTTCAATCCATTTTTCTGAGTTGGAATCTTGCATGGCTTGATGGAAGTTGACTGAGTCATCTTCCATCATACCATTATTTTCCTCATATTCCTGGAGAAATACCACATAATCATTTGGAATAACAATTCTCCTTTCTCTTGTAAATCTCCGCAAAGGTACTGGCTCATGAAGCATAGGTTCTTGAGGATCTTGAGTTTACTCTTCATGAACGACCAAATTATCTTGAGTGGGAGATTCAATAGCAATATCTTGTAGAGATTCCAAATTTGATTTATCAAAAGCAATTGTACAAATCTATTCTGGAATTGTTACTGATTCTTCTTCTAAGACAAGGTCTCTAACCTTATTCTTCCCCCCAAACTCAATATCCTTAAAGAATGTAGTAGTTCCCGTCTCAAAAATTGTCTTTAATTTGGGATCATAAAATTTATAGCCTCTGGATCTTTCAAAATAACCAATAAAGTAGTTGCTCACTGTTTGAGAGTCCAATTTCCTTTCATTTGGCTTATAAGGCCTTGTCTCAGCTAGACATCCCCATACATGAAAATGTTTTAGACTAGGCTTTTGTCCAACCCAAAACTCATAAGGTGTTTTGGCAACTGCCTTGGTTGGCACTCTATTTAGAATGTAAGCTGTAGACTTTAGTGCTTCTCCCCAAAGTGACTCTAGTAAGTTAGAATGACAAATCTTGCTTCTTACCATATCCTTAAGAGTTTTGTTTCATCTTTTAGCCACACCATTCATGTTAGGTGACCCTGACATGGTGTACTGTGGGACAATTCCACATTCCTTTAGGTACCTGGCAAAAGGCCCCGGACGTTGTTCACCTGAACCGTCATATCTGCCATAATATTCACCACCACGGTCAGATATGACACTCTTGATTCTTTTGTTGAGTTAATTTTCAACTTCAACTTCAAATGTTTTAAACACATCCAGAGTTTGTGACTTTTCATGTATAAGAAACAAGTATGCATATCTGGAGTAGTCGTCTATGAATGATATAAAATATTGCTGACCATCCCATGAAGGTGTATGAAATGGCTCAAAAAAGTCCGTATGTATCAATTCCAAGACGTCTGTAGCTCTATATACACCTAATTTCTTGCTTTTGGTCAGTTTACCTTTAATGCATTCAATACAAACATCAAAGCTTGTGAAATCAATGGAATCTAAGATTCCGTTTGACCCAAGTCGTTCAATTCTGTTCTTAGAAATGTGACCTAAACGCTTATGCCATAATGCTCATGAGTTTGTATTATCAATTCTACGCTTAGTACCACGTAATTGCGCATTAAAGGATTCAACATAGGAAACTACAGTATTAAGTAAATATAGATTATCATAAGCCAAGAGTGAACCAGTTCCAACAATACCTGAATTGAAAGACAACCTAAACACATTGTTTCCAAATGAACACAAATAACCCAATTTGTCTGAATAAGAAACTGAAACCAAATTCCGTCTAAATGACAGCACAACAAAAGTGTCTTTCAAATCCAAATAAAAATTAGTACATAATAATAATCTAAAGTTCCCTATAGCTTCCACTTCCACCGATTTACCATCTCCAACATATATCCATCTTTCAAAATCAATTGGCTTCTGGTAGCTTAGGCAACCCTTTATTGAAACAATGATGTTAGTAGTGGCACCAAAATCTAACCATCAAGTGTTTATAGGTACTGAAGCTAAATTGACCTCAGAACAAACCAAAGTAAGAAACATACCTTTCTTTGCACGCCAAGCATGATATTTGGTACATTTCTTCTTTACATGTCCAGCAAAAGAAACAATTGTCACCTTGATTTGTGTTGGACCTTTAGCAGCTTCATTCTTGGGCTCCTCAGTTCTTTTTCTTCTGCCCTTGTCTTTAGAGGTACTCACAACATGAACACTTTCAATCCTTTCTTACTTCAGTCTTTCCTCTTCTTGCACATAGTATGAAATGAACTCATTAAGAGACCATTTCTCCTTCTGACAATTATAAGATATCTTAAATTGATTAAATTGTAAAGGTAGAGAAATTAGCACTAAATGAATAAGCAAGTCTTCTGATAGCTCAAGCTTTAGTGCCCTTAATTTTGAAGCAATATTTGACATTCCCATAATGTATTCCCTGACATTTTCTTTGCCTTTATACTTCATGGAAATTAAGTTCTGAAGAAGAGTACTTGTTTCCGCCTTATCGCTTTTTGCAAAACGTTTTTCAATGTCAGCAAGGAATTCTTTGGCACTAGTTATATCATTTGAAATAGTGTCCCTAAAGACCTAAGGAATGTCACGCTTAATGATCATAAGACTCATGCGCTTTAAGTGATCCCACTTCTCATGAAGTTTCCTCTATTCAGAACTACAAGAATCCCATAGGAGAAGGGGGTTTCTCAATCCTTAATGTAAGGTCTAGATCCATACAACCAAGAACAATTTGCATGTTCTATTTCCAGTCCTTAAAATTTGTACTATTAAGAACTGGAACCGAATTTAGATTAGCAGATATAGAAGCAACAACTGAAAAGATTAAAACAAATAATACAATAAGCTCACACAACAGTCATCAATGCATTTAAATAATGGTATATCCCATCTCAAGATATCTAGTGCACCATTAATATGAAGTCTTTGGACAATGGTATTAATTGCTAGTGATATTCTTGTTGTAATGTTCAAACAATGATAATAAAAACATATCAAATAACAAACTCATCTTTTGATGTGACTTATCATTCACATGCAAAACCTCATACTTATCGCACGTTAACATCACATGTGTGTAAGTAAATTAGTTAAATGATAACTTTCCTTTGGGCCAATCACCATTCATATAAATAATCACACACGTTAACATTATTTCTCGTGAAACACAAGAGAAGTCACTTTGGTGATATATTGATTTAGTTAGCTCATTTAAATGCTAAAAAATTAAAATGATATAAGATAGCTAAATTTTAAACATTGATGCACCAAATTCAAAATTAAACACATTTCTAGAGTAAATTATTTTAACTTTATTTATTTATTTTAAATTTTAGATGTGCATGATTGTTATTTTAATTTACTACAGCGGCCTTTAAAAGTAAGAACGCACAAAGTTATATGTATATATATTAATAATGCACTGTAACCTTTAATGCATTTAGATATTATTGGTAAGATCAAGCAAAAATATGTAAAATATCTAAATTTATTTGAAATCTAGAATATGTCAGTAGCCTGAATGGATGAAATTTCCAAAAGCATACATGAATCAAGTATGGGGGCTCTTATACCAATTGTAGGGATTCAATTTAATCAACCTAATTTGATTATAACCGCCAATCATCAATCCTAACCACATGCTTTCTATCTATCCATGTAGAGAGAAATTATTGTATATAGATGAATAAAATCTCATTGTGTTCTCATACTCAAAATCATGATGAAAACTAATCGCGGAAGCGTACCTGTATTAGCCATAATGAAATGATGAAAGGTTGATGAGGATAAGATTGATTCTATGATCTTCCAAATGTAGAGAGCCTTCTTTCTTCTTTGAATTTTTCTCTTCTGATGGGGATAGAAAAAAAAAACCAAACTGTAAGTCTATGGCTTCTCTCTACAAATGGGGGCCATAACCTAAATTTGATAATTATAATTTGACCCCTCATCAAATTATAATATCACTAATGGTATCTACACAAGTCTTTCATGACATATATACCCTTAGTCATAATTTTATATTGATTAGACCACTCTAGTATTTTGGCTAATAATATAATGATCATAACTCATTCAATTATGTGATATGTACATGTATGACCCAAAATTGCTAACAACTTGATAACTTGGTTTATAGTTCATATCCATAAAACAAGTAATTAGAACCTTAGTGAAGAGTTTCAGCACGAATAATCAAGATTGCTGAAGTTTTGTTGGTCAAAGAAGAGGTCGAGGGATATACCTGCCCATTAATCTTTGAAATAAACTTAATCTCACTTTCCTCATTACTCAATTTAACCACATTTGTATATCATTCAATTCATAAAGACTCTAAAACTGAGTGTACTGAAAGGGATGCCTTTTAAGAGTCTTTCATTGAGCACTTTCGGGGGAACTAAGTATCCATCAGATGCCCAAGAAATAGAGAAGTAGTTACTTGTACCAATTTCTATTCTTGACCAAGAGAAACAATATGACTAAAAATGGAGAACACATTCGAAAATTTCTTCCCATTGATTAGTGACACAATTATGGATTAGTAAATGAAAGGGTGGACAATTATCCTTAGAGCTTTGGCCTTTTAAAACGGTGAAAATTGAATTGATGGCATGAAATTGGCCAGAAAGAGAGGGTTAGAGAAAGACTGGATGATTGATTGCTTCTGAGGGGTATGACACCACATTAATTAGACACCTTGTTGTAAAATCCAATACCAAGTGAATGGTGGTTGTGCAGAAAATGTCAATAAGAGTTGGATTAAATTGAACAGAGAATAGTGCTGATAATATACTGCCAGTGCTTGTTTGCAGACCAAAATAAAGGAAATTTAAGATTTATTCTTAATAATTTGTGCTTCACTTCTTAATTCTTCAACTTTGTTAGTAAAACAATTTATAAACAAACTCTACTACATGAATGAGAATTATATATATACACATGTAAAAATACTATATGGTGTTTAAGTCTTAAGAAAAACAACTTTAGGGCGATAAAAAAAACTAGCATAAATTTTGGGCAACATTGCATTTGGTAGCCGAAAAATTGAATATTAATACTCCAGTATTAGAGTTTTGGTGATGAATGCTAGTTATTAGCATTCCGAGTAACAGAGGAATTTGCATTAGTAACTGCTAAATCGGTTGAAAATTGAAGAGATAAGTTTTAATTAAAAGTTAAAAGTTAATTTATTTATTTATTTATTTTTAAACGTGAGAATCAATAATTCACTTGCTTAACCAAACAAGCTAGTCCTCTTTGACAAAAAAAATATTGAAGTATTTGATCAAATTAATTATTGTATTAGCTGATAAATAGAAATTTATATGAAAATATCTATACATATTTTTTTATAGGTAAGAATTATAAATTTAGATTTTAAATTATATTTAAAATCTTATAGTTTTTACTTAAAGATTAAAAAATTTATTAAAAAAGTGTAGTGTTAAAAAAATTTAAAATAATTAACATAATATTAAATTAGACGGTAAATAAAAGTACTAAAATATAGAAAAAATAGTAAATAATAAATTTATTTTTAATAAAGCATTTCTAATAAATTTCTCTAAATTAATAAAACTAAATTTATTAGCGAAACAAACTCGTAAATTCCACCAAATAAAGTACACAAAAAAAAAACTCTTACCAGAAAAAAAAAAAAAAAAGATAAATATCACCTGCCATATATGCTCTGTTTTTCGTGCACGTCTTGGTCCCTTAAAAACACCACAACGTACTAAGTACTAAGCGAGAGAGTTAATGGGAGGAAGAATAACGCTTCAAAGGTTCTGACTTGAGGTAAGGCTATTAAACCACCAAGCTTTGGATTATTGCTTCTTTCATTTTCTCTACTATAAATTTCGTTTTCCTTCGTAACCCATGACTAACTGGAACTATGAAACGGTAGTAGCGTTTTTGCATGCACCGTGTGAGGTAAAACTACAGAGTATACTATTCTATTGAGGATTAAACTCGAAAATTCCAGAAGCACTGCGCGAACGTTCTGGAAGAAGATAAAATCGCCAAAGTATAAATAAGCCTGCAAGGTGTTTGTAAAAATGCTACAGCGAGGAAAATAGTTAGTTTCCAAATGTTGTTCTCTGATTAGTGGAATTCCTGGTATATGCCATGTATTAGTTCTTAATAGAAGTTAGTAGTGTGAAGGTGAGAATCATATTCATATAGAACCCAAGAATTTCATATAGACCATAAAAGAAAATGCGAACCTCCAATTATTCGAATGGTTGTTGGCACCTTAAGATTAGCTTAAATTTGCCTCTCCTATACACAACTAGTAGCCTATTGAAGGTGGGCAGAATTTCTGTTCTGGACTATGTATTTTCTAAGTGGAAATATAACTAACTAAATCTCTTACAAATATGATCTATATCTTGTAAAACAAGCTTTTATTTTAGGAAAACATAGGCTACAAGGAAGAAACTAGGAGATATTATAGTATAAATGGATCAAATACTTGTGTAAATATGTTGCTCAATGTTTAAAAAGAAACAGAGAATTAGCACTAATCAGTTTTTGTGCTCAGACAAAATTTCAAAACCCTAGCTCTCATCTTCTCTGTCACCATGAGTTGCTCCACTAAAACTAAATCTATATTCTTCTTCCCTCTTTTCCTCTTGTGTTGATTCATTGCTGCCAATACAGCATTGTTTGATTCCGGTGCCTCTCTTGTTCTTTTTTGCAGTGAGCTACAGGAACATAGAACAAACATACATGGGGCTGCTGCTACTTTCTTCTGCATTATGGGATCCTTCTCATATCTGTGAGTTACTCTTTTCTTTTAATTTTCTTTTATTATATTTTACTTTTAACAATATTCTGTAATATCATTCAACAAGGGGAACAACTACAACTCTCTATCTTGTTTTAATGTGATTTTTTATTTGCAGGTGTTTCCCCCAGTTTGGAGTTTATCTGGCCCCATCTATCAGCTTCTAAGTCGTATTCTCTTGGTTTGAAGGTTTATTTTCTTTTTTCCTATTTAATTTTATTGAATATTGTACATATTTCTAACATCATATTGGTTCATTGCTCTAATGAAATTCAGTATACAAGCTTGGGGGAAGAAACTGCTAAAGGAAATATAAGCATCACATTAAATTAATCTGTTGATATTGGTCAACCAATGATATTGGATTACTTTCCTAATGTGTGACTGAAAAAGGATCTCGATCTCAATGTCTTTTGGAATTCTCTAATCTTAACACTGCATCTTTAATTTATTGATTGGCTTTGTTGTGGTGGTGTTTGTTTATCTCTAAGGTTATATAGAGACTTTTGAGATGTTTTTAGAGCATTAGCTGCAGTACTGTTTTGTACTATCTTCATGATGTAGCTCTTGATTGCTATTCCTGTTAGAATGCCCCAGAATACCTGTTGTACTGTTTCAACTTTTAACTTTCAAGGGTGGCCCAGTATTTCACTTTTTGTTTTAACTTTTTCCAGTTATTGAATGCAATTTGTTGTTCCTCAATTGCACTTGCATCTAGTGCTAACTTAAAGGCAAATTGAATTGTAATACTCTCTTGTGTATGTGCAAAAGCTATTAATCTCCATGCATTTTTCAATATCATATAGAGAATAAAAAGGTTAGCTCCTCTTATGTTACACTTCATATTGATAATTGAATATGTTATTAGTTCCAACTTCCAAGTAAGTTGCAATGAAGTTCTTCTGGATAAACCTTTGACAAAATATGATTTATTTCTAATGTAGTGATTCAAAGTCACTGATCTACTCCCATGGCTGATTGACTTATGTGATGTAGTACATAACCGATGCATGTTTGTGACTCTAGTTGGCAAGATTGCACCAAGCTCCATTGTTGGTGCATCAATCAAATATGTTATATCAGCACAAATGTTGGTTGTTGACACCTGGTTCAGAAATTCAGATGTTCAATTAAACAGGCCATATAGGGCAAGAAAAAAAAGGAATCAGAGTTGACTGAGTAATTCTCCAATTTTATGGAATGTAATTTTCTTGAAATCCATGGAAACTGATTAGCCATAGAAACTACTAAGGGAGTTTGTTATCATTTGTCTGACATTGAAGAAAGTAATCTCCAAGTCTTTTAATATAATATTGTCAAAGTTTTATCTTTCCAAACATTCTTCTTGAAACTTAAACTATAGCTTTGTCTATGTTGCAGTTTAACTGCCAACAATTTTGCAAGGGAAGATCAACATTGCCGGGAGTTTTAGTTTGTGCCAGTCGAAGGCCCAAAGGAACTATCTGGAGACGAAAAACTTTGCAGCAAAATGAGGATTTACCGCCAATTTTACCAAAGAATAAGAAAAAGCCGTACCCTATTCCCTTTAAGGAAATCAAACAGGCTGGCAGGGAGGACAGAAAACTTGCACACATGGGAATAGAGAAACCGCTTGAGCCTCCGAAGAATGGATTGCTTGTTCCAGACCTAATTCCTGTTGCCTATGAAGTATTTGGTGCTTGGAAGCTTTTGATTAAAGGTCTTGCCCAGCTTTTGCATGTCATTCCTGTACATGGCTGTAGGTAGATTATATATATATATATATATTGTTTTTGTGAATATCCCAGTTGCTTTGCATTTGTTTCATTTATTTTTAAGGCTGATACAAGAGTTATATTCTTATCAATGCAGTGAATGCACAGAAGTTCATGTAGCCCAAACTGGTCACCACATTCGGGATTGTTCTGGTACTAATGGTCGGCAGCGTCGTAGTTCTCATGCATGGGTAAAGGGTTCGGTCAATGATATACTTGTCCCTATTGAATCCTATCATCTTTTTGACCCCTTTGGTAGGCGTATTAAGCATGATACACGATTTGAATATGACCGGATTCCAGCTGTTGTTGAGCTATGCGTTCAAGCCGGTGTAGATATCCCAGAATATCCTTCACGCCGAAGGACCAACCCCATACGGATATTAGGGAGGAGAGTAATTGACAGAGGTGGAAATTTAGAGGAACCTAAACCATGGCGCTTTGCAGACCCCTCTTCACTCAATGATTTTGATACTTACAGAGCTTCTGAGCGATTTCCACTACCATCATTGTCAGATTTACCTAAAATTGCCCAAGAAACAATGAGTGCATATGAAACTGTGAAAAAGGGTGTCAAGAAGTTGATGAGGAAGTACACTGTGAAAGCTTGCGGTTATTGCACTGAGGTTCACGTGGGACCATGGGGCCACAATGCTAAGCTTTGTGGTGCGTTTAAGCATCAGTGGAGGGATGGGAAACATGGTTGGCAGGATGCTACTGTGGATGAAGTTTTTCCTCCAAATTATGTGTGGCATGTTAGAGACCCTAGGGGGCCTCCCTTGGCATCTGCACTGAGGAGATATTACGGAAAGGCTCCGGCTGTGGTTGAAGTGTGCATGCAAGCTGGTGCACAGATACCAGAAGATTACAAGCCCATGATGAGGCTAGACATTATAATTCCAGACACTGAGGAGGCAAGAATGATTGCGTGATGTAATTTGACAAAATGCAGCTGTGTTCATGTGTTATTGCTGTACGTGCATAATCCTAGCATGAGAAGATTCAATGATCTACCAGAAGGGAAAGCCTTGAAGACAATCTTCCACAGGACATGCCTGATTCAAAGACTAGGTGCTAGCTTCCCATATGTCCAATGTTAGTGTACATGTATATAAAGCCAATAGCATAGCAAGTAGGTTTTATCACAACTTTGGTTCGTCAGTTTGTATGATGTCTTAAACTAGTGAAAAGTTATGTCGGAATATCAATGCACCTGTTAATTTATTTTATGTCACAATTATAATATAATCAAATGAACTTTTTATACATGGCTAAGTGGTTGCATATTCTACTCAGCCATAAATTAGTAGCAGGGCTTGTAAAGTCTATGGCCCTCTCGAAAAATCTAACAGTTGTGACCTTTTCTTGGTTGAGAAAAGAAACCCATTCTTTGAACATGAAGTAGAATTCTCTCCTGCAGCATACGACTTAATGATGTAACATGCTGCAAGTGGGTTTCCCTCTCTTTATCAAACTAGTAAAGTGACCCGTGTTTCCCGGGTCTCTATTTTCGTATATGTTAAAAAATATTATTAATAAATGTTGTATTGTTAATTTTATTCTTTATTTTTTCGTAACGACAATAAGATAAAAGGACCCAATAAAAAATAAATACATGTTGAAGGATTTAATTTAAAAAATCAGGGGTTCTAATTAAATATTGTTAAATAGTTCAGGAATTTATAAATTAACTTAACCTATATTGTTTACTCTATTAACAAAATAAAAATAATAATATTTTTATTAAATAATATATTTTTTAAAACATACTCTCTCCCTTTATAAGCAACAAAAAAGTCTCTTATTTTTCGGTCTTAAATATGTAAATTTCAGTTACATATATTTTATTTAATGAGATTCTTTTCAAAATACATTTTATTTAATAAGATAATTAACTTTTTTATATTTGGTATCAAGTTCCAACGAAGAATATTTTAAGAAATATATTTGTTTTTTAATTAAAAATGACATTTTAATGAAATTAACTAATTTTGTTAATAAATGTAAAATATGTCTTTTTTTCTTTTTATAATCGAGACAAGAAGGAGTACTCTTTATTAATAATTAGAGTTTATTAAAAATTATTTAAGTTTATGAGTGTCATTTTTTATATATATATAAATGAGTGTCATTTCTTATTTAACAAGTCTTACTCATAAATTTATAATTAATAAATTTTAACTAACAATAAAATATGTATTAGAAGAGATTTACTAAAGAAAAATATATTTAGAGTCTCACTCTATTTAGTTGGTCTAAATTATTAAAAATAAAAGTCTTATTTAAAAAAATTAATAGTGAGAATTTTTAATAGAATTTGATGCTATGTCTTGAGAGTGTAATTTAATCATAAATTATTATTTGAATTATTTTAAAAATTAATAAACTTATCATATATAATAAATTATAATTAAATAATTGTATAATTTTTTTTGATAGTTAGTATAGACATTAAACTTTTTTTTAATATCTTTCTTGGTCCAGGGTGATATCATTTGCTATAATGTCTATAAATATTTTTGCAATAAAAAAGTAAAGTAAATAACCACTTTTGTCCCTTAGTGTGTAATTCGCTCTGTTCCTGAAAGATGAAAATACAAATTTAGTCCCTGAAAGTGTAAAAAATGCGACAAATATATCCGGCTGTTAACTTTCGTTCGTCACTCTTAATAAAATAACCTACATGGCATAGATGAACAAATTATCATAATATTTTTTTGACTTTTCATCTTTCCACTCCACTGACAAGTGTGTCCCTAAAAGATGAAAATGCAAAATTTAGTCCTCTAAAGTAAAAAAAGTGTGACAAATATATCCAAACTTAATAATGAATTGCATAAGAGAGAAGCTAGGAAAAAAGAGATTAAAAAAATAGTAAAATACAACTTAAGATTTGAACTCTTATACTTTGATTATCTATCTATTTATCCATCTATTAAATTGTTAATTAGTTTTTTAATTAATCAATATAACTACTTATTTTCCAAAATAAAATAATTTTTTTTAGTTTTATGATATAAAAAAATTGAGTTAGTATTTTAAAAAATAAAAGTATTTTATTTCTTGAATTTTTTTCTTCTATTAATTATTAATCTTTATTACGTACTGTGCCAGAATATGTCAAATGGAATGTAAGGTCACTGCAATCCCTAAATCAGTGAGAAATACAACTCTACATTCCAAAGGTAGAGAATAAATTCTCTATTAGTTTTTTTTTTTTGTTTTGAAGTTAACATTTGTATTAGTTTGAACATTATTATATTTTTTTTATTTAAATTTGTTTGGGTTCTTTATTTGTTAGTAACTGTTTTCATTTCATTATGTATAACAAGTGTTGTCTCTAGTAGAAACACATAAGGTTTATCCAAGAGATTCTTTATGTATATTTTATTGATTAAGGAAAAAGACTTATAATTTCACTTTAGCTTTATCTAATTTAAATTTTGTGAGATTTTTTTTTATAAAAAATTATTTGATTAAATTATTTTTTTTAAATATATAATTAAATAAATTTGGTCCCACAATCGATTGTATTTTTTTTTTACTCAAACCTCTCGACATATTATTTTTAATCTAAATATAAGAATACTTAAGTTGGAATTGAGATATGAAATAATTTTAAAAATTAAAAGTGAAAAATTTAGTAGAAATTTAATAAAATTATAAGATATAAGATAGAAATTTTTTTAATAGCAAAAATTAAGATTTGACAAGGAAATCAAAATAATAAAAATATATATTAAAAGGTAATTTAAAAAATATATTACATAAATACTAAACAAATAGGAGTAATAAATTACAAACACATAATAATAATAATAATAATAATAATAATAATAATAATAATAATAATAATAATAATAATAATAATAATTAGTCACAATCTATACTGACAATCTATTTTATTAATGGTGACGGATGAAAATTAACGACCATATATATTTATCGTATTTTTTACACATTTAAAAATTAAATTTTAGATTTTGTTAGATTTATCAACAAATTACATATCTAGAATAAAAATGACTATTTTAAAAAAAGGCAACATCTTTTTTCCAATTTGGATACCCTAACGTGATAAGGACTTAATTATTTGTCCTCATTACACAACTTCTGTTGAAACACAAGCTACAATTTTGGTAAATGAAGCCCTCTGTGCTACGTTTGTCACTGCTTGTTTTCGTTCCTCTGCTTCTATCCCTCTTGTATGTTGCACTCATGCCAAAGAAGGAAACTGCTATGAAAACCTATGAGGTCTTTGGAGTGAAGATAGAGAAGAACCCACCTCAGTCCAAGCTCAATGAGCTTGGAGTCTCAACTTGGTCCAAGTAACTTTTTTTCTCTTTCTTTTCACTTTTTTTTTTTGTTTTTTTTTTCTAGTATGATCTTGTTATTGAGATTTTTCACTTCTGCCCATGACGTGTTTCCTTCAAAGTTTCAACATTTTCTGCATTACAAATTTTGGGTCTTGGTTATTTATGTCAGTTTGTGCTTCTCAGAAGCTACTGTAGGGGTTAGGTAGTGGGATTTAGCTCCATTAACGTGAACAACTCACTTAGAGGTAAAAATAAGTAATTTGAGTAATTGATAAGAAAATCAACCATCGATGTATATATGCACGACAATTTATGTGTGTGCTAGAATATTAACTGCTGATCTTCTCATTTGAGATATAGTAAATAATTTTAATCATTGATAAGAAAACCAATAGTTAATAGTCTGTGTAATTTTATAACAGATCATGAATATGTTGGAATATCAACTGTTAATTTTCTCATTGATAGAAACCTATTGCAATTTTGTATGATTATACCATTTTCACATTGATAGAAACCTATTGCTATTTTGTATGATTATACCATTTTCTCACTGGGAAAATTGGCCATTGAATTTTTCATCAATGATTGATACTACTTAACTTTATCTTCTCACTTTAAAGGAGCGGAATCCGATCAACAATAACCTACCTACCTACCTATTTCCATTTGTATGATTGTACTATTTGTTTGTGCTTTGTTGCTTCCTCATAAATCCATCAATCTGCATCAGCATTAGTATCTTTCTGGGTTCTTGGGAGGTTTATCTTGTAATTCAGCTTGCTGGGCAATTTCTGTCCAACCTTTCCCTGGTTTCTCTGTGTTGGATTCCTTGAAAAAATGATGTGTTTTTGGACCTCATCATTCTTGTGCAGCTTTGATCTTAAGGTGGTAAAGGGTAGATCTGTGTGGTTTATCTTCTCATTGTTTTTCCTGTTCTGTTTCCCTATGTTTTGTAGAGAAAGGAAAAAGAGAAACACCTATGTAGTTTAAAAATTACACATCTTGATTCCTTGTGAAAGTGGAACTTTTTGTAATATTGACATCACTTGTTTAATACAAGAGTTAAAAAAATTATTACCATATCATATTTATAATGTTTAAGTCTTCAATTGAATGTATTTAAATCATATAAAGAGAGTAACATTGATCTAAATTGTGACCAATTGTAATGATGGTGATATTTAAATCCATTTTTTATCATATATGCGTTGGTGAAACAAAAAATATAGTGTAAAGGCATTCCATTTGTATCAGAATTCAGAATGACTTTCTACTATACAAGAATGTTTTTCAAAATTTATCTTGGTTATTTATTTATGATAAGCGAATTTATGGGTCACAGGATTCATATTTAATTCTATCCTTGAAAATTGTACACTTTTATAGTTGATGCTGAATGATAATATGGAATGCAGTTTCATGCAACAGGCTTTATAGTTAAACAATATGCAAAAAATTCCCTTTAATTTTTCCTACTTTTGTCACAAGCAAAGCCATGACATAGGCTATAAAGTTAAAGGTATCATAGCCATTCCCAAATCCCCCTTTCTCTCATAGGTGAGACTTGTCTACTAAGGCCTAATATCAGAGGAAGCACACATCTACTATACTACTACCATTCCAATAAACAATGGGAGTAAGACATTCAATGTAACACCATGAATTTTTATGTCATCCATAGAATTTAGGGTGCATACTGCGAATATAAATAATTGCATTTCCCCCCTTTAGATACATGTATGTAGTTATTCTATGCAACATTAAAATGCTTGAAAGGTATTGTTGCATCTATTCATAAGTTTAAGGTGGCAGCATGGAGAAATGACTAGCACATTTTAATCCTATAAAAACCTGCATTTATGATCTGTGAAGCTTTATATCTTTTCTTCTTGGTTTTGCTTGCTTTGTAGTGCTTTGGTTCTATGCTATCCTTTTATATTTCATACTATCTTTGACACATGGGACTAAACATTGAACAGGTGGGAAGGTGGTCCAGCCAAAATTCCATGGTCCTTTAAAGAAGAAGAGACTATGTATCTGCTGGAGGGAAAAGTGAGGGTTACTGTTGAAGGGTCTGTTGGGTCTTTTGAAATTGGGGGTGGTGATTTAGTTGTCTTCCCAAAAGGAATGAACATTACTTGGGAAGTGATTGAAGCTGTGAAGAAGCACTACAGCTTGAAAAAATAATGATGTGTACTTATAAGCCTTTTCTGTTGTTGTGGCCTAATGATGCCATGTATGAACATGATCAAGTAATTACTACTCACTATAGCAGGATATACCAAAGCCTTTCACTTCCATTAGATTGTACCTTTGACAATGATCCTATTGGAATTAATCTCTGATCATTATGTTTAAGATGATTGTGGAGGGAGCAACTCTCATCTCTTAACTCGTTTCTTTGCATTATCTGTGCTAGTTGGGTACAAAAGAAAATATTTTTAGAAAAAAATTGCTTTGGAATGCTTGTTTCTCTGATGAAACTTGAAGGAGAATATCCAATCAAACCCTAAATAAGTGACCCTTTATAAATTAATAAAGAAAGATGAATACTACAAAACTTGTACACCACCTACCTGTCATATGTGCACGAGGGGATCCTCTCCAGATTTTTCGTACACCAAATTCACATCGATGATGAAGAGACAAGTTTGGCTACAAAGGCAAACAAAATTATGAGTAATCATGTTTTATTTTTCTTGGGAATTGGGATGATTGGGCTGTGTGCAGATATTAAAAAACAAGGCTTTTAACTTTTCCGTCCAAAAATCTGTCACTGAGATGATTAATTAAATTCATATCAAATATATGATTTGTTTAAACATAAGAAAAACAATTTTAAAAAAGTATTCTTTTTAATAAGTAGTTAAGATTTGTTTTTTAAAATATATAAAAAAAAAATTTATTTTAAACAGTTTAAACAAACACACTAAAAAAATCAAAAATACTATTTTATTAAAATAAGTACTTTTTTTAAGAAATAAATTTAAATAAGCTCACTCATAATCTTAAAATCTTAAATTAATAAGCATAAACAAGAAAACAATTACTAGTATTAAACAAGATTTACCATCATTAATTTATCTAGAATTTGTGCAGTAGTGGTTTAATTTATTGGACGTACATATATAGCTTAATAGTGAAAGATTATTGGTTGGTATAGAGGGGAGGGTCCATTTTAGTATTGTATCTTGGTGAAGTCATCGTATGGGGTGGGTTTGTTTAATTTGTAAAGAGCATTGATTACTTTTTATTTCTTCATAGACCTTAAAGTGCATAGAAATTTTCCGGTGCAAGAGAAGAGGAAATTAAACATAAGCTGTCTTGCAACGTTCCTTGGTAAAGAGCTCTTCCCACTTCTATCCACTTGCTCTTTTAATTTATTCATGCAGTAACATTATTTCTCTGTTTTCTGTCCTTCTCGGTCTTTTCCTCTTTTTCTGTCCGAATAAGTTGAACCCTTGTAGCTTGTATATATGCTCTATGGTATTATGTTTTTTATTTCTGTCTAGGTACTATACTCCTAACTATAATACCTGTTTAATATATCTGAACTTGTGCATGCATAATTAAGCACGTACATTAAATTAAATGGGAAACAAGAAAAGAAAAGAAAAGAAAAGAAGCATGATGCATGGTTGTTGTCCTTTCAGCTAGCAATTAAGCTTCACGAGTCCTAAAACTAATTAATAAATGATGTCATCATCAATTGTTAGATCATCATCTGAAGCAGCTCAACATTAATTTATATATACTTGTCACTAGAGAAGTAATTAATTAAGAGTCCTCCTCCTCCTCCTTTTTTCCTCTTCATTGCCACCAGCAACTTCATCACACACACACACACACACTGTTAATAAAAAAACATGTCTTGCTGCAGAAACCGAAAGCGCATTGGAGATGCAGTGATTGCTCCCGAAAGAAGAATACCTTCAACATCAACACGAGCAGCTAGCACTGTTCCATTCCCTTTGGCTGCACCTGCACCTCCCTCGTCTCTTGCATCATTTGTTCCATCGGAAACTCCTTCAAATTAATGAACAATAATCCTCAGGTGATGTTATAGTATCTGCCTATAGCCCTTACTCCATCTACGACATTGGGCCTTATGCACATGAAACAGAGTTAGTTTCACCACCCTTTTTCTCCTCAACATATACTACAAATACTGAACCATCAACTGGCTCCATTCACTCTTCCACCAGCTGAATCTGTTTACACAACTCCACTTTCTTCACCCTGAAAACCCCCGTGGGTCAATTCCTTAGTTTCACCACGATCTGACTTCTCAGTTTAATTAATTAATTCTCGTACGTCAAAGGAAGGTTGGAGAAGAAGAGCATTATGAATATGATGTCAAATTTAAGATCGACAAGGTTCATATATATATATATATATATATATAAGATCATAGATTTTGCGGTCCTTCTAAAACAACCAACTTCCAAGGACTGCAGAATCATTTAGAAAGAAAGGAAAAGTAAGTAAATAAACACACACATAATATATATATATATATATATATATATATATATATATATATATATATATATATATATATATGAATGAACCGCTACACAATAACGTCCACCCATGAGCCACTGCCTATGTGACACTTTTTAATCAATCAATTCATTTTTTAAAAATTATAAAAAATATTATTTGTTATTTTTTAAAACATTAGAAAGACCCTCTCTCATATTAAAACATTATTTCTTTATCATGTTTCTACAAAGCCATCAAGTTCTTCGAAGTCATCGTCGACGTTCTCCGAAGCCACCATTGTCTATCTCAAAAATTGCCAGCATTGTCATCAGAGGTTTTTCTTCGTCACCATCGCATGTCTTCGATGGCATAGCTGGTAAGTGACTCCCTCTCTCGTGCAAACATTTGTATTGAAGTTCGTCTCAGTCACACATGCACATTGATACGTTTCTCTATCACATGGGAGTTGTGATTCTTGCACATTTGTGTCTATCACTGGTTGAGGTTCATCTCTCTCAGGTTAGGTATGTCTATCTCTCATATGTGCATTTCTTCTCTAATTTGATATAGGGCTTGTTGTATGGATTTGAGTTTTGATTTTATATGAGAACCTTAACCACTGTGATTTGTTCCTTCTGATTCTTATAGGGTTTGTCCTTTCAAATGGTATTAGGCCGCATATCAGATAAACCTATTAACCAATTAGTCAAAAAAGTTAACCATTTTTACCACCAGTGTTAAGCAACTAATAATAATATTGTATTGAAAGGAAATTCAAAAATTTTGCCATATGTTTGAGTGTGATTTCTAGTCAATGTCTTTGCCATGCTTGAATTAGGTTCATTCATTCATGATGAAATTATAGAATCCAAAAATAGTTTAGGTTCATTCATTCATTATGAAATTGTAGATTTTACTTCGTGTGTGTGTTATTTCTGTTTTGGTATGATGAACAAGTGCCTAAATATAATTGAACTACTTTTAAAGTCATAAATACACCCTTGATTGTTAATTTGAAGGTTATGGGCATAATGTTTAATGTTTCACAATATTTGAATGTTGTTAATTGTATTAATCCCAATGGTTAACTTCAGTATATAGGCCTAATTCATTGAAATTATATATAATGGTTACTTCTCTTATTGTGAATGGCTACTAATGTCATGATATTATTTTGCAGAATAATATTGTCACTAGGTTAACTATGTTAACCAGGATAGTTAAGATTGTTTTGCACACGATTAACAATTTGTACACGATATGTGATTACTATAATGCATAATTTTATTTTATCCTCATTGTCTTAATCATGTCACATGATGCACCTTGTATCGTTAATCTAAAGGTTATAGGTGTAATGCTTAAAGTTTTACAATATTTGAAAGTTGTTAATTGTATTAATCCTAGTGGTTAACTAGACTATCTATGGCTAATACATTTAAAGTGTGTATCATGGTTAGATCTCTTGTTGGTGACTTGTTGAGGGCGAGCCCTGATGCAGCGGTAAAGTTGTGCCTTGGTGACTTGTTGGTCATGGGTTCGAATCCGGAAACAGCCTCTTTGCATATGCAAGGGTAAGGCTGCGTACAACATCCCTCCCCCATACCTTCGCATAACGAAGAGCCTCTGGGCAATGGGGTACGAAATTCTTCTATCATGGTTAGATCTCTTATTGAGAATGGTTATTGATGTCATGATATTAATTTGTAGACTAGAATTGTCACTAGGTTAATTATGTTAATCAGGATGGTTAAGATTATTTTGTACATAGTTAACAAATTATATATGATTTGTGATTACTATGACACATAATTTTATCTTCATTGTCTTTATCATGTCACATGATGCACCTTGTATCGTTAATATGAAGGTTGTATGCATAATGCTCAATGTTTCACAATATTTGAAAGTTGCTAATTGTATTAATCCCTATGGTTAACAAGACTATCTATGGCTAACACATTCAAAGTGTGTATCATGGTTATCTCTCTTATTGAGAATGATTACTAATGTTATGATATTAATTTGTAAACTAGTACTGTTACTGGGTTAACTATATTAACTAGGATGGTTAACATTGTTTTGTACATGATTAACAATTTGTATACGAATTGTGACTACTATAGCGCATAATTTTATCTCCATTGTTTTAATCATGTTCCATAATGAATATCATCATGTTTTGTGTTCAATGATTATTGATTTGTTTTCACTAAACTTATATCAACATGTGTAGTGTCACTAATAGGCAACTAGTATGCATCATGGAAAGGATTACCTTTGAGGTTGAACTTGAGCATTCTACCAATGTTAGTGGAAAGGAATAAGGATTGCGCCAACAAGATCAGATCTTAATTGATATGGGAGACACATTGTCCAAATAGTTTGATCAAATTTATCTTGTTGTTGGCATGTCTTTTCAAACAACAGAAGTCATTAAGTCATCGTACAAGAAATATGGTATTAGTAAAGGGTTTGGTATAAAGACACATAACTCAAAGAAAGAATCCAATGAAAAAATAAGATACATTATTTAGTCATGTGCACGCGAAGGAAACTTTGTTCCATCAAAATTTTCCGAGTCAAGTCAAAACCAACTCAAAAGATTCAATGTCCTTAGTCATGTGGTATACTATATCTGTTATTGATGAGCATTCTCATGTCCTTAGTCCTACTAAATCTCAATTGTTTCGGGGTAATAAAAACATTAAGATGCACGCACAAAGAAAATTTCAGATTAATGATGAAGTCGATGTAAGGTTGAACAAAAATTTTCGCTTTCTTGCCTGTAATGCAATTGATTATGACAATCTATCATTTGTGGAGAGAGATGTAAGAAACTTTGTGACTAGACAAAGATGTTCATTAGGAAAAGAAGGTGATAAAAAAGCAACGTTGACATACTTTGCATGTAAGAAGGCATGTAGTAATGATTTCTTTTATGACATTGACATGGATGATGACTTTTGTGTAAAAAATGTTTTTTGGACTGATGCACGAAGTATGGCTGCATGTGAGTATTTTGGGGACATTGTTTCATTTGACACAACTTACCTTACTAATAAACATGACATGCCTTTTGCCCTTTTTGTTGGGATTAATCACCATGGACGGTTCATTCTACTAGGATGTGGTTTGTTATTTGCCAAAGACAGATTTTTTCATATGGTTGTTCCAGTGATGATTGTTGTGACTAATCAGTGCAGGGCGATGAAAAATGTCATAGAAGTAGTCTTTTGCACATCATAGGTGGTAGCAAATCATGAAGAAGATTTCTAAAAAGTTAAAAGGGTGTTTAGAGTATAAAAATAGTAAACATATATTGACAAATGTAGTTTATGACTCCTTAACTCCAGATAAATTTGAGTCAAGTTGAACTTCATTTGTTAACAAATATGAAGTGAGTGAAAATAAGTGGTTTGACTCCCTCTCTCAAAACATGACAATCCGTTTATCCAATTGAGTATAGCAAAAGGATCTCGAACAAAAAACACTATACTCCAAAATATATAGTTATAATAATATAATATAATTTTATAACAAAGGAGAAATAAACAAATGATATTTTGTGTGTTGAACATGTTGTTGTTTCTATCTCATGCTATTGCTCATGGAAGAGATCGAGATAAATATAGGAAAAAACCTCAACGTGCAATAGCCACATTAAGATAAGATATGAAACCGGAATTGACCAAGTCTCCAACGTGCTGCAACAACTTCCAATGGATAAAAATAAAACTAAACTATCCAACTTACAAAAGCTGGCAACGTTAAAACATAACCATAAAATCTTTATAAAAACACTTAAGATATATTGACTCAATAAAAGGTAATCTTCCTAAAAGATAGGAATGAAAAGATAAAGAAAACATATTGGGCAGATTTTATCTCTTAAGATAAAACGGATTAAAAGACTTTTATTTTTTATTTTCATTTTAAATTATAATGAAAATATTTTCCAACCATTCCCCATTAATTTAAAATATAAAATAATATAATAAAAACATTTTTAATGGATTACCAACCCCAAAATCAACTGTTGTTGGGTTTATTAAAAGGTATTTAAAATTATATATGAGCTTTTTTTAGTAAATTAAATGTATATCTCATTTTTATAATTGTCACATTTTATAGGATACCTCACTATAGGAATAAGAATCGGAATCATTCCACAAAAATAATAATTTTGGTATATTTTAATCGACAAACAACTTTGTTGTTATCCGTTCATTCTTGTGATCACCAATCACAAGAAAATAAGTTTCTGTTGTTTGTTCTTTTGTAAGTGATGGATCCGAGAGATTTATTAAATTTATCACATATTGAACCACACATACTCAGTCAGCCTTTGCAATTGAAACCATGAATATGGTTTTCCATTCTACAGATATGGCAATAATATAAAAATCTAAATATTTTGCAAATGCTCAGTGACAAAATCAACCTTGTGATCAATTTGTTCTTGTAAAGAAAACATGCGTCCATATTTCAAATTCTTTCTAGAATGATAAAGATGTTCAATATTTTAGAAGTGTAACTTAACACATTACTACATAAAACAACAATACATTATAAAATTAGAGATTGATAACAATATAACTAATCAATATAGATACGGAGAACAAAATTTTCAAATTGGAAGGACATTCAGAGCATTATGTTGCTCAACATAGGCAAAGAATCTATTCTGACCATATCCAACACTGGGAGAGTTTAACAGAAACATACACCTAAGTAATATGAAAATAACTTAATTTAATGTGCAAGTGCATTGCAAGGATACTAGCACACATGTTCAAAACTTAAAGTAGCATAATTGTATGTCATACAACACTCAGACTTAACTTCAATCAATTTCAAATCAACTTACAGTAGCATCGCATAAGGAAAACCACATATAAGATAACGAAACACAAGGGAAGAGGAATTCATTATGACAAAGGTATGAAAGTTTAATTCTAACTTGCACAAAAACTACGAACATAAATATTCATGCCCTCACTATTAAAAACCTTTGATCAAATCGAGCAATAGTCACACATTTTTTTAAAAATTATAATATTTTGAAGTGTTCAAAGAATATATATTGATAGAATTTTGTAACACCATATTGATGATAGAAACCGAGTGATAAAAAAGAACTTTGATATTGCATATATACTACAAGAAAAAATGCTAACAGTAATATATCAAATAATAATACCTCAATATGACAGATGCAAACAAAAAAATTATAAGTCTAAAGAAATTACAAGTCTCAAGTAAATTTTTCAACGCGCATATATATATATATATATATATATATATATATATATATATATATATATATATATATATATATATATATATATATATCTTTTAACCAAAGTAATAATATACACGTTATAGTAAAATATAAGATTTTCTCTCGATTGTTAAATAACTAAATTAGGAAGTCATAAACAATAAGTATAATAGTGGAATGAGCTCATATAGAATTATAACACGTAGTTTATAATAATAAATTAATACAAAGCATAAAATTTAATAATTATAAAGTTTAAAAAAACTTGAGTTAAAACACACAACCATTATCCTTAGAAAGAAAGTATCTTCATTACACTGATAAGATGAATTAATGCATGCATGCACTCTATCCTAATATAGGACAATCCATTGATCCACTCGAATGCAGTGAAAAGATCTCAAACCAAAAAAATATCATGTTCCAAAACATATATTTATAATAATATAATATAATTTTATAAAAAAAGATAGAAAAATGATATTTTTCTATAAGTGTGTTCTATTGCTCATGGAAGAGAGAGAAATATACAGGCAAAAAACCTCAAAGTGCAGCAATCACGTTAAGATATGGAACCGAAATTGACCAAGTCTCCAACTTGCTACAACAACTTACAAAGGATAAAAATAAAACTAAACTCTCCAACTTGCAAAAGCCAACAACATTAAAACTATCTATAAAAACCGTTAAAATATATTGACATAGTAAAAGAATATCTTCCCAAAAGATAGGAATGAAAAGATAAGAAAAAGATAGTAGACAGATTTTATCTCTAAAGACAAAATAGATTAAAAGACATTTTATTTTAGTCAGTTTAAATTATAATGAAAATATTTTTCAATATATATAGAGAGAGAGAAAATATTTTAATATTTCATACCGATAAAATTATTATTAATATAATATATTATTGTTAATAACATCTCTAAAATTTTGATTTTTAGCCCATCCGATCAACAGCATGTAAACAATGTAGTCAAGTTTTCCTTATTAGCCTTTTTTTTATATAAGATTTTGTTATTGTTGTATTATTATTAATATACATAGGTTAAGCTCATCTAAACAATGCTCTGACTTAAATAAGCCATGTATTAGGTACGTGTTGGGTATAAAGATAAAATGATTTTACCAGTGATACTATAGTTGTTCCTGTAATCTTATTAAAAAGCCCTCGAAGTCATTGCATTGAAACATTGACCGTGTTCCTAGTTAAAGTAATCATTTTTGTTAAGATGATTTTTAAGGTTACACCTTATCATAAGCATGCACATGAAATATTTGTTGCACTTCACATTGCAATGAACTGTAGGATGATGTTAGCTGTTGAATAATGAAATTTCAAACAAGAATGTAGCTCAAAATAAGTTAATTTAAGGCTAAAATACTCAAAGTTTATTCAGTCCATTTTTTTTTTCACTCTCAAAATTAAAAGTTAAAATGTGTGACTTTTTAAATCTAAATTACGTGATATTTTTTTAATATAAATTTTAAAATATAACTTTTGATATAAAAAAGCTCCACAAATTACATAAAAAAACAAAAACAGAATACGATTGATCTCAAGGGTTTAAACCGTCACAAATTATAAAAAAAATGCATAAGTTAATAATTGCAAACCAACAATTTTTTCATCGTAATGTTATGCAGGGTTCCAAATCCAAACCATCATTTGTGAGGAAAAAATTGCAGCATCAACGAATATTCATAAATTGAATGAATGAGACAAAATAATCATAAGAAAGTAAAGTGAATTAAAAATTAATTGTCTAAGCTTCAGATCAACACCGCATTTGTGGTCAGTGACACTGATATTGATTAACTACGGGTTACATTTGGATCTGGAAAGTTTCTCGAGGAAATGAGAAAGGATTTTCAAGGGAGATGGAAGAAGAGAAAAAAAGAGAGTATGAAAACCTCGACAATGGCGATGAGAAGAAGTCCCTAAGCTGACCCGGCGGCGTCGTGGTGAAGGGCGGAGGAGTGCGCAGTAGAAGGAAAATGAAAGCGGCAGAGAGAGAAAGGTACGTTGGATTCTGAGGGATGATATCTTCACACGTGTTGCACAATCCAGCCATCTAGGTTTGATTAAAACAAGTCTAACACCAACTCAAAAATTACACATTTTAATATTACGAGTAGGAAAATAAATAAATAAATATATATATATATATATATATATATATATATATATATATATATTTTGTAAGAATAAAAAATAAATTTAAATATTTTATGAGAATGAAAAATATATTTTTATTTTAATTTAATATTCATTGACGGACAATGAACAGAATTTCAGTATCAGTCCTATATTGAATGTAGGTTAAATTAATTTAGGTCAGAAAAAAAATGTTAAATTAACTTGCATGTACTTAATTATTTGACAATTTATAAATAAGTCTCCAATTTTATTTAATGGATCCCCAATTTGTTTGTTTCTTAATTAGGTCAATGGTGGGACATAAGTAAGAAAACAAATACAAATTTAGAAATCCAAGTTAAAAAATAGTCCAAGGATCTATTTAAAGATTGTCAGACCAGTATTTTTACCTCTCAAAGTAGTATTCTCATGCACTTTAGTATTACGTTTACATCTATCATTATTTCAATTAGCTTGCTCCATTAAAGCCATTTTTTCTTTTACTTTCAACACAATCAAACAAGAAAGAGTTAAAATATATAAGTCGATGAAATCAGCATAAGACTGCTTACAATAAATCCATAATATGTAAATTGCTCAGTGGAAATCTAGTAATATCTAGTACAAAGGAAAAAATGTCTTCAGTGAGACTTCCTAAAAAATAATTGAAATTTTGTATGATGTGCTGCCTAAATTAGCAATGCTACACTACTCCTTTCTTTATCTTCTATTATTTCTTTCCTATCCAGTGAACTTAGACCAGTAGCTATGCTGTTATACAAAGGGATAATTACAGCAATTTTTATGTGATTTTTACAAATAACAATGACAATGATAAATTATACCCCGAATATGGTAGATGTAGTAATATCACAAGCTAATGGCTCTTGATGAAAGCTCCAAATCCCCCTCTTGTAAATCTGATTCACCTACGTCTACATTCACCTGCAAAAGATTAAGCAAAATTAGCCAAAACTCAATACAATATCCTCATAGCTCATAATGCTGCAAATGGATAAAAACATATCCTGTATGAAGCATGCTATTATATTAGCAGGGGCTACAACTAGGTACCTTAAAAAGTAGATAGTTTCTATATAATAATAATTAACCCTCAAACATAAATCTAATGCATTAGTCAGCACAGGTTCAAATGTAAGATCATACCGCTGAATCCTTCATCTTAGCGAGGTACTGCTTTAAAGCACCATCTCCATGAAGAATTTTCCCTCCACATCCAGGGGCAGTTAGTGATCCTACTGACTCTTCATCGATTACAACTGCATCAACTCGGTCACTTCCTGTCTTAATATCAGGAATCTGGTGCAAATAAGCATGGTATGTGTTAGTAAAAAAAATAGGAGAGTGATAGTTTGTGATACTTGAAGATAGATATAGATAATTAGATATTTTAAGAATAAACAAACTGTTCAATACCTCAAACATGGCTTCGGTTAAAATGCTTTCCAGTAGGGCTCTTAAACCCCTGGCACCAGTATTTTTGGCCATCGCTTTTTTTGCTATCAGCCTTAGAGCATTCTCTGTGAAGTGTAACTTAACCTGAAGTGTAAGGGTAAAGTTTGAGATAAATAGACTTCACTTTGTCCACCCTACTAGCTACTCACTTGCAGTCTTAACTGAAAGAAAGACTAAACAAATGAATACACGCGCATGCATGCACACACAGGACAATTTGAATGATTTGTGCAAAAGGCATGAACAAGTTGACCAGTTTGACCTGGCAAAGACCAACAACAAATGGCCCAGAAATCATGCAATTGATTAGGCTTCCATGTCATGTTCCAATGTAGAAAGGCAAAAATGGCTGAGACAGGCTACAGTCAACACCAAATGATGAAAAAAAAAAAGAGATTAAGGAATACTTTGAAGTCTTGAAAAAATAGGAAGAGGGAGACAGTAACTGATTAAAAAGATACATTTGGTGAGTCATTATTAGAATAGTCTGCCATGAACAATCATTAAATCAGTCACACTTTAACCAATTTGAAGTTGGCATCTTGGTTTGCCTAAATTTTGTTTGGTTTGCGATGGTGGCCACGTGAGTTCAGGTTTTCACACCTCATACATTCATACATACAGAGTGAGGCACTCTATCACACACACTGATGCTTACATTGTTCATGCTAAATAATTTCTTGTACTGCTTGCCAAGAGCATTTTTTGGTTCAGTGAGGACCTGCAAAAACCAACAACAGTTATATGACTATATATCTGTTCAGGATCTAAATTAAGTAAAAACTATAACTATTCTTCGAACAGCCAAAATTAAGTATTCCACATGACAGCAAGTCTAAAATCTAAACCAACATATATAGCATGCTACAAACAGCACAAGGGAAAATTTTCAGATGATATTACTGATGCCAATTACACTTGAGTTGTTAAAAGTAATTGATGTTAAACAAATTATGGGTCCACTAAGCAAAAAAAAAAAAAAACTCAAACTCTACATATGAAGTAACATATACTAAATAGAAAAGTGATTCCTCTCTTTTATACTCTTTTCTACTTTCCAAAAATGTTCCAATTTTCATTCTTTACTATAACTGAAAAGAGAAGATTGAAGTGTCAACAAAAACAGGGATACACCCTACTTTTAATGACCTTCCAATCTTCGTTACAATTACACAATAAAACCAGTTTGCATACATTTTTAAGAAATATATATATAAATTATGTGTGTGTGTGTTAACTTTTCTTATTACACTTTATACCCACATCATAGGTTTCTATTCTAGTCATAAAAAATCAATAAAATTTCCAATTTATTTTTCCTGATATATGACCCATGACTTGCAAGACCAAATGACTATATTTTCTTTTTCTTTATCAATTTGATTATTATCTTTATAAAAATATTGAAGTAAATTATTAAAAATATATAAATAATAAATATATAACAAAATCTTGATATGGTGAGAGAACAACAAAGATTTAAAGCTTTTAGGAGTCTAAACTTATGGATTCCAGTCTTTATAAGTATAAAGCATTAGAAATGACAGTACAAAAATCAATCATCATCAGAAGCAGTAGGCAAGCAGAATCAGTCCTTGGAACACTAAATTGTTTAGAGCATGAAAAAATTATGATATGATTGAAGACAAAAATAAACGAGGTAGGAATACCATCGTAAGTTGGTCTTCAGTTAAAGCTGACAAGCTGACTAAAATGGGGAATCGTCCAATAAACTCTGGTATGAGGCCATATGCAATAAGATCAGCGCTTTCCACCTGAAAAGTATTGAGCACAACTCTTTAGACTAATTATGATAGTTGTCAGCAACAATTCATTATCTCACTAGTGTATCTTTATGTGGTGCTGGAAGATTTGAGAAAGCACACACCACCATGGTAGCTTAAATGCATTATTTACAATCTTCAATTGCTTACAGTATCCATCTATCTATCTATCTGGCCTTACAATTATAAAAAAGGAGATTAATATTTCAGATAATAAGAGCCAACACTCACTGACTCAAGTAAAGATGATGTTACTGCAGAATCTGTTATTCCAACAGCTCTCATATTTGCACGAACTGGGGCTCCAAAACCAATAGAAGAATCTTGTCGTCTGGTTTATTTGATAAATAGTACAAGTTAGTGAATACTCCGACAGAAACCAAGACATATGTAAACCAACTGTGATTTATGAGCAAATATTTTTGCAAGCCGAAGGCCAACATTTTACCTCTCCGAAATGGTTTTTTCAAGATCAATAAATGCTCCACCACATATAAAAAGAATATTTTTTGTGTCCATCTGCATAAGAAAAATAAATAAATGGAAGATTATTGAAAAAATTACAAGTGTTGCTAGAGTTATATTTAAACTGTAGTAGCCACTAGGTGACTGAAGCTGGCCTACATTGACAGATATTGAAAAATACTTGGTAGGAGGATACAAAAGTTCTTAAAAAATTCTCCATTTGGCATTTTCTCCTTTGTAATTTCCTCCAGCTATCTATGTTGGTTTTAGTGCAAAGGTGTGCACCATTCTCATTTTTTCATTCTTTTTTAATGAGAAAAAAATATACATTAATCATAATGATAGAAACGTGTTTCTAAATTCTAAACAAGTATTTCAGGGTTCATGACAATAGAAAACAAAAACATGATGAGAAAAAATGTCTGACTGGTACACATATGAACAAAATGAAAAGGAATGGCGAGATGTTATTCTTCCAAAACAACATACCTGAATGTTATCCCCCCGTGGATTCTTCCTAGCTCCTTTCTCAGGAACATTTACTATCTAGACAATAAGAAATCATTCCAAGTTTAGGATACTGTATGAATGACGATAACCAATTTAACCCCTATCTCTTCAAAATATTCAACACAAATAATCAATGCATAAGTAAAAGTATGAAAACATTCCACAACACAGAAAGGTGATGATGCAAAAAAAATTATAGGATCTGGAATCTGGATTATGAGAGAACTTATATCTTATATTGCAAATAAGAAGTATAAATAAATCTAATGTTAAAGTGAATCTTTAAAACAGTGGCTAAAGAAGGCTTCAGAAAATACATTCCAGAATTTAGAATCATGGAACCAAATAAAATTCACCATAAGCTCAGGGAGCTAATTTGGTCTAAACTCAAATAATTCAAATTTCAGAATTCTTTTTCCTTTCATTTATTAATATCTTTTACTTTAACCATGGAGTTCTCACGCAAAAAGGATACTATGATAATTTGATGTTTGTTTAATACTGCAGAAGAAGCTTTGATGGTGATTTAAATAAAATGGGCATTTTCCACTTGAGCTTCAAAAAGGGACTACTTGGTGAAAAATACACATTTTCCTTGGAAATTGGTCTAGAAATACCAGGTCTTTTGTTTTGCCTCAACAACAGTCCAAAACACAATCTTTGGCATACAATTAATTAGAAGCAGCACAAAGGAGCTATATTACTGTTAATTTGTTTTACTTAGGAAGAAGAAATTGTGAGCACATAATTTATGGTAAGAGAAAAGAATATTGCACTCCAAGGAATCATGTCTGCTCTTACTAAACCCTATGACCATCACATTTCGTCAATTCAAATCATGCCTCATGTTTCAGGTTTCAACTATTCAGTCCTCAATGCCTGAGAATTATACCGCATATCAGCTTCATCGGACTGAATAAATAGAAGTTTGTCTTTGAAACCTCAAAATCAGATCCCAACATGCAAAAGAATATATTATACTTTCTTAATCTAATTGAAATTACCACTAATGCATCAATGTTATTTGCTATCAGTCAATCACCATTTAAATACCCTTTGCACATATAATTACAATTGCTTGTCAAATTACAGATTACAGTTGCAGTATAAATGAGATACAATAAACTAGTTAGCAACAACTGCATTCTAGATCCTTTACTTACAGTTCCTTCCAGCATTTTCAATAATGCCTGCTGAACACCCTCACCAGAAACATCCCGACTGATATTTAAGCTCTCGGCCTGTTATTATGTAACAATAACATTAAAATCTATAGTCGATAAGAAAGCATGTACTTATCCAATTAGATTGGAAAAGAAACCTTCTTAGTTATTTTGTCAACTTCATCAATGTAAATTATTCCTTGTTGAGCTGCTGCAACATTGAAATCTGCTGCCTGTATAGCAAAAATAACCAGTATAGCAATGAGATGGAAGGAAGGTGCAACTACAAACAAGATAAAAAGAACAATCTTTGCACAGAACAGTAGGTGAGGAGATTCAAACGCTGGCTTGCCTCACTGACATGCATCAATGCGTGTCAGGAACCCTTTCTATTTGTTTAAATAATTTTTTAACTGTTTTTTTATAATTGTATTCTGTGATTACATGAAATTTTAGTAGTTTTAGTAAATGTTATGACTCCATAAAAGCAGCACATGTTGCAAACCTTTATTTATTAGTTTAAATATTAACAAATATATTCTTAATTTTTTTTTTAAATGACTAACTCTAGGACTGTACACAGACTAGACAACACATCTTCGTGAGAGCAATTTGTAAAATAAAAAATGAACAAGTTAAACTAATTCACTTTAATATCTCGTTGTTTT
Organism: Glycine soja; assembly: GCF_004193775.1. Classification (NCBI taxonomy): domain Eukaryota; kingdom Viridiplantae; phylum Streptophyta; class Magnoliopsida; order Fabales; family Fabaceae; genus Glycine; species Glycine soja. The sequence continues at coordinate 36,343,110 of NC_041010.1, forward strand.
CATTGTGGCTCAAATTGAAGGACAGAATGCTACTCTACCACAGCACCCACAAGGGAATAAATCCACCATAACAAGCACCTCACTAGATAACAACCTATATCATGTCTGAGGATATAACCATTTAGAAATTTTCTAACTAGGCAACACAAGTAAATAGTTAGTGGTTATTGTGTGGGTCAAAAAGATATAGACAAAATAATGAGGGGTTAATCTAATTTTTTCTTGTCTACAGCTAATATAAATTGTTAAGGAATTTGGGCGGACCTTTATCATTTTCAATTAAGTTTCTAAAGCAAGGAAGCTTCCCTGAATGTAACAAACTCTCTATTGTGAGAAATTCCATTCATTATCAACTGTATAATATAAGTGAGCATAACAAAACAAAAAACCTAAGAAAAGAATTGCTAGGATACTGAAAATTGATAAATAAGGTCATTCCTAGAAGAGAAAGGATTGATAGTTTAATCAAACATCAGAATGGTGCAGAACAGTACACATACCACAAGTAGTTTATACAGTATTGATTCGACATCTTCTCCAACATAACCAGCCTGCAAAGTAGAATCCTCTTTTAGGTCAATAACAACAAAATTTTGTCTAAGGACAAGTGAGCCAACTATGAAACCAAACCAGAAACATTTACTACTTACTAGTTACTACTACTGTATACCCAAATTTTCAGTTGAAAGTAAAAGTTGATTGCATCCAGCAAACATACCATATACATTCTTATCTCTAAAATAAGAAAAAAATTCAAATCTTTGGCAATGGAAAAATGGACAAATCTGCATCATTTAACTTTTTTATGCTGTACTCTTTGTTTTCCAAATTCTAACATTACCTCATCAATGAATTCATACTTGCCTGTGTTAAGGTTGTTGCATCAGCAATGACAAACGGCACATTCACAAATCGAGCTAGTGTTTTAGCAAGTAATGTCTTCCCTATTCGATAAAATTTAGATTAGAATAACAGGCACGCTGTAATTTCAGATACTGAAATGAAAAGAGCAAGCAATGTGGATGCAACTAATTCTTTTATAAGAAAAAAGGAAATAAATTAGTTTTAATGAATGTCATACCTGACCCTGTTGGACCCATCAAGAGAACATTACTCTTTTCTAGTTCCACATTATCGTCATCATCTAATACTTCTGAAGCTCCTGAATCTGCGGCTGACCTAGTATTGAAATCCACCAATTCAATCATAGCAAATAGATAATGTGAAAGAACAAACTATGATTTTGACACTTGGGTAAATACCCCATATATTTACCGTGACATATGGTTTAGTTTATATATTAAGAGATCTATATAAAAAGGGGAAAATAAGGAATCAAAAGAATCCGTTGTAATTCCACTGGGGTAGTAAAAGAACTAACCCTTTCTGTAAAGTGGCATGGTATATTCTTTTATAGTGGTTATAAACAGCTACAGAGAGCACCTTCAACAGGAAAATAAACCATTAATGAGGTACAGTCAAAACAATGCATTTGCAGTGACTTGTAATATCAGCAAGTCTAATTGTTTTGGATATACAAAGAGTGGGAGAAAACCAGAGGAATCAAATCAAATTCAAAACTAAAACAATTAATCTAGAAAAGACACATACATTTTCACTAATTTTCTTTTATTCCTCATTTTGCATCCTAAACAAACCACAGACTGACACCTACATTGCACATCAGCAAGCCGAACAAAGCACAACAAACAAAATTCAGAAAAACAGGATACCTTCTTGGCTCTCTGTTGGCCAATAACAAACTTGTCGAGACCCTTACAGATTTCCTTGGGCGAGGGAAAATCCTTCCCCAAATTAGACCCTCCCCAGGCAGTCTTCTCGCCCTTGCCCCCACCTGCACCACCCGATCCGCCATTCCGTGGCCCCGTAGCCCGGATAACATTAATCCCAGGTGCAAAAGGTGGGCCTGGAGGAGTATGCACAGCCAATCCATTCCCATTCCCATTCCCATTACTACCATCATCTGGTGGCAGCGGCCACGACTCAGGTGGCTCGCCATTACTACCATCACCTCCACCAGCACCACCATTGTAAGCCATCAAAGTCTCCCACAATGACACTTCAAGCCATTTACTTGCATTACTATTACTCTTGCCCCCAAATTCCTCCCCCTTATTAGTACTACTACTACTACCCTCTTTGCCACCACCCTTCCCATGTGTGATCCTCCTAGGAGAAGGCCCCTTACCGCTTACATTATTAACACCATTATTGTTAGTACTAGTGACCCTACCAATCTCCACAAAGGTACCTTGCAAAGGTGTAGTGTCATAAGGGCGAAAGTAATAAGCAGTTTTGCAACTTGGGCAAAGGTTCACCGATTGGTAACCCTTTTCTCTTTCTCCACCACCCAATTCAGATTCAATTTGTGGGGTGGGAAAGTGGCGATTGGAGAAAACAAGGTTCATGTCTTTGGTGCAACGTGGGCAATTCGCCTCGGCCCGGATCTTCCGGGACGAGGTATCGTCCGACCCGCCGCGGTCCCACTTGTACCGCTCCTGAACCCCCACCGGAGCCTCCCGCCACCGGTGGCCGGCGATCATGTTCAGGTGGGTCGAAATTGGGCAAAAATTGAACCCGGTTCGATGGTGCCCACGTGGCAGGGACCCCGAAAGCAACGCCATTTCCTTCGCATTCTTCCATCTACCGAAGACTCGCGACATGGGTGGAAGATTCTGATCAGGAAAACCAAAGGGATGAAAATTGGGATTAAAAACAGAGAATTAGGGTTGGGTTGATTAGCAAAGTAATGTTGTGAATTTGGATGACCCAGATGGGGAATTAGCGTGGAAAGGTGAAAAAGAGAAGAACTTTGGATCTGTGTGCGCGGATTGGGAAGTGGGTGTGCGTGGAATTTATGCAGGGGAAAAGAAAAGGGGAAGAGAGAGAGAGAGAGAGAAATTGGATTGGAGGGGAGAGGATTGAGCAACAAGATAGAGCTAAGGAGTGTTTATCGGCGAAGGAAAGAAAACTGCTAACACAAACAACATGGCACACGTATGTGTGTGTCTCTCTCTCTCTATCTGTGATTTGAGGAAGTGTAATGTAGTGGGTGATTGTGCGATAAAGTGTGATTTTTTTTTTTCTCTATTTTTTGACACTTTGACCATGTGATGTGTAATCCAAATTGTCAATGTTATTTCTCGTTCTCTCAAGGCCTTCTTCTCTATACTTTCTCTCGTGTTTGTTTGCAGCCATTAGCTACATTTTCTGGTTTGGTTTCTATAAATGGAGTATTGATAGCAGAAAAAACCACCAATGGTGTTTACCATGGCCAACCGTTGCAAAAGAGATTTGTTAGTATTATTTGTCAATTTTCTTCTCCTCGTCGTTCATTTTCAGTGGCCATTTATTGTTGGATGTGCATGTATGTAGATGTAGATGCAATAGATTTAACTATCGGCTGTGGATGACACTCATTAAATGAAAATTCGTCACGCCATTTTAATTCTTTAAAGAAGAAATATTGTTTTTTTCTGTGTATTTAATATAGTAGTACTAGATAGTATTTTTTTTTTTTTACCAAGTAATACGGTTCGAATCCTAATTGTCTTTTAATGAAAATCTTTGAATTATTACTTTTTAGCATTCAATGAGAAATTGTTTCATTTATTTATTTCAATTAGACCCCTAAAATATTATAAGTATTATATAATTTTCTCTCTTATATGAAACGTTATATGATACTCTTCCATTTTTCCCTACCGTAACTCTTCTTGCATATATAATATTATCTAATTGTACCTTGAATATTCAAAACTAAATTACCTCTTTATTTTTTTGTGAGAACCCAACATTACTCTTTAATTCATCAAGTTCTCTCCAATAAAGTTAATAGAGACATGACTAAGAGTAAGCATGCTAAGGAACTAAAAACACAATTTATAAAAAAAAATAGATTAGAGACTAAAAAATTATAAATCCAAAAAAGTTTAAAGATAAAAAATAGTAAATCCGAAAAAAAATAGAATTAACTAAAAAATTGATAGTTAATTCAGTTTAAAAAACAATTTATAGTTAATGTCTTTTATTAAGTGCATTTCGAAAACAATGTATCAATTAATCATTAACCAAGTACCATTAAAATAGTCGAATGAATTCAATTAAGAAAATTAATTATTCAAAATATCAATCAATTAATTTACAATCAATTATAATTAGGATGAAAACTAATATTTAATGGTACATTCATAGCTAACAATTTAATCATTTTAATTCTTTTTTTTGTGTGTAAATACATTTGATTTTAATGAAACATATTTAATGCATATGTAAACAAAATTAAATTATAATGGGTTGATAGAATAACGAATTTTATACTATTATTTAAGTATAAATTTTAAGCATCATAAAATTGTTGACTTTATTGAATCTTTTGTATATAAAATAAAAATTTATAAATATTTTTTTAAAAAATAAATATGTTAATTTAAACTAAATATGAATATCTATTATAAATTTATTTGTCATAATATATTTAATGAAATGATTATATATATCTTATAATATTCTAAAAAAATTATTTAATTAGTTATATGAAATTGATACTTATACTAGTCTTTTGATATTTGTATTGATTGTTTTAATTAAGATTTTCAAAAGTATACATATTTTTATTAGAATAAATATTAATGGTATAATTCAGTTAAATTTTATGTGAATAATTTTATTAGAATTTAAATGAAATTTAAATATATAAAGAAAAAGGAGAAAAAAGTCACATGTGCAATGAGAAAAAAAATTGTTTGATAGAATCAAATTAAAAAATGATAATTATTGTCTTTTGTTAAATAAATTTTGAAACTAAATATAGTCAAATGAATCTAATTAACAAAATTAAATATTCAATATATCAATTTGCAATTAAATATAATTGTCATGAAAACTAATATTTAATGGTGCATTTATACTGAGTACTAATTTTTTATTTTGATTTTATTACACACATTATTGTTTTAAATAATTGAAATGTCTTAAAATTCGTTATCACATGATTACATTTTATAATTTGAAAAAAAAAATTAAGTGTTATATATCATTAATTAACACCGCTGAAGACCCCCTCATATATGGTGTGTCACTTTCTAGTTGTGATTCTTCCTAATTTCTCCTATTTTCTTCAAGTTTCAAAGCTTGACACCTTTCCTTTGTTCAATTGTCCTTTTCTTGGTTTCAATTTTCAAACCATTATATGTTCTTAAGCTTTAAGTTTCAAACTAGACTAATTTTTCCTATGACAAAACCTCTTTGAAATGAAAAAAAAAAAAAAAAAACCCACCAGTGAACACTAAAAGTCCTAAGTGACAAAATTAAGAAAAATAAGGGTAAAGCCAATCCATATAGGACATTGAAGTGCAATGCATTATAGACAAGCATTATTAGTTTCTAAAAAGAGAAAATATTTGATATTTCCTGGAGAGTATAAATTCCAAATCTATGTTCATGTAAATGTCATTCAACATGCACATAATATTTTTAAGGAGTTGAGAATGACTCGATTTTGTTGTGTAAGATTGATACAATTCATTTTCCATAAGAAAGATCACCAATTATTTCGTGAAGGCATAATTGAGTGTGATTAATCGCCACCTTAACATTATTTCGTAGGGGAGTAACAAGTTATTGCAATGCTAAACTATTATCCCATAACACATCTTTGATTCAGAGGTCCATATCATGTATGCGAACATATTTTGTAACACCCTGAAATATTATTAGTTATAAATCGATGTTTAATTGTATTTATCATGTTATTTGACTATAAAGTTGACTTGAATGAGTTGAGGTATGGCTTGAATCAGCCATATGTGAATTTCTTGATGTAGATATTGAGTTATGTTGAGTTTTGTTGAGCTAAGTTGAAATTATGAGATTTCAAATTTTACCCAAACCTATTTCAGAAAAATCGCGATCCCGGATTCGTTAATCGTTGGATCAGCTTCAAATTCTTTCTGGATCCTTCTAAGACATTTATCCATATTCTGACCGTTGGGATTTTGAAAGTAACAACTTTTTATGTCTCTCTAAGCACAAAGGGCGCGCTAAGCGCAATTCCAACCCGAGAGGGAATTGCGCTGAGTGAGAATTGGTCCGCTGAGCAAGACTTAGTGTAGAGGGAGTTGTACTAAGCGTGAATTGTCGTGCTAAGCGCAAAAAGTGGACTCCCACTTAACAAGACGATCTCGTTAAGCGGGATCTACAGATTATAAATACGTTATTTAGCATGAAAAACACGATTTTCACTCTCTCCTCCTCTCCAAAATGTCACCCAAACCCTAACACCTCCTTCTCCACCACCCACGACCACCGGTGGCCGCCACGAGCCACCATTGCTTGCCGCCGAACCTCCACACCAAGAAAAATGTTTTAATCAGAGCGAAATCCTCAGAATCCTCCTCAAGGATTCGGTGAAGAAAATTCCCCCAATCCTCCATTTCAAAGCTTCTATGAGGTAATCTTGACTTCTAAGTCTTTCTCTTAGTTAGTTTGAGTTTCTCTTAGTATCTCTTGTGTGTTGGGAACTATAATAGGGTGTTTTTACACTTCCTTTGAAAAACCCTTGAAAATGAGACATTGTAAAAGTTATCTTTTATAACATTGATACTATTTTCATGACCTTCACTGAACCCCGGTCACATTGGCGTGAATGAAATTTTAAAATGATGTTTCCTTTTAGTAGAATCAGAAACACTCATCAACCCGTTATGTTTTGATGGGGGTATTTGACTCCGAATATTGTTATTAACCTTCTTTATGAAATCTATATTAAATTTCCTTCAATTTGGTATATTGAACCTTGCGTTTGAACTGACGAGCATGAACGAGAAAGACCTCTGAGCGACACAAAAAGGAACTGAAAGAGAGTTCACGATAGTTGAGGGGAGTTTATTATTGTTTACAGCTTTTAATACCATAGTTAGGGTCAAGGAACCTAACTATGGAGATGTATGTTTATCCCTGTTGCATGTTGGTTTTCAAGAAAATAATGTTTTTGACTAATGGGATGCTATATATCTATTATTGATGAATAACATTATTGTTTCTTTTAGACTTGTGTTGTCTGAAAACCTAAGGAGTGAGAATCTCATGCATGAACTATATATGTATACGCAGAGTGTGACTTACTGATGATATTTTTTATTAATGACATTAATTAATATGAGATGATGTTGTTATTGATGACTATGTTATCATGAGTTGATGTTGTTATTGATGATTATGTTAATATGAGATGATGTTGTTGTTGTTGTTAATGTCATTGAGATGAGATGATGTTGATGTTGAGATGAAATGTTGATGATGTTAAAAATGCACTGTGATGATATGTTGTGTATGTACATGGGGGGTGCAATGACCTTGTTGGATATCCCTGGTGGGGGAAATAAAATGGTTAAAGAGTTTTAAGCATCTCTGGAGGGGGATGGCTTAGAATCTTTAATTATCTACGGTCAGTGCATTGATGGTGTCCATGTTTCATACTTCATATGACATAGAAATAATATAAACTTTGTCATTAAGTACTTGTAGTTTCTCATGAGGAGGAATACTTGTACTTGGGGGCATGTCACTCGGTTTGAAACTCCCTTGAGACTCAGGCTGATCACCGTGGGTAGGGGGGAGGGGAGTTGCCTGTGCACGATAGGGTTACCTCGACACTTACTGCTTAATTTTTCTAAGTGAGAGTGTCGTGTGGACACACTTAGGCTATTTCCTTGGGGATGGTACCACATTGCATTTGAGAGTTGAGGTCAGGTGCATGCATCATACTGAGCATGATTGATTGGAACTATTGACTGATGATGACTATTTGTTGAGTGTGTGTTGGACTAGCGAATGTTTATGTAAGCTTATGATATTTGTTAATGTTTTCTTACTAATTGTAGTTATTTGATTTTTGTATTAATCTCTTTTATAATAAACTCACACCTCGCAATTTTTGTACCGTGTGGTTGGTACCTGTGATGATCGCGAACCTTTGTTCGTGGGAGCAGAGTGATAACAGTAGAGTACGAGAAATGAGATTCATTTATGGAGCCGCCGAGCCGACTTGATGACGTTGAGATTATTTTGAGAAAGAGTTGTATTTTGTTAATCAACTCCTCCATAGCTGGTTCCATAATTCTTTTTGTTGAATTGAAGATGTAAATCACAAATTTAATTATATGTATGAACAAATTTATTTTCCATTATGTGAATGATGTGTACTGAGTTACTATTCCTATATATATATATGTGTGTGTGTGTGTGTGTGTATTCACTCAAGTAATGACGTGTTGTTTGGTGAATGTATATCGAAAAAAAATTACTTTCATTTTTCATAAGCAAATTAACAGAGTTTTCATTTAAAAATTGAAATTTCTCGCGATTTAGTGTAGTGATATCGTAGCGACGAAACGGGTCATTACATATTTCACTATCGTGGCTAAAGACTTGATACTCAACCACAGTGAGTAACAAAAGGAAGAAGCCTCATTGCCAAATCTCAATTAATAACCTTATCATAACAAGTCTTAAACTTTTTGGATAGAATTCCATACAAAATATGATTGTGTTGTTGTAGGATCCAAAAACCACTAGAATGACCCTAAGCTTCCATGATCATGATTAGATTATAACCAAGTCAATTTATAGTAAGTAATAGTCTTCTAAAAAAGAAGTTAAGTTTCCATAAACACTACAAACAATAAGTGTAAACTTAAATATAAGTCCATGTAAATGTCTCTTGTGTAACATTCTTGATTTTTGACTTCTCGACGGCTCTCACACTATGACACTTCACACGGTAACACTTCACTCAACTTCCTTGTTCGTTAGAACCCTATACCGGTCAGAACCCTTCGTAAGTAGTCATTTCTGAGATCTCGACAATCAGCTTTGCTTGCTTCTAGGATCAATGACTATCTTCACAAACCAATGTGAGACTTTCACTCACATGCTTGCTAGGAAACTTCCCAGAAAGTCACCTATCCCATAAATACTCCAAGCCAAGCATGCCTAATTGTGGAGTTCATATGTGATGGGTTACCGAAAAGTAGATACTTCTTGTTGATATAGGTAGTATCAATTAATTCCTTTAAGTCATCCTCAATTGTACAGTCTCATACTTGCATAGTCTCTGAATCTCTTTCATTCTTGTGTGATTTGATCGAGGTGTTACATCTTGGCTCTAGCATTATTTTCCATTCTAATATTCCAAGAGAGGATAGAAATATTATTGAATTCAATCTTGAGGAATAAAGGTATAAATTTATAGGGTTAAAGACACCATTTCAACCTCAATTTCATCTATTAGTTCTGGTTAATTATCCACTCATACATGGCATCAAAGGATAGCAACATGCCCTATAGCATTAAATTTAATGGTTGCATTTACTTAACAAACCTATAACATGCACATCCCAAATGTTCAATAGGCATTACACTAAAGAAGCCTATATGTGGTACTCTTGATTATTTGTTCAATAAAAGACAAAACACTTGCGACCTAAGGGTGGGTTCAGGTGGAATCTTGGTATGCATGATTTTGTTAATGTTTGATTGTGACACAATAGAGGCTCCCAAGTAGACTTTCTTGAAACAAAGATGCTTACCTCTTCTTGGTTGTTGATCACATTTAATTTTGGTGGTTGATCATGCATATTGCAGCATAGCTTTGATTTTCTCCATACCCTTTGCTTTTTTTAGTAAGAATTTGGCTTATGGTTTGGCTTTTTGAGTGCAAGGATCCATCAATGTGTTTTCCTTTGTTATTATCCCCCAATTATGCTCTTTCTAATTAGCTTCTTACAAACCACTAAATTTACTTCTAATTTAAACCTTATTTCACTTTTTAATCATATATTTTTTAGTAGTTTCGGGTTGGTGTTTTTTGCATAAGCAACCAATCTCTATGAAGATTGACTTCCTCTTTATGACAACTATGCCACAATTAATATTGAATTTGTTATTCATTTTGAGGATCATGCAACCTAAGGGATTGCAACCTTATAGGTGCATTTTGAGTTAAGTGGCAAAACATCTACAAATAATGCAAATAATATGAAAATTACTTCGTTTTTTACATTGTACCAATGGCCATTTTGTCAAACTTTACCCACCATTAGTTGTTAAGTGGCAAAACATCTACAAATAATGCAAATAATATGAAAATTCACTTTTAGAGTATTATGATCCACTTTAATTAGTCTTTCTCACAGTAGAAGCCATGACCGACAAAAAACTTTCATCATAATAAACTTAATTTAAATTGGGAAATTCAATCCACACTAACATACGATCAATCTTGATTGTAGGAAAAGCAAAATCAACAACTCCAATTAGAAATTGCAAGATAGTGATCACATACCACCCAAGAATAGTAATTCAAAACTCCCTTTATGCCTTCATTCGTATTGATCTTGACCATATAGAAATCATTATCAAAATCCATAATATGAAACCTCCTATGGATACCACACATGTTTCAACTTCTCCTTCACAAGATTATATCTAATAGATTTTCCTAATAGTTTAATAATAAGTGTATCTTTCAAAGGTTTGCACAATTCTTGAAACACTTAATCATCTAACAAAACATTCGGTAGCAAACTATTACCATCGTCAAGCTTAATAGGGATTAGATTTTGTGCCATCAAATCAATATTTCCCCTCATTGGGAGTCCTTGTTTAATATACCTATCACCTTGTCTAAGAAATAAATCTTATTAGCCAACGAAGGCCTATCTCTTCTAGAATCCAATGATTTTTTCAGTAGAGATTGTCTTTCTATCTTTTACGTGAAGATTACTTATTTTATCTCTTTATAGTTTTTAATTAAATATAATATGTCATACATGTGATTTTTTTTTATAATCAATATAGAAAATCATAAAGCTCGTAGCATGGCCTAGATCATTTCTTACCTTAGCTGCTAAGATAAGCTAGTTGCCTATCATAATAAGTTGTGATTGATGTATACTATTAGTTCTTAATGAAAAATTTAACTCCAAGGAGCATTGATGCTTAAAAAGATGTAAAGTTAGATATAATTTGTGATTTTGATTTGATGGAATCTAGAGCAACTTTTAGATTGAAGCTTTACTTTTTAGTGACATGAAAATAAATATAGCCAACCCTAAATTGATATAAAATGATTTAAAAAAAAATGAGTTCATTGGACAAGTTTATTTAACCCTATTAATGCATATCTAACATTTTACAATATACGCATTTAAAAATTTACAAAGTAACTCAATAAAAAAATCAATAAAAAAAATAGGACAAATACCCTTAATTAAACAATAAAGAGATTAACTTTAAAACCACATAGCTCGCCTAATAATTGATATTTGTACATCTAAACTTTTACAGTATACATACTCAAAAGAAGATCACAAATTAATCTAGAAATATATTTAAAAGAAGTGTGTTTTTTTGTGTTTGAATATATAAGAAGGGTGGTCTAACCAAAGATTAACTCTAAAATTTCACAACTCGCCCAATTAATCCTATACACGTGCATCTAAAATTTCACAACATATGATTACGAACCCAAAGGAAATTTAAAAAATCTAGTAAAAAAACACTATAAAGGAGAAAGACCTTAAGATAACATGAGACTAACCCTACAATTTTATAACTCATAAAATTAATGTGTACTTTTAAAATTTCACCATTTATGCATAAAAAAGTTACAATGTAATCTATGAAGGTGGTCCATTATGTACCATTATTTTCAACCCTCATATGAATCAAGGTGTAAAGTATTATTATGCACTCTCTCATATTATAACTTTCCCCTTATTCTCTATCACCCCCTCCCTTTCCCACAACTTTCATGGTGCCTCTGTCCAACCACTATACATCTTATTACAATGCTAATATTTTTCTTTCCTCTTTTAATTTCTTCTCATCTCCTTCATATTCATCACTTCACTTCAAGATCACTTAAGATTCATTTACAAAACATGCACGAAATTAGGCTCTTAGCCTTAAACCACTCGAAACCGCACCGTTGACGATGACATTAGTGACAACACCGACACCTTCATCTTGATAGCTCACAATGAGATCCCAGTAATTGTCGCTCTTGGCCATCGATGTTTCCAAAACGACACCTCCAGTGACGATGGCAATGACGACAAGTGAGTTATCAGCAACACTGACATGTAAAAAATCAAAATGTTTTCAACAATTTTTTTGTGCATTCATAAAAATAAAACCTTTTTGTTTGGGTGCAAGTTTTTTGCCTCAGTTTTGTTTGATGGATTTGCATTTTTTCAACACAATTCTAAACAATGAAGGGAGAATAATGTCCTTCGACGTCTCTTGCCTCATATTTCTAAAAAAAATATAATTATAATATAAAAATTTATATTTTATCTTATTATATATATTATTCTATCAAATATCAAATTTTATAGGAAAAATGATTGATTTATATTTCAAATTTGAAATTTTATTTCAAAAATTATTTTATATTAATCGAATTAAAATATATCAATAATAGAATAAGATTCATTTTGAATCATATTTAATGAATTTTCATTTGTTTGTTGCCGTAGGAGTAGAGGGAGACACATGTGAATTTGAATCCCTAAATTATGGTTCAAATGTTTGATGCGCTTTGTTTTTGCTTGATGTCATACCATGCTTTTCAAATTCTTGATTTGCATTGATGTGGTGAGATAAAAAGGGGAAGGAAAAATATGATGCGCTGTAATGGGTGGATTTTGAACTTATGAGTTCGTTTTTTTCTTGAATAAGAATAAGAATTAGGTTTTGATTTTCAAAGAGAAAGTGAAGGTGGGAGCGATGGCTTGGAGGTTCCGTGGGAGGTTGCAGAAGAGAAGAAAGTGTTGTTGGCGTTGGTAATCACTATCGACTACATCACACGACCAAGAGCGACGGAGGCACCATGGAGATCACAGTAAAGAGAGAGGATTATAGAGAAGAAAAGGAAGGGAACGTTATAATACAAGAGGGTGTATAATAAAATTGTGTACCTTGATTAATCTAAGGGTTGAAAATATGCATAATGGATCACCTATGAAGGTGATCCACCATAACAACGATCGTAAAAAATATATATAAGAATTGTGTAATAAAGAATATGTTTAAGAGTTAATTTTTAAAAGAAAAAAAATAAAATCAAATAATATATGCTTTGACCATAAGTATTAAATTAAATAAATAAAAAAGTAATAAATATTTTATAATTTAATGTTTTCTAAAATAGAATTGAGTATCTCAATCCTTTAATTTTTTTTAGAGAATCTCAATCCTTTATTTATTACTATAAATATTAGATATTTTTCTTACTTCAAAAATAAAAATAAATAAATAATATTACATGCAATGAACATATAAAAAACTTTTACATAATCATTAATTGATTACAGATTCTCAAATTCAATAAATTTGTTATTTTTTTATGAGTTTAATATTTATACATGAATAGCGTAGAATAATTTTACATTATCATTTAATTATAAATTTTTATTTAAATTATCTTAAAATAATTATTTTAAAAATCAATAAACTTATCCTACACAATGAATTTTGATTAGATGAACATATAAATTTTTTTACATTGTGAATTTATACTCTTTTTCTATGATAGTTACCCCAAAAGTCAAAACAATAATGAGTTTTAATTGTTTCAATATAATTTTTTTTTGGCATTAAATGCACACATAAATTAAAATAAAAACTATAATGTAACATGTTGTCATAAAATCACATGAGATTACCCCTAATACAGTAATACTCCTTCACACCAAACATTATAAAATGCCGCAACTTGTTATAAAATTCCTTCAAAACAAAAGAAAAAAAAATAAAAATTATCATTGTGAAAGAGATGTTCCTCCCCAAGTGTGTGTGACCCTGAAACATGAGAGAAGGAGAAAAGGCATGAGCAATTCGTAACCAAGACAGCAAAACAGAGAAGAACAGAGCCAACAAAACAAAACAACTCTCACTGGAACTGTTTCTTCTTTCCTCTCCAAAGATCCTCAATTCCGTTACTGTAAGTCCCCACTTTTCTTCTTCACTCCAAAACAAAAGAAAAAAAATGAAAATGGTGCTATTTTTCGTGCTTCCTTAACCCCTATTACTCAATCTCCTTTATTCTCACTTTTCAATCCAAAATCGTTAACTTTAACTGATTTTAGGGTTGCCCTTTGTCTCATTTTTCTTCATTTTTTTATTTTTCCTGTGTTAATTCCAAAATCGTTAACTTCAACTGATTTTAGGGTTGCCCTTTTTCTCATTTTTCTTCATTTTTTATTTTTCCTTTGTTAATTTTGATATTAATATTTAGGGTTTCGTTTCCCTTTATCAGAATCTCTCCGTCGGTGATCGCCATAGTGTGCTGGAAATTTTTCTCAGGCTGTTCCGGTGGAAGATTCGGTGTCTTCGAGTTTTTGGTTCTGGTAATTTGGAATATTATGCTATTACTGCTTTTACTTGAAATGAGTAAATTTGATTTTCATTTCGGTTATGAAGTTGCGTGCCATGTGATGAATTATGGATTAGTAGGGGAATTGGTTCTGTTGTGTTTTTGGATTTTGTCTCCTTGCTTAAGTTTCAATTGCTGTTGTTATTCCTCTATGTGTTGATTCCATTTTCATGTGATATGCCTAATAACATAAGGACATAATGCTATTTGTTTTAAATCAAACTGCCGAGAGGCCCGAGTTGGTTTAATAGGTTAAGTTGATGGTAAGGAATAATGGGAATCAACTGTAGAAACAGCCGATTCATGGTCTGATTGGTTGAGTTGGTTGGTCTGGTTAGGGTTTTAAAACATTGATGTAATGAAATGGAAGTAAATGCCTTTCCATTAGTTTACTGTAAACTGTAAATGTAATGGACATACTTCTAGTAGTATTTGTTGAAATAATAATGCTCTTGTTATGCAATGCTTGAGTGCTGCTTTGTTTGTTTTCCAAAACTTTTAGGTCTCACACTGTTTTAAACTGTTTGGCTGTTGTATATTTTGTAATTGTTGGCCGATGAATGTTGTAGCATTGCTCAAATAATATTTACCTTGTATTTTCTATATTTGAGATTTAATTTAATTTGCCACGCATGTTGTTAATTTAAGGTTTGATCAGTTGAACTGGCTGGTCTGGTTAGGGTTTAAAACATCGTGGAGTAAAATGAAATGTCTTTCCATTTCTGTACTAAACTTCTGAAATACAAAAAATTAATTAATTTCCCACCATTAAGTTCATAGTTGTCAAGAGCCCCACAATAGCGGCGCGACAGTGGTGGTGCATTACGGAGTGGCTGTTGACCGCTACAGAAGCAATTTTGTGTTGCGGTTTTTCTTGTGGCCATCACTCCCGTATTTTTTGCTTGCTTGCTGCGACTCTAATAGAGTTAGAAAAATCCACTCTTGCCCCCTTGTAAGAGTGTTGTGCAGGCTGTTATGGGGATGAGGGAATCTTGCAATTTCGACTGGGTGTTTTCCTCCCTTTAATTTTTCTTTTTTAAATTTATAAGTTTTGTTGCTTTTTCTTTTTTGAATTTTTGAGCATTTATATTTATGTGGTATAATTATAAATTACTTAACATGTATGCTAAGCTTTTAGCATTGCGGCCATCCCACTACTGTTATAGCCAGATTTGGAGTTGGCTGCTTTGTGCCACTATTTTGTGATTGACAATTTTGATTCAATTCCTATTACACCAAAATTTTGGGTCTACACAGCATAATTACTTTTATTAGTGGTGTTTGTTAAAATAATAATGGTCTTGTCACAGCTAGATGCTTGATTGCTGCTTTGATCACTTTCTAAAACTTGTGTAGGTTCTATTCTTTCAAAACTGTGCATCTCTTGTGAAATGTGTAAATGCAGGCCATAGGTGATGCGACTGTAAGCTTGAGCATACTGCAACATTACCCAAATAATATTGCATGTGTAGTTTTCTGTAGTTAAATTTGTTTGAATTCAATTTTCTACGTGGGTTAATTTATTTACTATAACTTGCTTGCTTTGTCTTTATAGGGTTCGGTTGCCATGGACAAATTGCTTTTCAAAGCTTGTATGGGAACTCAAACTATGTAGAAATATTTAAAGAAGCAGGAAATTTTTAGATTGAAATGTTGATATTGTTATATCTCAACAACGTATTGAGAAAGTAGACAAGAACATTGAGAAGGCAGGTGACTGAAATGGAGTGCAATAAGGATGAGGCTACCCGAGCTAAAGAAATTGCTGAGAGGAAGTTTGCTGCAAAGGATACATTGGGTGCAAAGAAATTTGCTTTGAAGGCCTTAAATTTATTTCCGGATCTTGAGGGTATTTCTCAAATGGTAGCAACACTTGATGTGTATATTGCTGCCGAGAATAAAACAAATGGAGAAGCAGATTGGTATGGTGTGCTTGGTGTGGACCCCCTTGCTGACGAAGATACTGTCAGGAGACAATACAGGAAGCTAGCTCTCCAGCTTCACCCTGATAAGAACAAGTCCATTGGAGCTGATGGGGCCTTTAAACTCATTTCAGAGGCATGGAGTTTACTATCAGATAAGGCTAAAAGGGCATCGTATGATAAGAGAAGTGGAAGAGACCGGAAAGTTTCTACTAAGTTTGGAGGTCCATCATCACAAAAAGGGACTAATGGTAGTTTCAATTTCACTAAGACCGCCCCTTCATGTGCAACTACTCGGAAGAATACTGCAAAAGAGCATGCTTCATCTTCTACTCATAAGTCAAAATCAAATACATTTTGGACTGTTTGCCGTCGATGCAAAATGCAGTATGAGTATCTTAGAGTTTATCTTAACCTTAAACTCTTATGTCCCAACTGCCATGAGGCATTTGTGGCTGTAGAAACTGCTCCTCCACCTGCAAGTGGTATTAGACCTGCAACTCAATGGAGTTTTTCACAGAAGCAAAATTCCAGCCGCCAACCTAATAAAAGCAAATCTAATGCTGGAAAGAATAACATGGCAGCCCCAAATGTTGGAGGAGGGTCTTGTAGTAAGACTGACTCCTATGAAAAGGCCAATTTCCAGTGGGCTCCATTCTCAAAAATATCTGGTGTTTCTAATGTTGCTCAAGCTGCAAGTGTGGTTCAGCAGGCATATGATAAGGTGAAGCGAGATCGTGAAGAGGCACAAGCAGCTAGGAAAAGGGAAGAGGCCTTAAAAAGGAAGCAGCATGCTTCTAAAAAGGGTTACTATAATCCTTCTAAGAGAAGAAGGGGGGGCATGGAGGATGCTAGTGCGAGTAACCATGGTAAGGAAACAAACTCATTCAGATCTAAACAGGGCAATTTTGAATATAATAGGGTTAATGGAATCAGCAAGACCGGCCATGTGGGAGATATCTCCCCAGTTCAACTGAAGAATCTTCTTATGGAAAAAGCTAGAAAAGAAATTAGCAATAAACTCAGGCAAGTTCAGTCAAATGCTGTTGATAAAACTGCGATGAAAGAGAATGGAAATGACTTCCAAGAAGTGAGTGAGAAAGGAGAAAAATGTTCCAGAAACTCTGAGATGTGTGCTCAGGATAACATTGAGAAGTCAGAAGATAGAAAAAGCGGATCCCGAGCCATCAAGCCATTTGCAGGTTCTACAATTGCTAAAGTTAGCCGAAAATTTTTGGAAACAACACCTGTAGATGTACTATATCCTGATTTCCATGATTTTTGCAAAGATCGAACTGAAGGATCTTTTGGTGAAAATCAAGTATGGGCCGTGTATGATAACGATGATGGGATGCCTCGATGTTATGTGCTGATTCGCCGCATCATCTCCCTGAATCCGTTCAAGATGCAGATCAGTTGGCTCAACCCAAATACCAACAGTGAACTGGGCCCCCTAAAATGGGTTGCTTCAGGCTTTTCAAAAATTTGTGGGGATTTCAGAACAAGCAGACCTGAAATTTGTGGTTCTACCAATTTTTTCTCCCATAAGGTTAGGTGGAGAACTGGTGCTGAGGGAGCCATTTGTATATATCCGAGGAAAGGTGATGTTTGGGCCATATACAGGAACTGGTCTCCTGACTGGAATGAGCTAACAGCAGATGAGGTTATACACAAGTTTGATGTGGTTGAAGTACTTGAGGATTTTATTGAAGGGCATGGTATAGATGTTATTCCTCTGGTCAAAGTGGCTGGATTCAGGACAGTGTTTCACCACCACTTAGATCCAAAAGAAATCAGGATCATTCCGAGGGAAGAGATGTTTCGATTCTCTCATCAAATACCTTCATATGTACTCACTGGTCAAGAAGCTCCAGAGGCTCCAAAGGGTTGCAGGGTGCTGGACCCAGCTGCTACTCCATTTGAACTTCTTCAGGTAATAGAAGTTGTGAAGAAGGAAAACGTGGCAGACGATGAGGATAGTGATGTAAAAAAAACAAGTGATAACATGAAAAAAGATAATGATGAGGAAATGATCGATGCTATGGGAAAACATGGGGAAGAAAAGGAGGCAAAAGACGAAGACATGCAGGAAGTAGAACCAAGTGATAACATGAAAAAAGGCAATGAGGAAATGACCAATGATACCGGAAGACTTAGGGAAGAAAAGGAGGGAAAGGACAAAGACATGCAGGAGGTAGAAACTTTGAAAGAGGACAAAGAGAGAGAAGATTTGCAGTAGCTTGTAATTGCAAAGGGATGTAGCATGCTACAAGAAATCAACTTTTGGAATCTCTGGCTCGTGCAAGGAATGAAGAATACAGAGACCCAAAATTAATTTGACAAAATAGGATCCATAATGAGTTGACATTGTGATTATTTATTGGATGGATCAGAGATTTCAATCATTTTCTCTTATCCAACCATCATATTTTGTGAAGGGTTAATTTTGTCTATTTTTTTGCTAGCTACAAATTGTGGGGGGATTTCCCTTCTGTTCTAACATTATGGGTCAAGGCTACATGCCCTTTTCTATTTACATTTTAGGGTCTTACTCAATTTTGTTTTGTAAAGCAGATTTAGTGTGGCAGGTGCTTCAGTCGCTGTCCATAAATTTGTAAGATATTTAGCTCCGTTAAAGATCAATACAATAAATTACAAATTGATTCCAGTTTACCTGCTTAAAATTTTGATTTGATTTAATTTCATGGTGAGCTTGATTCAATGTAACAATAAAGACTTCAAAGCATTCCTGTTTCTCCATCATTCTTTTATCGCCAACTTCGTAGTAAATAAATTTTGTTATGATTTTAAAATAATCCAAGGTTACAATTTTGTTTTGGAAAATTCTATAGCTACATTTTTCAAATTAAATGAGATCAACTCCAAAGAGAAAAACGTTCTATTCACTTTGGGTTGGGATGGAAATGAAACGTAATAAACCAAAAAAGTTTGGATGTTTCTCTACAAAATGCATTTTATCTTATTTTAAATAGTCTAAAAATAAAATTTAATTAATATCATTATATTGTATTCATGCTTTTTTCCATCACTTTCTATCAATCTAATTTGTATTTTTTTTATTAGTGTGGACCACATAGCCATTCCACCAAAAACAACTTAATTCTCTTCACTAGATGTGATTTTGGAACATTGGATTGCTGTGGACTAGAAATGGTCATTCGACCAAAAATAAACAATTGTTATTTCTAACTAAATGAGATTTTCGAACATATGTCACTGTGCACATAAACATGTTAATAATTTTATTGTCTTCATATATTTTCTATATTTTTCATTTCTCTACCATTATCAATACGATTTTGGTTTTCCAATCATTTTAAGGTCATATCTAACATTATTTTTTTTTTAAATTGTAACAATAATCTTTTTTATTTAAAATTCTCATTTTTTTTCCATTTTTTTCCTCAGTTTACACGAATTGAATCCATTGAATAAATCACTTTTCGTTCAAAAATCAGCAATAAAAAGCGTTATATTTTTCTTTAAAATTTCTCAAAATTCTCCTTTAAAACCTTAATCTTACATGCTACAAAATCCATCAAATTCAATTAAATCTTTATTTCTGTGCATTTTACACCATTTTTTAATCTCAATTTCATCTTAAATAGCTAATTATTCAAGTAAAAAACAAAGCTTTGAAGGTTTATATATGAGTGTTAGAAATAAATTAATTTGAATGAAAAATGACTGAAAGACTAAAATTACACATTAGTCATACTTTAGAAAAAAAAGCAAAACTTCTATAAATTAAGGTAATGTTTGAATTGGTGGAGTAGAATGAAATAAGACGAGATCGAGTTTTTATTATTTGAATCATATCCAATATTAGAATAAAATGAAATATGGGAAGATTGTTTGATCACTTTACTTTTTTATCTCCTTATTACATATTTAAATTCATGTTAATCATCTCCTTAAAATACTCGTTAATGTGAATTTAAGTACAAAGTCACAAAAGTTTAGCTTCAACTTTAGGTATCTTTTACCTTGAATCCAAAAATACATAATGTTATTATCATACTACTAATTTGATTTTAGAATAAAATCTTTCAAACATAAATCATTTCAGTTTAAAAATCAATTTTATTCAAAAATTAATTCTGCAAAGGTTAATAAAAATGGATCAAAGTTAAGAGGATAATACATTTTCTTTAATTTAGTATTAAGATTACTATTTTACTCTAAATCTTAAGTATCCATCCTTCATGGTTCATTTTACACGACTCCTTATCTTATTACAAATGCTACATTTCATCAAGGGACATGCTAGGTGCACCCAGCAACATTGCTAGTGCACCCAGCAATTAAGTGAATGGACAAAATTGCTCTTGCGTTAAAAAAAATAATTCTTCTTCCGGAAGAACCTTCTTCTGGAAGAATAATTTGTGTTACCGGAAGAACCTTCTTCCGGAAACCTTTCCGGGAGAAGGTTCTTCCGGTAGAACAATTTGTTTTTCCGGAAGAACCTTCTTCCGGAGAAGCTACCGGAAGAACCTTCTTCTAGATGAACAAATTGTTCTACCGGAAGAACCTTCTTTCGGAAAGCTTTCCGAAAGAAGGTTCTTCCGGTAACACAAATTGTTCTTCCGGAAGAAGGTTTCTCCGGAAGAAGGTTCTTCTGGTAGAACACAAATTGTTCTTCCGGAAGAAGGTTCTTTCGGTAGAACACAAATTGTTCTACCAGAAGAATTATTTTTTTTTTAACGCAAGGGCAATTTTGCCCATTCACTTAATTGCTGGGTACACCAGCAATGTTGCTGGGTGCACCTAGCATGTCCCTTTCATCAAATGTCTGACGTTCAACTAGCATTTGAAATCCACATGTTGTCAGTTGCAATGACACTCAAATCCTTTAAAAAAAAACCCAAATGAAGCCAAACCTGAACGAACATGTCTTAGACACACTGAGCAAAAGCAACCACTTGCTAGGTGCACCCAGCATTCTTAAAAAATGACAAAATTGCCCTTGCTTAGTTTTCCTCCTACGGATCAACTTGATCCGTAAGAGAAAAAATAATTATAATATACTTTAAAATACATCATATTTATTTATAATATAATTAAATCTATTTTTTATTTTATTAATTATAATATATTTATAAATATTGATTTATTATAAATAATTAATTTTTTAATATATATTTTTAGAATAAATTTGTTTTGAAGATGATATTAAAATACTTACTCAGTCCCATTATAATTATTGTTTAAGGTTATTTTATACATATTAATAAAAATCAATAAATACATAAAAGATAATATTATAAAGAATTAATCATATCATTATTAATATTATAAAGACTATAAAAAAAAAATTAGTATTATATAAAAAATTAAAATACTAACTACTTTATAATACATTTTTTTACATGATCATTAGTATAAGTGGGAAAATTGAAATTATAAGAGAATTTAAAAATATTAGTACGTTATATAAGATCTTAGATAACGAATGATGTCCATTTTTTGGTTAATTATTTTTTTTTACACCCTTTTCAACTTCTTTATTTCAATTATATTTAAAGTTATATTTTAAATTATTTTTTATTAGTTGGTAAACTAAGTTAACTAGACCATTTTAATAACACGCGTGTATATAAACACAAATGGAATACACAATCAATGAAAATAACTAAAACTAACATTAGTAATGAAAATAAATAAAACCAACAATACTCATGAAATGAGTTCATGTACAATATCTGTATATACAAAGAATATCAATGTAAAATATGTACATAAACTACGCCTGATCAGTGTGCCGCATGCGTCTACACCTAACGTATACTAGATGGTCCTGTGTCACACTCCTGGCCAATCTGAGGCATTCTTCGATCACCTCATGTGTCGATGAGCCAGGTGTGACCACCCCTAGACTCAGATGACGCTCCAACCTCTCAGCAATGTCATCACAAACTTCCTGTTACATACAAAACAAACTAATTACACAAATTATTATGCAAATATTGAGGTAAATGATGTAAATTATTAGTATTACTTACCACTGCATGTATGGGCTCCTCTGCAGATGTCGACGATGCTCCTGGCTCCGGCACGCGAGGGATATCCGTCTGCGGGGCCTGAGGGACGACTCGGAGCTGCGGGGCGTGACCATGAGGCAGAGGATCTAATGTGTGGCCTGGTGTCATGAAAGGATGAGAGATGCGAAAGAACCAGTCGATGTAGTCACTGGAACACGCCCCTGGCACAACGCACACCTCACCTGCAGGTACGATATGATCCTCGTAGTGCATCCACCTGTCGTGTATATCATCATATGAGACCCATGAATCGACAGGAGGAGCAGGAATGGTATGCGTGTAGCCAAACTGCCGCACGACCCTCTCCGGTCGGTAATAAACAGCAACAGGCCCCCAGCGCAAGAGACCGGAATAGCATGATCTAACGTGGAAGTCCCGAACCTCCCGATGCTCCCCATAAGGGATCCAATAGACATCCAGAATCCGGAGTCGATCCAGGCGCTCCCTGTACGACGGTGTGTGAATGCTCTTCACGGTCTTCTTCATCGCAATCCACCTGCACGCACGCAAAGAAGCCTCGTCATAGTCCTGATCAGCGGTGGACTCCGCGATCGAGGGAAAGTGCTCGTAAATCCAACACTATAGATGTAACATTCAAATTATAAACATTAATAATGAAAGTGTAACAAAATTTAAAGTTGAACATTGTTTAGCCTGAATGAATGAAAAACATATTTGTTACCTATAGCAGTGTGATGTAACCGCCAAGCTGTCGACTGTGGCTCATAGATGCATCGTTCAGCTGGTCGTACATATGAACCAAAGTAGCCACTCCCGAGGCGTACCTCTCTGTCATACTGAGGTCACGAAGGGCCTATAAGTAGACAACATGGACATTGGTTGTACTCTTGTTAGCAAACAGAGTGCAACCCAGTAGGTGAAGAAGATATGCGCGAGCCGCAGCTGTCCAATGACCTGCCTGGCATTGGCGCTGATATATATCACGTACCCATTGCAGGCGTACGTGCGGTCCGCGACACTAGACTGTCTTAGCCCTAGCAGACTCTGGAGACACCATCAACAAGTCCACCAGCATCTGAACCGCATCGTCCACGTGCAAGGGCTCAAATGCATGTAAGTCGCCTATAACGGGAAGATGGAGAAGAGAGGAGATGTGGTCCAATGCGATGGTGAGCTCTCCTACCGGGAGATGGAAACTAGTCGTCTCCCGGTGCCACCGCTCCACAAACGCGGACAAAAGTCCCCGATCGCCGGTGTCTACCGAACACGCGATCAGAGGACTTAGTCCTGTACCAGCAATAAGTCCCTCAATGGCAGGGACATGCCTGCCTAAACTGTGGACCTTCCTCCCATGAGAGGATAGCTTCAATTCAGGACGCTCCTGAATTGAAGTATAAAAGGAATGCAAAATTCGTTAAAATTATCATTTAAAGGAAAACTAATAGTATAATTTACAAGTAACTAAAAATAAATAGTATAAATACCTCTCCCGTCCATACGCTGCAAGCAACGTGATCCGCATACGCTGTCAACACGGATGGGTCGCTCGGACCACCCGGAAATCCCTAGTGCTGATCCTCAGCCGCCTCTGCGCCTGCGTCCGCAGGAATGTCCTCCACAACAGCTGGTGCCTCCATCGGGTCATCCTGAACATCTGGCGCAGGGATGACTAGCTCATCGACGTGATCCACAGTCACAGCGACTCGTTGCCTCTGTGCGGATGCAGTAGGCCGTCGACGCTGCGGAGCATCATCGGAATCATCACGATCTCCTCTGCCCAGACCTCTGCCAGTGACCTGACCTAAGGCACGACCTAATCCTCTAGTCCTAACCATGATCTGCAAATGAGTACCGCAAAATCCATCACTCATTTCATTTTCTCAAATTTCAAGCATTTGGTTAACTCAATTCAGTTACTCTAATGACCACTTGTTGTTTTATCATATGTTTTACTTATTAGAGAGAAACTTGCTGAGCTTTATGAATCTGACAAACAATGGTCAAAAAATTTGTGTTTGTGGTCAACAACATCTCAAATTTGTGTGGATAAAAAAACTAAGCATAAACAATGGTCAACAACATCTCAAATGCTTAGTGGTATTGACCTTGATTCAGCAAGGTGTTGTTTTGTGGTCAACAACATCTCAAATTTGTGTGGAAAAACAAACTAAGCATAAACAATGGTCAACAACATCTCAAATGCTTAGTGGTATTGACCTTGATTCAGCAAGGTGTTGTTTTGTGGTCAACAACATCTCAAATGCGTGTGGATAAACAAACTAAGCATAAAAAATGGTCAACAACATCTCAAATGCTTAGTGGGAAACTTGCTGAGCTTTATGAATATGAGAAATAATGATTCATGAAGGAATGATGTGTGTGGATAAAGGAAATAGAATCAAACCAGGATTGATGTGTTTGATGTGTGTGGATAAACGTAAATTAGGAATTAATGCTAAGATAGTGTTTGATGTGTGTGGATAAACAAAATAGAATCAAAATATACCATTTCTCAACACAATATTGTGTTTTGTTCTATTTTTATGATTGACCAAAGCTAGAATAGAACCCATTAGAGGATTGAGTGAAGGAATAAAATAGCTAACTTGAACAAGTGCATAAGAAGACTTAAATTCTTACTAAAATGTACAAATTTGGATGACTCTAATAGAAGTAACCCACTACTTTAAACTAATTCAATTGCCATAACATGTTCACTTCATTATGATATCAATGTCAATTCCCTCCCTTGTTGGCTATCACAACTAGGACCATTCCTTGTTCTACTGCTTGTGACAATTCCATCTAAGAACAATATATATTAATATATAGAACAATATTGATGTTCAGTCTGAAATAGAAATAAGAACAGCTAGTAAAAGTTGCAATCATTATAGGATTTGGATTAATTGTTCTCCTAACCCTCATAAAACTTTCTCTCTAAATGTTTTCTATATACACTAATTGATTGTCCTTATAGCATTCTATCTAGAAATAATCCACATTGACCAATATGTTTTTGTTGGCCAGTTCTATAAAAAGCTAATAATGCTAGTCCTAAATATGTTGTGAACGTTGAAATTGAAGTTAGTAGTGTGACCACCGGATAATGAATGTTTTCTCCTTTTAAGACATGAATAAAATTCATTGTCTTTGTTCAAAGCAAAGGAGGTTGGACTTCTTTTTGAAGAATGAAATGATTGCAGGCCTTTGAGCTTTAGAGGGAGCAAAAGAAATTCATAGACATTAGGCAGGTGAGTTAGGTGAAACAATGATTTCCCATTTTCCTTTTTCTCTCAAGGATCAACATTTAATCAAGTTTTAGGGATTTGTCCTAATCATGTTACTTTTGAACTTAATTTGCTGAGGTTGTCTAGGCATTTGAATCAGTTTTCCGATACCACATTCAGTTCTAAGTGGCAATTACATCAAAGACAATTACATATTCGCATTAAATCAAATTGAAATAGTAGATATTCTCCAAAATGACAATATTTATCAAATATTTAGCATACATTCAGAGCTGATCCTAATAACCAAAATTCCTAATTTTAAAAAAAACTCACAATGTATCAAATAATTGGCAATTTTTCAAATAAAATGAAGCTGTGAGTAGTTTACGGATCAGTTTACGGATCAAGTGATCCGTAAACCACTTAATATGCTTTACGGATCACTTGATCTGTAAGCATTTTCCGGATCAAGTTGATCCGGAAAATGCTTACGAATCAAGTGATCCGTAAAGCACTAACAAGTAGTTTACGAATCACTTGATCCGTAAACAACCCAGCAACTTCCTGACAGCGTTTTTCGCTATCGCCAGCAAAAACCAAAACGCGAACGACAAACTTACCTCGAAGAAGAAGCAGAAATGCGAAGAAGAAGCCCAAACGCGAAGACCCACACCTTCCTCCTAAACACAGCAACAATGGCGGCAATGGCGGCGAAGAAGAAGAAGACTGGCGGCGAAGAAGAAGACAAGAATGAAGAAGCTGTGCGGGAGGAAGAAGAAAACTGAAGAAGTAGAAAAAGCAAGAAGCAGAACCGTTTGAGGAAGAAGAAGAACGTGCGCGGGAGAGAGAGAGGCGAGAGAGAGAGGTTTCATTTTTTTAAAAAAAATTAGTGAAGGGCATTATAGCCTTTTCACAGCAATTGCTGGGTGCACCTAGCAGCACTCCACCTGAATCCTGAATCATCTCAAGCAACTCCAAGCTTACCTCACTACTCTGGCCCACGCCCACGCCCATTTCTACGCCTTCAAGCTCATTCGCTTCTGCGCCATCAGTCTCTCAAACATCACTACGCACGCCTCATCTTCGACCACTTTCCTTCTCTCAACACTCACCTCTTCACCGCCTACGCCGCCCACCCCTCCACTCTCTCCCTCTTCTGCCACATGCTCCACTCCCAATCCCCCCCGCCCCAACCACTTCATCTTCCCCCAAGCGCTTAAAACCTGTCTCGCGTCACGCACCGCTGAATTCCTGCATGCCCAGATCGTTAAATCCGAGTTTCATTATTTCCCACTTGTGCAAGCGGCTCTTGTTGACTCTTACTCCAAGGTTTCGGACGGGTTAGGGAATGCAAAGAAGGTGTTTGATGAAATGTCTGAGAGAAATGTGGTGTCTTTTACCGCGATAGTTTCTAGGTTTAAGAGGGTTGGGGGTGCTATGAGGGTGTTTGGTGAAATGCTAGAGAGGGATGTGCCATCGTGGAATACTCTCGTTGCTGGGTGCACTCAGAATGGGGCTTTCACTAGGATTAAGTTGTTTAGGAGAATGGTTTGTGAGTGTAATAGGCCGAATGGGGTTACTGTGGCTTGTGCACTTTCGGCTTGTGGTCACACGGGGATGCTTCAGCTTGGGAGATGGATACATGGTTATATGTACAAAAATGGGTTTGCATTTGACTCGTTTGTCTCGAATGCGCTTGTGGATATGTAAGGGAAGTGTGGAAGCCTTGGAAAAGCAAGAAAGGTTTTTGAGATGAATCTTGAGAAGAGGTTGACTTCATGGAACTCGATGATTAACAGTTTTGTGTTGCACGGGCAGAGTGATAGTGCAATTGCCATTTTTGAGCAAATGGTGGAGGGTGGCGATGGCATGGGACCAGATGAGGTCACCTTCATTGGTTTGTTGAATGCTTGTACTCATGGTGGATTATTTGAGAAGGGTTATTGGTATTTTGAGTTGATGGTTCGGGAATATGGGGTTGAGCCATAGATTGATCACTACGGGTGTTTGATAGACCTTCTTTGTCGAGCAGGGACGTTGGATGAAGCTATCAATGCTGTCAAGGGTATGAGCATGGAACCAATTGAGGTTGTCTGGGCCTCATTTCTTAACAGATGTAAGGTTCCTGGCCGAACAAATTTGGCAGAATTTGCTGCCAAAAAACTGATTGAAATAGATCCACATAATAGAGGTTATAGGATTATGTTGGCTGATGTGTATGGGGAGTTAGGGAAGTGGGATGAAGTGAGGAATGTGTGGAGGACATTGAAGCAACAAAAGTCTTATAAAGTTCCAGGGTGCAGCTGCATTGTTGATGACCAGGTTCATCAGTTCTATTCTCTTGATAAATCAAATCTGAAGACAAAAAGACTTGTACATTGTCTTAGAAAGTCTAGTTGGTTTTAGAAATGAAGTCATGGGTGAACTGTAGTCATTGATCTCATACATTTCTGAATTTAAGATACACATTAAAAAGATTAAACAAAGAGAGGAAGATGCAATGTACTTAAGTAAATAGAAACTCAAAACTTTTTACAAAAGCCAGTGCTGAGCTTGCAACTAATTTCTACTATGTACAGTCACACGACCAAGGATTTTTGTGGGGAAACCTAATTGTTTGATGTAATTATTCTCCTCTTGGTGCAACTTTGAAGATTTATCAAAAGAACAGAGAAGTAGAAGGAAAGAAATAGATTCTACTTCAGTTGGTTTTGTGCTTCCTGTGATTGTTAATGCAGAGCAATATAATTTTGGCTTAAAAGTCCTTGAGGAGAAAGCGAAATTTAGAGAGAAACTTTAGTTACCCTCGTGAAAGGACATCTCATTAACTGATGTCTTGATGCGAAATGAATTACCATGAAGTATTACAATTAGAGCTTGTGTATCTATACTTCAGTAATCGAGAATACTCACACAAGGCAATTTTATTGTTCATAGAGCAGTGTCGTTCCGTTTTTGCCCCAAACATTTATTATGGATCACACTAATTTAACGAAAACTATTATGTGTCAAGCTTATATAAATTTTTTTTAGGAGTAATTGATACCACATTTTGTTATTTTAGCATCTAAGAGGATGTGTAGTTGATCCCAATGAAATGTATCTTTTATAATGGGTCTAAGGCCATTGTATTATCACTTCAGTAGACACTCTACTTGTTGAGGAAGTTTTTTGCAAAATCCAAAAGATATTTCCTCAATAGACCTTACTCGCTGGGCTAGCTGGACTTGCTAAATGAATTCTTCAACATTTTCAATTTGAATTAAAATTTCTTCATATTAGTTGTCTTTGCTTGTTGGTCGAGTTATTCATACGACTTGGTCCCTTTTTCTCCATTCATGAGTTGTCACATGTCCTTCTATGCACAAGCTCTCTCACTAAGCAAGCATAGCTAGTTGAGCGAGCCTTCTTTGGTGTGACAACTTCTCTTCCTCTCTTGGCGTTCCAAAAACTTTAATAAAAACATAAGAAAACTAGATGAATGCTTAAATTTTTATTTACATGCTTAGAGTTCTATAAAAACATTAAATTCTAGCTATTTGAGACTAACTAAGAAAAAATTAAGAAAAAAAGCAGTCAATTGCCAGGTGAAATGAAGCTCAAAAGTAATCATGTACAAAAATTATATTATGCATTCAGAATCCATCATCCTTATTTTTTGCATGAGCTTTATTTCAATGAACATTTTCATGTTTTTTTCCTCGATTGTATCTTCCTTTTCTTCTTTGAAAAAGTTTCATGCATGATCTTTCTTTTTTGTTTTCAACTAACCCTTATCTTAGAGGATTCATTTGTTAGTATTTTTGTGGGATGTTGTTTTGTTGGCGAGGGAGTATGAGATGTTTTTGTTGAGAATACACACACAGTTGTGAGATGATGTCAAACCCTTGCTTTGACCAAGCCGAGTTACAAACTTCTAGGACTTTGATCCTCAACCTCTAGTACTAGATTTTGAAGTCAACCACAAGATTATTCTCTTAGTAGCTAGTAGTAAGAGGGGTCATATTTTTTAGTGATGTTTATTAGGACCCGATATTTTCTTAAGCTAAGATCTCGTACCTTGGTAGGAGTTGGTATATCAATTTTGGTGTGAGGATGGATATCTTAGTAGAAATTGTGAATAAAGGGGTGAAAGTTGTGTTTTGGAGTAATTTCCTATAGTGTGAGAAACTTAGTGATGATTAAGGCAAGTAGAGTTATGACCCTGAAGAAAACCTTCGTTATATCCCATAGTAATGACCTAGCTTTCTTATGTTTTTGGAGTAATGTTTTGAGATATTTGTTGAACATCTTTTGGGTGTGTGGTTTAAAAACTTTGTGTAAAGGGGTTTTGATGTTTAAAATTATGTTGAAAGTCTTGATTTATCTATGATTTAAGTGATTTGAAATATCAAAAGGTGGTTTATGTTTTTAAACTTGTTGAAAGTTTAAGTTCAACCTTTTCTTTGTTTTGAAAACTCTCTTTTAAAAATGGATCTGTATGTTTAATGACAAAGTGAGTTTTCACCTTTATAAAGTTGTTTTGATTCATGTTTTGGAAAAGAAAGAGGTTTATCATAAAGATCTTGGTTTTATGCAAAAAGGCACACAATACTAGCAAGATGGAAGAAAATGGTTAGGGACATTCTATCTAGGAGGATTAAGGTTAGGAAATTTGGGTGAATCACTTGGCGAAAAATGGATGACTTAACTAGATGGAAGATTGCGGAGGAAAGATCAAGACCTCCAGAAAGTGAAAAATGTACTGATGATGGTGATAGTGTGTGATGATTGAATCTTGATGTGATGATTAATGAACTAATGATCATTATGAGATGCCCTGTTTTGAGAATTCGAACACTTATACTTTATATATGATCTACATATTTTGTTATATATGTGATGATAGTAGATCATGTTTTAATTGTTAATTTCTATATTGCTTTAGTATGCTTGTTTTTTTAAGCTTACTCTTGCGTTGTTGTATGTGTGGTTCATGCCTGTGATGATCATATATCTAATGTACGTGAGGAGCATATGGTTAAGAGGTCATCCCGTGTCTTCGAAGACTTCGTAGATATGCATACCAAGATGTGAAGATGTACTTCCCGTTTGTTGTTTATTTCTTAACATCCTGTATAATGTTGACCAGTTTAGAGTCTAGGAATTTTACTAAAATCACACTAGAAGAGGGACTTGAATAATGTGTTAGATAAACTATAAACCTTTTTTTTTCGCAAGATGGTGTTTTTATACAAGTTAAGAAGGTTTTAAACCTATCATCCACAGACAAATACAAGTTTTACTTAAATAGATGGAATTTTCGTCCACTACTTAACAAAACAAGTTTTGTATGAAAACAAAGAATGAAAACTTTGTCTGCAAGATTGTGTAAAATAAGTGCTTAAAGAATACTAAATGAAAACTTAAGAGAGAAGTAAATACACTTGATTTATACTGGTTCACTCAATTAGAGTTACGTCCAATTCTCATTTACTCAATTGTAAAGGTTCTACTAATCAAATAGTGATTACAAACAAGTATTCTATCATGCCACCCCTGACTACACTTAATATTATCTAGGCCACTATTGACAAACCCTTAAACCCTCGTGAATCTAAAAACACTCAAATATTGTTTATCACTAAGTCACTCCTAGCTTTTACAAACATAAGTTTGATTGAATACAATGATTTAGCAACACTCAAAGAGTGAATTAAAAATTAAGCTTGAATATAAGTAACTTTGCTTAGCAAAGGATGAACAAAATAAGCACAATGTCTATCGTCCACTAAAATGATAGAGATTCA
Source organism: Glycine soja (assembly GCF_004193775.1). NCBI lineage: Eukaryota > Viridiplantae > Streptophyta > Magnoliopsida > Fabales > Fabaceae > Glycine > Glycine soja. The sequence goes on from NC_041010.1 coordinate 36,374,538, forward strand.
CTTCAATGTTCTTTTGATCAATTTCTCTTAATATACTTTGTTGTTCAAATGTTGTGCATGATTCTCCTTTTATAAACTTCAATGAAATATCCATTATGGATTTAGCACTAATCCTTTCATATGAATGTTGTCTCCCAACTGAAGCAATGTGATGTGGCATGCTTTGATTGTAGAGAAGAAAGATAAAAGTACAAACATCATAGTGACATATGCTTTTCTTTTGCGACAATAGCGACCTCTAAAGAATATTTTGTTTAAATCCTTTTATTCTCTTCTATTTTGTCTTTACCTTAATTTCAAATGTTACATGCACTTCCCTTTGTAGCTAACACTAAATTTTGATATATATTGGACGTCACTTATGTGAAGGTATAAAATGAGTAAGTTTAAGTGATTAAGTCCAATTGGACATGAATAAAAGCAACTCAGTGTAACGACACTAGTTTTCATAATTAGTGGACACATGTTTCTTAACAGTGCATTGGACGTTGAATATAACTTGTTAATAAAACAATTTGCTCAGTTTATCATTTATGAGTGAATGCTTAATTCTAAGAGCTTGTAGGATATGAGGTGTGGACTAGAAACTCATTATGTAGTAGGTTGTGTTTATCAACAATTTATACATTTGTCTAGAAACTCATTTGTCTATCAACAATTTATACATTTCTAATCATCAAAATTTAAGGTAGGAATAAGTTGTCCAATGATCATGGGATCATCAAAACCTAACATTTACCTTTATAGAGTTGTATATTTTATATGGATGTTTCGAGGAATTATGAGTTGCTCTGATGTTGTATAAGTGTATGTTATGATGGAGTCTCATAAGGCACATAGTTATTTAGTTGTACAATTATATCACATCATGTTTTACCTTTGTATCATGTGTTTTATCATATCATATTTTACTTTTGTATCATGTATTTTAGCTTTGGCCATTGAAATGAAAAAATTTTACAAATATTTTGGTATAAACATTTTAAAATATAAACATATATTAGACAAAAAATAGACACATAATTTAATTTAAAATGAATTTTTTTAATATTTAAATGAATAACATGGTTTTAACAAAATTCAAAAAGACATTCTATATTTTTTATTCATTTATATGTTATTGGCTATCACAAAAATATCATATTTTCATATTAAATATTATATTTTTTTATTAATATATTCATTTTTAGTTTTGACGGTGAATATTGCACAAGTTAAATAATTTTTATATATAATTATAATTCATAATAAATATATACTTTAAAATATAAAATTTTATTATTATTGAAGTTCATAATAAACAAATATTTCTAAACATATATGACTATATAAATTATATTTTTTATTTATAGTAAATAATTTAAATTGTGATGTACAGTTATTTATAAATAATTGTGTAATTTTTTTAATTTGAGTTTTAATTTGGGTTTGGTATTTTGTTTGAAAACACAAATATGTCAACTGCATGTTGATATGTAAAAATGTGCTAGAATTAATGTAATGCACAAGGGAAAAAACTACTAACAATAAAAAAGATTGATATTTTTATTTAGATACATGAGAAGAAAATATTATGCATCAATTTACATAATTATCTAATCATAATTCGTTATATATAATAAATTTATTGATTTTTAAAAATAATTATTTTAAAATAATTCAAAGGATAATTTATTTTGAATAATAGTGTAAAATTATTTTAAGCTGTATCACCATTTGACACTAAATATATGAAAGGAGACATGATAGGAGATAATAATTTCAATTTACTTATAAAATTAACATAAAATAATATATATATATATATATAAATTTTATCACATAATTTTCTATATTTTTTAATTTTTTGGGCCACTCTCAGTCTTAACAAAATTATTTTAACATGACGATACGTTAAACTGGATTAGAAATTTGTAAATGTAATACATGAAAAAAAAAAACTAACAATAAAAAAATGTTATACTTGATAATCACCCATCACACTTTTATTTAGAGATATAAATGAAAATTTGACACATGATAATTATTTTCATTTATTTACAAAAATAACATAAAATAATGTGTAATTTTTTTACCACATTATTTTATAATTTTTTTTTTCAATTTTTTGGGCCTCCTAATCATGACTTTGGGCCTTCCCTTTACATATACAAAAACAAATACAATCTTGATCGGTGAGAATCAAACGTCTTCCACCTGACCACTGTCTTATGTCCCAATATCCGAACAATTTTTGTAATTTGAGACATTAAAACAGAACAAAAGCTTGTATCTATCGTTATATCTCTTAATGTAAACAGTGTCATTGTACGTTTGTTCGCCTGGATGACCTTCAGTACCACCAATATGCACACATGACTTTTTTTTGGTATGCATTTGGAGGATTTACCACACCCAGGCTTCTTTTTGGAAAAATATCCAATGGGGTACCTAACATGATACTTCCAAAAACAAAATATAAAAAGGCCTAACAGACTATTAGAAAAATTATTGACCAAATAATTTATATTTAATTTTTTAAAAAAATGCTACTAAAGTTTAGAGACCTCAATATTAGCTAGAGAAAATAAATTATTGTCATTAAATTTAGTTATCAACTCATTACTCCCTCCCCATTTCAAATTTCAAATATTAACAAAAATAATTCAAATTAAATTTTGTCACTAAAAGAAGCTATTTTCAAGATTTGAGGGTTCAAATGAAAGTATTTTTTTTTTCATGGGACTAAATTCAAAGGAAATCCTAAAATAAAAAGAAAAGAAAAAATATAAAATTAAAAAGAGAAAACACAAAAAGAAAGAAACGTGAAAAGTAAAACAGAAAAAAAAATTGAAAAAGAAGAAAGAGAAAGAATTGGGTGAAAAGAAAGAGAGAAAAAGATTAGATAAATCCTTGAGAAAAATGACAAAATACACACTAATTTAGATACTTATAGAAAATTGTTTATGTAATTTTTTTAATCTAAAAGTTTCTTATATACTAGATATTTACGTAATTTACACCCATTATGTAAATTATTTTTTATGCATATAAAATAAAATTCCATGAGCACGAGCTCCTCGAGGATCATAAAGTTATTTTTATTTGTTCCACATGCTTGGTCTACTTTATCTGGAAGACCATAAAACAATAAATTATTGTTACAATGACACGTTTAATGTTTTATGATTTTGCAGGTGACTTACTGAGCCACGTGGGCGTCTCAGTATTTTTATTACAATTAAATTAACTAAGGTTTCTTTCGATCTTTTCATAGAACCTGCAGCCAGGAAGCATGCATGCTCAGAGTCACAAGACCCTCGTGTTATAATTAATAATATTATCAATAGGACATAAATAAATAAAAGTCAAATTGTTTTCAAAAGTGTTCATCACCATTGTCATAGAGAAATCTAATAGGAAATTTTTTTAAACATATTATTATTAATTAATTAAAATTTATTAAAAACTTATACAATTTTATAGATTTCTTTCTTATTTAATGAGTTTTATTTATAATTTTATAGTTATCAATAAAATTGCATTAATATCTTTAACCCAAAAATTAATATAATTATATATAGATCTTGAGTTACATTCACATGAGAGAACAATTATTTAATGAAATAATTTATGTTTAATTTTTTTTTATAGGTGAAGATGTGTCCATATTTAACATGTGACGTTAGTTTAAATAAAATTGTTTTTAAAGAAAGATATTTACGAAGAATAAACAAAGTGCGTGTTGCTAGAGGTAATATGCTCTTTCTATTAGAAACGAGATGTATCTTAACCTCATTTAAGTTAAATAAAATTACTGTAAGAGAAAGACTCTTTATTATTTATTATTTAACTATTTGACATAATTGTATATATAAAAGTTAAACTTGAGATTCATCAATCAAACTTTGAGTCAATTTTTAGAATTAAAATTATATCTATTATTTTTCTAATGCCTTTCATTTATTTTTTATAGTAATCGAATTCAAATACTAAAAGATTTACGATAACAAAGAGAAAGAACCCAATAAAACAAAGATGAGAATACAATAAAGCAAAACCATTATTTTATCACTTATTTTTGCATTGGGGTTTTGTTAGCAACCGGGAGCAGAGTACTTAATGCATATCACAACGACAAACATATGATTAAGCATTAACTCAACACTATCTAGCTACCCTTGACATTATTTGATTTGATTCAAACTACGGACTTGATAATTCCATCAACCTTAGAAGCTTCTATGAAAACAATGTCGAAGGCCTCATGCTCAGTGAGATTCAAACGTCTTCCTCCCTCACCATTTTTGGCATCAAACCTTCCAATATCTAAACATGTGCCTGAGCCAGTGATACAGAACACAAGTTTGTATCCAAATTTATATTTCTGAATGCTAAATGTGCCACTAAATGTTTGTTGACCAGGATGACCTTCAGGACCACCAATACCCACACATGCCTTTTGGATTTCATTGTCCACAAACGCCACCCATTTGGAGGATTCAGCACAATATGGTTTCTCTGCGAACTCGATTTCAAGTGGAGTACCTACATGGATATATAGATATTTTCCAAAAACAAAGACATTCAATTAATTAAAGGGCTCAACATACTACTAGAAAATATTAACATTAAAATTAGTCACAAACAATTTTCTTTTAAAAAATTGTCAATACAACTTGACGACCTCAAAATTAGCAAGGAAAAACTATATTCTATCACTAAATTTAGTTTTTTTTAATAAAAAAAAATCACTAAATTTAGTTACCACTTGGTTGGTAGTTGAGAAGGAGGATTTAAGGAAAGAAGATATGGTGAGTTCGAATATTTCCACTAATATTTTAACAAAAACTAGTAATTAACATTAATTAATTAATAAAAAAAATTAGCTACCCGTTCATTATTTTTTAGTAGTGGTGAAAAAAATGATAAAAAAAATTAATTAGTAAGACATTTTCAAACATATCCGTTATATTTCCCTCTTTTTTTTTTTTTTTTTTTATAAATTGAATGTATCTTAAAAAGAATGTTAGCTAAGCTGACAATTTGGGTTGTCATGTGTTTATGATCCTAATTAATTAATCTCCACAAGGCTATTAAGAGCATGATTGGTTTGCCTATGTATTGTTTGTTTATTTATTTTGATTTTGTATTGAAATACGTGTCACATACAATATTTTCATAGCACATCAAACACGTATTATTAAGTTGTTCAACTTACAAGAAAAAGCTAATTAATACAAGTTATACAACTTAGCTATATATGTGTTACCCGGAGATTGATTGATATAATAGGCCTATAATAGTTTCAAACTATATGCAACAATTTCTGGTTAGAGACATATGATGATGATGAGTACCTGTAAAGATGATTCCAGGGCTTATCCCAGGTATGCTGAATTTGACTGGTGTGCCACGGAAGATTTCTGAGTAATCTTGCAAAACAGTAACTGGGCAGTTTGAGTTTCCAGTCCGGCCTAGTTTCAATCCACCACCGGCAGCGCCCCAAGTTGATGGCATAATGTAATATGTGCCACCTGGGAAAATGGGGTTGCCACTTATGTCCACAACTTGTTCAACATCTTCTGAAAGAGCCAGCAAAGCAAAGAGAGGCAGGAAGGAAAGGGATAATAGTAGGGTAGGCTTCATAGTTAATTTACTCGATAGAGATGTTGTGCTTGAGTGTTTTGCTGAATTGCCTTTGCCTCTTTATATAGTACTATAAATACAGACGAAGCCAGAGTCACACATGTTCAAATTAAAAATTGATACATGATTAATTATTATTAACCATACATGTTCCAATTTTTATTTTTTTTTTGGAATCAAACACACATAATATTAAAAGATGTATAATACTCACATATATATTCAAGTTCAATCACATCTATTTGTTAATTTATATAATTCTTGATACCTTTTGTTCTTTAATGAATGTTTATCAAATTCTCGAGTTAACTTGTTAATTTTTAGGAATTTACGAGTCTATTTATTCTCTACAAGTTGAGTCATATGTAAATTTTTTTAATAAACTCTATGTAAACTTGTTAGACTCTATGCAAATTAAGTATTCCAATTAACGAGTCAACAAGTTTAAAAATTAGACTAAACTAGAATGTCATTTTGGGTTGTTTTTATATGTTTATATTTTAACATATCGTCATTTAGTGTGTTGTCTTTAAATCAAAGAACTCACATTTCTAACAGCATCAAAAATCATTGTTGTTCTTTAATAACATCAAATCCTTATTTTCCACTAATATCAAATCCTCAATTATGAGAATGCTCTATTACTATTATCACCATTATCACCTCTGTAAGTTATCATCTAGTAGTGATGCATTACTAAACTTGATTATTTAAGTATTGTATTATCTATTGTTTACTATTTTATGTTAAAATATTTAATTGATATGTTATTTATATGTATTTTTATATAAAATAGACTTTTATAAATTTGTCAAATTTACCAAGTTTTTAAAACTCTCACAAATTTATATACATTATAGAGTTTGATAACCTTCCTTTGATGTTATTCAAATCAAATTCATTAAGAAAAACAAATAAGATACCTTATATATGTCACGTATCTAATAAAAACATTATTTTAATACAAAGTCACACATGCATGTTTTGGATAAGATGGATCTATTCGGATTAGGGCTGAGCACGGCACGGGTCGGATTCGGATCCAAAATAGCTCATCCGATCAAGGAGAGAAAGTATGAGATTGAGACACGGAACGTACAAGGAGAGAAAGACGTACAAGTATGAGATTGGGTTTGGAAATGCTTTATGAATTAAAAATATTATTTGAAATTGGAAATACTTGAGTGCACCTATTCCTGTGCTATTTTCTGTTCATCTTCTCAATAGAAAGCATTGTCTTTAACTTTATGAATGAAGGCTCAATTGATTGTTATATAATAATAAAATAATAAGCAAATGAAAAAACAAAAACATAAACGGGTGTAGAAAATTGTTACTCATAAAAACCCACTACTATCCATTTTTTTTATTCTCTCAATCCGACACCCAATCCGATCCGATCCGTGCACCTTTTCTTTTTTGGTTTTTTCGGATGACGGTCGGTTTCGGATTTTATCCTCACCCCTAAATCGGATTTAGTTTGCTAAGTTAACAAAGTATTGGAAAATTAAAATTAAAACTAAGATATTTTATAAATTTAGTTTATTTTAAATTAAGGGAATATATTTTAATTTTTTTTGTTTTACATTGTTTTATTTAGAAATAGAAATAAACTGATTCATTTAATAATTATAAATTATAAATATATTTAATAGTACACCTAGAAATCAGTTTGCTATTTATATTTTACATTTTACCAACTTACTTGGGCTTATTTTTAGCAAACCCATGAGCTGCCTGCCACAAAAGGAGAGCATTTTAAAAGTAATTACACAAGTTATACAATAATAAGAGAGACGTTGGAAGTAAAATAATTAATGAGAGAGAGGGGATCATACACAAAGTTATTTTTTTAACAAATTCCTAGGCATAAGGATTAAGTAATTTTTTTATTTAAAAAAAAACATTAGCTCCTCGACGCAGCACAACAATCATAATGAATAAATTATTCTAGTATTAAATTACTGATGAGCCACGAGGAGGAATATCTTATTTCTCTCGTGGAACACAAGCTACACAGATCTTCTTCTTCATTTTTTTTTTCTTTCGGGTTTTGGTACTTTTTAACATAACCGGTTCATGGAAAATTCTAAGTAGAACGGAAAGCCCAATCATTTGTGCTACTGATGAAATTTGGGATTTGCTAGGGGCACCCAGCAGAAATGCTGGGGCACCCAGCAGAAATGCTGGTGCACCCAGCAAATTTTAAAATTGCCAAAAATGCCCTTCATGCTTTTTTGCAAACTTGTTCCATTGACAGGGGCGAAAGAAATCTTCCGTGGGACTCCACGGAAGAACCTTCTTCCGCAGTTGACATTATAAATGCGGAAGAAGGTTCTTCCGTGGAGTCCCACGGAAGATTTCTTCTGCCCCTGTCAACGGCAGAAGAACTGCGGAAGAACCTTCTTCCGTGGGTTACTTAGTTAAATTATTTTGTTAATTTTAAGATTATTTTGTACTAGTTAAATGATTTTTTCCTCTGAGAAGTTGACCAATGGCCGATTCTTCTACGCACCGCATGATATGTGTCGGTCACATTTTTCCTGAATTTTTTTATAGTAAAATTCATTTTGGACTCCTCGTTCTTCACAGTTACACACACTCCAGTCACACACTTCTTCCTCTCTCCATTTCTCTAACTCTGACCATGCAATTGGCGTTGCTCTCATTGCATTCTCTATAGAAATGACGAACAAGGCCAAAGGAAAAGGCAAGGAGGTCGGCGGAAAAGGTTATGCCGGCAAGTGCAAGGGCGCCTTCGACGACGACAAGACCGGTGGTGCCCGAAAGAGAAACAAGTGAGGTGTCCTTCAGTTTTTTCTGATGACCAATTAAATGCCGCGCCAAGAAGGATGGACATGCCAGATAAGGGCCAGAGTAAATGTTGGCCCGAAACTAATTTTTTTGAGTTTTGGGCCTTCTGTTGCAGGCCCTTTTCGAATAAACCGGTGTCTGCTGTTATTTTTTTTGGATTCGTTGACGTGCAAACATGAGGCAGGCCACCTTTGGAAAGTCCCACGGCTTTCCCAGATAATTTTAAAAAAACCCCGAACAGGGGTACTTAGGCAAGTTTACATGGCTCGAAACCAACTTTTTTGAGTTTTGGACCTTCTGTTGCAGGCCTTTTTCGAATGAACCGGTGTCTCCTTTTATTTTTTTTGGATTCGTTGACGTGTAAACATGAGACAGGAGACCTTTGGAGAGTCTCACGGGTTTCCCAGATAATTTTAAAAAATCCCCGAACAGGGGTACTTAGGCAACTTTACATGCCCCAAAACCAACTTTTTTGAGTTTTGGGCCTTCTGTTGCAGGCCCTTTTCGAATGAACCGGTGTCTGCTGTTATTTTTTTTGGATTCGTTGATGTGTAAACATGAGACAGGCCACCTTTGGAGAGTCTCACGGCTTTCCCAGATAATTTTAAAAAATCCCCGAACAGGGGTACTTAGGCAACTTTACATGCCCTGAAACCAACTTTTTCGGGTTTTGGGCTTTCCTTATGCTGACTTTTCCACGCAAGGTTTGATGAAATAAGTAGTTCTGTGAACTGGGTTTGATGTTACACAATAGTTAATGACGTCAGACGACAATGACTGACGTGACCCGACAGTGAACGACGTGAAAGTGAAGCCATGTGCCTGGCTGGGCCATCTATATAAATGACAGATGGGGATGTCCATGGTACTCAACAACAACTGGTATTCAGAGTTTGTCAAATTAATTTTCGATAAACAATGGCATTCTTAGGAGAGACTTCGTCCCAGACGATCGTGAACTCGAGGTTGGCATTCATTTTTCCAAATGGAACCGTCATCCACAACGAGTGTGGGGTTTATTTTCAAAGTTCTAGTCCAGTGTCCATGCGAGTACCAAATCTATGCGATTTTTCAACTCTCAAAAACAGAATACACAACAGCCTTCAGCTAAACAACAATCAAGTTGTGGATGAAATTCATTACCGGCGACCAGTGGAAGATACAGGTAACAACATTCACTTTGAAAGTATGCAATTGAAAAATGACATGGATGTGAACACCATGTTAATGTATAATGATCAAGTTTCATTTGTTGGACCGATTGAGTTGTTATGTATCGTTGGTAGAACAGCAGATGCAATTTTAAACTTACTTGAACGCCCCAACATCCCTACACATGATGCGGTTCTGTATTACAATGGAAGGTGGAACATGTCACGCCAAAACAACTTTGTGGGTTACGCGTTCACCGGAATAAATCCAAAAAATTTTGATATTCCAAAAGGATGTAGCATAGATCAACTGAAGGATTTGATCAAGCAAGTAGCACCTAAAGGGAATCCTCCTCATGGGATTCACGAATCCCAAGTTATAAGGCGGTTGTTTTATTGACAACCTAGTCATTTGGAGTATTCTGAGAAAGTTTTAGAATTTAAAATTATTGAGCTGAAATGTGACGACGACGTGCTAAAGGTGCTGGTAGAGTCCAATTACTGAAAACAATTTGTGCCAATAGAAATTTTGGCTCTCTTTAGTAAAGTGGTTATGGAAAATGAGGACGATGTGGTTACATCCTTGCGTGATTGAATACTAGTTAAATGTTAGGTTGTTTCGTGCAAATTAAATTTCTGTCCATGATGTTGTAATCGATGTAATATGTCTTAGTGTGTCAATTTGTTATTTTTGTGACCCGTTTGTAATGTGTAGTATGTATAAAAAAGGAATAAAATTTTTATTATCAACTTTTATCAAAAAAATTTCTAACTTATTGTTGTTTAAATTATATAATAATTTTCAGTATAAATTAAAATTTCTAACTTATTTTGTCCAATCAATTACATTTAACTAAAATTTTTAACTTATTTGTTTCAATGACTAAGTTATTTTTTTTTAAATTTCTAGCTTATTTTTTTAAATTTCTAACTCATTTTTTAAAAAAATTTAACTTATTTTTTTGAAATTTCTAACTTATTTTTTAAAATCTCTAACTTATTTTTTAAAATTTCTAAGTTATTTATTTAAAATTTGTAACTTATTTTTAAAAAATTTCTAACTTATTTGTTTCAATCAATTAAAATTTCTAAATTATTTTTTTAAAATTTCTAACTTACTTTTTAAAATGTCTAACTTATTTTTCTAAAATTTCTAACTTACTTTTTAAAATGTGTAACTTATTTTTTAAGATTTGTAACTTATTTTTAAAAAATTTCTAACTTATTGTTGTTTAAATTATGTAATAATTTTCAGTATAAATTAAAATTTCTAACTTATTTTGTCCAATCAATTACATTTAATTAAAATTTCTAACTTATTTGTTTCAATCAATTAAAATTTTTAACTTATTTTTTTAAAATTTCTAACTTACTTTTTAAAATGTCTAACTTATTTTTTTTTTAAATTTCTAACTTACTTTTTAAAATGTCTAACTTATTTTTTAAAATTTGTAACTTATTTTTAAAAATTTTCTAACTTATTTTTGTTTAAATTATATAATAATTTTCAGTATAAATTAAAATTTCTAACTTATTTTGTCTAATCAATTACATTTAATTAAAATTTCTAACTTATTTGTTTCAATGACTAAGTTATTTTTTTTTTAAATTTCTAGCTTATTTTTTTAAAATTTCTAACTCATTTTTTTAAAAAAATTTAACTTATTTTTTTGAAATGTCTAACTTATTTTTTAAAATTTGTAACTTATTTTTTTTAAAATTTCTAACTTATTGTTGTTTAAATTATATAATAATTTTCAGTATAAATTAAAATTTCTAACTTAGTTTTTCCAATCAATTACATTTAATTAAAATTTCTAACTTATTTGTTTCAATGACTAAGTTATTTTTTTAAAATTTCTAGCTTATTTTTTTAAATTTCTAACTCATTTTTAAAAAACATTTAACTTATTTTTTTGAAATGTCTAACTTATTTTTTTAAAAATTTCTAACTTACTTTTTAAAATGTCTAACGTATTTTTTAAAATTTGTAACTTATTTTTAAAAATTTCTAACTTATTTTTTTGAAATTTCTAACTTATTGTTGTTTAAACTATATAATAATTTTCAGTATAAATTAAAATTTCTAACTTATTTTATCCAATCAATTACATTTAATTAAAATTTCTAACTTATTTGTTTCAATCAATTAAAATTTCTAACTTCTTTTTTTTAAAATTTCTAACTTACTTTTTAAAATGTCTAACTTATTTTTTAAAATTTGTAACTTATTTTTAAAAATTTCTAACTTATATTTATCACATACATAAACAAGTACTAAAATTAACAATTTAAGTAAAAAGATAATTTAAATACATAAAGAAATAGAGACATTATCTAAATCAATGTGTTTTAACAAATACTAAAATTTAAATACATAAACAAATACAATAAAAAAGATAAATCCTAATCTATGCGGGGTCTCTGTCGCGGCCTAAGACTGTCATCTGGGTCGTCATCTCTAGCTATCCTCAGGCAAAGATCCATGATATCATATAAGTCAGTCACTGCAGTCACCATCCTGAGGTTGATGACGCGCTCCAAATGCTCAGCAATCCTTCCCATCCTGACACATGCTGTGCAATCAACCTGTCTCAGTGAAAATAACAAGTTAGTATGAATTTATAAAAAATAATTAAGTTAACAAAAAGTACACAGCTTACCACAGAATGCGTAGGGGGATCTGACGCGACTGGAACCTCGGCGACAGGTGGCTCGACGAAGTCATCATCAGTGGGAGGGGGAGGCGCAGGTCTCGGCTCAGCAGTGTCCTCCGTCGACGTCACAAAGGGGTGCGAAATCTGAAAAAACCACTCTATGTAGTCTGGGGCCACCTGCCCAGGAACTACACAGAGCTTCCCTGTAGGCGCCACATGGTCTGAAAAGTGTACCCATCGGTCGTCTATATCAGTACCTGTCAACGAATCACGAATCGGTGGCAGAGGAACGGTCTGAATGTACCCCATCTGCCGAACCACCCTCTCTGGTCGAAGGTAGACGATGATCGGACCCCATCTGACTTGCCCCGTGTACGAGGAGATCAAGTCATAGCCTCGAACTCCCCGATGCTCAGCATACGGCATCCAACAGACGTCAGTCACTGTCAGGGCATCAATACGTGCTCTGTAAGGGGCTCCCTTAATCCCGGTCATCTGGGCCTTACCCATAAGCCACCTACAGGCACGTGGGCTAGCCTCAGCATAACCATCGTCAACAACAGACCTGTGGACTGATGGAAAGTGCTCGTAAATCCAGCACTACAAACACAAAGTCAACATCAGCAATCAAACATGGATTGAATTTTACTTTAATTTAAATTACAAGCAGCGATACTCACTTGAAGTAGTGAAATGTAACCAGCCATCTGTCGTGTAGGGGCCTACGACGCCTCGTTAAGCTGATCGTATAGGTGGACCAAAGCGGTCGCTCCCCAAAAGAATGCCCCTGCCTGGCCCAGGTCTCTGAATGCCTGCAGGTGCACAACATGGACATGGGTTGCACTCTTGTTAACGAAAAGAGTGCAACCAACCAAATGAAGTAGGTACGTCCGAGCTGCAGCAACCCACTGCCTGGCCCGGCACCTACTCTGGTACATGTCCCGAAGCCAGGACAACCGAACATGAGGCCCACCTGCCTGACGTGTCTCAGCTGTAGCCTCGTCTGGGGTGACCTCAAGTAGCTCCGTCAACAGGGCGACTGCGTCAGATGTAGCCAGCGGCTCGAATGAATGCAGCGTGCCAGTAATCGAAATGTGCAGCAATGACAAAACGTCGTCTAGAGTGATCGTCACCTCCCCTACTGGGAGGTGGAAGCTGCTCGTCTCCCTATGTCACCTCTCAACAAAGGCGGATATGAGTCCAGGATCAGTGGTGATCACAGAACACCTGATCAATGGATCCAATCCGGTGGCCGCAATCATACCTTCGATCTCAGCAGCCGGTCTCCCAAATTTATCTACTTTCCTACCATGGGAGACCAACTTGAGATCGGGTCGCTCCTAAATTGAATAACAGTTTATAAATTTGTGTATTTCAAAATAAAAGAAACTACTTTCTAATTACTGGAATAAAATAAGTACGTACCTGTCCACTCCATATGTTGTGTGCCACATGATCAGCAAATCCTATCAAAACAAATGGATCGCGTGGCCCACCCGGGAACCCCTCATCATCATCAGCTGTCCCATCACTAGCCAATCGATCTATCTCAGCATCATCGGCAGCTGCTGTCCTCTCTGGGCTACCATCAGACGCATGAGGCATATCCTCAGTCAACTGAGGAACATCCTCGACTCTCTGCGTCACCCGTTGCCTACGTGCTGAGGCAGTGGGCCTACAACACCGAGGAACAACCTCAGCCACATCCTGACTAAGGTCTCTGCCTCTACCTGTGCCTACCACACGACGTAGACCTCGTGTTCTAACCATGATCTGAAATCATGAAGAACACTCAAATAATTTGTGTAACAAAGCTTTGGAATTCTAACTAATCCACATAATTTATCCAAATCCACAAATTATATATTTAGTTCAACATAATTTATCCAAATAATTGACATACAAATGCATATATAACAAATGAGGTTGCGTACTAGTAGGGTTTGACTCAAGCCACTAATGAGGTTGCGTACTTGTAGAGTTTCTCTAGTGAATCTAACAATGTAATTATTTAATGAATCATTAGATTTTTGTCTAATCATCACAATACTCACATCTAATGACATATGACTTGCTTGCCTAGTGAAAATGATTAAAACTCTCTCAATTTTCACTTTACGTTCATCAATTTTCTCTTTGTTCAATTATTGTTTTAAGTCATTGTTAGGGGAGATAAGGCAACTCTTATGAGAAGCACCTTTAGAAGAATGTCGCAAACGAGAATTGTCATCTGCACTTCATGTCTACTTCAAGGACTGGTTATATGGTAACTATCATTTGTTGTCTTTCAGATCCAATTTATAACTTAACTTTTCAACAAGTACTTGTAGGAGATGAAAGCTAAAATTGTGATGAAGCTAAAATTCATCAAGCTTCTAAAAAAGGGAGAAGTTTCAATCAGCTGAAAGGCAATTCATGAGCAGTATATTATAAAAGGAGAGGATTGGTACAAAGGGGGTTGCTCTAATGAATTGCTATTTTCAAGAGGAAGTTAAGTAGATAATGCTAATATCTTAAAAGTGGGCGATGAAGTGAGGGCCAAAGTTGTCGGTATTGATTGGTGAGATTCACAATAGTTGTGCTTTTTACACAAATTTTCTGTTGATATTCTTGCTGGTTGACTAAATCCATGCTTTGATATCATTGGGTTTAAGTGTAGTAAAGTTGCATGTTTTGCTTTGTTGTGAACCAACTATTTCAAAAGATCTTGGGCTATGTTTGGATAAAAGTTGGTTTGGAAATTCCAATGCACATTCATGAATTCCAAAACATAAAATGGAGAAGGAAGAATTTGTCATTTTGTTGCTTTGGGAGTAAAACTAAAAGTACTTTTGAACTCCATCAACTAACATCTAAACATGCACTAAGCTATTGAATGAATGCACAAATGATTTTTATATCTAACTTGTCTCTTCGTCCATGAGCTCTTTGGACTTGAAGCATGGAAATTACAAACAATAATACCTTTCCTTGTGTTAAAATTTAGCTTTTCTTTAGAAAAATGAGGGCAACTATGGAACATGTGGTTATAGAGCCTTTTATACCATGTCATAAAATGCCTGGTATTTTATTTCTATTTTGCTACATTTTGTCTTGTGTGTTTATGGAAATCATTTTTTGACTTATCTAAGTTATTGCAGGGGAAAATCAAGGATTAACCTATCAATTAGACAGCTAGAAGAAGATCCACTCTTAGAAACTCTGGACAAAGTAATACCTCAGGTTTGTATTGACATAAACTATACATACATGGATGGTATATAAACATGTCACGTGTGTGAGCAAATTATTTTACTAATGAATTGCTTTGCTAAAACAGGGCTAAAGGAACATCTTAGATGCTCACATGATGTGCATTACTGCAAGATGTGACAATTATTACTACATCATATGGAATACCCTTTTTCTTGGGTTTATACATATTTGCTTATGTTTTATAATCTTTCCAACGATGACTAAATCAAATCAGTTACAAATTCAGTCTCATTTGCATCTACATTTAATCAAACAAGAGATGCGTTTAAGTGCTTCCAATTTGTGGCAACAACAGCTTGGCACTTGGGTATGCTTGTACTCATCCACCTCTCTTTGACATCCTAATGCATAAATCAATCACACCAAATATAATTTCAATTTACATCCTAAATACAATTTTTAAGAGCAACTAAAAAACACAAAATTAGGGACTTTGTGTAACTTAAATACCATATACACTTTGTAACACCTAATAAATAAATAAAACTAACTAATAATATCAATATTTATGTGGTGCAGACATAATTTTCAAGAAAAAAACCAAATATACAGCAAAATGTATCCTGCGGAAGAAGTTTGGTAGGTTCTTCCGCGAGAAGGATTGAAAGCCTGCGGAAGAAGGTTCCGCAGGTTCTTCCGCGAGAACAAAATGGAGCCAGCGGAAGAAGGTGTTCTTCCGCGGGTTGCTGCGGAAGAAAGGTGAAAGGTTCTTCCGCGGGTGCCAGCGGAAGAAGGTGAAGAAGGTTCTTCCGCTTTCACACACGCGGAAGAAGGTTCTTCTCGCGGAAGAACTTCGTCTTCAACCTCCACCACCAAAACACAACAATGTCGTCAATCCTAAGGCCATTTACGCGATTCAAACACATTGGTGGTTAGAAAACTAACCTCGATGGCGGAAGAAGAAGGGAACGAAAGCCTGTGGAGGAGAGGATCCAAATTTCAAACGTCCTACCAAATGACGAACAAATCTGCTACCAAATGACGAAGAAACGTCCTACCAAATCAGCAAGAAAAGAAATTTGAAATGTCCGCGCAGGAAGAACGAAGAAGACGAAGAAGAAAGGGGGAGGAAGCTTTGCTTGCTGGGTGCACGGGGGAAGAAGAAAGGGCGGAAGATGCAGCTTTTTTTTTTTTTTTTAAATATATTAACTTTTCTTTTTTTAAATGAAGGGTATTTTTGGTAGTTACTTGAATTGCTGAGTGCACCAGCAATTCTGCTGGGTGCACCTAGCAACAGCCATGAAATTTAATTAGAATGAAGGGATGAGATGGGACTTTAGTTAAGCGGGTTAGAATAGTAAATGCGTGTTTAAAACTATAGATAGATGAGTATAGTGTAAATGAACCATTTGCTTCCTGAATTTGTATTTCGATGTGATTTTAGTTTTTGACACTAAGAAAAAATGTAAATAAATATTTGAAATTTTTAGAATTTTATTTTTGCTAAATATATAAATTTTCCATTTTGATGCCTAAACTTATGTTATTATTGTCATTTTGTATAGCTTTGGTTTATTAGTATTTATGGTCATTGATGTCTGTAAATACATCTTAACCATTGTTATTCTTAGATGGGAAGCTTTTCTTGCTCTTCTTTTCGTATATGGGTTTGGGTATTTTTTGTATCCCTTACTTGTATATTTATATTTTGAGAAAAATGGGTTATACACTAAAATAATTTTACATAGATATTTAATCATTATTCATTATGTATGATAAATTTTTTATTTTTATAATAATTACTTAAAATATATATAAATGATAATTTTTAATTAAAGGTTAATATAAAATTGTTTACACTGATAATATATGACCATTAAATTTTTTACTGATTAAAAAGAATTTTCAAATTAGGGACCAAAACGAGAAAAGGGAGTTGATTTTAGGGAATAAATAAAATTCTAGAAAATTTAAAAACTTATTTAATTTTTAAATTTGTTTAACTAAAATGACACTGAAATATAAATTCAAGAACTAATTATTGATTTTGTAAAATAAAAAAAAACTAATTACTGATGGGTGTATGAGGTAGCTCAATTTGTTTTGTTTAATTTGTGATGACTCACATAATCACATTTATATGTAGGGAATTGCTTTGAGCATTTAACATTTTTACTAAGACATCTAGCTGCATAGGTGAAAAGGACTAAAATATCTTTCACATTTTCTTTAAATACGAATTGACAATCCGTATAAGTCATATGAAATGTCAACCCATATGAGTTTTTTTTTAATTATTTTTAAAAAAAATAAAATTAAAAGCTATTTTTAAAAAACTCATACAAATTGTTGATCCGTATGAGTCATATGGATTGACAATTGACAATCCATATGACTCATAAGATCATTAATCTATATGATTTTTTTTAAAAATTTCATACGGATTAATGACCTGTATGAGTGATATGTCAATTCATATGACTAATACAAATCATCAACCTGTATGAATTTTTTAAATTTTTTTAATTATTTTTGTAAAAAAATTATTAATTTTTTTTAAAAAGAAACTCATACGGATTGATGATTCGTGACTCATATGAATTATCAATCCATATGAGTTTTTTTTAATTATTAAAAAATAATTTTTTTTATATGTTAGCAATAGTTTAGAAATTTTATAAATATTGATTTGGTAATATTATTTAAAACATACTAAACAACCACCAAACTTCATCATATATCCTTAACAAAACATATGCACCACCGACGACAACAAACGTACACCAACAAAAGGTAATGGAAGCAAGTTTCAATTGTGAAGTGAGGTTTTACGAAAACAAAAAGGCGCTGCAGAAATGAAAAAAGAAATATGTTATTTATAACCTAGAATTTCTATAAGGACAGTTTTAGCATTTTGGAAAACTGCTGGGTGTACTAACAAAAATATTGGGTGCCCAAAGCATTTCCCTTATACGTATTGGACTAGACTAACAGGCCTTTTTTTTGTATAGTCCGCATTTAATCCAACTAACTCGCGAGTGTTGCTAGGTGCACCCAGCATTCTTAAAAAATGATAAAATTGTTCTTGCTTGGTTTTCCTCCTACGGATCAACTTGATCCGTAACAGAAAAAATAATTATAATATACTTTAAAGATACAACATATTTATTTATAATATAATTAAATATATTTTTTATTTTATTAATTATAATATATTTATAAATATTGATTTATTATAAATAATTAATTTTTTAATATATTTTTTTAGAATAAATTTGTTTAGAAGATGATATTAAAATACTTACTGAGTCCCATTATAATTATTGTTTAAGGTTATTTTATACATATTAATAAAAATCAATAAATACATAAAAGATAATATTATAAAGAATTCATCATATCATTAATATTATAAAGAATATAAAAAAAATAATTAGTATTATATTAAAAATTAAAATACTAACTAGTTTATAGTACATTTTTTTACATGATCATTAGTATAAGTGGGAAAATAGTAATTATAAGAGAATTTAAAAATATTAGTACGTTATATAAAATAAGGATCTTAGATAACGAATGATGTCCATTTTTTGTTTAATTTTTTTTTACACCTTTTTCAACTTCTTTATTTCAATTATATTTAAAGTCATATTTCAAATTATTTTTTATTAGTTGGTAAACTAAGTTAACTAGACCATTTATAATAATTTACATATACTATAACTAAGTTAACTAGACCATTTTAATAACACGCGTGTATATAGACACAAATGGAATACACAATCAATGAAAATAAATAAAACTAACATTACTAATGAAAATAAATAAAACCAACAATACTCATGAAATGAGTTTATGTACAATATCTGTATATACATGGAATATCAATATAAAATATGTACATAAACTACGCCTGATCCGTGCGCCGCTTGCGTCTAGACCTAACATATACAAGATGGTCATGTGTCACACTCCTGGCCAACCTGAGGCATTCTTCGATCACCTCATGTGTCGATGAGCCAGGCGTGACCACCCCTAGACTCAGATGGTGCTCCAACCTCTCAGCAATGTCATCACAAACTTCCTGTTACATACAAAACAAACTAATTACACAAATTATTATGCAAATATTGAGGTAAGGGACGTAAATTATTAGTATTACTTACCACTGCATGTCTGGGCTCCTCCGCAAATGTCGACGATGCTCCTGGCTCCGGCACGCGAGGGATATTCGTCTGTGGGGTCTGAGGGACGACTCAGGGCTGCGGGGCGTGACCATGAGGCAGAGGATCTAATGTATGGCCTGGTGTCATGAAAGGATGGGAGATGCGGAAGAACCAGTCCATGTAGTCACTGGAACACGCCCCTGACACAACGCATACCTCACCTGCGGGAACGATATGATCCTCGTAGTGCATTTACCTGTCGTGTATATCATCATACGAGACCCATGAATCGACAGGAGGAGCAGGAATGGTCTGCGTGTAGCCAAACTGCCGCACGACCCTCTCTGGTCGGTAATAAACAGCAACAGGCCCCAGCGCAAGAGACCGGAATAGCATGATCTGACGTGGAAGTCCCGGACCTCTCGGTGCTCCCCATAAGGGATCCAACAGACATTCGGAATCCGGAGTCGGTCCAGGCGCTCCCTGTACGCCGGCGTACGAATGCTCTTCACGGTCTTCTTGGTCGCAATCCACCTACACGCACGCGGAGAATCCTCGTCGTACTCCTGATCAGCAGTGGAGTCCGCAACTGAGGGAAAGTGCTCATAAATCCAGCACTACAGATGTAACATCAAAATTATAAACATTAATAATGAAAGTGTAACAAAATTTAAAGTTGAACATTATTGAGGCTGAACGAATAAAAAACATATTTGTTACCTGCAGCAGTGTGATGTAACCGCCGAGCTGTCGGCTGTGGCTCATAGATGCATCGTTCAGCTAGTCATACATATGCACCAAAGCAGCCACTCCCCAAGCGTACCTCTCCGTCATACTAAGGTCACGAAGGGCCTCCAAGTAGACAACATGGACATTGGTTGCACTCTTGTTAGCAAACAGAGTGCAACCCAGAAAGTGAAGAAGATATGCGCGAGCCGCAGCTGTCCAATGACCTGCCTGGCATCGACGCTCATATATATCACGCACCCATTGCAGGCGTACGTACGGTCCGCGACACTGGACTGTCTCAGCCCTAGCAGACTCTGGAGAGACCATCAACAAGTCCACCAACATCTGAACCGCATCGTCCACATGCAAGGGCTCAAATGAGTGTAAGTCGCCAATAACGGGAAGATGGAGAAGAGAGGAGACGTCGTCCAATGTGATGGTGAGCTCTCCCACCGGGAGATGGAAACTAGACGTCTCCCAGTGCCACTACTCCACAAACGCGGAAAAAAGTCCCTGATCGCCGGTGTCTACCGAACACGCGATTAGAGGACTTAGTCCTGTACCAGCAACAAGTCCCTCAATGACAGAGACAGACCTACCTAAACTGTGGACCTTCCTCCCATGAGAGGATAGCTTCAATTCAGGACACTCCTGAATTGAAGTATAAAGGAACGCAAAATTCGTTAAAATCATCATTTAAAGGAAAACTAATTACAAGTAACTAAAATTAAATAGTATAAATACCTCTCCCGTCCATACGCTGCAAGCAACGTGATTCGCATACAGGGTCAACACGGATGGGTCGCTCGGACCACCCGAAAATTCCTCATGCGCGTCCTCAGCAGGCTCTGCGCCTGTGTCCGCAGGAAAGTCCGCAGGAATGTCCTCTACAGAAGCTGGTGCCTCCATCGAGTCATCCTGAACATCTGGCGCAGGGATGACTAGCTCATCGACGTGATCCGCAGTCACAGCGACTCGCTGCCTCCGTGCGGATGCAGTAGGCCGTCGACACTGCGGAGCATCATCGGAATCATCACGATCTCCTCTGCCGACACCTCTGCTAGTAACCTGACCTAAGGCACGACCTAATCCTCTGGTCTTAACCATGATCTGCAAATGAGTGACGCAAATTCAATCACCCATTTCATTCACTCAAATTTCATTGGTCTAACGCAAATTTCATTGACTGGAAGTCGCGCAAGCTGTTAGGCTTTCAAGAAAGGCATGTCAAGAAAGGCTACACATGTTAGGCTTTTATCGGGTTAGTTTTTATTCAGTACACTATATGATTGAATGGAAATTGATTATGGATCCTAATATTATTGATATTAGATGAACAAAGCCAAAGAAAGAAGAAATCAATCTTCTTAATATTAGATGAACAAAGCCAAAGAAAGAAGAAATCAACCTTATGTGGACTGGTCAAGCTTTATGCTTATTCATTTGGTTCAACCTATAAAGGAAGTACATGGTCATAACTTAGTTAAAGGATACTTTATCCTTTATGAGCTATTTCTTTTCTAAGGATACTCTATCCTTTATGGTCATAACTTAGTTAAAGGAAGAAATGGAAGCAACTACTCATTTGGTTCAACCTATACTGGCAGTGAAGTGCATTCCTATGAGCCCCAAGCAATATTAATTGAAATATTAACTACTAAGTAGTTTACCAAGTGTTTTTATGATTCATTCTAATATCTCATGCAATTTGTGATAAAATAATGTTTAGTGTAGCCCAAAGTAAATTCAAGGATCTCGAGGTTGTGATTAAATTTAAAGTCCCTTTTATTAATTGAGAATTTGTGTTTTGTTTCTCTACCTTTTATGTTTTCAATTTTTGAAATTTAATTGATGATTATGATAGGGTTTTGGGAATTGAATTAGTATTAGCATTAGGTGATAGAATGGCTACTTAATTGATGACCAAAATGCTTATTGCTCTAAAGTTTGATATAAAACCATTTGTATGGAATAGTTGGTTCATCATTTGTGATATTATATTATAGCCGACCATGTGGCTTAGAGTTCTAAATAACTTAAGGTTTTGGGATAGTTGGTTCATGATTCCAAATGCATTTCTTCACATACAGGCTCAGAGGTTCTAAGCAAACTACCATCATGCCAAATTCCTAGTTCTATCATGTCAAATTCCTATTTCCTAGTTTAATCCATTAATTGCAAGTATTTGCATCTATCTAAGGTATGAATTTAGGTACAAGAAGCTGCAGATTGCTATTCGTTGTTGTTCTCCTCTAATTTGGATTTTCTATTTCTATTCATTGTTGTTCTCCTCTAATTAAATTGTTAGATATGAATTTAGGTACAAGAAGTTGCAGATTGCTTGGGTGCTGACTGTGTGCCTCGATATGTTGAGATGAAGCACATGGAAGTTGGCTTATAGGGATATCAATTATATTGGTCATAACTTAGTTAAAGGAAGTACATGGAAGTTGGCTTATATGAAGCACATGGAAGTTGGCTTATAGGGATATCAATCATATTGGTCATAACTTAGTTAAAGGAAGTACATGGAAGTTGGCTTATATGGAAGCACATGGAAGTTAGCTTATAGGGATATCAATCATATTAGTCATAACTTAGTTAAAGGAATGAATTTGTATGTAATCACATAAAAGGCAATTACATATTCGCATTAAATCAAATAAAGTATTTAGCAAATAATTAGCATACATTCATGGCAATTTGTATGAAACAGTAGATATTCATGACACTATTTATCAAATATTTAGCATACATTCAGAGGTATCAAATAATATTTGGCAATTTTTTAATTAAAATCAAACTGTGAGTTTTATGGATCAGGTGATCCGTAAAGTATATTGAGTATTTTACAGATCAAGTGATCCGTAAACTACTCAACATACTTTACGGATCAAGTGATCCGTAAATATTTTCTGGATCAAGTTGATCCGGAAGATGCTTACGGATCACTTGATCCGTAAAGCTCCCAGCGATTTCCGACAGCGGTTTCTGTCATCGCCGGCAACACTGGACCATAAAAAGCTAAGGTTCACGGTGCTTACCTCGACGGTGGACGCGCTAACCTCCTCAACGATCGTTGCTCTTCGCGGAAGCTTCCTCGCAGCACCACCGCAAGCTACCTCGGCAACCTCCTCAACGAAGAAGAAGAAGAGGCACAAAGAAGACGCGCAAGCAATGGAGAAGACGTAGGAAGAAGAAGCAGGAAGAAGAAGAAGCAGGAAGGTGATCCGAAAGAAGAAGAAGCAGAAGCGCAAACGTGGGAGGGAGAGAGAGAGGTTTCATTTTTAAAAAAAAAAATTAGTGAGGAGCATTATGGCCTTTTCACAGCAATTGTTGGGTGCACCAGCAAAACTGCTGGGTGCACCTAGCAGCACTCCTAACTCGCAGGCTAAGGGTTGATCCACGAGCGGAATAACAAAAGACTATATAAACATAAAACATGTAGAAAACTTTAAAAATGATTGAAAAAAAGTTTAAGATTAGCGGAAAATATAGCAAATATGTGTGAATTATTCAAATATTTAAACCATAAGGGAGGATTTAGTGTAAGGGAAATTTTTAGATTCTCAGACATCTAAAGTTTGGAAAAACTTTTAGAATGTTATTTAGAAAGTTGGGAAACATTTTAGCTATATTTTCAATAAAATTATTTTGAAAGTTGGGAGAGGTGACAATCTAACTTTTAAAAAATTTTAAAAATTATTTTGATAAAAACATTATGTTGCTTTATTATTAGATCATTTAATATGGTAAATAATTAAAAATTTTGGTAAAAATATCACTTGTATGTTGGTGCATTGCCTTTGGTTCTATATATAGTGATACAGATGCAGCAAGTAGACACATGCATTTTTCAAATTGAAAAATGATACACATATACACACTTCGCATGGAAACATATAGAGAAAAATAAAGAAAAGATACGAGTATTGCGCAAACCTAAGAACATCGTTGTAGTTTAAAATTAGACACACACGTGGTCAAGTGCATGCACAGGAATTGATAAGGATGAGTTATTCGGATTTAGTTGATAAAGCTAACTCAGCTAGAAAGTATTGAAAGGCTAGAATTTTTATTAAGGTATTTTATAAAAAAATATTTTAAATTAAGGGTATATATTTCTATTTTATTATTTTGTATAGTTTTTATTTTAAAAATAGAAATAAACTGAATTCATTATATGACTTTAAATTATAGAAATATATTTAGCATTTTTTAGGTACAATAGTACACAGGACCTAGAAATTAATTTACTATTTTTATTTTGCGTTTTACCAACTTATTTAATTAGGCTTACCTTTACGAGTTGCCTGTCACAAGGAGGGTAGCACAACTTATTTTATAATAATTACACAGAGTTATAAAGTAGAGAAATATTAGTACAGCCATTTTAATACTATAGGGAGGAATATTTTACTTCTTGCGTGGAACGCAACCTTGTTTTTTTTATTTCATCCCAAAAAGAAAGAGCAAATGACAACCATATACTTAATGAGCGCAAAAAGCAAATGAATATATGATGAATGGGCAAAATTAAACATCTTGATTTGCAAGTGGAACAAATAGTTCTAATGCTTAAGTACATGTTTTTGCCCGGATCTTTGTATGGTTGTTCAAAATAATGGGGAGGCAAGTAATTGTTTGGTCACAAATCACAACATTATGAAAAATCATTGCACAACTTGGATAGCTCATTGTCATGGAAAAACTTCATATAGATTACACCAATCAAAGATTGTATTCCACTTGGTGATATATTAAATGTTTCAGCATTGGCATCAACTGCATGTGTTCCTCAGCATTCCATAAATCACATTTTCTTTATTAGTCCCATAAATCACATAAGTATATATGTAATACTATCAAATATGCATAATTATAATAGTTGATATAGTGCTAATAGGAGTGTGCTTTCACATGATGTTGAATAACTTCATTCTGACTCTGAGCAACTCATCATAATTCATAATGCATGTACTAGTACTGTGTTAAAAATTTTCGTGTAATGGTGGCACTAGCTCGTTTTGCCAGAAATTTCAGTTTCCAATTCTAAATTGCAATTCTGTGTCAATATAGTTAAGAATAATTAACCACATTTCCTAGGAAAACAAAGATGGAGAAAACAATTAAATTGTTGGATAGGATAACTAGCATGTTGAGTTCATGAAGTAGTACAATCATGAATGACAAACTACTTTTAAATGATGAAACAAAAGGGAGTGTACGCATAAGCTTCCTTAGGCATCAATTTGCCAGAGCTAAATTACTTTAGAAAAAGCTAGTCTTTGTTAAAACAAATAGAGGGAGGTTCAACTTGTTTTAATTGATTCTAAATTAATAACACAAAATAAAAAAATTAATGCAAATTTTTTGTGAAGGACTGAAGATGAATAAGAAATAGAATCATGGCTAAAAACAATATAGACATGGCAAAAACCAAGCATTGATCAGGTCTGCCAAAAAATAATAAGCAAGAAAAAATTAAGATGAAAATAAAATAATTGATCTCCTTGATCACAAGGGATTTTCTTCCCTACCAAAGGTTTTGGGAAATTCAATGTTTAGCTTCTCAATGATATAAGAAGTGCATCAAGAACCTTTTTCATCTTCTTTGACTTCTACTAGAAATTTTTACACTTGCGGGTGATTGGTGGGGCTATTTTCCTTCCTCTTTTCCCTTCAACGTTTGTGAACGTCATTTTCTAATGTGTCTAAAGAAAAAAAAAGAAATAATGTTTCGTGTGTACGTCTACTCTTGTACACGTATGCCCTTGATGAACTTGGAAGAGTTTCTCTTCCAACATTTACATGGTTGCAGCTTAGCCAAGCAATTATTACATCAATTTAATCCTTTGTGACCACTCTAGCTAGACTGAATTCTTGACTATTCTACTTTTCACATTGATCTTTGAGTCCACACCAATAGAAAATTTTCATATTACAAAAGGTTATCACAGTGATCAATTACCCCTTGCATCTGACTAGCTAGGGAAGCCAGCATTAAATTTTCTGGGACCACTTTGCCTATTAATTTTCAGATTGGTCTTGGTCAGCAACCAAGGCAATGGGATGGTATCGTTCATGTTTCGTTCACCTCAAATATACTTCATCAGATTTTCTTGGTTCAGAAAGGTCCAACAACTTCACTAGCTTTCATCATCCATCATATATAATAGCATAGTCCTTCGACCTCAAGTTAATTAACCTACCTTCCAAGCATGAGATATTCCTAACATTAATAACACTTGGTTCTGGACCCCATCCAAGGCTTTCACTATTTACACTCTTCTTATTTGTTAAATACACTCACTTTTTCTATGTTCTATGTAAAATTACTTAAATAACTTTGATTTCCCCCTACATTGCTCTGCGGTGTTAGTAGATTCATTGCATGTCACCAATGGAGGCATACTTTAATATAGGATCTTATTGACCAATATCCTTAAATAAAATTTAATGTGAAAATTATGAAAGAATATAAAAAAAATCATAAACAATATAATTTTTACGTATTTTAATAAAAAATCATGAAAGAGTATTGGTTAGCATTTATCTTTAATATAAAATGGTAAAAATAGGAATCGAAGATTTGCACTAACATAAAATTATGAGAAAATATTACACTTGTTTGATATAGGCCAAACTCGGAGTATTTTTGAAGTATCATATGTGAGAAAGTTCAAAAGACAAGGACATGGATGATAAAAAAGTAATAAGTCCCTAGAGGCAGTAGTACCTGATGCAGGATCTTCATGGACTGTCATGATCGTCACAGACAATCAAACTATAGACAACATTTGAGTAAATTATAAGCCACAATCATTAATATGTTAGAGGAAAATAATTGACATCACCCATAAGAGGTTAAAATTCTATGCACCACGTGTCTAAACAGTCCCACAAGGGGTTACATTATTTTTCTTCAGAAATTTTTAGAAAGTAATGATCATATTAAGAACAGAACTAAGGACTTCCAAGAAAAAATAAATGCCCAACAAACTATAATTAAATAAAAAATACCTATGAAGTGTTTGCACGTGTGACTTTCCTGATAAATAACTACAAAATTTGCATATTTGGACATTGCCGTATCAACTAAAATACCCCTCAACATATTCTGGTGCTGTGTAACCATAGGGAAAACCAAGATTAAATTCACTGGGACCTTTTGTCTATTACTTTTCAAACTTGTCTTGGTCACCAAGGCAATGCAATGCCAATCCCATCGTTCATGTTTTATCCACCACAAATACACTTCATCAGATTCTTGGTTCAGAAAGGTCCAACACCTTCACTGTTTTCATCATTCATTAAATGCATAGTCCTTCCTCCCAAGTTAACTATCCAACCTTCCAAGCGTGTGATAACCACCTTATCTTCTTCCTCGTCCGAAAACTGATCTCTTTCTTTGTGACATAAATCATCAGCAATTATTTTTTGGTAGCAACAACTTCTGTTCTTCATTCACTAATGATGGCAGCAGATGACTCCTCTACCAAGAGAAACTCAAATGTTCAGCTCCTTGAGAAACTAGAGGCCCTTAGTGAAACTCTTAACCAATATTCACAAATCTCAAACACATCTAGAAGAACAGCTTCATTAGCTATACCAAGAGCCTCACCTCCTTTTGTCTCATCTGCTGAAGATCATGACAATGACACTGCTAAAGTTAACAACAACAAGCAAAGCAACAAAACTCGGTCTCGCCGCATGTCCTTGTCTCCATGGAGATCAAGGCCAAAGCCTGAAGATGCCAAGGCACCTCTCACTCAGCCAGATACCAAAAAGTTCGATGACACAGAAAATTCAGGTGACAAGAAAGGGATTTGGAGCTGGAAGCCTATGAGGATTCTTTCTCATATTGGAATGAATAAACTAAGCTGTTTGTTTTCTGTCGAAGTGGTCACTGCTCAAGGCCTTCCTTCATCCATGAATGGACTAAGGCTTTCTGTTTGTGTTAGAAAGAAAGAGACCAAAGATGGGAGTGTTCAGACAATGCCATCAAGGGTTGATCAAGGTGGTGCAGATTTTGAAGAGACCCTTTTCGTAAGGTGCCATGTTTACTGCAACCATGGTAGTGGAAAGCAGCTTAAGTTTGAGCCAAGACCATTTTGGATATACCTTGTTGCAGTTGATGCCAAAGAGCTTAGCTTCGGAAGAAACAGTGTTGACTTGAGCCAGTTGATTCAAGAATCCGTTGAGAAAAGCCAGCAAGGCTTGCGTGTGAGGCAGTGGGACAGAAGCTTTGGCTTGTCAGGGAAGGCAAAAGGAGGAGAACTTGTTCTGAAACTTGGCTTCCAAATCATGGAGAAAGAAGGAGGAGTTCAGATATACAACCAGGATGAGAACATGAAGTCCAAAAGGTTCAGAAATCTCACATCTTCATTTGCTCGCAAACAATCCAAGTCATCATTCAGCTTGCCAAGTCCTAGAATAACAAGCAGAAGTGATGCATGGACTCCTTCACAGAGAAGGTTGGCAGAAGATATTCAATGTATAGATGATTTGAATCTTGATGATTATCCACACCTAGTTCATGATGCCCCTCCCTCTATCCAGAAACATGGTGGTAGCAAAGAGAAGCTGGAGGATTTTGATATCCCAGATTTTGAGGTTGTTGATAAAGGGGTTGAAGTTCAAGAGAAGAAAGAATATGATGGAGAAGAATCTGAGAAATCCATAGAAGTGAAGTCAGCTACAAGTGAGGTTGTCAAGGAAATACTGCATGATCAACTGCGCCTTACTAGATTAACTGAGCTTGATTCAATTGCCAAGCAGATAAAGGCTCTTGAGTCCATAATGAGAGAAGATAACAAGAAGTTCACAAAAAGTGAGGAAGCTGATTCACCAAGATTGGATTCTGATGAAGAAAATGTGACAAGGGAGTTTCTTCACATGCTTGAGGATCAAAAGGCCAGAGGTTTCAAAATCAACCAATCTAAAATCCCCTCATTACAAATGGCAGAATCTGAAGTGTATCTCTCGGATCTTGGCAAGGGCTTGGGGTGTGTGGTTCAAACAAAGGATGGAGGCTACTTGACATCGTTGAATCCTTTAGATAATGCTGTGGCTAGAAATGACACTCCAAAGCTAGCAATGCAGATGTCAAAGCCTTATGTGTTGGCATCAAATCAGTTCCCAAATGGGTTAGAGTTGTTTCAGAAATTGGCTGGCATTGGCCTTGATGAACTCAGCTCTCAAGTTTTCTCCATGATGCCCCTAGATGAACTTATAGGTAAAACTGCTGAACAGATTGCTTTTGAAGGCATTGCTTCTGCCATCATACAAGGAAGAAACAAAGAAGGAGCTAGTTCGAGTGCTGCACGTATAGTTTCTGCCCTCAAAGGAATGGCCAATGCAATGAGTTCAGGAAGACAAGAACGGATTTCAACAGGACTTTGGAATGTGGATGAAACCCCACTTACAGCAGAGAAAATTCTAGCCTTCACAATGCAGAAGATTGAATTCATGGCAGTTGAAGGGTTGAAAATCCAAGTTGACATGGCAGAGGAAGAAGCTCCTTTTGATGTTTCTCCACTCAACACTGAGGAAGGGAACAAAGAGAATGAACTATTAGCTTCTGCTGTTTCACTTGAGGATTGGATCAGAGACCAAAGCTACAGTGATACATCAAACATCACACTCATGTTTGTTGTTCAACTGAGGGATCCAATAAGGAGATTTGAAGCAGTTGGAGGTCCTGTGGTGGTTCTCATTCATGCAACAAGTGAAGAAGACACAAAGGGGAGTGAATGTGATCACTACCAAGATGATGAGGAGGAGAAAATGTTCAAGGTAACAAGCATGCATATGGGAGGTTTGAAAGTGAGGAGTGTTACAAAGAATGCATGGGACAGTGAGAAGCAAAGGCTAACTGCAATGCAATGGTTGATTGAATATGGATTGGGAAAACTTAAGGCAGGGAAGAAAGGCAAGCATGCATTGGTAAAAGGGCCAGATTTTCTGTGGAGCATTTCATCAAGAATCATGGCTGACATGTGGCTCAAAACCATGAGAAATCCAGATGTCAAACTTGTGAAGGAATAATATATATATATATATATATATATATACACACACACTAGATTTTAGTTTTAGCAAGTTTGCATTCATGTCTCGTGTAGGGGCTCCATAAAAAATTTAATAGAATATTCAAGACTCAAGAGGGCTTGTTAGAGCTTGAGTGAGGTTTATGTATACAATAATTATGCCAATTATCATTACTCGTCGGGTCATAGTTAGTTGCTTTTTGTAGAAGTAATAAAAACCTGTAGCTTAATAAACCTGGTATCTCTCATCTCCTCTTTCTCTCTCAAGTGGTAGAAAACATCTCATTTTTCTCTCTCAAGTGATAGAAAATTTAAGATTATCCAAAAAATATTTTTCTTTCCAAAAATTGGTGTATATAACATTTTTTTATGTTGAAAAATGTTTTTTTTTAAATAACTTTAAGTTGTCTATAATTTTAAGAGAAAAAATAAATGATTAATTTGATTGATGATGTAATACGATGAAGGAGAAAAAAGTTATTAAATAGGTTTTTAATTTTCTTTTATTACTTTCGTAAATTGCTAGCATCCACTCAATGATAGCTACATTTTGTCTCTTCTCTCTCCACCACTGGTTACGTGAGAAAAATGTTGTGCATATAGTATTACAAACAATTCCATTCTCACTTTTATATATATATATATGAAATTTGTAACTTATGATTATTCCTCACAGTTGTTTTTGTACTCTCTTATCGTCTAAAAGATATAAAAGTTAATTTTTTTCTACATTCAAACGAAATTAACTATCTTAAAATTACTTTTCAACAACATACTCAAACAAAAAGTGGAGGCCATATATGAACAATTTCGGAAGAAAGTGTAGCAGATTCCAGCAGTTATAAAAAATGCTCCAAACTGATTTGGCGTGCAAGCTCAGATAGTTTACCGGTCAAAGCAAAGTTGGAAAAAAAGAAAAGTGATAGATCGACATGCCCACTTTCTATGACCACCGAGCATGCATTGATTAACAACTCCGCAATACAAAAAAGTGGTTTCAGGCATTTACTGGAAGCAGTAATCTGGCACATAACTTTTTTTTAGTCATACTTATGATTTCTGTTCTTGAGATGCTTCGAAAGAGACTTCTTAGTACATCTTTAATACTAAATCTCAATTTGAGATTTTAACTATTTTTTGGTAAATTTAATAGTGTTATAACACTCTCAAAATCTCCTAAATTTTTTTATTCTAATAATAAATTTTATTTTAAAATTTTAAACATTATTTTAGGTCTCAAAGGATTCATCTTTTAATATTTATTTGTAATTTATTTTAAAATAATTAAAAAAAATAATTATATATTTTTTAATTTCAAAAAAATTAATTCAAAAATACAATTTATTAATAATTAAAATATTTATTTATCAATATAATTTAAACTTACGATAATACATAAAATTGATCAAAAAAATATAAACATCGACATTGAACAACAACAAAAATACAAAGGATTAATTTTTAACGACTAATTTCCGTAATAGCTAGTTTTTAATTATAACGACTTACAAGTTACGCATTAAAAAATAACTTATGTAATTAAAAATAAACTTCATCATTCATTTAATTGAAAGTGCGTCACAAGATAATCATCACTAATAACTTAACACATAAAAAATAAACTACTAAACTAATAAACTTAAACATACAACTAATTAACGATAACTTAAGACATAAACACTAACTACTAAACTTCTTTAAAATATATTTATAAGTCATTTCATGTTTGTTGCGTTGATCTTTAATCATGTTAGATGTGTCCTTCATAAGAATATCGTACATCTTCATGATGTTATCGGACTTCATTGCCTCTGTTATTTGTTTTTGGACAACATTTCTTTCCTTCATTTCTTTTTCAATGCCAAACAAGTTCAACACCGGTGTAGAAGAAGATGTTCATTTCCCTTTGACCTTCCTTTTGGTCGTCTTTTGTCCCATTAGGCGAGCCAATGGTGTAGGAGTGTCACTTTCGAAAACTTCAATTAGTGTCTTCGAATTAAACGATGATGAGTAATTTCAATTTTCATTCAGCATTATTCTTTTTGAAGGAACTTCTTTGTATTGTTCTAACCATCTATGCTGATCTTTTAACAGCCACCATGTATGCTAAGTCGTCCTTCCAAATAGCATATACATTAATTATCACATCATTCTCTGTGTAACTGTTTTTCTTCAAAGCAACAACTTGCTTGTAACAACCATTGAACTTTTGAACAACATAGTGAATTTTTGGCCATCGAGATTTCAATTGATTGTTGGATCTTTCACTTAGATTGCCACGATATGCGTTGTAATTTTTTATGATCCTTTTCCAAAAAGTCTCAAATTTTTTAGTAGGACAAACACTTAACATCTTCCTTGTTTGGCCGACACATCTTGTAAAGCCTTTTTCAGAATATGTATTTCATTTTGTTGTTTTTAAGAATTATTAAAAAAATGATTTGTTACAAATAAAGTGTTGACTGTCATTCACTTATGTTTATTAACCGTGTAGGGTAAACATGGAGCTGAGGGATCGACGAAACTTGTAGATAGGTTGGATCCTGATGTTGATCACCTGATGACATTAACCATCCAACTTTTCCTCAAGCTGTTGCAGGTGTCGTGGGATGCTACCGTGTTTGGGGTGTATAATGATAACTTCCCCTTGTACATAAAGCATGAAGATCTTTCTGAAATAGCACATGGTAGTCAATGTTTCAGCATCTTTGTTATACAATTATGGATTTTGTAAGTCACTTTACATTATTGTATATTAGCTAACGGATTTTTTTTTATATTCATACATAATTTACTTTATTTTAACAACAATAGACATATGACTGAGACAAGTATGCAAGCAGGGAATGCCTTTGTGTATGGATTCATCGAGCCATAATCGATATAGAAATTCGGACAATTACAATTTGAATCAGAAGATTATATTAAGAAATGGATGCAGAATTCATAGAGAGATGCCTACCTAGGAGCCTACTTGAATGAGTAAGTTAAATTGAACAAATTAATTTAAATAATATACGCACTATAATAACTTAATGTTCTCCAATGCAGTGCACATTGGCAAATAGTCATTATATGTCCTAAGGACAATGTTATCATCTGATTTTGTTCTTTGCACAGTAGGCTTGACAACTACTTGAAAGAAATTATTAATATGTCAATTCTATTTTGTAATACATATACTTTATTATTAGTATTCGACATTAATATTTTAATTGTACAACACGCATACATGTTTCTCTTAATCAGTACTTTGAAGGGATTCAACGATATTCAAGGAAGTGAATTTAAGGTTGCTGCTAGATGGATTGTAGTTAATTAAAGTAAGTCATTTAAACAATGTTTGATGACTTAAAAATTAAATTTAATTACTCTATACCCTAATTTTCAGTTAACTTTGAATATCTAAATATCCTATTCAATTTAGTATAATAAGCAAAAAGGAAGAATTGAGTGCGAGTACTACGTAATGCATTGGATGTCAATGATAAGCCTAGGAGGTTTTAAGGATAATTGGAAAATGATAATTGTTTACTTCAAAACTAATTCAATTTGTTATAATTGTTATTATTTATACTTATTAACTTATGTTTTATTATATCATGCAGTATTTTACTGATCAAGGATTATTAGAACCAAAGAGAATGAAGGCAATTCACATTTAGTGGGCAAAATATTATCTAAAAGTTAAAAATGAAACATCAGGTGTTTAATTAATTTTAGAATTGTAGAGTTATGTTAATTTAGATTATTAGGTTACAAATGATTTTATGTATTGACTTTCATTACTTTAAATATTTATTTTAATTGATAATAAATATTCAATTATTATGAACAAAATTTGAACTGTCTGATAAAAACTGTTTGAAAACTATCTAGATTGGTTTTGTTTTTCAATTTGTACAAGCAAAACTTCATGGTGAATCAAAGGTGATTCAAAGGTGTTTTGATGATAACAATGATGATAACAAAGATGATGACAAAGGTGATGACAAAAAGCTCAAAGATCAATCAAAGAACAACTCAAGTGAATCAAGAACAATTCAAGAGTTCAAGATAAGAATCAAGAAGAATTCAAGACTCAAGAAGAAAATTTAGAGTCAAGAATCAAGATTCAAGGTTCAAGATCTCAAGAATCAAGATCAAGATTCAAGACTCAAGATTCAAGAATCAAGAGAAGGCTTAATCAAGATAAGTATGAAAAATTTTCTCAAAAATTGAGTAGCACATGATTTTTCTCAAAACATGTTTACCAAAGAGTTTTTACTCTCTGGTAATCGATTACCAGATTATTGTAATCGATTACCAGTAGTAAAGTTGTTTTGAAAAAGTTTTCAAATTGAATTTACAACGTTCCAATTAATTTCAAAAAGTTGTAATCGATTACAATGTTTTGGTAATCGATTACCAGTGCCTTTGAACGTTGAAATTCAAATTCAAATGTGAAGAGTCACATCCTTTCACATAAAAGCTTTGTGTAATCGATTACACTTATTTGGTAATCGATTACCAGTGACTGTTTCTGAATAAATCAAAAGATGTAACTCTTCAAATGGTTTTTGACTTTTTCAAATTGGTTTTAAGTTTTTCTAAAAGTTATAACTCTTCTAAATGGTCTTCTTGACCAGACATGAAGAGTCTATAAATGCAAGGCTTTGTTTTGCATTTTCATTCATTCATTCAATACTTTTACACTTATTTCATACAATCATTTACAAGCCTTGAATCTCTTTGAACTTCTTCTTCTTCCCTTTGCCAAAAGCTTTCCAAAGTTTTCTGGTTTTTCTAAACCTTGAAAACTTGTGCTATTCATCTTTTCATTCCCTTCTCCCTTTGCCAAAAAGAATTCACCAAGGACTAACCGCCTGAATTCTTTTTGTGTCTCTCTTCTCCCTTTTCCAAAAGAACAAAGGACTAACCGCCTGAATTCTTTTGTGTCTCCCTTCTCCCTTGTCAAAGAATTCAAAACGACACAGTCTGAGAATTCTTTTGATTCTTCCCTTTTCCTAATACAAAAGTGTTCAAAGGACTAACCACTTGAGAATTCTTTTGTATCCCCATTCACAAAGTATCAAAGGTTTAACCGCCTGAGATCTTTGTCTTAACACATTGGAGGGTACATCCTTTGTGGTACAAGTAGAGGGTACATCTACTTGGGTTTGACTGAGAACAAGAGAGGGTACATCTCTTGTGGATCAGTTCTAGTGGAGGATACATCCACTAGGTTCAAAGAGAACAAGGGAGGGTACATCCCTTGTGGATCTTTGCTTGTAAAAGGATTTTTACAAGGTTGAAAGAAATCTCAAGGACCACAGGTCGCTTGGGGACTGGATGTAGGCACGGGTTGTTGCCGAACCAGTATAAAAACTCTTGTGTGTTTGTTTCCTTCTTTCCTACTCTTTTACTTTCCGTTGTGCATTTAATTTCCGCTTTTACTTTCTGTTAAGATTCTCTTCTACTCCTCATTCTCTTAACAATTTAGTAAAAACCTTAAAAGAGTAAATTTTTTAATTAGTAAAGGTTTAAGAATAATTAATTCAACTCCCCCTTCTTAATTATTCTGAGGCCACTCGATCCAACACAATTTGCAAGTTAATTTGAGATGATTAAAAAAACAGACAGGATATTAAAAAATTCCAAAAAATAACATCAGTTTTGGGCAAAAATAACATTAGCTTTTAGAAAAATCGATATTGTGTTCTACTCACAAAAAACTAATGTTGCGGTTGACTGACAACATCTTGTGTTTTGTTCACCAGCATCAGTTTTTAGAAAAATCGATATCGTCAGTCAACCACAACATCAATTTTTCTAAAAATGGATGTTGGTATGTATATATTTTACATTCTTTTGTTATTTCTTACTATACGACATCGGTGTGTATCCGAGCAGGATTCTTGTCTAAAGTTTAAAAATTTCAAGAATAGATATGGCCTCATTTAACTTTCCATTTCCCGAGGGAAACTCTATTAATAGGCTTCTTGTTTTCAATGGCGAGGGTTATCACTATTGGAAAACTCGAATGCAGATCTTTATTGAAGTCATAGATTTAAATATATGGGAAGCCATTGAATTTGGTCTCTTCATTCCTACAATGGTAGTGGGAAATGTAACTATAGGAAAACCTAGAGAAGAATGAGATGATGATGAAAGAAAAAAGGTTCAATACAATTTAAAGACCAAAAATATAATCACTTCTGCACTAGGTATGGATGAATATTTTAGAGTCTCAAATTGTAAAAATGCAAAAGAAATGTGGGATACATTACAAGTAACCCATGAAGGCACAACTAATGGTTAAGAGATCTAGAATAAACACTCTTACACATGAATATGAACTATTTAGAATGTATCAATATGAGACCATACAAGATATGTAGAAGAAATTTACTTATATAGTTAATCATCTTGCATCATTGGGAACAATATTTCCTAATGAAGATCTCATTAACAAAGTGCTGAGATGTTTAAGCAGGCAATGGCAACCAAAAGTAACAACAATTGCAGCATCAAGAGATCTCACTAATATGTCTTTTGCCACTCTCTTTGGAAAACTTCAAGAACATGAAATGGAACTTATGAGACTCCATCAACATGAAGAAAATGATAAAAAGAGGAAAGGAATAGCACTCAAAGCATCATCATCTTCTATTCAAGAAGAAAGTGACAAAAAGGACTTAATTGAAATAAAAGAAGATGATGATTTCAAATTTTTTGTGAAGAGATTCAATAAATTTCTGAGAAACAAAAGAAATCAAAGGAAATAAATCATCAATCCAAAGAAGAAAGGAGAAGATTTCTCCTTAGCCCCAAAATACTATGAATGCGATCAACCAAGACACATGAGTTTCGATTGTCCTGTCTTTAAAAGAAGAATGGAAAAATCCGACAAGAGGAATTTTCAAAGAAAAGAAAGCATACATCACTTGGGAAGATAATGACATAAATTCTTCAAGTGATTCAGAAAATAAAATCATAAATCTGGGTCTCATGCTGAAATATTATGAAAGAGGAGAAGAGCAAAGTTGATACATTGATAGCGATTGCTCTAAACACATGGCGGGAGATGCATAAGAGTTTATTCATATTTCTCCCAAAAATAGTGAACATGTGATCTATGGAGACAACAAATAAAGGTAAAATTGTTGGAATT
The DNA here is from genome assembly GCF_004193775.1 of Glycine soja. Taxonomy (NCBI): domain Eukaryota; kingdom Viridiplantae; phylum Streptophyta; class Magnoliopsida; order Fabales; family Fabaceae; genus Glycine; species Glycine soja. The sequence goes on from NC_041010.1 coordinate 36,412,083, forward strand.
GAAAAAATAGGTACGAATTCCTCTATCTCCATAGAAGATGTCTTACTTATTGATGATCTTAATCATAATTTATTAAGTATTCATCAATTATGTGATAAAAACCATTTATCTAACAAGAGGATTTTAATTTTTGTCTATTTTTTTATTATTTTTGCTTATGATTATTAATTTTTTGATTGAGTTTTGATGCTTGTTTTCTACTCGAGTTTTGACTGTCTTTGATAATTATGTTTGATAGTTATGATGATTGTCTTTGATAATTATGTTTGATAGTTATGATGATTGTGTTTGAGAGTTATGTTGATTGTCTTTGATGATTGCTTTTGATTGAGTTTTTGATTGTCTATGATGATTGTGTTTGAGAGTTATGTTGATTGTCTTTGATTATTGATTTTGATGATTGTGTTTGAAGGTTATATTGATTATTGATAACCTTTGTTTGAATTTTTTTAATAGGAATATAATCTATTGTGTGTAGTTAATTGATTGTTAAATTGATTAGATTTGTTTGTGATTGATGATTGTTGATTGAATGCGTTTTGATTGTGTTTGTAATTGAATGAGTTTGATTGTGCTTGTTGATTTGAATGCATTTGATTGTGATAATTAGGTGTGCATTTGACTTAAAAATAGTTAGCTTTCAGTGAAAAAGTCTTGTTTAAGGATCTGGTAATCGATTATCATTCCCTGTAATCGATTACATTAGAATAACAAGCTTGTAATCAATTACCAGTAGGCACCATTAGTTATAGGTTACTCCTGTAATCGATTACAATGGCTTGTAATTGATTACCAGGCATCCCTGGATGTGTTAAGCTCCTAATTTAGTTCTTTTCTCTGACCATTTTTGGCTTTTTGATGTTGCCAAAGGGGGAGAGAACTTAAGGGTAGAGTTTATCATGAACTTAGGCATAAATTTAGGGGGAGTAAGGGTTGTGAGCACGCATTATCAATTGCATATCGTTTATCTTGATTTCAAATTATTGTCATCATCAAAAAGGGGGAGATTGTAGAAGCATATATGATATGAAGTTTTGATGATGCCAAAGATAAGTGCTTCTCAAGTTTGATCCAAGAGTCACAACTCTTCAGAAAATAACTCCCAAGATTCACAGCTCTTTAGTCACAATTCTTAAGAAAATAACTCCCAAGAGTCACAACTCTTCAGAAAATAACTCCCAAGAGTCACATATGTTCAAGAGATTTTTGAATGGTCATCAAAGACCTATAAATAGGTGACTTGGGTTACGAAATTCCTCAGAGTTTTTCTAAACTGAAATGTCTTATCCTCTCAAAAAGATTCCTTGGTCAAACACTTGCATATTCAATAAGGAATCTTGATTGATCTTCAATTGTAATATTCTTCTCTTAAAGAGAGAAACTTTTTCTTCTTCTTCTTCTTTTTCTTATTCAAAGAGATTGATTAAGAGACCGAGGGTCTCTTAAGTTGTAAGGATTTCTGAATACAAGGGAAGAGTTTTCCCTGTGTGGTTCAGACTTTGTAAAAGGCATTTTACAAGATAGTGAAAATCTCATGTGGGTTGCTTGAGGACTGGACGTAGGCACGGAAAGTGGCCGAACCAGTATAAATCGAGTTTGCATTTTTCTTTCTTCCCTTATCTCATTTATGTTATTGCAATCAATTTTGTCTTGCATGTTTAAAGAACATTATTAAATTGATTGTTGCTTCTTCTTCTGCATTCTAAGCCTATCTTTTAGAAGAGGGTTAAAAGTTTGTTAGTGAGACTTAATTCACTCCTCCCTCTTAAGTTATTGAGGTCACTTGTCCAACAATCGGTTTGTTTAGAAAACTAATGTTGTGTAGTTTAGTTTAACATCAATTTTCAAAAACCGATGTTAACGTTGATACTTTTAATGTCAATAGTTTTAACATTGGTTAATAACCGATGTTGAAAGTCCTTAATAACCGAGGTTAAAAACTTATTTTCTAGTAGTGTACAAACGAATGAGAAGTTTATCTTCTTCAATTGAAAAGAATATTCATGTGCCCCTTTTCTTCCTTTAGAACTCCCTCCTCCTTCCTTTACTATAATATTTTCTAACTCAATTTGGGTGGAAAATTGTGAAAATTATGTATCAACTTCTTCATTTGAAGGGGTTTGTGAACGAATAGAACTATTGGGAGGCTTACGGAACATAGAGGAGGTGTTTTGTGACATTGAAGGAAAAGTTTGAGAACTTTGAGAATTTTTGGGAGAAGGTGATCGATTATAAGTTACTAGCTGTGGTGGTGAAAGTGAAGAGTAGGAAATGAAATAAGGAGGAATTTGAGAATTTTCGCTCATTGATGGAGGTGGTAGTGTCAAGAAAGGAAATAATGAAAAAGGATGAGCGAATTTTCATTTGAAGGAGGTTGTTGATAATTTTGCAACAAAATAATATAAGCTTGTCAATTTAATTGATTTGGATCCACATGACAAGGAACAAATAAAACAATATTTAAAATCAGAATCAAAGAATTTGAGATAGACAATGAGAATAAGAATATAATGTGTGCAAATTGCTCCCCTCAATGACCCAATTTATAGGATTCATATATAATATTTTAATGTCAAAACTCCCTTCAAGAATCCTTTCCAACATTCACTGAACCACCCATCGTTCACTAAAAAAGTACCCTGTCTCCACCCATCGTTCAAGAATCCTTTCCTTCTCTACTCTAACCCTCTCTTCTCCCTCATTTTTTCTTTTCCTTCTCCACCCTTAATGCTGCTCCACTCTTCATGCGCCCTCCCCTCCACACCACACCGATGAATAGGGAGAGGAAATGGGCCTAAGAGGGCGTTGTTCCTCCGTTCCTATGAAGACAGTGATGTTCTCTCTCCATATATGTTTTTCTTTCGTTTTTAATTGAGATCTATGTTGATGTTGTTGTGTATCTGATTATTCTTTACCTCCTCAAAGCTCCATTTTTTCTCTTGTTCATAATAGTTGCTTCCCATTGGATATTGTGGAGAGAAAGACTAAAGAATCAATTTTTTTAAAACTGTTGTAAATCTTGGAAGTTCTTGTAGAAGAACTGGATCTTCACATGGAGATCCAACAAAATACTCCAATAATGAATCTTAGTAAGTTCAAATCTTGATACTAAGATCTACTTACAAAAATCCTTATTGGAGATGACCTTATGTCCTCATCCTAATAGTAATTTGTAATTTTGAAATTAAATAAAGAAAAGCTTTTATATATGATTATGTTATTAGTTATTAAGAAATTTAGGAACATTTTTGAGCAATTTGAACTTCCATCAAGCCTAGATCAAAACCTAATGAAAAAGCTAAACAAAGTACTAAACTATAAATCTAACACTCAACCTAGGTCATATTAATATGTAAAGGATTAGTCACTTTCTAACATGAGTGAACTAGGGAACATGGAAAAAATTAAGGGAAAAAGGAGTGTAATTAAGAGGAGATATAGTCCCAATAGTTCTGAAGCCCAATCCTGAATTTTTTTCATAAACTCTCAAGCAACATTATATATGTTGACCCTTAATTTTTACAATATTAAAATCATATTTTTATACTGGATAGAAATTAAACTCATATTTTTATTATATTTTCTTCATTATTAAATTAAATTTTTAATTCACATTGAAACCCAAATTGAAAATAATGTGTGAAAGATTATTTCTTTCCTTTCCTTTTCTTTTTTTTTAAAAAGTAAATTGTGAAAGAGTGTGTTTACTTCATCTATTGGATTCATGCTTAATTGCTGCAAGAAAATAATACACCACAAAAAAGAGATATTATCATGGTCACCATTATGTAACACTACTCAATCCTCGTTACATACTCAACGCTAGCATATAATTATATACTATGGTTTTACCTTTTAATAAAGCTAACTTTAAAGGGACTATCAGTGTTGGTCAATAGAAGACGCCTCCCGTTCTTATCATCATGCCTCGTAATGTCAGAACAAGGACCAGTACTGGTGGGCAGAACACAAGCTTATAGCCAAGATCATATTTTTTAATGTTAAAGTTTCCAGTTATGATCTGCTTCAAGCCTGGATGGTCTTGAGCACCACCAATGCCTAACCATTTACTAGGGAAATCATCAACAACAGCCACCCACTTTGAGGATGTAGCACACTTAGGCTTATCCACAAATGCAAATATCTAATGGTGTCTCTGTGAAGATGGCACCAGGCTTTGCCCTATTATGTTGAATTTCACTGCTAGGCTAGGGCTAACCTCATTTTCATCTTGTTGAATTGCAACTTGGCATGTTGAGTTGCTAGCAAAACCTAGTCTCTTACTCCACCACCTGTTGGGCCAAAGCAAGTTGGCTTAATAAGGTACTCGCCAGCAGAAGAAATGGGCACGTACTCCTTGGAAGTCATGGACTTTTTCCTGTGAGAAGGCTAATGGAAGGTTGGTGGTGAAGCCTAAGAGGAGAAAACTAGAGAGGGTGAGTAATAGAGCAGGATTCATGGTTTATATCAAGGAGTTTAAGTTATGTATTTTGTTGGCTAAACCTAGCTCCTTTTATAGAGGTTTTTCTTGAGGGTTGCATTTATATAAAATCGTTATTATATTGTTATAATTAAAAGTTTATTAGTCAAAGATTTCAGATAATTTTCATCTTATGTATAATGTTATTAGTCAAAGTTTTTATGCAATTTTAACCTTATTTAAATTTATTAATTATATAATTAAAAAGGATTAAAGAGGTTTTCTTGAGGGTTACTGGTATACGGTTGCATATGAAAACATTAATGTTGTAACTAATTTTATTAGTCAAAGTTTTCAGATTGTTTTCATCTTATTTATATCTATTTATACAAATATGTTATTTATATCTATTAATATTATTAGTCAAAGATCCCTAAAAGATGTTATTAGTAAAAAAATTCATGTAATTTTAATTGTTTAATTTGTATTAATTTATACAAATCTCTATTAGTCAAAAGGAAAGAGCATTAAACATATGTTTTTAATCTTTTAAGGTTTAAGAGTAAATTATAGTAGCATGTCATGAAGTTTCTTGAATTTATACATTATACGACATTTTTTTATGCCTACACTAATTTAATACTCCACCTAGATCATCAAGGATATATTAAAATTGTGGTTAAAATATAACTTTTATTCTTATTTTTTAAAATGGTGCTTTTATTTTTTTTTATTTTTTAATTGAGACATTTTACTATTTTTTTTTAAAAAAATTTAAGATTTTATTCTCCTTCTTTTAATTGAGATATTTTTTTTAATAAATTAAGTTTTTAACAATTAAATAATTAAAAAAATTATTATATGGATAATAAACCAACAAATGTCATCAATATTTAAAGAATACAAGATCAATGTCAGAAATTTGTCATAAGGACTAAAATTATAAAATTTTTAAAAATAAGGGACGATATATCTCAATTAAAAGATGTGATTAAATCGTGATTTTTTTAAAATGAAATTTAAAATATTTCAATTAAAAAAATAAAAAGATTAAAAATCATAGATTTGAGAAAATAAGAAGACAAAAATTATATTTCAAAACAATTTATGTAGTGGGTCTATTTCTTATGTATGCATACACGTATATCCTCATGCATGTTGGTGATATACGCCTGGGTACGACATGTGGCGGGTTCCGCCAAAGCAGTTGGTGAAATAGCTGCTATTGGGGCTTCGCTGCTTTGACTGGCAACACAGCAACAGAAAATAGGCCCATGCAGGATTCGCCAAAAGCACGGGAGAAATAGCTACAGGCTTCTTTGTTTCGTTTGTGCATTTGTGCTTTACAATTTTCTTTCAACTTTTTGTACCTGCTTCAAGTTTTTCAAGTTTCCAAAATTGTCTGCATCATTAAAAAAATTTGTTTGAAGTAATTATTATTTTTTAGAATGAAGTTTTTATCTGAAGTATTATTTTTTGAGTGAATAAGCAATTTAGTCCCTGAGATTGTAACCAGTTTGCATATTAGTCCCTGACTTAAATTTTAATTCAAAATAATCCCTAACTTTACCTCCGTTATGCAAATAAGTCTCTGCTGTTAAAATCTAATTTCCTCCGTTAGTTAAATGTCTATTTGGCAAACCTCAGTCCACGTAAGCATCCCAATGTGGCAAGTTTGAGTCCAAGTCAACAATCCCATGTGGCAAGGACTGAATTGAAAAATTAGGTAGGTTTATGGTCCTTTATTATTTTCGTTTATGATGCTCTTTTTTTATAGATGGCATTGCATGTTGTTGTGTGATGTGCCTATATTTGAGTTTGAGTTAGGTTTTTTATTTCTTAATATATGACAATGTTTGTGGTTTCTGATTGTGTAGAATAAATGACAATATAACTTTAATATTGCACCATGGAGGAAGATTCACTCCACGTGCCAGTGATGGAAAGGTTGAATATATAGGCGGAGAATTTGAGAGGATATATCTACAAATTGCCCGAATGCATTTATCTTATATGATATGGTGAAAGCTTGTAAGAAGTATGGCAATATAGAAGATTGTTTTTGGTTGATTGATAAAGACTTAGATTTTAATCATGGGTTAAGGAGTTGTACAACTGATGGAGATATATTACATTTAGTTAGGGATGCTTTTGAAAATGAGAATGAGATAAATGTTTATTTTCATCATGAAGTAGATCCAATTTTAGAAGGAGTCCCATAGATGTTGTACTTGGAATGTGATCTAATTCCAGAAGCGGTTGAGAATGAGGATGATTTAGATGATGTACCTGTTGCTGGCCATGAAGGTAAGTTTTAATTCATCTGTACTTGGTCCAACATGGTTACCATAATTAATTAATATGATTAATTTTTACTTGGTCACCATTGATGCAGATGTTGGTGGTGGAGAGAGAGAGGTTGGTGCTGGTGAGCATGTTGGTGCTGGAGAGTAGAGAGATGCTGGAGAGCAGAGAGATGTTGGTGAGCAGAGGGATGCTGGTGAGCAGAGAGATGGTAGTGAGCATAGGGATGCTGACGCTGGTGAGCAGAGAGATGGTGGTGGTGAAGAGAGAGATGTTGGTGATAGTGAGGAGGAAAAGAAAGTTGACAGTGATGAGTGGTTTACAAATTTCTCTTGTATGATGAATGAAGTTGAAGTTGAAGTTGAGACAGATGGTTATCATTCAGAGGAGCTTAATATCCCCATTAGTAGTGATGATAAAGATGAGGATGTTGAAGTTTATCCTCAATATAGTCAAAGTAGTGGAATTGGTGAACAGAAGTTGGTGGAATTAGGGATGTAGTTTGGTACTCTGATGAATTTAAATCTGCCTTGAGGGAGTATAGCATATTGATGGGCAGGGAGTTCAAGTGGAAGAAGAATGATAAGCAGAGGGCTAGAGCAAAATGCAAGAAGGCATCTTGTGATTGAGAGATCTACTGTGCAAAAAATGAAGTTAGAAACTCTTTTCAGATAAAGACATTTAAGCATAACCATAATTGTTGCAGAGAAGAGAACAACAACAAACAAGCAAATAGACAGTGGGTGGTCAGTAAACTTGAGGGCAAACTCAGAATGCAGTCAACCCTTAAATGTGTTGAAGCTTTGGATTATTTCAAGCAAGAGTTTGGAGTGCACATTGAAGTTACAAAGATGTGGAGAGACATGAAAGAAGAAAAGCAACTAGTGGAAGGGAATGAGAGGAAACAATATGCCAAAGTATTTGATTATGCACATGAGTTGTTGAGGAGCAATCCTAGATCAACAGTTAAGATCAACATAGTGCCAAGTCCAGAAGGTCCACCACAATTTCAGAGGCTATATATTTGTCTTGCTGGCCGTAAGAAGAGGTTTGTTGCTGGATGTAGACCATTCATAGGTCTAGATGGATGTTTCCTAAAGAGTGCATTTGGAGGAAACTTGCTTTCTGCTGTTGGGGTTGATGGCAATAACCACATCTTTGTTATTACTTATGTTGTGGTGGACATTGAGAACAAAGACAATTGAAAATGGTTTTTAACTTTGTTGCATGAAGATCTTGGGGATTACATGCTGAATGGGTGGAATTTCATGTCAGACATGTAAAAGGTATGACATGGTGTGATTTGCAATTATTATCATAAGTTAGGTATTTAATTGAAGTTAATGACATAAGTTAGGGACTAGTCCAGAAGTATTTACTACATTGCTGCAATTTTTCAGGGACTTATTCCAGCTTTACAGGAAGTCATGCCTGGTGCATCTCATAGATTCTGTATCTTGCATCTTTGGAAAAATTTTACAAAGCAATGGAAAAGCAAGAAACTTAAAGGAATTGTCTGGCAATGTGCAAAATCCACTACTGTTGCTGAGTTTGAAGACCATATGGCCCATTTGAAGACAATCAACTGTCAGGCTTGGGAGTACTTGAATAAATGGCCCAAGCAAGCATGGACAAAAGCCCACTTCAGTACAATGCCCAAAGTGGACAACATATGCAACAACAGATGTGAGGTATTCAATTCCAGGATTCTGCAGTATAGATGCAAGCCTATTATCACCATGCTTGAAGAAATTAGAAGTTATATCATGAGAACCATGGCTGCCCGCAAGGTTAAACTTTCTGGAAAGCCTGGACCATTATGTCCAGTGCAGTATAAAAGACTAGAAAAAGAAATTCATTTTGCTAATCAATGGACTCCCATTTGGTGTGGTGATAACATGGGCCTGAGATATGAGGTCCACATGTGGGGGAATAAGGTTGAGGTCAATTTAGCTGAATGGACATGCACTTGTAGAGTATGGCAACTAACAGGTTGTGTTCTTTACAGTTTTTTTTTCATTCCTAACCTACATGTGTGCTGATTTTACAACTTTGATGTAGGGATGCTATGCCGACATGCCATTGCAACAATAACTCACAAAGGAGGGAAGCCTGAGGACATGTGTCATGAGTGGCTGTCAATAGAGGCTTATAATAAGACATACCAACATTTTATTGAACCAGTCCAAGGACCACAATATTGGACCCAGACACAGTATACACACCCTGTTCCACCACATAAAAGGGTCCAAAGAGGAAGGCCTAAGAAAAATAGAAGGAGATCTGTAGATGAGGACAATGTCACAGGACATAGGTTAAAGAGGGAATTGGCTGACTTTACATGTGGAAGGTGTGGCCAAACCAATCATAACATTAGAAGTTGTAAAAATATTGGAGTTCCTATTAGGCCAAAGAAATATGTTGCACCACCAACTATCTCAAGATGAACAAGCTTTGAATGAGGTTGAAAAAGCTGCTGCTCATGTTCAACAAGATCCGGTGGAGATTAATTTATCTCAGCCTCATTTGTCACAAGATAGTGAAATGGAGTTGATGGTAAATATTTGTCACAACAAAGTATTTTTATCTCAACCTAATTTGTTGCAGCACTCCATTTTTATATATTACAATTATTCATGTTTGGCATTTGCATATAGGTCCCTGCAATTATTGTTCCACCAATAGCAAGGAATAAGCTAACCATAACAAGAGCCAAACAAAGGAAGGTTGCTGATAAAGATGATGCAGTATAAAGAAAACTTAAGACCCATTTTTTGTTGCATTTTGATATTAGGATGTGTAGTTGTATATTTTGAAAGCATCACTGGCATGTGAAATGATGTAAACATTATGGCCTGCTGAACAATTGCTTCTAACTACCATGCTTTGGGATGTCAAACATTATGTGAAATTGATTTAATGTCATGTTTCTTCTCTTTCCTTTATAAATTATACACTGTGTTGGATTTGGAGTTGGAGTAGGACCACCTAGTTTAGTGCTACTTCAATAACTTCAAAAAGTTGTACGACAACAAATTATATTTAATAAACTACAAATTTCAGCAACAAATTTCACCAACAAATTATATTTAATTGAAATGGGTAATTGACAGTAGCAACAAATTACTTCCTACTACAAATTCTTCAGCAAAACAACAATTATAATATCAAAAGATGTTATTACACATTTTACCTAAAATACATTCCCCCTAAAACTAACATTACAATTAAAAATGAAAAACCTAACAACACAATGTTTGTTAAATTTTTCATTTTCTTCTGCAAAGCTTCAATTTGTAGCCTCAAATCAGCCACTACCATTGCTTCTCTTGAGACAGAAGACGAATTAGAAAGTTGGTTTTCTTCTTTAACCCATTGAAAAAATTGACAGTTATCTAGGTCTGTTTGGGGCAATGCACAAGTATAGAATAACCTTCCTGGGTTCCTCCTTGTTCTTGCAGTTCGAATAGCTGCACGTCTTCCATGGTGGCATTGCCGAATGAAACTACGAGAAAATGCACAACAACTGCCACTTGCAGAGACATGGAGAAATCAAGTGAACAAGCAGCAGCGACTGAGTGTCAGAGGAGAAGAAGAAGAAGCGACTTAGCGTGAGAAACTAGCAGCTTCGTAAACCCTAATTTATTTGGGGAAGAAAAAGAAGCAGCCTTGCATGAGAGAGGATTTATAGATGCAGACCTCAGTGCCACGTTGGACAGTCTACGTGGCACTGAATTGCCACCTATGCACCTCACTAACGGCGTCACCTGGGAATTTAACGACAAGGACTATTTTGCAAAAATTATGTAAAGTTAGGGACTATTTTGAATTAAAATTTAAGTCAGGGACTAATATGCAAACTGGTTACAATCTCAGGGACCAAATTGTCTATTCACTCATTATTTTTTATAATTAGTTTTTATCTGAAGTATTATTTTTTATTATTTTTTAGAATGAAGTTTTTATCTGAAGTATTTTTTATAATTTATTTGAAGTAATTTTTTTTTTATAATTAGTTTCTGAAACTGTCAGCATCATTTAAAAGTTTTTCTGAATTATTATTCAATATTCATCTAATCCTCTAGCTTCATCCATTCATTAAATTTATCTTCGTTCAGATCATGATCTGTGCCTTAAACCATGGAAAATTCAGTTAGTTGAATCTGAATTTATGCATGATTAACGACAATCTAATGTTGATTGATTTTGTTGATTCTTTTTTTATGGCCAGATTTTATTTTTTTTATTCTTGTGGTTATGGTTTGTTGGATTGGCTTTCATTTAATGAAATGTAAAAACTAAAAAGTGTTCACAAGGAAGAGGCAATTCAACTTCGCACAAACGAAACAAAGAAGACTGTTTATATAGGGGAGAGCACTGTAGCTTTTTCGCTAGTGCTTTTGGCGAATCTTGCATGGGTCTATTTCGCTAAGCATCCTAACGACATGTCTGCACCCTATGCCTACTAGCTTGCGCGGACTTGCACCTGCCTGCTGGTACTTGCTGCTGTGTTGCCAGTCAAAGGAGCGAAGCCCCAATGACAGCTATTTCGCCCGCTGCTTTGGTGGAACCCACCACGTGTCATACCCAAACATATATCGTCAGCCAACATGTATGGCGATATACATGTATGCATACATAAGAAATAGATCTCCTCCATAAATTGTTTTAAAAGAGACCCCGATGGGGAATTAGTTGGTAAAACTAACCCATGCGTTGCTCCCTTCCTCATCGTTGCCAATTGTGGAGTTCCGACACAGCATCGTCATCTTCCGCGAACACTGCCGACAATAACCATGTCCCCACTGCAAACCCAACATCAATGCAACATCATTTGTTAGTAATAATTTTTTATACATCTTTGTCAAAAAAAACTTTTTTTCATACTTCTCCACCCATGAACCACTTAACACACTTCTCCAATAGAAAACACCTTTACTCAAAATAAAATTTACTTGGTTTTAAAAAACCATTATGTAAAATAAAATTTACATTTACTCTAAGTAAAAGAAAATATTCAATAATTTACTCAAAATCCCTTTCACTAATGCAAATTGCTAAACCCTAATAATCCTTCTCTCTCTCTCTCTCTCCATGAGCACAGTACCGTAACGTAACGTAACCACGAGATGCCTCTATTCTAGCACTTGGAACCCCAAATCCAGTGCCAATTCCTCCGCTCCTTTTCGCAGACGAAGGCACATTCTGATGGTAAGCTCCAACATCTTTCAATAACCGTTTCGTGCTTCTCATTTGATTTGAATCTTCCCATATGGATCCGTTCTGGACCCAATTCAATTTCGTAGTACAGAATTAAGTAGAATATGAATAGGACCAATTGAAAGTGAATGCTCTATTTCTTCGTCGTTCGTCTCAGCAGAGTCAGTTTTGCCTTTGTATCCCTAATTTGCTTGTATTGCAATTCGGTATGTCAAGCTTTTTTTTTTTTTTTTTTTTTACTTTCTGTATGTTAAGACTGACACATTAGTTTTGGCTTGTGTTGAGAATAATAGCATGTAGATTATCAACTTATCGTCACTATTGTAATCCAGGGATATGATCGCATTTGTTCATGTATGTAAATATATATCTTCTTAGAATGGCCACTCATAAAATTAAGCTGTAAATAGCTTCTCTGTTATTTTCAAGTTGGTATAAGAGTCGGTTACAACCCAGCTCTGCTTTCCTTTTTTCCTTCTAGCTAACCAGCTTTCAGCTGTGCTTATCCATCCCTTCTGCGACATCTGCCTTCAGCCATGCCAATTTTCTGGCCTTTTTTACAAGCAGAACATGCAGTGCTAACATTTGCCAATAAAAAAAATGCAGACCACCTTTTTGCATCTCATAGCAATCCTAAAAAACTGAAATTATAATTACTAAACCATCTTCTAACAGCAAACTAAATTTTTACTATGGATCTGCACTGATCCCTTTGAACTAAAGCAATAGCAGAAGTTGTCACTAAGTTGTTCATGACACTTAGTCAAGACCAAAACAAGACCTCTTGACTAAATAAACTGACATCCCAAGTAAGCCTTGTAGAACCAAGTCAGCCTTTCTAATCTTGCTGCATTAGTTTGAAATATTGAGACTAAACCACATACTCCTTGATTGATATCAGTAGAACTCGAAAAGAAGTGGATCAGGACAGTATATCTCACTTCTAATGGACATATTTATGCATACAATGAGATTTTCCTTAACACTTCAACAATACCCAAAACTACAAGCCACCCACCCTCAAAATCACCATATTTCTCCTGGCATAGAGTTGTAGCCTACGTACCAACATCAAACCACAACTACAACTCAGAATTGCTCCTTCCTTTTGCCACCAGTCTCTTCAAAATTTGCAACCATGTGTATGCAAACAACATTTATCATTCCCTTGAGAGTAACAATACTCTTATTTTTCTTTGTAAGAACTTGGCAAAGATTCTGACCTGTTCCTGCTAGCATGCATTAAAACGAATACAGTGATCATTAGCTTTAGTGTCCTACTTTCATGACATGTCTGTCATATTTATAACCGTTTACATAGATCTACTTTTCTGTAAATAAGCTTATGATTGCTTGAGTACACAATTTTTTACAAAGTTTAGCCATCAATAATCAGTAAACAGCCCCTTCGATTCCCCTTTTCCTCTTTCTTCATAACTTTCCCATCAGCATCCTCCGCTAACAGTAACAGTTCTAAGAGATTATTCTCTCTTCTCACCTATTGTTCATCTGCGGTTACACCTGCTACTCTTTCAAGGTCACTTGCTTAACTATCTTATCAGGATATCCACTAATCTATATGTTGTTGGGTTTTAAATTTTAATTATCCTTCTTCTGCTTTCTGCAAATAAAAATGAGCATCTTAATATCTAATCTATAATATATATTGTTAATTGCTTTATGTGTGCAAGTCCACTTTGTGAAAGGGTCAAACAAATCAATATGTTAAATTGATTTCCTTTGTTAGTTCACAAGATTGGAAGGCAAGACTAAAGATTCCACCACCTGATACAAGCTAGAAAACAGAGGTATGATTCTGAAATATTGAAAACTATTATCTTATGGTTGAGATTTTTTTATTTCATTCCACCACCTGTGTTACATCTGAATGGTTTTTCTTTACAAAATGAAATGCCTGTGGATCGTTATTATAATTGACATTGACTAACTGCTTTTTTCTGGTTGTGAGTTGGTGTTTTCTTTCCAATATTTATATTCTGTTTTCTGCAATTGTAATGTGTGCTGTGATTTTTTATCTTCATGCAGTCTCATTTGCAAGTTGTTCTTGCTACTTTCGCTTCTTCTTTTTATTACAAAAAATTATTTGATTGCACTATTTTGAATTTTCAATAAATAATTATGAATATAGTTGTGAAACATATTTTTAAATTTTTAACCTATCCAAACATGTCCTCACGGAACAAATCCAAGAGATAGCGCCGAGATGCATGCTTTTTGCAGATGACATAGTCCTCCTTGGAGAGTCGAGGAAGGAGTTGAATGAGAGGTTGGAAACTTGGAGACGAGCTCTAGAAACACATGGCTTTCGCCTAAGCAGAAGCAAATCGGAGTATATGGAATGTAAGTTCAACAAAAGAAGGAGGGTTTCTAACTCAGAGGTGAAAATAGGAGACCATATTATCCCTCAAGTCACACGGTTTAAATATCTTGGGTCTGTAATACAGGATGATGGGGAAATTGAAGGGGATGTGAATCATCGCATTCAAGCAGGATGGATGAAATGGAGAAAAGCATCGGGGGTGTTATGTGATGCAAAGGTACCGATCAAGCTAAAGGGAAAGTTTTATCGGACTGCGGTAAGACCGGCGATTTTGTACGGAACAGAATGTTGGGCGGTCAAGAGCCAACATGAGAATAAAGTAGGTGTAGCGGAGGTGAGGATGTTGCGGTGGATGTGTGGTAAGACTCGACAGGATAAAATTAGAAACGAAGCTATTAGAGAGAGGGTTGGAGTAGCGCCTATTGTAGAGAAGATGGTGGAAAATAGACTTAGGTGGTTTGGGCATGTAGAGAGAAGACCGGTAGACTCTGTAGTGAGGAGAGTAGACCAGATGGAGAGAAGACAAACAATTCGAGGCAGAGGAAGACCCAAAAAGACTATAAGAGAGGTTATCAAAAAGGATCTCGAACTTAATGATTTGAATAGAAGTATGGTACTTGATAGAACATTATGACGGAAGTTGATCCATGTAGCCGACCCCACCTAGTGGGATAAGGCGTTGTTGTTGTTGTTGTTGTTGTAACCTATCCAAACATGTTTCTTGAGAAATAATTTTTAATGTCATTTATTGTAATTCTATGCTATTATATCCAAACAACCTTAAATGACTTTTCAAGGTAAAGTATAAATTTTATAATTATAACCAAATGTAAACTTCTGCTTTACATAAATCTCTAGAAGAATCACTTTGTTTTACATAATTTTACAATCACTTTTTATAAACTTAAGCAAATGGGCATTGAATCCCTATGCATTACAGGTTTGAAATGGCTGTGTCACTGTGGAGAAGTCGCACTGCTTCATCAGCACTGAACTTGTTCAACAATACTCTTCGCCGTTTCTCTTCCGGTACATTCATGTCTCCTCTCATTCTCAGCAATTAGAACATTTAAATTGAGTTTCATAGTATTTTTGTAGCCGATAGAGAAAGATGGTAAAAATATTGGAAATAGTCTCAGTTGCTTTGGGGTTCCTATTCGTTCTCAACAGCAAACAGTTCTTAAGTTTAATTTCACAGCTTCACTCAGATTATTCGATTGATTTATATCCTAGTCTTGTACTAATGAAGTCATATTCTTTTCAATACTGTTTAATGGTGGCTTACAAAACCATTTATTTTATACAAACAGTCACAAGTTGGAGTAATAGCCTTGTTAATGCTCTGAAGGATCCCAAACTATGTTGCTTCGTTAGGTACATTTCTTAGAAGAGGAACCTAACAAAATATATGGGTCGTGTTTTAAAATAAAACAATACAAAACATTGGGTGAGAAATTGCTACGTTTTATTGTCTATGGGCTTAAAGCTATCTTAGGCCTGCTAGATCTAAAAGGGAAATTATGGCTTCTATGCAACTCTTCCTGTATTGTTTGGTCACATGTCATTTGTTCTGCCTTTTCACAGAGGCAACAAACTCCAGTCCTCATAGTACACGAGAGAGTATGATGTATTCTGACATAAACTCACGAATTGGGAGTTGCATGCCACTGTCTGCAATGCGCATTGGAACAATCATTCACAACATTGAGTTGAACCCAGGGCAAGGTGGCAAGCTCGTCCGAGCTGCTGGAACTAGTGCAAAGATCTTGAAAGAGCCCACATCGGCATACTGTTTAATCCAACTGCCCTCGGGTGTTAAAAAGTTGATTGATTCTCGATGTAGGGCCACTGTTGGTGTTGTATCTAATCCAAGCCATGGGGATCGCAAACTTAGGAAGGCCGGACACAGCCGATGGCTTGGTCGAAGACCAGTTGTCCGAGGAGTGGCAATGAATCCAGTAGATCATCCTCATGGTGGAGGAGAGGGTAAGAGCAAGAGTGGTGGACGATTTGGGCGAGGATCTCTCACTCCTTGGGGCAAGCCAACTAAGAGTGGCTACAAGACTGGACCCCTGAAGCGCAAAAGGTAGTAGGATACCATATTCATTATAGCTGTTTCTGATGTTTCCTTATGAGATGCTTGTAAGTTGTAATAATTGTGGAAACTGTCATTCCTATTTAGGAAATTCATTGAACTGATTAGGTTCACAGCCAATTTGTGGATTTTATGGGTTCAAATTTTATTGTTGTTAAAGTAAAATGTTTTTGAAATGATCACATTTTCCTCTGAACTGGACTTGCATTCAGCTTATTATACACCTCCATTGTTCACACTTCACACTAGATGAAGTTTGCTAGACTGGCTATTATGCGTTTATGAATTGGTTTGGATTAATTTCGTTGACTTGCTTAAATGAGAGAGCGCATTTTGTTTCTTTTATCCTTTTGTTTGGTTATTGATGAGAAGAAATATATAGTTGTTCTTACTTAGATAAAGTCATAAATTAAAACGAATGGAAAATTTAACCTTTTTTTTAATGGATCTACCTGACTTATTACAAATTTTATTTAAATTTATAAAACAGTTTATAATTCTTATGTTTTTTTTTAATTTATCATATTCCAATAAAATTTACCAATCACAACAAAATTTCTGACATAAACTTTCGTAATAAAAACTTATTAAGTTAGTACTTAACTAAGTTGTTTTTTCAAACAGGTCTGGTCTAAACCGACTAGCCAATGACATAAATATAGTTTGGATGAGTTGGCCAATATTTTGATTCACAACATTGTTTATAGGTTAAAATACACTTTCATTTTATATGTTTTCGGTTAAATTTGATTTGATTTCTTACCTTTTAAAAAATTCAATTTAGTTGGTTGTGTTTTGAGTCAAAGTGATCCTTCAGTAGATTTAAAATTAACACAATTAATAATTTAAACATATTAACAGTTAAAAAGTGTCAAAAAAATATTTTTACAATATAGCGACAATTTTTAACCATTAATTATAATAGTTAAAAAAATTAAAAGACCTCTCTCTCCCTCTAACAAATACAAATAAAGGCTGAAACTTTAACTAAAACCAAATAGATATTTATTTACTTTAATTACGTAATATAATATTTTTTTCATATTTTTATGATAATTAATTATAACTTGAACAAAGCACTTACAATATACATCAACCTATGATTTAGGTGAAAAATATAGGGAGAGCATCTAGGAAATGGAGAATGAAAGGGAAACATTAACTAAACAAAAATTAGATACTATGTGAAAATCCCTAGCTAAAGAAGTAAAAATTATCGTGGTCTTCTAGTTGCTGTATATCTAGTCGATCTGGCCATAAGAGAGTTTTGAAGCAAGTATGTCACTGCTTTGACTACTCCCTCATCACTATTATTATCTTTTCATTTTTCACTTTGAATGACTCCAATCTAACAAAGCACGGAGATTAAGGTGGTTGAGCCGGTCTAAATGGACTTAAGAGATATTCCTACACAATTAGAGTGAATAATAAGAGACATTTAAATGAATATTTTGAAATGCAAGATTGGGTATACGCCCAAATTTTAAAACATGAAATAAAAAATGAATCATTTTGAAATAAAAGACTTAATTATCAATTTGATTCCCAAATTATTTTAAAATCATACAATTTAAGCTTCAAAATTTTAGAAGGTTTAATTTGGTCTCCAAATTATTTTAAATGATTCAATTTGGTCATCAAGTTCTTAAAATTTTGAGAAATAAATTAATTTATTTTTAAAAATTTAAGAATCAAATTGAATCTTTTAAAAAATTTAGAGATCAAATCGATTAATTATTTTTAGAATTTGAGGATCAAATTCAATTTCTTAAAAATATAATAACTAAATTAAATCATTTAAATAATTTGGAAACGAAATTGATAATTAAGAAGAAGAAAAAATAGAGGAAAAGAAAATACTAAAGTTAAAGTAACTTACATATAGTATTCTGTGAAGGGTACGTGAAGTTAGTGTCAATAGACTTGCATGCAACTCATAATCATTGAACTTGACGCTCCCTGCATGTCAATATTTACTTCTCCAATAAAAGAAAGATTGCAAGTGGAGGAGAGTTTGAGACCATATAAACCATTGATTTTACAAGAGCTAAGATTTGGAGTAGAAAGCACAATCTGATAATTCTTTTCCGCTTCAAGACCTTCTTGTTGTATTGTCAATCTGGACAGGGTGACATTAGATATGCAGAGGACATGCTCACTGCAGAAATAACGGTGGCCAATGAACAAAGTACTTAGCACGTGACAGTTTGAAAAGGGCTCAACGCAACCATTGTCATCAGCAGTAAAATAGAGACGTTTATTTACATATTTCTCTTCTTTTAAAATCATTACATTAACACTCTTTCTATGTTAAGCTTTCATTTGAAAATTAAATGATATATACATTAAATTTTAATTAAAAAAATCTAAAATTGTCCCTAATTTTTAAGTGATCATAATAGAGAAAATATTTGTCTTGTGCTAGGTGGTATTATTGGTGCAACCAGGCCTCGAGTCGCACGTTCCTTGTTCACCGTTGTAGCCTTATCTTCTTGTTTGCATCTACGTTGATGGGTTCTTTTCTACGTTCCACTTCACCTCTACGGTGGTGTTAGGCAGTTCTCGTTCGCCACACGTTTCTCTCTCCTCTGCCTCCCTCTTGTTCACCTTCGTGGTGGTGCTAGGCATGTTCCCATTCGTCGTGCTTTTAAACTTATTATATATGTATCCACTAAGATTTTAAAAATGTAACACATATACCCCTATCTTCTATAAATAATACATGTATTTCTCTTTTATTTTACAAAAATTACATCTAATACTCCTCTTTCCTCTCACTTGTTGGAATGTAAAAAAAATTCCAACAGAACACTTGAACATTATCAAAAACGAAAAAAGAAAATTAATACCATAAATATTAACCCACGAAAACAAATTAGCACCAGTTTCACCACACTCAACAATAGTAATGACTCATAAAGATTCAATAATAATGTGTCAAAGATTGAAATTTTTAACGAACGAAAGAGATAAAGATAATTTTAGGATTAAAATTTTAATAAAAAAATCATGTGTCATAATCTAAAAAATAAATAGAATTAATATAGTTAACAATGGAAGAGTAGCAAGTGTAATGATATGCAAAAGTTAATACATGTATAAATAATACATGCAAGAAATGTTGTTGCAATTTGCTCTTATATTAATTACACATTACACATATTTATTTTTATAATTGATTACTAATAATTGCGCATGTCATCATCATAATTGATTATCATCAATTATTAATGAATTGATTATATAAATTATTGTCATAACCAATTAAATCTTTTTGTTAAAAAAATAATTAAACATTAATGGATTTATAATTAAAAATGACTACGTAGTCAAATGACACATATCATTATCATAATTTTTTTTCTTGTTTATTTTTTTTCAAATTTTCTTTTTTAATTCATAAAAACTATTATTATGTTTTATTATGAAGAATATATTAGTATATTTAACTATAGTAGTTAAATATAATACGTAATATTTAAAAGTGAATAACTATTTTAATTCATGAATTATAATCATGAAATATATTTATAGTAATATTTGAATTCATAAAATTTAAATATTTATAATAAGTATATATTATGATTAAAATAATTAATTAAATCATTAAATATTTAATAAGTTATAATTTTATATTATATGATAATGTTAATAATGAAAATAAATTATAATGTTAGAGATGTTCATGATTTTGTTTGTTTTTCATCAAAAAAGTTATCTAAATCAAACTTAAAAAAATATATATGATTTAGTTTTCATTTAAAATAAAATTAGAACCAAATCAAATTAAGTGATTTTGTTTGGTTTGATTTATATTAAAATATTATTTTTTTAAAATTTATATTTTCTTTTAACTTTTAAATTAAATTAAAAAATTAATAACATTCTATTAAACTTATTAATATGTTAAAATTTTTAAAATAAAAATTTGTCAAATTTTCATATTTTTAAATTAAACATTTTAAAAAATTCATTTGAAAAAAAATATTATATATTATATAAATTTATTATTTCTATATATAACACTATAAATACTATAAAATTCAAGTGAAATATGCATAAAATACTTAAAACATATAATACTAAAGTAATATTATAGCTATTAATATAAAGGGTTAATTAAGTTTTTAGTTCTCACACGAACGTTTTAAATTTTTTATCCCTAAATTACTTTTTAAAAATATTTGATCCTTAAATAATTTTTTGTTATTATAAATAGTCCTTAATGTTAAGAATATAGTATTGAGCTGATCACAAATAATAATAATAATAATATCACTATAAATTATAGATGAGGAGGATAAGTTATTGAGTAAATATCTTCTTGAGTGATTGATTGTTGTACGTGTATGGATATGCTAAGGTTCAATAATGATTATTATCTTTTATTTTTCTCATTTTAATAACATAATATTATAATTATTTATTTAAATATAATAAAACTTATTTGACATATACTTAAAATGTAATGATATTTAATTTATCTTATTTTATAACATTTCATCACCACGATTATTATTATTCTTAATAACTATATAAATTTTTTGGAGACTAAATTTGTAAAAAAAAAATAATTTAGAAACTAAAAATTCAAAACTTGATAATTTAATGACTAAAAACTCAATTAATAATATAAAGTATTGTTGAAACCTGAGAGATTCGGTTTCCGATTCAGAGTTTTCTTTTTGAACAGACTAAGAGCTCGTCTTTCCCAACTTGAAAAGAATCAAAACATT
Source organism: Glycine soja (assembly GCF_004193775.1). Lineage (NCBI taxonomy): Eukaryota > Viridiplantae > Streptophyta > Magnoliopsida > Fabales > Fabaceae > Glycine > Glycine soja. Next base: position 36,433,199 of record NC_041010.1, read on the forward strand.
ACCCTCTCGCTCTGTCACACAGTGCTGCTACTACTACTTTCCTCTATGCGACCAAACCTGAAACCACAATGCTACTTCGCTTCCATAGAACAGCCTCCACCTCTCGTTTACACCCCTTGATCACATCACTTTTCTATTCTCACCCCTTTTCCACCTCTCCACCACCCATTTCCGACGCCGCACACCGAACCCTCCTCTTGAACTCCATCCGCACCCTCGAAACCGCCGACGCCGTCGTCGCCGTCGACTTCTTCCACCGAATGCTAACCCTAACTCCCTTCCCCTGCATCCAAGACTTCAACCTCCTTTTCGGCCTCGTTGCTAAATCCCAGCACTACGCCACCGCCATTTCCCTAATCAAAATCCTTCACTCGCTCGGCGATGGAAGTGCTGACGTGTGCACCCTCAACATTGCCATCAATTGTCTCTGCCACATGCGCAAAACGACGTTAGGGTTCGCCGTTTTGGGCCTCATGACCAAAATCGGCTTGGAACCCACGCTGGTGACACTTAACACCATTGTTAATGGTCTTTGCATTGAAGGGGACGTGAATCATGCACTTTGGTTGGTGGAAAAAATGGAAAATTTGGGGTATCACTGCAATGCTCGAACGTATGGGGCGTTGGTTAATGGTTTGTGTAAAATTGGGGATACTTCTGGTGCTTTGGAGTGTTTGAAGAAGATGGTGAAGAGAAATTTGGGGCCAAATGTTGTGGTTTATAATGCGATTTTGGATGGGCTTTGTAAGAGAGGGTTGGTGGGTGAGGCTTTGGGGTTGCTCCATGAGATGGGTGTTGTTAATGTTGAGCCTAATGTTGTGACTTACAATTGCTTGATTCAGGGTTTGTGTGGTGAGTTTGGTGGGTGGAGGGAAGGGGTGGGTTTGTTCAATGAGATGGTGGCTGAGAAGGGGATTGTGCCGGATGTGCAAACGTTTTCGATTTTGGTGGATGGTTTTTGCAAAGAAGGGTTGCTTCTGCGGGCGGAGAGTGTGGTGGGTTTTATGGTTAGGATTGGGGTGGAGCCGAATGTTGTGACGTATAACTCGTTGATTGCCGGGTATTGTTTGAGGAGTCAGATGGAGGAGGCGATGAGGGTGTTTGGTTTGATGGTTCGTGAGGGGGAGGGGTGTTTGCCAAGCGTTGTGACACATAATTCGCTGATTCATGGGTGGTGTAAGGTTAAGGAGGTGGATAAGGCTATGAGTCTGTTGAGTGAAATGGTTGGGAAAGGGTTGGATCCTGATGTGTTCACTTGGACCAGTCTTATAGGTGGGTTTTGTGAAGTGAAAAAGCCACTGGCTGCAAGGGAGTTGTTTTTTACAATGAAAGAGCACGGCCAGGTTCCCAATCTCCAGACCTGTGCTGTTGTGTTGGATGGGTTGCTCAAGTGCTGGCTTGATTCTGAGGCGGTGACATTGTTTAGGGCGATGATGAAGAGTGGTCTAGATCTTGATATTGTGATTTACAATATTATGCTTGATGGAATGTGCAAGATGGGAAAACTGAATGATGCAAGGAAACTTCTTTCTTGTGTTCTGGTTAAAGGGTTGAAAATTGATTCATATACTTATAATATAATGATTAAAGGTCTGTGTAGAGAAGGACTGCTGGATGATGCTGAAGAGTTGCTTAGGAAAATGAAAGAGAATGGGTGCCCGCCTAATAAATGCTCTTATAATGTCTTTGTCCAGGGACTGTTGCGAAAATATGATATTGCAAGGTCCAGAAAATATCTTCAAATAATGAAAGACAAAGGCTTTCCAGTAGATGCTACCACAGCCGAGTTGCTTATACGTTTCTTATCTGCTAATGAAGAAGATAAATCATTTAAAGAGTTCCTGCAGATTTGAAGTTTGCTTGAATTTAGTTTCTATATGAGGATTCATATCAATTTTGGAAACCAGTCTAATCATAATGTTAGACTGTCAACCAAGCCCATTAATGGTGGGTTCCATCCTTTAGACAATTGTTGGTTCAACTTCCCCAAAATCTTTCATAACCATAGGGTAGAAAGTACAGGGAAGACCATGAAATGACGATCTTCTATGAAATTCAAACCAGGATTATGACAATTATGGAACTCTGAAGGTATATCATCCAAGAGTTCAGAGAAGCCTCCATGTTCTTGCCAAGACATTAACCCAACTCCATGCCAACAAACTGAAGACCTTGTTCTTCTAGCTTTCAGTCCCAATATTCTGGTACCAACAATTATGTTTTGTATCCACACACATGAAGGTATACTTCAAAGAACTTAAGAGTTCTCAGTTTGCACTTTTCCCAAACAATTATATTCAAAAATTTAATTTTATCTGTTGAACTCTCCAGTCTCCTCTGCACTTCCATAGTTTACACCTGCAACATCAAAAGATATGTTTAAAATGTTCATCATGCTGTTAATCTAGAAGGTATAAATTTATCTATGTAATTTCTATTTCAAGATTTCCCTCTAATCAGAACGGTACATGAAAAAGAGGTGACTTCAGAGGCATTTAGCGCAAAACCATGTGCATGAATTATATACCATTATTAACAGTGTCCTAAGCTACATCATTTAAACTCTTTCTCCCCTTTTTTTTTACCCATCAACGCATTCAATTTTCCTCATCACAATCATACCCTTCTTCCTTCTGATCTGCTGGCATCAGATTCTGATTGTGATTTTCTTTTTGACCGTTTTTCATATATTAATTCCACAAGTGGTGAAAACATTTCACTATTTGTTGTGGTGTCTTTCCGGTTGATTCTATTTGGCTTGAAAGTGTATGAACATGAAAAGTTCCATTTTTTTTCCTTTTTAGCTTGTTATCAATCAACACACAAGGAAGATACCTTGTTTGCTTTGAAATTCAAATCTTTACTGAGTTCCCTTGTTGATTTCCTCGTGTATCTGCTTGAAGTTTACATCAACATTTGAAGGTGGGCATTCTGGTTTCTTATCTGAGAATGGAAACAAGTTGGTTAGTACAAAGGTGGTGAGGAGTTGATAGGAAGAGTAGCAGTCAAATCTATTGTTAAGTTAGTGACTTGTGCTGTTTGTGACAGGCCCTTTGTGGTCTACTTCCCAACGGCTAACACACCTATTGTGTCAAGGTCTATGCTGTGAAGATTACCTTGCAAATGTATTGGTGCTCTGGGATGAGTTTTCTGATGACTTTACGGTTTCTTTTTTTTTTTTCTTCTTTTGTTTTTTTGGTATTATACTTTACGGTTTCTTAGTTAGCCTGATGACTGATCCACGGTGTCTTCTACAGGTACACCATATGACCATATAGGTTTTCATATTTGTTGCCCTTAGGACTAGTGAGTCCTTGTCATCGATTGGTCTCCTTTTAATATTATATTAATAAATATTCAGATTCCATTCCTCAACTATTTTCTTAGAGGTTATATTTCCTGATTATGTTTAATGGTAAAATTACATTGTTAATTATGGTAAACCTGTATCTATGTCTCAGATTTCTTCTATTATAGACTTTTAAAAAAGTTAATAGCTTATTTTATACTGTTCGGATCTGCGAAAAGACTGAACCAAGTTTAGAGTTTGTCAGTTTGGTATGAATTTTCTGATGCAAGTATTTGTTCATCTTATTTTTATTGCCTTTTCTATTTGCTATTAACTGGATGATACTAATTTCTTGTGGTGACTGTATCAACTGATAAGAAACACTTCGATTTTGCAACACAAAAAAAATCACTTTAATTTGCATGATATTTGTTACAATAAATAGGATTTAAATTATTCTTTACACCGAGCAAAGAAAAATACAACTACTGGTTAATAAGATCTCTGTTAAATTATAGTCAAATACTGGTTAATAATATCCCAGGACTTGAACTCAAGTTTAATCAATATATAAGTTTGAGTTTTGAGAATGCGGTTGCATGAAACCTTGGTAAAAACTTAACCACCTCTACTTGGCTCAAGCCCAAATGAGGTGAATCAACCAAAAAACTACATTCAAATACTTTGATTAAATGTCAATGACTCAATGCTGGCGACATAATTAGAAAATTACTTCAAGTGTTTGTTTATAAATCTCCCCGCCTAGTACCAAAGTTGCTTGAATGGGTCAACTGGATATGACAAATTTATTGAGTGCCACTCTTGATTGAACTATATGGAATATATTTGCATATTTCAGCCACAGTTCTTCTTTTTCTTCTGAAAATTTTTTGTTGGTACTATTTAACTTGAGCTTTCTTAAAAAATCATCTACATAGCTCTAAATTTCTTCATTTCATGTTTCAGGAGGTGCTGATGAACCAGATTTGCACTAGAACGTCAAGTGTGTAAACTTCTGGTTGCTTAAACTCGTTTCAAACATGCCTTCCTTCTCCCTCCATTCTCCACCCCAAGAAAGAAACCACGGTTTCTACAGAACCTACATTTTCCAGCAATCCTCTCAAATCTCAATCATTCCAATCACCAATGTAACATTGGAGACAATTGGTCTGCAGGCATACGGGGAGCCAGGCATGCTCAATTTGAACTGTTTCTATCTGATTTTTCCTTCAATAAGTTGCAACCAGACATGATTCTAGGTGGATTTCCACAGCATGAGATCATTCATCCTTGGTTGCTTGTTATGCTTCCTGGGGGGACCTGTAAGAGCAGAGCCAAGAACAATGTCCACATCTTGCCTGTCGACTGGAAAATTCTGGCCAGAATTTGAAGGAACCCAATGAAGTGTAATCGCCCACATCTTGTTTGTATAACTTATTCACACTGAACAACAGAGTTCAAACAGTTTAATTGGCTTACAAAAATATTTCTGATAAAAACTTGTGGATGTGATTATTTGTGGCGTCATCATAGTTACCTGGTACTTGATATGGAGTGAGCACTTGTACAAGGTTCATCATTTTTTTATATTATTATTACCATTATGTAGAATGTGTCAATGTGATATGGTAATTCAGTATGCCATACACACAGAGGGTTATCAAGAGAATTCTAATGAGAGATTGACGACAACATCAGGCAATAACCATAAATGTCATTTGTTTACTATTTTATGAGATCTATATATTTTTAAATTATAAATTAAAATACACAATCTGAAAAAATGACTCTTATTTGTTATAAATTTTAATTATAAAAAATATTTATACCTTAAAGAGCTTAAAATACTAGTTTATATATTTTATATCTATAGGATTTTGAAATCCTGTAGTAAGAGTTAGGATTGAGGCTTCATTAATTGAATATTAATTGACTTCTTTTTTTAAGAGGGATAAAACAATTTCTTGATTCTGTGTCATCTATTTTTTTTTTTGTTAGGGACTTGTTAATGTTTCATGCAAAATTAGATGATAATTACCATGCAAGTAACACAACCTAGTATCGACAAAATATTGAGTACAACGGTAACATTCATCTCTAGTAACAATTGTCATCAATTTAATGTCAATTTTTTTATTTATATTCATTTGACACCACATAAACAAGCAAAACAACGTTATGGCCTTGTACATGTTTCTTCTTAGTTGCAGGCATCCAAGAACTAGCTAAAGATATGGTGACAATTTTGTTTTGCCTTTATTCTTTCTTTATATAACATAATGATAAAAAATATATAGGATTGAGGATTTGGAATTCTACTCAATCTAATTATAATTAGGTCACTCACAATAAAATAAAATCAAATCGACTCGTTGAAATATTATTTAATTAGATTAGGATGAATATAGGTTAGCGGGTTTGATTGTGAATCCATATAACCCTAATGAATTGAGATGTCCTATCATCAAAAGAGGAACATATTTTTTTTAAAAAAAATTATAAATTATACACAAATTAACAGAAAGGAAGCAACATGTTAAATGACAAAAAATGAGCAAGAAATTCATAACCAATATAGCAACATTTACAATTCAAGTTGGAACGTTGATAATACCTAATACCTATCGATCTACTCCTATCATCATACAGAAAATATTGGGAGAAAAATAAAACGAAAGAAATCCTATACAAATAGACAAAGCCGGACGATGAATCCGAACCCAATCCTTAAATCCTATGTTTTAACTTATCACCGATACATACAGGATTTTGTTTAACCAAACCTTGACGACCAATTTCCTTCAAATCAACGTGGCATGCATGCTTCTCCGGGTATCTATGTGTTCCACAAAACACATCCCCACAACGACACTCGAACCCTAATAGCCCAACCTTTTTGTTGCAGCACTTGCACCTCTTTTTTCTCTTGTTGTTTATTATTCCCTCAGGGTCGGTAAGAGAAACATCAACCATAGTAGCATCATCAGTGTTAGAAACTTCAGAAGCACATGGTTTGCAAGAAGTAGCAGATGACTGATCAAGAACAAAAGCTTGGTCGCTCAAGTTCTTGGTTTCACACTCTTTTGATTTCGTGACGTTTTCTTTGAGATAGTCTATGTAACACTTTGAACAAAGGTTCTTGGTGGCAGAAGAACCATAGAAGCCACAACCATTAGCACAAAGTGATGGAACCATGTTGTTTTGGGTTGAGGAAAAAACGAAGAAAAGATCTTTTGGTATCGCCTCGCAAATTTGGAGCAAGAGAGAATGTGCAATACATGAGATACTTGAAGGGTATATTTATACCCAACGGTAGCAAAATTCTAGACAAATCTTATCTTAATTAAGCATAAAATATATTTTTATCTCATATAACTTCTAGTATTAAATTAAACTATAGATATCTTATCAGCATAAAATCCTTAGATGATACGATATATATATAAACAGATTCAAACTTGAATGAGAATTTTTTGGCTGTAATTCTTGAATGAGAGCAATTTGAGAATTTTTTAACTGTAATTTTTTCAACGAAAGTGATTTTAATTTTTTTTTTTCATTTACAAGTGTTTTTTTGATATTTTTCTTAGCCTTTTTAATTTTTATCTCTTTTGATGTATCATTTTTAATCTTTAATTTAAATTTAAATTTTAATATTTTTTTAAAAATTATCAATAATTAAAAATAATTTTATATCACAATATAAATTATTTATAATAAATTTAAAATATTTTTTTATTACGTACAAAATTTAATTATAATAGAATATATATATATATATATATATATATATATATTTAAAATTATTTAAATATTATAAATTTTAGTTATATAAAATAAACATTTATACACAAGCCAGAATTCTGGTACATTTATATCATCAAATCCATACATTCAAATAACACAAATAACATCAATTTATTTTTCCTGTGTTTTTTCCTAATCTATTCTGCACCAAAGAAACTCAAGGCGTTGAAATTGTTAGACAATGAAATGAGCAAGATTAACCTCTAATAGAGAATTTATTAAATGAATTTTTTAAGTTATTTTTTATAGTTTATATAATATTGTTCTGATCTTGAGAGTGTTATATGATTATAAGAAATTTATATATATTTTTGTTTCAATAATAAGAAACTTCAAAAATTCATTTTTATATCTTTTTTATTTTCACTTAATTATGATGTTGTTATGTGTTAAACAAATATTATTTTATTATTAAGAAATAATATTTTATGAAAGATAAAAATCTTATTTTATAACAAATCTTCATGTCACATAGATTTATTCCAATAAAAAAAAATTATAAGAAATTATTTTTTTACTTAAGAAATCCTTCAACAAATTCATTTGGAGATGCTATGCTCATAAGGGATAATAACAAGAATTAGCATCGTCAAGTATTTCGATATTCTCAAGCTTGTGTTAAATCTATATATATTAAGTAACTTGTTTATCTGTACATAACTTGCAAAATTAAGAAAAATAATATTAATCAGTTTTAAAGTTTAAAGTAGAAAAATCATTTTTGAACTGACATGTAAATCATTTACGCTAACATAAAAGCCAGATTAAACATAAAATAAATTATTATACATTATTAAAATGGAGTCAAATTGAGATGAACTCATTCCATTCTAATGTTCAATTTATGTCATGTGTATGGGCCTTTCCAGGTCACAATGAGATTCCGGGTCCGTTTATCAAATTTTAAGAATTAATTATTTCCACAATAACGTGCATTTTAAGAGTTTATTATCTTTTTAGTCACTAAATATTTAAGAATTTTATTTTTGATTTTTAAATTTATTTTATTAGTTAATACTTAACTTCTTTCATCCTTACTTTTAATTCTTTAACCTTTCTTTCCGTCAAGAGACTAAAAGTAAAAACAATTTTAATGTCAAGTTTGACGGATTAATCTTTTTTAAAAAATGTTCTCTTCATGTGATCACCATTTTTTGTCTATTATACTGGCATTTTATATAACTAGTAAATCGAATTACTCGGCCTAGTCTGGCTTTATTAGGCTAAAGTGTGAAATCGGATTGGATTACGTTCAAGTTGCAAATTTCTTGGCCTAGTCTTACCCTATGTTGGTCCACTAGGCCAAATTGAACCTCCTAATTAAAAATTAAACATATTTAATTTAATATAAAAAATTCTTAAAAAATAAAATTAAAATAGTTAATCAAGTCAGATTAAATATGCCCAATTTTGAGCCTACATTTTATTAGCTCAACCTAACCCATTAAGCCTATCAGATCAAGCCAAATTGGTTCATCTCACCAATAGATCAAAAATAAGCTATAATATCATGTTAGAATGTGACTTTGAATCTAATTCAACTCTAATTACAAAATTAACTTACAAGATGAGGATTGTTACACACTTATATACTTTATCTCAACATTATCTCTAACATGTGAGACTTCAATACTATCTTTGGCTACATGTCACAATGTGGAACTTCAACACCCCTTTTTTTCCATGATCATGGTTATCAAACTCTTAAATTAGCTTGTAAACTCGAATGAGTTTACAAGTTCACATGCATGTTTCGAGTTAACTTGTTTACAAACTCACTTATTTGTAGATTCGAAGCAAATTCCATAGAAAAAAATTAACTCAAAATGTTCATGTAATGTTGTAACACTCCATTTTTCGTAAAATAAATTAAAAATTATTTTATTTAAAAATAAATAGAGTTTTATGAAAATAATGAGGTTTTTAAAATTAAATAAATAAGAAGAAATAATTTTATTAATTAAAATAATAGTTTAAGGTAAATAAAATAAATAAATATTCTTAGAAAATAAAAAGGATGTTTTATTTATTCATTTGATAGGAAGTAAAATTGAGTTCTTTTTTATAAAATAAAAAAATAGAGTAAATAATAGGTTGAAAGTACCCTAGTTATAAATAGAAACATATTAGGCCAGTTTTTACATTTACAATACATATCTACACTCTATCTTCCTCTCAAATTTGTTTTCCCTTCTCTCTTCTAAAACCCTATCTTTTTCACGCATACACTTAAACCTATTCCAGTAAAACTACGATCTCAGATTCATAAACCGTTGGATCATCGTGAAATTTGAACACCAAGTTTAAAACTCATTTTCACACATCTTCACCGTTGGGATTTAAAACATAAGAGAGAAAAGTCTCTCTCATGGAGACAGTGAAGTGGAGGCTCCAATCCCTTTCTCTTTCTCCCTAACGCTTGGAAATCCTAACAGAACAACTAGAGAAAAAACTTGAGGAATCTTAGGGAACCGCTAGAGACGTTGTTATCACTGTCGAAATACACACGTAAGCCCTCTTAGAGGTAAGAGATGAGTTTATCGCAATTGTGGATAAAATGAATATGTGTAGGGATCCTTAAAGGATCAAATTGAGATTCATTTTGGGATGTTTACTATATTGTGATTCTTCCTTTATGATTATAATTATGAGATTGTTGTGTTTAACGGATCAATTGATGCTATGATGCGAATTGGTTGATAAAATTGAGTGCTCTTTGTGTTTTTATGTTTTTGACTTATGATTTTGATTCCTTTGATTTTGATATAATTATGTGAAATTGTTTGAGAGGTTTAATCATATGAACATAACATATTAATGTTATTATTGTGTGACATGTATATAATGCATGAGATGTGATAACGTGTTGTCTTGAGATTATGGAAGTGTGATGAACTATGTGTAAATGACAAGTTGAATATGTGTTAAATTGTGAGATCACATGTGCATTGAGATGTTGTGTGCATTGAGTTGTGAGCTATAAACCGTACAATCACATGGCTGTAAGACCTTTTAAGGACGACGAGTTAATGCGTGACGAGTATTGTGATGGGATCCACTGTAGGAACCCGACAAGTTTAATCACTTTGAGGCGCAACGAGTTAAAATTATTTTGAGAATAATTAATGAGTCATGTGTTTTGTATAGTTCATAGATAGAGTCTGCGTGCTAAAATATTTTCTGGATAGGACTTGAATCAGGAGGGAGAGGTCCTGACGGACTCTTCGGAGTGTTGGTCTTAGGGGTAAATACACTCAATTTGAATGTTCCTTGAAGCCTATGTTGATCCTATATGGTTGGAGCGTTCTCGCAAAATAAAGTAACCCTGACTGGTCTCCCTATGATTTTACCTAGTGAGAGTGACTTGATTTACATGGTACCACGTTGCATATAAGATTGAGTGTATCCTGTCATGTACTCTTGGGCGCCTGACGAGATTTTTCACTGACATGGTACCACGTTGCATATAAGATTGAGTGTTAGTATATTTGTTGCATAACGCTTGTGTATTGATCGATATTGATTGGTTGAGTGATATTGTGTTTTAATCCTTGAGTGCGTGAATAATGTGAAAATGTATGAGACATATAGTGTTCAGATGTGATGTCACACAATAAGTGATGGAATGACCTGAGTTGTGTTTAAGTAAATTGTATTTCATTTATATGATAAGTTGTGTTTGGATCTTGTGATGATCTCGAACTTTGCGTTCGTGGGAGCAAATGGTTAGGTGATTGGCTATGAAGAACCTCATAGTAGAGGACGTTAGAACACAATGCTCTGATAAGATGTAACATTAGGACATGAGTTTCTGTATTATTTGCATAATGTTATAAACATGTTATTTTATGTTATTCCGCTGCTTAACTTGTTTTCTTTTGAAAAAAGTTGGATGGCTTTGCTTTGAGCCAAAAATGTTTACATACCCTTATTTGATAAGTTTTTAATTTGGTGATTAACGTGAATATGAACCTTTTATCCATGTGAGCTCCTTTATGTTTATTGAATAAAATTGTTTTAATTAATTCTTCATTTTCATGTATAATATTATATAAATATGTATGTCAGGATAAATGGTGTCACATATGTATTGTATTTTATTGATTTAAGTTATTTTATGGATTATCTAAGTGACATTTATCCTTTTTTTTAGTCATTTTAAGAACTTATGTTTTGTAATTGTATCAACTTATTATTTATGTTATATTTGGTGTAGTTTTAACTTATCTAGTAGTGATTTACTATTAGACTTAGTTATTTTAGTATTGTGAAGTTTGTTGGTTTATTGTTTTGCTTTATTATGGAGTTGAAGTATTGAATTGATATGTTATTTATAAGTATTTTATCATTTTTTATATGAGGTAAATTCTTATAAGTCAAGTTTACAAAGCTTTCACAAGTGTACGTAAATTCTAGAGTTTGATAACTTTGCCTACGACTACCCTTCACAATTAAGGTAGGTTAGAACTTAGGAGTGATGACTTTCTAACATATATCAACTTTCATTGTTGTATTCTTGAGGACTTTTTTACTTTTAATAAAATGGTTAATCTTACCAGAATAATCACATACAAGTTATATATTTGTTAGTATAAAGAAAGTAATTGAATAGTAACTTTGAAAACAAAAATTAACACAAGCTAAAACATGACCCACAAAAGATGGCACTAATAATTTCCTCCCGCTAATTATGTTTACCCAAAACATTGTACCTACAGAAAACAATTAAAATATGAAAACAATATTACACACAGTTGAAAATAACCTATTCTATTTGAGTACTCTTCTAAACATTTTTGCCCCCATGTTTCTCACAGCAGCATTCACTCACATATCGCAGTTGTTTATGAAGTTGCAGAAGCTATACCACCATATACTTTTCCTTCACAATATGGTCTAAGACAGGGATAATCATTGACAGTAATATTTAGTTTACCAAAACCATTGATGAACTCGTCCTACCTTGTTGATTCAGTAGGCTCATACCTTTGTAGACATGCTTGTTTGAAAACTAGATGAAAAAGGATTCAGGAACACACTAGGCCTACCATATTCACTTTTTATATCACAAACAGCATCAACACCTGCAAGCTTTTGCTGTGCTGGATTAACCTTTGATTCATTATTGGGAAATTCATCTTCAAACACCACCCACACCATGCTTATTTTAGTCTCTAGTGTCCATGAAAGAAGAGTAGGGGTTGGTGACAAATCTATACCAATGCTCTCTTCACTCCTTTTGCTTTCTTTTGCTTCCACTGCCAACTCTATCTCTTTAGATTTTGTAAAGTGGCCTGAAATTGGAGGTGGCCTTGATGAGATGCTTTTGAGAGAGACATGTGAAGCTTCAAGTTCATTCTGTGGACTACCAAGTTGTTCCAATGCCACTATATGATTCATGCTGATTATCTTAACAAAAGGGTAATCCAAACTCTTGTTTTCAACCACTTGTTTGCAACTTTCATACAGATCATGAAGCTTTTGGCTCTGAAGAGAAGCTTTCTTGAGTATTTCACAAGCTAGGCCTCTGGCTGATGCTGTTAGATCAAAAAACATGTTGACAAGAGCCGCAATTCCTTCAGAGAATGTCATATAAACTTGGAAGCTTTCTCTCAAGGTGTTGCTCATAGCAGCTTGAGCCAAGCTATGATCTGAGCACAAAACATCATGAGGGGAGCATTCCAGCACCTTATCAATAAGCATTTGGCATTTAGGCAATATCCTGAATGCCATATCAATCGATTTTTCGTCGTATCGCCGAAACTCTAACCCTTTGGACATGACAGGTTCAAGTTTCCCTGCTTGGTTGATTAGCCAACTCATCCTCTCTTCAAGATAAGCTGCATACTTGTGTAGGAAACCAACAACTGAAGAACTCTTTGTGAAACACCTTGTTGTACTAATTTGTAATTGAAGGTGGCCTGAGACATGTGCCTTGCATAGCTCTTGTTCAAAGGATCTGTTTCCACCTCTAAGGAGGCGATGGATCAAGACAAGGGTCTTGAGGGCCACAACATGATCCTTGGTTTTGCCTAGGCGGCACGAAATCCTCTCTGCGAGAAAAGGAATGGAGCCTGGGGAGTTTGACACCAGGAAGAGGATTTCATGCATGTATCTGTCATCAATGGTGCCATTGTCATGGCCAGTGGCACGAAGTACTGCAATCTCTATGTTGGAAAAGCCATCATGTTGGTAATTATGGTACATCATGGCCTTGCCAATAGAGGCATGATCTTTCACTGAGCCAAGAGCTAAACGAAGCTTACCTTGTATATCCACACCCATTCTTCTTCTTCCTTTTTAGAAGAATAAAAAAAAAGGAGAAGAAGAACTTGTATAATGTTGATAGAAGAATAATGGCACAATTTGATGTGTAGAGGTAAGAAGTTGCTGGAGTACACGCATATAAAGGTGGGTGGGGAGAAGAGTGAGAAAAAAGTTTGGCCTTAAAAAAAATATTGGTAGCAGTACAAATTGCAGAATCAAATCTTTCATATTTTAAACACAGAATTGTAATATGGACAAGAACGTTCATCATATAAAATAAAATAGTTTTTACTTTTTTAGATTGTTATGTGTGTGATAGGTTACCAGTCTACAAACCCAACAACGTACACTTCAATATCCTATATTAGAAGGGCAATAAATCCACGTGCAAAGTCAACGAGTATACCAAAAAGGAAGAGCTTCCTTTCTTAGGTCCTCTTGAAGTGACAGAAAAATGCAAGCATGATTAATGACAACTCCAAATTTAATTTCGTAATCGTTCTTTTCCTTCAATCATGATCATACTATCCCGGTACTATATATAATATCAAGTTATAATGTATTTATTATAACTTATTTATTATGGAACTAATATTATTGATGTGAACCGGACAAGTTACTAAATATTTATTTTATAATTTAAAATTTATAAAAATATTTATTTGTTAGGTAATATAAATAATAATATTTTTCTCTAAATTTCTTTTCTTGTGTTTATAAAAATTACTTTTTGAGAGAAAAAGTATTAGTATTCAGAAGGTTTGAGTATTTTTTTGTTACACACAATTAAAATCAATAGATTGTTATATCTTGAAAGATGAGTGCAATCAGATTCTGTTACCAGTGGGAGCGTTTTTTCTATAAGGATAGTGCTTGTGAGCTTCAATCCAAGTTATTTAAAGCTTCTCCTTTAAAATTATTTTTCTTTGTGCTTATTGTATATTATATTGCATTGTTAACTCATGTTTTATCATATTCTAAAGTTGTATTGTTACTGTTGTTCTTTTATTTAGTTTGAGACTTTGTATCTTCTTCTCATTTATTTTATTTTATTTTCTAACAGTCTTAGAGAGAAAATTTTATTTTTTTCTTGTATAGCCTTTTTTGTAGTATCATTTTATTTTATCAAGATGTCTGTCATGGATATGATTAGGTCCCTTTCTAGTAAGCCTGAAAAATTTACGAGTGAAAACTTTTTCTGTTGACAACAACAAATGAAATTCTGGCTTACTAAATTAGATTTATACTTTGTGGTTTCTAAAAGAGAAATAAAAACTTCAACTCCCTATATTGATATAGTTGAAACTAATGTTACCAAATCTTCCACCACTAAGCATGATGTTTCTGATAAAGATATTTTATGTCATGGACGCATTCAAGTGCTTTAGCTTATAACATTTATAAGATTTTTTTGCCATAGTAAAACTTCTATTGAGTTATGGGAAGCACTTGAATTGAAATATGGATCTGCTAAAAAAGGTTTAAGTCAATACTTTTGTGAAAAAAATGATTGAGTTTCAAATCATTGATGAAAAATCTATTCCAAATTAGGTCCATGAATTTGAAAGCATTGTTTATGACATGAAATTGAAAAGAATTGTTTTGCCTAACATTATGCTTGTGGCTTTCATGATTTCAAAATTGCCTCCTTTGTGGATTGATTTTGCTCGACTGAAACATAAACATAAAGGTTCCACCTTTGATTATTTGCTTGTTTGTCTCTGCATTGAGGGTAAACATCATTTTTCTCAAAATATTTGCAAAAATTTAATTCTCGTGGCCTATCTTATTGAGAGCTCTAGTAAGCCTTTCTCTAAGTCCTTCAAGAAGCATGGGTTTAACAAAAATAAGTTTAGTAGAAAGCCTTCTTTTTTCTAAAAATAAGAAGAATGCTTTTAATAACAACAATAAGCCTAAGGATAAAAATTTGGGGAATGAAGTTTTTTGCTTTGTCTGTGGGCGAGCTAATCATTTGGCCAAGAATTGTTTTCAACGCCATCGCCAACCTACGTCTTTCCCTAAACCTCAGGCTAATGTTGTTACCATTGGTGCTGCTTGTGATTCCCCATCTGACATGTACCATGTCACTAGCCCTAATCTAAATTGTGTTTTTAACTCAAATGATTGGTTTATAAACTCCGGGGCTAATACCCATGTGTGTGCTGATAAAAAAATATTTTCTTTATATCAGGAATCAAGCACATGTACTGTGAGCATGGGGAATGGAAGTATGACACATGTGTTAGGAGAAGGTCAAGTCAAGCTAGAGCTATCTTTAGGAAATTTTCTTGTTTTAGATAAAGTTTATCACATTTCTGATATTAGGAAAAATTTAATAAGTACTTCTTTGTTAGTCCAACAAGGGTACAAGGTTGTTTTTGAGTCCAATAGAATTGTTATTACTAGCCATTGTGTTTTTATTGGTAAATGCTACATTTGTGATAGTTTGTTTAAGTTAAGTCTTACGTCTCTTCTATTAATAAAATATTTAGCATTTCTTCTTTTGTTGCAAATGTTGAATGTTCTTATATGTGGCATGCTAGGCTTAGACATGTGAATTTGAATTCTATCAAAAGGATGATGTCTCTTAATCTTATTCCTAAAGTTTGTATTGATTTGAAACAAAAATGTGAAACATGAATTCAAGCAAAGCAAACTTTTACTACATGTATTGAAAGAGAAACTAACTTGCTTGAATTGGTTCATAGTGATGTATGTGATAGTAATGATGTGTTAACACGTGGTGGTAAGAGATACTTTATTACTTTCTTTGATGATTTCTCCAAATATTGTTGTGTGTATCTAATTAATCACAAAAGTGAGTTGTTTGATAAGTTCAAAGTATATAAAATAGAAGTAGAAAATCAATTAGAAAGAAAAATTAAAATTCTACGTTCTAATAGAGGTGGAGAATACACATCTTTAGATATGAGTAATTTTTGTGAAATGCATGGTATTATTCATGAAGTGACACCTCCTTATGCTCCTTAATCTAATGGTATTGCGGAAAGAAAGAATAATACCTTGTTTGATATGGTGAATGTTATGTTTGTAAGTTCTAGTTTGCCTAAAAATATGAGATGAAGCTTTATATTTCGCATGTCATATTCTTAATAGGGTTCCTTATAAAAAATTCGAAAAAACCCCTCATGAGTTATGGAGAAAAAGAGAATCAAATATGAAATATCTTAAAGTGTAGGGATGTCTTGCAAAGGTTAACATCCCTATTATAAGAAAAGAAAAATTGGACCAAAAATTATTGATTGTGTTTTTGTTGGATATTCTTTGCATATTACTACTTATAGATTCTTGGTTGTTAATTCTGAAGTGTTCGGAATTTCTAATAATATTGTTATGGAATCTAAAGATGTCACTTTCTTTGAAAATGTTTTTCCTTTAAAAAATAATTTGTCTAAACCTGTTTTTGATACTTCTTATTCTAATTTACCATCTTGTAGTAATGCTAATAAGGACATTATTTTTGAACCTAGGAGGAGTAAAAGATCTAAAAAAACTAAAGATTTTGGTTCTGAATTTTATTCTTTTCTGCTTGAAGATGATCCTAAAATTTATGGTTAGAAAAAAATATTGTTGAATCACTTACAAAAGGGTTGACGTGCTAACAAGTACTTGAGTCGTTGAGGGGAATGAGACTAAAGCTCATTATTTTGTCACAATAATGGACACCCGTCTCCGTGTGATTGGTGATCCCATGAATGAAGTTCAACCGATAACAACAAAATTGTTTGTTGATTAAAGTGCACCAAAATATTTATTTTGCGGAGTTGTTCTATTTCTCATTCATATGACGAGGTGTATTATGAATTGTGGCAATATTAAGGTCGAGGTATTTACATGTGTATTTTTTTGTCTAAAAAAATACCTCTTAATGGATCCAACGACAATTATTGTAGGGGTGGGGGTCACAAATTACTCTTTGAGGATTCACCTAGTGAGTATGGTGGTGGGGCTACCACTGTGATATATAGGTTAATCTCGTAGTGACACTCACGAAACAAGATACATGTGCAAGATAGTGTAACGTGTAACTACTAATTAAAACCTAAATGAACACCAATATTGTAGGGGTTGTGTACCAAAGCCCAGTTAAAGGTGTAATTCAAGACCATTAAGTCTCTATATTTTTCTCGGGTGGAAATTCATAAACATATGGTATAAGGCTCAAACTCAAAAGATTTCTTATACTGAAATATAATACCACATGCTACTTCTATTATCTTATTATACAAATTGTGTTTTTTAAAATTTTTTAAAATTTTAAATTATGTGGGGGATGTTAGTAAATATTTGTTTTATAATTTAAAATTTATAAAAATATATTATTTATATTAATTTTGTTGTTATAAAATAAAATATTTGTTTTAAAATATATTATGTAAAATTAGAATTCTAATCTTTTAGGATCTTTCGTTGCACAGGTTAGAACCAATGGGTTGGTGTATCTTGGGAGAGTAACACAATAAGATTCTCCTACCAGTGTAGTGAGAGCGTTTTTTTCTAAGGATAACGCTTGCGAGCTTCAACTCAGTCTATTTAAACTTCCTTTAAAATTATTTTTCTTTGTACTTATTGTATTGTTAACCCATATTTTGTCATATTCTGGAGTTGTATTGTTATTGTTGTTCTTTTATTTAATATGAGACTTTGCATCTTCTTCTCAATTATTTTATTTTATTTTCTAACAAGAGATTGATGCAAAATGGTAGTATGGTTAAAATTATCTAACAATTAATTTCAAAGACAAAACTTAGATGCAATTTCTTAGATATTGATGTTGTTCTTCCATCAGAATTAGAGTTTTATCATATTAATGTGTTTATCTTTAATGCTAACTTCTATGCAAGTTATGAAGACTTCAATTTTAATTTTAATTGAAAAATAGTACCAAAAGTATATAAAAATTACTTTTTTGAAACAATTTGTTTAGGTGGAAGCTTGCATAAATTACTTATTTGAAACAACTTTCAAGTCTGGACACAATGATAAGGTTGCTAACTTGTGACAAGGAGCTCACTACTAAAAAAATGAGTTTTAACATCACCCTATTAACATCGGTTATTTGAAAACCGATGTCGTTAAGCACTTACAACATCGGTTTTCAAATAACAGATGTTAAAACTGAATTTAGTGTAATTTTAATATCGGTTATTTGAAAATATATGTTAGAGTCGTTTAATTTAAATAATTATAGTTATCTCATATATTTGTAGGATATAAAAAATGATATTTTTATTATTTTTAAACAAATTTTTCAGAAAAAAATAAAAATATTTTCATGAGACACGAAAATTATGTTTTAAGTCTTTAAATATAGAGTTAATTATAATTCACATGTAATTTATTTTTATTATATTTGTCATTTTTTTATTATTTTTAATCTCATTTGTTAATTATGTGAATTTTTTGTTAATAAATTTAATAAAAAAATTATTTAGGAAAGAAGAAACAAAGAAAAAGAATTATATTTAAATAGTGATGAATTTTTTTTGTCAAAAGTTATTTTAATACTCAATTAAATATATTTTTTTAGATTTACTTAATAAAACTTTAAATTTTAATTGACGAACTAAGTTTGAGAACAAGAAGAGCATATTAAGTTTGGTAACCATGACACACTCAAATATGATTATCATGTATGAAATGATTATCACTGAGTTCTTATTATAAAAAAGTCATCCTTATTAATATTTAATATTGTATTAAAACTTAAATTTAAAATCACTAGTTAAATTAAAACAATCTTATCAATTGATTTATATACTTAGTAGCCAACAAAAATTGTTACAATTTTTTTATAATATCATTTAATTGAAAAATATTTTGATATAATTTTTAATATAATTATTACAGAAATTTACGATACTATAACTTACTGTCAAAAAAGTCATAGAATGTATGCATACATTATTTATTTGATTAAAACGTATTTTTCGTTCATCTATTTTTTAAAATTCATGATTTTAGTTTTTTTATTATTTAATTAAAATATTTTATCTTTTATTTTTAAAAATTCATAATTTTAACTCTTTTATTCTTTAATTGAGATATTTCATTTTTTATTTTAATAAAAAAATTTAATTTTAATTTTAATTTTTTAGAAGTAAAAGACGAACTATCTTAATTAAATGAAATGATCAATGATTAAAATTACAAATTTTTAAAAAATAAAATATCTTAATTAAAAAATAAAAATTAAATTATGGATTTATAAAAATAAGAAGAGTGTATCTTTATAAAAATTAAATTATGCCAAATGCATTTTTTAAGCTTCATGTATCTTTATTTGCAAAACGACTCTAATAGAACAATTTTTTTAAAATAAAAGCAATGTTAATATCCAATTATCAATAAAACATCATTGGAATAGCAATATAAACGTGATACATTTTGTCCAGGGCCCACTTTCTTACGTTCATTTAGATGGAATTATTAATTGTAGCCTACTGGTTGGTTAAAATAACATTATATTTCCTATCAAAATTAAAAGTGCATTAGATTTATATTCGTTTACCAAATGAGAAGCGTACTTGATAACCCCCTTTCGACGAGCATTTGTCTTTAACGTCATATAAACCCTAAACCCCCTTTCGACGAGCGAAGTGTTGATCCATTCTTGCAATTGCTCGCACCAATTTCTGCGTTTTCTCAAGGTAAGCCCTAAACCTAAACCTATCATAGTTCATTTTATTGCTTTTTAATTTTCTTGCTTTTCAAAAGAAAATGTGTTATTCTTTTTTGTTGGTCACTTGATGAATTGCTGCTAGTGTTTTTGATCTTATTCAATGCTGAAATGCTGATAATGTGTTATTCTTTTTTGTTGATCTTATTCTTTTTTTATATTTATTTGTGTTTTTGTTTCTATGTAATGTGACGAATTGACATGTTTTGAGAGGCCAAGTAAATTACATAGTAGTGGTCCTGAAATGCTGATAATACATAAAATTGATGAAATCAAATTTATTCATTTAAAAAATAAAAAATATATTTGTATATTGTGCATAACTCGCCATGTAATCTAATTATTTAAAAACTAAAATGCTTCATCATCCATATTCATGGGTTTGTCTAGTGGGTGAATGGCTTCATGTCCCTTTACGGGGGTCCATGTCTTTTGTTTTTTAGTCATATAGGGAAAATGCCTCGTATGCCTGACAATGAAAGGGAGGATTTCTCTCATTTTTAGTCACTTCCAGCAAAAACTAGAACTACGCGGTTAATATGGATTAATTAATTTTTCAAAACAAAACATTTTATTTTTAAAAAAAAATCTTTGTAGAGAAAATAAAATCTTTATAAGAGTAATTTATGAGGCTTTGATTTGTAGAATTGTTGCAAGTTTTATCTAGCAGTTTATTTTTTGTAAGCCTTTCGGTGTAATCTTGTGTCACACATCTCTTGTGGGCTGGTTGCAATAAACTTGAAGTTTATTTTTGGCTTTTAAAAAGCTGATGTTGTAAGTAACATTTAACATCGGTTTTTAAAAAAATTGATGTTGTAAGTAACATTTCACATCAGTTTTTTAAAAACCGATGTGAAATGTCACTTACAACATCAGCTTTTTAAAAAATTGATGTGAAATGTTACTTACAACGTCAATTTTTTAAAAATCGATATCAAATGTCACATTTAACATCAGTTATTTTAAAAAATTGATGTTAAATGTTACTTACAACATCGGTTTGATGTTGATTTATAGATTTACAACTTTTTTTTTCCTAATTCATATCATATAACATCGCCTATTTAAATAAACGATGTTAAATGTCACTTACAACATCAGCTTTTTAAAAAACCGATGTGAAATGTTACTTACAACATCAGTTTTTTAAAAACCGATGTTGATATATAGATTTATAACTTTTTTCTTCATAATTCGTATCATATAATATCGCCTATTTAAATAATCGATGTTAAATGTCACTTACAATATCAGCTTTTTAAAAAACCGATGTGAAATGATACTTATAACATCAATTTTTTAAAAACCGATGTCAAATGTCACATTTAACATCTGTTATTTAAAAAACCGATATTAAATGTAAATTACAACATCGGTTTTTTTAAAAACCGATGTTGATATATAAATTTATAACTTTTTTTTTCATAATTCTTATCATATAACATCACCTATTTAAATAACCGATGTTATATTTATTAGTTAACATCGGTTTTTAAAAACTGATGTTAACGATACTACTTTCCACATCGATACTTTCAATATTAATTAATAACCGATGTTGAAAGTCTTAAATAACCGATGTTGAAACCTTATTTTCTAGTTGTGGAGGTAGGAGGTCATAGGTTGAGCGAATAAGGTATAGTACATCTACCTTCCTCAAACCCCACTAGAGCCCAGAGGGGAAGCCTTTTACACTTGGTTGCCCTTTTCTTATCATTTATCTTAGTTGTTATGCACATGAGACTGCTTTAAAGGAGATGCTATATATGTTATGTCATATACATACAAAAGTCATGAGCACACTTGTTGCATTCTTGGGTTTGTTTTCCCCTTCTTCCTAGTTGTATCTAGTTTTTTTTTTTTTTTACCTTTTAAAAGATATATATTTCATCTTCCCCTAGCTATATAGCCTTTTGTCTCTCTAACCAAATTTATTTTTCCTTAAAAAACTCACGTAGCAATTATTTATAGATAAGCACGAAGTAAATAATTAGCCACAGCCAAAAAGCTTAGATGAGAGTTAATCAAATTAAAGGATTGTCCTCAAGGCTTTTCATTTGTTAAAGATCCAATTGATTGTTATGAATATCATAATTATAACAATAATAAAGTTTGTCTTAGAAGGCTTTCAAGGTTTGAAATTGCATACCCTTTAATGTCATTTTATAAGAGTCAACGAGGGAAAAAGTGGAGGATGGTGGAAGGTGAAAAAGAACCTTATTCTCTTGAGAATATGATTCTGCCGCATCTAACTCTCTTGCCATTCGCAACATACAAAATAATTTTGACTTTGAGAAATCTTTCTTCTCATCCACAGGTTCTCCATATAATTATCATGCAACTTTCATTTTGCTTTTGGTAGGGAAGTTGAAGCCCCACCCACTGGCACATAGATCCAAAGGAGAAAAGTGTTGTTGCAATATTCTATTCTACCAATAATAATCCTATATATGTTTGTGCCTCAAGGTACTGTAGTTTGGTCAGATCAGAATTTCAACCATGAAGTAAAATCAAATGACAACAAATCAAAACAAAACATTAAGTCAAAAGAGAGAAATTCATGAGTTTACTGTTGATGATTGATTAGAGAAGCAGACTCATGGTCACACACAGGACCTTGAGAGGAACAATATGTTATCTGCTAATAATATACTACCAAAGCAAAGGTAGTAAAATAGTTTATGCTATAGACATAAAAGATAGACATCGGTTAAAAAATTAATAAAAGAAATTTTTTTATTGAGATACACAAAATTATATTATTCATAATTTTAATTTTCTCTTATAATCTTTATAATTTTTTCTTTTAGTTTCTTAATGAATGTCTTAAAGACACTAATTAACAAAATCTCAAAAGATAATATAAAATCAAATTACATGGAACAAACCAGGGTTGTAAAACAACCTGACCTTGGTGAGATTGATAGGTCAATTCTCTACTTCACTAATTCAACCGTTGAACTGATTATTTGATAGAAAAAAGGTCAATTCAAGAAAAAGATCAGCAAAAACCAACATATTTCTATTGTTTTAATCAAATTTAAATTAATTTGTTTTCTTGAGTCTTGATACATTGAATTTAAGATAACTATCGTTTCACACACAAAATATGAGTGACATAAAGAAAAGAAAATGGAGTCTTTGATGGTGGAGAAAAACAAGTGAGAAATTAAGAGGAAAAAAGAAATTTGAAAATAGTTACATGGACTAAACATAGAAGATAACTATGTTCAGGGCAAATAAAATTATTCTAAATGTTAAAGTCTTTTCCTTTAAATATTTTAACATAGTTACACGCTCATGACCAAACATATTTTCTGATAAACTCTTAAAAAATAAGCAATTTAATTTTTATAAAAGAAATGAAACAAAAATTGTTAAACTCCTTCAACTTTATTTTTAAAATTCTTATTTTAAATTTTAACTATAAAATTGATTTAAAGAAAATTAGACTTTTTTGTGTAAGACAATAGAGTTTGAATATAAGATTTCATGCCAGATATTTCAATCCCTTACGACTACGCTAAACACAACCTAGAATCATTTTTTTATCATAGGCTTTTATAAAATTATTTAATAAATTTGTCCACTCTTAAATAGACAACTAATATTAAGTCCGGAAGTCTAATTAAATTAATTAAGTGGGATGTATGAATTGTTATAAATTTTCTGTCACTTTTAAGTTATTTTCGATTCTTAGGGATAAATTTTTTACTGTTCATACTTTCTATTTTATTCAATGACCCCTTTTTTGGCTATGCAATATTAAATTAAATCGTCCAATCATCTACAATGTATATGCTGTTGACGGCTAGGAATATCCATGTTATGGAGGATTCCTCGCGTCAATTTCCAACTTGATGGCGTTAAAACAGTATTAAGATTGTGTTGTGCGGCATCAATTTCAGTGACAAATTTCTAATAGTGCACATAATTTTTTTTAAGAAAAATGTTATCTTTCACAATGACACAGACAGTGTTCAATGTGGCTATACGAGAATGGGAAACTATGTATAAATTCATATATTCTCATTGACAAAGCAAAGTCAAGAAACAACAAGATAAGCCAGAATCTCCACAACAGAGAGAAATGGAGAAAAAAAGAATTTCAACTAATTATGACTGATCTACTGTACATTACCACACAACTTTTTTTTTAATATTATTATTTGGTGTTAATCCAAAACAAGTGGTCAGCTATCAGCCTCTGCTTGTGTGGACTCTATATGATGGGAATTTGACCCTGAGAAAGGTAAAAACTGTAAAGTGGGTAATCTATAAATATGAACCAAAGAGTGAAGGAATCACGGTTAGAATGTAATCCATATCCATATCACATCTAAAACCATGGTTTAGGGAACCACATGTTGGCTTCGTAGCAATATCAAATCTCTCTCACGCTCACAGCAATCATCCCTCTAGAAAAAAAGTTTTCTTCCTTTTTTTCATTTTTACATGAACCCTTAATCAATGATTGTAACAGCTGTACCTGGTTAAAGATTAATAAATATTTTTTTTAATAAAAACTAGAAGAACATGTAAAAAAAAATTATTGTAAGAATAAACTAATAATAACACTTTTATATAATTTTTTTTCTTTAAATTTCATAATAAGAACACTTGTTAATATTCTCCAAAGGAAACAGGTTCAAACCATTTTCAACCAAAATATATAATTTACAAAACAGAGAATCGGTAAAACACTTAAGTGGGTCAGTTTGAATAAATTTCTAAATAAGTATTTATAAAAGGAAAAAAAGAAGTAAAATAAATAAAATTTCTTACACTTCAACTCGTGAAAAAAACTAAATCAGAAAGCTTCTGAAAAAGTTCAGATAAATGAATTAATTTTATCTTGTGAAAATAAAAGGATTTATTTTACCTTAATTAGTTTTGGTTTGTCTTACTGAAGAGTTTATCGAAATTAAACCAAGGTGGGGTTCACAAGTCTAAAAGCAACACCATTGTAAAATTGGAAGAGATAAATCCAAGGGGATATGATTACATGTACGTTTCTTATCCAATAAATTGCTGTATATTCATCCTGTTAGTGGATGCCGTTGAGTGTTCGAAGAAATATTATTAGAATCATGAATTACAAGAACAATTTGATATTGGTTCATTGGTTGTTGTAGGAACAAATAAAGA
Organism: Glycine soja; assembly: GCF_004193775.1. Taxonomy (NCBI): domain Eukaryota; kingdom Viridiplantae; phylum Streptophyta; class Magnoliopsida; order Fabales; family Fabaceae; genus Glycine; species Glycine soja. The sequence goes on from NC_041010.1 coordinate 36,458,410, forward strand.
ATAAAAGGCACTAAAGTACATACCCTATAAAAAAAATCAAGATATTGATAAATATAGTTTCTTTTAAAATAAAAGCTACAAATATCTGCATCCTGTATCCCACGTTGTCAAACTTAATTTGATGTTTAGTATAAACTAGAAAAAAAGAAACAAAAAAAAAACTGTATACAGAGCCAGAAAATCAAGAAATTAATTTTGTTTAAAAAGATCTACAGAAAAAATGCATCTAAAGGCTGTGATCTAAATGCTCCTTAAGGCACCAGCTTTATTCAACATACTCATTGAGTTCTGTAGAATTTGTTCTCTACAATCTGAAAATTCAGCAACCTTCCCCCTTTCTCCTCACTAGCTTCAGTATTTTTCATTGTCAATCTCAATTCTTTAACGAAGAAAATGCTTCATACAGGTTCAAAGAATTTTTTTCTGCAAATAAAAGAACTCCATATCACAATATGATAAGTCTGAACAGAAAAACACACCACAAAATGACTTATGAAATTACATGTTCTTCAGAATTAACTTGGTCAGCAGTGGAACCATAGGACTAAAATCTATCCTTTCATTTATAAAATAGTCAAGGGCAAAAGTCTGCCACTGGGTCAAGTTTTTAGGGTTGAACTAATGGAATAACTCTAAAATTTAAGAGAACAGTTGTAATAAAATTTCATAATAACCTCCTATCAAGAAAGAAAGTACCCTTTTTACCAGTGTTTAAATACCATTTAAAAGAACACTTAGTAGAAACATAATTTTCCACTATTTGACTAGTTTCTATGCATATTGAAGGTTTTCTCTTTCCTTCTTTACTCCATAACTATGGAGTAGTTCTACTTGAGAACTTCTACTCGAGAGGCTTCATACCCTGTTCATGATCCAAAAAGTAGATTCCCAGTTAGTGTTAGATAAAATAAATATAAAACTTTCTCATGAAGCTGAAAACAAAATATAACAATACTATATAAAAAGGAAATCATTATAGAAGTACTCTTATCTATTTACTTTTTTTGACCATAACAGAAGGACTCTTATCTAATTTGAATGAAGTTTAGTGACTAACATTATAGAATAAGCCAATAGGGAAGCATATATAAGATTTTTTCGCTGTTGGATACCAAATAAAAGATTATGCCTCAAATTTCCAACTGCAAGAACGTAGAGTTTAACAGAACGTAGCCAGTAACCAATTAACTAATTTTAACTATTTTTTACTTTTACTAACAAGGTCTACTATCAAGTAGCAAGGCCTAATAAAGAGCTAAACAGGAGCTTGCCCACTTGATTCCTCAAGCCCCTCCTTTTTTTCCTAATGTAAAAATTTCCTAATTGGGGGTCGAGTGCTAACAGTCCCATCTGAAATTTATTTCATTTTATGTAACTAATTATTAAATAAAGCATTAAGTGATTAGATAAAATACTGCTACTATTACAGAGAATCCATCAGAAGGGTATACCTTCGTTGCCCGCAGATCATTTACTTCCTTTCTAAGTGAATCATCAGATAGGATTAACCGAGACACTGCCCCAGTGGATAACCTGCAATATAATTAATAAACACCAAAACAATTAGAGAACAGTTTGAACAAATTAATAGGTAAGCCAGAAATTAAAATAACCATGTACATACTTAAAAGTATGACAAATTAGTCTAGAATAAAGGGCTGATTATTTCTTGTTAAAATGAGAAGAGTGAAACTACCATGTATCAAATTTCATATCAATAATAAAATTAATATCAAATTTTTGGGCATGCATTCACTAGCAAGTAAAAACAAACTATTCATGTAGATGCAGGTCAAAGATATTTTTTCACCCAAAAGGATTTCTCTAAATAAAAAATTGTAAATCCTGAATGTCATAATCAAAGTAACTAATGAGGTTTCACATGCTCAATTACATCCTAGAGCAGAAAATCATACTTAAAGCATATATCAAATACCCAAGATATTTTGCAGCTTCTGAGACAGACCCCGCAACTGCAAAAATGAGATCCAAAAGAGCTTGCATTCCCTGTTAGAAGGACCATAAGTATATGTAGTTAAGTTGCAACTAGGTTTCTAATTACCTGTAGAGTGATTTCTGTGAGTGAATAAATAAAAAGCATGGGCCAAAGAGGCACATGCCACACACAACATACCGATGCAAACTTTGGGTTATTCGGTCCAATTTGTGGACCATAATCTGGCCCTCTAATGGATGATTTAGGAGGAAGTATCCGAAGAAGCTCTCGAGGTGGTGAATAAGCTTCAAGATCCACTGTTTTCCTGACTAGCTCAAGAAAATAACATACTATCTATAAGCATAAAAGCTGTTTTACTACAGATAAATGACTATTCATCCGAGTGCAAAGTATATTCTGAACATGCATCAGGGGGAAATGCCCTGCCCTTGACACATTATAGTCAAAGTTTGGAACCACAGACCAAACTGGGCAGTTTAATCAGTTAGACTGTGAACCACTTTATACTTGGTTTGATTATCCTTAAATACATTCAAATGGCTCAATCACCACTAATATAACTAGTTGGTTGAACCAATCAAATCGTGACCTTGAGCCACAGCCAGATTGATCTCTGATCAATTTTTAAAACAATGATTCTGGTATGCAATTCAATACAAGAACCAAAAGTAGCCCTTCACTTATTTCACCCCTAATTATCAGCAAAGCCATATTAATTTCAGACTAGGGCAAATTCCTGCATAAACCTAGTGCACACAAGCTCCAATAAAGTATTAACATGTCACTGATTGCCATAGTTACTCAACAAAAAAGTTGCATATACCCTCACTCTAGTCCCTCCTGGTCTTGTATGCTCCACTCTTTTTAATCCCTATTTTTAACTAAAACTTTAAGTCATTTGTCAGTGAAAAGAACTGTGATTTCCAAAATTGGGGACTAAAGTGAGGTTTTGGTACAGGATAATACTTAAAATGGAATTCCTTTCATGTTTTTATGCTATACTTCAAGAGGAGTGCTAGCAATACAATGCCCTTCTAAGTAACACACTCTATTATTATTATTATTGGTTAAAATTTATTAGAAATTCCAAAATCACGAGTGAAGTTCATTAAATAAGTAACAGAACCCACAAAATTTTGTGATTTCCAATAAATTTTGGCAAATAATAAAGTGTGTGATGCAGTGTCATACGGTAGTATATTGCTAACATTTCTCATTATCCAATTAAAATTGAAATTGCACCTCAGTAACTCGCACAATAGGAACAACACCAAAAGCTTGTCCGTCGGTAAAACCAAAATAACAAACCAAAGTGAGGGTTTACTCATACTTTGCTAGAGAACTCAATTTGGGTGCAGCGGTCTTACGCAATAATTAGTCAATGAACATATTCATTATTCATTATGTAAATTGAAATATGACAAAAGAAACAAGGAAGGAGCGAGTCAAATGAGAACAACAAGCAAACAATGAAAGAAACACCTTTGAGAGCAATAAGAGAGCGAAGGAGATTAATCGCGGAAGCTCGGTTCTTGTGCTGGGAGCGGTCTTCTGAAGCCTAAACAACAATAACAACAACAACATCAGAGTTATACGGTTGACGGGAGAAGGAAAGAGGGAGAGGTTGTGGGTTCGAAACTAACATCCTAACAAAAACTAAAAACTAGCATTTGTCGATAAAAAAACAAAAAACAAAAACAACTACCCCATGATGAGAAATGAAGCAAGATGAGATTTTGAGAGTGAAACCTGAGCAATGATTCCAGAGGGTAGGTGTTTGAGGCGCACTGCGGATTCACGCTTGTTACGGTGCTGACCACCTCGCTCTGCCGCATGAGCTCCTCGTCCGAGAGGTTCAGGTAGCATTTTTCTGAACCCTCAATGGTTTCGCTGAGGGTGGTGTAATTAGAGCACCATAAGTGGGTGTAGTTAGTAATTCTCGTTGTTGGAGGAAGTGAGATTGGAATTGGATGAGTGCTGAGGAAGGGAAAGGGTGGTTGCGAGTGGCGAAATGGATGGTGGTGTGAGAGTGAAATGACCGTTTTGTTGAGTCGGAGTGTGAGGATGAGACTTGGTTTGAAGAGGGTTTTGTATGCCATTGCTAGACTCTCTCTCCTTCTCGGGGGCTCAGTGACACGACACTACACTTCAGAGTTCGAACTCCAAACAGAGCATGCTCTGTTCTTGTAAGCTCAACAATGGTTTGCTGCATATTCAGCCACACCTTTGTTTTAGATTTTGATTTTTAATTGATTTTTAAAAAATTAATGTTGTCAAAATTGCTTTTAGTTTTAGGAGAATTAAGAAAGAAAATTAAAACCTGTATCCTTATTATGGTTCTTCGTAGAATAGCTCAGTTGCCAATGCAAATTAAGTTTGTGAGAAAAAAAGAAGAATTTAACTTCGATCCTTTCATCATATATTCTTAGAAAGGAATAAAAAAATTAAAAAGAAATATTTAAATTAAAATAATATACTAAAAATTCAGGACCCACATTAAATAGTGAAAAAAATTTCTTCTTTCTCACCAATTTTAAAGTATAATTAAATCTCAAATCGAAAATTAGACTCATTTGTTTGATTTAGATGACTGAAATTTATGAGAATATTTGGGATCTCATTAGAGAGCCAAAGACCCTATTTAAGGTTGTTATCAAAAAAGATTTTTTTTCCAATTAAGGAGCAAGTTGATAAAGAAATGGCATTGAAGATTGAGGAGCTCTCTACTTCCTTTTCTTTTCATTTTTTGAAAGAAAAAAAATGAAATGGAGAGTGACTTTTCTCAAAAGTTAAGGGTGAGTTTGAATGCGGAATGGAATAAAAGAAAAAATAATTGAGAAGAAATATTTAAGTTAAAGTAGCATAATAAATGTATGAGACCACATGAAATTTTGAATTTTTTTCCTTTCTTACCTATTTAATTAACATCACAATTGAAAATAGGAGAAACATTATGTGATAAAATAATCATTATTTTTTTGTGTTTGTCACACTTTGCTTCATTCCTTCATGCAATGACATATAATATGAATATCATTACTTCTTGGAAACCCGAAAGAAACCCTTGAGAGCCATAACCTTCCTCACCAAAAACATACATCCACTCCAATTCCCCACTCACCATGGTAAGGGCCTCCATCTTTTTCTTTTCTCTTATTCTTTATTTCTTTAGGTTTTTATTTTTTCAATCTTGGCTTGTTTAAATTTATGATCATTTCTAACTCTAACTTAAATTTACGTTAGTTTTTGTAAATTTGTGGTGCAATGCATGCTTAGTCTCTCCCTTTCTCTCTCACACCCCGCTTGACGCTCAATAGATTTGTCTCTACTTATTTTCATTTCCAACATATTTTAATTGGATTGCACTAATATTTAAATCCCTTAGAAGAAATTGAGAACTTGACTAGTAGTTTTCAAATGAATGAATGCGATAAAATAGAGAAATATAAAATTTGACATTCATTTATTTTCAACATATTTTAATTGGATTGCACTGGTATTATATTTGTTATGCTAACATGCTAGATCATATGCTATTTTTTAAATTAGTTGTCTAATACAATATTGGCAATAGTTGCTCTTTTTCATAGCTAGTTCATTGTAATGATTTCTTTGGAGATTGTATATGTTTCCATGTTAAGACCACTAAAGCAAACACTTAATATCTTATTTAGCTTCTATGCACCATTGAATATCTTGTTTATTTACATAGAATGGTTGTTCATTTACTAGTGATTGTTGTTGTTATCTTGGTATAGTTGCATATTTCAACTAAACATTCCTCACTAACTTTGGTTGTAGGATGTTCTCTTATTAACTTAGATTTGTATATTTAATTTGATCTTTAAGGAGTAATACATCAAATGTGATGTCATTCTTCTTCTTGTGGACCTATATAATAAATGTAATCTAATAATGGTGTCTATTTGTTAGGATAGATGCTAAATATTTGGTTTAGCTTTTCTGTATCTTTGAATACTTGTTCTATGCATCTTTAAATATGTTGTAATTCAATTTAGTTTGATTCTTTTGATCAGCCTTAGATTTAACATGTGTTTAGAAAATCATTATCCTCAACTCAATGATATTGATCTCAATATTTGGTTTAATTTGTTTTTTTATATAGGTCTAATTTAGTTTCTATGCACCTTTAAATATGTCATAGTTCAATTCAATTTGTTGTGGTCAACCCTAGATTTAACATGTGTGATACACACCTTTAAATGTATTTTAAATAATAACATAGTTTAAATATTTTTTCGTCCTCGTAATTTAGTATTTTTTTTCTTTCATTTTTGTCCTTGCAATTGTTTTTCTTTTTAGTTCTTATAAAATGTGTTTGTTTTATTTTTCGTCTTTAAATCACTTTAGATAACACATTTTCTACTATTTAAAATACTTTTTTTTACTATTTAAAGTGTTATCTAAAGCGCTTTAAAGACAAAAAATAAAATAAATAAATTTTGCAAGGACTTAAACAATTTTTTTTCAAGGACAAAAATGAAAAAAGAATACTAAATTGGAGGGAAAAATATTTAAGCCTAATAACATTATAATATTTTTCACAACAAAATTTATTTAATTTTTTTCATAACATATTTTTTTTGAGTTTTTTTTCAAAACATTAACATTCTCCTTAAAGTCGATTTATGTAGACAAAATGTTTTTGATTTTATTATTTTATTATATCACTTTTATTTAATTATAAGCACAAATTATAAAAAAAATACAATTCAATACCAAATCAGATATTTTTTATTTTTATTTTTTATTGCACTTGTGTCAAAGTTGTGCAATTTTTCACTTCACCCACCTTCCAAGCTCGAACGACCATCTCCTCACCGTCGTGTCTCTCCGCCGCTGCCACCACACCTTCGACAGCCCCAACAGGTTCTCTCTGTCTCTCTCTTTCTCTCAAATTATAAAACCCATTAATCCCTTTTTGCAAATAATTAAATATATAACATTTTAATTGTTAAACACCGTTGTGATAAAATTTATCTTCTCCCTATTTTCTTTTTGGATGACATTGAAAATTCTTGAATTCTCAGAGTGATGGAAGAAAAAGTGAAATTGGCTCATTACAAATTTGGGTCTTTGCCAGCTCTATTTTATGTTCCTGACTTCATCACAGACAGTGACCAAAACCTTCTTCTCAACAACGTAGTACTCACTCCCATTTTGTTTCTCACTGGTCTATGTAATGTTTATGTTAGTTGTTAGATTTTATTTTAAATAACTATTTTTCTACTTGTTGTTAGATTTATGGAGCCCCTGCATCAAAGTGGAAGATGTTGAAGAATAGAAGGCTACAAAATTGGGGTATGATTCATCACTTTATGATGCAATCCTACCCCGCAAAGACATTGGATAGAAGACTCCAAGTAGATTGGGCCAAAGATGCAAGAGAAGGCCCTAGGGTTCTCATGAGCCTTAGGAGAGGTTTTAGGCCCATGGGCTAAGTATGAGCCCACTTATCTTTGTACATATTAGATTATGATTTTATTATTTTTTGTCCTTATATTTAGGGTTCCATAATGTAGGTAGGGTACCCTAGAAATATAGGATTTTTCAGCCCTTGTATCTTAGGGCACCTAGACTAGTTTTTGTATTAGGGGTAGTTTTGTAATTTTACATGCATTAAGTGAATATTTGATGTGCATGTTGGGAAATAAATTTAATTGAATTGGGAGAAGTCCAATCCAATTAAATTTTAGAGGGGGAGGAGAACATTTGTTTTCTACACCTCATTGTCACATCATATAGTCACACTTTGTGCATGTCCTTCATGTTTTACATGTCTCATGACACCTAAGCACACTTAATGGAGAATCTTGGACTTGATCTTGGATTAGTGGGCTAAACCATAACTGAAATTCACTAATCATAATTAGTGAAATTTTGGCTCCCCAAATTCAATTTCAAATTCAAGTGAAATTTGAATAGAAATTCAAATTTCCCTCCAATTTTGTATGACACTTAGGCTATAAATAAAGGTCATGTGTGTGCATTTTTTAAACTTTGATCATTTGAGAATTACACTTCAAAGTTCAAACCTCATTTGAGGCACAAAATTTCATGCTCTTTCTCCCTCCACTCATCTTCTCCTACCTTCAAGTTCTTATCCATGGCATCTTATGGTGGTGAGCTTCTTCTTAACTCATTTTCTCCTTGAAGTGGCGTCTCCTCTCAAGGAGAAAATAAGTTAAGAAGAAGCTCACCACCATAAGAAACCATGGATAAGAACTTGAAGGTAGGAGAAGATGAGTGGAGGGAGAAGGAGAGAAGGAGCACAAAATTTTGTGCCTCAAATAAGGTCTGAACTTTGAAGTGTAATTCTCAAATGATCAAAGTTTAAAAAATGCACACACATGACCTTTATTTGTAGCCTAAGTGTCACACAAAATTGGAGGGAAATTTGAATTTCTATTCAAATTTCACTTGAATTTGAAATTGAATTTGTGGAGCCAAAATTTCACTAATAATGATTAGTGAATTTAAGTTATGGTTCAGTCCACTAATCCAAGATTAAGTCCAAGATTCTCCATTAAGTGTGCTTATGTGTCATGAGACATGTAAAGCATGAAGGACATGCACCTATATGATGTGGCAATGGGGTGTAGAAAACAAATGCTCACATCCCCCTCTAAAATTTAATTGGATTGAGCTTCTCCCAATTCAATTAAATTTATTTCCCAACATGCACATCAAATATTCACTTAATGCATATAAAATTACAAAACTATCTCTAATACAAAAACTAGTCTAGGTGCCCTAAAATACAAGGGCTGAAAAATTCTACATTTCTATGGTATCCTACCTACATTATGGAGCCCTAAATATAAGGACAACAAATAATGAAATCATAATCTAATATGTACAAAGATAAGTGGACTCATACTTAGCCCATAGGTCCGAAATTTTCTCTAAGACTCATAAGAACCCTAAGGTCTTTTCTTGCATCTTTGGCCCAATCTACTTGGAGTCTTCTATCCAATGTCCTTGCAGGGTAGGATTGCATCACTTTATAATTTCTTTTGTTCTTTTTTTCCCCTTTGTTTGTGTTGAATATACAAAATTCAAATACTCGAAATTTTGGAAAGTTGGGATTTGAGAGAGAATTGAAGCATGTAAAAAAAATGAAATGGGGAACTGAACTTGCCTTATAAGTATTATCATTCCAATCTTTGTTGTTTTAGGGGAGTTGACATGATTTATGATAGAATGTTATGGCATTGTTTGATCTATGTAGTTATTGTCATGTCTTATGAATGGATACTCCTAAATCGCGTTGTGGCACTTGTACCAGGTATGCACTTGGTACATTTATTGGGTATACATGGTTATGTATCCAATACTTACATATCTCTTAAGTACAAATTAGTCCATGTATAACCATGTTTTATTGCTAAGTTGTTTGGTTTGTTTCTGAATAAAACAAATTGCTACTTCATTCAAAACTTGTGCCTTTTTTAAATATTTATGCTTACTTGAGATAGAATATTATGAAGATGGTATTTATATTTTGATTTTAATACTTTTTTGTTTATGTTTTTATATTTCTATATGATATATCCTCAGTACTTTAGTTTTAGAAATTATGTACCTTGGCACTCATATTTGTATCTATACTGGAACTATTGCCTGTATCCATTCACCACAATTCATAAGACTGTGTTTGAATACACCTCAAGACACGTTGAATGCCAATGACTAGTGAGAGTAAGGTTGGTGTTCAACGTGCCTCGGAAAGAGGAAATCGCATGCTGAAGACACTCTAAATAATTTGAACATGCACATGTCAAGAATATTTATATGTTTCCCCTCATACAATGAATCGATTATTGAGATTTAGCTACTTTGAAGTGGAAATTTCCTTCTTATTGATGTCAATTTGTTTTTCTGGTCATTGTTGACTTCAGGTGGTGTCGTCCATGAGAAGGGCCTTTTACCTCAAGTTTGTAAGTGAGGAAATCTGCACTTCTTTTACTATCTAAATATGTTATCTACATGAATACATTTGATGTTTTTATTGGATGCGAGAAACCTCTATGCTCTAGGAGCTATCCTTATCCCCCTGCATTTTGATAGTTTCAAAAAGTGACCACTGAGCTGTAATGTTATGTCAATCTTTTAGTTACTTTTGCTTTGCCCTTTTTATGTATCTGCTGCAAGATGATAAGAATTTGCACACCAGAAATATTAGGGTAATTTTAGTAGATTTTGTCAATTCACTTCCTATTGTTTTAGACTCGTTGTCTTTGTTGTTGTTAGATACTTCTGTCATCATCTTAGTTCAGTATGTGGATCAGTGGATAGAATTATTTTGTTGTTGTCTTTGTAGTTTGTATATGTTTTCAAGTCTATTTCTGTAACTTTTCTCCTTTGGATTGTTATCATTGTTCTGCACTTGATTATTTTTTAAATTGACCCAACAGTGAAACAGGGGAATATATAATATTAATGTGTTAATAAGGTTGGTCTCCTGCTAGTAATTTTTGTTTTTGTTTTGTATTTTTTTTCATATGCTGCTAACGTATCAATTATATATATATATATATATATATATATATATATATATATATATATATATATATATATATATATATATCTTGCAGTGCCTCCATGGTTAACAAATCTCACACAAAAAATATATGAAGAATCTGGGCTATTCCCATCAGCACTCAATCATGTTCTTATCAATGAATACCTACCTAACCAAGGCATAATGGTTTGTCCAAATCCACTACCTTGCTTCTGGTCATTTATTTGCACTTCCTTTTGTAGATTGTGTAATATTTCATTGTTAATTGTTTATTATTAATCTTTTATGTTTATATGATGATCAGCTGATCACAAGTGAGCTCTACAATACATTTTTGTGTATGTTACTATTTTTCAATGAAGTTTTTTATTCTACAGCCACACCAGGATGGTCCTGCCTATTTTCCAGTAGTAGCTATTCTATCACTTGGATCTCCCGTTGTCATGGACTTCACTCCCCATGCAAGATTCAAACAGGATTTCGAAGAGGATATTAACAAAGATTTGGATGGAGGAACTTTTGAGATTGGGAAAGATAAGTGGTTTGATGGACACCATCAATTCTCCATTTTACTGGTGCCTCGCAGCTTACTGATCTTTAAGGACAAGGCATACTCAGGTTATTCTCAACTTCTATAGTAAACCCTTGTATAAAGCTATATAATAAATTTATGAACATTAACCTCTTCTGTTCTTAACTAATTTTTTTGTCACATTCTGCACGTGATTACAGATTACTTGCATGGTATAAAAGATTGTGCAGTACATTGCTATGATGGGGTAAGGCTACAGATTGCTAAAACTGTTTTTGCCCAAAATAATTCATTGGCATGTCTGTGTTTCTCATGCATCACAATATTTCCTTTTTAGGCTGTGAATGAAGCTGAAGCTTTGAAACACAAGGAATCAAATGGAGACTTGTTTAGCTCAGAGGATGATGCATTGGAAACAGTAGGAAAGGAAGAATATAAAAATATATCAAGAACATCCTATAGAGTTTCATTGACTTGTCGATTGGTACCAAAAGTTCACAAAAATTTGTTTAGGTTTTGAAATTATATATTTTATTCCATCCCCATTCCATCTAAAGTTCAACTGTAATCTCTTCTGTTTTTTTTTTCTGCTTCCTTGGGGGTTTTCTTACATTATCATCTTTAGGCTATGTTTAGATATATAATGCTGAGTGGAATGGAATAGTTATAATTTTATTTTTTTTTTGTTTGATGTAATTTAAAAAAAAAACTAGTTCCACCCCATATCCCAGAGACAGAGAGGGAAAGAAAAGGGAGGGGGAGGGGATATTGGATGGAATGAAAAGATTCCATTCTATTCTATCTTATTTTAAATCCAAACAATTGAAACTAACATCATTACACTCCACTCAACTCTTTTCCTTTGCATCAATCCAAAAACAGTCTTGGAGTAGTTTGGTTAAATTTATTGTGGAGAAATAATTACTTGTTACATCTAACTTTCTGAAAGAGCTTTTGAAAAATAAACTATTATTTATGCATAATAATTAAGTCAGACCAAACATTAGACTTCACTCAGCAAGCCAGCTTAATAGATTTGTGAGGATTTGATTTTATAGTGCATATACTCAGAGTAGGCAACGTTGTGCACCCAACAATTAATGCGAAGTGGCAAAAAAGCCCTTTACTTAAAATTTAAAAAAGCTCTTCTCTCCCTCTCCTTGTCCGTACGTTCTACGCGTTCCTCTTCTTCGTTCTTCGATTCAGCTTCTCCCCGCGCCGCTGTCGTTTGTGCCGCCAATCACTGCCACCACTGTCGTCTTCGTCCTCGCCTTCGTCGTAAGTCTCTGCTTTTCATTCTATGGGATTGTTCCATAGCCATTACCAGGATTGGGAGATATTAAGGATCCGCCAAGGCAATTCATATGACTTATACGGATTACCAATTCGTATAATTGTTTTTATTTTTAATTTATTAATTAATAAAAAAAATAGAATATGTTATTAATTCAAAAATAATTTAATAATTTAGTTGTTATAATATTTATATAACAAATAAATATTGTTGTATATTTTTAATATATATTCATTTAATTAACTAAATTTGTTTTTTGAAGTTGGTTTTTAATAAATAATTAATTTATGATTTTTGTTTAAGCAATTTAATTATATTTTATATTTGAAATAGTTATTTGTAAAATATTTAAATATCATTGATTCCAAATTTTTATAAGTATATATTGTTTAACAAGAAAATCTATAGTTGTAAATGACAAATTTTTTCATTGATATAGTGATATAAATATTTTACACTAATAGTAATAAATATTTATATAAATAGTATTTGGAAGTATAAAAAAATACTCATTTATTGGAAATTAAAAAATTTGTAGTAAGATTTTTATCATATATTTAAGTTTACTAGAATTAGTAATGTGCAGGCTATAAATATTTAACAAAAAATTGTATATTGATTTATGAATATATAAAAGTATTAAAAAAGTTAAATAAAAAATTAGTAAATATATATTTATGAAAGTGAACTATTATTTGAATGATGACATTATTTGTTATGACTGTTTAAATGTGCAAATTATGGTTAGAACCAAAGGATTGTGTTGGGCTTTAGGCAGGGTTATAGGAAGAGCCTTATGGAGATAAATTAGTGGTGATGCGGATGAAGCCCATCAGCGGCGAAGGCACACAACATCTGCATGTAGGCAACAGGAAGCTGCGATTATTGCTGAAGATGTTGAGCATGTGGATCATGCAGCTGATAAGGTCTATGAACAGCTTGAAGAGGCAATTGTTGATGATGTAGTTGTTGATGCCCGAGGTTTTTCAAGCGGGTCCCACAATACGTCAGTTTTGATGGACTATGTTCATCATGTGGCTGTGACAATTTGGAATGGATAGGTATTTATATTTTTAAATAAATAATATTTTCATAACTATTTCTTATTGAAGTTGAAATGATTTAAACTTTTATTTTCAGGAACATCCTGAGTTGAAGTTGCCCTCCCGTAGAAGGAAGGTAGAGAAATTTGGTAGGCCTGCTCCAGAGATTGAAAGTTTGGTGATTGCCACATGATTAAGTCCTTTGATTGCATGTTCCTTGGACACTGGTGACAGGAGACTTATATTTGCTTTTGCGGAGAGGTGACATAAGGAAACTAGTAGTTTCCATCTTCCAGTAGGAGAGGTTACTATCACCCTGGATGCTATGACATCGTTGCTACATTTGTCCATTACAAGCGTCTTCCATAGCTTTGAGGCTCTTCATGTGGATGAAGTCGTGGACCTGCTAGTTGACTTGCTTGAAGTTAGTTAAGAAGAAGCAAGAGTTGAGACATTGCAATGCCATGGGGCATATGTTCGGCTATCCTGGATGCAAGACATTTATCGTAGCAAATGTGATGCCCAGTGTACTGTAGCAACTCGAGCATATCTTTTGCATCTGGTAGGTTGCACACTTTTTGCTAACAAGAGTGTCACACACGTGCATGCGCTATTCTTGGATGCATTTCGTGACCTCAACCAAACTGGAAGCTACGCATAGGGAGCTACTGCACTGGTCCATATGTGTGAGAATTTGAATGATGCATCAAAGAGAAGTGCTAGACAACTTTTATGATATATCACGATTTTGCAGGTATTTATAATTTATTTTAAATTTAATTTTTAGTTTATATTAAGTATTGTTTTGATTTTTTTTTATTTTTTTAATATGTGCAATGTTGGACCTACTATTGTTTCTTTTATTACTACTGAAGATTATCATGAGAGGAAATCACATGCTTATCGTTGGAAGTCTGAGAAGGCATTACTAGTGTCGACATATTGTAAGCGGTTGGATAGATTGACATTTGATATTGTGTGTTGGATTCCTTATGGTGACTACCGTGCATTTAGAAAGTTTGAGGTGATCTCTTTATTTATCGAACATATCAGATGAGGTACGTATATTGTCATATACCGACCAGAGAGGATTGTGCGACAATTTGGGTATGTATAGACCATTCCTCCACACCCTACAACTCTGTATCTATGTATAGAGGATATTGATGATAGGTGAATTTAGTTTTTTGAATACCTTGCATTGGTGGGTCATATATGTGTTGTGCTTAGACAGTGTGCAACAGATTACAAGAAGTGGTTCTACATGATATCTCATCCCTTCATGAGTCTGGCACAACCTGAGAATCCTGCTAGACATCCACCTGTGGTGCACAATGAGACATTTGTGGAACTAGATCCTCCTCAGCAATCGATCGCCGCAACGACTATGTAGAACCACCTACATCTGAACCTGCTGATGTAGACTGGTCTCGACATGCACTGGTATAATATATTTTGAATTGTCACTGTTACTCATTTTATGTGTCACGCATTAAGTGTTTACTTTTTTCCTTGTCAATGTCGTAGGAGGCTTGCCAAGCAATAACAGAAAGGTTGGAACGCTTGATCAACCTGAGGGTAGTCACTGAGGAAACAGAAGCATACATTGTGATCGAGGAGTGCCTAAGGATCGCCAGACATGTGACTGCACAACGGAATGTATATATTCGATTGAGACGAAGGCGACATATGGAAGACACATGAAGACGGTTAGGATTTTTTAGATTTTATATCAATTATGTATGCATTATGACTAAACAATGTTTATTATTTAATGTTATTTGATAAGCTTTTTATTTATTTTCATTTATGTAGTATGTGAATATTAAATTAATGACCTAATTACATTATAATGTTAAACCTTTAATAACCCTAATAAGTCAAGTAACCCTAGTCCCTAATTACTCAAGTAACCCTAAACCCTAATTAGTCGGGTACGACTAAACCCTAATTAGTCAAGTGAGACTAAACTCTAATTAGTCAAGTAACACTAAACCCTCATTAGTTGTTGGGTTTCAGTATTACTGTCTCTTATGAAAGAACGATATGCATTTCTTGCATTGTATACTTGCTTGATTGTTGTATAATTGTTGTCATTGTATACCTATTTAAAAGTATTTTAATTAATAATACTAATTATATTTATTTAAACAATAAAACAAATTTTTAAAAAAGTTTTAAAAAATTAACTTACGGATTGGTAATTCGTAACAAACTTATGGATTACCAATATGTAAGTTATATAAAACTTATGGATTATCAATCTGTAAATTATATATAACTTACGGATTATTAATTGGTAAGTTTTACGCGGAAAAAATTAGATCAAAGTTACAGACCTTACCTCCGCCGTTAATGGCCACACCAACCACCACT
The DNA here is from genome assembly GCF_004193775.1 of Glycine soja. Taxonomy (NCBI): domain Eukaryota; kingdom Viridiplantae; phylum Streptophyta; class Magnoliopsida; order Fabales; family Fabaceae; genus Glycine; species Glycine soja. The sequence continues at coordinate 36,474,157 of NC_041010.1, forward strand.
TACTGATGAACCACCATAACCAATATACCTCAACCAAAGAGGACACAACAATGAGTGGGCAAATTTACCAGACAAAGACCATTTTAGAAACTATTTACCAAACAGGGTCCCTTTTCAAAGTATTTGCAAGGGGGGTCTATTTTTTCGTTGATGCCGCCAGCAGAATCGGCGAGATAGCTGTGCCGCCATTGTCAATGGCGAGAAGCATGGTGAGCTGGAGGGTACCGCCATTGTCAATGGCGAGAAGCATGCTGAGGGCAATGGCGGGACAGCTGATGTGGACGTTGTCTCGCTGCTCCCATGGGCGAGAAACATTACGTGAAGATGGCACCGCCATTGGCAATGGCGAGACAGTTGACATGGACGTTGTCTCGCTGCTCCTATTGGCGAGAAGCATGACGTGGACTCACGTGAAGACAGCTTCAGCATGCACAGTGCTTTTGCAGTGTTTCATGGAGTAGGGCTGCAGTGTTTTCAGGCTAGGGCTTGCAGTGTTTTCAGGCTAGGACAACGTGAAAATGCAGTGTTTTTGAACGTGAAAATGCAGAGGGTTACCGTTGCTTCCTTTACGTTTTCTCCTATAAAAAAAAAAGCTCCATCAACGTAACTTATCTACACTTCTCCTCTCCAAGTTTTGCTGAGCTGCTCCTTTTCTCCTTCAGTGTGTGATTCCTGTGCTTCCTTGAAGTTTCGTGTGTGCCCTTTGTCCTCCATAATTTCTGGTAAGTGATTTTAGTAAATAAGATTTATATATTCTGTTAGTATTAATAGGTATTTTAAGCTTAGGTTAGTTAGTATTAGTAGGTATTTTGTTCTTAATTTTTATGTATTAATAGATATTACAAGGTTAGGTTACTTAGTATGAAAATATTATTTGGTTGTTGTATATATTCTTAGATATTATATGTGTGATATATATATGTATGATATTTTAGTGAGACACACGTAATATTAATATTAGCTTTAAGTATATATTTGTAAATTTTAGGCACGCGTAAATTTGTAGTTTTTTTAGGCACACCTAAATTTGTAGTATTTTTTAGGCACATGTAAATAAGATTTATATATTCTGTTAGTATTAATTAATAGGTATTCTAAACTTAGGTTAATTAGTATTAGTATGTATTTTGTTCTTAATTTTTATGTATTAATAGATATTCCAATGTTAGGATATTAGCTATAGTAATATTAGGCACAAATTAATATTAGCTATAGGTATATATTTGTAAATTTTAGGCACACGTAAAATTTTAGTTTTTTTTAGGCACACCTAAATTTGTAGTTTTTTTTAGACACACGTAAATAAGATTTATATATTCTATTAGTATTAATTAATAGGTATTGTAAACTTAGGTTAATTAGTATTAGTAGGTATTTTGTTCTTAATTTTTATGTATTAATAGATATTCCAATGTTAGGACATTAGCTGTAGTAATATTAGACATAAGTTAATATTAGTTTTAGGTATATATTTGTAAATTTTAGACACTCGTAAATATATATTTTAGTTTTCTTTAGGTATATATTTGTATTAGTTTTAATTATAATTTTGTATGTTATTTAAGTTAATTATTTTTAGTTTGAATGTTATATATATATATATATATATATATATATATATATATATATATATATATATATATATATATATATATATGATAGGACAGTGTTAATTTTAGTTTGTAGGTTAATATTATTTGTTTTAGGTAATTTACGTTATTAAATATATGGTACGTTGTACATTATTATTATTTTTGAATATATATTGTTTAAATTAAATTTTGCATTTCAATATTTGTTTGTATTTTAATTTATTTGTTAGTCCTTATTTGATTTAATTATTTTTTGTTAATTGTAGAATATATTATGTTAATTATTTTAATTTGTTTGCGTGTATGTATTTGAAATTATTTGTAGAATATGTTTCAATTTTATTATTTATATAATATATTTTGTTATTTATTTAAATTTGTCTTCACATGTATTTTAATTTATCTGTAGAATATATTCAAAATTGATTATTTGTATAATATATTTTGTTATTGAAATATAAAAATTCAAATGTATATATTGTGTTATTTATTACAAATTTATTTATATACATTTAATAACGTTTTTATAAATGTGTCTAGTTTTATTTATATTATGTAGAAATAAGGTATAAATTATTTTGTGAATTTATTGTATTATATTTTATTTTGTAGTATCAATGGCATCTTCATCGTCATGTCTATCAAATATTAAAATTAAGTCTGACCCGATCGATAGTGATGTATTCTGGATGCAAGCTAAACATGTTTGGAATGGCGAAGAAGACCGCAAATTACACATCAGTCGAGCTGTCCCCATTTATCAAGGGGAAGAAGATATACCAAAGCAAATTTTTCCTTTCCTTCGACAATCTGGTTTTTACTGGATTATGAAGATGAGATACTTAAAAATAAATGTCTCATTAATTAGTGTTTTGATAGAAAGATGGAGGCCAGAAACACATACGTTTCACATGAGATGCAGAGAGTGTACTATTACTCTTCAAGACGTCTCTGTATTGTTAGGCCTACGTGTGGATGGTTTACCATTAATCGGCCCAACAAATCTTAATTGGGCTGATTTATGTGAGAAATTATTGGAAGTCAGACCACAAGAAGATGAAATTAAAGGTAGTGTGGTTAAATTAAGTTGGCTGGCTCACCATTTTGCACAAATAAATAACCACGATGACAAAGAACAAGTACGAAGGTTTGCCCGTGCATGGATACTAAGATTCATTGGAGGTGTCTTGTTCGTTGACAAAAGCAGTAACAAAGTTTCGCTAAGGTACCTTCAATTTTTACGTGACTTTGGAGACTGTAGCACATATGCATGGAGACCTGCCGTACTTGCTTTTCTATACAGAGAGATGTGCAATGCCACCGATTATAAAACTAAATAAATCGAAGGTATGTGCATCTTACTACAAATGTGGGCATGGGAACGATGTATAACCTTGGCTCCAAAGAGGACTCCTTCCCAAGTAGAAAATAAACCACTCGGGCACATGTTAGTCATTTTTAAAAGCGTCTTTCATTTCAAAAGAATAAATGGTTTTAGGGTATATTAAATTTTAATCTTTGTAGGTGGCTGCGACGTGGAAATCAACATATCGGCAATGACGATGTGAGAGTTTTTCGTCGCAAGTTGGATATTATGAAACGTCATGAGGTAAGAACATGGTATTGTATTTGTAAAATAAAAAATAACATGTATGTTATTTTACTAAAATGCTGACAACAATGTTGTTATATGCAGTTTGTGTGGGAGCCTTACACAACAACTATTATATCATTGTTGCCTCCCATTTGTGTAGTCGGAAGTGTCGCGTGGTGCGCGGTGGTGCCACTAATTTGTTTCCAAGTTATTGAGTGACACCAACCGGATAGAGTATTGAGATAATTTGGAATGCAACAACCAATTCCAGAGTCTCCTTCGCAACCCTTGAACATTCATGGCATAACACTCAAAGGGAAACATGACGAAAATTGGGGGCAATTGTTCGTCCCAATGATTGATTAGTGGAACAATCGTCATGCTTTTAGGGTTGACGCTTATCCCCGACAAGAGGACCTATTGAGCTTTAACTCTGACTACATGGTCTGGTATAGGTGAAAAACAAAGATGTTTGTTGACCCACAAAATGCAAACACAGCTACATTGGTATTTTTTTGTTTTTTCAATATTTAACTTTAAATGTGTTTTTTTAATGATGGGCATTAATTTTTTGACCCTAATAATTGCAGGCTGAAGTTGCGGAGACATTACAATACATGGTGTCTCCTCAAGGGAGAAATACATGGACAGTTGATGATCTCGTGCCTTATGTGGAGAAAATTACGATTTTATCCAAAGAGCAAGAGAGAATCAATGAGCCTGTGTCACATGGTCCTGCATCAGAGCGTCAATTTCCAGCACCAGAGTTTCACATTCTTCAGTCAAGTGTTGAAACTCAGGGCATAGGCAGATGAAGGGAGCTGTTGAAGCGGAAGAATATTCCCAACAAATGGCGAAGCGTGGCCATGGAATGTATTACACGCCACAAACATTTGCTCAGTATCCGACATAGATGTATCAGTATCCTTTTTAGGGTCATCACACTGATACTTCTGCAAGCGAGCATTCGTTCAGTGGTGTTGCAGAAACACATCCTCATTTTTCATGGCCGACTATGACCCCTTCACAACAATATCATGGCCCAATTCCAACACCTAATGCCCCATTAGGTACACAATGGAATGTACCGGGACCAATACCTAATATGGGTGACTTATTAGGTGTTCATTTGCGTCACAAATTTTCTATTGAGGCTGACAAAGAAGAAGCGGGGAGACATCGAGGCAGAAGAAATCTTGATCGCCAAGCACGAAGATGGGATCAGTCATGTGGCACATCCTCACGGCATCACGGACACCAAAATGAATGATTTACATGTCTCTGTTTAAATATATTGTTGTATATTTCTCATTTGAATTTGACATTGAATTTATCGTATGCAGTTTATTAAGGCTTACAAATGGATATAGTATATGTCGCGCATCAAACTATGATAATAAATAAAGTTAAAAAAAACTAAAGTAGACAAAAGAAAATAACTAATGTTTCTAACTAACGATGAACACCAATGCCATATGTGCACTAAGGTAGACAAAAGAATATAATTAATGTCACTCAACCTGGATTGATCCACTCCATTTATTTCAACTTCTAAATGTAATTTTATTTCATTAGATGCATATGAGTCTGGAGTAATTTTATGTTAACCCTAAACGCTAAACCGTAAATCCTAAACTCTAAACTCTAAACCATAAACCCTACGGCCAAAACCATAAACCATAAACCCTACACCCTAAACCCTACGACCTAAACCATAAACCCTAATCCCAAAGGCCTAAACCTAAAACCATAAACCCTAACCCTAACCCCTAAGGCATAAACCATAAACCCTAGCCCCTAAACCCTAAACCATAAACCCTATGCATAAACCCTAAACCATAAACCATAACCCATAAACCCTAAACCATAAACCATAAACCATAACCTCTAAACACTGGGCATAAACCATAAATCCTAAACCATAACTCATAAACCCTAAACCCTAACCCATGAACCCAAAGGCATAAACCCTAAACCTTAAACCCTGACCCATAAACCGTGCGAGGTCTCTTTTACAAAGTATTTACTAAACAAGGTCTCTTTTTAAACTATTTACAAAAGGGGTTCGTTTTTACAAAGAAGCCGCAGGAACATCCTATATCGCCAGTAGCTCCTGCGGCTTCTTTGTAAAAACGAACCCCTTTTGTAAATAGTTTAAAAAGAGATCTTGTTTAGTAAATACTTTGTAAATGGAACCCTCTGAGGGAAATTTGCCCCCATAATGACTAAGTCCATTGTTTGTCATTGTAGATAGTTGTCCTTTAGTATCAATTTGAATACCGTTAAGTACAACATTGTAGATAGTTCTCCTTTAGATACAATTTCGAAAATAAGTAATGTATAAATTTCCTGACAAAAGTATACATTCAAAAATAAGTAACTGGCGATTTCATTGAACACCACAAAGTAAATACATTGAACAAAACCTCAACCAATACAAGTCACTCATCTAACATACATAAATCAATTAAATGAATCACTCCCACGGTTATATTGCATAGGACATCGGCGCCTATTGTGCCCTTCTGCTCCACATCTACTACATTTTTGTCGGTGGTCAGATGGTTCCAGCCAATCCATCTCATTCCTTATCCTTGTTGATTTTGGCCGACCTTTCGCACAAATTGTAGTTGGGTCAGGGATAAGTGTTCATGCATCATCAGAAGGAGGAATTGTCGCTTCATTCCCAAGAGGCCACCACTGTGCGGAGTATGCTTTTAAGATGTGCTCATTTGTGTAAACAACATCTATATATTGGTAGTAGTTCATGCTCACGTAACCACAAGCTGCAATAATGTGTGAACATGGATAGTGAAGCGCAGAATACCTTCCGCATTGACAATAATGACCATTCAAGTTAACTGCCCACTTTTGTCCGCCACGTTGCGTTATAGGATTGAAGGTTTCCTCTACTTCAAACCTTGTCGAGTGGATATCATACACGCGAACGATGTGCGAACAAACTTGTTCTTGATTTTTCCTAAGTTCTTTAACAAGCTTAGAACAATATACTTGGCCTTCGTTTAATTGTCTTTGGGCTTGACGACCATGATCAACAAAGTACTTTCAGCACCTACTATATGTTGACTTGACCAACGCTGTTATTGGAATGTTGCGACAATCTTTCAACACCTTATTCACACATTCTGAGAGGTTGGTTGTCATGTGACCATATCTTTGTCCAGATGTGGTCCATTTTCCCTTTGAAATGCGATCAATCCATGTTGCTATGCCTGGACTCAATTGACGAAATTTTTCTAAGTTTTGATCAAACACATGCTTACAAGGCATGTACGCTGCATCAAATTTGTTACTATCAAAAGTTGTAGGTAGATATGAAACTCAAATTAACTTCATGTATAAAATAAACCTTACCCAATTTCTTGAACATCTCTTTTTGTTTCGCGTTGTTGAATTTGCGATTGAAATTGCTCGCTATGTGTCGGACGTAGTACACATGATAACCGGGGGGAGGTTGCCAACCAAGTGCTTCGTTAGCGACAACAGACTTTATACTCGCGTGACGATAAGATATTAGACAAATTTCATTCTTATCTGTGACGTGTTCACGCAAGTGGGCCAAAAACCATGACCATGCTGTTAACGTCTCACCTTCGACCACGACGAATGCTAGAGGAAGAACACCACCATTTCCATCCTGTGATGTGACCATTAATAGGGTCCCACGGTATTTCCCGTATAAATGTGTGCCGTCAACTTGTATGATTGGATTACAGTACTTGAAAGCCTCTTTACATTGATCAAATGTCCAAAATACTCTATGAAACTGCCGATGTTCACGACTGACCCTATTACCAACAATAAAATTGTCATGTAGTATTTGAAAATAAGAGCCAGGAGAATGATTTTGCATGTGTGTTAGCCATGACGAAAGTTTCGCATATGACTCTTCCCAATCGCCATATTCAATTGCAATCGCCTTTTGTTTCATCATCCATGCTTTTCTGTATGAAACCTTATAGGAAAATTCACTATTTATCCTTTCTTGAATCAAAGAAATTTTTATTGATGAATCTTCTCTGATCATGCCTGTAATTCAAATAATAAATTAAAATAACAAATAACACAAAAGTAGGATAATATGAACATAAAAAACGTACCTACTACGCAAGTCGCAATTAAATCTGAATCAAGCTTCTAATGGTCTTGTGTCATACTCATATTTAGACATGTGTGCGGTCCACCCCATTGTGTCACTTTCCATGCATCAGTTTTTTTAGATAAAATTGCCTTCATATAAAAAGGGCAAGGAGACTCTGCGCTATTGTTGGGGCAACAAACGATATATTTGTGCGATTTGGTTTCAACAACCTTAAAACTTTGATGCACCTTCATCACATATTGTTTCAGTGCATTTTTGACCGCATCTTTACTGTCAAAATCCATGCCAACATATAATTCTTGTCCAACATTAAAAGTCGTTGGCATGTCCAAACCACAAATGTCCTCCTCGTTTGGATGACTCCAATTGATATTGTTATAATGCAAAGCATCATTTCAAAATGGATTTTGAATTCCTGGTACACCTAATAATTTCAAAACAAATCAGGTCAACAAACTACTGCTATTTACTTACCATTAAATACAGTTCTTATAAAAAGATAGATGTATTCAACTAATTTTTAATTTCATAAAATTTACCTTTTGTTGGGTGAACAATTGAAACTGGTTCAATAATGTCGGTGACTTCATCGTCTGTATCAGATATTCCTTCAACGCTATCATCTTCATCCAAAGACTCTTCAACGTATGAGTTAGACGCAAGATAATCATCATCATCATCTTCATCATCATGTAAATTTCTTATATTTCTTGGCAATTCTGACTCATGATGAGATAGATTATGTCTACATGACGTAACAGAATTTGCAGAATGAAACATGGAACCACCAGCAACATCATTTTCTACGTATAGTTCTAGAACTGACATTTGTTGTTCTTGTTGAAAACTTTCGATCATAGTTTCCACATCTTCGTCATCACAAATTTGCAAGGTAACATATTTTCGAGAAACTAAAAATCTACAACTTATAGTAGAAATGATTTCATTATTTTCTAACTTTACCTTATCTCCAAATTTTTTTTCAAAGCATTGAAACTAATTCCGCATTTAATCTGAATCGCCTTTTTACTGCATTCAAATATTACACCATCATTGTCTTCATATACTCTTCCATTGAAATACAACACTGTAATAATTGAATTCATGATATACCTACATGAACAAAATTAAAAATAATTAATCATAACAAGAGTAGTTTTAAAATAAATAACTGTATTTGCTTGCTTCATCTACTAACTTAAACTTAAACTTAAACTACAGATTCAAATTTCATTCTAACTTCAAAAAACTAGAAGGGAATCATGTAAATATTTGTAACGCTTGTAAATAATTAAACATAATTAAAATAACTTCAAAGTAAAAAACCTAATTACAAAAATTTATACGCTTAAATTTCACGTATTAATTTTTTTCTAATAAAACAATTATTACTTCAATTAAATATTTTGTGAATCATAAAAATAAAAAAATCTATTTGTTTGCTCTATTAAACTTAAACTAGACATTGATATTTCATTGTAACAAAAAAATTATTACTCCAATTAAATAATTCTAAAAAAATTCCTTAATTTACAAAATTGGAAGACTCACCTCTAAATATTTTTAAGTCAGAAATAGCATCAACAAAAGCTTATAACCCGAAGGGTCACACGTCAAATTTCTAAGCCACAAAAACCATGAACAAAGACGCTTACAAATAATTACTCATAATAATTTAAAAAAAAATTCTAATTCCAAAAATTACCACACTTAAACTTTACCTTCAATTTTTAGTCTAACAAAAAAAATTATTACTTCAACTAATACTTTTGTCAATCATAAAAATAAAAAAAAAATTATTTGCTTGCTCTATTAAAATTAAACTAGACATTCATACTTTATTCTAAAAAAAAATTATTACTCTAATTAAATAATTTATGAAAAATTCCTCAATTTCAAAATCTGCAAGTATCACATATAAATATTCTTAAGGCTAAAATACCTTCAACAAAGGCTTATAAATGGAAGAGTTACACTTAAAAAAATTTTAGACACAAAAACCTAATTCAAATAATTACTGGTAATAATTTCCAACTAAAAAATCTAATTCAAAAATTTACTACACTTAAATTTTGGCTTCTAACCACAAAATTTATTACTTCACAATAAACAATTTGTAAATGATAAAAATTATTAACAAATTTAACTTCAAACCGAATGAAATAATGCTTCTAAAAATTTTACTGAATAAAAATTCGTTCCTTAAAATGAATACAAAAAATCCATACTTTCAATAAATAAATACAACTTTGAACATTGAATGAATAAACTTCAAACAAAAACAAACTTGAAAGAATTTATGCCTTTCTTTCTCTCTTCAAACTGAGTTTTTTCTCGTTTTCTTTCTCTTGCTTATGCCTTTCTTTCTCTCTTCAAATCTGTTTTTTTCTGGCTTTCTTTGCTTTCTTTCTCACTTCAAAATGTGGAATTTGAAGTTATACCGTCCTCCTATTTAAATGAAAACTACACAAGCCATTATTAAAGCATGCCTGTGAAGCCAATTTTCTCCAAAGTCTTCTGGCCATTTAATAGGCACACTGTATCCATGTGAACCTTGCACAGCTACAAAGCATGTGACCCTTGCATAGCTGCAACTAGCCTTTAAATGGTTCAGCCCTAGCCTGCAAATGGCTCACGAACAGTGCCCTAGACCAGATGCAGCTGTCTCACAGGAAGCAATGGCGGCATTGCTTGTTAATGGGTCTCGCAAGATGCAATGGCGGGACATGTTCCACGTTGGCACATGTCTCGCCATTGCTGTTGGCAGCTTCTGCATACGTGGAAGGCTTCTCGCTAGTGGTGCTGGCAGCACACCCACGTCACCACGCTTCTCGCCAGTTGTGCTGGCGACACACTCACCATGCAGCCACATCAGCAAGCTTCTCGCCATTGATGGCGGCACAACTATCTCTCCAATTCTGCTAGTGGCATCAACGAAAAAAACAGACCCCCTTGCAAATACTTTGAAAAGGGACTCTATTTGGTAAATAGTTTCTAAAAAGGTCTTTGTCTGATAAATTTGCCACAATGAGTGAGCATCTGTCATGATAACCTCTCAAGAGAATGAAGATGAAAGCAAAGAAAAAAAATATTACCTGAAGAAGGAAAGCAAAGAAGAAGTTATAAGGAGGGGAAATTTTGAAATTTTCAAAAGTTATTGGGTGTACAGGAAATTTTACCCGTGCATAAAACAACTCCCCTCATAGTAACGTGGAATTGGATAACTCCATATAATTTTTGTTTTGTATCTTTTCCAATGAATAAAAAAGTGTGAAACATAAAACTTTGAATTAAATAATCTAATTAAAATCTAAAAATTGATTGTAAGAAGTACTATCTAACAAGACCAATATGATGATTTATTTATAACACTAATGATATTAAACTTATTTTGTTTGGATAAAAATATAATTTTTATATGATGGGATCTATACACACTACAGTACACACTGGCCCCTACTTGCAAGTTGGTCTTATTACCAGAATAAGGTGGTGATTTCTCTCCTGGCATCGATAATTTTGAATTTGATCGGTGGTCCCAAGCCACTGTTTTCCTACCTATTTATTTTATTTACCTCCTAAATCTAAACCAAATTCCTTTCAATATATTTTTTTTCTCAAATAAAATAAAATAGTTTGTATTAAATTTAAATTTCCTACCATTCCTTTCAATATATAGTTACTCTATAATTATTAAATAGACTTAAATGTTCTCTGTCATGCTTTTTTGATTTTCTTTTATTTATTTATTTTAATTCTTGTAATTTTTTTATTTTTAAAATACTTTAAATCATATTTTGAATAATAAAAAAGTGTTTTAAACAGTATAAAAAATTATCTAAAATATTTTAAGATAAAAAATACAACAAATATATTTTGTAAAAACTAAGTAAAAAAAATTAATTAGCGGAACAAAAATGAAAAATGATAAACTAAAAGGATTAAAAAAATATTTAAGCCTATTAAATATTATAATTATAATAATATGAAGTATTAATTAAATATGTAAAAAAATAAGAAAGATCTATTGTGAAGAAGTTCTGAATCAGATGTAATTTGAACTTTTGAAGTCAAAAAGCATCATCTGAGATTCAACCAACGAACGGCACTCGACGTTTTTTTTTTTTTTTTTGAGATTGTTATATAAATACGTTCACCGTCGCTTCCATTTAATCGCTTACTGTGTTCTTCTTCATCCCCATTTTAGGTTCTCTCATCTCTCTCTTCTTTTCTTGGATTTTGCATATTCCCATTTTGCCCCTCTCTCTCACTGTACTTGTTCTGCTTCTACAATTCCCTCTTGGATTCGCTTATTCCATTCCAACCCTTTTGTGATTCTCATGTTTCTTCACTGTTCCCACTAGCATTTGTTACAATCTTTCATGGGTTTTCGCCAAAATTGTTTCTTTTACTAACGCTGTGTGTGTGTGTTGTTGCGTCTTCTTCTTCTTCTCTGTTTAATTTATAATTCTCGCCCCTTCACTGCTTTTCTCACTCCGTGTTGTGTTTAAGTCCTGGCAGAGAAAACGGGTTGAGGATTTTTCTTCTTCTTATATGAATTTTCTCTTGTTTGTGTGAAGGGCGAAGTAGGAGAGTGAGGGGGGGGGGGGGGGGGACAGTGATTTGTTTAATGTAGGATTTCAATTGTGATTTTGTGAAAACCAGGGGGCAAAAAGTTTGAATTTTTCAATTATGTAATTAATTTTTTTCTTTTGAGAATTGTGATTTGTGAATGTAGGATTTCATTTTAGTTTCTCTCATTTTAATTTAAAAATTTCAGAACCTTTTTCCCCTCTTATATTCTCTTTGCCTTCCATACAAATGGAAAGTGAGTGAGTAGGGGCTATAAAGGGGGTCAAACACTCGTTTTATTTGGTGGTTTTTGGAGCAACTGGCTTTATAAGAGTAGGACTTGTCAAATGCAACACAGTTACAAAGACTTAAAAAGAAATTATGTTTAACTGTTCGTTTTATATTATTTATTACAACACCATGAGTTCCCTTTGCAGATTAAGAAGGCATAACTCAGTATGAATCTAAAAAAAATAAAGTTGGCACCAGGATAGTGTAGGATTGTTAGGAATCTGCTTTACATGTTTGTGTTTGCAGATAAATTGATTTTATATTTTTCTAAATTTCATTTTGCAGTTTTTTATTGAACCATCCATTTTGTATTAATTGTTTTTCAATTTCTGACTTTGCTCGACAGTCTAAAAGGAACAAGTATTGAACCATCTTTCTGCTGCTCATCCTGTCTAATTTCTGTTTGCCATAGCACTAACATATGTGTGAAAATCTATTTATGTCTGTATCTGATTGAGGATGCTAATTTTGATTTATTGATTTTGGAACTTTAACTTGAGGATACATTTTTGACGCCTTTTTGCTTAAATCTGATAAATTTTTCTTTATGTTGTAGGCAAAGTATGCCTTTGAAGGAATCAAGTAAGTCTTGTATGTGGTATTGATTTTCAATGTCCGCTTTATGGTTTGAGCTTCTATTGAGAAACTGAGATACAAGCTGATCACATAGGAATATCCTGTACTCTCTCAGATTTCATGCCTGCCATGAAAAAGGTTGTTTGGTGTTATAGAGTAACCTTTGACTAGTCCTTCTCTTCAGTTCTATAAAATATTGCAATGTGATAATGTTGGAATTGGCCAGGTGCATAGAAATTAGTTAACATGAATTGCCAGCATTGTTCTGTGTTACACTTCTTTTTTCTTTTGAGAATTGCTAGCATTGTTTTCTTGTGGATACTATTTATAAATTATAACTGAAGTTTTATAAAGCATCTCCTACTTCATTTGCTTTATTCTTGCTGCATATTTCTCTTAATTTGGTCTTTTTAAGTTAAGATGATGGCTTTTTTAATCAAACAATTTATTTTGGTTTTGATGGGTTTCCTTATCAATTTTACTTCTTATAGAATATATGTTGTTGTAGTCTCTTGCTTAGCCTTTTGAATTGCATTTGGTCTGTTGATTGAGTTCCTTTCTTTTTCTCTTTAACAGAATCCTGAGCAGACTCATTTTGGATCTGTATTCAACAAGTTAGGGAAGGAGCTTGGAGAACCTGTAGACTTTGAACTTCCAGATTGGTTTAATAAATCAAAGCCAATGCAGTACACCTATATAAAACGCAGTAATCCTTCATAATGTTTTGAAATGTTCACAATAACTGTGTATCTCTCATGTAGAGCAGTATAATCCTTGATTTATGAGTGAATTTGTATAATAACTGAAATCTTCAGTTGTTTGTAATTTCCTCATTGCTTCTGAAGTATTTAATCCTGTTATTCTTAGTTTCTGTTTAGATGGTGCATAGTTTTAAATAATCTTCTATTTTTGTTTGTTTAGATATATATCTCACTAAGAAGGTCAAGAGATCCCGATTTGATGATGATGGCATATTCTGTTCATGTACTCCTTCCCCTGGATCTACTAGTGTATGTGGTAGAGATTGCCACTGTGGGTAAGTATCCATTTGTATGTGCTTTATTTATGGCAATTTTCATGTGTTTATTTTATTCTCATTTCTAGGACGTGCTGAATCCCATCTTAAGTAATGTCCCTGAATATACCTTAATTTCTATTATTTATAAAATTTATAAAGTTTATTGTCAGCCGCCAGCCAACCATCCAAAATCATTATTTCTTTCTTCAGAATGTTAATTTTGGTGTCTGTCTGAGTACTTGTGTTTCAATGTGTTATATAGTGTGTGGTTAATTAAGTTCTGCTTAAGCATATCCAATTTATCATATGGTCACTATTGGTATTGCTGTTTATTCTCATTGTTGCCTGACCTGAACCCCGATAATGATTGTTTCCCAAGCAGAGCATGACATAGAAAGCATGTGAAATTCCTCAAACCCCACAAAACCACCAAAGAATGGGATGGTGTAGCTTTGATTGGTTTTGGTTCCATAAGTTTAACAAAATGTGCAAACTTGTTCCATGGCTGAAAGGCTCATTACCTCAAATTGTTATTGTTTCTAGATTTTGCTGGTGCACCTAGAATAGACTGTTTTACTGTTTATCACATAATCTCTCTACTTGTTTGTTATGTAATATATAATATTACAGATGCAAAGTCAACTTAATTTTGAGTCATATTCATTTATTATGTTGACTGTTCCTGTAGAATGCTTCTGTCTAGCTGTTCATCAGGCTGTAAATGTGGGAGCTCCTGTCTCAACAAACCATTTCAGAATCGTCCTGTGAAAAAGATGAAATTAGTCAAGGTATAAATTTCTGGCTCAGGATTTTTTCCAGGTTTGTTTTAATATAGTTCTCTTAACTCTTAAGTTATTCTTGTATTTTCTTTTAATTGCAAAATCTTGATTCTGTTTAGAGGTCTTCAAACCTTGTCAAGGTAATGTTTGCATGTGCATGTATTGGGCATATGGTTATCTAGTTTAGCTACTCTTTTCGTTTTCCATTTTAATTTGTGTTTATATTGCAGTGTGTATCCTTACTTACAGGAGGTATTTTCCTTTTCTTTTTTTTGGTCTTGAAAGTTCTTTAGTCTTTATTCTATTCATTTTTGCTAAACAAACTAATAAAATCTTTAGTCGTAAAAGTAAATTTGAGATTTTGGAAATTAATAATTATATTCCTTTCTTAATTGAATGTCCTCATTTTTCCCCTTTATCTCCACCACTTTTCTGTCATCCCAATACCTTTTTTTTTTCTGCACATAGATAGATGTGTGCTCATATTATATTCTAGCTTATTTGAATTTGTAATTACTTGCATTTCTCTTTTGATATTCTTCGCTTAAAATGCCGAGCAATATATTTATTTCTGTAGACTGAGAAATGTGGTTCTGGAATTGTGGCGGATGAAGATATCAAGCTTGGGGAGTTTGTCATTGAATATGTTGGAGAAGGTTATAGTGAATTGTTTCCTGAGGTTTTTTTTTTTATTATTATTATAAAAGCTACTTACGACTTAGAAGTGTTGCCTTTCTCTACAGTCATTGATGACAAAACATGTGAGGAAAGGCTTTGGAACATGAAACATCGTGGGGAAACAAACTTCTACTTATGTGAAATCAACCGAGATATGGTGATAGATGCCACATATAAGGGAAACAAATCAAGATACATCAATCATAGCTGCTGCCCCAATACTGAGATGCAGAAATGGTTGACTACTAATTGTTTTATTCATATGATGTTTGTAGCAATATTTGGTATTTTATCCAAACATGGTTTAATAGAGGAGTTAGGACCTTCTTCTAACAAGTGCATTTTCTTTTTTTCCATTTTAAGGATAATTGATGGTGAAACAAGAATTGGCATATTTGCAACTAGTGACATACAAAAGGGCGAGCATCTGACTTATGATTACCAGTATGAACACTTTCCTGTTTCTTTGCTTACACCCTTTCTGTTGAACTATATATTCTGTATAGATATTTATGCCTCCGGAAAGTTTTGGAGTTGTTGGTCTCTCCGTAATTATGCTAGCATGACTGGCTGGCTATTCTATGTTTCTAACTACGTAGCAGGTTTGTTCAATTTGGTGCAGATCAAGATTGCCACTGTGGTGCTGCTGAGTGTAGGCGTAAGTTGGGTGTCCGACCTACCAAGCCTAAACTTTCTTCTGATGCTACATTAAAATTAGTGGCATATCAGGTGGCTTCATCTTCTCGTAAAAATTCTCGTAAAAAATAGCCATTCTAACTTGAGTAGATATACTCTCTCTAATCTCCATGATCCAAGACTCTTGAATAATAACAAAGTACTAAATAAATTGAATTTCAGCATCTTTCTATTATGGTTATAAAGAAATATATTCCATTTGTTTATTTTTCCACTATACCTATTGTTTATTTTTGGGTATTAATTTGTGTTTCTGTCTATCACTGTTTATTATGTTGGAAATTTATTAGTAGGCGTTATATTCCATTTTACATTAAAAAAAATCTTAAAAGAACAAACTCCAGTATTTTTGTAAAAAGATTGGGGGTGGAGGGTCACAGGATTGAATAATGATGAGTTTGACCACTACACAAGCCCCGTAAATGTAGTGATTGAATTGTTAGGGCATTGTTTTATATGCTTTGGTAGGATGAATAGATTGTGTTCTTACACCAGCCTCAACCTGTTTCATTTTTTACTCTAAATTTCAAACGGAATACTGTAATGTTTTTCACGTACAAATTCTGAATGTTCTTATTGAGCCATTATGTTTATTAAGTACTTACCTTATTGCTTCTCTATTGATTCCTTTAATATTGGCATGTGGACTTTGATGTAACTAGTATCTAACTTAAATTTTGTTATTATTTGCATTCAGTTTCTCTTTATAAATTCTGCTTTGCTTTATTGCTAGAATGATTCCCATTGGGAATGAGAATGGGAAAGCAATGGAGTGATCATCAGCTTGTCATATTTTTGTATGGTTATAAATGATTAATAATTTGATTATATTCCTATGTTTGGTATGCCAGAGTGAAAGACTAATGGAACAGGAAAAAAATAAAGTTAATTCTTTTTCAAAAACACATTAAAAAATCGTTAAACTCCATATAATTTAAATTAATTACAGTGAATATAAGATAAAGCCATAAACTTTAAATGTATTGACAGTGAGTTGGATGCACAATATACATAAAAAATATGAAAATCTCCACAAAAGCAGACCTATGTATTGACTTGCTCACATCCTATTTAATGGGTAACCTTTATTGACTTGAAAGAGCAAAGGTGGAGTTTTGAAAATTATTTCTGAATCAATTAATAGAACAACTAAAACATTAATATACATAGGCTGATTCTAGGCTAACCTAGGGTTTTATAGGGAAACAAATCTGTCCTAATTACAAGGGGAATAAATCTGTACAAAATAAAAGGAAATGATGGGGGCAAATTTTGAGTTAATCATGCTAATAATAATACCCTCTATCAAGTTGGGGAATGAAATGTCTTAGAATGTGTTAAGGAGAGAGAGAATTTATCTCCTTTTTCAAATCTCTTTTCTTTAATGCCAAAATTAACCTTAATGAAGTGTGAAGAGAGGACTTATTTTAATAACTTAAAAATAACCCCCAATGACTTTAATATAATTTCAAGTCTAACAACCATCACATTAGGCATCTTTTCATTAAAGTCATTCCATAATTACATGGGTCATTATTAGATTAAATAATCTAACATTCTCCCACTTGGCTCATGTGATGACTTGAAGATTCAACATTAAACTATAAGTACACATCATACATTGAAATTACAAGTCACCCTCCTTAATTGAATTAAAATGATTGAATCATGGCGGTTGCAAGTTATCCAAACAACTTGGATCCTTCCATGTATCACAAATCATTCAATTCAATTCAACTTTAATTAATACTGTAATATGTGTCTTTAATATCCTTTCTAAGACACATTTTGTCATCTCACTCAAACCATAATGTATACCATATAATGTGAATGACATAACAAACAAAAACACAACTATAATTGAATTCACAAGTGTCATACAATACGAGCATTCCAACTATAATGTATATATATACATTACATTAAATCATAAACAAGGACTTATCCATAATATCCATCCTTTCAGCATGGCCAATGAATATCTTTGGTGGTAAACCTTAGTTAATGGATCCGCTATCATTAAGTTTGTACCAATATGCTCAATTGACACTTTATGTTTCTGCTTTTCTTTAATTGACAAATATTTCAAACCCACGTGTTTTGCTCCTTTCAAGTATTTGTCATTCTTAGAGAAGAAGATAGTTGTGGAGTTATCACAATAAATCCTCAGCGTTTTGGCTATATTGTCAACAATTCCAAACCCTAAAGTAAAGTTCTGCAACCACAATGCTTGAATTGTGGCCTTAAAGCATGCCACAAACTCAGCCTTCATGGTAGAAGTGGCAATCATGGATTGTTTTGCACTTTTCCGTGATACCACTCCGCCAGCCAAAAGAAAGATGTACCCAAATGTAGACTTCCTTGAGTTCATGCACCCAACATAGTTTGGATCTGAGTAGCCAATCACTTCAAGGTGATTTGACCTCTTATATGTGAGCATGTAATCCTTGGTGCCTTGTTAATACCTATTTGTGACATTAATTTCTTCAAATTTTGAGTCATGGTAAAACAGTCATTGTGGGGTCCATGGTGGTAAGAGTTATAGTTCATTTCAAACTCGTAGGCTCGCTACACTTGGGAGTTTATGTGAGTTTACATGAGTTTATACTAGAGTTTACCCAAAAAAATGTTTAATCGAGAGTTAACCCCTTTTTTGACTATGTAGACTTAAAATTGTAAAAGTTTAAGAGTTAACTCGAGAGTTTGACAATTATGTACAAATTCTCAAGAATGATTAAAGTTACCCAAAATTCACAATGTTCATAATTAACAATAAAAAGCCATATGTGTGCTGTCAAAAATTAAAAATCCATGTGTCTTGAACAAAAAAATAAATACGAACAAAAGTAGAATACAACTATCCTAGATAGGAATCATCAATCATCATCTTCTAAATCCAAGTTTTTTTCATTTTCACAACCACTTTCTCTCTCTATAACAACCTTCCCCTTAACTTCTAATTTCTGCCCTTAGGCATGTTGGGCTTAAGAGTTTTGGGCCTCCGGGTGTAGACCTGGAAAGGACTCTTCCCTATTGTTGATTGCCGGATCCTATCAAAATCCCAAAAATAGCCTCATAAAGAAGACTTCTCTATTCAAAGGGCTGTTTTGGAATCAACACGTAGTGCTGCTATCCACTTTTCAGCCCTCTATTTGATTGGTTATGGCCACTACACTAAATTGCTTCACTACGGTGACCTCTGTAGCGTGCTCTGCTATTATGCACTATTTGAAATGTCGGAGACCATTTCTCCATTTAGTTGGCATTAGGTAATTTAAAAAAATATTTTATTAAAAATTGAAAAAATAAAAGTGGAAAAAGAAATGTGGCAAAATAGATTGGGGATAGGTAGTTATTGCTGAAAGTAACTTCCATTACCCACCTTTCACCATGGGAATAAGAAGTATGACAAGTATGAACATTATATTATATATGTAATATATATTCTGGGAATCAACAATTCTTGGGATTGTTTTTTCAAAACTTGTACTAAACATACAAATGTGATATTCCCAAGTTTACTTTTCTTGGAATCCTTCTTGATACCTTGAAACAAACACAATCCTAAAAGCTTATGCTATTAAAGGCTGATGAATGTTTTAATAAGTGTCAAGAAGCGCATCCCTTCTTGCATGATCCCATTGGACTTATAATATGAATAATGCACATGCTTCTTTACCTTGGGCTGAAAGTCAAAATTATGAAGAATTGGAGCACCAATGAACGAACTTAAGCTTTTAGGGAGATGATCTTTCCAAATGTCCAAGCCATAAATGATTTTATATCTCTAACAAACAAACAGAGAAAAATTAGCAGTGAATAGAGAATCAGAGAAGAGAAACTGAATTCATTCACCAAAACAGAATCTTACCAGAGAGGTCTCCATTTATAGGAGGGTACAGATCAGTGACAGTTGAATTCAGTTACAACAGCTGTGCTGACTCAGCATATGTGTCTTGCACCTAATGTGAACACTGGCTACAGCTGCACAAGCTAACGTACTAACTACTTAGATGCCTGGTTAGGTTCAATACTGCTATACTCTAACAGGAAAGCTCTACTTTAGAATATTGTGGAAGAAGTATAGTTGATTTGAGATTTTGGGTTTGTGATCTTAGGGTAATTTCTTGTTTGAAAAGTTGTATAAGGTAAAAAATATTTTAGAATGATTCCTAAGAGAATAGTATTTTAGACATGCTCTCCTTTATGGAGGGAATTCATTCTTCATTTGAGGGAATGCACATTCCCATTTTAAAGGTGCTACCAATCATTCTATCCTGTCATTTTTTTTTCATTTTTATTGCCATACAATTAGTCCCCAAGTAATTTGCATAACCACTTTTATTGAAATTGGTATGTACTTACATACTAAGTTATGAAGATCTGTCTTGTTGACTAATTGTGTACTTTTGTCTGGACAGGTTTATCAGAATGGAGGTTTGCAAATTGGTAAGCTTGCTGCTTTTTTTTTTATTAGTTATATACGATTTAATTTTCCTTCTGAAAGAAAATATGCATAAATTCTGTGATCAGTTCCTATTTGAATTTATCTTCTATATTATAAAATGCCCCTTTTTCTTGTGTACTTGGTTTTTCAGGAAGTTCTCGTGTTGTTGACCAACCAAAGTGCTTACACAATTGCATTGGTGAAGTTATTAGGATAAAACAACTTGGAAATGAGAGGTATGCTAAAATTGTCTATTTTTTAATTGTGATACCCGGTCTTATGAAGTTTATGACTTAGATTATGACCTTGATCATTTTCATTCTTAAAATCCTACAGGTTTGGAATTATTAAACGATTTGATAAATATTCCCGAAAACACTCGGTAAGCAATTCTTTGGTTGGATTTTCATGATTTAGATGAAACTTGTCATCAAATATGAACATGCATTTATTTTTGCTTTTGCAGATCATGTTTGAGGATGGTTGTGTTGAAATTTATGACATGTCAAAAGAGGACTGGGAACTTGTGAGATAGTGATGCAACTGTTGGGTAGGAACTACGTGCGAATATTTCTTTTGCATGATTGTATCTATCTGCATGACATTGTGAAATATTATATCTTAATAAATAGGCAATAGGCATCTCTCCAAATTGGTACGCTTTTCCATTTTTATTCCCATACAATTTGTCCCCGAGTAATTTGCATAATCATTTTTATTGAAAATGGTACTACATATATACCAAGATATCTGATACTGAATGCGAGATTGACTAGCAGCAGTATGTATGATTGTAGATGCCGATGCTTAAGCTAATAGAATGAAGATTGTATTTTTTGTTACCTTGGTGTTGATTATTATACAAGTCTTCGTAGGATGTGAGAAATAGGGTTATCATTTCTCCTAGTGTGATTTCCATTTTTTAATAGGGTAAGGCTTGTAAAAGGGGTTTTAACTTAATTTTGGTCATGGTTGAATGCATGATATTTAGTTTTGAATATATTAATCATTTAGTGGTAAAAAGTTTTTCGTCCCTCTTAATTACATCATGGTCCAGGTTTTTTAAAGATCCTTCATTGTCATTTTCCCATATAATTTTTCATACTTGTGGAAATTAACTTCATTCCTCTTCTGTTACCTATGCTAACTTTTTATTAGTATGTATTGTCAAGCTAGAAAACGAGGGAAGTAAGATTGCTAGTACCTGTGTTGTTCAGGTGCAGGTGAAAGGAATTGAAAAACTGAAAATTGGACTCATTATTCTTTCATTGCATGTGCATAATTCTTGTAGTTGCTGAAGATCTGATCAACAGAATATGAAGCGGAATAGATCAACATAACTCTTACTGATTGAAGATAATAAGTTCCTTTTTCTACTAACAGACTGTATTATCGTTTAAACAAGGTTCTGGAAATAATCCTTGTATTTATTAAAATCCTGAGAGTACTGTAAAATGAGAATTCATCTTGTACCATTATTACCTAGGATATGTGTAGTTGTTGTTTCAAGTGTATTCTTTTACTTTCTTCCTATTTTTCTAGTACAGGTTAGTGATAAATGACGGAGTTCCGATGAGGAAAAACAAGGAAGAAACTTGTTTTAATATGCATGCATTACACTTTGATCAATGCTGAAGGCTTGTGTATCTTATAAGAGTAATTTTAATTATATTTATGGAAAATCGAGTGGTTTTGTTGCGTTAATTTCTATTATTTGAATGTTACATGACCAAGGCAAAGGAAAGGAGAACATTTCTAAAGTATGGGGTAATCTGAAATTGTTAACATACTCATGGCTACTGATAATTATTGGGTCCACTTTTTCTTTTTTTACTATATGTATGTGTTTGGATACAACTGTGTTTAGTATAATATTTTTGGGTACATTGGGCTCAGTATGATTGAGGCATAACTTGGTATCTCATGGAGGGCTATTCCTATTATTGCATTCTACACTTTCATTGTATTATGGAATATAACTGCGTTTAGATGTGGAAATTGAACCAAGTAATTCATTTTTTTAAAGAAATTAAAATGTTATGTGATAAATTTCTCCGTTTGGACAAGACATTTAGAAAGCATTTAAAATTAAATGAGTATTTTAGTTAACTTAAAACACAAAAATTCAAATTCCTTCAAAAAGAAAAGAATTTAAAATTCTCTTCCGCTCCATCACGCGAATCCCTTAGCTAGTGGAACTTTCTGACTTGACTCTTTCAAAAGTGGACTAGACTCCAACCATCACATGATGACGGAGACTTCGATCACCATCCGAACCTTTCGCCAGAACAATTGCAGTGCTATTGGACTTCCTTCAGTGACTTTATGGTGAGCTCGCCAAAATCTTTGGCTTTCTTACTTATTCTTTTGTCGTCAATCTTTGGCTTTCTCGCTAATTTTTTCATCATCGACTTTTGATTCTGAGTTTGTTATTTGTTGCTTTATTTGTTCGTGCAACTAAACTCATGGATTTGTTATTTTTGTTAAATAAAATTTGTAAATTTATTATCGATCATCAATACTGATATTTCATCGCTTAGATTCTTGTGTATGAAATTTTGAGTTCTTAGATGGAATTGTTGGTGCTTGGAGCTATTTTAGAAAGAATTTGAAAAATTAATATTTTTTAACCAAAATAATTTTATTAATCAAGAAACGAGATCATAGGCTATTACAAGGTGTGGTTATTAATATTGGTCTCTAAATTATTAAATATTAAATATTTTAAAATTATTTTTAATTATTAACTAAATTTTAATATTTTTGTAAAAAAACTAAATTTAATATTTAAATTTTAACTTTTTAAATATGTATTTAAAAATTAAATTTTATATGTAATAAAAATTGAATTGCTTCCTTCAAACAAAAAATTTAAAATTTAGAAAAATTAAATTACTTCGTCCAAACAAAATATTTATGAAATAAAGGAAATTTAATTCATAACATTTCAAATTTCTTCCATTCTTGAAATTCTCTGTCCAAAACACAAGTAATGGGAGGTAATTGATTCAATAGTGGGAGTGCCTCATGTGGAGTCATTGTTGAAAAATTTGGAGATAAAAGGTAAACAAAATTGTCTTTTGATTTTTATTATAAAATTATATTTTTTTTTTATATAATTTATCTTCAGACCAATATTTTAATTTGAGAACTTTTGTCGTTTGTGCTGTAAAAGTAAAAATGGTTTTTTGCAACCTTTGAAACTATGACCTGCTGTTGGCGCAACAGATTAGATTACAGATATATTGGATTTGGATGGGAGACTAATGCGCAACAGATTAGATTTCAGGTGTTTTGGCCTCAGGTTAACGGGATTTTGCTAATTCTTAAGTACTAAATGAGACTATAAAAACGTGTATTAAAACACTCTTGAATATTTAGAATTAATTATTTAATTAAAGGAGTTTAGTTCATTTAGTTCAACAAATTAGTTAAACAAATTATATGAGTTGTTATAATTATTTTTTATTTATATAGAAGAAAAGAATTCTCTCATAAGGGATTTATGTAAAATGTGAAGGAGACTCAATGAAATGTGAATGATTAATGCTTTAGTTGAGATGTTTATTTCACTAATTTACAACCTTTCTCTGGACACTATTTGAAATAGATCAAATTAGTTTAGTTGACTAAAATAGATCAAATTATTTTTCCCCACAAAATCAAACCAATCCAATTTGCTAATATCCCTAATTGTAATACAATAAGTTATAGAAACCAAATAAAAAAACATTAATTTCATATATAAATTTTTAAAAAATATGTTTATGATCTTTATACATGTAATTATTTTCAATTTAGTATAACATTTTACAATAATTCTACTAATTTTAGTGTTACGACAGCACTAAATTTTTCGAGGATTATTATTTTTTTAATACAAATAAAAGCCATTTTTCTCTAATAAGATAAATTGATGTGTAAAAAGAAAAATTTAATTATTATTATTATTATCATCATTATTATTATTATTATTATTTAAGAAAACCTGGAATCTACACTACACAAAAGAAAATTAAAGTAATCTGAACCGTTGGATCAACTGCGTCCTCTACCTATATATACATTCTTTATCTCTTCCGAACGCCCTACTTCTCAAGAAAATTAGGGTTTGCAGTCACTGCTTTGTTTAGATCAGAACCAGATCGTGTTCTCTTCTTCCATTGGCAAACATGGCAACTCAAATGAGCAAGAAGAGAAAGGTCAGTGGTACAATGAATCTATGAATTTTTATTTTATTTTTTCTATTGTGTTTGAAAGTGAAACTGTAAATTGAATAGTGTTATTAATGTGCAGTTTGTGGCGGATGGAGTGTTCTTCGCCGAACTGAACGAGGTTCTGACACGTGAGTTGGCGGAGGACGGTTACTCCGGCGTGGAGGTTAGGGTTACGCCGATGCGCACCGAGATTATCATCAGAGCCACCAGAACCCAAGCCGTTCTCGGTGCGTTTGTTTCTGTAACCTTCCGTTAAATTTGTGGGATCGAATTTTCATTCATAAATTAGTTCCATGAATTGTGTTGTTTTGATTGTATATATAGGTGAGAAGGGAAGGAGAATTAGGGAACTTACCTCAGTGGTGCAGAAGAGGTTCAAATTTCCCGAGAACAGCGTCGAGCTTTATGCTGAGAAGGTCAACAACAGAGGCCTCTGTGCCATTGCTCAGGCCGAGTCGCTTCGCTACAAGCTTCTCGGTGGCCTCGCTGTTCGCAGGTAAAACATGTTACTCTGCTAATGCATTCTTCTAGTTTGTGATGTGATTTATCATTAGGCAAGGATTTTAGGTTTAGTTATTACGAATTTGTTGATTACTTGTTTTAATGTTTATGTTTCATCATGGTGGATTAATGTAAAAGCAAGATCACCTGTTTATATTATTTGATTTGGTTTAACAATTTATTTACTGGTAATTTTACTATTGTTGTTCATAGTTGTATACCTAGTCCTAGATGTTAACCGGGCATTCTTAAAGGGAAAGCTGAATACAAAAGTTAAAACAGAATGGTGTATTTCATATTTCCACCGCTTAATCAAAGCTGAGTACAAAAGGGAGCATTTATAATAGCTGCCCTGCCCTTATCAATACAACTGGCAAAGGATGAAAAACAGAATAACAAACTAACAAAAAAATTTCTGCTGTTGTAACAGAATGAAAAGATAAAAACAAATATCAAAAACAGATATATCCTAATACCCCCCCTCAAACTCAAGGTGGAGAGTGGCTAGAGAAATGCTGCACATTGAGTTTGCCTCTTAAAAACTCAAATCTAGCTGAGGAAAGAGGCTTGGTTAGTATATCAGCCCATTGATCCAAGGCTGGAATATGATAAATGAGAAGCTGTTTGGACAAGACCTTTTCTCTCACAAAGAAGACATCAATCTCCATATGCTTAGTTTTACTGTGAAAAACAGGATTGTGAGCAATAGCTACTGCACTCTGATTGTCACATAGCAGCATAGGAGTAGAGAAGGGAACCTGGAGTTCCTGTAACAGAGCCTGAACCCAAGTTAACTCAGCTGAGGTTTGAGCTATACTGCGATATTCAGCTTCAGTACTTGATCGAGCTGTAACTTGTTGTTTTCTTGACCACCAAGAGATCAAATTAGGACCTAAGAAAATGGCAGAGCCAGAGGTTGATCTTCTGTCATCAACATCAGAAGCCCAATCAGCATCACACATGGCTGTAATGGATAAAGGTTTCCCAACAGCAGCAGGTTTCATGAGAAGACCATGGGAGATGGTGCCCTTAAGATACCTTAGGATTCTCTTGACTGTCCCCCAATGAGTGTCTAAGGGATTTGTCATGAATTGGCAAACTTTATTAACAGCAAAGGCAATTTCTGGTCTTGTTAGAGTAACATATTGTAAAGCACCTACTATAGATCTGTAAAGAGTAGGATCCTGAAATAAATCACCACCAGTTTTGGATAGTTTTCAAGAAGAGGCCATAGGAGAAGGAATTGAATGAGCTTCAGCCATGTGAGTCCTATGCAGGAGGTCTCTAACGTACTTGCTTTGAGTCATGAGAAGAGACCTATCAGGTAGATATTTGATCTCAATACCCAAGAAATAGTCTAATTGACCTAACTGTTTGAGAGAGAATGTAGAATTAAGTTGAGTTGTAATCTGTTGGATGAGAGAAGATGAGCTGCCAGTGAGGATAATATCATCCACATATACTAGAAGAAAAATAGTGTGAGCTTGATGCTTATACATGAACAAAGATGGATCACACTTGCTAGCTTGAAACCCAAACTGAATCAATGTAATTTTCAGTCGATCAAACCACTGCCTTGGTGCTTGTTTTAGCCCATAAAGGGCCTTGTTAAGCTTACAAACAAGGGATTTGTCTTCAACTTCAAATCCTGGAGGTTGCACCATGTAAACTGTTTCTTCTAAAAGACCATTGAGGAAGACATTATTCACATCCAACTGAAACAACTCCCAATTATTAGTAAGGGCAAGAGTAATTATAAGCCTAATAGTGATAGGTTTAACAACAGGAGAAAATGTCTCATGAAAGTCAAAACCATGAACTTGGTGAAAGCCCTTGGCCACTAACCGAGCTTTGTACTTGTTGATGGACCCATCTGCATTTTCTTTGATCCGGAAAACCCATTTACACCCTACTGCCTTTCTATTAGAGGGCAAGGGAACTAAATCCCAGGTGTGATTTTTTAGTAGGGCAGCATATTCAAATTGCATGGCAGAAAGCCAATTTGGATCAGCAAGAGCTTGTTTAACACCTTTCGGTTCATTATGAGCCAAGAATAATGAATGATGAATTTGAGGATTATGTATCCCTGATTTGGACCTAGTTTGCATAGGATGAACATTGGTAGTTCTAGAAACAGGTTCAAAGGATTCCTGAGGGGAAGAGGAATCAGATTCAGGCTGTGACACTGATGTAGGACTGGTTTCAGTATTATGGAGACTGTTATTTGAGGACAAAATAGGTTGCTCTGAAGGAACAGCAGCAGAGCTGGGAGAGGAATTAGAAGGCTGATATGTAGGAGTAAGAGAGGTCAAATGGGAGTTATGACAAGGTGGAGACAAGTCAGGATTAAGTGTAAAATATTTAGAAAAAGAGATATCCTGAGGGGGACTTTGGTTGAAAATATCATAAAATGGAAATCGCATTTCATTAAAAAGGACATCTTTGGAAATGTAAATTTTGCCTGAAGCAAACAAACATTTATAGCCTTTGTGGGAAGAGGAATACCCTAGAAACACACATTCTTGTGATCTGAAATCAAGTTTGTGGCAAATTGGGATTCACCCAAGTGTTGGAAGTTTTGTTGGTGGGCTGCGAAGGATTAATTTGCACAGGTTGTAGAGTATGGGGATCATAGAGCACAAGCGACTCATGAGGGTGATAATTTGAATCAGCCCTGTAAAAACAAATGTTAGCAGTGTGACCATATTTCAAGCAAATTTGGCATTGGAAGTTCGCAAAGCGTCCTCCACGGCCCCTTCCATGACCGCCACCACGACGACCACTGTTGTTGTCACGGCCTCCACCATCGCGGCCATATCCACCACTAGAGTTATTGCGAGTGCTAGAATCATTTGAGTTAGAAAACACATACCCTTGAGAGTAATTGACAGAGGGGGCAAATGAGTGTTTACGAAATCTGTTGGCTCGAGATTCATGTGCAAGAAGGAGAGCCTCAACTTCAGAGACCGGAGGAGTCTCAAACTTGCTTTCAATAACAGAGATCACTAGTGCATAATCCTGTGTTAGGCCTTCAAGAATGGCATCGACGTGTTCGTCATGAGGTACCGGATTGTCGACACCTGCGAGTTCATCAACAATGTTTTTGATTTGGGATAAGAACTCACGCATTGTCTTGCTGTCAAGGGTGGTGGAGCGAAGGTCAGTGCGAAGTTGACGGGCACATGCCTTCGTCTGCATATGAAAGTATTCATGAATTTTATGTCAGACTTGATACGAGTGAAGCGAGCCAATGACTCGAGAGAGAATGGGCTTCGACAATGTTGATTGAAGCCATGTGAGGAGCGTTTGGTATTGGACTTCCCAAGCCTCATATGCGGGATTCACTTTGTTCGCAACGCGATCTTCATCAGTGAGATAACGCTGAGGAATTGAAGGATTAACGACAAATCGTTGAAGCTTGTGGGATTTGATGACAGATTCAATTTGCTGTTTCAAGTTTCTCAGCAATTAAGTTAGGAAAAGATTGAGGCACAGAAAAGGAAGGATTTGAGGTAGCCATAGATGAAAAGAAGAGATGGGCTTAAAAAAAATTAGGGTTTATCACTGGACCAAATGGCTCTGGATATCATCTTAAAGGGAAAGTTGAATACAAAAGTTAAAACAGAATGGTGTATTTCATATTTCCACCGCTTAATCAAAGCTGAGTACAAAAGGGAGCATTTATAATAGCTTCCCTGCCCTTATCAATACAGCTGGCAAAGCATGAAAAACAGAATAACAAACTAACAAAAAATATTCTGCTGTTGTAACAGAATAAAAAGATAAAAACAAATATAAAAAACAGATATATCCTAATAGGCATTAAGTACATTGGGGACTACTTGATTATACAATGATTGAATCCCTAATACCAACTCTCCCTTGCATGGTGTTAAATGCTTTGTTCATAATCAAAGAAAAAATTGCATATGAAGCCTTCACAACATGATAGCTGCTTCTATGCAACCTGTTATATGCTGAGACAAAAATTGTATTCTTTTGCTTCTTTATTGTTTGTTGGCTAATTGTAATACACTGAGGATTTCTTTTAGTTTTGGCTATACTTATGTAAGATGGTACCTTGGTGTTTAATGGTAGTGTGTACCTTGAGGTGGTATGTGGTAGCTTCTCATTTTAGGCCTGTGTTTCTGTAGCAACATGTTTCCATATTTTTCTTTACTAATGTGCTTTTATGTCCTGGGTGTTTTTAAATTTTCCTTGTCTATTTGTGTGAATACAATTCTTCTGCATCCCTGTAGCAAAATTATAATCTCTATGTATCTTAAACTATTTATTTCAGGGCTTGCTATGGTGTTTTAAGATTTGTGATGGAAAGTGGGGCCAAAGGATGCGAGGTTTGTTTTATGGACTCCTAATATTGTATTGCTTTATGTAATGGTTTGGTTGTAATTGTTGTTTGACTTGAGCAGGTCATTGTTAGTGGAAAACTGAGAGCTCAGAGAGCCAAGTCCATGAAATTCAAGGATGGATACATGATTTCTTCTGGACAACCTGTCAAGGATTACATTGACTCAGCAGTGAGACATGTGCTACTAAGACAGGTTTGTTTTTTTTTTTTTTCTACATAGCCACCTGATTGATTTTCTTTCAGCACTAGGATTTTCATGTTGTTGGCTCATTTTTTTTCTTAATGGATTGATGTTGCTAAATGCAAAAAGATTTTTCTTCATTGTCCTATAGGGTGTTCTTGGTATCAAGGTTAAGATCATGCTTGATTGGGATCCTAAAGGGAAACAGGGTCCTAAAACTCCCCTTCCTGATCTTGTCACGATCCACACTCCAAAGGAGGAAGAAGAATACAACCGGCCTCCTGCTGTATTGGCAAATGATATTGAGGTGGTTCCCGTTGCTTGAAATGTTTTTGATTGCTTGGAATAGTAACGGGTAGTATTTGAGTTCCTAGTATGCAATCCTTGTTGGGAAAGACTAGTTCAAAGTTTTGGTAGTTTTCTTGACAGTTTATGAAATTGCTACTAAGTACAAAGTATTTAAGCATCAATTGATTTTTTTTATTATTATTTAACTCTACATGTGCTGAGCAGTTCAAATTGTGTTAGTGGTTTATAATGTCATTGGTTTGGGTATGTTTTATTTTCCTTGTTCTAATGCTGTTAAACAATTTTTGGACGCGCAGGTAAATTTTTTTTTAAAAAAACTTGATTATTTATAGTTAAAAAAGAAATTAAAATAATTTATTTTTATTGATTTCATACTTGTACAACCTTTCAAGTGTTTTACGATGATTTTTTAATGCGTTATGAAAGAGTTGGCAAGTTGTAATTGGCAAACATCGTTAGACATTGTTTCCAGAATGTTTGTCAAACCCTTTGTCTGAGGCTAAAAAGTATAAGGGGCTATTTCATTACAGTTTTTAAAAATAGTTTTCAGTTTTCTAAAATTAGAAAACTTGTTTGAGTGATAAATTTTAAAAAAACTAATCTCTTAATAGTTTTTAAAAGAAAAGAAAAGTGAAAACAAATTTTAGATGCTTTCGTTGTCAATTTTTCATTTCTCTTTCAAAAACTTGAAAACACAGAAAATAGATAGTTGTAATTAATGGATTTACGGTAATTATCGAAACTAACATAAAATGTATGTAGTCACTCTTCCTTGCTGACAAGTGTTAAAAAGAACTTCTGCCATTCATAGCATATAAACATGGGCTTTACAATCCTCAAGAAAGAAAAATTGTAGAAAATTAGTCAAACATAATATAGTTAACCGATGAAACAATAATTAATCGATATTCAATCTTATTTAAAAAAATGATGAATCTGATTGTAAGAATTCAATCCAATGAAATAATCTAATGCAAGTATTTTTTTTGGTACATTGTTTTCTTGAGATGAAAAAAATAAAATAAAAACATTTTGGTATATCTAATGCAAGTATTTTATTTTTTCATCTCAAACAATTTTCGACGCAAAAATGATCAAATAGAATTATTTTCTCAAAGCTTTTTAAAAATCTTCAAAATATTTTTAAAATGAAAAGGCAAAGGAGAATCAAACATGTCACGTGGATGCACAGTAAATGACACAACAGCTCAACTCATTTCAATAATAATAAGAGATCTCAAGATGGTATGTAATGATAAATCTAGTGGCTAGTATGAAATTTCACCGTCATTATTAAAAGATGAGCAACCAACTTAGCTTGTCTCCTAATAAAATTTATCTGAGTTTGGAAAATAAGATATTCTGTGCCCGCATTAAATCTTTATGCTCTATACAGTTTCCTTTAATCCCCTCAATAATGCATTTAGAACCATCTATTGTAACCCAAATCAGCTAGCCAATTAATAGCCTCAAACAAAGTTAAGGCTTCTAATTCTGCTGGATTAACAAGCCCAAAAACAGGAACATATTTGGTGCAAATAAAAGCACTAGAATCATCTGTCAAACAAAAACCCATGGCAAACTTAATAATAGCAACGATTCTGTCCACATTTTCCCATATCTTACCATTTCTCCTCCACCAGATAGACCACAAAAGCATGGCCACTTGTCTGAAAATACTACCAAAATTAAACACAAAAAATAAGAGAAACCTTCTGCTCTGGACATGGCTCCCTGAATCTGATGCCACAGCCCCGTGTCTCTCCAACAATCAATCACATGAGAACATCCAATGAAACAATGCCAATCGTTCTCAATGTTAGATTCACAGAAGCAGCAACTACAAGGACAAGGAACTCCTCTGGATTGGAGTCTCCACAGAAAAAAAACCTTCACTTTATTTGGAAAAGATAGATTCCATAGAGCTTTCCAATTACCTAGAACTGAAAAGTGAGATATATCCAACAAGGATTTCATGAAAATTACATAGAATTTTTTTAAAATTAACTTTTTGATTTTTTTTACAAATTATGAAAATTGTAAGCATAATTTTAACTAAATTGAACAACAATGTATAAGATTTTTAAATTATTTTAATAAAAATTATTTAATTTTTAATATTTCAATAAATAATATAATTCAAATTTATGTGTCACAATTATTATTAATATTATATATGTAATTTATTTTAATTCATATTTATTTATTTTTTTCATCGTCAGAGTAATCTATTTCTTATTTCTTTTAATTCATATTTATTTTCTTCAGTGACACAAGTTGTGGAGGAATTTCAACCGTGACATAAAATAAAAATCAAATCTATTAAATAAAAAATAAAAGTCATTGATTATACAAATTATTACAATAAGATAGGTTATTTTTTTAGAAACTTACCTTAATTAAAAAGGATAGAATATATGAATATTAATAAAATATTTTGTTAATTTTTTAATAAATATTTTAAGACAAATTAAAATATTTACCTTAGTATTGATGATATAAAGTATTTTATGTCAAAAATGATAACTAATCTTTATTGAAAAACAATGAATACATAAGGTGAATATTTTATTTCTAATATCATTTATTTTATATTTAAGCATCAATCAGGATTTAAATATTAGATTACTTGATTAGGAAATATAAGTTAAATATAAGTTCTTATGACTTGTGGTAAGTAAATGTATATATAATATGAAATAACTAAATTATACAATTGAACAATATGGCCCACCTGGGTGCAGCCTACCACTCAGCCAATGATAGAGCAAATTGATATGCAACTACACATGGAGATGGATATGATGAAGAGAACATCAGCCAACATATGTAACTTAGACGCGTTGAAAGCACTATGAAGAGCATGATCAGTGTTGAAATTTCATGCTTTCTTGCACTCTTGCCACCTTTTTTGCACCATTAAGCTTCGCCCCACTTCGCATAAGAGATTACACTTCCAATTTTGCACTCTTCATTCTCTAGCTATAAATGGCAGCCAGCTATCTAGCTGCACTACCATTAACCAACCCACTTTGCTTCGTTTTCAGATCATTTGACCCAATTCTAGCAAAGTCATCGCGTTAGAAATCATGAGTTGATATTGCAACTAAACTTTACTTGTAAGCTTAATTAACATTTTGATTTCAATTGTTGAAGTTCAATTTCTAGGCTTTTCTATTGACCTTGTGATCATGCTAATACTCTAGCTCGTATTCACCAGATTATTTATTTATAAGCCGGCGGTCTAAGATATGGTTAGGTAGATTATACTTCTCGTTAACATCAGATTTAATTATCTAATTTATCAAAATTAAAAGTGTTTAATTTAATTGATAATAATAAATTTATCTTAAATTTATATATATTTTTTAAAATAATATTGTCATTAATACTTATCTTTCTTCTAATGGTTACATTATATTTCTTCTTTTAATAAAAAATATTTTTAATCAAAAATAATTAATGTAAGAAACATTATAAATTGAGTTTTATAAAATGAAATAAATATCATTTCAAACTTGACTTCTATAAATAAAAAAAGAGAGTAGAATGTTAGTTGGAATTGTACACTTTTCCTAATATTAATATATCAGCCTAAGAACATCTACACTACATAGTTGTTTAGACGAATTGCTTATCATAATTTTATGAATCTTAGAATTTCATATAAATTTAAACACTTTGCATCAAAATTCACTCAAATGCTAAGATTACTTAAATGAGTACATTAATGCTTGAAAAATATTTTATTTATGATATTAATTTGTTAACTAATGATTTTTATATAAGCAACATTATGTTATAAGCTCTAGTGAGGAAAATAATGAACTGCTTAAAATTAAACAATTCATATACTAATGAAGTAATGTGGCTTAAAATTAAACAATTCATATAAGTATTCTCATTGGATATGTTGTAATAATCTTCACAATTTCTTAAATTACTATTAAATGTCTGTGCTTACAAAATATATAAAAAAAATACTCTTTTATTTACTCTTTAAATTATTTTTTTCTGGCGTAAAATTATTCATTTGATAAACAAACTTTGAGCAAAACAGCTATATAAGCCTATAAAATGTTACGAGTTTTGAGTCAGCAAAAACTTACCTGTCATGTTAGATAATCAAGCTAAGGCCGGAACAATTTAGTTGGTAACTTCCATGCCAAAAAGCAAACTTATTCGAGTATTCTACCAAAAGAAAACTTATTTGAATATTTTAAAATATTAATATTCAGCTAATTAGGTCACGAGTGGTTCTATCCATTATATTAAATAAGAGTCTTAATTTGAATTAATTATTTTGATCAGTAATTTGTATTAATTTTTTACCAAAGCATAAATGCACAACGATAAATTTTATTTTGAATGAACAGAAAGTTATGGTATTTCATTCAAAAGTAAAACATAAAATTATCGTAGAAAAATGTTTAGAAAAGTGTGAAATGTTATTATCATAAATTTAATGTATGTGTTCTTACTAGGAAACCCACTTTATTCAAATCTCTTGAAATTATATGAGGAATTGCATTATAAGATGAAAGATATATGTATCGATCTCAAATACCTCCAGAGTTGCTGAGTTTCAACATGTTTCAAAGATTTTCAGTATTTTGCAGAATTGTAGGTTATAGACTCGTCTGCAGATTTCGCTCCTAAATTAATGGTGAAATCCGTTGTAAAAAAATATTAAATAAAATAATGGTCAAATCCCTCGTAAGTGTCAACTTACATGCGAGTAACATGCATCCAATATAGTAGTTTATTTACTTTATTAGGATGGACAAAAAAAAGTTTTATTAAATACTCGAGAAGAGTTGGGTTATCTCATATTTTTGTCTTTTTTTCTATCTTTTTTAATTTATTGTACAAATTTTCATATAAAAATTATATAAATACATTTTCTCATTTGAGAAAGATAATTACATTAGTCACGCTGAATATCTGTGAGCACTCCTTTTAAAAAAAAAGTGTGAGCACTAAAATTTTGAATATTATAAAAATATAGATATTGAATTCTTTATAAACATATGTTAAAAAACTTCTGCTTTGGTTTTTCATTTCCCATATGTACCAAAAACATATACTATTAAAAAACACTTTCAAGAGTGTTACGCCTACGCGTGCACGTCAAGAATAGAATTATCTCTTTCTACTATTTCTCCATAATTTAAAACTTGATAGTACTAAAGAATGTGATGCTATCCTTACAGTATTACAATATCCAAAGTTTTAATTTTACTTTTTGCTCATCGCGAGTCTTAGGTGTTTTTTTCCCTTCAAAATTCTGGATCCTAAATTACTTATTTTTTTTATGGTAGATCGTAAATTACTTAATCCTACTTTTTCTTTTGTGAACACTATTTACCCATTAAGCTTGAACCCAATAAACAGTAATGTATCATGTATTTATAGTAGTAACATTGACTTCAAGAAAAAAAAGGATGTTATCATGTCCTATTTATTAAAGCAAAGAATTTTTAAATTTTTCAATGACATCTTTTTCTCGGGCATCTTTCTAATAATTTTTTGTGTGCATTAAAAGTATCTTTAATTAATAATTATAGATTAATTTTTTTAACGTGTAGAGATTATTGAAGTAAACCGAGCCATATTAATTATCTTTAATTAATAATTAATATTTCCATTCCCATGATTAAAAATCTAATCTTTATACTTATACTTCATGACTAAACCGAGCCATATTATGTTGGTTCTTTCTACTATTTTAATAAATGAAGGAAGTATTGAACTTTTCTTTTTAATATTTGAAGTATTTATATTTTTATTTGATAATTTTTTGCAGAGTCTTGCGAGAATTAAAAAAAATATATATATTTATATTATAAGAGATTAGGCCATGAATAGGAGCTTAAATCCGTCGAATTCTTCTAAGTGTGCCAGCTTTTTCCAACTATATAAAGGTTCTTTTTCTTTATATTCTCCTGCTGGGCCACTTTACAAACTAAGTGTTCAATCCTCTCACCACGTACTGTATATATAGCCTGTTGTTTCATCAAGATGTTGTGCAAACCACCTTTGAAGTGTTTGAAGATTGTGATCATGGCTAATTTGCTCACAATGTTTTTTGTTATGGAAATGATAATAGTGAGTGGTTTCAGTTTCGGAGCAAGTGGCTTGAACATGAATTACTACTTGTTGAGTTGCCCTTTTGTTGAACCTGTTGTTAAGAACACTGTCAACAGAGCTCTGCAGGATGATCCCACCCTAGCTGCAGGTCTTGTTAGAATGCACTTCCATGACTGTTTCATAGAGGTTCATTCTCTCTCTTCTCTTTCTTTCCCTAACACAAACAATCACTCACTCACACTTACGAGAAATTATTATATGATCCAGAACTATCATGATGTCAGACAATCTCTATATATATCACACATAATTGAAGTTTTATTTACTCTTTTTTGTAAATTGAAAAACTCAGACTATGTATTATGTGAATATTAGTTGGAACTATAGATAAATAATATGTTCTGAAACATGTAATAAATTTCCCCACACTTAAAATAGATATGAATGAAACAGCATGGTGAAAAATGTTAGAGATGTAATGTAAAAATAAACATTTGTGTCTTCACTTAGTACTTTAAATTAACTTTTGAAGTGTTGATTCATGACACAATACTAGAATCTCTTTGACTTTGTGATCTTTAAGTTGATCCTTATCTAGCCCATTTTTCTAATGAAAAATTGAATTTCATTAGCATAGGGTAGTTGATGGGCTCGTGTGTCTATATATACTTGAAGTTAGAAGGGTTATTGTGTGAGAGCGCATGTTAAAGATGTAATATAAATCATTCTTGTGTTTCTATACTAGGTTTTAATAAATGTTAATACTGTTGCTTCATGACAAAGAAAAAGGAGTGGAGAGAAAAATGATTGAAGTAAACGTACACACACAAAAGCTAAGATACTTATATAAGCACACATGTAGATTAAAATGTACGTTTTGTTTGTAACTATTCGGGTCAATTAGTTGTATTTACGTAACTTTTAAGATGCCATGTCAGTCTTTCAAGGGCAAATTAAACTTACTAAGTTGCATCCATTTTCTAAACTTATAAACTGCACACATTATTAACTTAGCTTATAAGTAATTAAGTATTATTTCACGAGTATCATATATGTGTGGTGATACAAAGGGTTTATTTTTGTCTACTAGGGATGTGATGGTTCAGTTCTGATTGACTCCACTAAGGACAACACAGCAGAAAAGGATTCACCAGCAAATTTGAGCTTGAGAGGCTATGAAGTCATCGATGACATCAAGGAAGAGCTTGAAAATCAATGCCCGGGAGTGGTTTCATGCGCTGATATTGTTGCCATGGCCGCTAGAGATGCAGTTTTCTTTGTAAGATGAAGCTACTACACATTTCTTGTTCTGTACCTTATTCTCATTTTTTTGTGTGGCCCAAGTTGAATTTAATTTCAATACACTGTCATACACAATTAATCAATTAGAGAAAACACCTTACATATAACTTATATAGTAATTATAACAAAAGTTAACATATCAATAAGGTCTAACATAATTGATAAATGATTGAATTTTTTAAACACACTAACATAATTCAATTTCCTAAATGTGCGTATAAAAAAAATACTTTGTTGGGAGAGACAAAATTCACTTTGATGACTTTTCACTACAGGGAAGTGAAAAAATAACAAAAAATTAACAATTTTATCCTTCATAGTCATTCATGTTTGGATAACCATGTAAAATACTTTATAGAGTGTATTCC
Organism: Glycine soja; assembly: GCF_004193775.1. NCBI lineage: Eukaryota > Viridiplantae > Streptophyta > Magnoliopsida > Fabales > Fabaceae > Glycine > Glycine soja. The sequence continues at coordinate 36,511,860 of NC_041010.1, forward strand.
AATTAAATTGTTAAATAATTACAATTAACTTTACCTAAACTTCTTAGTACCTATGACATGTGCAGGCAGGGGGTCCTGTATATGACATACCAAAAGGTAGGAAGGATGGAACAAGGTCCAAAATTGAGGATACTATCAATCTGCCTGCCCCCATTTTCAATGCTTCTGAGCTCATCAAGATGTTCGGGCAACGTGGGTTTTCTGCAAGAGACATGGTGGCTCTCTCAGGTAATATAATATGCCTCTGTTTTTGCTATTTTACTATGAGTCAGAATAATTTAAAGAGAATTAACTAATTGAAGTTTTAGAACATGGTTAATTGTTTGGTTGACGCACAGAGGAAAAAGACAATCATAAATGTGTGGATGGAATGTAGTGTAGTATATAAGAAGTAAATCAAAGAAATTGATTAATTCATTCAGTCTGCAGGTTAACTTTGATAGGACTTCATACTTAGAATTATCCCCCATTAATTGTGAATATTCTTCCTACTCGTTTTTTTTAGGATCAAACTTGCTGATATTATTAATAAACATAAAATAATAGAGTTTATATAAAGAGAAATGATTTGGTTCAATTGAATTGGGACCTCCTTTAACCAAATAAGAAAAAAACTACAAATTTTAAGCAATCCGTGGCTTTATTTCCCTGTCTCTCAGGGTTTACTTGTTTATAAAGAAAGAAAGCGGAAAAGAAGAGAAATGGACCGTAAAATAAGGTCAAATTCACCTTTTAACACTTTTTTTTAATTTAAAAGTTTCATCTTAATTTATTTTTCCTCTCTGGAAGGATCCTTAGTGAAGGTAAGGTTCTGATTCTTCTGAAGCGTTGATTTGGCAAGATACGCATGCAATCATCCACTAATTTGTTACTAAATTTTAGTAAACTTAATTAGCTAGGAAGAGAAAAGCAATTTTCCATCACTAATTTGATAATTAATTTTTAGTAGTAATTAGAGATTTTGATTGTGCAGGAGCTCACACATTAGGAGTGGCAAGGTGTTCTTCATTCAAGCACAGACTGACCCAAGTGGACCCAACTTTGGACTCAGAATTTGCAAAGACACTCTCCAAGACATGCAGTGCGGGTGACACTGCTGAGCAACCCTTTGACTCCACGAGGAACGATTTTGACAACGAATACTTCAACGATTTGGTCTCAAACAACGGGGTTCTTACATCGGACCAAACGTTGTACAACAGCCCACAAACGAGGAACATTGTGAATGCTTATGCAATGAACCAAGCCTTGTTTTTCTTGGATTTCCAACAAGCAATGGTGAAGATGAGCATGCTCGACGTCAAAGAAGGGTTCAAGGGGGAAGTACGGAAAAATTGCCATAAAATAAATTGAACTATTGTGGGTTTGTGATTGTATGGAGTGGGGGAGGAAACTCTTAAAAGTTGCCACTTGCCATTAGATGAAAGCACATGATGTGTATTTCATAATCATAGATAATATGTCTGGTTAACTAACTCTACATAATTGTTCCCATGAAGAGCATTTATATATTATTATTATTATTATTGAGAATGCATTTTTTTGTCAGAACAATTCTTTTTTAAAGTGATTTTTGGTCCTTAAAAAATAGTGATTGTTTGTTTCTTTAAATTTAGGATCCATTCATATAAGCTTTTGAAAAAAAAAATTACAATGAAGTTATATAAAATATATGTTATATATATTTAGTAATTTTACGTAAACTAGAAGTTATTTTTATTTGGTTACAATTATAATGTTTTTTTAAGGTGGTTAAAATTACATTTTTTTTAGAAACTATTCAAAGTTGTTTTTTACGATTTTAGATTTTGACGATCATTTTATAAACTATTCAAAATTACAATTTTATGTAATATACTTTTTTTTAGATTTTGACGATGATGCACTAAATTTTACGATTAAGTCAATCATGGATCGCACCAACACCAACATTAAAAAGAAAGTTGTTACTTCGATAGTTTGATATTTTACCATGTTGTTTTCTTTCCTTATACATTAATGAAATCATATTATTAATACTAATAATATAAACAATTTGTTTACTTGATAACTGTAAATATGTGCAACTTCAGCTCCTTAACACACAAATGACACAATAATGACAAGTGAATTTGTGTAAAAAAATAAAATAAAATACTTTTAGCAATATGCTATAGGCATTTATTTCTTACATTCCTACTACTATTGTATTCAACATCTCTTATTTTTATTTTTTAAAAATTAATTCTAAAGTGCAAACTTACATTCGAAAATGAACTTTATGAAAGATGCATGTATTAAGACATGGGCTTGTCAATTGGGCCCAATTTTGGGCCCAACTCTTATGGCAGCCTCATAATCACCCATAAACAACAAAAACAAAGAGAAAGCACCTCCATGACATGAGCTTGATTCCAGTGAAGTGGAGTCGTTGCGATATCTCCATCCAAATTCCACAATCGGTTTCTGAAAATCGAAGCAACTTCACTACTTAGTTACCGTCCAATTCCATAACACAGATCCACAGTTTTTATTTTCCCGAGAAAGTGTGGGGAAGCAATGGAAAAGATGAACAAAGCCTTCGAGAAAGTGAAGATTATGGTGGGAATGGATGTCGAAGACGAAGAGCAACAAGCTGCGGCATTGGACAACAGCAACTCCTTCGCCTTCATGGACGACTTCAACCGCAACTGCACCTTGTCCACCACACAGGTCATCACCTCCGCTCCATTTCTGTTCTAATTGATGAATTCTATTTGTTATTCGTTTGGATTCTCTGAAAAAAGGAATACATAGGGATGAGATAGAAAGGAAGATAAAATTCGAGTGAAATTAACTGATTCGGTAGTGAAATTGGATGGGCTCTGCTCGGTTTTGAACGTGGATCTGATCCTTAAGTGTGGTTTTTGACGTTGCAATTTTTTAGCATTTGATTCTCCGTTATTGTCATTTTCAAAGTCCACATGTTTTGTTATTTGGATTTGATTTGCTGTTGTTAGATCAGAAACTGTAGTTAGTATGTTAGGCTGGAAGATAGCCGCGTGAGCAGTTTTGATCTGACTGTTGCACGAGAAAAGCTACTCCATAGTTAAATAATTCTCTCAATAATCATGCATGCTACATACCAAATCTACCCCGGATCAAGCACCATGAACTGGATTCTCAGCTATCTGATGAATCATATACCTACACGAAACCTTGTACCCATATTGGTACCGCGTACCTGATAACTATTAGCCAATCTAAGTGAGAACAACTCACATTGAGATTTATTTGGCTCCCCCCTCTATTTACAGTGTTCTTGAGGAAAATTAGCAAAATACTGCCCCCTAAGAATATAAATTTTAACCATGAATGTGAGGGGAGCACAGGTATAGGAATAAAGGTAGAAAGTCGCATGGGCAGTGGTTGTCACCCTTTTTCTCTTTCTTTAGATACTGAGATTTTATCAGTGTTATCATTTGTGGATTGCGGAAAATGGCAAAAAGCCTATCGGGGTTTCAAATAGCGTGCTATAGTGGCTTTGCCCGCTACAGAGGCTGCCACAGTGGAGCGGTTTGGTGTAGCGGCCATAGCAGAGCTATGTGTTTAATCCTAAAAAACCCTTTGAACAGAGAGACCTTAGGGGTTTTTGTAGGAGGCTGTTTTTGGGATTTCAATTTCCAAAAATTAAATCTACAGCTACAGTAGTGATGGAAATAATAAAGAAGATTTGGATTTAGACCGAAGATGATCATTCCTGTCTAGGAAACTTATATTTGATTTTTGGTATTTATGTTAAAATGCCGCTTTATTTGCAGTCACCAGTAGCCTGCTTCAGTTGTGGCCTCTTTGGGGGCTGCCTTAATTGCAACCTCAAAGGTGGTGGTCTAGTCTCATATCAACTAGAAATATGACTTAAATAGAACTTACAAAGCTTGAACAATCTTTATCTTACAAGCTGTTTTTGTGGGGTTGAGTTATGCCCTAGGTTCAAATTTTAAGAATTTACTTGTATGTTTTGTTTAAGACACGTATGACTTTTTAGTTGTTAATTATGAATTTCATCAATTTTGAGTAATTTTTATCATTTTTGAGAATTTATATGTATATAGTATACATTACACAAACTATGTAAATTTTTTTCAAATTAGTGACTTCAGCTATCTACTATTTGCTATCCCGTTATAGTGTTTTCGAGGCTACCCACTATATGCCGCTATCTGGGATTTAAAATATTGAAGCCGATAATCCACTATTACCTATAGCAGATAACGCTGTGGGCAAATAGCAGAAGTCGCATAGCTGTTGAAAGATATGGTGTTATATATATATATATATATATATATATATATATATATATATATATATATATATATATATATATATATATATCCATTAAACATATATAAAAAATTAAGCTGTATGCAAAGAAAAATAAAATTCATAAAAATTGGCATAATATTTTAACTCAAAAGTTCAATTGGCTTGAGACTCGCCAGAGAGGACAAGAGGATGCAGGATACATGCCGCAACCACAACACCCATAGCGGCCACAATAGCAGACAGAGTCACAATTGTGGATCTGAGAAATTCTGCAATGCTATAGCGCTAGTGCGCTACAGTGGCTATTTAACAACATTTGAAGTTATTACAATGTTTCAATCGACAGATGATATACGATTTTGAAATCAAATCAAGAGAAAATATAGGAATGATATTTTCGTATAGAAGTTATCATTTTAGATTTGTGTATCGTTAGAAATAACTTATACTTGCTTTTAGGAGATAAATGAGAATGTTTCGCTGATGGATTGCAGTGAATACTTAAATATCTTCACAAAATCATTCATAGAAAAGGTGAAATAAACGAAGTAGTTGTTGGAAGATGAAATTAACTGGATGACTGAAGTACATTTCATTTAGCTGGGATATTTATGGACTGTCTTATTGAACTGAATTCAGAGGAGTAAGGGGTTATTGGACTAAGAAAGTTGCAGATGAAAACTGTATGTTCTCCTATAGAGAATTCTGCATTAAATAATACTCATACAATTTGATTTCTACATTTGTGCATTAAATAGTCAATCTGCAATAAATGTTATCCTACAATTGGGATAACTAATTAAGGAGATAATTACAGCTATATAATCATGTAAGATCTGCTGTTTTGAATGGCCAACAAATTTGTGTCAATAATAATAAATATTCTGTAATTTGTGTCAATTAATAACTAATATTCTGACAATCAATTCCATTGACATCCCCCCTCAAATTGATGTTGGTAAGTCTAAAAACATCAATTTGCTGACTAGGAAATTATGTTGTTGACGTGTCAAGGATTTTGTGAGAACGTCAGCGAGTTGAGCAGATGTAGAAACATGCGGCAAGGTGATAACTCGATGGTCATACACCTCCCGAATTGAGTGACAATCAACCTTCATATGCTTCGTTCTTTCATGGTAAACAAGATTTGTGGCAATTGGAATGACACTTGTATTGTCAACATGCAATGGAGTTCATTTTGCTTGTGAAAAATCAAGCTCTGAAAGGAGACCGCGTAGCCAAATAATCTCAAAGCATGCAGCAGATATGACACGGTATTTTGCTTCAATGGATGATTTGGAGACTGAGTCTTGTTTCTTGCATTTCCAAGAGATTGGAGCTTCCCCTAAGAACATACACCAGCCAGTAGTGGATTTCTGTGTGTCTGGACATCCAGCCCAATCGGAATCATTGTATGCTTGAAGTTGTGTTAATGCACCAGCAGGGAAGAAAAGACCACGACTGAAAGTACCAAGTAGATGCGTAATAATATGGTGTACTGTTGAAAGATGCAAATGCCGAGGAAATTGCATGAATTTGCTCATAGCAAATGAGATGTCTAGTCTGGTGATGGTTAGATAAATAAGACTTCCAACCAGCTTACGATAGAAAGTTGGGTCTTGTTGAAGCACACCTTCATCTCGTCGCAATTTCAGATAAATTTCCATTGGAGAGTCAACAAGAGTAGAATTAGTGAGGCCAACTAATTGAATTAGATCTTGAATATATTTGTGCTGATTGACAAAAATGCCTTTCTGTTGAAAGTGTACTTCTAATCCCAAGAAATAAGTGAGTTGGCCAAGGTCTTTTATGTGGAAAGTTGAATGCAACAGAGTCTTGATTGTACTGATAGCCTCTTGATCTGATCGGGTGACCACAATATCATCCATATAAACAAGAAGTATGACAATTCCTTTTAAGCTCCTTTGTATGAAAAGTGATGAATCATACCTGCTTTGTATGAAGGAAAAACCAAGTATGACAATTCCTTTTAAGCTCCTTTGTATGAAAAGTGATGAATCATACCTGCTTTGTATGAAGGAAAAACCAAGTATGACAATTCCTTTCAATCCATATAAAGAACGTTTTAGTTTGCAAACAACATTAGACAAAGGTGAAGGCATACCGGTAGGAAGTCTGATGTAAATTTCCTCCTTGAGATCACCATGGAGGAATGCATTCTTAACATCCATCTGGTGTATTTGCCAAGATTCAAATGCAATAATGGTAAGAATAGTGTGCACAGTAGTCATTTTTACCACAAGTGCAAAGGTCTCCTCATAATTAAGGCCAAATTCTTGCTTATTTCCAAGAACAACCTGCTTGGACTTGTATTGATCGATTGATCCATCTGAACAAAACTTTATATTGAATACAAATTTGTTGCCAAGGGATTTGACAGAAGAAGGACAGGTTACAACATCCTATGTTTGATTTTCTTCTGGTGCTAAAAGTTCTATTTCAATAGCTTTTCTCCAACATTTATGCTCCATGGCCTTTCTATAAGAAGAAGGAATAGGAACAAATGCTATAGTTGTTCTCAATGATAAAGGGGAAGAAAAACCATTCTTTTCTGGTGGTTTACTAATGCGAGTACTGGGACGTAAAGTAGCTAGTGTTGGATGAAGCACTCGATCAGCAGCCAGAGATTGATCGGGAGGGGGCCTTCAAGGTATGGATGGTGGATTTGGTGGAACAGCCTAACATCTTTGATACACCAATAAAGGTTGTGGTGCTGGTTTTCCTATAGAATTGTTATGGAACAATGGCAAAACAGATGTGGATGTAGAAGAGGGAGTGTCTTGATTAGTTTGAAAAAAATATATATCTTCTTGAAAGATGACATTTTTAGAAACTCGAAGCCTATGTAGATTAGGATCATAACATACAAATCCTTTATGGAGGGTAGAATAACCAAGAAAAAGCACATTTAACAGATTGAGCTATGAGCTTGGTGCGTTCTTGTGGGAGAAGGTGGACATAACAAATACAACCCAAAGTGTGTAGATTGGAATAAGTGGGTTTGTGACCAAATAACCTGAAGAAAGGAGAATCATTGTTTAATGATTGAGAAGACAAGCGGTTAACTAGGTAGAAATCAGTAGAGAGAACCTCACACCAAAGTTGAGGTGGCACAAAAGATTCCAACAAAAGGGTACGGACAACATCAAGAAGATGACAATTTTTCCTTTCAGTTATCCCATTTTGTTGGGGTGTGGAAGGACATGACCTTTGAGATAAAATGTTATTTATCTACAAGAATGAGATGTATATTCCCCCCCGTTGTTGGAACGCAAAATTTTAATCTTGAAAGAAAATTGGGTCTGGACATAGGCATGAAATTTTTTGAAAACAGAGAATGCTTCATCTTTAGAGTGCAAAAAATAAACCCAAGTGAAACGAGTATAGTCATCAATAAAAGTGATGAAGTATCTGTAAATAACTTGGGATATAACCATTGCAATCCTCCATAAATCACTATGAATCATATCACAAGGGTGATTTACCTTTGATTTATGAATTGGAATTGGTAGAATTTTACTTTTCCCAAGTTTGCAAGAGTTGCAATCAAATTGAACAACACTAAGAGATGGAGAAATTTTATTATCAAGAACACCAGATTTCATTAAGTCATGAAGTACACAAGAGTGTGGGTGACCAAGGCACTTATGCCATATGTGAAAATTAACAATAGCTGAATTGCAAGAAACAAAAGGCGGAAAAGAACATTGAGGCTGAGAGAAATAAAGAGGAAAAAGATGTCCAACTTTAGGTTCCTTCGCAATCATCTTCCCTGATTTTTGATCATGCACAAGACAACCAAATTTAGAGAATGCAACTTTGCAATCATTGTCAACTGGTTGACCAACAGAAATAAGATTACTAGTGAGACCAGAGGAAACAAAACAATTGATTAAAGAGGAGAAAATGTCACCAATAGCTATGATTGGTAGTCTGTTTCCATCAGTAGTATGAATTTGAAGGTTACCAAAATATGTTATGACATTTTTAAGGGATTCAACACTTTGGTCATGTGATTGGATGCACCAGAGTCAAAATACCACAGAGTACAAAAAGAAAAAGGTTTACCTGAAAGTCCTAAAGCAGAAAATGCAGAAATTATCATTTGTTGAACCATTGCAGAGGTCATTGGTTGCACAGAATGAGAAGCATTTTGATTCGTAGAACCACCAACAGTAGAAGTACCAGCCTCAATAGTAAAGGCTGTTTTAGTTTTCCTTGGTGGTCTTATAGGGCATTCTTTAATGATATGGCCATCTTTTTTGCAATAATTGCAAAACTTTTTAGGACAGTGTGAAGCAAAATGTCCAAGTTCTTTGCAACAAAAGCATTGGACTAGGTCTCGACATTTAGGTTTTCCTTGTACAGCAGCATATGCTACTGGAAAAGAGCCAGATTTTTGTTTTTCCATGGATGCTTGAGTTAAGAGATGTTGTTCTTCACGAAGAAGCTCATTGAGGCATGCATCCAAGGGGGACAGGAGCTCTATTCATGAGATTGGACCGAAACCCTCAAAGTCAGATCTCAATTTCATAAGAAATTGATCTCTTTTTGGTAGACTCATGAACTTGTTGCACTGCAATTTGACCTTCATTTGACAAATCTTCATAGACAATGTCAGTGTATTCAGCCCAACGATTCATGAACTGGGAATAGAATTCAGAAATTGAGAGACTATCCTGTTGAAATATGGCAATTTCATGTTCCAGCTGGAACCTTCTAGCAGTATTATTCTGGCTATAAATCTTCTTGAGATAAGCCCACATCTTGACTGCAGTGTTGAATGGTCGGAGATCGAGAACAATATGAGGATCAACTGAGCCTATGATCCATGTTAAGACTTGGGCATCATTGACTTCCCACGCAGCATATTCGTTCGACTGGTTTTCTTTGTTAGAAACAGAACTGGTGCTGTCAACATGACCCCAAAGGTTCTTACCTTTGACAAATATCTGGAGCTGGAATGCCCAGACAGAATGGTTCTTGCCATTAAGGCGAATGAATAAGACATCATACTTGTCACTAGACATAAGGCTAAGGGGAAAAAAGGTAATCACAAGAGAGAAATTACAAAAGGAACAAGGGGAAAGAACTAGATAGTCTTGCAAAACCAAGAGGCTACTAATTTTGGATAGAACTATGCTAGGATCGCAACCTAGACTGATACCATATTAGACTAAAAAAGTTGCAGATGAAAACTGTGTGTTTCCTGTCGAGAATTCTGCATTAAATAGTACTCATACAATTTGATTTCTACATCTGTGCATTAAATAGTCAATTTGCAATAAATGCTATCTTACAACTGGGATAACTAATTAAGGAGATAATTACAGTTGTATAATCATGTAAGATCTACTGTTTTGAATGGCCAACAAATCTGTGCCAATAATAACAAATATTCTGTAATTTGTGTCAATTAATAACTAATATTCCACTAATCAATTCCATTGATAAGGGTATCATGACATTGTATAACTTTTAGGTTCATTTGTCCTGTAAGATGTTACTTGGTTAATGAGTGGTGATATGCTGTCTAATAGAGGTATCATGTTTTGAGGCTCCTTAGAATAAAGTCTCAATACACCAACTATGCAATTTCCAATATATAATGATACCTTCTGTTTCAAACAAATGGTTTTGGATGATGATATCTTTGTTGTTTGGAGGACCCAGAAATACTCAACTACATGCTGGTGTTAGATTGGTTTTAGGAATTTACAGAATTGAACTAAAGCAAACATAGGGCTTTGAGTAGCATAATGATGTTGTGTTTCTCTCTCTTTTCTTATTTGTTTCATTCACACTACCTGTTATTATTGGGGGTTGGTTGGTTATGACTTGGGGAATATAAAAAACGCCTGAAGTATCAGTTTTACTTGATATTTTTGTGAGATCTGATTAACTCCTATGATTAGGACCATTAGGCTGTTTTTAGAATCTCACTCTAGTCCCTACATATTCTCTCTTTTATCCTTTATTTTGGATTGTTTTTACTAAACTCTGCATCAATCTCCTCATGTTTTCTTATTTACCCAAACTACCGTCATATTGAAATATTCATTTGATTCATCTAACAGATTTCTATTTGTAAATTGTCTTTCACAGTTTAACTAATATGCTCTCTGTCTGTGATCAGAGACTATATGGTTTTGCCATATGCTTTGCTTCTGGATTAACTTGTACGCTATTGGTAAGTTTGACATTTTGATTTTTTTTGTTAGATAAGTGAAGCTTATATGCCAGTTCTTCAGTTCAATGTAGAATATTAATCTTCAGCTGCCTTGAATCTTTCTTTAAATAATATGGCCACACCCAATACTAATAGACAGCCCAATGGTTCCTACACTACCAGTGTGGGCTCATGTATGCACCTTATATCCCTGTGAATGTGATTGTTGAGAATGTTTCTATGTCTAGTATAATTATAACCTATGACCAATGAAGTCACAACCCAAGGCAGCAGCAACCTTGCTGTTGTGATTTGTTCATCATTAGATTGTCTTGTTTTTATTTTTTAAAAATTATCCAACAATTATTGATACTGCCAACTAGGCATTGATGCCACAGAATTCTCCTTATAGATATAGAGTATAAGTAATAAGCTCCCATGCTTTTGGCTTTTTTGACTTAAATCTACAATTGGAGTAGAATAGATGGAAAAAATTGCATATTTACAATATGAGGATAATGAACAAATCTCATAATGGTGTCTCTCGTCTTTTTTTTATGTAAATTTGTTGGGAATATATTATTTTCACTGCCTTTCTGAAAACTTCAATTACAACTGTAACTCTTTCTACTTTAATGTAGAATATTGGCAGACAAGAATAAGCACTAATAAATTGAATTTCCTATCCTATGTTACAGTCTATGCTTGTTTTCTTCAAACCAATCAAGTTTGCGATAGCATTCACTCTTGGTAATTTGCTTTCACTTGGAAGGTATGTTCTGTTTTACAGCTGTAGTTACATTGTGATGCTGACTTCCTTGTGCTTTGCAATTTGATGTATTTGAATTAAAGATAAATTTAAACGGTCTCTAGTTCACTGTATTTCCATTCACAGGTTTCAAATATTTCGCTGTTGTCAGTAATGGATTTTTTTTTTTATTTTCTTTTGGCTGGGGACCAGGGGACAATGTTCCTTTACTCTTTATATCATTATCAGTGAACACAGCACTAATCACATGAGCCTCAAATTAGTACTTATGCCATAAGATTCTCACACCCGACAGGCTATTCTATTGGATTGGGTTCTCTTTGTGGGCTTTAAGTCCTAACAATTAAATGGTAAAATCCATTAAGTACTTAACCCATAGATCATAGAAACTGACATAGGAAAGAAACATAAACTTAGCATTACAGTGACTAGGCTAGCTCTTCAGGGGCCTACCTTCCTCGTAAGTCCCACTGTTCTCACTGATTCTTTCTTGCCTTCTCTCTTTCCATGTTTGCTTTTAACACACTTAGCAAACTTCACACCTTCCTCACTCTTCTTCTCCCCTGCATCCATGTGTTAAGTCTGTTAAAAGAAAATCCCCCATGCGCATTCCGTTTTATCTCACCTCTGTTGTTCATGTGTGTCCTTAATCACTTCCTTTCCTTTCTCCTCACATAGGCTCTTGTAATAATAGGTTATCTACCACAATGCTTACAAGAGAGATTTTCATGGTTTAATTTTTGTTTTTATGGATGAAACTGAAACTGAAAGGAACCAAATATTAGGAGTTCATTCTGATAAAATAGATGTTATATAATTTGAATTCTTACTTTGTACTTTGTAGTATACAAATTTTAACAACAACTATTTTCTTAAGGTTAAGATATCAAGATGACAAATAAGCATGACTGATTTGCATAATCTCATTCTGGACTTCGGTTTTCTTCTACCTGGGTGGTGTGGCACTCAGTTTTATGTGTATCTGATGTGTTTCTTGTATATTTAAAAGTTATAATTTGAACATCGATTTCTGCTGTAAGTAACTAGATAAATCAGTAGAGATAATTTTTCTATAGATGCCATCTTTGAAATTGCTAGTATTAAAGTGATAATTTTTCCATAGATGCCATCTTTGAGATTAAATTTTGTTTATAACATTTGATCTCTCTCTTATAAAAAAATGTGTCCCTCTTTTATGTATTTTGCTGTAGAAATAGTTCTTGTTACATTTATTGTTTCATTTTACTCTTGCAAGTTTAGTATTTTAAATTGAATAAATAGTTTAAAGTTGAAAAATTATGAATAGCTCCGTTTTTTAATAGTATTTTAAACTCCTTGTCATAGCTGTTCTGTTTTCTTCAAATGCTAAGTGGGATTTCTTTTTTATGGCAGCACAGCATTCCTTATAGGTCCTAAAAGGCAAGTGACAATGATGCTTGATCCTGCCCGTATATATGCAACAGCCATATACATTGCAAGTATGATAATCGCCTTGTTCTGTGCTCTTTATGTAAGTAAAAATGCATTTGTCTTTTCTTCCTTTTATTTAAACACAAATAGAGCCTTTCTTAAAATTTAGCTCACTATCTCATTATTTTGCATTAAGCAGGTTCATAACAAGTTACTGACACTTCTTGCAATTATTTTGGAGTTTGGGGCACTTGTTTGGTATGTCACAAATTTTCCAAATGCCTTCCATATAAATTTGTTTGATATATAACCTATAGTGTGGTGTATGCACGCATTAAGTTACCATACCATAAATATGATGTGGCATAAGCAGGAGTAAGCCTATTTTAGGGAAAATTCTAACATAAATTCAATTATATGTGCCCTGGAGAAAAATGCTATATGTCCAGTGATAGGCCCCGGAGAAAAATAGTTACAATGGTTATAGAATTATTTAGAGGGCATTATTAATTGTTAGAATTGTAAAACAGAAATAGCTTAGTTGTGAAAGGGGAAACTCTTGGAGAATTCTCCCCTTATTTTGTTCAAATCCACTCTTGTTCTTTCTATCTTTGTTCTATTCTTCAATTCTGGTTCATTGATTCGTAACAACCAGTCTGGCAGTACCATACTGAAATTAGTAGAAGACTTTCTCCATTTCAGTTTTGTTAGGTCCCACAGTTTTGCTGATTTCTTCAACTTGGTTTAGGCACATACTTGTCAGTTTGTAATGGTTTTAGTATATGTCAGGTAATATACCAGAGATATATAAGTGCCTTCATTTCTGGTGTAACCACAAACAGATCATAAAAAATGAAAACCTATGTAGTAAAAATATATGTTTATAGTTGAAATGGCTTAGGTATTCTGTAATGTCCATGATAGGGACTATGTGCATAAAGGGAGAAATAAGATAAAAAGAGAAATTCGGCTACAATGCTTAGTGATAAAGCAGAAGATAGGAATTGGAAATGAACTTAGCATAGTTTGCAGCAGAAACTTCAATTTGGGATTAATTCGTTGTTGAGTGTTGAGGCATAAATTATGGCGTGGATGGTGAAGCTCCTTTTAGCATTAAAACCAGAATAACTAGCTCCAAGCCGGGTGAAATCGTGAATAGCAACAGTTTTCATGATTCAACAGGCCTTTAGTTGGCTCATGTGGCAGTATCTGATGGCAATACATCTTTACTAAAGTTGCAATTATAAGACATAAAAAGTGAGAAACCAAGGAACGAAGCTAGCACCCAATAATGCAAGGAATGAGCTTCTACCACTACATACCAATGTGTTTTATCATTTTATAATATGGTATAAGCTACCTTATACCTGAATGTTAAAAATAAACGAAAACTTTATAAAATTCAATTTTGATCCGTTATCAGTATGTATTTATTGTCACATCATTATAAGAGTTTAACTTATAAAGCATTATAAAAGTAAAAATACTAGCTTCCATCTGAAATTTTTATGATATATATGCTATCAATATTTGTATAATCTGATATCTCTTGGAGAATGCAATAATATGATTTATCCTGTTGTGATTGACAGCTGTCCACACCTGTGTAATGTTTTAATACTTCTTCTATCTTCTGATGTTTTGATTGACAGGTATAGCTTGAGCTACATCCCTTTTGCGAGGGCCATGGTTTCAAAGATCATGGTTTCATGCTTTGACACAGAATTTTAGGTTATATACTCGAGATTATGACATTGTATGTTGAACTCACTGCATTGACAGCCTCAATATCCTTGCAGTCCTGTAGAAAAGTTTTTTTGCTGCTGAAATACACTTGTGGACTATGATTCTCTACTGCTTGCTCTTTCCTTTTGTGGAGTCTTGTTTAGGTTTTACTAGATTGTTAGACGTAAAATCTTGTTAATTTGTATTATGTTGTTTATGAGCTAATGTAAAGATTTTCATTTCTTTCAACTAGTTGTCATCTCATTCTTGGTGGAGGCTAAGATGGGAGAGTTAAACATGTTTCTCACCATGGGAAAGGTTTTGTAAACCATTATTTTTTTTTTATTATTTTGATCCGATGGATTTTTCTTCTTCTTTTTCTTCTTATCTTTTCCTATTTAACCTTTTCCCCCTTCCTCTCTCTTTCTCTCTGCTGCAGACCACCAGTGTGCCATCGTTGGAATTTTTTTCTCCTTTCCTCTTGCACCGCGTGCTTCATTGGCACCCACTAAAACTAACACAAAAAATGAATCTTCATCTTGGTGGCGCCTGAAGATGCTTTACCAAAGCAAAAGTCGTGCATCCTTCAACAATCATGTTCATCACTTCCTCTACAAACACAATCACTAAACGATTTACACACGTTTATGCAACCAATAAAGAGAAACATGGAAGAAACACCATACTGCAATCCAAACAAACACAGCGACACACACACGATGAGATTAGAGGCATTGATTTACCATTGGCGCCAATGAGTTTTTTCAAAAACTAAAATAAATTAATTTGCTTTGCTCGTCCATACTCACATTTTTGCGAGATCGAGAATTGTATGAGTGGCGTGGAAAGGAGTTTTGCATGCTCATCGACATGGCCAATGTCGTTCTGATCTTCCCCTCTTAGAGAGTTGTTTCTTGTCGTGCTTACAGTTTTGGCCCGTCCATTGGAAGAGGCTCTGATCTTATTAATAATATTTTTAAGGATATGGGACTGTTCATTTCAAGGTTAACATACACCATTGATGCGAATAAGAAACTTAGAGTAGCATTTATATATTCTTCACCAATAAACTACAAACTGCACGACCCATCCATAAATGAAACTACTAGTAAGGAGAATGACACAACTCACACCGATACTACTATTAAAATACTTCATCCGATTCTGTCTTGGGTTAGGTTACACGTACTAACTAAGAAAAAATAATAAATAGATGAAAAAAATAATAATTTTAAAAAAATTTGTTGTTCACCATTAATATAATAAAGGATATAAGTTAAAAAAAGTAATTAATGTAACATTGAAAAATTAAAATGATAATTATTTTGGAATAATTTTTTTCTTATACAAAAATTATAATGGAACAAACCAAGTATTAATTTTGAAAGCTAAATAAGCAGGAAGAGGTGAAAAGAGATGGATTGAGATTTGAGCCTGCCATATATGAACCAAGCCATAGGCCTTTAGCGACGAATAGATAAACAAACACACAGTATTGATACATAACAAAGTATTTGTGATTTTAATTATTATACATATTAAGACAACATTGAACAGTATAGAGAACGTATGAGTATGTGGGATCAACTGTCAGCTGTTGTAAAACCGAAAGAAGCATAAGACATAGAACCACCATCCCAACTATCATGTACAACTTTGGCCTTTGAATTTTCACCAGCAGCTCCCATGGCCACATGCAATGGGAAGAAGTGATCTGGCCAGGGATGAGCCATTTTTGCATATGGGGCCTTCTCTTCGTATTCATTTACTTCCTCGTATCTACAAGAGCCATGGAATATTGAAACACTTGCATTAAACGATACATAAGAAACATGCTATATATCCTTTTAACCATTACAAGTCTTGTTGATACTTGTCAATGTTACCAAGGGTAAGAGTTAAGAGTTTCTAGCACATCAAAATAACTACATCATGCTTATACCTTAACTACTTGGTAAATAAATGGTAGGAAGATATTGGTCAACGAAAATAGTGAGTAAATTTCATAACTCTAGTTGAAAACTACAGCTTACTTTATTCTTTTTTACCACTTGGTAAGCTATTTCATAAGCTCATATAAAGTAATCCATGAATATTGTGATATGTGCAAATAGACAGGTTACCACTTCTAAGATAAAAACTCACCAGAGCCAATCTAAAAGTCAGAGCTACATATACAACAGTACGTAATGCATGTTGGTGAATGTAATCGTTTGGTGCATGGATAAAATAGAATAAAACATCCTTTAACCTTTCGTTCTCATTGGCTTTACTCTTTATAGTAGAACCAAAATATGTAGTACTATTTCCGTCCCAAAATATGTAGTCTTAGGTTGTTTTACATAAATAGATGAAATAGAGTAGTATTAATATTAGATTTTAAAAATTAAAGTGACATTTGTTAAGAGTATTAATGAAAAAGAACAATTAATGTTACATTCAAAAATCAAATGTAACATTTATTTTAGAATATTTTTTTTTAAAATACAACATTTATTTTGAAACAAATGATGCATCAAATCTTATATTCTATTTTTTTTAATATATCAAATAAAAAATAGAGCCAACCTTTATGTCATGTTACATCCAAATGAACCTATATATATATATAAGGGTAATGAATTGGCATTTCCAATCCACAATCATAAAGGGTATATATCTGATATTAATTACTCCAATCCAATCCACAATCATAAAGAGTACTCCTATGCATGTGAATGTGGAAACCAAGGCAAAGAGTTAATTACCTTCCATCAAGAAGAGAGGTTTTTAGCCAGGACATAAATGCGGAAGCCCATGGAGCAGGTGGGGTACCACGAGGTGCAATTGCTCTGAGGTTGTGGGTGGCACTCCCAGACCCAACGATAAGAACACCCTCATCCTTAAGAGGAGCCAAAGCCTTTCCCATGTTGTAGTGATAGGTACCACCTTTGTTTGATGAAATAGAGAGTTGACACACTGGGATGTCTGCCTCTGGGTACATCAACAAGAGTGGCACCCATGCACCATGGTCAAGCCCACGTTTCTTATCTTCATCCACATGGCTAAACCCTGATCCTAAGAGTAGCTCCTTCACCCTCTTTGCTAAGTGTGGAGCCCCTGGTGCTGGATACTTCAGCTGCCAATAAAGGGGTACAAGTTAAGATTTTTTCATCCCTATTAGTTTACAATAATTCATGCATTTGTTCAATTAACCGAGTAAACTCCCTTATATATAAATTAAAGATTAAAAAAATAGCAAGATTAATACAAAAAAATAAATAATTTATACATTAATAATATAAAATATACTTTTTAGAGAGTCATCTAATCATAACTTATTGTGTATGATAAATTTAATTATTTTTATAAGAATTACTTTAAGTCACACTTTGTTGTGATTTCTAATTGATTAAGAGTAAAAAAAAAAAAAAAAATAGATTCATAATACATGAAAATTAAGCTCTAGCAAGAAGAAAAAAAAAATCTTAGTATTTGAAAATTTGCAACTCTACTTGAAATATGCTCAAATCATAATTATCAAATGAGAATACCTGATTCGTAATTTTTACAAGACTTGCTTTTAGGAGAACTTAGTATGAGGTACGTGAGACAGTGAATATAAGATTATTAAAGGAACTCTTTAACTATGTTCAAATAAAGTTTCTTACTTTTACATATTTTGTACACGTATTGGTTGTTAGTGAGTCAGCTTATATACAGTTGGCCGGCCAGAGTTCCATGATCAACTATTTTTTTTTTAGTCGAGCATCTAACTACTCACCATTAAGAAACTACTAGTAGATGGTCAACTATATATGATGTTTAACATTGTTATTTAAATAAAGAAACTATTGTTTTAAGAAAAATTAATTATAAAACATGCAAAATTAAGTTAAACAATTTTAACATTGAAATAATTTTTTTTATAAAATACTTAAATCTATGTTACATTATAAAGTCTACATAAGTAAGATAGAAATCTATTTAAATAATTATATGAATGCTCGTATGATTCTATCTTGTTTCTTGAATTACATAATCGATTTAGGATCTGTTGGATTTAAAGAAATAAAAGAGATGTAAAATAATGTGAAATATTTAAATTAAAATAAAATGTAAATATGAGATTCACATTAATTTTTAAAATTTTCATCTTAAATGCATTCAAGTGTAGATAAACCAGAAATTACCTTAATTATTAACCAGATCCTTTGAAATTAGTTGAGATTTGGCAAGGGATTAAGAGGGGAAAAGGTTAGAACTTAGAAGTCAAAGGTGCCAAAAGAAAAAAAAAAGGTTTAATATAGTGTTGGAAATGAAAACTTCATGGGTCGGCATTTGTTGGCGTAAAAAAATAAAGTCAATGTTCTGAAATTGACGCCAGAAACTTCTAAAGACATTGTTAATGTCCACCACCAAGTTGGTCGGAAGCAGTCAAATTATTCCTCTCTCTCTCTCTATTTATATAATTTAAAAGGTTTATTGTTGAATATTTAATAAAAATATATTAGTTGACTGATAATCATTTTGACCAAACCCATTCAGACAAATTGTACATACGAAAATGATATTTTTATGTATATTAATTATTCGCTCTTTTCACAATCAATAGTGGGTCTTCAAACAATAATATTTGAGGCCAAAAAGATCAAACATCATTTTCCATTTCACGCAAGAGCTTACGTCACCCCAGACAGTTTCTTTTGTTTTTCTTTCAAACAAAGCATATATTCAAAGATCTCAAACAACAAACAATAGTAATAATAGATTTTTTTCCAATATAATTTCTTAACATTTCTTTAACTTTAGTTTTAACTCAATTTCAAAAACTAATTTGAGAATGAGAATCTCTTATAAACTATTATTTAGTTTTATATTTAATTGATATGAAACTTGGATTTTTTTCTAATAACTTTTATATTCTCGATCAATAAAAAAACACTGTTAATATAATTCTCAAAGCAGTCATTATAAAAATAAACCAATATATCATCGGTGTATAATTTATTTTTTCTTAATAAAGATAATAATTAAGCATAGCAACATTGAAGAACATATGTTAGAATTTAGAGAGGGCAAATTAACCTTGTACATGGATTTGGGGAAGCCATAGAAGTCGTAGATGGTATCATTCTGGTGAACGACGTTGACGGTGGGAACATGGGTGTCCCAGTGGGCGGAGATAATAAGAATGGAAGAGGGTCTCGTCGGAAACTGCTCCTTCCACGAATTGAAGAAGTTCCACGCAGGGATTGAATCATCTACGGCAAGAGTTGGTGCTCCATGGGACAAGTAGAATGTCTCCTTCAATCTCAACCCCATATTTTTCTCTTCAATATTCGAAGAATCACCACTTTCTATGATCTTTTCTTCTCTCCTTGCCACAGAATAATTTGAAAAACTGTAACAAAATCTGAAGATCTTATTCATAGAAGACTATAAGACATTAATCAATAAGCTATTTAAAGATTGAACAAGGTGGTTGTGGAGGGTTATTCAACAGAGAGAGAGAGAGTAATGAAACTTTTGTATTATATTCTCCGTGTCTGTGTCTATTACATTTGACCGGCAAACATTTTATAATGAATTTAATTAAATGAAACAGTTTTAATATTGATGATTTTTATAACTGTTATTTAAAACAAACTATATTTAGAGTAATTTTTAATTAATTGAGACTGTAAATTTGTTATGCCGTATTAAAACTAAATTATTTTATAATTAATTACTGGGGTGTTTCATCGATCTTTTTATATGTATTATGTATTTATTATTAAGTTATACTCCTCAGTAATTGTTTAAACGAAAACATTGGGAGAGTAAAAAGATAGGGGCAAAGTAGTCTTCAACCAAGTAAGTGGAATAATTAACTAGTTAATTTATTGATAATGATAAAGTAAAAATACGAATATTTTATGATAATGTTACATGATTAGATACTTCAAAGATAATTAGAAAGTTATAAATTCATATTTCATAAAGATCAAACTTTACTTACAACCAACTCAATCTTATAAAAAAAATTCAAATTATCAATAATTTTTCAGTTAAACAACTCTTGTTTGATTTCTTCTTGTATTTGTGAGTTATTGATCGTAGGCCATGGATTTCATTTATTTTTATAATAAAAGTTTCACAGTTTGTCACAATTTGTTTAACAGTGAAAAAATTAGTAAAAAAATTTACTTTTAACCCAAAAAGATGCATATGGTGATCGTTGAAATTCTAACACACAAAAATGATGAACATCAAACTTGAGAGAGAACTCAAACCCTAGCATAACACATTTTGAGGTTTTTAATTTGGGATTTCCATAACATGTTGGGGAATAGCGAAATGAGGGATTGAAGTGTGAAGGGTAATTTTGACCTTTCACAATACACTAACAAGGTTAATTAACGGATTCGATCATGAGATGTAAAAGAAATATATTTTAAGAGAAGGAATGCCCACCTAATATGTCCTAACTTGAGGATGTATTTATGGAATTTGCTCAAATTTTTAATATATAGTATTAAACCTTTAGAGTTTATTTTTTATTTAAAAAAATCACGCAAAATTCAGTGAAAAAGATCATGTTAAAGTGTATAATCCGATGATAATGTTGTTAATATATTTTTATACATTTTATAATAATTTTCTTAAATAATATTAATTTTATAATAATTTTAAATGGAATTATACTTATGTTTGATTATTTAAATAGGACTCAATTTGTACTCTACCATTACCTGATTACTTTTTTTTTTTGGAAGGTTCCATTACCTAATTACTATCATGTAGTGACGCGAAAGCATGTCATCGATGACGTATCAGGCGGCGAATGTCCTCTCCTCTGGGTTACAGGCTAGTTGGCAGAATTTGGCATGCCAACTTGCTTCACGCGTGAGACACTTGTTGTGATTGTTCTTAATTCTTAAAAATTAGTATAAAATAAAAGAGTTAATTACAATCAACACATTCTTATTTTATATGAAAAAAGATATTTATCTATGAAAGAAAAAACAAAACACAAAAGAAATGATGTTTAAATAATGATATGAAATTTTTTATCGAAAGTTATTTTAATATTTAATTACATACAAATTTTTTTATTTACTTAATTAAATTTTAAATTTTGATTTAATTTGTTAAAATTTAATATGAATGATGTTATACACATCATTCACTTCTCGATAATTATTTTAACCTAAAACAATAATAAGATGGGATATTTTAAGAAAAAAATAATGTATTTTAAGAAGAAAAAATCATTAAAAATAGTGTATTTCTCAAGCGATAGGAGTATCGGTGTAATAAAAGTATACCAAAGGAATAATTATAAAAAAAGATAAAAGAAAAAGGAAAAAAAAAACTAATCTCCATCATCTCCACAAGGGAAATCCTAAAAAAAAAATGTTTTATTAACAACGATTATTTTATTATAAATCAATTCTTTGCAATATATCAAAGAAGTCAAAACTTGCAAGCAACACAAATTCATAGATATTGAAATAACTGTTTAAAGGGTACTGTTACCGAGATTAAATAGCATGTAACCATGGTGGTTTTATTTTTCTTTGCTCTTTATCGTTCTGGATGTGTATATGGGTTGTTGGTATCCCTTGTACCTAATCAATATATATCTTTCTTTGCCGATCGAAAAAAAAAAGAGTTTATTGTATACTTAGGTTCGGTTAGTTATTATTCAGTTAGCATTGCATATCATATATAATTTGTATAAGAATTCATTTCAGTTTTCAATAGAAGGGGTTCAAATCCTGAATTTGCATGAGCAATTACTAAAACCAAAACAACAAGAACACCAAAAGCCTAATCAACAACAAAGATAAAAAAAGACTAATCACCATCTCAACAAGCTAGAAGGGAAGTCATCAAAATAAATTTCTTTTATCAACAGCAATTAATTTATTATAAATCAATTATTCACAATACATCTCAGAAGTCTAAACATGAAAGCAACACAGCTTCAATTGAATAACTGTTTAGTGGTTCAGCTGGCAGCTGATGTAAACTGGTAAGATGCATAAGAGAGAGTTCCCAGATCAATGCTGCTGTGTATAAGTTTGACCTTTGCATTTTCACCAGCAGCACCAATTGCAACATGCAGAGGATAAAAGTGATCCGGCCAGGGATGAGCCTTTGTGTTCATAATGATTTACATCTTCATATCTACAAAAGCAATTGAAAACTTTTACAACAAATCCATGAAGTGCCAAACTCTACAACATTCAATGCCTAGTTTTCCAATGTCATACTGTATCTTGGTAAATGGTAATTAGATCTATGCAGTAAACCATCATTCCGCTGTCACAATAGTCTTTCAAACCAATTAAGGAACTTCTAAATAATTCCCTAAAATTTCCATTTGTTTAATTTAAGTTCTTAAACTTAATCACTTATTTTCATTTTAGTCTCTAATTAATAAATGTTAATATTATCATTAATCAGTCTTTTTAATTTTGGACTAATATGACTAACGGTTTACACTTTCCGGAACTAATTTAGAATTTCCTTAATTTCAATTACTAATGTGATGATGCTGTATACACTTTATGGATTAAAATTAGTCTATGATGAACTATATAAGCATGCATTTAGCAAATTTGAACATAAGAAAAAAAAAGAAGGGTACCTTCCTTCAAGAAGAGCATCTTTCAACCAATTATAAAATTCTAAAGCCCAGGGAGCTCCAGGTGCAGGATAGCACTTCCAGAACCAATAATCAAAACACTTTCATCTTTAAGAGGTGCCAATGCCTTTCCAAAGTTATAATGGTAAGTTCCATCTTGCTGAGATTGAACAGATAGCTGACAAACAGGGATGTCAGCTTCTGGATACATCAAAAAGAGAGGAACCCTAGCACCATGGTCAAGTCCTGGCTTTGTATCTTCATCAACACGGCTGAAACCAGATTTTATGAGCAGTTCCTTCACCCTTCTTGCCAATTGTGGAGCTCCAGGTGCAGGATATTTATGCTAGTAGAGGAAGCATATAATAATGTAACTATGTAAGAGATTTGGATATAAATGTACCTAACAACATTAACAATATTGAAAGGTCAAATAAAAAAACAAGAGCATCATTTGGGAGTGCCAAAAATTGAACATCAAGGCATAATCGTGTTCACGGGCAATTGCTAGGAATTCATTCCTACATGTGGACTTATGGAATATACATTTATTTCTTAAAAATATTTTGAAATTCCAAAAAAATCATTGGGTGAATCAACTTGAAATCACACTTTAATTTAAAATTTTTAGGTTTAAATTTATAAATTTTCTTCTTTTTTTATTTCTATTCGATATAAGATTTCACCTCACTTATATTACGTTAAACTCTATTGGTTTGAGTAGAAAGAAAAAGTGTGAACGAAAAAAAAAATTACAGTAAAATAAGATAATATCTTTATTTTTACACTCTATTTTAATTTAAAACTTATTATTTATTTTTTTTTTCATTTCTAGCGAATGGTATCTAAAAGTATTTTTCTTAAACAAAAATAAATAAAAGGCAAAAAAACAACAAAGGAGGAGAGGAGTAAATAGGGAAACCTGGTACATTTGTTCGGGGAAGTTATAGAAATCATAGATGGTGTGGTTGACGGAGTCAACAACGTTGATGGATGGAACTGCAGTGTCACAGTGAGCAGAGATGACAAGTATTGAAATGGGTTTTGAGGAAACACGTCTTTCTTCCATGACTGAAGGAATTTCCTAGCATCTATGTATTCATCTATGGACAAAGTGGGTGATCCATGAGATATGTATAACGTGTTCTTTAACATCATGTCTATCGAACACTGAATTTTATTTTCTTTGTTGATATTCTCTCTCATAAGCAACTCAGTATATATAGATCTGGAGAGATATGTTAATGTGAGTGAGAAAATGAAGCAGCTGGAGACACAAATGGACGGAGTATATTTTTTATTAATAATAAAGTTGATGCTAGGTATAATCGGATGAAAAAGAAATTAATATATTCTTAAACTTTTCAGTAATAATTTGTAATTGGGTGATGCATCAGTTTAATTAAAATATTGACTAATTAACTTATTGACACAACTAATTAATATGCTTAAATGTGAATTTTTTTTGTTATTATTTGAGTTTAATTTTTGACAAATATTTTTTGATCAAATTTTATTTATTTTTTAATTAAATTCTGGATTAATAGAGATTTTTTCTTCTAATAAACTAAAGTGCTAAGATACAAAAGATTAATGGATGCATCATTGTACTATTTTATTTCTTAATTAATTACTCCCTTCGTCTCCTAAGATTCTTTTTAAAAATTTATTTGTTATTTTTTATAAAATTATTTCTTAATTTCTACATGCATTAACTATTTTTTTATATATTATTAATTAATTATTTTATCTCTCTAAACATTAAAAAGAAATAAGTGTATAAAAAATGAATAATTTTAAAATTATAATATAAATAATTGATAAATTTAATATAAAAAATATTTTTCTACATAAATATAAATGAATTGAAAGTATCTTATAATTAAAAACAAAAGTAATTAGATACCAATGATTGTCATGGATGATCATCCATCATTAGGTGGGTAATGTCATCTCTGATATACCAACCATTAACCAACGTTTTTTGTAGTTGCTTGATTCACGTGTGGCGTTGCAATTGTTCCTTTGATTTTAATTGTTGCTTAATTTTTGTCATTATAATTGTACAAATTTTATATTTTTTTTTGAAGGATTTGATCTTTATATTTAAAGATCACTTCTTTCAGTCTTTGCACAATCATTTTGAATCGCTTTTGGTCATACCAAAAAATTTATGCCAATAACATGACACTAACGTGTGTGATGTTTTTTATGTTTTAGTTCTCATATATACTTACATAATATTTACGTTTTGGTACTTATAGTTGTAAAAAAATTATCTTTTTAGGTAAAAAAAAACAACAACTTTATCTCTTAGTTCCATTAAAAAAAAAAAAAACTATTTGTTTTGTCCATGTACAAGCACTTCTAGTCTTGTTTTAGTTTTTATTGCTAAAAAAACTTTAACATTATTAACGTAGTTGACATGATACAAACATGTCATTGACGTGTATTGCATTATTAAACTACTTATTTTAGGTTTTATACGAGTAATTCTTTAGAGAAATACTAACAACACTAACACAAGTAATAAAATTTGAAAAGTATCCCACATACAACAAGATTTTATAAAAAAAAACATTATATCTTATATTTATCTCTCTTTCATTCTATCATTTATTATGTTTTAAATTCAAATTAATTTTCTCTTTCTCTTTTTATATTTTGGTGTACATTTTAGTGTAGAAGTATAATTTTTTTGGTTCTCTCATATTTTTAATAATTCTGTTTTAAATGCTTAGGTATTCATGCATGTAATTCCATTTACTCTAGGTTCACTAACTCCATTTAATAAATATCTTTTAAAAAGGAATAAAATATTGAGTGCATTTAATTATAATTTATTATAATAATAAGATTATATGATTTAATTTACTCCCTATAAATCAGTGAATTTTTTTATTTTTATCCTAGTAAAACAATTTACTTTTATTTTCATTCCTTTAAAATATAAAATCATTGATTTTAGTCTCCAACTAGAGCTGTTAAAATTGGTTAGCTAGCTCATAGTCATAATCCACATTGCCCAGTACCAAAAACCCTATAGGGCCGAATGACTCATACAAAAAAGTCCAAAGTATCCTGCGAGTTAGGGCTATCCTATTCACCTTGAATTCTAAAAATTAACTTATTGGAGAGTTTGGAACAACTTGGGACAACATAGTTAACCTTAGGGAATTGCTTGGAGCACCCAACAAATTTCATAAATGCCAAAAATACCCTTAGGTTATAAATAGCAGTAGGATTTTTATATTTCTGTAGTGTCATTTTTTTCCGTAAAATTTTCGTAAGTTAATGTACATTGCTTCCGTTAAGGGCGGTTTGGAAGCGTATTTGTTCTCCGGTGGTGTACGTGTGTTGGTGAGGAGTATACGGTGGATTGTGATCGATTTTCGTTGTCGGAGAAGAAGAGGTATGCAAAGAACATACGAATTGGTATGACCCATACGGATCACCAATCCCTACGACCATACGGATTAAGATTGGTGATCCTATGAACATACGAACTTTTTTTATTTATAATTATTAAATTAATTATTAATAATTTAGTAATTTTTTTAATAATTTTGGTAATATTACATTGCTTAAAAATGAATATACAAATGATTAATAATTATATAAATTTATATGAGAATGATTATGTATTTAATGTTTTTTTATGACTGAATAGGCATTTTGGTCCTTGTCTTTGTAGTCATTTTGTACCCTTAGTCCCTATCTTTTTAAAATGTAAAAAATAGTTCTTATCTTTGCATAAGTTTTGCAAAATAATCTTTATGTTAAATTTTAAAGTAATACCGTTAGTAAGGTGCATTGTTGACAATTTTAGTGTCACGTGGACTATCTAACATGGCACTAATTCTTCACAACCGGAGAAGAAGCATTTTCTGGCAAGTTTGAATTTTGAGTCTTAACTACCACTTGCACCTCATAGAAAAAGAGCATTTCAGTTCCAACAATCACAAAATGTAACAAACCTCTCTGGACGAAGAAACACCGCGAATAAGCCTACGAACAACGTATCTCACAGACGGAGCACAGTTATCCAATCCATCATCTTTCTCCGCTTCCAATTTCAATCCACCCTCACCACTCTCATTCTCGTGTGAATCATAAGCGTTATGAACAACCTTCAACTCCATCACCATTTGCTTTGCGGCGACTTCCCTCACCGACTTGGACGCCGCCGCGAGGTCCTTGAACACGCCAATGTGGAACTTCAACATAGCACTGCCGCCACTAGTGCTAGGCGAATCCATGGACGAAGGGACAAGTTTGGGGTCGAGTTAGGATGCGGTTCGGCGCCTCCCTTTGTCCAAGGCTTTGCACTTCTTCTTCCTCTCCATGGGCTTGACGGAAGGTTGTTGTTGTTGGCTATCATCATCGGTGGTGGTGATCTTCTGTTTCTTAACCTATTGGGACTGCGGCCTCAAGTCCACTCACCATCTATCTGCCAAATATTTTTATAAGTGACTTTTTTACTTGTTACCTGTTATGCGGTAAGATAAATATGTGAATCGTTAATATAATGAACTAAATAAGTATAATACTAGTATTAAAAATGTAAAAAACACTATTTAAAAAATAATATAATAAACTAAATATAGCATAATATATGTTAAAATAAATATAAAATTATAATAATAAAAAATATAATCAACTAACTAATAATAGTAATAAAAACTAAATTAAACATAATATATAATATAAGAAGCTAAATAATAAAAAAATTCCCAGTCATATATATATATATATATATATATATATATATATATATATATATATATATATATCAAAATAAGTAAAAAAAAAAAGCTAAGTGCATCCCCTATATATAATAAGTGATTCTCACACATCAGCAAGTGTTACAAAAAGAAACATATCATCATTTCCTTTATTCGTTCCTTTGAATGCTTTTATTTCCTAGTGTATGTAATGTATTACAATTACAATATACTAATTGACATATAAACATGTGTGAAGGGAGTTTCGTTGACAAATTCATAGATAAAGCGTGCTATTACGATGGTTTCCGTAATATTAGGAGTGGAGTGGATTGTTAAAGATATATGGAAAGAGGTTGTAGTGAGTGACCTTGATAAGGACTTCTCTGACTTCAAAGTTGGAGCTGTTGTTTATACTGATGTAGCTGCATAAGGTCTCACCCAAATAAATGGCTCTGCAATATCAATCAATGAACAATTGATTTGAGTAATGATAACAAATTGAAGAGATAGAGAGAGAGAAAGGAATACCAGAAAGACTGAGGGAGAATGAGGAGGTCGGAGAGGCCTATGGCGTCGAAGAAGTGGCGGAGGAGGAAGCAGTTACGGTAGTTGGGATCAGATTCACCGTTGTGGGTGGCAGCGGAGGAGAAAGAGAGGGGTTTGGCAGCGGGGTCGTCGAAGAGGTTGGCGGGGTTGAGGCGGAATGGAGGTTCGATGTTGAAGGAAGGGCGGCACAAACGCATCACGCGGAACGCCAACGAATGAGATCCTCCTCCTCCTTGACCACCAACCTAAATCATCTCTTCTTCTTCTTCTTCTTATTCACTTGAAGATGCTTTGGTTCAATATGATGTATGAGACATTATTCATGCTATGTGCTTAGCCCTTTTGCTTCCCTCCCTGGCCACCAACCTGACTCATCTCAAGTTGCTAAGCTTACTAAAGAGCAGCAAAAAGCATATTTTAAGGAGTACGATTATCGGGTCAAACTTCTACAGAAAAAGCAATGGAGAGAGAGAGGTCATACTTTAGTGCCACGTTGGATAGTTCATGTGGCACTAAAATTGCCAACAATGCATCTCACTAACGGTGTTATTTTAAAATTTAACGAAAGAACTATTTTGCAAAACTTATGCAAAAATAATGACTATTTTTTACATTTCAAAAAGATAGGGACTAATATGCAAAATGGCTACAAAGATAGGGACCAAAATGTATATTCACTTATTTTTTATATTAAAGGATGTATTTATTAGATTTATATGACATTTTAATGAAAAAGTCCTGTAAAATATTGTTTGTGTAAACAACTATATTTGAGTGAATTGAATTTGAATATGTTGTTATTGAATTTGTTAAATGTTTTATTAATATGGATGAAGACTAGTGGATGTACCATAGTATCATGTCTGAAGAAGTTGAAATTAATGTCGAAAATGAGGAAGATGTTGGCGTTAAAGTTGATTGCTCTGATGCCTTTAATACTTTTGACGTATTTGTGCAATTTGTTGTTGTTGGTACAATAATTATATTACATAAATGTTTATTCATGACAAACTTGATTTGAATTGTGTTGTAGTTGTTTGGTAGCCGTGATGAAGTTTTACAATGGACTCGATCGTTGGCTCATGACATTGGATTTGTTGTCGTTATAATGAGGTCAGACACCAATACCGATGTTCGAGAAAGAACCTCATTTCTGTTGATAGCTTGTGAAAGGAGTGAGGAGTATAGGCCTAAGAAACATAATTTGGTAAGAACATGCACTGGCAGTAGAAAATGTGGATATTTGTTTAAGTTGCGTGCGAAGCCAATTTCGAGAGGAGACGACTGGATAGTGAAGTTAATTTGTGGGATTCACAATCACAAAATGATAAAGTCATTGGTTGGGCATCCATATGCATGTCGACTGACAAAGGATGAGTTAACCAATTCTTGTAATTTGTTTTTCTTGATCGACAGTACCTACAAAACAAATAGGTACAAACTGTCGTTGCTTGATATTGTTGGTGTTACACCAACAGGAATAACATTCTCCGCTGGTTTTCCTTACTTGGAAGAAGAACGTCTTAATAATGTTGTTTGGACTCTAGAGGGGTTTTGGGGTCTTTTCATGAGAGCTTATGCACTTCCTGGGATTATTGTCACTGATAGGGATTTGTCTTTGATGAATACAGTGAAAACTGTATTCTCGGATGCTACGAACTTGTTGTGTCGGTTTCACATTGACAAGAATGTCAAGGCAAAGTGCAAAACCCTGATTGCTCAAAAGAATGCATGGGATTATATGATGGAGGCTTGAGGGAGTTTGGTTGACTGTCCCAATGAGAGTTCTTTTGATGAGTACCTTAAAAACATTGAAATGGCTTTCTCTCCGTGACGTATGTTTGTGGACTATGTGTGTCAAACATGGGTGATTCCACACAAAGAAAAATTTGTGAAAGCATGGACAAACAAAATGATGCATATAGGAAACACAACCACTAACAGGTATGAATATTGATTTTTGTTTGTTTTCATTTGTTGAAGTGTTAATTTAAATGACAATGATGTGATTGTTTACATGTTTTTGTATATTTCATCTGTAAGGTTGAGAGTGCTCATTGGTCACTAAAGAGACTCCTACAAAACTCTGTTGGTGACATATGCAGTGTTTGGGAAGCAATGAATAATATGATGACACTTCAACACACCCAAACTAAAGTATCTTTTGATACAAGCACGCACGTGGTTGGGCATGTGTTTAAAGTAACCTTGTACAAAAAATTACTTGGCATGGTATCAAGGTACGCTTTAAATGAAATTGTTGTCGAGTATGAGCATGTAGCTTATGCAGGCAAAAACCCTTCACGATGTGGATGTGTCATGAAGAGTACCCACGGTCTTCCATGTGCATGTGAGTTGTTTAAATATGTTGTTAGTTGTTTGACCGATTGGCAAGTGCACCAATTCGCACAAGTAGTATATTAAAACGGTAAGACCGAGTATCGTATCCATAGGAAATTTGTTTCACTCAGAACTATACATTCAGTTAGCAAACATTTGTATAAACTGAAAGCAAGTAAATATCAAGTTGGGATTTTGTTTTTAAAATCTAGTTAAATACAAACTAAATATCTAAAGTTTGAGAAGTAAAAAAGTCAAGTAAAAAGTGTTGTGTTGTTCTACTGAATTTTTCTTAATGTTATTGTGTATTTTTCTCTATTTAATATTATCCCAGTGTTTTTATGCTGAGAAATTACCCAAACCAAGATCCCTAGAGTGAATGGGCCTAACTCTCTTTAAACCTTGTCCTTGATTCCTCAACAAGCTCAGCCTAAAAGAGTTGCATTAAGTATAAAGCATAATATGGACTAGATCGTTGCACTCCATTCCTAGACATACAGTTTTCTAGCTTGCTCTATCAAGTTCTAAGGCTTTAAAACACTTTTCAATGCTAAAAATCCTAACTATACATACAAAAGGGTGATCAAGCCACAAACATGTAAAAATAAGCATAGATAGAAGCAATGAACACATAAAAACAACATTAAATATATAGTGAAAGAATGTTACATCAAGGATTCAGTAGAACTTCCCAAGAAATAAGCTTACAATACAATAAATAAGCTTACAATACTAGGAAAAACCAAGTTTAAGTGAAGGAAAATGGCTAAGGAAGGTTGAGGATGTATCCTTCAACCTCTAAAACCCTAATCTCACTTCTCTAACCTAAACTCTCTTGGTGGCTCAGTTTCTGTCGCTTCAGCTCTTCCCTTGGCCCTATTTTTTGACTCCTCTTTTTTTAGTTTCCGCTAACTTCAGGGTTTTAAAGGCTACTTGAACATTTCAGCTTCTGAAGGCTCGCTTAGCGAGACTGGCTCGCTAAGTGAGAGTAAGTGAATTTTGGCTTAGCGAGCTGGGCGCGCTGAGCGTGAAAAGAGACCAACGACTCACTGGGCGAGCTTGCGGCACATTGGGCGAGCACATCTCTGACTGATACTCTTCTAGGATTTCCTAGCACGCTAAGCGAGCTACATGCCTCGCTTAGCAGATGTCACTCGCTAAGCACATATGTCTCGCTTTGCGAGACATCATCTACTTGAACCTTTTCTTCTTTTAGTCTGAAATTGAAATGGTTTCAACATTAATTCACAAAATGAGAGTATCTACTATATAAAATCAAACTAAACATGAAAATATGTACAATTCCTAGAAAAGAACCATAAATTGGAAGAAATATGCTAATTTTATGTAACTATTCAATACAAAAGTTAGTCGTAAATAACGACTAACATTAGCTCCATACCACTGGAGACAATTCACATTTTTTGACTGCGACTTAGTTTTTCAGATCAAAGGTTAAGTGAGACACATGTGACCATAACTGAGGAGATGGAAACCATATCGAAACGCTTTCAGCAGCTCGATGTTTATGGTAAAATACATTTGAAGTCAAAGCTGCGAGAAATTGTTTACCCTGATATGAACTCCATGTATCCTCCTCTAGAAAAAGTGAAGACCAAGGGTGCTCCAAAAAAACCACTTGCCAAACAACAAAAGTCAACAAAACGCGATCCGTCTTATTGGGAGTATGTTGATGCGTTACACTCTGTGCAAAATAGTAATTCCTCAGTGAAACATAGTGCATCATCATCTTAGGACCCAATACATAGACAAAATATTTCAATGTTGAATCAATTTCATCCTTGCATCCAGAATTCTATTGAAAACATTATTGATGTCAAAGCAGATGGTAATTGTGGTTATCATGCAATAGTTGCGTTATTGGGTATGGGTGAAGAATCGTGGTCATTGGTGAGGAACATCTGCATAAAGAACTAACTAGCTGGTCCAATCAGTATATGAACCTGGTTGGTGGCATAGAGAAATTTGAGGAATTAAGGCATTTTCTACTTGTTGACGACTTATCTAAGGTGCATAATTTTATTGTTATGTCATTTTTTGTTAAAATAAGATTTTAAGTAACCATTATTTGTTATCTGTTACATGTAGGTTACCATGGACAAGTGGATGAATATTATGGATATGAGATACGTCATTGCTTCACAATACAATGTGATCGTTGTTTCTCTTTCACTACAACATAGCATGACATTTTTTCCTCTTAGAAGTTAGTCGCCGCCAAATTCTTTTGTGCATCATGTAATATGCATTAGTTATGTGTATGAAAATCATTTTGCATAGGTAATTGCATAATTATGAATTTAGTAAACATGCTAAAAATCTAGTTACATATTTAACGTTCAATTACCACTGTCGTTATGTAACAGGTGTTGTTATGAGACCACTGTCCTTTACCACTAGTGGCGTTGCTATGGAGTACACATTGTCATTCTCAGGCAAAGCAGTGGCTCACTCCGTACATAGTTAGAATGCAACGTTATACAACTTTGTCTAGGTTGAATATCGAATTTGTTGATTTAGGTGAACCATGAACATAAAATTTGATTAGCATTGATGTTTGTGTAATTTTTTTTTACATTCAGAATTTTGCTTTCAATCCGTATTTATAAAAGGTACAAAACAATTAAAAGCTTTAAAAATCATAATCATACGGTTTCATTCGCTAATGGACACGAATTCAAACATTACATTAAGTTGAACATAGTGGAAACAAATAAAATTTGCATGAAAAACTACAATTAAGTAATATTAATTTTGCATTGAATCATGTTACGATCGAGACACGTCGTCTTCCATTTCCATTACCTGTTTACTAAAAATAGCTAAAATTTCTATTGGCTCAAAATGTTTCCAGTAGTTCGACTGTACTAAGCCCTTTAGCACGTCATCATTAGTTTTCAGCTCAATAATTTCAAATTTGATAACTTTATCTGAATACTCATAGTGTCTTGGTTGTCGAAAAAATAATCGCATTACCGTTTGTGATTCATGAATACCATAAGGGGAAATCCCATGAGGTGCAACGTGCTTGATCAAGTCCTTCAGTTCATCGATGATACATCCGGAAGGAATGTCAAACTTTTTTGGATTTTTTCCTGTGAACAAGTAACCGACAAACTCATTTTGGTGTGACATGTTCCACCTCCCGTTGTAATACAATAGGGCATCATAAGTAGGGGTCATAGTGGTTTCAAGTAAGTTTAATATATCACCTGGTGTTCTACCAATGATGCATAATAACTCAATCGGACCAACACACAAAAATTGATGATTACACATTAACATTGTGTTAATATCATCATCATTTTTCAATTGCATACATTGAAAGCGAAATTGGTTACTTGTATCTGTGAATGGCTGTCAATAGTAAATTTCATCCAAATATTATTTGTCGGTTAGTTGAAGGGTATTGTGTATTATGGTTTTTAACGTTTCAAAATCACAAGCGTTAGGTACTCGAATGGATACTGGAGTGGAACTTTAAAAATAAACACCACTATCGTTGTGAATAATCGATCCATTTGGAAAAATAAAACCAATGAGGAGTTCACAATCGTCTGACTGCTTTTTCTCCCAAAAATGCCATACTTTGTTCTAAAAATTAGATTGAGAGAGATTGTGTGATTTTTTAGAGTGTTGGCGTGTGTCATATATATAGATGATTTTCACTAACATTGCTTCAATTTTTTAAAAAAAAATAGACACATGCACATGATTTCTGTTTGTGTTGTCAACTACAACAATGTGGTGCCAAGCTTTATCTTGCATCAAAATGTGTTGTCAAGTCTGACAATGTCGTGTCACGCTTTATCTTAATACACATGCATTTCACAATGTCTTGTCAATTCTGACAAAGATGTATCATACATGCGTAATTTATTTTCATTGCACCAATTAATTTATTTCTTAACCCAACAATTAAGTAATAATTAAGGATAGATGAATGACTACAATTTATATCACATAATGATTAAAATTAAATAAACAAGTGTTATTGTCCATAAATAAATATACAAAATAAATAAAATATCCAAAATAAATAAATATACTAATTATAAATAAAAAATTTACAAAGCCAAAGTAAAACTTCAATGTTCGTCCGTACGCCGCCTTTGCCTTGATCTGTGGGCTACAGCTGGCTATCCAATGTAGTGTCCTGCGATGCCCACACATTCTTCAACAATAGTATATGCTTTTGTTCCTTCGATCAATATCCTCAAGTTCAGTAGTTTGTCCAACCTATCAGTAGTTACTGCAAAGTCATCCTAGCAAGTAAAATAAAACAAACATAACAATTGTTAGTAATCAAATACTAAACAAAGCAGCAAACAAAAAAACCAAAAACAAATATTACCACTGCATGTCAAAGATGATGTTGATCAATGTCTGCCTCATTAGGTGCCGCTGTCGCCATCGGTTGCAGATACATATCTGCTTCAACAAATTCTTCATGTTGTTGAACTGACGGTACTCTAGGAGGATCCCCTTGCTGTGCCGGACTCATGAATGGGTGCAAGATCATGTAAAACCAATCCAGGTAATCTGGCGACCAGTGGCCAGACACTGCACATAATTGCCCTACAAGTGCAATGTAGTCACCAAACTGCATCCATCTATCATCAATTTCTGCAGCAGACAGCGAAGACACAACAGGGTGTGACGGAATAGTCTGGATGTAGTCGAACTGTCATACAACCCTCTCCGATCGGTGAATGACCGTCAAGGGGTCCCATCAGAGATGACCGAAAAATAATGAGATGATCTTAAATCCTCTAAATGAACGGTGGTCACCGAAATCCAACACACTGCGTTAAGGGTCAGTCTATCCAGATGCCTCCGATACATGGAAACGGGCAGTGCCTTGCTAGAGGTCCAACGACATGCACGCAGTCTCATCTCGTTGTAATCCTTGGCAGCAACAATGGAAGCAACGGACGAAAAATGCTCGTAAATCCAACACTGAATATATTTTACAAACATATTTATTAAAATACACGACAACATATAATAATAAACTTCAATGAAAAAACTTTTCGTGACCCATACAGATCAATGATTCGTATGACCCATACGTATGGGTTTTTGTATGCAAAATCACAAGTTTCCGGCAAAGCTTCACAAAAAATTCAAAATCGACAGCAACAACCATCCAAAAATAGTTGCAAACAAAAATACAATCATGCAACAACATCATAATAGCAAAAAATCAGTGAACGCTTGAACAAAATCACTGAACGACTTCAAAGGAAACGAACCACTTACCTGGAAGACGATTACCCAACGATCGGAACAAAACCAGAACCACCACCAACGGAAGAAGTGAACGGCGAAAGAACATCGGAACAACAACAACCATGACCGGACGACCGGAACACGAACGGACGACCGTAACACGCGCGTAGGCAAAAGAAGAAGAACAAGCGGATGAGAGAAAAATGAAGAGAAAATAGCGCCATATGAAATGTGAGAAGCAAATGCACTCTACGGACGACTAACTTTAGGATTTTATAGTAATGAGGTTAAGGGCATTTTCTACTTTTCATCATTGGTGCTGGGTGTCCCAGCAAAAATGCTGGATACACCAAGTAACACCCTTAATAGAGTTTGGAACAACACCCCCACAAAATCATTTTAAATATTAATTTTAAAATAATATTATTTTTGTCATAACTTATATAAAAAAAATCTTTATATTGCATCGTCATTCATTCATTAATCCGACACAGTGACAATCCATATAGGCATAGCCGCATAGGCCAAGTCACACAAATAACACAACACAAACACAAACACAAACCTTCAAAAGCCACAAAACACACACTTCCGATCGAAGAGACACCGCGTCAATTAAGGTTACCTCACACCCTCTTCTCTCTCTCGACAACTTCTAGGGTTTTCTCTTGCTTACTCTTTTGCTGCTCCCATTTTTTAATCCATTTGCATTTGCATTTCCCTCTTCCACTCTTCGTTCCGTCTGTGTTGTCGATTTCCCTATTTTCTAGCTCTTTCACATTCGAATGTTGTGTCAAATATTATTACTATTACGTTAATTTGCTCTCTCTCTCTCTCTCTCTTTTCTAGAACCTTTTCAATTCGTGTTTTCTCTGCCGCAGAGTTTGAGTTGGATAGTAAGGATTTGAAATTTTCTAACTTCACAAACTGCAATTGTTTATACTTTTCAATTTCATCCACAATTATCAAATTAAATTGGGTTTAATTTTTCCTCCTCGGCAGGGAAAGAAATGTTGTTCCCTTTCCCCGAGTTGTTTAGGAGGTCGTGTATTGAAATTGGCTATGTTTCTCATTATTTGCTTCGCTTTTGGCTAGAATATAGGTAATTTGGTTTGGAGTTCTATGATAGTGTTGTTGTTGTTGATGATGATGATGATGACGTGTGTGTGTGTGTGAGAGAGAGAGAGAGACTTTGGCTGGAAACTAGGTCATCTGGTTTGGAGTTCTATGATAATGTTGTTGATGATGTGTGTGTGAGATTTAAGTTTAGATTCTGGCTAATTGGCATTCAATACTTAATTCCAGGGTTGTAATTATAATTGTACTGCATGTAAGTGCTGTGCGTGATAGAGAATAAAAAATTTCTTATTAGGTTTTATGTTTGCTGTGGTATGTGTTAAGTTCATATTGATAATGTTGAGGATGTTGCTTTGTCGGTTATTGTCGTGTTGACTTCTCTATAATTGTTTCTCTTTGTCATGTTTCTCATACGTTGAACTTGAATGCATATGAAAATTGTTTTCGGCGTAATAAATTGTTGTGGGGTTATATAAAAAATTTTGATCAGGTTTTATGTTTGTTGTGGTATGTGTTAATTTGATGTTGTTTATGCTGAGGATGTTGCTTTGTCGGTTACTGTCTCATTGACTTCTCTGTCATTGTTTTTCTTTGTCGTGTTTCTCATACATTGAACCCCTGAATGCATATGATTGATATGAATTTTTATTGGCGTGATAAATTAATGCAGCGTTATATTGTTTCCATTGTTGGCTTGCAGCTACTGACTTCTGAGTAATGCGTGGACGGCAGAGATAGGAATTGTTTTGGCTATTAAATTACTTTCTTTTGAGGTTTATGACTGTGTTGGGTTTTCACTATGAGTGGTGTTCCTAAGAGATCTCATGAGGATTCTGTTCATCAGTCTTCAAAGCATCCACATCA
Organism: Glycine soja; assembly: GCF_004193775.1. Taxonomy (NCBI): domain Eukaryota; kingdom Viridiplantae; phylum Streptophyta; class Magnoliopsida; order Fabales; family Fabaceae; genus Glycine; species Glycine soja. The sequence goes on from NC_041010.1 coordinate 36,549,659, forward strand.
AGATTCAGGTACATATTCCAAGTTGATGCCATCAGTTTCAAATGACCACCATATTCCTTATGATATGAGTCAGGATTCCCGGGTGGCAAAGACAGTCCGTACTGAACCTCGTGATGCAGATAGAAGATCTCATCTTCATACAGTGTATCGGATGCCATTATCTTCAAATGATTCTCATGCAGATCATCCCATTGGACCTGAGAGCAGGACAGAATCTAGGGATTTTAAGGAGAGTAGAGAACCCCGGTTTGAGAATCGTGATACGAAGACAGAGAAGAAGGAATTGCATGGTGAAGCCAGAAGGGATTCTCAGATTGCAAAGAGTGAGAAGGATGTGCGAGTTGATGGCAAAGGAGATGATAACAAGGATATTAGATATGAATGGGATGGCCATAATGATTCGAAAGGTGACATTAAGACAGACAAGGATGGCTATGGTATGGTAAGCAGCAGCAGCCACTTGAATTGGAAAGAATCAAAAGAGTATAGGGGTAAGAGATTTTCTGATGCCCCTGGTGGGAGTTTGGATTCCTGGCATACATCACGTGGAAATACACCAACCGAAGTTGGAAAGGACAGTTCAATGGCAGAAGAAAGAGACTATTTGGAAACACATGAGGCTGTTGGGGAAAACAAAATTGATTCTAAAAGTGAAGATAGATTTAAAGAAAGAAAAAGAAAGGATGTCAAGCATCGGGATTGGGGGGATAGAGAAAAGGAGAGAAGTGATCGCAGAAGCACTACGCCAGTTAACAATAATAGTGGTGACAACAAAGAATCTGCCAAGGAAGATAGAGATGTAGAAAAATGGGAGAGGGAGAGGAAAGATCTTCCAAAAGAGAAAGAAAGTTCAAAAGAGAAGGAAAAGGATCATAGCAAGAGGGAATCCTTGAACGGAATGGAGAAAGATGGTTTGAATGATGGGAAGGAACTTTGTGAAGAAAAAAATACTGAGCTAGAAAATGTGTTACCAGAACAAAAGAAACAGAAAGATGTTGACAGCTGGAAAAATGTTGATGGAGAAGTTAGAGAGAGGAGAAAAGAAAGGGATGCTGATTTAGAAGGAGATCGGCCTGATAAGCGCAGTAAAATTGACAAGCAATCAGAAGATGGAAGTGCTCACGGGGAAGGAACTGGAGAGAAGGAGAGGGAAGTCCATAATTATAATGTTCAACATCGTAAAAGGATCCACCGATCAAGGGGAAGCCCTCAGGTGGCCAATCGCGAGGCTCGTTTTAGATCTCATACTCAAGCTCCAGACAATGAAGAGTATTTTCTTTTCCTCCACCTTTCTTAGTTACTTGTGTTATAAGAAATAACTTACATACCCAATAAGTATCTTTTCATTTCAAGTATATTTTTAATTCGTACCGTGTGATTTTGTAGTTATAAGAGATGAAGCTTCAGAGTCCTGTTAGAAATTTAGAATGATTAGATATTCAATTCTTTTTAAATTTTCTCAATTGCATTTGGGAGGATGCTAATGATCTAATGTCTACCTTTTAACATTTTCTAGAGGTAGCACATAGTAGTTTACTATTGCTCATGTGTATTTTGCTAGCCTGAAATTTGTAGGAACTACAAGTGAACTTGTGGGTAAACAACTTAACATTAAGTGTATTTGTCAGCAAACAAAGCAGTGGTGTAAGTAAACACATTCAAAAGACTAATGCTCCTAATTCCTAAATATAATAAGGATATGACTATTTTTGTTGTCTGATCGGCCCACACTAGATGGGTCTCTAATCCATGTCTACTAGAAAGAGAAAGGAATATGGACAGACATGGAAATAAGAATTCTGTTCGAGAAGAAGTGGAGGGATCTGACAGAATGCATGCTGTCGTGAGGAAAATAGTGGTGGACAGGCTAGGATCATGGCATCATGCAAGAAAACGTGATTATGAGGGGTCCAGATGGGGTGAAGAAGGGTATTGCATAGTGGTAGGGGGAGCAGACTGGTGCCAATATGGGCAAGGAGGGCAATTTGTTTTCTCTGTTCTTTTTTCTTTCCTTATTTGTGTTTCATATTTTCACTGTTGCTATGCTCTGTAATCAGGATCTTGCTCCTAGAGTTATTTCCAAAATATCCTTGTGAAATACCAATTCTATCATTCTCCCACTATGTTATTTGGTTTTCTTATATATGGGCTTTTGAAGGAACAAATTCTTCAAAATCTTTTTTTGTTTGAAAAAGAAATCTAGTTGCAGACAGTAAGCCATCAAAGAATGGTTGTTTAAATATGTTTATATGCTAAATTGAAATTCAGGTTGTTGATGTAATAGTTGTTTTTAAACTGAAGAATTTTTGTTGAAGACTAAGAATATGTATGAATGTGGTTACTATTGCACATCGACAAGGACTTAATTTTGGTTTCTTCTCTCATGTCAAATTGTCATTTTTATTCCTCTGTTTGATTTGTACTTCACTAATACCATTTTGATTTTTTGGATTTACAGCCCATCTTACTGTTTATGTTTTTATTTTGACAACTACTTTCTGTTTCATTTATCTTGCAGGTCTCAAGGTACTCTGTCATATTTTATTTTATCTGGCTCAAAACTATTTGGCTTGTCATAAATTTGTGCCTTCATTTCGGGTCTTGACAGAAATTGCTCTACTTGGTCCATTGGCTTATGTGATGCATTCTCTCCTTTCAGCTTGGCTCATCTCCTTTACACTTCCTTTTCAATGTTTTGTATTGTGTCATTGTGTGATGGTTCCACTATAATGTACTTGTTGATGAAATGAAAAGGATAAGAGGTGGATATCTTTCTATTCATTATGCCCATTATATTATATGCAAGTTCTGATATTTCAGGTAAAGCAGAAGTCTCTTCTGTTGTTTATAAAGTTGGTGAAAGCATGCAAGAACTGATAAAGTTGTGGAAGGAATATGAATTATCTCAATCTCAAGTTGAAAAAAATAGTGAAAGCTCTAATGGTGGCCCCACTCTTGAAATCCGGATACCAGCTGAGAATGTTACAGCTACAAACCGTCAAGTGAGATCAAACTCTTTGTTATTATAAAATTTAGTTCAATGCATTGGGGGCGGGGGGTTGAGATGATAGCTTGTGTGTGTGTTTTACATTGATGATTGTTTCTACTGCTTTCTTTCTGCTGGTGAAGTCTTTGTTCATGTTTTGCTTTCTTTTGTTTGTTTATTCTTGTACAATGTAAATTATGGTATATTTGTTATTGTTAAAGAGAAGTTTGAGGACTTTGGTTCATCATATTCATGGCTGATGATTGTTTCATGAATTGATTTCTGCACTTATTTTTCTTATAAAAACACTTTGTATGTCCTTTTCCCCCTCAACATTTTTCTAGTTTCCTTTTTTTTTAAAAAAATCTTATGTTTGTTGTTGTTCATGCAATGGAGCAAATTCTGTAGTCCATTTTATGATTTTTTTTTGGGGGGGGGGGGTCATGGACAGTTTTTTTGTTTATTCTTCTTTTGCCGTTGGCAGGAATTTGTTGAAGTACTTTAGTTAATAAAATGATTCGATGAAATGAAAGTCTTATTTATTTATTTTTTAATTACATCCATATGTTTAAATATGAAATTCAATGTATGAAATTTAAATATGCTAGTTATTGATGCTTTACCTAGCTTTGAGAATATATATTATTATGTTCAGGTTAGAGGTGGCCAGCTATGGGGGACTGATGTTTACACTTATGACTCAGATCTTGTTGCTGGTATGTGTTGTTGCAAAAAGGTTGCAACTAGCTTTTTATTGCATTGGACTGGACTTGATGTGTTTGAAATCAGTACTGATTTTTCATTTTTGTTGCATAGTTCTCATGCATACAGGTTATTGTCGCCCAACAGCTTCTCCACCTCACATGGCTGTACAAGAGTTGCGCACAACCATTCAAGTGCTACCTCCGCAAGATTGTATGTCCTTACATGAATAATAGTACCTTGGTGCTGCTGTGTTAAACTTAAATAACATTGAATTGCATCTAAGTAATCTTGAATAACTGGGAATAAATCAATGGTAAAATGTCCTAGTTTCCATATATGATAAATAATTAAAATCTCCCAGCTGAACTTGGGCTTGCCATTCAGTAGTTTTGAAAGGATTAGTAGTTGTTCTTTTAAGAATATATAAAATTGAACTCAAATTATCATACTTAAGATCGATTAGCCATTATGCAACTATTTAGGAAATTTTGATTTGGTTTAAACCTATGAATGCTATAGTTGAAAATTTTGAGTTTCGTTGTGGTTCTAAATGTTAGTGGTGACTTATGTAGTAGTTATGTACCAGCAGCAGAAAGAAGGAGAAAGAGAAAGAGTAGGAACTATTTTATTATTCATACTCTAAGACTTCTAACTCTGAATTTGCCTTAGTACAAATACCATTCAGGCTTATCTGCTTACTGAATTGTTGTACTTCTGAAAGGAGAACAAATAAACATATAACTGGTTACTTGATTGATTACAACACTGAAATGCATGCTCGAGTATAACTGAAGTACAAAATCATTTTGTAAATTGAAGGAACTTTAGGATAAAGTTGAAGGTTAAAAGGAAGATAGAGTTCATTCAAGTATAAATTTGCCGAACCTAGTTGAAAGTCTCAAATGCCACAAAAAAATGGTGGATTATCAGTTATGTGGAAATTTAAATGATAGCAAGCAATAAGAAGACTAGGGAAATTTTAAATCTGGTGGGTTATCACTGAGGTTTGGACCCTTGGTGTTTGAATTTTATAGGGACGGGTTTGATCTGAAAGCTACTCCATCTATCAAAAGAAGAGGTTCTTTTTGTATCACAAACAGTCATGTCTACTGCACCAAGCACCACTTCAGACTTGGATAATTGTGTGTGCATCATTTTATATCTATATATATGTACTCTTCTTTACTAAGCGTAAATGAGGTAGTTTTGTTGGTTTCTCAACTTTGCAGTTACTGATATTGCTTTTACCATTGAAGCTCTGTTCAAATATTCTAAAGATATTTTTTGTTCAACTTCAGCCTATATTTCTACTCTGAGAAACAATGTACGTTCCCGTGCTTGGGGTGCTGCAATTGGTTGTAGTTATAAAGTTGAGCGGTGCTGCATCGTAAAGGTAGTAATAAAAGCTGTGCAAACTGTAAAATCCTTCTTCCTTTGAACTTTTGCCCTGAAAGTCATTTGTTCTCTTCATTGAAACATCATCTACTTTAGATGCTTGTCATATACTAAATTTGTTTACTATTTTCCATTTCAAATATTATGATCTTTTGTTTCTTTTTGATATATCTCATTCCTTTTCAGAGAAATTGCTAATTAGTCATTTTTTAAATGCTTTACTTACTGGTCACATATTGTGTACTTCTAATGAGGACATTATTAATGGGATGTAAAGGGGGTGCTTGTGCTTGGAATGGGTCTTCACTTTGCATGTGTTCACATTGTTACCTGTCTGTTTACAAGTTCGTTCATTCTCAATTGAACTAGGTAACTGCATAAATATTTAAAACTTAATGGCGATTCTGACTGCTTTATTTCTTTGGTCTTCAGAAAGGAGGTGGAACTATTGATCTTGAACCTTGCCTTACACATACCTCAACTGTTGAGCCTACCCTTGCACCAGTTGCTACTGAGCGGACAATTACTACTAGGGCTGCAGCTTCGGTTTGTCCAATATTTTTATCTTATAATTGACAAACCTTTTCATACTGACCATCAAATTAATAATTTCACATTCTATGCTCATCTTATTTGGCATGGCCTTTGTTCTTCAGAATGCATTGCGGCAGCAAAGATTTGTACGCGAAGTTACAATACAGTACAACCTCTGCAATGAACCATGGTATGCTTGTATTAATTGGCAAAGTACAGTCTAATACAATAACATTGTGTTTTAAGATGGAGCAGAAAATATCAAATCCAAGTTTGTGGTATTTTTGTAACATGAAAATGTCTAGGCTCCGAACATTGGCATTGCAGCTTGGTTATAAGAGTTTGGTTTGATAAAACTTTTACTTTTTTTATTTTTTGTTTTAACATGTATTTACTAAAATGCTACTGCATTTTGTTTTCACTGTATTGTGTACAAACTTTTGAAAATAGGAAACAAAATGATAACAAGGTAGTTTTTTGTAATTATTTGTGAAAATGGGAAATGAAAATAGGAAATGTTTTTCTTTTCCAAATCAAACTGGTCCCAATATTCCTTGTTCTTCCTCATTTAGATATGAATGCAACAGTTCTATTTTGTAGCTTGTCTTGTTTTTAGTATTTATTAATTAATAATTAATTATATTGCTTATCAGGATCAAATATAGTATAAGCATTGTTGCTGACAAGGGTCTAAAAAAGCCACTCTATACATCTGCTCGTTTAAAGAAGGGAGAAGTTCTTTATCTGGAGACACACTCCTGCAGGTATTTTCTACATGGAAGTTCGTCCCATAAGAAAAAATTATCTGCATTAGCTGTTAAGTGCCACATGTTACTGCAATGTTCTTATAAATGTGAAACTATATTGGACTGCGTCTCCTTTCATTAATTGCTCCTTAATCCATTTGAGCAATGTTTTCATGTTTGTCTTCAAACTCAAGGGCTCTTTAAGTCAAGAAACATTAATTATGAGTCTAATCTTTGCAGATATGAGCTCTGTTTTACTGGAGAAAAGATGGCGAAGGCTATACCAGCAACTCAGATGCATGACCTAGATACAGAGAAGTCTCAAAATCACCATCACCATCCCACAAATGGTGACAAAGCTGATTCTGATAATGTTATGGTTGATGTATTTCGATGGTCTCGATGTAAGAATCCTCTACCCCAGAAACTGATGCGCACGATTGGAATCCCTCTGCCTCTTGAACATGTGGAGGTATTTTTCAATCAACCTTTCATCTCTTTTCCCTGGGCATGCAAATAATGTATACAGAATTTTTTCTCCTCAATTATGACTTATGAGAGTAACTCTTGTATTACTGTTGAATATTTTCATTTGCCTGTTAGTCTACTTACTCGTTTGCTTAGGTGTACAACCTATGAAATGGGAGAGGATGGTAGCGTGTTTTTAGAAGGTAAAGGGGAAAATCTTATGGTAGGTTTTTGGAGGAAATCAAACAAAATCCTACAGACCCAGTACCTGTTACTAGGGGTGTAAATGGGCTGAGCCAAGCATTAGAAATTTAGGCTTGGCTTGTAAAAAAAAATGAATGGCTCAAGCTTGGTTCATTTATTTAAATGAACCTAATTAAAAGCTTGGGCATGGCTTGTTTAGTTCATTCATAACCTAATTGTTTTTTAATTTACGAAAAAGTTTCTTAAATTATTTTTTAACTTTATCAATTTAGTATTTAATAAAACATTTTAATACTATATAATAATCTACAAATAAAAAATGTGCTAAATATGTAGCATGATATTGTGAAATTTATGTAATTTTAATTTTCTATGATATGTATATAAACGAGCAATTTACAAGCTATTAATGATTTAATGTCGAGCTTGTAAAGCTTGGATTTGTTTATTTAATTAAACAAACGAGCTTGATTGAGCATTTAACGAGTCGAACTCAAGTAGTTCACGAATAGCTTGGTTCATTTACACCTTGTTGCCATTGGGCATGGGTTACAAGCCTGTTATCAACTGATCATTGCATCAACTAGTCTGAACTTTTATCTTTTCTCAGTCAGTATGCTGCAGGTCTTATTTTTTTGCTCGTATTTCAGTTTCTGCATAACATCCCATGGCCTTATATGTAAACCATAAATGGTTTGCTTCAACATGTGCAAAATCTCTCAATTTGTGGCTATATATTGTTATTCTAATTAATTTACAGAATGCAAACGTATTGTGTTTCAACTTGATTATAAATTCGAATTCTGCATTTTCTGATGCAGGTGCTAGAGGAAAACCTGGACTGGGAAGATGTACAGTGGTCGCAAACTGGCGTTTGGATTGCAGGAAAGGAATATACCCTTGCTCGGGTGCATTTCTTGTCAATGAATTAGTTCATTGTCCTGTTTTGTTTGAAGGGGGGGGATAGAAGGGGAACGGTGCTGGGATGATGTAATGCATGTATACTTTTGAGATTAAACTATAAAAATTATAGTACCTTTTCATGTAACTAGAATATTTAGTTTTTAATAAAAAAAATTTAATGTTTAATATTTATTTAATTAGGATCTATTCTAGTTCTAGGAGCCTTTGCCTCCCATTCAAAGTAATAATAAAGTATCGTGACATGCGTTCAAAGAATCGTGGCATGGCATCAAAACATTGTATAAGATTGTCCAATTCTTTTCAAATAAAATTGACCCCAACATATAAATACTTTTTTTACCGGACCAGCATATAAATACTATTTATCGTAACACTGAAATTAAGTAGGGAAAACCCAAAGGGGGCGTTTTGTTGGCAAATTTCCCACTTTAGGGTGCTTTTAGAAAGTATTTTCCAGAATAGGGCTGTTCCTAAATAATTTCCCCAGGGGTGCAGTTTTTCTACGTAGCAGCCATGCATGGCGCCATTGGTGATGGCGCCTTCGACGGGGACAAGCCACGTGGCTGTGTCGCCACTGCGACTGGCGACAAAGGACTGCATATCGCAGCTCCTATTGGCGCGTCCAAGGGTGCATGGAAGCGCTGGTTTGACCAGCGACTTCAGCACCTGCAAGCTGCAGGCATAGGCTGCAACGGCACCTGCAGCTACTGATCATAGCTGGAAGGCGCCACTGAAGGTAGCGATTTGAGTGAGAGGGAGGCGCTAGTGAGGCTTGCGTTTTCAGCTTCAGTGGTTTAAAAACCCAACTGCAGAGGGAGCTCACGCATCTTGTAAAATTTGTGTATTTGTGTGTTGAAGGTGGTTGCTTGTGTTGAGAAAGGTAGCTGGTGGTGCTATTAGTTTGTGTTCTTCCATTTTCCAAAAGCTTGTAAGTTATATATTCAATATATTTTATATGTTTTATTTAGGTAGATGTTTATATGCCAGATTATATTTTGATAAATAAATAGTTTTAGGTAGTATAAGATAAGAGAATAATTTTGTATAATTTAGTTTGAATTGTTAATGTTATATGGTAGATTAGATTTAGGTTTATATGACAAATTAGGAATAGTTTTACATACTCTAAGTTATTAATTTTATATGGTAGATTAGGAATAGTTTAAATTTTGATATGATAGATTAAGTTTAGTTGAAATTTTTTGTAAAATAGATTAGAAATAATTTGAAGTAGCATAACTTATTAATTTTAGATTAGCTTTAGTTTAAATGTTGTATATGGTAGATTACATTTAATTTAAATATTTAATATCATAGATTAAGAAAAATTGTATGTACTGAAAATTATTAATTTTAAATTAGGTTAGAATGAAATATTTTATATTACCTTAGTTTTAGTAATTATTAGACAAAAAATGTTATGTTTAAAGTATAATAGTTTTTCGTATTTAAAATTATTGATTTTGTATATAAAATTATATTACTCGTAATTATTTAAAGTCATTAATTTTGTATATGGTAAATTATTCATAGATTAAGAATAATTTTATGTAGTGTAAATTATTAATTTTAGGTTAGAATTTAATTTTTTGTATTACTTTTGTTTTAGTTTTTATTTTTTAGTTTTTTATATTACGTTAGTTTATAGTCGAAAATTTAATTATTAATTTTGTATATATATTATTTTAATTTTTAGTCGAAAATATAAATATTATTTTATATATTGAAATTTATATTTGTATGTAATTTAATTTATTTATAGAATATATATGAATTAGGTTATTTGTATAATATATTTTGTTATTGAAATTAGAAAAATATAATTTATTATTTATGTAAAATTGTCTTTGGATGTGATTTAATTTATTTTGTATAATACATTTAAATTTCCGTGATTGTATGATACATTTAAATTTCTCTTATTTTAATTAAGTTTTTCGTAAATATACTTAATTTGTGTATGTATAATTAACGTATAAATTTTATTGTCAATGAATTGTTTTATATTTTATTTTGTAGAATCAATGGCATCTTCGTCGACATGCTCATCGAGCATACAAACTAGGTCTGGTCCAGTTGAGGGTGACGTCTTGTGGATGCAACCCAAGCATGTTTCGGAACATGTTTGGAATGGGGAACCAGATAGAAAATTACATATCAGACGAGCAGTGCCGACATATCAAGGTGAAGAACAAATACCAGAGGAAATTGTTCCTCTACTTCGGCAATGTGGGTTTTATTGGATCATGAAGATGGGATACCTAAAGATAAATGCGGCCTTAATTAGTGCGTTCATTGAAAGATGGAGGCCCGAAACCCACACGTTTCACCTGAGATGCGGAGAGGCTACCATTACTCTCCAAGACGTGTCTATTTTATTAGGTCTGCGTACTGACGGGGCACCATTAATTGGTTCGACAAATCTTGATTGGGCCGATTTGTGTGAAGAATTATTAGGAGTCAGACCACAGGAAGGCGAAATTGACGGCAGTGTGGTCAAATTAAGTTGGCTGGCTCACCATTTTTCTCACATAAATATTGATGAGGGTAACGTTGAACAATTACAAAGGTTTACCCGTGCGTGGATTCTTCGATTCATAGGAGGTGTCATCTTTGTTAACAAAAGTAGTAGCAGAGTTTCCTTAAGGTACCTACAATTTTTACGTGACTTTGAACAGTGCAGCACGTATGCGTGGGGACCTGCCGTGCTTGCGTATTTATATAGAGAGATGTGCAGCGCCACCGATTACAAAGTTAAATCAATCGGAGGTATGTGCATCTTAATCCAGATGTGGGCATGGGAACGATGCACCACTTTAGCTCCAAAAAGGACACCTCCCGTCATAGAAAATAAACCACTTGGACACAGGTTTGTCGTTAAAAAAATTACATTTGAATTTAAAATATTTAATGATGGAACATGTTGACAATGATGATTTCATTTTTATTGTAGGTGGCTGCGACGTGGAAATCAGCATATCGGCAATGATGATCTTAGAGTTTTCCGTCGCAAATTGGATCTAATGAAACGACATGAGGTAAGAAGATCGTAATGTAATGGTTAAATTATATTTTAATATGTTATGTTAGACTGAAAATTGACAAGTGTGTTGTTATATGCAGTTTCTCTGGGAGCCATACACAGCAAATGTGATGGCAGCGTTGCCTCCAATTTGTGTGGTTGGAAGTGTAGCCTGGTTCGCGGTGGTGCCACTGATTTGTTTTCATGTTGTTGAGTGGCACCAACCGGATAGGGTTTTACGACAATATGGATTGCAACAACCTATTCCCGGGTGTCCTTCGCAACCGCAGAATCTCCATGGCATAACGCTCAAAGGCAAACAAGATGAGAATTGGTTCCAGCTGTTGGCCCCAATCATTAGTCAGTGGAACAATGCAGCTCAGTTTAGGGTCGACGTTTATCCTCGACAGGAGGGCCTACTGGGTTTTAACTCGGACTACATGGTGTGGTATAGGCGTAAAACAAAGATGTTTGTCGACCCAAACAATGCAAACACAGCTGCATTGATATTTATCTTTTTTCAATGTTTAACTTCTAATTATTTTCTTAAGCGTGAGCATTAATTTGTTGACGCTAATAATTGCAGGGTGAAGTTGTCGAGACTTTGCAATATATGGTGTCACCACAAGGGAGGAACACATGGACAGTTGATGATCTCGTGCCTTACGTGGATAAGTTGGCGATTATATCAGAAGAGCAAGAGAGAGTCACTGAGCCAGTGTCGCATGGTCCAGCATCTGAGCGTGAATTCCCAGCACCAGAGTTTAACATTCTTCAGTCAAGTGTTGAAACTCGGGGCTTAGGCAGACGAAGGGAGCCTGTTGAAGCGGAGCAATATTCCCAACAAATGATGGAGCGTGGTCATGGAATGTATTACACGCCAACAACATTTTCCGAATATCCTTCACAGATGTATCAGTATCCTTTTGAAGGTCATCACACTGATACTTCTGCGAGCGAACATTCGTTCGGTGGTGTTGCGGAAACACAAGCTCATTTTTCATGGCCCACTATGACTCCTTCGCAACAACACGATGCCCCCATGGCAACACCTAACGCCCCATTTGCTCCGCAATGGAATGTACCCGGAGCAATACCTGATATGGGTGACTTATTAGGTGTTGATTTGCGTCAGGAATTTTCTGCTGAGGCTGAGCAAGCAGAAACGGGGAGACAACACGGCAGAAGAAATCCTGATCGTCAAGCGCGAAGATGGGATCGACCATGTGGCACATCATCACGACATCGCGGACACCATAATGACTGATTTTTATGTCTCTGTGTAAATTTGTTGTTGTTTGTAAGACATTTGATTTTGGCAATTAATGTATCGCATGTCATTTATTATGCCTTACTAATGTATATAGTTTATGTGGCGCATCAAAGTATAATAATAAACAAAGTATAAAAATAAAAGTAAAGTACACAAACGAAAAAATAAGTTATTTATGTGGCGCATCAAAGTATAATAATAAACAAAGTATAAAAATAAAACTAAAGCACATAAACGAAATGGTTACTATTTTGGATTAGGGGTTTATGGGTTAGGGTAAGGCCTTATGGGTTTTCATTAGGTGTTAGGGTTACGGTTAAGGTTTAGGGGTCTTGATTATGGGTTAGTGTTAGTGTTAGGGTTTTGGGGAAGGTTTAAGGCTTAGGGGTTAGGGGATTGGGTTAGTGTTTTGGAGTAGGGTTAGGGTAACATCTGGGGCTAAGGCTTAGGGGTTTTAGGGTTAGTGTGTTGGATGAGGGTTTATGGTTTTGGGCTAGGGTTAGGGTTTATGGTTAGTCCTTAGGGGTTAAAGGGTTAGTGTTTTGGATGAGGGTTTAGGGTTGTGGGTTAGGGTTAGTGTTTAGGGTTAGGGTTAGGTTTATTAGTTAATTTTAAGGTTTATTAGTTAGGGTTAGGGTTAGTGTCATTGGTTAATTTTAGGGTTTATTTGTTAGGGTTAGGGTTAGTGTCATGAGTTAGGGTTAGTGTTTAGGGTTAGGGTTAGGTTTATGAGTTAATTTTAAGGTTTATTAGTTAGGGTTAGGGTTAATGTCATTGGTTAATTTTAGGGTTTATTTGTTAGGGTTAGGGTTAGTGTTATGAGTTAGGGTTAGTGTTTAGGGTTAGGTTTATGAGTTAAATTTAGGGTTTATAAGTTAGGGTTAATGTTTAGGGTTAGGGTTTAGGGTTAGAAGTTTATGTTTAGGGTTAATGGTTAGTGGGTTAGGGTTAGGGTTTAGGGTTTAGGGTCAGTTGGTTATGTTTAGGGTTAGTGGTTAGGGTTTATGGTAAGTGGTTTAATGTTAGGCTTGGTGGTTAGGGTTTACGGTTAGTGGTTATGGTTTATGGTTAGTGGTTAGTGTTTAGGTTTAGTGGTTTATGTTTAGGGTTGGTGGTTATGGTTTAACAAATTCATTGAAGCCCACAAATAACTAATGTACAAAAGGCAAAATGTTTTAAACTACCGAATTCATTGAACCCCAGAAATTCAATACATTGAACAGAACGTAAACAAATACAAGTCACTCGACTAACATACATAAATCAACGATTTGAACAACTCCCACGCTCAGATTGCATTGGACAACGACGCCTGTTATGTCCTTCGGCTCCACACCTACTGCATTTTGTTCGGTGCTCAGATGGTTCGACCCAATCCATCTCATTTCTTATCCTTGTTGATTTTGGCCGACCTTTCGCACGAACTGTAGTTGGGTCAGGGATAAGTGTCCATGCGTCATCAGAAGGAGGAATAGCCGCTTCATTCCCAAGAGGCCACCATTGTGCGGAGTAAGCTTTTAAGATGTGCTCATTTGTATAAACAACATCTATATATTGGTAGTAGTTCATGCTCACGTAACCACAAGCTGCAATAATGTGTGAACATGGATAGTGAAGTGCAGAATACCTTCCGCATTGACAATGACGACCATTCAAGTTTACTGCCCACTTTTGTCCGCCACGTTGCGTTATAGGGTTGAAGCTTTCCTCTACTTCAAACCTTGTGGAGTGGATATCATACACGCGAACGATGTGCGTACAAGCTTGTTCTTGATTTTTTCTCAGTTCTTTAACAAGCTTTGAACAATATACTTGGCCTTCATTTAACTGTCTTTGCGCTTGGCGGCCACGCTCAACAAAGTACTTTCGACACCTACTGTACGTTGATTTGACCAATGCTGTTATGGGAATGTTGCGACAATCCTTCAAAACCTTATTGATACATTCTGAAAGGTTGGTTGTCATGTGGCCATATCGACGTCCTTCTCTATCATAAGCCATCGTCCATTTTTCCTTTGAAATTCGATCAATCCATGTGGCTATGGCTGGACTCAGTTCACGAAATTTTTCTAAATTTTGATCAAAAATGTGCTTGCAAGGAGTGTAGGCTGCATAAAAACAGTTGATGAATAACAATTTTAAGTATAAATGAAAGTAAAATAAATGTGACCAACAAATATGAAATCTTACCCAATTTTTTCAACATTTCTTTTTGTTTGGCATTATTGAATTTTCGATTGAAGTTGCTTGCTATGTGTCGCACGCAGTAGACATGATAACCGTGGGGAGGTTGCCAGCCAAGTGCTTCGTTAGCGACAGCGGACTTTATACTGGCGTGTCGATCAGATATCAGACAAATACCATTTTGATCTGTGACGTGTTCACGCAAGTGTGCCAAAAACCATGACCACGCTGTCAACGTCTCACCTTCAACCACCGCGAATGCTAGAGGAAGGACACCACCATTTCCATCTTGTGATGTGGCCATTAAGAGGGTCCCACAGTATTTGCCGTACAAATGTGTGCCGTCAACTTGTATGATTGGCTTACAGTACTTGAAAGCTTCTTTACATTGCCCAAAAGTCCAAAAAACTCTATGAAACTGACGGAATTCGCGACTAACCGTATTCCCAACGATAAAATCGTCATGTAGTACTTGAAAATATGATCCAGGAGAATGATTTTGCATGTGTCTTAGCCACGACGAAAGTTTCGCATATGACTCATCCCAATCGCCATATTCAATTGCAATGCCTTTCTGTTTCGCCAACCAAGCTTTTTTGTACGACACCTTGTATGCAAATTCACTGTTAATCCTCTCTTGAATCAAAGAAATTTTTATTGATGGGTCTTCTCTGATCATGCCTGTCAATAACATAACAAAATTTAAATGACAATTAACAATAAATGAACATAATATGAACATAAAATGCGTACCTAATACACAAGTGGCAATTAAATCTGAATCAAGTTTCTCGTGATCTTGTGTCATGCTCATATTCAGACATGTGTGTGGTCCACCCCATTGTGTGACTTTCCACGTATCTGTTTTTTTAGATAATATTGCCCTCATATAGAAAGGGCAAGGACACTCTGCATTTTTATTCAAGCAACAAACCACATACTTGTTTGATTTGCTTTCAACAACTTTGAAACTTTGATGCACCTTCATAACATATTGTTTGACTGCATTTTTGACCGCATCTTTACTATCAAATTCCATGCCAACATATAATTCTTGGCCAACATTAAAGGTCGATGGCATCTCCAAACCGCAAATGTCCTCCTCATCAGGATAACTCCAGTTGATATTGTTATAATGTAAAGCATCATTCCAAAATGGATTTTCAATTCGTTGTGCACCTAACAGTTCAAAATAAAAAATCAAATCATACTTATTTAACATTAAATACAATTGTCATCAAATAATAAATGTATTGTCAAATTTTTTTACACAGCAAATTGTACCTTCTGCTGGGTGAACAATTCTTACTGGTTGAGGAATGTTGGTGACTTCATCGTCTGTTTCAGATATACCGTCAACACTGTCATCTTCGTCCACAGACTCTTCAACGTATGAGTTAGACACAAGATAATCATCATCATCATGATCATCATCGTCTTCGTCAATATGTAAATTGCTCATATTTGTTGCCGGTTGTGTCTCATCATTAGATAAATAATTTCCACATGATGTAAGCGAATTTGCAGAATGAAACATTGAACCACCAGCGACATCCTTTTCTATGTACAATTCCAGAACTGACATTTGGTCTTGTTGTTTAAAACTTTCCAACATCGTTTCAACGTCTTCGTCATCACAAATTTGCAAAGCAATATATTTTCCTGACACTAAAAATCTACAGCTGATAGCAGAAATAATTTCATTATTTTGTAACTTTACCTTATCTCCAATTTTTTTCTTCAAAGCATTGAAACTAATTCCACGTTTAATCTGAATCGCTTTTTTACTTCCTTCAAATATTACACCATCATTATCTTCATATACCCTTCCATTGAAATACAACACTGTTATAACCGAATTCATCCTGTACCTACAAAAAAAATATTTTAACACATCAAATAAATTACAAGATAGTCATTTTTAACACAAAAAACACCAGATTTATCTTTTAAAGTGTAATCCCAAAAGATCTCTTTATTGGAACTTTACATTCAATTTCTCATTTAAAATTTTTTAATTAACTTCAAATTAATTTCATGAGACACACTTAAAAAAAATGAACAATTTCAAGATAGTCATTTTTAACACAAAATTAAATAATTCATCAACGAAGTTAGTATTATAAATAATTAATCTTAACATTAATAGCTTTAAAATGGAAACAGCTAATTACAAAATTACTAAAAATATAATAAAATATTTAACACTTTCAAGTTGAACGCTTATAAATTTTTAACACACCAAAAACCAACTTAATCTAATTAAAAAAATACTACAACTTCATCTTAAAAAAAATTCTTACTCAAAATATTTACTTCAAATAAATATAATCTACAAATTTTTTTTATTCAAAGTTCAAACATTCATCAATTTTTAACACACTAACAAATTTTGAATCTAGAACACATTTATATGACATATCCGATGGGACGATGCAAGAATGAACATTGAACCAAAAGATTAAATTGTGTCAATATGTCAAGTTCTTCTCTCCAAGATACGCTATAGAATCCAATCCTACCCACCAATAACTTTATTTTATACACAATATAAACTTTATTTTGTGTCAATGTGTCAAATAATTCATGTACACATTTAATCAGCATCTATGATTATTTTGGAAAAAAAAGTTATAACCAAATAAATTTATTGACAAAGATGTAAATAAATTTATTTCACGAAAATTGTTCACGGAAGGAAAAGATAGAAGCAATTAAACGCGAGTTCTGTACAAATTATCAACACCAACCTAATCTAATTAAAAAATTATTACAAATTTCATATTCAAAATATTTTTATTTTCACTTAAAATATTATCTTCAAATTAATATTGTTACACAATTTTTCTTTTATTTTTGACATTTAAACACACATTTAAACAAGCCTATCAAATATAAAAGTTAATTTAATTTTAAAATAAATAAATACTATATACGAAAAATAACTTAAAAATAATTTCATACCACACAGTTTTTATCACAGCTAAGTCCACCAAAACAAAACAGAAACAAGCTCAAAGGCACGGACAATAGCTTTAAAATGAAACCTCTGAAGCACTTGCAAAAAAAGGAAAATGAAGCAGTTGCAACAAAAACGAAATGAAGCAGTTGCAAGAACAAAAGCATAGGTATTTGAAGACCCTAAATCGCCAAGGGAGCTGGCGTTTTCACCCTAAATCGCCAAAGGAGTTGGCGTTTTCAGCAAAAGCTGCACCTGCAAAAAGCAAAGCTGCAAAGCTGAACCTGCAAAAAGCAAACGCCTAGGGAAGCGCTGGTTTGACCAGCGACTCCACCCTGCATGGCCAAAGCGCCATTGCAGGTGGCGACATCGCTGCTGTCGCCAGTCGCAGTGGCGACACAGCCACGTGGCTTGTCCCCGTCGAAGGCGCCATCACCAATGGCGCCATGCATGGCTGCTACGTAGAAAAACTGCACCCCTGGGGAAATTATTTAGGAACAGACCTATTCTGGGAAATACTTTCTAAAAGCACCCTAAAGTGGGAAATTTGCCGCGTTTTGTTTCATTGGTAGAATTTTTAGTTCCGAGAATATATGAAAAAAAAAATCTCACATAGTAATAAAATAATTAATCCTAAGTATATATATTATCTGGGTAAGCAATAATTTTATTTTCAGCTAATCTTTAATGCTGGCGGAAGGAGTAAGGAGTATTTATTCCTATGGGACAAAAATCTTCTGAGTAAAAATATACATATTTATTTTTTGTTCATGGTGAATTGTTTCTTACATATCTGATCTGATGTGTGGATAAATATATTTATATCCTGGGTCATACTCTAATGAATTATAAAAGAGTAATAAGTTATCGATCGTGAGATATATAACATTTTGAATACGATTTATTTGTCATTTGTTGATATTGTAATAAAGATATTTGTTTTTATGAAAAAAATAACATCTTTAAAATAATAAGAATGTTTTAATAATTATAATATATATTCCCAGTACAAAATAATTTAATCAAACATGTCTTAATTATTTTTGAGAATATAAAAAATATCATTAACTAATTTTATAGCTAATCAAACACGTTTTTATTAAAATCATTAACTAACATTCCTATATTTTATTTTTAAGAATAATATTTCCAGGTTTAAAAAAAGAAACAAACGTCCGAAAAGGATATGGTAAGTGAATTGTAGAAAGAGCTGAATTATTAAGCCAAGGGAATGATTCTCACACTCAAGACACATATATATGAATACCAGAGAAAACCCAATAATATACAACTTACTAGCAAACTAAATAAAGCTGACAAATGGCATAAATACTTACATAAAAGCCCAGAAGATATACCCCAGCACCAATACATTCTTTGACCATCAGCAAAATTTTGGAATTTCGTATATACTAATAGTTTCGTAGAGTGCTCCACGTTCTTTATACGAAATTGTAGTTTCATGTCCGTTCAAATCTCCAATGAAAAAAGTTTAAATCAAATTCTTTAACTTTTTCTTTTAAACTTGCTATTTTTTACTCTAATTGTAAAACCCAACTTGAGTTCTTAACTTTAGTTTTAATAAGTTCACAATAAACTCACATCTTTAATCTTGATACTTTTATTTATTTGAAATTATTTTTATTTCAAATTAAATAATTAATTCATATAAATTTTTATTTTGAACTAGTAAATATGCAAAAACTATTTAGCAAGTAAGAATATTATAAAACTGGCTTGTGTAAGTTTCATGATTAGTTAATACTTGGTAGTGTAAAATTATTAGTACACGAAAATTAAATTTAAAATGGAAAAACTTCAAAAATAAAATAAAAGTGTATGTGTCATAGAATTAAAACTGAATGATTAATTTGAACACAAACGAGTTTTCAGTGTATTTGTTTTCACCAAAAGACAATTTTCCAAAAGTAGATGCATCTGCCATAGCAAACTAGGAATGTAATTATGCTATTATAAGTGGTAACATATACCTCAGAAATATTTCCATCTAAACCAAGCACCCTTCACAATTCCATTTCAATAAAACTATTATTTGACAAAGATATACACAGCCTATACAAAGTTTTTAAGTTACTCACCAAAATATTGAGCATTGACCAAAACATCAAATCAAATCACATATTAAGGTGGTCATCAGTTCCATCCGGATAGAAGATTGAAGTCCCATCGCCCTCTTCAACAAACCTACATATTGAGTCACCAAGCTATGACACTTCTTCAGCCAAGAGTCACCACTCATCCCATTTAGTTAAGAAGTCATCCCACATAGATGAAGCAATTGAATCCCTCGATGAGAATGCAAGTTGTTCTTGTATTGAAGATAGCATCGGCACATCGGGAAGTTCATCAATATCTGAAATTTCCTCTACTGGAGAGCCCCCAACACTATTGAATATCCAGTCATTTCTTTCTTCACGGCGGATGAAATTGTGCAAAACACATCCAGCTATGACTATATCGCGCTGAATCTGAAAGGAATACTGAGGAGCAAGTTTCAGGATTGGAAATCTAGTTTTCAACACATTAAATGACCTCAGGATAGCATTCCTCAGAAAACAATGCCTGTGATTGAACAGCTCTTTTGCGTTTCTTGGTAATTGATTAGCGCCTCTAAACTCATAATGCTGGTACCGAACCCCTTGGTAAGGAGCAATAAACCCTTCTGTATTTAAATATCCCTTGTCAACAAGGTAATACTTTCCTATGAAATAAATCCAAAGAAAAAAAATACATTTTAAGTTATTACTAACGTAATGTTTAATATTGACAGATAATGAACCCAAAACTACAAATATAATAACAACCAAACCTTGAGGTATTTGAGGGAAATTCTGATCTGGGTTATCAAGGACTGCCCTTAACACTCGTGAGTCGGTGACAGAACCTTCCCAACCAGGATAAACAAATATAAACTGCAGGTCAAATGTGCATGCTGCCAGCACATTTTGAGATAGGATACCTTTCTTATTGCGGAACCGAGATTGATCTTTGGCTGGAACATGAGCCGGAATGTTCATACCATCAATTACTCCTATACAATCCTGAAATTTTAGAGGGAAAGGAGGAAGTTCAGTAAACTAGCACAAATAGTAAGCACAGGAGGAGTTGAATTACATCAAGAGTAGTGAGGGAGGAGGAACTTAAAGATCATTGTAACCTTGAAATATGGATAAAATCTAGCATTGTTGAGAATTTCTGGAGGTGTCTTGAGCTGAGGAGGTTGCAAAACTTCACGTGACAATGATTTAATAGCCTTTAATACATTGTTAAAATGACGGCTAATGGTTTCACCAGAGTGTTGAAACCTCTCTTGAATCACTCTATTGCGCTCATTATGACCAATAACGTTTAAAAAAATTGCTAGCTGCTCCTCTATCATTACGCCAGCAGTATCACGCAACATGGCTCTCTGTCGGAGAATGTCACACAACTTGTGAAATACATGCTTGTCCATACGCAACATTTCCCGACAAAAGTCACCATGCCCATTCAGCACTTCTGTCATAAATTCGCATCTCCTAGGTGATAAACCACGGGCAGGTTGTTTGGTCAGACAGCTATAGTAATGGTATCCAGCAGCAGCAGCAACTAGTTCCATCTCATCCAATTCTAGGTCAATGTCATCCATGCTGATTGGTGTATCTGTAAAGATAAACTTCAAGAACGAATGGTGCAATATAATATCTCTCTCTGATATGTCTAGTTCATAGGTTTGGAAAGCATTACAATCATGCATAAAACAAGTCAAACAATAGTTCGAAAACAAAGTGCTGTTTTTACACCCAAAATTCCAAATTCATAAACTCAGTAGTATAGGCATTAAGCACAAAATCAAATTAGTAAAATTTGCAACTAACATCACTCCTTGCAGTCAATTTAACTGTACAAAAGTATAGGACCATTTTTAACAAAAAAAGAGGAAATTTTCTCAAACAATTCAACTAGAGGAAACACCACATTTGCCCTGCAACCACCGCAATCGTTTTTTGTCCTTAAGAGAGATGAAAACCTCCCGGGCATTAGGGTGGTCCTCAAACAAATCCAAAGCAAGAAAGTAAATCCGTTCATCAACACCTTGCATCTCATCCAACACTTTGATGCACTTGTTTATAGAGAATCTTTCCTCATTCTTCACGATTGCACTTGCCCTCATCTTCGAAGCAGACGCTATCTCCAGCATAGCATCAACTATAGCAGCCCCAGTAGCTTTCCGGCCTCTCTTGCGGACACCGCAAGAATTCGATGGCATGCCAGCCTGACGCTTGTGTCCATCCAACAAGTTCACATCATCTCCAGAGCCAGAAGAAGCATCATCATCTACGTAAGCCATTGCCACTGCAAACATCAACCAATGTGAATGCTACTCACGACTCATATTCTCAATGCAAATTGCAAACCACAACATAACCAAGCAATTATCACAACACAGCAGAGCAACCAAGAAACAAAACACAAACAAATATAAAAACCCCATCAAAGGGAAATTCCCAAAACACAAACAGTCCCAGAATCATAAAAAAAAAAACCAAATTCTCGACTATACACAAAAATTCAAAAACCCCAATGGAAGGAAGAATTTTAAAAATTAAAAATAAACTAATAATAGTAAGCAGAACAGACAAAAAAATGATTTTTTTTCTTATACGTTGGATTAAGAGAAAGGAAAAGCGAACAAAAACGTCGTACCGTGTCGGATAATGCTGTCGGATTCTCGAATCAGGGAAAGGAAACCGAGGAGAAATCACTGTCTATGTGAGTGAAGAGATGAACAGAAAAATGAAATTCTTAAACCCTAACTTACTGTGTATGTGTGAGAAATTCTGAAATGAACAAGAGGACGGGAAAAGAATTTGATGCTCTTCTCAGCTTCAAACGCGTCGTTTTACCTGTTACTAATAGTAGTCACCGGTTACTATCGTCGTCTAGTAGCACATTTTTTTAAAGTTGTTTTTTTTTCTTTCTCGTATATATATATATATATTGAGCATCAAGCACTTTTTAAAGTTGTCCTAAAACCGAAATTATGACAAATTATTTTCTTATGGAAAATTATGTCAAATTATACTCTTATAAATATTTAATATATGAAAAAAAAATAGCAATGGTTAATATCATTCTCATTACATTTTGCGAAATTGAAGACTTTCTTTTGAGATATCTATTTTCATTCTTAGGAATAACCTCTAGAATAATATAATGATATAATTATGAGATAAATAATTATTGTAGTTCTTAAATGTATAAATTGATGATAATTTATTCATGAACAAACAAAAAAAATATGATTTAATCCTTGATATGTACAAAATGTGATAATTTTATATTATGATTATATTTGATAAGATATGTGAATTAATTTTTAATTTTTTTATTAGTTGAAAAGTTCATTTAATTGTTTAATAGATAAGTTTAGGCTTTTTAATGACTGAAGGTAATTTTTTTTCCATTTTTTATGAGTCTTTTTCAAATTATTT
Organism: Glycine soja; assembly: GCF_004193775.1. NCBI lineage: Eukaryota > Viridiplantae > Streptophyta > Magnoliopsida > Fabales > Fabaceae > Glycine > Glycine soja. The sequence goes on from NC_041010.1 coordinate 36,572,554, forward strand.
TTAAGTCGTGTTACGACTTTTAAGTTAAAAGTTGTAAAATCTATTATTACTTATATTTTTTTAAAGATTGAAGTTGTAAATAATTTTATAAACTCATATCAATTCTTTTTTTTTTATTTATGACTTCAAAGTCATAGGTTTTTTTAACTCACGACTTCAAAGTCTTAAGTTTGTTTTATTTTTCTTTTTTTTATCTCCACGACTTTGAAGTCATAATAGGGTTTTTTTAACATTTAAAGTTTTTAATTTTATCATTTTTATTTACTTGTATTTTCTTTTTTATTTTGATTTCAATTTTTGTTAAAAATTGTAAATAATTTTATTTAGTATTTTTAATTTTACTTGATTTTAGTTTTATTTAATATTTTGTATATATTTTCTATATGATTTTATTTAATATGTTATATATTTTTAAATATTTTTTATTTTAAAAATTTTATGTAATTTTTGAATAATGTGAAATCTAAAATATTTTTTATATTTAAAATTTTATATGTTTAACATAATCAGAGTAAGTGTGCATATAAATAAGTAGATTGTTAATATTTTGTATATTCAATAACATTATAAAAAATTAAATAAAATTATGTCCATTTTTTATAAATTAAAAAAATAAAAAATAAAATATAAGTAAATAAAAATTATAAAATAAAAAATTTTAAACATAAAATAGAAACACCTGTTATGACTTCAAAGTTGTAGAGATAAAAAAATTTTACGACTTTAAAGCTGTAAGTTAAAAAAATATATATAACTTTAAAGTCGTAAATAAAAAAATAAACTGAAGTCGTAAAATTATTTATGATTTCAGTTAAAAGAATTTATAAATTATAATAAATGTTACGACTTCTAATTCAAACGAAAAAATTTAAAATGGAAACAAATTACCCCGAACAAGTAAAAAAGTCAAATGAGTTTGTTTTTACAATGTTATTTGAAGTAATCTTTTTTTTAAACGATTATTTCTAATTTTTATATTTTTTTTCTTTTTATACTTAATATATTTATCAAAATTTTTGGTTATCATTTTTCAATAAAATCATGATTTTATTATTTTTCAGATATTTTATACTTTTTAGCTACTTAAACAACTAATTTTACCAAAAACTTATACTTAAATTATTAATTTTGTCAAACATAATCTATATATTTCATTTTTTAATAAAATGATTTTTCAATATGAAACAAAAGTAAATCCACATAAAGAATCATGATTGAGTTATCGTTTGTTAAAACTCTTATTTTTTTAATCAATTATTTTCTTAAAAAAATATAAAAAAAGACAACCGCAGTAGGTTTCGTGAATTTGATGCATGAAAGGGTTCGTACTATATGGTAAGTTTTTTGCATTCCAAATATCAAAAACTAAAATGATTGGTATTGATAATTTATGAAATTAATTTGATATATTACTCAACACTACATAATACTATGATATATACAAAATAAAACTTATATAAGATGAAAAAAAATAATAATAACCATCATTTTTTTACGCTCTAAGTGGTACTAAATATTTTATTGATATTTTAGTCCTTAAACTTATATTAATTTTAAGTTCTTACAAAATACATAATCTTATGGTAATTTTTTTAAAATTATTTAAGCTTTTAGAAATTACAATTTAGGTAGTTTGTATCAATACTATGGTTAGGAAAAAAAACATTTGAATCAATGTGTGTATTGGTATCTATATTATGGTCACTTATTTGTTTAAAAGATAAAGTAATAAAATTATTATAAATTTATTATCTCTTTATGATTCTTTATATTTATTTATAAAAACGGTTTCATATTAGGAGGGTAACATCTATTTTTTTTATGTGTAAATTATTTTTTTATCAAATATATTTAAGTAAAGAAAATATCTTAGTGGAACAACCGTCTTATATAATTTAATTTAAGATGAATCTGTCTCTTTTAATATGTATTGTTATTTTGATCATTAAAAATATATTTAAATTTTTAATTAAGTCTCATATTAAATAAAATTATTAGTGTAAATATTATCATATTCTCTCATTTTTATTAATTTTGTAATTTTATCATTTAAATTATATTATAAATATGAAATTAATTTGTAAGTGATTACATTAAAATAAATATTAAATCTAAGATGTTCCTAACAAGATTTTTTAAAATTTAAAATTAGTTACTCTATCAAAATTAAGTTATTATCTTATATGTTATTAATATGTATAATGTTAGAATAATTCATTTATTTATTTATTTTATGAAATAATATTAATGGCAAAGTATTGACGCCCCTGTTGCTCTATTGCGGCCAACGGCGGAGGAGTGCGGTGGCTGTGTGGTTTTGATTGCGTTTGGCGATTTTTTATTCCTTGATCTTGATTTTGAGGGTTTGAATGTTCTTTCTTGTTAATTCTGAATTTGTTTGTAGTTGATTTGGGGGTTAGGGAGTTTCAGATTTGGGGTTGGAGGAGGTGGCTGCGTGTTGAGGTGCAGTACCTGAGCCTTGTATTTTTTTTAGTTTTTTTCAACTTGTAATGGTTTATAATCACCACAAAATATATTATTGCATTTTTTTTAATTTATGATTTTTTTAATTGTCTATAATTTTTTTTAAATTAAAAAATATCATGTACGTTTAAATTTATCTAAATTTAATTTCAGATAAAAAGTCATATTTTAATTTTGCAAGAATAAAAGTTAAATAATTTTTTTTACATGAACTAAAAATCAACTTTGGATATTTTATAAGGATAAAAAAATATTTTAATAATTATAATTTTTTTTATTTATATACTTTTGACAATTATTTTTTGTTCAATTTCTATCACCATAAATGTTATCATTATAAACAAATATAATTTATCATTAATAGGCTAACAATTTATATGTATTATGATACTTAATTAAAATTTTAAGCATATTTAGAAACTAAAATGATAATTGTCATTTAAGTTCAAAGACAAAGAGGTTAATAAGTTATTAAATTTAAGAAATAAAATATTTATAAATTATTAAATTTAAAAATTAAATAAAAAAGTCTAACTTTTTTATATGTAACATATAGATGATGATATGTGACCATCATATATATATATATCATATGACTGATGGTTAACTTTGAAGTTATTATTGAAAGTATGACGTAGACATAATTATTTGAATTAATGAATGAAATTAACTATAAATCTAATTTTTCATACTTCAGTGGAACAAAATTTTAATTTTTCATAAATGTATCTAACCCTAAGCACTTAATAAATCCAAAGACGGAAATAACTATTTAATTAATTGTAGCTGCTGCTGCTGCTACTGCCAACACGGCCTTCACTAATAGTACTACCTCGCTCAATCTTCGTGAACAAGCGACAACAAACAATGTCGTTTCTCCGCAAATCCCCAAACAAAACCCTCACCACCCTCCGTCGTTTCGCAACAACCCTAGCCGCGAAACCCTTCCCCGACGACCCCACCGCCGCCTACTACGACCAGCTTGCCTTCGCCGCCGGCGACTCGGGCGACTTCCACGCGCTCCGCGACGTCCTCAACAAGCGCATACAAGACGGCTTCCTCAACACCAAGATTACCTTCAACTTCCTCAAAGACACCAACTTCTCCCCCTCCGTAATCGACAACCTCGTCCAAACCCTCTCCCACCTAAACCAAGGTGCCACGCGCCGCAGCGCCCTCGACTCCCTCGTCACGCGCCTCTGCAAGCTCCGTCGCGCGGATGAGGCGCTTCGCGTGATAGATTCTCTGGCGCGTGACAACGTCTGCGCCCCCGCCGCGTGCACCTTCTACCCAGTCCTCAAATGCCTCACCCGGGAAGAAAAATCCCTCGACCACGCGCGGCGCGTGGTCGATCACATGGCCAGGCTCGGGATCGCGCTCGACGTGACGGCGCACAACATTTTTCTCATGGCGCACTGCTACGCCGGCGAGTTGGACGCGGCGGCCGGAGTTTTGAAAAGAATGGAGGAGGACGGTGTGGGGGCGGACCCGCGTACATTCGACGCGCTGGTGCTTGGCGCGTGCAGGGCTGGGAAGGTGGAGGGTGCTATGGTGGTGGTGAGGAGGATGGTGGATGATGGAGTGCCCATGTTGTACTCAACACACATGTGTATTATTGGGACCCTTTTGAAGATGAAGTGCTATGAACTTGCTATGAAGTATGTTAGGGTTTTTGTTGGGAAGGATAAGTTGTTGGATTCTGAGCTTCTTGGGTGTTTGGCCTGCAAGCTTGTGAATTTGAAGAGGGTTAAGGAGGGAATGTCTGTTTTGGAGGAAATGAAGCAAAAGGGTGTGCCAATGGGTCATAAGTTGAACAAGTTTTATGAAATGAATGCTGGAAATGAAAATGGTGCAAGGGTTGATTGATGGTGGAGTTTAAGGAGGAGGGAATGGAGTGTAGTGTGGATGTGGATGTGGGGAAAATGTAGATTCAGGATTATATTTGTCATCATGGTTAGTTCTATGACCTTTTTTGAGGGTTACAAATTACCATGGATATATTTATGGAAAAATTTGAGGTTTATGGTTTCGGTTGATTTTTAGGAGATGAGAACCAATTCATCTTTGCAGCTTAGAGAGTTATTTGTAGGGACGCAAAATTTATTCAAGTTTTAGATTTATTTATCTTAAATTCAGAAGTAATGACAGATTCACTGGGTGCCAATTCAGTTCAATTCTCCATACCATGAGTTAGTTCAACAATAGCTTTCTCTTATACTACTAGATGAGATTGACTAGATAGATCAAACATAGTTCATTGGGCGTTAGGCTTAGATAAAAACCAAATTCTCACAGACATTCTTCACTATAAGATCCTTTTTAATAATTTCATCCAATATCCTCCTTGCTTTGCTTCTACTCCTTTTTAACGATAGGAAAATAAAAACAGATAGATAAAGACAATTGACTTTGTATTGATTCTGTGTCTTGATATTTTCTGATTTGCTTTAGATGATGGCACTGGCAGATATTGTTTATTTCAAGCTTAATATTCTTCCCTTCATAGTTCCACTGCTAGATTTTGGTGGCAGAGTACTCGGCAAATTTGTTTACCTTTGTGAATAAACTTTGGAAGTGTTACTTAGGTTTTGCATTTTACTAAATATTTGTTTTTCTTGAGGAGATATAGAGTAGACAACATTAGCTTAAACACCCACATTCATGGATATACTTGTGTATTTATTCAATTCTCCGCAGAAAGTAGATAGTCTCTCAATCATAAAAAGTGACATCAATTTATTCTTTCAATAATAAAAGTAACACTATAATAAAAAAAAAAGTAATAAAAAGTAACACTAATCTAATACACTACCTAATTGAAAGTTTCATTAATGGTGTTCTTATGATTTGTAGATCGAAAGATAGTTTTGATGAAACTTTATATATGATTTAGTGATGATTTCAACTTTCTTTGGAGTACTAAAATGATGTGATTTATATCTTCAGAGGATTAAATTTGAATCCTACATGTATTTCTTACTTGCGAGTGAACGTTGTTAAGCTTTACCATGCTTACAAGATATCCTGCCATGAATAATTTTCAAGGATTTCCCTTTGTTTTCCCTGGTAAGTTCCAGTGATTATGCATACTGAATTCTATGTTATGTGCCAGAGCAATACATACCTGCCCTTTCCTAGGCATGGCAACGGGGCGGGTCGGGGTCGGATTTTGTTTACCCCACCCCAGCCCCAGACTCCCCATTTCCCTCCCCGCCCCCGCCCCCGAAACCGATGGGGGTGTAAATACACCTCCCATCCCCGTCCCCGACGGGGGTCGGGTTTTCCCCGTCCCCCCTCCCGACATTTTTATAAAATTTTATTAAAAAATATAATTTTTCATAAAATAAAAAATATAATTTTAAATAAAATATAAAATTCAATCTAATAGTTTTATATTTCAATGTGTTATATATATTAATTATTAGCTGGGCGGGTTCGGGGATGGATTCGGGGCAGGTATTGAGAATCTCATCTCCGACCCCACACCCGAATTTGGTTATTGGGAAAAATCCAACCCTGACTCCGATTAACTCGAATTTTTCCTGTCAAAATCGGGGCGGGTTCGGGGCGGGCCCCACGGGTTCGGACCCCGTTGCCATGCCTATCCTTTCCTATCCCTTCTGACCTCCATCCTACTTCACGGGAAATTATATTTTACAAAGTGATCTGGACCTCCTGCTTGCATATCCAGGGCAATATTTGTGGGATTAGGGTTGTGACCTGATCTCAGTTTTTGTTGTTTTCATCCTTTTTTATTTTTTAAGAAATATTATTAGAGTTAAGAGAGAAATAGGGGCTGAGGGTAAGATATCCATCCTCCTACAAAAGAACAGACCAAAAAGAGAAGATGATAATTGCTAAGAAAAAGACAACTGAGGCCAAGAGGACTCATTTGAAATATGCTTGCCTCTTGGTCTTGGTTAAGATTATGTAAGGAAAGTCGAGGATCCAGGCAGTATAGCATGCCAAAAGAGAGCACGTTTTGCAAGCTGTTATGTGCTAAATAATTTTGGGGAGTTTAGAGTTTGGAATCAGCATATAAAGTGAAGAGATGAAACCTCAGCTTTTCTGTATTAAATTGTGCTATATCAACAAAAGTCATAAACTGTTGTTTTGTTCAAACCTTTTTTGTTTGGTCTTTGCCTTGTTCATTTTGGATTAATGAAACATTGGAGAATCAGCACTCATAAATTTGTTGTATTGGGTGTGATTAGCACCATGAGTAAAATTTTGTACTTTCCTTGGAATTAGAGTAGAAGATATGTTCAAAAGTGGAAGAAATGTTAGTGTGCTACTGAGATTGGACTAGTTTTGAGATTTATGTAGTTTACAGGCTACTTAATGTTTTCCTGTTTTACATAAATTTCTAGTTTTCTGAATTCTATTTTATCAATTATGACAGTAAACAGGCTAGGATATTTCGACCGCACTATGCATATGCTGATTCTGAATCTCTCTTATGTAAGAGACCATGTTTATAACCGGACACTTGTGTTTAACCAGAAAAATTGAAATAACAATTTGACAAATTCTAAATTGAGATCATAACATCAAAATATACGGCCGATTCAAATATGATCCTTAACTGTTTTCGTGACTGCACAATTTTAGTAATTATATATATGCACCTGTAGTGTGGAAAAGAGAGCCTCACAAAGTCTTGGAAACTATTAACGAGGATAAAATTAGAAAAATAATAAATAATGATAAATTATACCATTTCCCCGTCAGGGATGTTTAAGTTGTATTATTCTCCTTAATTCTGAAATTTAAATTATCCACTTTCAAAAAATAAAACATTAAAATGTTATACTTTAGTTTTAGCGAAAATGAACCACTTTACGATGATGAATAACTATACATGACTCTTGGGCCAATATTTTTCACCCTCTGCAACTTCTGTGTCATAGCCAACTAATTGTTAAATACCTTATTATTGATATTAGGGATTTGACAAGGTGAACGAAGGTTTAAGATATTTTATTATTTCATTTTGAAAATTTACACACTTCTTATTTCATCCTTTTTTGTTTTTTTGTAAGTTTTATTTCATCCTTTAAAGTCTCAACTTGATAAAATGGGTTTGCATCCGGTTAATGATAATGTTAGGGTGTGTTTGATTTAGAGGAAAGAAATAGAGTAGATGAAAATAAAAGATAACTAATTTAAAAAGGAAGAAATAAAATGATATGTTATATTGTTTGTGTTAAGACAAATAGATGAAAAATAATATTGTAAATTTTTTTGGGATAAAATAGAAAATTTGATGCTCCGGGTCGGCCTAATTTTAACTTAATTCTTTGCAAAATATATTGTAACAAACGAAACTGGTGTATTTCCGTCTGCGCCACAAATTTCTGCTCTTATACCAAACATAGCCTTAGAGTCATAAAAGAAGAAAAATAAAATAGTTATTCACCTTATATTGTACTACCCACTCAAGTATAAGAAAAAAAAATACTTATTTCTTGGTCTTAAATATAACTTTTTTAAACTATTTTATCTTAATGTTATTATCTTTAAAATATTCTCCTTTTAATTAAGATGTTAATTTTATTGACTTTTTTAATTCTTAATATCAAGTTTTAATAAAGAATAAATTAAAAAATTATTTTTTAATTGAAATTGATGTAATTAATTATGATTAACTAACTTTCTTTTTGTAAACATGAATCAGTTTTCCTTCTTCTTATATTTAAAATGAAAAGGGAGTACATATTATTAAAAAAGAGTGTAATTTATAATATATTTGGTTAAGATAATAAAAATAAAAGAGATATTTATATTAAAATAAAATAGAATGTAAAAAATGTGTGATTCGCGTTAAATCCACCTATTTCTTCTCTGTTTTTCTCCTTCCACCCTATTTCTTCTCTGTTACTGAAAAAACAGTGATGATGAGAAATACATCTTCAGTGAAAAGGTGCAATGGTTTCCTAATACTGCGATTTTGCTTCACAGTCAATACAATTAATCAACACCATTGTTGGTCTGGACCTCTCTTTGCATATTGGGCTTATTACTCGCCCTTTCCAATGAACTTCTGCTTCTATTTCAATTATAAATTATAATGATAAATTTCTTACTTTGATTTACTTTTCTTAGTTACAATAAATTTGGATTAGTCGAAGAAGGAAGAACATAAGAAAATAGAATATAATAACATTATGTTCCATTGTTTCAATTAATAAAATGAAGATAAATATATAATAAAAACTGGCAAACTTTTTTCTTCTTATTCTATTATTTACCTTCATTTTCTTTTTCCTAATTTGGGAGGAATGAGATGGAAATAGAATTTGGTTTCATTGCATCATAATAGAATAAATTTTTTATTCAGTAATATGTTTCATTTCACTGTATTCCATTCCATCTCATATCTTTCAATCAATTGATTTAGGATCATTTTCGACTAAAAATGAATTTATTTGAAAAATAAAAAAATAAAGAAACTCAACAATGAATGTAAAATCAATAGGGTAACTTCAATTAAATTTACAATTTATTATATTTTTTATTGTCCTGATACTTAGACATATATCAAACTCGAATCCAGTCCCTTATGATTATGATAATTGTCATAGGATAATTATCATAAGGATCAAAGACCCCTATCAATTTATTATATATGTACGTATATTCTATTATAATGTTTTTAAGCAAATATTCTATTATAATGTTAATAATTGATTTTTCGTTAATAATTAACATTTCTTACTTTCCCCCTGAAAACAGATTACGCCTTCCAGCTTGAAACCTAAAATTCAGTCCAAGTTTTTACCCTCGTTTTCGGCTTCCAAATGAGAATGAGAGAGTTCAATGTAAAAAGCAATGAATCAAGCTTCTTTTTTTTTTTTCCCCTTTTACTTTTAATCAGTGGTGATGGGTTAAGGACTGGCCGCAAGCTATCTCCAATTCGTCAGTGGTGATACTTTTAAGGTGAGTATTTTTAAGTCATGTGAATCATATAATTTGAACAACACAGCAAAATTAAGAAAAGAAGAGACATGTTGTTACCAGGGAGAAAACAAACCAGCAGTAAAGCACTACTCTGGCACAACCACAAATGGAAGATCATACCACCAAAACGCTTAGGAAATTTCACATAACTAATTTTCTTAGAGCTTTTAAGTCGACGGGATATTAGTAGCTAGGAAAAGATGTTGTCTGTTGCCTGTCTAGGGAATATTCGATACTGTTATTTCATGTTTCCATTCTGTTTCTTGTTTTCGTTTTGGCAGTACCTTATGCGAGGTTTATATATATATTAATACTTATCATGTAAGGGCAGCAGAAAAAATAATAGAATTCCTTTCTTCTCTTCATTTCTTCTTTGGAGGGTCTTAGACCTCGAATGCTAGGAATCACTGAGTTGTTCTTCAGTTCATAACATTTTGTGCTTTCATTGAGAGCCAATGACGGAACCTGGCCATTGGAACCCCGTCCTTGACCGACTCGAGGCCGCCATTGCCCACTTCGCTACCACCCAAGCCTCTATGGCTGCCAGACTAGATGTCCTTCTCCTGAAAATAGATACCCTGTTAATCAGCCAACACCCTCCATCTTCTTCCTTTGCACAACCACCTTCCGCAAACATACCCATGCCGTCGTCGTCGCCGCCCATGTCGATTCCACTTTCATGCCCCGTGCCGATGCAACAAAGCCAAGCACCCATGCTTGCTCCTCACCTTTCAACCAACAGCAAGCACCATGTGCCCCACGCGCCTTCCTCCATCTTCAACCAGCTCGTTCACGCTCGAGCCGTTGATTCCTTCAACAACCTCTTAAGTGTTGTTGTTCATTATGGTTGTGCAGTGACTCCTCATGACAAGCTTTTGGAAAATAGAGACATGACATTGTTTGAGATGGGAGTTGAGTCCTATGGGTCTGCCATGGTTGCACGCAAGCGCCAACTAGCAGCTTTTGCACTATGGATGGCTGCTAAACCAAGTGAGTTTCGTCGGGACAGACCTTGGGATCCTGGTATTACTTTTGGAAGCCATGGTTTGAAGCCCCAACACCTTGAGGACAAGGTGTTTTTGATGGGCCAAGGAATGTTAGGAGGGAGAAAACAAACTAGCAGCAAACCACTACTCAGGGCACAACCACAGTCTCAAATGGAAAATCGTATCACCAAAACGCTTAAGGAATTTCACATAACTAATTATGTTAGAGCTTCTGAGCTGGCAGGATATTAGTGGCTAGGAAAAGATGTTGTCTGCTGCTTGTTTAGGGAATATTCGATACTATTATGCCATGTTTCCATTCTATTTCTTGTTTTCGTTTTGGTAGTACCTTGTGTGAGGTTCATATATATAGCAATACTTATCATGTAAGGGCAACAGAGAAAATAATAGAATTCATTTCTTCTCTTCATTTCTTCTTTCAAGGGTCCTAGACCTCGAATGCTAGGAATCACTGAGTTGTTCCTAGACAAATGTTATGAACTGAAGAACAACTCACTGATTCCTAGCATTCGAGGTCTAGGACCCTTCAAAGAAGAAATGAAAAGAAGAAATAAATTCTATTATTTTCTCTGCTTCCTTTACATGATATATATATATATATATCGCACAAGGTATTGTCAAAATGAAAACAAGAAAAAGAATGAAAACATGGAATAACAGTATCGGATATTCCCTAGACAAGCAGTAGGCAACATCTTTTCCTAGTCACTAATATCCTACCAGCTCAGAAGCTCTAACAGAATTAGTTATGTGAAATTCCTTAAGCGTTTTGGTGGTAAGATCTTCCATTTGGGTCTGTGGTTGTGCCCTGAGTAGTGCTTTGTCGTTGGTTTGTTTTCTCCTTCCTAACGCATGTGCGTAAAACTATTGGACTCCATGTAGGTGTATAGGAATTTGGAGACATATTTAATGTAATAAATATTATCAATTTTAACATACATATTTTTCATAAGCAAAAATGAATTTTGTTGATGCTTTTCAGCCTTACATAAATGCAACTGCTACAAGACAAAGAGGTCAAAATACATGTATCAAGTTTACATAGCCCTTTCCCTTACATCATACAACTATATAGGCCTATGCATCTAATTCAATTAATTAAGATACTTTAATTATTTTAAACTTCTTAGTATATTGTCTTCAATTAATTAAGTTCAATTTATTTTTATTTTAACTTATAAGTAGCTTTTAAGCCCAAAAAAAGTTGGGTCAAACAAAACCTAAGGCTATTTCAGTCCCCTAACCTAAAATTATAATTTAATTATTTTTATTAAATTTTCCTAACTTAATTATAACTCAATTATATTTATTAATTTTTCTTAAATTTTTTATAACTTTATCAATATAATATTTAATAATTATTTTTATACAAAATAATTAAAAAATTGAGTTTAACATGTAATATATGAAATTAAAAAAATAAAAAATTGAGCTTGACTTTTTTACATAATCAAGTGAAAGTGGTATCTCAAAAAAAGAAAAATAAGTGGTTAAGTTATGCATCAAACGCGAACATGCACTAGTAACTTTTAATTAATTGTTAAGTTTTGATTATTATATTTTTTTTGCCTAAAGTCATATATTAGGCCTTGAGTGAGCCTTATTAGGTTTCAATCAATCATTAGTGCATATGTTACCCTAATGTCATATATTGGGCCTAGATTAGGTTTCAATTAATCAATAATGCATATGTTACACTAAAATGATACTGAGCCTTGACTGGGCCATCATTAGTGTATATGAATATGTTACACTAAAGTCATATAGTGGGTCTTACTGGGTTTCAATTACACTAAAGTGATATTAGGCCTTGAGTATTGAGTTTCAATTAATCATTAGTGCATATGTTACACTAAAGTCATATTGGAAAGTGGTGAATGCATAAGTTACACATTGAAGGCAATTGTTTCGTGCACCTAACATTTTTCTTGTGCACCCAGCTAATTATTGTAAATTCCGTACATCTGCTAATAAACATACGGATTTGCAATCCGTAAGAGTAAGCTTAAGCATTAATAATCCGTAAGAGTAAGCTTATGGATTCATAATCCGTAAGAGACTTACAAATTCATAACTCGTAATCCGTATGTTCGGATTACAATTTCTTTTTAAAAAATATTTTACAAATTAATGGCCCATGCAAGACTCAAACATATAACTTTCACGTTATTAGCATGACGTTCTAACCAACTGAGGTAATAGGATAATTATGTTATAAAATAATTAATGTCGCTATATATAACACTAAAATTTATAATGTATATTTAATGCACATGTAAATTTACATAATAAATTTTGTGACTATTAATTTTTATCTAATAATTAATTTGTTTACAGATATAATTTTTTGACAATTAATTTTAATCTAATAATTAATTAGAGTAAGCTTATGGATTTGTAATCCATATGTTCATTAGCAAGGATACTTTCGAAATTTAAAAAATTGTTGGGTGCACAAGAAAAATGTTGGGTGCACGAAGCAATTACCCACATTAAACCTTAATAAGTCATTATTGGGCTTGGTTAATGAATATGTTAAATTAAGACTTAATTGCAAAATTCGTTATCCTATTTTTCCTATTTCACCAAATCAGTCCCCCTATTTTTTTCATTCACTATCTGAGTCCCCTTATATTTCAAAATTCATTATCTTAGTCATCAGAGTTGATTTTAACCGTTGCCTAAACTTTCACGGTTAAATTTTAAACGTTGACTACACTAGAAAGTTGACCAATATTTTCTTAAAAAATAAGAAGGTTTAAAAAAAATGCTTGAAAGGACTAAAAACATGGTCCTTGGAGTGAATGACACACTCCTTTATCATTACAACCATGTGACCATTTAAATATTTGATGCAAAATATAGTATTAATATTATGTGAAAATAGTTCAAAATTTAAAGTTTATTCTTTTTTAATTTATTATATTTTTATACTCTTATATATTATCTTTAAAGTGTAATATATAAGATTAAATTTTATTTTCACATAAATTAGAATATGTATACTTATATAAGCTTTATTTTATATTATATTTTAAATGATAATATATAAGACTATACAAATATAATAAATTAAAAAAAATAAACTTTGAATTTTGATTATTTTTGCATAAAACTTATATGAATATTATATATTTTGTACCAAATATTCAAATGAGTATTTGGGTATAGTGTAATTAAGTGTGTTTCGTCCTTCAAAGACTATGGTTCTAGTCCTTCTTCAATTCTTTTTAAAGTTCTTATTTTTAAAAAAATGTTGGTCAATTTTCTAGCTCAATGTTTAAAATTGAACAAGTGAATGATTAGTGAACAGTTAGGGAGACCAATTTGGTGAAATAGGTAAAATATGGAAACCTATCATTTTTGTAATTAAGACTTAAATTAAAGTCAATTTGGGTTTTTATTAGTTAATGCATAAGTTATTGAATGCATCTTATTGGGTCTTCATTAATGCATAAATTTCACTTACATTGTATTAAACCTTAATGAATCATTAGTGCTACACTTATGCTTAATATTTAAAATACTTAATTTCACAAAATTTGATTATGACATATTTTTATAATACAAAAAGGTATATATTTATTATAATTTTTAAATAATTATATAAAATAAAAAATTATTTTGTATAAAACATTAAAAGACTAATGATAACCCTGATTTATTTATCTTAATCAAATAATGTAAATATTGGTATGTTAATTTTATTATAAATCATCAAAGTATAATTAAAAATATTATATAATTATTATGATTTACAAAATAATGAAAATATTGATTTGTTAATTTAAAAATATTAGTAATATATTAATTTCAATACTTGTCAAGTATAAAACATATTTAAGAATATTATATATTGATTATGATTTATAATAAATTAAAAATTTAGCTTCTTAATTTTCTAGAAAAAAAAAAACACTCGATAACCCGGTCGCTAGCCTCAAAATAATTTTGTCCAATAGCGACCAAGGTTATTTCGGTCGCTATTTGCATAACATAGCGACCGAATACGGCCACTAACTTCAAGTCTACTCCGGTCACTTATCCCGTCGCTAAAATGCTTTTGAATTTATGTAAGTATCTCGATCGAGATTTTCAGTGACGCTTCATTTCGGTAGCCTATATGGTCGTTGGCTCAAATCAGCTACCAACTATAAGTTCGGTTGTAAATGTGGTCGCAATTAGCACCAAAAAGTGTCAATCGCCATTTCGATTGCTAAACTGCATTTTTCTAGTAATGTTTATTTATAAGAATCAAACTTGAATACTAGATGTCGGTCGCACGCACATGTTCAACCAGTTGAATTAAATTTTAAATTGTTTTGTTTGGTTTATTATTATTGGAATATTCAAATTTTATTTCTTTATTTAAACAATACTCAAACAGAAACAATATGGAAAATATCCATAAGAATAGACAAAATCAAACTTTAGCAAAAATAGGGATGTATACCCATTTAGGAAAGAAATTATAAGTTATATTTCAATAGAACTATATAACATGTATGATTCGTGTAAAGTCGTGAAAATAAATTTAATACATTTTATCATTTTCGTTTCACTAACCGTCATTTTTACCTGCCTGTTTTCACCTACAAAGTATTGTTATCTTTCTTCTTTATTTTTATGTTTCAACTTTCACTAGTTGTAAATTCGTAACATTCTTAATATATCAATTATCAAGTTTTCTTGATAAAGGTTGGGAGCTAAGGTTACGAGAAGCTAATGATAAAACAAACTTATGAAAGTTATTTGGCTTTAAGTGTTCAACCTTTCAAACTTGACAAAACTATAGGCATATATCAATATAACATCAGCAACTCTCATGACCAAAACTAACACGAAACCAAAGAATTAATCATGACTCAAAAAGTACAAACTAGAAACCAATAATAGCTAGCCATAAAATGTTGGGAGAGAGATCAATTTTGTGTCAATGTATCTCAAGATCAATTCTATATATACATCGGTGAGTGGCAGCAAAATAGCATCATACTTACACAGAAATCAATTTCCTAATGAAATTAACTTGCTATAAATTAATCTGATCTAAAAGCCTGGGAAAGAATTCCCAGCAAAGCCATTCTAACATCAATCAAACTTTTATACAAATCTCTCACTTTCCCTTCAACAAAACCAAGTCCACCCTCCAATTCCCCGCAACTTCTCTTCACTCTCTCAACACAAGAATATTCAACCTTCTCTTTTTCCCTCTTACCCTTAATCTGTTCTTTCAATTCCCTAGCTGCATCCACTATCTGCTGCAACTCAATCATAGATCTTCTAATTTTCTTCTTCTCACCACTTCCCTCTGCCAAATCCTGCATAATTCTCAACCATGAACAACTCATGGGGTGACACTTCACCACGGGAAATCCACCTTTGGAACAATCAAATGACAAGGCATGTTCAAGAGAAAAACAACTCATTAAGGCCATGACCTTAGACCCACACACAATCTCACTGAACTCACTTTCTTGGCCTAGCTTTTGCCTCAACATTGTTTTCTTCAAACAAGAGCCACGCTTCTCCATTGTTTTCAATCTCTTTTCTATGCCATGACATGATTCCAGTTGGTCCAATGCACGTGATGTGGTAGCATTGGTACAAGAACGTGCAACGATTCTTAATGATTCCACGTACTTCTTCATGTCCTCTATTCTTTCCACAAAGTAATTACATGCATCGAGAATATCAGTGTTGGTTTCTAGGTACTCTTCCATTGCTCCACGGTCCACATCGGCTAAGTAGGAAACTTGAGCAAGTGAATTTAAGGCAATTTTTTGTGTTGTGATGGCTGCATCAAGCAATTGAGCCATGCCATGCTCACCACCACTAGTGCCAAGTGGCTGAAGGGTGGTGAGCTCCGCCGCAAGGTCGCGGCTGAATCGGGTTGTCGCCGGCAACGGGGCCACCACGGCCGAGGCGGCCCTCGGCTGAATCCGCCGTAAGGAGAGGCTCCTGAGGATGGCTGATGGTGCTCTCATGGTGTCCACTTGTTGTAGGATATATTTTCTCTAACAAAGTTTGGGATGCATTTCATGATCAAGTTGGGGTGCAATTTTGGGCAATATATATAAACTATGAACCCAGAATGAGTAGAACACGTGTCCCAATCGCATTGAGAAATTGCAGTCATAATTTTTTATACAAAAATTTGGATAATAAAGTAAGAGATGAGTAAAAGAGGCGAAGATAAGGTATCTTTAATAATTATATTCATGATATTGCTATACATATACAGTCTACACATACCTTGAAAAGGGTGAAAACTATATTTGCATGAGTAAAATCTTAAAGAAATGGACACCATATCTGATTCGTACTTGAGTTGATCCTATTATCTGGTCTTATTTGATTGTAACACTATTGGTTACCGAAGTTCTTTTAATTCTAGTAAATCAAAACTTTACTTACAGTGGATGTACTTTCTGGCTTAAATTAGGTTATTAAACAAAAAAAAAAATTATATCATTATCATACAAAATCATATTAAATTTATCACTTCTTTGAGTTCATTCTAAGGTTGGGTGAGGTGCCCACACTTTTATTTATTTATATATTGGTGGGTAAAGATGGTCAGAGATTTGTTGTGAGTGAGCTGTAATAGGGTGCGTGGAGAAGCAGGATATCGCCACGTCTAAATTTGGGGGACAGCCATGGCATTGCTTCCAATTATTGGGGCACCGCTTTCGCATTATTGAAACACAAAACGGCTGCCGTCAAAAACTGAGTGTGTATAACGGAGTTTTGAAGTTCTCACAAAACGGTACTTTAAAATGCTTGTCCATGGAATGAAATGGTAAAACAAACATAACCTTATTCGACCCACATTGTTCGTATAAGTTTGTTTCTAAATTTCAGAAATCATTTCATCAACTATGTCAAATCTATGATTAATTTTTATCGAAACATCTTATTAATTTTTTTTAATGAATTTTTTTATCTATAATTTAAAATTTTGAAGTCTTATTTAAAGTTATAAAAATTTTATCATTAAACACATGAATTAATTAATATGAGATTATTTTAACTAAATAAATAGTCTTAAATTCGAATTCTTATATATAATTATATTAAATATTTAAAAAAAGAATTTTATAGCATATAATGATCTTAGTTAGCCGGAGCCAATTTAATCATATTGGCTTTAGCGGAATATATGTGTTCTAGAAAACTAATTGTTAATTTTATTTTATTGTAATCACCAATAGTTGGGTGAGTTAACTCATTGAGCTCTTTTTAACTAAGAGGAATAAATGAAGCAAACAGAATCTGCACCAGAAATCTAGATGGTAGGCATATAAACAAAGATCACACATGTAAATATTAAATTGCCATATTGTTCCATTTTGCAGAATTTGGTTGGGCCAACATCGACCCAATCTTTGAGAAATCGATTTGTATGATGATTATATACTATCATATTATAAAAGTTGCCAGTTGCTGTGAGTATATGCTGGATGCCCTTGAATAAGGTTGGATGCTTTGGGAATGTAAACAATTGGATGCATCTTTAAGCACAGATTCATTGCTAACAACAACAACAACTTCTCTCCTAGACGCTGTTACCTTGTAACTCGTAACCCTCCACATGGCATGCACCACGAATCCAACATTTGCTTACATTGTTTTTCTGTTGGCCACGTTTAATACAACTATATATTTAAAGCTTAAAACTATATAGTATGTGTGGTTTCTAGCTCTTTGCTCTTTGTTGACAATTTTATATTTTGAATGTTATGCACATAGCTAGGCTGGCTCTGATTTTCAAAGCAAGCCTTCAAAGTCTTCCTTAATTCATTTGGTTTCTTGTACATCACATGTAATTCGTTTTACATCTATCAAACTCTATTTCTCTTTTTATTAAGAAAAACACGTTTATTACTTGCAACTTTTATGAAGATAGTCCATCTCTCTTTGTCTTTGAAACAGGAAGGAAATATCAATATTCAAACTTTTTTTTTTTTATCAACATTTAGTTCAAACTGTAAAGAATTATATTTCTTTTAAATGGTATTATTTTTGGGTTTGAGACTGGTCAAAATTATTCACATTTGAAATAAGACTTTGAACTCAACTTGAAATTTGCGGATTAGCCACTGAAATTAGCCAATTAAAAATATTGGTCCAAACTGCGATCGATTTAGCCAATAATAGCAAATATCGTCATTTACAAATAACAGCAATTACTTTTGCGACCGAAAAATACCAGTCTCTATTTCGGTCGCAAAGCGGTTTAATTACTCAAGTCCAAAAAATCTAGCGACTGATTTATTTTTTATTCAGATAGTTTCGGTCGCTGGAAAACTTAAATGATTACATAAATTATTAACAAAAAAATTAGTTATTTTTACGTAATGAATATGTTACTAACGAGAGAGATTAAAATCACTAAAAAAAATGAGAGTGATTAAAAGAATTAAAGCCAACAAAAATATTTGAAAAAATAAGAGTATATCTCATTAATAGTAGGAGTGGTTTAGATATAAATATATATATATATATATATATATATATATATATTCAGAAATAATCTGATGATACTAATAACTAAATTAATTACGTTTTGTGAATTAGTTAGTTAATTTTATATAAAAAAAGAGATTGAAACAAACCATTTTTTTTCTTCAAAGTTTCGCATATATATTGGATCCAACATGGATCTCATATCTCTGAAAGAGATTTAGACATAATGGAAAATCATCTAAGAACCTAACCTGCAACCTTTTGTTTCAGCCTTTTGCTTTTATGACTTGGGAGAACAATTTACAGTGGCTCCAATTTACCAAGTTTTTTGGATTCCTTAAGATTGTATACACCTATATATTATAAGTACGAAAGATAAAAAGGTAGAGTCATATATTATGCGTAAGTGGTTGTTCGCGGCAAACATTTACATGGAGAACAATAGTCTAGAATAAAGAAAGTGAAAGAGACAGATAACAAATTAAAAAGGCTGTGAAGTATCTAACAGATCGATCAGGTTCATAATATATATTACTGTTTATATTTTTATTGAAAATTAAAAAAATTGCCGTGGATCTAAGCCTAAATGTTAATTAAGAAAGTTCATTCTTACCTTGCTTTTTTTCTCTTCAAATTAATTTATTGATCTGATATAGAAAAGTCTACTTAAGCTAGATTGATTAGGGCGGGGGGAAACTGTTCGCTAAAATAAATCAAACACTTGAAGAATTAGTACCCTATATATAATATGGGAGATAATCTCTTCTCGTTCTTTACTCAGCATTAAAAATCAAACTTCATCATATTGTTCTAATTTAAACATTACTACATACTTATAGCACACAATATTTTTTCATTTTGAGATAAAAATAAATAAATTTATATTTAGTTCAGTTTATCTCAAATAAATATTTTTTTAACTTTTTGAAAGATATAAATTGTTATTTCTACCTTAATAAATTTAGGTTTGGTTCTTTGTGTGGAATAGGTGGGAGGATGAGTGCCAACATTGGGATGTGTCCTCCCTCCCTTGATGCTTAGACTAGCTTCTTAAAAAAAAAGTTATTTCTAAACAGATTAACGATTATTATATTTCTATAAAAAAAATCGTTAAATTAATGGAGAAAAAATATTAAAAGAAAAAAGATTATAAACAGTAAAACTTATTATATGTTTGGTTGGCTACTTTTATAATTACACTTAAGGGAAAAAAATCATTTAAAATTTTTTGTGAGGGGGGACTTTCGTATTTAGAAAGCATTTTATATTATTGGTTAATCTTAATTGAGATTGGTAGACTTAATATTACTTTATAAAGACAAAGCATTACCAGCATTAGGTACATTGCATTTCTTCCTTGAAAAGTAAAATCACAGATCAAGTCCCTTCACTGGAGTGATGAGATGCACACAAGCTATAATATAAGCATACACATATAACTTGTCTTCGTCTTAATAATTGTATCAATTGCCAACTTACTCCATATAATATTTCTTTCTGCTTAATTAAGGGTTCTTCATTATGGAATGATTCCCACATGTATATGTGTTGGAAATTCTAGACAATTGGATTTGGATTCAATTAATAAATAAATAGTAATTTAATGAGATTGTGATATGAAGTGCTACACGATTAAGAGTAGTTAGCAGATTTCGTGAATAAAGGTTGGCCATTATTAGAACTTTGAAGATTGTAATCTATAACTTTTATAATTTTATTAATACTATCATTTAAAATGATGCAAGATAGGCCTACCGTACTACAAAAATGTACCGATTTTTTGTTGCATTATTGCTGTTAGGGACCGAAGCATGTACGTAAATAAATAATTAAGGTCCTAAAGACATCATTAAACAAACTTGTGCTATATTAAAGTCATTGGCAAAAGGTTAACTATTAGTATAAAATTTGAAATTGTGATACAGTTGGAGTCAGCTTTTGTTTCTTCAACAAAGTGACCACTTTGGGAGCACGAAAAAAGTTATCTCCCTCTTGCAACGAAAATCTACCTCACGAAAGATTTGTCTAAATGACTAATGTTACAACATTAGACTTATATATAAGATAAATGTCAATTAATGTTCTTAGAACATTATTATTTTTTACATAAATAACATCATCTGATTTCATTAATCATCAAATCATAAATACATCGTGCAATAAAATGAACAACAAAATTTGCATGTCTGGATCTTCACAAACTCAACATTATAGTTTAAATTTTTGGAGAGTAAATATTTACATTCAAGAATAGTATCTCCTAACTCAGAGTTATCCTTTCCCAATTTGTTTATTTTTTTTCAACTATCACCTTGCAATCCATTTCCAAGATGACATGAGAATAATTAACCAGCTTCTACCATTCATTGAATAGCCTTTAAAAGGCCGATATCTTCTCCTTCCAACAGCAAGGCTGGCTCTGTCCACTCAGATTTTACCAATCTGAATTCTACTTTAATTTTCTGCAACACATGCCCCAACTTGTGGCTCCAGTTTGTTGATGAAAGGCAGCATCAACATTGCACTTCACATAGTCAATTGGAGGTGCAACCCATCGAGGAGAATGAAACACATTGATTAAGGAACTAAAAATGAAAATATTTATTAAAGTACCTTATTCATAATCTTTTTTTTGTTCTCTTAAGATTTTTACAATAAGTATTTTTTTTTTAATTTTTTAACAAATGTCTTAAAGACACTAGTCAACAAGATTCTATATACAATGAATGACTTATATACTTACTTTGGATTGAAATATAAGTAAAAAATAATGATAATAATGCGTGATGGACGTCTAAAATTAATATAAGCAATTCAAATCTTGAGTATATATGATAACGTAAAATGAGACTCAAGTCTTGAAAAAAAACGAGGCACTAGCCTACGTAGGAATTAAAAGTAGGTGTAGACATTGGGGCCTCAATATATGAATTCAACTTGAAATTACAAGGGGTCTAAGTATGACAATTGTTATATATACATCCTTTAGTTGATTGTATACCTCCCTTTTATATATTTTTTCTCTCCAAAAATAGCCCTTATTGGAAACTATGTTCCAGATGTGCTACCAGGAGGGGTACCTTCTAGTTACAGGCTCCACTATGCGAGCTCTAGCAAGAAGCAAAGCTTTCATCTCATTATGCCGACCATCATCATTTTAATAATTGGAAGAAGCCAATTCTGATGAGAAATACTATAAAGATTTTGGATATAAAATCATCGAAATTCAAGGAGGTTGTACCCCCCCACCTCATGATAGCATATCTGGAACACAGTTTCTAGAAAAGGGCTTTTTTTGGGGGGGTGGGTAATATACAAGGGAAGGGAGGTATACAAATAATAATGGGGAGGTATGTATAACAATTGCCCTAAGTATACTGATTCGGCCTTCAAGAAGTAGCAATTTCAGCCTAATAAAAACATGGCCCAACCCAGAATAATTAAGCTCATTACTTTATTTTAATGCAATTAAGCTCATTACTAATTGGTATAATTAATTTTTTTTATCACTAACATACTTTTTTAACACAGATTACAATTACAATAATCTCTAATTTTATTCAATAATTTTAATAATATTATTGAGGCCACTAAAAAACTAAATTTGTAACATTAATAATATCAAGATGATTTACATAAAATATTTAAAAGTATTAAAATATATACATTTATTATTTTTAATTTTAAAATTTAAAATATACTTTAATTAAAAAAATAATTTTAAACATAATATATATATATATATATATATATATATATATTTAAGCATTAATTATAAAATATAAAAAAAAGTCGGTTAAGTACTCAACTTAGAAGATCAATGTTTTTTTTTTTTTTTTAAAAGATGATATTTTAGAATGGATGGAGATTCGAAGAAGGGAGTGGGTGAAAAAGTTCCGTGTTATTATATCGAACTATACAAATCAATCTATTAAACTTAATTCAGTTTGACATTTAAAAAAAAAAATTACATCCCACTTCGCAAAAAGGAGAAAAAAGAAAAATAAAGAAATACAGTTCATATTTATAAATGTTGGCATGAGCAGGTTTGATTAGGTAAGCACATGCTAAAAATTTCAAGCCTTTCTAACTATCCCCCACCAATCAACCGCCCAATGAACTCACCATTTATTTCTTTCATGAAATAAAAAAATCCTTAAAAATATTAGATTAGGATATGATAAAATATCCTTTAAAGTATGCATAAATAACTACTCTGTAAATGAACTAAATTTTAAAAGAAATGAAAGGTGAAAAATAAAGCTAGTTAAAACCCATTTGGAATTGAGCGTTGCTATTTGCACGAACAACAACGTGGAGGGCTCTTCTTTCTCTTATAAAAAATATGTTAAAAAATCAAAACATATTAAACGGGATTTGATAGAAAACACAGTCGTTTCTTACGAAAATATCTTTGGTAACCTTTAGCATTTTCCTTTGGATTTTTATCAAAAAAATAAAAACCTATTTGGAATGTAATTAAAAAAAATAGGTTTACCCTCAAACAGTTTTATACTATAATAATTTAATATCGTCTATAATAATTATTTTAAAAGTTATATTAATGAATTTTTTTATTAATTAATAATATATTTTTAAAAATTTAGCAAAATAAAAATCCCTTTTGTGGAAATATAGTAAGTCAAACAAAACTGTCCCAGCCAATCCCATATACCCATTTGAATCATGGCATGGCTAATAGTTGAAGGATGCATCTTGGTAATTCATATGATCAGATCTATACTATTAAATAGGGTAGTCGGAGGCAGCTACATGCCTTAAAGATGGATCATGTACAAGTGTGCATTGATTGCGTTCATAGCATCACCATTATCCTTCTCCTTTTTTTTATACGATCAATTAATACTTCATTTATTTGTTTTGTTATCACATCACCCTTATCCTTGTCTTTTGCTTCTTTTCTTTTTTCCCAAAAGAGTATTTTTCTCTGTTTTGTATTGTCTTTATTTTTGGCTTAATTATCAATTTATTTTTTAAAATATTTTACAAGATTTAATTTCATCATCAATTTTTTTTTAAAATATATCAATTTAATTATTTATGTTGAATTAAACTGACATAGTGAGATTGCAAATTTCAGCAATTTTTAGAAAAGTATAAAATATGACATAAAAAAATAAAGTATAAAATATAACATAAAAAATAAAACTTTAGTGATTTTTTTTCCGTGAAAATTCAAAAATTGTCTATTTATTCTCTTAATTTTAGTTTCCTGAATGAATTTCTTTGTCAGCTTTTTTTCCTTTTATTAAGTGTCAGTGTTACTTACCTTTTTGTCCCGTGTGAAACTTTTTAGTACTTAATTGCTCTAATGATAAATTAAATACAAAATATTTTAATATGTAGTGAATGCAAAAGATAAACAAAATGCCACTTCTGAATAAAACAAATGAGTAACAGAGGATCATACAAGAAAAATAATTAAGTACTTTTTTAAAAAGTCGTTGAAAATTTAAAAGAAAAAGACTAAATAAAAGAATCCTAAAATTTTAAAGTAAAAAAACTTAATTAAACATTCTGTTGAATGATTTTTTAAGAAAGAGAGGAAAATAGTGATGTGTTTTCTATTTTGAGTTAATAAATAAATAAAAAATTCTAAAACTTTATTTATTTATTTTTTAATTTAAATTTTAACTACTTTTCCTCTCATCTATCATGTCAAATAAGATATCTTTTTTATTTCATGTGCGAATATTTTTTTTATCCTCAAGATTCACACTTGTTTTTTTGTTGATGATCCTATCCTATCATTTTTGCAAGGGTGTTCATGGAAGAGACAACCCAAATATCTACCATCATCGGAGCTTATGAAATGGTGTCCGAGCAACAAATCAATCTTAACAAAACTGAGGTGTCTTTCAGTTGGAATGTGTCATGGATCAGTGTAAATCAACTATAAATGCTTATGAATCTTAAGACTGTGGAAGACCATGGGAAATACTTGGAGTTGTCGACTCTCATTGGGAGATCCAAGACCCAAGTTTTTCGGTTCATTAGAGACAGTGTAGAAAAAGTTGAAGGGTTGGAATAAGCGCTTTTTATCCAAGGCAAGTTGGAAAACTCTAATCAAGTCCATTATACAGGCAATCCCAATGTATGTTATGAGTTGTTTCAAGCTCCAACACTTTCTTTGTGACCAAATTGAAAGAATGACGACTAAGGCATTGGCTATGGTGGGAGAAGATGATTGATCCAAAGGCTGATGGGGGATTGGGTTTTAAGAGACTATAAATTTTCAACAAAGCCTTGCTTGGAAAACAACTGTGGCATTTCATGACCAATGAAAATTCTCTAGCGTCTAAAGTTTTGAAAGCAAGGTATTTCCTTTGTAGATTCGCCATTGGTAGCTATGAATTCTTTTAGACCTAGTTTTATCTAGACAAGTATTTTGTCGGCCAAGAATTTGATTGAAGATTAAAGGATTCTATGATATAATAATTTTGTTCTATATTTCATGCTTTGTTAAAGCATAAATATATCCAAGAGAGTTACAACAAAATCTCCTAAGATTGAACTATACAGATTGATTCTTCAAATAAAATTTCTAAAATTACGTCTAGATAAGGGTGACAAATTTATTGGAATTAGACTCTCACAGGTGGGATGCTTAGAAAATCCAATCTTTATTCTCTCACCACACAACTCAATGTATTCTGAATATTCCCCTCCGGATCCATCATGGTTTGGATTGTCAACTCTGGAAACATTTCCAAGATTGGAAGTTTTCTATGGAAATTGGACTATAACTTTGTTATCACAAATCAGGGGAGAGAAGTTGCTTATTCTAGTGGTATTGTAGGGGATTTCTATAAAAAAAAAGCTTTGGGAGATTAGGATTTCCCAAATGCCTTCATTTTGTGTGGAGGGCTTGTAAGAACATTTTATTGGTCATGACAAATCTTAGAACCAAAAAATTAGAGGTTGATATTATATGCCCTAGATGTGGGGAGGGAGAGAACTTTGTTGTTCATGCTTTTCTTCTTTGTGTTGAAGTGAAGAGGTGTTGGTTTGCTTCCTCCTTTAGAGTTAGGTTTCATTTTGATGAAAATGTTTCCTTTGCTAGTTGGTTTGAGGAGTGTTTACAGATTGTGGATAAGGAGTTTTTGGGGGAGGATTTGTGAATTCCTATGGGTTATGTGGATTGGTAGAAATCAATGGTCAACGGGTGTTCCATCAGAAAAGGTCTTGTTAAAGTATAAGTGTGAGGTGAGGTCCCATATCGAGTAGAAATGGAAAAGTTGAGCACCACATCAGAGCCTTAAAGGTTTCGGGTTAATGTGTGGTGTTAGGTTCACTTATATAGTTGCTCAGGACTCATTGGTATAAATCTCTCTGGTTTACCCCCCTGATGCACAACAATTGATATCAAAATCGATGTTTCGACTTGATTACCGACTTGAACGAGTAAGATGACGACAATGGATCCTTGGTATCGAAAGTCTTTCTGATAGTGGGTCTAGACGATGTGTCCCGTGGGTGGAGCGAGGGTACAAGTATCTAGAGCATATGAGCTTAATGGTCACCATGGAATACTCATGGATGATAATGACTTCCGCTCGAGAGGGAGACTAACATGTGAAAAAGACTCACACTTGATGAAATGATTGTTAAAGTACAAGTATGAGGTGAAGTCTCACATCAAGTAGAAATGGAAAAATTGAGAACTATATAAGTAAGGAGAAGATTCATAAACTTGAACTTTAAGATTTTGGATTAAAGTATGATGTTAGGTTCACTTATATAATGGCTTATGACTCATTGGTATAAATCTTCTTGGTTTACCTCCCTTGATGCACAACAAGTCTCCTGCGTGTGTGACTTTCTTGCGCAACTGAATTAGCCTTGCACTTGTGTCTTCATCTCTGAGGTTTGAGTTTGATCGCCAAAGGCTCGTTCAAGCTTGGAAGAACTCAACTATGGATAACAACAACTACTTTAATGGAGTGATAAAAGATTGTTTGGCTTTAATGGATTTCCATGACCTTGATAGGCTTGTTTTTGCTTTTAGAACCAGCTAATAGAATTGTTAATATACTTGCTAATTTAGCTTTGTAGTTTAAGGACCTGGTTTGGATAGAGGAGACCCCTCATCATTTATTCTCTATCATTTTAGATGATGTAAGGCCTTTGGCCATTGTTCCTTCTTGAACGAAATCTCTATAATAATAAAAAAAAGTCATATCAAATAAGATATAGGTGAGAAAAACCATCCAAAAGAAAGAACAAACAACTTTATGTAAGTTTTTTTTTTTTTTGCTGAACTTAATGCTAGTTTTAAATCGCAGTGCACGTATGGCTTCAGACAAGAAGAATATTGGATGATACTCCTACAACACTAAAAGAAATTTGAAAAAAGAGAGACACATATGGGATTCAAATGAAAGTCTTGATAAAAAAAGTTTGAAATAATTTTAATTTAAATGGATATCAATATTTTGAAAGATTAATTCTTAACTCCCAATTAAAAAATATTCTGACTAATTTTTTTTATGATGACTAAAAGTTACTCTAGACTTCTCAGGAAAGAAAAAAAAAGCTGACCAAAAGATTCTCTAATTAATTTTTATAAAGTATAATTTCTTCATTTTTTTTTCAAGAAAGTTCAATTTCTTCATAAAAATTACGGTGCTTAAATTTTAAAGAGTTTTCACATATATATATATGTCTAACTTCTCCTTTTATTAAAGAGGAAAAAAAGCTTAAAAAAATGTCAAGCACTATATTATATTGTAATTAAAGAAAAGAATTTCCTAATAAGCATAATTAGTACATGTACTGATTTTTTGTTGTAAAAATATATTCAGCATAATATAAAAAAATATACTATTATTCAACCATAAATTATCATACATGTCAAGTTTTTAAATTTTAACAAGAATCATTATCTTCTAAAAAAAACATACAATAATCACTTTAATACAATTATTATCATATATGTCAACTTTTTAAATTGTTAGTTGATTTTACGTGTTGATAATACATAAAAGTTAATCTACTATTAAAATACATAAAAGTTAATCTACTACTAAATTATTAAGTACTTAAGATTTAAAATACTCTTTACTAACCCTTAATTTTTTTTCCAGTTTAAAATGATTCTCCCGACCTAATGTGACGGCTTGTAGTTATTTTTTATCCTGTTTCTTCTTCACAAACAACTTGGCACTAAAATTCGTGGACCCACTTGTCTACACCCAATCAAATACAATATTTTCTTTCAAGAAATTCCACTCCAATTATGTTCCTTGTAGAGGAGATAACTAACTAACCACCACAACTTTTTTCCATGACCATGGACCATCAAAAGACAATGCCAAACCACGAAACTTATATTTAAAAATCGCGTCCTCTTGGCTTATTCTGTGCAATTCTCCATCTCTAGTCTTTACTCACAGAGTCACTCAAATGGCTTCCGAAACCCCAAAGCCAAAACCCGTTCTACCGTGGAAAACCCGCGTTTCAATTTCCTTTCTCTCTACCCTAACGGACTATGCACGCCGTTCTAACGGCACCGTTAACCGCCGTCTCATGAACTTCCTCGATCGCAAATCCCAACCTAACGCCAAACCCGTTAACGGTGTTTCCACCCAAGACGTCACCGTCGACGCCAAACGGAACCTCTGGTTCCGAATCTTTAACCCCGCAGCCGCCTCCGGCGGCGGCCTCCCCGTCGTTATTTTCTTCCACGGCGGCGGCTTCGCGTTCCTCTCGCCGGATTCGTTTGCCTACGACGCCGTCTGCCGGCGGTTCTGCCGGCGAGTCCCCGCCGTCGTCGTCTCCGTCAACTACCGCCTCGCGCCGGAGCACCGGTACCCTTCGCAATACGACGACGGTGAGGACATCCTCAGATTCCTCGACGAGAACCGCGCGGTGCTGCCGGAAAATGCTGACGTATCAAAATGCTTCCTCGCCGGCGACAGCGCCGGCGCGAACCTGGCACACAATGTAGCGGTTCGGGTTGCCAAGTCGGGTCCGCTCCGGGAAGTTCGGGTTGTGGGGTTGGTATCGATCCAACCGTGGTTTGGCGGGGAGGCACGGACCGCGGCGGAGGTGAAGTTCGAGGGGGCGCCGCTGGTGTCAACGGCAAGGACGGACTGGCTGTGGAAGGCGTTTTTGCCAGACGGGTCGGACCGTGACCACGGGGCTTCGAATGTGAGCGGGCCGAATTCTGAGGATTTGTCGGGTTTGAATTACCCGGATACCCTTGTGTTTGTGGGTGGGTTTGACCCATTGCAAGATTGGCAAAAGAAGTATTGTGAGTGGTTGAAGAAATCAGGGAAAAAGGCTCAATTGATTGAGTATTCAACTATGATTCATGCATTTTATATATTTCCTGAATTGCCCGAGTCATCTCAGTTGATCTCAGAGGTTAAGGATTTCATCACCAAGAGAATTTCCGATTTAAAATCAAATATGTAATAAGTTCATGTTGGAGTCAAGTGTAAGGCTATGCAAGTTCTTGTTTCAAGTCTTCTAGAAAAAATAAAAAAGGTACTAAGTATTAGACTATTATTAGTATTAGTAAAATTTTATCATTACTTAGTTTACTATAGAAATAATTAAGGTTTTTCGTCAAAAAAAGAAGAAACTATTAAGGTGTGTTTTCTTTTGCGTGTGAATGGGATTTGAATGTTACATGATTTTTTTTTTAAGATTCATTCCTAGTGTTTTTGTCATTCTCTTTTGTTTTAAAAATAATTAGTCGTTAATATTTATTAATCAAGCAATCTTTAATATATTACCAAATTTAACTCATAAAACGTATTCTTGTATTTTCAATTCATTCTTAACACATCTCAAACATCTTTATTCCTTTGTTCGTCACTCTCACTCTAAAATTTGTTTAAACATACGATGGACTAGCATCCTACCCCCCTAACAAAGATGTCCAGAGAAGCATCTATGCCACTATAGTTCTTTATTGGGCTTTTTTTATCAATCAAGGGTAAAAAAAAATTCAATTTTTCAATCGGGATATATTTTAAAAAATTAACTAAAAGGGGATAAGTCGTAACAAGACTTTTAACTTAAAAGTCGTAACACCTGTTACGACTTATTATTTTTTTTAATTTTTTAACTGAAATCGTAAATATTTTTATGACTTCAGTGTAAATCTAATTTTTTTTATGACTTTAAAGTCGTATTTTTTTATTTAAAAAAACAAAATTCGTAATATTTTACACGACTTTAAAGTCATAAAGCTTATTTTTTTTAAAGGTTTACTACTTGTTATATTATTTTATTTTAATGTTTTATTATTTAAAACATGTTATATATATTAATGATGTAGTTCATGTTATATATATAGATATGTTACAATAATAATGTATGTATTGGAGTTCTTATGGACTCCTTATATTGTTCATGGTGAAATGGACCAAGGTCTTCTACATGAAAATTCAGAATACATGTAATGATATATACGTCGAACTAGACAATATATATCGCGCGAATGAACAATATCTATTGAGGTTGTAAATTTGCTTTACAATTTTAATCATTCTTGATATTATTATTCATAGTTATTTCTAACTTTGTAAATTTGAATCACAGTATTATCCTGGTCATCACCAATATCAATCATATGCGAAACCTAATGTACCTCCAGTGCATGTTCCTGGATTTATGTCTCATCATCATCCATCACAAGCACAATATCAATCAACAAGTTTTTCTGGTCATGCGTCTCAAGAAATCAGCGGGGTTCTCATCATATATACCTCAATACTCATTTCAAGTTCCTTCTACCTCAAATGTTTTTTATGGCTCCTCACAAATGTTTGCCACCACTTTCAACACTCCACCATCTGCGTGTAATCTTGCACCATCAAGTTCTTGTTATCATCCATTATTACCTACTCAAATACGTGACATCAGTCACGAAGATGAGGATGAGGATGAGGATAACAACGATGACGATGATGATGGTGATGGTGATGATGACAACGGTGGTCATCATGTTCCTCAACAACAACAGATAATTACAGGTGAGCATCCAAGAACAAGAGGACAATAAACACAAACAAATCCAGTCCAATAAGATGAGAGACCCAGACGCATATCTAGAAGAACTCGTTGTGGGACATCGTCTCATTATTAGTTTAACAAATATGTAATTTTTATTTAAATATAATCAATTTTTAATTTAAAGTCTTTCAATTTTTTTAATGTATTTTTATTGATAGATTATTTAAACTTTAAATAAAAAATATTTAAAGTAAACTATATTAAAAATATATATAACATGTTTTAAATAATAAAACATTAAAATAAAATAATAATATATCAAATAAAATCACAAAAAATCTTCTAATAAAATCAACTTAATATTATTTATTATATATTTAAATATATTTTTTTAACTTTTTTATTTAAAATAAAAATAAAACCGTAAACACTATTAAATTAAAATAAAAAACAGATTTACGAAAAGAAAATAGGTGAACAAAACAAAAATGTGTCTACAAATAGCAAAACAACAGTTTTTTTTAAAAAAAATAGGTTTACGACTTCAAGAAATCGTAAACCTTTAAAAAATTAAAAAAATAAATAAAATAGACTTTACGACTTTAAAGTCGTGTAAAATATTATGTTTTTATTTTAAAAAAAGAAATACGACTTTAAAGTCATAAAAAATATTAGATTTACATTGAAGTCGTTTTACGACTTTAATTACAAAAATAATAAATCGTAATAGGTGTTACGATTTATCTCTTTTAGATAATTTTTTAAAATATATTCCCTATTGAAAAGTTGAAATTTCTTTTACCCCTTATTGGTATTTTATGGATCTATGTGTGCGTGGAAAAGTAAAAAAGAAGTTGCATAGAAAAAAAAAATAGATCCAAAAGACAGCGTATTCTTCATTATCTTTTGAAGTTACTAGTAGAGTAAGCTTGCGTAATGCACGTGCTGTTTTATCTTTTTTATACTCTTGTATGTAACTTGTAAAAAACTCGATCCTATCATTACCATTTTTTAAAACTTGATCCATTAATCAAAGTAATTAACTTATCCCTTATAGGTTGGTGAATTTACAGTAATTGATGTATATTCTTTTCTAATAACCTTACTTCAAACATTCAAACTTTAAAGAATATTTCAAATATACCTAACAATAAATGACATCTACTTAGTTGTCATACAGAACTTGTGAGTTGTGATGCACATGACTTCCCTTTTCTTTTTTTTTTAATTGACAAATCTGTCTAACAAATTTTCGAATTGAATAAAGTATCAATGTTTAATTTTGGATTATTATTGAAAATGAATAAATTTCACCACAAACACACATTTAAGATTTTATAAGGACAATAAGTCATGACGTGACTAACCAACCCGTCAAATACTTACGCGTGTGGCAAAAGATAACGATTTTGACTTGAATGCATTGGAAAGCCTTAAAAATCTTCCCACTTCCCAGCCACGTAACTAATTCACCTCTTCGTTTCACTCTCCGAGTCAACCGAGTCAACTCACCACCACCAATGCCTCCGTCCACCAAACCGAACCTTCCTTGGAAGCTTCGCATATTGACCTCTCTCCTCAACCTCCTCATCAACGCCTCTCGCCGCTCCAATGGCACCGTCAACCGCCGTCTCTTCAACTTCTTCGACCGCAAGCTCCCCTCTAGCCCCAACCCCGTCGACGGTGTCAAAACCTCCGACGTCACCGTCGACGCCACCCGCAACCTCTGGTTCCGCCTCTTCGCCCCTTCCTCCTCCGTCGCCACCACCCTTCCCGTCGTCATCTTCTTCCACGGCGGCGGCTTCGCGTTCCTCTCCCCGGCTTCAGCCGCATACGACGCCGTTTGTCGCTTCTTCTGCCGCTCCTTCAATGCCGTTATTATCTCCGTTAACTACCGTCTCGCCCCCGAACACCGTTACCCCTCCCAAAACGACGACGGGTTCGACGTGATTAAATACCTCGACGAAAACGGCGCCGTTTTGGGTGACATTAATAATTGTTTTTTGGTAGGTGATAGTTCGGGCGGGAACATAGCGCACCACGTGGCGGTTCGGGTTTGCAAAGAGAAGTTCCGGTTCGTGAGAGTTATCGGGTTGGTTTCAATTGAACCGTTTTTCGGAGGGGAAGAACGAACCGAATCCGAGATCCGGATGACGCAAGACCCGTTGGTTTCGTTGGAGAAAACGGATTGGTATTGGAAGTCGTTTTTGCCAAGCGGGCTGGGCCGGGACCATGAAGCGGTAAACGTGAGTGGGCCCAATGCGGTGAATATTTCGGGTTTGGGCTATCCGAATACGCTTGTTGTGATTGCGGGTTTTGACCCGTTACAGGATTGGCAGAGGAGGTACTATGAGTGGTTAAGAAAATCGGGTATTGAGGCACAGATAATTGAGTACCCGAATATGATTCATGGTTTTCACTTGTTTCCGGATTTGCCCGACACTTCTGTGTTTGCTTCTGATGTCAAGGATTTCATCACCAAGCAAATTGCCGACGTGAATTAAGAGGGTTTAAATTTGTGCAATTAGTTGTGATAGTATTGAAGAGAGAAATTATTTGCCTTTAATTTGTATGAAAAGCGAAAGACAGAAATTTGATAGACGTGGTGTATTTATGTTATGAAATTGATATGGACATATCATATGGTGGTTGGGTAGTAGTTGTATCATATATGCATTAGGTTGTCATGCATGTTAAAGTCAAAGATCATTGATGGAGTTGCTCTAAAACCTCTCTTATTCTCTTGTATGTATAATAATGCATTGATCTTTTTCGTATTGTATAGGTGATATTTTTTTTATTAGAGAATGTGCATTAAAAATTTGTGTTAGAGAAATAAAAATGTCGATCATTTCTTGATAGTTTCCAAATTAAATGACATTTTTTCGATAAAAAAATTTGTAAATATCGATAAAAGTTACATGTGGGATATTCTCAATTTGGATCTAAACATAATAACTAAAGATGATGTTGACAATGTCATTTGATGTTCAGCTAATAGAGTAGGCAATATTTATGGTATAAATAATACTGTAATACATGCATGCATAGATAGTATAAATAATAAGTAGTATAACACGAGAAATTGATAACCAAATAATCTACATCGCCACAACATAACGTTTACCATTCGGAGCCTCTCGGTGCAAATCCGAACTGCCACGTGGCGGGCCAGGTTCCCGCCCACGCTATCAGCCGCCAAAAAACATTTCATGATGTCAGCAACATGTGGCAAAACAGTAAAATTTTGGTGGATGAATTTTAAGACATGGTACCCATCATCATATTGAGAAGGGTAGCGGTGGTCGAGGGCCAGACGGTTATTAACGAAGACAACAACGGCGTTAAGTGAGTGAAAGAAGAGACTGTTAAGCTTTGAACAAACAAACTGTAACTCACAAAAATACGGGAAAACCACCTTGTACATTGATAACAAAGTCTTGGCTGATATAAGCCTTACAACAACACTTAACAAAGAAAAACCTTACAACAACAGTTAACAAACCCAAAAGAAAAATAAACTGCCCACTTTGTACACAACCTGGAACGTGGTATCATGACTAGAAAATGGACAAATGTGTAACTACCTAATCCCAAATAATAGGGATTATTATTAACTGAATAAACATTAAAATAAATCTTAAATAACCCAACAAATTCCTTCCTTAAACTGATTGCACTACCAATGCATTCAGTTTACCTCTGGTAAAGAGCATATACCTAATAAATTACGCAACTTCAGGAAAATATCCAACTTAAGTGGCTTTGTTATAATATATGCAATTTGTTCCTCTGTGCTACAATACTTCAGTTCAATTATTCCATCTTTAGTTAAATCACGTAAAAAAATGGAACCTCACATCAATATGCTTGCTACGTCCATGCAAAACTGGATTCTTGGATAACTTAATAATAGAACTATTGTCACAAAACATTGTGGTTCCCTTGCCTTGAGAATGATCAAGTTTATCCAATATTGTCCTCATCCACACCCCTTGACACGCACAAAAAGTAGCTGCCACAAATTCCGCTTCGGTAGATAAAGTTACCACAGGTTGCTTTTTAGAGGACCATGACATAGCCCCTTCACTGAGTAAAAACACATAACCAGATGTGCTTCTCCGATCATCCAAATCTCCAGCATAATCACTGTCTGTGTATGTCTTCAATTCACCATCACCCTTCTTGCGATAAAAAACTCCCAAATTAATAGTACCTTTTAAGTACCTTAACACCCTTTTCGCAGCTTGCAAATGCAATTCAGTTGGAGTAGACATGAACCTACTGAGAAGACATACCACATACATCAGATCAGGCCTTGTTGCAGTCATATACATAAGGCTTCCAACCAATTGCTTATACATGGTAGCATCCACCTTGACTCCTTCCTCATTTTTCATTAATTTCACACCAGGAACAATGGGATTCTTTACACTATTACTCTTCTCCATCTTAAACTTCTCCAAAACCTCTTTTGCATACTTCTTTTGACTAATATAAATACCTTCAGAATTTTGCAGAATCTCCACACCAAGAAAATATTTCATCATTCCCAAATCAGTCATGTCAAATTCAAGTTTCATAGAATTTTTGAACTTAACAAGCATGCCTTCATCATTACCAGTAAAAATCATATCATCAACATATAAACTAATAATCAGAATTTTACCTCCATCTTTCTTTTTGATAAACAAAGTGTGTTCACAACTACACTTCTCAAATCCTTCTTTAGTAAAATATGCTTCAATTCGATTGTACCATGCACGAGGGGCTTGCTTGAGGCCATACAATGCCTTCTTTAGTTTGTATACCTTGTGCTCATCACCTTTCCTCACATAGCCTTGCAGTTGCTCAACAAACACAGCTCCATTTAATTCTCCATTCAGGAAAGCACTTTTGACATC
Source organism: Glycine soja (assembly GCF_004193775.1). Lineage (NCBI taxonomy): Eukaryota > Viridiplantae > Streptophyta > Magnoliopsida > Fabales > Fabaceae > Glycine > Glycine soja. The sequence goes on from NC_041010.1 coordinate 36,608,366, forward strand.
AAACTGATATATATTCCAACCATTTTTAGCTGCTATAGCAATGACCATTCGAATTGTATCCCATCTAGCCACAGGTGCAAACACCTCAATATAGTCTATGTCGTATTGTTACGCATACCCTTTTGCCACCAGCCGAGCCTTGTACTTATCAACCTCACCATTTTCTTTAAGTTTAGTTTTGAAAACACACTTCACACCAATTTTTTTGGCTTCCTTAGGAAGGTCTGTTAGCTCCCAAGTCTTATTTCTTTCAATTGCTTCTATTTCCAAATCCATTGCAGCTCTCCATTTGGGATTTTTAACAGCTTCTTCATAAGTGTTTGGATCTGAATTTGAAGGAAACAGAACCAGATTGTGCTCATTTTCTTCTTCTGACAATCCCTCTCCAGTTACATAATCTTTCATCCAAAGCGGTTTTCTTCGATTCCTCCCCTAAGCACTTAATTGTGTGTTAATTACTCCTGCTTCTGTGCTTTCTTCTACCCTCTCCTACTTGACTCCTTCTTCAACTTCTTCCCCCTCATGCTGCACTCCTTCTTCAGCTTCTTCTCCACTTTCATTAATGTTGGTTTCTTCCCACTTAAGCAAATCAATTTTTGCTTCTTCAATGCTCCTCCCCCAATTCCAGCCCTCATTTTCTTCAAAAACAACATCTCTGCTTACCACCACCTTGTTGGATACTGGATCATAAAGTCTGTACGCTTTAGATTCTTCATTTCTTCCCAACAACACACATTTAAAGCTTTTATCATCCAACTTTGTTCTCTTGCTGTCTGGTACATAAACATGGCCAATGCATCCAAAGACGCGAAAATAATCAACATTTGGTTTAACTCCACTCCATGCTTCCTCAGGGGTCATGTCTTTTACTGCCAAAGTAGGACTTCTGTTAAGCACATGCACTGTCCAATTTGCAGCTTCAGGCCAGAATCTCTTTAGTATTTGCTTCTCTGATAGCATGCTTCTGACCATATTCATGATGGTTCTATTTCTATGTTCCGCTACTCCATTTTGCTGGGGAGTGAAGCCCGCAATGAGTTGTCTACTAATACCATTAACTCTGCAAAAATCGTTGAACTCAAGAGACATGAATTCTCCACCTCTATCTGTACGTAGACAACGAATAAAAGCACCCGTCTCTTTTTCAACAAGATTTTTATAATTCTTAAAGGTAATAAAAGCTTCAGACTTTTCAACAAGGAAGTATATCTGCATCTTACGACTGTAATCATCAGTGAAGCTTACGAAATACCTTTTCTTATTGTTGGAGACTGGTTTGATGGGTCCGCAAATGTCAGAATGTACTAACTGCAACCTTTGTGATGCTTTCCACAAACTCTTCTTAGAGATTGCATCCCTGCGTTGTTTTCCCACCTTACAATCAGTGCATACTTTAAATGATGCATTCAAATGAGGTATCCCTCTCACCATCTCCTTATATTGCAGGGTTTTTAAACCTTTGTAGCTAAGATGTCCATACCTACGATGCCAAAGGTGAGTGTTATCCTCAAAAGTTGCTTGAAAACAAGTCAGAGCCTTTGGTAAAACTCTTGCAGGAAACTTGAACATCCTATTTGTTGACATTGCTATCTCTATAATAAGTCCTTTCTCAGGATGATAGACTTTACATACTCCTTGTTGTATAAAAAAAGCTACCCCCTTCTCTTGCAACTGGCCAATACTCAATAAATTATTTCTTAACTCAGGTACATAGAAAACATCAGTGATTATCTGAGTAACTCCAACGATTTTCAATCTGACATTACCTTTCCCCAACATATCCAACGCTGAGTTATTTCCAAGTTTCACAAATTGTTGAAACTCCTCATCAAGATTAGAGAACCACTGCTTGTTTGCACACATGTGATTGCTACACCCTGAGTCAAGAAACCATACATCTTCCACTTCTTCGTCAGACTGATTAGGCTCCACAAATGACATTAACAATATCTCCTCTTCCTCCTCAAGTTCTGCATAGTTAGCTTTCTCCTCCCACCTTGGACATTCATATTGAAAATGACCCAATTGCTGACATTTCCAACACTCAATTGTGGCTTTGTTAAAGTTTTGTCTTCCTCTACCTCTACCTCTTCCTCGAACAGTTCCGCGACTAGTTCCACGACCAGTACCACAACCTTTTCCTCTAGTTGATTTGTCATCAGTGGTCACCTTCAGGGCTTGCTCATCCCCTCCATGTCCTTTCATCCTTTGCTCATGCACTAATAGACTACTCTGTAATTCATCAATGGTTAAAGTGTCTAAGTCATTAGACTCTTCAATTGAACACATAACATAGTTGAACTTAGATGTCATTGATCTTAGGATCTTTTCAACAATCAACAATTGCCCCATGCTTTCTCCGTGAAGTTTCATCTTATTTGCTATGGCAAGTGTACGAGCAAAATATTCATCAACACTTTCTCCTTCTTTCTTGTGGAGGACCTCAAAATCTTTTCGAAGGGCTTGGAGTTGTGCTCTTTTGACCCTTGTTAAACCTTGATACTTCTGCTTCATAGAGTCCTATATATTTTTGGCAGTATCCTTATTAAGGATGGTCTCCAAAATGGTTCGATCAATAGCCTAGAACAAATTATTCTTAACTTTCAAGTCTTTTAGTTGCTGATCGGCAATTGACTTTCTTTGGGCTTCAGTAAACTCTTCTCCCTCTACTTCAACAGGGATTCCATCCTCCACAAGACTCCAATATTCCTTTGAACGAAGGAAATTTTCCATAAGCATGGCCCAATGATCATAATGAGCATCAAACTTAGGAATTGTAGGTTGAACGAAAGTGCTTTAAGAAGTCATACTTCAAACACTCTTCTCTCAAGAAAACTGCGGTTTCTTTTCTCTCAAAACAGGCCCCGTGAAGGAGCTCCGATACCAAAGTTTGTTAAGCTTTGAATAAACAAACTGTAACTCACAAAAACACGGGAAAACCACCTTGTACATTGATAACAAAGTCTTGGCTTATATAAGCCTTACAACAACACTTAACAAAGAAAAGCCTTACAACAACAGTTAACAAACACAAAAGAAAAATAAACTGCCCACTTTGTACACAACCTGGAACGTGGTATCATGACTAGGAAATGGACAAATGTGTAACTACCTAATCCCAAATAATAGGGATTGTTATTAACTGAATAAACATTAAAATAAATTCTAAATAACCCAACAGAGGCGACAAACGACCTCTTAAGAGGTTGAAGCTGCGGAGAAGAACAAGAATGCGCTACCATGGAAGTAAACAATGACGGGAAGGGAGGCGGTGGGGACGGCGGCGAATGAACGAATGGGTAGGCGGAAGGAGAGGTTGCGGGTGGGGTCCACAGTGACGTCGAAGGAGGACACACCGTTAACGACGGTGGGGTTTGGGGGAAGTTTCCGGTTGAAGAGGTTGAAGAGACGACGGTTGACGGTGCCGTTGGAGCGGCGAGAGGCAGTGGTGAAGGTGGAAAGAGGGGAAACGAATAAGCGAACGAACTTTCCATAAAAGGGTTGGTTTGGTGGTTTTGACTTCCAAGGTTGTGGCAAGTCAACTCGGTTGGGTTCGTGACTCGGAGAGTGATACCGGGTAATGAGAAACTGAGAAGTGGTGAAAGAGTAAAAAATGTATGGATTTGTTTACAAGTGTAATTAGGAGATGAGAAGAGTGGTAGGGAAAAAATGACAGAACAAATCAGTAAATATCTCTATTATTTAAAAGTATGATTACAATAATTCTCTTATAAGAAAATATTTTTTAATTTTATCTAATAAAGATGATTTATAATTTCTCTTAATTCTCAATGGAAACTAGAATTCTCTTTCTCTCAAAGAAAAATACAAGAAATTTCTTTCTCACTCTCAATTTACTTCTCTTTGGATAGGATAAGATGGGATGCTTCAACTCTTCACATGTTTTCCTATTTATAGGAGAGGGTTGTGACTTTCTTGCCTTAAAATTATAATATTCAATTTCTCAAGGTCAAAAGAATCAATTCCAAACTCTTGAAAAGTACATTCACAACTTCTTATGCATGTCTTAAAATGTGTTCTTTAATTATGTATTTGAATTTATATATTTAGTTAAATGTGAATCGATTATGAAAGAATTTCCAAGAATGAGAAGGTAACAAATGACTATTGCACTGCATGCATGTGAAGAAGAAGGAAAGTGGGACAAGAACAACTTACACAATACATTAATACACACACTGTTTTTTCCATGTGTTTTGTGGGTATTGAATTATTGATTAAACATGAAAGAAATAAAATGGAAAATAGGTAGAACATACAATAGAAGTTTTAAATTTTAGTGAGATAAAGATAAGGAGGAAAGTTTTTTTTTTCTAGGAATTTATTAGAAAGTATTTTCTTCAAATTGACGTGAAATAGTAGAGAAATAATATTTTTATTTTTATCAATTAAAAAATTAAATAAGTTATTTATATTATAAAAATTTAAAATAAATAATTTTATGATATAAGGAAAATTATAGAGTAAATATCAAATGTGGCACTTTAGAAGAAACAGAAGGACAACTTCCAAAAGCTTACTAGACGTCTGAACATGCTTGCAAAAAATCAAAGTACAACAACATTAAAAGTTGTGTGACCAAAAGATAGAATATGAAGAGAAAATGATGAAATTAAGGATAGCAAGATTAAATACCAAATGCATGTTTCCAAAAATTGTATCATAAGATATTGCAAAAAAACAAGGACCTTAAATGACATATCAACATTAATTGTTCCAGAAGCAGCACAAATGCTACATATAAGAACATCTAAAATAATGTTCAAATATGCTCCGAAAGGAAGAACTAATATAATGCTCACAAGGCAAAGAAATTGTCGGAAGACATATTTATATTCACCACAAACATTCAGAAGCAAAATGTGATCGTTATGCCAACAAAAATTGATCGACTTTTTAGAAGTAGGAATCTTGACACATTTCAAAAGTTGATAGAATGTTCCTTGAGAAAATTCATGTCAAAACAGCTGTCCAAATGAAAGGTCATTAAATGGGAATATTTTAAGGAGTTCTTTAATTAAGCTCTGTGTCATATTGTGTATATCCACTCATTGAATATTATAAAGAGCAAAAGAGTTAAAATCTATAAATCTTGAAGAAGATAAAGGTACTCTAGAGGCTAATAAGGGGGATTAATATATTGTTGTTTGTGGTATATGCACCACCCTAATAATTGGGTGCGTTAGTGTCGGGGTAACAATTATTAAGCTATGATTTAGTCTGCAAAGACTTGAGAAAATAATAATGATTGTTGGAAAGAATACCTTATGTAATATATTAGTGATTATGGTGATCAATACCTAATAATGTAGGGAATTGATGTAGCCCGAGTTATTTGTGGAGAAACTCTCTGTGCACTATAAATCTCCTCTTCACTTTTAGTTTCTACACTAGTTTTACTGCTTTTTAGCGATTAATGAACTGGTTTTTAATTTTAGATTTTATTATTTTACACAAGTTCCATAGGGAATTACAAAAGCCAGTGGATACCATCAAAATAGGAATCAGAGGCACGAATATCCCCTCAAAGGAACAACAACAGCCCGCCAACAGATGATTAATTGAACCACATACAAAGTTATGAACCAAATAAAAACTTCTACACAAAATTTCTATCCTCCCAAGTGGTTACAGTAAAATATGATTTTAAATTACGATCATAATTATAGTCGTGCTTTGTGGTTGCATTAAAAGAGGCATAAAACTTTTATATTAAAGTAAATGTGAAAAATATGATTGATAAGACCGCACGGTTATACTAAGTCAAAATACTTGACATTACAACTATGGAATACTATTTAAAACCATGCAGTATATTTAACCACCCACTCCAACAAACTCCACCGTAATATATATAGCACCCGCAACCACCAAATCAAAGTCCAGCATTAGTAACAAAAAGCACCCTATCGAAATAGACAGACCACAAAACCAAAGGAAAGTGCAAAATCTTTAGCCCGAGAAGCTCCAATCAATATAGACTAGTACGTGAAGTTGAACCGAAACACAACTCTTAACATCACAATCAGTTACCTTCCTTTTAGGCATAAATTTAGTTGTTGTGTCCAGTCATACATACATTGGGCAGCACCAGTGTTTTGTCTTCCCACCCAGCAATGACCACGATCTAAATTGTATCATGTCCCATAATTTCTTGAAAATGAGAAGGTTATAGGAAGTATTTGAGAGAAATGAAAGAGGAGAAAATATTTAAAAAAAGATTAGTTTTTATTACTTGAGAAATATTTTTATTTTTATTTCTTTTTTGTTCACTTACAAATGACAATCTCTCTCATTTTATTAGGCTTCAAAGGAGAATTCTAAATATATCAAGAAAGATTTCATACTTTAAGAGAGAGTTTTATACACTTCTTCCAACCACTTAATTCTACATACTTCTTCCAATCACTACTACAAATTATGCTTTCTACGTCGTTAAATCTATATCGGTTATCAAAAACCGATGTAGTAAGCCATGCAGTGGCATTTTTGAAATTTTATTAAAGTTTCTGAAGGAGTTTATGGTTTTTCTAAACCGCCTTTGATGTTAATGTTACAAAGACAGTTTTATAAAACCGCCTTTGTATGTTAACATATTACTACGGTTTTTGAATAACCACCGTTGTTGAAATTTTCATATTTTCATATTAATTCGCGATTTTAGCCTTATTTTGCACGCTGCAGACTCGTTCATCTTTTTGCTTGAGTCATACCTAGGTCCTTCACTCCACCGCAACCTTCACTCCGCCACAACCTTGCCTATGTAAGTCTCCATAGCTAGCCACAACTTTGTTGGTCTTCACTCCGACGATGGTGCAGTAAGTACATTGTTTGGAGGCGCAAGTTTGTTGTTCTTGTTGTCCTTGATAATAAACCCTAATTATATTTAGTTGTAACTTACCTAATTCTCCATATAAAGGTAGTTATAACGTTACTTGCATGCAGTTTTTTGCAAGTCATAACTTTACCTAATTCTCCATATAAATGTTCTTTTGATGCCAAGATTCCCTATAAATTCAATGAATAGGATAATTTTGAAACTTTATTGTGAGGGGATCTCTGTTTCCTGTCATGCTATTCTAATATTTTTTTCCTTAATGTCTAGTAGACTTCAGTCACCATAATAGCAACATATTTCGCATAGATTGGTCCTGGCCTTTATTAGAATTGAGAATGTATGTTGCCTAACTCAACCTAGGTGGGGTACTTTGTTTACTTACCAAACCAAAGTGAAGTCTTAACACCCCAATCGTAGACTTCCAAGACTGGACATTATGAATTTCTAGTTGACAGGATTTGACATGCTTGGCCTAATGAATAGTGGCCTAATTTGGGGCCTGTACATTTCTGTCTCTTTCATCACACTCTAGGCAACAAGTGATAATGTGCTTTACCCTTAACAACTTAACTGATGACTTTTTTTTTTTCCTTTGCTTTATTCCTGGGGGCTAACTCTCTCAGTAAGCAAAGAATGCTTGGAATTGATGGACAACCAAACTACCCCTTCAATATAAAACTACTACAAGGTGAAAGGACAAGAAGATAAAGTTCTCAAGCTAAAAAAGACGCTTTGTGAACTAAAACAAGTCGTTCAAGCAGGAAGGCTTTATCAAGTCAAGAAGCTTAATTGGAATGGTAAATCAAGTTTAAGGGAGGGTGTTGAATAATATAAACTTGATTTAGTCCATTAATCAAGTGTTAGGCCCATTAAGTTTGTATTACTATTCCAAAGAAAATTCTAGAAAAATGTAGACATAAGTAAAAATAATATTTAACATGTGAAGTCCGGAAGTCTACTTTGATCACGTCTATCCTAAAGTGTTCTAGCTACGAATTTTTGGTAAGTACAATTATTATATTATGTACTTCTACATAAGCTGATGGATGTGTTGAAATTGAATAGAGGTGAGGAATCTATGGTACGATAGTAGATATTTTAGTAATTTAAAGCACAACCATTTGAGAATTGAGATCATGATGTTATCAATATTAGGCATCTATCACCATGCAATATACAGGAAGACATCATAGATGCTCATTAATTTGGATGCACTTTCATTTAACAGATCAGAAGTTGAAGTACTGCATATATGCACCTACTGGATATAAGGTTCACGCTTTGGAAATTAATATTATTAGTTATAGTATATACTAGATCGGATTCACCAAAAAAAAAAACTAGATCATTGCTTACTTTGTTCCTTAAAAAAAGTTGGTTTAAACCAATGATTAATCTCCCGCAAAATATATTTTTAAGGAAGAATGAGAAACTAATGATTAATCTTTAAGTGTGACTATTAAGTTCTAAACTGATGATTAATCTTAAATTGTATTCAGTTGGATTTATGGGTTTGATTAGGTTTTATTTGTATTAACTTGATTGAGTCAAATTAATATCAAGTAAGCGTCTTCATAGATTAATTTGGTTTGTTTATAAGATAAAATCAAATCAGAATCAATCATATTTAATTGGATTAGTTTGGTTTTGATTTTGAAATATCAATTTCAACCATATGGGTTGATATTCTGCAAGGTACTTTAGACCGTAGGCAATCTGAATCCTATGGGTTGGTTGATCTATTTGTAGTCTTAATGTTAATTATATTATTGTGTACTTCAACAATCAACATGGAATGAATGTGTTGAAAGTAGAAACATACAAATACTTGAGAAAATTACAAATGAAAGGTGTATGTAGTGTAATGTAAGTTGTCTCTTAGCCATGGCTTTCCTTCTCATCTTATAAAACCACACAACACTTCTCACTCTCATTACCCACTTTCATTCTCCGAGTTAACTCACCAGCAACCGCATGGCTGCTGAACCCACCAAAGCCAAACTAACCCTTCCATGGAAAGTTCATTTACTCACTTCCCTCCTTTCCACTCTCGGCGGCGCCTCTCGCCGCTCCAACGCAACCATCAACTACCGTCTTTTCAACCTCGCAGACCGCCAGTCACTGCCAAACCCCACCCTCATAGACGGTGTTTCCTCCTCTGCCATCTTCGCCACCTCCCTTAACGTCGTGGTCGTCTCCGTTTACTACCGCCTTGCCCCCGAACACCGTTACCCGTCTCAATACCACGACGATTTAGACGTGTTAAAATTCCTCGACCAAAATGACAACGTTTTATCCGACGTTGCTGATGTCAGCAAATGTTTTTTGGCGGGTGATAGCATGGGTGCAAACCTGACCCACCATGTGGCAGTTCGGATTTCCAAAGAGAAGCTCCAAATGGTGAATGTTATTGGGTTGGTGTCGGGGAAGGAATTGCAGTTAATCGATTATCCAAACACTTTTCATGGGTTTTACCTTTTTCCTGAATTGCCCAAGGAGTTTATGACCAAGCAAATGGTCATTGTGAATTGAAGGGTATTTTGGTAAGTTAATTATTTGTCTGTGTTGTATGAAGAAGGCAAGAGAAAAATTGGAAGGTCGTGTAACATATGTATGGAATATTGTTATGGTGGGTGATTGTCGTTGTCAAGTATAACTCAGTAAACAATTCCTCGTGTTAAATTAAATATAACAACTTTGCTAAAAATAATTGGTCCCTGGCATGCATTAACTGATTCTAATTTAAGAGTGCTCTTCATGTTTACAGTGGATTAACGAGTATTTTAAGAAAAAATATATTTAATAAATTTTTTTGGATGAGAAATAGTCAATAAAAAAATAGTTAACAAAAGCTCTCCTTCTATCTTTTTTTTTGAATTTTTATTCACATTATTTATTACCAATAAAAATTAAAATATTATCGCATGTGCCTATCCGTATTTGTTTTTTTAGTTAGATAAAGAAAATAAAAGCAATTAATTTATAACATAATATTACTTCAAAAAAGAAACTGAAATTAAAAAAATGTCTAATTAGAGTTCATGCATAAGTACCAAATTAAAGATGAAATGGACCGATAAATATATACACTAAAACATAAAAGTTGGTACGTAACATATCTTTATATATTATTATAAATTATAGATACTTCTCAAATTCCTCTCTATTTTTTTTCTTCTCTTTTTTCCTCTCTCACTTTCTTACATTCATCTCATATCTGCGCCGAGAAAACTATCAATATAAAATATTGAACATTAATTCAGTAACCCAAATAAGATGTTCAAGTAATTAAGAACATGATGTCCGTTCATTTGTTTTTGGACCTGCGCTAAACAATGACAAGACTTTTGTGTTTGGGTGAAGATGAATGATAATGACAAGTAAAAGGAAATGCATCATTAATAATCATTGTCCTGTTTGGATGAGAAAATTTTAAAATTTTGAAAAATTAAAATTCTTTTATTTTTAAAATTTTGTATTTGGATAAAAAAAATTAAAATTATGAGGATAAAAGAAAATGAAGGTAAAGAAAAGAAAAAATATGATTGGTGTGCTTGGAAAGAGAAGAACACTGCTGTATAGGCAGTCGCAAGGAAACTGGAACACAGGGTGTACCCACCATACCCGACCACAACATTCAGTCAACGACGCAAGGCATGACTCAGGCCCTCCGCGTCGGTAAGCACCTCCGCCGCGTGATGGATAGTGACGGTGGCTCCCCTAGGTGTAGTTGTATGTGTCCTCCTACGCCCACACTCAATCAATGTTCCACGAGCTCAGATTGTATTTCTTGACGAAGAGGATCATCGGCGTGAGAAAAGAGTCATGAGTTCGAGACGAGATTTTGGAAACTTTTCAGGTGGAAGAGAAGATGAAGATTATAAAAAAAATACGCTAACGTTTTAGAAAATTCTTCTATCAAGAAGAAGAGAATTCCAATTTCTCACCTTTTAGAAGGAAATTCAAATTTCACATTTTTAGTTGTTTAAAATTTTAAAAATTTAAATTCTTTATAAAAAACATCCAAACAATGAATTTTAGATTATAAAAATTTAAATTCTCTGATAAATTACTTTCTTCCGTTAAAATTTTTCATTCAAACGCACTCTTAAAGAAATATGCTAAAAAGGATCAACTCCCATATATATACCACGGTTGTTTCGGGAACAGGAGATGTACAATTAGAATTTTCCTTGGAAAGACTTTAGGAGTTATAAGTTTGGTTAGGTGGTAAAAAGAGAAGGATGGAAGTAAAAGGTTGCCAAATTGATTTCCTGTTAAAAAAGCTGCTGACAATTAACGATTAATAATTTGTCGATAAAAAATACCTCTCGAAAGACTTTCTGTGATAAAAAAACAATACATTGCATACTAATCTACGCTGGAACCTAGTTCACGTACATGGTAACGGTCGTATGATTCAAAGGTTCACATCGCAGTACATTTGCCTGATTAACATAAACATTATCATACAAAGAGCATCAATCATTAAGCTTAACAACTTTATTCAAAAAAATAACAAGCAGCGTGTACAAGAGATCATTATTAACTTACTGTGGCACCTAATTTCTGTGTTTAAAAGTGTCTATCTGATTGTATCAAGCTGACTTCATGAAATAGAGATTAACAATCCATTTGCTGCAGTCACTTCTTAAGCAGCATTTTTTGCTTCAAGTGTTCTGTGAATAATAATTGCACTCTACTGTCTATAAAAACTTCGATCAACTAATGAATCCAACACTTCGACACGTACAGAAGAAAGAATATTTTTCATGGAGATCCCTCATTTCCATTTGTGAGGCATGATATCAGGGTGAAGTCCCAAAACATGCTCTGGCATAAAATCATGGCGTGTTAGAATCCCAACAACTGGAGGTCTCTGCAATACGAAGTGATTGTTAGCATATTTTGCATTAGGTGAAGCAAAAGAAGTCAACTTAACTAAGTACATATTCAATAAACTCTTATTAAAATGAGAGTTTATTCATGAGCTCAATGATGAAGCTTACTGAAATAAGCTAAAAAGAGCTTATTTTAATTGGCTTCTCCATGACACTTGTTGAAATAAGATAAAAAGAGCTTATAAGAAGGTCAAAACTCCATAGGCCACTTCTATAAATTCAAATAAGTTTTCTAAATGCTCCTGTGATCTAATTGAATGAGTAAACCATCAATTTTATCCTTACACTATTACCCTCTTTCCTGAATAGTCCCTAATGTAAAAAAAACTACTCAAGTAGTCCTAAAATTATTAAAAGTCACGCCAAAGTAGTCATCCAAATATTAAAAAACCCTTCAAATTAGTTCCTAAACTTAACTAAAATACATCAGCTTAAGGACTATTTAAAGTGATAAACATTCAATACTTTAATGAGTACTTAAATACTTTACTTTTGGGACTATTTATGAGAGAGGCTCATGCTTCAAGGACAAAATTGATGGTTTATTTATTTTGGAATCTTCAAATAAACTGTAGACAGAGATGAAAAACTGTAATGTTTACATGGCCAAAGAATGCATATGACAGATTCAAGTGAAGGAGTATATAATAACATTTTTTGGGAGGGAAAAGAAAAGATATCATACCCCTTGGCTCTTTGGAACAACACACATGTGCCTGAGTCCATGTTGTCGGAAAAGAATAGCAGCTTTGGCTAGTGACATTGTCTCAACCACAGTGTAAGGAGATGCATTAGTTATGGGATGGAGATCAACATACATATCCATCTCTTCCTCTTGGATATCAAGATCCTCTAGTTTGATCCCCTTTCCTGATCCCGCCTTTCCAAAATCCAAAGTAGAAATTCTTTGGAAGATCCTTTGATTTGCAAAACCCCTATCCCTTGAAAAAATCTTCTCCTTCAGTAACACTAGTAAATGAGACCTCAGTACAAGTCCACATAACTCTGGTGAATCTGAGAAAGGTGGTTCATCAATGACAGGAAACCCATTATGTCCAGTAGTATTCAAAGCTTGCAATATATTTGCAACCTTTTCGATGCCAGAAAACGTTATCAATGGACCGGAAACAACATCGCGTGTTACTAAATTCCTCATGTAAGGTTCTGCATGAGCCTCCAAATAAGGAAGTCCTTTGATCTTAAGTATTTGATCATAGACACCCTTGTTGAAGCTGTCAGCCACGGATTTTGAGACCAATAAGACTAACATCACAAGTGGAAGTAACAAGAGATCATTAGTGAGCTCAAGCAATATGACACAAAGAGACACTGTCATTCTCATGGTGCCACCAAGGAAGGAAGCAGCTCCAAGTAAGGCAAAGAGTCCTCTGTCGAGTTCGGTAATCGTTTCGAAGAGCCGGCCGAAGAGACGGCCATAGGCAGCACCAGCAAGTATGACAGGAATGAAGAGCCCGGATGGAATAGCAATGCCATAAGTGATTATCCCAAGACAGTAAATAGTAGCAAAGTAGATAAACAAACTGGTAATATGAAACTCTTTGATTATCCTGGGGCTAAATAGATTGCGAATAGCATCATCATTGGTGTTTAGAAACAGGGAAGCAAGATCATTGTAGTAGCCTGGTGGGCATTGAAAGCTTTTGTAGTCTCCAGACTCATCAACAGAGGGACAAATCACTGTTGAATTAGAAGGACAGCGAATGCACTTTGCAATCCATGGCAAGAAATAATAACAACATGATGTCAAAAGAGCAATTGTGACAACAAGAGAGATTTTGGAAAATGCACCTTTTCTGCCACAAAACACAAAAAAAGGGGTTATCAGTAATATTGTTAATACATTATAGCTTAAACTATTCATTTGATCCCTGAAGTTTTTCTCATTTTAAGTGTTTTAGTCCCTACACATGTATAAAATTTCAGTTGTCGTTCTCCTTGATATTATCATATAACACTATCTGACAGAGTAAAACGGCTACAAAATTTTTTTGACAGTGATTAACTACCAAAAAAACTATTTTCAAGGACTAAAACTTTCAGTTTTTCGTATAAGGACAACTATAGGACCAAATGAAAAGACTAAATTGGTTAAATTTATAAGGATGCATCCATCCTTAATTTAAAGTGGTTAAATTTATAAGGTACTCTAATTTAATTAAGGTAAACACCCTTATTTTCTCACTTTATACATTTCCTCACTTTTAGAATTTGGACTTAGGGACGAACTCAATTCTCCACTACCATTTGGAAGGTGAGGATTGTCCACACTTTATAAATTCTATTTAAGGAAATTAATGCAATCCCAAAGAGACCGTAATTAAGGCAGCTTTTCAAAACACCTTTAGGGCTATCGGCATCTTATGCCACTTTTTTCTCTCTTTTAACATGGGCTTAGGGCCTAACTCAATCCCCATTTAAGCCATGTCTCTAATGAATGAGATTAAACACTAGGATGAGGCTGCATATAAGGCAGCCCCTAAAGAGGCCACAATTAAGACAGGTTAGAGGTAATCGCAATTAAGACAGTCTTCCAACACTCACTTTAGAGAAAGTATTATCTGTAAGCATGATTAGAAAATAGCAAGTAAATGGCTAAGAAACTATTTAACTTTGAATGTGAGGACATACCCATTGATGATGCTATATGTCCGAACAACCTTATCCACAAGGTAATTATATATGCTTCCAAGAATTCCAGCAATGGCTCCCAAAAGTAGCACTGCAAATATCCCACTAGCACTATATGTTATATTGGCTGAACTAACGTCATACATTATCAGACCACCTTCCCCAAATAGCCCACATTTCCCTGTGGCACAAAACTGAATTGCAACTCTTAAAACAATAGCAACCACTGCTGTTGTGAAAAAAGTCCTCCAAAGAAGAGCACTCCGCCACCTGAATGTATGGCCCATAAAAATATTTAAAAAAAAATGTTCAGTTTTCTAAAATGGTCATAATTTACAATGCATAGCATCAACTGTATCATCTATCTTGTCATGCAGTTAAGATCATTAGATTAAAACCAGAAAACATGAAGCAGAGTTCCTTCTCTAAAATCTTTTAAATAGAAGGTGTATTATACCCTTTTACTCATAGCATAAACATTTGAGAGTACTCAAGGCATTAAGTAGAAGATATATTGTGTAGGCATCATATTCCATTTGTCCATAGAAAAGAAACAGAAGCCTTAAAGATCATAAATTATCAAACATAATGAAGTTATTCATGAATTCAGTGACATTCTTCCAATTAAACTTTATTTAGTACACTAACGTCAACTCCATATAGTAACCAGTTAGCTGCCTGCTTTATTTTCAATTTTTATTTTATAAGAGAGACTACTAACTTTCAAGTTATGTAATTCTAACTTCTTAAAAGTTAAGCAAAAATACTTTGATTTGTTTCACATATTCGTATCCAATATCCATACTCTTGGATACTTCACCAATACCTTTAAAAAAAGTTATGAAAATCCAATACAACTACATACGAGACATAAAAGTATGTATAATATAAAAACATAAAAGCATGTCCGTTGATGAACCAAGAAATGAAAATTGTCTTCTATATGGATGATTTCAAGAAAGATGTAAAATTGATATTATTCCTATTTGTAAACAATAGAAGTGATTTATGATGGCAATTTATAATCTTTATTTTGTTTACTATGTTTTGCGAACTTTTATACATATCTAAATATGTATCTTACACTATATCATATATAATTTTGGAATAAACATATCACCGTATCAGATACATATATTGCATTTGATACACGTATCAAATCTATGCATGATATCACACTAATAATGATTACACATTCACAGTTATCTTACCACTATTCATGTCATTTTACTGCTTCTTTTCCTTTAACATTTTATACTGCATATTAGAATAAAGATTGTAGGGATTTTTCTTATCAGAATTACAAGTTTGCAATCTAAAGATACCATGAAGTTGGGAGAGAAAGAGTAATTTGAGCTGAAATAGATACCATGAAGCTGCCTCTTCAAGGGCAAAAAGGACACCACCTACTGGTGCACGAAAGGCGGCAGCAACACCAGCAGCAGCACCACAAGTAATCATGTCTCGCCGGTCTCGGTCATTTTTGAAATATCTAAGCCAAGTGCAAGTCAAGTGATACTTGTGAGATCCACCCTGACCCAATAAAGAAGCTATGCATGCACCTGTATGTACCATAGGCCCCTCTTTGCCCACCACAAATCCAGCAGAAACTCCTAGGATGGAACCAAATATCTGTCACAGTTAAAACCATATATAAGTTTCATAAAGACATGGAGCATTCCCCAAGAAGTAAAAATTATTATTTTGTTCTTACCACTAGAAAGGGGAAAAGCACAATGTATTAGGAATGAATCAACACAAGCTAAGGGGGTGTAACAAGCTACACCTAGTGGCAAAAAATATTTTCTTGTTGTGGCTGTATTCTCTAATGAAATCCTAATAACATTTTCAACGTATCTAATTATGTGAAATTTCTTATCCATTGCTAGTCAACTAGATCAAAGAAAATAGCTTATGTCAGTATAAGAATAATCCTTTAAATTGTCATAGTTTAATCTATGTTTTATTCATTATCAGAATAGATTGAGGATCAAATTGTTTAGTGTCTAGCCATTGAATCTGATACCATGTCAATAAACAAATTCACCTCAAAGTTTAAGTGTAAGCACTGGAATAATAGGTTTTATCTCACATTTTGGTAGGTCTATCTTTTCCATATTATTTTGCAGAAACACCTAAGATAAAAAAAAAAAAAAAGAGGTAGAGAAAGAAGTATAAGAAACACCAAACATGTCACAATAAATAGTATGTATATAAAATCACCTATCTTGAATAATTAAGAAATTGTTTTAACTTTTCCTTGGTAATATCCCCTGTAGTGCATTGATAATATTCACTCTTCACTAAAATTCTTTTATCTGAAATAGAAAACTAGTACTTTGGGTCATTTTCATTTGTTCAAGGAGTTATTCAATTTTTATCTGTGTTTATGCAAAAAGGGTAGACTTGCTCCTAGCATTGTAGTATTATTCACCTTTACAAAAAGGGTGCTTGGAGCCAAGATATTTTGAGCATCCACGCCATTGAGATATGCTTTTACCTCTGGAATGCCAGAGCCTGCAGCTGCTGGAGCAATGAAAGCACAAAGTGCAGCAGCAGCAGCTGCTAAACACATATTCGCACCGGCATATGCTAAAAAAGCATCAAGATATCTGCACTGGAACTACTAATCTGTGAGAATATATGAACACTGAACAGTAATGCCAACCATAAAGAATTGCATGACAATGATTAGTGATAACTGATAGAAAATAATTTCAACCAAGATCCCAAAATAATTTCTGCAAGGATTTTTGTTCAGTAAATTGGTGAATTATGATAGGATATAAATATAGAGAGATAGTTAATATACAATTTAATCCATGAAATGCTGCTTATTTTTGGTCCATGAAAGTAATCATTTGTACAATCTAGTCTTTCAATGTATCAGCTTGCTCATGTTTTAGATATTTCATCACAAATATATAAACAAAATGTGAGCAAAATCAATACATTTGGGGAATCAAATTGTATGTATTTACACTTTTGAAGACTAATTAGTCACCAAAAAGACTAAAATATAAAATATGATCAAGTTAACACATCCGCGGACCAAATTGTATATATTAACACTTCCAGGGAATAAAGATAAACAGAATGTCACTTTCAATAGTCACATTATAAGCACATCATATATATCTTTAATGTAAAAGTTATGAAAAGAACAATTAGCATCTGAAAAAAAATCAAGTACAGACCAAATGTCCATTAAGCAGTAAGCCAAATGCATCTGGTTGGATCTAGGAGCAAGCTCACCTGTGTTTAGACATGAGACCGGTGGTCATAAGAAGCTTGAAACCAGCTATGTTCTCAACTGCAAAACTGTTAAAGAAGCCAACCAATCCAGTACCTAATCCAATAAGAAGAGCAAATCCCCACTTAAGCATCACATAATGGATTATCTGAACCTTCTTCTTGGATCTCCAGTCATTCTTCAATATTTCATTGTCAAAAATCCTGAAATTAAAGAATAAGCATTCTGGTGTCATAGCTCATTCCTTAAGTACCTGACTTGCCCATGCAATAAAAGCAATTCCAAAGTTCTTGCTATTTGTAATTTTCATTAGCTGATCCATAATTATATGATTTTAAACGCAATGGCAAATTTAAAAGAAATACAAACATGGAGAAACAGAATAGAATCCGACATAAAAAAGCTAACGTAGTGACAGAATGGGGGAGGGTCATTGTATGCAGCCATACTTTAAAATTTGTAAACATAAAATGCTAAGGTAAAACTAGCTATAGTGGAACTGTGGAAGGCACTAATAGATGTAGATACCCTTTGCCCAGATTTCAAAAAAGTAAAAGATTTTTTACTCCCAATATAATTAAGTATAGGAAGTAGTAACAGTGAGCTACTTGCACAATTATTCATGGAAATGGACTCTTTTTTCAATCAAAATATTTTACTTGGTTAGTAGCAAAAAAGAAAATATATATTTTACTTGGTTTTGGACAGAAGTCACAGAGCACAATGACATCGGGTAATTTATGTCGTTGACCCCACCAAATGGGAAAATTCTTTGTTTTTGTTGTTATTGTTTATAATATTCCACTTTAATCTTGAGGTTGTGTGGTAATGGTAACTTTTTGACACTATATTGTCCCCTCTCTAGTTTTTTCTTGTCTATTCACCAAATATCTTTTATTGAAAAAAAATCAGTCTGGTATTTTTTTGTGACAAAGTTTTAACTTACCCTTTCATCCTATCTCTTGTGCACTGAAATTTGAGATCCCAAGTATCACATGAAATTCTGAGCACATTTGCTCCATTTAACCACTTGAGTACCTGAGATTCCAGGCAGAAGGTTGCAAAGCTGTAGAACTATTTATTTATTTTTGTATAGATCGCATGTATCCTACACCCGAGACAATCGTGCTCAGACTAGTAGAAATATTAAAGGTGACAAAGTTCTCTTTCTGAGTGTTTGGCACAACTACATACTATTTTGAAACATTTGTAGAACTAATTTGCTAAGCTAAAAGATAGAAGGTTTTGTTTGGCAATATATGGTTTATAAACAAGGACATTCTAGACAGCATAAACTCCAATTTGAAACAACTGATGCTATTACTAAGTTTGTAAAGATTCTAAAATTGAACCCTGACATCCATAAGGAAGCTAAACTGCAAACAAGGTTTAAGTTTACAAACGACACAGTGAGCACGAATGTTAGGGATTTTTTCCACATACTGCCATGCTACAAGGTTTTCATTCTTTCTCTTATGCTTCTTATCCCTCTCTTATGCTTATCATCATTTGTCCTTTCACAGTAAATACAAATTTTAGTGATTTATCCCATATACACTAAAGTTCTACTGTTTGCTGGAAATAAATTACAAAACTACCATATATCCTCTCTCTAAATTAAAATATCTACATTGAATGAAAGTATTTTCAGGACTTATTTTTCAATGAGAGAGTTTTTGGGAGTTTTTTTTTTTAATTTTTATGAGTTGTTATTACTAAAATATACTTTCTAATTTCATATATTGAACATTTATTTTAATTTTTTTATTTCTTTCAAATATACCTTTTAATTTTAATTTCAAATTTAATTTAATTTAACAACTAAAATATTGTTTCTCAATTCTCAAACCACTCTCATTTTATCTTTGTCTATATGTTTGATTTTCTTAACCTTTTATTTCTTTCAATTTATTTTTTTCATATTTATTTCTAAATTCAATTTGAATTTTTATAAAAGAAATGATCAAATAGTTAAAAATAACATCTTATCATAATATATATTTATTTATTAAATTTTTTAATTATAATATATTTTATATATTGTAAAACATTTATTTATAATAAATTTTAATTATATAAAAATAAACATTTATTTTGTACGTTATACCAACTAAAATACTAGTTTATTAACAAAATCTAAAAGTCATCAAACAGAGGAAGCACATGATGCAAAGACACCAATGCAAAATTGCAATTAAAGATACTTACAAAAAGGATATCATGTCAGAAAGTAGCTGGAAGGAAATGATAAAATGCTAAACTAAGTATGATTGAAATAAAGAAACAAAAAGCAGGTGGCAGACAGGACAACAAACTCCTAATCAGTTTTCTTTGATGTGTGCATAAACCACCAACCCCTCCCTCTGCCCTCCTAAAACAAAAAAAGTGATAAATTAAAGTTCCTCTATATGCAGTTTACAGAAAAAATTTCTTGCAACTGTATAACTGAATTCTGAACCAGCTTAAAATACTATTTTATAGAAACTAAAACTAAAAATTTAAAATTTTATAACAACCATATAAACATATTCAACCTAATAAAAAAGAGTATGTCACCCATGTTACTTAAAACATAAGTGTGTTTAAGCTCAAAATTAAAAAGAAGATTGCTTACTCATAGTCAAGGCTTTCAATAGGGCAGGGGTTGGCACCAACAATAGCAATCTGGGAGGTGGTGTTAGCCCTCTTCATAAGAAGTGGCATTGTATGAGCCATGTTTCTGTCATATATCCCTGACCAGTACCCTCCACTTTCTTCATTTTCTATGTCATGCTCATAATCACTGCAGTTTACACCATCTTCTGCATCCATCTTCTCAGCTCCTTCGCCGCCGGTTGGTGTCATCATAAGAACCTAATTTACACTACAGCACATGTATGTTAGTCAGAACAGAACCTGCAACAAGCACAACCACATCTTAAGCATGTGGTGAGATCAAAGTGGCATGTCATATTCAACACTTAAAAAAATTTCCCTATACTTTCCTCCACAGTAACAACTGACAAAAATTATTGAAGATTGAAGATTCAGAGAATCATAAGTTGGATTTGATCAAACAGTGAGTTCTGTACAAACGATTGTTAACTAACCGCTAACAGAAAAAAAAAAAAAAAAACAGAAGTACCCTGAAACTCTAATAATACAAATAATCTCAACAACCATAGCTTTCAACATTTTAAAGACTAGTTTTGAACCATAGTCAGTCAACTGGTTGAAATTCTGGAAATTGTTGAATCAACATTAATCACATGAAGAGTTGGCATATTCAACAAAAAGGAATCATAGGAAAAATTTCTCAGCATACAAACTAATGGCTCCTCAACCCCAGCGAATCAAAATCAAATCCTGGATGTGCCCAAATGCAAATAAAATAAGACAGTACTTAAGATATAAAAAGAAAAAAAAACACAACAATATAGGCAAAGATAGAAGTATCAGAAATTGTAGCCTTTACAGTGATGAATTATGCTCCTTCTTCTGGGGTATTTCCAACTCTGAAGATCATCCGAACATAAACGTTATCCGTGCATCTCTTTGGAAAGTCAAGAGAGAATATATATGATAAGATTAAGATGTAAGCGCTAAGCAGACAAAACACATCAATGATTCACTGCCACTACTTATCAAGTGTCAAATTAAACTTTGACACGAAATCTCGTTGTCTATTTTTATTTAATTCAACGTTAATATTAATTTCTTTCTCTAAGAGGAGTGGTAGTAAAACCTGTCTAATATGTTATTCTTACACTCTATTGATTAAAATTTATTCAAAATTATAAAATCACTAGAGATTTATTAAATGAGACATAAGACTCACAAAGTTTTATAATTTTCAATATAAGAGTGTACAGCAGAGTAAGTGTGGGAGTCTTTAACATTTCTCTTTTTCTAATTATCAATGAGATCTCTCTCGTTTCCTATTCAGGGCCCCTTTTCTCCCCGCAACTTCCATAGCCCTTCTTTGAGTTATTTCTTAGTGATTATTCTGCTTAATTCTACAGTATTTGTTAGATTTACCAGCATAATTTAAGATGGTAATTGGAAGAAATCCTACAGCCACCACAAACCATGAAAATTCGGTCCTAGAAGATGATCATGATGACCTTCCATTTTTGGATGCATACATGAAGCTGTGTATGTAAATTTTTCTCTATAGATTTGAACCTTATTTAATTGACAATATTTCTATGTTCCACCATCATCATCTAGAACTAATGGCCAACTCCACCGTCAAATATTGCCATAATAACCAACAAAGGTGAACATTTAAAATTTAATCTTTAAAACAACAAATAACTCTTACTAAAACCATAATGTCACTTTACACTACACAGCATTATGAAAAATAAAGTATCTATTTATCCATATTCACGTAATAGGTATTTAATCATCTAATAGTAACAATCTTTCTCACCTAACAGATTCTTCCATTGTGAACCCAAGACCGAGTTGCCGCCATCCATTTCAAAAACCAAATAGAATATCTAAGACCAAATTGGCATCATCCTCATGCCTTATGAAGCCTTATTTGTCACAATTTTCTAACAAAGAACCAAATGAAACCATAGAGGCACGCAAATTCGAATAAAAAATTTCACAATGTGGCGTCCAAAAAGGAGAGGCCATCATCATATTCATTATCATCTTCTGGATCCCTTGGGGCGGCTGCAGGATCTCTTTCAATCACCATTTCTTCCTCAACTGAATGGACATGCAGACACATATAGGGCTTATTAGATGATAACATTTTTCACTTTAAAAATGTGAAAACTATGAATTAGACCATAACTTATACATAGATAATCAAAATATATAAAAGTTATCTAGTGATCATATGTCACCATTTAATAATAAAGTCATTTTGTTTTTTTGGAATAAAGGGGACTAGCCCCTAATAAAGTCATATTAAAATGGTCAAAATTTAAAAAAAATGCACATGATTTTATTAAGTCATGTGATTACATCTTAGGTTATATTAAGAAAAATTAGCTAAAAGCTTGAGAAAAATTAATTTATTAAATTATAAGTGTTCGGTAAAATTAATGGTTGAAGTAGTTAAAAAGTGTAGATGACTGAAAAATAATGAAATCATGAATTATGTAAAAAGGATAAAAAAAAATTTGATAAATATATTAAGGATGGAAAAAAATATTAAAAGTTAGAAATCAAAAGCTAGAATTTCAAAAAAATGTTAAAAGTTACTTAAAAAACCTACTTAAAAAACTTTTTTATCGGATAGTCAAATGAATTTTTTAACTAGTAAAAAAAATAAAAATTAACTAAAATATCTTACCAAAAATAATGTTAGTATTTTTAATCTTGATCATCCATGTGTATAGTTATAAGAACTATATTCCTCTCCCTTCTTTTGTTTTTAATCTAACTGTTGAATATGACTTATATGTTAGAATCATTAAATTACAAGAATTATTCTTAGTCCAAATACATTAGTAATTTGTACCAAAATATTTTGGAAATAAAAACCATTATTCTTAAGTATATCAAGTCAACAATTTTTTTTTTATAAAATCTCAAAACTATTTGATAATTCATTAAATGATTTTTTAATTAGTATCTTAATAATAGTCACTAGTAACCTTCTAGTTCTCTTATTCTTTCTTATATGACTTTAAAATTTTCAGATTTAAAAAGCGTGTTTAAATTTGTTAATAGTTTTGAATTTATAAAATTTTAAAGTTATTCTTATAGAAAAAGTATTCTTAGCAAATAAGCATAATTTAATATTTCACACACACATATATATATATATATATATATATATATATATATATATAATAAAAAGTTATTTGTGTGTGTGTGTTTTTTGTATAATGATCGAGTATCCGTGCATCTACTTCATTTTCAACCCCTAGCTACCAATAAAGACTTGTCATCCTTAATTTTGTGAAAAGAAATGGTGACATTTGGTAAGTGGATGACGCATAACAGAACATTAAGTCTTTTTTTATGATATGGTATGAAATATTCATTGGTGATTAATTTTGATCGAAAAATCTGATTAATCATTTTTCAATCATTTTTTTATCTGAACATTAATTAAAAAATTCAAACTCATTATCTACTCAGGTCAACTACCATTTCTTTACAATAATATATATTTTTTAGATATAAAAGTGTGTCACTTATTTATTTTTGGAGATATATAAAATGTGTCAGATCCTTTGTTTTGTTTTATATTAAAAATGCATATGTAAAATAAAACTCATATTCCTAGGATCCTAGGAATAACATTGGACTACCTTAAAAAAAAAATAGCATTGGACAGCTGTAAAAAACACACACACATTGGACTAACAAGTCTCTTTTAAAAAAAAACATAGGACTAACGCATACATAGAAATATATATTTGAATCTCCTCCTATCAGTGTTAGGAAGTATGAAGTATATTCCTTATCCTTATTTAAAAATATATTCGTGACACATTTTCCAACGTTTATCGGAACGCAATAATCAATGCTCCTAATACATGTTTATAAGATTTTTTTTTTTTTTACTATTTTATTAACAATCTTAGTTGGAGCTACAAAAAGATAATGTTATTTCGTCCTATTAGTTTTTACTATTTTATGAAGAAAGTATTAAGCAAAAAATTAAATATTAAATATATAAAAAACAAAATGTATTTAATATATATCATAAAAATAGAAATATAATAAAAGAATGTTGCATTTAAATTTAAAATTATTTTATACAAAATATTAAAATTGTGCTGCCCCACTTTCACCGCCCCACGCTCTATATAATTTTAATTGTTAATTGAAATTAATATTTAATAATTTTCTTATATATTATACTTCTATAGATTGTTTATTATGATTTTAATCAGTAATTTTTTATCATTTAAATAAATTTTGGTTTCAATAAATATGAATTTTTTATTTTAGTTTTTAAAATATTTTTTTTTTATTTTAGTCCATGTTGTCAATAACTTGACAAATCAGATAATAATATAATAAGTAATAACGACATTAGTAGTCCATCAAGATTCTGATAATATGTTAAACTCTTTTTTATAAATTATATTTTTTAATTTTTGTTTAATCAAAATAGTTGATGGTATCAAATTAATTGATGAAATATTAAAAATATAATTTATAAAAAATACAAATGATTGACCTTAGATTCTTTGATAATGTGGTAAGTTGATAAATTGATAAACATTATTACATCATCGATTATTAAAAAGAATTAATAACAATCAATCATGTATCACCCAAAAATTAATTGAAATCACGACCATATTAAATCAACTAAAAGTTTCTACATTGGAGGAGGATATATGTTGCATTTAGCTCAAGCTAATTTTACTTGGAAAAGTGAAATTGGAACACAATGAGTTAGCTGCCTTAGTGTAACTCCCCAAAAGCCATATTGTAATTCACTTCACTTATCTTACTAATAAAATTATTCCGGGGAGTCCCCTTTCATTATCTAAGCTAGATCAATATATAATTAATTACGAATGTGCTTGTCTTGTATGGCCATATGAAGGTATTATGTTAACTAAAACGGATCTGTGTCGTGGTATGAAGTACTCTCTCATTTAAGAATGAGACTCAAATTTGTAATATAGGAATATGAGTTTAGAACTGGTTAAATTTTATTTAACTAATAATATGTTTGGCACTTTACTGAAAATGTGGATCTAAAGAACAAATGTGACCTACTTTCGATATTGGATTCAAATAAACGCAAGTTTGAGACTTAAGGTCACATTTGATATACCCTTTTCTTCCTTCTGCTTTTGATACACCTTCGTTGTAGATTTTTATTCAAGGGTGTTTATTCGTTGCAAATTTTTATTCGTTCAGCCTGATAAAGCTTCGCTACAATCATTATGTCATATTTTCTTATACACCTCATCTACTTGATTTATATATCAACGAATGAAGGCAAAAGAACATGTGGTCTCAAATTAATAATTCTTAAAGAGAACGCAGTGTATATGATTTATTTGAATAAACTTCTATATAAGACTATAAATACCTATAAGACAAGAACATGGGTTGTTCTTAAAGTAGTTTAGTTTCTATTGGAATCTTATTTGTTCTTGTGTTCTGTATTATTTGTGCTTAAAGCAATTTAGTTTCTAGCTATTTATTTTTAAGTTATTAATGTGTGTGTGTGTGCATGGACACGGGTGTGTTTATATATCAATATCACAGACTTTTGTAAAAAAAAATCAAAGATAGTGACAAGATATGTTATAGAGAAAGTTAGCATACAAAACACAAAATTGAGAACTTCTGCCTACTATGCAGAGAAAGTACAAAAAGAGAAGATAAGATAATACTTTATCAGAATATATGACTAAATATATGCATTTTAATGCGTTCTATAGAAGAAAATAGCTAGGCGTAATTTAAAATAATTTTCAAAAAATATTTCTTATGAATGCATATTTTTACATTTTTCTTAGTATTTATAAAAAAATAATAATTTCTAAATTTTAAGACTATTCTTATATAAAAATTATTCTTAGTGAATAAGCATGACATATTATTAGAAATTAAGAAGAGTTGAAAATCAATAGTGTTATATAATTGATG
The DNA here is from genome assembly GCF_004193775.1 of Glycine soja. Classification (NCBI taxonomy): domain Eukaryota; kingdom Viridiplantae; phylum Streptophyta; class Magnoliopsida; order Fabales; family Fabaceae; genus Glycine; species Glycine soja. Next base: position 36,634,599 of record NC_041010.1, read on the forward strand.
AATAATATTGTCTTTCAATATATGATCAGGTGTTTAATTTTTATGCCTAGAATGCATCAAATATAAAATAAAACTCGTCCGATTGTAATTCGCCACAAGGATTAACATAAAGACTAAACACAAGACACAAGAATATGTTTGAATTTCATATCAGGCTTACGAATCCTCATTTAAAAATACAAACGTGATAAGGTAAGACAACTTCCAACGTTTAACGGAACACAATAAACAACAAAAAGTTTTTTTTAGCCAAATTAAAATAGCCATTACATAAGCACAAGACTATTAAGGAATAATGAATGTTAATCAGGCCCTAAGAATATTAATTAAGAAATTTAAAGAAAAAACATTTTTTTAATTCTTTTATGATTTTTATATAATTTTTTTTAACCAGTATCCTAAGGATTGTGATTAACAATGCCCTTTGAGAACATTACAATTCATTCACCTACTGCACATATTCCTCCTTTACATGCAGCAAGTTATATCAGGTGTCTCGTTTAAAACAACAATAAGTATTAACATAGTGTGTTCAACAGCAAAAAGCACTAAGATAGTGCCACCCCAACTAATAAAATTGTGCTGTTCCTCTCCGACGCTGATCTCTTAATTTATTATATTTTTTTCTTTGAGGGAGATCCAAGGTCACTAAGCTAAAACACTAGTACAAGAGAAATTAAGAGCCACTACATCTTGTCATAATAAAGGGATATCACAAAGGTGGAGAGAAGTCAAGCAATGAATTGAAGACCATGCAGAAACGACTGTGTATCCACGTTGCCTTATCTAAAACGTATGATTTTAATTAATGATTGTAACAATTCAGCTATATAGTATATGACAAGATACCTCCATATAATTAAGAGCATGCTTGATTTTCACTCTAACTTGTTGTGCATAATTTTTTAGATTAAATTCAATGATTCACCACCACAAATTAAACATAAAAGAAACGTGGAGATACTTTTGCAAATATAATTTTGCCACCAATATTCGTTTGCAACGAATATCCAAGTTTGTACCATATGGCTAATTAATGGGCAGAAAATTTGAACTGCAGAAAGAATTAATACGTCATATCTCAACCATAGACACATGAGCCATCAACATTGCATTTGCTGTATGCAACTATGACAAAGATATTTAGTTCATTGCAAGAAGCATACAAAGGTCAATTTTGCTAGGCTAAAATAATTGCTGTTTGATTTTAAATGAAAGCCTAACAATATTGGTCATTAATGATTTGGTTTAATATAGAATACCTAGTAAAAAAAAACTAGCAAAGTCTTAGCTGATCAAGTAGGAAAAAGGGTGTTTAAAAAACACACATTGCGGAATAAAAGAATCTATTTTGTATTTAAATTATATTATAAACAGATCACATATTAAAAAAATGTACATGTTGATGAGCTCTTGAAGCATAAATTTTTTTCAACAGTGTCAAGACTCTACGTGTATCCACAACTGACCTCTATTTGTCAATAACTTTGACATGTGAAAAAATAAGAATAGAGAAGTGATATTGAGATTATTTCAACGTCCAGCTTAAGGCTCTATTTATAACACGCTAAGGATATCAAATTTTTAATCAAATCAAAATTATTATTGATAATATCTCTTTTTTATGTTATATTATTTATTGTTACCTTTTATTGCTAACCATTTAGCAATTAAAATTGAAATAATAATTGACCAAGTCAAATTTGTATCTAGCCGTTTTTTCAACCCAAATTCCAAATACAAAATCATACATGTTTATTTCTCTTCTTTCACCAAATCTTTCATATTATTTATATTTTCAGTGCTAGAAAAATATAATAATATTTTACCGTTTGATATCAATTAATCATTTGATCATATTAAATTCTCTAATTTAATTAATCATCAAATATTAAAATAATTTTTTTAACAGAGATTAAAACACTCGTTATGTGACCCCGTAGGTTCAATACTAAGTCGGTAATATATAAATCAAATTAATATACTAATCAAGATAGGCGTCTAGCAACACTCCTTAACGTCCGGATAGCATGAAGTAGCATTTTACTTTCAAAAACCATTAGAAGAGTAGTGTAATAATTTTTTCCAGCTTCACAGCTCTGGGTTAACTCTAGAGTATGGTATCAGTGTGAAACCTTTTTAAGTTAACTCATAATGATTTAAGAAACTCATTTTTTCTTTCATTTAAATTTTCTTATCTGGATATAATTTTATTCATAGAGCTCAAACTCATTACCAAGAGTTGATGGATTCCTTCTTGATTAATCATTAATTCTACATGTATTTAATCATATCCAATATCTATCCAACAAGTGCTCTAAAGCATTAGGTATCCGGAATCAAAATACAACAAATAACCTGTTAATTACTATGACAATCTCAAGTCAAAGAAAACTATTATACCTCTTCTTGAGAATTGTCTATTCACAGTTTATGGTAAATTTTAACCATTAGAAAATTTCAATTGAGTCAGTTCAATGATCACATCAACATGTGATTCATCTATATATGCAAATTAATAAATGAGATCTATTAATATTTATCCAATAAATATTATCATATATATATTAATCTATCCGGATTGTTAATATCCTATTTACAATAATCCTATGATCAAGAACGGTTTAGATTAAAATTAGAACAAACTTGTTTCTCATTATCATAATCTCTATTATAATAACAATTTTTAATTTTAATCAAGGACATTATCAAATGGAACATTTAATCAAATAGTGAAATATGACAATGAAAATAAAATAATATTTTATTATTAAAATTAGAATTGATTACATGATAACTTAGATCGTAGGCATACAAATTTATTCCCAACAATCTTCCGCTTGCCTAGAGTCAATCATTCATGAACTTCATTCCTAATTCCTATTTGTGCTTGTCAAACTCTTTTATGCCAAGCGCCTTGGTGAAGGGATCTGCTGCATTCTCCTTTCCATCTACCTTTTCAATTTTAACGTCACCACATTCTATTATCTCTCTAATCAAGTGATACCTTCGCAAAATATGTTTGGACTTCTGGTGTGATCTTGGCTCCTTTGCTTGAGCAATAGCCCCATTATTGTCACACAATAATGGGACCGACTCTTCTAATGAAGGAACCACACCAAGTTCAAATATGAACTTTTTCATTCAAACAGCTTCTTTAACGGCTTCACTTGCCGTTATATATTCTGCTTTAGTAGTTGAATATGCTATCGTAGCTTGCTTGAAACTTTTCCAACTTACTGCACCACCATTTAAAGTGAAAACATATCCTGAAATGGATTTGCTATCATCTTTGTCTGATGCAAAGCTTGCATCAGTATAACCCTTCAGTTTCAATTCAGAGTCTCCATAAATGAGGAATTGGTCTTTAGTTCTTCTTAAGTACTTGAGTATGGTCTTAACCACTTTCCAATGTTCCTCACTAGGGTTTGCTTGATATCGACTAGTTACATCTAGTGCATAAGCGACATCAGGACGTGTACAAGTCATGGTGTACATGATAGCTCCTACTGCACTAGCATATGGTACTCTACTCATGTGTTCTCTTTCTTCAGGAGTTGTTGGACAATTTTCCCTACTAGGAGTAATTCCAACACCTACAGGCAAATAGCCTTGTTTGGAATTATCCATGTTATATCTCTTTAAGATAGTAGTAGTGTACATAGATTAGGAGAGTCCAAGCAACCTTTTAGATCTATCTCTGTAAATCTTTATACCTAGAATATAGACTGCTTCTTCCAAATCCTTCATGGAGAATTGTTCTAATAGCCAAATCTTTGTGCCATGCAATGTTGGTATGTCATTTCCAATTAGTAATATATCATCTACATTTCCAATTAGTAATATGTCATTTCCATCTCATGTTCTTGAGTTATGTTATCATTGGTGACTTGAGTCTTATCAAGTTCAATTTCTTTACCATGGTTTCCTTCTACAAGAAACTCTCTTTCTAAAAAGGTTGCTCCTCTTGCCACAAACACTTTATGGCTAGAAGGTTGGTAGAAATAATATCCCATTGTTTCTTTAGGATAACCAATGAATCTACACTTATCAGACCTTGCATCAAGTTTATCTGTTTGCAATCTTTCAACATAAGCAGGGCAACCCCAGACCTTGATGTGTTTAAGACTTGGTTTCTTTCCTTTCCATATCTCATATGGAGTTGTAGAGACTGCTTTTGTAGGAACTTTATTTAGCAAGTAGGTTGTTGCTTCTAAAGCATATCCCCATAAGTTTAATGGAAGATCGGTGAACCCCATCATGGATCTAACCATATCTAGTAAGGTTCAATTTCTTCTTTCAGATACACCATTGTGTTGTGGTGTTCCCGGAGGTGTCCACTGAGAGAGAATCTCATTCTCCTTTAGATAGTCAATAAAGTTATCACTAAGATATTCTCCTCCTCTATCAGATTTAAGCATTTTGATACTCTTACCAGTTTACTTTTCAACTTCACTGTGAAATCTTTTAAACATTTCAAATGATTCAGATTTATGTTTCATAAGATACAAAAATTCATATCTAGACATATCATCAGTGAAGGTGATAAAATAAGAATATCCTCCTTTGGCTTGAATCCCACAAACATCTATATGAATTAGTCCCAATAACTTAGAAGCTCTTTCTCCACTCCCAATAAATGGAGATTTAGTCATTTTTCCTTTGAGACAAGATTCACAAGTTTCATATGATTCATAATCATAATTATCAAGGTAACCTTCCTTGTGCAACTTGTTAATTCTTTTCTCGCCAATGTGACCTAGCCTACAATGACAAAGATATGTTTTATTTACTTGATTATCTCTTTTTCTTTTGAAACTAGAAGAAACATACATAATCGAGTTATGATTCACATGGAGTAAGACATAAATGCCGCGTTGGAGATAACCATTCATATATAAATCATCATCATGATAAATTGAGCAAATGTTATTATTAAAGATATTGTGAAAATCTTGCTTGTCCAACATGGAAATTGAAATAATGTTTGAAACAAATTTTGGAACATAATAACAATCTTTTAATACTAGTACTTTGCCAATAGGCATTGATCCTAAAGCTAAGGCAGCAACATTTGCTCTATTCCCTACTTGTAGATTTATTTCTCCTTTCTTCAACCATCTAGTTATTTGTAGTCCCTTGTTTCTTGTTTTTCAAAGAATCAAGATACTTCTTGCAATTTCTCTTTCAGTGAACTTTCTCCTTACAAAAGAAACATTCAGCATCAGTTTGGTCAATCTTGTTCCTTTTGTTCTTGGGTTTGGTCATACCAACCTTAGGTCCAAGATTCTTCCTTTTTGGTACTTTGCCTTTCATCTTGGAGCTCTTTCCAACTACCATGACAGTTCCTGTCTTCTTCCTAGAAGCAATTTGATTCTCATAATCAATTAGCAGATTAAGCATCTCATGCAAGTCACAACTCATCTTATTCATGTTAAAATTTATAATAAATTGTGAAAATGAATCAGAAAGTGATTACAGAATCAAATCTTAAGAAAGCTCTTTCCCAAGAATGCACCTCAACTTCTCAAGTTGTTCTATGAGATCAATCATCTTAAGAACATAGGGTCCAACCTTTTCATTTGCAACAAGTGAGGATCTAAACAGGGCCTTAGATAACTGAAATCTAGTCGTCCTACTTTGACCATCGTACATTTTCTTAAGATGTTCAACGATCTCATATGGGTCCATGTCTTGATGTTGTCTCTGGAGTTCTGAACTCATTGATGCCAAAATAATGCACTTAGCAGTAAGGCACTCATCTAGGTACTTTTGAAAAACCTTGGTTGCTTCAGCATCACTCAGATCAGGTGCTTATATGGGAGGCTTATCAATAGTGTCAATAAGCTTCTCATGCATGAGAACAATTCTCAAGTTGCGGTACCAATCATCATAATTGACTTCGACTAGTTTTCCAGATTCAAGAATACCACGAAGTGATAGAGAAAACATATTGTTGATTAAGCACACAACAAAATATAGTTATGTTAGAGCATAATTTTTCAAACCTTTTAAAAAAATAAAAATATTTATGATATTTCCACTAATTACAATAATAATATAGTAATGTAAGAAATACTTATTTCTTTTAAGTGGATCACATAAAGCCTCTTAAAAAACTGTGAGTGAGCCACTTGGTTATCAAGTCGTTTCTCATACACATTCTAAGACAATGTATCACATACATTTTCAAATCAAAATAAGAAATATCATATCACATAAGTTCTTGGTTGTCAGGTCAATCTTATTGATATCAATAAATTAATTTTAATACTTTCCTAGGTTGTCTAGGCCCTCAGTATATAATGAATTTCAAAAACATGCATCTTATGCGAGAAAAAAATAATTATTAATTATAAGTCTCCTGTTCGTCAGATCGTTCCTTATTATTAATCATTAAAAAAATTACATCATATGTCTCAAATTTTTTTCTTTCTATAAGTCCCCTGATAATCAGGTCGTTTCTTATGATTAAACAATTTAATATGTAAGATAAATCAGATGACAAACCTATTTATCATTTAGATATATAACAATTATATAATTACGCACATAGCATATAAAAAAAATTTCTCTTAAATAATTGAACGAGATACGGTGCTTGAAGCGCATACCTCTTTGATATCACATATCCTAATGCAGCGTCTTTCCATTAAATTAATATCCAGAAATTTGAAAATAAAAGAATTAATAACAAATTGCTCAAAATTGAAGGAAATGCTTAATCTTTTAAAAGGAATCCAAATAAAATAAAAAATTTATATTCTCCTTTATATAAAAATACCAACGTATATGATATGGAACACTTACAGCAAATCAAGCACCGTATTAACAACCAATTGCAAACTTCCACCGATTCAAAACAACATCCATGTAACCAGATTACAAATTGCACAAAAAAATTAATTTGATTTGACCATGTAATCATGCAATCATAACAGGCAACATTATGTCTAAGTAAATAAAAATTGAAACTTTTTTCAAATTTTTGTTAAATATAATTTAAATACAAAAGAACCAGGCTCTGATACCAATTGTAGGAAAAAGGGTGTTCAAAAAACATACATTACGGAGTAAAAAGGATCTATTTTATATTTAAATTATATTATAAACAAATGACATATTAAAAAATTGTACCTGTTGATGAGCTCTTCAAATATAAATTCTTTAATAGTGTGAAAACTCTACTTGTATCCACACCAAGACTCACCTCTATTCCTTAACAACAACTTTGACAAGTGAACAAATAAGAATAGAGAAGTGATATTGGGATTATTTCAACATGCAGTCTAAGACTTTATTTATAGCACGTTAAGGATATCAAATTTCTAATCAAATCAAAATCATGATTGATAGTATCCCTTTTTTATGTTATATTATTTCTTGTTACCTTTTATTGCTAACCATTTGACAATTAAAATTGAAATAATAATTGATCAAGTCAAACTTGTATCTAGTCGTCTTTTCAACCCAAATTTCAAATACGAAATCATACATGTTTGTTTCTCTTCTTTCACCAAATCTTTCATATTATTTATATTTTTAGTGTTAACAAAAATATAATAATATTTCACCTTTTGAAATCAATTAATCATTTGATCATATTAAATTCTCTAATTTAATTAATCATCAAATATTAAAATAATTTCTTTAACAGAGATTAGAACACTCGTTTATGTGTGACCCTGTAGGTTCAATACTAAGCCGATAATATATTAATCAAATTAATATACTAATCAAGGTAGGCGTCTAGCAACACTCCTTAATGTCCGGATAGCATGAAGTAACATTTTACTTTCAAGAACCATTAGGAGAGTAGTGTAATAATTTCTTCAATCTTTATAACTCTGGGTTAATTCTAGAGTATGGTATTACTGTCAAACCCTTTTGAGTTAACTCACAATGACTTAAGAAACTCATTTCTTCCTTCATTTAATTTTCCTAGCCAGGATATAATTTTATTCATAGAGCTCAAACTCATTACCAAGAGTTGATGAATTCCTTCTTGATTAATCATTAATTCTACATGTATTTAATCATATTCAATATTCATTCAACAAGTGCTCTAAAACATTAGGTGTCCGAAATCAAAATATAACAAATAACATGTTAATTACTATGACAATCTCAAGTCAAAGAAAGCTATTATATCTCTTCTTGAGAATTTTCTATTGGCAGTTTATGGTAAATTTTAACTATCAGAAAATTTCAATTGAGTCAGTTCAATGATCACATCAACATGTGACTCATCTATATATGCAAATTAATAAATGAGATCTATTAATATTTATCCAATAAATACTATCACATATATATTAATCTATCCGGATTATTGGTATCCTATTTACAATAATCCTATGATCAAGAACGGCTTAGATTAAAATTAGAATAAACTTGTTTTTTATTATCATAATCTCTATTATAATAACAAGTCTTTAATTTTAATCAAGGACATTATCAAATGGATCCTTTAATCAAATAGTGAAATATGACAACGAAAATAAAATAATACTTTATTATTAAAATTAGAATTAAGTACATGATGACTTTAACCATTGGCGTACAAATTTATTCCCAACAGATCATTCATTCTTCAAATTATATCGGATGTCAACTGTATTGATCTAAAAAACTCATCTTTTTTTAACCTCTTAATGATCAATGACGGAGCAGGTCAAATTGTTGGAATTATATACTGTCATGTGGCCACTACTCAAGAGTCGGACAAGAAGTTTGATGTGATCTTTACTCCTCATCATTCGTATGCTCGCTGGCTGGCAGAAACAAATGTAGTGAATGCAACATTGCCAGAAGTGGTGCTGGTAAGGACAACCCTTGCTTGGGTAACAGGAATTATATTGCTCATTTCAACCCTTATGGGGGTAAGTATTAGTGAAATAATGATACTAGTTAATAGTAATATTATAATATATTAGATAAAAATGGAAATTCAAAAAAGAATCTCCTTTTCTGTATGGTTTAAAATCTGTCATTAAGGCCTAGCCAAATATTGAAAGACAATCTTTATTTTGATTAGAGCAGGGGCAGGGTAGTAACCTTTCTTAGCAACTACTTGAAAAGGATTGAAATCCTAATGTTAGTTTCTTGTAGTATTTAAATGATTCTTTTGTTTGGACGATGGGTGCAAGTATCAGAAAAAGTGTTAGTTTCTTATTGGATAATTCTTCTCTCTATGAAGAGTCAAGGATAATCATGCATTAGGTACTTTAGGATCCGTCATTTGGAGAATGATGCTATGGTGGATAGGTAATGTTGAGATTGATGCCTCTAATCTGTGTGCATGATTCTGTTATTGTTATAGCTTTTGTTACTTGTGTTTAATGGACCGGTGTAGCCAATTACTATATTCATAATGAGGTATTGGAAACTAGTCCAATCAGGATTTAGGTAATGTTTTGCTTGAACCATACTGTGATCGTGGAGATAGAACCTTCCCGCATTGATTTTATTCTCTTGTATTCATAATTTGTGATATTTGCAATGGTTGTTTATTGATGAAGTACATTTTCTGTTTATGCTCCTCTCCAGGAGGTCTTTGGTCTAGTAATTTTCTTAATAAGTGATGCTATCTGCTAAACAGGTTGGCTGTGGAGCTGGAAATACTATCTTTCCTGTCATATCATCAAATCCAAATGCTTTTGTTTATACGTGTGATTGCTCACCACTAGCTATTGAGTTGGTTAAGGTTGGAAGTCTCCTTTTTGTAAACTCTGTCCAATCATCATCTGTTGTATGAGCTTGTATAGTGACCTGACTTGGCTGTGTGTTTTTTGATTCAATCTTGATATTGTTAGAATGTAAGTGAGTAAGATTTAAGAAGTCCTGCATTGGGTAGGAACAAACAATTTGATTTGATCCACATATAAGTAAGATTTAAATAATGAATTTGTACTGCCTATCTATTCTAGTGTTATGTTTCATTTCAACAAGTGTCATGATTTGATCCACACATAAGTGAACTGGTTTTCATTTCAAGAAGTGTCATGTTTCACATTATGAGGATGGAACCTCTTAATTTTAGATTATTTTGGAATTTGGTGGTTCCTTTTTTAAATGTAAATTTATTATCTTTATTGTGTTACCGTGAGTTTTTGTTTGAATGCGTTGCCGAGCTGAAGTTATAGACGTGAAGCTTGCATGATACATACACAAAATAGTGAAATACACTCGTCCTTTTTAACGTTTTAAGAAACAATAATGAGATAAAATAATGCTATGTTTGGATTGGTGATAGAGGGTGGAATGGAGAGGGATTGAGTGAAAGGCAAAGTTGTTCAATTATCCATTCCGTTCCATTGCTTAATCCCAATTTTCTTCTCCCAAATTGGGGAACACTTGATGGAACAAATTTTGGATCATAAAGTAACTATTTTGTTTTTGGAAATATTTTTTTGGTATAATCAAGAGGTATCCCCCTCCCACTCGATCAGTCCATTTTTTGAATAAAATAGTACATTTAGTTGTCACTCTGCCCAAATCGGAAATTGAATCTCAAACCTTGGTTAAGGACCCAAGTGCCAACAACTTTTGGTCATTTTTGGATATTTTAACCAAGTCATCAGTCTTTAAGGATAATAAATTAATAATATAATATATTTAAGAGAAGGATAATGTGATTAAAAAGTTATAACACATTCAGTTTTGTTATTTTTTTCGACCAATGGAATTTATTCCCTTATTGTAAAATATCCATAAAAAGGATTTGACATTTTTATTCCATTTCATTCCAGTCTATCTCACTTCATTACATTTTGATTTATTTAGCAAGAGAGTGTAATTCAGTTGGTTGAACGTGTGAATGTTGTAAATCTCTTGGTATTGTGTTTTTAATTCCTCACGGATAAAAAAATTTCTGATTCTTTTTATTCTCTGTGACTAATCCAAACATAACCTAAGTGCACTCATGTGAAAATTGACATATTAATGGAAAAATGTTTTTTTTAAGAAATGATATCTTTTTTTAATATATAATTCAAGATAAACCACTCCAATCATGTGTTAAATAAGAGTTTTTCAAAGTTAATATATTTTCAGAAGAGGCACTTTTTCCTGTTGTTTGTTTTAAAGGTTCTCATAGTCAACATAATGATGGGAGTTGTTGGGGCTGTTCTTGGATTGGATATTTCAGCGTGTACATTGTTTCTAAGGTAGTGTTTGCCAAACTGACTGAAAGTAACAGAACATTCTGTTCTGTTCTGTTTGGTTTAACTCTTTTATAATGGAACCAAAATGTAACTTTTGGGCACATTTCCCTGTTTGGGGTTCTTTTAGAAAGAATTTCCCAAACTAGGGCTGTTCTGAAGGTATTTCTCAGGGGGTGCCCTTTTTCACGTAACTGGCCATGCATGGCGCCAGTTCTGATGGCGCCTTCAAGCTGGATGAGGCACGTGGCCAAGGAAGCGCCATTCCCAGCAACGTTTTCGCTTTTGCTGAGCTGGCTTTGGAAGCGCCAGCAACAGTGGCGACTGCAGTGCAGGAAAAGCTGCAGCCCTAGGTCCTTGCAGTGTTGCAGTGCAGAGGCTTGCAGGGAAGCGCCAGTCAATACAGCGTTTTCACTTTTGATGCTTTGGAAGCGCCATTGGTACCTGCGATTTGCATGGAAACACCAATGGTGATGGCGTTTGAAGGTGTTTAAATACCCAGCCATCTCAGAGTCTTCTACATTTGTTCTGAGCTTTCCTTTTGAATATCTTACTTTCGTTTTCGTAGCTTTAGCATTTTGGTGACTTTGGAAATTTCTGTGGTATGAAGCATTTTATTTTTTAAAATTATATTAGCTTTTATGTTTTTTCTTCAGCGCTTTCCGTTTAAACATTTTGCTTTCGTTTTGGCAGCTGCAACATTTTAGTGGGTTTGGAAATTTCTATGAGATGAAGCAATTTTAAAAAAAAAATTATATTAGCTTTTATGTTTTTTCTTCAGCGCTTTCCCTTTGAACATTTTGTTTTCGTTTTGGTAGCTTTGGCATTTTGGTGGCTTTGGAAATTTCTGTTGTATGAAGCATTTTATTTTTAAAAAATTATATTAGCTTTTATGTTTAAAAGGCTTGTTAGTGTGTGTTTAAATGTCAAAAATAAACAGAAAAATTGTGTAACGATGTTTATTTGAAGAAAATATTTTGAATATGAAATTTGTATTATTTTTTTAATTAAATTAGGTTGGTGTTGATGAACGTATGAAGTTTGAATAAAAAAAAATTATAGATGATATTTATTTGAAGTAAGTATTTGGAGTACGAATTTTTTTTTAATATGAAGTTGTAGTATATTTTTAAATAAATTAGGTTGGTTTGTTGGTGTGTTAAAAATGTAGAAACGTTGAACTCGAAAGTGTTATTTGATGCTTTGTTTTTTCTCATACTACAAGTATTTTATTATATTTGTAGTAATTTTGTAATTACCTTTTTCCATTTTAAAGTTATTAATGGTTAAAATTAATTATTTATACTACCAACTTCGTTAATGAATTATTAAATTTTCTGTTAAAAATGACTATGTTGAAATTGTTCATTTTTTATAAGTTTGTCCGTTAATTAAATTTTTTTAAAAGAAAAATTGAATGTGAAGTTCCAATAAAGAGATCTTTTATGATTACATTTTATTAGTTTTGATTAAAAGTTTTATAAAATCGTTTGTGTTATTTAAGTGTGTTGATGTGAAATTTATATAAAGTTAATAATTTTAATTACATCTTGATTAGTTTAAAATTACTACATTGAAATTGTTAATTTTTTTTAAGTGTCTTAATGTGAAATTGATTTTAAGTTAATTTTTTTTAAAATTATGTTTTATTTTGAAGTTTCAGTAATGACTTTTTGTGATACCCATTTTGTAATTTATTTGACGTGTTCAAATATTATTTTTGTAGGTACACGATGAAAAATTTATAATATATGAAACTAATAATAATTAAAATTAAAATTATTCTAATTTAAAATACCTGAAATTATTCTAATAATAATTTAAAATACCTAAAATTATTCTAATTTAAACATAACATATGAAACTAATAATAATTAAAATTAAAATTAAAATTAACATAATATAAAAAATTTAATTCAAACCTATTTTTTAATTAATAATTTACAATACATAAAATTATTTCTAATCTATCATCAAATATTTAAACTAAATGTAATCTACCATACACAAAATTTAAACTAAAGCTAATCTAAACTTAATACGTTATGGTACCTAAAATTATTCCTAATCTAAAATTATTAAATTATGATACCTAAACCTATATAAAAAATTTCAACTAAACTTAATCTATCATATAAAATTATTCCTAATTTATCATATAAAAAATTATTCCTAATTTATCATATAAAAAATTTAAACTAAATCTATTATATCCTATAACATTAAGAATTCAAACTAAACTATACAAAATTATTATCTTAGACTACCTAAACTATACAAAATTATTATCTTATACTACCTAAACTATACAAAATTATTATTATTATCTTACACTACCTACCTAAATTATACAAAATTATTATTATCTTACACTATCTAAACTATACAAAATTATTATCATCTTATACTACCTAAACTATACAAAATTATTATCTTATACTACCTAAACTATACAAAATTATTATTATCTTACACTATCTAAACTATACAAAATTATTATCTTACACTACCTAAACTATACAAAATTATTATCTTACACTACCTAAAACCATTATATTATCAGAATATAAACATCTATATAAATAAAAATATACAAAAGATTCAATATATAACTTACAATTTTTTTACGAAAATGGAAGAATACAAGCAAACAACACCAACCAAGCAAGAACAACACCAACCAAGCACTCTCTCTTCACACAATATCACTCTGCAAACTCGAAAACGCAGGCTAAAATTTGAAGGCCAAACGGATTTTATAAACGAAGAAGCACGAGGCGCCAATGGCACCAGCGCCTTTAGGAGGCAGGAAGCGCCAATGGAAATGGCGTTTCCTTGCACCTATGGCCTAGCCCTGCACTGCTGCTGCTGCTGCCTGACGTTGCTGCTTGACGGGACAACACCAGTCAAAGCGCTAACGGGAATGACATGTTGCAATTCAAACGTGAAATCGCCAATGAGGTTTGCGCTTTCCTCCAGCACTTGACACTTGTCGCACATGCATGAAGTCGCCAGTTCTGCTGGCGCTTCTCATGCAGGGTATGTGCAAAAAAAGCACCCCCTGGAAAATATCTCCAGAACAGCCCTACTTTGGGAATTTCTTTCTAAAAGAACCCCAAACAGGGAAAATTACCTAACTTTTGCAATGAGTTTTGGGATGTTCAATTTTTAAAATGTACTAAACATAGAACATAATCTACTTGTTCTGTTCTGCTGTGTCTTATCATGTTTAGCAAATGCTAAAAGCAGTGGAGAATAAACAAATTTTTAGGTGACATTTGAATGAACAAGTTTTTAGTGGAGACATCATTCCTTTTTTGTTTATTTTTCTCTTATTTTATTCCTGTTCAGTGAAGATCAGTACCTGTTACTTCATGAGTTTCTAATCTAAAACTGTCCCATTGGGGAGCGCTTGGTTTAAACAATGCCAACCTCTTCTCAATTTTTTTTTTGTTGTAAATTTCTATCTTAACAATCTTATTCCAAAACCTTCATGTAAAGTCTAAGGTGAAGACCTGTTATTTACTATGTGAAGCTTATAAGCTTTAGATATGAGGTCTATATTGCTTGAATTTTTTTTCGTACGAAACATGGTCCTTTACTCTGTTTTTCTGATTAGAATTATAACACTTCAGATCTTCTATTTGATTACTTGGCTCAAAGATATCTGTCATCTCATTCATGGCAACTAGTAAGTGAAACACATATATTTTCCCTATATGTTCAATCTGTACCTTTTACCAAGTTTATCTCATACATTTCTGGTGTTTAATGTCTCTATTACTTTATACTTTTCTTTGGTGAAATCATTTTTACTTTTTAAATTAATATTGAATGACTATGGGCTTCCTGCAGGACTTCAGTTTGAAAATAATTGTGAAGTTGGAACCTTCTCTAAACTTACCAATGCCTACTGTTTGGTTGCCATTGGAAGTTCTGAAAACTTCTACAGGTTTTCATAGTGAAAATATATCCTCAGATGGATTTAAGTTATTATATATGTATTTGGTTTCAAATGGTTTGAATTGTTATGATACTTATAAATGAATAAATTAATATGTTCATATGTTGCTTGATACAGTGTATTTGAAGCCGAGTTAGCAGGTGTTATCCCTGTGGTCAAGACATCTATTAGTGGTATTCGTGTTATTGGTCATCTTTGTGCTGGTAAAGTTTTCCATTTATTCTCTTGGTTTCTTTGGGAGTATTATATTAGTCCATCCTATATATTTAATTAATTTTCTTGTTTTAATCAACAAAGAAAGTGATGGCTACATCAGTCTCTTTGTTTTATTCATTATAACTTTATTGGACCTAATTAATTTTCCTGCCTGTTGGTTTGCAGGAAACAAGAATGGGCTTCTCTTGCCCCATACCACCACAGACCAAGGTGATTCCTATTTTTGTTATATGTTCTTATGATGCTTTTTTTATATCATGTGCTACGGCCTGTTAAAACATTTTTGTAACTCCCTTTGTCCCCAAACAATAGTTCCCCCTATTGACTTTTGCTACTCAACCTTTGACTGATGATTCTGATAGTTGTTGGCACAGATGGGGATGAAGAAATGCTTACTTCTATAAAATATTAACACTATTGCTTCTGTATAGTTGTAATTGAAAATAATGAAACAAATCTGCTGGTTTAATTACCAAATTATAGACAGCGAGTGTTTGATAGTTGTGTTATGGTTAATTGTTGATATTTTATTTTAATGTAAAGATCAATATTTGATTATTTTTATTCTTACATAAGATAATCATATTCTTTATATATATTATTAATTTTTATTATTTTTAAATATTAAAATTACTTATATTTTTATGTAATTTTATATATTTCCTTTACGTTTTATGTTTATTGGACACTCATATTCTTACTTTCACATTTTCATTTTTGTTTCTTACACAATTTCAGATGTCTATATAATTTTTATTTGGAGTGAGTCAAAGAGAAAGAAAGGAAGAGGAAAGGGAAAATATAATACCTCTAGTAATTTGAAAAGAAAAAAAAAAAGATAAAGTATCAGTGACATGTTTTACCACCCTTCCAAAAATTCAAGAGAAAAAGGAACGAAATTTGCTCATGATAAAAAAATAAATTATTTTAAAAAAAATTATTAAGGATACTTTATGTAATTTATATTTATTTTAAATTAATTTTTAATATTTTTAAATTAAGCAATAATTCCATATCACTATTTAAAATTGTTTCTATATACCTAAATATAATTTATATATTTAAATATATTAGTTTATTTATTAAATTTTTTATTACAATAAAATTTATGAGAATACAAATATTTATTTATTATAAAATTTAATTAATTGTATAAAAATCTCAATTTCAATTAAATATAAATAATAAATAATAAATAATAAATAGATAAATCACCGTGCAGCCCACGGTACATACAAGTACAAAACACTACCCTAATTTCTTTCTGTCTCTCTTTAGTCTTTCTCTTTTTCTCTCTCTCCATTCCGTGTTTTCAGCTCCGGTAACCTCTCCTTCTCCGCCGCCGTTGCTATCTCCGCTGTGACCTTCCATCCCTCAACGCCCCACAGGTATTATTCTCTTCATGATTGCACATCCAACTCTCCCTTCATAATACCCCCAAATTAGGTTTAGATTATTTGGGAATTTGGGGTTTCCAATTTAATGTAATTTTGTTATCTTTATTGTGTTACTAGTCTTTCCTGTGACTTAGTTTTTATTTGATTGAGTTGCCGAGCTGAAATTACAGACATGAAGCTTTCAGATGCAAAATGCATTAATCCGTTTTCATGTTTTAAGTAAAAATGATTGGATAAACGAAGTGCATGCTTGTGAGAGTTTACGCTTTAAGGGAAAAATATTTTTTTCTTAAGTTTTTTTAAGAAATTGTATTTTTTTAATTCAAAATAAAGGAATCAATCCTAATTGTATTTTTTTATTGGAATCAAAATGTCTACTTTTCACCTGAGTTTTGGGATTTTCAATTTTAAAAATGTGCTAAGTATAAAACATAATCAACTTGTTCTGTTCTGCTGCGTTTTATCATGTCTACCAAATGCTAGAAGCAGTGGAGAATAAACAAATTTCCTATCAAATTTGAATGAACAAGTTTCTAGTGGAGAAGTCATTCGTTTTTTGTTTTCGTTTCTTCTTTTTAAAATTCCAGTTTGGTAAACATCAGTTCCTGTTACTTCATTTGTGAGTTTGTTATCTAAAGCTTTTCATGGGAGAGTTGCTTTGAATAATGCTAACCCCTTCTAATTGTTTTTCATAAAAAGTTCTATCTTAACATTCAAAATTCCTAAACTTCAATATAAAGTGTAAGGTGAAGACCTGCAATCCACAGATTGAGTATGTGAGGTTTACAAGTTTTAGATATGAGGTGTATGTTGTTAAAACTATTTTCATATGAAACATGGGGCCTTTATTTGTTTTTCTGATTAAAATTCTAATGCTGTAGATCTTCAATTTGATTGCTTGGGTCAACAATTTCTGTCATTCTCAATCATGGCAACTAGTAAGTGAAACATATTTGTTTTTCCTATCTGTTTAATCTGTACCTTTTACCAGGTTTGCTCATTTATGTTGTTTAATGTTTCTATTACTTTATGGTCTTCTTTGGTGGAGATCTTTTTTACTTTTAAAATTAATATATTAAATGACTATGGATTTCCTGCAGGACTTCAGTTTGAAAATAATTGTGAAGTTGGAGTCTTCTCTAAACTCACCAATGCTTACTGTTTGGTTGCGATTGGAGGTTCTGAAAGCTTCTACAGGTTTTCATTCATTTTGGACTAGTGAAAATATATTCTCAGATGGATTTTAGTTATTATATTTGGTTTCAAATGGTTTGAAATTGTTATGATAGTTCTATAAATGAATAAATTAATATGTTGCTTCGTACCAGTGTATTTGAAGCTGAGTTAGCAGATGTTATCCCTGTGGTCAAGACATCCATTGGTGGTACTCGTATCATTGGTCGTCTTTGTGCTGGTAAAGTTTTTCTTATCCTCATTTATTCTCTTGGTTTCTCTAGGAGTAATAGTCCATATCACAGTTGTGATGGCTCCATCCTATATATTTAGCTAACAAAGAAACTACAATTATTTCTTCTTTCTTCTATTTATCGTCCTTTTATTGAACCTAAATAATTTACCTTCCTATTTGTTTGCAGGAAACAAGAATGGGCTTCTCTTGCCCCATACCACCACAGACCAAGGTGATTCCTATTTTTTTTTTTTTTTGTTTTGATTCTTAGTACTTTATGATGCTATTTTAATATCATGTGCTATGGCCTGTTAAATCGACTTTGTAACTCCCTTTCTCCACAAACAAAAATTGACCCTGTTGACTTTGTGAATAAAATATGTCAAATGGTTATTCAACATTAGACTGATGATTCTGTTTACTGTTAGCTAGCACAGATGGGATGAAGAAATGCTTATTTCTATAAAAATATTTAACATTATTGCTTTTGTATAGTTGTAATTGAAAATAATCAAACTAACCTACTGGTTTTATTACCAAATTATAGACAGGAAGTGTTTCATGCCTGTCTTGTGGTTATGCAATTAGCTGATATCATAAAGATTCTGATTTCTGTTTGTTTTTTTGCTAGCACCTTATCTTTATCAACACTCTAGTCTCTTGGCCTTTCAGCATTGTTTTTTCCATTTTTCTCTGGGTTTTGATAATCTCTTATTTGTCTTCGTTTGTATAAATTCTCTATGCTGAGGCCCGAGGATGGGATTTCATGATTATGACAGTACTTTTTTTCCTTGCATCTTGCACACTATTTTTGTTGGTATATAATTCCACATTAGTTATGATATACTGACTTATGTTACTTGATTTTATTGTCACTCATATTGCTGTAGAGCTTCAACAATTGAGAAACAGTCTACCTGATCAAGTTGTTGTTCAGCGAATAGATGAAAGATTATCTGCTCTGGGAAATTGTATCGCATGTAATGACCATGTGGCCCTCACACACACTGATCTTGACAGGGTATTGCCTTATTGTGGACTACTGATTCTTTTCTGTAACTGTTTATTCATGCTTAGGATTAAAAATGATTTGAAAAGACTTGTATTTTCATGTTAAGCATGGACATTGAATATGTAAATGGACAAATTATCACATATATATTGCTAGTCTTTCTGAATCTGAGTGTCTTAAATTGACAACTCAAACTGTAATTTTTTGGTAATAACATGCAAAATTTGGCATGCATCAAAGCTATGGAATTTGATCACCTAATGTTGACTTTTGTTAATCAAACAAATCCATGTTTATAACTTCAAATATTTTACTAGATAATTCTGTTAAGGACCTAATCAGGTCTTGTTTGTCTGCCTAACATGTTCTCTTATTGCTATGCATATGAAGCTAATTCCCCATATATCAATATTAACACACTACTCTTATGAGTTAAACCAATTAGTGCTTCAAACCCCTTTTATCCATCATTGTTATTTGCATTTATCTTTGAATTTTATATATAAACCTTGGCTTGCTCTAGTATTCAATGTTAAGTTTTTGTTCAGGAGACTGAAGAGATGATTGCAGATGTTCTTGGAGTAGAAGTTTTCAGGCAGACCATTGCTGGTAATATTCTTGTTGGTAGTTACTGTGCCTTCTCCAACAGAGGTGGCTTGGTGAGTGAAATATATTTATCTATTTGAAATTCATAATGTAGACATCTATACTGTTTTTTGACCATACACTTGATGCAGGTTCACCCTCATACTTCCATAGAAGACTTGGATGAACTTTCTACACTTCTTCAGGTTCCTTTGGTGGCTGGGACCGTGAACCGGGGTAGTGAAGTAATAGCGGCTGGAATGACAGTTAATGATTGGACCGCATTTTGTGGTTCCGACACCACCGCAACGGAGCTATCTGTGATTGAGAGTGTTTTCAAGCTGAGAGAAGCACAGCCTAGTGCAATTGTGGATGAGATGAGGAAATCCCTCATTGATACCTATGTCTGAACTGTGGTAGTAATAGTGTTTTGTTTTGTGCAATATATTGCACTGCTGATTGTTAAGATTTTCTAATTTAAGTTTTGGTGATAGTTTGTCTTTTGTAATGTGGGCATATATATTCCCATCGTGTTGTACTCTTTCCGTTAATTGTGATATCATATAATATCATGTGCTGATTTGTGTGACCAACACAAACAAATCAAATTTATGTAGGGGTTTTCTTGCGTTCCACTCGTGGTGACGACCTCAAATAGCCTTAGGTTGATTCCGAAGCAATCAAATTCTGTCATGTTAGAACAAGTTTTTACATTTCTTGAAGTAAAAATTCTACATTTTTGAACTCTTAAAAAAAAGGTAATAATATAAAAGCTGTTTAAAATTGTCAAGAACATAAAAATTGTTACTGTACTTAAACTATATTTTTTGTCTCTATATAGCAATCTTATTTAGTTGTTGAAATTCCTGTAACATGCACTATCAAGGATCTTAAGAATTAATTAGTTGCAACCATATCTTATAATTGAAAATCATGTATAACCTAAAATATTTATATTTCTTGATTTCTTAATGAGAAATCTTTTTTTTATTTTATATGAAAGTATTATTGGTTTATCAGCAAATATGGGATGTTCACGTAATATGAATTAAACCCAAATTAAATTTGTATTTTTTAATCACTTTTGGGACTTTCCAAACAACCTGACTCTTGTTCGTCCAAAATCCAAAATTCTGTTTTTGAAAGAAAATATCTTACTTTAAATCTCCTTTTTACTTTTTGAAAGAATTGGTTGAAATACTATTTTACACATCAATGTTAATACGTATAACCTAATTTTAATAATTATTTCAATTAATCATACAGATTGAATCTATCATACATCAATCAACTGGAGCTCTAGTTATATAATGAAATCATTATTCTAATATATCACATTATTAAAGATCAGAAATATGCATATCAGAATTGCTATTATTGACTTTAATTTCGATGGCCCATCAATATAAATTTACATTAAATATCTATAGTAGATATCACTTTTAAAATAATTAATAACAATTTTGGTATACAAAATAATTCATTATATAATAATATATAAAAAAATACAACTTCCTACTAAAATATATTTAACCAAATTTACATTAAATTTTACATAAAATGTACAAAAAAAAAAAAGCCTATTTTATGCCATCCCTCAAATAATTGTATAAAATTCTTGGGAGTACTTGCGTAAGTACAACGATGGCCTTGGCTTTAAGAACATATTGCTGAACAAATTTGAACTTCTATTTCTACTTGTCAGTTAACGTTTCTTCGCATAAGAATCATCTAATGCTGCACATCAAATACCCATCTCATTATCTCAAGCATTTCTTAAATCCTTGGTAGTTTTCTAAAAGACTAATCAGTAATCACTAGCGAGCTAGAAGACTATCAGTACTTTTCTAAATTGAACACTATTACCAACAAAAAAGTCTCTGTTGTACCATAGTTTACCGGAAACTTAGATATTAAGATGAAGAAAACATTTCACGAATGAATAGGATGAAAAACCAGAAACAGCGTACAGAATTGGTGAAACTGGTCAGTTTGAACCTGGCACAAAATCTCAAGATAATGGACCGAGAACACCCAATAAAGCATACGCCAGTTAATTAAGTCTTTAACATCAACAAAGTACACAATTTGCTCTTGCAAACAGTAGAAGGCACAAAAAACAGCATCCCAATAAAGGACTCAAAACTCCTAAGAATAGTGATAAGATTTAAGGAAGATAAAGAACCTTGCACATCATCAACTCTACCAAAAAACAATGTCTGTTGAACCGAGATTCTCAGTCAGGAAGGATTTGCTCACTGTCAGCATCTGCCTCGGTCTCAACCTTGGGTTTTGAAGGAGCAGCTCCAGGGGCTTGCTTCTTCTTGATCCCACTCACTATATCATCAATCCTCAGAAGCATACAAGCGGCTTCAATGGCAGTCTTAAATGCTTGTGCCTTCACATTGTAGGCATCCCAAATCTAACATCACATTAGAACAAAACATTTTCTGAGTCCACTTGGTGACATACGTGCTTATCAAGATGGTAGCATAAGTACAAATACTTTGAAACAAGAAAAAAAGGGTAGATCTCCGAAAGGGGGGCTCGGCAACACGACTATTCTATTCTACTAAAGAAATAAACACAGGTTTTTTCACTGTGTTGTATCTTTTAGGAGTAACTGAGAAATGTTAGTTCAAAGCCTAATGGCTAATGTGACTAACTTTGGTTGGCAAAATAACTGTTGGCAGTTTTTGGTATCATTTAAAATATGCATATGTAACAGATTAGGTTAGGCGTGAAGTACCTTGCGCTCTTTCATGTCAGTGATACTGCCAGCATTTCCATCTATACCAATCCATGCATTTTCTCCATTTGCATGCTATTATTTTCAAGAACAGTGTTAAACGTGATATGACTTCAGAGAAAAAGACTGTATACAATAAGTACTAACAAACTATTCTTACTTTTCCTTGTAGAGCAGTCATAGTCCGGATGACATTTACTCCACAATTTTGAGCCAAAGTTCGTGGTATGGCTTCAAAAGCTAGGGCAGCAGCTTCATAAGGCCACTGTCAGTCAACAACAATCTTAAGTAAGAATTCAGTGTAAACTGCTACTCCCGACAAGAGATAGAACTAGAATCCATCAAAAGTAGTACAGCTACTGCTACTGGTTCAGTAAAACTACGCTCACCTTCTCTATGCCCTCAATAGATGAACTCTTTTGTTTCAAGGCAGCCGACACCGTCAACTCTGTAGCACCGCCTCCAGGAACAAGTTTAGGATTTTTTATAATGTTCCTTGCAACAGACATGGCATCCTGTCAAGAAAACAAGTTTCAGAAAGCAGTATGGTCAAAACTAAATTTTTAGAACATGTCGATAGCTTACCTGTAGGTTTCTTTCAACTTCATTTAATAGATCCTTACTAGCACCCCTTAGTAGAACAGTACAAGCCTTGGGTTCTTTGCAATCAACAATATATGCAAAGTACTCATCTCCAATTTTCTTAACCTCAAATAACCCAGCACCAGTACCAACATCAGACTCCTGCAATTCATCTGGTCTGTTCACAATAACAGCACCACAAGCCTTGGCAATTCTATTATTATCAGTTTTCCTCAGCCTCCTGATTGCACTAACTCCATGCTTGCTGAGATAATGGGTTGCCAAATCACTCAGACCCTTCTCTGTGATTACCAAGTCCGGTTTAAACTTCAATATCTGCATGCATAGCTCCTCAATATATTCTTCTTCCATCTTCAATAAGAGACTCCAGTCTTCTTCTTTGAGCAGTTCGGCATTTGTTTGGTTTTCACCCTTTTTATACTCAAGGGGAGAATCAAGAAGAATGATGCGTGGGTTAACAATCCTTCTCCTCATTTTGCCAGGGGCAACCACATCTTTGTTTATCATGACTCCCTTGAGAACTCTCGAATCCTCCAGCTGCCCACCTGGGACCTTCTCAACTTTAATATAATTTTTAATATCTACATCTCTCAAACCTTGGCCAATCTCAACACCTACTGTTGTAGTAGCATCAATAGCTAAGTCCTGGAAGTAACCAAGGAAGAATATATGATACATAAATCAACAGATCCAGAAATTCTATGTAATTTCAGAAGGCTATAATTATTATCAACACTCAATTAGCATCAGGTTTTAATTCAAACAACAAAACCGAAGAGCAAGAACTACATGAAATGAGATTTTTATGAAATTATTTGCTAATTTTTCACGTAGGTAAGCAGTTTATAGATGAAGAAAATAGTTTGATGAATTCATAGGCAAATCACCTAATTCCAGAGGTCCATCTAATTAAATGAAGACATTTGTCTAGAATCTAGATACCAAAATCAAATAGATAATGGACAAGTAAATAGTATATTTGTATATATCATAATAACAAGTAATGCTTTTGTAGAAAAACAATGTACAGATGACAGCTAACGTCTAACAACACTAGCAGTGAGCCAGCCTTCCCATCAGCAACGCTACAAAGACTATGCTTCCTTTTATAGGGTTTGAAACAAACTTTATTGGATTCCACAGAGTACACAAACACACAAATCAAGTAGATAAATTTCGCTACCAGGTCAAGCTACATATGCCAGAACAAACAGCTCAACAATTATATAAAAGAACAGAATAATATCAATTAGGAAACCTAGCAGAAGAGAAAGAGGGATACTCACAGCAATTAAATCCCCAAATTGACCTGTGAATTTGGTACCTATGCAGCTTTTTACTAGCCCCAGCATTATACCTCCTGCAGTTTAATTCACCATAGCATTGAGATTATATCTCAAGAAGTAATTAAATGGAGTGAGCAATCATGTATTGTTTCTGCATATTACTCAGTTACTACAAATTCTAGGAGATTTTGCACTAAATTCCAATAAGACACTACAGGTCATCTTTTAAGAAAATCACATCCCTATTACCAAACCATATAGATTTTAGAAAACCTACCTAGGCTCTTCATCTTCAAACAATTGGAGTATAGAATTGAAAAAATTCCGTACACCATAAAGGCAGAAACTTGTTTTTTGGTAGAAAAACTTAGGGGGCAGAGATGGTGCCCTAGAGAAACCCTCCATGCTCAGAGCAAACTTACACACTTACATAGAATTTATGTGACATCATCGTAAGGAATGGGTGGAGACTCAAATTTGCAACTTGTCAAAATCAAATGCAAGACTCAGTCTTGCTTCAAAATGAGTGTAAATTTTTTTTCCTAATATTGGGAGGAAGAAATTTTTAACACAAAAAGGTACTAAACCAGCAATAAAACTTACGATCCTGAGCATCAATAGGCATTGCAATTTTGTCAAGGACAGCAATAGCATCCTCCAAAGCTTTGTTATATGCTGCAGATTACAAAATTGTAGCATTCATTAATATAAACAATTTTATACCTTGTAGGAGAGAAACACTGATTAACAGTAACACTATTAAGTTACCTCGGCAAATAACTGTAGGGTGAATTTTGTCAATGAATGCATCGGCGACATGAAGCATCTCACCAGCTGCACCCAAAAATACAAGATATTGAAAATTGTAAAAAGAGAATAGGCTGCCCAACAAATCAACTAAGATCTGATCCTCCATTCAGTATATAATATAATAAAAACATCTAGAATTTTGCTATTAAATCATGCAGAAACATACCAAGAATGATGACAGATGTCGTTCCATCTCCGACTTCTTCATCTTGGGTGCGACTTAACTCAATCATAGACTGTATACATTCCAATAAGAGGACAGTGTTGGTAAGTTTCACAATAAAGAGAAACTAAGCCTTAGATTCACAGAAGTGATGTTTTCACAAGACATAGTCTGGAGTGCAGTGCAGTATATAGCAGTATGTATAACGTATGTGTGACAGCAATATCAATAAAGTGAAGCAAAAGATACAAATACCTTTGCAGCAGGATGAGCAAGGTCTAATTCACGTAAGATAGCATTCCCATCATTGGTAACCACAATTCCTGTTAATTTGCAAGGAAGAAGAATGAGGATCAAATAAAAGCATAAAATACAAGTGCTCTAGTCTACTGATCCTCAATGGTAAACAGTAAACACTAAAAAATATTCAGTTCTGAATTCAGAACCTAAACAATAATGCCATCCCCACATCATGCATAAGAAACAATAAATAATTATAAAGACAATTTTACTAAATGTGACAACAATTGTTTGCAAACTATGTACACCCCTCTAACAAACCAAAGATAAAAGTCAAGAAATATACGAAATTCAGCAAGATACTATTGAAAAACGTGAGTCCTCAATTAAGTTGTAGTTTATGTAAAAAAAATGAAATCACTAACCTCCTTGAGCATCAAGAAGCATTTTTAGCATGGACCTAGGTCCCAATGTTGTTCGGACTACATCAGCAACAGCCTGGCATCATCAACAATATTAGATTAGAAACAAGTGAACATTAATAGCAACTAGTAAGGTCCTGTTTGGATAAATTTCTCTATTAACTGGTAAAATCAATTGGACTTCTCCCATAAGCCTGTTTGGATACAAAGATAGAAGTCCTTTTAAGAGCTTCTCTACTGGAAAAAGCTCTACATTTCAAGCAGAGAAGCTCTCATAAGCACTTCTGACATGTATCCAAACAGGCCCGTTATGCGCTTCAGCTTCTGGAAAAGTTAGACGACAGAAATTTTATAAAAGTTAAGTACATAAATTGATTTTAGTTTATGAAAGAAGTTCAGTTCATTTTATCTTCTTATTTTCTTCTCCTGTAAATGCTTATGAAAAATTTATCCAAACAGAGTCTTAGTTGGAAATCAGCAATACCTTTGCCGCCTGAATAATAGCATAGCGGACCTTAGATCCAGACTCTCGTTTCAAAGAGTCCTCTACAAAATCAAATCGAACAAACACAAACCATTTAAAATCAATAAAAAGCAAAAAAATAATTATTCAAAAATGAAGAAGATAAAGAGAAACTCGAAGCATAAGAGAAGAGAAAGAACTTACTGAGAACTAGAACTGGAGCGTGCATGATTTCCTGGATTCAAAATATTCCGAGAATTTTCGCACGCAAGAGCTAAATTCACTAGCAAAGCAAGTTAGTTTCAAACTCAAGCACCGCTACAACACAGTTTTTTTTTCTCCGAACAAAACGAAGCAGATTAAAGCGTTTTCCGAACATAGAAAACGCTAAAAATGAACAAACTAAGGACGAATCCAAAAGTAAAACCCTCAATCACACTGCGAGGGTGGCGATGCAGTAAGTGACGCCTAAAGCAGCACTAGATCAGAGAGAAGAATGTGAGTTACCTGAAGTTGGCCGGAGACTGTTCGTTCGGTGCCGGAAGCGGCAAGGGAGACGGTCGTTGACAGCGGCGGAAGAGAAGCTAGGGCACAGAGGAAGAATAATCGGCGGAAGAGTGTAGTGTTAGGAACTACGCTGAGGTTTTTCGCCAAAATGTGCTAGATTTATATTAAATGTGAGGAACCTCCCAGTGCCACATTTTTTTTTATATTTATTTTTACTTTTTCTTCCTTTTCAAATTATTACTGTTACATTATTTTTCTGAGTTCTACTTTACAACATACTTTCTAATTTTAATGAATTTCTTTTAACATATTAGTTTTTAATATTAATCAAAATTTATTCAAAATTATAAATAACGAGTGGAGACTAGTTAACTAAGAATGAAACTACACAGTTTTAAGATTTATAATAAATTTCAATTAATAACATAAATATATTCAAAAGAGAATTAAAAGAATGTTGCTTATTTTATTTTTAAATCAATCCATGGATATAGAAAAAAGAACAAACAAAAAAAAAGTAAATATTTTTTTTTGGAACGTAAGAACTATTTTTAATTTCAAGTGTTTTTGTATTTAATTATTTTTATTTGCTCAAAATATAAAAATGTAATCTTATTTTTGTAATTGAGATGCACTACTAGTCCCGGATTATTAGATAAATAAAGAATATTGAAATCATCTTATAGTTAACAACCCTTTGCAAGATTTTACCTTTTTAATTTTCAATTTTTTAATTATTTAGCTATTATCATTAATATAAAAAAGGAAAACCAAAGCTAAATAACATAATATATTTAAAAATAATTTATCCATAGTTAAAAATAATTTTGTTGAAAATTATTTATTGTAATTCTAAACTATAATTTACATATTTAAAATATTTTTATTATAATTATAATATAATTTATATAATAAAAAATATTAATTTATTATGAATTTTATATAAAAAAATATATTTTTAATTCCTATACTTTTCACCTATATACTTTAATATAATTGAATTTGATCCTCACTTTTAAAATATTTTGGTAGATTTAAATCTTCTTCTTTAAAAATTTATCATGTTTTTTATCCAACAAAACTCAAATAAGTGGTTATTGATGAAAAAAAGTTAAAAGAGTTAATTGTTTGGGTGTTGTTAGGTGCACCCAGTATTTTTTGAAAATGTTAAAATTGCCTCTGTGTTTTTTTCGCATTTGTGATGGATGTGCGTGAGGATGGTCTGTAAATCGTACGGATCAACTTGATCTGTAAGGTTGATACGGATCAAGTTGATCCGTATGTTGATATTAAGTGCATACGGATCAAGTTGATCCGTAAAAGGCTTATGGATCAAGTTAATTTGTAAGGCTTTTACGAATCAAGTTGATCCATGAAAGGTTTACAGATTAAGTTGATCCGTAAAAGGCTTATGGATTAAGGGTATTTCAGTCTTTTCCCCTTAGGTGCTGGGTGCATTAACAATAATACTGGGTGCACCTAGCAACAGCCTAATTGTTTTCCTCTAAGACTTCTGGGCCCAATTAAAAGGGAGGACTTGGACTTAAACAATCCCCGTGACATTGCTGGCCTAGTAGACTGCCATGAAGAATAAATCACATAATACCAGTACCACCACCTTTCTCATTCAGAAGAAATACGCCACTACCAAATCATTGTTTATTCTTAATTGTTCCATCATGCTACAGTGAGTGGCCTCTCCACTAAACTGATGCATGTTGAATGTCCCAATGTCCTAATCGGCAGAATCATCAAATTGGGTCCCTTTTACAAATTAATTACTAAAATGGGTTTGTTTCATTTTTATTTACCAAGGGAGTCTGTTATTTTACTACAACGCGCCTACCTGAGGGGCGCATTCCACCAGAACGCGACACGTGACATGACTTGACAGGACGATGGGACAGGGGTGGAAGTGGTGGCCTGCTAGGCGCGACCACTAGTGGTGCCCTACCAGGCGCTACCAGTAGTGGTAGCCTGTTAGGCGCGTCCACTAGTGGTGGGCCCCTAGGCACGTCCCTCTTCCCTATAAAATTCATTCCCCTCCGTTTCATTTTCACACAAAAACGTTGAAGTGAGTTGAGTTGAAACGTGTTGAAGCGCTTTATACCTTTGCTCAAAACTAGTAAATATTTTTTATCTTCGATACATCATAGCATTAATTAATATTTATTTTGTTGATGATAATAATGATTTTATTTTGTAGGTGCATAAACAAATTGACACGAAATATAAAATGAAATGATAATTTTGTTTTTATTTTTTGTGTGATAATTAGTAATTTTTGGTAACTTAATAATTTAATTTTTGGTTATAATTATGTTATATTTGTTTGTTGATGACAATAATTATTTATTGTAGTAGTTTTTATGTCTAGCACATTATTATTATTATTATTTAAGCTCATAATTATTGATGTTGTTGGTATATTTTTTTAATAGCCAAAATTTATACATAGACATTAAAAATAAATGTCGATTGTTTTGCGTCATGAGTGTGCGAAGTAGGAAATTGTTGTGACAGTAATTTAATTTATTTAGAGTAATTTGTTGTTGTTAATTTATTTTAGGTTAATAATTTATGTTATGTTAATATATTTTTTATATTATTGTTTGTTGACGACATTAATTATTTATTGTAGGTATATTTTTGAAAAATGAATTCAATTATTACACTCGTCTATTTAAATGGTAAGATGTACGAAACTTATGATGGTATCACATTTGAAGACCCTAAAAAAGCTTTTCAAATAAAGCGTGGTATTAGTTTTGAGAGTTTAAAAAAAAGGATACACGACAAGGTAAAATTACAAAAACATGAAAGTATATCTATTATCACTTGTAGATTTTTAGTTGCACGTAAATATATTGCACTGCAAATTTGTGACGATGAAGATGTTGAAACAATGATTCAAAGTTTTGAACAACAACAAGAAATGTCTGTCATAGAATTATGTGTTGAAGTTGATGTTGCGGGTGCTTCTGCAATTAATTTGACAAATTCATTGTTATCATGCGGAAATAATATGTCTCACAATGAATCGGGTAGTGCAACAGTTGGAACAAATTCAGAAGAAGATTTTGATGATGATGATTATTTAATATTGAATTCATACGTTGAGGACTCATTAGATGAGGATGAGGATATTGATGAAATGTCTGACACAGATGATGAAGTTGCCCGTTTGATCGAACCACTTACAGTTGTGCAATCGGGAGAAGGTATATTTATTGTTATATATAAATAAATATTATAATATTTAAATAATTCGCTACCCTTGAATTATAAATTTTTGGTATATTGTTTTTGTAGGTGGAAGTCAGACTCCATTTTGGGATTATGCTTCTCACTATAGTAATATTAATTGGAGTCATCCTGACCAAGAAGAAATTTGCGGTTTAGATATGGGATCAAATTTTAATATGGGTCAAGAATTATATGTTGGTATGGAATTTGATACCAAAAGCGCAGTAAAAAATGCATTACAACAATATGTAATGAAATTGCATCAAAGTTTCAAAGTTGTTGAATCTAAATCGCAGAAATATGTCGTCTGTTGTGGAAATAGAAGCGATGACATCCCATGCCCTTTTTATATGAGGGCAATTTTATAAAAAATAAAAAAACTGATACATGGAAAGTTACGCAATGGGGAGGACCACACAGTTGCTTGAATATGAGTATAACTCAAGACCATGATAAATTGGATTCTGATTTGATTGCCACTTGTGTACTAGATATGATTATAAATTTTCATTCTTATTTATCTTTTTTTTTGTGTTTGTTGGTGTGGTGTACAATAATTTTTCGTACTTATTTTTATAGGGATGATCAAAGAAGATCCGTCACTCAAGATTTCTTTGATTCAAGAGAGGATCAATGGAATGTTTAATTACAACATTTCTTACAGGAAAGCGTGGAAGGCAAAGCAAAAGGCAATAACAATTGAATATGGCGACTGGGATGAGTCTTATGCCGTTTTCCGTCATGGCTGAAACACATGCAAAATCATTCGCCAGGATCGTATTATCAAATTTGTGATGATGATTTTGTTGTTGGCAATACTGTCAGTCGTGAACACCGACAGTTCCATCGAGTCTTTTGGACCTTCAGTCAATGCAAAGAGGCTTTTAAATATTGCAAACCAGTCATACAAGTTGATGGTACATTCATGTATGGGAAGTATCGCGGGACGCTGTTAATTGCAACAACACAAGATGGAAATAGTCATGGTCTTCCGCTTGCATTCGTTGTGCTTGAGGGAGAAACATTAACAGCGTGGTCATGGTTTTTGGCACACTTGCGTGAACATGTCACAGATAAAGATGGTATCTGTCTCATTTTTTATCGTCATGCAAGTATAAAGTCAGCTATTGCGAATGAAGCACTTGGGTGGCAACCTCCTCATGCGTATCATGTGTATTGCGTGCGCCAATTGCAAGCAATTTTAATCACAAGTTTAAGAATGGGAAACAAAAAGAAATGTTAAAAAAATTAGGTAACATTTCATATCTAACATATATTATTTCATATATAACATATGTTATTTTTTATGCAAATTTGACTAATGTGGATAATTTATTATGTGCAGGATACACCCCGTGTAAGCATATTTTTGATAGAAATTTTGATAAATTTTGTGAGCTGAGTCCCCCAGTAAAAGCATGGATTAGGAAGATCTCAAAAGAAAAATGGACAATGGCATATGACAAAGAAGGCCGTAGATACGGTCATATGACAACCAATCTATCGAAATGTGTAAATAAAGTTTTAAAGGGATGTCGCAATGTACCAATAACTGCCCTTGTGAAATCAACATACAGTAGGTGTCGAAAGTATTTTGTTGATCATGGTCGTCAAGCACAAAGGGAAATACGCGATGGTAAAATATATTGCTCACACGTCATGAAAAAACTTCGGGAAAATCAAGAAAAGGCTTGTTCTCACATTGTTCGGACATATGATATTCAGAGAACAATATTTGAGGTTGAGGAGGCTTTTGACCCTATGACTCAACGAGGTGGACATAAATGGGCAGTTAACTTGAATGAGCGCTACTGTCAATGTGGACAATTTACTACTTACCACTATCCGTGCTCTCATATCATTGCTGCGTGTGGTACTGTTAGCATCAACTTCTATCAATATATAGATGTTGTGTACACAAATGACTACATATTACGTGCTTACTCCGCACAATGGTGGCCTCTTGGGAATGGTGATGCAATTGTCCCATCTGATGAGCCATGGACACTTGTGCCTGATCCAAGTTTTATTTGTGACAAAAAAGGAAGGTCAAGCCAAGATCAACACGATTAAGAAATGAAATGGATTGGAGGGAGCCATCGCAAAGTCGATACAAGTGTGGCAGATGTGGGACAATAGGACACAACCGGCGTAATTGTCCATTGCAATCTCAACAAGGCAGTTGTTGATGTCATGTATTAGATCATATGATAATGAAATGTTTACTTCTTTTTTTGTTATTGTTAAACACATTTATGTGTCAGTGACATTATCGTAATTTATTTTAAAAGCATTGCACGATAAGATTGAAACGTTAAAGTGACAATAATATAAAATTAACATGGAAACAACCATACAAAGTATATGACATTGTTAAAACATGGGAAAAAAACAATACAAAGTAAACCCATTATTAATAAATCATCACTATGTCTGTGATGCCGCGACGATGTCCCACATGGGCGATCCCAATTCCTAGTTGCCCTATCAGGGGTTCTTCTACGATTCCCCCTTTCATCCACTTCGTCAGCCTCGGCAGAGAAATCATGACGTAAATCGACCCCCAATAAGTCATTCATGTCGGGTATATTTCCAGGTACATTCCACGAACCACCAAGTGGGGCATTTGGGGTCGGTAGTTCATTATTTTGGGTGAATGAAGGAGTCTCCCCTGAAGGAGGAGAGGATCCAAATATGCTTGTCATACTGTACCCTGGTTGGAAATCATGTGGGTATGAATACATCGGCGCCATCTATGATGGTTCTTGGGTGAATACCGGCGGTGTGTAATACATTCCATGTTCTCGTTCTGGCATTGGAGGCAAATTGTACGGTGCTGCATCAACAGTTTGTCGACGTCGCCCTAAGCCTCGAGTCTCCACACTTCGCTGTAGTATATTAAACTACTGATATTCAAATTGTGGCTGAGAAGGGGGAGCATCTTGATGTGCCTCAAGTATCCTATCCTCTTCTTCAAACATAAGAGTGATCTTCTCGATACATGGCAGTAAATCGTCAAAAGTACAAACCCTTCTCCCAACAGGCGACACCATAAAATGTAGTGTTTCCGTGATTTCACCCTGCATAAAAAATAAAGGAATAGTTATTAAAATAATCTTCAACGCAACATTATTTTCTAAATTATAATGAACAATGTATACCAATAGTCCTCTTCTTGCATGTTTTGGGTCGACATAAACTTTTGTCTTACGCCTATACCACCTCATATATTCAGAGTTCAGACTAAGGGTCCCTGTTTGTGGCGGCGTTTGCTCTACTCTCCTTTTATAGTGACTATTCCATTCATTAAGCGCGGGTTGCATTAGTCGCATCCAATTTCTTCTTTCTTTTCCCTTTAAGGTCAAGTCATGTATGTTGTTGGATTGCATTACTGGGCCCGGAATAGGTTGTTGCATTCCAAACTGTCGCATGACTCTATCCGGCTGGTGCCATTCCACTTTTTGAAAACAAATAAGTGGTACGATACATGTCCATAATACAGACCCAATAAAACAAACTTGACTCAAATTCATTTCCACATGTCCAGCATAAGGGACCCAAACAAACTGCATATAAAAGTTAAATTAAGTAACAATTACAACATCATTTAATGAACAAATGTCAAAATTATTACTTCGTCGTGTTTCATGACATATAATTTACGACGAAACTCAAGTAAATTGTCATTGCCTATGTGATGCAATTCACCTCCCAACCATCTTCACTTACCTCTACAAATAAATCCACTAAAAAATATAAACGGCCTATATGCAAAAAATATATATATATAATTATTAAAATATAACAATTTATATAGTATTTAAATAACAATATTATTATCTATAATTATCTTCAACAATAATTAACAATTTCATATTATTATAAAATCAAAAACAAAGCACTAAAAATATATATCAATTTAAACTGCCTATCTACCTACAAAAAAATATATAACAAAGCACTAAAAATGTAACACACTATCAAACTAATAATAATTACCTCTACAAATAAATCCACTAAAATATATAAACTGCCTATCTGCAAAAAAAAAATATATATATATATATATATTAAAATATAACAATTTATATACATTAAATAAATTAAAAACACAAAATAAAAACTAACCAAACAGGGGAAGGGGAACCTGCAAACAGGAGGGAGAAGCTCGCTGCAAAACAAAAAATATATATATATATATATATATTAAAATATAACAATTTATATAAATTAAATAAATTAAAAATACAAAAAAAAAACCTGCTGGGGAAAGGGAAACTTCAGGGGAAGGGAACTGTTGGGGGGAAGCAAAACGCGAAGGGGATGCTAAGGGGGGGGACCCCATTTAAGGGTGCCTGGATGCGCCTGGGGTCAGGGCGCGAACCAAGGCGCCTCGGGGCAGGCCACGAGTCAACGCACCTACGTGCAGGGCGCGACCGTACGCGCCTGGTTGCAGGGCGCTTCCAGCCCCTGTCAGCACCGCCTGCAAGCCGCTGCCAGAAATGCCACGTGTCGCGTTCTGGTGGATAGCGCCCCTTAGGTAAGCGCTTCGAATTACAGAAACAGCACCCCTTGGTAAATAAGAATGGAACAGACCCATTCTGGTAATTAAAATGTAAAAGTGACCCAATATGGTGATTTTGCCTGTCCTAATCTCTATCTTCATCACAAAATTAGTTTGGAAACTACATACTACATAGCCATAGTTTGCATAAAAACTATAAGGCATTAAGTTTTTGTCTAAAATAATTATTTTCTTAACAGAAACTAAACACTATCAAAATTTTACAATTCCTTACCATTCGGCTATTTACCAATTTATATAATAAAATAAATCTTACACGATTTCGTATCTAACAATACATAAATAAATTTATAGTTTTATATTATCATTATAAATCACATGATTACAGGCCATGGATACAAGTTATTTTCCAAATCTGAATTAACTAAAACTAATTCAAATAATTTGAATTAGATCATTTATGTATTTGAATTAAAATTAAACTGAATCAATCAAAATTATTCATGTACGGGTTAGATATATAGACCCGATCAAAGCCAATAAAAAAAATTTGAAGTTGTTTATTAAAACTGCAAGGATTGGGACCGCTAGTGTTAGAACTTCTTAAGGTATTACTTTTAGATATATTGTTATTTGTTTCGTCTTTTTATATTTATTTTTTCTGTCATGTTATAATATTAATAAATCATATTTTGTTCATTTGTTTTAGTAAATTTGGTTGCAACATATCTGATTGTAGCAAATTTAGTTACAACAAAGTTTAATTTGTGTAAAATAATTGTAATTCAAACTATTGTAGTAATTCTTGTTGAAGAATATTTTGTTTTAATTTGTATTAGTCTATTTTAAAATATTATGTTGGTGGTATTAAATGAATCAATTTTACTACTTTCAAACATTTGATTTGATAATAGTGTTAATTGTATTAGATATTTGGATGAATCATGATATAAAATAATATTTCAAAGAAAAAAAATCCAATTTAAATGAATAACTCATTAGCCGAACCGAACCAAACCGTTCATGAATGGGTTAGGTTCAGCTGGGTTTAAAAAAAAAAGTAAAAATTAAACCGAATCAAACCAATCAAATTTGATTTAATTGAATCATGAATTTAATCAAAATCGACCCGAAGCGGCCCATGAGCACCTCTAATTCTACTATTCATTATCCTTTCTTTTTTACTTATCTTTTACCATTGAAAAGTCATATAACAAAAAATTATTAAATGAAAAAGAATTAAAGAAACATCTAAACTTATTCGGTTCGAATATTCTACTACTTTATTTGTCACTCTCAATCAACACATGTACTCTATATACTTATATAATTACTTCGTTTTCATTTCTCTAGAATAAAAGCTTCACAATTCATAATTTTGCTTTATAAGACTTTTAGTTAAGTTGTTTTTTTTTTTTTTTATCTTTTTCTAGATTAAATTTTTTATATTAAACACTATAAATCATTTATATTTTTTGGATCTTACCACAGGTATCTTCCACTAATAGTAATCTTGTTCAAACTGAATAAAACTATGTCATATATATATATATATATTATTTGAAGTAATTTTTTTATTGTTCCTAAACATACGATTCAATACAAATTTTGATTAACGATTCAAAAATTAGTTTGATAAGCCACGATTCAAATCTCGATTA
The DNA here is from genome assembly GCF_004193775.1 of Glycine soja. NCBI lineage: Eukaryota > Viridiplantae > Streptophyta > Magnoliopsida > Fabales > Fabaceae > Glycine > Glycine soja. Next base: position 36,671,018 of record NC_041010.1, read on the forward strand.
GATAACCTTACTTTAGAGTCCCCTTTTAGGTACTCATCCCTATCCAACAAGGAACAACTTGTAACGAGGGAGCAAGAATCCTAAAGTTAAGTTGACTCGTTGAGAACAGTCATAAATTTACATATTGGAACCAGCTTGTTTGTAACTCAAGCCTGAGAAGATCTCGTGCTAGTTCATTGGCAATGCTCCCCCAAGTCTCATGGAGTCATGTCTATTGCATCAACCTCCTTTCCAAGTTGATATTTTTCACTATAACTTAAACAATCACTGCTTTGGAAAACCATAGCCTGATAAGGGGCATTGCAACATCGCTCCACATTGTCCAAACAAAACTCAGATGCATCATGTATGAATGATTCACAGTAAAGCGGTAGACAAGCAGGGAGGGGGGAGAAAATTAATTCAATTAGAGAGCATGAGTTTTTAGTTACAATTACAAGTTGTAGATTGACAGTTACCTAGGAATCACAACAAAATTATTGACCTGGATTTTACTATGCGCATCAATAAGCAGTTTGATTAAAAGGGGAAAAATTGGGCAAATTGTGCTAGTATGTTCACCAGTAATACATCTTCATCCTGCCTATTACCTGACTGCCAGACCTTGAAACCTCGAGGAAAGTAGCCAGCATCACTCCAACGTTTTAGAGAAATCAAGGAAAATGGTCCTTGTACATTTCCCGTTGGATCTCTGTAATGCCACATCAAGGTATCCAACTGCACAGCAGGAACCAGTTTTGTAGTACTTTGTTTTTTATTTTCTTCATCTTCATCATCATCACTTAGCTCTATAACTTGAATCTGAGATGACTGTATTTGTTTGTTGGGCAGTGCTTGAGAGATTTTCGCTTCATGCGATTCAGCTGGCTTAGACGTGCCATTATTATATGCAAAACTTATTTGTTGCTCTGGCGGCTGCTGAACAGGTAAGCCATCACTTAGCTCTATAACATCGAGCTGCGATTGCAGCATCTGTTTGTTGGGCAGTGCTTGAGAGATCTTCACTTCATGCAATTCGGATGGCTTAGACATGTCATTCTTATATGTGAAGTTTGTTTGTTGCTCTGGAGGCTGTTGGACAGATAAGTCATCACTTAGCTCTATAAACTCAAGCTGATATGGCCGTATCTGTTTGTTGGGCAGTGCTTGAGAGATCTTCTCTTCCTGTGATTTGGCTGGCTTAGATGGTCCATTCTTATATGCAAAATCTGTTTGTTGCTCTGGTGACTGTTGGACAGGTAAACCATCACTTAGCCTTATAGCTCGAATCTGAGATGACCACATCTGTTTGTCAGGCAGTGCTTGAGAGATTTTAGCTTCATGTGAATTGGCTGGCTTAGACATGTCATTCTTATATGTGAAGTTTGTTTGTTGCTCTGGAGGCTGTTGGACAGATAAGTCATCACTTAGCTCTATAAACTCAAGCTGAGCTGGCCGTATCTGTTTGTTGGGCAGTGCTTGAGAGATCTTTTCTTCCTGTGATTCGGCTGGCTTAGATGTTCCATTCTTATATGCAAAATCTGTTTGTTGCTCTGGTGACTGTTGGACAGGTAAGCCATCACTTAGCCTTATAGCTCGAATCTGAGATGACCACATCTGTTTGTCAGGCAGTGCTTGAGAGATTTTCGCTTCATGTGAATTGGCTGGCTTAGACATGTCATTCTTATATGCAATGTCTGTTTGTTGCTCTGGCGGCTGTCGGACTGATAAGCCATTGCTTAGCCTTATAACCTGAATCTGAGGCGACCACATCTGCTTGTCGGGAAGTGCTTGTGAATCACCGGGCTTAGACATGTCATTCTTATATGCAAAGACTGTATGTTGCTCTGGTGGCAGTTGGACAGATAAGCCATGGGACTGGTGCTCTGCCAAAAGATGCCAAGAAAATCAAAGAATGACATTAGCATGGACTTAGATGAGTAGGTTGGTATCCATTAAGAGATACAATATTTTAAATTACACAGGGAGAGAGATGCTGGGCAAAAGATAGGTATTACCAATGAAGAATCATGGAAAAAGAAGAATGTTTATAACAAACCTATGGTGTCTCGAGAAATGCAATTCAACATAGTGCTATTATTTGTCATATCCAAAAGAGGAACTTCTGGTGCTCTGTGGAGAATGGGAATTGACTTTGGTGAATTGCTTTGTTGTTTTACAAGATCAGCAATATCCAATTTTGAATTTGCAACTTCATTTGGGACCTCGGTCACTGAAGATGATTTTGTATATGTAGCCTGCCAGAACTCCTGTAAATTGTTTTCTACGTTTTTATCTAGAACATCTGGTGTTGTAGATTCTGATTCTTGCTCATCTGCAATAACTTGAGGAAATTCACGTAATAACCGTTCCTGCTCATCAGGACTCTGAAGCTTCTCCCTTCTTCGTAGGTACTCATCCAGTGTACTTCCAATTGATTAAGGAATCTTTTTTTCATAGAAAACCTTTCTTACAGTTTTTGACTTAAAAAGAATCAGTTAACAGAGCATTATACACATGATGAGACAGAATTTTAAAGCACAATGTTCATCACCGCAATTGATTGCTTTCTAATTCAGGAGTATAAGTACTACTTTACTGAAAAAAGAATAAGTGAAAGTCATATACAAGGGATTGTAATGTAGTCAGTCTGCATGACTTTAAGGTGGTATGTAGTTATTAAACAGCAGATAAGTCTGCATGCTGCATTAAAGAGAAACACAGAGGCTGCCCCCACTCTTCTCCCATGCCACCTGGGCATAACTCAGGCGGTTGGGGGTTAGGAGAGAAATTGAGTAAATATCCTACTTATGCGATGTGGTTCAAAAGAGAAATATGCTTCACCCTAAAAGTAAAACTATCCTACAATGACACTGAAAGAATTGCTGCAATTCACCAAAACAAAAGAAAGAATTGATGCAGGAAACATTAGACAAATTAAAGAATTATGCAACTGTCAGATGAAACACAGACTGAACAAGAATTGATTTGATGGCTCAAATCAATTAGGTGACCAACTCATACAAATTGAGTATAGGCCTAACTCAACCCCAAAAGTCAGCTCATGGGTGAAAGTTGCCCCCCATTTATATACACGATTCATACATCTATCTTTAGTCAATGCAAGACTTGGCGTGTAGATAATATGGTAGGTGGCTCAATATTGAATCTAGGATAGGCTTTGATACCACCTTAGGATTTGGGTTTGAGCCTAACTCAACCCAAAAACTAGTTTATAAGGTAAAGGTTGCCTATTCAGACACTGTTTCTGGTTAATGTGACTTGGATTTTTCCTAATACCAACAATAGTCAAAAAAGATTGTTTGTCCTGAAAAAAAATGATGGGAACAGATTTTTTATTATTATTTATTTATTAGTTGAATAAGCAAATCAGTAATAGTATAAGCAAAAATAAATAAAATTAGAAATCTATACAATCAAGGATCATGAAGTTGTTATTAGTTACTATATATATAGATTGCCATAAACAGCCAATGGTTTTATTTATGACAAATAGTACAGTTAAATGAGTTAATAATGTATGAAGTATCCATTAGAGAACAAATTTAATTGTATAGCAAGAGTGGTGTCATGTGCTAACTAGGTTGTTGCCATCTTCTGATGCAAAAATGGATGGGGAGACATTACCACAATATAGAAAATTCGTCAATCTAACAAATATCAGAAAAGGATATTCTCTGCGCCAACCCTTTTCATTAGCTCGATCAATAAGATTTTGTAGCAGAATAAATTCTCTTGCAAGCCACTAAAACAAAATCATCACATAAAAAGAAAGCAGGAATTAGGAAAGTTAGGCGAAAAATAAAGCCAAGATATCAAAAGGGTAAAAATAAATTCTTATTTGAAACAAGCATGTACAGTGCATGTATAGTTTTAATGTGCACACAAAACAAACATGACAAGTATACACATGCGCATGCATGTATGTAAGAATTGATATTTGACATACAAGATAAGTATCAATAAGTATGAGAGAATATATCTAAGGTACAGCTAGCATGTATAAACACGATAAATAGTATCTAAGAGGTGTCAAATGCATAAACACAAAAGTGTTCTTTATTCCCAAGAGTACCTTATAGAGGTGATAGAATGTGACACTGAATGACAAATTCTATTTATGAAGTGTCAGTGATTCAGTGCGGGTAATTGATTAATGAAAAGAATGCATGCAAATGAAATTATTATCAATGTTGATCTAATTTGCAATGGAGCATGGTTAGCCATGAGCATTGCATAGTACTGAAAATAGAAATCCGTAAAAGAAGTATCAAAAAGGCAGGCTGCTATAGAACTGAATTTTGGCTTTTCCTGGTGCATAAACATGTTACAACAAAAATCATCAGCATATGTACAGACACCAACACATGGAGTAAAAAGTGGGACTGCCCATGAAATGACTCCAGCTGCCTTCTTATAGTATACAACAGTAGCCAAGTCTTTTCCCATTAGGTCTGTGTTTACTTCAGCTTATTTTGAAGTTCACTTATTTATCCCAGCTTTCAAAGAGAGCTTTTGAAGAAAAAGCAATTATTTGCATAAAATAATCTATTAACAAACATAGACTAGGTGACATTGGTTACAGGAAGAAATAGGACATTCTGTTGCTCTTTTTCATCCTTCTTAAATAGATGCTTCACACACTCAATTATGAGTTATGATTTTGTTTTGTGAGACTTGTGGTCAAGCTATTTTGTCAATTTATTGGTATAAAATGTTATATTGCAAACTACATTATTTATCATTTATATGATATAGTTCAAGCTGTTTTTCATTGTGTCCTCCCTTAATCGTACAATTTGATTATATTCACAATTCAAAAAATAGCTTGACAAATTATGAGAAAATCATGAACAGAAACATAAATGAAGCAATCAAAACACAAGGTTCAGCTACAGTTCAGTACATACATGCTTAATCATATCCTCATGCAATACTCTAGCTGTCTGCTCCATATCCACCTACCATGTATAAAAGAAAATGTCATATCATTTAGATTCATTAAAGCATCAGACAAAATATCTAGTATCTAGAGTAAAACAGACTTGCATGTATACGGAATACACTGTGCTCTGTATTCCTTTCAGTTCACAATTTATGGAAGTAGATTGTTCTAGTGATGCAGGAATTTCACTATTTTAGAATAATTCACAGCAATAAAAAGAGCTTACAATCATAGGTCTCTTGACCAAGCCATCTTTTACTCTTTGGTGCAAATTCTCACACTCCTCCTGAAACCCAAGTCACATAATCTCAAGCCCAAAAATTTAAAGGCAAGAATAATAATACAGATACGGAAAGCATAAAGTTCTTGAACATGATAATATCATTAATATAGTATAAAGTAGCTGAGGGCGAGCCCTGGTGCAGCGGTAAAGTTGTGCCTTGGTGACTTATTGGTCATGGGTTCGAATCCGGAAACAGCCTCTTTGCATATGCAAGGGTAAGGCTGTGTACAATATCCCTCCCCCATACCTTCGCATAGCGAAGAGCCTCCGGGCAATGGGGTAAGAAGTTTTTTTATAGTATAAAGTAGCTACACAAAGTTGTGATTCTTATGCAAAAGTATGCTATTTATTCGTAAGCACTCAACACTTATTTAAACTATTTTAGCTAGTGAAACAAATTTTTTAAAAAAATGACAAAATTATTATTAGCTTATTAATGTTGAACATAGAAAGTACTTTTTCCAAAGTAGAGCATGGAGTTCGGAATTTGTATGGTAGTTACTTTGTGTTTTGTTTTAGTAAAGAATTTCCAAACCATTTTGCTCCATGCCCTATTTCTCAGACTTCTATTTATCTTCTAAGCTTTGCATTTTCCTACATGACTTGACACTGACTTTTGATTATCGTCTATTATATTTTAGGTTTGTCCTTGAGAGTTGAGACTATCCATAAATAAACCATGTTGTTGCAGGTTAGAATGAAGATGTGGTTTTGTAAAATAGCAGCAGCTAGAGCACATCCCCAGATCCCCAACATTTAGAGCAAGATACTGGCTCTACTAAAACTTAACAAGACTACTTTTATATCAATTTTTTTCTTCTATTTCCCACCCCATCCTTTACTTCTTCACATTTTAGTTTTGCACCAATTGGTACTAGAATAAAACCATGAAGCAGTAGTCAGAAGACAACATACACCGTTATGATGCATAGAACTCCCCCCCCCCCCCCCCCACCCCCCTTCCCACACCCTGGAGTCCCATTTTGCTTTACCGTTCTTTTGGCATTAACTCTATCAAGCATGGTTACAGCCAGATGTTACGCATACATCACATCCACAATTAAACCCCACATTATTAAAAAAATTAGGATACAAAAAAATGGTGTTGGAAGATAATCAGCAGTAAACAATATCAAACCAACCATCAACTTCCAGCTAACATGTGCTTATTTAAAACTGTCAATGAAGTATTGCGGCATTAATTTGATAGAAATTGATCAAGAACAATGATTACACAGACAACTTGACAGTTTTGGCTTACACCAGAGCCAACATTTTTTTTTTCTTTTTTGGGTACATGAAAATTTATGGGGAGGAAAAGTTGCTGCATTCCAAGTTCATGACATAGCCACAAGCCATTTCAAATGGTACTTAAAGTTACAAATGACATGCCAATGGGCCTCATTTAGATAAATTTCTCAACAAACACTTATAGGAGAAAAAAAAATAGGAGGTAAAATGAATCAAATTTCTCCCTTAAGTGAAAATCAACTTATGCACCTAGCTTCTGGACAAATTAGATTAGGGAGCTTCTAAAAAACTAATGGGAGAAGTTTAATTCATTAAACCTCTTTATTTTCTTATCTTATAAATGCTTGTTAAAAAGTTATTCAAACTGGGCTTAAGTAGATAAAATTTGATCCTTCTAGTTGAAGTTAACCCTCATTAACAGAGTCCACAATTTTTGCTAAATAAAGCTAAAACTGAAAGTAGCAAGACATGTTAACTGTACCTCAGAGAAATTATCATCTGAAAGCATTTGAATCCTGATATCTTTAATGAAACCAGAAACTTGAAGGTGAATTTCCCCATTTACTTCAGAACTCTTCTTCGTACCTGGACAGTAGTCCAGAAAAAACAGTACTTCAGCTAATTAGAAGAATTAAATATCATTGCCTAATTTTTCTACATCTGTCATATTCAATTGTCAATTGCATGCCAAATTCATAAACAAATAATAGATTAATACAAAACAATAAGAGAAATAATTTTGGGAAGGAGCCCATAGAAAATTAATTGGGAACCAAATGGAGTAGTTTTTTTGTTCATAGTTATTCATTGTGAATAGTCTAAAGTATTCAACTAGAATGAATCATAACTGGCACGTGACCTATATTAATGATGTCAAAAAGCAGTAAATGATTAAGTACAATTTTTTCCCAGTTATTTAAATCCCACCCAGCTTGAGGTTTATTGGATTAGATTGCTTTGTTCATTGTCTTTCGTTGTGAATAGTCCAAATCATTCAATTAGGACTAACCATGTCTGGCCTTGACCTATCCTAATAATGCCAAAATAGAGTACAAAATAATAAGCACATTGGGATTGGCTTCACTTATGTGAATCCCAACCAGTGTGATGTTATAGGATTAGACAACTTTGTTCATTGTCATCAATGCAAATAGTCCAAAATTTTCAATCCAGACAAATTTGACTGCTTCGCCAGATCATCATATACATGTGACCTAAAAACTAATGATGTAAAAAAAGTAATTAAGTACATTTCAGTTTGCTTTATTGTTTGTAACCTCTGCTTCTAACAAACATAAGTATTCAACTTAAGCAGTTGATGAACGTACCTATTGAAAGTGAAGTGTACATTTAGAGGGAAAAAAGAATTTACTTGAATGCAATGTCATAATCAACGAACAGCAGCCAAATTACCTGTGACTTGCAAAAGCTGGTGTGAGTTTTTCTGAAGGTAATCATTAGGGTCACATCTGATTCTTATGAAGCTTCCAACAACTTTAGTCTCAAAAGTTTCAGGGTCCTTTAAAAGGTCCATAACTAGACTCCTCTTCATATAAACAAGCTTGATGTTGGCAGGAACAATGGCAGCAAAACAGCTCCTTGGTTTTTCAAAAACTGGTTTCTTTGGTTGGCTCTTCCTCTCGGAAGGTGCTGTTCTCGGGGTTTCACAAGCTGTCAAGGCATTCTCATCATCTTCTGAGTCAAAGAAAACGCCATCAGAGGACTCCTCACAGTTCTCCTTAAAGTGTGACTCTAGCAGGTCATTGATTTTCAACCGGCTAATGGTCTTCCTCCCAAACAGCGAATGAAGCCTCTCATCACACTCAATTCGCTTCTTTTTCGTCTTGTGAAAGAGGTTGTGCTGCTTAACATACTCCATTACAATATTTGCAACCTCACTTTGAGCTATCTTGGTGCTCGTATCTCTACCGATGGATTCGAGAAACCAAATAAGGGAAGTTGATCCCCATCCTTGATATTCCTTTTTCTTTGTCCTGTATTTCCTTTTCCTTCTCATGGGGGTCGGAACCGCCTCATTAATTTCCTCCGTCCAGAAAGAACCAGCACGAGGTTCATCACCCATCCTTCCTATCATAAATAACCCTAAATCCAACCCTCCTCCACTAAATGCTCTCAGTCTTTCCACCTTTCAAATTCCCCTATTCCCATGCTCTCTCTGTTGTCAATCCCCAACCAAAAAAATCAAATTAATTAAAAAATGACAAATTGACAGCAGAAAACAATAAAAGAAAAAACAAAGGCATGCATTTCCATTGCTGACGAAAATTGAAAACCTAAAACACAGGGGAGCTCAAAGCACCATGAATAATCAGAAAACATAACAACAAAAACATTAATTAACCAAAGGAAGCACATATTCAGAAGCAAAATGGAATGAAAACCACTAAAAAATCGTCGTCTTCAACGACATAAACAAAAACTAACAATCATGTAATTTGGGAACGGAAAGAAAAAATTGCTGAAAAATTGAGAGAGAGAGAGAGAGAGAGAGAGAGTAGATACCCGCTGAAGAAGGAAGTTGACTGAGAGTGACAGTGTTGTTGAGAAAGTATCGTTCGAAGATTCTAGAAGAAACAGAGATTTGAGAGAGTTATTGCTGATTGGTGCAGAACGCAGTACTGAGCAGTATGTGTGTGTCTCTGGGCAGAGTGAAGAAGCAGCCTTGTGGTTGTTGGCCTTGTTGCTCACTGAAACAGCATAAAACGGTGAAATGTGTGCAATAGGCAGGAATCAAACACAGAAAGCAAAACGGAATGGTCCCACAAAACCAAATAAAATAACTTATTTTCAAGCATATGTATATATATATATATATATATATATATATATATATATATATATATATATATATATATATATATATATATATATATATTTATTTTTTTTTTTTACTTACTTTAGACATGACAATGAGGTGGGTCGGCGACCCGTTTAACTCTTTATTTTCCATTTCTGTGAAGTAATGGCAGGTGTGTTTGGGGTTCTTTTTTCTACAAGGGTGGCGGCACGTTGAGACTAAAACCTAGGATATTGTGTGAGCTTTTAAAACCCCTTTCATCACTAGGTCAATCTTGTGTGGGTTGGAATGCATTTGGGATTGGTTTAAAAGAGGCGAAAATAACATATTTATACCTAATTTCGCTTTTGTTGGATTTTACTAGGTTGAGAATATACGTGTATTTAGAATTATTTTTTTTTACAATAATAACAAGACTTGGATTTTATGTAAGTTATCCAAATCCCCTCATCACTAAGTTGATACGGGTGGATTAGAGTGTATTTGAGATGGGTTTAAGAGAGGTGAAAAAAAATACATCTAACTTTGATTTCGTTAGGTTTTATTAGGTTTGAGAAAAATTATGAGAAACTTATGTTGCCTTTTTAAATATATTTTAATTGTTTATATATTTTAAATAAATTATATATTTGATTATTAATAATATTTTAATTCAAATAACATATAAAGATTAATAAATATCTTAAAAATAAAAAAATTAAAGAATTATGTAATATATGCATTACTTTAATTTTATAATTTAATTATTATAGTAGTAATTGATTTATATTTTTATATTTATTAAAATTAAAAATATGAAATTTAATTTTATTTTTTTTAAATATATCACGAGGTAGTTTTGGAGGATGGAAGTGTAAAAGTGAAAGAGTGAGATAACACACCTTCAAACTCGACCCAAATCCAACTTTAGTAAATCAAAACCTTGATCTCAATCAAAATGAGTTTTTCATTTAAGGTTTGGTTAGTGTTAAATAGATCATTTTTTGTGAAAGACAAGGGTTAAGGCTTGAAAAGAACTTTATTTAAATTCCACGAGGGAAGTGAACTCAAGATATATTAGCTAAAATATAGCCCGACTTAAAAAAGAAAGAGCAATATTAAAGACATGACCACAAGTGTCGATACTAAGACCATGCTTACACAATAGGTCCGCTACTTGGTTTGCCTCACTATATATGTGTGCTTATAGGAATACACTCCCGTTTTGTGTTCAAAGTCTTTCACCCTCCTCGAGTTGGAATGCTACATGACTCTATAAACATCCATGCTAAAGTAAATCAATGGATGTTTTAGAATCAGATTCAACCTCCCTGCCATTGCACCATTATAGTTAAGTTTTAACTTCCCTGAACATTGTGGAAACCATGAATTACTTGATCATTGTGGAAATTTTCAGCAATAAAAACTGCCATTTAGAGATACCTTCTACAATGTCCTTTGCATGCATCCTTTCGTTTGAGAAGATATACTCATTACAATACTTCCAAATAAAAGATAAAGTGACTCCAAAGAAAATGTTCCTATAATTGGAATCTTGATCCCAACATGATTTAATAATTGGAATCGAAACTGTCTTAGAATGGTGTCATTCTAAGACATTTTTTATAGAACTGTCGTGGAAAGTCTTGACTTTCAACAACGTTGACTTCAAAAATGGTTCAAAACCGTCATTGAATGTGCTTTTTCTAGTAGTGTGAGTTATTTAAAAGCCACCTTCTACAATCATGATTATAGAACAAATCATTTAGAGAATTGCCAAAAATAAGGGAATATACTTGCCTTGCTATAATGCAGTCCCTTAGACAATGCAAAACTGTCTCTACATTTGAATTGCACTAGACACAAACATTTGATTGCAACATACAACTTCTATAGTGACAATCATTTGTAAGGAGGTCATTATGTGCAACTTTCACTACTAGAAAAGTGGCATTTAGCGACCGAAACCAGTGACCGAAATAGTTGTGTCGCAATTAGCGACCGTAGTAGCCACTGAAATGCTTTTGTCGTAGCTTGCCACTGAAGTTGTGACCGAAATTTTTTTTTCTTCAGTAATTTACATCAGCAGCCAATTTAGCGACCGAAATGAAGTGTTGCAAAAAATTTCAGTGACTATTTCGATCGCGAAATATCTATAAATCAAAACTAATTTAGCAATCGAACTAGCGACCGAAGTGGACTTAGATATAGCGACCGAAAGAATTCAGTCGCTAGTTTATGATGATAGTGACCGAAAATGTATTCGGTCGCTATATAACAATTTTGACGTCTGCAACTGAATTTATTATTTTCTAAAATATTTATGAAACTAAATTTTTAATTTATTTTAACTCATAATAAATATAAAATATATTTAAATACGTTTTATAGTTCAAAAGTATTGAAATTAATATGAGTAATATTTTTAAATTAGCAAACAAATATATATAATATTTTGTAAATCATAATAAATATATAATGTTTTTTATTATACTATGATAATTTTTAATATAATTAAAATTTTAAAATTTACTTTATTTGATTAATATAAATAAATCATGCTTATCATTAGTCTTTAATTTGTGCTTTGTACAAAATAATTATTTATTTATATATTTATTTGAATATTATAATAAATCAATACCCTTTTATATCATGAAAATATGTAATAATAATCAAATTTTGTAAAATTAAGTATTTTAAACTCTGAGTTTCCTTATACTTCAAAATTTACTATTTGAATTGCTGATTCTAATTGTTGATTGTTAAATGTTATATATATATATATTCAAAATTCACTATATGAGTTGTTGATTTTAATAGTTAATCGCTAAATCTTAAACATTGACTATACTAGAAAGTTGATCAACATTTTCTTAAAAAATAAAATTTTAAAAATGTTTAAGAAAAAACTAGAACCATGATCCTTAAAATGAAATAAACATGACTTGTTTACCATTACACCAAAGTGTTCATTTGAATATATAGTGGTAAATAAAGTATTAATATAAGTTTTATGCAAAAATATTTGAAAATTCAATTTTATTCTTTTTTTAATTTATTATATTTTTATAATCTTATATAATATATTTTAAAATATAAATTAAATTACTCATTTGTTTTCTATAATTTTATCATTTGTACCTTTTAATATTTGTAGTTTTAAAGTGATTTTTTTAGTTCTTATGATTTACATTTTAATCATCGTATAATTTCTGTAGTTTGAAAGTGATTTTTTTAGTTTTTATCATTTGCATTTTAATTCTCTTTTAGTAATTATAGTTTGAAATTTGTCTTTTTAGTCCCTATATTTTATATTTTAATTATCTTTTAGTTCTTATAATCAAAGTATGACTAATATTATCAATTACAATTAACTACAAAAATATTAAAAGGTATTCGTAACTAACTTATGGTAAGATAATTTGTAATAAAAAATAGTTAATAATTTATAACTAATTTGTAGATAATTATTTTTATATATTTTTGTAGTAAGAACTAAAAGATAATTAAAATATAAATTATAGGGACTAAAAAAATCACTTTCAAACTATAGAGATTAAAAGAGAATTAAAATACAAACTATAAGGATTAAAAAGATCACTTTTAAACTATAGGGACTTAAAAAATCACTTCTAAACTATAAGGACTAAAATGTACAAATTGTGAAACTATATGAACCAAATAAGTAATTTAACCTAAAATATAATATATAAGATTAAATTATATTTTCACACTAATTAGAATATGTATGTTTATATAAGTTTCATTTTTATTTTATATATCATATTTATCTTCTCAAATAATGTTTGTGATTAAGTGACAATATTTTTTTAATCTAAATTAAGACATTCATGTTATTTATTGTAATATAGATAAAAAAAATACTATCAATGAATCACATACATAAATATTTAAAAAAATAGAAAATATAGTCATTTTATTTAATTACATATCTTTACTAAATAATTAAATTCTTTTAAAAAATTACGTACCTAATTAAATAAATTTAAATATAAATATGACTTTAGTGTAATATATATACTAATGATTCAACTAAATTTAATAAGACTCAATATGAACTTAGTATAACATATATAGTAACCAAAGCTTATTAACTAATTAAAAGTTACTAGTGCGTGTTCTCGTGTGATGGACAGATTAATAAATTAATATTTTTTTATTTTAAAAAATTTAATTTAAGATTAAATATATTTTTAAAAATAGTCAAATTAATTATATTATGAGAAAAAATTTGTGTACTAACATATATAAATGTGTATTATACTCTCACTTTTTTTAAGAAATCCCTTTTTTTTAGATACTACTCTCAATTGATTATGTACAAGAGTCAAACTCATGTTTTTTTAATTTCGTATATTACATGTTAAGATTCTTTTTTAATTATCTTGAATAAAAACAATTATTTAATATTATATTTCTAAAGTTATAAATTAATTTAAGAAAAATTAATAAAGACAATTGAGTTAAAATTAAGTTAGGAAAATTAATAAAAATAACTAAATTTTACCCACACATATTACCCACGGAATATGCATTTGTCAAAAATATAAATTTTACTTATGAATATTACCCATGAGATGTGTCAGCCCACTTCGAGCTGATAAATTTTTGGATTGGGCTGCATTGGACTAATTTTGAGACGAGATGCTATTTTCATAGCCCCACCCAATCCTATATGGATCAAATGGGACAACTCATGGGCTCATTCATTTAAAAAAAATATAAAATAAAATTCTAAAAAATTATTTTAAAAAATATTTTATCTCGTGCAGGAATATTTTTAACTATTTATCTTTTCCGTGTTTTTAGATATTTTCTCAACTTTTTATGGCCATTAACATTTTTCTTTCTAAATTACATTTGAATATATTTTTAAATAAGTTATCAATAGTTAAAATAATTTTATATCATAATATGAAGTATTTTTCATAAATAAAAGATCATTTATATTTAAACATATAATTTTTATTTAAATAAATTCATATTGCTTAAAGAGAATTAGAATTTGTTTATATTTAAACATATAAATACTAAAAGTGAATTTAAACCAACTTATAATAATTCAAATCCAATTAAAAAAGAACTTATATCTTTATCGGTGAAAATTAACAGGCTGATACATGCACCTGTAGTATATAAAATGTATATTTTCAATTAATCAGAACTGATAATTAAAATAATTATTTTAAGATTTTATGAAAGATAAGAATGCAATTTTTCTAATAGTAAATTAGATTTAAATCCAGTATAGTAGAATGTAAATAATTGGGGGATAATATAATTGAAGATATCCTATAACTACGGTTGTTTGTAACTGTAATGCAGTGTTACAAACCCTGACATGAGTCACTATTATTATAAAAAAATTTAGTCAAAATTGATTACTATTTTTAATTACTAACATTTTTTTATCACTGACCTATTTTTTAGTTGACATAATAATACACACATAATCTTTTTTAAATATTAAAATGAACTCCACTTAAATAAATACATGTTAATTCAAATATAAAATTAAAATATAAATAATCCATCACATGCTCAATGTTGGTAAAATGTTCACTGTTGGTAAAATTTCAAAAAAATCATATACCTACAATTACTTAATATTTATAAAATCCTATAAAACTTCTACCTATGATTCTCATAAAATAAATACATATTAAAATCACACTACAAGATATAAATGAAGCGAAAAGAGGGTAGTGTGTTGCGTAATAAAAGAAAACGAACGATAGGCTTCAGTCTAGATCTCAATCGTCTCCACCTTGCTTTCTTCTCCAATGTCCGATTCTCTCACCGATCTTGCGCCAAATACAAATTCGTTACATCCTAACCCAGGTATCCTTCTTAGCATTTCCCTTTATGCAACATAACTCATAACTCATAACGCACACACCCCTCTTCTCTAGCGTTTCGATTTCACCTTGTTTTCCTTTCTCAAATTAGGGTTCCAACGAGCATGGTGGACGGTCCGACGAGTCCAGGCAGTGGTAGCCATGAGAGTGGCGAGCATAGCCCTCGCTCTAACGTGCGCGAGTAGGACAGGTACCTCCCCATCGCTAACATAAGCCCCATCATGAAGAAGGCACTACCTACGAATGGTAAAATCGCCAAGGACGCCAAAGAGACTGTTCAGGAATGCTTATCCGAGTTTTTAAGGTTTGGAATAAGTTTAATGTTTTGCTTATATGGAATAAGTTTAATGTTTGGAAATAGTAGGCAAAAAATGTTTTTAAGGTAACCTGTTTCATTTGGATTGTTTGGAAGAATCTTTTTTATGTAGTAAAATTACAAAAAATGATTTAAAAGTTTTTTGTGGTAGCTGGTTTTGTATTTAAATTAATCAATTTGCAGAAGTCTTCCCTGTGGCCCTTGATGCATGCTTTGAGAATCTCAAGAGATTAAATGATGAACTGTCTGAAAAGTATGTGCTTTTGGGCAATGGATTGAAACCCTCTGAAGCTGATGTTATAGTGTATTTAGTGATTCATTCTTCCCTAGTATGCATTTTCACATTCATCATACTTGCTTTCAGAATACAGGACCGCTTCCCCACCCCTTGTGTTGTGAACTAAAATAGTTGGTCAAACAGGATTTTTTGGTCTTTAATGCTCTTTCTTGTTTTGTTAGGATTTGTGCATCTAGCATATATCAATTTTTATTAGATTCTTGATTTGTGTTGAAGATATCTAACCATTTTGTTGGACTAATGTTATCTTAATCTTCTTTTGCACTAAAGAGTTGATGATAATCATGATATAATTTAATCATTAAGGTTTTAATTAGATATCTCTGGTTGCTTATTGCCAGATCAACCTTTCAGACACAAACAAGGAAAAACTGCCACATGTATTGAGATGGATGGATTACATTCAGGTAATGTTACACCTTAAATGTGCTTATGTTCATGGCTATATATGTATAGGAGATTATACTACGTTGCTACTCATATGTGATATTTTCTGCTAATCGGTGATACTTCCACAGTAAAAGTTAATTATCTTTTCAAAATAGTACATAAATTGAATTGATTGTTTGTGTACCGAGGTGACACTCCTCTGCATTATAAATGGACTTATTTTATTTGCATTTTTACTCTTCCAGCTTAGTTTCAAATGGGACATTAGCCATATAGGACCTCAAGGCCACAGTTTTAAATGGTTGAGATTCTTGCATCAAGTTTATAGCCCATTTCTTAATCATTATTTAGGCTTTAATATCCTATGAGTTGTTGCAGTGTGTTGTCTAGCTATGTTGAGTTTACAAAAAAAAATGCATTTATTTAAATTTTACTCTCAACTTTGTAACAAAATTGTTCATTAATTGTTCTGACTGTATGTTATTCTTTCACCAGCACAAGCAAGAATTTGTAGGTTTATTTGAGAAAATATTGTTGCAGAAGCCTGGATTTGAGCCCCCGGTGAGACATCATTCCATTGTTGCCTTTTGATTTTCTTCATATAGATTAAACAAATGTAAGGTGCAAAGCATTCAGCTATAGTAATTTAAGGCATTTATTTAATAACATTTTTGGAAAATAAAGAACAGATTTAAACAAGTTAAATTTGTATATTTATTTCTTGTTTTAGATTTCAACAATTCATTAAAGAATTAGATATCAAATGTCAAAATAAAAATATGTTAAGTTTTGTACAAATATTCCTTAATTTTTTTTTATAACTAACTGGGTCCAATTCACAAAGAATTTTAATGGTGTTGACATGGTAGTCAACATTGCCTAACAATTTACTGATGTGTCAGTCAATATCTATCAACACAATTTTGGGTGATTTTGGTCCCAAATTCCAATTGAAATGAAACATTTTGAAAAACCAGTTGAATCTTTTTCATTCATGGACTAAAATGAAAAATCACATGCTTTTGGGGAACTCTAATTAAACCTTCTAGTTAGATTGACTACAATACATACATCAATGAGTGCTTGTATCAAGTTCTAGATTTTTATGTATTATTTTGATTTAATCTGACCTGGTGCTAAGTTCCTTAAGTATAGCCTTGTATTTTGGCATGCAGAAGCTACTGTGAACTGTCTACTGCTAAGTGCTAACTAAGCTTGAGCAGTGTAAATAAAAAACCCAATGCTATTGTGAACTGTGTACTGCTAAGGGCTAACTAAGTTGAAGCAGTGTAAATAAAAAACCCAGCATGTCCACTTCAACTTAATGGTCTTTTCTTTCTAAGACAGTGCAAGTATCCTTAAAGAGTTGTGAAAGCAGTTTGAACTTTGAAATGACCATTGTGTATATGCTTGTCAATATCCTTAAGAAGTTCAATCATGCACCCTAAGACAGGCATATGTAGATTTGTGATGCCTAATAGCTTCTTAGTTTTTCATTCCCCTGATATTTTTTGAAGGTAACACATCCTGTTGGAGTTGTGGAAGCTGATTTAAAATCAAACAAGACTGAGCAAAGCGTAAAGAATGTCAGCAAGTCCGAAGTAGACTCAAGCAAGGATAAAAACAAAGTTGAGGTAAATTAATCTATTGCTTTTTCACAAAAGTTCCAATATATATTTTTGCTTTTATTTTTCTCTATAGGAAGACAACCTAGATAAAGAGATATGACATGATTAGGTTATGACCAATGATAATGATAAAAAGATTTTTCCGGAGAAAAGAAATTTGTTGGTGAACCAGTCTTGATCCTTGTTGGGTACATATTGAGGTAGCTCAGAAGTTCATATTTAGAGTAAATATCTCTATTTCATCCAACTATGTCTTGGTAGCTCAGAAGTTCATAGTTTGCCGTGGTCTATTCCCTTTCTAAATTTGGCTACTTTCAGTTAGACGTGGGTAATGATCGGGTCAAGGTGGAAATGAATTGAGTTAAGTTAGGATTTAAGGCTTGAGCCTGTCCTACTTTACAAATCAAATGTCTGAGCTTTGCCTTGTTTACTTGATATGGGCTTTTTTAAGGCTTGGCTTGACCTTTTAAAAGTTTGGCTTAGCTTGGCAGTCTATTTAAATGCCTACTTCATGGTAAAGGTCTATTGAATTTGAATAAGTAACATACTTCTAAATAGGCTAATGAGTCTACACTTGTATGCAAGCTAGTGAATATAATCCTTTAAATAGGCTAACAAGTATATAATTTTAAAAGTATTATAGTAATAATTTAATACAACAATAATATTATTATTATGGAATTATTGGTATTTATTTAAATCTATGTAGTCAATAGCTACGGCCGCTATAGCGGCGGAGTGGCCCCCATCTGCGACGGGCACCTCTGGGAGTGGTTTTGTGTCGCGGCCGCTATTGCGGCGACGCAGGGCGGAGCGGCGTGGGTTTTGGAGCGGTTTTTCACGCTGCTACTTCAAACCATTGGAATTTCCAAAAATACCCTCACTTAATGAGGGTAAGTGAAGGTATTTTAGGTTTTTTGAAGGTCACTTTTCCAGTTCCTCCCACCCAAGCCTCCCCCTTTTCCTCCTCCTCTGCCACCCTCCGTCCTCCTCCCCCTCACATGCTGCCGCGGCGGCTTCATCCCCTCCTGCCTCTCCGACGACGCCGTCTCCACGCGTAACTTCGACCATGGCTTCACCGTGATCGCCGCCATCCTCCGTCGCATCGAGCCCCTCGACAACTCCGCCATCTCAAAAGGCATGTCGTCCGCTGCTAGAGACTCCATTTCCACCATGCTCGGATTGCTCCCCTCCGACCACTTCGCTGTCATCGTCACCGTCTCCAAACACCCCCTCCATTGCCTCCTCTTCTCCATTGTCACAGGTTAACGTAGTTTATAAAGGAACGCTTGGTTTGAAATTTAATTAAAAATAAAAGCTAGAGATATGAGTGCGGTTGTTGGCAGTGAGTGACACTAGCTGAGTGATGAGTTCAATGCTTGTCTGGACTTTCTTTCCTTTTGATCTTTTTCTGATTTTCTTATCTCTTTCCTTTATCTCCTCTTTTTGTTCCCATTTAATCTATTTTAGTAGTTGTACTAGTAATTTCTCTTTACTCCTACGAATAATTAATTTTATATTGATTAAGAAAATTAATTAATGTTATTTAATTTTATTAATCTCAAATAAAAAATATAATTATTTTTAAAAAAAATTATTAAAATTTGATATCATAAATAAAAAATCATTAAAAATAAATAATTTTTTTTAAAATAACATAAAATAAAATAAAATAATTTATATTTAAGTATGTTATTTTTTTCTTATATATTATTTAGTAGGAAAACTAAAAAATTATATGTAACCGTTGGTGCAAGTGCTACAAACTCGATTCCTCTAAGCATAATTATTTAATTTGTTTTGGAGGGTATTTTATCATTTTCAATAAATTTTTCTACTTTATATTTTGTATCTTTTGTTTAAGTAATTATATTTTGAGTTATTTTTCTGTTTTTGAACTTATATATATATATATATTATTAATTATTTAACATATATAAAAAAACATTAGAATAGTGGTCATCCCGCTATCCACTATCCTATTTTTGGGGTTGGCCGCTCCGCTACGCCGGTATTGACAATTATGATTTAAATAGGTCTATTGAGCCAAAAAGACTTTTTGAATGACTAGAAAGACTAACCTTTTTAACTAAATAAGCTTTTAAAAAAGTCTTGATCTGACCTCTTTGGCAAACAGGCCTGCTAATTGCTCAGTTTTAATTTTAATGACCAAAAAAAAAAGATGTCTGGTCCCTATCTTTGCTGGTTGTAAGTTAAACTAGCAAAGTAGAAAAGCTGAGACAAATTATGTTTGGGTACCCATTTAGTTTTATATATCCTCTTCATATGATAGTTTGCCAAATACCTTATGACTTTGTTATATACCTTTTATCGGGCTTGGAGACATCACTTTAAATATAATGGTAAGATCGAATTTAATGTAAGGATCAATGTGCCAGCCAATCATCAGGCAAACTAAAGTATCAAACATATATATATATATAGTGGCCCCATTTTAAGGTATATCATGACAATTGCAAATACTTTTTTGTTCCAATAGCACTTGACTAGAAACTTGCATGTGGTTCAATTTTAGTTTGTAGCACTTGTTTTATTGTTCTTTGGATATAACTTACAGTTCTTGAAATCATTAATTATACTTATGCATTGTCGTTCTAATTTAGGATTGATGGAAAAGAAACAGCCGGATAAGATTACACCGGTATTTTCTTTGCACTCGTTAACTTTGCATTTTTAAAATTCATAACTCATGTTTTGTTTAAGGGTGAAGATTTAACATTCAACATGAGTCTAAAGGTGGGGAACATGAGTTTAGTGGTTGCATTGGAACAGTATATCAGCTTCTTTCAGAGATAAAGTTCCTGGATGGATGAAAGATACTTTTTTTGTGAGTTTGTATTGTTAAGGCATAGTATTTTGTTATCTTTTGAAGATCAATTCTTATTATAGTTTAACTAGTAAATTTTTATTCTTTTCTTTTAGCCTATTCTTATTTTTTTTCTCTTGTTAAAAATCATAGTAATGTTATATGGTGCAATTTATGGTTTTAGGAGTGTACAAATAGTTGTTAGGGGTAATTTCAAAAATTTTAATTTTTATTATTTTTATAATGTGATTATTATTGAGATTATTAAATGCATACTATTTTTATGTCATTTTTTTATCTTCGTACTATTGGTTTTTATTTTTCTTTTTCATTGTTTCTTTTATTTTTATAACTTACATTTTTCTTTTTCATTGTTTCTTTTATTTTTATAACTTACATATTCTTCCAATTTAAATGTTATTTTCCACATAGTAATTAGAAAAAACATATGAATGGGAAAGTAGCAATGAGCATAGCTAGAAGATTTATTATTGTTTATAAATTTGATTATATAATTTAATTGAAAATTATATTTATATTCAATAATTATTAAGCAAATAAAAAATGTAACAAATGAAAACAAAAATAGCAATTTTTCTTTTAGCGACCGAATTAGCAACCGAACAAAAATTAATTATTAACTAGTGACCGAATTAGCAACCGAAAGTAATTTCTTAAAATTTTAATATAAAATAAATTATTCAATAGTGACCACAATTGCGACCAAAATTAGTTTTTTAAAATTTTAATTTAAAATTAATTATTCTATAGTCAATGAAATAAGCAATTTTCATTTATTGTGTTTCAAATTAATTATTCAACAGCCAACCAAAATAGCAACCGAATCTCATTTAAATTTATTTATAAATAAATTTTTGTTATTTATTAGCGACCAAATTGGTGACTCAAGCAACCATATATATAGCAACCGAATTTACTTTCTTGCGATCGATAGTTTCGGTGGCGAAATAGCGATCAAATATTAATTCGGTGACTAATGACTTAACGACTTGGCTTTTGTGACGTATAGTCTTCGGTCGCTATTTCGATTATTAACACTTTATATGTTGGTCGCTAAATCATGTTTTTCTTGTAGTGTTTCCACATCATCACCCTAATTCTCTCTTGGGGCCTTTAAACACCAGATAGCCTTGTATTAAAGAGTCATTTCCACCATCTCTTCCAATAGATTTATACACAACCTTAAAAGAAAAATTCCCATCTATGCAATCTCTCCAAGTAGGCCTACCATCATCCTAAGTAATTTTAGGTGCAACCAAACCAACCCTCTAATAATGTTGCACATATTTGTAGGGATCAAAGATTGGAGCTTCTGCCAATCTCATTCTCCATTAGGCGAGACAAAATCTAACGGGCATTTGGTAGGGGGAAATTTTTGTCATGCCCAGGAATCATGAATTATAGGAATTAATAAAATTTGTTTGATTAATCATTGGAATCTTAGGATAAGTTTTCTAAGAATCAAAGAGTTATATAATATTTTTACCACATTAAATAATTTAATAAAGAATAAGGTGATATTTTTACTGTAGTAAAAGAAAAATTAATCAGAAAAGTAAGATTCACACATTTCCCCATGAGAAATTTTTTACGAGAAATTGATTAAAAAATTTTCTAGAAAACATGCTTTCATAGAAATGTTATTTTTTAAAGAAAATTTGATACCAAACATGTTAGTTTCACATGAACATATCTATATTTCATACTCTAATGAATAATAAATAAGTAGTAAGAGAGATTTTGTCATGAGAATGTAAGATATATAATATGTTGAGTACAATTTGTTTGTCATTTGACCTTATAATAAATTTATCTATTTTAATGAAAAAATAACATATTTAACATGATAAAGATATTTTAATAAGAGTTTAATATTTATGTACTAATAATATAAAATAATTTTACATTGTCATCCAAATCATACATCATTGTTTGAATTAATAATTATAATATATATTTTCAGAAAAAATAATTTAACCAAACTTAATTATTCCTAAAAATATATAAATATTCTCAACTAATTTTATAATTAATCAAATATATTTTTTATTAAATAGTTGAGAATAACATTCTCGCATTTTATTCTCAACAATAAAAAAGTTATCCAAAACAAATGCCCCAAAAGGATTTGCACTTAAATTTTGTTATACACAAGAGAGTCTAGTGGAGAGTTTTGAATAATTTTCATAAAGACAAATTCAAACCTTACAGTAGGATTGTACATAAAAAAAATGTCTTAATAAAAAGTTATAACAATATATTGTTAAGGGTGTAATTCTAAATGTTCCTTTTCCTATTCCCTCTTGCTTTATTTAGATTAAATGGTAACTATAAAATGTGTTTTATATTTTAATGACATTAAATTAGTTTGCTTTTTCTTTAACAGTTTTTTGAGATAATTGGGATATCTAGATCTTTTTTTTTTGGTGCGGATATCTATATGGTTTTACTTATCATAAAAAATTTCATTTCAACTTTATTTTCATTAGAACTTGCCTCGCATTGTTTAAAATTTCAATGTATATATATATATATATATATATATATATATATATATATATATTATCATGTATTAATTTATTTATTACATTTTAATTTAAATAATCTATAAGAATTAATGTAAAACAAAAATATTTTTTTGACAGAATAAAAAAATTATTAAATGTAACAAAGATATTATTTTTATAACTTATTATTTATTTCTTAAATTTGTTACTTTTAATAATTTTGTTTTATTCTGTCAAAAGAAAATAATTTCTAATTTCTAAATTTACATATAAATTTATACATATATATATATATATATATATATATATATATATATATATATATATATATATATATATATATATATATATATATATATATGTATGTATATATAATATTGTCATTGCTGTATATGAATAGAAAAAGTTATTCTAATTTCTAAGTCCTCATACAATAACAAAGTACTAATCCTCCCAACATTTACTAATCCTCCCAACATTTGTTATTAATATTATTTTTTAAGTTTTTATTAATTTTGTCAAAATAATATTTTTTTATTAAATTTAATCTCTGATTTCTTTAGTATGGTGAGTATTTAATGCTTTTTAATTTTTCATTTAAGTGTATTAAATGAAAATAGATTAATGCATTGAATTTTTTGAAAATACAATATCTTATTATTAAAATGAAGAAGTTCTATAAAGAAATTTTCGCGTCCTTTTTTTTTTTTTTATGAAAACTCCGCTAAAAAAATCACGTAAATCACATAACATGCATATTGATATTATTATTAAAACAAACTGTATTAATTAGTGCCTAATTTATATTAAAAACGAATGTGAATCAATGAATATATTATCCGGAATCTCTGTAGTAAATGATGAGCCCAGAAACAAGCTTATTGATTTTCATCGAAATTCGGCAATTAACAAGGTAATTAAGCAGCCGTTAATTGTATCGTTATTTTTTGCACATAAATTTAGTATCCACTAATAATTGAATTAAGAACACTGATTAATTTACGAATTAAATTAGAAAAGATTTGTTTCGTTAACCACTATGTAGTCTGAAGCTTTTCACATTTAATAGAAAAATTGAAGAGAAAAAAGAAAAAAAATTGAATGCAAAAAGTAGAAAATAGTCCGGTAGAACTAAAATAGAAAAGTAATTATATTTAATAACACCACACTATTTTTAAGTCTATAAATTTTTTAGTTTTCAGGATGAAATGTTCTTATAAAATAAGTTTACGTTCATATGAAACAATACTTTAATAATTTATTAAAGTATATAAATAAATGCTATTAACTTAATGTACATATAAATATGATTAATGTAATAATTAAGGTTTGTTTTAAAGGATGTAATTTGTTTTAAAGTTTTATATACTGCACCTTTAGTTTTTAATATTTGTGGTTTGGGATATTTTAGTATTTGTGGTTTGTAGATTCCAAGGGCAAAAGAAATTTACAAATATAATGAGGAATAAAAAATGTATAAATTCATAAACTTCAATTCTTAGACTTTGGTTTTGTAGATCCTCAGGTTACTAAATTTGCAGTCTTATTGAAATATTTTGATAGCAATGAAAAATTCGTTTAGGGAATTAAAAATATCATAATTTAAAATAATGAGCTTTCACTTTTTTTCTGTCTTACAAGAGAGAAAGGAATTTTCAAGATGAACATTATGATTTTGAAATTTGAAAAGGATGTTTAGCCACAATATACTACAAATTAAATATAATTCAAACGTCTATATAGAAAATTCAAGCATCTTCCAAAACATATGTTTTTCATATTTAACTATGAATACATATTTTTTCTACTGGTTAAAATAAATTAAAAGTCCTTCATCTATATGTTTTTGTTAATTTTGATTACTAAAATTTCTCATTAATTATTTTTTAAGAAAAAAATCCCATAATAAATATTGTAGTTAGTAGTAAGTTTAAAAAATGGCCCGTGCATGGCACGGCGACCAACTAATTGAATGAAAAAGTAATTGCATTGAATGTGTTGAAAATACAAAATGCACTAAATACTTACCCCCACAAATCCACCTAGTTAATTACCATAAAAAATAAGCATTTTAATAATCAGGAATTGGTATAAGAAACTTAAAGAGGAAATTATTTATTATGAAAAACATAAGAGTATAAAAGAGTATGAAAATATTTTTATTTAAGTTACTTAACGAATATCCTAATGATACTGGTTAATATTTGTCAAAAAAAATTAATAACAACTTTATTCTGATCATGTTTTATTATCCAACTTTATTCCGATCACGAATACAATGATTTTTCATATCCTAATAAAATATGTTTTATTCATTATAACACATTTTTTATTAGTTTAAATTTATTGAAAAGGATAAAATTTTATGAGTTTCGCATCACATTTAATGATTCACTCTCTGATTTTGTAAATTTTATTAAATTTTGACCGATTAGAGAGAATTTGTATTCCTAACAATGTATATAATCTTACCCAGAACTCACCTCATATATGTTTTTTATTTTTAATTTCTTTATATATTTTAAATTAATTAATCATGTATTAAATTATAATTATATTATAATTCAAAGAATATATAAAAACTTATAAATATTAAAAGTAAAAAAGATTTAAAATTGTTTTTAGTTTTATTTTAATTATTATTATAATTTAAATTATCTTTTGTTGTTACACTTCAATATTCTTATATAAGATGAATTTGATTGATTTATGAAAATTAAACATCAATAAAAAAATATTAAATGATTTAAATTTTAATATATTATAAAATATATATAATATCAATTTTGGTATTTTTTATCAATAAAAATAAAAAATAATATAAGAGGTTTATGATAACTCATAGATCCTTTCAAATTTTTTAAATGAATCAAATGATGTAAAGAGTATGAGTCGTCGGAGGAAAATTTGGTTAACTTATACATTTTTTTATTTATAAATCCTGAAATCATAGAACCAAATGCAAACGAAAAACTATAAATTAAAATTGGCCAAATTAATTAACATTGGAATAAAGAAGACCCAGATTTGCAGAAAGCAAATTATGGGCCACGAAAAGAGAGGAAGTTTTATTCCAAGTTTATTTAGTCATTCCTTACATAACAAACAAAGCATAAAGGGGGCTTTGTCCATTGGAGAGAGAGCTTACATGCATAACACTTGTTCATTAGTAGTTTTCCTTGTCATCCTCACTGGGCTTGCAAGGTTCATAGCAGAAATCGGTTATGTCAACACAAAAACACTGTGCAGGATACGATAATGCGCAAATACAAGATTTGCAAGCTGAATGGCACGAATTCAGCCTCATATCTGAACAGCGGCATTGAGGAGGGTTTGACTTTGTGCATGCGCATTGATCACAGCATGGTTTTGAAGACTCATCATCATTTGAGTGTTGATGATGATCACTTTTCATGAGCAGGCCAAGCTCACTCAGCCTCAAGCTGGCACTAGTAGTACCCCCCACAAGGAAAAGTAGCACCAAACACACCTTTAGCACCACCATGTTGTTCTTCAAACCCATCTTCTTCTCTTTTTTCTTCTGTGAAGAGATTACTTAAAAAGAGCCACTGAAGTGGGTTATTTATATTAAGAGGATCATTTGCATGCAGATGGAAACGTGATGACTTGGTTCTTTTCTGAGTCATGGAGCAGTAGTGAATAGTGATATCTTGGTTCTTTTCTGCATTGCATTTCAAAGGTGGCACACATGCAGGATATCATGGCTGGCTTTGCTCCCACGTTGGGCTAGGCGTGTCTATTAGCATTTTATACAGGGAAAACTGGATAAGAGGTTCAGGTGTTAGCCTAGTATTGTCATTATATATATATATATATATATATATATATATATATATATATATATATATATATATATATATATATATATATATATATATATATATATATATAGCTGAAATTCTACGCAAATATTTTAGAACTGACTCAAATATATTTTTAACATATTTTAATTTAGAAGTATGAGTCAATTGTCTACGTCATTAATTATATGTTTGTGGTTAATTTTCATAACATCAATTAAACGGGAGATCCAATTAAAATCAAAAGTTTAGAGATTCAATTAAAAAAAATTCAACAATCTAATTAAAAATTTGGTACAAGTATAGGGACCACAGAATAATTAACCTTTTTAGTTTTAAATTTTTATTTTAAAAAATCAAAATCAAAATCATTTTTCAATTTTTAATTTTGTAGTTTTATTTTGTTTCAGTTTTAAATTGTAAGCAATATTATAATTTTTTTTAATCACTAAAAAGATGTGAGATTCTTCACAAGGTTGTAATGAAGGAATTTGGAATGATACCATAAAAAAATATTTAAGTTTTTGTGGGCCAAGTCTATATATATATCATGCTATGATCGTATTTGTGATAAAAAAAAACAAAAAAGATAAGATCTAATTTGTGCTCAAAACTTAAAGTCTGAATCATATATTTTATCAAGTGGGTTCTAATTGAGTTGGTCACGAGTCCAATGTAAGTGACCACAAGTTATTGTTGGTCCTACAAAAATACTCTAACTCAAGGTTATGATTAAATGAGGAAAAAATCCGAGAAAACTTGATTTGTACCACATAACCTAGCCTAGATCAAGTCATGATCGATGTAGGCTGTTAAAATCCCATATTAAATTTATGATCAATAGCCTAATCCTAATATATATTTCATCCAACAGGTTTGAATTGAGATGACAGCAGGTTTGGTACAGCTTGAATTTGTCAGATTCCACTTTCTCTTTCACGATGTAATTTGATAATTGACATGGAATTGATAAATAAGATTTCGAGTAATTGGTTATAGTATGGCAAAATGGGCTTAAAAAGGCTAAATTCAATTAAGAGTTATAAACTACGACCTATGCTTTTAATTACTAGATTTCTACCAACTTATTTCACTATATATTATTGTTTTTTAATTATGGCTAAATCTCCTAAAGTCGCAGTTTAACATATAGGAACTATCAAGTGGCAATATTAATTTAGACAAAAAAAGGTAAAAAAAATATAAAATATATGGGAAAGGTAGGTCAAAATTACAATGGCTGAAAACATGTAACTTGGTTTGCTCACCCTGTAAGAGAAAATTGCTACAAATTAAGCTTAGGCCAATACATATTTTGATTGAATGTTTCTTTATGTTCTAACTTCTAATTAACACACACACACAAACGGTTGATCAAATCTGTCCTTCTTGGCAGGTCTCTATCTTGGATTAAGAGAAACTGAAAAAGATGAAAAGGTTCAAGTATATATATTAATTCATGATGTGGTGGAAAGACTGAGAAGTTTTTAATGGCCTCTCCCCTTTCTCTTACACTAAAAAGACTTCTTAAAACCTTTTTCCACCCCACCCTCTTAAAGAATGCGAGCCCCTTATCTCAACTTTTAAATATGTTTTTTCAATTTAATACTATAACTGACTTTGCTGATAATTGGATGTATTATGCTAGCTGTATTATTTGAATTTGTATATAGGCTACATATTAGTCTTGGGGCGAAGTGTATATACATTTTTAAAAAAGAAAACTATCTATATTAACTCCACCTAATTAACATATTAGTCTTGGGACGAAATTAACATAAAAACTCACCACTTCTTTTTTATTCCACATATTCTTTAGGAACGGCCTCAACGAGTTGATGAAGACGAAACAATGACATCAATAAAGGATAAAAAACATGATCATTAGGCTTCACCTTCACGTGGTAATTTTCTCCTCTTTCCTTTCCATTGATCTTTTCTTATGTTAATTATCTTCTTTAAAATCCTTGATATGCATTGCCCTATTATTATGCGTAACATAGTTTTTCGATTCTTCTGTTTCCGTTGATCTAATTAAGCTACATTTTTCTTCGTTGAGATATATGTGAGGCTAGTTTAATTTATCTTCGTGCTACATGATTCATTGTCATATCACAAATTAATCCCTGCAATTCATTACCCTCACTGAAACGGTAGTCAGGATTATTATTAGAGTAAATTTGTTGGAATTGATTTTATTATATTATTGTTAATTTGTTATTATTATCATTTGTTTTGTTTTCGTCATGTGTTTCTAGTTTAGAATCTTAATTAAAGATAAACATTATTAAATTGAGAATCTGAATTAGAGTTGAAATAAGGAAGGCTTACAAATTCCTTATACTGTTGTTATATTTAGATATATATAGTTTAGCTTCCAATATTTATTAGATTCAGAATGTCTTTTTATAGCTCTACTTTAACCTGTTTATATTTTTTAGTTGGTACTAAAACTAGTTACTTTTAGTAGTTGTTACATGTTGAATTCAAACAATAATGGTTGGAAAACTAGTTTTTATGGAGACATTGAGTTCGATTAAATGCAAATGATAATTAAATTTAAATGTACATATTTGCAGTAGATCATGCAATATCTGAACAAGTTTACCCTCTAAAAAAATTTGAACAAGTTTATTAAAAATGTCAATAAGAATAAGTTTGACTACACTTTTTCCTTCAGCATCTCACTTGTAGCAATGAAGATCCTAAAAAAGATGACCAGCATGGTGACGCAAATTTCTCACTTTAGTCTCTTTTTACAAAGTATTTTTCGAAATGGTGTCCTTTTCAAACATTTCTCCAAGGAGTGCTGTTTTTGCACGTACCCAACATGCAAGTCGCAAGTGGGAGTGGCGATTTAGGGCAGAAGTGGACACGTGGCATGCAACGCGCCAGTTGGAGTGACGACTTCATGCATGATCGACACGTGGCAAGGGCTGGGGGACGCGCCAGGCTCATTGGCGATTTCCGCCTACCACACTGGAAGCTCCAGGCTCATTGGCGGTTTGAGCCTGCTATGGTCACGTCTCGTCGGAGCAGTGCAGCAACCTAGGAGCAGTGCAGCAGCGTAGCCATGCAGTATGCAGGTTTGCAGCTAGAAATCGCAAATGCCATTGGCAATTTGCGTTGATTTGAAATCACAAATTGCATTGACGATTTGTGTCATTCTTCGTTTAAAAGCTGATGGTCATGCCATTCATTCCTTGCATGCATTCCTTGCTTTCGAGTTTCCCTTGCTTCTCCTTCTTCATTGGTCTTGCTTTGTTTCTCCTCCTTCAGTGGTGTTACAAGCCTATCGAATATAAAAGTTAATTTAATTTTAAAAAAAATACTTCAGCCTAACAAAATTACTTTAAAAAAATAATTCATACCACAAAATTTTAACTATTCGAACTTCAAACCTTACAAATTTAAACGTCTGCAGTCAAGAAAGAAACAGGTTTCAGAGAGAAAGGAAAGCCAGGAAAACATGTTGCAAAGAGAAAGGAAAGGAAGGTTGAAGATGCAAAAAATGTTGAATGAGTAAGAGTATTTAAACACCCTAACGTTTTCTACTTATCCTAAATCGCAAACTCTGATAGCGCCTTCCATAACCGTGATTGCGTTTTCTATAAAGCTGAAGCTACCACTGATTCAGCTGGGAAAGCTGAAAAGCTACTGCCATTTTACTTAAAAAGCTGCCATCTACTTAAAAACCTGCAAAGCTGTCAACCCTAGCTTTATTCGTTCAAAGCGCAACTTGGACCAGCGTTTCCCATGCATGGCCAAAGCGCCACTGCAGGTGGCGATTCCACCTGTGTCGCCAGTGGCAGTGGCACCACTGCCACGTGTCGCCGCAATGAAGGACGCGTCAATCATGCTGCATGGATATTTCATGTAGGGTACTAAAAAACAGCCCCCTCGGGAAAAATTTTTAAAAAACCCCAAATGAAAAGATAGTTTGTAAATAAGTCTCAAACTGGAAAATTTGCCGCATGGTGACTGTGAATCCTTGGCAGAAATTGTGATGCTTGCCACTTGCACCATAGAAATTAGTTAAAAGTATAAGCACATCAATGGAGGTTGGGTTTAGCAGAAGGAATTGTCTATTATAATGTGATGAATTAAAGTTTGAATTCCCGCATTTAATTAGTGTCCAATTGTGTTTCAAAAAGAATAATTGTCTCTAAAGAAGAAAGAAATATGTGGAAAAACAAAAACAAAAAAGTATAAGCACAAAGAAACAGACTTACTTCTTGTGGTTACATTTCTGAACAAAGCCCCACATCGAGTGGTACTATAATAGCAAGTGAACTGTTAACACCATAAAATAAAAGGCCTGTTACAAAACCATTTACGGAACCGTGTGATGAACACAAAGCGAATTATTCTTTCGCCTTTTACTAAAGAATACCGTGTGTTCGTCACTCAAAGCGGTATACGCCTATTTTTGGAAGAGCCTTCAATTATTGAGGGCTCTGCAATTTCAGTTCAAACTTCTATATATTCTGCTTTTATCTGTACGTTTCAGTTCTGCTTAGAGTGAACCATGCCACGCTTCACGTATTTTTGAACGGTTATTGATTCTGTTTATGTTGAACAGCTATGCAAAAGATTAAACAGATCAGTACCGTATGTTCGCTTGTATTATCCAAAGCCTCACCTAGAACTTTAGCTATTGAAATGTGTGTACTTGTAATGTCTTGTGTTCCTCATTCTTCAATTATGCAAACTCTCTTCATACAGGGAAATTGAGGAGGGGGGCAAAAAAGAGAGTCAATTTTGATTCAGGAGCATTCATGAATTTCTGTATTGAAAAATTCAAGATTCAACACATTAAACAGGACAACTACGTTGTGGAATTATGATTTCTCTTTTTCGTGCAGAGCAAGGACATGCAATCTCAAAACCACTTGTTATTGCTGTTTCTTTTCAATTCACTCGTTAAATTAATTACTAGTGTTTTATTGAACTAAGTACATTACTAAGTCCCACATTGGTGAGAAGAGATAACAATCACTTGATGTTTTATCATAAAATACACTATTTTTTGCCTTTCTGTTAAGATCTGATATGTAGCTTACCACTGTGGGTCTGGCACTATAGCATGGGTTCACACACTTTATTCTATGTGTTGATATCTAGATCTAAAAGTAAAATTAAAAAATTATATAAAATAATACAAATTGCTTTTTTTTTGTTTGAATGATTTTTCAAAGCAAATTGGTTTGTGAGTTGTGTTTCTTGAACTAAACCTCCAACACTTATATTAACCGATGTAATTACTTTCACTTATATTAACTGATATAATTACTTACTTTCACTTAGATTAACTGATATAATTATTTTAGTGTTATAATTATTTTAGTGTTATGTATTTTATCTCCGATATTTATATTAATATTTATAATTATTTTAGTGTTATGTATTTTATTGTATATCATTTAAGTTATATTAACACTTATAATTATTTTATTATTACATGTATATTGTTTGAGTTTTACCGTGTAATTGAAATTTATAAAACATATATTACTCTTTTTAGAGTATTATTTTTAGGTGTTATTGGTTTAAAATGGATGAAAATTTGATAAATTTTTATTATATAAAATCAAAGATTAATAAGTTTTATAGATTAATATAACTATTTTTTTTGATGTAATCTAATTTAAAAGATGAAAGAAATTATATAAATTTTAATGAAATAATATTTTAATAAAAAAATATAAAAACAATCGAATCCAACCATAAAATATTAGTTTGATTTTGATTTGATTATGATTTTATTTTAATTAAAATTAAATCACATATGTTTTATAATTAAGTTTGTTTTAGGCGATTTTTTTCATGAAAAATGGAATCTAACAAAGTGATAAAAATGACCAAAATTTGCTAAAAGCAAATTACTGGCCACTGCGAGCTTTTTATTCCTTGTTTTATTTGTCTCCCTTACATAAAAGACAAAGAAAGCCTAAGGGCTTTGTTCATTTGAGAGAGCACATGCAGGATATGGAGTGATGTCATGCCTTTTTCTGGATTACATTTGAAAGGTGGCACACATGCAGGATATGGAGATTGAGGTTGCTTCCACGATTGCTAGGTGCTGTCTATCTGCATGAAAAACAGGTTCAAGTAGTGGAAAATTAATCCGATTATAATGAAAATTTGAAAATGGAATTATAATATTCTCTATAGATTTTGTGGTGAAAGTGTGAAACTCATTAAAATTAATAATTTTTAATAAATTTTACTCAATTATAAAAAAATATTAGGAAAGAAAATGTTATGTCGTTAACATTCATCTCTTTAATTATAATTTAGTTTTCAAGTGTGAGTGTGATTCCTTTCTAATGTTTCAATTAGAAGCAAAAGAAATTGACATGAAATTTTTTGATTATTCATAATATACATATATTATTTTTTATTATTTTGATTTATTGGATTTCACAATTTGTATAAGGAAACTTAAATTTTTTTTAAGTTGTACTTAGATTAAGGAATGCCTTTATGATATGTTAGCAGTGAATCCGGATCCTTATGTTAGAGGATGGGATGATTGGTTATCTAGTGACAGAAGGATCAAGGATGTACTAAATAGTTTGGAACCCTTACATGACTAGTGTTAATCACATTCACAAGTGTTTCAAATTGTCATAAGTAATAAAGTAAAACGAAAGTCCGAGTGTCGAGTCTACAGAGACTTTGTTTGTACTTAGATTGGTACAAACTCAATTTTCAAGCAAGAGATAAGGAATTGAAAGTGGAAAATTAAAGGGAAAAGTAAAAGATAAAAAGACAAGAAAAATAAACAATGATTTGAATGCGAAAGATGAATTCACAATTCAAATGTATTGGGGCCTATCATGCCTGACTACCGTTGATGCAATGTTAATGTGTTTTTCTATTTAATATTATTCTAATTTCCACCCACATCTACTATGATACTCAACCCTGATCCCTCACGTTGAAGAATTTAATTTATCTATTCTCTCTCCCAACAACTCCTTTTGTAGAGATAAAACACTAAATTGCATCTTGGTCTATTAAGTGAGACTAAGAAGTTTCTCTCTAACAACTTTGAATGAAAGATATGGGTGAGGCAGACTATGTGATAGGAATAGAAATATTTTGTGATAGATCACAAGGACTGTTAGGCTTGTATGAGAAATCATATATTAATAAAGTTTTAGAGAGATTCAGAATGGATAAATGTTTAACATCTCCTGTTCCAATACAAAAAGGAGACAAATTTAATCTCATGCAATGTTCAAAGAATGATCTGGAACGAAAATAGATGGAAAATATCCCTTATGCATTTGTTGTTGGGAGTCTGATGTATGCTCAAACATGCACAAGGCTATATTAGCTTTGTAGTTGGTATGGTTGGTAGATACCAAAGTAATCCAGGATTGGATCATTGGAAAGCTGCAAATAAAGTCTTAAGATACTTGCAAGGGACAAAGGATCACATGTTTACTTATAGGAGATCTAGTCATCTTGAGGTGATTGAATATATAGATTCAGATTTTGCTGGTTGTATAGATACAAGAAAGTCTACATTTGGTTATGTGTGTCTTTTAGCTGGAGGAGTGATTTCATGGAAAGGTGCAAAGCAGTCAGTCATTGTTGCATCCACCATGGAAGCTGAATTTGTGGCATGCGTTGAGGCTACAGTTCAGGTAATTGGTTGAAGAATTTTAATTCAGAATTTGGAGTAGTTGACAATATTGCCAAGCCGCTGAAAATTTATTGTGATAATATCGCAGCTATCTTCTTTTTTAAAAACGACAAGTATTCTAAAAGTGCTAAGCATATGGAATTGAAATACTTTGCCGTAAAAGAAGAAGTTCAGAAACATATAGTGTCAATAAAACATATTATCACTAATCTAATGATTGTTGACCCTTTAACAAAAAGGTTACCGTCCAAAGTATTTACTGGTCATGTAGTGAATATGGGCATTATGTCTGCTAGTGAATGTTGAATGCTATTATTATTAATAATGTCTATTTGACACTTTGAGCTCATTATTGTGTAAGTTTCTGAAATTTGTGTTTTCTACTTTATGTGTATATGCATGCAAATTATGATGTGGAAAACATATTATGTTTTATTAATGAAAGAATGACTTTTGTTTGAACCCATTATAAACTTCTCATTTTACAGTCATATTAAAGAGAAAGATAATATAGTAATATATGAAAGGGAATATGTTGATTAAATGACATGTAATTGTCATGACTCTTATTGTTTTTTGTCTTTAATTATGATTAATGATGGGAAAAAAAAACAAAAAACTTCAGTTTTACAAAAATATTTGAAGGTGGCTTTGGTCTTGTTCATAAAGGTGGCCTACAAGATGTAGCAATGAAGATTCTCAAAAAGATGACCAGCATGGTGACTGTGAATTCTTGGCAGAAATTGTGATGTGCCACTTGCACCATAGAAATTAGTTAAAAGTATAAGCACATCAATGGAGGTTGGGTTTAGCAGAAGTAATTGTCTCTTAAAATATGATGAATTAAAGTTTGAATTCCCACATTTAGTGTCCAATTGTGTTTCAAAAAGAATTGCCTCTAAAGAAGAAAGAAACATGTGGAAAAACAAAAACTAAAAGGGTAACAGACTTGCTACCTGTGTTTACATTTCTGACCAAAGCCCCACATCAAGTGGTACTATAATAGCAAGTAATCTGTTTACACCATAAAATGAAAGGGCTGTTAGACATCTACTTACGGAACCGTGTGATGAACACAGAGCGAATTATTCTTTCGCCTTTTACTAAAGAATACCGTGTGTTCGTCACTCAAAGCGGTATACGCCTGTTTTTGGAAGAGCCTTCGATTTATGAGGGCTCTGCAATTTCAGTTCAAACTGTTATGTATATTCTGCTTTTATCTGTACGTTTCAGTTCTGCTTAGAGTGAACCATGCCACGCTTCACGTATTTTTGAACGGTTATTGATTCTGTTTTTGTTGAACAGCTATGCGAAAGATTAAACAGATCAGTACCCTATGTTCGCTTGTATTATCCAAAGCCTCACCTAGAACTTTTGCTATTGAAATGTGTGTACTTGTAATGTCTTGTGTTCCTCATTCTTCAATTATGCAAAACTCTCTTCATACAGGGATTTGAGGAGGGGGGCAAAAAAGAGTGAGTCAATTTCGATTCTGGAGCATTCATGAATTTCTGTATTGAAAAATTCAAGATTCAACACATTAAACAGGACAACTACGTTGTGGAATTATGGTTTCTCTTTTTCGTGCAGAGCAAGGACATGCAATCTCAAAACCACTTGTTATTGCTGTTTCTTTTCAATTCACTCGTTAAATTACTAGTGTTTTATTGAACTTAAGTACATTACTAAGTCCCACATTGGTGAGAAGAGATAACAATCACTTGATGTTTTATCATAAAATACACTATTTTTTGACCTCTATGTTAAGATAAGTGTAGTATCTGTTTTTATGTTAAATATCTGATATGTAGCTTACAACTGTGGGTCTGGCCCTATAGCATGGGTTGACACACTTTATTCTAGGTGTTGATATCTAACTTATCTAAAAATAAAAATAAAAATTATATAAAATAATACAAATTGAATTTTTTTTGTTTGAATGATTTTTCAAAGCAAATTGGTTTGTGAGTTGTGTTTCAACTAAACCTCCAACACTTATATTAATCAATATAATTACTTTAGTATTATATATTTTATCTCTAACACTTATATTAATTAATATAATTACTTTTAGTATTATATATTTTATCTTTAACACTTATATTAACATTTATAATTATTTTAGTGTTATGTGTATATCATTTAAATTATATTAACACGTATAATTACTTTACTATTATATGTATATTAATTATTTTAGTTTTACCGTGTAATTGAAACTTATAAAACATATGTTACTTTTTTTAGAGTATTATTTTTAGGTGTAATTGGTTTAAAATCAATGAAAATTTGATAAAATTTTATTATATAAAATCAAACATATTAATAAGTTTTATAGATTAATATAACCAAGTTTTTTTAATATTATAGATTAATATAACCAAGTTTTTTTAATATAATTTAATTTAAAAGATCAAAAGAAATTATATAAATTTTAATAAAATAATATTTTAGTAAAAAAATACAAAAATATAATTGAATTAAACCATAAAAGTTTGATTTGATTCTAATTTTATTTTAAATGAAAATTAAATCAAATATGTTTTATAATTAACTTTATTTTAGGCGATTTTTTTTCATGAAAAATGGAATCTAACAAAGTGATAAAAATGACCAAAATTTGCTAAAAGCAAATTACTGGCCACTGCGAGCTTTTTATTCCTTGCTTTATTTGTCTCCCTTACATAAAAGACAAAGAAAGCCTAAAGGGCTTTGTTCATTTGAGAGAGCTTTTGTTGATTAATTCCTAGTCATCATCTTCATCACTGGACTTGCAAGGTTTGTAGCAGAAGTCGGTGGTGTCAAGGCAACGACACTGGCCTGGCATCGAGCGTGTGCACGCACAGCGATCACAAGCTGAGTGACATGAATTCAACCTAATATCTGCACAATGGCATTGAGGTGGCATTGAGGCTGTGCACATGCAGAGATCACAGCATGGTTTTGAAGACTCATCATCACTTGATGAGTGATCACTTTTGAAGAGGTTCAGTTCCATGCGTGCATTAGTAACCCCCACAAGGAAAAGAACCAAGAAACACACCTTTAGCACCACCATGTTGTTCTTCAAACCCATCTTTACTGTTTTTCCTGTCAAGGGTGAAGAGAAAAGAACCCGTGAAGTGAGTTATTTATATAAGAGGATTTGCAGATGGAACGTGATACTGAGAATTTTACTTTGTCGTGGAGTGATGTCATGCCTTTTTCTGGATTACATTTGAAAGGTGGCACACATGCAGGATATGGAGATTGAGGTTGCTTCCACGATTGCTAGGTGCTGTCTATCTGCATGAAAAACAGGTTCAAGTAGTGGAAAATTAATCCGATTATAATGAAAATTTGAAAATAGAATTATAATATTCTCTATAGATTTTGTGGTGAAAGTATGAAACTCATTAAAATTAATAATTTTTAATAAATTTTACTCAATTATAAAAAAATATTAGGAAAGAAAATGTTATGTTGTTAACATTCATCTCTTTTATTATAATCTAGTTTTCAAGTGTGATTCCTTTCTAATGTTTCAATTAGAAGCAAAAGAAGTTGACATGAATTTTTTTTCATGATTCATAATATTCATACATTATTTTTTATTATTTTGATTTATTTGGATTTCACAATTTGTAAAACGAAACTTAAAGAAATTTTTAAGTTATACTTAGATTAAGGGATGCCTTTATGATATGTTAGGAGTGAATCCTTATGTTAGAGGATGGGATGATTGGTTATCCAGTGACACAGAAGGATCAGGGATGTTCTAAATAGTTTGGAACCCATACATGACTAGTGTTAATCACATTGGTAAATATATCAAATTGTCACAAATAATAAAGTAAAACGAAAATTTGAGTGTCAAGTCGACACAGACTTTGTTTGTATTTAAATTGATGCAAACTCAATTTTCAAGCAAGAGATAAAGAATTGAAAGTGGAAAATTAAAGGGAAAAGTAGAAGATAAAAATACAAGAAAAATAAACAATGATTTAAATGCGAAAGATGAATTAAGAATTTAAATGTATTGGGGCCTAGCATGCCTAACTACCATTGATGCAATGTTAATGTATTTCTCTATTTAATATTATTCTAATTTTTACCCACATCTACTATAATACTTAACCCTGATTCCTCATATTTAAGAGTCTAATTTATCCATTCTCTCTCTCAACTCCTTTTGTAGAGAGATAAAACAGTAAATTGCATGAAGTTTAGCGATGTATGCATAGGCTAAACAATATCACTCTATCTCTAGCAATGATTTGTTTGTTTAGATGTCCTTTCTCAAATCTTTAGAA
This sequence comes from Glycine soja, assembly GCF_004193775.1. NCBI lineage: Eukaryota > Viridiplantae > Streptophyta > Magnoliopsida > Fabales > Fabaceae > Glycine > Glycine soja. The sequence continues at coordinate 36,709,933 of NC_041010.1, forward strand.
ATTAAACACTTCCTAATGCCTAATTCCTAAACAGATGCTTGGATGATCAGACTATACAATAACAATAAAGCACAGGAAAGAAACAATAAAAATTGACATTGCATTAAATAGATACTAAAAAAAGATTACATTACAAGGATATTTAATGGGGGTTCAGCCTCTCATTACCATGAGATGCTTTACACTTTAGGGACTGATGTGGATAGAATAAGAAGAAGGATGGATAATGGAAGAGAAAGAGAGAATGACTAAAGATAGAGGGTTTCCCCTATTTGAGATGCTCACGCTTTGGATGTATTCATTAAAGAGCTCTGAGTCTTCGTGTGTCTTTCTCCTTTGCTTCCTACTCATTTTATGGGCCTAAGGTATCTTAAAATTCACGTGACCTCATGCTAAGCGGGCCTTTTGGGCTTAGCGAGTATGACAGTGATCACGCGGTAAGTGCGGGATTCGCGGTAAGCGCGCCTTTGGACTTCTTCCTATGCCTTCTTCGTGTTAAGCTTGTGTTGGCCCCTAAGCAAGACATCGCGTTGGGCTTGTCTTGTGCACTAAACGATCTGTCTCAATCTACAATTTTTCTTCAAGGCTCTTCCTTCACGTTTTTACATCAATTTTTCCTCCAAATCACTTATAATTTTCTTCTTGAATCCTGCTGGTCAAAAATTAAAATGATATTAAAATCCTCGTTATTTTATTAAAAAACAACAGTAAAGTGAAAAAATTCTAATCATTCTTAATAAAAATTGACTATCAATTAAATTCAAATTTCACAGTTATCAACTAGATGTAATAGGACTATGCAAAATAAATAATATACATGGACAGTTGTTTTAATCATCCTTTAGCACAATAGACTCCATTTTAAGAATATTGTCATCCTTCGAATAATTCCTTATAATTTACAATTTTTTATTTTTGGTTCATATAATTTTTTATTTTAGTTCCACTAATTTTGTGGTTTTTCATTTATAGTCTATGTTGTCAGTTATCATTTCTAAAAAAGTGTTAATGTTGATATGATAAGGACTAAAAATGAAAAAAAAAACAAAGAATTTAGAGGGGTTAAAAATGATATATATATATATATATATATATATATATATATATATATATATAAACTAAAAATAAATAAAAAAATTACAAGAATAAAAAATGAAAACAAATAACTCACATGGATGAAGAAAGAATACATAGACTAAAAGCAAAAATGAAATATTTCATTTATAGACACAAATAAATATTTAGGCCTCAAACATCATGTGTAAATTTAATTTATATTTAATAAAAAATAAAAAATAATAAAGAATTAATTAAAATATTTACGCATGACAAAGTAAAGTATCCTTAAAGTTGTGCATCTTTTAATTAATTATTTCTTTTTTTATTTTATATTAATTTTAAATTAAAATTATGCATAATATTTAAGGCTTGAATATTTATCTGTCTACAAATATGTCATTTTTTCCTTTTATTCCATGTATTTTTATTTTTTGTCCTGTAAGATTTTTCATTTGTAGTTCCTAATTTTTTTTAGTCTTTGTGAGTTTTTTTTTTTCATTTTTAATCTTAATGACATGAGCATGACATCAATATTAATGTTTTCTATAACAATACGTGACAGACAACAGGAATTAATTAAAAATAAAAAAAATACAAACTTACAAAAATTAAAATAAAAAAAAACTTACAAAAAGACCAAAAGTTAAAAGAAGTCAACTTCCATGCACCAATTTCATATTTAAGTCATCCTTATTTGTTTAAATATTTCTGGAATTAAATCATGAGGAATTAAATGCAAGTAAAAATTAAATTCGCCAAATTAAAACATTTACGTTAGTGTTCCCCGAACACACAACTTGCATTCGAGCATCATAATAAGAGTTGCTTAATCGATTATTTATCAGAAATAATATTATTTTGTCAGAGGGTTGAGATTGGATCTAGAGAAAGGATTAATTTTTCATAATATGAGTTTAAATCTGACTATGATATTTGAGTTAATTTGATTGTCAGTTTTGATTAAGAATGATTGGAATTTCATTACTTTACTGATGTTTAATGAAATAAAAAAAAAATTAATATTAAAAGCCCATAAAATGAGTAAGAAACAAAGGAGAAAGACACATGAAGACTCGGAGCTTTTTAATGGATACATCCAAAGTCCGAGCATCTCAAATAGGAGAAACCCTCCATCTTTAGTCATTCTCTCTTTCTCTTCCATTATCCATTCCTCTTCTTATATATTCTATCCACATCAGTTCCTAAAGTGTAAAGTCTCTCATGACAATGAGAGACTAAATCCCCATTAAATGTCCTTGTAATGTAATCTTTCCTTAGTACCTATTTAATGCATTGTCAATTTTTATTGTTTCTTTCTTGTGTTTTATTGTTATTGTATGGTTTGATCATCCATGCATCTGTTTAGGGATTAGGCATTGGGAAGTGTTTAATTTCTAAAGAACTGGAAAATGACATCTAAACAAACAAATCATTGCTAGAGATAGAGTGATATTGTTTAGTCCATGCATATATCACTAAACTTCATGTAACTTACTGTTTTATCTCTCTGCAAAAGGAGTTGGGAGAGAGAATAGATAAATTAGACTTTTTAACGTGAGGGATCAGGGTTGAATATCATAGTAAATATGAGTGGAAATTATAATAATATTAAATAGAGAAAAACATTAACATTGCATCAACGGTAGTCAGGCATGATAGGCCCCAATACATTTGAATTGTGAATTCATCTTTCGCATTCAAATCATTGTTTATTTTTTTTATCTTTTTATCTTCTACTTTTCTCTTTAATTTTCCAATTTCAATTCCTTATCTCTTGCTTGAAAATTGAGTTTGTACCAGTCTAAATACAAATAAAGTCTCTGTGAACTCGACACTCGGACTTTCGTTTTACTTTATTACTTATGACAATTTGAAACACTTGTCAATGTGATTAACACTAGTCATGTAAGGGTTCCAAACTATTTACTACATCCCTGATCCTTCTATCACTGCATAAACAATCATCCCATCCTCTAACATAAGGATTCGGATTCACTGCTAACATATCATAAAGGCATTCCTTAATCAAGTACAACTTAAAAAAAAATTAAGTTTCCTTATACAAATTGTGAAATCCAATAAATCAAAATAATAAAAAATAATATATGTATATTATGAATAATGAAAAAATTTCATGTTAACTTCTTTTGCTTCAAATTGAAACATTAGAAAGGAATCACACTCACACTTGAAAACTAAATTATAATTAAAGAGATGAATGTTAACGACATAACATTTTCTTTCCTAATATTTTTTTATAATTGAGTAAAATTTATTAATTTTAATGAGTTTCACACTTTCACCACAAAATCTATAGAGAATATTATAATTCCATTTTCAAATTTTCATTATAGTCGGATTAATTTTCCACTACTTGAACCTGTTTTTCATGCAGATAGCTAGACAGCACCTAGCAATCGTGGAAGCAACCTCAATCTCCATATCCTGCATGTGTGCCACCTTTCAAATGTAATCCAGAAAAAGGCATGACATCACTCCACGACAAAGTAAAATTCTCAGTATCACGTCCTATCCGCAAATCCTCTTATATAAATAACTCACTTCACGGGTTCTTTTCTCTTCACCCTTGACAGGAAAAACAGTAAAGATGGGTTTGAAGAACAACATGGTGGTGCTAAAGGTGTGTTTCTTGGTTCTTTTCCTTGTGGGGGTTACTAATGCACGCATGGAACTGAACCTCTTCAAAAGTGATCACTCATCAAGTGATGATGAGTCTTCAAAACCATGCTGTGATCTCTGCATGTGCACAGCCTCAATGCCACCTCAATGCCATTGTGCAGATATTAGGTTGAATTCATGTCACTCAGCTTGTGATCGCTGTGCGTGCACACGCTCGATGCCAGGCCAGTGTCGTTGCCTTGACACCACCGACTTCTGCTACAAACCTTGCAAGTCCAGTGATGAAGATGATGACTAGGAATTAATCAACAAAAGCTCTCTCAAATGAACAAAGCCCTTTAGGCTTTCTTTGTCTTTTATGTAAGGGAGACAAATAAAACATGGAATAAAAAGCTCGCAGTGGCCAGTAATTTGCTTTTGGCAAATTTTGGTCATTTTTATCACTTTGTTAGATTCCATTTTTCATGAAAAATATCGCCTAAAACAAACTTAATTATAAAACATATGTGATTTAATTTTAATTTAAAATAAAATCATAATCAAATCAAACTAATATTTTATGGTTGGATTCAATTGTTTTTATATTTTTTTTATTAAAATATTTTTTTATTAAAATTTATATAATTTCTTTCATCTTTTAAATTAGATTACATAAAAAAAACTTGGTTATATTAATCTATAAAACTTATTAATGTTTGATTTTGTATAATAAAAATTTATCAAATTTTCATCCATTTTAAACCAATAACACCTAAAAATAATACTCTAAAAAAAGTAATATATGTTTTATAAGTTTCAATTACACGGTAAAACTCAAACAATATACATATAATAATAAAATAATTGTTAATATAACTTAAATGATATATAATAAAATACATAACACTAAAATAATTATAATAATTATAAATATTAATATAAGTATTGGAGATAAAATACATAACACTAAATAATTATATCAGCTAATATAAGTGAAAGTAATTATAAGTGAAAGTAATTACATCGGTTAATATAAGTGTTGGAGGTTTAGTTCCAGAAACACAACTCACGAACCATATTTGCTTTGAAAAATCATTCAAAAAAAAAAAAAATCAATTTGTATCATTTTATATAATTATTTTTATTTTTAGATCAAGTTAGATATCAACACCTAGAATAAAGTGTGTGAACCCATGTGAACCCACAGTGGTAAGCTACATATCAGATCTTAACATAAAGGCAAAAAATAGTGTATTTTATGATAAAACATCAAGTGATTGTTTTCTCTTCTCACCAATGTGGGACTTAGTAATGTACTTAGTTCAATAAAACACTAGTAATTAATTTAACGAGTGAATTGAAGAGAAACAGCAATAACAAGTGGTTTTGAGATTGCATGTCCTTGCTCTGCACGAAAAAGAGAAATCATAATTCCACAACGTAGTTGTCCTGTTTAATGTGTTGAATCTTGAATTTTTCAATACAGAAATTCATGAATGCTCCAGAATCGAAATTGACTCACTCTTTTTTGCCCCCCTCCTCAAATCCCTGTATGAAGAGAGTTTGCATAATGGAAGAATGAGGAACACAAGACATTACAAGTACACATTTCAATAGCAAAAGTTCTAGGTGAGGCTTTGGATAATACAAGCGAACATATATTCGAAGGCTCAATAATCGAAGCAGAATATACACTCTAAGCAGAACTGAAACGTAAAGATAAAAGCAGAATATACATAACAGTTTGAACTGAAATTGCAGAGCCCTCAATAATTGAAGGCTCTTCCAAAAATAGGCGTATACCGCTTTGAGTGACGAACACACGGTATTCTTTAGTAAAAGGCGAAAGAATAATTCGCTTTGTGTTCATCACACGGTTCCGTAAATAGTTGTGTAACAGGCCTTTCATTTTATGGTGTAAACAGTTCACTTGCTATTATAGTACCACTCGATGTGGGGCTTTGTTCCGAAATGTAACCACAGGTAGCAAGTCTGTTTCTTTGTGCTTATACTTTTTTGTTTTTGTTTTTCCACATATTTCTTTCTTCTTTAGAGACAATTATTCTTTTTGAAACACAATTGGACACTAATTAAATGCGGGAATTCAAACTTTAATTCATCACATTATAGTAGACAATTCCTTATGCTAAACCCAACCTCCATTGATGTGCTTATACTTTTAACTAATTTCTATGGTGCAAGTGGCAAGCATCACAATTTCTGCCAAGAATTCACAGTCACCATGCAGCAAATTTAGCAAATTTCCTAGTTTGGGATTTATTTACAAACTATTTTCCCATTTGGGATCTTTTTTAAAGTTTTTTTTACGTACCCTGCATGAAATATCCATGCAAAACGCCAGCATGATTGGCGCGTCCTTCGTTGCGGCGAAACGTGGCAGTGGCGCCACTGCCACTGGCGACACAGGTGGAATCGCCACCTGCAGTGGCGCTTTGGCCATGCATGGGAAACGCTGGTCCAAGTTGCGCTTTGAACGAATAAAGCTAGGGTTGACAGCTTTGCAAGTTTTTAAGTAGATGGCAGCTTTTTAAGTAGAAAACGTTAGGGTGTTTAAATACTCTTACTCATTCAGCATTTTTTGCATCTTCAGCCTTCCTTTCCTTTCTCTTTGCAACCTGTTTTCTTGGCTTTCCTTTCTCTTTGAAACCTGTTTCTTTCCTAACTGATGGCGTTTAAATTTGTAAGGTTTGAAGTTCGAATAGTTAAAATTTTGTGGTATGAATTATTTTTTTAAAGTAATTTTGTTAGGTTGAAGTATTTATTTATTTTTTAAATTAAATTAACTTTTATATTCGATAGGCTTGTAACACCACTGAAGGAGGAGAAACAAAGCAAGACCAATGAAGAAGGAGAAGCAAGGGAAACTCGAAAGCAAGGAATGAATGGCATGACCATCAGCTTTTAAACGAAGAATGATACAAATCGTCAATGCGATTTGCAATTTCAAATCAACGCAAATTGCCAATGGCATTTGCGATTTCTAGCTGCAAACCTGCACACTGCATGGCTACGCTGCTGCACTGCTCCTAGGCTGCTGCACTGCTCCGACGAGACGTGACCATAGCAGGCTCAAACCGCCAATGAGCCTGGAGCTTCCAGTGTGGTAGGCGGAAATCGCCAATGAGCCTGGTGCGTCCCCCAGCCCTTGCCACGTGTCCACTTCTGCCCTAAATCGCCACTCCCATTTGCGACTTGCATGTTGGGTACGTGCAAAAACAACACCTCCTAGAAAAATGTTTGAAAAGGACACCATTTCGAAAAATACTTTGTAAAAAGAGACTAAAGTGAGAAATTTGCCTCCCCATGCTGGTCATCTTTTTTAGGATCTTCATTGCTACAAGTGAGAAGCTGAAGGAAAAAGTGTAGTCAAACTTATTCTTATTGACATTTTTAATAAACTTGTTCAAATTTTTTGAGAGGGTAAACTTGTTTAGATATTGCATGATCTACTGCAAATATGTACATTTAAATTTAATTATCATTTGCATTTAATCGAACTTAATGTCTCCATAAAAACTAGTTTTCCAACCATTATTGTTTGAATTCAACATGTAACAACTACTAAAAGTAACTAGTTTTAGTACCAACTAAAAAATATAAACATGTTAAAGTAGAGCTATAAAAAGACATTCTAAATCTAATAAATATTGGAAGCTAAACTATATATATCTAAAATAATAACAGTATAAGGAATTTGTAAGCCTTCCTTATTTCAACTCTAATTCAGATTCTCAATTTAATAATGTTTATCTTTAATTAGGATTCTAAACTAGAAACACATGACGAAAACAAAACAAATGATAATAATAACAAATTAACAATAATATAATAAAATCAATTCCAACAAATTTACTCTAATAATAATCCTGACTACCGTTTCAGTGAGGGTAATGAATTGTAGGGATTAATTAGTGATATGACGATGAATCATGTAGCACGAAGATAAATTAAACTAGCCTCACATATATCTCAACGAAGAAAAATGTAGCTTAATTAGATCAACGGAAACAGAAGAATCGAAAAACTATGTTACGCTTAATAATAGGGCAATGCATATCAAGGATTTTAAAGAAGATAATTAACATAAGAAAAGATCAATGGAAAGGAAAGAGGAGAAAATTACCACGTGAAGGTGAAGCCTAATAATCGTGTTTTTGATCCTTTATTGATGTCATTGTTTTGTCTTCATCAACTCGTTGAGGCCGTTCTTGAAGAATATGTGGAATAAAAAAGAAGTGGTGAGTTTTTATGTTAATTTCGTCCCTCCCTTTTTTTTTGTTCTTTTCTTATGGCCCCCTTCACCATTTTCATCAATATACATTACTAAAATACATGAAAATTAGCTTTATATGTAAGCAAAATTATTAGGTGGAGTTAATATAGATAGTTTTCTTTTTTAAAAATGTATATACACTTCGCCCCAAGACTAATATGTAGCCTATATACAAATTCAAATAATACAGCTAGCATAATACATCCAATTATCAGCAAAGTCAGTTATAGTATTAAATTGAAAAAACATTTAAAAGTTGAGATAAGGGGCTCGCATTCTTTAAGAGGGTGGGGCGGAAAAAGGTTTTAAGAAGTCTTTTTAGTGTAAGAGAAAGGGGAGAGGCCATTAAAAACTTCTCAGTCTTTCCACCACATCATGAATTAATATATATACTTGAACCTTTTAATTTTTTTCAGTTTCTCTTAATCCAAGATTTGAATTTCTGAAAAATATACACGTAGTGATGTAAAGGTTGATTAAGTGCATGTGTGAATCAAAGTGTAAACGTTCAGAAGCCAACACAGGTACATAGAGACCTGCCAAGAAGGACAGATTTGATCAACCGTTTGTGTGTGTGTGTTAATTAGAAGTTAGATCATAAAGAAACATTCAATCAAAATATGTATTGGCCTAAGCTTAATTTGATCAACCGTATGCTTGCAGGGTGAGCAAACCAAGTTACATGTTTTCAGCCATTGTAATTTTGACCTACCTTTCCCATATATTTTATATTTTTTTTACCTTTATTTTGTCTAAATTAATATTGCCACTTGATAGTTCCTATATGTTAAACTGCGACTTTAGGAGACTTAGCCATAATTAAAAAACAATAATATATAGTGAAATAAGTTGGTAGAAATCTAGTAATTAAAAGCATAGGTCGTAGTTTATAACTCTTAATTGAATTTAGCCTTTTTAAGCCCATTTTGCCATACTATAACCAATTACTCGAAATCTTATTTATCAATTCCATGTCAATTATCAAATTACATCGTGAAAGAGAAAGTGGAATCTGACAAATTCAAGCTGTACCAAACCTGCTGTCATCTCAATTCAAACCTGTTGGATGAAATATATATTAGGATTAGGCTATTGATCATAAATTTAATATGGGATTTTAACAGCCTACATCGATCATGACTTGATCTAGGCTAGGTTATGTGGTACAAATCAAGTTTTCTCGGATTTTTTCCTCATTTAATCATAACCTTGAGTTAGAGTATTTTTGTAGGACCAACAATAACTTGTGGTCACTTACATTGGACTCGTGACCAACTCAATTAGAACCCACTTGATAAAATATATGATTCAGACTTTAAGTTTTGAGCACAAATTAGATCTTATCTTTTTTGTTTTTTTTTATCACAAATACGATCATAGCATGATATATATATAGACTTGGCCCACAAAAACTTAAATATTTTTTTATGGTATCATTCCAAATTCCTTCATTACAACCTTGTGAAGAATCTCACATCTTTTTAGTGATTAAAAAAAATTATAATATTGCTTACAATTTAAAACTGAAACAAAATAAAACTACAAAATTAAAAATTGAAAAATGATTTTGATTTTGATTTTTTAAAATAAAAATTTAAAACTAAAAAGGTTAATTATTCTGTGGTCCCTATACTTGTACCAAATTTTTAATTAGATTGTTGAATTTTTTTTAATTGAATCTCTAAACTTTTGATTTTAATTGGATCTCCCGTTTAATTGATGTTATGAAAATTAACCACAAACATATAATTAATGACGTAGACAATTGACTCATACTTCTAAATTAAAATATGTTAAAAATATATTTGAGTCAGTTCTAAAATATTTGCGTAGAATTTCAGCTATATATATATATATATATATATATATATATATATATATATATATATATATATATATATATAATGACAATACTAGGCTAACACCTGAACCTCTTATCCAGTTTTCCCTGTATAAAATGCTAATAGACACGCCTAGCCCAACGTGGGAGCAAAGCCAGCCATGATATCCTGCATGTGTGCCACCTTTGAAATGCAATGCAGAAAAGAACCAAGATATCACTATTCACTACTGCTCCATGACTCAGAAAAGAACCAAGTCATCACGTTTCCATCTGCATGCAAATGATCCTCTTAATATAAATAACCCACTTCAGTGGCTCTTTTTAAGTAATCTCTTCACAGAAGAAAAAAGAGAAGAAGATGGGTTTGAAGAACAACATGGTGGTGCTAAAGGTGTGTTTGGTGCTACTTTTCCTTGTGGGGGGTACTACTAGTGCCAGCTTGAGGCTGAGTGAGCTTGGCCTGCTCATGAAAAGTGATCATCATCAACACTCAAATGATGATGAGTCTTCAAAACCATGCTGTGATCAATGCGCATGCACAAAGTCAAACCCTCCTCAATGCCGCTGTTCAGATATGAGGCTGAATTCGTGCCATTCAGCTTGCAAATCTTGTATTTGCGCATTATCGTATCCTGCACAGTGTTTTTGTGTTGACATAACCGATTTCTGCTATGAACCTTGCAAGCCCAGTGAGGATGACAAGGAAAACTACTAATGAACAAGTGTTATGCATGTAAGCTCTCTCTCCAATGGACAAAGCCCCCTTTATGCTTTGTTTGTTATGTAAGGAATGACTAAATAAACTTGGAATAAAACTTCCTCTCTTTTCGTGGCCCATAATTTGCTTTCTGCAAATCTGGGTCTTCTTTATTCCAATGTTAATTAATTTGGCCAATTTTAATTTATAGTTTTTCGTTTGCATTTGGTTCTATGATTTCAGGATTTATAAATAAAAAAATGTATAAGTTAACCAAATAGTACCTAAAAACATTTTCGTGGAACACTTATATGAGTTGTTTAATTAATTTAAATAATGTTGTTTAACTTTTTTTGATTGGAACAAGAGTTCCCTAACTATACAAACACCTTTTGTATAGGTAGTGCCCAATCTGAACTACCAAGTACAAATTAACTTCCTTCCATTTTCTTACTCTCAAATGCACAAGATACTCCTCTATTGGAAAATAAATTTGTATGTTCACGATCTAAGTCATCATATAATCAATTCTAATTTTAATAATAAAGTATTATTTTATTTTCATTATCATATTTCAGTATTTGATTAAATGATCCATTTGATAATATCCTTGATTAAAATTAAAGACTTATTATTATAATAGAGATTATGATAATGAGAAATAAGTTTGTTCTAATTTTAATCTAAATCGTTTTTGATCATAGGATTATTGTAAATAGGATATCAATAATCGGGATAGATTAATATATATGTGATAGTATTTATTGGATAAATATTAATAGATCTCATTTATTAATTTGCATATATAGATGAGTTACATATTGATGTGATCATTGAACTAACTCAATTGAAATTTTCTAATGGTTAAAATTTACCATAAACTGTCAATAGAAAATTCTCAAGAAGAGGTATAATAGTTTTCTTTGACCTGAGATTGTCATAGTAATTAACATGTTATTTGTTGTATTTTGATTCCGGACACCTAATACTTTAGAGCACTTGTTGAATAAATATTGGATATGATTAAATACATGTAGAATTAGTGATTAATCAAGAAGGAATCCATCAACTCTTGGTAATGAGTTTGAGTTCTATGAATAAAATTATATCCTGCCAGGAAAATTAAATGAAAGAAGAAATGAGTTTCTTAAGTCATTATGAGTTAACTCAAAAAAGGGTTTGACAGTAATACCATACTCTAGAGTTAACCCAGAGCTGTAAAGATGAAAAAAATTATTACACTACTCTTCTAATGATTCTTGAAAGTAAAATGTTACTTCATGCTATCCAGACGCGTTAAGGAGTGTTGCTAGACGCCTATCTTGATTAGTATATTAAGTTGATTAATATATTACCGGCTTAGTATTGAACCTACAGGGTCACACACAAACGAGTGTTCTAATCTCTGTTAAAGAAATTATTTTAATATTTGATGATTAATTAAATAAGAGAATTTAATATGATCAAATGATTAATTGATTTCAAAAAGGTGGAATATTATTATATTTTTGCTAGCACTGAAAATATAAATAATATGAAAGATTTGGTAAAAGAAGAGAAACAAACATGTATGATTTTGTATTTGGAATTTGGGTTGAAAATGTGGCTAGATACAAGTTTGACTTGGTCAATTATTATTTCAATTTTAATTGTTAAATGATTAGCAATAAAAGGTAACAAAAAATAATATAGCTTAAAAAAGGATACTATCAATATAGATACAAGTTTGACTTGGCCAATTATTATTTCAATTTTAATTGTTAAATGATTAACAATAAAAGGTAACAAGAAATAATATAGTTTAAAAAATAATACTATCAATAATGATTTTGATTTGATCAGAAATTTGCTAGCCATAACGTGCTATAAATAGAGCCTTGGGCTACACGTTGAAATGATCTCAAAATCACTTCTCTATTCTTATTTTTCCACTTGTCAAAGTTGTTGACGAATAGAGGTCAGTCTCGATGGTGTGGATACACGTAGAGTCTTCACACTATTGAAGAATTTTTATGCTTCAAGAGCTCATCAACAAGTATATTTTTTAAGATATAATATATTTATAATATAATTTAAATACAAAATAGATTCTTTTAGTCCGCAATGTGTGTTTTTGAACATCCTTTTTCCAACAGTTGGTATCAGAGTCATGGGTCTTTTGTATTTAAATTATATTTAATAAAATTTGAAAAAGTTTCAATTTTTATTTACTTACACGTAATGTTGCCGGTTATTATTGCATGATTACATTGTCAAATCAAATTAATTTTTTTGTGCAATTTCTAATCTTGTTACATGGATGTTGTTTTGAATCGGTGGATCGTTTGCAATTGGTTGTTAATACGGTACTTGATTTGCTGGAGGTGTTCCATATCATATACGTTGGTATTTTTATATAAAGGAGAATAAAGATTTTTATTTTATTTGGATTCCTTTTAAAAGATTAAACCTTTCCTTCAATTTTGAGCAATTTGTTATTAGTTCTTTTATTTTCAAATTGTTGGACATTAATTTAATGGAAAGACGTTGCATTAAGATATGTGATATCAAAGAGATATGCGCCTCAAGCACTGTATCTCGTTCAATTATTTGAGAGAAAAAAAATTTTATATGCTATGTGCGTAATTATATAATTGTTATATATCTAAATAATAAATATGTTTGTTATCTGACATACCTTACATATTAAATTGTTTAATCATGAGGAACGACCTGAAGAACAGGAGATTTATAATTAATAATTATTTTTTTGTGCTATTTTTTTCTCGCATAAGATGCATGTTTTTGAAATTAATTATATACTGAGCGACTAGACAACCTAGAGAAGTATTAAAATTAATTTATTGATATCAATAGGATTGGCCTGACAACTAGAAACTTATGTGATAACAATATGTCTTCTCTATCGCTTCGTGGTATTCTTGAACCTAGAAAACTAGTCAGAGCCAATTATGATGATTGGTACCGCAACTTGAGAATTGTTCTCATGCATGAGAAGCTTATTGACACTATTGATAAGCCTCCCATGGAAGCACCTGATCTGAGTGATGCTGAAGCAACCAAGGTTTTTCAAAAGTACCTAGATGAGTGCCTTACTGCTAAGTGCATTATTTTGGCATCAATGAGTTCAGAACTCCAGAGGCAACATCAAGACATGGACCCATATGAGATCGTTGAACATCTTAAGAAGATGTACGGTGGTCAAAGCAGGATGACTAGATTTCAATTATCTAAGGCCCTGTTTAGATCCTCACTTGCTGCAAATGAAAATGTTGGACCCCATGTTCTTAAGATGATTGATCTCATAGAACAACTTGAGAAGTTGGGGTGCACTCTTGGGAAAGAGCTTTCTCAAGATTTGATTATGCAATCACTTTCTGATTCATTTTCACAATTTATTGTGAATTTCAACATGAATAAGATTAGTTGTGACTTGCATGAGATGCTTAATCTACTAATTGATTATGAGAATCAAATTGCTTCTGAAAAGAAGAAAGGAACTGTCATGGTAGTTGGCAACAACTCCAAGAAGAAAGGCAAAGTACCAAAAAGGAAGAATCTTGGACCTAAGGGTGGTATGACCAAACCCAAGAACAAAAGGAACAAGATTGACCAAACTGATGCTGAATGTTTCTTCTATAAGGAGAAAGGTCATTGGAAGAGAAATTGCAAGAAGTATCTTGATTCTTTGAAAAACAAGAAACAAGGTAAGACATTAATGAAAAATGTTTTCATGATTTCTTTAACTGTCACTGATTCTTCAATGTGGGTATTAGATATAGACAGTAGTCTTAATATTTGCAATACGTTGTAGGGACTACACATAACTAGATGGTTGAAGAAAGGAGAAATAAATCTACAAGTAGGGAATGGAGTAAATGTTGTCGCCTTAGCTTTAGGACCAGTTTCTTTAATAATGTCTACTGACAAAGTACTAGTATTGAAAGATTGTTATTATGTTCTGAAATTTATTTCAAACATTATTTCAATTTCCATGTTGGACAAGCAAGGTTTTTGCATTATCTTTAATAATAACATTTATTCAATTTATCATGATGATGATTTATATGGGAATGGTTATCTCCAACGTTGCATTTATGTCTTACTCCATGTGAATCATAACTCGATTATGCATGTTTCTTCTAGTTTCAAAAGAAAAAGAGATAATCAAGTAAATAAAACATATCTTTGGCATTGTAGGGTAGGTCACATTGGCGAGAAAAGAATTAACAAGTTGCACAAGGAAGGTTACCTTGATAATTATGATTATGAATCATATGAAACTTGTGAATCTTGTCTCAAAGGAAAAATGACTAAATCTCCATTTATTAGAAGTGGAGAAAGAGCTTCTAAGTTATTGGGGGCTAATTCATACAGATGTTTGTGGGCCCATAAAGATTCAAGCCAAAAGAGGATATTCTTATTTTATCACCTTCACTGACGATATGTCTAGATATGGATTTTTGTATCTTATGAAACATAAATCTGAATCATTTGAAATGTTTAAAAGATTTCGTAATGAAGTTGAAAAGCAAACTTGTAAGAGTATTAAAATGTTTAAATTTGATAGAGGAGGTAAATATCTTAGTGATAACTTTATTGACTATCTAAAGGAGAATGAGATTCTCTCTCAGTGGACACTTCCGGGAACACCACAACACAATGGTGTATATGAAAGAAGAAATCGAACCTTACTAGATATGGTTAGATCCATGATGGGGTTCACCGATCTTCCATTAAACTTATGGGGATATGCTTTAGAAGCAGCAGCCTACTTGCTAAATAAAGTTCCTACAAAAGCAGTCTCTACAATTCCATATGAGATATGGAAAGGAAATAAACCAAGTCTTAAACACATCAAGGTCTGGGATTGCCCAACTTATGTTAAAAGATTGCAAACAAATAAACTTGAGGCAAGGTCTGATAAGTGTAGATTCATTGGTTATCCTAAAGAAACAATGGGATATTATTTCTACTAACCTTCTAACCATAAAGTGTTTGTGGCAAGAGGAGCAACCTTTTTGGAAAAAGAGTTTCTTCCATGGTAAAGAAATTGAACTTGATCAGACTCAAGTCACCAATGATAACATAACTCAAGAACATGAGATGGAAACTGAGAGGCCTTTCTTTGATGTTTTGAAATTAGAACAAAGCTCTTCAACTTAAACGATTATGGCTCAAGAACCAGTTATTGTTCAAGAACAAGTCATTGTTCAAGAAGAAGTTAATGAACCAATCTTAGAACAATTACAACAACCTTTGAACCCAACACAAGAACCTCTTAGAAGATCTACTCGAATGCATCGTGCACCTGATAAATTAAACTTAATGGTGCAAGATGACATGTCAAATGAGGTTTATCATAATGATGATGATCCCAAGAGCTATGAGAAGGCCATAAGAAGCACGAATTGCAGCAAATGGCAAAAAGCCAAGGAATCTGAAATATAATCAATGAAGATCAACAAAGTATGGACTTTAGTTGAAGCTTCAAAGGATATAAAACCAATTGGTTGTAAATGGGTTTACAAGAAAAAGATTGGAGCAGATGGAAAGGTTGAGACCTATAAAGCTCGCCTTGTTGCTAAAGGATATCGTCAACAGGAAGGAATAGATTATGACAAAATATTTTCTCCTGTGGGAATGCTCAAATCAATTCGGATTCTACTTGCCATAGCAACATACTATGATTATGAGATATGGCAAATGGATGTGAAAAAAGCTTTCCTTAATGGTGAGTTGAAAGAGGAAGTGTACATGACACAACCTAAAGGATTCACATCATTGGCTGGTTGTAATGAAGTTTGCAAGTTGCAACGATCTATATATGGATTGAAACAAGCTTCTAGAAATTGGAACATTCATTTTAATAAGACAATTGAAAAGTTTGAGTTTGTTAAATGTGAGGAAGAGCCATGTGTTTACAAAAAGGTCAGTGAGAGTGCAATTATTTTCTAAGTATTATATGTAGATGACATATTACTAATTGGAAATAACGTACCAATATTGCAAGGCACAAAGATTTGGCTATCAGAACAATTCTCCATGAAGGATTTGGGAGAAGCAGTCTATATTCTCTAGGTATAAAGATTTATAGAGATAGATCTAAAAGATTGCTTGGACTCTCCCAATCTATGTACATTGATACTATCTTAAAGAGATATAACATGGATAATTCCAAATGAGGCTATTTGCTTGTAGGTGTTGGAATTACTCTTAGTAGGGAGAATTGTCCAACAACTCATGAAGAAAGAGAATGCATGAGTAGAGTACCACATGCTAGTGCAGTGGGAGCTATCATGTACACCATGACTTGTACACGTCCTGATGTCGCTTATGCACTAGGTGTAACTAGTCGATATCAAGCAAACCCTGGTGAGGAACATTGGAAAGTGGTTAAGACCATACTTAAGTACTTAAGAAGAACTAAAGACAAATTCCTCATTTACAGAGACTCTGAATTGAAACTGAAGGGCTATACTGATGCAAGCTTTGCATAAGACAAAGATGATAGTAAATCCATTTCAGGATATGTTTTCACTTTAAATGGTGGTGCAGTAAGTTGGAAAAGTTCCAAGCAAACTATGGTAGCAGATTCAACTACTGAAGCAGAATATATAGCGGCAAGTGAAGCCGCTAAAGAAGCTGTTTGGATGAAAAAGTTCATATTTGAACTTGGTGTGGTTCCTTCAATAGAAGAGTCAATCCCATTATTGTGCGATAATAATGGGACTATTGCTCAAGCAAAGGAACCAAGATCACACCAGAAGTCTAAACATATTTTGTGAAGGTATCACTTGATTAGAGAGATAATAGAATGTGGTGTCATTAAGATTGAAAAGGTAGATGGAAAGGAGAATGCAACAGATTCCTTCACCAAGGCGCTTGACATAAAAGAGTTTGACAAGCACAAATGAGAATTAGGAATGAAGTTCATGAATAATTGGCTCTAGGCAAGTGGGAGATTGTTGGGAATAAATTTTTATACCCACGATCCAAGTCATCATGTAATCAATTCTAATTTTAATAATAAGGTATTATTTTATTTTCATTGTCATATTTTACTATTTGATTAAATGGTTCATTTGATGATGTCCTTGATTAAAATTAAAGACTTGTTATTATAATAGAGATTATGATAATGAGAAACAAGTTTGTTCTAATTTTAATCTAAACCGTTCTTGATCATAGGATTATTGTAAATAAGATATCAATAATCTGGATAGATTAATATATATGTGATAATATTTATTGGATAAATATTAATAGATCTCATTTATTAATTTGCATATATAGATGAGTAACATGTTGATGTGATCATTGAACTGACTCAATTAAAATTTTCTAATGGTTAAAATTTACCATAAACTGTCAATAGAAAATTCTCAATAAGAGGTACAATAGCTTTCTTTGCCCTGAGATTGTCATAGTAATTAACAGGTTATTTGTTATATTTTGATTCCGGACACCTAATACTTTAGAGCACTTGTTGAATGGATATTGGATATGATTAAACACCTGTAGAATTAATGATTAATCAAGAAGGAATCCATCAACTCTTGGTAATGAGTTTGAGCTCTATGAATAAAATTATATCCTAGCCAGGAAAATTAAATGAAAGAAGAAATAAGTTTCTTAAGTCATTATGAGTTAACTCAAAAAGGGTTTGACAGTAATACCATACTCTAGAGTTAACCCAGAGCTGTAAAGATGAAAAAAATTATTATACTACTCTTCTAATGGTTCTTGAAAGTAAAATACTACTTCATGCTATCCGGACGTTAAGGAATGTTGCTAGACGCCTACCTTGATTAGTATATTAAGTTGATTAATATATTACCAGTTTAGTATTGAACCTACGGGATCACACACAAACGAGTGTTCTAATCTCTCTTAAGGAAATTATTTTAATATTTGATGATTAATTAAATAAGAGAATTTAATATGATCAAATGATTAATTGATTTCAAAAAGGTGGAATATTATTATATTTTTGCTAGCACTGAAAATATAAATAATATGAAAGATTTAGTGAAAGAAGAGAAACAAGTATGTATGATTTTGTATTTGGAATTTGGGTTGAAAAGGTGACTAGATACAAGTTTGACTTATTATTTCAATTTTGATTGTTAAATGATTAGTAATAAAAGGTAACAAGAAATAATATAGCTTAAAAAAGGATACTATCAATAATGATTTTGATTTGATTAGAAATTTAGTATCCTTAGTTATAAATAGAGTCTTGGGCTCTACGTTGAAATAATTCTAAAATCACTTTTCTATTCTTATTTTTTCAGTTGTCAAAGTTATTGACAAATAGAGGTCAGTCTTAGTGTGGATAAACGTAGAGTCTTCACACTATTAAAGGATTTTAGAGTCTTCACACTATTAAAGGATTTTTATGCTTTAAGAGCTCATCAACAGATACATTTTTTAATATGTCATCTATTTATAATACAATTTAAATACAAAATAGATCATTTTATTCCACAATGTGTGTTTTTGAACACCCTTTTTCCAACATCCTCTATCTCAACTTTCCTCCATTTTTCATTCTAAGAAAAACCCGAACAAGTAACACTGCCCCGGTAGAAATGAAAAAAAAGGCCTAATTATACAAGGTAGAATTTTTTTTTATAATTTTAGAAGGAAATACAAACAAAAGTTAAAAAAATATACAATAAAATGAATATAGAATAAATAATACAATGAATACAATAAGAGAAAACATTAAAAGGAGAAAAAAAAAGTTCAGGTAATTAATACTGGATATCAACACTATTTTCATGCTACATGGCGTGTTGATTTTTCTGGTTCCCTCTAGAATGAGAAGACTCCATTAATAATGCAAGCACGCAGAAGTTATTGTCATTACAAAGGAACTCGCCTAACGCTAGGACCATATGGTTGATGATGAGGCTACTTGATGTGAGGCATCATATTTATGCTGCAATTATGATAGTTTTTGGTGCATTTTGCTTTTTTTTAAAAAAGGTTGCATATGGGGCTGGGATATTTTTTGCATCAGCTTTTTCTTGTTGTTGTTGAAAGGATTGTTGCACCAGTTTATCGTGAAAGGAATGCACGTAATAAAGTGTTCATAGCCAAATATGAAATATGTGCTTTTGCATGATAACGACTTCCTTGTTTGGAAATAAGTTCTTATGGGAAAGGATTCTCTCAAATGATAGGTACTGTACGTATGTGTTTGCTTTTATTAATTTTTACGGAACTTCATTTATTATTTTATATTATGAGATAAGATTGATACAAAATTCATACACAATCCTATCATATGATATTTGACCATAATAAGAAGATCCGCTTATTTGAACACAATCTTTTATGATCATATTTTTTACTTATAAAAAAATCAATACATAATTTACACATAATTAATCTTATTTTATGAAATTTGAACTAAAGACCTTCCCAGCTAGTTCCTTTAGTAAGTGGGAGTTAACTTTCCAAGAAAGGGTTATTATCTTCTTTTTCTCTTACTAGTACTTTGGAATGATAAAAAAAAAGAGGCTAAAAGAAACAAGAAACAAGACGTTCACTATTATATTGAGTATTGACTAGGCACAGTAGTATTTTTTAGTATATCAGGGATTTTGACAAACATATCATTTCTGGACATCTACCCGATCACAAATTTAAACATTAACATATGTGAAGCTCTAAATTTATAAAAATAACTTTTTCTTTCTTACATTGATCCAAATATATATAGTTATGAATTTGATTGTGGAGATTGGTATGATCAATTGGGTTGTCGTTCTATACTTGTTTAGTGCAGAGATACACGCATGCATGCAGTCTCTTTAGTTCACCCGCAGGAATTCAAATAAATATATAATTTAATTTCATAAAGATATTAAGTGGGTTGTCTTAATCTTTCAAAGTTTATATAAATATAAATTTTTTCCTAAAAGGAAGAATAAATTAGCAAGTATATAATTTCAAAATGACGAGCTTATTAACTAATGTGTTGTCTCAACAATAATGGTTGGTCCTAGCTAGAAAAAAGATTGTGATAGACTCGATCACTCAAAATGAAGCCCGGCCACGTTATATATTGATGTAGTTGCTAAATAAAGCATTTAAATTGCTTTTTTTTTATCACTGTAATACAATGATACTATAATTGTTCCCTTGCTTATGGAAACATATTCATGATTGATTTAGCCTTGTTTCACGAATTTTGTTTATATAAGCAAAAATTAGAAAAATGTTTTATTTAATTTTGATTCTTTTATCATTACGTCACTAATAGTAATTTTTTATATTATAATAAATTATATGAATTTGATTAAAAATAAATAAAAATCATTGTGCGTTCCTTTGATAATAATGTTTTTGTTGGAGCAACAAATTTTCTCAATGTAGTATATAGCTACAGTACTGTAGCTACATATGCTTCCAAGCTGTAGTATTTTTACTTGATAATTGGTCACAGCTAATTTCTTAGTATTTATTTGTTAACCCTCGATCGTATTATGAGTAATTGCATTTTAGAATTCACATGTCATGATTTTCTAGTCTCTCTCTTTTAGTGGGCACAGTTGGAGCGCATTTAATTTGATTAATTTGCAGCAAGTTCTTTCTTGAGTAATACAAATTTAGTATGTATTGCGTTCTTGATTAGCGGTGAAAAAAACTAAAAATAGATAAAATAACAATTAATTTTGAAGAATAAAAATACAAAAATGATCAAAAAGAGAGAAGAAATTTTCATAAAATATCATGGTAATTGTCACTGGCAGTATGTTTAACATGTTCAAGCCTCAAAGTATATATATATATATATATATATATATATATATATATATATATATATATATATATATATGTATGTATGTGTTACGGTCTTATTAATATTAGAGGAAAGATAATAATTTATAAAATTTAAGGATGTTTAATTTCATATATTTAATTATATCTCTCGAGTGGAGATAAAAAGAAAAACAAAATATTTTTTACTTCTATATTTCTCCTTATTTTCTCTTTAAACTTGTGTGTCAATTACCTAGATGTTTTATGAAAATTTCTTCTTTCTTGATCACTTTCGTACTTTTATCTAAAAAAATATTCAGTTCACCACTATTCTAGTATTCTCCTTGTTTTTATAGGGAAAACAAGTTAAAGAAAACAAATTTAATAAAAGTGTTTTTTTTTTTAATTTTAAGCTCTAAAATTAAATAATAAATTAAAATTCTTTCAAAATAACTAAATAGAAAGAAATTAATTCTCAAATAAATTTTATTTGCATTTTTGTTACTGAGAATAAAAAATATTTTGACGAACAGTATTCAAACCTTCAACATATGGTCAGAATTATGTATTCCTAGCTTTTACTTTAAGTAGAAACGACGAAATTCGTCCTGTGTTGAGGACGACGTGATTGTTGTATATTATAAAAGCATGCCCAATAACCTTTTTCTCGACTCATAATTTGGATGCGAGAGGGACTTGAGACTTAATCTTCTTCCACTTTGTATCCTTTTGACCATATCTTCCTTTTTATTCTCGCCAATAATTTGGAAAGGTAATAAGATGAGATAAATATCGTTAATATTTTGCCCTGAAAAGTTATACACATGCATATTGACATCGAGATATCAACCTAGCAAAAATTATTATTTGTTTAAGTTGAACGTTGTAGTGTTGTACATTTAGGCAAGTGTTGATTTGAGGGCTCTTTAACACCTTGATGATGATTTTTATTTACACCAAGATATTTTTCACTACTAGAAAATAGGTCATTAACATTAATTTTAT
Source organism: Glycine soja (assembly GCF_004193775.1). Lineage (NCBI taxonomy): Eukaryota > Viridiplantae > Streptophyta > Magnoliopsida > Fabales > Fabaceae > Glycine > Glycine soja. The sequence goes on from NC_041010.1 coordinate 36,732,226, forward strand.
GGACATTCAATATCAATTTTGGATCGAAGTTGAATCGGTTGTCATTAAAAGTAAGTCATTTTAAGATCGGTTAAAAAATCAATCTTAAAATTCATTATACAACATTGATTCTCTCAAAAAACAATGTGGTATAATAACAAATAGCCAAATAGACAATAAAAAATGCAAAAACATCGATTATATCAAAACCAATATTGTAAGTACTATATAACATTGATTTTGACAGAATCGATGTTGTATAGTACTTACAACATCTGGCTGAGATACTGTTGAGTGGCATCAATGCTCTATATATGAATAATCTCATATTAGTCTTGGATATTATTAGGCCAATAGCTCGAGAGTCTCTTGTGTATTCTTGATGTTGTATAATACACGAGATACTCTTATTCCATTGATAACTTATAGGACTTGACTTTTCAATCCTAGTTTACATGATATGCAAGCCAATAAGTTGAATGTTTGCAAAGAGCTTCATTAACCACTCACATTTTATTCTTTTGTCATAACTGATATGCAAATGCTACAAAATGCTTAACGAATCACAAATGCAATGTTTTCATATCTAATGATGGGTAGAATGGGATAGAGTAGTGTGGAATGAATTAGAATAAAATTACACACACAATTGAACAATCTATGATGGAATAGAAAAAATATTCACCCATGAAGAATTGAACAAAATGATAAGGAGAATGCATAATAACTTAGCTCCACCTAATTTCATCCTCTACAGGGGGATTGAAAAATAATCATGACAAATCCGCAAACAAAGGCAAGCAAGAATCTATACCTTTTAGTTTAAAACCCAAATTTTCTTTAGTTCAGATCAATATAGCAATAACATGACTAAATCTATACTAAGTATACAAGTACATGCATATACTTATATATTATGTATAGTATCGATTATAAGAGGAATAATCTAAATCGGAGATAAATAACACTAATATATGTGTCACCTATACAACTCATTATGTAAGTGCTGAATTTTAATGCTTAACTTGAACAGTTTGAAAAGCATTAAGACAAAGTCATGTTTCAAAATACCATGGAAATTTAAAACAATGCCTCAGTTAAAGATAAAATGCAACTTAAACACAACAACAAATCAACCTAAAGCACCCAAACTCTGACAATTGATCCAACATCCTATGAATAGCCATGCTCTGTCCATTATACTCATTGATTATTGTCCAACTTAATGAAGTTGATTGTTGATCGGCATATCTATTGTACATTAGTTTGTATTCCCATATCAAGTACTTAATGAAACCTAACCCATATGTTTTTATAAAATATCTTTGGTCATGGAATATCTCCTACTACCATAATAATAAAGTACTTTGAAAGCTAAAACTATTTAAGACAATATAGTTTTAACTAAGCATCCTTTTGACCATAACAAAGAAAATTTAGAGGTATCTATCCATTAGTGCCTTTACTCACTACTAAAAAAATATGTTTTTACGATGTTGATTTAACGTCGGTTGACAAAAAACCATCGTGGAATAAAACGCAGTGGTATTTTGTAAAAAAATACAACCATTCTATAACGATTTTGGAAAAATCATCTTAGAATCTTTAATTTTTTTTAAATTTTTTGTTAGAAAAAAGACAATCTAAAATAGTTTTTCAGAGAACCGTATTAGAAAGTTTATTTTCTAAGACAGTTTTTGGAAAAACCGTTTTAGAATCCTCAATTTTTTAATTATTTAAAAAAAAACATTTTAAGATAGTTTTTTAGAGAACTATTTTAGAATCCTCAATTTGTTTTTGATCTTTTTTTTAATAAAAAACATTCTAAGACGATTTTTACATAAACTATATAAAAACCAAGTTACTAAGACGGTTTAAAAATCGTTGTGAAAAGTCAACATTTTTCACAATGACAACTACAAAGACAGTTGACAACCGTCGTGAAAAATGTCTAATAATCGATGTAGAAAACTTTTTTTATAGTTGTATACTAAAGTGCCCTAATGTTGTCCTAGTTTTTATGGAATAAGTGTGTGTATGTATAAAAGTTATTACAATATTAAACTTAGTGAGAAAAGACTTTTGTTGTTCAGCTATCATAACCTTTTCTACATACTTGCACTACTACGAATGAGACTTTCTACATCAGTTAAATGGGGCTTTCTACATTGATTTATGATCGTCGTCGTAGAGCACGTCGTAAAAAGGGGTAACTATTCTAAGACGGTCACGTCAGAAGGACCGATGTAGAAAACATTTCATTCTATGACGGTTATGTGATCGACCGATGTATAATGCTTTTGATCCTACGACGGTCTCTTGTCAATGACTGATGTAGAAAACTTTTGATTCTACGACAGTCTTCCCACAATCGATGTAGAATGCATTTTTTTTTTGTTATTTTTGTTGTTGGATATTTTTTTTTTTGCGATTCACAGACTTCAAACGTAGAAATTGAAGGAATAAACACACATGACAATATGAAATTAAATAATTATTCAAATCTTCTAGTTTCAAGCACTTTCAAAAGTAAAATGAATTCTACATCGATTGTGGGAAGACCATCATAGAATTAAAAGCTTTCTACATCGGTCATTGACAAGAGACCGTCGTAGAATCAAAAGCATTCTACATCGATCGATCACGTAACTGTCATAGAATAAATTAAAAATGCAAATGGAAGAGGAAAAAACATGATAAAGATTATATTCATAATTGTAAACAAAAATTCCCACAAGACCTATAACTAGACAAGCCCAAAAAATTGGTAGAAGTTATGAGCATAACAAAAATTCAAATATATGAACATAACATGAGAATGTAATATACGCTAATTTTTTTAAGTAATGAATAACAATACCATGGGCCACATATCCTTTTGAAAGTAGAACAAGCAACAAAGCTATAGTGAAGAGTGTCAAATTTTGAAGTAATTCAATCCTTAGAATTAGCCTTAGCCATTCGATGGCAGCATTGGAATGAAAAAACATCGTAGCATATTATAAGATGATGGGAAAAGGAATATCAAAATCTAAAATACCCAAATACGATCAAACCTACAAGTTAGATACATATTGGGTCAAAGAACAGTCACAAGAATAGAGATCAATCTTTCAAATTTTAATACAGTAAGAAATAAAGGAACCTTATTCCGATCAAAATCCTCCCTATGGGGTTGAATCAAAGAACATAGGAGCATTTAAGATAACATCAGTGAAGGGAGAGAAAAAAGCTTTAGAACCTTTTAAACCAAGATATTATTAGTTAATGAGGATAAAATTCCAATTATTGACATACATGTATACGTACACATATATCTTATATCTTGGGCAAATAGAATGTAAAAAGAGAATTGTCACGTAAACTTAATCATATAATACATGGTTCACTAATATTAGGCCAAAAAAATCCACAATATGGAATATAATTCATGTATTTAGCCAAAATGAATAAAAAATGGTTAAGCCTAAACATAGTATTAAACAATTACCAATGGCATACTGTGGCTTGAATGTTTAGAGTCAATTTCAATTCCCAATGCTAACCTTTGCATCTGAACTTGAATTTCTGAGCTCAACATAGGCTGTGGCAATGTTCTCAGATGCCTGTGGACATAGTCAATTGATGTTAAATTCAAGTTAGTCACGTGTCTATATAATGGATTGGACCAGAAGCATAACAACCATTGAAAACAACCAGACTTCAGAAGAAGCACTCAGCTATGGTTCACTAATATAATACATGGTTCACTAATATTAGGCCAAAAAAATCCACAATATGGAATATAATTCATGTATTTAGCCAAAATGAATAAAAAATGGTTAAGCCTAAACATAGTATTAAACAATTACCAATGGCATACTGTGGCTTGAATGTTTAGAGTCAATTTCAATTCCCAATGCTAACCTTTGCATTTGAACTTGAATTTCTGAGCTCAACATAGGCTGTGGCAATGTTCTCAGATGCCTGTGGACATAGTCAATTGATGTTAAATTCAAGTTAGTCACGTGTCTATATAATGGATTGGACCAGAAGCATAACAACCATTGAAAACAACCAGACTTCAGAAGAAGCACTCAGCTATGGCAATTGTGACATATAGCAGACCAAAATTCCATTAACATGGATAAACTGCAAAAATTCATTATAAATTAAGAAAAATGGAATTGCTAATAGTATCAAAAAAGGAAAATCACCTCATCAGTCAGTTCAGGTTGAATCCTATGCTTAGCATAGTGGATAAATTTTTTAAGAAACTTAATTGTAAGCATATCACGTTTTTGACCTCTTCCAGTTTTCTTCACATGTAACATTTTGATATATTTGACAAAGACAAATGAGTAATAAAAATTATCTAAAACAATTAGTATAATTAACATAGTATAATTATCTGGAAGAAACATGGGCAAAACCTGTAATTGGTGTGGCATCCCACTCCATTCCAATCACCCTATGTTTAACCAAAACAATTAGTATAATTAACATAGGATAGGCAATAATGTTAATTAAAGCATTGTAGTATGTACCTCTATTGGTTTTGGATCAAGAGAAAGCACAACACCAGCTTGCTCAGTAATTCTCTGCCAGGCTAGACCAAAATGCAATATACTTAATTAGAAGATACAAAATTGGATAAGGGACAAGAGAACAAGCACAATGTTTTGTTTACATGAGACCATCAACAATTCAGTTACAAGCAATGTCAAGAACCTTTAAACTTCAGAATGCTGAATTACTTTTGATGATCTAAAAATTTAGAGGCACTAAAGAGCTCTACATTACTATTTTTGTAAAAGATATGTATACTATAGATTTGCCACAACTAACAAAGCAAGTATTATTATTTAAATTTCATATACAGACCATATTAATACATAAAATAAGAGCTTGGTGACAATGACAAAATAATTTACCTGGAAAAGGTTTGGCTGCATCCGTTTCTGCTTTAAAGCAAGTCTTGTCCCTCCAATCACAACTTCTACACCAATGGTAGGATTATACTTCAGTAGTTTATTGGCCTCTACAGCCGCCTGGATGTTTTGTGTTGTCTAAATCTTTGTCTTTTCAGAGTGCTTTAATTTTTCAACTCTTAAGAATCTGGGTGTTTTGTGAGTAGACCAATAATCAATTTACAAGAAAGTTAGCTATAAATTTAATAAGAGAGATTCAAATTCAATAAGTTGATCCTGATCATGCATGCAAAAAGTAACTCTTTCAGCTAGATCTAACCTTTGTGTAGAAGCAAAGCTTCCAAGATTATTTTGATGATGCCAAAGATTATTAAAGATCCATTCAAACAAGATTAAAGAATCAAGAAGATTCAAGAGAAGACTCAAGATATGCAAGAGACTCAAGAAAAGCATCAAGATAAGTATAAAAAGAATTTTTCAAAGAAAAAATTGAATAGCACAATTTGTCCAAAAAAAATTTTCAAAGAAAAATCTTTTACCAGAATTTTTTTACTCTCTGGTAATCGATTACCATGAGGCAGTAATCGATTACCAGAAGCCTAAAATAGTTTTATAAATGTATTACAAAGTAGTAATCGATTACCAATGTTTTTGAACGTTGAATTTCAAATTTCAAAAGTCACAACTTGTGATAAAACATTTTCAAACTTGTGTAATCGATTACACAATATTTGTAATCGATTACCAGTGTTTTCTAAACGTTGGTTTTCAAATCTAAACATGAAGAGTCACAACTATTGATGTGTAATCGATTACACTATAATGGTAATCGATTGCTAGTGACTGGTTTTGAAAAATAAATTGCCAAGAGTCACAATTTTTAAAGTGATTGGTTTTTGAAGAATTTGCCAAGAGTCACAACTTTTAAAGTGACTAGTTTTAAAAAAAGTCACAACTTTTAAAGTGACTGGTCTTTGAAGAAATAGCCAAGAGTCACAACTTTTAAAGTGACTAGTTTTAAAGAAAGTCACAACTTTTAAAGTGACTAGTTTTGAAAAAATTGATAAGAGTCACAACTTTTAACATGATTTCTTCAAGAGCCATCAAATGGCTATAAATATGTGACCATGGCACGAATTTCATGAACGAATTTCATTCAACCAGATTTCTCAACTTCTTTCTAAGAGTTTTTTGTTCAACACTTGCTTTGTCAAGAAAAGTTCATTAGGCAAAAACTTGTGCTATTCTATTTTCTTCCTCTTCTCCATTCTTACAAAAAACTTTTCAAGAGACTGACTCTTGGTGACTATTTTCGAGAGAAGGTCTTCTTGGTTAAACACTGGACTCAAAAGACTAACCGCTTTTGGGTTCATTGTAAGAAGCATGATTTGCTTCTTGGTTAAACACTGGACTCAAAAGACTAACCGCTTTTGGGTTCATTGCAAGAAGCAGGATTTGCTTCTTGGTTGATCATTGGACTCAAAAGACTAACCGCTTTTGGGTTCATTGCAAGAAGTGAGCATAACTTCTTGGTTGTAATCACTGAACACAAAGAAGGGGATTCCTTTGTGGTTCATTGCCTTTAAAGGATTTTACAAGGATAGTGGAAATCTCAAGTGGGTTGCTTGGGGACTAGACGTAGGCACGGGTTGTGGCCGAACCAGTATAAATCTGGTTTTGCATTCTCTCTTCCCTTAACTCTTTTACTTTATGTTGTGTTTATATTTCTTTAAGTTACTTTCCTTCATTTATTATTTCAGTAACTTGTTAACAAAGAAATAATTAAATCTTGGGAATAATAAAGAAAGAGAAATTTTCAATTAGGAATAGTCAACGAAATCTTAATTCAGCCCTCCCTTTTTAAAATTTTCTGAGGCCACTTGTCCAACACTTTGTTATTCTAAAAAAAATAAAGAAAACCCAATAAAAAGACTATGTTCTAAATAGAAAGAAGCAACTTGATCAGAACATGTTACTCTAATGAAAATAAAAGAGCATTCATATTTATGAAAAAATAGTAAAATGAAATGGGTGGAGGCTGATTGTGGTGGGGTTTAATATAGAGCACGTTTAGAGGCATGTGTGACCTCTATTCTCAGTCAATGATATGATTTGTAATAGAAAATGTTTGACAGCAAAGAAGAAAATAGCTAAAACCAGAGAAGTGGAATAAAAGGGTATGTTGAAGCCTTCCCTACCATTGTGGTCATGTTGAACAATCACTAGCCAACACCTTATTATCACCCCTTCACGCTAGAGGAATCATGAAAGCTGACAAATAGAATAGAACCTACATAGCCTTTTTGAGACTTTCCTCTAATAAAGTAAAATCATCCAAAGAGAGTCGTACTCATTTAAAGGGAAGAGCTTCCCTTCCATTCTACCTCAAGCCTTCATTTCTATTCACTCCCGTTGAAAATGGCCAACTTAATCTCCTTGTTTTTAATGTCGTTGAGTATGATATCACTTATCTGCAACGTCAACCTTATAGCACATGGGAGTACCAAGGTAGAATCAACCAAGTTTTTGTCTATATCTTTGTGACACACTTAATCACATTTTTCATTTTTTTTTAAAATAATATTGTGTCACATATAAAGATAATTAGTTATGACAACACACTTCAATATATAGGATAGTGTTTACTTGTTGGTGGTGATATAACAATAATGAGAATTTATGTTTTTGTTAATTGATTGATTAATTTGTGTTTTGTATTACAACAGGAAGAGGAAGAAATCCTTCTTGGAGGAATATGAGAAATGGACCAGAAAGTCTTTCAAAATGGGGAAATAGCAGTGGCAGTGCGATTTGAGAGCAAAAAAGAGACGCTAGCACTGGCACAAATATGGACAAAAGATTATTAATACCCTAGGTATACTGTTTGATCTCTCTTCATTTCCATTTATGTTTAAAATATTTCACTCTTAAATATTTTAAATTTTAAAATAATAACGACTAAAAAGCATTAAAAAAACACAGAAGTAAAAATACAATAACATTTAGAAGCTGCCATAATGTGTTTTTCTTTTATTGAATTTTTAAAATTTGTAAATCTCAAATCGTTCCTCCTGTATGAATCTTCACAGATCCAATGAAAGTACTCCTAAGAATTCATGAATAACACTTTGTACTCCAAAAGCAGATTTGGATTCAATTGAAATGCATAATAACAAGAACAATGTATGCATATTATTAAAGAGTAAATCTTTAACTTTTTCAAATCTGCAAGACCTCTAGCTTTTACAAAAACCCCAGCCATCCAAGGATAAAACATGCATGGCCACAAGGAATTTAAAATCAACCACCTGTTAACTCTTCTATATGCACCACCGAGAGAAAAACTCCTATGCTACCCGAGGTAGAAAATCCCAAGCACATGCAAGTAAATATAATAACAAACCTACAAGCCTATCCTCTATTGAAGTCCTGCCATGTGCACAAATTTATTGGTACCTCATACGAAATTTCCTAATGAAATTCCCCTTAGTCATCGACGGAGGGTTTAGAACTCTCAACAGCCAATTCTGTGGTGCATACCCCCAGACGAGTTCGAAAAAAAAGCAGAAACATTTCAAATCTCAAAACCTAACAAATTCGAGATGAACATCACATGGGAGTACCAAGGTAGAATCTACCCCACTAGGTTCTTGCCATGGGAGGATGTTGACACAAACTCTAAAAATAAAAACATCCACAAGCTTACCTTCAAGAGCAGTTGTAAGTTGTAGGGCACGACAACTCTGAAAAAGGCACCACTGTAGCTTGCGGTGGTGCGACACAGGCGACCCAGAGAACACGGACGCGCGACAATGTATGCTACCTTCCTTCGATGTAGGACACGGTGGTGCGACGGAGATGCAGGCAAGCACTCGACGGGGGGTTGACAACACAATTTTTAGACAAACTTGGAGATAGCTCGAGCGAGGTAGCTATTAGCGCGCAAAAGGGGCATATATGAAGCTCAATGTTAACGACGGTTGGCATGCATAAACGTCTTTGATAATCACGATTTCTACTACGGTGATTACAAATACACCGATGTACATAACCTACATTGTATCCTACTAAGACAGTCCGCCAAATAAATGTTGTTGTATCAGTCACATGCCGTGCACATGACTCTTAAAAGTGTAAAATATTTACGACAATGCCACTGGTCACCCTACTACGACGGGTTTATTACGACCGATGTAAAATGCGCGTCATAAAAGACTTTTTTTTAGTAGTGTTGTCACCTTCTACCTTTCCTCTTAACTCACATTCTCACTTTCGTTGTCCACAAACACTGTCTTCTTTCTCCGCTATGGTAATATGTAAAGGTGATTATGTGATGCCTAAAGCCTTCAACTTAAGGCAAAGCTTCCACACTCAACAATCTAAAAAACAAGATGGGCTGCCAAGTACCAAATTCTTACGAGTTAGGAACAACACGATGACAACTTGCAATCATTTAGAGCCAAAACAAGCACATATGCAAATCAAAACAAGAAAGTCTCATTGATGTTTCACAGAAATATAGTAACACTTTGAACTTAGAGTCTACTTCAAACTTAGAATCAAAACAAGCACTTTAACTAATTACTTCTTAATACCTTTAACTAAGCTCTTCAACAACAATGGGAGCCTCAAACAGTTGTCACGAAACAAAGGGCACATGGTAGACACAACACCGGTGACACAATGGTGGACATCGAGCGGCGCGGTGGCGAAAAGTGGTCGTCAAAGTGGCTCGAGGCGCAACACTGAGGTGGGTTCGAGGAGGGGGGGGGGGTTAGAGAGAGAGGGGGGGGGGTTTCAAGAGAGAGTGAGTTCGAAGTGGCTCGCAAGACATAGAAAGGGAGGTCTTTTCTAAAAACTCACAACATCAATTTTTAAAAAATCGACGTTGAAATGTGAATCTTAACATCGATTTTTTAAAAATCAATGCTAACATCGATTTTTTAAAAATCAATGTTACAATCGCTCTATTAACATTGATTTTTCTAAAACTAAAGTTAATGATGACATTTTATTTACAAAAATATCATCGTAGATTTTATAACATCGATTTTCATCAAAATCAATGTTAACAAAGAGATGTTAAAACCTATTTTTTAGTAGAGTTTTATTTGAAAGTCAATGATTAATTTCTTTAAAACATAACAATTATTGGTAGTTATTGTTTCTTCTAATAATTTTTTCTCTATACACATAATTGTCTGTAGTTAAGAATATGATGGAATGATCACATGCAAACACTTTGGCACTTAAAGTAAATTTTAGGTTTAATAGAGTAAAAGCATGATTTAGAGGAGAGAATACATACCTCAAGAAGAGCATGGTCTCATCAGTATTTATAAGTGCCAATTAAGTGGAGTAAGTGAAGTCAAGTAGTATATTATTATGCGTAAGGGAATCCAATCCATCCCAAACCCTATAAATACTATCAATATTAGCAAGTAAATACTTATAACATATTGTCGCTCTTTATACGTAAAGCCATGCTTTAAACCTCCATAACTATATCAGCGCGGTACAGACATGCAGTGAGCTCATGTCCTTTTAGCCACACCCAGTCTTTCTCGACCAAAAAATAACACTGCACCAGAAAAATTAGATAGTTGGATTTTATAAATATGATTTTAATAACATTTGTATCTCACACAAAAATTATCGGCGACCTAATTATCGTGCAAGCAAGGCCACAAACATTGAATCTATCAAATGTTCTATTCCTGCACCTAGCTATAGTATATTTAATTTGGAAGATATTCTTCATTGTTGGCATGAGTCAAATATTATGGTCATCTTAACCAAGTCATTTAAGTTAATTTTTATTTTTTTTAATGACTAAAAAAAATTATTTTATTTTTCGGTAAATAAATTTTTAAAGTAGTTTTTAGAATTTTTTTGAAATATTACTTGAAATAATATTTTTTAAATCGTTAGTTTCTAATTTTTTTATATTTTATTTCTTTTTTATCATTAAATATTTATTCAATTTTATTATTATCTTTTTTAAATATATAATTTATGTCTTGCATTTTCAGTTACTAGTACTTCAACGGCTAATTTTACTAAATACTAAACTAACTTAAAAGCTTTTAGCTATCCTTTTTAGCTACTAATTAACTTTTCAGTTTGCAATTAGATTTTCAACTAATTTTATCGAATATAACCTATATCTCATTTTAAAAAATATAAAACAATAAAAGAGCATTTGTTTCATAAAATCTTTTTACATTTATTACCAAAAATATAACAAGGGAATATCATTTCCTTGTATTTAAAAAAACGTTTGGTTGCATTTTTATATTATTGAGAATAATTTTTGAAATTTAAAATAATTTAAATAAAAAAATAAATAAAAAGAAGTTTCAGACGTATTAGACAATAAATTCTCACATTCTCATGAAAATATCACTTTCTCACCCTCCTCATGGGAATATAAATATTAGAAAATATAATAAAAAAATTATAACATTAATTCTCAAGAATCAATAATACCAAAAAAATATTCTTTCAAACTTTATAATAATCATGAGAATATTATATTCAAAATATTTAGATCCTTTAAATCAAGGCCAAAATATGTTTTTCAAAATGTATGATTGGTTTAAATCCTTTAAAGAATTTGATATTGTTTTCTAAAACAAAAACCTGTTACTCGCGATAACATGATTTACATCCAATTATATCACATAAAATGTTACCCTAAAATAGTTATTGTAAATGTAATGAGTTAATGCATGACACGTCACAATTAAGTAATAACATAAGCCATTAAAAGCTATAAAAATGTTAGGGACAGCACAAACATTTTTTTTTTTGAAGAAATTAATAAAATCAGATTTAAACCTAAAATCAATATAATTTAATAGATTTTACTTTTGATGGTATAAGAAGTTGACTTGTAAGTTGTAAGCTTCTTTTAATTGATTCTTTAATTAGTTTAATTGCTTTTCTTCTGAACTCTCCGAGGCTGTGAAATGGCAAAGTTCAAGAAGCAACCAAGGGAAAGTCACATTGAAGCTAATTAATAATGTTGTACCCAGGAGTTTGGTATTCGGACTTATAGTTATAAATGTGCGGAAAAAATTCCAGTACTGCAAAAGATATTTGAGGCCGAAGAACATATTTCCATGCGAATAATGCACTTTTGCAGATTCCCCTAGGCACAATGGCCGGCTTCTTTCAACTACCCAACGAACCTAGCTAATTTAATAATAAGTGTGCACGAAAGAATATTTTAATTTTAGGCTATCATTATAGATAATAGCTAGGCATAAAACGTATACGTATGCACTGAATTGAATTGTAATTAAGATCCATCGAGGAGAAATGCTAACTAAATGCATTATAATTTATTTTATCGATAAATGTTATTAAATGCAGTATATATAATTGAGGATGTATTTAAATAAATATCTCAATTAAGTGTTTACGTAATAATTTCTTATCACATAATGATTTAGGTTTAAATTTTGTTATGAAAATTGTTAGAGTTAAGTTAAAATGAACTTATTAGAAATATAAATAATTTTGTGAACTTATATAAAAAAAAGTTTCATATAAGCTCTTCGAAATATTCCCTTGTTACATAGAGTTATATTAGTGTTATTTGTAAATTATTTTATATATGTGCTTGTTGAAGGTTGGAATTTGCCCCGATTCTATATAGGAACATCTATCTCCAGATCTCCTAACTCTAAAAGATATGTAAAGAGAATATATGTGTATGTACGTACAATTTATTCTTATCTATAATTTGATCAATGTAATTAATAAGATTCGGAGTTGATACACGTTAGTGGATGTGACTAAGATGAGTTTCGGATTTCACACCTCAACTTGGAGATACACATTTGTTAAGAGAATAGGAGGGGGACCTACAAAAATAAAGAACTCTGACGCTTAAGTAAGATAAAACAAGTATATGAGTTAAGAGATAAAACAAGTATATGCATAAATGTAAGCTCGAGTGAGCGATACAGAGATATGTGCATAGGCTTGTTGCTTGTGTGTTGGTGTGTGAGATTGTGTTGATGATTTGATGAAACTTGATATTTATAGGAATAGAGCATAGTTGCGGGTCCTTGTTTGTAGGGGCCATTATAGCCTTTGCAGATAATTTTCGACTTATAGATAATAGCTAGTAGCTTGTATATAATGTTAGAGATAAACTGTAGCTTATAGATAAAAGCTAGTAGATAATTGTACCTTGTAAATAACGTGTGACCTGATAACTGATGTGCATAAGTAGATTATGTAATTAAAACATATAAGAATTAACAATATTCTCCCATTTTTATTGCTTCTTTTTGTGTGAATAATTGGAATTTCGACATCTTCTGAGTTTTTGTGCAGTATGTTCCTTAAACTGCTAATTCATACTATTTTGATGATTTTTATTTCGCAGATATACAAGCACGGGATAGAGAGAGAAGTTGAAGCCTAATGGTTCGCGCTTAGCGAGCTGTCGCTTAGCAGGAGGGTTTCGCTTAGCATAGAGAAGCATCATAGAGAACTTGCAGTCAGGCGAAAGGGCGCTTAGCGCACATGGTGCACTTAGCGCCTAGCCACTTACTCGCGCTTAGCGCGCATATTCGCTCAACGCGTAGTTGCGGAATCTCAAACTCAGGAAGGGGTTTTAAGCGAAAATCAGAGAGAAGAATAGGGAGGATTCATTCAAAAGAAAAAAATCCCTAAAGTTTGAGCTAGAGGAAAAAGACAATCATTGGGAGCCCAATCTCTTCCACCGATTCACCTTCATTTCTTATCCCTTCACCTTTTACATCCTTTTGTTCATTTCAGCCCTTCATGACCATGAAGGACTAAACAACCCATTATTGGGGAGCTTTCCATCAAACTCTCTTGATGTAAAGACTCTTACTATCTATTTAATATTATTGCTAGTTTCATTGTTCCTTCGTGTGTTTATTTCCATGTACTTGGTTTGATCATCCATTTATATGCTATGTTAGGGTTTAAGCATTGGGAAATGTGGTTAATCCTTAGAACTTGGAAGAGCATCTAAAATGCTTCATTGCTAGGGATAATGTGAGGTAGTTTAGCCGAGTTGTACACTTCTATTAATAATGCAGCTCAACTAGTTTAATTCTTGAGGGATTAAGAAAGAAACTATGGGAATTAGGCTCTCTTGTGTGAGGAATCACGGTTAGAGTAATTTCATAGACGTAGTTGATAACTAGAATATTATTAAATAGAGAAAAATTACCCAATTACATCAAGAGAAATTTCGGTAGGGAGCCCCCAACATAATCAACTCCTGCATTCGATTTTCGTCATCAATCTCAGTTTTTGTTTTCTTTACTCAGTTTTAGTCTAAAATCACATCATCATCTAATTTGCAACCAAAAATGATTCACTTAGCATTTCCCCAATTCATTCATTAATTGCACACAAATTGAATATGCATTAGTTGAGTTCAAACAAAATTCATGTGGAAATGATACTCGATTTTACTGTTTTAAAATACTACTTGAACAAATTTGTGTACTTGTTAATTAGTTAACATCACCTTATAAATAATTAACTACTTGCAAATAGATAAAAGATATTTAAATATATTCAAATATGAATAGGTTAGAGATAACTTGTTAGTTAAGGAGTCCGACGGTTAAGGATTGAGTGTCCGTGTTCCTGTTGCAGGATTGACGTGGAAGGTTGACACGTGTCTTAGAGTGCCACAAAGGATGTCACATGTATTTTATACGTCTTGGCATTACAATAAATATATGAAATTAATTTTGCCCAAAGGGGGGCCAATATATTCTTATCTATATTTTGTGAATATATATGGAAGTAAGATCAAAGCATATATTACAAGTAAAAAAAATTAAGTACCACATGCATAATGTACATAATAAATTTGATATATATAACCATCATATAAAAATAATAGATATCAATTAGAATATAATAGAAAATATCACCTTATAATTTTAATTTATGGAGGACAATATTAGAGCATCTTCAATGCATAGTTATTTAGATATGTTGTTTATCATAATTTTGTGAGACCTTACAATTCTACATAGATTTAAATTTAAACCATGTACATGAAATTTATTACAATGCTAAGATTGTTAAAGTGAGTAATTAATTTAATTTTACGGGTCCTACAATACTTAAAAAATATTCTATTTATGATATAAATTTGTCTTACAATGGTTACGTCATTTGTTCATATGAGAAAAAAATTAAATAATATTATTTAAAGTTAAACAACTCATATAAATTCATTGGAGATGCTCTTAGTTTATTTCCTCCAACAAAAAGTGAATGAGTTTCAGGCAAGATGCAAAAAGTAACTAATTCAAGAAAAGTCAAGACATAATATTTGTAGAATTTGAAGTTGTGATCATTGTTGTTTTAAAGAGTAAAAATAATTAATTATCATATTTATAGTAAATTAGTATTTAAGTGGAGGTAAGTTGTGCTTCTTGGTTATCTCTCTAAGAATGCATTCAATACTTTTCTTCTTAGGCATCTTTTAATCTAGAAGAAATATAAAAATATAAAAATTATATAAATTGATAACAAATTTCAATCACATTGAGTGAAAACAGACTTTTATTATAGTCAAATATTATTACCCAAAAATTTAATAAAAAATAATTGAATCATGCCATTGTCATGTTTACAGTTAGGTTTATAATTTGTCTTAAGCCCATTAATAAAAAAGTTAGTAATTATATTAAGGGTAGGAGGATAAGCGGATTAGTTTGGGTTGAATTTGATTAAATCTATAATTCATCCTAATCAAATTTGACAGTTAGGGTTGGTTTATATTGTTTTTAAGAAAAAAATGAAACTAAACCTAAATCAACTCATTTGTAAACAATTTGAATTGGTTTAGACCAACAGATAAAAATATTTAATTTTGTCTATTTTTTAACAAATATTTTTTATAAGTTAAATTTTTTTATTGAATGAGACATGATTGTTTCTTATTAAATTTTTTATTAAAAATAAAATTTTGGGATAATGTCACACCCCACTTTACTCCATTGACTCCTATCTATTTATCTATTCATGAGAATAGAAAATTAAGTATATCATATTCAAGATAAGAAGTTTTAATAAGAATGGTGACGATGAGTTTCAAACACTTTTTTCTATCAAAATCAATTGGACATTACGAGACCTACTCTTTGTAAATAAATCCAAAATATTTTTAAAGTCCGTCTAAAGTGACTTTAATCAATGAAACCCTTGTCATTTTGATCCTGAGATACATTGATATTTACTCAATTTAGGTCAATAAGTTTATATAATCAATAGTTAATAATGTTTTCTTTTTTAGATTTAAAAATATATATTATATATTACATACATTAACAATAATAATAATATAAATTAATGGGTTAATAGGTATGTGAGTTTAGATATTAAAACCTATGACTCAACTCAAAACTCAACCGATTTGATTAGTTTGATTCGAGTTTGACTCAAATACAAAAATTATCCAACTCAAATGATTTAGATTGATTTGAATCAATTCGAATTCGCCGATAACCTACGTTCGCCGTCCTTAATTAAGGGACACACAATTATAGTTACTAATTGAATAAATTAAGAGTAATAAAAATGTGTAAACACCAATGAGATTTTTATTCAATAAATTTTCAATGCCATCCAAGTTACTAGAATAGCAATTTTAAGAGTTAAAAATTAAATATTCTACTTCATATTATCTTAACTATTTGTGTGTGTGCGTGTGACCAAGAGCCATGCGTGGCAAATGGCAGCCACCATCGACGCCGTGCTTGTACCACCACACAAATCACTCTACAGCATTCTCACTTCAAAAAGTCATTTTCAGTACTAACAGTTGGAAAGGCCCAGAAAGCACGATTTGCGCATTTGCATGTAACTCTCCGCTCGAGATTTTCTGCAACGAAATCCTCTTATCTTTGAGGATCCCATTCAGGCTCGCTTCTTCTTCCTTCGTGATGAAAGTTAAGTGAAGTGTCGAATTTTTTAGTGTGTTTTGTTATTTTCGATGTGATAAGGCTAACCAAAAATAACGGTAATGATATAGGTGTGACAAAATAAATGTAATTTTAGGAATATCAGTGTAATACATGTTAGTTAAACTAAGAAAAGATTAATATAGTTTGTTGTTCTATAAAATAAAATAAGTAATATGAGAAAGATAAATAAAATAAATAAGTTATAAAAAATTATATGAAAACATTAGTATAAAATTCCATAGCTTATTTCTAAGGGGTCTCTATAAAGAAATGTTGGTAAAAATATGTATAATTTTAATGAATTTCAATTAATTATAATTGTGTTTAGAAGAGTGAATTAATCACATTTATTTACTAATATTTAAGTATTACTTTTTAAAAACAAAACAAGAATTTCCATGTACCACTAGATTTTCCATAACCACTCCCACTAGTAAAGCATAGTTGCCAACATATCTATTGCTTTTCATTTTGTTCCACATACATGGTTTTCCATTATATATAGAACTTCCTTGCTTGGAGAAAGAATCTAAAAGGATCACGGCATATATAGAGAAGTAGTACTACACTCACAACACATAACCCACTTAAGCATAGGAGATAGAGAAGAGCTAGAGAGAAAGCTTAGCTAGATAGCAGAAAATTTTAAAATGGAATGGAGGTCATATTATCTGGATATGGTGCTTGTACCATTAGCATATATGGTAACTGTTGCTTATCATGTTTGGTTGTGGCATAAAACTCGTACAGAGCCTTTTTCCACCACCATCGGAATCAATGCTCATGCACGACGCTTCTGGGTGCCTGCCATGTTGAAGGTAAATAACTAATCATATCTCCATGAAAACCTTAACAATTATGTATATTGTAATTTTGTTTTTGATTCCTCTAGTTCATCCTAGCTTATCACTCTTAATGAAAACATGCATATGATAGAGCTAGCACTAATTTAAAATTCTGAACATAGATACATCCAACTTTTCAATTCCATACCAATAGACTTAGTTTTTCATATATATTATATCAATTTCCATCCCTTTTTTTGTTACTTCCAATATTTCAACAAAGTAGACACTTTGTTAAGCTCTCTCATTTGTTACATAACTATGCGTTAGTCGATCTAATTAACCAGCTAGGCGTGTGTTAATTTGGTGAATAAATCTAATGGCTGATTATGAAACGATTTTGATTTGTTTGCCGGCCCTCTTTAATTTTTCTATGCATGCACCAAATTTGATGTTATCTCGCTACGGTGATGCTTGGAATTGTGAAAAAACAACTTCATAAATTAAAGGTGGTGTATTTTGAAATCTTTTGTTTACGAGGGTTCTGGACTCTGACAAAAAAAAAAAGATCTTTCAAGAGTTCCGTTCATTTAAAAATCGTGTTTACTGTATAGTATTCATGAATTTCAGGTATCTTTGCTGTGATGTTTATCATTTTAGCATCTTAAATATTTTGAGAGAATCAACATACAATTGGCTGGCCGAGGTTTAGGAACTTTTGACTATGTAACGTGGGGCCTTTTGCAAAATATGAACCATCCCACCACTTTCATTTAAAAGTGGGTAGGTAATTTCAGAAGAAAAAAATAAATAAAAAATAAAAAAACTCCACTTTGAAAATGTTTCCTCTTCACAATGCATAACTTTATCTTTTTTGTCTCAATGCTAATTTAGCTAAGAGGGTATTTGTTTCTTTTCCCCCAATTTTGAAGAGTCTATTCACAATTAATTCCGAGTCATATAATAAGCTAGTGCTTCAATTCCGAAAAGACTAGCTAGATATTTAACTTAATGTCCATAATCAAATAAATGCTTGTAGAGGGTTAATCCCAAAACACTATAAAAAATGTTTCAAAAACATAATAATATATCTTACTCACGCATAATATCATCAAAATTGGATACAAATTAAAATTTTTAGTTGCAACTTAGTATCTACAATAGGTTTTAAAAAGTATCTAAAAATATAAAATTTAGATATATATATCTTGTCTAGATAAAAAATCATGATATATATGTTTGGAATAGATTCCATAAAACTGAAACAACCCTTTTGATTTTGAAATGTATTTTGATATGTATGTATTCTTCCGACCTTAAATCTTAATTTGATATAATTAGATCAGTTCACTTCATTCGAAGTATTATTCATTTTGATATTGATCTAAATTTCACCATTTTTCCCTTAAAAAAGAAACATTTAAAGAGTAAAAGTATGATATTCAAACCAATATCAAAATAAATAATATTTTAAATGGAACAATCTTAATTAAAGAGGTAACAGATTTGAGGTGAAAATATATATACACATGAAAAAAGGTGAGAATAATTAAAGTGTGTTTTGTTTGTATTTTTATTTTCTGTTTTCATTTTTTGAAAACTATTTTTATTTTCAAAAGATTAAAATTCTGAAAATATATTTGTTTTGACTTCTTGTTTTTTGCTTTCAAGAAATATAAACACTAAAAATGTGTTTTAAAAAAAATGTATTTTTAAATTTGCTTAAAATTACATTCTTTACATTTTTGTCAATTTTTATGTTAAATAAAGAAACTCAAAGATTAACATTTATATCCATGGCAGGACATTGAAAAGAAGAACATTTTGGTAGCACAAAGTCTTCGAAATTTGATCATGGGATCAACCCTAATGGCCACCACGGCCATTCTCCTCTCAGCTGGCTTGGCAGCAGTAATAAGCAGCACTTACAGTGTGAAAAAGCCTCTTGATGATGCTGTCTATGGTGCTCACAGCGAATTCATGGTAGCACTAAAATACGTGACACTCCTCACCATATTCTTGTTCTCATTTTTCTGCCACAGTCTCTCAATTAGGTTCCTCAACCAATTGGCCATCCTCATTTGCGCACCACAAGACGCAATGTCATTGGTGACCCCAGAGTACTTAACCGAGATTTTGGAGAAAGGAACTTTTTTGAACACTGTTGGGAACAGGATCTTCTACTCAGCACTTCCTCTTTTGCTTTGGATCTTTGGGCCAGTGCTGGTTTTCTTGTGCTCTATTGCAATGTTGCCCGTGTTTTACAACCTTGACTTTGTTTGTGGGAGAGTAAAAGCAAAGATGGTGGTGATCAATGATAAAAGTGACTTTGCTTGATGTATTAATATTATTATTATTCAGCTAAGACTAAGAACATGGAATAGATAAGATTAGTATATATTGGGTATGCGTCATCATGCGTATGTGTTGTTTACTTGTTTACAACTTTTATGTTGTAAAGGTAGTGGTATTTTACTCGCACAAAATAATTAAGTGCATGCATGTCGAAGCGCTTTACCGAAATAATTCAAAATGGCTTTTGATAAGTGGCTTTGATTATGATTACCATTAGCCTTTTTATGTGTCTCCATGCCATAGCCTTTTTATTGTAGCACTAGAAAGTTCTTTTCTTTGCTGAATGAAATAGGAGATCATGTAACGTGTTTCAAAAATATAACCGATTTATTTGCATGAGGAAGTTCTCTATTATAATATAGAGATTGGCATATCTTGTTGGCCATTGTATTTTCTTTTTGAAAGAAAAAAAAATACAATGATGAACCATATGCCAATTTATATTATAATTCTAAATATGCATTCTTTTTGTTTTTATTCGTTACAAGAAAAAAATTATCTTTCATTATTATAAATTTTATGCAGCTTAAATATGTTTTTATTTTTATAATATATTTATTTATTTTTTTAGTTTCTATTTTTTTTTATAATTTTGAACCATTAAATTTTATTTTATAATTTTAGTCTCTATCACTATTTATTAATGATGTCTCACCAATCTATAGGAGAATAGACTTCACATATCTTATATTTTAGGGATTAAAATAAATAAATTTTAATATAAGATGGACAAATATCAAAAGTTTGTAATTTAATTTATTATAAAGCTATTTTTTATCAGGACTAAAAGCATAAAATAAGTATATTTAGAGACCAAAATAATAATTTTTATAAGGACTAAAAATATATAAAAAGTATATTTTAGGAACTAAAATTATATTTAAATTATGTTTTTCTTGTCATTGGATTTATCTTTCTAACAAAAATGATGACATGACTAATAGTATTTGAAGTGACTTTAATATAGATAGGCCAAGATTGTCAAGTACATAATATTATGTGTCACATCATGATTTGATTTTTTCTAATTATTTTTTAGAGTTAAATATTAAAATACTATAGCTAAAAGCTAAAAAAAAATAAAAATACAAATATTAAAAAGCAAAAACAACACATTACATGGATGAAATAATGTTTAAACCTTAAATTAATTATCAAAATAAAATAAATGTTTAAATATTAAAATACTCTCTCCATTTTCACACTACCCTTTTTTTATCTCCTCACATAGATAGAGAGGAGGAGTATCTTAACATTTAAGGTGTGTTTAATTTAGAAGATGAAAATAAAAGAGAAATTTTTGCATTAAAGAAGGGTTATTGCTTTGGTGGACCAACATTTTTTAAATGGTCCAAAATATATCTTATATCTAAACTATTAGATTAATCTCATTTCATAGGTCAAATTTGCATTCTTTTCACCATATCATTGCTTCCACAAATCTCAATTGTTGGCTCCTCCATCTTAGTCGGGGTTCTATCATCATTGTGGCTTCCTTCTCCTGTTCTTCCACTTTCCATCCGGTGCACACCAAGTCATTGAAACCCTAGCATGAAGTCGATGTCGCACCTTAAGTGAATAAGCGTTTCCTTTCCACCCCCACAAACCACCCCACCATCATTGAGTGCTGCAAGAAGAATTCGCACGAACAATTGCTTAGTGTTGTGCCTCAGGCACTACGATAAATGGAAAAATCTTGAAGAATGATGGCAAGTGGTGGCCAGTTAAAGGGAGGGTCAGCAATGTTGAGGCACTTTGTTGTGATGTCGTAACGGAGATTCTTGAGGATTTTCTATGGGATCATGAGGGTGTTGTTTTTTTTAAAAAATAAAATAAAATAAAATCACAAGACATGCCTATTCCTGAGTATCAAATTACACACAATCTCCAAACTCACCCTCTACCTCCCAAGTACATAGATAATTACATTCAACCTTCACCCAAAGAATTCAGCGTGGAGATAATATAAGCCCTCTGTATGCCAAATCATCGTGACAACAAAAACAAGTGTCCTTCAAGCCAAGTGTGAAAATGATGCAAGTGGTCAAGTGGCATGGTGATTGCGATAGGGAGGGAGGAGAGGAGGAGGTGGCAGAAGATGTACAATGTGGAGGTTGGATCGCGACAGGCGTTGAACTGAGGAGGCTATGGTAGTGAAAGAGAAAAAAATAAAATGTGGAGGATATATGATGGCTAAAATTAGTGTTGCACAATGAACCACTTATATGAAGTGGTCCATGTTAGCCTAGGCCTTAAAATAGAGTATAATTTTACAAAAAAAAAGTACATAGTTTCTCTCATTCGTTCCAAACACAACCTTAAATCTTTATTTCATTTTGTTATTTAATTTAAGAGTTAAATATATATTTTGTGCTTATAAATATGTCATTTTTTTATTTAACTCTAAGTAACATTTATTATATAATATTCAAGAAAATAATTGAAAAATAAAATAATAACATGACAAATGATGATGTAATATTCTTAATGTGTCATTATTTATGTCACAATCTTGTGTTATGTGACAAAGTTGTGTAACACATTGTTAGCCATGTCATCGTTTTTAATGGAAATTAACAATCATTAATTACTAGAAAAATCAAAATTAGTGACAAAGTTTTGTGATGGAATATAATCCTTTATAATTATTGACGACCTTTGTGAGGGATTTATAAAATTTGTGATGGACATGTATTTTAGTTTGTGACAAAAATTTTAAATGATGTGACAAAGTAAATTCCATCATTGTCTATGATGGGACAAAAAAATCCCTTGCTAAAGTTTTTGTGATGCCAAAATTTGTGAGAACTTTTGTTCGTCATAGACTCGTTTTGTGAAGGATTTTTATTTATTTAATGATGGATTTGACTCCTCATTAAATTCAATTTCCTAGTAGGGAATACGAAATAAAAGATAGGACTAAAACAATATATTTTAAAAAAGATGAAAACAATATTTAAGTTAATAATATATAGTGTGTGTTGAACAATGGATTAACATTGACCCAATTTCATCAAAAAAAAAATACTGATACACACAACATCAAAACCTTCCATCTCTCCTACACACACTTATGGCTTCCTTCTTATTTTTGCAGTGTTGTTGCTAAAAGCTCCTTAATTTGACATCTACACAGTAACATATTGTTGCCCTCTTCCATTTCGATTTCCTTAATCGTCCTCCTCCTTGCAAATAAAACATCCTAAAATTGTTATCTTCCTTGCATCTAAAAATTCATCTTTGTTCGAATCCCATCACCATATTCCTTGCATCGTCTTTGTCAGATTGTCCTCCTTCACTTCAGTCGCTTCAATTGTCCCTATGTGAACCCCACCTCTTCACCCCATCTGAATGTGCATCATCACAAAAATCTTATGTTTGTTTATTTAAAAAATTGAACCCCTTAATTATTGTTTCCTCCTTCATTACTTCTCATGAAGTGATAAATCCATAGTTGACTGTATTTCAATGTGAGTTTTCATGTCATATTCATGCATTTTGAAATATATTTTTTTGAAAAAACTCACGATTTGGTACAAGTTTGTGAAGGACAGGTGCTTAAGAGGTTTTATGTGGAAAAGAGCCAAAAATCTTGAATTTTTGGAGTCAATCAGATGACCACAGTCATGATAATTTTGTACAACTACAGTAATTTTGGACCCTCATGGTCTGCTTTTATCACCTGTCACTTAAAGATTTCAAGGATCACATGCTAGATTTTAAATCCTAATTAGTTCATAAGATTAAAAATAATAATTGATTTTTTAATTAAGGAAGATAGAAGGAAGGTCTTCGTAGAATATTATAAATAAGGAATGACAACCTCTCTTTTTAGTCTCTTTTGTTTGTTCTATACATTCTTGAGAGTTCTGAGAGAGAAGATGATCGTATGTGAGTCTCTTAATTGTGGAGGAGTGCAGAGAACACAATTGTGATGGATTTTGGCCAAGTCTCGTTCTCTTTGATATGTATGTGTTCTTTAT
Source organism: Glycine soja (assembly GCF_004193775.1). Taxonomy (NCBI): domain Eukaryota; kingdom Viridiplantae; phylum Streptophyta; class Magnoliopsida; order Fabales; family Fabaceae; genus Glycine; species Glycine soja. Next base: position 36,756,219 of record NC_041010.1, read on the forward strand.
TGGGATTTCTAGTTTTGTCATGGCCATGAGCAGCTAGTCTCTCTAATCTGGGATGACGATGTAGCCATATTTTGTACCCTTTTTTTGTTTTTAATGAAACCATTGATGTTTTTCAGTCAATTAAATCTCTTCTTTATTCTTGATTGACCCAGGAAGAGATTATTTCTACATAACTTGCATAATCAAACTAGTTATGACAAATTCCAATCAATTAATTAATTGATCACCCTTGTTTTGATCTTAATCCTTTGCCTAATACGATAGTTCTATGATCAATTGTGTATTGAATAGGGCAAAAAGCGTTATTAAACCATGACAAAAGGTTAATAATTGAATTTGAGAATACTAGTAATTGACAATATTTAGGGTTTTGTTAGAATTAGAATCGGGAAAAATTGGAGTAAGTGTGAAATCACAATCCTAGGTTGCTTATTATAATTATTTTCACATCAACTCTTCTATCTTTAATTCTTATTTGCTAAATTAAATAATTGACCACAACTATATTTCATTTAATTTAACATTAAATGTTTAGTTTTACAAAATTAATTGTTTGGGAACACAATTGATCCTTTGAGTTTGATATCTGGACTTTAAGTCCATTGTTACTTCTAACACCCTTTTATCCCACGACACATACACTTATAATATTTTCTAAATATGTTCGTAGAAAAATTTAATTAAAATGATGTATCGAATTTAAAAAAAAAAACTTATTTTGCGGTAAGAGTATTACATGTCAAATATTTGTAAACTTAAAGAAAACATATCAATAAAAAAAATGTAACTCCATGTTAAAAAAATCTTGGCGCTCCAAAGTCCATACATATCATATTAAATATTATTAAAAACTACTCATTAATTTAATTCTTAGATAAATTAATAAAACATGTGTCATAATGTTACATTGTCTCAAAACATCCATAACCCTAAAATTAATAGTAATATAAAGTGCAAATCTAAGCCTCTAATGTAACATGACTATCATAACCTTACATAGACTCACCTGCAAGGGTGACATTCAACTGAAACACAAACAAGACAAACAAATCGGGAGTGAGATACATCTCACAATAAATTTAAAACATTATGAAAGTCATAAAGATATAAGATACATTTATAAACAATTAGGTTCCACAACACAAGCATGTCTCATCCAAATCAAACATCCTAAACACAAAGTCACACAAACAATGTGATGCACTTTAGACTTGTAGATTCATATGTATGTGGTACCATTTTGGAAAATACCGTGAATGTAGTTCAGGGGTCCATCTAGTCGACGAATTGTCACACCATGGGTAACCCGACACTATCACTCTCATTGAGATGACACCACCGACGGTGCATTAGGGTGTTTCGGCCTTTCAAGGATACTCCAATGAATGTAATTAGCATGAGCTTAAAGGAGATTTTAAATCGTTGCACCTCCAAGATCAAAGTCATACGTAAACTCATTCATGTAATCAGCATGAGCTTAAAGAAGATTTCAAACCGTTGCACTCCCAAGGTCAGAGTCATACGTCAACTCATTCATGACCTCCTCGGTTAGGTTCATAAACGTCCTTCACTTCAAAACACATGCACAACATGATGTGTGGTCCATAGACAATATGCACACGGTTTATTTTCAAATTCCATTAGAGATTCGTATCCCACATGAATTATGTTCTCCTAACATTTTTTCGCAACACATACGCATATCATGGCATATTACTTTCACATATACTCGTTGACATCATGCATTCAATCACAATATCAATCATGGACACATTCACTCATTTACACAACAATATAATCACACCACTTCATTCGCCAATTCATAAGTATAAACATCTTGCACCGTACTATCACTCATTATGATATCAATATTACATACTCATTTTTCCTCCTACGTTACTTTGACCTTCATAGAGCATAATAATCATGTCTAGAGTTGTACTAACCCTATTAAGTTATTTCTTATCTCATTTTAAATATAAGACAGTTAACTACAACTTCTATATTGACCTCAAAATTCCTTTCAATCGTTTAGGAACCAAAAATTAGAAAATATATAAACTGACCGCATAATTTTGACAACTTAACCTTTACTCACTAAAATTGTAATATATGGAGTTATATAAATATTTTTTTGAGTGAAATCAAACCCCGTACCTAGATAACATCTAGGGCTACAAATATTATTTAGAACATAAAGTCTAATTCTATCATTTAAGTACACATTTTGGTGTTCTAAGTTAATGTTTTCTATCAGAAAATCAGCATGTGCATCCAAGATCAATTATCAAATTCAATTTCAAGAATATTAAAATGGCAAAGCATCAAAACATCTGACAATCAAATTCACCCAAAATCATAACAAAACAAAGTGTTTTAGGGTATTCACAACCCATCCAAGAAAATAAACATGTTGTAATCATAAACCTAAGATCATTCAATCTACCTGTGACTCATTACCACATATACAACAAACGAAAAAGACATAACTCACTTCCCATATCCTCAAATGAAGAAATTCCTTAACAAGAAAAGGAAGATGATCTCATGACCACTCCCAACAATGCATTAACCTAATGACTTCCTCCACCATGATCGTCATGACAACTCTTATTATGACAAAAACTTGGTTGTGATTTAAAACACAATTTCAAGCTGTCTAAATTCCCCAAATTTGAAAACTCAAAGGGAAATATAAAAATATTGATTGAGGGGCTCCATGCCTAACACTAAACCCACTTAATTCTTTGGTGCATATAAGACTTGTTGGTCTCTTCTATATAAAGGTGAAGAAAGGGGTTTATGAGGTTATTTTGCCCAATGTAAGACTTAGAGTGTTTTTCATGATCAAGTGACCTATTTTGGAACTAATTTTCTCTAAGATAGAAGCTAATTTTGGTTTTTATGGTATATGACTGAATTGTAATTTTTTCAACAAATTTTCCAACAACACAAAAAATACCTCAAACAGACAACTGTAACCCAATGTATAATGTGGTCTATCTAGGGTTGTCATCATAAAACTAACACTAAGAGAACTTTTCAAGCATTTTAATTATAAGAAATTAATTTAATACTCTTCTAATACCAACTATAATATAATAAAGACAACATCAACAATAATATTAATATACACAAAATTCACACACGTGTATAGAAACACATAGTATCACAACACAAATACATACTTAGGACAAAACTAATAATACACAAATAATAATAATAATAATATCAATAATAAATATTTACAAAAGATATAATAGAAAGATTTTAATAAAAGTTCTTATGACATATTCCTAATAATTAAAACTGGTGTTAGATTACTACTGCGTAGCATCATTGAGCACCCTCACTAGTGCCGCCATGCTCGATCTCTTTTGCCTCATAAACCTCAATTTGTAGTCCGTTATTCCTCAACAACATAACACAAACTTTGTTTACCCTTCACACAAAAAATGGTGTCTTCATTTATTAACACAAACCTCTTTTGCCTCATAAACCTCAATTTGTCGTCCCTCATGCCTCAACTACATAACCCAATCTGCCATCATATTTTTTATTGGAGGTACAGGATAGGAGATAAAAGTTGGGGACAAGATTTCCATCCTAAAATACGATTAACTGTAATGAAAGTGTCACATTAACAATCCACTTAACATGTCACCCAACATTGATGGCAAGTCAACAATCCACTTGGCATGCCATACAACACATGCCATATCAGCATAAGCACAAAATATAACCAGATGACTAAAACAAAAATTAGGTAATTTAAAGGGATAAAAAAAATGAGCATAGCAAAAATGCAACTCAAAACTAAATCCTTTGATTTTGTGGTAAATCATATTTAGTGTGAGAGGAATACTTGTGCAGATAGGTTAATTAGTTTCTCACGGTTCTTCCATTGACTCTTTTTGTTGGTGAAACTTTACCCCACCTTTGTTACAAATCTTGTGCAAGATAGATATGTCTTACCTTAATATAAGTTTACATACTCCCACTAGGAGTTCATGTCCCCCCTCGTTTTGTTTATATTTTTTCATCTTGATATATTTAATGAATTTAATTAGGCTGCTTGTGGTTACTGTGGTGCCAGCATGGCTAGGATGACATCAACCTCATAGCTCTTGTGCTCGCTTTCCCGGTTTAAAATAAAAAGGACAAAATTAATTAGGCCAAGCATTAATTATTTATTTATTTTTTTCTCTCACGCAGATCATCTATTTTCAATTCTACTTCTACTCGGTCTTTTAAAAGAAAAAATCTTATTGTTTCGTTCTCTGCAAGTATATATAAACTATAAAGTAATTAAAAGCCCAGGTGGGCCCAATGCCGCAGCTTCACCCGATTTCTTTACTTAATTGCATACCAAAAGCTAAAGCAATATATTAATTTAAGCAAAATATGGTGAAGATTCGACAGAGCAAATCCAATAAAACTAAAGATTCATTTTTTAACCGGAATTAGGCTACCTGAAAAAAAAAAAAAGTAAGAATTTAGATAAAGAATATAACATGGCTGCATATTCTTCAAGTGTTGGTCGGATAATTCTTCAATTTTGTTCTCTTTCACATAAACACGATTCTTTTTTCCCCTTAGGAATTTCGAAAATCACGCATACAAATCGAATTGACGGAACCAAATTCCACCCACCAAATAAAGTTAGTGGCATCATGTACATATACGTCATGTGTGTGCGTGCGACAAATTTGCAAATGAAGAATATGTAGGAGAGACGCCCGAGGAACAATAACTAACATCACGACAGGGGAGAAAATTGAAAATTCCCCTTCATTACAACAAACAAGTTAACATATCTAATACAAAGATAATCTATATTTACTGTCTAAGAATTTTAATCATATATATATATATATATATATATATATATATTTTAAAATATACTAAAATATAAATAATATAATTATTTTTTTAACTGTTGTTCAGTTTCGGTCAAATTTGCCATAAATAACTTTAATAATAAATGAATACAATATAACGGTTGGATGATGAAAGAAATTTGAATACATTTTAATCTATATTTTATTATTATTTTCCTTTAAGAATCCGTATCTCAATTCTAATAACTTTTAGAATCTATGCCAAACTTACAATCTTTTTAATTTTACCTCAAATGAGGTCTGGGTTCATCTTGGACCCATATATTATTTTTTATTAATAAAAGAATGCGCTCGGATTAGGAACATATTGGTAGGAAGCATATTCTGGAAGAGTTAAAATCGTGGTTTCATGCGCGATCTCGATCTCATCCTATTGCTTCAAACGCTAAATAATCAGTATTTTGGTATTATATAGCAGAATGCTAAGATCCACATTCACGCTTTAACATCTTCTTTTTGGGGCGGTGATTCATTAACTAATTGAATCAAAACTTGTACATACATATACAGAGAGAGAACATATATAGAAAAAATATGAAATACATATATATATAGTAAAGAATATAAGTCAGTATTTCGTAGGATGTGACTCAAAATTGATGATACTACGGAATAGAATATAACTGGTTTAAACTTTAACCAATGGAATGGAATATTGTGATTGAAATACGCTTGTATGCGAACCTCTTTCACTCAATTGGTGGGAAGAGAACTGCAAAAAGTCATACACATATATAAAGAAGCGTTGTTTATCACCAAATATATATATATAAAGACGCAATTGAAAGAGGTAGCTAGATACATATGGAGTGGAGGACATGTTATCTGGATATGACACTGATACCTTTGGGGTTACTCATAAACATTGGCTACCATGTTTGGTTATGTTATAAGGTCAGGACACAGGCTTCCTTAACCATCTTCGGAATAGATGCCGATGGCCGGTGTTCGTGGGTTCCTGCCATGATCAAGGTACGCCTCCTTAAATTTCATATAGTGAATATGATATATATATATATATATATACATATATATATATATATATATATATATATATGAGTTTATCAAACTTATAGTTTGTCGAATAGAATGAGTATTTGAATTGTTGTAAATTTCATAATATATGATTAAATATTCTTATAAATAAAAAAATATTAAACTTTAATTGGCTTATGAGTATAAAAGTCTTTACATTGTCACTCAATCTGTTTTCTCTAAAAAAAACATTATCACCCAATCATGATTTTTAATGCATCTATTTTTTTTTTTGTATCGTAGATTTTTTTTTTATGTTTGGAGTAAAAGTGTTAGAAATCATTAGTGAAAATGTTAGGAGATTTATCCAAAAAGAGGACAATAATTAATTTATGAGTGGTTTGAAAAGTGAGAAATATGTATTAAGAAAAGAGACAAATTAACTTTTGTTTATTTTCAGAAAATTTATTTCTACCATTCAGTATTTTTCAAATTTGATGTATGAATTTTATTGAAGGATATTGAAAAGAATAACATTGTAGCTATCCAAAATATTCGGAACATGATCATGGGATCAATCTTTATGGCCAGCACAAGCATCCTTCTCTGCTGTGGCCTTGGAGCAATGATAAGCAGCACCTACAGTGTGAAGAAGCCTCTCATTGACTCAATTTATGGAGCACACGGGGAATTTGTATTGGCACTAAAATATGCAACCCTCTTTACAATATTCTTATTCTCATTTCTCTTTCACTCTCTCTCAGTTAGGTTTCTCACCCAGTTAAGCATTCTCATTTGCACACCACAAGATGCCATCATGACCTTGGTTACCCCAGAGTATTTGACTGAGCTATTAAGAAAGGCCACTTTTTTGAATATTGTGGGAAACAGGATTTTACACACAGGACTTGCCCTTCTCCTTTGGATCTGTGGACCAGTGATGGCATTCTTGTGTTCAGTTGCCATGTTGTTGGTGCTTCATAAGCTGGACTTTGTGGCTAGAAAAGAAAAGATAAAGGTTGGAATTACCGAAGAAAGTGGCACACAGCCTGAGATTTGAACTAGAGTTTCAAGTTTGACATGAAAATGCATTGAATTATACTTTTGCAAATACCTCAATTCATTTGTAGATTTAATGATCAGAATTTTATTTAGGTTTTGTCAGTTTTCTTGCAAGGTCCCTATATATATATATAAATGTCGAATATATGAAAATATGGAATTACATGAAATGATTTTATTCAATAAACAAAAAGGAGTTCATGTGAATAAAATGTTCACATCAATGTTAATCATCAAATTAAAAAAATTATCAAATAAGAATATGAAAACATTTCCGATCCAAAACAAGGTTGCCCAATTTTTTTTTCAAAAGAAAAACAAGTTAAACAGAAGAACAACATAAAGTAACATGTTCAAAACATTATGCAAATAATATAGAAACTCATGTCTTAATGTTATATCCTATTATAGTATTGTGTCTCAGTATCCTCTAGCACGATATTCTTTAAAGTCATTCACCTAACCATCTGCTCCCACAAATACAAAGGTTTGAGATCATCACAGGATCCAAACAAAAACAATACAAAGGGAGTGAATTATCACATTTCTAAATAGGTAGAGATAAACGAAAGCACACACACCCACACATATAATATAAACATAACAAGCTCAACTTAGCACAATTTACATCAATTTACCACTCGTTGCATAATATTACTTGTCCTAAGGATTTAATCACAAAATCACATTTCACACCTTTACAATAATCATGTATTCAGAACAACACATTTCAAGTACAACACAACATCTCAAACTCACACAATTCATTATCCACCATCACGTAACAAGTCACAATGATCATTACACATACGTTATACAAAAAATACATTAAAACTCAATCCTATATGCAATGTGATACCATGTCAGTGAAAAATCTCATAGGGTGTCTAGGAATGCATGACAAGATAGATCACACATTGGTAAATTAGGTCACTCTCATTAGGTAAAATCATAGGGAGACCAGTCAGAGTCACACTATTTTGCGAGAATGTTCCAATCATGTGGGATCGATACATGCTTAAAGATGCATTCAAACCGAATGTATTTACCCCAAGGCCTAGATTCCAAAGAGTCCATTAGTGTCTCTCCCTCCTCATTCAGGTTCAACCCAGAAAATATTTTAACACGCAGATTCTATCTATGAACTATACAAAACACACGACTCCTCAATTGTTCTCAAAATAATTTAAACTCATCGCATCTCAAAGTGATTAAACTCGTCGTGTTCTCACAGTTGATCTCATCGCAATACTCATCCCGCATTAACTCGTCGCCCTTAAAGGGTCTTATAGTCGTGTGATTGTACGATTTATAACTCATAACTCAATGCATACAATATCCCAATACATATGTATCTTACAATGCAACACATACTCAAATTATCACATACACACAATCTCAATCACAATGTTATAATCTTAAAGCAACATGTTATCACACATCATGAATCATATACACATCACACAATATTAATATATAATGACACAAACACGGACTTTACCTATGGACTATACAATACACACAACTACTCAATTATTTTCAAAATCATTTTAACTCGTCACGCCTCAAAGTAATTCAACTCGTCAGGTTCTCACAGTAGATCTCATCGCAATACTCGTTGCTCATTAACTCGTCACCCTTAAAGGGTCTTACAGTTGTGTAATTGTACAGTTCATAACTCATAACTCAATGCGTACAAAATCTCAATATACATGTATCTTACAACTCAACACATACTCAATTTATCACTTACACACAATCTCAATCACAATTTCATAATTCTAATATAACAATTTATCACACCTCATTAATTATATACTAATCACATAGTAGTAATATTTGTATGGCACAAAACATATATATATTAAACTGAATTATATTATTTTCAATTAAAAAAATTCTACAACAATTAAATTAAAATTACATCAAAAGAAATTACTACTAAGAATTACCTTTACAACTTTCTTTAATTTATTATTTTATTATTTTTATTATTACAATGTATATAACATATTGATCATCATCGTGAGAAGATACAATACAAAGACAATAATTTGTATAAATGAAGCAACTAAAGATAAGATTATTTAGAGTACAATTCATGTTCTTTAATAAAGTGCAATTGATGTGTGTGATGTCAAATATAAAAAATGCAGTTGTATAGGACATAAAAATTCGCGTATAATTTTGGTTTGATTTGAAAGTTTATTTTAATATAACATTACAATACTTTTTTTAATCTACCGTAATATGCAAAACAAAAACAGAGAAATTTTTTTCCTTTGACCATTTATTCTTTATCACTATATTCTAGATTCAAATATCAACTCATAACGGAAATTAACTAGTAAAGACATCATACTAATCATTCAGTTTCATCAATTCACGCTAATTAAAAAAAGAATTCCAATTTTTAGGATTCATACTCAACACAAGAACACATCAATTTTACAACAATTTCGCATTGGGACATCAATTGGCCCATCAAACATATATAATTGAAAAGATAGAATCAAAATTACATAAACATCATAAAACTCATCCCAATTGATTCTCTAAGGATCCATACATATGTTCTCACTACTCCCCAACTGTGAATAATTCATCTCTTACCTCTAAGCGAGCTTGCGTGTGTAGTCCGACAGCTATAGTGGTGTCTCCAGAGGTTCCCTAAAATTTCTCAAGCTTTTTCTTTGGTTGCTTTGTTAGAATTTTCAAGCATTAGGGAGAAGCACGAGGGGTTGGAGCCTCAATTCCACTATCTCGGTGAGATGGTAATTTATTTTTCTACATATATTATTTCACAAATCCCAACGTTGAGAATATGTGAAAATCAGTTCTCAAGGTGGTTCCTAAATTTCAAGACAATCCAATGGTTAATAAATCCTGGATCGTAGTTTTACTAGGATATGTTTGAGTGTATACGAAAAAAAAAGAGAATTTTGAGAGAGGAAGAAGAGAGAACGAATTTGAGAGGAAGAAAGAGCGTACACGATAGCTTTATTTTACTCCCTAATAAATAAATAAATAAAACATCATTTTATTTTCTAAGAACACATATTTGTTTTATTTACCTTAAAACAATTATTTTAATTAATAAAATTATTTCTCCTTATTAATTTAATTATAAAAACCTCATTATTTTTTTAAAACTCTGTTTATTTTTAAATAAAACACTTTTTAACCTAAATCATAATTTCATAATTCTAATATAACAATTTATCATGCATCATAACAATATATCTTGCCTCATAATCATAGGTTGATCATGTTCCACTTTTAAGAAGCTAACTTCTACTTTTGAAAGACTTTATCTAAGAGGGTATCTATAGCTAGCTTGCCGAAAATTAGTACTCTTTCATAATGCACATAACAGAATTTGTGCAACAAACTAATTAAAGCACATTAGTAAGTTTGCTAAGTTGTATTTGAAAAGGGTAACTATAAATGATATAAATTTTCATAGGCCAGTTTTTATCCAACAACATGATTCTAACTAGTCGAAAAATCAATCTTAGGCAACATGTAACTCACAATTATATAGAAAATTACGGCATCCAGTCTAATCCTTTAAGAATTCATTGATTCTTTGGACTGAAACTTTGTGCAAACTTTTTAACCATTTATACACATTTCCAAATTTATTTGTGACCTTAATATCAGTGTGAAAAAATGTGCAGACTCTTAGCTATAGTTGATTATCCTAACTGTAGTTAGTTATTGTTACCGCGGTTAGTTAACTAGCTTAGTTAATTAGTCTTTCTCTTTGTTTGTAGCAGGTATATAATACAGTTTTGGACTCTGTTTGTAATTCATTATTTTGTTGATCAATAATATCCATCATTTTGTGCTTCTTCCTTTTTCTCTTCTCGAATTCTCTCTTTCTTTTGTTCATCAAATATGTTGAGAATGAACATCATGATGATATCAGAGCACTTCAATTGAAGAGCTCTGTTGTGCATCAATACTCTGATTCTTCTCTCCACCTTTAATCAGTGATTTTTCTGCCACAATGAATGAAACTTTTAATCAAACACTTGATGTGCATAATCCTTACTATTTGCATCCGAGTGAGAATCCAACAACTGCTTTGGTTTCTCCTGTTCTAAATCCAACAAATTACAATTCATAGAGTCGTTCTATGCTCACTGCTTTGAGTGCGAAGAACAAACTGGAGTTCGTTGATGAAACCATTTCCGAGCCAAAACGAAACAATTTGTTGCATTCTTCTTGGCGCAAGTGCAACAATATGGTTGTCTCCTAGATTGTTCATTCTGTTTCAACCTTGATTCGCTAAAGCATTTTATGGATGGATAAAGCTATTGATGTTTGTAAAGATCTAAAATCACAATATTCACAAGGAGATTTGATGCAAATCTCATATCTGCAACACGAAGCTGCTTCAATCAAACAAGGTGACATTTTTATAACAGATTTCTTCACCAAATTACGCATAACTTGGGATGAACTTGGGAGTTTTAGGACAAATCCTTTATGTTCTTGTTCGATTTAATGTTCTTGTGGAGCACTTTTGATTGTAATGGAAAGAAAAAAAAAGACCAAATGATGCAATTCTTGAGAGGCCTTAATGATCAATATGCTAATGTGTGTTCTATCATTCTCTTAATGGATCTGTTACCTCTAATCATAAAAGTGTTTTCGTATGTCGTGCAACAAGAACGACAAACTCTTGGTAGTGTTAGTGTCCTTGGTAGTCTCAATCTTGAATCCAGAGATTATTCTCAGTTAATGTTGTTAGCAGCAAGTAGTACACAAATTGCAGATTTTGTGGTCGTCTCGGTCACACTGAAAGTGTATGTTATCAAAAGCACAACTTTCCTATGAATGGAAGCAATAACAAGAACAATAAGATCCGTAGTGCTAAGATGTGCTCTCATTGTGGTAGGATTGGCCACACTATAGATGTTTGCTTCCGCAAACATGGTTATCCACCAGGACATAAATTCCATAACATCAACAGCTCAGTGACGGGTGATATGCAAGTCACTGCAATTGATCAACAAAGTCAGGACACTCATGCTCCAAGCTTCACATCTTAACAATATCAAGCATTGTTGGCCTTAATACAACAGCCAAGTCATGGTGCTTCCTCATCCACACCTTATGTTAACCAAATTGGTACATTCTCTCCATGTCTTTGTATTAGTACGTCAACCAATTTAGGTAATCTCCCACATCTCTTTTGCAATTCCGTTTCAAATTCTACTGCACCTTGGATCTTAGATTCAGGAGCTACAAACCATGTGTCTTCATCCCTAGCCAAGTTTTCTTCATATGTCTCAATCAATCCTATAGTGTTTAAGTTGCCAATAGGTCAAGAAGTCTTAGCAACTCATTCGGGTGTTGTTAAGTTCTCAGATTCTTTTCTTCTAACTAACGTTCTCTACATTCCTTCTTTCACCTTCAACCTTATTTCTATTTCTAAACTCCCTTCTTCTTTAAATTGCAAACTGACTTTCTTCTCTAACAAATGCTTTATACAGGATGCGATCACTAAGAGGATGATTGGTACAGTTGATGTGGTTGCTGGTCTCTACATGCTCAATGCCTCTCCTATCCTCCATTCTGTCAACAACACTGTTAGTACAACTATTACCGAACCATTATGTAATAAGTTGCCTATAGATCTTTGGCACCTCCGTTTAGGGCATCTTTCTCATGATAGAATGTTTCTTTTAAAGCAATATTATCCATTCCTTACTGTAGATAAAACCTTCACATGTAATACTTGTCATAATGCTAAACAAAGAAAGTTACCTTTTCCCAAAAGTGAATCACATGTTCCACTTGCTTTATTACATATAGATATATGGGGTCCTTGTCATAAAACATCTATTCATGGTCACAAGTATTTTCTCACTATTGTTGATGAGTTTTCTCGCTACACTTGGTTCTTCTCATGCATCTTAAATTTGAAACTCAACAAATTTTAAAAGATTTTATCACACAAGTAGAAAACCAATTTGACACAAAAGTAAAAGCCATTCGGACTGACAATGGTGCTGAATTTATTTTGCACTCTTATTATGCATCCAAAGGCATTATTCATCAAACTACATGTGTTGAAACTCCACAACAAAATGGAATTGTGGAGCAAAAACATCAAGATCTTCTCAATGTCACTCGTGCCTTACTTTTTCAATCACATATGCCATCTAGTTTTTGGTCTTTTGCTCTTTTACATGCAACTTTCATCATTAATTGTTTACCAACTCCTTTCTAGAAAAACAAAACTCCATATGAATTACTTCATGCACATCTTTGTGAGCTCTCCATGTTACGTGTTTTTGGGTTTCTTTGCTACACTTCCACTCTCACTACTCATCGGAAAAAGCTTGACCCTCGTGCTCAGCCATGTGTCTTTCTCGGTTTTAAACCTCACACTAAAGGTTATCTCATTTACAATCTTCATTCCCATTCATTTGAGGTATCTCTTAATGTGACATTTTATGATAATTTCTTCCCTTACTTCCAGCCCAATAATGACTTCTCTCACTCTTCAAACACACCATTCTCAAATACTTTTATCCTTTCTCCCCTTGCTTATGTTGATGTCCCTTTTCCTTCACATGACACACTTTCATCCTCCAATATTGCACCTCATAATTCAGCTTCTCAACCATCTTCCTCACAACCCCTCGTTCCTCTTCGACGTTCCACTCGTCGTACACAACGACTCGCTTTTCTTAGACACTATCATATTGCATTCACATTAACTGGTACCGTTCCCTCTCTAGGTATTCGCTATCCACTCTCTAATTTTCTATCTTATGATAATTTGTCATCTTCCTATTTTCGTTTTGTCCTTTCCATTAGCTCCCTTACGGAACCAACCTCTTACAAAGAAGCATCACAGTATGACTGTTGGCTTAAGGCCATATAGGAGGAGATATCTTCCCTAGAAGCTAATGAGACATGGGTGCTTACTCATCTTCCTCCTCATAAATCAGCCATTGGGTGTCGTTGGGTTTATAAGATTAAGCATCGTGTCGACGGTTCCATCGAGCGTTACAAAGCTCGCTTAGTAGCAAAAGGCTACACTCAACTGGAAGGCCTTGACTACTTAGATACTTAGTCACCTGTTGCTAAATTGACCACCGTTCGGCTACTCCTTGCTCTTACTGCAATGCACAATTGGCATTTGAAACAATTAGATGTCAACAATGCTTTCTTACACAGTACTCTTGATGAAGAGATCTATATGCAGCTGCCTCCGGGTTTAAAATCTGCCAAAGTTGGCCAGGTTTGTCACCTTCAATGCTCCCTTTACAGTTTGAAACAAGCAAGTCGCCAATGGTACTCTCGCTTGTCCTCTTTCCTGCTTTCTCATGGTTACACCCTCTCCTATGCGGATCATTCGCTCTTTCTCAAGAGATATTCAAATTTTGCTTTCACAGCTTTGTTTGTATATGTTGATGATATTGTTCTGTCAAGAAATTGCATTGATGAGATCACTTCCATCACTGCTCAGCTTGATGCAACTTTCAGAATCAAAGATTTTGGTGATTTACGCTTCTTTCTTGCTTTAGAAGTGGCCCGTAGCACAAAAGGCATTAATGTATGCCAACACAAGTATGCTCTTGATCTCCTTCATGATATTGGTTTACTTGGTGCCAAACCAGCTAGTACCCTCTCTGATTATTGCACCAAGCTCTCCCAAGACTCTGGTGACCCTCTTCCTGATCCATCTTCCAATCGTCATTTGATTGGTAGGTTGATTTACCTTATCACAACTCGCCCAGATATTGCTTTTGTTGTCCGGCATTTAAGCCAATTTGTCAACTCACCCACAACTGCTCATCATCAAGCTATTTTTCGCATCATTCGTTATCTAAAGCATGCCCCGGGCTCAGGTTTATTCTTCCCTTCCACCAACCATGCTCAACTCCTCGCATTTAGCGATTCTGACTGGGCTGGATGTGTAGACACTCGCCATTTTGTGACTGATTTTTCTGTATATCTTGGTTCTTCTCTTGTTTCTTGGAGGTCGAAGAAGCAAACTACTGTCTCTCGCAACTCTGCCGAGTTTGAATATCGCACTCTCCTCAATTACCTGTGAAACTCAATGGCTCACCTATCTTTTAGAAGACTTCAAAGTTTCGTTCACCAAACCTGCCCTTCACGCACCAAGCACATTGAAATCGATTGCCATATTGTCAGAGAAAAGATCACTACTAGACTGCTTAAACTTCTTCATGTTTCTTCAACATTACAGCTAGTTGACATCTACACAAAAGCTTTGCCACCTGCTTCATTCCACACCTTCCTCTCCAAGTTGGGAATGTCTAACATCCACTCCCAACTTGCGGGGGGATCTTAGCTATAGTTGGTTATCCTCGCTGTAGTTAGTTATTGTTACTGCAGTTAGTTAACTAGCATAGTTAATTAGTCTCTCTCTTTGTTTGTAGCAGGTATATAATATAGTTTTGGACTCTGTTTGTAATTCATTATTCTGTTGATCAATAATATCCATCATTTTGTGCTTCTTCCTTTTTCTCTTCTCGGATTCTCTCTTTCTTTTGTTCATCAAATATGTTAAGAATGAACTTCATGACAGACCTAGGGATTCTGTGGCAAATTTCCATTCATGCAACATTAAAAGACAATTCTTGCACTAATTTTTATAAGCTTCAATCTCTGGAATTTGATGATGTTTTAGTTATTTAATTAATTAGGGTGTAATCCTGAAAAATCAGAAACAATTAATTAGATAATTTAGTAAAACGTTAATTACAAAACTCTGTGGTAGTGTACACTACTGCAAGTTATTTTTTTTTTCATTGGTTGTTTGGAGAATCTGCATTGATTGTTGAATTGATGTAAATCCTTCCAAAATAGAAAGTGAGACTTTTTACCTTGAACTTCCAATTGATGTAGAAAACACTTTCTACGTCGATGTAGTAAAGTGAAGTTCTTTTTTTAATATTTGTTCTGCTTTATAGAGTTCCCAACCTGCAAATTTGTTTGATTAATGACACATTGTTTTAATAACAAATTATAAATATCTTGTAGAAGTTAATATTGAATGAATAAATTTTAGTAGAAAAATGTTTAATTAGGTAGATTACATATATGAAATCTTAATATCTTTTCTTTGTTGTTATTATCAATGGACGATAATACACATCTCCTGTATTCCTTTCTATTGTAATTTGTAAATCCCACCTCGGATGTGATCTTCACATTCGGCCATGATACTCGTTTTAAAATAGCTAGCTAGCTGATTCTAGAAGAAAACCCCAAATGCCATTTCTTTCCAATCTTGAAAAGACAACTTGCTAAATTACATAGTAGATTCTCGCCTACCTACCATTTACGGATTTCAAAACTATAAAATAAACTGTATAATAATGACTCGAGTAATATCTTTACCACAACAAAAATATTATTGTTCGACTTCGTTGACATGCAATGTGGTAGATAGAAAGGCATCTCGCAAATATACCAGAGCATAAATAACAGAACTAGGATTCCAATCAAAACCACCATCTCCCTCTACAATAAAGTTATAATTTTAAAACTAATATATTAACTTTAACCGGCCAGTAACTAAAATATTCATGATAATTAACCTTGTATTTAGAAAAAAAAAGTATTAATTAAACCAAAAATACAATATTATAAGACTATAAAAGGATAAAAGATATTCAATTTAAGAAAAAAAACAAGCAAACAATTTTAATTATAGGAAACTTTATTATATTTTGAAATCATATTTCAATTTTTTAAGCATAATTAATCCTTTAAAAATATTTTTTTTTAATTTTTAATATGAGAAAGATAAGAATAAGAAGTTAATTTTTATACACTATTAATATTAGTGTCAACTAATTAGAAATCATGCACCTTAGCTAGATATTATTTTTGAAGTAGTTACTAAAAAAGTTAACAATTTAACGTACACAATAATGTATGATTACATAATGTAAAAATGTTTATATTGTTGGTATATTTAAATTAAATTTTAAAACTAATTCATTTTCTACTTAAAAAAAGGATATCACAATAAAATAATATTTCTTTAATTTATTTTTTAAAAAAAATATTTGAAGAAATATAGACATGCCTTAAAAAATTATGAAAAATGATGGTTGTGTATATTTTGGGAAGTGCATCTAACTTGGGTTATAAGAGAGATATAATAGATGATGTAACCAAAAATAAAATGAAAGATAGAAAAAATTGTGAAAATGGTGGATAAATTATTAAAGTAAATATAATTAGAAATTATCTTAAAATATGTTAGCATGTATTTTAACTAAAAAAAAAAGTGTATGTTAGTCAATTTCATGATCTAGCTTGCTAAATACAATCACCTAGTGCATTAAAAAGTTATACCTGTGAATTATCTTAAAATACAATCATGGTGAAATTTGCTAACACAAACTAACTAAAAAACATGTATACTACTAAAGTCAATATTTTTTTTCTCTGTAAATAGATCTGTGTGGGTGCATGTTTGGAAACATGTTTGCAAATATTGGATCCATGATCTAGACGCACTACAAGAAATTTGCAGATTAGTTGTGGCCAAAAGTTTTTGCTTACGTCAATTTTACAGTCAAATTTGTCATTACTTACAGTCAAAAAGACTAATAAACAACGTTGGTTTTGTCATTACTTACCGTCAATTTTTTTTTTAATATTCATTAATGTTGGCCAACTAGTTGACAATAAAAATGTATATTTTTTAAAAAAAATGTAAACTTAACTACCAATGGCTTGGTCGGGGGTAATTGCGACGATCTCCTGGTCATTGCTAATTGTCTTCTAACTACGAGTATTTTGTATTGTTAACGACAAGAACTAAAAAGAGTAATTAATTTATGTGTTTTGCTCTAAATATATGACATGAAAGAGAGCAATAAAACTTGAATTGAAGATGAGTTTAATTTTAGAATACACCTTGACTACTATATATATACACGTGTTTTAAGAGTATTTTCAATGGTAATTATTCTTAACATAGATATTATTTTGATCATGGTTAATTTAGATTGATAACATTATAACTAGAAATAGTTTAATTATATACAAATTAGTTACTCTTGTAACCAACTATATAAAAGGTAATAATCAATACTCTTGTAAGCTAATTCTCATTCTATGTTAATCAGATTTTCCTCCATATTTTTTTTCTCTTTAGCTTCCTCTACAAGTTTTCTTTCCATCCATGGCAGACATGGATTCTATGATGGTATCAACACACTTCTCTTGAAGAGCTCTACTGCGCAACTCCTTGTCCTTTTAGTCTTCTATATCTATTTGATTTCTTCCTCTCATTATCTTTCATTATGAGTAGCGATCAGCAAGATCAGTCATTAAACATTTATAGTCCATATTATCTTCATCCAGGAGAAAATCCTACAACGATGTTGGTTTCTCTAGTTCTCGATTCTTCGATATATAGTTCATGGAGTCGATCAATGCTAACAACATTGAGTGCAAAAAATAAAGTTTAATTTGTTGATGGTTCAATTTAAGGATATGCATCGAATCGTCCTCTTCATGCAGCTTGGAAAAGATGTAATAATATAGTGGTTTCTTGGATAGTTCATTTAGTTTCACGTTCAATTAGACAAAGCATTCTCTGGATGGATGATGCACAAGACATATGAAAGGATCTAAAGTCCAGATATTCATAAGGTGATTTGTTAAGAATCTCAGAATTGCAGCTGGACGTGGCATCTATCAGACAAGGTGATAAAATAATAACTGATTATTTTACAAGATTGCGTATTATTTGAGATAAATTAGAGAGTTATCGGCCTGATCCTTTTTGTACATGCAATCCAAAGTGCACATGTGATGCTCTTGTCAGTGTTATAGAAAGAAAGAAGCAAGATCGAGTTATGCAATTCCTTAGAGCATTGAATGATCAATTCAGCACTTCCAAATCCAATGTATTGATGATAGATCCTTTATCGGGCATAGCTAAAGTCTTTTCTTATGCAATTCAACAAGAAAGACAAATTAATAGCAATGTTATGATAGGAAATAATAGCTTGATCAATGCAGCAAGCACAACTTTATCAAATTCAGGACTTTCGTGTACTTATTGTGGCAAAGATAATCATATAGATGATAGATGTTTCAAGAAGAATGGTTTCCTTCAAAACTATGGTTCCAAAGGAGGAAAACATAATCAGAGTGGCTTTGGCAGAGGAAATTCCAGTGGGAAAGGAAGCAAACTTTGTACATAATGTGGTTTCATTAACCACACAATTGATGAATGTTACAGGAAGCATGGTTATCCTCCTGAACATAAATACCATAGTTTCAAAGCTCAAACATCAATAAAACGAATATGTTGAAAGACTGAAATGAAGTTGACTCCTTAACAATATAAGGCTCTAATGGCCCTACTACAGCAACAAGGCTCAAGTCACAACAATTCACATGTGAATCAAATTAGTACAATAATTGGTTCCAACAATGCACACAAAGGTAATGTCTTATCCATTACTTGTAGTGTAAGCAAGACAGGTCCGGATGAATGGATCATTGACTCAAGAGCCACTGATCATGTCATAACTTTTCCTCATTTGTTTTCTTCTTGTAAGAGGATAAATCCCATAATTGTTAAGCTTCCCATTGACCACAACGTCGAGAAACTCCTTTTTTGAAACCCTAATTAGGTTTTCTTTTTCTTGTTCCTTATCTTTTTGTTCTCTAACGTGGTGCTCGAGGGAGGCGTAATCCAGTGGGAACGGGTGTTGGGTGCAGGAATTGTCGCACTAGTGGAGGATGGTCGTTTTGGTGGCGTGGTTCAGGATTATGGTGGAGAAGTCGGGTTGGGTGCCGTCGTCCAGCTTCGGGGAGAAGTTGAGGTCTTTGCAGAGTTGAACGATGAGGCATTCGAAGGTTTGGCCCGAGGCTACGACGACAGGGTCAGACATTAGTGAATCGGTAATGTTCTCTTTTTTTTCTTAGCATTGATCAGACATGTTCTTGGCATCGACATTGATCCAGAATCTCTTGAAATAGCTTCCGATAATGCAGATGAACTTGAGGTATTGTCTTTCTGCTTATTATTATGGTAAATGAGTGTCTAGATCAATATGTTTCGTATTGCAATTGTTGAGTCTCTTGTTTGATGAAAAGAATAATAATTTTCTATATGTTTCGTGCTTGGTGGTTCAACTTTTTCAAGCTGCTGGGGCTTGCCTTGAATCTCCACGACTGTTACGTTGGTGAATTTGGCAAGGATGTCTGTGAATCGAAGGCTTCCTACTTCAAATGGTAGATTGCTATCAAATATGAAGTCTTGGAAGCTGAATGAGCCTCTTCATGGGTCTAATTCTCCCAGGACATGTAGGAGGAAGCCCTTGCTTCTTTGGTTTTTTGGCTTTGTTGCCATAGGGAGTGTTTGGTTAATCTTGAGTTTCAATAGTAAGTATTTGGTGAGCAAGGAGAATGAAGCAATTTGTGAAGAGAGAGAGAGCCTTGCTACAACGTTACAATGTTAGTAGGAAACAGATTCATGCTTTGGCTTCCTTGTTCTCTGGATCAGATCAGGTGAACTACACTTTCCCCTTCACTCTATCAATTTTATTGCTGCATATTGTGGTCGCTGAGGATAATTCATAATTATTTACTTTTGCTTAGAAACTTTTACTATTTGGCTTCTTCTATGTACTAACTGTTCTTTATATCGGGCGTTATTGTCACTAAATAAACAACTTCTTGTTGGATTATATATTTGAGCTGAAGTGAAAGATGTAAAATATTGAGAACCAATAGATTGTCTTAAATGAAAGGATATAAATTATGCTCTTCTGATGCTTTTTCCGCAAGGTTTCTCTAGGATCACTTTATGTTGTACAACCGGTTAATTTCTAAAAGTGATGGATACTCTCTTGCTAGATTTTTAATAGAAAACAGTGGTTGTTGCAGAGATAAATATGAATAGTAACAAAGTAGTGCTCTTTGTCCTATGTCTTACTAAGTTTATAATGCAGATTTTACCCAACTGTATTGATGAAAGAAGACTTCAAATGCTGTTAAGCAGCGGCATGGTCAGTACACCACAGGGGGGCCATAATACGGTTGTTGAT
The DNA here is from genome assembly GCF_004193775.1 of Glycine soja. Classification (NCBI taxonomy): domain Eukaryota; kingdom Viridiplantae; phylum Streptophyta; class Magnoliopsida; order Fabales; family Fabaceae; genus Glycine; species Glycine soja. The sequence continues at coordinate 36,777,235 of NC_041010.1, forward strand.
TGAATGGAGATAAAAAAATAAAAAAAGCATAGTGATGAACTTTAGGATTTCTAAATATCATTTTCTGTAAGAGTGCTGAGTTTGTGGAAGCTGGGTGAGATTCCCTTGAATGTAATAAAAAGATTCCCTTGAATTGCCTATCTGGCATCATAACATTCTTTATTTTTATTTCAATAAACCAAGCTTAGAGTTTTTCTATTGATCAAGAGGTTTGGTAGAAATTTGGTTTTGTGCCTGGAACTAATTGTATTTGTAGTTGAATTTTATGGACTACAAATTATTCTGATGAAGTAGATCTTTGCACTTTTATCTGTGTTTCTGAATTGAGTCCTTAATTCTTATAGTAGCAGGCATATATTATTATGAAGGTAAGCAATAGCATCAAAGCTTATCTATAAATATATGATTGATGAGAATTCTAATATTACCTTTTGTCAATTGCTTCTCAAGCTGTTTATTCCTTGCATAAGACTTCAACAAGAGATGTAAGTCTTTTTTATTTTAAATTCTAAATTCTAATTATTAGATTGAGTAATTGAGATCTGCAAGGCTGATCAAATTGATTTTGACTTATTATCTCATGTATCATATTTATTTTATTATTTTTTCTTTATTTACAGAAGATATTTCTGGCCATTAGTTACTAAGCTTCCCATTCCACAAGGATGCCATTTGTGTTATTTTCTTCAACCTTTTCACTTGAATTTTCACTAGTGTGGCATCGTTCTATTAAACCTGTTGCTTACTTTCACTTGAATTTACACTTTACGTGCAACATTTACTTACATAGATAATATGGATACTATTATTGCATATTTTATAATTATATTTGTTGATTATTACTAATATAGATAATATTGTAATTATAATAAATACAGCTTTTCATATTATATAATTATATTTATTGATTATTAATAACATATATAATATTGTAATTATAAATATTGATTTTAATATTATATAATAATATTTATCGATTATTAGCAATATTGATAATATTGTCAATATAAATATTGATTATTATTATTTAAAATTTAATTGCAGGTGATTCAATATTTAACATTGGTGTTGTTGACGTAAGCACTGATATAGAAACACACATTTGTTACATTGTTCGAGAGGTAACACTAACTTAGAAGGTGTAGTTTCTACATCAGAGGTCAAGATAGAACTGATGTAAAAAATGCAACCTTCAACAATGGGCATGACATTAGCAACTTGTAGATAACACATTTTCAAAGACGGTGGTTTAGTTAGCACCGATGTAGAAAACAATGTGTTTTCTATATTTGTCGATTGAGGACCGATGTCAAAACATTTAACTATCAACGACGTCATATTCTATATCGGTTGACTATCGATGTAGAATGATGTTTTCGACTGATGTAAAAATCGCGTTTTGTAGCAGTGAAATATATATATAGCTAAAAGAAACTTAATTATAGCAGTACCTAAAGCAAAACAATTTATGCATAGTGGTTTATTACCTAGTCATCGTGTAAAATGCTTTCTACAAGTAAAAATTAATTTTCATACAAGTAACTTTTATGATTAAAAAAATATTTTGAGACATAACACTAGTGAAATGTCACGAATTAAACCTATAATTACATATTTAAAGATTAAGTTATCTACTAATATGTTACACCTTATTAATATTCTTATATTTAATATAACATAATAAGCCCTATTAAAAAAAATTAAGAATCTTTCTACATTTTTCTCTTTTTGAAAAGTAAGAGAACCTTAGCATCCACTTTAAGGGCATCATTAAAAATGCTTTAAGGCATTTTCTTATTAAATTCGAAAAAAGAAAAAGAAACTTCCACATGAAAGTTCACCATTAGATAGAAATGCTTCGAGGCATTTTCTTACTAAATTAGAAAAGAAAAAACTCCGACATGAAATGACTCTCCCATGGTGACATCAGAGTGAATTACGCAACATTTGTTCCATACCAAACATGCGTAACGGTAGAGCTTACTGCCAAACAGCAATTAAGATTTCATGTTTATAAAATATTAAAACGTATATATATATATATATATATATATATATATATATATATATATATATATATATATATATATATATATATATATATATATATATATATATATATTAAGAGGACATTCTTTGATACTTGATACCGAACAGAACAATTAAACTTCTTCAAGTACCTAAACTTTTTTTTAAGAAAAAAAAAATAGTTCTTTCTGAAATTCTAGCACGTGCCTCTCTTAGTTCAGGCGTTCATTAAAATATAGTACATGATTCCAAATTCCGTACATATCTCAAAGAAGCCGTTAGTATATTTCTCTGTTTCTTTCTATATACTTACTCTCATGTTAAAATTCAATGGAGAGAATCCATTCCCTCATATAAATACTAGATTGGGTGATCCGTATAATGTATAAATAAATATTTTTTTATTTTCTAAAATATATTAATATTTTTTAAAACTTATATTATGAAATATTTATAAAATATAATATTTTTAATTATTAATTGTTGTTGTGCATGATAGATATATAGTTAATTATATATTTGGTAGACTATGTTTTTTAAAATATGATAAATGATAGAAATAAGAATTAGCTGTGTTAAGTAAGATAAAAATAAAAATTATATATATATATATATATATATGTAAGAGTTTCTAGTTTGAAAAATCACGAAATAATGTTTTTTAATTATATATTTTAATTAAAACTTAACTTCAAATAATAAGTAATTAAGATTTAGGTAAGATATTATAGTACGGGTTTTTATACTCATACTTTTAAAAAAAAAATTGTATCCATATTCATATTTATGTGAGTGATACCCTTGTCCTATGAGTACCTAAACTTTTTTTTAATATAAACTTTTTTTTAATTATTTATATATTTAAAAAAAACATATATTGCGTTATTAATTATATTTTAATTAAAAAAATAATAATTAATAAACAATAATAAATTTAAAAGGTAAACATTTAAAAATTAAACTAAATTTTTAAAATGAATTCAAAAAAATCTTCATAAAAAGGTAAATGGAGAATATTATTTAAAAATTCTATGAAATCCTACTATATTTATGTTATCGTATTATCTTTAAATTAAAAATAAATTAAAATATTTGTATATATTAATTTGATTTATTGAAAATATATATTACAGTGGTTTAATTTAAATAATTATAGTTATCTCATATATTTGTAGGATTTAAAAAAAATGATATTTTCATTATTTCTAAACAAAATTTTCAGAACAAAAATAAAAATATTTTCATGAGACACGAAAATTATGTTTTAAGTCTTTAAATTTAGAGTTAATTATAATCCACATGTAATTTATTTTTATTACATTTGTCATTTTTTTATTATTTTTAACCACATTTGTTAATTATGTGAATTTTTTGTTAATAAATTTAATAAAAAAAATCATTTAGGAAAGAAGAAACAAAGAAAAAGAATTATATTTAAATAGTGATGAATTTTTAAAAGAGTAATTAATATTTGATTATTGGATAGAAATTTGGACTGTTCGAATGCGACATGGATTATGAGAGGAGGAAGACTCAAGTCAAGAAAGGTTCAGTGCATCATGGACGTGGCTTGTGTGAGGTGCAGGGTTACTAACAAATATGAAATATATGTCAAGTTCACTAAATAAAACGTTACCCAAAGAAAAGACTTCAAAAAGAAAATATGAAATATTATATTTATTAAAATAATATATAATCAACTTAAATAATATGATAAATGATATATTCATTGTTGGACTTTAATTACATGTATGACTTTTCATTTTTTATAATTTTTTTAAAATATTATTATAACATTTAATATATGAAAATATTTATGTTTCTTATTATTATTTAGAAGAAAAAATCATATAAAGTATATGTCGAATAATAAAATTTAAATATATAACTTTTATTACTTAAAGTAGCATATACCAAGACAATATTTTTCCCCAAAACTTTCAGAAATAAACATATAGTATCAAATGCATAAAAAAATCCCCACAAATTAAAAAAAAGGCATTTTGTGGATCATTTATGTGATAAAATATATAGCACTGTCGTGTATCCTCGATTGAATCATTTCCCCATGCTCGATTGAATAATTATAGAAACATTCATATTAAATTAAAGGATCCTTATATATTTTGTCAAAAAAAAATCCTTTATTACTAAAAAAAATAAAATAACCTGTGATTTAGTAAAATTGATGTTTTAGCAAAACCTAAACCCCAAATCTTTTCACGCAGTCTCTCTCTCTCTCTCATGCTCTCGCCACCACAAAAATGGTGCTTCCTTGAAACTTGGTGAAACCTAGGTAAGTGAAATGCGGTTTTATCTCTTCCTTGTTTTGCTGTGCAGTTTCATTTTTCTACCATTCTTATATTGATTTTGTGTTGGAAGCGTAGCAGGGACCACGCGTAGCAGGGACCACGAGGACAAGGAGTGGCCGCGGGTGAGGGTATATAATGCTTGTTCGAATTGATTCTGCATTTTTTTTCTTTTCAAACTAACATTTCTTTGTTGCTTTTAGCTATACGTTTTGCTGCAGCTTTCCCGTTGGATGAACAATGCGAAGAGGTACGTTTGTTGAATAGTATTTTTTTTGGAGGAAAAAGAAGGAATCATGTTAAGTCCGTGTTTTGTGTTTATTTTTTTATTATTGCGTAGGTAAGGTTGAAACCTAAAAGAAATGTGTGTTTTAGCAATTTAATTTCCCAAGATATATCAGTGCTCCCTGATAATATGTGTGCTACTTGTTTAAAATTAACAGCCATCAAAATGCTTATTTGTTGGTTCCACTTGCTGGTGCTACGAATGGTGTGTGAAATAGATATAAGTATAATGTAAAATTCCAAAAGAGATTATACTTAGGCATTTTCGTCCTATTTATACCACTCTCAATTTTGTTATTTTGGTGTTTCTTACACACGGTGAGGTGGGAAATTCCTCTAAAGGCGATTCTCATAACAATCACTACCTCTGGCAAATTTCAGGTTATCATCTGGTGCTTCACGGTTGTAACAAGGTTCATCCTTTATTAGGATATTCTTGATATAGGCTTTTTGGCCTAGCTATTGGGTTTAGGTTATTAGGCCTACACATTAGCTTAATTTGCCACATTAGGCCCTAATCCTCTGAAGATTGATCTATAACAGTTGCCTCCAAGTTAACGGGTTGGTACTTTTCTACAGTGGCAACTTCGGGTCATTATGATTACATTCTTTCGAGCTCCATCCTGTGTAACGTTGTACCCTTGCTTTGCTTCCTCAATCCTCAATCTGGACTTCGATTGATACATTATCTACCACGTCTTTGTTGGATTTTGGTTGTGAGTTGTTACTACCCATTTACTTATTTCAAAATTTTGGTAGCATGCATATATACTTTCATTGACTATTTAGTGTTTGCCACTTTTTGAAGATCTTGAGTTTCGTTGTTTGCTTTTCCTTTTCGAGTGGATGAGATCTCTTTGATTACATTATCTACCACGACTTTAGCTTACTTAAATTGCTTTTCCTTTTCGGGTTTTATTCTTTCATTTTTAGGAGTTTTATTTACTTATTCGTGGTGTGGAAGGCACTTATTGAGGAAGCCTACAAATATTGCTTTCTCTTTCTTTTTTCTTTTTCTATATTTTCAAATACGTGTATTTGATTCGTATTTTACTTACTATGTCCTATTTGTCTTTTTTATTTATTTATTAAGATATTGTTGTGACTAATTTTACTAATTTTAAAATACGTGTCTTTTTTATTTATCTATAAAAAAAATAATTTCTAAAAATAAATTTTATTATTTCTTTATTAATTTTATTATTTCTTTATTGTGTCTATGAGTTTTAAATTTACATTTTATAATTTATAAAACTAATTTTATTCTTATTTTGGATTTCTAATTTATAAATCAGATTGCTCTGTAACAATTTTTTATTTTATTTTTTTATAGTTATTCCAACGAATAGAAATTGATTAATTAATTAATTAATTAATCATACTTGGTTAAACAGGCTATCTGTTGAGAAGCTAGCTTCCACTGTGCTTTGGAAACTCTCCACTCCATGCAGCTATACTGAAACGAAATCCTGGTATTCCTTCTAATTCACACCAAATTACTAGCTTGATTTTTTTTCTCGCACATTAATGAATATATATATATATATATATATATATATATATATATATATATATATATATATGGTATTTTAGTTTACACAATGTCGAGTATTGATCGATGGATAAGCACTCTACTTCACGTAATTCGTACTCTTGTTCTAGTTTCATAACCATATAGTAAGCCAGAAAGTCAAATAAAAGGTCCTAATTACTGGATAATTAAACACAACCATCAATAGTAAAATTGATTTTAAATCAAATTAATTTTGTAAAAATAAATTATATTAGGTTAAAGTTGATTTTGAATTAAAAGTAAATTATATTTAAATGTTTTTAAGTACGTATTTAGTAAAGGAGTTTTGATTCAATACAAAAATAAATTAAAATTGTTTCAACTATAAATTAAATTTAAACTTGGAGACAAATTTGTAATGTACAAGTACAACCAAACATCAATATTTACTTAAAATCACGTTAATTAGCATTTTAACATAATTTTATATAATTCAACTTATATTATGTATATGTAAGTATATATTTCAAAAGACTTCTCATAATATTGTTTGGTTTTACATGCTTTTAAGTATATATTTATATATCATTCTTCATTTAGTGGGGGAAAGAGGGGTTTGGATGACCTTCACTCAAGGAAATCACAGTCACTCATTCTCACCACCATTGATTTGTTTTGTTTAAAAAATAAAGAAATGATCACTTTTTTAAGTAAGAATAAAAATGATCACTTTTAAATTTAAATTAAAAAAAAGATTAAGATTAAAAAAATAATTTTAAATCATAATTATTATCATTCCATCTATCATTGTTTATTATGATAGTTGTTGACGTTATTATTTTATTATCACTAGCTTGAAATAGTGATAGTCATAATATTAATGATAATATTATTAAATATAGTATTATTAAATATAATGATGCTGGATGACGTGGTGTTAATTGTTTCATAAGAGGTGTAAAAATTTAAATTTATTTTTGTTCAATCATACCTATTTCAAAAATTTAGTGACTTAAAGTGGATTAGCTCCTTATGGATTGAGTTAGGTTGATCTTTGTATCATTTTTTATAAATGACAAAATTATAAGTGATACTACATTTATTCTTAATGTTCTTTATAAGAAAAAGTTTTCTCATCTATTGTGATCTTATTTGTCTTGAACATGATGATCTCTAGTAAAAAACCGATGTTAACGGTCAATAGTAACACATTCGTTAACATCAGTTTTTTGTAAAAACCGATGTTAACTTTTAACATTAATATACATTTTCTGGGTGTAATTCATATTAGCAACATCGGTTATTTATATAACCGATGTTGATAATTTTACATTAATATCGGTTTTTCAAAAATCGATGTTAACGATAATACTATCAACGTCGGTACTTTCAACATCGGTTGAAAAACCGATGTTGAAAGTCATAAATAACCGATGTAAAAAACATATTTTCTAATAGTGCTTTAATAATCTCAGAATATTTAACTCAACTTTTGGACAAGGCCATCATATTGAACACGGTGGGAAACAGGCTTTTCTATTCAGCACTTCCCCTTTTACTTTGGCCCTGTGCTAACTTTCTTATCTTCGATGGCAATGGTAATTATATTATACAACCTCGATTTTCTGGCTGGGAATGGTAACAATAGGGTAGAGAATTGCATCCCAAATGACCTTTGAGATTAAGGTTATGTTTGCATTAAAGTTTGGAAAGTATTTTTTCAAATTTTAATTTAGAATAACAAATTCCAATATATATGTATCAAATGAAACTCCTTTTCACTTGACTTAGTCTTACTATTCCTTTTATTATAACCAATTTCAATTAACTATCGTTTGAATTTATGTATATACAGTCAAAATTCCCAAGTGAAAAAACTACTTTATTTCCCTCTTTACTAGATTGGTTTTTCACTCTGTATTTATTTCAATTTAAAATGCACTCTTGTATTAAAAAATTTCAAAAAAACGTTTAAAACCCATAAAATTTCAAATTATTTAGATGTGATGCACAAGGGATTTAATTCACACAATAATATTAAGATTATTCAAAGAGAGACAAATATTGGATATTAGAGATTAATCATCTGGCATGATGGTGACACAACTAAGCATAACATTGGGGCATGACAAAGTGTAGTGATAGCAAGTCATTGCGCAAATGACAAGTGGCGCGCGCCTGGCTGCACAAGACGGAATAGTCGATGAGATTATGAGTTAGTGTGAGTTTAACCGATGTGGTAGCGCAATTAATTAATGCTCTAAACTGTTTTGAAATATTTAAGTGTCAACTTGACTAATGCTAACTTAAATATTGTTATTTGAGTCGGTTGCAGCCAATGCAATCTTGACACTATTTAATTTTAAAATTAAGGTCAATTTTTTCCCGTCAATTAGATGTGTTGATTTTAAAACAATTAAAAAAATCTTTTGGATTATATATTTTTGCGTCACTTAGATGTGTTGATTTTAAAATAATTTTTTTTAAAATCTTTTGGACGCTATTTTTGCTTTTTTCTTGTAGTTCATTCATATAAATATAATCTTGTGTGATGTTTGCCATTTTGAAAATCAAAGAAAATTGCCTTATAAGATAAACGGTAGTAGGGCACCTTAAGCTTTTGAATTAATCCGCATGGACATATGGGGTCTACACTCAATGAGTTCCATCCACAATTATAACAACTGTAGTTTATGACTAAAAGTAGGTTCACTAGGATTGTGTTAAAGTGTAAATTTGAGGTTTTATTGCAATTGAAAAATTTTGTTTTAAGGGTTGCAAGGCAATTTAATGGAACTGTGAAGTGCATGAGGATCATGCATGTGCTGTATTTTGGAACATGATTTATGTTGTAGTTCTGGTGATTTTGTAACAAAGTAGGTAAATTTTGTACCTACATCCTCTTTTTGAATGAAGTTATTTGTGATCAAACAAAATAAATTGGGCCATCATGCTGCTAATCGGTTGTCTCTCTTTGGAAGAAACTATTAGGTGATCTTAATTGGGTGACATGATATTTTCTCTATCTTTATTGATTTGTCCCCACCTCTCCCATTACCCAACTTATTCTTTCCCTTCTCCCGCAAAACAATGGCGTGCGGCGGAGACAAGTTGATGCTGCCAGCAAAAAGACAAGTACATTAATTTCCAAAAAATAAAATAAAATAAGTAGGAGCACAAAGTGACATCAAGTGTGTGCCTACGTAGAAAGGGTGTGAAATTATACAAAACAAATCTAATTTACTTTGATAAATCATTAAATGGTAGATCCAACAATTTTCTATGCACCCAACAGATTTGCTTCCAAATTCACCCTCTTTGATATATATCTCTAAGCCCCCCAAGAGCCATGACAACAGCTCCAACGTGTCGACATTCTACCTCCCTTTTACTTCAAGAGTTTATGTTAATTAACTGAAGAAAGTGAGAGATAATGAGAGGGAGAGAAGGAATTAATGTGCTAATTAATGTAAGGCACCTTGTTTCCAACAGAGAATGGCAACTTGGAAGTGGACGATAATTTTTAATTAGGTCAGAAGGTGATGCCATAAGAGGAGAGAAATAGCCTTTTTTTTTTTTTTATCGCGCTCATTTGCCTTTGAATTGCCTAGAGGGAGGCCATAGGGGTATTAATTAATTTTGGTCCTTGGCTTATGTGGATGTTATGTAGACAAATACTACTTATACTCTTTTCCAATATTTGTTTGTGGATCTCTACTTATAAGACATTTTTTAAATTGTCTTTAGTTTTAATTTTTTTTTTATCAAAATATCTTTTACAACTTGTGTAATCAATAAACAATAAATGCTATAAATTAAACAAAAAATTGTAATTTTAATTCTTATACTTTGAGTTAAATGTAATCAGGTCCATGGACTTTTTATATTTATATTAATAATGAATTAGTGCTTAAACTTTTAAAAATATGATTTTAATCCACCTAACTTTAAAAGCTTGGATATAAGATACTAAATCCACGTATATTTCAAAGTTTGAGGATCAAATTCATCCTACAAACATAGGAATTTTGACAATGTTTGAACGAAAAATATAAAAGCTAGAAACATATTTTTGCCAATTAATGAGATAAGCTCGTTATCTTCTCTTAAATTCAACCTTGTATTTAATTAGCACGTGCCTCACTCCCTTGAGACATTCATTAAAATATATACAGGTCGTAAATATAAGAAAAAAATGAAACACCAATTAAAAAAATTAGTTAAGATTAATTACTCATTGGTTCTTATAGTTTCATCATTTGCACATTTTAATCCTTATAGTTTTAAAGTGGATTTTTTAGTCATATAATTTATATTTTAATTCTTTTTTAGTCTTTATAATTTGAAAGTGATTTTTTTAGTTCTTATAATTTATATTTTAATTTCTTATTAGCCTCTATAATTTAAAAGTGGTCTTTTTAGTTCCTAAGTTTTATATTTTAATTCTTTTTATGAGTAATATTATTAATTACAAATAACTATTAATAAGTAATTTATAACTAATTTATCGCAAGATAATTTATAATAAAAAAATAGTTGATAATTTATAATTAATTTGTAGTTAATTATTTTTATATATATTTTTATAGTAAGAATTAAAAGATAATTAAAATATAAATTATAAGAACTAAAAAAATCACTTTCAAACTATAGAGACTAAAAGGTAAAATCGTGAAACTATAAGGACCAAATAATTAATTTAATCAATTAATTAATTACATTTAATTGTATCAATTTTAATTAAAAGTATTTTTTTAACTTACCTTTCATTGAAACTTGATACCAATGACAAGAATTAATCATTCAAACTAGCACCTTAATTAAATAAAAAAGATTTTAGAGATAAAACATTAAATAAGATAAAATGAATTTTAAAAAAAATTATATTTAAGACTAAGAAATTTTTTTCTTCTTTTATATTTAAGATGAAAAGATAATATATGGTTTCGTACATGCGTGGTGAGAATTGAATAGAGCTTAAAGAAACCGTTAAAATCTCTCTCTATATATATACACGCATAAAATTATAAAACGCAAACCCGAAAGCAGTGTGCACTTAATTAAGGTGAACACAAGAGGGATTCAACCAGCTGAAAGAGTGAGTTTTTAGATGGAGTGGAGAAACTACTATATGGATGTGATATTTGTGCCATTTGGGTTAGGAATCATACTAGCATATCATGTGTGGCTATGGCACAAGAGCCGGACACAGCCCTTCACCACAACCTTTGGAATAGATGCTGATGGTCGCCGATTATGGATCCCTGCCATGATGAAGGTATATTATATCGATATATTTCTCCCTAAGTTTTTGGAGCTTTTTTTTTTCCTGCTTTTATTTTGACATGGCATGTGGTTATGTTCACAGTTCATTTCAAAGATATATAAAGACAAATGAGAACGCATTTGTATAATTAATCATTTACTATATATTTCATCGTCAATTCATTTTTAAGAAGTGGAAACTCGCTTTGATCATGTTAATGGTACAGAACAAAACTCTTATCCAAGGACGCTATTCAATTAAGCATGACAATTAAATTTCAACTCATAGGTACTCATATCTGCTTTAGTTCCAACTTTGATGGAGAAAAATTAGTATAATTAATTGATAACCGCTGCTGCCAAACCCTCCCCACACCATTGATATATATAAATTATAAAAGATATTAATAATAAAACTTAAATTACATAATTCATTAAAAATAATTTAATTCTTAATTATTTTATGGCTTATGTTGTTTATTATTTTTTATAATAAAATATAAATAATAATTCAATATATGATTATTTAAAATTATATATATATATATATAATAATTCTTTGTTATCTTTGGATGTTAATTGTTAATTTTTGTTTGTAGAAATATGATCAAACACATGGTCTTTTCTTTCTTTTTCTCCTTCTTAATTACCTAAACAATCTTATATCTCTAAAAAACAATTCTTTGAAAAAATATAGGCAAGTTCCTCATGGATTTCCTTGCTGGGAATGGAGTTAGATAATTTATATCTAATTATTTTTAAACTTTATTCCCAAGTCAATCTTGCTGATAGCGAAGACCAAAGTGAAGATAATAAAACTTGTCGTCCTATATGCTTCGCCAGTGACAAATCCAGGAACTTAAATTAGTATGGACAATTTATTTAGAAAAATGAATTTAATAATTGCCATATACAATAAATACTTGTGAGTTGTTGAAAACTCTTTAATATTGAAATTCAACTCTTTTCTATTAATACAAAATTATCTACTATCTATTTTTATAAAAGAATATGAATATTATATCTTTCCCATATCTTTTGATGTTTTAAATATTTATTTTTCTCAAAATAATTGATGTTTTAGAATTTTAAAATTTAATTGATATTTTTTAAAACATACCATTATTTAATATCCACTACTAGTGGCATAGGCATCAAAGATTAAGGTTTTAAAATAGGACATTAATTTTAGTCTAAACACACCAATTTTGAATTCCATTAATGTTTGTTATAAATCTGTTTACAAATATCAAAAGATATGAGAATGAAGTAGTATTTGAAAATATGTAATCATGCAAAAAGATAATATCAATTACAGCTGAAAAATTATTTTAAATTTTTAACACATAAACTACCGGTGCATGTGGTTTGGACCTATTATTGTTGCAGGACATTGACAAAAAGAACATCGTAGCAATTCAATCTCTTCGAAACCTAATCATGGGATCAACCCTTATGGCCACAACATCCATGCTCATCTGCACGGGCCTAGGAGCAGTTATAAGCAGCACTTACAGTGTTAAAAATGTAATCAACGACACAATTTTTGGAGCACACAGTGACTTTATGGTGGGACTGAAATATGCCATCATCCTTGCAATATTATTATTCTCGTTTCTATTTCACACTTTCTCTATAGGGTTTCTCAATCAAGTGAATATCCTTATTTGCACCCCACAAGATGTCAAGTCTTTAGTGACCTTGGAATATTTAACTCAACTTTTGGACAAGGCCATCTTATTGAACACGGTAGGGAACAGGCTTTTCTATTCGGCACTTCCCCTTTTACTTTGGATCTTTGGACCTGTGCTAACTTTCTTCTCTTCAATGGCAATGGTGCTTATATTATACAACCTCGATTTTCTGGCTGGGAATAGCAACAGCAAGATAGAGGTCTTTATCCCAAATGGCATTTGAGAGTAAAAAAATGTTTGGATTTAAGTTTCGAAAGTATTTTTATAAATTTCAATCTATATACAATAAAAAAATTTAAGGTATCAAATGAATAAGGAAGAAATTATTGCTTCTAAAGTAAAAGAATTTTCGAAATCTTCCAAGTTCTATCCAAACATATGCAAAAGCGTTTAAGCCCGTATCGATCTCCGTCTTGTCATGGGCAAACAAAAGGAAACAAGTTTGCTTTTATATCTATTGTTAATTCATAGTTAGAATATTCTCCATAATGTGTCTCACCCAAAATTCTACATGAGCAGTATTATGTTTATATGTATCAAATAATAATTTGCGAAATAAAAAAAAGAAGATGATGTACTTATTTTAGTTTTAAAAGCATTATTATATTTAAAGATTTCATGAAACGAATAAAATTGACATTAATTTTCGTCATAATGCAACAAAGAAAAAGAGAAATAAGTATAAAATTTTGTTAAAAAAAATATTCTCCAAGTTAAATTGTCCTTTTTTCTTACAAATGAGAATTGACTAATTATTATCTCTACTTAATTGAGCAATTCATAATTTTGATTGATAAATAAGTACTTACAAGTTTTAGGTAAGGAAACAGTATTTTACTCAAATTAAACATAAAAAATTAAATGAAAAATGTACAATCTCTTTATATATTTTCAATAATTAAAACAGTTTACCCTAGTGTTCGTTTTAGTTATTTTTTTGTTTGAAAGGCAAAAGTAATATGTATATTATATACTCAAGAATAATACATCAACAGAGTAGGACAGAGAGTTGCTGTACTCCCACCAAAAAACAAATGCCCTCATGTCCAAGTAATCCCATACCCCTAAACAAAACGATATTACCACTGTCCAAAGCTAGCACTTAGCGATAAGTAGTTCATTCGGGATGTACACCAGCTTGAAAATAAAGTCCGAGGCAATGTATGCTTTTTATATGCTAGTCACTACCATGATATCTTTTTTTATATCATCCAAAACACATCTGGTGTTATCTCTCTTGTCCAAAAATTTTATCTATGAAATCAAATTTTGATATACTTGTCTCGAGATTAGTAGAAGAATTTCTTAAAAAACAATTAGAATATGATAAAAATTTGAGAAATGAGATTATGTGATTAAAGGAAGTAATTTTGATTGAGATTGTTGATTTCGATAATTTCTTCTCACAAGTAGAATTGGAAAGCGTTGAAGAATAAAGTATTTTTCGAAAAATCAAAGTACCAATTGACACAGTTGCGAAGAAGTTATACGAAAACAATTACTAATATCAAATCAATGTAATTAAGTATATCTTCTTTGTACATCTGTCGAAATCATATAATTCGACTATCAATGTTGTAAGTCTATAAACTAAAATTGTTGACTGCCAATTCGGGTTTGAAAACATAATCATTTAATTCCTTAAAACACCAACATGTCTGCCATCAAAATTGGCAATAAGGTTTAGCAGGTCATCGTGTATCTATTTAATTCTCATCTTTTATGAATTCATATTTGTTTATTTTACTGTACATTTCTAAATCCTTTACATTTTTCAATCTTCATTTCTTCTTGAAACTTTATTTTTTCAATCAATGTTTCTTATTATTATCGAAATCATTTACAAACTAATTACTGAATTGAAAATCAAAGTTTTCCTTATTGCTAATCCTACGAACAATTATTTTATCGTAACAAAATGGATATGTTTATCGAATTTATAATAGTGATTGCATTAAATATTAAACAATTCTTTATTGTGTTGAAAAATGTGAACTTGTTTGTTTAACCAAAAAGAATTCATAATCTAAAAAATAATTTTATGTCTCACTTGTAAACATTTATTTGTTAATAGAATCATTTAGTGAAAATTCCTTGACTGTTTCAAAAATATTTTCCTTTCGAGAAATAAATATGATTTTTCATGATTATAACACCTGGACAACCCCATCTCTGATCTCATTTTTGTGGCACCACCAGGAGAGACTCAAGGATTTGAGAGGCTTAAAACAAATTTAAGAATGAGGCCTAAAGTACTATTTTTGGTTTTTACCTAATATTGACATACTCAAAAAGAAGAAATGTCAATTGTTCTCTCTACCCTCCAAATAGAGACACACGCACATAAAAGATGAGAATAAACAAATAGGTATTGTGGAGCTATTGGCTAATGTGTCAAAGTGAAACAATAATCAAGTAAATTAAAGAAGCAGGTGAGAAGACAAATTAGTATGAGAGACCGTGAGAAAAGAAGTAAGAATTAGAATTGAATAAGAAGAGAATAAAGAAAATAAAAATAAAAGAAAAAATTTTGAATTTCTTAAGCTATTAACTATTAAATCTCTTTTTTTTTCTAAACAAAGCTATGATATTGGGGAAGACTTGTTACTCATTAATTATTACATACGATACCAATAAAAAGATTAACCATTACTTATAATATTTTAATTAAAATTTATTTTCAAATATAATTTTACAATGAATTTTTTTGAGATATATTAATACAAAAAAATTTGGGACCTTTTTTTGGACCTAAAGCCCTTGCTTGACTGCTTGGGCTTTAAGCCGGTCCTGGGTACCACTGTCTCCAAAGAGATATGCCAAAAACAGAAACTTCAATCTTTTCCAGCTTGATTCTCAAAAATGGAAAGGCATCTCCTCATATAATTGAGTATTATGTTGAGCAATCACCATTTCAATACCAGCCATTATATATTTATTGAAAAACATTAACATTATGTTCGTTTTGAGAGGAATGAAAAGAGAAAAGTGTTGAGAATGAAAAGGGGTAATTTGATAGGTAAGAAAGTAAAATAAAAAACAAATAATGAAGTATTTATAAAATTTCCATTTTACCCCTATACATGCATTTTTTTTTGCGTCAATCATTTTTTTTTATAAAAAAATTAACATGCATATAATCAATTATGCGTTTAAGTTGAAAGAATAAGGATGAAAGTGTAAATTTTCTGCCGGACCACTCAATCCATTTTCACCTAAAAAATGAGATGAAAGGCAATGAAAAGCTACATTAAATCGGCTCAATATTTTACGTTAAACAAGTGTCCCTCGTTTATCTCTGGCATGGCAATAGTGAAAGTGGGAGTGTGGCACTATATGAACTCGTAGTGTCTTGTATCTTGTTTTTAAACGTTAATGGTATACAAGGCATGTATAATCAATTATGCTTTGGCATACATAATCGATTATATGCATGTTAAATTTTTATTTTTTTTAAAAAAAGTTGATTGACGCAAAAAAAAAAATGCATATATAGGAGTAAAATGAAAATTTTATGAATACTTCATTAGTCGTTTTTTATTTTATTTTCTTACCTAGCAAATTACTTTAATGTAAATCTTTTCCTCTCTTTGATTTACTCTCTTTCATATCTATCAAAAAAACTTCACTTTCATTCTCAGTATATTTTTTATATCTTTTCATTCTCCACCCTTTTGTCTCTTTTCATTCCGGTCAGAGCGATTATAATGTTAATGTTTTTCAATAAATATTCTTATGATACAAGTAAATAAGACCATTTATTACTAGACCGACCCTAAAAGTTAAGTTGGCGGACCCTAGACCCTAGTAGTTACTTCTTGTATTGGTTTTCTTTTACTATTAGAGCTCATCACTGGTATAAATATGTACTGCCAAAATGAAGTTTTCCCATATTCCGTTTTATTTGACTTGCATGTGTACCTCACAAACACCATCAACCCTAAATGAATTTACCCACATGCAGCTTGGCAATACGTAAAAATGAGGGAATTAATCAAGTATCTAATGCCCTATGCCCCATGACTTTGGATGATTTCATTCGCCTTAAGATCACTGATTATTTCGCTCTTGTTTCTAATTTTGTTTGGGGAAAAACTTTTCTAAAATATTTTTTTATACAAAATTAACAAATAATTAGATTTATTCTTGGCTTTTATTAAGTTACACTTTAATGAGTTAAAACTACATTACGTCATAATACCTTTTTAATTAGATTTATTTTCCGTAAAACTTTTACTTGATTTTTGAAGGAAAATAAAACCTAATATTATTTTAATAAATATAATTTTATGCCTAAGAATGAAAAAAATGTGCCCGAACAAAGAATAAATTATGATTGACTTCATCTTTATAATTTCATTTGCTTACTAAAGTAATTATAAAAATCGGGAATATAAAGGACAGGAGTGTGAGATAAATTGGCAAATAAAAAACTTAACTTATTTTTAGAAAGAATCAAAGGACAGAATAACCAACCAAAGGCAAAGATAAGTTGGAAGAGATTTATTTTAGCTTAATTTTTTATTTCCTAGATATTGTTCAAAGAGGAAATATTTTAGGCAAACTTGCAAAACTCTGATGATTCTCAGAGTCGAGTTTTTATTGGATACTTGTAAATAGTACTCTAACGTTCAAGAGTCACAAGATATTTTTAGTATTTATCTTCTATTAATAGTTGAAATTTTTATTTAATTGTTTGATAAATATTTTTTTTAGTAATTTTTAATGCTATTTAAAATAGTATTTTTTTTTAAAATGCTATGACTTGTATATTCTAGTCTTTTATATTTTTTTTTTGTTTTTGGACATTTATTAGATTTTCTTTTTAATCTTTTCTATTTAAGGAAAACATTTGTATCTATTTATGTAATTTTATATTTTTTAACTAGTCCAATAGATAATTTTATCAAATACTTATTGTTCAATAAAATAATTTTTTAATTAGCTTTAAGTTAACAATAACTTTTCAGCATTAAGTTTTCAGTTAATTTTGTTTAACATAACCTAAAGTTATGTTTGATAAGACATTTTAGTTAGATTAAAAAAATTATTAATTAAAAAATTTATTTAATTGTTTGGTAAACAAGATTTTTTTAATAATATGTAACGCTTTTTGAAACATATTTAAGATAGTTTTTAAATTTTTAAATTTTTTTTCATTTTTATCCTTAATGTATTTATTCAATTTTTTAATTATCTTTTTTAAATAAATCATAATTTTATTATTTTTTCATCATTATATTTTTTAGTTACTTCATCCGTTAATTTTAATGAATACTTAAAATTTAATAAATTAATTTTTAACTTTCAATTAATTTTTCTCTAAATCAATGTTTACTGAAACATATGGGAGAATTTGAGAGTATTGTACGTTAGGCTAGTTAGGCTTACATCTTCTTGAGCCGAGGTGGCGTCATGATTAATTTGTGATATTTTTTATTAACAAATTGTGTTCATGAACTAATATTTCAAGCCCGTATACAAACTTTGTGCATAATAAGAAAGATTATATTAATAGGATTTAATTCATATAATTGAATAAGATATATGAATATTGTAATTTTTTATTACCGTATTCAATTCTTACTAATAAAAAAAAAGTTATTGAGTCAGTCATGGGAAACATTAAATTGTGTTGTATATGATCATGTGACAAATAATTTGGCATGGTAGCACTGAGTCAACGTATTTGCTTTATTAATTCATTTCTATGGGCCTAAGTAGGCCAGACATGGACCAGAATACAAGAGTTGCTTGAATTTATATTTTTTTTTAAATACTCGACGATTTAACACAGATGTAGCATGAATAAAATTTGTAAGATTTAAATATATTTTTTATTCTGACAAATGTATAAATTTTTTATTTCTAATAAAAAAATTAATTGTTGATTCTTTGATAAATTTAAAATCTTGTTTTTTATTTTCTAAACTTATTTAGATAGTGGTTTAAATAGTGAAATAAAATAATTTAGATGGTGCATTAAGAATAAAAGTAAAACTTTAAATTTATCAGGACAACAACGATTTTTTTTTAATAAGAATCAAAAATAAAATTCGGTCACTTATATAAAAAAAAAAAATATTTAAGCTAGTTTATAATCAGGTGGATCACTCAATGTGTGCTCCTTGGCTATTGCATTTCAAAACCTCATAATAATTCCACATTTTTTTTATTTGAGTTGGTGAATCGCTTCCGAGAAAGAAAAGAAAATCAATTGCCATCTGAACACTGATGTAGAGCATGATTGGAACCGCGTCTTCCACCCAATAAATTCACGTCCAAAGGCTCTTTGCAGCAGAAGCTAGAATTAAGTGCTTCAGCTTTGACGTGGAAAACCACGTCCCGGATTCTAAACCAAATACACTAGTAATTGGGGGTAGCTTGTGCGTTAAAAGTAAATTGATTCTCACATGTGGATATTTTTAATTTCACGTCGGTACCCTTCATTCATACATTTGGTAACGACATTTCAACAGTACGTCACCGGCATCCACTTTTTAGCTAGGAGCCATTTCTATCACTTATTATTGATTGGTTTAAGAGATTTTTAGTCATTGGAGAAGGTAGCATGATAGGGGATAATCAGTGATGAATCCCAAAAATTTTAGTTGTAGAATAATACTCAATAATCAAACGCAAGTCTTAAGAATTCTTTTCCCTAACTTGCTTGTATTGAAAAAAAGTTTTCTATAAAAAACATAATACAATCTTTCATTTCAAATGTTTTATTGATTAAGTGACACCCGTATTTGAACAGAGAAAAAAGGATTTACACATTTATAAATTAGTGAGAGCAAAACTTATATTATAATTTTTTTATAGAGGTAAATTACAAGCACACAAACATGTTATATTAAAGAAGAAGAAAAAATTAGTGGGGGCTATTACCTTCTTCCTCTTCTATGTAGGATAATTATGGCGAGAAGATCAGTAATATTACAAGAGTACCTATACGCTCAAGAATTTAACAGCTAGGATCTTCCAAAATTTCTAGATCATTGGATGCCACCTACTCATGTTGCTACAAAAGGAGATCAATTGACTAATTGTAATGCAAATGGAAAGGCTTGTTTCTGGTCATGCACCTGATCATTAGCTTGAAGTGGCTAGTTTGTGGCAATACATATTTTATTTTACTTTTTAACTTCGATATCAATGAGTTTACAAAAGACTACATAAAGAAAAATATGTGAATATTAAAACCTTTTTGTTAAATATACACACAATTAATTTTAAGTTAAGTTTTCAAACAATATTTTATAATATAAGAAAATCCAGTGGCGTATCCAAGACCTTGATGAGTACAGGTAAATTATAAAAATTGAAATTATATAAAACTAAATACGGTAAAATACAAAAATATAAGATTTAATTATTTGTATTTTTTTTCAAAAAATCTTACTTGAGATTTTTTCAAAATTAGGTGGTGCACTTCTACACCCTCTATCGTGTAGGTCTACTACCAATGCAAAAATTAATTTTCTAATATACGATATTTATACAAAATCACATTATTTTAAATCAATATTTATTTAATATTAATTCTATAAAATCATTTTTTATTACAACTATATATAAAAATCACGTTGATCCATAACTATTTTTACAAATATGCATCTAAATGTAATAGACAAGCATGCTATATAGTAAAGTTGTGGCTCAATTGATCAAACAATGAGTTGTAGTTCAATTGGTCAAACAAAACACATCCATAACTTATTATAAGTTTTAATGTGTATCTATATTTGATTCTTAGGGATAAAAAACATATTACAACCTTATCTACCTTTTAAATTGTTTAAAGGATGTTTGAGATGCATTCCACTATGAATCAAGTAACGAAATTATAATTTTTAAGATTGTAAATCCAACCCTTCATAAACTATCAACCCTTGAAAATGGTTGTGGTTGTCGTTTTGACTATTAATGGTGTGAATAGTCTACTCAACAAAAAACATCGTGTGAACAGTGGGTTGGTCCCTCCCCCGTATAATCTTGGAAAAAAGTGTCGTGAATTTTATAATTTAGTGGAAAAAGAACAAATTGTGAAAAATTGATTGAAAAACTAAGAGTTATTTTTGAAAAAAATATTCTCTATTTTTAGAAAGTAAAATATTTTTTGTTCCTTAAAATATTTTTAAGTTTAATTTTAGTTTTTTTATATTAAATTTGATTTTAGTTTTTATATTAAAAAAATTATATACTTTTAGTCATTGCAATTTTTTTAATTTTTTTTGTCTCTCATGATGACTAGAATTACATCATTTTTTATATATAATTATAAGGACTTAAAAATACTAAATTTTTATATGGATTAAAATTAAAATTCAAAATATTTAGGAGGAAAAAAAATACTTTACCCTTATTTTTAATTATAAAAACATATAATATTTATTTAATTTTTAAATGTTTATATAAAAAATTAAATTTATTTATATTATTTTATATATTTTTTAACAAAAATATGACATTTTTAATTAAAAAATAAAAATATTTTCTTAAATCATGCTGCTATGCCTAACTATATAGCTTCTACTTTAGTGGAAGTGGATTTGACTATTTAATTTGTAGAAAAGTAGTTATTTGTTTTTAAAGTTGCTATAATGTCAAGTAATTAACGGTGAGTTATATTAAGTTACAGGGTTGAAATTGAACTATTATTAGCATGTTTGGATACCCTTTAAAATTATGGTGACTATCTCAGAAACCATGGTGTCACCATGATTTTTCCAAAGCAACTATATGTTGCTTCACATCTCCCGTGATTTGATAATTGATTTTTATTCATCTCATTGTCACCCCAAACATATTATATAGGTTGGTTGAGAGGGCACAGGGTAAGGTGGGAGACTGAAACATGTCTTTCACCATGAGAAAGAGTTTTTACATCATTAGATATATTCATTTTAACATAAATGGACGAGTTTTATTTCTTTTTCGATTTATATTCAATTTTTTTATCCCTGTTTTCGAGTACCATAATACCCTCATCTTCGACAATATCCTCCTTCATCTCCTAGACCCTCGTTGTTGAGCCCATAGGTATAAACCTCATGGACTCCACCTCCGTAAGTCAAGTGTCAGGTTAATTATAGAGAAAATCACTCGTGAAAAGTTCATGTTGCTAATAAGCCTTTTCAATTTTTATAAAGAGACGAAACTCATACAATAGTTTATGCATCATCATAATATTTTTTGTGTCTCTCTTGTTGGAGCAATAAAGTTCTCACACACACTCACATTATGCACTCACTCACTCTATGTTAGAGAATAAGAGAAGCTGATGAAGGAATTGATTGAGAGAAAATAAAGGAAACTTAGAATTTTGAATTAAAATTTCTGCATTCTCATTCATCTCATTCATGATCACTATTATTTTTATACGCACTGTACATGTAGCTATAACAACCTTCATAGCTGTCAAACTAACTTCAAAATGAATTACTAACTAACTCCTAACTAACTAACTGAATTACGATATACATCAACATCCCTCCTTAATTCAGATTTGTCAAGGATGTCACTCCTAACTTGTTTCTCAATTCCTTGAACTTGATAGACTTCAATGGCTTAGTTAGTATGTCTGCAACTTGATCTTCATACATACAAAACTCCAATTCAAGCTTCTCCTTACTCACTTGATCATGCAAGAAATGAAACTTGGTTTCAATATGTTTACTCCTGCCATGTGCCACATGATGCTTAGCTAAATCAATTGCTAATTTGTTATCAATCAACAACCTCATAGGACTGCAATCTCTTAAGTTCAGTTCTTCCATTAAAGCTTCCAGCCATAGAGCTTGACAAGCTGCCATAGCAGTAGCAATATATTCTACTTCACATGTTGACAAAGCAACTACACTTTTCTTCTTTGAGCACCAAGAGATTGGTGTTGTTCCAAATTTGAAAACATACCCAACAATGCTTTTCTTATCATCCTTATCACCACACCAATCTGAATCACTATAACCAAACACTTCTCCTTCTAAATTCTTCTGACTGTAAGGATATAAAATGTCACGATCCAATGTTCCTTTCACATACCTCAGAATCCTCTTTACTGCCAGGAAGTGAGGTGTCTTTGGTTTCTCCATAAACCTGCTTATCAACCCAACACAATAGCCAATATCAGGTCTGGTGTTACATAGGTACCTTAATGAGCCTACAATTTGCTTGTACAATGTAGGATCAACTTCTTTCTCATCCCCATCTATTTGCAGCTTAATTCCAGTTTCAGTGGGTGTGATAACAGAATTGCACTCCATCATATTGAACCTCTTTAGAATATCTTCTACATACTTCTTTTGATGCATGAAAATCCCTTTACTAGTATAAACAAATTCAATACCCAGGAAGTATGATAGTTCACCAAGATCAGACATCTCAAATTCTTCCATTATTCTTCCTTTGAACACTCTTATATCTTCTTTACTACTGTCAGTCACTAGCAAATCATCTACATAGAGACATATTATCAAAAGCTCACCAGAATTTGTGTTTCTGACATAAATTCCATGCTCAGTAGTGCACTTGGTGAAATTTTGTTGGACTAGAAAGCTATCAATTTTCATATTCCAGGCTCTAGGAGCCTGCTTAAGGCCATATAGTGCCTTATTCAACTTGTAAACTTTATCCTCTTGTCCTGCCACTACATAACCAGGTGGTTGAGTTATGTAGACTTCTTCTTCAAGTGGCCCATTCAAAAATGCTGACTTCACATCAAGTTGATATAGAGACTAGTTTCTGTTGCTAGCAGTTGCCACAATGAGCCTAATAGTTTTAAGTCTTGCAACTGGAGCGAAAACCTCATTGTAATCCAAGCCATGGTTCTACAAAAATCCCCTTGCTACTAATCTTGCCTTATACTTGGATACATCTCCATTAGGCTTTACTTTTGTCTTATAGACCCACTTCACATCAATTGGTCTTTTTCCTTGAGGTAAGTGGACTAACTCCCAAGTCTGGTTCTTCTCAATTGATCTCAATTCTTCTTCCATAGTTGCTCTCCAATGTGAACTTTGTGAGGCTTCATCATGTCTCATTGGTTCTGATTCAGCAAGTAGGGCAAAGTGCACAGAATCCCCTTCTGTAGTGATTGTTGTATCAGGATACAATTCATACTCTCTAAGTGTTTGTGGTACTTGTCTCTCTCTTTGTGATCTTCTGAGTTGCTCCCCACATGATGGTACATCATCATCTTCACTTTGTTTGTCTTCAAGATTCACAATCACCTTTCTTTCACCACTGTTAGCAACATTTATTTCCCAATTCCAGCCCTTTGTTTCATCTATCAAGACATCTCTGCTAATCACAACCTTCCTCATTCTATGATCATACAACTTGTAGGCACCAGTTGGATGATATCCAATGAGTATCATTGGTTCAGCCTAGTCATCAAGTTTCTTTCTGATCTGCTCAGGCACATGCTTAAAACATAGTGAACCAAATATTCTAAAATGTCACACTAGGCTTTTTTTTCTGACCATGCTTCTTCAGGTGTGTATCCCTGCAATCTCTTAGTAGGACATCTGTTCAGAATATACACAGCAGTAGAAGTTGCCTCTTCCCATAAATAATGAGGCATTCCCTTCCCTTTCATCATGTTCTTGGCCATGTTCAGAATGGTTCTGTTTCTTCTCTCAGCAACACCATTATGCTGAGGTGTATAGGGAGATGTCACTTCATGAATTATTCCCTCTTCATCACAAAATACTAGAAATTCATATGAGTTATACTCACCACCTCCATCTGTTCTAAGCACTTTGATTACCTTATCACTCTGTTTTTCACTCAACAACTTAAACTTCGTAAAGATATTAAACATTTCGCTTTTTTGCTTAATGAGATATATCCACATTTTTCTAGTAAATTCATCAATGAATGACACAAAGTAACTGTTACCTCCTAGGGATTTCACTTCAAAAGGACCACACGCATCAGAATAGATCACTTCAAGCTTTCTTTTGGATCTGATTGGAATTTCTTTCTTGAAAGAATTCCTTGGTTGCTTTGACACACAACACTCAACACATAACTGTTTTGGTATCTCAATTTGAGGGAGACCATGAACCATTTTCTTACTTTTCAATTCACTTAAACTCCTGAAATTTAGACAACCAAACCTGTGATGCCACATCCAGCTTTCATCACTTATAGAAGCAGCCAAGCATTGAAATTCTGCAATCTGAATTCCAATCTTGAATGTTTTGTTTCTTGACAAAGGGACCTTTAGAATCAACCTCCTATTGCTATCAAATATCTTCATTTGATTATCCTCCATCTGCATTGAGTAGCCCTTTTCTAGCAACTATCCCAAACTCAACAAATTATTCTTCATATTGGGAACATATAACACATCATTGATAAGTGAGTGTTGTCCATACTTCCTCTGAATCATCACCTTTCCAATGCCTTCTACAGTTACAAAGTTGTTATCTTCAAACTTGATCTTGCTCTTTACCTTATCATCAATGTTTACAAACCACTCTCTATGTCCAATCATGTGATTGGAGCAGCCTGTGTCAAGATACCACAGATTAACACTATCTTCTTGTGAGTTTGTTGTTTCCATTAGTAACACTTTAACAGAGTCAGAATCCTCATCTTGTGCCAATTGAGCATCATCTGCATTTCTTAGAACCCTTTTATTTCTGCATTCATATGCAAAATGTCCCCATTTCTGACAGTTATAACACTGAATCCCTTTTTTGTTGAATTTCTTCTTGCCCACTTTGTGATTCCCTCCATTTTTCTTGTTAGTTTCTTCATTCTGGTTATGATTTCCAGAACTGCTGGAGCCCTCACCTGACCCCTTCCACTTATTGTTCTTCCATTTTCCCTTTCCCTTTCCCTTCTTATTCTTGCCACCATCATAGTTGTTCCCTTTGGTTGTTTGGGCTTGCATAGCTTGCTCGGCTGATCTTTGTGAGTTTCTTTCATTGAGCCTCATCTCTTAAGCTTCAAGTATTCCTTGCAGTTCTTCAATCTTCATTTATTCAGGATCCTGGCCTTGCTCAATTGCCACCACTATATGATCGAATCTTGGTGTCAAGGTTCTTAATACCTTGTCAATGATCCCCAAGTCTGATTGTTTGTCACTATAAGCATTCATTTGATTTGTAATTGCCAAGATTCGAGAAAAGAACTCACCAATGCTTTCTTGATCACTCATTTGTAGAAGTTCATACTGCCTTTTCAAGGTCTGCAACTTCACCTTCTTGAGTTTGCTATCCCCTGTACAAGATTTCTCTAGAGTATCCTTTGCCTTCTTTGCAGTATCAGCAGATCTAATTTTCTGGAAATTATCTGCATCTACACACTGATGAATAATGAACAATGTCTTTGCATCTCTTTTCATCAAATCACGGTGAGCCACCTTCTGTGCATTAGTTGGGTTCTTGTCAAGTTCTTGAACCCCTTCTTGCACCACTTTTGTCACATCTTGAAATCGAAATATTACCTTCATTTGAGCACACCAATCATCATAGTTCTTGCCAACGAGAACAGGCATAGATGCTGGAAAATTTCCATTCGAGGAAGCCATCTCAATTTCGATATCGAAACTTGAACCTCAGCTCCGATACCAGTTTGTTGGAGCAATAAAGTTCTCATACACACTCACACTATGCACTCACTCACTCTATGTTAGAGAATAAGTGAAGGTGATGAAGGAATTGATTGGGAGAAAATAGAGAGAACTTAGAATTCTGAATTAAAACTTCTGCATTCTCGTTCATCTCATTCATGATCACTATTATTTTTATACACACTGTACATGTAGTTATAAGAACCTCCATAGCTGTCAAATTAACTTCAAAATGAATCACTAACTAACTGAATTACATACCATACATCAACATCTTTTTTTTAAGCAAAAACAGAAAATATATTAAAGGAAAAAGGAAACATAGCAACAAAACATGAGGAGACCAAGTCAATACCGATGAAAAAGAAAGCAAGATAACCTATAACAACGAATACCTATGCTATTGCTACAGTAATTCTCCAAACAAGAGGGAGAAGCATAAAACAACAAAAAAGCAAAAATGCAAGCTCTAAAAACAGAGATATCAATTCCCGCTACATAAAGAAGACAAATGATGTGTAGGAGAAACATAGGTAAAAAAAATGTTGTGATACAAACTGATGTATCAATTGTTAGACAAATAACATTTTTCTTTCACAAATTATCCAGTCCTTACTATTTTTCTTTTTCAAATTGGAAATGGCTCCTAATGTTTGACGAACGATCAAACCTCGCTGGTATACATGTGCAAATGAAATTTACATTATTAGCAAATACCATCAGATATTTACATTATCTCGGCTTGCTCTTTCATTTCTTTCATTCACTTCTTTGTTAGTTTCAAATTTCAAACACAACTATCACCAAAAAGAAAAAAAGAAAAAAAAAGAATCAAAGAAAGAAATACAACTCAAAATCTTACGATTTTCGTTCCTTTTACATTTTTTTTTTGTTTTCTAATAACCATATTCACTTGGATTATATTAAAACAGGGCGGCTAAGCATTTATTTGTTTCTTAATCGTAATGTTCCCCACCATACTCTTTGGAAGATGATTATCCTAATGTGCTATTTAATTGACCATTTATTTGCATATATTAAAATTCAAACGAATATTTTATACATTATTAAAGTTTAGGCGTTATAATTTTCATCTTCTTATTTTTTAAAATCTATTATTTTAGTTTTTTTATTTTTTAAATTAGATATGTGATCCATTACTTTTTAAAAAGTTGGCAATTTTAGGGTCGTATTTTTTAATTGAAATATTTTATTTATCATTTTTAAAAAATCTATAACCACTACAAAAAAAAAAAAGAAGAATTACTGGCCGTTTATTTGTGGCAGCTGTTAAAACCGCCAGAAAATATCAAGGCATATGAATAATGTCCTTGGGTTTCCTAAGTTCAATACACACAAATTTTGGCAAAGAAGATAGAAGACCAACTTGTAAAGCACCTGATAAAGGTTAAAATATAGAATTAGTAATTACTTTAACATTTTGTAGTAATATGAGTCATTGTTGTTAACTGCTGAATTATTTGTATTAGTCAGATGAAAACAGTATCCATTTATGCAGGTGTTGAACCATGGTATTAGCTCTCAACTACAGAGAGAGATCCTTGACATGTTGGACCACCCTTTTCCTCTAGCATTATATGCTTCCTTTCAGGTTTGAAACTCCAGTGCACTTCAAAGTTAAATAAATAAATATTTCGTTCTAAACTTTGTAACCTTTTAATTCACTGTATTAAGGTGCCTAGCGATGGAGATTGAAATTAAACATTATATTTTTTTTTCTAGAGAATCAAGCATTATAAATGATATAGTCACAATTCAGAATTTGGTCAGCCAAATGCAATGGCTTCAAAATAGAAATACGTAAACCACTTTTAATTTATGTTATACTCTTGTTAAATATAATTGTAGCAAGCTTTCTGTCTTGAGCTTCCTCTTGCATTAATCTACCAGCAAGAAGTGAGGAGTTAAAAGAAAAATGAAATTAATTATATTGGAAAGTCAGAAAAATAATTTTTTTAGAAAAGGACATTCATGAAACAACCTTCATGAATTGAAAAAAAAAAAAGAAATAGTGAGAATGACTCCAAATATTATGGAAATAGAATGAAAAAAAAATGAAGTGAAGTTAAAGATCGAGTGAGAAAGATGGAAAGATATACAAAATGTTAAACTAGATGAAACAATACAAATAATGGAGTGTGTGGTTACAATATTGTTTTCAGAGAATGATTGTGGGGTTACCTCACATCTTTAATGGTGTGTAGTTACTCCTTATTTGCGGTACCAAATTTAAATTTAAATGAAAGATTTTTTGAAATGTGGAAACAAATTTTTCACTCACCATATCTGCACCACTCTCCGCATTATGTTGTTGTGTTGTTGCGGTTATACATGAGCAGATGAAGGGAAGGATATTAACCGCTAATTTCTTGATTAATTTAGGGGCAAAATGGGGCAACTAAAAGTGGACATCGAAAGGGGATATCTTCTTTATCTATTGTTATAGATAAGTCATTCATAGTTTATAATATATCAGTAACACTATTTCTTAAGTTCATTTTAATTTTCATTTGGTTAAGTTATAATTTATATTTCTATTGTTTCTGCGACAGACTAAGAAACCTTAAGAAAATAGTTGCAAGAAGATATGGAAGATAGTAGAAAAAGATAGTAAGTTTTTGTGGGAAACTCATCTCTTCAGATTCAATGTTTTTTCAATATTAATCTGATTCAATTTTCTAAGTCATTTTTTCACTCTACTGCAACAATTGTAAGTTTAAGAATGAAAAAGTAACTTGACGGGTGTAAGGTGATTCATGCAATGAGATACTAATTGAGCGAAATATATATATATTTTTATTTTCTCTAAAACCTTGTCCAATGGAAAGTTGCTTGAACTCTTGCTTTCTCCTTCGACCTTGTTTATGGAAGCATTAAGCTCAAGTACCTTGTTTGCATATACATTGTGTTGGGTTACAAGTGTGAGGTGAAGTCCCACGTCGGGTAGAAGTGGAAAGGTTGAACACCATATAAGTGAGGAGAAGACTCATAAACCTGAGCCTTAAGGTTTTGGGTTAGAGTGTGGTGTCAGGTCTCCTTATGTGGTGGCTCGTGGTCCACAGGTGTACCCCTCGAATCTCCCCAACAACTGGTATCAAAGCTTTTGGTTACTCCACGGGATTTCCTTAGTTTAAAGGAATGCAGGCTTAATGAAGGCGTTATCAGATATGTACGAGAAGTCGTCGGCAGCCAACAAAGTATACTTGATGCGCCGGTTGTTCAACCTCAAGATGGGAGAAGGTATCTCTGTAACTGATCATATTAATGCATTTAATACTATTCTTGCCCAGTTGGAATCTATGCAGATTAAATTTGAGGATGAGGTGAAGGCATTGATTCTATTGTCATCACTACCGGATAGTTGGGCTACTGCAGTTAGTAGTTCTACAAGGGAGAACACATTAAAGCTTAGTAACATCCGTGACTTGATCTTAAGCGAAGATGTTTGCAAGAGAGATTCAGGAGAATCTTCCAGTCATGTTTCCAATTCAGCATTGAATACTGAAGGCAGGGGAAGGACTACCCAGAAGGGTCAGAATGGTCGAGGCAGATCAAAGTCAAGAGGGAAAGGTCAGAGAAAATTTCAAAGTGATGTTACTTGCTGGAATTGTGACAAGAGAGGTCACTTTAGCAATCAATGCAAGGCACCAAAGAAGAACAAGTTGCACAAAAACAAGAAGCGCGATGATGATGAATCTGCAAATGCAGCAACTGATGAACTTGATGATGCATTAATTTGAAGTTTGGATAGTCCTGTTGATTCATGGATCATGGACTCAGGTGCGTCGTTCCACACTACTCCCTCTAAAGATTTATTGTCTAACTATGTTTCTAGAAGATTTGGAAAAGTTTACCTTGCAGATGGAAAATCTCTTGACATTGTCGGAAGAGGTGATATCAACATCAAGACCTCCAGTGGATCCCTATGGACATTGCACAATGTCAGACATATTCCTGCCTTAAAGAGAAATTTAATATCTATAGGGCAGTTGGATGATGAGGGACATCACACCACTTTTGGAGATGGAGCTTGGAAGGTAACAAAAGGCAATCTCATTGTGGCTCGTGGAAAGAAGCGAGGATCTCTTTATATGATTGCAGATAAGGATATGGTAGCAGTTACTGTGGCTGTCAATAATTCAACCATGTGGCATCAAAGACTTGGACACATGAGTGAAAAAGGAATGAAGCTTATGGCGGCAAAGGGTAAGCTATCAAGCCTCAAGCATGTTGATGTTGGTGCTTGTGAACATTGTATCCTTGGAAAGCAGAAAAAGGTCAGTTTCTCAAGGGCAGGGAAGACTCTTAAAGCTGAAAAGCTAGAATTGGTGCACACAGATGTTTAGGGGCCAGCCCCAATGAAATCTGTTGGAAACTCACGCTATTATGTCACCTTTATCGACGACTCTACCAGAAAGGTATAGGTTTATTTTCTTAAAAACAAACCTGATGTGTTTTCTGTGTTTAAAAGGTGGAAAACAGAAGTTGAAAATTAGACAGGTCTAAAGGTTAAAAGTCTGAAATCTGACAATGGCGGGGAGTATGATAGTCAGGAGTTTAAAGACTTCTGTTCAGAACATGGGATCAGAATGATCAAGACAATACCAGGAACACCTGAGCAAAACGGTGTTGCATAAAGGATGAATAGAACCTTGAACGAGAGAGCAAGGTGTATACAGATCCAATCTGGCTTGCCTAAAGCATTCTGGGCAGAAGCAATAAACATAGCAACATATCTCATCAATAGAGGACCATCAGTTCCTTTGAATTATCAGTTGCCCGAAGAAGTATGGTTTGGAAAGGAGGTAAAACTTTCACATTTGAGAATTTTTGGTTGTGTTTCATATATACTGACAGACTCTAATAGTAGAGATAAATTGGATCTGAAGGCGAGGAAGTGTTATTTTATTGGTTATGGATCTGACATGTATGGCTACAGGTTTTGGGATGACCAAACCAAGAAAGTTATCAGAAGCAGAAATGTTACTTTTAATGAGAACTTATTTTATAAGGACAAATTTTCTGTAGAATCTACATGTGCAGGTAAACTGTCAGAAATTTCTGAGAAAACAACACTTGAAGAAATTTCAGAAAGTGATGTAGCCAACAGAAACCAGAGTACAGGCGTAGAGGTTGAGTCAGAACCAGAACCATCAACTCCTCCAAGAAAATCTAGCAGAATTTCAATACCACCAGATAGGTATTCCCTTTCATTGCATTATTTGTTGTTAACTGATGCTGGTGAGCCAGAATGTTTCAGTGAGGCTACACAGGGGAATGACACTATTGAGTGGGAGCTAGCGATGAAAGATGAGATGACATCCCTTCAGAAGAATAAGATGTGGTCTTTAACTAAATTGCCAGAAGGAAAGAAAGCGTTACATAATAGGTGGGTCTATAGGCTAAAGGAAGAATCTGACGGTAGAAGAAGATACAAGGCGAGACTTGTGGTGAAAGGGTTTCAGCAGAAACAAGGAATTGATTTCACAGAGATCTTCTCTCCAGTTGTAAAGATGACTACCATCAAAGTTATTCTGAGCATAGTAGCTGCAGAGAATCTTCACTTGGAGCAGTTAGATGTTAAAACTGCATTCTTGCATGGGGATTTAGAGGAAGACATCTATATGACCCAACCAGAAGGTTTTGAAGTGCCAGGCAAGGAGAATCTTGTATGCAAGCTTCACAAAAGTTTATATGACTTGAAACAAGCACCGAGGCAGTGGTACAAGAAGTTTAATGAGTTTATGAGCAACTCAGGATTCAAAAGATGTGACATGGACCATTGCTGCTATGTTAAGAAATATACTAATAGTTATGTTATTCTTGTCGTGTATATTGATGACATGTTGATTGCAGGATCTAGTATGACAGAAATTAACAAGTTGAAGCAGCAGTTGGCAGAAAACTTTGAAATGAATGATCTTGGTCCAACTAAACAAATCCTTGGTATGAGAATTCTTAGAAACAGATCAGAAGGAATCTTGAAGCTGTCTTAGGAGAAATATATACACAAATTGCTTGACAGGTTTTACCTTGGAGATTCTAAGACCAGGAATACTCCTTTAGGATCTCATTTGAAGTTTTCAAAGAAGCAATCTTTGTAGACAGATGAAGAAAAATGTTACATGTCAAGAGTACCATATGCATCAGCAGTTGGGAGTTTGATGTATGCTATGGTGTGTACCAGACCTGACATAGCACATGCAGTGAGAGTTGTCAGTAGGTTCCTATCAAATCTAGCAAATGAGCATTGGGAAGGCGTAAAGTGGATACTCAGATATCTGAAGGGTACTTCAGAGATGTGTTTGTGCTTCACAAAAGACAATCTCACTTTACAGGGATTTTCAGATGCAGACTTGGAAGGAGATTTTGATACCAAGAAAAGCACCACAGGCTACATTTTTACCTTGGGAGGTACTGTTGTGAGTTGGAAGTCTAAACTTCAAGATAGAGTTGCTCTCTCAACCACGGAAGCCGAGTACATAGCTATCTTAGAAGCAGTTAAGGAGATGATTTGGCTAAAGAATTTTCTCAATGAATTAGGGAAAGAACAAGATGATGCTCCAATGTTTAGTGACAGTCAAAGTGCTATAAGTCTTGCTAAGAATCCAGTCTTCCATTCTAGATGCAAGCATATTCAATTAAGATACCATTTTATCAGGGAGTTGATAAATGATGGAGACTTATCTTTATTGAAGATCTTAGGATCATAGAATCCAGCAGATATGTTGACTAAAGCTGTTACAACTGAAAAACTGAGGCTTTGCATTGCCTCAGTTGGCCTTCAAGGATAATTGAAGATGAAGGCGCTACACTAGGTAAAGAGTCGATGAACTCATTGCTTACAAGGAGCTGCTAGAGTTTGGAACTTAGACCCCAAGTGGGAGAATTGTTAGAGTTTGTGGTCTTAGTTCCTTTGTCCCACATCGTTTGGTCTGTAAAACTTGTGTGGTCTTAGTCCCACATCGCTTGGTTTGTAAAAACTTGTGTCTCATTAGTGTTATATATAGAGACACCTTGTAAGCTTTTATGTGTAAGTAATAAAAAGTTCTCCTAGTGTAGCCGTGGACGTAGGCACATACATTGTGTGCTGAACCACGTTAAACATGGTGACCGGCTCAGACGAGTATGCGAGTACTGTAGGTGGCCAGAATGGCTAGCGGACAGGGAAAGTACCGCAGGTGGCCATGGCTATACTCGTGGATGATAAAGACTTCCGCTCGAGGGGGAGACTACCATGTGGAAGAGACTCACACTTGAGGGGGAGATGTGTTGGGTTAAAAGTGTGAGGTGAAGTCCCACATTGGGTAGAAGTGGAAAGGTTGAACACCATATAAGTGAGGAGAAGACCCATAAACCTGAGCCTTAAGGTTTTGGGTTAGAGTGTGGTGTCAGGTCTCCTTATGTGGTGGCTCGTGGTCCACAGGTGTACCCCTCGAATCTCCCCAACAATAAATGTGTTGCTAGGACACCTTTGTCTACTAACCACTCAACATTTAATTTACCTTTATTCTTGTGATTTTAAGGTGATTTTGCTAGTTCTATTTTTTTAGAATTTCCCTTATTCACACAAGTTTTGTTTTATCTGTCATAAAAGGTTATTATTTGTATCAAGTATATATAGTGTGACCATTATCAGAAATGAAATCAGAAATAAAAAGAACAGATAAAAGCTTATTGTAATTTATTCATCAAAGTTGGTTTATATATAAAGGCAGTAACTAACTAACTTGAGTAACTAACTAACTGCTTAACTAACTTCTTAATAACTAACTAACTGCCATAACTAACTGCTTAATCGTGATCTCCCCTCAAGTTGGCGAATAGATGTTAATCATTCCCAACTTGACAATGAATTTACTAAAAACAGGCCTGGAAGTGCTTTTGTAAAAACATTTGTAACTTGGTGTTGACTCTTGACATGGACAAACTTGATTACTTTGGACTGAACATACTCCCGGATGAAATGATGATCAATGTCAATGTGCTTGGATCGTTCGTGATGAGCAGGGTTTGAAGCAAGACTTATAGCAGATTTATTATCACAAAATAGCATCACAAATGGCACATCAACTTCAAAGTGAAGAAGTAAATTGCTTAACCAAACAATTTCACTAGTAACAGAAGACAAGGCATGATATTCAACTTCAGTGGATGATTTTGAAACAGTTGGTTGTTTCTTAGAACGCCAAGAAAGAAGGTTGTTTCCCAGAAAAACACAAAAGCCAGAAATGGATCTTCTAGTATCAACACAGTTGGCCCAATCAACATCAACAACAGTAGTGAGGTTGAGAGAGTTCTGAGCAGGGAAAAACAAACCTTGTCTAGGAGCAGATTTGAGATATTGCAGAAGATGATGAATAACATGTAGGTGAGGAACTCGAGGTGCTTTCATATACTGACTTAATCGATTCACAACAAATGTGATATCAAGTCGTGAGATGGTTAGATAAAGCAATCTACCAATTAGCCTTTTGTACATTGAGGGATCAGGGACTAAGTCTCCATCATGAAGATTGAGTTTCAGATTGGGATCCATTGGTAGATTGGAAGGTTTGCAGGCCAAGAAACATGTATCCTCCAAAAGGGATAGAGCATACTTTCGCTAGGATAGTGAGATACCTCTGTTGGATTTGACTATTTCTAAGCCAAGAAAATATTTCAAAGGGCCAAGGATCTTCAATTGAAACAAAGACTGTAATTTGGTCTGAACAGCTTGCACAGAGACAGAATTTGGTCATGACAGGATGATGTCATCTACATATACTAGTAAAATGACTAAGGAATTTCCTGAGCCAATGGTGAAAAGGGAGTAATCATGCTTGGATTGATGGAATCCATGACTAAGAAGAGTAATGGAGAACTTACAGAACCATTGTCTAGAGGCTTGTTTAAGTCCATATAATGATTTGTTCAATTTGCATACCAAGGAAGGATTGGCTGACTTGTAACCCTTGGGAAGTTCCATATAAACTTCTTCAAACAAATCTCCATTCAAAAAAGTATTGTTAACATCCAATTGGAGGAAGCACCAGTTTCTAGCAGCAGCAATGCAGAGCAAAACTCTCACAGTGGTAAGCTTGGCTACTGGAGAGAATGTATAAAAGAAATCGATCCCAACTTGTTGAGTATATCCTTTGGCAATCAATCGAGCTTTGTATCTATCTATAGAGCCATCCATTTTGTATTTCACCTTATACACTCATCTACATCCAATATAGTGCTTATCAGGTGGTAATGGAACAAGTGTCCAAATGGAATATGCTTCAAGAGCTTGGATTTCCTCATTCATTGCTCGACGCCATTCAGGATAAGAAGCAACTTGATGATAAAATTGAGATTCATAGACAGCTGAAATGTGATTAATGAAAGCTCTGTAAAGGGGGCTAAGAGGCAACAAGGAGCAATAATGTTGGATGGGATATGCAGCCTGAGATTGTGAAATGACATAATCAGACAAGTATAAGGGAGGCTTAGAGTGGCGTGTACTCCTTCTTAAAGTAACAGAGGGCAAAGGGTGAGGTTGATCTGAACCAGAGATTGAGGGTGAATCATTTGGGTCATGGTTAAAGCTATTAGGTGGCTGTGATGATTGGCTAGTAGTCTGATCAGGGTTAAGTAAGGTATTATTGAGGGGAACAGGGATAACCAAATCAAGCAAGGGATTAGGAATGACTTGGGGCTGTGAAATGGTTTGAAATGGAAAAATGGATTCATGAAAGACAACATCTCTAGACACAAAAAATTTCTTAGTGTCAAGGCTATACAATTTGTATCCTTTATAACCTTGGGGATAGCCAACAAAAATTGCAGGCACTACTCTAGGAGAAAACTTGTTTCGTGTTGATGGAAGAGTGGAAGCAAAGACCAAACAACCAAAACTTCTTAAGGCATGATAGTCAGGTTCCTTCTTGAACAAAATATTGTATGGTGAGCTGTGTTGCAGTAATGGTGAAGGGGTTCTGTTAATGAGAAAAGCTGCAGTGGTAACACAATCTCCCCAAAAAGAGATAGGAACTTTAAACTGAAAAAACAAAGCTCTTGCTACATTGAGCAGATGTTGATGCTTCCTTTCCACAACTGAATTTTGTTTTAGTCTCTCAACATAGGAAAATTGATGAAGAGTGCCTATGGAAGCCAAAAACTGAGTGAGGGCAAGTTTCTTAGCATTATCAGACCTGAGGCATTTGATAGATACATCAAACTGAGTCTGGACCATGGTGAAAAATTGTTTCACATAGATTGAAGCTTCAGATTTGTGCTTAAGTAGAAATAGTCAAGTGAATCTTGAGCAGTCATTTACCAGTGTAAGGAAAAATCTCTTTCTCTCATAGGTAGGGTGAGCATAGGGACCCCATATATCACAGTGAAGTAAGTCAAATGGTAATTCAGATAAATGGTTAGAGTTAGAAAAAGATAATCTTCTAAATTTAGCAAGTGGACAAATAGAACAATTAAAACAAGAGAAATTGGGAGAAAAATGTAAACCAATTTTATGATTCAAATGTTTTAAAACTTTGTCTGAAATATGACCAAATCTAGAATGCTAAATATAAGCATTTTTACAAGGAATGAAATTTGTATGTGAATTTATAACAGAAACAGTAAATTTGCAAGCAAGAGTGTCCTTGAGATCTAAGACATAAAGGCCTTGGATGAGATCCCCTCTACCAATCCTTTTGCAAGCTTGCTTCTCCTGAATATCAAATGCATTTTGGGAAAAAGAAATGGACAAATTAGGATTGGTTAGAAGGGCACTAACTGAAATTAAATTGAATTTGAATTTAGGAATGTAGGCAACATTATGCAAGATTAAGGTATTGGTTAAGCAAACTGAACCAATGGCAAGGATAGGTATAACATCATTGTTAGGCAGAGTTACAGTTTTATCAGAAACAAGCTGGTAAGATCGAAAATGATGAAGGGAGCAAGAAATATGAATGCTGGCACCATAATCTAAAAGCTAGCAATCATGAAGAAAATTAGAAGTGGATGTAGAAAGGATCATACCACTGGCAGAAGAAACACCTTGAGGTATGACAACATTGGTAGCATGATTTTCTAAAAAATTCATCAATTGACTATATTGTTAGGCAATAAGCTGAAACTGGAAACCCGAGTCACCAGAGGAAGGTTGTGAAGGATACATATTAACAGATACTTGTTGAGCAACCTTGTGTGGTGGTTAAGAAGAAGAAGAATGTTTCTTGACTTTTGAGGAAAAATCAGTCCTCTTATAATTTGGAGGATAGCCATGCAACTTGAAGCAACAATCCTGAGTATGACCCAACATACCACAATGACCACAATGAGCAGAAGAAAGGCAAAAGCATGTGAAACTTCACTAGCAGAAGTTCCAGACGTGGAAGCACCAACTTCTTTTTGCTTTTCTTCTTGAACAACTAAGGAAAAAACCTTAGTTACTAAGGGAAAGAGATCCATGGATAAAATTTGACCTCGGATAATAGAGAAGGATTCGTTCAGTCCCATCAAGAACTACATAGCATACTCCATTTGTTCAAAATCACACCAAGGTTTCATTCCTCCACAGGTGCTGCTATGTGATGGCTTCAGTTCTGATAGTGACTCCCACAGAGAACGAAGCTTGGAATAGAAAGAGGAAACAGACATGGATCCTTGTTGCAGAGTGATCAATTCATGCTTAAGCTTAAAAATTAAAGGATCATTTCGTTGTTCGAAACATTCTTGGAGATCATCCTAGATTGCTTTAGCAGAAGAACAATGTAAGATACTTACTTGCATCTCTTTTGATAAAGAATTAAGGAGCCAGGATGAAATGATACTATCGTTGAGATGCCATAAAGCATGAGTTGAGTGACCCAAAGCAGGTTCAAGAATTGAACCATCGACAAACCCATATTTGTTCTTCCCATGAAGTGTCATGCGCATTGCTTTCTTCCAAGAATTGTAGGTGTCACCTGTAAGAGGGTGAGAAACTAAGGCAATGCCAGGATTGTTGGATGAATGAAGAACGAAGGGGTTAGAATCATCAATGGCAGCCATGGCCATGAGAGAAGGAAAAAAAGACTAGCTTCAAGAGGAAGCAAGAGGCATGGAAGCAAAATTTTCTGATACCATATCAAAAATGAAATCAGAAATAAAAGAACAAATGAAAGCTGATTGTAATTCATTCATCAAAGTATTACAAAATTGGTTTATATACAAAGGCAGTAACTAACTAACTGCTTAAGAACTACCTAACTGCCTAATCGTCATAACCATAAAGTTTCTGTATAAAATTTCTAGCATGTCCTACTTTTCTTGCATGAGATTCTCAAAGGCACTTTGATCAATTTGCATGCGGATTCTACAGAACCAATATTTAATGAGATATATGCTTAAGTTTACTGTGATATGGCTAGGGAATTGTGCTTTCCTTGCCACAGTGCCTAGGAGTTAAAGACCCTTGTCTAGGACATATAATAAGGTTTCTCTGCTGCAATATTAAAACTGAGGTAGAGTGGTAGAGCACTAGGATTAACTACTTTATTAGAGGCTTTCGTGTTTTGGGTTGCAATAAGCCATTAAATGAAACTTCATTCTGCTTCTGCAATCTGCAATCTGCATTTTATTTTGCTTATCTTTTTGTTGGTTAAACTTTGAAGGCTAGTATAGGTAGCTGCAGTCATGATTTATGGATTTCAACGCACTCGCCCCTTTTCTCTGGCTGCAGTAACGCCAGTGTCAATTTTGAAAGTAAAGATAATTCCAATCTTCTGTAAATTTTCATATTCTTTTCTTCCTCAAAATAAATTACAATCACAACAAAGATCCTTAATCTATTATTGGTATCTCTTTTCTTGGATCCTGATTTCTTCCCCGTGAGATTCTTCTTATTGAGAAAACTAATAACTAGTTACTGTGTATGTAGATTTGATATCAATGAACTTCTCCTTCACTTTATTTTCCTTTAACAAAAACAATGTAGTTCTGCAACTATGCTTCAAGATGCAGTAAATAAGATCCACTTGGTGTTTTTCGGATGTAATATGACTTTGTTGGTACTTTAGTATTTTTGTTTATATATGTGCATTTGTAATTTTTGGATATTTCTATGACTAAATATATGAGCCAATGACATTTGGTTATATATGAAAAGGATAACATTTGTTATTTGCTTCCATTTTATTTATGTTTTCAATTTTTATAATATTAAATGGATTAAAATTATTATCCAAAATTTAGGTATAGGTTATAGGAATACACAACACATGTTGTTATATGTTAGTAAATTTATTCCCACACTTATTAAATAGGAATGAGAATAATTATAGAACTAATGCAAATGATTAAAACTAGAAAAAGATTAATATAAGTTTTTTTTATAAAAAAATATTGTTTTGGCGAAAATAAAAATTGAAACAAATGCAAAACCACACTTTGTGGCGGTTTAGTAACCGCGAAAAATGAAAAAGCTTCAGAAATAAATATGAAAAAATGAACTCTGTGATGGTTTCTAATAGCGACAAAATTTCTGACAAATCATTTCTGGTAGTGATCTTTGGTCCTTGTGACCAACCAATTTTAAACGTTAATTTATTAAACCTTGATTGATATTTGTCTATTTATTATCTATACGATAATTTTTTGAAAATTATTTAATATTAACAACATATTTTATTAAAAAAACAAATATAGACAACTTTAAAATTGAAAAAAAAATGGATTAAAATCACAGGATTTTTTCAAAAGTGGGCCGGGGAATAAATGTCAAAATTATAAAAGTAAGAAGATTAAAATTATGAATATTTTAAAAATGAAAAACAAAATGTCTTAATTGAAAAACAAGAAAATTAAAATCACATATTAAAAAAAATAAAAAGTCTGCGTTTTTGTCTAAAGTTTATCTTTGGATATCCCCAAATATATTTTTTTTATAATTATAGTCACATAAGTCTATTATCCGTCGCAGGTTGTCATTGTTAGCGAAGAAATATAGTCCTTCACTCCTTTCCCTCACTAATTTTAATGTTTCTAGTAGTGTAAGCTAAATGCATTAATTAGAAAAACAAAAGGGATCATCTAACATGTACACTAAACAATCCAATATATACGCACAGGCTAATAAAACTGTTTCACTCAAACCAATGCATTAACATATCGAGCCAAAACTGATACTTTGTCCAATTAATATTAACGGCACCAGCGGTACCATATTACAACCAAAAAGCCTTCGAGGCTATAGTTATGAAGAGAGAAAGACAGTGTGATTTTCCTACTTTTGCCTATAAAAAGGAGTTTTATACATAGTGCAAATATAATTTTGACTAGAGTCTCTCTATTCTATTTTCCTACTTTAATCCCTAGCTATCATTTCAACGTATAACACGACATATATATTACAAGAAAAAAAATATAAAAACCGCCATATTCGGTTTAACTAAAAAATTCTACCCGGCTTAAAACTAAAACAATGTGATTTTCTTATATCGAAAAAACATGAGTTGACATATACCTCATTCATTTTTAGTGTAAAAATCAGAATAAAATAAATAATAAATTATACTCGCACTTCCTCTATTTTGTTCAAATTATACTTGATATTTTTTTCTTTTTTTACATTACTTTTATCTCATTCTGCTAGCGTCAATTAAAATATGTGAACAGATGAAATTATCCTAACATCTTTATTAAATACTCAATAACAAATTAACAATTAATCATGTGAATGGACCTTTCTTAAAAGTTTTTTCTTTAATATTTGACTCTTCATTATTACTAACACTTAAAGAAGATGCAACTCTTGATTGAAACATTATATCAAACATATAGTCATAAAAATAAATATTTCAAAGAAAAGAGTTAAAACACAAATGTAAAAGCAAAACACTAAAATTGGAAACAAATGATCATATTCAATCAATAAACATTGTTGGGAATAGGTCTAACAAAAACACAACAACCAAATGACCAAACACGCACAAAATAAATTGAACTAAGAAGAAGAAGAAGAAGAAGAAGAAGGAAGAGTGTTAAGACATGCGTACCAACAAGGTAAGTTTACATCCAGCAAAATGTTGGGTTCACGTCTAATTAGAGAAATAGAAAAAGAATGAAGAATATTAAAATATTTTCAGGTTGAAAATAGTAACATGTCTTTTATGGAGTTAAGAGAAATAAGATGATGATATTTTAAACATAAATTTTTATTAAAAGTCATTTGATCAATATGTGTCTACTTTCTGTTAAATTATTAAACAATATTTAAGAGGAATGAAGGTCTCGATGTAATGTGAGTTAAACAATTAAGAAATCTTTTGTATGGTAAAAAAAAGAGAAATATCAAGTACAATTAAAAAAAAAACCCAGAGATATGAGTGTAATTTATTCTAAAATAAACCCTATATTTACAAACTCACTAGAGTCAAATAAATACACCCACTTTTGT
Organism: Glycine soja; assembly: GCF_004193775.1. Lineage (NCBI taxonomy): Eukaryota > Viridiplantae > Streptophyta > Magnoliopsida > Fabales > Fabaceae > Glycine > Glycine soja. Next base: position 36,819,347 of record NC_041010.1, read on the forward strand.
AACTGAAAATATTATTCCTATTCTAGAAGCTTTTGCCTTTAAATAAATCGAGAAAACAATAAATTATTTGAAGGTCAACTATGGTTAAGTTTCTTAATCTCCACTAAACCAAAATTCACTAGTTTATTTCAATAATTGGTCTTTAATTTGAATATTAGTCCGCAAAAGACACCTAATCAAAAGCAGGCTCAATTCTATAGGAAATATATAGCAATATAGTAGGTAAGAGATAAATAAAATAAACTAATGATTCCTTTTCTATCTCCTGAAGACATGGGAATCTCTTAAAAGTAAAATGCGATCTCTATCAGAAAAGGAAAAAAAAAATGTACCATAATTTCATAAGGTCGATTTGTTACATATAATAACATCTTGGGATCCAACCACCTGCAATTATAATGCTAAATTAATGATATTTTAAAACCATATACAACCAATCTTCCTTTGGTCTCCCTAGATAAATACTTGTTAACTAGTACTCCTCACCACTAATCACTAAGACAGTACTAATAAACACTATCATATACAATTTATAGTGTCACAAAGATGAGTGATGATCAAACGGCAGTGCGTTTTGGTATTCTTGGATGTGCTAACATCTCCATCAAGCTATGCAAAGCCCTAAGCAAAGCACCAAATGCCAAGCTCCATGCCATAGGCAGCCGTTCCCTCGAGAAGGCGACGGCGTTCGCGGCCGAGCACGGCCTTCCCGAGGCTGTTAGGGTTTACGGGAGCTATGAGGGTGTGTTGGAAGATGAGGAGGTGGACGCCGTGTACATCCCTCTTCCGACGGGTTTGCACGTGACATGGGCGGTGAGGGCCGCGGAGAGGCGGAAGCACGTGCTGCTGGAGAAGCCGGTGGCGATGAATGTGGCGGAGCTTGACCGGATTCTTGAGGCTTGCGAGGCTCATGGGGTGCAGTTCATGGATGGCACCATGTGGGTGCACCACCCTCGAACGGCTAAAATGAAGGAGGCTTTGTCTGATGCTCAACGTTTTGGTCAACTCAAATGGGTATGTGCATATTAATTAATCAATTCATATATATGTTGGATCGTCGTATAGTATGGTATTTGGTTCATTTTTGTTCTTTTTCTTGTGACGAATATAGCTTCAACTTAGAATTGAATTACCCTAGATAATGCACTCATGCACGCGAATAGAATTACTCGTATTTTAAGGTCTCCTAGCCTCATAGGATTTGTGAACTGGGCGAATTAGGTGAAAGGTTTTGAAGTTTTTTCATTTTGGGGATTTGATGAATTTCTTCCATATGTATCAAAGTTTTAACATAATTTCGTTTTTGACTGTAAAAAAAAATAATTTCATTTTAAAGACTTAAACTCAAGATCATTTATTAAAATGGAATAAATTATTCGGTCTAAACATTAATTAGTGGACAAAGGCAAAAATTATTATTAAAATTTAGAATAGTAGCCAAAAATGGCTCCACCACTTTCCTCTCCTTTTCTGCAAAAATAAAAATGTTTTATTTCTAGGAAGAATGAAAAGTTTAGGCAGACCCTTTGGAAAAAAAATCATTATGATTTGTGCGTCTTTGACAAAAAGGTTAGAATAACACCTACTAGGATTGAGTCTAGTGAAAAATATAATGTCAAGATTTGAATCTCTACCAAAAACGTATGCACATATATTTAGTGTCTCAAACAAGATCACTTAAAAAAAAAATGCACGTAGCAACCAAGAAAATGTATTTTTCTATAACATCAAGAAGAAAAAAAATAGTCAAAACAAAGTGTACATTTCTTTCTTAATTATACGTATTTTTAGCTTTTAATATTATATATATATATATATATATATATATATATATATATATATATATATATATATATATATATATATATATATATGCGCGCGCGTGTGCGTGTGATTATTTTCTTTCCCTAACTATTAGTCTTTAAAATGCCGAATATATTTTAAAATTAAAATTGATAGGCTGCAAAGTATATTAAGCAATTTGAAAATCACTTGATTAATTAGAGTATGACTGTGTTTTATACAGAGTATAAACTGTTGAGTGGAAAACTCACATTCTATCAATGACTCACTGTGGTCCGATCATCACCTGATATATATACCCAAGTGATTATACATTTTATAATTGATTAGTTCAAATATTTATTAATAAAACTTGTAACAAAATGTCACATTACTAACGTTACTACCATTTAAATAAGCTATCAAATTTATATATTAATTATATCTGCACTATACTAACAACCAAAACTTCTGTTTGTATTCTATAAGTTTTTTTCTTACAATTTTAAAATGGAAGTTATCTTTTTCTTTTAATTAAATGAAAACAATAAATTTTATGTTTTACTTATCTACTTTCTTCGTCTTTTTCTTCAATTTAAAAAACTCAATGCTTTCTTTCGTCTTCTTTCACAACTTTTTGATTATTTTAAAATTGTATACACGCGTATATGTTTGTCTTTTGTCTAGCTAGCTAGTTTTTTTTATGAGACACAACTACACGTTTATACTTTATGCCAAGCTAAATTGTGATGCTCGAAGCAAATGGAAAGATAAATCTAGTAAGTAGGTCCTCGTTTATTTATTTATTTCCATAAGATAAAAAAACTAAATTAAACTGAAACGATTTGTCTTTTGGTGTCAAAAGTTTGTCAGTACTTTACTAGACACACGGTATTGAGCTTTAGTAGATCGATAAGAATGCCGACTATTTATTATAGTTCCCAAATTTTACACGTGATAACACTGTTTTGATTAAATAAAAATATATCTAATGTAACCTTTTCTTGGTAACCAAGTTTGGTTCGAAATAGAATGGTTATAAGAGAAAGGTGTGGTTTTCTTTGCGTCCATTGGTGATTTGTATATTGTCGATGTGTTAATATGAAAATGTTGTCACGTGTAATCAGCATTACATTTTTCGTCATAAACATGATTATGGAAGATTCAGAAGTTAAAATAATATGTATTCTTGTCGATATGTGGATCCAGAAATTATCTGATATTTTTATGTTACTATGACATATGTGATATGTGATTCATTTTTGTTTATCATTTGATGAGTGCCAATATGTGTCTTCTAGTTATTCTTGAATATACACAGAAAACATAATGATTTTGCTCTTTTTGAGAATCGTTTAGTATTTGATCCGCCTACTTGTTTATGGATGATTCGTTAATCTAACGAGTTGAATAATATTTTTGGAGAAATAATTACTTATCTTTTTAAAAGTTCCTCATAAAAAAACTAATAAAAATAAGTAATTATTTCTTTAAATAAGTTAAACTAAGCACATTCCATCATGGATATTTTACTCTATTAATTGTTGATATATATATATATATATATATATATATATATATATATATATATATACACACAAAATTATCATACACCATATTCCTATAATGTTCTATATGAAAAAACCTTTTTTATATAAAAAAATAGTAAAAATCACTTTGAGAATTTCAACCCCTCAATAGAGATTATTTTCCAATTGTCGATTAGAGAACATTAATATACACATAAAAAATATACATGCAAGATTTTTTTTTTTCCTATAGTAATACTTTTGTAATAGTACTTTGTATGGCTTCTAAGAAACACAACCCCAAATCAAGTGTTTTTATCCCATTAATTAGGTCAATTACGTGGATCAACGAATGTCATATTATTTTATTGTGAATATTATATCTATAATATAATAAAACGATGCCATATTATTTTATTCTCTACCTCTAGGGGTACTATATAGAGCTATCTGTCCTTTATTTGATCTAATTTTCTTGTTTGGACTTTTATATGTCTTGTGTTCTCCTCACATATCTAAACAACCTGAGGATAGATAACTACTTTTTTTTTTTTTAGATATTACTCTTTTCTTTCTAATACATTTATTCTTCATCCTTTCTTATCTAATACGTATACACGCACAAGCATTTAATATAACATTTTCATTTATGTTAAATTAAATTTATTTTGTTTTTTTTTACTGCCCTACACTTAATTCTAAATAATATTATAAGTCATATACTATTGTAACCAAAGAATATAAATAATAATTTTTCTAACGTTATGAAATTTTAGTCTCAATCTAACACACTACTAAACTCTTAGTTGAATTCATAAAAACAAATTGACCTAACGTAGTGTAGGTTTTTTGTAACTAGGAAATAGGGACAGGGTCTAGAGCAGTGGGACTTCTGCTGGGTGGAAACAACAGTGGGTTTAACCTTTTAACTCTCTCTCTCTCTCTCTTTATATATATATATATATATATATATATATATATATATATATATATATATATATATATATAAAATAAATATTTCATTTCATACTTTAAAAAAGTTCATTTGGTTTTTAAAGAAAAATATCGATCAATATAGGCTTTCAAGATTATAAATGTAAAAATACTTTAGTACAGTAATTTTCTTTCTATTTTCTAGTATATTTAGTTCCTATAAAAATAAATATGTATCTAAAACGGAAGAAGAACTAAAATATCTCACTTGTAATTTTAAATGACTATTTAATGAATTCTCATCCTATAAAAAATTCTTTGACAATGACAATCACCAATGGTGAAGGGAATTAATTTTTGATCCAATGAGTTAGGAGACATTTGGGATCTATGATAAAAAAAAAATGAATATTGAATGAATTTTATTTTAATGAACTAAATTAAGTCAAATAACTTTTTGACAGATGAAATTGAGTGTTCTCTCTCTCTCTCTCTTTTTATACGAACGTCTACTTTTTTTTCGATCCACAACGTCTGGACGCTCTGGTGTTTTAACATATTGGGCCAGAATTAAACTGAACATGGCCCAACAAACGTTTGCCAACTCTTCACTAAAAAGAAGATATCTAATGTTACAAAAGATTCAGCTCTCATTATTTAATAATAAATATTTAAGTTAGTTAGTTATTAAATGAATAATTACAAACAACTAGTTATAGTATTTAATAAATTTAAAATGTTTATTACAAAAATACGTAATTAATAAATATTTAATATATTTTATGTATATAAAAAGGAGTGTTATAATCCCTTAACTTACTTTTTTTTTAATTTAGCTCCATAATATAATTTTTTACGTTATAAAACATGTGATATAATGTTTTTGTATATCTTAATGTACAATTTCACGTAACTTGATATGTTCTTATAATCTCAATCATCTTTTTTTGCATGTGTTCTTCATCAGATACACTCGTGCCTCACGTACAACCCTGGTCCTGAATTTCTCAAAAACAGCATTCGTGTGAAGCCAGATTTAGATGGTCTTGGTGCCCTGGGTGACACTGGTTGGTATTGCATAAGAGCCATTTTATGGGCTGTGAACTATGAACTTCCAAAATCAGTGCTTGCATTCCCAGGAGCAATTCTCAATGAAGAAGGTGTAATAATCTCTTGTGGCTCTTCTATGCATTGGGAAGATGGAAGATCTGCCACGTTCCACTGTTCTTTCTTATCCTATGTAACTTTTGATGTAACGGTTTTGGGAACAAAAGGGTGTCTTCGTCTCAATGATTTTGCTCTTCCATTTGAGGAAAGTTTAGGGTTTGGGAAATTTTTGGAGGCCTCAGAGTTGGATTATGGGAAGATTGAACAGGGAATGTGGTGTCCAAAGCCAAATGAGCATGTTGTTGAGACTGGGTTTTCTCAAGATATTTTGATGGTTAAGGAGTTTGCTGATTTGGTTCGAAAGGTTCAGGGGTGTGAAATGAAGCCTGAGAAGACTTGGCCAGTTTTGAGTAGGAAGACTCAGGTAGTTTTGGATGCAGTGAAAGAATCCATTGAGAAAGGTTACCAGCCTGTTGAATTGTGATGAGTTAGATGGAGCATATATGTTTTGTGCATGTTATAATATGTACAAAGATGAGAATCATGGCAAGTGGCTTGTAAATTGAAACTCCCAAAGTTGTTTTGGTTGATTGTTGAAATTAATTTATGTTAAATATGGACAATTCTTGCCATTTATGTTGTGGATTCCTACACTTGGGACAACATATATATGTTTGTGGGTAACATGAAGTTGGAAAATTATTTTTAACTGACAAATTATATTTTTTACTTATTTAAATTATATTTTCTGTGCTCAAATAAATTTTTGCAACACAAGAATTTATATAAAGTTAGAAATTAAACATTACTTATAATTGTCTTCTTAAGAAATCATAAATGTTTTAATAAGTCATGCATAGTAACAAAACCGAACGAAGTGTTTAGTCACGAAAGTATCCTTATATAATGAGAAAATTGTCATATGGTATATTTATTGACTTGAAGATTTCTATATTCGGTTATTAATTTTCCTCAAAAGATAGCTATTTCAGTTTTCTTTACAAGATATATCATTATTGTCAATGTGGATGAAAATTTGAAAAAAAGAAAGGAAAAAAAGATGAAAAAAATGCTTCAAGTCCCACATCGTTCAGGATAAACACTTGAATAGTGTTTCACTCCCTATATATAGAGAGCTCCTTTCTTCATTTTTCTTTGCTCCAATCAACAAGTATTTCCTCAACTTTTCTTTTTCTCTCTCATATTTTAGTCGATGCATTTTCGGCAAACTTTTCCCTCTTTCTTTCTTTCTGTCGCTCTAAAAATTTCAGTTGGCTATAAGAGTGACTTTTTAAGTCATAATTTCGGTTGGCATACAGTGATCTGGGCTGTTTTATCCTGGGGACTTCGTAGTTGATAGTCTGTTTACACATTTTTTGGCAGTGCCACGAAACGTCTTAAAGAAAGCGATATTGTCCGTGATTTAGCCAGTAATTTTTTCAGTTTGTCATAAACTATTGTTGCAACAATCATAAATAAGAGATTTCTGCCTCAAATCAAATCTCACTCCACTTTCATGACTCAAGTAGCCCATCATCAAGTGCGATATGCTTATTGCTCACTAGCTACAAGCATGGGGTGTATCATCTGAATGGCTGTTTGTCATATTAATTAGTGAGTCATCTGCAGATAACAGTTGATGGAAGAATTGTTATTGATTCCAACAACATAGTCCTTAGGTTCTTTAATTTGATAGAAATTTGTTATATATATCCTTTGTAATGTGCTTTTATTTCCATTATTATATGATATTTGTTTCCTAACTTTTTCGTATTAGAGTATGGCACACATTTTTATTATGAAGTTATAAGGCTGATTTTGTGGTAAAAAGAGTATATAAATAAAGAAAACATGGATTAATTTTGAGCAGTAAAACTAAAGATGAACTACAATCGGACAATTTTTTTAGAGGAATTGAAAGTGTTGATGGAAAATCAACAAAGAACTAAAAATTATCAACCTGAAAAATTAAGGAACTAAAAATTTAATTAATCTCAAAATTTATTATAATTTACTTATAGATTATTAACTAGTGACTAATTTTGTGTGTCATTAAAAGTTAAATATTTTGCAATGACTAATTATTCTTTAGATTGAATTATTTTGTAGGTTCTTGAATTATTTAATCATTTTTAATTAGGTTTTTAAATTATTTTTTCAATTGGGTTTTTGAATTTATATTTGTTTTTTAGTTGAATCTTTTTGTTTAATTGTTACAAAAAATTGAGTTTGCAGTAGAAAGACTTATGAAAAAATGCATGGGCTGAGTGAACTTCCAAAGGTAAGAACACTTATTACTTGGTTGCGTACTAACTGTTTGCGCATGCGTATCTAGCACTAGGTTTAGAACCTAAAGAAGTAAAAATACAGGCTTCCAAAGGTAAGAATACTAATTTAAAGAGGTAAGAGTACTAAGTAAAGACTTGCAAATGTGATAATAATATTAATTAGATTCATAGACTAACTAGGTCTTTATGATTAATTTTCAGTAAAAACGGTTAGAGAAAAAGATATAATTAAAATATAAATACAAGTTTAAGAATCTAATTGAATAAAAAAAATATTTCAATGACTTAATTGAAAATGGCTAAATAATTTTGGAACCTCTGATTAATTTATCCTATATTTATCATTTTTTATAGTAAACGCCGATCCATATGGTTCCTTAATAGCACCATGGGTACAATTTTAATTTTTCAAAAACTATTTGTAGTGCCTAAATTCTCAATCATGTTATGTTTGAATTAGTAGAATTTCAAAAAAAATAAAACATATTTAAATTGTCTGAAATACAATACAATGGGATGAATCATTTCATATTATTGTTTCACATATATACCACAATTTCCCCCCAATGGAATGGAATTATTAAATTATATATTTATTTATAAAAGAGGTATAACTTAGTTGATTAAGAATAATATATGAGTGTTGCAAAATTTTTGATATCCTGTTTAATTTTTATGGATAAAAAAACTATATATTTATTTATTAAATTACCTATTATCCTGAACTTAAAATTGCAGCCATGTTCACTGAGATATCGATCAGATGTTGCCTAACACGTGGTCCACCGAACACAATGCCTTCCCCAAAATCAAAAGGAAGTTCACATGTCATTGCCCATCCCATTTCTTTGTTAACATCTTCTAAACCAAACAAAACCACCGAAAGCATGAAATGCACAGTACAGAGACTAAGTTGATATAAAAATTAATGTTTTCGAAAGTGTTCCAGCACAGATCCAAACTTGATACGGTGGTGATCATGTTTGGCGATGAGAGGTATCTTTCAACATTCTTGTTCAAGTAAGTTAAAAAGAATTACTATAAGAGATAAAAATTTGGCTTTAAGTATTTAATATATGAGTAAAAATGATTTATTTAAAAAAATTAAATTTTAATTCTTAATATATGTAAAAAAAATTAGGTTAATCACAGTTACAAACCGTGGACGACGTGATCTTTCGTCCAGGACAAAAATAATTGAGTATTTAAGATTTCAACTTAATTAACATCAATAATTAAATTAAAATAATTTTATATTAATTAATTTATACGTTCGATAATTGTTTTGTGAGGCTCTCTGTTATATATAGTACTTTCTTAACTCACAAGTCACAAATTTGATTTGATTTTACATGAAATAATTATGCTCAATTAAAAAAATAAAATTAATTTAAATTTCCAAAATACATTATATGTTAGTAAGCATAATTGCTTCAGTTTTATGTAATTGAATTATAATTCACTTTATGAAAACAATGTGAAATTGAATTTATAAACTTTTGGCCGAACAAGTTGTGGTCCTTGTTGGAAAGCAAAACATATGGGCTAGACATATTTTCTGGGGGCGAAAGGTATCATGTGACATATGGTCCTATGTTAATGTTAGTGTGAGGTATGGTGTGCAATCTCAGGCTTTTTCAAGCACTACGAAGAAAGCGTGAAAGCAATTTGTCATAAAGCAAACAAGGAACCGTAGACGGTCCATAAGGGCAAAAAAAGGGACACAAGCCCCACAATGCCCCATCATGGATTCACTCATCAAAATCCAGCCTTATGGGTCCCTTGTTTTCTAAAACATTGTCAAATTTCAAAACCTAGGCTCATGTACTATAACATATATTCCATCTATCTTTCCCATTAATTCCTAGGTGATTTTGCTCTCAAATCAAGATTTTCATGTCCGCGTACTATCAAAATCCAGCCTTATGGGTCCCTTGTTTTTCTAAAACATTGTCAAATTTCAAAACCTAGGCTCATGCACTATAATATATATATTCCATCTATCTTTCCCATTAATTCCTAGGTGATTTTGCTCTCAAATCAAGATTTTCATGTCCGTGTACTATATTAATTGCAAGTGTTTTATTCATCGATGTGGATGTAGTTGGCGTGTAAAATTTAGGCCCGCGGGTATTCTCATTTTTCAACTTTATAGGTTGCCATATCAAATCTTGTGCAATGGATCATTGTTAGCTTTCAAAAAGGTCAAAAGGGATCGTCACCTCATGCTACCGCAACCTGTAGATAGCTAAACTTTTGAAAGAATTGATTTTGACGTGATATTAAATCTTTTATACTTTTTAATGAAAATTGTTTTAGAATGACTCTCAGAAGGACTTAATTAAATTTCATCAATCCACATAAATTAAGCTTTTGAGGCAACTAAACTTGTAACTAAGACGATGGTCTTGAGCATACATAACTATAACATGTTTGGAGTTGCAGCACGTTAAAAAAAACTGTGTTCTATCTCTAGCTATTCTCTCATTAAAACCAAAACAATAAATAATTGTTTCTATTTGTTGTATTTTATCACCATGATTTGTTGGTTTGAGTCAATTCTCCATGTTTTCTAAACACATTATCAATAACTTTCTCTTCATGTGATTATGTGAACATCTAGTATTTTAGAAGATTTATCAAGATCATTCCTTATTAATTGTTGGTCCTAGACCTGACTTATAGATATTTAAGGACTTCTTGTGTTTCGTTCAGGCTGAGATGAGACAACTAGTGATAATAGCTTATATGAGTGTTCAGGCTGAGTTGAGACAGCTAATGATAATCACTTATATTTTTTTTTCATGTTATTGATATAAAATATATTTTTTATTTTATCAATAATTAATTTTTATCAAAAAATCTGATTAATCACCTTTAATTCAATTTCAATCATATTTTTCATCTGTTATTTAAAGGAAATCGAATCCTTATAATACCACTCCATCAATGACTTATCCATTGATAATAACTTATACGGGTGTTATAGTAATAGCCTTTATTTATCATCCAATGATCCTTATATACACCAAATTATACCTATCATAGGTAGGTATCTTATTCTTCTTATATATTGTTACTATGTTGAAAACTTTTCTGACCTGAGTCTTAGAATCTGTGTATGTGTTACAGCTTCCTCAAATTTTTACCTGGAGTTGTCAGTGTAGTAATTTATCAAAGAAATCATCCATATTCAAGTGTAAATTTATAATTTCAGCTACCTTAAGATGGGATAAAATAAATGGTTGATAAAATAGATGTGTATAAAGAGACTACGTTATTGCAATAATGCTGTTCATAAAATAAAGATTTTTGTTTTTATATTAAAATAATTTAAGAAAATTAAAAAGTTTATAAAAGTAGATTTGTAATTTTGTATCTTAATAATAAAGTTAGATCTCCTTGGAAAATCATGAGTGAGAGGAGCTGCAGCAAAAAACCTGCCGACGCAGACATTAGTTAGACAAATGGCTAACAATTGTTGACCATGCTAATCAATATTTAAAAGTGAAAAGTACAAAAGTCATTAATACTCTAGGCGTGCCAACACTCAATGGAGTTTCATTTCAGTGATTTTGCATAATATTAGATTTCGTCCACTTATTGTCATTTAATCAACGTTTTTAAAATTAAATTTATTGCTAAATAAATGAAAATATTTTTTTTCTCTTTTTGCTTGTTTGTTTTAAAAGATAAATATGAATTGTAACTTAATAAATTTATAGTAATCTGAAGTTTTTTATTTAATTATTATTATAACTTAAATTATTTTTTATTAGTATAACTTGAATTATTTAACTAATTAATATATAGCTTTAAAAATTATAAAAATAAAAGCGCACACAGACATATATATATATATAACGAAAATTGTAAAAAAATATGTAACAGTAATTGATACTGGATAGGTAGATATCCATTTCGTTTCGGTTCACTTTATAAAAATTTGAATAATACTCATATCCATATTTATACTTAGTTAGAATAGATATTTTAAAAATGAGTGACTAACTTGACTTATTTATATAATGAGTCTAACCGAAAACCTGAGTTTTACTTGTTTAAAAAGACTAAAGCTTAAGTTATTTGAAAGAAAAAAAAAAAAACTAAAGTTTGAGTTTGATTTGTTTATTATACTTATAACTAAATTAATTAATTTACCTTTTGTGAAAAATTTTCTGAAATTATTTTTAATATATTATCAATTTAATATTTAATAAAATATTTTAATAATAGAAAATAATCAAATAACAATATGTGATGGTAAACTAAACTTGTGAAATGTACGTTTGTGTAATTTCTCTTAAAAATTCCTATCATTTTCCCATAACCTCCATGATCCCTAGACACGAAAAAAAAAAAAAAAAAGTGGGGCCAATAGTTCTTGGATTGGTCCCCTATGTGGTATGCCCAATCAAGTAAGATTTTGGGAGCTGAGTTTGGCAGTCCGGCGGTGTGACTTTCACAGTGTGGCTTTCGGTTGGCATGTAAGGCCACTTGCTACACTTTTGGAATAATTTTGGTGAATGCGCCACAATATATAATATAATTCTCATATATAAAAGCTATCAAATTAGAAGGCCTAGCTATTATCACCTTATAAATACATATAACTATCAGATGACATGATGCAAGAAATAAATGCAGCATATAATATTATATCTACCCTAAGAGGGACTTACATGAAGAGGAAGAGAGAGTGATGCAGCCAAGGATGACTTGCCGGCGTTATTATTTGCTCATGTTCATGCTCACCGGTTTCCTTGCCGGCAAGTTGTGTTTGGCTATGTTTTGCTCTCTTCTTCTCATGTAAGTGCCACTTAGGACCAATTGTTGGATCACCAGGAAGCCCTTCACTTGCATGATGAGGTCCAAATTACCCATGATATATTTTTTTGGTAAGTAACCACACTTGGTGCTTATGGAAGTTTTAATATGTTAAATGTCCCTTTCTTTTGGTCAACTTGAACTCAGAAGATTTAATTTATTTCGTTCAGAAACATATATACAATGAAAAAAAGATAAAAAAAAAAAAATATATATATATATATATATATATATATATATATATATCATTACTCCTTTATCTTTTAATTTTAAAAGATTTACATGATTTTATATTTTTTTTTTCTTTTATCAAGAGGTATAATTTAATTGATTGAATAAAGTATTTGAATTATTATAAGTTTGTTTTATCTATCTGTGATTGTTTCAGATAAAAAAATTATTTTTTTTGTTACAGTAAATTGTACTGTATCTTTTTTCTCCGGTGCGAAACACTTCGTTAATAGACATATAGCAAGTGAGTGTACGTGTGAATAATGCAGCCTAATTGGCGTGGAGACCAAGATAATATGCCAGCATACAGCCAGGCCAAGTATCACAGAATCAAAATTTTGAACAGGTAGTACGTTCATATTATATATATTATTGTCATTTTCTTTGCCCAATTGAGCATGATACGAAAAACAACCACATTTTGTGATGAATAATGTGACTGATGAGAGTGAACAAAATTGAGCATGATACCAAAACAAATAATATTTATTTATTTGTATATTACTTTTATTTTTTCTATTTTTTTATATTAAATCTCGCATATTTTTATCACTATCTTTTACTTTTTTTTTTCTTTATCTCTTTATTTGTTTCTCCCTTAAAAAATGGAGTGCGTAGGAAATCACATTATTCAAAATTATATTGGCTGAACCGTTATACTTAGGCCTTGTTCATTTCTATTGAAAGAAAGGCGAAAAAAGTGGAGGTTAAGATGAAAAGCAAAAAGTGTCCTTTTTCACTGTTAGTTTGAGTATAAAAAGTAACTATCAATTTGATAAAAAAAAAAAAAAAAACATATAGGGTTCACCCAAATAAGTTTTCACCCAAAACTGAGCGAATTTGTGAAAAAAGATGACAGAAAATAGAAATATTTACAAAATTATCCTTATGTGAGAAACACGAAACGCATCGAGAGAGTTGAATCTCGAATATGAATGTTCCTATTATATTCGAATATGACACACCGAGAGAACACTCAACATATTCAAATATGCAAAAACCATATTCGAATATATGGTAGACCCAAAGAACACCCAACTAGGAAGAAAATATGAAGCTTTCCAAAAAAAAAGTAAAAATCGTTTTAAAAATAAAAATAAATAAAAACAACAACACATGAATAAGATCATAATTTGATAAAAAAAATTTATATTTTCTTACATATTACATCATTTTCTTTTCCTCTCATTTTATCTTTCTTTTACTTTTCACTCTTTTTATTTTTTTATCATTCCTTACATTTTTTTTTTATCTTTCTCATCACAATGGAACAGTGTTAGCGAGCTGATCAATGTGTATCACGATATAAAAGTGAAAATATATATGGTTTTCACCTGTTGGAAAGACACATTTATTTGAGCACTGTCCATGTCCATGTGCAAAAACAAAATGCTTGCATGCACATGTTGAACTTTTTGTACATGGTGGCCGTCCAAAGTGGACCAAGCAATTATTATCTCTGCTCATGAACATTTTGAGTCTCCCAAAATGATTCCTGAAGTGTAGCATGTGCAGCAGTCATGTGTCATAGGTACGTAAGCAAAGAAAAATTAATTATCTCTTAGCGTGTCTATATATATGTTTTACGCTACACATAAAATAAAATGCTTTTAAAATGATATGATGTTCAGTTCAACCTTGAACAGAGAAAAGAGAAATGGGACAAAAGCTGCATGCATGAAATCATGAACTATAAAATGACATCCTCAAGGGAGAAAGAGAAAGATAAGATTGAAGTGACAAAAAGTCTAAAAGTATAAGATTTTGTTTAAAAGTTGATTAAAATTAGTATTAATTAATTCTTTTTTAATTGTAAAATAAAATTAAAATGTATGTCTACGTTAAATAATGATTTTCTCATTAGAACGTGTGCATGGTGAAAATAATTGATTCTTAAGGGGGCATTAGAACTGCTGCAAAGATAACCGGTCAATTCATTGACTCGATTGAGTACGATATTAATATGGGTGAGTCATTTATTAATTTAATTGATCCAATATATATATATTAAAAAAATATAATATAATACTTTTAATAAAATATGAATTAATTTATATTTTTATATTGTAAAATTAAATTTACTGTAGTGATCACATTATAAAGATTTTATAATTAATTATGTTGTTGGATATTTCTTTTATATGTAAAAATCAAAGAAGGTACTAAGATATTTATAACACTTATATATCTTGTTTAACTAATTATATTAGATTCTTTTAGTATAAATTATTTAAAAAAAATTATTTTTTAAGATTAATACAAATTTATCATATGACCATAAAGTCTAATAAAAATATATAAAATACACAAATAATAAATAATATCATGATCAATAATTTTTATAATAATAATATTACTATAAAAATATATCTTTAAAAAAATAATTAAATAAAAACATATTATATGTTATTTAATAATTAATTATTAACAATTTAACATACTTCAAGAATGATAAAAAAAAAAAACAATTAACCGGATTAAATCGGGATAACTTAGTCCGAATCACTGGATTTAATGAAACCCAACATGAACAAACTATACCAGATCAAGTTGCTTGCATTCCTGGTTCTATGCTTTAACTGAAATGCATAGGACATTGAGTCTTGGTAGAACCTGTGGATTGGCCAGACCAATCCGATTTTTATAATTATTGTTGTATCAGATGTCAATATTTTCCTATATCATATCATAATTAAGATCTTTAGTATTGAGAGATATTTTTATAATTTTTTATTATTTGGATTAATTACAGGATTAGTTTTCTGTTTGATAAAAAAATCAATACTTAAAATTTATTGTCTCTTTTTAAAGATGTTATCTACCATAATTGAACTCAAATATTTTTTTTTCACAAAGTATATATTATCTATTGAGTCACACTCATTAAGTAATAGATTCAGTTATTTAGCCAGTAAACATTATTGAATTATATTTATTTTTAAGATTCCATTTATTTTTTCCAAACGGTAGAATTCATTTTTTCTGAATTTTTGTTTGTGTACGAGACCATATAGAGAGAGAGAGATTCCACATCAAAAAGTAAATAGAAAATATGACTCTTGTGAAAACAATGAGATCAAGATAACAAAAATAATAGAGGATTAAGATTAATCAAACAAAAATCAAAATATAATCTGAAGTGGCACGAAGATCCAAATTGTTTCTCGTCTTCAACCACAAAAGTTGGTCCACCTGACTCAGCATCAACATAATAAATTCCTTCTTGTTGGACGCCCAACGAGCTTTTCCTTCTGAACATACTCTTACTCAGTACCGTATCATTAAATAGAACGCTCCTCGAGGTTTGTGTGTCAAGTTAAACACAGATGGTAGTTCTCATGGTAACCCCACCCCAACAGAGCGGGCTTTGGTCGTGGTCTTCTTCCTCATTCCTCTGGTCAGTGGAGCTCCATGCAATCTGTTTTGCTCTCAAGTTGACTTGGCAATTGGGTTATAGAGACATCATTTGTGAGTCCGATTCCCTTAGTGCCATAAATATGATCTCCAAGGGCATGTGCCATAGGGACTTTGTTTGCTAGATTATCCTAGCCCCCTTATCTTTTTTATGTACTTCCCTTCTCATTAAAAAAAACACAACATCAAGATCATAATAATTATTTTTTAAAATATCTTAATTAATTCATCATTTTTATCATTACCATTGTCATCACTTTTGTTGTTGTCATGAACATCGTTATAGTTATCATTATGATTACCATCCTTACCAGTGTCGTTATTGACTGTCACCATTTCTGCCATCATGATCATTATAATTGTTATTGTCACCCGTCACACTGTATTTCTTAAAATAAAGATAAATATAAAAAAATAAACAAAAATCCTACTAAAAAGATCCAACTACACAAAATACCTGATTAAAGTCTTGCTCCAGATTAGGCACTTCGTCAACTTGGACTACTTAGAACAAGTTAGATTCTTCTCCTCCTAGATTTAGTTTGAGTGAGACTAAATTGTTCAATTCTTAATAGGAAAAAAATAGGTAATCGGATTATCACTATACCAGCTTCTACTTCATCAACTTTATGCGACTTGGATGTTGAGGACTCAATTTTCGTACTTGCTTCAATGTAATCCTTACACTGATGAGTGAACTCCCTTCAAACTTCTAATATCATTGGGAGGATAAGGATCTGTGAACCGAACATCCTCTATTCTACTAAATGCCCTGTTTACATGAACTCCGGTCCATTTGACTAATTCCAAAATTGGTGAATCTTCAATATATAGATGCAATCACAAACGAAACTTTCCCCTGAATCCACTCTTCTGTAGCAAGTGCTCTTCCAAACTCCGAATTGTTAGAAAATAAAATAAAAATGAAAGAAATAAATAAGAAGAAAAAATGCAAAGCCTTTAATTAAATAACAAAATAACAATAGCAAAATAATTTTAATTGACATCACATAAATCAACAATGCACTATATCATACAATAAGAATAAGAAAAAAATAAATTAGGAGAAGAAATATTTAGCCTGGATTGAAGCGCAGAAACACTATCCTTAGAGAGAAAGAAAACGCCTCCACTACACTGGTAAAAAAATTTGATTGCGCTCCTCTCCTAAGATACGACAACCCGTTGGTTCCGATCGTATGCAGCAAAAAGATCTCATAACCTTCTGAACACCAATGCTCTTGCTTTCAAAAAATAAGTTTTTTATAGAAAAAGAAAGAGAATTTTTTTTTGGGGAGAAAGAGATGAGACTGTCTGCTTGTGCCTTTTTTAGAAAAAAAGAAAAAGATATATATAGGCATTTATGCAACAACAAAATATGACCGTTGGAAACCAACCTACAATTGTCAAAACAAACGTAACAAACTAGTTGACTCATTAAAACGAAATCTTAGGAAAATCTAAAATAAATATTTTATTTTATAAAATAGAATTAATATAAGTAATATATATTTATAAATTTTAAATTATAACGCAAATATTTAGCAACATTCCCCCACATAATTTAAAATTTTAAAATATATTTTCTAAAAGATAATTTATATAGAAACATAAAAGAAAGAGCATGCGATATTGTATTTCGGTATAAGGAACCTTCTGGGTTTGAGCCTTATACCTAGTGTTTATGAACTTCCACCCGATAAAAATGTAGTGACTTAATTGTCTTGAACTACATATTTTTTAACCGGACTTTAGTACACAACCCCTACAATATTGGCGTTCAATTATGTTCTAATCAGTGGTAGCACGTTACACGGCCTTGCGCTTGTATCTTGTTTCATGAGTGTCACTTAGAGATTAATCCATATCTCACAATGGCGGCCCCACCACCATACTCACTAGGTGAATCCTCAGAGAGTGGGTTATGACCCCCACCCCTACAATAATTGTCATCAGATTCATTAAGAGGTATTTTTTTTTTACCAAAAATACACATATAAATACATCAACCTTAATATTGTCACAATTTATAATACACCTCGTCATAGGAATGAGAAACGGAACAACTCCTCTGCCAAATTTCATTTTGGTGTACTTTAGTCAACAAACAATTTCGTTATTACCCGTTGAACTTCATTCATGGGATCACCAATCACACGGAGACGGGTGTCCATTGTTGTAACTAAATAATGGACTTTAGTCTCCTTCCCCTCGACGACTCAAGTACTTGTTGACGCGTCATCCCTTTTGTAAGAGGATCCGCAATATTATTTTCTGACCTGACAAAGTCAAGAGAAATGACACCATGAGAAATCAAATTTCTAATAGACTTATGTCTCACTCTTAAGTGTCTTCTTTTTTCATTAAAATTTTTGCTAGTAACTTTAGATATAGCAACTTGACTATCACAATGCATTGGAATTGGAGGTATAGGCTTATTCAACAATGGCAAATCACATAACAAATTTTTAAGAAACTCAGTCTTACTAGTAGCAGTATCTAAAGCAAAAATTTCTGCTTTCATAGTTGAACGTGAAATAATAGTTTGTTTAGTAGATTTTCATGATACTGCACCACCAGCTAAAGTAAAAACATAACCACTTGTTGATTTTTTTTCATCAGAATCAGAAATCCAATTTGCATCACTAAACCTCTCAATTACTACATGAAAACATGTATAATGAATGTCATAATTAATGGTTCCTTTTAAGTATCTAAAAATTCTTTCTAATGCAATCCAATGAGAATGATTAGGATTATTAGTATACTTTCCTAATCTACCAATTGCATATGCAATGTCAGGCCTAGAGAAATTTTTCAAATAGTACAACAAAGAACCAATAATTTGAGAATATTTATGTGAAAAAATTCCTTTACTCAAATTTTTCTTTAACTTGATGGATGAGTCATAAGGAATAGAAACAGGTTTCACATCAAAATAATTAAACTTCTTCAAAAGCTTTTCAACATAGTGTGATTGAGTTAAAACCATGCCATCATTTTTCTTTATAAGCTTAATACCTAAAATTACATCTACAGGATCAAGGTCCTTCATATCAAAATTTTTAAATAAGAAAGACTTCACATCATTTATGAATTGCATATTACTATCAAATATCAATATGTCATTCACATACAAACATAAAATGACACATTCATTATCATCAAATTGTTTCACATACACACATTTATCACTATTATTGACTTTTATATTAGTAAATACCAACCTTCGAGTTTATGAATATATGTGTCAGTGAGGTTGCAAGTAACACACCATCAATAGGTATGTGTCTTTGTTAATCATATAGCACAAACAAAAGCATAGTCTTAATAGAAAAAATAGAAGTGCAGGCATCACTATCATAGCCTCAAGATAATGTGAAGTTATATGCAATTACCAAAATGAATTGTAGTCAGAACCTGAGAGTTTCATGCATTTGCACCTCATTGATGGGAGGGAAACTGAGAAATATTATGAGTCTTCTTTGAAAGGCTCTGACAACCATAGAGATTATGGGTCAAATTTCATAGAAATAAATATGGATGTAAAGAATAATTGAAGGGATATCAATAAATAATACTTGAATTCAAAATTTTTTGTTCTCAACTTTAGCAGAAAATTATTGTTCATAAGAACACAAGCCTATAAACTTTTCGTCTACATTATGGTAGTGCACAGATACAAAAAATTTATGCTGACAGTATTTTATGAACTTACTAGTTCTATATATTACTTACTAGTTCTATAATATCTGCTGATTGTTGTGTGCCCATGAATTTTATCATTTTTATTTGGGAGAACGAGAGTGGAGGAGGGGTGGTGAAGCGGATCTCCAAACTCATGATTACCATTTTTGGGAATGGTTGAAAGTTCAGATACTTTTTACCTTGATAGGGCCCATAGTTCTAAGTCTGACATGGAGGGAGTTAAAGTGAGTCAGCCACTAGAAAGGGATGCCATTTGGAGTGTTCATTCTAGAAGTAGGCAGGACCCAGGATAGTTAGTTAGAAGGGGTTGAGTCACGTGAATAGTATTAAAAGGGGGTGCGTGCATAGAGAGGGGGGATTTCATGTGTATTCATGAGAGCCATTCAGTTGGGCAGAGAGAATTTATTTGAGGTGCTCTTACTCTAGTAATTGATATAAATTTTTTTCTGTTTTTTTTTTTTTGTTTTCCATCCAATTTTATGTTGGAGGCCAGAGTCTAATGACCAGTTGACTGACATGACCACCAAGTCCTTGACCAACTGATTTATATGTTGCTTTTAGGGAAAATCACTACTGATTTTGTGAACTCTAGTGACCAGTTGACTGACATGACCACCAAGTCTCTTAGAGGATCTCATGACTTCATTTGGGTCAAGTTTGACTCATATGATATATGTTGCAGGCTTCCAGCTTGAGAGGGTGTTAGATAGTATATTGACACAAGTTATACATGTAAATAACTATTACTAGAAACTAGGGTTAGGGTTACTACAATTTTAGGGATTTGACTTATTCTTATGTATTTATCATTGATTCTGTTATACCCAATGATTATAAAAAAGACTCGTGTAAACATACAAACAACAACGTTTCATATTATGATAGATAACAAGTCCAATAAAACTGATAATGCAGAAAAACATATAACATCCATAAAATGGTAAACTTACTTTACTGTTATTGAAGTATATAGGATTAAACATAGAGATCCTGTAAACAAATAGAGTTATAACCATTTACGGGAAAATCAATTGTTGATATTTTCTCTTAATTCAATTAATTTCTATTTAGTGAATTCTAATAACTTATTCACACATACATCACAAAATCTAAAAACGTGTTTAAGAACACTAATAAAAAAACTGCTTATAATGGTGTTTTCGACACATGTTTTGTGTGTCAAACACAAACTCAATGGCTGTGCCAAACCAAATTAGCAAGAGTTCTGAAAGTGTGTGACTGTGGGAGGGATCTGATTAGTTGGCGAAAAAAGCTATGGGTAAAATTCCACCAACGGCTCTACTAGCAGTTCTACTGTTGTTGTTGCAGTATATGGTTTTCGTCCCTCATAGTACATGATGCCTCACTGGCAAGACTAGTAGACTTAGTAGCTAAGATGCTGGGTGAGGGATAGATATAAGGCACTCAAGTAGATCAAATACAACTATATCATGGGCACAACAAACTATGAGGAACAGTATGGATACTAATAGGAAGGAAGTCACCGTGAGCGACTGAGTTTATGTCAAACTTTACTATCATAAGCAGATTTAAGCCCTATACTATACATGCACCAACTTTTCATTTTAGTCTCTATACCTAAAGACTCTATGTTTTGTTCCCTGTACAAGCAAATTTTTTTATATGTTTTAGTCATTATTGTTAGTTTTCTAGATGTGTAAACCTGCCTCAGAATGAAGGCACAAGGACTAAACCGTTAAAAAAAATAAAAATTGATCTTATAGGGATTAAAATGAAGAGTTTTTTAGTAAAAGGACTAAAACAAAAAGCTACCAAACTGTAAGTATAGGGACTAAATGATTAATTAAACTTTCATTTTATTATTATCCTACAATTAACCTAATTTATTTGTTGCATCAGTCACAGTTTGCGGAGTTTCGATCCTATGAAGGCCAGGTTATGTATGTTGGGGAGAAGATTGTTCCGATCAAGGTCTCTGTTTGTTGCAATTTTGTGTTTTCTCTTGTTTGATTGAATGTTTGCTTTGCCTACTAACAAATCTTCTTGTTTCTTTTTCACAGCTTGATCTTTGTGTTAATCATACGCTCGTGAAGGACCAATTTTTATGGGTAAGATTGGAACACAACACAAGTGTTGTTTTGTGATATTGTTGCCCTTGTTTGTTGGTTCGTGTTTAATGTGTCTAAAATCTTTGAATTCTAGGACTTGAACAACTTTGAGAGTGATCATGAAGAGTTTGCCAAAATCTCTACAAGGACACGAGCATTGAATATCCCGAGGTTGGAGAAAGTATATAACTTACTATCACTAGTAATAAGTTAAGATAAAACTACGCATGTTGGAGCAGTGTTAAAACTTACTGCTCCCCAAGAAAGAATGATAACTGAAATCTTAACTTGTGCTAAGTGCCAACTTTATGTTGTTTTCCATGATCTTTCTTCTTATGAACATAATAGGTTTTTTTATAGAAAAGAAAAATTATGTTGGTTGTTAGAATAAGCCAATATTTTTATTGTATAGCTCATTTATTGGTTATTATTGTAGTTAGATTAGCTGTCATTTAATTATGCAGTTAGCTTAGTCAGTTACAACTAACTCTGCATCTGTTAATAGACTAATTCTGTTTTACAACTTTATTAGCTTCTTAGCCAATGTAACAGTTCCTGTATAAATAGGGAATTATTCCCCAATCAATAAGGTAGGTTCATTTTCACAAATCTAACATGGTATCAGTTGTTAATTGCTCTCTTTGATGAACTCTTTCTTTCTTGCAATTCAAGATTTTCGTGTTCTACATGTCTTTCTTTTCATCTTGCGCCATTGATTCTCTGAATTTTTCTTGCAATTCTTCATTCGCGATCTCTGCGACTCTTTGATTGCAATCTTTCAATGGCTTCTTCTGCTTCCGCATCTTCTACTCCTTCAACCGCGGTGACTTCCACTGTTTCATATGTTCAAGATTTCTCCAATCCATATTTCATACACTCTAATGAAAATCCTTCGAACAAGATTGTTACAGCAATGCTTGATGGATCGAATTACCATGGCTGGGCGCAAGCGATGACCATGGTGTTCGAAATGAAGAACAAATTAAGGTTTATTGATGGTACAATTCAGAAACCTAGTGATTTCGATCCTAATTTCACTCAATGGAAACGATGCAACAACCTGATTCGATCTTGGATCAATCATTTTGTGACACCAAAAATTGCAACCAGCGTCATTTGGCTCACTCAAGCCTCTAATGTGTGGAATGCACTACGTAATCGATTTTCTCTAGGCGACTACATTCGAATTTTTCAATTACATTCTGATCTTTATTCTTTGAAGCAAGGTGATCTCTCGATCACAAATTACTTCACTAAGGTCAAGATTCTCTGGGACGAACTTTGCAATTTCAGGCTGATACCTTCATGTGATTCTTCACCCACTGGTTCATGCAAATCAGTTGTGGCTATGCAGAAATGTCGAGACATTGATAGTGTCTTGTGTTTCCTTCAAGGCCTCAATGATCCTTACAACCAAGCTAGGTCTCAAATCCTTATGCTTGATCCCCTACTTTCTCTTGACAAGGTTTTCTCCATCATGTAGAAGCAAAGGCATTTTGATGTTTTGATGATGCCAAACGATCATGTGCTTCTCAAATTTAATTCAAAAGGATCATGTGCTTCTCAAGTTTAATTCAAGACAAGAATCCAAGAAATTTTCAAGATAATCTCTAGAAACTTAGGAAGGGGATTCCAAGTTGAAACAACAAGAGGTTTGGCCAATGAATTTAAGCTAAAATGTTTTTACAAGAGATTTACTCTCTGGTAACCGATTACCAGAGGATGTAATTGATTACCAGTGGCCAAAACACTTCCTGAAATGCTTTTAAAATGATTTTGAATACTTTTGAAAGCATGTAATCGATTACATGAGGATTGTAATCGATTACCAGCAGCTGAAAATATTTACAACAGTCATTAGAAATTTGAATTCAAATTTTACAATGTGTAATCGATTACACTTGGATGGTAATCAATTACCAGTAGTTATTGAACGTTTTAATTCAAATTTTAAAGCCTGTAATCGATTACACAAGTCTTGTAATCGATTACCAGAGGAGCTTTTCAGAAAATATTTTCCAAGAGTCACATCTGTCCAAATGGTTTTTAAATGGCCATCAAAGGTCTATTTATATGTGACTTGAAACACGAATTTGCTTAGAGTTTTTCAGAACAAAAAGGTCTTATCCTCTCAAAAGCAAAATTGTCTTATCCTCTTAAAAATTCCTTGGCCAATACACTTGCAATTCAATAAGGAATTATTTGAGTGTTCCATTGTTCAATCTATCTCTTTCAAGAGAGATTTCTTCTTCTTACTTTTCAAAAGGGATTAAGAGACCGATGATCTCTTGTTGTAAAGCAATTTGAACACAAAGAAAAGGTTGTCCTTGTTTGGTTCAGAACTTGTAAAGGGTGTTTGCAAGTTAGTGGAACTCTCAAGCGGGTTGCTTGGGGACTGGACGTAGGCACAAGGGTGTGGCCAAACCAGTATAAAACTGAGTTTGCACTTTCTCTTCCCTTAAACTCTTATTTATTATTGCTTATTGCTTCTATTCAGTAAGTTTAATTTGAATAATTATTTAGGAATTCATTTTAGAAGGAATCTTGGGATTTGGGTTAAAATCAAAATAGAATTTTTAATTAGGGAATAGTTTGTGATATCTTAATTCAACCCTCCTTCTTAAGATATTTGAGGCCACTTGTCTAACACATCATCATACAACAAGAAAGGCCTATGAATTTGGCAATTCTTCCCACTCCTACTGTTGTGTTAGCTGTGCAGTCTGCACCTTCATTTACTACTGCCTCTCCAGGTCGTGGCAGAGGATACATTAAACAAGGCCAATCTCGCCATTGCACACATTTTGGCAGAAACAATCATACATTTGATACTTGCTTTGCAAAGCATGGTTATCCTCCTGGTTGGAAGTCCAAGAAGGCATCTGCTAATCAAATTTCAGCTTTCGCTTCCTCTTTTGAAGAACTAAATTCATCTGCTATTTCTGAGGCATTTTTTGGTCTCTCCAAAGATCAACTCGCTAATTTGATTGCTCTGCTTCCTAATGCAAAGCCTACTGCCATTGCTGTGAGCTCAGCAAATTTGGTCAGCTCTCACAATATATCTGTTCAACCATCTTCAGGTACATCCCCTTGGCTTTTAGATTCTGGTACTACAGATCACTTTACATGTTCACTACACTGGTTTTCCTCTTTTCAATCCATTAAACCAGTTCCTATCTCTTTGTCAAATGGAAAAATTGTTGTGGCTTTATATAAGGGCACCATTGTTCTAACCGATTCTTTGATGTTGCACAATGTTCTTTATGTTAAACATTTTTCTGTGAATATCATTTCTATGGCCAAACTCACCGAAGCCCTTGATTGTAGAGCTGTCTTCACCCATAATCTGTGTCTTTTGCAGATGAATACATGCCTGAAGATGATTGGTACTGCTAAGGAATTCAAAGGTCTTTACTATTTTATTCTTCCTGAGCATTTTAATTGTTAGACAGTTTCTCAATTACACAATGTAAACACCACTACTAGTCATATTTCTACTCATGATGTGTGGCATTATAGATTAGGTCACCCTTCTCATTCTTGTTACAAAATTCTGCAGCAATTCCATTGTAATATTCCCACATATATCAGTAAATCGTGTGATACTTGTCACTTGTCCAAACAAAAGCATTTATCTTTTAATTCCAGCAGAACATTAATTGAGTCTACATTTGATTTAATACATGTTGACATTTGGGGGCCTTATGCCACTCCTTCCATTCAAGGTCACAAATACTTTCTTACCTTAGTTGATGAGAAATCTAAGTACACTTGGCTTAAAATCATGAAGACTAAAGCTGAAACTAGACAACATCTTATTGATTTTATTGCTTTAGTTGAAACTCAATTTCATAAAGTAATTAAAAAAATCATTAGGAGTAATAATGGTCTTGAGTTTTCCATGCCTTCATTTTTCCAATCTAAAGGCATCATTCATCACACATCATGTGTTGAAACTCCTCAACAAAATGGTATAGTTGAGAGAAAGCATCAACACATTCTTAATATTGCTAGATCTCTCATGTTTCAATCTCAACTACCTATATGTTTTTGGTCCTTTTCCGTAACACATGTTGTCCATATCATTAACATGCTGCCCACACCACTCTTAAACAATCACTCTCCTCATTTTCATGTTTACCATGCTCATCCTGATCTGAGTAATCTTAGAGTTTTTGGTACTCTTTGCTTTGCTTCCACTCTTCAAGCCCATAGGACTAAGTTTCAGGCTAGAGCCAAGAAATGCATATACCTTGGTCATTCCTTTGGTACCAAGGGTTTCTTACTTTTTGATTTGCATACTAGAGAAATATTTGTGTCTAGACATGTTATTTTCTATGAGACTGTTTTTCCTTATCATGACAATACATCTTCTTTCTCTGTTGATTATGTTTTCCCACTCAATCTACCTGTTATTAACATCAATTTTGATGCTGTCAATTCTACTCCAGTCTTTTGCATTCCCTTAACCGAGTCTAACTCTTCTGGTACAGAGGCACCCATTGTTGTATCATCCTCCATTGATGATCACTCTGTATCAACCCTTTCTTCTCCTGTTTCAGCCTCATTACCTACTGATTTTGTAGCTTCAACTGCAGTCCCTGCAGATTCTATTTTTCCTGCAGCTAATGTAGCCCCTGTCCCAACCAAATTTTCTATTAGAATCAAAACTACTCCTAAATACCTTAATGAATACAAATGTAATGTACTTAATTCCTTGGGCAATGCATATCATCATTCATGTACACCTTATCCCCTGACAAATTTTACCTTTTTTACTCATTTATCTTCTCCTCACACTGCATATTTAGTTTCTTTGTCCACTGTCCCTGAGCCTCGAACATATACTCAAGCTGTGAAACATGCTTGTTGGAGAGATGCTATGGACAAAGAAATTGCAGCCTTGGAGAGTAACAGAACCTGGACTCTTACTGCCTTGCCTTTTGGTAAAAAGCCTATTGGTTCTAAATGGGTTTATAAGATCAAGAGGAAAGCAGATGGAAGTATAGAGAGGTATAAGGCTCGTTTAGTTGCCAAGGGATATACATAACTTGAGGGTGTTGATTACAGTGACACTTTTTCTCCGGTTGTTAAACTTACCACGATTCGACTAGTTCTTGCCTTAGCAGTAACAAAAAATTGGTTTTTACATCAACTCGATGTAAATAACGCATTTTTACATGGTGATCTAATTGAAGATGTCTACATGATGGTGCCACCTGGTTTTCAAACTCCTAAAGAAGGTTTAGTATGCAAGCTTCAAAAGTCTCTTTACGGTTTGAAGCAAACAAGCAAGCAGTGGAATGCCAAACTTACTGTTGCACGGCTGTTTTTAGGGTACCACCAGTCTTCCTCTGATTATTCTATGTTTGTTAAGACCCAAGACAAGTTGATTACTATTCTCTTAGTCTATGTGGATGACATAGTCTTGACTGGGAACAATTTGGATGAAATTGTGGCCATTAAAGCCTTTCTAGATCAGCAATTCAAAATTAAGGACCTTAGTGTTGGATCGAGTGGTCTCAGAATAATTAAGAAGGGAGGGTTGAATTAATTATTCCTAAACCTTTACTAATTAAAAATTTACTCTTCTAAGGCTTTTACTTATGTTGTTAAGAAAATAAGGAGTAGAAGAGAAACTTAACCAAAAGTAAAAGCGAAAATTAAAGTGCACAACAGAAATTAAAAGAGTAGGGAAAAAGGAGACAAACACACAAAAGTTTTTATACTGGTTCGGCAACAACCCGTGCCTACATCCAGTCCCCAAGCGACTTACGGTCCTTGAGATTTCTTTCAACCTTGTAAAAATCTTTTTACAAGCAAAGATTTACAAGGAATGTACCCTCCCTTGTTCTCTTTGAAACCCTAGTGGATGTACCCTCCACTAGAACTGATCCACAAGAGATGTACCCTCTCTTGTTCTCAGTCAAACCCAAGTAGATATACCCTCTACTTGTACCACAAAGGATGTACCCTCCAATGTGTTAAGACAAAGATCTCGGGCGGTTAAACCTTTGATACTTTGTGAATAGAGATACAAAAGAATTCTTAGGCGGTTAGTCCTTTGAACACTTTTGTATAAGGGAAAGGGAAGAATCAAAAGAATTCTCAGACTGTGTCGTTTTGAATTCTTTGACAAGGGAGAAAGGAGACACAAAAGAATTCAGGCGGTTAGTCCTTGGCGAATTCTTTTTGGCAAAGGGAGAAAAGAATGAAAAGGATGAATAGCACAAGTTTTCAAGGTTTGGAAAACCAGAAAACTTTGGAAAGCTTTTGGCAAAAGGAAGAAGAAGAAAAAGTACAAAGAGATGCAAAAGTTGTAAAGGATTGTATTGTAAAGGTTGTTCAAGATAATTGAAATAAAAAACAAAGCCTTGCTTTTATAGACTCTTCATGTCTGGTCAAGAGAACCATTTAGAAGAGTTATGACTTTTAGAAAAACTTAAAACTAATTTGAAAAAGTCAAAAATCATTTGAAGAGTTACATCTTTTGTTTTATTCAGAAACAATCACTGGTAATCGATTACCAAATCATTGTAATCGATTACACAAAGCTTTTATGTAAAAGGATGTGACTCTTCACATTTGAATTTGAATTTCAACGTTCAAAGGCACTGGTAATCGATTACCAAAACATTGTAATCGATTACAGGTTTTTTTGAAATCAATTGGAACGTTGTAAATTCAGTTGAAAAATTTTTCAAATCCATTTTTCTATTGGTAATCAATTACAATAATCTGGTAATCGATTACCAGAGAGTAAAAACTCTTTGGTAAATATTTTTTGAGAAAAATCCATGTGCTACTCAGTTTTTGAAAAAACCTTTTCATACTTATCTTGATTAAGTCTTCTCTTGATTCTTGAATCTTGAGTCTTGAATCTTGATCTTGATTCTTGAAAGCTTGATCCTTGAATCTTGATTCTTGAAATCAACTTTCCTCTTGAATCTTGAAGTGTTCTTCAACTTTCCTCTTGAATCTTGAAGTGTTCTTGATTCTATCTTAAACATCTTGAACTTATTCTTTGATTGACCTTTGAGCTTTTTGTCATCACCTTTGTCATCATCTTTGTTATCATCAAAACATCTTTGAATCAATCTTGATTCATCATGAAGCTTTGCTTCTACACTTAGATCTCTTAAATTCTTTTTAGGCTTGGAGGTTGCTCGGTCAAAATCAGGCATAGTGTTGTCTCAAAGAAAATATGCACTTGAATTGTTGGATGATGTTGGTCTTTTGGGCTGCAAACCAGCCTCGGTTCCCATGATGTCTAATTTTAAGCCTGAGATTTCCGTTGAGACTCTGCTGCCAGATCCAACAAGCTATAGGAGACTCATTGGGAGGCTTATTTACCTTACAAGTACTTGGCCAGATCTGTGTTTTTCTGTGCATAAACTCAGCCAATACCTTGCTTCTCCTCATCAAAGTCATTATGATGCAACACTTCATATACTTAGGTATGTCAAGGGCTGTCCAGGGAAAGGTCTTTTCTTCTCTTCCACTAATAATCTTAAGCTCACAGCCTTCAGTGATTCGGACTGGGCAGCTTGTCCGGATACCAGAAAATCTATAACTAGTTATTGTGTATTTCTTGGTCCTTCTTTGATTTCATGGAAGTCCAAGAAGCAACCTACAGTTTCAAGAAGTTCAAGTGAAACTGAGTATAGAGCACTCACAAATACAACATGTGAAGTTCAGTGGCTATAGTACCTTCTTACTGATTTACATCATACTGCATCTCTCCCAATTCACCTATATTGTGACAATCAATCTGCCATCAAAATTGCCCAAAATCCAACTTTCCATGAAAGGACCAAGCACATAGAGATTGATTGTCACTTAATCAGAGAGAAAGTACAAAATGAAATCATTCATCTCATGCCTATTGCCTCCAAGGATCAATTGGCTGGTATTCACACCAAGGCTCTTCCATTTCCTAGCTTTTCTACTCTTCTTTCCAAGCTGAATATGGTTAATATCCATGATCCAGCTTGAGGGGGGCTGTTAGAATAAGCCAATATTTTTATTGTACAGCTCATTTATTGGTTATTATTGTAGTTAGATTAACTGTCAATTAATTATGCAGTTAGCTTAATTAGTTACAACTAACTCTGCATCTATTAATAGACTAATTTTGTTTTACAGCTTTATTAGCTTCTTAGCCAATGTAACAGTTCCTGTATTCCCCAATCAATAAGGTGGGTTCATTTTCAAAAATCTAACATTGGTAATGGGCCAACAGCTTTTAGGTCGTGTTGTAGTAAGAAACAATTTGTTGTAAGAATGTAGCAATTATATTTTTGGTTTCATCAACGAATTTTCTTTCTTTCTCTTGCTTTCTTCTTAACATTCACAAGCACACAGACATTCTTGAAAAATCAAAATACTAAACTGTAAAATGTTTCTTCTGCTATGCAGCCAGCTATTGCCTTTGCTATCAGATAGCAGCTTTATGAGGTTAGTCATTCTATTTGCTGATTGATGTATCATTTTCAGGAATTGTTATGGTTCAATTGCCATAATCTTAATGTTTTTTTTTTCATATTTAGATTGCAATTCAAAGTGTGGTTTCAGCAAGAGAAACCAGAATGAGCAACAAGGGTCGTCGAGGGGCTGAATATACTCCAGTCAGGTTTTTTATTACTATACACTTGTCTCAAGTTTGTGCGGTGTGGTAAATTCAATCTGTGTAATGGAGTAAGACGACACATAGTTAGTTGATCAACCACATAACATGCGGGTCTAAATCTATAGTTTGTGTAATTTTTTAAACTAATTTGAACATACTATTATGATTCGGAAACAGAATATGAATTTAGTGAGAGAGATATGAAAAGATAGAAGAAAGAAAAAAAAATGCTTCTGTTCTTGAATTGAATGACATAAAAGGAGAGAATTCTCTACTGGGCTAGGGTTTCCCCTTTACAAAGGGATTCCCTTTTCTTCTGCAGAGCAATGCTCAATTCCCAACTGCTTACAGATCTGAATGTTTTCCCTTTTATCTTTTCTATTGAAGCTTAAAGCCATTGCTCTTCCAACTAAAACCACTTTGTATCTAATTCTATGATTTGTGACTTCCTAAATCCTATCACACAATACAAGTCTTTGTTGCACCTGGAACTAACATATATAGTCTTGCATATGAAATTCAAATGAGAACTTCAAAGGCTTGGCCTGTTTTGGTTGAATGTAACAGGAAAAGAAAGGAGTGGGACGTATATGAACCTATTGTCGACCTACTATCCAACGAGGAAGTTGATGCCATTGAAGCAAAGGACGAGAGAAATTTCTGGTGAATTCGCCCTGTGATCAGCCACACCACATCAGAAGGGTATATAGTTCAATGACAGCATATATTGGGGGTTAGAGTTCTAAGTTATTGTAGTTGTAGTATATACAAGTTGGCTTTTTAGTACCGGGAATCAATGATTCAGAATATTGTTATCGTTTGATTTCTGTAGTTTTAGTCTTGTAGAATTTGTTATTTATTCTCTGTACCCTCAGCAGAAGAGGAGAAAAATAGCACCCTCTTTGTATATTTTTCTGTCAAACTTAACAGCAGCAACAACAACAATGAAGTCATTTCTCATTAGGTGGGTTTTCCGGGAAACTAAGAAGTCTCAAAACTGTCAATAATGAGTTCGGAATACTGGATCTAGCCTATGATTAGTGTTTGAGCCAGAAGAAATTTCATGGAATCTACGATAGTTTTATATTATGTTATTTTAAAATAATACAAGAGTTAGACTTTCACTTCTTTTTCTCTTAACATTCTCTTTCATTTCCTTTTATTGTAAGTTGTAAATTGGACATAACTCGTAAGAATATAAAATTTCATTCTCTCTTCCCATTTGCAAAAGCATATGAAATCTCACAATTAAGCAATTCTTTTCTCTCTTAACTATCTCAAAATATCCTTATTTTATCTTTATTGATCTCCTGTGATCTCATTAGATGCTAAGCTCATTTTTGTTTTGAAGGAGATTAATATCCAACTATGGTTTTGGGAATACTTTCCGTGCACCAAGAAGATATTGGGTAGTGACCAATTAAGAAATCTTAGGGGAAGTGATAAATTAAGAAATCCAAATCCAAGGTGCATCAAAACACATGGAATTAAATAGACCATGTAGTTATGACTTGTGAGCTACAACTTTCAAAGAAAATGTGAGGTTATGGCTATATCGGTAGAAGTTTAATACCTCATTATTGTATCCAACCAATTAAAAGTTTACACCTACTCTATTAGAAAATGACAATGTCAAAAGGGGAATAACATATGACTTCATTTGAGAGAAGAAAAGTGTGGTAGTTTGGTTTTCGTCTGTTCTTGTTCCCCAAATTTCACCGTCCTCAAATTGAGCAAAAGGGGGTGCATGAATTAGAAATTGTTTATTTCTACCATTCAAAAGTCACAACGAATTTGGGGGTTGCAAAATTACCCCCACGGGTATCGACGGTAGAGCAGATCATAGAGAAAACGAAAGCTACAAATAGGAGAGAAATTGAAGACATGACCTTAATAACGAACACTCATCTCTCAAGAAAGGGAGACTTATGAGGCGAGAGAAGGAAGAATTGAAGAATCAAGAATGTAGTAGAGAGAAAATGTACCCTTAAAAAGCTCGTTTAAATTAAAATAAACTAGAGCACAATATATGTTAAGCTCCCGAGAGAGGCAGTGTAATTTAAAGATTTCTCTCGGAGGAGGAATTGAATTTACCTTTCTTTGTAAGAAAAAGATGAATCATGCTTATAACATTAATAAAAGTTTATGCAATAAAAAATAGTATGAACATGAAAAATACAGATGAATAAACTATTGACAGAAACCAAAACGGCCTTTTAGGGAATGTTTCGATAGAATTTTTAAAATGTCAAATATGTGAAAAAGGTTTATCTCAATCGTAGCCCAATGTCCTCCTTGCTCCACGTTAGACTTTGGGTAAACCTTGTTGGTACTTTGGTAGTCATTTGACACTTAGGACTTGTTAATTCAAGTCCACAGATTGTCTATCTCAACAAAGAGAATAGCTTCATATATAAAACATTTCTTTCTCTAATAATATCCAATTTATTACATACCTCTGATATTGGTTTCAGAATTAGTTTAAGTACTATCAAGTTTGTCAATGTCATGCCAAACACCAGTCCTTCTTATCTCCAACTATCAAAGGTAAAAGTTACCATAAAAGCAGAGACAACATTGAATTTTCAAGTGCTATCAAGTACCTGAAAGTTGTCAAATAAGCTCTCAGTAGTACTTCATCTCATCCCATGGTCCATCTCCAACGCCAACCGAAATAATCGAGAGAGGATAATGACTGATAATCAGAATAGGTCCAGATTTAAGACAGATACATAAACAACAAAAGGTTACAAAAATATCACCAAAAAAAAGATTACAATAGAAATTACTCTACCTGGCAGCAACGATAGAATTAATGGTTGCTTGTTCTTGTGGGCTTAGCTTTCCACACGGTACATCTACATTTCTGGTTACCTGAAAAAACAAGAAGAGAAGTAGGGTAAAACAATTCAATCATTCCATGAAAATAAAATAATGGAAGAAATTGGAAAAAACCTGTCCATCAGCAATAATCACAAGAACATTATATTGAGGTTTTTTGTCATAAATACGTCTTCTCTCTCCTGCTTTTTCTCAATCTATATTACTTTACAATTTAATTCTCAATATTTTCTCTCAATTTTTTTTCGTAAATACACTTCTCTCTCCTACTTTTTTTCAATTTACACTACTTTGTAATTTAGGACTTTATCTCGGTTTTTTTTCATAAATACACTTTTTCTCTCGTACTTTTTCTCCATCTACACAATTTAATTCCCAATATACACTATTTGGAATTTCTCTCTCTTTTTTGTTTTTTTTGTAATTTAAAATATTATAAAATATAAATATTATATTATATAATTTTTTTAATTGATTTTAAAATTACTTATTTATTAAATTAAATTTTATAATTTTGTTTTTTATTTTTTTAAAGAAAAAATATAAAGATAGAGAAAAATAAAAAAAAATTAGATAAAATTACAGTATAATTTTTTAGTTACTTTGTATGTACTTTTGATATTTTTTTTGTTATGTTCGTTAATTAAAAAAATAAGAAAATTAGTTAGTAGTATTAAAATAAACTAGAACATAGAACACAGTAAAGAAATAATTGATACATCTATCTTATACAATAGACATAAAATTTTAAAGGGTAGCAACTGCTATATTGAAAATATCTTTAAAATATATCTTTAAATAAAAATATATTGAAAGTATCTTTAAAAATATTTATTTAGCAGTTATTTTTGTCTTAAGCGATAAGAATTGATACTTTTATTATTTATGGCGTGCAGATATGAAAAGAAAAGATTAAAATATCTAAAAGATACAGATCAATGCTAAATATGAGTTATTTTTTATAATAAAAATATCTTTAAAATATTTAATTAGCAATTATATTTTTCTGCCACTCGAATCAATCTGAATATGAACGAGATCAGTGGGTCCTGATCCAAGGAGAAAGAGAACGGCAAAGGGTCGTTCCATCTCAACACACTCGCAAGATGGACGAAGAAGAAAATGAACGGGAAAGTAAAAAAAAAATGTGAAATTTGTCGGCAACATAGTCATAACAGAAATAATTGTCCTAACATATTTCCATCTTAAGTTTTTCCTTAGCCAAGTGTAATTGTTTAAGTATTTTATTGATAATGGAATATAATGTTATTCTATAAATAAGTTGTTAAACAAAAAGTCTTCTCATTATTAATTAAATCTAATGACATAAACAAATTAATTATATTTAGTAATATAATTATATTAAAAATAATTATATTAAAAAATTCAGATTTGAAATAAAAATATTCATCTAAAAAATATGTTTAAGTAAATTAAATAATAAAACAAAAATAATTATATTTAATAATATCATTTTCTTTAAAAAAATTATAAAATTTAATTTAATAAATAAGTAATTTTAAAACCAATTAAAAAAATTATATAATATTTATATTTTATAATATTTTAAATTAAAAAAAAGGAGAGAGAAAATCTCAAGTAGTGTATATTGGGAATTAAACTGCAAAGTAGTGTAGATTGAGGAAAAACAGGAGAGAGAATGTGTATTTACCGAAAAAGAACCCTTTCTGTCTCCTTTTTTTAATTTAAAATATTATAAAATATGAATATTATATTATATAATTTTTTTAATTGGTTTTAAAATTACTTATTTATTAAATTAAATTTTATAATTTTTTTATGAAAAGAAAAACAAAAACAAATCCAAAAGATATCAAAAATATAAATAAGGAAATTTTTTTGAGTCTCAGA
Organism: Glycine soja; assembly: GCF_004193775.1. Taxonomy (NCBI): domain Eukaryota; kingdom Viridiplantae; phylum Streptophyta; class Magnoliopsida; order Fabales; family Fabaceae; genus Glycine; species Glycine soja. The sequence continues at coordinate 36,854,598 of NC_041010.1, forward strand.
GCACTCTTGTTACTACCTAGCCAAAGAACTCTTCCTCTCTTTTCTGTTATTATCTCTATCTCTTTCTTTACCACAATGGCTCTCCCTAAAGAAATTTCGACCATCATTTACCACAATGGTCACATTGCAGACGACCCAATTTGTGGATCAGTGTACACATCTGCGAACCCAATATTTATTTACGTCAATCCTTCTATTACATTTACACAACTCATATGAATTTGAAAAATTAACAATCGTCTCCCTACTCGAGCAATTGAAAAAGTTGCTCAATCGTTATTTCGACTACAAGACAATGACGATCTCAGAGACGCGATGGAAACAATTCTTCAGAATGAATCCATAATTGAATTCTGCCGAATTCTATGTTGTTACTCACCTTATTTCTCAACCACAACCATCATCACCACAACCCTCATGTCCACAACAACTATCGCCTCCACAACAATTATTGTTTAACAACATAGACCTCAATAATCCAGTATCTTCATACAACAACCTTGAAACACAAGACTCCTTTGACATTTATACTTCATACACACAACTATTATCCGAAAATCAATCTTTTTTTTTTTATGCCCAATAGACCTCCTTTGACCAACAAAATCATCCTTCATATCCCTTTACGCCACCTTCACAATAACCACAAACACAAACATCAAACCAAAATGAACAACCCATAACAAACGAAGATCCCATTATACCATTTCATGATGAAAACATGGATGATTTTAGTGAGGATGAGGACCAACAGTTCTTTGATCACATTAACGAGGATAGCGATGACGAGGGTGTTAGCAGACCAATGACACCTCTGTCACCTCCATTGCAGTATCACCAACCTAGGTGTCCAGTAGACTTGAACTCTGATCACCTACCACACTACATTGATCGACACCATTTTGATCAGCAACAACATAATGTACAACCACCCATAGGTGCACTTGAGGTTGGCATGGCCTTCGATGAAAAAGCACAATGTATTCGAGCAGTCAAAGAATACAACATCAGAAATCATTTTGACTGCAAAACTGACCAGAGAAGGCTAAACTTCGTGTGTAAATTATTTGAAAATGGTTGTACATGGAGCTTAGGCGCATGCAATTCAAAGAGGCATAACAAATGAATTATTAAGAGTATAAGAGGTCATCACACTTGTCTCGTGCCAATGCTCAGACAATATCATCGGCAACTTGACAAACACGTCATAACACAGATCATCCAACCAATTGTCAAAACAAACTCAATTGTCTCCATCAAAACGTTGATTGTAGAGATCAAAACGTTCATGAATTATATTCCATCCTACAAGAAGACATGGTTAGCAAAGCAAAGAGCGTTGGAGATGATTCATGGAAACTGGAAAGAATCATATGCTAAACTGCCAAAACTTTTGGGAGATTTGCAATCTTCTATTCCCGGGACTGTGGTCGCTGTTCAAATATAGAAAGTATGACGGAGGAGAAATTGTACCAAAAGAATGTTTAAACGTGTCTTTTGGTCATTTGGTCCATGCATTAAAGGCTTTGCATATTGCAAACCCCTAGTACAAGGAGATGGTACATGACTTTACGGGAAGTATATTGGCACACTATTGATAGCTACCGCACAAGATGGAGCTAACCATATCTTCTCGATTACCTACGCCATTGTAGAAGGGGAGACAACTTCAGCTTGGGGTTTTTTCTAAAGAATTTGCGAAGATATGTTACTCAACAAACTAACATTTCTCATTTCAGACAGACACCCCTCAATTATAAGTGCCTACAACAACACAACTAACTTATGGGTTCAGGACACATTTTATTTCTTTTGTCTGCGCCACATTGCACAAAACTTTCTTCATGGTAACTCAAACTGCAAACATTTAAAAAAATCACTTATGCTAGCTAGTGATAATCTATTTTATATATTCTTTAAATTTTACTTTCAATCAAATTTTATAACGTAATATATTGATTGAATATTTACAGGTTACGCATACATTGAGAAGATGCACTGACAACATCTTGAGGATATCCGTGCAAATAAGCCAAGTGCAACTGAATGACTTGATCAATTACCCAAACAAAATTGGGTACAGTGCTTCGACGAGGGAGAACGTTAAGGACATATGACTACCAATTTGTCTGAGTCTGTTAATTCCATGTTAAAAAACATAAGACATTTGCCGGTGTCATCGTTGATTGAGGAGACACATTTCAAAACCGCACAACTCTTTGCTATTAGAGGTCAACAAACTCATGCAATGATCAACTCTGACTCACAGTATTGTGAAGTCATCTCTGAAGCAATGAATAACGGTCAATAAGAATCTAATACACACATTGTAAATGGATTCGACAGACACAATCACATTTTTATTATAACATAGACTCAATCCCTACTTCAAACACCCAAATCACTTGGAAGGTTTAGAGTAATGCTACAATCCCAAAAGTGTGTTTGTGGTGAATATTAGGCTAAACACTTATCGTGTTCTCATGTCATGACTGTCTATAAATTTGTCAATGTTGATCTCATAAACTATATGTAAATGTTATTCACTTTACAATACATTTTGCACCTCTACGAGAACTCCTTTGATTTACTGTCACCCGAATCAATGTGGCAAGAATATGAATGAGATTAGTGGGATCCTGATCCAAGGAAAAATGTAGAATTTGCCGGCAGCATGATCATATCAGAAATAATTGTCCTAACATATCTCCATCAAGTTTTTCCTCAGCCAAGTGTAACTGTTTAAGTATTTTATTGATAATGCAATATAATGTTCTTCTATAAATAAATTGTTAAACAAAAAGTCTTCTCATTTTTTAATTAAATCTGATGAGATAAACAAATTAATTATATTTAGTAATATAATTATATTAAAAATAATTATATTAGAAAATTTAGATTTTAAATAAAAATATTCACCTAAAAAATATGTTAAGTAAATTAAATAATAAAACAAAAATAATTATATTTACTAATATCATTTTCTTTAAAAAAATTATAAAATTTAATTTAATAAATAAGTAATTTTAAAACCAATTAAAAAATTATATAATATAATATTTATATTTTATAATATTTTAAATTTAAAAAAATAAAAAAGGAGAGAGAAAGTCCCAAATAATATATACTGAGAATTAAATTATAAATTAGTGTAGATTGAAAAAAAATTAGAAGAAAAAACGTGTATTTGTGAGAAAAAAAAAATCCTCTTCCATGTCAATTGCTGCATCAATTACGGCGGCAAATCATTGACAAGCTATAAATTAGGGAAGTGTTATAATTAAATCTAATATATACGTAATTCCTCTCTCCTAGGGAATGTTTCCTCCTTGAAATAAAAGAAAAACTTAGAAATGAAACAAAATGCAGGGTTCCTAACAGGAGGAGCGGTGGACAAAGAAGATCCAAATAATGCCATTCTTCTAGGGTAACAAATTTCAACTAGTTCTTCAACTGAGGTACTCAAGTTACTCTAGTGTAGGACCTTTTGTAGAAGGAATCATGATTGAATAAACAAAGGTATCAATTGATTCACCAGTAATTCCCACAAGAACAGATTCCATTTTTAAAATGATGGACAATAATTGCATTTGAGACCCTACCCCTGATAAGTGTAATAATTGCAGTATTCGTATTTCAGTTATTTTGTTTTTTTGTGTAAGAAGGGTCCTTGGTAGGTTATGAAGGACAGGAGAATGGGCAATCAGCAATAGTGGGACTGGGCTGCAACATCAGCGAAGCTTTGCTAGTCGCATTCAATCATAGCCATAGCCATAGGAGTATCTAGCAATGCCATGCCATGCTTATTCAACATTCATTGAATCATTTCATTTAATTTCCGCCCCTTCTATTCTTTCTTTCCAGAAATGAAACAAATTTAAGTAATATGTATACACACACCTAATCCTATTTAGTTCCATCAATATTGTTAGCAACAACCACTCCTACTCCTCTTCCAATCTTCATAGCAACCTCATAAGTCATAACCTTACGCAACGCAATCTCTTTTGACACCAAAAAGGCTTATAATCTTCATATAAACTATGATATAACAATAACAATAAAATTACATTATTTGCATTAATGAACAAACTTAACTAACTTAAGAAAATTACCAGACTCCCACAGTACCACAAAACCCACAAGACCAACCCCCCCCCCCCCCCCCCCCCCCAAAAGAAAGAAAGAAAAATCTGGTCCTCATATTCTAGCACATCGACTGAGGAGATTCCATTATGGATAAACAAACGTAAATCGCGCACAATAATTTCCCTCCCAATCACTAACCCCAAGCTAGCAGCCCAAGGTATCCTGAACAAGAACCAAGTTCGAAGTATATACCAAATCCATAACAGCTGCGACAAATAAGGTACTTACTAAGACGGTTATTATACTTAGAATATATGTTGTAAAAAACAAATTTCATTCTCTTAATTATAAAATTATCATCGGGTTATATTTTTAGACGATTTTGCATTTTTTTAGAACCGCATAACCGTATTAAAATGTGTATTATAAGATAACCATTTTTTAGTAGTGTTATTAGCAAGTCGCTGCTCTTTGTGATTTAACTATAGAGGAAGAATTTCTAATTTTCTATGATCTGGTATTACTAATATAGTCTTTGTTTAATTTAATTCATTCATGAATCACGAGCATTGGTTTTCTAGCATTAATATGATAATTTCTCTTTCTATCGATCAATATTTATTATACTACAACTCTAAGAAATGTAAACAAGGGATCAAACTATGTGAAGAAATAACTAGCAATAAGATGCACATGTACACAGAGCATAGATAAGTCCTTAGATCACATAGCCTCTCAATAATTCGTGGCCACAAAGAAAAACTAATTAATTAAGTAATGAATATAAAAGTAACACAGAAGGGAAAAGCTTCTGTGTTGAACCATCGTTTGTAACATATCTCAGAGTGTATCCTCTAAATAGCTAAATAATAATAATAATAATAATAATAATAATAATAATAATAATAATAATAATAATAATAATAATAATAATAATAATAATAATAAAATGCAACATAAATTTAAATTCATTTAACAAGGTTCAACATTAACTAATTATGTGGTTTTCATCCTTATGTGAGGTGTTCTAATTATGAAATTATCAATTTTGTAATACATGAATGAATTCTTCTAGTGATCAATTTTTATTTAATAGATAACATACATAGTAAATATAAAAATTTTGTTTGAAGTATTAAATTTCAACATAAATAATAACTTAGGGCCATTTGTTACAACTTTTTCATAAAAAATGACTTTTCTTTATAAAAAAATCATCTTAAAAGTTTTTCATGTTTTTGTTTTACCTTTCACATTAATCATAAGTTAAAAGAATCTATAACATGATATTAGAAGTTACTTTAAAAAACTTCTCATAAAATTATTTATTTTTCTAGCTAAGTGAATATTTTATAATTGTAAACAAACATAAATTAGGTTTTTTGCAGTTATTTTTAAAAAAAAAAAACTCTAAGTGCATATGTGTTTGAATGAAATTGATTTTTGTTAAAATTGATATTTAAGTAATGTAATTTATGTTTAAATATTTTTATTGAAAAATTAAGTTAGAGATAAAATTCAATATAAATTTTTTGATCTAACGTAAAAACTACTCAAAGTTATTTCAATTTAAAATTAATTCTTGAACCAAAATTAATTATAAAATCTTTTTCAATGTGAAACGAAAATGTAAAAATATATCTAAAAATAATTTTGGACTCGAAATCAATTATGTACCAAACGCATACTAAAAACAATTACTAAATTATGTCACATTAGAAACACTTCTTTTTTAGTTTGTAACAAACGGACTAAGCAAAATTAAAAACACAAATTAAAATAATCTCAAGTTTTCTAGAAATATAAATATATGTTCACAACAAATTGAATAATGTTATTACTTTTAGGTTAAGTTTTAATTTAATAAAGAATAGAAAACTAACATAAGTTTAGTATATTAATTATTGCAATATTTTTATCAGTGGGAAAATAGTTAAACAGGACACAAAACAGATTACAATCTTAAGGTCTTCAAACTGCTGGGGTGGGATGGGGAAGTTGAAACACTAAGAAAATAGGAATAGGAAATCAAATTGACCGGAATAAAAAAAATGTGACTTTTCAGTTTTTATTTTGTTTAGATAAGAGTATATTCTATGTTAATATTCTTTAGTTATTATATTTATCAATTACAGGTTTTGATAAATAAGAATTAAATAAAATTAAAAAAAACATACAAAAATACTAAATCTTGAGATTTAATTATAAATTAATGTGAATATATTAATATGAGATTACTTTAATTAATTATTTATTTAAGTTTAAATTTAAATATGTAATTATGTTAAATATTTAAAAGAAAAAAAATCAGTAATAATATTTCTTAACTACCAATTTAAACAAAATAATCTTAATAAGATACTTGTATTTTGAGAAAAAAAAAATATTCTTAAGTAGCTGATAATGTTTTATGTACACTCGAGAGGCCATAATCACTCCAAACACACAAGCAACTCTTTACTAACTGGAGTTTAGATATTTACTAATTGGAGTATTTGGGGTTGAGGATGTTAAAATTCAATAGAAAAAATAAGCTAGTTATTGATTGATATAGAGTTTTGCCATGTGTAATAAGTACTCTCTTATATGCTGAACCACTTGGAGTATCAGCGGTGTGAAAACAGAAATAAAAATTAGTTTTTCCCCTTTCTCTCTCTTGTTCTTGGAAAAGTATGTGCGTGATTCTTTTTTCTTTGATGAATTCATACTCCAACAAATGGTATCCAGAGCAGGTTGTTGAAGTGTGATCATCGATTGAAAGTGAGGTGAGTGAAACCTAAACACGAGAGACGGTAAGCGAGTGAAAACACGAGAGGCGGTGAGGAACCTTATCAATGGCAACGATGAACAGAAACTTTCCGGCGAACTTTCCTGTTCTTGATGGGAGAAATTACAACCAGTGGAGTATGAAGATGAAGGCGATCCTCGGTTATCAAGATGTGTGGGATCTGGTGGTGAACGAACTTGATCTGTTGCCGGTGAATCCAACCGCTGCGCAACAAGCGATATACAGAGATGCGAAGAAGAAGGATTGCAAAGGTTTGTGCATTCTGCATCAGTGTGTGAATCAAGCAATTTTCGAGAAAATTGCGAGATCGGAGACGAGCAAAGCGGCGTGGGATGTTCTCGCGAGCTCCTACGCCGGTGATCAGAAATTGAAGAAAGTATGGCTTCAAACTCTAAGGCGACAGTATGAATTGCTAGGCATGGAAGAGAGTGAGACAATTGCTACCTATTTCACTCGTGTTCAAACCATGACAAATCAAATGCAATCGTGTGGTGAAACTCTGTCTGATGAGAAGATTGTTGAGAAGATATTACGATTGAAGAATCGAAGGATCTATCAACGCTAAAATTGGAGGAGCTGCAAGGATCACTTGAAGCACATGAACAACGAATGAATGAGAGGAAGTCTGTGAAGCCTAGCACTGAACAAGCACTCATGGCAGAAAGTGGAAACAGAAGTTGTGACAGTCAAGGAGGACGTGGCAGAAGTAGAAACAAATACAGAGGAGGAAAAGGCAGAGGTAACAATTGTAACTCAAACTCTGGTAGAAGAAACTCTAGTAATAATTACAATAGTGAACAAAAGAACAATAGCAGTGAAAATTATAGAAGAAGAGGTGGAAGAAGTGGTAGAGGAAGAGGTGGAAGAGGAGGAAGAAAAACTGATAAGAGTCACATTCAATGCTATAATTGTGAGAAATACGGTCATTTTGCCGATGAATGCTATAGTAATCCAAGCCACACTGATGCAAGATTGGCTCAAGAAGAAGATGAGAAGGAGGAAATTCTGTTAATGGCGGTAGAGGAGGAAATTGGTGATGATGGAGTGGAAGAAGTGAGAAAGGAGAAGGTAGATATAGAAGAAGTGTTATATATGGTGACTGTGAAGGATGAGAGTGATCATGGTGATAACTGGTTTCTTGACACTGGGTGTTCAACACACATGTCAGGAAAGAAGGATTGGTTTGTTGAGATAGATTTCACTGTCAAAAGCAGGGTGAGGTTTGCTGATGACAGGACTATGAAGGTTGAAGGTGTAGGAAAGGTGATGATCAAGAAGAGAGATGGATCTAAATGCTTTATTTCTGGAGTGTTGTATGTTCCAGGAATGAAGAGCAATCTTCTGAGCATTGGACAGCTACTGGAGAAAGGGTACAAGATGGTGTTGGAGGATTGTGTCATGAAGGTGTATGACAATGAGAGGAGATTGTTGATTAAAGCAAATTTGTCAAAGAATAGAACATTTAAAGTTGAGCTAGATGTTCTAGTGCAACAGTGTTTAGCATCAACAATTGACAAGGAAGAATGGCTATGGCATTTTCGTTATGGTCACTTAAACTTCACTGATCTGAATAGGTTACAGAGTAAGGGAATAGTGAAAGGAATTCCTCATATCAAGGTGCCAAATGATGTATGCGGAGAATGTATAAAAAGCAAGATGTCCAGAAACTCATTCAATCAAAATGTATCCACAAGATCCAAGAGGAAGTTGCAAGTTGTTTTTTCTGATGTATGTGGATCAATTCAACATATGACTCCTGGAGGTAACAAATACTTTGTTACATTTATAGATGAGTTTAGTAGAAAACTTTGGATTTACTTGATTAAGAGGAAGAGTGATGTGATTGAAGTATTCAAGAAATTCAAAGTTTCAGTGGAGAAACAGTGTGGAAAAAATTTAGAGATATTAAGAACGGATGGTAGACAAGACACCAGCACAGAGACTGCTCCAGGTCATTGGTAAGCATAAGCTCCTCTTGATCAATATTTTCTTTGAAACATGTAATTAATGAAATTACTATGCAAGATTTGTAGATACTTCTGCTAAATTATTAAATGGATGATAAATCTTGCAACTGATTGGATGTTTAATATCAAGAAGTAGTATGACTTTTAACTGCAATGTTGGCCACTTGATCATAGAAGCTTTGATACCATGCCAAGCACCAACTTTCCTAGAAATTTTAGTTGTTAGGTGAATGCACATAGTTGGTTTTATATATCTAACAAATACTGATGTTTTGCATATTTATGAGCTCCAAGGCCCAAACATTTTATTGTTATATTGTAAAATAGCCACCTTTATTTGGGACAATGTTGTTTTGAATTTTGAGTTTGGGTAGAACTGGGTGTAGCTTTGAATATTGATGCCTCACTACCTAATTAGTTTTGCTGCTAAGTTTTGATGAGGATAAAGTCAATAAGTAAAACACTCTAAACACATGTCAAGTCAAAGCTAAAAATAGAAGAAAAAAGCTATAAAGTCAGGGTTCAAGACTGAAGATTAAAGAAGAAAAATTTGTGTCTTAAGTATAGCTTGTATCACTAGGACTAGCATCAATGATTCATCTAAGGCTAAATAGTCTATCTAGGTTAATAGGAAATCCACTAAGTTAAGCCTTACTTCATATGAAATTGACCCAATAACCTTGAAAACTTGTAAACAATTTGATTGATAATTATATAACACTCGATCTTGAAGCATATGTAAGTAGTTTGATCCTTAATTTTATATATATATATATATAGAAAACAAAGCCATTCTATTTTTTCCTGTGTTGCTTGTTCATGTTGGTTCAAAAACTTACTGAAATTTGTATGCAAACAGAAAAGAAACATAAATAGTTATAAAGCAAGAAACAATAGGATAATTATAATAATTTAATAAAAAAAACACTTCAAGTGTTTTTGAAGAGAGAAAAAGAGTCGTTGATCTTATATCTTTTTATTTATTTTTTTTTCTTTGCTTTCATTTCAAACAAAGGATAAGACGAAGGGATACACCAAATTTATGAACTTAAGAAACGTTATTATTACGATGACCATATTTTTCGTAGCATGTCATATTTTGGCTGGTTTTCTTATAGTTTTTGGGTGATTAAGATAATCAAATAATAATAAAACATTATTATTAATTATTAAGAGGAAAGGAAAGGGTTGTGATTGGCTGGTGTGAGCATGGGACCCATTTGAGCAAAAGCACAGATCTCAAAACGACAATGAGAAGGGGACAGTATAAGTGCATTACACCTAAATATTAAGGTTTCTAATTCTACTAACCTTGAACCAAGATCCTTTCCCTTGAGATTATAATATCTCTCAAAATAAGAATTTTGCAATGTCCCATTTGCATCAGCAAAAATTTACGAAATGTTATCACAAGTGGATATAAATTTGATGGAACAACATTAAAGGTATCTGGATATTCTTAGATAGGGTTGATGGATCAGTACTGGCAGCTAAGGTACTTTCATCCCCAAAGGACCAGAGTGATGCATCCAAAACAAAATTTAATAACCATGATACAAGGCTTGTAAAATTCAATTCAATGAAAGTATGTGAGAACCAATCAATAACTTCATGGAACTCAGAGTTAACATGGTTTGACTTAATCATTACATTGTTCATTAGACAGAAAACATCAAAAACAGCATTCCATTACGTAATTCACTTCCAAACTTCATCTTTTTATTGCTTATAGGGTCTATGGTCAGGAACTTATTACCCTTTGCATCACAGAATACATATAAAATTCTTTATTTTATATATGAAACACGGTTGATGACTGATACTTTTCTACTGTGAATGTATGCTATAATTAATCTGATAAAAGTCTAAAACTACAAGACTGCATATTTGATTTCCGTCATGATTTTATACTTTGAGAAATTAAGGGAAAACTAAAGCAGCTCCCAAAGAATACATAGTCTTATAAAAGAAGCTACATACCTTCTCAAACGAGAAACATGATGTTGGACCTTCTACCATAGTCCAGGACTCAATGTCACAACCAGCTGTCTTAAGACTGGTCTTTCAGTTAAATAATATATGACACACTCTTTTACTTTCAAATATAATTCAAAACTTTCATATTAATTCACTTTCTCGATGTTTGTTTTGATAATGCATCCTTAGTAACTTTGGTAAAAAAGTAGGCACATGGAATGGACAGAGGTGATGTGGTTCAGATTTCTACATCATGGGCCATTCTCCTCCCCAATGGCAACAACAGGGTATGTCACTAAGTAAGTAATTTTGTTAAGAAACTATAGAATAAGCCCAAATGACATATATGACTGTTAAAGGCTATGAAGTTAACAGTAGAATTATCTTCTGAAACACATACTTAATGTTTTTTTTCCTGCCACCTTTACTCACAGCCCAAGTTGATTATATGGCACCATGAAAATTCTTGTATTGGATTTGGAAGGTCTTATACGTTGAGAGAGTATTAAATGTTAAATCTTTCACTACACTTGTCCGTTTTATGATTCTCTTTGAAACAACCACTTCTCTGCCACGCCCCTAAAATAGAGATTAAACAGCAGAGACCAACTACTATAAATTAAGATCTACACAAAACTTGTAGTCCTACCGTCAGCTGAACTTTAATTAATGTTGACATTCAGATAAATACATATACGTTATTGTCTTAGAATTACATTTCTTTGGCATCTGAGTCAGCATTGTTAGATTTGACTATCAATTTTCAGCACCTTCTCATGTTTCTTTAGCATATATTTTTTGTGCTTCACAGCAGTGAATTGCTTTTGCTGCCTCTGCCTGCAATTTTATTTATATTTTCAGCCCCTGCTCATGTTTGTGTAGGTGAAGATTAAAGATACTTTGGACAATTTAATTTGTTGTTTGAACAAAGATAATTACCTCCATCTCATTGAAGCTGCCTTTACCGTTGTCATCTTTATTATTAAAACCATTTGCCTTTACCGCAGTCATCTTTATTATTAAAACCATCTATCTAGGTATGTAACTTAATCCGACTTTTATTTGGATTGTTACTTTGTTGTTCATATATTACTATTATTGTCCATTAAAAATATGTGCATTTTGAGTGAATCCTAGTTTCCTGTTTAAGATTCCATACCATGATTAATACGGATAGTTTGGATTAGTTGTGGTATGAAATCTTGAACTGTCTGTTTGGGCAGTTTGGGAACTCTCCTTTTTTACTTCATTCATAGTTATAGGTTAAGTATGTTGTGTTAAATTTGATAAAATTTCGGTTTATTGCATATTGCTTTGTTCTTTGGGTGCATACTTGATTGTGGTCAATTTATTTGATCGCTTTCATTTTGTGTACTTGGAGACCAATGCGAAATGCTGCCGAAATTTCATCAAATTTTGCATAACATACTTAACTTGTACATATGAATGAAGCAAAAAAGGTAGTTCCTGAATGGGATAGGACCTCGCCTTCATATGAAAAAAGTGAGAATATCATGCATACGGCATAACAGAGGCGTTCTTATAGAACAGAAAACATGAATCGAAGTTGGATTCAAGCACCGCGCATAAGTGATGAGTATGAAAAGGGGGTTGAAGATTTCTTGGAGTTTGTGCAACAACATGCACCAGTGTTGGGTGAAAAATATTTTTGTCCATGTGTTAATTGTGTCAATGGAAGGCGTCATTCATTAGATGACATCCGATCACATCTTATTTGTGACGGCTTCAGTCGGAGTTATACAAATTGGATATGGCACGGTGAATTGCCAGACATGTCAACAACCGCCGACACTGAAGCGGGTATGGAGTACCAGAAAATTCATGTTTGTCGTAATGATTGGCAGGTTTGTGGTATTTGCCTTATATTCGAAAATGGATTAAGACTTCTAAATGTTGTTATGTAATATATATATATATATATGAATATTTGTTGCTTGTGTTTGTAAGGGAATACAGAAGAAGGCGCAGGAAATTCAAAAATACAATGATTGCCCCTACGTATTGTCTCGTGGGGGTTATGAACTTCTTGACAAGAAACTTATGGACGAGAATAGGAAGCGTCGAGATCATCTAGCTGAGTTTACTGAAAATCCATCACTCAGCCTCAACCCTCCATCCCCAGTGTCGAGACAACTGAAGGGGAAGATGGCCCGCACAAATCATTATGGCCAAATGACCTCTGTAGCGGCACAAGAAATTTCAGACAAAATTGTAAGTTCATGTGTTGTTCACTTACAGTCATTAGAGGAACACGCTACGCAGCGGAGCTTTGTTCCGCATGGGCGTCAGGACATACTAAACACGGCTATAGGCCGACCTGAGCATCCAGGCCGTGTTCGTGTCGCAGGGACAAGTGTCACAATAAGCCAATACTTTGGCCAAGCGTCACGTGCCTCTAGCACGTCCTCGCCATCAATCAACCAACAACAATTGGCTGAAATCATCGGTTGCATTAAGGATAAGATACGGAAGGAGGTGGAAGAAGAAATCAAGCAGCAGGACGAGGCTTGGAGGAGGGCAATTGAAGACCAACAGAGACGCAATTTGGAGATAATGAAGCAAGAATTAAAACAAACACTTAAAATAGAGTTATCTCGTATTGCATCACATCAATTAGCCCCCATTAAGGCACCAGAAATACAGGTTTTAGCTGCAAGTGTGAGCACAAAGGGTAGCTGCGCTGAACCTGAGGCACAAGGATTACCTAAAGAGCCTTCTGATGTTGCTGCGGATCTAATGGACTTGTACGAGGTTCTTTTTTTTCCCTATGAATCCATTTTATTTTTTTGTCATTATTAATTACATCTACACTAATTGTTATTATGACTAACCATGTTGGATTCACAGAAGCCTCCCCCGAAGTCGGTTGAACAGCCTGAGAGGGGCACTGTTGTGGCTGTAGATGATGATCCCCTGGGAGAATTGGTTAAGAACCTATATGTCGTTTACCAACAACCAATCGAGTGGTCATGGGACGGGGCAAAATTTGGGATACATAATTCCAAAAATGGGTTTTTCATCACACATGCAGATGTTATTGAAATCATTTTAGGTGACAAATGTTTAAACATATCTATATTACAGTTGTGGATGATGTAAGTAAATTATATATCGTAATCTAAGTAATAATTAATTGTCCTTACAATATTTGGCTAACAATATTGCTTACCGTGTTTCAAAAAGGTTTATGAATGATTGGAGTACAAGCATAGGTTTTGCTCCAATTTATGGTTTCCTTGAGCCCCGATCTATACACCGCGCAAAGGACAGACGTCAAGAATATGAACAGTATATAGAAACGTGGGTCAAGGAATCACATCGAGAAGTGTACTTAGGACCTTACTTGAATCAGTAAGTCAATTCATGTGACTGTTATCATTGTCTTTGCATTAAAAGTTGGTTAATTTGATTTTCTTGACTTTAGGGCACATTGGCAACTTCTTGTTTTGTGTCCACGAGAGAATATTGTAGTTTGGTTTTGTTCTTTACGGAAAAAGCCTGATGTTCACATTAAGGCTGCAGTTAGCAAGTAATTAGCAAGCTTATAAAATTTAGCATTGGTCAGCACTTGTAGTTTAGCAGTCAAAATATTACATGTTATATACGTTTTTTGTTATTTTCAAACTTAGTGCAATGAAGAAAATATCCACTACTTTCCAAGGCAAGGAGAATGGACCTACACCTCAATGGATTGAACCAAAGGTATGTCGTTATTTGAGTATTTATGGAAATTTGAAATAAGTACCATGTCTAACAAAAAATAACCAAGCTTAATTAGGTATTTTCATATTGCATGTAGAGTAATGTACAAGCCGGAGGCTATGAGTGTGGATATTATGTGATGCATTGGATGTGGTGCATAGTCAGTGATGGTGTGAAGAATGAATGGAACAAGGTATGCATACTATTACAATAACTAATGAATTTGGTCATATGAAATCCTACCTCAATGGTTCATGTACTTACCTTATATAATTTTTACAAATTTGTAGTGGTTTTCTGATGGAACACCATTAGACAGTGACACCATGACGATACTACGCAAGAAATGGGCAGTCTATTTTCTACAACTTGGAAAGATGGATGTAAATTAGACAAATTTAGATGACATGGGAACTTTATTGTTTGGAACTAAACATTTTTATTGTTTATGTTTCATGAATAATTATGGTCATGACTTTTAATTCAGCATGATTATATAAATCTCTCTAAATTTGACTTCTTTACCTTAGTCATTGTGCAATGTTTTGGGTTGCGTTTTGTACTTATCCCCATATAGGATCAGTGTTTTTGTTGTGCCACACTAATTGAATGCAGGTCAGCGTTATCCGCATTATGGTAGTCCCTTTCACAGGTTGTCTAAGAAAAAGACAATAAGGTATGTCATATATTGCCATGACTTCAGCAAAATTTATCTCATATACTGCCATTAGTGATTGTTTCTTAGTTTTGGATTTTATCATTGTTTCATTTTATAATTGTTTGTTATATTCAATGCAGGAGGGACAGGCACATGTCTCAAGGTTGTGATAAAAGTGGCTGCACGTGCAGACCTTCACCATTTGGGACTCTTTTTACAAGGAACGCAAACTGATGCTCCTCAACAGGGTTTACAGGTCCTACACATTGTTGTGCGCGAACTCTCTACTACAAGGTTGCTGTTACAATTTGTTTTGTTTTCACTTTACTACAAATTTCTGTTTAGTATCATTTGTTTGACTATGTTTGTGACAGTCTTTGCTGACTAGATGTTTGATGTTGTAGGTATTGTCCTCTACAAAGATAATTTTAGTGACCTGATTTGGGCAGAAGATAGCCTTTAGGTGAGGGATTGGATACCTGCCATGGTTTGTACCAGAGTATTTGGCCTACACAGATGGGGCTATCACCGAACATTGGTTTGTTGTAACATAGTTTTAAGTGTACACCTATTTCTTATTTTTGTAGATTTTTCTTTTTTTTCTTTAACTAGTTTCATGTGTCCATTCAATTAAACATTGTAAATGTTGACTTATGGATGTGCAGATATGTCTTCCACTGCATTTATTGACCCATTTCCAGTAATTGACTTCGTAATTCAACAGTTGAACAAAGATGTATCCTTTATTTAATATACAGTATATGTACGTGTATACTCTTCTGCTTAAAGTCATGTTACTTTGCTATCTTTAGTTTTTGACTGCTTGATTCCTATTTGATGTTAGGATGCTTTACAATTTTTCCTACATTTTCTTAATCAACTTGAGGGAGCTAATTAATGCTGCGAAAGTTGAACTGGATCCATCGACAAGTTTCAAATTTGGTATTGAAGATAGAATTTTGTGTTCATCTGGAAAAGTTACATATAATACACAACATGACTACATTGTTTCTCTCAATATCCCATTACATGAGGCAACTAACAAAGGTGAGTATTTATGTGAGTGGCCTTTCCTTATGTGAGAATTGAAATGCCTTTGGGATTCCAAATCTAATACTTGTTTTGTTTTAAGAAATATAAGAAGAATTACAATCCTGTCACAAACTGAAACTAGGGAAACTTGCAGAAGTGAATGTGGATGTGGTCTATCTTACAATTTTTTCTACAAAATGAACTTGGCTTGGTATTTGTTATTTGTTTGCAGATGTGAATCTCTGCTTTTAGTTCATATAATTTGTGCTCAATTATATAGATTGAATTATTTACAATAAAACTAATAATTTGATGAATTGTTACATTTTTATTATTAGCCTAAAAAGCCCAAAGACATATCGGGTTGGCCCTATCCCTAAGCCATATGCATCTCAGCTTTAGTTTTTTTTAATTGACAACTTGGCCCATGGGTTGGCATTGGCCCTTTCCCTACGTGACTTCAGGGCTTTTGCTCACAGTTTTTTGATCTAGTGGGCTTTTTGGCCCTGACCCATATGCATTAAGGCTGGGCTTGTCTTGATGGGCCATATTGACTGCTCTATTTACTAATAAATTCTTACCATCTTATGCATCTCAACTCTATTGTTGCTACTATGTGATTATGAAATTGTTAATTTGCATTTGATGGTTATCCAATCTTAAGATAATTCTTTTGTCTTCAGAATGATTTATTGTATAGACTTGAATTAGAGAAGGAACACAAGAAATCAACATCCATGGATTCACAGGGCCAAACAACTTCATTGCAGAGACTTCAAAATGTAGAAAAGGTAATATATTGAAAACATGTTAAAAAAATTGTCCTAAAAGTGACAGAATATCTAGTTTGTTCGATTGATTTTTTTCTCCTTTCTACTGGTCATGTGTAGAGAATTGTGAAGGTTTTGGAGCTTGTAGGAGGAGTCATGGATGAGCTTGCAAGCCCTGTTGGTCCTAGGAAGGATGTGGTCCAAAACCACTGCCTTGAGTTCATGCAATTAATCAAGGTCATTGTCTCCCAGAAATGAATTTATTCCTTTGTCTATTCGTGTATATTAAAAGGGTGGCATTATGGGTGCAAGTCCCAAAAAGAGCACACACTAACAAAACTGCACTAGTCTAATTTAAGTGGTCTCATTTAAATAATACCTAATGTTATATAAGATTAACAACATCCATTGTGTATCCATATTTTATTTACTTTACATTAATCTTTTGTTAGGTACTCGTCCAGAAATTAGCAAAATCATGAAAGAAAAGATAGGATTTTATTGACGAAATATCCATTATTGCTGGGGAAAATTGATTATGGTATCACTGCTGCTAATTAAATGTTTTACATTTTCTTAATTACAGTCGGAGGACTTCTAAATGCTACATGTGGGAATGTTACTGAGCTCATAATAGCAATATTTGCCCTTAGCAGTAACAAAATTGTTGTGGTCAAGTATTCTTTGTTGGGTTCTATTCTTTCAAACATTCTTCTGGTTCTTGGGACCTCTCTATTATGTGGTGGCATTGCAAACCTTAAAGTGGAACAAAAATATGACAGAGTAAGGCCCTAAAAATCCATTTGTGCACATTTTTTCATTAGTTCTTTATGTTTTTCTTAATAATGGATGGAACAATGATGACTAATGTTAAGCATTGAATCTGCAGAGACAAGCAGATGTGAACTAACTTATGTTGTTGTTGGGATTGTTATGCTATCGGATTCCAATGTTGTTCAAATAAAGTGGTACCTTAGTTGCTCTCACTGTAGACCCTTCACTCCACTTGTGAAGAACTTCTGGCATTGTGATGTTGATTGCATATGTTGTCTACATTGTCTTTCAACTGTGGACACACAGACAGTTATTTGAAGCTGAAGATGTAAGCTAGGTTTCTTAAATTATGAAAATGGTTAATTAAATTGCTTATAGTATCTTAGAAGTAATTAATTAATTAACAAGCTGAATTGTTCAACTGTGGACATACATTAATTAAATTGCTTATATCATGAATTGTTAAGGAGGGTGAGGATGGTGAAGAAGAACAAGCTATGATTGGTTATGGAGTGGCATTGCTTGGTTGGTTGGAATGACTGTGTTCATTGTTGTGTTGTCTGAATATGTGGTGGATACAATTGAGGTAATTGACATAAAATGTTTTTTTTTTCTTTCAAAAAATGAAGTCCATTTTGACTATTATAAATATTGATGATAAAATTGTCACATAACAGGATGCATCAGATTCATGGGGTTTGTCTGTCAGCTTCCTCAGCATAATCTTGCTACTAATAGTTGGAAATGCAGCTGAACATGCAGGAGCAATCGTATTTGCTTTCAAGAACAAGATAGTGAGAACTTGAGAGAGTGCTATAAACTTTTCACACTTCCCCTCATTTAACATAATATTCATATTGGCTAAGCAATATTTTTTTAATTAATTAAAATATTAAACTAAAGTAATGCCTTGACCACAGGACATTTCATTGGCTGTTGCATTGGGTTCAGCAACTCAGATTGCCATGTTTGTGGTACGATACACACACCTCTAATATGTAAACAAACACTTTCATAATTTCATTTAGTTATTTTTTTTCCTTCTTTTAATGAAAGCTTATGCAATTACACAATATAGGTCCCATTATGTGTAATCATTGCTTGGATAATACCTATCAATATGGACCTGAATTTCAACCTCCTAGAGACAGGTTCCCTTGCATTGGCAATAATAGTCACGGGCTTCACTTTACAGGTATATATTTAATTAACAATTTCAACTGACAAAAAAAACACCATATTTTTTTTGACATCATATTTTCATTCAATCTCTGAATGAAATATTATAAGAATTAACAAAACCACCCTTAATTATTCATAGGATGGGACTTCTCACTACATGAAAGGCGTTGTTCTCCTGTTGTGCTACATTGTTATTGGGGCATGCTTCTTCGTACAAAGAACACCCTTTAATAGTAAGTAAAATATATCTAATTTTTCCAATGGTTACATAAATAGTCAAAATCTATGATGCCATTTTAAATTTGTAATTCATGCCTAAAATTTGATCTGTTATTTTTTACAGACCAAGCTGATGTTACTAACATCACACTTAAACCAGCCACTAATGCAGTTTTAAGCGCTTAATTAGTAGGTAAGTTAATTACAAGTTATGTGTCAGATAAATATGAATATAATCCTTCTTGTGAAATCACAGAAAATTTGATCTAAAGTTAAATTTGGGAACTTGGTTTTGCAAGCTTTGGCCTATTTGTTGTCCTTTCCTGAGATGAAGAATGGTGGCATCGATCCAAACCAAAAATCATATTCAAATTCCAGGGTTTATATAGCTTGTTTTAATGATGTCCTTATTCATTTACTATTTTGATTGCTGAATTTTGACCAAGGTTTATAAATTAAGTCTCATATGAGACATTAGTGTTCGACAACCAATGTAGAATGCTGGAAAGTCTACGACGGTTATTAGGACAACCGATGTAGAAATCTGACATTCTAAGACGGGTTTAGAGACCAACCCGTCTTAGAATAGGCAGAATTCTACTACGGTTCGCCCCCACAATCGATGCAGAATGGTCAGCATTTTAAGATAGGTGTGGCTCGAGACCCGTCTTTGAGCCCAAGTCATTCTAAGACGGTCAGTCAACCGTCGTTTAGGACGATGGCGTTTCAACGATGTCGATTACAACGGCGCGTGATGACTGATGTAGAAAGGCACTATTAACCAATGTAGAAAGGGTATTTTGTAGTAGTGATTGTACTATGTTACATCATTAATAACAATAGAAATTATTTTTAAAATGTTAAATATACAAGAATTAAAATAGTACGGTAGCATTTTTTTCAAAGATTAAAATCGCATTAATTATATTTACAAAGATTAAAGATATATGGAATTGAATATCTCGATCTTTGCCCGCTTTAACTGGTTCACATTAGTGCATTAGAGAGATAAATAACTTTCATCATATTAGTTGCATATATTTGTGGGCCGCATGATCATAATGTGGAAGACTAGGGTAAGTCGAAGACTTAAAACTGTAGTGTAAATCACATGTTTTAGAAATTCATGCACATTATTTCTGATGGCCTTAAATAAACATTTTTTAAAAAAAAATAGTAACAATTTTTAAAAGAATAAAATTACATTAGATTGTTTTATTTTTGGAAGGCATACATTAAATTGTATTTGCAAATAGTAATAAAATTGTATTTTACCTTTATAAACTAATTAATAAAGGCCTAGGATGGAATTGAAGAGCTTGAAATAATCTGCCACCTTCTATTAGTTTATTGGAACAAGATTAAAGAGACAAATCCGTAAAACTTAAAGATTCATTATATTAACAATTATAGAAAATTAATAGAATTTTAAAATATATGATTCTCACAAATAATAGATAAATAATGTGTACCTTTTTTCATAGTGAAACTTCTCTCCAGTGTATTTTGATTCTTTAGAAGAAGAGAAAAATAAAATTTTTCTTCTTTCATTATTCTTTCTGTCTCTCAATGTTCATGAAAGCTAGGAATTAGAGAGAACACTTTTTCTGTCAAGAAAATAATCTTATTTCACGTTAATGAGTATTAACCCCTTTATCACTACTACTCTCATCAAGTAGCAGTTATCTCTAGAAACTTCTCTTATTTAATCCAATTATAATTTAGTCATTAATTATTAATTATTTATTTATCAGTCCTTAAATAAGGCATATCTCTCTCATGAGATATTAATTATAGCATTCTTCCACTTGCTCATGTGACATTACTAAACAGTATGGACTAAATAAATAAATAAATTAAACTATACATTGGGCACATCATAATTTCATGATTAAGAATAGGAATCAATTCGAGTCATGGCGGTTGTACATCACTTAATCGACATAGTCCATTCCATATACTACAAATTAGTCTTCTTAATATGACCATTAGTTAGGAGTACATAATTGGTTTAACATAATATCTTTATTCAAGACAAAATCTGTTAACATTACTCTAATAAGAATATGCATGCAAACATAGAGAACAAGTAATCAGAAACATATCATAAATGAACTTAGAGTGTCAGTAAAAAATGTATAAGGTAAATTACACATAATGATCATCAATGACAATAATGCCTATACTATCAACATATTCTATAAATGTCTTAGGTAGTAATCCTTTTATCAAATGATCAGCTATTATAAAGTTTGTGTTAGTATGTTCTATGGACACTCTTTGTTTCTGAACTTCTTTTTTCATGGCAAAGTACTTCAATTTCATATGCTTAGCACCCTTAGAGTACTTGTCATTCTTAAAGAAAAATATTGTTAGGGAGTTATAACAATACATTTTCAGCGGCCTAGCAATATTGTCGACAATTTCAAGTCCTGAAATAAAGTTTTGCAACCAATTAGCCTGAATTGTAGCCTCAAAACATGCTACAAATTCAGTTTCCATGGTAGATGCAACAACAACTAATGTACTGAATTGTTTCATTTGTTTTTGTTCCAAATCATTTCTAAGACATTGTACGAGACTAAATTTGTCTCCTTTCTAAATTGAAACGGGTGATGCTGAGTACTTTTTCATCCTGAATCTCTCTAGTTCTTTATTGATATATGTTTTCTGAGACAAGCCTAACAATCCTTGTGATTTATTTTGGAATATTTCTATCCCCCTCACATAGTTTGCCTTACTCATATCTTTCGTTTCAAAGTTGCTAGAGAGAAACTTCTTAGTCTAATGAAGAAGACCAAGACCATTAGTTGCAAGCAAGATATCATCAACATACAAAATTAGAAAATAACCTTACTCTCACTGACCTTCAAATATATACATCAATCAACAGTATTTTCCTTAAATCCAATGGAAACAATGATATCATTAAACTTTAAATACCATTGGCGAAAAGCTTGCTTAAGATTGTGTATTGATTTCTTTAATTTGCACACCTTGTGTTCCTTTCCTTCAACTGAGAACCTCATTGATCGGTCCATATAAACATTCTTCTTTTAATCTCTATTAAGAAAGATAGTTTTCACATCCATTTGATGTAGCTCTAAGTCATAATGGGCTACTAATGTCATGATAATCCTGAAAGAATCCTTTCTTGAGACCGATGAAAACATCTCTTTATAATCAATGTCATCTTTTTGAGTAAATCCCTTAGCAACAAGTCTGACCTTGTAACATTCAAGGTTACCATAAGAGTCATGTTTAGTATTGAAGACCTACTTACAACCAACTCTTTTACAACCCTTTGGCAATTTTACAAGGTCCCAAACATCATTATGTTCCATGGAATTTATTTTTTCTTTCATGGAATTTAATAACTTCTAAGAATTATTACATTTTACAACTTGTGAAAACAAAACTGGATCATTATCATTAATGCTTAAGTTTGTTCCTGTCTCATGTAGGTATACCACATAGGTCATTCAAAATAGTTGGTCTCATTTCTCTTTGTGACCTCCTTAATGCTACTTCTTATGGTTCTTCCATAATAGGTTCATTATATATCATGGGATCATTATTGTGTTGCTCTTCTTCGTTGTTGTTTGGAGCAATAACTTCTTTAACTTGCACGAGCTAAAGGAACGAGCTAAAGGAACTTGCACTCTAACTTCTTTAATTTTTACATCTTGTGAAACTGTACTTTCACTTATTTCACCATTTTTAATGAACCTTGCATTTCCTGTTTCGAGAATTCTCATATTATGATTAGGACAATAAAGCATATACCCCTTTGAATTTTTTAGATAACCAATGAAATATTCATTGATTGTTCTTGCATCCAATTTTCTTTCTTGTGGATTATAAATCCTTATTTATGTCTTTGGAATTGCCTTACTAGGAACCCTATTCAACAAATATATGGTAGTTTTCAAGGCATACATTCACAAAGATACAAATAAAGTTGGTTTGCTTAATATACTCCTAACCATATCCATTAAAGTTCTATTACGCCTTTTTGAAGGAGTTTAGCAAATAGACCTGGGTGTTGTCTAGTTTCATCGTATCTTCCGTAACACTCACCACCTCTATCAGACCTAATAGCTTTCACCTTTCTGTCTAATTGTCTTTCTACTTCATTCAAGTAAATTTTTAAGGCATCCACTGCCTGAGATTTCTCGTGCAATAAGTAGACATAATGGTAACATAAACAGTCATCAATAAAGGTGATAAAGTATTTTTCTTTTCCAAAAGAATTAACATCAAAAGGCCCACAAATATCAATATGCACAATTTCAAGAAGTTGAGTGCTTCTTGTAGCTCTTTTCTTTTTATGTTTTATTTGTTTTCCCTTAATACAATCCACACAAATATTTAGATCCATAAAATCTAGATCAGGAATAATTTCATTATTTATTAATCTTTCCATCATTTTTCTATAAATGTGACCTAAATGTTTATGCCACAAGAAAGCAGATTGTTCATTCACTAAACTATATTTAGTACCAACATTATGATGAATAGTTAAAACGATTTCAACATACAAACCATCTAATTTCAATTTATATAAACCATCACAAAGAACACCAGTACCAATTATATGATTATGCTTAAATAAACTAAAACATTCATTACCAAAATTAAAAGAGTATCCAGTAACATCAAGTTTAGATGATGAAACTAAATTCCTAGATAAACTAGGTACATGAAAAGTTTCCAATAAATCTAAATGATGTCCCGTGTCGAGTTTTAAATGATAAGTTTTGACTACTTCCATTGGAGCTTTCACTCTATTTCCCATGAAGACGAACTTCTCATTTAAGCTTATGATTTGGATGGTAAGGAATCTCTACATAATATTATAAACATGAGTCATATATCCAGAGTCAATCCACCATGTATTATGGGGAATTTCAATTAAGTTTGATTCAAAACATACAAGACCATTAAACTCACTTTTCTTTTCGAACCAATACTTACACTTTGGACAATCCTTCTAGAAGTGTCCAATTTTCCAAATGACAATTATTGTTCTTTGATATCTTCTTCTAGATTTGCACAAGATCGTCATTGATCTTTAATGGCCTTTTGCTTTTATTATGTTTCTTCACAAATTTATTTCCAGCTCCTTGATTCCTTTGATTCTTAAGCCTCATTTCTTCCTGAACCAACATATTGTGCAATTCATGCACATTTCATTTATCTTTTATGGTATTATAACTCATTTAGAATGGGTCATATTCAGACGATAATGAGTTCAAAATAAATTGAACAAGAAAGTTCTCATTCACAGTCATTCATAAATTCTCATACACAACACACAACATACAAACATGAACATACTAATAAAACTCTTGACATTATTTGGCGATTAAATATGCACCAATTAGTAGTACTTATTTCCTCTGGGTATATAAATAAAATTAATGATACACACGAATTACCTACAATTATATTCATTAATTATAAGAATAACTAATTAACTTTTGGACGATCCATAAATATCTTATAACAATGAATTTCAATGTACCCATAAATCAATAATCACATAATTTAGTATTTCTTATTTTATGGGTAATTGAAATAATCATTAGTTTAAAATTAAATTATCTTATAGATTTTGTCACTTTGGTAACTAACATATCTATCATACACTTAATTTTAGTCAAATATGCATTCTGCACATACTTATTACTATTAACAATTCATAATATTTTATTAATTTTATTGTAAACCAAATAAATACCATACATTCGTATTATAATCAATAAAATAATAACTTTTGTAGTCACGTTCACGTATAGGTCTCTCAATAATATCTTATTTACATTTACACAAAAAACGCTTCCAATCACGTTAATGCCTTATTCACATTCACGAATATTTCTTAAACGAAAAAGGCCCAACACCAGCCACAAGAGTTAACAACCGTTGACCAACCATTGTCATCAAATCAAATTAGATATCACAAAAAAGCAAATCTGGAATCTTTCTCCAAACGTAATTGCCATATTTTTATTATTATAATGTCTATTCTCAAAAGTGAAACGTAATTACCATCTTTGGTGCTAGTAAAAGGCACGAATTTAAAGCCTAACACAGAAGCTACTTCCTCGTACAAATCGCTCGATTCAAAAAATAAAATTCAACCATAATAAAATATCATACTTTTGCGAAAAAATAAAAATCCCTAAATTTCATAATTAAGGTTTATGAATAATTGAAAAAAAATTACTTTAAAAAAATCATAAATTTCATAATTTACCACATGTATAATTTAAGGGTTCCTTAGATTAATAATTATAGGAAACTAATAAGATTTTGAAATATATTATTCTTATAAATAATTGATAAATAATACATATTTTTTTTCATAATAAGATTTTTCTTTGGTGTACTTTAATTCTTTAAAAGAAAAGAAAAATAAAATTTTATTTTCTTAACTATTTTTTGAGTTAGAGAATAATTTTCCGTCGAGAAGAAGATCTTATTTAACGTTAGTAATTATTAACCTTTTTTATAACCATTAACTACTTCCATCACATAATACTTGTTTCTAAAAACTTTTCTTATTTAATTTAATTATAATTTAATCTTTAATTATTAATCATTTATTTATTAATCCTTATATAAATCATATGTCTAGAGATTAATTATAAAGGAGATTAATTCTAAGAAAATGATGACATCATTTCCATTTAGTTGGTCACATGCCCACATGAACATAATGTGAAAGACTTAAAAGTACTGTGAATTGAGGACTTTCTTAGAGATTTTTTGTGCTGTTTTTGAATTAAAATTAAAATTGAGTTTTATCTTACTAATCCACGTAGTAATAAAAGTTTATATGGCAGGTCAATATACATTAATCAAAGGGAAATTTCAAATCCAACTAAAAAAATATAACACCAAATAATTAAAAAAAACTGAGTTTTGTCCCCTTTTAATCATAATTAATAATCCCAGAAATCCATCCACATTTTACTGGTGGCTTTAAATTAGGCTGTCTGTCACAATAGTTCAGAGTACGTTGTTCATCCTATCAGCCTTTTAAAAGAGTTATAACTTTTTTAAAGCATTATTTTATATTATTCACATGAAACATCTTCACAATATGTTTTTCATTATCTTCATTAATCTTTCTTTCAAACACTTTTTTTTTATTTCTTTTTTTATCTTTCTACTTGATGTATATATATTTTCACGTGTACATTAAAAAATCGAATAAATACATTTTCTCCATATAAATAAACCAAAGCTTTGTGGTGTCAATAAGCCACGAACCATTTGCGATACATTCTAACATACTATTAGTATATTGCATAGCATATTCATTAGGCAAAGCAAAATCCCTCATGGTCTCTCTCTCAATCTTCAATTCAGAATCTAATGAAGACTCTTGGGTCATCCAAATCAATCAGTTGGTATATGAAACAAACCTCAATCTTGAACAAAATGCCTGTTTGCATATACCAAGTCCCTAAATCATTGTGTTGTGCCAAGCCAGAAGCCTTTTCCCCACAACTTATAGCCATTGGTCCATATACTCACTTTCACCCTGAGCTCTATCCCATGGAAAGGTTCAAAGTTTTTGCAGCCAAAGGGGTCCTAGATCACTTCAAAAAACATGACTTCAAGCAACTTGTTGAGCTACTCCGCAACACAGGGCAATTCATCCGTGCTAGTTACCACAAATACTTGGATTTCAAGGAAGATACCTTGTTATACGTCATAGCAATTGATGGTTTGTTCTTATTGGATTTCTTCCACAATTATCTCAACGAGGAAGTGTCTTGTTCTTTCATGACAGGACTACAAGACCAAGTTCAGCTAAGTGGTGTGAAGCTAACCAGGGATGCCATCATAAGGGACATCATCATGGTGGAGAACCAAATTCCAACCTACATGTTGTTGAGGATCTTGGTGCTTGAAAGCTCCAAACCTGCTGACTCAGTTCTAGAGTATTTGGGTTCGATGCTCTTGTCATTCTGCAAGAAACACTCTCCACTCAAGCTAACTCACATCCCCACATGTTCTGAGGCTGTCTCTAAGCATTACCATATCTTGGATCTCATGTACCATTTGGTGGTGTCTCACACTGAAAAGTCTGAAACACCAACACCTGATCAAAGCGAAGGTATGTGTACACTCCTTAGGAGAATGCTAAGTTTTGCACACATGTTTTCATTGGTTGAAATTTATTATAAATGACAAAATTTTGTAAGTCAACCCACATCATATTTAGTGATTTTCTTTTCTTATTTTGTAGTTTAATTTCAATAAATTTAATCAATTAGAGAAAGTATATTTTTAACATTTCTCAACTCTGTAGTAATAGAGAAATTATTAGATATATAGTCTGAGACCATTATATATCTTCACTAATCTTCACATGAGACAATTGTAATTATTCTTTCTTGTAAAATTGAAAAACTTAAATATATATCACATAGAGATTAGTCAAAACCATAGAGACTATCTGGTTAATTATTTTTCTTGGTAATAATGACTCTACCACAGGTACTTCTACACTTAAGAAAAGCTCAAAATCTGAAGCCACAGCAGCATCTAATCACTTTAAGAAAGTTAAAAATGTGTTATATATCATGGACACTAGGCTCTGTAAAAAAGCTTAAGGACGTGAATATTCCACTATTGAAGCCCATTAAACGACACATAGATACAATACTCAAAATGTCCTCTCACCTAGAAAGTCTTTCATCAAATCCAAAGCTTTCAGAAGAAGAAGAAGAGGCTCTTGAGGTTGTCAACATCCCTTGTGTGCGTGAGCTTCACTCAGTTGGAGTCTATTTTCAACCCGTGGAAGGTGGCAACATGGCCATCGAATTCGACGAAAAGAAGGGAATATTTTACCTCCCTGTGCTCAAATTGGATCTGAACTCAGAAGTGATAATGAGAAACCTTGTGGCTCACGAGGCCTTGACAAAACCAGATTTTCTAATCTTCACAAGGTACACTGAGTTGATGAGGGGAATCATAGACACTGTTGAGGATGTGAAGCTTCTCAAGAATGCAGGGATCATAGAGTCAAATAGCTCTCTCGGTGTGGAAGAAACTGAGGAACTTTTCAATGGAATGACAAATGTTACTGGGTAGTTTTGAGCATCTATCTTATTTATAGGTCATTTTCTAAATTCTGATATAATGGGGATCATCATTCTAAGATTTATTTCTCTGTAATCTTCGTTTTAGATTTTTTAGCATTGTATAATACCAAAAAAAAAAATCTTTGGATTAGATGATGAGATTATTTTAATTTTACATAAATTATTATTTTGCTCAGCAGGTACATTTTAATTAAGTACTTTCTCAATTAGAAAGCAACTTTTGTTCTATACCTGATGTAGAATGTCATTTTTAATAACGCAGTTGTTTTATTAGCATTGAAGCTAATTTATTTCTTCTTTTTCAGAGGAATTTGGCTATACGTTTAGCATGATGCATGCATATTTGTTAACCTTTCTTTGAATTTGTTTTCAATGAATTATTGTTAAATGGTTCATAGGTTCTTGCTCCATTGAAGTATCAAAGATTAATTAACACTAAATATATACGTGATCTTGATATGTGGTGAACTCTACTCAATTGACCTCTTTACATAAAATGAAAATAAATAAAAAAATCTTATTATTCAGAGAAATTAATTGACCAAGAAAATTAAAGATTATTGTATAACGTACGTGAAACTGATAGCTAGTGATCTATCACTTGTGTTCTAGAATGTAATTGAGATTATCAAGTAAGTGACGTACGTAAAATAATAACACTTAATGAAAAAAATAGCACAAATAACTTAAAAGCATAAGAGTTGTTTGTATTAAACCCTACATTGCAAAGTGTACAAATTTGACAGTAGTAACACAACAGATTAAAATAATAATAATTGATGTTCTTGTAGAAATTAACATCTTTAGTATGCTTAATTAGGTATTAAAACTATATTTGCTTGATCAAATGTTATTATACTCTATAAAATAGAAAATATATAATTAAATTGAAAATTAAATAAGATTTTAAAATTTTTAAAAAAAAGTTATTCATTGGGGTTTAGTTCATGTTCGACATTAGAATTAATCAACGCACAAATGGTAGGTCCTACAAAATTAGTAGAAAAATAAGTGAATGTATTTGTACAACTCAAAACAAAATGTATAGAAAGAGCTACAATTCTTTACAAGAAAATCACAAAAGCTATAATTTTTATGGATTAAACTACAATTGATCTTCTTGCAATCTCAAGCTCTTTCTTCATTTGAGTATAATTTGGCATTTTTTTTAATGCAATAATAATTATTTATAATTTAGTATAGAATTTTAATATATGTAATAATATATTCAATTGATAACACTATAAATTTGAGAAAAATGACTTAGGTTCATTTTTCACAAAATAAATTTTTAGAGAGGGATGGTGAACTTTAAATTTAACTAAGTTTCAAATCAATAATTAATTAATCTCATAACCAACTCACGTGATCAAAACTTATGGTGATACCTCAAGATAAAAAAAAAAAACATAAATCCTAATTAGATATGGTAGTTACCAAAAATATATGCAATAATATATAATGGCAAAAGTGAAGCTTATAAAAAAGTGACAATTATATATAACTAGGTTAATATTTAAAGTTATTAATTTACATTCATGCTAATTAAGATTATGAGTTGTTAAAAAGGATGTAATATATGTTGAAGTATAAGTATAAGGGAAAATCTCACATCAAGTAAAAATGGAAAAAGTTGAGTATGTGAAAAGAAGACTTATAAACCCGAGTCTTAAGGTTTTGGGTTAAAACGTGATATCAAATTTTCTCATGTATTACTCATGACTCATTGATGTAAATCAAGAAAATTTGCTTACATGAATGACTAAAGGTTATGCGAGATTTTAAAAGTATACTTGTTAGCTTTTATATATTATAATAAATGTAATGGCTTAAGCATATAACTTTACTACTTTAGCTATTAACAAATTCATCCCAATTTCTATGCACTTAAAAGTATACATTAAGTAATTAATCTTTAAACCTAAATCTCTAAAAATGGTATGAAAAATTATCTGTTTCTAAAATGACTTGGACAATCATAAACAGAGCAAAATGACTGAAGAATTGTCATGGCCAAGAGCACAAAGGTGGCAAGAAGTGTCAAGAACCTCCACGAAGAGTACACATAATTGTTTAAGATCCTGTAGGGTTTGGCCTTCTGCTTATCACGGAAGTACTTGTTAACCTTTTTAACGGTCTCATCCAACTTCTCAGTCTTGGTAGGTCCAATAGATTTGCTCATTCCATTGAAAAGCTCCTCAGTCTCTTCCACACTGAGAGAGCTACTTGACTCTAGGATCCCTTCATTCTTGAGCAGCTTCACATCCTCCACAGTGTCTATGATTCCCCTCATCAATTCTGTGTACCTTGTGAAGATAAGAAAATCTGGTTTGCTCAAGGCCTCGTGAGCCACAAGGTTTCTCATTATCACTTCAGAGTTGACATCCAATTTCAGCACAGGAAGGTAAAATATGCCTTTTTTCTCGTCGAATTCAATGGTCGTGATGCCACCTTTCGAGGGTTGAAAATGGATACCAACTGAGTGAAGCTCACGCACAGAAGGGAAGGTAACAACCACAGCAGGAGCTTCTGTTTCAGAAGGAGGTGTTTCTGATGATGAAAACTTTTGAAAAGTTGTTGGCATGTTGAGTATTGCATCTAAGGGTCGTTTAACGGGTTGTGGAAGAGGAATGTTCGTGACCTTTAGCCTTTTGAGCGTGGCAAGTGTCCATGTTAATAGACCTTTAACTTTATTTAAGAATGTGACTATGCCTTCAGATTTTGAGCTTCTTGTAGGAGTGTTAGAGCAATTGCTATTGGGTTTGCACATACCTTCGCTCTCAGGTGTTGGTGTTTCTAGTTTTTCATGTTCAGAGACAACCAAATGATACATGAGATCCAAGATATGATAATGCTTGGTGACAGCTTCAGAACATGTGGGGGTGTGAGTTAACTTGAGTGGAGAGTGTTTTTCACAGAATGACAAGAGCATTGAACCCAAATACTCTTGAACTGAATCAATAGGTTTGGAGCTTTGAAGCACCAAGATCCTCAACAACATGTAGGTTGGAATTTGGTTCTCCACCATGATCATGTCCCTTATGATGGCATCCTTGGTTAGCTTCACACTACTTATCCGAATTTGTTCTTCTATTCCTGTCATGAAAGAACTAGATACTTTCTCATCCAGATAATTGTGGAAGAAATCCAATAGAAACAAACCATCAAGGGTCATTGTGTATAGCAAGGTATCTTCCTTGAGGTCCAAGTATTTGTGGTAACAAGCACGTATGAATGGCCCTGTGTTGTGGAGTTGCTCAACTAGTTGTTTTAGGTCATGTTTGTTGAAGTGGTCAAGGACCCTTTTGGCAGAAGAAATCTTTAACCTTTCCATGGAATAGAGCTCAGGACGAAAGTGGTTATATGGACCAATGGCTATAAGTTGTGGAGAAAAGGCTTCTGGCTTGACACAACTCAATGATTTAGGGACTTGGTATATGCAAACAGGCATTTTGTTCAAGATTGAGAGGTTGGTTTCACTCACCAATTGGTTGATTTGGATGACCCAAGAGTCTTCATCAGATTCTGAATTGAAGATTGTTAGAGAGGCCATATATGTGGGGTTTTGCTTTGCCTAATGGATATGCTATATTATGTAATATATGCTAGATTGTCCCCAACTGATTTGTTTTGGTTATATTGACACTACAAAGCTTAATTGGTTTCATTTATAGGAAGGTGGTTATATAGATGAAGAACTGTATATGAATGATTGCTACAGTCACGGCCTTCAGTAAAATGCGCATGAATTTTGTTTATTTCTTATTATATGATTATTAATTAAACTCATAATTTTATGATTAAGTCTCCCATTACACAAGAAATTATGGTCAATTGGTCCACAGTAAACGCCGTGTCGAAGAATGGTGATGAAAGTTATTTCCACTATGATTGTATATATAGCAGCCCTTCCTGCGCCAACGAAACCAATGAGTGGTGGTAAGATTGCAGACTTTTCCATTCCACCCTTCAATAGTTTATTAGCCATGAAATGGCTGCGAGTGACTGCGACAAATTCTAGGTTGACCCATTATTAACTGAAAATTTAAATTTTAAGTTCCTACATGTTTTCATTATTTTTTGTTGTATACCAAAATATTTGAGCTCAACAAACTAAAACTTGTTAATTTTTTAATATACGAAAAAATTAAATTATATATTATTTCCGAAACTAAAAATAAATTTTCAAGCCAAACAAATTATAATATATTGTTGTAAGAACTCCGCTGTCTAGTTGAAATTTTTCTTTCTGTAGCACTCCGGATTTATATGTTATACCAAGTCTTGAACAAAAAAAAAAAAAGGATGAAACGGGAAATCATTAATAGGAATTTTATTGATTTTTATTATAAGAATATCAGTTAGGCTTTTCAAACATTACTTTTTTCACATCAATTGATTAATTACAAATAACTGGCAATTAACACATATATTACGTGGAGCGCGTATTTAGTTATATCAACTCTCATAATAGGGTTATTAATACATCAATATTGGTATAAAATTAATGTACATAGAAATGGTGTACACATCAAGATATGGTTGATTAATTCAAGTGAGACATGCTTAATTTCACTTGAAGGAAGTCTTGGATTCGAAAGAAAAATTCTACGCTGAAAAGTTAATTTAACTGTGTTATGTGGATGTTCTTAAAATGGTGCTGCTGTACACTATAATTTTATGAATAAATTGAATATTAAGTTAAGGTGCATGCATGATGGAGATCATCAGCCCAACTGCAATCAAGATTTTCAGGTAACAATAGTGCAATTTAGTACGAGAATTGGCGCACGAATCACACGAAACATCATATCTTCATATCTGTGGTGCAGTACTTTACAAAAGCATTTCAATTACAATATAGAAAGATTCATATTCTAATAAAAAGAGTAGGACTACCTTACCAAAGTTGTAAGAAGTCACCCCAATATGGTGGAGCACCAAAGTGACCGGTAAATATTGGCAACTTAGAATAATTCCACATTTTGGCTAATCTTAAAGGCGATCCACTAACATATCTTATCACATTGTTTTGCGGAAATTATATTATATTGACAACTAAATTTGAATTATAAGAAAGTGAAGGATGTTAGAAACCACAATGTTTTGGTTTCTATCACGAGATATTTAATTTGGATGAAGACTTAGAATAGAAATTGAGTGACACGTAAAATATCTTTAGGATTTAATATATAGTTTTTCGAATAAAAATGCGCATGCATGGGTTTATATTGTATGGATATTAAAATACATATTTTACAAATATTATTATTATTATTATTATTATTATTATTATTATTATTATTATTATTATTATTATTATTATTATTATTATTATTAAAAAAGAATTCTATATTCTATATATAGAAAAGATATAGCAAATAAATAAATAAAATTCATTTTTTATAAATACCTAAAAATAAATTAACACATTAAAATAAATAATTGACAAATCATTTTTTAGAAAAATTAATATATAAAAAATTTTACAAATTAATTTATATATAATACATAAATTAATTTTAACTTATTGAAAAATTATTAATTTGTTATTCTTACTTTTTTTTTTCTAAAAATACTTATGGAAAAATTAAGCCAAATATTCTCTTAAACATGGTATATTCCTTGTCACATGTGATTAAATCTAATCATGTTATTTTTTTATCAATAAATATTAATCATTAATTTATTAAATTTTGATTGGCATATTGGTTTAAAATTGTTAAGTTTCACCATGGAGTCGAACACAACCCTTTCCTACTAACCTAATGAGCCACCACTCTTCTTGGACATGAACTATTTTTTAAGAATATTTTTTTATCAGAGAAATTAAATTCTCTTATACTTTATGAGAACATTTAATAAATTGGTATGAGTCTTGCCTGTAAGGAAGCATTTGACGTGATTTTCTCCCCCAACAACCACTTGACAATAAGCAAAACATGTCAGCTTCTTAAAATGAAGTTTTTTAAAATGAATGTGAGAGGTTTAATTCAACCTCAAACTCAAGGAATAAGAGTTGTCTTTTATTTATATATTTTAATTTGATTATATTTTTATACAATATGAAACTTGAATATTCTTCAATATAGCTTTCAAATTTTTATACATACACCTTCCCTCATCTTCCTCATCTACATTCTCTTTTCCATGTACGTATCCGAAATTTTGATGCGTGTATTGGGGATTGTTTTTATTATATGTTAATGATTAGTGGGGGTTTGTTACTTTTTGTGATAGACTATTCGTTAGGGGGATATGCTAGGGCCAATGGTATTTACGGGACCTGACTTTAAATTCGGATGGGGAAGGCTCTCGGAGGTGGTTATAAAATATAATAAATGCTAACTAGTATCGTTAGGGTCCTAGTTAACAAACTTAAGGTATGTAGAAATATTTTTATTGAAAGACAAAATATTAATTCATGATTCTTCTTATATTTTTT
Organism: Glycine soja; assembly: GCF_004193775.1. NCBI lineage: Eukaryota > Viridiplantae > Streptophyta > Magnoliopsida > Fabales > Fabaceae > Glycine > Glycine soja. The sequence continues at coordinate 36,889,347 of NC_041010.1, forward strand.
TTAATGATTTTTACATTATATTTTTTTAATTTTATAATTAATATTCTAAAAATACTAATTAATAAGATTCATGAAATATTTGTGATTCTCTGCTTTAAATTCCGAGATTATTGGGAGAGATTTATGTTTGTTCCTCTTTTTTATGTAGCCTTGTAAATTAAAGGTATATCTTACACTTGGTTTTTTTGTAAAATAAATATTTTTTTTCTTCTATAGTCATTAATTACTAACTTATTGATTTGGGCATTGAAGTCTCTGCATATGTCCATCACCTCTCCCCGACCTTGATGAAGTAATGACGTTAGCTCTCCATCAATTCCAATTCTTTCGGTGCCATATGGACACTAAGCGGTTGGTTGATCATTTTGAATTTTTATTTAAAAAAAAAAACATTACCAAAATGGCAATAACTAAACAAGACACACAATTTGGAAATTTAATTAATTAAATCAATTAATTAAAAATTAAATCATAACATTGTCATTCAAAATTATCAAATTAAACCATGGGCACATGTATATGAATCACTGATAAGAATGTTTAAAAAGATCAGGAACAAATTAAAACACGGGAATCTACGATTGATTGATTGGGAACAAAACTAAGCAATAAAAGTAAAAGTTACCTTCTTAGTATAACCACCTTTGTCATGGTGTTTCTTGATGGCGGCTTTCATGTAAGACTTGTTCAAATCATATAATCAGGAATGAAAAACTACAACTACCAGATAATTTTTAGAAAGAAATCAGATAGCATCCAACTTTGTCATTTTAATGACATTATTACAAAATATACTTTTTATATCGATTATTGAACAATTTTTATAATAGTTTTTTATTGTCTTTTTATTCATCATCATAGAAAGTATTTGACTTTTTATTATGATTTTAAACCATCTTAAAAATTTGATTTTTATATCGGTTTGCGTAGCAAACATTTTATAATGTTTTTTTTTTAGAAATTTGATTTTTTAAGATAATTTTTAAAAAAATTGTCTTAAAATACATTATTTTAAAAAAAATAAAAATTGAGGATTTTAAAATGATTTTTCTAAAAATTATCTTAAAAAGTAAACTTTTTAATATGATTTTTCAGAAAATTATCTTGAAATGTCTTTTTAAAAAAAAATTGAGGATTTTAAAATAATTCTTCCAAAAGTTATCTTTCAAAGTAGAATTTATAAGACGATTTTTTAAAAAATTGTTTTATAATATTTTAAAAAAAATAAAAAATTTAAAATAATAAATTAGTAGATCATGAAAAGGCAAATAATATTTACAATGCAAATTAAAATGCAGTGTAACTTCACTAACTTGGATAAGCCAAATCTTAAATTATAGTATTTCATTAAGTGGGTAATAAAAATATTATTATTAAAAAATTGTATAGATATAATAAAAAATTTAAAAAAATATTATTATGATTATTTTCGGTAAGGTATTTTAATTAATTTTTAATATTTTTTACTAGTTGAAAAGCTCATTTATTTGTTCCATAAATAAGTTTTTTTAATAATTTTTCAATAACTTCTAACATTTTTTGAAATGTTACTTGAAATAATATTTTTTTAAATATTAACTTCTAACTTTTTATATTTTCTTTCACTTTTATCCTTCATTTATTTATTTATTTTATTTTTTATTTTTAAAAATAAATCATGATTTTATTATTGTTTTATCATTTTATACTTTTTCATCTAGTTCAACACTTAATTTTATCTAACACTTTTAATTTAATAAATTAATTTTTTAACTTTCAGTTTAAAATTTTCAGTTAACTTTTCAGTTAATTTTGTCAATATAACTAATAAAGTTGACTTGATTATTAAAGGAAGAAAAGGAGAAGAGCTAGATTTGGGTTTGAATTCCTCCCATTAATATTTTATCAAAAATTAACAACTAACATTGATTGATGGATAAAAAAAACAAAACAAAATAAATATACACATAGAAATGGAACTTAAGATACTGTCGATCTTGTACCTGTGGCTTGTTATCTTTATCAAACAGCTTTGCTCTTGAACCCTTTGCGCAGGTTTTGAGTTGAACGAAGGGTGGAATTATTAGTAACATAAAATTAATCTATATATTGTAATGCATTATTAATATTCTAATAATATATCTTCACCACGATTTTTAATTAAAAAATTATTATCAACTACTATTTTTAGTATGTGTGTTACACAAAATAAATGTTTTTTTAGAGGAACAAAAAATAAATGTTTATTTATAAATAAAATTTATAATGAATAAATACTTTTAAATAGGTAAATGTAAATTATATTATAATTTAAATTAGTAATAAATAAATAGTTTTGAACATATTAATTATCATTGAAATTATTAAATTTGTCTTGTACATTTGAAAGAAGAAAAAAAGGTCCAAGCCCTGCAACAATAATGAAAGGGCTATTACTATATTCACTCTTTTTTTGTTAAGTACACACCTCTTCCTTTTTAGAATCAAATTACTTAACATTTCCGATTCAAACTTTATTCTCTTCCTTGCACGCTTTCTCTTTCATTTACAGCAACAACACACCTCCCCTCTTTTTCATCCCACTCCCCCCCTCTCCCCTCTCTCTCACACTTCCATCATCCCCCTTTGATCTCTTGCTCTTGTTTACCTTTATTCCTCTCTTTCTTGGTCTTTTATTCTAGCATTAAGATTTTTTCATCCTTCAAACTAGTTTTCTTCCTTGTTTTATTTTTGTCCACTCACATAACACTATTAATGCCTCTTATTTTATATATGTAACATCGTATGACTAGATCTTAAATTTGTCTATGTTACTGTAGCGGAGTACCTTTTAGAGTTGTCTAAATTGAAGGATTGATATCAGTTATATGTTCTCTCCACTTCAATTATTTCACTATCGTACAATTTTCCTTTATATATAGGGTTTTTAATGGACCCAGTTTTGCTTGAATTTTTTTGAATACTTTTTTTAACATTTTAAAAAGTACTTTCTAGAACAAAAAAATAGTATTCCAAAAAATATTTTCTGAAATATTAAAAAAAGTATTCTGAAAAGTATGAAAACAAAACATTGTTCCAGAAATTGCATCTGAAATAATTGTTATGTATCAAAATTAAGGATATAAATTGTATATATGATAATGAAAATAATAAAAACATAAATGAAAGTATACTTAGAAAAAAAAATGGGGGTCGATATAGAAAATTACTAATAAAAGTCAACAACAAAATCACTCAGGCCCTCCAACGAGGATGCAAGCAAAAGTTGGGTTGAGCCCAGTTTATATCACCAGTCCAGCAGAGGAACACAGGAGTCTGAGCTCAGCCTTAAACAACTCAACAAAACAAAAAAACAGTAAATGAGAAGCAAAAAGATTGAGCTGAGCCGGATCCAACTACAACAAGTAAAACAAAGGTTATTCTTCCAACACCATTTAAATGTTTTTACACCTAATATATTTTTAAAAAAATTAACTTTATCCTTTTTTTACTTCTTCTTTTTCATTCCTTCTTTTTTTTTCTTTTCTTCATATAACCTACGGATTGACAATCCATAAGGTCAATCCGTATGAATCCATACAGATTGACAATTCATATGGTCCATTTAGGTCTCGAAATTTGTTATGTAAACTTATACGTATATTAAATATATATTAGAAATATTAGCATTATATATAACGATGTTAATTATTTTTTAACATAATTAGTCTATTAGTTTAGTTGGTTAAAGCATCATGTTAATAATGTGAAAGTCATAGGTTCAAGACTTGCATGAACCATTAACTTTATAACATGAATCTTATGAATTGTCAATTCATATATAAAGGTATTTTTTATTTTTTTTTTCTCTACTAAAAATGTTAGGTACAGGAAGAGAAAAAGAGAGAATATTATAGAACAGACATGTACATTAGTACATGCATGGTATTATTATTATTATTATTATTATGGATGTGGCTAAAGGAGGGTGGACATGCATGGTATTATTATTATTATTATTATGATGGATGTGGCTAAAGGAGGGTGGATACTGCCATTATTATGGTTGTTGTGATGTTAACAAGTGACAATCAGAGGGGGAATGCAACGGCAAGGGACAAGTTGGCTTACATTTAGTTGAATGAAGACAAAGAAAGGAGGGAGAATTAAGTGTTAGCTCAGTTTGGCCAAAATGGTTGATCCAATTTTTGATTAATTAATTTGGTCCTTCTGAACACATGTGTTTAGTTGAATGTCACTCAAATATTTAATAAGCCAACTCAGCTTTTTTAACAGCATCTTTAATGTTGCAGTTGTGGTAAAGTTCTCTAACTTACATTTGGCGGCCTGCAATTATCTCATCAATTATTACTCCATAAGGTTAAAAATAATGTTTGTATAAACAAAGGGTTCTGATATTAAAAATTGTCATGGCAATTGTTTTAATTGCGAGACTGCATAAGAACTAGATCTTAAGTTTTAAAATCCTATAAAAAAAATACTCTAATATAATATGAATGATAAATGTTAATCGATGTTCTTAGATCACTTGATAAGAAATTAAAAAAATTATTAGAATGCGTAAAATTATGTTACCCATATTTTTTTAATGTAAATTTACTTTATGTAAATTCACATTTTTTTTAATTTTAGTTTATTTTTAATCCTATAATTTTGTGCTTTTCATCTTCGTAGTCCAAATTTGCCTAATGTTACTTTAGATTAACGTGAATTAAATGAATCACCCCATATTCATTTTAAATATTAATCCATACTTAACAACAAGAACAAAAAGGGTAAAAAATTGTAATAGTATAAACTAAAATAGAATGTTTTAAATTATACGAACTAAAAGAAAAAATTATGATAATTATAAGGATAATTAAACCTTAATAAAAGTTCAAAGGTTTAGATGATACCTTAAGAATTCACATCTCAATTTTTACTTATAAAAGATAACAAATAAATGCTAGAAAAGGTCAAGCAGTGTGTTAATAGTATTGATCTGGCAATAGCTAATGCTTGAAGACGGTTATGAATTAGAATAAAGTTTAAAGAATGAAAATATCCTCTTCACCCAAATTTTCATGTAAAAAAAAACACAACCTAGAGTAGTCTAAGATTACAATGATGATAATGACTACCCACGATGTGCCGTAGAGATTGTTTGGGGTACACCTTACACGTGCAAATAAGAAATTTCACATCAAATAGAAATGAATATGTTTTTTTTATAAAAAAAAAAAGATAGAAATGAATATATTGAGTAACGTACAAGTAACAAATACTCATATATTTAATGTCTTAACATTTTGAGGTCAGATGTGCTATTAAGTTCGCTAGTGATTCCTTACTAAATATTAAAAGCTTGACTATGACGCCCTTGTTCACTGGTACCCAACACATAGATTATGGTGCTTCTAGACATATGAAGAGGGTAAACCTTTCCTGGCACAAAAATAGTTTTTTTTTTTAAAAAAGATTGATTCAGTTAGAAAGTAATTAATTCATATCTCAAAAAGAAGTAAATTTGATTGGCATACATAAGAATCTTGTTGGTGAGAATAATATGTAATTATCTCTGAAAATATTTTTTTTAGTCCTAAGACTTGTTCTGATCTTTGTGAACCCCGAAATTTAACCCACCTAAATTTTTTGTTATAAATAAAATATTTTTTCCTCTTTTGATACTAAGAGTCTTGGAGGACATTGAAACATATACTAGGGATTAAGAAAGAATTATGAACAGTGGGCGTTGAAGACTTAATAATAAAACACTCCAGAGTTTCATATTACTCATCCCATTCTTAGGGAAGTTCTGGAGTATATGTCAACATTGTTAAAGACCAAGAATGTATAAAAATAAGAAGAAGAATTTTAAGTTATATATATATTTGTCTAATCCCTACTTGATAATGAAAGCTTCATTATTTGAGTCAAACTTTGATGCCTTCATTTTGTTTGAGTGGAAACATAGGTTCTGAGAGATGGTGACTGAGTGAGAACATCAGGTGCAATAGTAGTGTTCTGTGCTCCACTCTTCTGCTGCATTCTCCTCCTAGCAAGGTACCCTCTCACCCAAGGCGTAACATCCTCGTTGACTTTGATCATGATGAAGAAAATGATGCGGTAGATCACAATCATGCTGAAGATCACACTCAGGTTTATCCACTTTGATCTGTTGACATCAATTTGGAACACTTTCTCCAAGATGTATTCGCCCGGTATCTTCGGAAGGTCCGGTGTCTGGTTGTCGAATACCAAGCCGCGCAAATCGTTCTGGTACTGACCCTGAAAGAGTTTTCCATTGTTTGTTTTTGAATCATCAAAGTTAGATGCACATGCTTGGCTTTCAAGAATTGAGGTGTGCTAGTTCTATGTGTACGTATTACCTGTAGTGCCCAGAAGTGGAAACTGATGTATGACATTGGGTAGCGCCACACTGGCTTTGGAATATCATGTGGGAGCCTAAAGTAGCCTGAGACCAACATGAATATGCCCTGAAATTTGAAAAATAGAAGGGGGGAAAATCAATTTAGTAAGGTACGAATGTATGATCAACTGGATTATTTTACATATTAATGAGCAAATTAAGCTCAAAGGTTTTACAAAATGAATCCTCGGATTGAATTTTCACATGATATTGTCACATGAAAATTGTGTGTCTCTCTCTCTATTCATAGGTGTTAAATAGGTGAAGAGTTATCAATATTTGTGAAAATCTAGAGAGATAAACACACAATTTTCATTCCTTAGTTTTAACTGATTATGCAACATGCCATGCAATTAGTACTCTGACAATTGATAAAAGACAAAACTTAGATGTAGTTCAAGTGTTTTTAGTATTGTTCAGCAATCAGAATTGAAGTTTTACCTCAGTAATCTGAGTAACGAAAGATTTCATTAAATGCCACCGCAGATTACTGAGGTGAAACTCTAATTCTAATTAGAGGTTTAGAGAATAGTACTAAAAGCACTAATGAAACCGAATCTAAATTTTGTCAGTTTAAAACATGTTAATGTTTTGGATGTGCGTAATTTAATGTACATGTGCTTAGATTATGGGGAGGAACACGCATACCTGAATTCCTGCTCCAATAATGATGCCCATGAGGAAGTTGGGGACAATGCTAGCAATTGCCATCATTAAGCTTTCAACCACTGTGACACTGGCGTAAAGGCACAACACAAAGAAGAGGTAATGCCAGAAGCCAGGGTGTAGGCGAACCATGAAGTAACAAATGGTTCCTGAGAGAAAGGTGATTAAAATCAGGAAGGGCATTGCAGATAATGTGTTGCTGATGACAAATGAAGTGACACCATAGTGGCCATTAAGCCTCTCCCTTTGGAAAACCTATGATTGAAATAGAAAATGTCAGATTTTCTACTACACTGTGCTGAGTATAATAAGGATTGTGATTAGTGATTGTATAGGGGCCACGAAACATTTACCTTCATGTCTTCAACAAATGAAGGGAATCCACCAATTGACATGAAGGTGACAAAACCAAAGACAAAAGATGCACAAGAACCTCTAGCCTGGAAAAACAAAAAGAAAGAAAACACATGAACACCAAGAAAGACAAATTTATTGCCAAACTGATCCATTTATAACAACTTCAAATTGCTTTCAAGTTAATAAATAGAAGTACCAGAATAGAGTTGTAGCCTGTCCCCACATTCAAATAAATGGTTCCAATACAAACAGTGACCACAATGTAGATAACAAGCCTAAGCCAGTAGTAGCCAAAGTCCCTTGACATGTTGATGAAGGAACGTTTGGTTAAGGTGTACGACTGCATCAGAAAACTAGCCTCACTTCCTCCAGCTTCAAGCACAGTTCCTTTCTGCAGAATGCAACATTCTTAAGATCACAACATTGGAGAATTGACTCCAGAAAATGAACAAAAAAAGGAGGATATATATAATGCACTCAATTGCATCATTCTTAAGTTTGGTTATTTTTCTTTAATGAGTTACCATTGAAAAGCACTTACAACTCTGGATATCTCGTCCACTTTTTGTCTTGCAGCATAAGAGTGCTGAGAAGTGCGGTAGAAGTCAATAAGAGTTCTGATAGCTTCCGCAGTAGTGATCCTGTCCAAAGGATCATCACTTCCCTCAAACTAGAAATCAAGGTTCAAACAAAATGTTAGCAAAGGCTTATGTAGTTATAAAATAAATTGATGAAAAGCACAAACTAAAATATTGAAATTAATGTTGCCATAACATAACTAATAATAATAATAATATTTAAAAATAAAATATAAATAACCCCCAACACCTTGCAAAAAGCCTGCTTTAAAAATTTTTGGAAAGAGATTTACAAATTACAATTGAAAAAAAAGGTACATTTTTAAGGAGAGTAAATAAATGACTACTAATTAATGACTATATATATAGTGCTGCAAAATTGAGAGTCATAAAACAGAAAAGATGAATACCCTGAGTTTCATGGACCCTTTAAGGGTGGCCTTGACTTTGTCAAAGTCAGAATTGATGCACCTGAGGAAGTGATCAGAAGGGTTCCTCAAAGCAGGACATGGAAAGCCAGCTTGTGCAAAGAACTGCAGACAAAATCACTTGCAAGAATCACAAAAAAGGCTCCATTTCTTTACAGTCATGGTACATTTAAGAAACATTGCAAAAAGAGAAAAAAGTGAGAAGTGAGTTGAACCTCATATGCCTCTGAAGCTTGCCCAAAATAAACAGTTTTGCCACTAGAGAGCAAGTATAATTGGTCAAATAGCTCAAACACTTCACTGCTTGGTTGATGAATAGAGGCTATCACGGTTCTTCCATCCCTTGCCAAGGCACGTAGGGTCTGAGTCACAAAGAAAGCTGAAGCACTGCCACAAAACACAAAATTCCAAAAAAAATGAGTTCAGCAAAAAAGACATGTTTCCACTTTACAAATTTGATTCTTCAACACAAAAATTAGTACCTCTGCAATTGTTTATGAAAAAAGATAGTATTATTTATAGAATATTGTAATCTCCCTTTAGAGAGTGCACACAAATTGATGTTGTGACTATGTAGAAGAGCAAAAAGACGAAGGCATAACTTCCAAATTCATTTAAAAAAAATGTATTTGTTTGTACATTTTATTTTACAGAGATAATAAGAATTTCTAAGATGAATAATGTAAAGAGACAGTGCACGGCCCGTTATTTATTGCAGCACGTTTTTCCTTTCCCCAAATATATACTAGTAGAAAGTTTATTATTATGTGCAGATAGAAATTAGAAACACCTACAAGACAAGCATACATCAATTAATAGCTTCCCAAACGTAACAGCAGAAAAGACAAAATACTTCTAAAGAGAATTCGCTAACCTATCCACTTACTGAACCGCTCCTTCTATCAAAATGGTTTTTACTTTACTGTGTATTTTAGGACATGTTTAAAACATCTTTCTCTTGTAAAAAATTATATAAAAAAAATCTCTCATTTTTTATTATTTTTATTTGTTTCAAAATATTTATCACTCTAAAAAAAACTTAAGAAAGTATATGAATTATTATTTTCCAATACTATTCTCATTTATTAGTATCCCACCTACATATTTAAATGAATTTACTACCACAATCTAACTCTTTTAATAAGGATAACTTTATTTTAAAAAATTATCGTAGTAATTTTTTGTAACAAAAAAACTATTTTTTTTTAAAGAGATACTATGCAAATTTACATGTAAAATTTGACATTTTCAAATTTATTAAATGACATGACCGCAGATTATCAAATAAAAATATTTTTCACAAACAGTATACTGAAATTAAACTATTATACATAATATTTTCTATTTAAAATTAGACCAGAAGGAAAACCCATATAGGAAAAGCTGCAGTTAGGGGGAGAAATTAAGATTAAACGTACATGACTATGCTTTTTGCTATATAAATGTCAATCACTACAAAGGCACAGTTATGAAGCACAATTACACACACATATGGTACTAGTAGTTATATAATTAAATATAAATAGTATACGTGGGATCACTTAGGACAAGGGAATTAAATGCACATAAAGTGATATATATCTAACAACCTGTCAAGTCCACTGGTTGGCTCATCAAGGAAAAGCAACCTTGGCCTCATCAAGATTTCCAAGGCAATGCTGACCCTTCTCTTCTCCCCACCACTGATCCCACGCAAGTGCCAATTTCCAATCACTGTGTCAGCACAATCTTGGAGCCCCATTGCCACAATGGTGCTCTCAACCAAAGCACGTTTATCTGCCCATGGCATGTTATCCGGCAAACGCAAACGAGCTGAATATGATATCGTTTCTCTCACCGTTAGGGTACCGATCAAGTTGTCATCTTGTGTCACATAGGCCTAATTAATTATGTTTACATCACATAATGAACCAAGTTAGGAACAAATTATGTACCATTTGGCAAAAGTAGCATGAGAAGTTTATAATATGCTTAAATGTGCAAACATAACATATGGAATAGTCTATTAGGCATATATAATTAAGACAAACCATAGACCATAGTTACTCTCAAAAAGTTCAAAAACCAAACACATCTTAAAGTGAACAAAGATGACGAAAGTAACATTAAGCGCTATCACCAACTAACTTTATATTCTTCCAATCAAGCATAGACACGGACAGGTAGCATTTAATTAGTATAGAGCATTTAGTACATAGCCAGAAGAGAATGAAACATTTTGATCCATTCTTGAAATTAGAAATCTATCATTTAAAAAAAACTTATGTTGTTATGGTTCCCAGAAAATCCAAAGAGCTTAGATTTAGTTGTTTTTTGGGTCAATAATTGAACAAGTGTGGACACACAAAGAAAGCAACAAAAAGAAACTTTCTGAGTAACAACATCAAAATCCTCAAATTTCGCATGATACATAAAGTTTCCATTTTTAAGGGTAAATGTTAGTCAGTATTTTAAAGACATCAGTTAATAAACTTAAAGTAGTAGAATTTTTTTTTAGAGAATAAATTATATTATCTATGATCTTTTTCCCTTTAGGCCACTGATTAACGAAACCATTTTTTAAAAATATATCTAAGAGTATTAAATGAAACTCCTATATATATTTTAACGCATATCTAGCTACCAAAGACCACATATAGTAACTTGTTAAGGCAAAAAAAGGGGGGAAGACTCACGGCAGTGCCAAAAGAGAGTTTTGCTTTGCGCCCATTGAGGAGGATGGTGCCTGAAAGGAAGGCATTTGCAGCTAAACGACTAGAAAGTGCATCAAGAAGAGTAGATTTTCCTGAGCCAGAGGGTCCCATGAGAGCAGTGAAGGTTCCTGGTTCAGCATAACCAGTTAGACCCTCCAAAACATTCTGTGTCTCACCGTTGCTGAGAGTTACCATCACAGTCAGATCCTTCCATGTGAGCCTTGCTGAGACATCACCAATGATCTCTGCAGTGTTGGCCTTCTCCCTCCAAAGGGTCTCACTCAGAGGACTCAACCCTGGTAGGGTTGTTGTCGAACCATTCCCTGAAGGCCTTGTTGTTGCTTCTATCTCCATCATGCCACCATGTGTTGGTGCTTCAGAGTTTCTCATCACTTTTTTTTTTCTTCAAAACCTTTTAGGCTTCAATATACAATATATAGTCCAAAAGAGAACAAAAGGGTAGCAACCAAATTGAAAAAGTTACCCTATTGAAGGAGAGTAAGTGTATATATGAGGAAGTTGTTGTTATTATAAGAGGGAGAGAAAAGTGTGAGTGGTGAAATGGTAAAAGTATGATTGGGGAGGTTTGACTGAAGAAGGGGTTTTTTAAGAGAGAGGATGTCTCATGCAAAAAGAGTCTTTGTGGAGTAGCATAGATTTGTAACTGTAGAAAGGGTTTAGTTTATGGCATGAACAAGAGGAAGTGATTGGAGCAAAGGCTATTATATAGTCTTCTTCTGATCAACACTGCTGTAAGGGATGACCACAAACAACAACATATGCTGCTGCTAATACTACATGCTATGCTACTCGTTGTTTGGGAGAGCCCAATTCTCAAAGCAAATATTTAGAGAGCAGCAAGCTATAAGTTTCAGGCCATTACTATATGGAAGCAATTAATTTGTGCAGCTAGTTGTTGGTAGCTACATTTAATGGCAAACCGACCCCCATTTAACCCTGAGAAGGAGTATGTGTTCATATTGGAATTTTTTTCCAAAACATACATAATAAATTAATTAAATATCAAAACATACATATTTTTCTATTATTTACCAAAATATACATATTTACTGTTCATAGTGTAAATTTAAGTTAGAAAGATCCGAATTTATACTATTTTTTTCAAAAATTTTACTAAATCCCATTGAGAATTCGAATTCCTCCAACCTGAATTCTCAACATGAAATTTTATTTTAAAGAAAAAATATTTTTTTAATATATTTAAAAATAATATAAATAAATGGAATTAATAAAATTAGAAAATATTATCATATAATTTTTTAGTTATCATGTAGGTACTTAAATAAATTGTAAACTTATGGCACTTGAACATGTTGTGAATTTTTTTTAAGTTTAATTTTTGTTTTGTTGATGATTTTTTTTTTACATGTCTTTATATTGTTTTAAAATCTATTAAAAGATTAATTTTCTTAAAAATAAAAATTACGTTAAAAATTCAGGTTAGAAGGACCCGAAATCTCAACTGGTTTTCACAACAATTTTGGAGAAACATGTTGTAAATTCAAGTTTGGAAATCCAAATTCTCAACTGGTTTTCACAACAATTTTGGAGAAACATGTTGTAAATTCAAGTTTGGAAATCCAAATTTACACTGTAAATAATAAACATGTATGTTTTAATAAATAATGGAAGAATATGTATATTTTAGTATTTAATTAATTTTTGTATGTATGTTTGGGGGGGGGGGGGGGGAATTCGTTCATATTGTGTGTATGTGTGTGTGTTTTTCAACTTTTCCGAGTGACCCTCTATCTATTCTTCCATTCCCATTTCATTTTATAAAAAAAATGTTAAAATACCGTCTTTTAAAAAAGAAAAAATAACAAAAAAACAAAGTATCCTTAGAAACAGAAGTGGTAAGACTAATTTATCGAGAGAGACAGAGATTATCTAAGTAGAGTTTCCTCTCATAACAAAATTATCTTTATACATATAGTCAAGTAGTCAAATATTAATCAGTATATTTAAGAAACTCGGTTATTTATTAGACCATGTTGATAGTAATACTGTCTTTTAATATATTTTTTAACATATTCTTTGTTATGGACTAAATTTTGTGAAAAAATTACATAACTTTTTATGTCTGCCTGTTTATTTAACAAATCTTATAAGTAATTTTAATTAATAATATATATATATATATATATATATATATATATATATTAGAAATAATATTTAAAAAATGTATAGCTAACATCCTATTTATTTCTTCACCCTATGTGACATTCAAATATGATGTGCAGGAACATGGGCCTAATTAATTTGGCATGCCCTGTGAAGCCGAACCAAACCCTTTCTTTATTGGTAAGCAAAACTAGCAATGGTGGAAAGATTAGATTGATTGAGAGAAGGGTATCCACGTGAGCTCAAGGGTGGGACCAATTAATACTGAGTTGTATTGATGAATGAACGAATGGCCATCATTGTCATTTGGTTACAAGCTGGCCCTAATGAGGAGCCTCCATTCTTATGCAAGTATTTTATTTTTTTAAATCTTAAGTTTGGAAGGAGTTGGGAGTGGAGAATTGATTAAAGGCTATTAATGACAGATAAGAAGGAAAAGAATGCGATGTAGATTAGATACATGTAATGGCTGTGAAAAGAAGTTGAATTCTAGTACCGCCATAATTCCTTTTTTTTATTATTATTATTTTATAAGAAAAGTATTAATTATAACAAGACTCGTTTCTAGTTGCATGAACACACCTTAAAGATATTGTTTTTTTCATTATAGAGTAACCGTTAAATCATGTATTTCTCGCCTCTTATTTAGTAAAATTTATGTAAAACTCACCTGATAATATGAGTGATTAAATAGTCTCTGTGTTAATAATATATATATATATATATATATATATATATATATATATATATAAATACATTGTCACTCAATTACAGCCTATTATAATACATATTAAGCCTGGTGATTTTTACAATAAACATTTTAAAAGTCAAAGTAACAATTTCTAATTGATTTATAGTGTAAAAAAATTACACTAAAAATGCATAGAAATTCAACGCTAACAATATTAACATTTTAATTAGTTATATTTATTTTTATTTGTGCAAGGTCCAATATTTTATATCTGAACGCACTTGAGAGTCAAAGTTGAGGTGAGAACTGAGAAGCACGCCACATGCTATATGGCCATAGGCCTTTGTATATACGGACCACCATACCTTCAACACGTGAGTTAGGTATAGCAAAGAAATTAACTAGTAAAGCATAAGGTCATATTTGAGCTTAACTAGTTGTGATGATTAATTGGAATTAGTTTATCAATATAAGCAATAGTGATGAGTAGATAAATTGCTGAATATGTCTGGTTGTACGTTAGCTAGCAAAACGTGATAAATTCATTCATCGTATTCTTAGTTCATTTGTAATAAGTTCACTTGTAATGGCTCATAAAGCTTGAAAATGAAGGAGGGTAACATTATAATTACTGATGCGTACATTTTGACTTGTCGACTTTATTGTTGAGAGTGAACAATCGTCTTCACTTATTATTTTTTCAAAAGGGTAGATAGGTAAGGTAAAGCAAAATGGGGAGAAGTTATAGATTTTTGGTCTACGAGTCTAAGACAATATTTCAGCAGATTGTACTTTAAGGACCATTAAATCATGATTCCGTTTAAATATATTTGCGATAAAAAAAAAAAAAGTAATGGAATGTACGCATGATCCTGTTAGTGTTTGAATTTAGATACTAATGGAATGATGATTTCACTATTCTCTGGTCAAAAAAATAACAGAATTATAATTTTATTGTGTCATATTAAGATAAAATGCAAATCTTCAACACATAATACATTAGATAAAAAAAAACCTATAACTCATAAGAGACAAAGAACAAGGGAGAGGGGATGGGGTGTCCAACCAAATAGAGGAAAGTGCCAGACAGGAAGGAGAGAGAAAGGGGGTAGGAAAGGGAGGAAGGTAAGTTGGTCATTTCATAGAATTTGGGGGTCAAAATAGCAACCCCTTAAATCATATAGTGACCATTAAATCATATAGACTACTTTCTTTATGAGAAAAAGGGGCTTAAAGCCCAAGAACAAAAATCCTATGAAACAATTATTTCCACTATCAGATTTGCTATTGGCATACCATTTTCTGTGAAATCCCTCTTTTACCTACTCATTAAATTCCTACACCCCATTTTCCTTCTCATCAGATCCAAAACATCTCCCCCATCCCAGCCTAGATCCAAAATCACCCTCCCCCGCACCCTTCCCTCCTTAGATCCAAACCCCATGGTCATCTTGGTTCTTCCTTTATGCATCCCTCCCACCTTCTTCCTACATATTCCTTCATGCAACTCACCCCACCATCCATATGTAAATAGATATGGGCAAACGTCCTTCACGCAGATCTGGGCAATGTCCTTCATGCCTCCCTATTTCCTCACTTGTTTTTTTCTCACAACCAGATATGTGCAAGGGTGTGAATCTAGGTAAAGGTATCATTTTTTAGGATTTTTGAATTTGGTGTTGGGATTTAAAATTTGGTTGTTAGTGAATTTGTGTGTGATTGGGATGGTGGGTTTGGGATGGGGATGAATTTGTGTTGATGCTCAACCAACAAAGGAAATATGATTATGTTATACACCATGTAACAAAATTGTAGTTTTGTTGTTTTAATTTTTTTTACCCCCTAAATAACAATGAAAACACGATTTAGTTGTACACCATTCCATTGTACACTTGAACAACAAAATCATATTCCCATTTTTATTTGATATTTTCACCCCCATATAGGCAACGAAAATATGATTGTATTGTATTTCCATCCAAGGGGTAATTTTGGGATATAACTAAAAGGCACCCACATAGGTAGTGCCAATAATAATTTAAGCAATGCTAATAGCAACTCCCAAATCCTATAGTCCATACTTCGGCTTCCCTAATGAGAGATCCAGTGAGAGTACGAAAACAATAATATAACCATCCTTTCTGTTTTTCGTAATCTTATGCACAAATTACTAATTTGACTTTACATTTATCTAATTATTTAAATTACTCTCAAATAAATATTCTTAAACGTACAATAATTCCTGAGTTTTTTTTATTACCCGAAATTTTCAATATTTGAGCTTACTAATTTTATTTTAAATTCTTACACACTTATTTTTAATTTATCTATCTATGATATTTAAAAAAATAATTAATATGATTTTTTATTACTTTAACTTAGTTCAAATACAATTGCAAATACAGATATTAAAATATTAACTTAGATAGTAGGAAAAATATAATATTTATTTAATTATTTTTACAAATAAACAAAATAGTCAATAGAGGAAGTTACATTAATATTTCAATTTTATTATTTTTTAATCTTATGCACTGGTTTGAGTTTATTTAAGTTTATCAAAATCCCCTCTAAATTTAAATAAATAAGAGTTTTTTTAATTCTTATTTTATAAAAATATAATTTTAAAAATAGTTGCAATAATTAATGATATTGCTAATTATTAACATAATCTTATATTTTTCGCATTAGAGGAACAGGAAAATAAGAAAGGTTACGATTCTTGTCAAAATTGGACACCATGGGCAGGACCAAATTGTGTTTTCTAATCATAATGGATAACAACTTTTTTAACCTTGTCAGTATATAATTAGATGTTTAGATGTAAAGGTTAAAGTTATTGACTTGACTTTGAAACTTTGAGTCCAAAGGTTATTTAAGAAAAGTTAACTCCCAATAGAGTCAAAATTGGATGATATATATATACAAATTTTATTATATTGTATGACTTTTGACACCTAGAAATTCAGATTAGTTGTCAAATACTCACATAAAGATGTCAAAATAAGCTAACCTGATCCATTCACATTGACTCATCATAAGTTGTAGTTTTTTTTTTAAAGGATAAGTTGAAGTTAAAAATGAGTTAATACAACCCAACTCATTTTTTGGTAAGCCAAAAATAAATAATCTAGTTCAAATCAACTCAACTTATTATAGACTTGAGTATTTTATAAATTTTGAGTTTGGTTTTAAATTTCATGGTGGTGAAAAAGATTATAAACAAATCATTAAGAGTGATCATTTACTTTCATAATCTAAGACATATCCAAATGTACTAAACAATAAAGCATCTTTGTGATTGAGAAATGAAAACGTTAATTTATAATGAATGATGATATTTGAATACTCATTTTTTAAACATTATATCAACGCTTCTTATTTTTTTATATCTTTTTTCTTTTTATCACTTCATATTATCTATCATACCTATATTTTTTTCATTTTTTATTTTCTCTCTAGGTATCAAAAGGCATTTGAGTGTCCAAATGTCTTTTTCCATTTATAATAGAGAACTGAAACAATGTAAGCCTTTCTTTTTCTATTCATAATAATAATGCACAATAACTTCAATGCGGGCCGGTTCACATTTGGACCAATAACTGTGCATCATTTTCACAAACTTTGGAGGGTGCCCAATTCTTTGTACGTCAATTTAGGTCCAATTAAGAACAATCATATGCAACAATCATGATAAACAAAAAACAAAAAAAAATATATATATATATGCTAGCGATTTAGAGACTGTAACTATTTAATCGCTAAATTTTACTCTTAGGTACCAATTCAAGAAATCGTCTCTGTTAGTTATAATCTATACAAAAGAAAATTACGAGGTTATTAGATGATAATTTGCTGGAAAAGGTGTTATAGGGTTTTTTTTTAAGGCTAAAAGATCATTTTATTGAGTATAAAGCTTGAGTACAAGGTGTACCCAGGCAAAAGTACACGAGATCAGAATCTTACAAAATTAACAATGATTCCAAGCTACACAAGCCCCCAAAACACAAAGCACGGGATAATATGCTGCATATGACAGCAATACTACAAAAGGTGCCAAAGTTATAATATATGTCAACTAAGTTGGATCCAAACAAAAAAATAATAACAAGATATGCATTTTATCTTCTTCAAATTTGAAGTTTTCAAACATCTAAAGTCCTAAATTTCAAACAAATTATTTTTTATATATATTTATATTGTGGGTTTCATTTTATCATTTGTTTTCAGTAGGATAGAGGATATATTTGAGTTACAAAAATTCCAGTTGTAAATGTATATGTATGTATTGTAAGGGTTGGGTGTACCTTGTGTCCTTTATCTTTTATTTTAATATATTATTTATTTGGCTGATAAAAAATAAAATGAATGAATGATTAATGTTTAAGTTATAGTCTTAATCATTTTTTTGTTAGATGTAATTATTTATATTTGTTTTTCTTCAAAAAAATATTAATATTAATTCTTCTCACTGATTCTCATAAAATTTCATTCTCTTTGTATATTGTTAATTTTAGATTTAATTACATTTTTAATCTATCCGTTCAAATAAAAATCTTTCGATGTAAAAAAAAATATATATAAAATTATAATTTTATAGTAACTTGTACAATTAATTAAAGACTTAATATCACTTTTACTCATTATATTTCACACTTATTTTATTTTGGTACATTAAATTTTAAAAGTTTCATTGTAATACATTAAGTTTTCTAAATGTATCATTTTAACTCTTTTTTTTCAATTTTCTATTAGAAACGTTAGTGTTATATTAACTTCTAAATTTTAAAATGATTTAATGTTACTTATGGTCTATTATGTTTTTATTTTTGTCATTTATGTTTTCGAAATGTATCATTTTGATCTTTTTTTCAAATTTTCTTTAGAAAAATTTGTGTCCGTGTTTTAAATTTTAAAATAGTTAAGTTAACATAGTGATGACTAAAAATGATCACTATACTATAATAATAATAATAATAATAATAATAATAATAATAATAATAATAATATTATTATTATTATTATTATTATTATTATTATTATTAATCATTTAATAATTATAATAATTTCATTCACCAATTATTCGCAATCAAAATGGGTATGACCTCTTTCTCTTTTTGTTGCTTTACTCCCGCCGTCAATCCAAAAAGACCGTTATCTTGCCCCTGCTTCCGTCTCCACCACAACCTCCCTACATGATTGGAATTGTCATCTCACCTAATGACAACAATCGTCTCATCGTCGCCGTCGATAGCAGTGCGTTGACAAAGGCAAGGAAGACTGACAACACCCAATTGTGGATGAGATTTGACCGATCGGGCCAATCAAAATCATCTTCTAATATAACGCATAATTCGACCCATCTTTGCGTTGCTTGTCTTCGCCTGACCTAGTTTTAGATGTCAAATGAAAAATTCTCTACTTGTCCGACTCAATCGTGCACGATAGTGGAGGTCCTTCTTGTAGACCACACAAAGAGTCACATTATGACTTCCTCGTTCAAATTTGAGTTAAATGGCGAGTTAGAGTCATGTTTTTGTCTTTCGTCGAAGAGAGAACTCTTACTTTGATCTCATGTGCTTCTTGTATTTCCAATAGCATGGTTGTATGAAAGGTTTTGATTTTTCAGTTACGAGTATAAAAATTTTCAGTGGTTCCAGTGAGATTATGTGTTGACGTCTATTAGACAAGTGGCCTCAGATATCTTAAGAAGGGGGGGTTGAATTAAGATATTCCAAACTACTTCCCCAATTAAAAAATTTATTTCACTTTTTATTCAAGTTATGAATTCCCTTAATGACAATCTTCTTAAATATTGATTCAAATAAAACAATTTGAATATGAATATAAAGCAATAATAAATAAAGGAGATTAAGGGAAGAGAAAATGCAAACTCAGATTTATACTGGTTCGACCACACCCTTGTGTCTACGTTCAGTCCCCAAGCAACCCGCTTGAGAGTTCCACTATCTTGTAAATTCCTTTTACAAGTTCTAAATACACAAGGACAATCCTTCCTTTGTGTTTAGAATTCCTTTACAACAAGAGACTCACGGTCTCTTAATCCCTTAGAGAATGAGGAGAAGAAGAAGAATAAATCTCTCTAGAAAGAGATAGATTTTACAGATTGAGCACTCAAATAATTCCTTAATGAATTACAATTGAATTGGCCAAGGAATTCTTAAGAGGATAAAATGATTTTGCTCTTTGAGAGGATAAACACTTGTTGTTGTGAAAAACTCTGAGCAAATTCGTGTTTAAGTCACATATATATAGACCATTGGTGGTCATGAATAAAGCCTTTGAAAAGTTGTGACTCTTAGAATTATTTTTCTGAAAATCCTGTCTGGTAATCGATTACAGTAATTGTGTAATCGATTACAGCTTTTAAAATTTGAATAAAAACGTTTATTAACTGCTGGTAATCGATTACCAAAATTGTGTAATCGATTACACAGTCTAAAATTTCGAATTCAAATTTTAGTAGCTGTTATAAAATATATTTGGCCACTGGTAATCGATTACATCCTCTGGTAATCGATTACCAGAGAGTAAAACCTTTGAAAAACACTTTTTAATTTAAATTACTTGGCCAAACCTTTTGCTAATTCAATTAGGAATTCCCTTCCTAATTTACTAGTGATCATCTTGATGTTGTGACTTGTAATCTTGAAGTATTGTCTTGAATTTAATCTTGAAAAGCCCATTTGCATCAATTTTATCATATCATCATGATCATCATCAAAACACCAAAGGCAATTGCATCTACAACGTCATTCAATCTATGTGGTGTTGCATTTTTTATCTTTTCAAATTTGCAAGAGTTTGGAGGACATGATGATTTTTTTAGTTATTTTTTTAAGAAAATAACATAAAGATAGTGGCGGTTTTTAGTCACCACTATGTAAAGTTAATTATTTTAAAATGTTTAATGTCACTTTTGATCCATTATGTTTTATAGTTATTTCACTGTGGTACATTAAATTTTAAAAGTTTCATTCTAGTCTTTTATGTTTTAGAAATGTATCATTTTAGTCCTTTTTTTTAATTTAAAAATTAACAAAATACTAACATTTCTAATGAAAAATTGAAAAAAAAGATCAAAACAATATATTTCAAAAACTTAAAGAACCAAAATAAAACTTTTAAAATTTACCCAAGTAAAACAACTATAAAACATAATGGAACAAAAGTGACATTAAGCCTTAATTAAATGAATAAGGATGTATATCAATAACTAATATGAAAATTAAAAAAATAATAACAAACACAAATAAATAATTTTTTTAAGAGAATCAAAACAAAAATTCATATAAATGAATCGGGTTTAATTAGCCTTTTGATCTCTATAGTTGAGAGAATTTTTCTTTTTAATCTTTATAGTTGTAAATTTTTGTTTAATTCTTTTGGTCATTTTTGTCTAAAGTCGTCCAATACCATTAAGTTTTGATTTTTTAAAACTACTACAAATTTGAAAATCACGTTTAGATTCTTTTGGTCATATAAAGTTTATTTTTCCATCTTCCCTTTGTCACCAAAGGTTTCATTTCCTTCTAACAACTTCCAAATTTAGTTTTGTAACATTTTTAAAAGACTTAGATCTAACTCTTAGAATGTGAGTTTGAGTGCTGAGGACTGAACATCTTTAGCATAAAGTTTGTTAGATTGAACATCTGCAAGTGGTCCAACAATAGTCTCATAGCAGTTCGATAATCTTTTTGGACTTTATGTGTGAATAATATGATAAGTGACCCATTAATGGATCTATAATAGGCTTTGATACCATCTTACAATGTGACTTTAAGCTTAACTCAACCATACAAACTGACTTATAAGATGCAGATTATCTCCCACTTATATACTCTTTTTTGGTTATATAATTAGTCGAAATCTCTAACAAACTTTCCTCACACTAGGACTGACATCTCAAACGTGAAGCTTATGTGGCTGGAAATTTGTTGGATGTTTAATAACAACCTAATAATGAGTGGCCTAACATGTCCCTACAATGTTGGCTGGTAAAATGGAAATTGTTCTTCACTTATATATTGTATCAAGGCCTTAACTATACACCATCTCACACCACCAACACTTTTGGGTTTAGTGTATCAATAATATGATAGGTGACCCATTAATGGATCTAATTAAGATAGACTATAATAATATCTTAGAATATGAGTTATGAACCTAATTCAACTCTACAAAATTAGCTTATAAAGTAAGAATTATCCCCCACTTCATAATTCAATTTGACTATATCACAAGTTGTTGAAGGATTTTCAACATTAACGACATTAGATAACTTTTGACAATGAAAATCAAAAGTATTAAAAACAATTATAATTATAATGATCAAATTATTATGTTTTAAACTATAAGGATTCAAATGCTAAATTGTTGCAACAATAGAAATCAAACACTACTAGAAAATTTACTTTTAACATCGTTGGAATAACATCGGTTTTATAGTAAACTGATGTAAATGAAAATGCGGTGGCATAATCGTAAATAATGTGACTTCGTTAATATCGGTTCTCCTAAGAACTGATGTTAACGTGAGTTTGTTAACATCGGTTTTTGGAAGAAAAAAATCGACGTTGTATTGTCCTATTTATAATATTTTTCGCGCTTCTGGCAGTTCACTCGTCTCCCTCACGCAATCGCTTTGTTACTTGTCTCCCTCACGAACCCTTTGTTACTGTCACTCTCACTCTCGCAGTGTTAAAACCATTGTCGTCACTGTCACTCACGGTGCCACTCATGCTCACAATCATCTAGCTCGCGGTCAGTCTCTTTCACGGTGAAACCACTCTCAGTGTCAATCTCGCTCACAGTCTAGGTGTTACTCTCACTCTCGCTCTCACGATATATTTTTCTCTCAAAGTTTTATGGATTGTGTGTATCTTCCTCGTTCTGCAGTGTAAATTTATGAAATTTTACTATGAGTGTGAAAGAAGTAGTGTATAATTATTGCAAGCGTTCATGAGTTTTAATGTCAAATAGTCCTAGGAAAGCTTTTTTCGATAGTGAAATCATTGTTTTGGTTGTGGTTTTGCATATTTATTGGTGTTTTGGTTGTTTTCGACAATGTAGCCTTTTGTTTGTGTTTTTGGTTGTTTTCGACAGTGTAGGTCTTCCCAAGTATCTAAGTCATACTGCAAAACAAACAGTGGAGGCCTTTTATTGGTGTTTTGGTCTATTTTGTTTGTTTTACAAATTTATTGGTGTTTTGGTTTTTTGCAAGGTTTTGATTTTGGTTGTTTTCAATAGTGTAGGCCTTATTATTGTTTGTTTGCATGATTCTGGTTCCTCTAGTATCATATTGTTGCTTTGCAGATTTATTGGTAGCATATTGTTAATGTCATGTTTATATTGTAAATGAAGTTTAGAAACGATAGATGAAGATCAACAGAACTAAAAGGAAATGACTAACATAATGATGAAGATTAACTAAAAAACTGAGGAAATGTTCAACATTGTTCATGTTATGGATCATGTTAGAAATTTCAAGACTATTCTCAAATAAACATGACATGATATAATACATTTGTTTATATTATTTTACTTGTTAAATATAGTCTTATAGTGAAGTCAGTAGCTCATTTGTGGTAAAATGAAAGGATGAACTAGAATATACTTGACATCTACTAAACTCTAGTGGCAACATGCACTATGTTACATACAACCAAGATCTGGTGAGCTCAGCTCTACTAACTGGATGGACAAAACTCAGAGATTTCTACGGACTCACTGGAAATCATCAAGTGACCTTGACCCACTTTGGGCATAATGTTTTCCTCCTCGTCATCTTCAAAAGCACCCTGAATGACACTTCTTGTACCACAAAGTTCCTAACCCAATCACTTTTAAAGTCTTGTTGACTAAGTACAAAGTGACTTGCAACAGTTTAATGAGTAATTAAGCACTTCTTTGTATGTCAAATTTCAAAATCATATACATATATAATATGAATTTAATGTTAATTTGAGGATGTGTCGAGTACCATGTACTCATTTATGAAAGCGGTAGGATTCACCCATTTAAACTTGGAAATGACTATGGAATGTATGATAGTTTATAATCATTTGAGGAAGTCTGCAAAAATTGGAAATAGATGAAGGGATTTTGGGCAATCACAAAATTTGCAAGTTGAAACTCAAATTATATTTGAGTTCCGAGATGTAACTTCTAACTTTTTTTTTTTATTTTGGATTTGTTTGTAATTAAAATACATTACTACTTTATTATTATCAATATGTAAATTTTTGTTTATAAGTCTTGGTGATATATTTTGTGACAAATGTTGAAACATCTTGAACACATTTGTGCTATATTTTGTTTATAATGTTTATAACTACTCTTGGTGTATGATATACTTTGTTTATAACTTTTACTGCATGACTTATTTTATGAGTTTTTTACAACTTTAAATGATAAGTTATGATATAAATAATTACATGTTAGTAATTAAAAAAAATAGATAAGATATTAAAAAGAACCAAAAAATAACATCAATTTTTAGAAAAATCAATGTTGTTATTTACTTACAACATTGATTTTTCTAAAAATTGATATTGGTGAGAAAAAAACTTGATGTTATTTTCGACTAAAATAACATCGGTTTTTAAACAATGAATGTTAATATTGATACTTTAATGTTGATAATTTCAACATCGATTAATAACTAAGGTTAAAAGTCCTTCATCATCAATGTAAAAACCTATTTTCTAAAGATAACTAATCCATTTTTAACCATTTTTATCTAAACATCACTAATTTATTAAAATCAGTTACATATCTATGAATAAAAAAATCAATATATTCCCCATTCAAGGTAAAACACGGGCTGCAACACTTCCTAGTTTCCTCTCTCCTTTTCCGCATTCTTTTTATCTCTCATTTAAATTATTTTGTTATTATTATTCTTTTTTTTCTTTTTTTCTTTTCGTAGCAGGTTCACGAAATGCTAAAGGGGGGAAAGAGTTAGTACATACTAAAGGGTTTAATTAGACGAGAGTGAGCGGTGAGCTGTTTGTTTGCTCCGTATGGTACCAATCCCAGTCAATCTGACGTCCACTTTTTTTGTGTTCTTATTCTATCATTTTGTTGTTGTTTGTATAGTGGTGATCTCTTCGTGACTAGATTTACGGAAACTAAGAAAATGAGAAAAATGTATTTTAGATTTTTCTATTTTTGTTTTAAAATGTGTTCTTATTCTATTATTTTGTTTGATGTTGTGTTGATCCCTTTGTGATTCGATTTGCTGGAAACTAAAACAAATGAGAAAATTAATTTTTTTATTTTTTCTATTTTTTTAAATTTAGTTTTAGCCATTGTTTTTATTTAAATTAATGAATCTTGTCCTTATATTTATGGAAATTTGTGAAATTAGTTCCTCACTCTGTCACTCATAATATCGTTAGTATTGTTTTGCTTTCAGAAATACAGGAACTAAATTTATCAATTTCAAAATACAAAGATTAAGACCAAATTAACTTAACTGAAAATAGAGAAACTTAAAAATTATTTACACAATAAAAAAAATTCCCAACTGACTTATTTTGTGAAACCCAATTCGCCAAGTTACTTTTATTATTATTATTATTATTATCATAATTTAATTTATTTATAATTATTATAAGAATTAATTATTAAGAAATATGAGTTTGAAAGTAAAATTTTGTCAAATTTTGTTAATGCAGAGAAAATTTATGTAAATCCTATTAAATAAAGAATGAGATTCAAATTATTTAGTAGGTCTAACTTATATACATTTGATATTTCATGTAGTGATATTTCATGTAATGATAAAAAAATGTGTTATTAATGTTTTTCAAAATAATAATAATGACAATTCACAAACACACGCAAACATGTGAAGAATATTATTTTAGAGAAGGTTACTAAGAGTGGATTAGGAATATTATTTTCAAAAAAGATATTTGGCAAATACTTAACATTCCTTAAAAAGTTTTTTAAATTTGTGTGTTTATGTTACTGTTATTATTTGCCTCTATTTTGATACCACGAGCATGTAGTGAAATGTATTTTACTTCCTTTGTTTTGTGTTTCCTTGTGTATATAGTGATATCCAGCAGGACCAAGAAACGGTGTGCTAGAGAGGAAGCATAGGCCTTCGTTTATATCTTTTAATTTTATTTTTGGATTTGTAAAGTGCTGGTATGTTATGACATCGGGACTCAATTATTATACTAGTGGTTTTATTTCATAATTCGATGATATTTTAAGGACTTGTAAGGTACTTTAAAAAAGGACTTGTAAGACAATTAAGTGTGGGTGGATATATACCTTTTTTTTTATATATAATTTATCATCATTGACGATCGATACCTTTTATTTGTTATTATAGTATTTAATGAAGTTTGAGTTTATTATGAGGATATATGTGATGCCTTTGTACTGCATGGTTATTAAAGTTTTAAATTCATATTTTTTTTATATATAATAATTAAACATGATATAAGGAATTACAATACTCACGTATTCAATCAACTTAGACTTTTTGATTAAACTTATCATTTATTCCGCAACAAAAAATTATATCCTATTTCTGTAATATTTTATTTAATAACATGGTTTGGGTAAAGGATGTTACACGTTTTTCATTGTTCACTCTAATTACTCTCTAGATCACACACCCTATAAAACCTAAGATATCCCTCTTAGAACTCTCTCAAGGGCAAACCACCTTCGGAAACAACACAGAAAACCTAAAGCTTTGAGTCTCTTTAGAATCGTGAGGTAGTAAATAATTTTATGTATTAACCCAAGACTCTTCTTTATAGATTTACTTCATTATTTTTTTATTAACCAAAACATAAGTGATTGTCTCCGTAAAAAGTAAGATAAAAACCAAAACAACCGATACAATCTGAATCATAAAAAGTAAATTAAATTAATTCAAATGTGATATTTTGTATACCAATTATCGAAAGCAAAGCAATTTTTTTATGAGCAAATGAAATACTGATATTTTTACCTCAGATAAGATCCAAAAGTTAATCAATCACAAACACCCCTACGAGTGATCATTGAGGAAGATTTGAGCATTGTTTTGTCTATTTATTCAATGCATTAAATAAATGAGAGCTTAAAAAAACACGTTGGTTGACGTTAGGAGTCAGAGAGAGAAATGATAGCTCTCTTGTTAAGATTTAAGAGGGTAAAGTCTAAGGATATTTTAAATGGCCAAAATTTAAGTTAGTCATTTTGAATATTTTATCGTATATTAAATTATTTTTTATTTTTAAGAAATTTTGGAAATGTGTTGTTTATATAAGATATTAATGTCAAAATTTAAAGAACCCACAATATCAATTAGATTTGTTCAAAAAAAAAAAAATCTTAAGAAACTCATTAAATATCTTTCATTATAGATGACCCAAGAGTAAGAGCAAGTGAGCAACAAGTCAAGGAACACACGTGACAAATGCTTTGGGTGAAGAGACTGGAATAAATTTTGTTAGCAACGTAAAAGAAATTTTAAATAAATTGTGTGTTCACTTAAAACAATAACCAACATGTAGAGAAATGCAACGCAATAAATATATTTTTATTAAATTAATTTAAATTTAATATTGATGTAACTATTTAAATTTGTAACACTACTCGAGCATATTAGTATTATTTTTTGTTTTAGACCCTTGACATTTATAAATTATGATCGATCGAATAAATTTGGTTAAAGAAAATATTTCAATAATATATATATATATATATATATAAATAAAAGAGAAGAAGTGATCAAATTATACTGATATAACTTGATCTAATTTAAACAATTATTATATTATTTAATAGTTTTTAATTGGATGATATTTTCTTATAATCTATCATTAAATTCAAAGTTATTTTCACACAGATCATATATATAAAATTTCATATTAATCTAAAATTATTATTACTTCATTTATATAGATTCAAAATAAAATAATTTAATTTTTTTAAAATACACTACAATATGAATTATCTTATTACCTATTTACTGTCGTTTAATTTTGATAAAATTTGATACAAACTATCTTGATAGTCTATTATGTATCATATGACTAATTGACTATATTTTAAAATCCACTAATAATGTCTCATTTTCATTAGTTTCTTTAACTTTCATCATGCATCACCCCCCCTCCCCCCTCAAGAACATATATTTATAGAAAGACAGTATAGTCATCAAACTCTGCAATAGTTAATTCCTTTGCAAGTGGCTAACTCCTCATAAGCAGATGGACATTGAAAGTTTAAAACATGTTTTGAATAGTTGAAGTGGCTAATTCCTTTGCAAGAATTGCATACTTTTGTATTTTCTTTTTCTTCCCTTTAACATTTTAACAGTAAATTGCTTAAAAGTTAACCATGATTAATTGCTTTCTGATCTGATCATCTCGTTTAATTTCTCTGTTGTGAAATTTTCTGTAGGATTGTTACATGAAATGCTTAGGTCAGCCAAAACAGGAGATTCAAAATCTACATGGAAGGTATAAGATGCTGAATTCTTCCTGAGTTTTTCTGCTTCACCATAATTACAGATGGGCCATCCTTCTGTCTGTTTTGGCCTCAGTCTGTAATTTCATTCTAGGAATTTTTAGAAGAAAGTTGAAGAAACTAATGAAAATGAGACAAAAAATGGATGGTGAGTACGGAAAGATCCGCTTACTCCAAGAACCTATCTTTAAAGTTATTCTAAATCTTAATCCTCCGTTATTATAAAATTCCAACTGTCCATGTTAAGAGTCTATTTTGTATCATATGACTATATTACTCCCCTTTTCCTTTGTTTCATTGTTGGAAGTATATATAGAGAGAGTTTGACTCAGATAAGCATCCTTCTTTATGTGAGAACATGACTATCAAATAATGTTGGAGTGAAATATACTCGTTTTAAATATCATTAGCATACATTAGATAAACCACACTGGAAGGATACTGTATTTATATTGTGTGTCTTTACGGTTTTGATAAAGATTAATCAATATTTTTAAATAATAAATACTTCCTACAAATTGATATTAGTCCATTATGGTAGTAATAAACTTGAGTTATGACTTACATAGTAATATAAGGGAATTAAGATATAAACAAATATATAATTTGATCCTGGACTAATTATTCTCACATAGTTAAAGAGAACTATTTCTGGGGTTTGGAATAATGATTAAAGAAGATTTTTTTTCTTCTAAAATCACATAAGTATCCTTTTATGAAAGCAATTACTCTTGGATGAATATAAATAATACCTTCAAATTAAAATATTAAAAACATTTAGGTATGTAAATTACTCATTAATTTCTGCCATAAATACCATTATTAAAAAATTCCTCATTAAATAAATATAGAATCATGTTCATTGTACATCTCTAAGAAAACACATGATTGTGATGTTATAAATATCATACTAAGGTGTGTTTAATTCGCTAAAAAAGAAGGGACTGAACATCATAAAAATATTTATTCAAAGTTTGATTTAAAAAATAACTCAACGATTATACAAAATAAAGAATGATGGATTAGACAAAAATACCTAAAAATTTGTAACTCACTAAATCCAATATAATTTTTTGTCTCGTGTCTAACAAGAGTAAACATACAATATTATCCTTATTTTTTGACTTTTTATTATTCTATGCATTTTTTATTTTTTTCATATGCACCTTCTTCTCCAAACATTAATAACCTCACCGCCCTCCTTTCTACCGTGTGAGAGCTCTCTCAATTCACCTCCTTCTCGCCTTTGCCACGCCCTTCCCCACCGATCTCTTGAACCGCTCCTCCTTCTCTATTTTCGCTGTTCGCAACACCTACCTCATTGCCGAAGACCACCTCTCCCCGATTGCCCTTGTCGACATCCTTCACTACCACATCCTCCCTTAGTTCCTCTCTTGGTCTGACCTTCATGCCCTCCCCCCCTCTGGCAAACTCATCACCACGCTCCTTCAAACCATCGTCCGCACCATCAACAACTTTGACTCCATGAACCTCACTTGTGACTCTCAATCTGACATCATTTCGATATGCTCCCCCGCACCGTACTTTCCCTCCAAGTGCACTATCATCTCCTTTGATATTTAATAATTAAGAAAACTTGAATTTACTTATTACCAAAAATTATCTTAATAAGATTTTATATTTTTAATAACATTGTATTGTATGATTGTGACATATTTTTAGTTATAACATATGATCAATTATTATTAGTTTATTTATGTATTTTGTTAATTTATTACGAATTATTTTTTAGTTTATAATATGATACTTATAAGATATAGTTAAAAATATATAAACATAATTAATAAATTGTATTTTTTTTTATAACAATAAGTCTAAAATAATGCTTTAAAATATATCACAATATCAATAAATTATACATATTAGTAAAGCATGATATTAAATTTAATGTTAAATAATAAAATAGTTTAAAAAATTTTAAAATCTTATTCTGTATCTTTTCTTAGTACAAATTAAACATATACAATATAAAGGATATTATAATAAAATTTATATTATTTTATCTAGTATATAAATGCATTAAACAAGATATAATATAAAATTATTTGTATTATACATTAATCACCACCAAACAGCATAAAATAAAAAAGTTTATCTTGTGAATAGAGTATTTATGAATAGAGTTCAATTCTCATAATATAAACACTTTTGCATTACTAATTAATAAAAAAAACATCACTATAATTTTAAAGTAATTATTATAAAAATTAATAAATTATATATAAAATTTTTGAAATTAAATGATAATATAAAAACATTTAAACTCTGTCGATATATTCTAAATAACTTCTTATGGATATTTTTATATTACATTATTCTCTGTTTTCAACAGTATTTTTTTTAAGTGAGTATATTATAAACTGAACTCTTTTTTTAGAGGGATAAACTGAACTCTTGAAACGCATATAAAAATAAACTCTTGAGTTATTTTATAAAATTATATGCATTTTCACGTTACTCTGTCAATAATTTCAATAATATTAGTTATTTAAATTTTGCTACCAAATAAATTAGTCCTTAAAATTTTTAAGATGTTTCTATATTTTTTTTATAAAAATGTTTTAAAGTATTATTTAGTAATACATAAAATGTTAAAATAGTTATTTTGTAATAATAAAACTATTAAAAGACTAATAAGGTAAGATTTAAGATTTTTCAAAAAGTAAATTAAAGAACAAAGTTTTTAGAAAGCTACTAAATTATATGTAGCTTAAAACGTGGTCGAGAGATGAAGTTCTATTTATTTATTTATTTATTTTACAAAAGAGATGAAACTCTATTAAAGATGATGAAATTGATTTTTTAACATAAATTAATTATTAATAAAAGTAAATAAATATTTCACAATAATATTATAATATATAACCCAACAAATATGTTAATAAATGATGAAATTAAGAATTGACTTTAAACTTAGATATCAAATTAGGAGATGACTTTTCACATTTTGAATGACTCCTTTATTTTAAAATGAAAATTATACCTTAACTAAAAAAAGTTAAATGCAAGGTTACATCCTTTTGTAAATGAATAGAATATGTATTTTTAATGTAAAGAAGTTATATAATGTTATTTCATCATAAATTATTATATATATAATTTTTTTATAATAATTATCTTAATAATGATAATAATAATAGATAAAATGTTAACTCATATTTTTAGGATATCCATGAAGAACTTAAAAAGTATAAATATTTTTAATAGAAGACGAAAAATTAAGTTTTTTTTTTTTTTACTTTCTAGTGATTTTCATAATAAATAATTTTATTTTAATTCTTTAACCAATATTTTTAACTAATATCATAAAAATACTGCTGAGCAATAACCTTATTATTATTTTCAAATAGTTAAAGAAAACTATTTCTCGAGATGGGATAATGGTTAAAGCAAATTTTTTCCAAAATGACAAAAGTCAAAGTTCACTTTATGAAAGCAATTATTTTCGGATAAATATCAATAATATCTTTGAATAAAAAAAATACTTTTTAGGTTACTTATTATAATATTCGATTAACTAAAAACTCAATAAATTTAGTCAAGAATATAAAATTAAACCTTAATTAGTACTATTATTTTTCAGAACTATTCATGTGAAGTGTGAAAAGAACCAGAAAAAAATTAATGAGTTATGCTTCTTTTGTTTTATTGTTACATTATTCTAAAATTGACTTTTTAAAAAAATAATTTTTGGAAAAATTGATTAATATAATAAACATTTTAATTAGACCTTATAAAAATAATTACACCACACTTTTAATTTAAACATTATAATAATAACCAGAATAAGTATTAATAGTATCTTCAACTTAAATTATTAAAAATCATGTTAATTACTCCTTTTGGTCTCAAATATAAAATAAATTAATTTACACTAACTAAAAAAGTTTAATTATATTTAATTATATTAATTTTAATTAAAAACTAAATTTTTTCAAGTTACCATTCATTCAAACTTAGTATAAAAAAAATCATTAAAACTAAAATCTTAATTAAATGAAAGTAAAATTAATTGGTTTTATTTTATATTTAAGATTAAGAAACTATTTTTTTTCTTATAT
This sequence comes from Glycine soja, assembly GCF_004193775.1. Taxonomy (NCBI): domain Eukaryota; kingdom Viridiplantae; phylum Streptophyta; class Magnoliopsida; order Fabales; family Fabaceae; genus Glycine; species Glycine soja. The sequence continues at coordinate 36,921,883 of NC_041010.1, forward strand.
TTGAGATCAGAAAAAATATACCGGTTATTCATTAATTCATATCATTAATAGAATTATTTAAACAATTGTCTTTAATTATAAAATCATGTTCACTATACATCTCTACTAAAATGGATGATTGTGACTCTATAAATATCATACCAAGTATTTATGAATAGAGTCGATTTTTCGTATTAAATATTTTATATTATTAAATAATAATTTTTATAAATATTTCTATATTATGTTATGAATTTAATATTTATAATTATCTTTGGATTATTTTAAAATAATTATTTTAACAATTAAAAAATTTATCATTATGATTGAATAATTATATACAACTTTTTACTTTACCAATTATAGGTATTTTTCTCTCTTATATTATTCTCTGTTTTCTACAGGATGTTTTAAGTCAGATAAATTTAACTCATGAAACGCATATAGAAAATAAAGTCTCGAGTTATTTTCTAACATTCCTATGCATTTTCACGTTACACTGAATAATTTTAATTATTAAATAACTCTTGAAAATCTTAAAATATTATTATATTAGTCATTTAATTTTTATCATTAAATTAGTCTTTAAAAAAGTTCATGATATTTGCTTAAAAAAAGGTTCAAGATATTATTATATTTATTTTTAATAAAACTATCTTAAAAACTCATTTAGTAATAAAATAATGTTAAAAAATTACTTTATTAACAATGCTATTGAAAGATTAATATATTATTTTTATCTAAACCATAAGTATCCTTTATTAAAAATATCCTTTATTAAAAATAATCCTATTCAAATTGGATAAAATTATTATAAGTATGAAAAAAATTTCTTTATTATTTAACACAATTATGTGCTCAGCCCTTGAACCCGAAAACTATAATTGAATTATAACAACCTAAATTCATAGATGTAGGTGTGTTTGGTGATTGAACAACCAATAAAATAAGATTTTAGTTTTTTTTAAAAATTAAAATAATAAACTAAGTTCTTAATAGCTAACATAATTATACAGTATTTTGAATTATCAACTTAAGAGTTTACTATAATAACTTAAATATCAAAGGCAATGACTTATGACTTTTGAATGACTCCTTTAATTTAAGAGAAAAATAGTTATATAGTGACATTGAATTTATTTTTTCACAGTTATCTAATCACAATATTATTATATATAATAAATTTATTAAATTTTAAAATAATTATTTTAAAATAATTCAAATAATATTTTATGATTGAATAATATTATAAAACTATTTAAAACATTAAACTCTTGATTTAAAATGAAAAATAGATGTTTGTATGAGTTAAAATAATTATTGTAAAAATTAAAAAATTATTTTAAAATATTAATCAATCAAAAATCAATATTAATATGATTTTTAAGATAATTATTATAAAAATCAATAAATTTATATTATATAATAAATTATGATAACGGTCTAATTTTTTTTTCACAATTACTACATAACCTATTTTTTTTCAAATAATATATATATTCTCAGTTTATAGAGCTTTAATGTTATTATTATCATAAAATTCATATAAAAAGTAATTTTTATTAATTAATAATATAAAATTCTTTCTACTTGTAATAATAATAATTCAGCTGGTATATTGGATTGAAAAACAAACCATCATCATCAGACGTTGATTTCTGTACGTTGATTAAACCAGCAAATGTATTTTATTTATTTATTTATTTATTTTATTACTCATGAGGTTTAATTGTAACGTTACATTTTTACAGCATGATGACGCATGTTCCTTACTGAGAACACAGCCAAATTAAAATACTCCAGCTAATATAACTTGTTTCTGCACAAATAAATCCTAAACCCCAGTATTAGTTACGTTATCCTAAAAGATATTCGACACGTGTTCCATGTTGCAACCCAATTATTGATAGAAAACTCTATACAATTTAAATTCAAAAACTAAAAAAATAAAAGAATCTGAAGCAGAGTTAAGAACAAAAACTTGAAGATAAGGACAAAAACAACCTGTCACCAAATTAAATAAATAAATAAATTGAAAATTAAGAGATATTAAAATTAATAACCCAATTAATAATTATATTAAAAGTATTCAATGAAATTAAATAATATAAGATAATATTTAATAACATAATTAATTGCTTGATCAAATCTTAAATCTTCAAAATATATAAGATAATATTTAATAACATAATCAATACTATATATTTTAAAATTTGAGATGCAATAAATAATAATTTTATTTTCTGAAGAGATTAATATTAATAATTTATGTGAAATAAACATTTTATTTTAGCTAAAAAAAAGTGTTGTGTAGGACATACATAATAATACACATAAAAATAAAAACAGCCTCTGACAACACTTTTGCCTTAACACGCGGCGAAGCGAACTCTCTCTCCTTCGCCACCGCGACGCGCCATCACATAGCTTCCCTTCTCTTTCTTCATTCACTTTTTTTTTTTTTCTCTTTCAATTTCAAACAGACACTCTCTCTCTCTCTCTCTCTCTCTCTCTCACTCTCTCTATAAATCTTCTCTTTCTATGTCACTTTTGTCCAAAAACAAAATCAGCAAAAATAAAAGGCCCCAAAATCCGTTTCTCTTATCTTCCAATTAATTGAGTAACTGATTAAGCGCTTCATCTTCAACAACACCAAAAAAAACATACACCAAAAAGGAGTTACATTTGTTCATCTTCTTCTTCTTCTTCAACTCCAATTTGGGTCACCAAAATATCCTCCACCTTTATCAAACTGAAGCATTTAAAAAACCCAGAAGGGTCAATTATTTCCTTGCATTTCCTAGCTTAAAATATTCAGTAGGTGCACTTGGTCCATTTGCTTCTTTCTCTCCATTAGCAATTATTATTACCATCCCCTTTTACCCCCTCCCTTTTCTTATTTTCCCATTTGCAATTTTAATCAACCTTTCTTCTTGATACCCCCACCCCATCAAATCCATGATGAAATGTTTCAAATCTCTTCCTATAAGGAGAGTAGCAAAGTTCTTCCCCCCGAAAAATAAAATCTTAGATTGATTAAACCACATCCTATCCTACTTACCCATATTAAAAAAAAAAAAAACATGATCTTTAGTCCCTTATATGATACACTCTACATAATGAGAGAGACTTGAGAGCTTCCTATATATACAAAAAAGAAAAGGCATTTAAACCCATTTGCTCAATCACTCTCTTGTGGGTTTTTTGAGAAAATTTTCCATCACTTTCTCGGGAAAATCTCTGAGAAACGACAATGCCCTCTTCCACCACCTCTTCCTCATCCTTCACAACCTCTTCATTCACATGTTGCTCCGCAAGTTCTCCTTCGAACCTGGAACGCTTTCTTCAATGTGTCAGTCCTCATGTTCCTTCTCAGATTCTACCCAAGGTATTCCATTTTATTTATTTTAATTTTCTCTTCTTTTTTTTGGTTAATTTATTTTTTTGGTTCGTGTTCAAGTACTTCTATTTGTCTCTCTGGGTTGATTCTCTTTGTTCCGATTCATCGGACGGTGCGTTTGTTTGTTTGTTTTGTTGTGGTTGTTTAATTTTTATTTTTCTAATTCCTGCAAATCCCATACACAATAAATAGAATATTTTTTTGGATCTTTGTTCGATTTTCATTGTTTCCTTTTTCCCTCGTATTTATCTTTATGAATGATTACAGGGTCAAACATTTTTATAGTTATTATGCATTATCCGTGTAATATTTTTTTTATATTGTGAATCAATTAAAATTATATTTTGTCCAATATTAATGTATAATTTATTTTCTCTTTTAAATAACATCCCTTATTTTGATTTGAGTAAATGGCCTGTATATTGACTTTGTATATTATATCATTCAATTCAATTAGAAATTGTTATATAAGGCAGTTTTACTAATTTACTTGATAATTGCTTTAAAAATTCTATATATTATGATATTTATGGAATTTTTTTGACTAGTTGATAAGTGGATATACATTATTTTTTATTATTTTAGTTTCAGTAAATATTTTATTTCTTTAACTTATTATTATCTGCATATATTCTGATTTTGATTTTTCCGTTCTTAGAATATTTGTACCTGTTACGCACATTTATGAGTATTCGAGAGGAAGTAATTACTAGTATTATAAAAAATTGAAATAAAGTAATTCAAGTTGGGAATACGGAAGGTGGATATGAAAAAAAATTAAACGTGTGCTCTTGTGTTCTTTTAATGTCTGATATCAAATAATAAATGAGAATATCCGTACCTTTTCTTTTTTAACTCTTTCTTGTATTGTTGTTCAAAAAAGTTTTCATGGGCTAATGCTACTCAGGCATAGCACAAAATAATATGGTTTTTGTCGAAATTTGTTAAGATTTTTTTTAATCAGTCAAATTTGTTTTGATTTGTTTTTTGGTGGATCAAATTTTTTAAGATTTTATTGTTGATTTTTTTGTACAATTGTTGTTTTAGACAAACTATTAGCTTTCTAGTAAATTTTTGTCGTATCCTATCGCAATTAATAATTAATATATAAAAGATTAAATAAAAATTAAATATACATTTAATATCTTAATGACATAAAAATGTTAAATAATACTTTTTCTAATACAGTAGTAATTTCGAAAATTATTAACATGATCAGTTAAGATAGTTTGGATTTATTCTATTTAAAAATAATAAAATGAGTCGCGGTTACTTTTTTTCTTCTCTTCTTTTGAGTGTTCAAATGTTTAAAAATTCGTTGAATACTACGTGAATATCTTTCTATTTGTCAACTCTCATTAAATATATTAATGAATTTAACTTCTTTCAGAATATACTTTAAAAGAGAAAATATAATCATAACTGTTGATTAAAAAAAATTTAAATTTTGATTTTAAATAAAATGTTTATCTCAAATTAATAACCAAATTCAATGATAATATGTTAATGTCAAATGAGTTATGGTTCCTTTAATAATAAATAGCCATTTGTTTTATTCTATTTGAATTATTATTATTATTATTATTATTTTTATTAACTTTGTTTATTTGCTTGTCTTTCATTTTCGTTTTCTCTGTGGGACTGTGATTGTGCATTTGTGGCGTTGAAGGGATCTGTCACTGGTGAGAGGAGACATTAATAAGTTAATGTTAATAATGAAAACTCTGAAACGGTGTCGTAAAGATACGAAGCCTTTTTGTCCTGTGTAGGGAATATCCATTGGATGCCTTTTGAAAAATCTCCCTCCACGTTTCATTTTTTCAATTATTATTATAAATAAAATAAATAAATGTTTAATAACCCATGGTTGATATTGACACCAAAGTTTTCTTAGTCGGGGAAAAAGACATTTTATTGTTTTTTTGTTATTTACCTAAAACCCTCGTTTATTTTTCTTGATTTAGAAAAATAAATATAAGGCGTTTTTATTTTTTTGTTTCTCAACTTACAAAATTGCATTAATTATTATACACCACTTGTGTGATTTGTCTTCTTACGTGGATGTGAGACATTACCCATTATCCTCTCTGCAAACCTGTTTGAAAAAAATGGAAAGTTAATAACTAATTAGGTAAGTTTAATACACCTTGCTTGTAAGATTCAAATTTGATAACACGTACTTACACCAAATCCAATCATTCTTTGGTAGAAAATTAAAAAAAAAATCTGAAATAGGAAGGATAGGGTGAGACCACAGTTTTTTAATTCCAATTATTTTTTGACTTGACAAATTTCAGTCAGAGTACCAATTCAATGAATGGAAAAAAATCCTAAAAAATCTGTAAATCTGTGATATTTTTGCTTTGAGGGAAATCTGTGGGTTTTTTGTTTGATTAAGGCATGGATAATAGTGAATAATAAGTAATTGTTCTTAGTCAAAGTGGTTTTATGGGGAAACTATGATACTAGATCTGATTTGGAGAGAAATTAAAGGTTTCTACTTTCTTCTTCTCTTGGCCTGTGGTTCAAAGGACAAGGGCCAAACTTTCAAGATAAACCATAAAATATTCTTTAATGAGATTACTGTATGTATCTCTGGCGGCTTAGAGTTCACCTTTTGTGTCGTGTGTGATGGGGAAATTGGTCATTGCATTTTGTGGGCACAGGCCACTAGTTTTGATTGGTGGTCCAGTGAATAAAATGTTGATCCTAGTATTACTATCATTCATTTTTTTGTGGCAACCTATTATGGAGAAAAATGGGTCCTCTGGGGTTTCCTATTTGCTTGCTTTTTTGGTACGACATTACAATGTCATTCATTATGTGATTTTTCTATCAGCATCTGTTGTTTAGAGAATCAGTCAATGCTTTATGGCTGTTCAAAATTTGGCAAGTGAAGGAAACAAAAAAGCAATGTTGTGGAATATACTAGCTGCTGCTAGCAGTTTTGCTTTTTAATTTGTTACTGTTTATAGTGGTTAATGACTTTTTTTTGTCAACTATTCCTATTTTTAACATATTCCCTTAGCCTAAACTTTTATCTTTTACTAATTGGTAGTTAAAACAGCATTGTAGATGAATTCAGGAATGTGTTTCTTGCATTTTAACTCAGTTTCTAACAAATAACCTCTTTTTGCAATATTGGACACAAATGGGTAACATTGGATTATGAGTTTAATTTATATGCTCTATTACTGTAATTTTTTTACCATTGCCAATCAATAAAAAATTTTTGTTGCTGTGACTTTTATGGTAGTTATTGTAAGAGTTAACAAATTTACCAAAACATGACAATTTGTAATTGGATAACAATGTAATAACCATTTACATTATCAGTGTATTTACTCTTGCATTATTTGTCCTCTTGTAATAAACTATTTTTGTTTATAGTTAGGTGATGAGAGAAAGTGAAGTTGTGTTAGTGCTGGATGTGATTTAATGTGCTTTTTTTTTCTTTCTGGTTTTTAATGCAATTAAGAAATATTGCTATTCATTGTATTAGAAGGGAGAGGGACCATTAACATGGTGATTTGTTTCCTTAATTTTCTCTGCTTTTATCATGTAATTTGCAGAGCTGCTTTAGTGATCTAAATCCCCTCTGGCAGCCTCTTGGTAAGGACACAATTGAATACTTCACTCTGCAAGATCTTTGGGACTGCTATTATGAATGGAGCGCATATGGTGCTGGTACTCCTGTGATGTTGGAGGATGGTGATACCGTGACTCAGTACTATGTTCCATATCTATCTGCTATCCAAATCTACACCAACAAGTCTGTTGTCGCTTCTCGGTACGTTGGAAACAATACCTTGTCATGTGTGCTTATATACTAAATATGTAAACAAAATGGTCTAAATGATCTTCCCCTTTTTTGTTTTGTAGCAATCGGAGAGAGGATAGTGATGGAGTTGAATTTGAAAGTGATTCATGGAGTGAGGATAGTTCAAGTGATAACCTATCTAGATCATTAAGTAACAATTCCAGCAAAGCTTGGGAGGATGCTGTTTCTGAGGATTCAAGCTGTGACCAGGAGGGTTCATGGCTAAGGGATAACAAGCTTGGCTGCCTTTACTTGCAGTATACTGAGATGGCTTCACCTTACTCGAGGGTTCCACTTGCGGAGAAGGTATTCTTTTATTGTCAAGTAGTATTCACTTTTCAGCACCTCTTCTCAATGTTAATAATTTTTGTCTGTATGTTACACTCACAATAAATACATCACTTTTGATTGTTTCTTGTTTCAGATAGACGAGTTAGCTCGAAGTCACCCGGCATTATTAACATTGAAGAGTGTGGATCTTTCCCCAGCAAGTTGGATGGCTGTTTCTTGGTGAGCATAGTTTGTTGCTCTTGTTACATGTAATTTTTTTTCCTGTATGAAATATGTGAACTGTTTACATTGTCTCTAAAACCATTTTATTTTTGTAAATATATCTTTGAAGATTTGGTCTTTAACTAAGCTAAATAGCATTGTGTGGTTTATGTAACTTCCCTCATCTAGTAAGATAAGGCTTTTGTTGTTGGTCTTGTAATGAAGACAAAGTTGATCTTATGTCTGTGATTTGATAGACAAGACGAAGTCTATAGCTACCATGATATAAATTGGTTAGAGGAATACACTTTTTAATTCATAGTTTCTGTATCTTTTTTATTGTAAGATGACTAGGCTATGTTAGTTTCCATGGTAGAGATGTTATACTGACTTTTCATAATTGAATAGGTACCCAATTTATACTGTCCCATGCCGGAACACTGAAAAGGACTTGGAAGCATGCTTCCTCACTTACCATACATTGTCATCATCTTTCGAAGGTATCTTAATGTAATTTTTTTCTAATCAATATTTTCTTTTCTGGAAAATGAAGAAACAGATCAAATTAGTTGTAGTTCTTGCTATTTCTTAGGAGGTAGTGGCAAATTGTTCAGTCATAGATCAAATTCAAATCTTTTGAGGTTTGCTAGGTTTTCTCATTAATCACCCCTGAAGTAATGAACATCACGAGTGACATTCAATTACATTAATCCAAATTTTACTTGAATAAAGGATATTAGAGTACGGTATTAATGGATTTTCAATCTAATATTTTACAGTCTGTTTATCTGCATGAGTTTTCGGCCATTAGATAAGCATGCATGATGCATAAGTATTGAGACTTTCATCTGATATCCTTTACACATTATTTCTTTCTAAAATCTATGTCAAGAGGTAAGTGTTACCCACTATTTCATTTGTCTTGTCAGTAGAAAACATTGGTATACATTTTTTTAATTTGGTCTTTAACAAGTCAAATGGCTTTGTGTGGCCTATGTAGTCAACTTCACCTATTAGGATAAAACTTTTGTTTTTGTTGTTACCAATAGAAAACATTGGTATACATTTTTTTAATGTGTTTTGGTATACTGCATAATGAAAAAGAGACTAAATGAGCATTAATTACACTGTGGTTTGGTTGACATAATTTCTTGTAAAGCTGGCCTTGATCTCATTCCTTCTGAAAACTTGACATTATCTCTATTGTGTGTATGCAGATTGTGCAATGGAGTGTGATGACATTGACATAGGGAATGATCCACATTGCTCCATCCAAGGAGAGAAATGCAAGGAAAAGAACAGTGGCCATGTCTCTCTCCTTCCATTCGGGCTAGCAACTTACAAAATGCAAGGAGACATTTGGCTAAACCCTGAACCTTATGACAATGAAAAGATATCCTATCTGTACAGTGCAGCAGACTCATGGTTGAAACAGCTCAATGTCCATCACCATGACTTCAACTTTTTCACATTACACAACAACACCTTGTAAATTGGCTGAGTAGAGACATCACCATGTCCATCTTTCAATTCACTGACTGCCCCTTTGTTTAGCTTTGAACTCTGACACCGGCTAAGGAAAAAAGGTTCCCCTTGGAGAATTTCTGGAAACATTCAGAAACTCAAGAGTTTATATCTGAAAAAGAGTGTATAACCCCATGCAATGTAAAGTTTTGTTAATGGGGGTGAGTTTTTTTTTTACCTTCCATTTTTTTAGTAGTACTTTATTTTAGTAAAATTACAACAGTTTGCTCTAGGTAACTAAACTATGATATGTTTTGTACTATAGACCTTTATAGTACTTTTTTTAGTAAGATTATCACAGTTTGCTCTAGGTAACTAAACTATGATATTTTGTAATATAGACCTTTTTTTTTTTTCTTTCCAAACTTGTCCTCAAGTTAAATTTTGTATATTTTGGTACTTCTTTTTAATCTTATGGGCAGAAGCTATTTAGTGTCGTTTTGGATAAGCTTAACAAGAATGGGACCCAATCTAGCATCATTGTTATGGCGTGCGCCAAGAGCAGAAAACATAGCTGGTAAATTTCTTTATGTAAAACCAATATTGAACTATTGGTTCAACCACTTTAACAGTTTTTTTTTTTTTTTGCATAAAGTGCTGCACTTGCTAGTTGTAAATAAGAATTTGTAGTTCTATTCTTTTCCAATTTTCAATCCCAGATAAACAAACCATTCATAAAGTTAACCCCCCCAAAAAAAAAGAAGAGAAAAACATCCGATCTTTTGACCATGGCGTAAGGCTTTTTCTAATGAGTAAAAAAAGAAGGAAAACAACCCTTCTTATAGCACAAGGATTCAAAAGATCAGGTTTAGGGGTGGCTAAATTTTTCAAAAACAATTGATTACTCGAACCGAACTAATTCAATTTGATAAAAATGTAAAATTATATAAAAAAGGAAAATCATAATAGAGAAAAAAGTAAGAAGTATGGAATTACACAACATAAAATAGTAGAATTATAAAATTATACTACTTAAAAATAAAAATTTCTAAAATAGTATGATTTCAGCATGGTTCAAATTTTATATGCTCAAATTTGATAACTGAACTGATGATACCGAGTTCGTAATTTTAAAATTTAAACCAAATTGATGATCCGAATCAATCTGAATATTTTACTTTGATTTAGTTTAGATTCATCATGTCATTGATTCGGGCTAGAACATGTTGGCCCCTAGTAAGGTCATTGTTAAATTGGTAGGAAACATTAATCCCTGTGAGCAGGATCATTGAGACGTCCCTGTGAGTAGGATTATGGAGATATGCGCGTGGATTTTGTTGACGTAAATTTCTCAAATATCAAACCATGACAAGATGAGTAATAAGATCTATAGAAATCAATAAGAGATGTCTTGCTCATGTTCACGAGGTTTTAAGGAAAGGGCACTACGTTATTGGACAAGATGTGGCCCATAAGCCACTCACCTATGGCTTGTTTGTCTGTTTGACTGTTTCATATAATAATTTGGAGTCTGCATTTTTGCATTTTAGTTAAGAGAGTAAAAAAAAAATATTTTTACTCTTAAAGTATTCACTTTTTCTTTTTTCATTTTATATTAAAAATCACAATTATAAATTAAAATTTGTAAAAGTATTTTCTAACTTTAAACTAAATACAGCCTTCACAAAATTAGTGGTCATTGTGAATCTAGGTATAATATTTTGTGAATAGAAGGTGTGCCTAAGTTTTTGTTCACCAACCCATATAAACTGAAGAGAATCTCTTACAACGAGAACTCTTGGTGGTTAGGTAATTCTTAAGATGGCTATATTGTGGTGGAGAGTATATATATGTAATTGAAATTCTACGTCAACCTATCGTATGCCTCATATCGCTATCCTCGATTTAAATTTACACATTAATTAGTCTTTCAGAAACTTTAATCATTAACTTAGTCCCTCAAAAATTCAAATAGTCATCGTATTATTTTTTCAAGAATTTTATGCTAAATTAGTCCCTTAATATCACCACATATTTTTATTTTTTTATACAAAAAAGATAAATTAAAGTGATGGTTAAAAATATCTTCACGGGGCATAGATTAAATTTTTGAGACGGAGAAAAAAAAACAACGATTTTAGTGATAAAACTTTGAATAACTAATAATAATAACGTGTTTTTTGTACATAACTAATACAATAACGATTGGAAATATCGGCCTTAAAAAACGATTTGAAATATTAAATGAGTATTGAGTAATACAATAACGCATGTCATTTTGGAGAACCAAATCTGAGTTTTTCTCCATATTTTTTACGTTGCTTAGATAAATATATAGTTTACTTTATTCTCCAATTTTGTTGATTATAATGCATATATTCCTTACCTGTGCATTTTGTCTCTTTTCCGAATGCGCATGATGATTGTCACTGTCATTATATGGTTGAAGTTGGAATTTCATTGTTTTTTTAGTTGTTTCATACTTGTTCTTTTACCAAAAGTGATTTGAGTTATTCGGCTTGGTGCATATGTGAAAAGGCTATATCTTATATCTCGTACTTACTAGAATATTTATATTTATTTGATAGAGAAAGTGTGGTATTTATATTTGTAAATTGTTAATCATTCCTTTAGAAGTATTTTAGTTATTTTGGTTTTATTCATGTATGGAAAAGTTATGTTTTACTTTTATAGTAATATATATTGAATAGGGAAAGTATGATTATTATTCTCACAAATCGTTTTACATTCGCGTAAAAGTATTCTTTATTATAACGATGATGAATAAAAAATTCAAAATATAAATATCGAAAGAGAAATTTAACTAATTTATTTTGATTTATTTATTTTATGTTAATTAATTTTTACAATGTCACATCATAATTAAATAATTTATATATATTTTACTCAAATGATAATTTGTTTTACTCATAAGCAATTGTTGCTTATATAAACAATCAAAGCTTCATTTTAAATAATCTAACATGACACGTAGATTATCTCTAATGAAAAAAAATAACTGCATCTAAAAATAAATAATTCGTTAAACAATTAAAAGATGTTTTTAAGAAGTTAAATTGATATTAAATAGAATAAGTTTATTAATAGAGATATTTCACGAGTCAAACCAGTTGAAATGGCTATTCGATCCAAGTTTGAGACATTATTCTTTAGACATTCATTTTAGACACATTGATTAAAAAGCCTTGTGATAAAAATGTAGAGTAATGATATGATTTTTCAATACATAAACTAATTCTTAAAGTAATATAACTTGTATGGAATATGTTTTTAGTGCATAAATTTTTTGAATTTTTTTTAGCCTTTGAATTTTTTTTTATTGGTTAATGTTCCTAAATTTTTGTTCCGTTCTTATTTGTATTCTTTAATTTTCTCTCTCTCTCTCTCTCTCTCAGTTTTAGTGTTTTAACAGGGATTAAAATAAAAAGTTTATAAAGTTTCAGGGGTTAAAAAAAATCCCGTTTCTCATGATCATATCATTTATAGGAACCACCTAGTTAATTTCCAAACACTACAACCATGTTAGCCACACCATTCATGGAGTTAACTTTAAGAATCAATATTCAACAAAAATGTGGGGATAGGAACTAAAACTCTTTTTTTTTTTTTCATTGAGGGATCAATACTTAAAATAACACTAACTAAATATACTTTAAAGTTAAAGTATGAATGCTATTTTTAAAATATGAATATCAAGATTTCAAATCATACTCATTTTTTTTATTAATAAAATTGCGGAGAGGAAATTTCACAATTCTGGAAATAACAACATGGGTAAATTTTCTCTCAAAAGGGAAATACTTTTCACATAAATCGAGTAAAAAAAAATCATTGTAAAAAATTCTTATACAGACTCTCATCTCTCAAGACTTATAGACTTAACATATTTCTACAGGCCAAAGCCTTTTGGGCAAATCATATCCATCATCACATTCATTATAAGCTAATGGGAAATTTTGAAAAGGATAATTATTATTATATTTGATAAGATATTTTAGTTAGTTTTTAACTTATTTTATTAATTAAAAATTTGTTTAATTGTTTGGTAAATAAATATCTTTTTAATAAAATTTCATTAGCTTATAATATTTTTTAAAACGCTAATTGAAGTAGGATTTTTTTAAAATGTTAACCTTTAATTTTTTTTATATTTTCTTTCCTTTATACCCTTAATTTATTTATCAAATTTTTTGAATAACCTTTTTAAATAAATTATAATTTTTTTTTCATTTTATATTTTTTAGTTATTTGAATAATTAATTTTACTCAACACAAATAATTTAATAAATTAATTTTTTTAGCTTTTAGGTATCCGTTTCCCATTGTTAACTACCAACTAGTAAGAGAGTAGGTGGGTCGGTTAGTTTGGTCAAACCTGTGACCCAATCCAATCAAATTTGAACCCGTTGATTTGGATCGATTTTCTAGGAAAAAAAAGAAATTCAATCCAAATCAATCCATCTATAAACGATTTGAGTTGGGTTGGATTCACATGTCAAAACATTTAATTTTGTCTATTTTTTTAACGCAATATTTTTTAGTAAGTTAAATTTTTTATTAAATAAATTAGACAGAGTTGTTTCTTGTTATATTTTTTATTAAAAAGAAAGTTTTGTGATGTTGTTACACCATTTTACTCAACTAACTCATCTATTTATTTGTCCATCCACGAGAGATGATAAATTAAACATACCATATTCGAGATAAGGAATTTTGATAAGTATGATGAGAATGAATTTCAAACAATTTTTTCTACCAAAACCAATAAGAAATTGTGACCTACTCTTGGTAAATAAATCTAAAATATTCTTAGAAGTCCATTTGAAGTGGCTTCAATGAATAAAATCCTAGTCGCTTTGATCTTGAAACTTAATTCAAGTCGATAAATCTATGTAATCAATAGTTAATGTTATTTGATTTTTTAAATTTAAAAATATATATTATATATTACATATAATAATAATAATTTAATACAAATTAACGGATCAACGAGTTCAAACATTAAAATCCGTGACTAATCCAAAATTTAACAAGATTTGAATCTGATCCAAACATAAAAATTATCCAATAGTGTTTGAATTAATTTGAGTCTATTTAAATTCCTGAATGATTCACACTCACTTAAATCCCTACCAATTAGGTTTTTATTTAATTTTGTTGAACGGAAAACATAATTTATATACTCTTCCTCTATACTTTTCAAATTCTTCTATTAAGTAAATAACATTGTATTATCTATTATACCATATAATAAATAGTACTTACTATTTAGTATCCATACATAACATTTTCATTTTAAAATTATTCCCAAATTTTTGGTGAAATCAAACATCCCGTCCCCAGAAGAGGGAACTGAACCGTGTTTAGATCCAAAGCATGTGATAGTCATCCATAATCAAACAAACAAAACCCGAATCAAATATAGTTAAAACCCGTGGCCAAAAGACAAATATTATGATCACACATAATCTATCACACGATCCTTCAATCACACGTCCCATGCGTGACGAATAATAATCAAGAATTCATTTGGTGCCCATAAACTTATAAAGTCGTGACCCACATTATTAGTTTCTTCAACTCCCACTCTTCTGTTATCTTTATTTCTCTGCATGCATAAACATACAACGCAAATTCTGAAAATACAAAACAAAACCCCCATTTTTAACTAGTGAAAAATCCCTTCACTCACGTTTCCCTTTGTTGTTCCATTCGCTCCAAACAAAACATACACAACACAACGCGCTTTCTTTCTCTCTCTTTTTTTTATTTCTCGCTCTTAACCGTTAACGAAGAAAAGTGATCATTGCTTGCCACTGTGTTTGGCATCAGATTCTTTCGGAAGCTTCCATTTTGAGCATCTGGGCATCTCTTTCTCCCGCTTTTTCTTCGGTTCCCTCATCTGGGTCGGTCTCGTTTTGCTCACTTTGGTTCGTTCCCATTTCCCCTGATTCGAGAAAATTTGAACAATTGGGGGGGTGAAATGGTTCTTGTTTTCGCTTTGATTCTCCTCGGGTTTCTTCTTGGGGTGGCGGCGGTTGTAGCTGCCGAAGCTCTGGGATTTTTGTGGGTGATAAAGCGATTGCAAAGCAAGATCAGCAAAGACCAAGCCAAAATCGCGTCGAAAACGCAACTGGGTAGTGCTCAAAGTGATCATCCCCAACAACAATTGCTAAAAAAGGAGGTGGCTTTCTGGTTCCCAATGGTGTCTGTTTTTTGATTTTGTTGTTTGTTTATTATAGATTTCTAATTTGTTCATGTGTTTGGGTTTGGCTTTTTTGTTGTTGTTGTTGTCTCTTTAGGGCGTGGTTTGGGTTTTGGAGCCTGACAAGGTTTCAAAATTTTGGGTGGAGAAACAGTCGTCAAAGGAGCTGAAGAGGAAAAAGGAAGTGTTGGAGGTGACTCCTGTTAGGAAGTATGGGAAAATCAATGGGCAATCACTTGTGCTTACAGATGCTGATGGCTTTCACACCACCATTCAGCTTAAGGGTTGCTTAGTGGAAGCTGTTTCAGCTACAAGTCTTCCTTCAAAAAAATGGTAATGTGAACTGTTAAGTGGGAGGGAACCACTCTTTTGTTTCTTATTTTGGTGTGTGGTGTTGGTTTGGTTGAGAGAATTTGATCTTTTTAACGAGTCTAATGATGTCATGTGATCGTGATCCATGAATCCAAACTCTCTTAATAGGATAATAAGACTATTTTTTTGATGGGCAAATGTTAGTTGTTAATTGTTAGTTTTTTGTTAGCGGGGAGAATGGAACCCACAACCTTTCC
The DNA here is from genome assembly GCF_004193775.1 of Glycine soja. NCBI lineage: Eukaryota > Viridiplantae > Streptophyta > Magnoliopsida > Fabales > Fabaceae > Glycine > Glycine soja. The sequence goes on from NC_041010.1 coordinate 36,937,833, forward strand.
CTCCCTCCCTTCTCCTTTTACCACCAAGCCAACCTTATAAACTTCCAGGGTGGTGGTGGTTTGGTTCCTTTTGAATTAGCTGCCTGCATTATATGACTTCACTTTATGGTTTGTGGTGTCCATTGTGTTTTTGAAGCTGCCTTCTTTTGTTGATAAGTGTGTTTACATGTTACGAGCTGAGAAGTGAGATTCAATTTGAGGGGAAGTAATTCAGAATGTTCGAGTTTGAATTGTTGTTGTGTTAGAGTGTTACTGGGTTGGGTTTGTCCTAGTTGTATTAGACTTGGTCTAGCCAATATCTTATTCTGAACTATAGGAACTGTGTAGATGCTGTAGTTGGTATAGAATTTATTTCAGTACAAAGGTATAATACACGTCAAATCACTGCTATCAACTGGAGCAGTGCTACAATTTGCAGAAATCATGATTATAAAATTGATTATGCTAGACTCATAGTTTCTCTTGTACAACAAGTTTTTTTATCCTTTCAGTGGGATACATAGTGAAATGCACATCATTTTTGATTCCACACATGATTCACAGTTTAAAAAATTGTTGAACATGGGTTTCTTTTGAACTTCTCCTGACATTAAATTCAAAATGGAGAAGTCTCAATTCCTTTATGCCCTGCATACATCCTAATGAAGTAACCTGTTATTTCTTGGCTTATGGGTTTCATACTTCAAATGATAATGGATAGATATATTTTTAATTTTTATATTCTTGCTTATTTACTGAAGAAATTAGGTGCTTCAATGTAATGAATCCTATAGGGCGAAAAAGTTCCCCATCAAAGTGGAAGCCAAGACCTCTGTGATCTACCATGGAAGCAAGACTTTTTGCATATATCTTGAGACTGCATGTGAGAAAGAAGCATGGTGTAAGGCCCTCCGTCTGGCTTCTTCTGATAATAAAGAAAAGCATGAGTGGTTTGCCCAGTTGCAAGAAGAGTTTCATAGTTATTTGACATCATTAAATACTGAATATCATTCTCTCGTGAAACCATCCGTAGGATCAAGTGCTGAGACAATAGAAAAGGCTAGTAAGCCTGATGGTAGTTCCTCAAAGGTTCGTCAATTTTTGAAAAAACTTACAAAAAAAAGTTCCCGAGTTGGTGTGGAAAATAAATCAGCTTGGACTTCATTGTCAGGCCGTGAAGAAAGAAAGAACACTGAGAAGCTTCGTGCTTGTCAAGATGCAGTATTAGCCACTGGTTTGATGAAATCTGCTGCAGCAGCAAACCATCTGAAAAGTCCCTTGTTAGACAATTCCGCACCATCATCTTCAACCTTACCTCATTCAGGAAGCCAGAGTCAATTCTCTGTCTGTTCGGATGCTGATGAAAAGTTAGGTACTGATGAAGGAACACTATGTTGGAATTTGTTGGTTTCTCGACTCTTTTTCGATGTCAAAGGAAATGTGCGAATGAAGAAATCCATCCAAGAAAGGATTCAGGTAACAATTTTTTCCATATGATGATATGAATTATGCATTTTATTTTGAGTCTGTTTAATTATGTTTAACATTGGGAGACACGAATTATTTTGCATCATCATCAATTTCTAGTTTTTAAATTGATAAAACTAGCTTGTTCATAACTGGATGAAGGATATTATATCTTTCTAGCAAACTTTTCCTTTGCTAGTTGTTCCAAAATGTCAAGTAGTCAAGTGGATTCATACAAGCTGAATTATATTTTTAAGCTTAACACATTAAGAATATTGAAAAGATTTACCTTTTAAATACATCTAGTTTTAGTTTGTTACTTTAGCCAATGTGAAAGTCCTACTGTATCTGACTAGAACTAGATCAACCAGACAAAGTGGCAACAGTGCCATTTTCAGAGTTATTTTTAATTTTTTGTGATGAATGGATGAAAAAAGCACCAGAAAGATTAATTTCTCTTTGGAAGAATGAGGGGGACATTATTTCAAAATGTTCTTTACAATTTCCCTGCTGGCCTTCCCCGCTTCCATGCAGCAAACCCCATTGCTGTGATTATTGATTTTTATGTGATAAATGTTTGTGTGTGCGTGTTTGTGTGTGTATGAGGAGTGATCCAGTTAGTCCATGAGTAACTTTAAAAGAGTTACTCATCTCCACCTTTCATTTTCTTTTAGTGATTCTTGGAGTAACTTGATCTCCTCTCTCTCTCAGAGAGAGTTTATTTACAAGAACACCCTTCAGAAAACCTCATTTTGTTTTTGGTTTCTATAAGATAACTGTTGGTCTTTTCTGTTATTTTTACAGAGGACATTGGCAAATATGAGAACTCCCAGTTATGTAGGTGAAGTAATCTGTACAGATATCAACATGGGGAATGTTCCACCCTGTATCATTCGAATGAGGGTTCTTCCAATGGAAATGAGTGAGGTGTGTGCCTTAGAGTTTGACATTGAATATTCTGGTGGTGCATTATTAGAGATTGAAACAAGGCTTGAAGTACGTGAACTAGAGCATGAAAGGGGGACAGAGGACTCAAATCCAGAGTCAAGCAATGTTGGCGCTGTCCCATCAGATCTTCTTGAAGGATTTGAATATTTGGGTGAGCAATTGAATCTTGCAGAAGGGATGAATGATTTACTAGAGCCAAAAGGAGATGGTGAGTGGAACATTGGTCAGTACATTAGTCCAAACAAATCCAATTATTTATGCATTTTCTCTGTAATGTTTTGTTGACATTATACTGGATTTTCCCCCATAAAAATGGAATTAACGAGGACCATAGTAATAGTTTATGTTCAAGGTATAAAACCATTTACAGACCTCCATCTAACATAGTAATAGGCTTTTAAAATAGTAGATCTTTGACATGGTATTGAATCCTTTATAAGCAAATGATCAGGAGTTCAATCCTTGTCTTTCCCATTCCTTATATTAAATTTTATTTGTACACAAGATAAAGTGAGCTTTTGAGTGTGTGTTATCCACACCTCAAGTCCAAATGGCTCTTGTCCATGTGGCATATTTGAATACTAAAATCATTCATGGGCCTCACTCTAATAACTTAGCTTTTGGAAGACTTAGTATTTGAAAGTTTTGGACATTTCCTATAAATATAATGAAACTTCTTTTGGCTGTTCTTGGACTACAATTTCTACATCATCAATAAAGGAGGATGTTATTTTTATCTTGACATCTTGTTTGGCTGCTTCATAGGATGTCCAATTAGTTAGTCACCTGAGGTCACTCACACCACTTTCTGTCCATGCATATTTAATGTAGTTTTAATTTTGAGACTTGACAAACTAGTTGATGGAAGGTGCCTTCCAAATTCCTATAGTATCTCTACCTAGTACCTGTGGACTATGGTGCCTTCTTACAAGATTATATCTTTTTTGTACATTTATTGGATTGAAAATGAAACAGTATGGTTTTTGAAAGGTTTTTTTTTTTTTTCCCTAGAGGATACCTATCAGCCTTTTCTAGTTCTGCTTTTCTCCTAGAGATGATGAATTTCCAAAAATAATTTGTGTGCGTGAGTTGCAGGATTATAAGTTCTTCTTGTATCTAGATATTGTTATATAATGCTCTTAGAATTTGGGTTTGGACATAATTTAACCTCAAAAGCTAGCTCATCGGTAAGGGTTGCCTCCCACTTATATACACTATTTTGATCATATTACTATTCGAGTGAGATCTCCAACATAAGCATTCTTATTGACAATCTGCCCTTTGCAGATATGTCCAAGAGCTTTAAGCACAGTACATCTTCCTCAACTCAAGGATCAAGATGGAAGTCTATGTTAAATTCTGTTGCCAAGCAAGTTTCACAGGTAGCATCTTGTTATTGTTCCCTATTTTTCCTTTTCAATTGGTTGCTGTTGAGAATCGGGAATTTAATGTATAATGGTTTGATAGGATATGATATCGGATTTAGAGGAAACTGAATATCCTATAATTATGTGTAATCAATACTACCTGTCTATATCACGCTCCATAAGGTCTCTTAGACACACGGTTTTAGTCTATTTTCCCTCTATATTTTCTCTCATTTTACAGTTGGTTTTTTCCCACTGCATTTTTCTGCTGTTCTTTCATTATTAAGAATCTGTTATATTATTATGTAGTGTGGTAGTGCTTGTATGAAGTGTGTTTCTCTACATTATATTGTTTCTCTCCAGGGTTAAAGAAATATAAACTTGCTTTGCCTTTGTTGTTTGATGATAGTTTGTTAAATTCTTGTTTAATTTCTGTTGTCGTGTATATATTTTGGTGCACAATCTTGTTTGGTTCTATTCTGTTGGTGGGCAATAAGCCAATAACTTCACTTTTAGGTAAGTTACAGTAACCTCCTGCCGAGGTTTTCCAAACCCATGCATAGATCCCATTTCATTTTGTATATTACACTGGCCTTTCCTATTATAATTTTGTCAGACAAACTCCTGTTTGTAATTTTTTTCTAGAAACATAATATCCCATGATATTTTTTTTCCAATGAAAACTTAATCTCAAAGGAGATCTTTGTATGATGTGAAACTAGATGTGATGTCTGCATATATGCCTTGTCAAATCCTGTAGGAGGATTATGCTTTGCTCTCCTTTTTTACCATGGCTTATTCACAATAGTGTTCCTCTGCAAATTATTGCTGTAGAATTTCGGACTGCATGGGTTCTTATGGTAGGGACTCTGTTTGGCACACATAGAAAATTTATTATATGGTGAACTTTTATGGGTATTAGCATGTTGGCATAAGTTCATACTTCGTCCCGTAAGGCGATGCTACTCTAAACTGGAAGAAAGGGAGGTCAGTAATCAATATGCAATTGTTTAACTGGAGTTGATGTTTTATATTTAATCACAATAATTTATATATTTGATTAAACTCCACCAAAAGCTTCAGCTTTTAGGAGAAGATACGTAAGGGTGTGTTCGTTTGTAGAGAAAGAGAGTGGAAAAGGGGAGAACTGAACAGTAAAATGAGGTGGGACCCACACTTTTACACTCTATTTTAATTCAAAACCTTTATCTCAATTCACTTTCTTTCCATTTCTTTTCACTCTACCAAACGGATCCTAAATGATTTTTATAATACCCCTTCTCACGACCTTGTGGCACTGAAGGACAATGCACAGGCTCACCTACCTTGTGCTAAAATCCAACTTTTTATTAAAAGAATGGTTGGGCTAAAATAATTGTGCCAACAAGGATTGAACTCTAAATCACTCTCAAAAATGTAAGCCTTTGGAGGTGTTTGTTTCAAGTTATAAAATTGTATTCGTTGGGATTATATTCCTAGGAATGTTATGCTTGGGAATATTATTCCATGAACATGTTTGGTTGTCATTAAGAAGAATTCTAGAAAAAAAAGTGAAATAAGAAATGTGAAGAAAGAAGTGGGGTGGGTAGTTATTGTAGAGAATAACTTCTATTCTCATGGGAATGCCAATACCCACCTCTTAGCATGGAAATAATAAGTAACATAACCCCATGTGTATTTTCATATTCCTGGGAATCAACTATTCTTGGGAACGTTTTTACAAAACTTGTAGCAAACATGAGAATGCGATATTCTCAAGTCCATATTCATGAGAATATTTCTTGATAACTTGAAACAAACGCCTCCTTTAGGTAAAGCATGAGGTTTCTTTTTCCATCTCTAACAATATGCTACCAGAAGGAGCATAATGTGAATCTTGTCTTTGAGCGTTTTCATGTCAATAGATGCACATGGAGACACATTTACTTATTTGATAATACATAAATGTTGTACTATTTTATATTTGATAATGTGTAGATGTTATGCTATTTTATCTATCCATTCAGTTATAAATAGCTTAAGCTGTGTTATTCTCAAATTAACGCATTATTCATTATCAAAAAGGTTCCTCTCTCTTTGGCAATAAGGATAGCATCCCTCAAAGGGACATTGCGGTTGCAGATAAAGCCACCTCCGTCTGATCAATTGTGGTTTGGTTTCACATTTATGCCTGATATAGACTTCAGCTTGGAATCATTTGTTGGAGAACACAAGATAACTAATTCACACATAGCTTTGTTCCTGGTCAATCGACTCAAGGTATGATAGTTCTCTTCTCATTTGGTTATGAAAGGATGTTGATGAACAATTACTATTTCCCTGCAGATGTTGTTTGAGGTTTTCAAGGTTTATTGTGTTCATTAACATGTCCTATTTGTTTAATCAATAAACAAATAAATCATATATACCAATATTGGTAATTATGTTCAAAGAGGAGAATTTCATTGGGAAATAATATAAGGAAAAATTATTTATGCTCTTTTTGTCAGTTCAAGTGACCCTCCTTTCAAGTGCCCATTTTTTTCCTTCTTTTTAATGACTTCCATTCTCTCAAGTATGTGGCCATAGAATTCTTGTTAATATTTCTTCCTTGATACAATTGGTTCTCTCTATCTGTTTTCCAGCAAATAACACTGTCCATAAGTTTTAGTGAATATATGATTCCGTGTAACCTACTACACTAATTTTGGATCAGTTAAATCCATGAGTGAACACCTAGACCTGTAGACCAATGTCTCAAATATCACAATTACTGTGATTTCTTTTGCTGTATTTTGGATTTTGAGCACATGGTGCTCATCCTCTCTGTTGTATCTATTCTAGTACTCAATTGAAGCCCTCTCTTTTGTATCTTTAAGAAATGATTAGAATATCTTTCCCTAAACCCTAAACTTGATTTTATTTTTCTCCTGCAGGCAGCGATCCGGGAAACTTTAGTGCTCCCAAATTGTGAAAGCATATGCATTCCATGGATGCTAGCCGAAAAGGATGATTGGGTTCCTAGGAATGTCGCTCCGTTCATATGGATCCACCCAGAATCGGGGAACGAGATTTCAACCTCAGTTGATACCAATAATCAACCTTGTGGTGGATTGAAAGCTAGTGCAAGGACCTTAAGTGGTGATGGTCCAGAACTCAAACAACATAAACCGCCAAAGTGTACCAAATCTAGTCAGGAACCAGCTAGGAAATCAGATTCTGTGGCACTTCCACCAATTTCCTCTAGTTCAGTAACATTAAGGAGCAGCAAAAGTTCGGAAGAACTGACAAGACCTCTGTTAGAGAATGACAAACCACAAGAAACTAGAGATTTGCAAGAACTTAGAACTACTTCATTGCAGAATGACAATACTAATGAAGCTAGTGAAGAGAAGATGGGGGATATTTCTGTGAGTGAATCACCTCCCAGAAACGTGGTGATGGATAAACAATATAGTTCAATTGAACAGGATGATTCAAGGCCAAGGAAAATTGGAAAAAGGGAAAGAATTCTTGATTTGAAAAAGAGGATGAGTGAGAAATTGGAAGAAAGAGTCGGCACATTGTTGAGAAGATAAGAGGACCATGAGAAATATAAACAAAGTAAATGTCAGAATGGTTACAAATTTGTTACTGATTTTTTACTATTGCAGACATTAGTACCATTCATAAATAAAAATGTGGGGTATTAGGTATTGTTTCATTGATGAGTTGTATATTTTTTAGGGGCTTAGAAGATCATATGGAACTAGATATATACATCACAGAAAATACTTTCATTTCGTTCCACGGGAGTTCCACAACACTGACGTAATCCACTTGTAAATTTGCAATTGTCACAGGGTATAATAGAAAACTCATTTAATTGATGTGTACAAATAATCTCGTGACAGAGAAATGATATACAGATTTATAGTTACTCTCATTTGAGGAATATTTCATTTCATTATTTTACATGAATTTCTATTAATGCATTTGTTAACTAACCAGCTGCAATTAACTATGAACTATCAAGTGGATAGTAGAAATAGTATGAACTAGGAAGAGATTATTCTACACGTCTTTGTCTTTAAATTTGCTCTTTTTAGTTGCTATTATCAAGTGCAAGCAGGCAAGCATTGCAAGTCTGGCTTCCTAATTGACTTCTCAAATGTTTATTTATAGTGATATCCTTTTTGAGAAATGAAAACAGAAATGACGACTTACATAGCTACACATGTGTAACACTCCATTTTTTTAAATAAATTAAAAAAATTTAAAAATAAATAGAATTTTAGAAAAATAATGAGGTTTTTATAATTAAATAAATAAGGAAAAATAATTTTATTAATTTAAATAATTGTTTAAAGGTAAATAAAATAAATATATGTTCTTAGAAAAAAATATTTTATTTATTTATTTGATAGAGTAAAATAAAGTTTCTTTTTATAAATTGATAAAATAAAGAAGCCTTGAGTATCCTAGTTATAAATAAAGATATATTAGGTTAGTTTTCTAGTTTTCACGCTTTTTCTTTCTCTCAATTCCCTTCTTTCTCTTTCAAGATCCTCTCTTTTTCCCGCTTACACTCAAACTTGTCTTACTAAAACAACAATCCCGAACTGGTTAATCGTTTAATTGTCGTGAAATTTGAATACCAGGTTTGGAACTCAGTTTCACACATAGCTCTTTGTTTTTTCCGAATACACCCAAATCTATTCCAGTAAAACTACGATCCTGGACTTGTTAACCATTGGATCATTGTGAAATTTGGACACCATGTTTGAAATGCAATTTGACACATCTCACCATTGTGATTTGCAAAATAATGTGTGTGGAGGGAGAAATTATCATCGCATACAGACAGTGAACTGGATGCTCCAATCTCTTCTCATCCTCTTTAACTCTTGGAAACCCTAACAGAGCAAACAGAGAAAAAACTTGAAGAATCTTAGGGAACCACTAGAGACGCCGCTATCACTACTGGACTACACACGTGATCCTTAGAGGATCAAATTGAAGTTTATTTTGGAATGTTTATTGTATTGTAATTCTTTCTGTATGATTATGTGAAATTTATTGAGGGATTTTACTCCCCATGTTGTGAGAAACATTCCTATATAATTTTTTTGTGTTTTGGATAAGATTTACTAGATTAGCGTGATAAATTGTAATATTGGGATCATGAAATTGTGTATAAGTGATAAATTGAGTATGTGCTCAATTGTGATAACATGTTGCTTTGAGATTATAACATTTTTATTGAGATTGAATATAAGTGCAAAGTTGAACATGTGTTAATTTGCGAGATACACATAAACATGTGATAATGAATTATGACATTGTGAGATGTTAAATTGTGGTCATATGGTATGTGTTGGTTATTTAGAAAGATGTATAGGGTTGTAGCAAGAACAAAAGAAAGATATTGAACTGCAGAAGGTTGTATTTTTATTGAATATCACAACATGCATTTATACAGTAATAAGAAAATTAGAATCCCATAAAATATGTTATTGATTGGCAAAACAGATGCCACAAAAAAGGGAATCGAATATTCTAATTCTAGCAAATTATTTGACTCTTTATTGCCTACAAATTAGGAAACTTAAAAGGATAATTTGACAGCTTCACGGGTCATTGCAATCAACAATATGATTGTGAATAAGTGTGTGGTTAATACTTGATGTTTCAATTACTTGTGTTGTGAGTTGTGAATTATTTAATAACCTGATTGGTGTTTATCTTGAGAAAAATGTAAATGCGCAAGGTGTTAAAAGAAAAGTGTAGGGTTCCAAGTTAGGAACCTGAGGTGTTAAATTGTAACGCAATGTGTTAAATGTGTTTGAAAACAAGTATGAGGTCATGAGTATTGTATAATTCATGAGCAATGTTTACATGAAAAAGTTTAGGAAGGTGAGACCCTAACGGATTCTTTGGAGTCTAGACATTGGGGGTAAATACACTTGGTTTGAGTATTCCTTTAAGCTTATGTTGATCCCATATGATTGGAACATTCTCGCAAAACAAAATGACCCTGACTGATCACCTTATGATTTTACTTAGTGAGAGTGACCTGACATACTCATTGTGTGGCGTGTCTTGTTATGTACTCTTAAGTGCCCTGGTGTTGTTTTTCACTAACATGGTACCACATTGTATATAGGTTTGAGTCTTAGTATAATTGTTGCGTAATTCCTGTGAATTGTTTATTATGAAATTGATTAGTGTTGTTATGTCTTGACTCGAGTGTGTGATCCATGTGTAACATGATTGGTGACTGAAAAATAAATTTTAAATGATAAAGTAGTGAAGTAACGTGAATTGTATTAAGTTGAATTATGTTATAAATACTTCTACAATTTATATTGATTATGTCTTTGTTTATCTGTATTTTATTTAGAAATGTAACAACTCACTCCCTGTGTGTTGTTTGTGTTTGGATCCTGTGATGATCTCGAACCTGGTGTTCGTGACAGCAGATGACTAGGTGAATGACTTTAAAGCATCTCGTGTTAGAGAACGCTGGGACACAATGCTTTGATAGAATGTGACATTAAGACATGAGTTTTTATTTCAATTGCATGATATTATTTTACTTTATTTTATTCCACTATTTAACAATATTTATTTTGTAAACTTTGACGGCCTTATTCTGATCCGGATATGTTTTTAAAAAGTTTTATTTGGTAATAGTAAAGCGAATGTGACATTTTTACCCACATGAACTCTTTTATGCTTAAAATAAAATCATTTTAGTTAATTCCGTATTTTTATATGTTTTTCTTATTTATATGTATGTCAGGGTAGAAGGTATCTCAACATGAATGAGACAATCATAATGAAGCTTGATATCATGAGCTATGCTTGACCAATATTTGGTAACTGCAATAATGTTACTGAGAATAATCAAAGCCAGTTGGTGACCAACAAAAAATTTATGCAAGGAAGATGGATATGGTTGTGATTTTAATCAAGTTGGTTATCTACCCTTAGCTTCTCAGTGTAAAAATGATGTATAAATCTGTTGCAATAACTGCATGTAATCATTAAGAATGTGGCAGAAAGGACAATAAAAATCTGATGTTTTAATTTAAATCATTTATAGTTAGTAAAGAGGTTGATTTACATGTAGAGTAATCTATATTAAAATCATTGGTAAACACGTTTCCTGGTCAAGGGTAAGAAATAACTGCTCTATTATAGAGAATCAGGGTAGAAAAGGTGAAACAGAAGGAAATCACAACTTCGACTGAAGTCCTGACGGTGATAAGAACCATATTCAAAATGCAACCGCATGATGATCTTGCATTATAAATTCCTAGTCATTAGTTATGGAGTTGAACTCCATATCATGTTCTTCTAATGCTGGATATGGAAATTACTATTGACACAACCAGCTGCAACAATTCTATTTCTGCTGTATATCTGCCTTCTTGAAGAGTAAAATCTAGATCTTCTAGTGTCTTATAAGCAACCGGTGATTGATTTCCGACAGCAAATGTATGACAGCTATTAGCTACCACTGACCTCAACTTGGCTCCAGCCACATTCTTTAACCAATCCTTTACCATCTATCAAATTTCTCATCATATGTGCCTCCTTCCACTTGCCCAAAGAGGCATACAAGTTAGCCATTAATACATAACTTTCGGAACTTCCAGGACTACTGTCTAATAACCTAACAGTTGCAATCTCCCCAAGCTCTACATTGCCATGAATCCCACAAGCATCAAACAATGGACCCCAAGCTTGAGCTTGGACTTCTGGTGGCATACCCTGAATTGCATCTAAAGCTAAGTGAAGCTGGCTGACTCGACCAAGAAGATCGATCAAACAGGTACAATGTTCTACTGTAGGAGCTATTTCAAAATCCTTTTGCATACTTTTGAAGTACTTCAGTCGCTCTTCTACCAATCCAGAATGGCTACAGGCCAGCAAAACACTAGTGTAAGCAATGGCATCTGGCAATGGCATTATCCCTTCTGCAGTAGTCATTTTGTGAAAGAGGCTGATAGCCTCATTCCCCATCCCATGGATTGCATAACTATTTATCATGGAAGTCCAAACAGTTAAATCTTTATCTGTCACCCTTTCAGATACTTCTCTAGCTTTCATGATGCTCCCACATTTGGAGTACATGTGTATGAGAGACATTTGGACTTGTTGTTCCGATTCCAACCCGCTTAGAAAAATGTACTCTTCAATCTCTTGCCCAATGCTGAGTGATCCCAAAGCAGCACAAGCTGATAAAACAGTTGCAAGGGTTGCTCCATTTGGTCTAATATCAGTCCTTATCATACTTCTAAACAGATCCAGTGCTTCCCCTGTATGACCTGAATGGACATTCCTGCAATCATTGATGTGCATGATAACATGCTCTTTTCAATGATCAGATCAAATATACTTCTGGCAGATGTAAGATTAACACATTTTGCATACATAGTAATAAGCAAATTTTCAATGGAATCCTCTTCACCACACCCGCATTTAAGTACAAACGAGTGAACAGATGAAGCTAACAAAAGCTCTCCTACTTGTATGCAACTAGAAATAAGATTTAGAAACACAACAAAGTCTACGTCAATACTCTTATGTTGCATTTGATTAAATAAACCAAATGCTTCCACAACATGCCCAATTTTCACATAACCCCCTATCATAGTTGTCCAAGAAATTATTGACTTCTCATCCATCAAGTCAAAAATTTCCTTGCTTCATCCATTAGGCAAAACTGGACATACATACCCATCAGTGAGTAGGCCAGGGAGACCTCCAAATACACAATCCCAAGTTTGATCAAGCAGTAGTGTATCGACTTCCCCAACAAATGAAACCCGAAAGAATCCAAGTTGGAATAACCCGACAAAATCGAAACAAATGTGGAAGCAGTCGGCTCAAAACCAAGAACCCATATTTCTTTCAGGAGGGTCAATGCCTGGTCCATCAAAGACCCGCGAGAGTAAGCTGAAACCATGGCGTTCCACGAGACAACACTTCTTTGTGGCATTTCATCGAACACCTGTCGTGTAGATGCAACATGGGAACATTTTGAGTACATGCCAACAAGGGAAGTTTGAACAAAGGTGTCTGCTTGGAACCCAAATTTGAGGACATGCCCATGAAGCATTGTGCCATGTTGAATGGAAGGGAGGTTAGCACAGGCCTTGAGAAGCAAAGGGTAGGTGAGGTTGTTGCCATGGCACACTCTGTATATGTTTAAAGTTTGTGTGAAGAAGCCATTATTGGTAGAGTCTCGAATCATCAAGTTCCATAGGTAGAGTGACCTTCAGAATGACATTTACTTCTTCTCAGTTTGTAGCCATCTTTGTTTCTCTTGTTTGGTGCTACCAAGGAAAGTAACAGGCGTAAAGACATTTTGGGGATGTTAAAAAGGGTCTTTTTTTTTACAAGAATTTTAAAGAGACTTAGTATATTATATAAAATATCAATTTTTATATTAATCTTGTAGTTTTTTTAGTTGCAAAATCATTTATCAGAGTTTTATAATCAATCAATTGTAACACTTCACTTTCAATAGATAAAATAACTAACTCATTCAATCTATCTTGTAACATTGTTGATTTTAGATATGATTTAAGCAATTTTAATTTTGAAAAACTTCTTTCAGTAGTAGCAATTGTTATACGGATTGTCAATAAAATTCTATATGCAATGTAAACATTTAGAAAAGAATCTAAAATTTTAATATAATTCAATACTTCTATTGATGTGCTAATTTCTTCTCTTAACACTTCTCTTAATACTTTCAATTCTGAAAATAAATCAAGACCATCAATATCAGTATTCATTAAACCTTAAAAAAATTTCAAGATTACTACAATATTTTTTCAATTCATCCTCATCTAAAGCTTTAATTTTTTTGGGAATCAAATAAAAAACCAAAAATAGTCTCATATTGTAAAAATTGTTCAAATCGTGTCTCAATAGAATTAATTGATTGATCTAATATGTATAAAAAATACTCAATACGAAAAGATTCTTCAGGTGAATGTGTGATCTCATTACTAATTTTTTCATTAAAATGAGGTTTTCTATGAATTTTATGTTTTTCACGAAATTTTGGCTCTATATCCATTTCGATAGCCATTTTTTCTGTGGATTCTAAAGCCAATGCAAACCCGTTTTCCCTATAATGTTTTAAATAAGTGATAAGACCTTTTAAATGATCTATTCAACATCTATATGCATATCTTTTGATTGTAGAATCTTGCTAACAGAATTGACAGCAAACAAAATATCATACCAAATATTCATTCCTAATAAAAATTCAAAATCTTTAAGTTCATGAGTTGCTAATGACATGACTTCACTTTTAATTTAGGATCTTCACAATTTTTTGATAATTCAGTCAAAGCATCTCTTACCTTTGGAGCTTGAAACTTAATAGCTTTGACACTTTCTATTCTACTTTCCCAACGAGTTTGAGATAATGATTTAACAGAAAATTTAGATACATTATCTTGCAAAATTTTCCACCGTTTGGTAGATGAAGCAAACAAAGAATAAATACATTGTAGAACTCCAAAAAAAGAAATAGCTCTAGGAGACGAACTAGCCATATCACATAAAACTAAGTTCAAGTTATGACACTCACACGATGTATAAAATGCTCTAGGATTTATGTCTAATAATCTTCTTTGCACTCCTTGATTTTTACCCTTCATGTTGGAACCATTATCATAACCTTGTCCCCTTATATCATCAATATTAAGGCCATATTTTTTTTTTAAAACATTAACAAGCTCATTAAAAAGACCTTTTCCTGATGTGTCATCAACTTTTAAAAATTCTAAGAAATACTCCTTGATTTTAATTGGAGATTTAGAAGTATCAACGCATCTCAAGATAAGAGTCATTTGTTCTTGATGACTTACATCAGGAGTACAATCAAGAATAACAAAAAAATATTTTGCATCTTTAACTTTCTCTATGATTGACTTTTTAACTTGGAAGACTATCATTTCTATAAGCTCGTTTTGTATGGTATTACTCAAGAAATGATTACGAGTTTCATTACTTTTTATGCGCCTAACATGTTCTTGCATAATTGGATCAAATTCCGCAAGCATCTCAATCAAACTCAAAAAATTACCATTACCTTTTTCATATATCTTTTCATTTGTTCCACGAAAAGCAAGATTATTTTTAGAAAGATATTTGACTATAGCTATAATCCTAAGTAGAACCTTTTCCCAATGTTCCTTTTCTTTGTTAATTTGTTCTTGTATATGCTTATCAATTGTTTGTTTTGTTGTCAATCTCTTTTCTAGTTCAATCCACTTGGTCATATTAATTATATGTTCACGATTTGTTCCATGACTCTTAAGTTTGGAACCAAGATTCTTCCAATCTTTAGTCCCTTCATTTGCTAGTTGACTAACATTTGTTGAACCAAATAACTTACAGCAAAAACAATACATTTTGTCTAAATCTTTAGAATAAACTAGTCATCTTCTATCATGTTTTTCTCCATTTGACAGTGTTCGTTGATAACATGATGAATAGAAATATCTATTATTTTCATCTTTTGGATATTGAAAATTGTCATGTCTGATAGGACCCTTTTCTATCATTAAATCTCTAAATTTTCCATCAATATTTTTCTATAGTCCTGGGTCATAAATATTTGTAGGTACTTCACTAGAAGTGTTATTATGCTCAACATTCCCTTCTACTCCTATTTCTAAAATATTGTCTTCTAGTTCTTGATTGAAATTATGACTATTTGTGTTGTCAGTATTATTTATAGGTGGTTGTTCTATCACGTTTTCACCATTGTCAGTATCATCTCTAGGTGGTTGTTCTACACCGTTGCCAGTATTATCTATAGGTGGTTGTTCTATAACATTTTTCTCGTTGTTAGTATGATCTATCAGTGGTTGTTCTATCACATTTTCACCTATTGAACTTGCTTTTGCGTCATTTTTATGAATAACAAATTTATCAAGGACACCACATTGAGATTCAATTAGCTTTTTAACGTTTCGTTTTTTCTTCAATTTTTCATAACCAGATTCATACTTTCTATTTGACATTTTCTTTTTGTAAATAATCAAAATAAAAAAATTAACTAAATATTAAAGAAATCTAAATACACTAAACTCTAAAATAAATATAGAAAATGATGATCGATGAACAGAACGATAGAACCTGGAATTGGAAACAGACAGAGATTTTGTTGTTTAGATGTTGTGTCAGGCGCAAGGGTGCTATGTGATACGTGTTGTATTGCTGTGTACCCAGAGTCATGCCCGTGAAATGAATCGTTCCACCAATCCACTAGGATGGAGATGAAAGGCTCCGTACGCGGGACATCGGGATGTATGCGGTTTATAGCCGTTCAGAATCCAAACGATGTCAAATCCAGAGAGGTTGAGCTGCGGAGACAAAGTTTGATCAATAGACAATAGGTTTCATTTAAGGGAAGGAGAAGAATAGATTTTTTTATGAATAGAAGATGAGAAGATGAAAAAACGTGAATAATGGAGTCTGGAGAGTGAGATACGTTAGTTAGGGAATTAAGATGGATTAAAGGAAAGTTAATAGGGATTTACTTTTTTGAGATAAATAAAATACTTTAAATAACATTAATTGTGATATTGGTTAGTTTTTAAAAAGATGATATTGATTGACTAATTTTTAGGGAAGAGAGAGATTCTAAATTATTTTATTTTGATCAGTTAAAATTTGTTAATAGTTAGTAATAAAAAAATTTTAGGGGCCTAAATTTTTTTTTTTTTTGGCCTTAGGTTGATATCTAATTTGTCTTACATCTTGAACGACCCTGGAAAGGAAGCTTCCATGCATGAAGCCAATACCAAATGCCGATGTTTCAATTCTTTGTTTTTGTTGATTACTCAAACTCAACTTACTTCAATGCAAGTCATGGTGACTACTATATAAATATTTGTTTGTGCCTATGATTTGTGGAGTTATAACTATTTATTAATAATAGAGTCTAATTTCAGTTTTCTAATTACACTGTCAATTAGAGATTGTAATCAGTATAACTATTAATACAATTATTGTAAAAATAAATAAATTTATCATAATAATTATGATTAAATAATAATATAAAATATCAACAAATTGTTGGTATAATTGAAAAAACGTGATTGTGAGAAGATACACTACTACATGTTATTAGTTAAGTTACTCGATGTAGATTAGCCATCGCCTCATTAATGTTTCATACCAATAACAATACAATAATATGTATATTAATGGTTGGATGAGAAAAAATTTGGCCAAAATGCAATTTTTGTCCCCTATTTTCTAAAATTTGTGATTTAAGTCCTCCTATAATTTAATTGAGATATTTCATCTTCACTTTTAAAAAGTCACAATTTTAGTTTTCCATTTTTTAATTGAGACATTTTGTCTCCACTTTTAAAAAATTTGTAATTTTGATCCTTGTGATCAATTTTAAATGTTAATCTATATACTTTATAAACCTTGACTGACACATGTCTATTTATTATTCATATGACACATTTTTTTAATTATTTAATTGCTAACAAACTTAACTTATTAAAAAAATAAATAAAAAAAGTACATAGTCAAGTTTAAAATTGAGAAAGAAAACTAAAATTGTAGATTTTTTAATAAGTGAGGGACAAAATGTTTAAATAAAAAAATAAGACAAAATTTGTGGATTTTTTAAAAATTGAGAACAAAATGTCTCAATTAAAAAATAGGAAAACTAAAATCTTTAATTTAAAAAAATAGGGAAACGAAAATTAGATTTTAGTCAAAATTATTAAGACTTAGTCTCTTTGTTGGACAGATTTAATAATATATAAACGAGAGATTATAAAACCAATTTGTTGGAGATAGTTCAATTTTAGCACCGATCTGGTTGAATTTGATTGTAGTATATTGCTGAACCTCAAGTCTTCAATTACTTTTCAAAGGATCCTTTCAAATTTAGTTTACCATAAGGACATAGAAAAAATTATCCATATTTTCTTCAAGCACAATGCCAAATATGCACACTACAACATTAGAATCACTAGATAGATAAAAATGTCAACCATATATCTATATATAGAAAATATTCTATGTACTTCCTTTCAGTCCATGCTTGATACCAGATTAACAGGAATTAGGGATATGAAATGCATATTATATTGAAATCAAGTAGATCTCAATGACAATGTATAATTTAAAATGGAAACCTTCGGAGCTAAACAACGTATACATATCTTTCTATATTTCCTATTGATAAATAAATATCCTATTGATTTCTTTTTCCTTCTATGGAACATCCAACTATTGCCAATGCATTTGTTTCTCCTGACTTCTGTTTTTACCTCCTTTTCTGCCTCAAGAAATTAACAGCTTAGTTAGGAGTGACGACATACATCTTACAAGCATGTGAATCTAATTCAGCAGATATTTCTCCCGAAACAGATGATTGTGTTGAATGCTGCAAAATTCAAAACAAATTGTCAAAACGATAACACATAAGCATTTTTAGATGCTTTGCATTGTAAAGAAAAGGAACCAAATAAGTCAAACTAAGTATCTCACCGCCCATAAATCTCTTGCTTCAACTGAAGTTCCAGGTTTCAGGCCTATGTCAGACCAGGATGCAGTAACTTTTGCTTTGGATGAACTTCTATTCCATAAGATCACTGCTACCTTGTTATTACTGAGAGGACCTGCCCAAACCTGCAACACTAGCTTACTTTTAAGAAGTTCTATTGAGTAATATGACATACAAGAAAAATTAAAATTAGTAACAGAACAATTTATATTGAATTTTTTAAAATTTACCTCAGAAATTGTTGTGACCACAGTATTAGTGAAGAAAAACAATTTTTGTCACTAAATTTGGTCACTAAATCACTGAAGACACAAGTGATTTTCACTTCAAGTACATATTTGTTAGTATCTACTTTATTTTTATATGATAAGGCAATAACACTTGAAAACTAGGCTGGTGCCAGCATCAAAGTTTTGTAGTTATGTGAAAACATGGAATATCATTATAAAGGAAGATGCTGACAACTTTATCCCCAGTTTTACTAGAAAAGAAACACTGAAAGGGAAAGGTTGTTACCTCTAAATCATTAGTACTTTTCACCTTCTTTCCTTGAACTCCAAGCTTGTCTGCAATATCATAGGGTTATTAATTTTAAAAGCATTCTCTGTTTAAGAAAAGATAAGAAGGTTAATTTAGTCTGTCCATGCCTTGATTAACTGCAATAACTTCTTTGTTGCTTAGCAATTCTTTTGTGGTGGCATCCAGTGCTCTAATGTCACAACCAATCAACAAAGGAGCCTATATACACAGAAGAAATGTACTTAATGTGCAAAATACATTATTATATGGAAATGCCTAAGCAGCACGTGCTAAGTTTTTGTTGCAACTTAATTACCTTAGCTAATGACCATATGCTGAAATGAGCACGATATTCTTCTGTTGTCATGCCTCCATTTCCAACTTCTAGCATGTCAGGATCTATACACCAAAAAATGAAAATGTGAACTTTAGTTTCTTTAATATGATGTAGTAAATAGGAATTATACATGGACCTATTTCTTATTTATTTACTTATTTTAGTTGAAGAGCTAATTTTTATTTAAGTACTAAGCAATCTGAGATTGATAACTATGTCCAAAACTAGTGAGTGGTGAGAATGATTACCATTCCATCCTCCAGGTCCAGCATAAGAAGCCCATTTGTCATTTAGATCTGCACGAGATATCATACTGTGGAGAAAATATTATAAGTTTCCGATGTTGAAAATGAATATATGAAACATAATGATGCAAGAAAATGATTTCCTTAAAAGCGATACTCTTCATAACTTAATAAATAATGTGTGCACAGATAATGTAAAGGGTTTTACACTGTTATATAATCATAAACTGTCATGTATAATAAGTTTGTTAATTTTTACAATAATTACCTTAAATGTCTTATCAACAAAATTCTTTTGATTAGTTGACAGAGTCAATTTTTTTACACAGAGAATGTGTAGAAAATAAACTCAACTTACTCATCATGTTGGTTCAAATAAGCTCCAGTGACTTTGTCAAGTGTTCAATAAAGCATGAATGTGATGCAAACAAGATAATGAAATTCCTCAAATTAGATTCATCTTATATTGACATTGAAGATATATAAATTTATATATCATACCACGCATGCTTACCTATCCCACTTATCTTCAATGTCTCCTGTTGTTCTCCAACTATTTCCCACACTTTTGGCCCAAGTTGCTGGATCTTCTGATCCCCTGTGTTTGAGAAAGCAATTAATAGTTAAAAAAAAAGTAAATTTTCTGGCTTAGAGGAATAGTAGAGGAGATGAAATTCTAATTAGTTATACTTTCTTCTAGCTATATAAATTCCTCAATGAAATAGTGAAGTTTATCAGCATAATGTATGTGAAACATGATCACCAATCTGGCTCACCATTCACACAAAGAGAAGAAAATTGGCCTTCCAGTGTTTGCCAAAGCTTCACTCATTGGAGGGTACCTGTGTCACAAAATGTATCAATTCCTAGATTTTAGAAGCATGTAATTAATTGTTTGTGTGCACTTGAAGGTCACAAATACCTTTCTTTGGGGCTTATATTGTTATTCTCACAGTTATCATACTTCAAGTAGTCAATCCCCTAAAGTAACATTGAAAGTAGATGTTAATAAAATTAGTTACATAGGATATATGTTGATATAAATGAAAAATGACTTTGAAATGAATGCATGTTACCCAGGAAGCAAATGTTTTTGCATCTTGTTCTTCATGTCCAAGTGATCCAGGCATAGTTTTACTGCACGTTTGATTTCTGCAGATAAATTGTCACAGATAAAAAAAATGGTTGAATAATCATAAATATACAAAAATCAAAGTTTAAGTTTAACATATGACATACCCTGCATCAGAATATATCCCCAACTTCAAACCATTTTTATGAACATAATCAGCTAGTGCCTTCATTCCGGAAGGAAATGTTGAGGCTTTGGGAACCAAATTGCCCTGCCACAATTTTACATTAGCCAAATTAAATATCACAGAAAGAAGATATTATATTTTGATATGCAATTTTACCTTTGAGTCTCGGTTAAGCTCTCCCCAACAATCATCTAAAAATTTATAGAAAAATAATAAATTAGTATTTCAATGCATAAATAAGCATAATTTTATACTATTAATGACTACAATAACAATACAAAATGTCCTACCTATGTTAATATATTGGTAACCTAGAGCAGCAAGGCCAGTTGACACCATAGCATCGGCTGCATTATGAAGAGATATAACACAACAAATATTGGCAAGAATATGTCTAGCAATCTAAATAGTTTTTTTTTTTTTTTTGTATATTCCAAATTCATGTAGTAATAGTTAAGTTACCTGTTTCTCGAATTAAGTCTTCTTTAATATTGCAGGCAAAATGGTTCCAGCTATTCCATCTGAATTTTATAATCAGTAATTGGTCATTGTGCATTTACTTTCATCACTAATGAAATCATAGGTTTTTTTTTTAAACATCACTTTATGTATGTTATTTTTATGGTTACAAAAATAGCCTTCCAAGTCAAAACATTAAGTGTAAAATAAATAAAGAAGTCAAAACATTAATTCAACACTCAATAGTATGGGCTTCCAAAATCAAACTTTTATGGGTGTAGACCTGAGCTTCCATCACAAGTTAAAAATCAAACATATTTCTATATATCAATTTCAAAACTTTTTACATTAAACACTAATTATTTGAAACCTAAATAATTTGATGAGTCGAATGTATGCACACTCGGCACAACGGTTCAAGGGCTCATACAATAATGAAAGTTCCTTGTTCAATTCTCATTTCTTGTTGGCTTTAGGCAAATACAAGGTTTGCTTTTGGTTATGTTAAGCAAAGTTAACTGAAAGTTAGTTGAAATCTGAAAAATTAGTTGGAAGTTAAAAAATTAACTGAAAGTTGAAAGTTAAAAATTAGTTTATTAAATTATAAGTGTTTAATAAAATTAACTGAAAAGTATAAAATGACAAAAAATAAGAATACCATGATTTATTTTAATAAATGTAACAAGGAAATCAATAAATATATCAAGAATGAAAGAAAATATAAAAAATTAAAAGTTAGAAATTAATGTTTTAAAAAACGTGATATAAGTAGTGTTTCAAAAAATTCTAGAAACTACCAAGAAGTTATTAAAAAATTTTGTTTATCAAATAATCAAATAAACTTTTCAACTAGTGAAAAAAATTAAAAATTAATTAAAATATCTTGTCCAACATAACATTTATCTAATATAATGAAAATTCATAAATAAATAATTTATCCCACTATTGCTTCTTTTGGATAAGATGGCTGTATACAACAAGACAACAAATCTTTCTACTAGAGATGAAATGAAGAATAAATCATATAATAGTGGCAAAATAAATGAAAAATAGATAGCAAAATTACGTGACTATTCAAATTATCACATTACTTGTACATTACGGCTATAAACTTTATATTTTTGCTGATTTATCAAATAAGCATTATATAGTTGTCACTGAAATTCGGCCTAAAAGTTGAAGATAAGATCGTTTAATTAGAAAAGTCCTTCAATAATAACAAGAAAATCATTAACTTTTTATTGGCCTACCCTAACCATAAGAAGTGGTTGGAGGGTCAATTGAGAACTCAATTATGAGTTGAAAGCTCAATCAAGGACCATTAATACATGGATCATGGATGTTGCCACTACAATAAGTAGAAAATATAAGTAACATTATGAAATAATTAATCCTTGGAGGAACTTGCACGTGAATGCTTGTGAGATCTATTTCCACACCATCATATATACAACTCCTAAATTATTTATTTATTTATATCTATTGATGATTTTAAGATATGGATTCTTGAATATTGGTGAATGCAATAAATAAAGATGGAACAAGAACCAAACCCAGGGTTTGTTTTTATTTCCTATAAGTGGCTTAGGTAAAACTATCAAATGCTACTATAACAACTCCTCTTGAACCTTAATATTTTGTGCAATTGATGCAATAAAGTCACCAAATGTCCTTTTCATCTTGCCAATTGCCAACAAGTCGGTGAAAGCTCAACAAGTAACGAAAAATTCCACAAACCCCAAACAAGAATCATAATTGCAGCTTAATCAATTACAAGACAAATAATGCCACCACAATGGACATACCGTGGGAGCACTCACATCATCTTGTGCCATTCATGATTAAGTAAATTGGATGTAGTGGGGAGGACTTGACGGTGCCATCATAAATCATTGATTGATATGTATGAAGAATCAGATCAAGATAAGACATATAATATTATTGTTTATTGTTTTATATAATTTGTTTTTATTGAAAAGAATTAGTCCCATTTCAAATAGCTCTCTTAAATTCCTTCCCAATTTCCCTATTATCCCCTAAATGGTAAACTTGAATTGAAGATAAGTATTCTCTTCAATTAATATATTGATGCATACAGTGAGAAGACTTAGATATAATTTCATAAGTATTTTTAATATTAATATTTAATCAGAATTTTAGTTTCATCTTAATAATTCGCACAATAAAAAATTTTATTCTAATCGAAGAACGACACCAAAAATACCTTAAAGTTGCATCTAAACTTTGACCACACAATAATTAACCAAGATTAATTATTTGAGACCATGCACGTGCATCAATATTAGACTATCACACTCTCATGCCAAATAGTATTTCAATTATTTGAGCATGTTAATTATATATATGCAAAAGCTAGGGGGACAAAGAAAAAAGAAAATAGGCAAGTTTGGTGGGAAAAGTGAAGAGAAAAAGAGGCTTACCCCATGGGGGGTGTATGGCCAAGTCCATTATCAAGCAGGTTTCTCCTATGTACTTCTTTAGGCATGATCGTGAACCCTCCTCTTGTTCTATTGAACAATAAACGAGCAGATGAAGAACTTGCATTATTGCTCAACATCACAAGGAGGCACAAGGCAAGCCTTGCCATCATGGATAAATTGCAGCTCCAATTTGATGAATATTGAATGACCATGTTGTATACCATATACTATATGAACATATAAATGTGTGTGTGTATATCTTTATTGGAATTTGGAGGGTATTGACGCTGCAAAAAAGATATTGAACTTTTGGGTAGGGCAGGGTAACCAAGGTGAAGAAGAATAACAACAAGGTAGAAAGGGAGGAAATTAAAGAAGGAAATGAAACTTGGCGGTGGCTTAGAGCTTACTGTTATTGAAACAGTAAGACAAAAAAGCCAATAAGAGGTAGCAGCTATAGCTAGCTTTGTGAACTAGCAAGAGTATCGTGCAATTTATTGTGCAATATTGGAAGAGTAACTTGCAATTTATAGAGCAATGAGAGTGGAAGTGAGGTTTGGTGCAATGGACCAGCTTGTCTTTTTTTAAATTCATAATGGACCAGCTTGTCTAATTCTTTTTTGGTTTCTTACATCATTTTCTTTTAGAAAAAAATATGTTCTAGATAATTATTGTTTAACATTAAATATATATATTTCTCACAATAAAAATTTAAATTTTGGTTTGTCGTTAGGAAGAACTAACTCCTTGTATTAGATCTAACTTCTTTTAATGGATCAACCTGTCTCGTATAGGTATATAATAATATCTACTAGTCAACCTCGAATACGTTTAAGTTCTCACATATTTCTGTCCGATCAATATTTCGCAAAACATTTATAAACTGTGTTTAGATTAAAATTGAGAAAATTCTTTTACAAATTAATTCTAATGCTTAAAATGAAGAATAAGAAAAATAGTTGTTTTTGATAATTAAAATATATTCAAACCTTTCAGCTGAAATTCAAACATTATTTAATCATTCAATTGCTTATTGTATAACAACTGAGGGGAAAAGAGAATATAATGCACTTAATCCCGCCGGAGAAGCAGGAGAGAACATCTGAATTCATCCTTACTTTATGATTTGGATTCACTCTTGTGCATAATAATCTCGTGTGCGGGAGAGAAAATACATAAATAGTGTATTTACAATTATATAATTGTGATGATAAAAATTATGTGTTTTTTGTAGCGATAAAGCTTATTGCAGGTTTACTGCTATAAATTAATTAGTTATTACTAATATTATTTATGTTTAAAAATTCATACAACTAGAAGTCATATTTCTAACACTCTTTTAAGACCAAATAAATTTTAATGAACTAATCTATAAGTATCTGTAAGAGAAGAAAATAAAATAAATTTAAAGTTAAATTGTATCAGACTTTTTATACAAGTTAAAATTAATTCATGTTGATAAACTTGGCTAAACCCAGTTAATGTATCTACAAACACCTATAAGCTTTACACTACTCGATATTCTTATCCAGAGATATTGATTAGTTGAATTATTTGTGAATTACCTAAGTTTATCTATTAAATGTTTGATCTAGTGTGTTTATTTTAATAAATATTAAACAGGCTTGAACTGACTTTAAACCCAATTATAAATTTTAATAACCTAATTTAAGTTTTGAAAAATTTCTTTATGCATCGTAATCACTAATCAGGCATTCACGTACCCTGTCTCTCTCACACGTGCTTGTGTAATAAAAAAATCATATAAAAAAATTAGTACAGTTATGATTGAATACTAAAAAATCATCCTAAATACATTGATATAAGTACATTTTACAAGAAAATATTTTTTATTTATAATTTGTATTTTTTATTCTTAATTCGTATTTTTTAAAGAAAATATGTTTTTCACCACAAAGAACGTGATTGGTGTACATTTTACAATCACTAGGACAATATTATACAGTTTTTTTTATATAGATTTAATACATTAGTAGATTTGAATTTTTTAAGAAAAAATAATTAGGTTCTTGATTAAATTACAAAAAAAATATAATTGAATCTTTAATCTTCTATAATTTTTATAATTCAGAAAACTGTCACAAAGTATCATTATTTTAATAGTTTCAAGCATCATAAACTAGCTTGTCCGCTTGAATCCATCCCTGCTTTGCTGTATCCTATTCTCAATATAGATGAAAACAAGAAATCAGATCAAATCATTGAAAAACAATTTCGTACCAACATTGTTGGAATTGAAAAATCACAAAATCAGTTTATCATGAAAATTTAAAATATACAGTTCTTCCTACGCAGTGTATAATATAAAAATAATGTTACTATCGGTATATCACTTTTGGACTTTTTCCTGTCTTGTATGATAGAAACAAGAAAGAAATGTTAATTTTATACAGCAAGAATCAAGAAAAGTATTAGCTGTTTTGCAATCATGTACTTATGAATTGATGCCCTTGACCTCAAGCTTTAATTTCAAAGTATTTTTTTTTTAATTTCTCATTTCAGTTACTCTCTATTCATATTTAATTTATTCTTTATGTGATAATTAGATTGATGGTATTAAAAAAATGAAGATGACAATTTTAAATCATCATAAAATGTAATGACATTAGCATGTCCTTAATGCCCTCATTTTATTTCAGATGTCAAGATCAAATTAAATTAATTTTAAAAATTAAAAGACTTAATTGAACATAAAAAATAAATTATAAGACAAAAACCTAATAACTTATTTTTTGTAATATTTCATTTTTTTCATATTACTAAACTCTCCTAAAAAAATGTAGGTTAAAGTAACGTTTTAAATTTTCTAATCCTTAATTTAATTATGGGTTCAAGATTGTTAGATACAATTTTAATGGTATGGCAATTGTCGCAGTTAAAAAAAAAATGGTATGACAATTGCATTTGTAAGGCTTGTTATTTACGCATCCTTCCATAGACACTCTCCCTTTTACTTTGTCTTCTTCAAGCGTTTTGTTTGTTCTGTTTATTTTTTACTAGTCACAACAAACGCATGAGCCAATTCTTCATTATCTCTATCTGAAACAACAATGCTAACACAATTTAAATAATTTTGTGCCATCTGTCCTTATTTTTAGCAAATTTAGGAGGCTCTCTCAAAGCAGTAAACTTCTCAGAGGAACCCAAAGTTGTGTGACTCTTTAACCTATAACCTTCTGTTTTCCCTATGAAATCCAAGATATCAAGGTGTACATCTTCTATTTAACATATCAAGCATGTCTCTCACCTTTCTCTATAATCAATGCCTCTTTAATTTAATCATGCTCCCTCCAATGCTATTATTGTAAAGTATATTTACAAAACAAATAAATAAATTTGGTAAAACAATTCACTAAAATAATGCTTAATTTCGTGAACATAACAAACTAATATTTAAGAGTATATGAGATAGTGTGTTTCTAATATTTTTCTTATAATATGTTTTTGGACAATAAGCATTTGTGGAGAATGATTTCGGTCAAATCTCATGTTACATTTTTCTAATTTATTAATCAATATTTGTTTAAAAACATGACATTAATATTCCATGTTCCTAACCTTTTGTGCCTCCATCATGTTTTATACTAAATAGCATTATTCGAGTTGAAAAGTTTACCTCAACTACTAGTCTTAAGATGAAATCTTACATATATAGATATATTGTGTCTTTCTTACTAATATGTATAGCACTTTCAAAAGAAAAAAAAAATCAAAGTAAAAAAATACTTAATCATATAAGAATCGTATTGATAATGATGGCACCATAACAAAATGTCATGTGATAACTGATAGGAATGAGATATGTACGGGTGTCCAACTAAATTTTATATAAAATTAATTATAGAATTTTGTGAATGAAATGCTTGTAGATTTTTTTTGTTTTTTTTTTTTTTTTGAGTTGGAAAATGGGAAGCCATTACTTGGGGCCTTGCTATAGATATATCCTAATTAACGTGAGTCAGCTAATTGCTATCAATTGAGAGCGTACGCGTTATACTGAGTTGCTTGTCGTTTGGTAAATGCCAGCATCATGTTTCTGTGCTCTTGTTATTATTCATTTAGTTTGTATAAGTTTATCATTCATCATCACCATGAAAACGCTCATGGTTGCAAAAGTCATGGTTCTGTTAATGTTATGCCTTTTCCCACATTTTTATCAAACTTTGTAGGCGACATGTTCAAAGTTTTTAGCAATACATGACACATAAAATTGTGCTATTTTATAATAACTCTAACAATTTATAAACCACTAACACCTTTTTGTGTTTATCTCTTTTTATCATAAGATTTATTACATCTCTAATTTTTTTGTCTCTTTCTTAGTTATGAAATTTAATTATTGTATATATAATAGTATACTATACAAATAGCATTTCTCATTGTTATATTGTTCTGTCCATGAATATTGCATGTGTGCCCCCGTTATTTGGCCATGACGTACGTGCATTCTTTTGCCTTTATTATGTTGACGTGATATGTTTTTGCTACAACTAGAACATTTTATATGTAATGGGATTGGATTGAAATTGGACATTGGATAGGGATATATACATTCTCTGGATTTATTTTTAAAACTGCAGAGTGATCTCAATGTTTGAAAATATATAGTTTTATTATATGATAAAAAAATAATACTCCTACTATAGACAATTTATAAATCTGGAACACTGAACTAGAAATTTAGTGTCAGCCTTTTATACCAATGTCTTGCGAATATATCTTCGTTTCAAACCTGAGGCATGGACCAGAAGCATAAGCATTTAAAGATGATCTAAGATGTGGAGGGCACATGCAAGATTGGCCAGATTAATTGTGTTGTGAGACTTTTGAACAAAGGCCAGAATTCGAGGAGTGGACCAACAAAGGATAAATGCTTAGTAATTGTGTGATCTAATCTAGAATTTAACACTGGCTGACTAGTAGAGAATATTGGATCTCAAACTTTAAATAGCACTTCCTCCTTTACATTATAATTATAATTGATGTGTAATTTTTTTTTATCTCAAGATAATTATTATTTTAATTTTTAATATAATATTAATTATTTTTTATTTATATTTCTTATAACATTAATGATAAATGTTAAAATCTATAAATTAATAATGATATAAGATTAAATTTATAAAATTATTTTTTATATACTTAATTTGTATAAAACAACATAGGATGGATGAAAACTATTTTGGGACGGAAGAAACTATTTGGTAAAATGGAGGAGAATAATTAAAGGGAAGTTAAAAACAATTGTTTACTGCACCTCCATTTTTATTTCCCGTCCTTAATTGAGAATGTATGTAAAATTTTACATTTTGGAAAGGTTAGCCTGAAATATAATTTTGCATCTTAGAATAGTCTTTTCAAAAGCTTAAAAAGGTGGAGGAAGTAATTTTAGAGGTGCAAGAAGTAATTGTCGAAGTTAAATTCTTCGGCATTAAAATTTTTCTTTCCTCTAATGGTGAGAAATTTAGAGAAGAGGAGAGGAGATTTAACATATTTTAAGTGTAATGACTAAAATACTTATATTTGTATTTTAAAATTTAAAATTATAAGGATAAAAAAATAAAAATTAATTTTTTAAATTTTTTTCTTTCATTGCAAACAAAACAAAAAATAGGTGTTTTTCCTCCCCTGCATTAAAATCCCTCACACTCCCTCCTCTCTCCCTCAATCAAACATGATGTCTAATCAAATTATGTTATTTTTAATTATAATCAAATTAATTACGAATGAATCAAATCTCTTTTTTAATACCTTTTAATTTTTTTAATAGTATCATAATTATTCGGATGAATCAAGGAAATTTTAAATTTTGGAAATTAGTTTTTTTTTAATTATAATATAAATATGAAGTTGTTCCCATAGAAAATAGTGACAAATCTTTGTCAGGGACCTTGAAGATATACAAAGTGAAAATTTCTCTTTTAACACGATTTATTTTATACTCAAAGATTAACTAAGATTCAAATCTTAGACCACTTGATTAAGAGACAAAGTTATTATCACTTGTGTTAATCATAGTGAATTTTTAGAAATTAGTTAATTATGAATGAATCAAGGTAAAAAAATAGTAATTGGTAATTAACTTGATTTATTCCTAATTTTTAAAACTAACATGTATATAGAATGAATTATACAACGAAAATAAGTTTAGCTGTATATTTTTTTTATGTTATAAAAAATAACACAATGAATGTACACATAATCAACGAAAATGTGTTTTTCAATATAAAAGGTATTTTTGTTTTTTCACTTTGACCAAAGCTAAAATATGTTTTTTATTTTCACAAATATAAAAATAGAGTTAAAATTTTTAGTATGTTTTTCATTTTTATAAAATTAGAATGTATTGTTTTTTGATTTGAACATAAATTCAAATAAATTTAAACCTATGATGATAACTTTTTATATTGATTAAATATATAACTGATATAAATGTTTCACTTTTATCTCGGTTATGTATATAATCAATATAAAATGTGATTTTTTTTACAGAAATAAATTTTGAATATTTTTATATATACTAGGAAAAAATATGTTTTATAAATAGGAGAATAGTAGTGCCCATAAAACAATGAAGAGGCACACTCCTGTTCTTGTTGGGCCCCAAATTCTTAAGCTTGTCTGGAAAATTGCAAGAGAAAAAAACTATGTGCAAACTTGATTTTTATGGTAAGTTCTTGCTGCCTTGATATATATATATATATATATATATATATATATATATATATATATATATATATATATATATATATATATATATATATATATATATATATATATTATTGTGACATAATATGTATTGTTCTGGGTTCATGGAGAAAAATCAAATGCCAAACAAGATAAGAATTTCATTTCTTTTCTTCAATTTTTTTTCAATAAAAGTCTTTTGCAAATATCCATTTAGAGACAGAAGTTTTGAGAAATTCCCTAAATTGTTTAATAAGAAAAAATAATCTTTCATTTTTTTATGCATGAGAACTTTGAACAAGAAAGATGCGTAGGCTTAAAAAAAGTGAGAATCAAATATCTTAAAAAAGTGAGAATTAAATATTATTTTATTTATGTAAAAAATATTATTTTATTTATGTAAAGATAAAGACTATAAGAAGGAGAATCATAAAATAAATTAAAGAGTTTTTTTCTTCAAAGAATCATGATTAATTAACTGGTTAAATTAATAAAATGAATAATTAATAACACTTTTGTCTTCAGTAAATAACACTTAATCTTACAACTTTACACAAAAAAAAATAAAAATGGTAGCCTTTAAAAAAATCTGTTTTCGAGAAAAATGATGTACGAACGTCTAATCTAGATTCTAGTCCAATGAAAGTAACACAATATCCTAAACATAAATCACATCTGTGACGTGGCCCATCATCAATTCATCGTCAAATTAATTTTTTTTCCCCTTTTGTATACATGTTTCTCATGATCTTTTGATTTTGGGCACTTTTTCGATGTTTCCTATGTAATTCTTCACGGCCCAAATTTGAGCTTGGTTTTCCTGTTCTGAGCTAATTATCAGCTACCCTTTTGCCATTTGTTTATCTTAGTGGCATTTGTGTGATGGATTAAGATCTTTGTCATATATTTATATAATATAAAGTGTTTATTTTTCTTTTAGTCAGCATTTTGTGCTTATGGTGGTGAGTTTTAAGTTTAACCCTTTATGTCTCACCCTCTTTCATAATCTTTGTAATACCTATTTTTTTCGTAAAATAAATTAAAAATGATTTTATTTAAAAATAAATAAAATTTTAAAAAAATAATAATTTTTTTGTAATCAAATAAATAAATAAAATAATTTTATTAATTAAAATAATAGTGCTAAGTTAAATAAAATAAATATATATTCTTAGAAAATAAAAAAATATTTTATTTATTTAATTAATAGAAAATAAAATAGAATTTCTCTTTATAAAATAAAAAATAAAGTAAATAATAAAATAACAAATGCTAGTGGTTTAGGTTGAATAAAATAATTTGTACATGCGGGACATGTGCATATTATGTTGTTCTTTCGGTAAGCATTATTTTTCACGGATGTAGGCAAGTGTATTGATTCGCACAAGCAGTATAAAATGGTAAGATTGAGTATCATATTCACATGGAATTTGTTTCACTCAGCACTGTATGGTCAGTGAGCAAACGTTTGTATAAACTAAAAGCAAGTAAATATCAAGTTGGGATTTTGTTTTTGTTCTAAAATCTATTTAAATGCAAACTAAATATCTAAGGTTTGAGAAGTAAAAACAGTCAAGTAAGAAGCGTCAGGTCGTTCTACTGAATTTTCGTTGATGTTGTTATGTATTTTTCTCTATTTAATGTTATCCTAGTGTTCTTATACTGAAAAATTATCCAAACCAAGATCCTTCGAGTGAATGAGCCTAACTCTCTTTAAAATCTCGTCCTTGATCCCTTAACAAACTCAGCCTAAAAGAGTTGCATAAGTCTACATCATAATATGGACTAGATCGTTGCACTTCATTCCTAGACATACACCTTTCTAGCTTGCTCTTCCAAGTTCTAAGGCTTTAAAGCACTTCCCAATGCTAGAAATCCTAACTATACATACAAATGGGTGATCAAGCCACAAACATGTAAAAATAAGCATAGATAAAAGCAATGAACACATAAAAACAACATTAAATAGATAGTGAAAGAATGTTACATCAATGGTTCAACAGAACTTCCCAACCAAGAGGTTTAGCCTTCCATTACAAGAAATAAGCTTACAATACTAGGAAGAACAGAGCTTAAGTGAAGGAAAATGGCTAAGGAAGGTTGAGAATGTCTCCTTCAACCTCTAAAACCCTAATCTCACTTCTCTAACCTAAACTCTCTTGGTGGCTCAGTTTCTGTTGCTCTAGCTTTTCTCTTTACTTTGTTTTTCGACTCCTCTCCTTAGTTTCCGCCAACTTCAGTGTTTTAAAGGCTACTTGAACGTTTCAGCTACTGAAGGCTCGCTTAGCAAGATTGGCTCATTAAGTGAGAGTAAATGAATTTTGACTTAACGAGCTGGGCGCGCTGAGCGCGAGAAGAGACAAACAACTCGCTGGGCAAGCTTGCGACGCGCTGGGCAAGCACATCTCTGACTGATCCTCTTCTAGGGTTTTCCAGCATGCTAAGCGAGCTGCATGCCTCGCTTAGCGGATGCCACTCGCTAAGCGCATATACCTCACTTAGCTTGAAATTGAAGTGGTTTCAACATTAATTCATAAAATGGAAGTATCTACTATATAAAATCATAATAAATGAGAAAATATGTACAATTCCTACAAAAAGAACCATAAATTGGAGGAAAGATGCTAATTTTATATAACTATTCAATACAAAAGTTAGTCATGAATTACAACTAACAAGTATGCATATGCATGCATACAGAGGGAGAAAAGAATTAGACCATGTGTGCATAAAGGAAAAACAAATTAAATTTCAATTTAATAATCCTTCCATAATTCAAATGCAAGACGTGTTATAGAAGTTTAATAAAAAATGATGGTCCAAGGAAAGTATCTAGCTATAAATAAAAATATATTAGATCAGTTTTTATATTTACGATACGTATATATATTCTTTCTTCCTTCCTCTCAAATTCATTTTTCCTTTTCCTTTTCCCAAAATCTTCTCTTTTTCAGGCGTACACTAAAACCTGCTCTAAAACTACAATTCCAAACTCGTTAATCGTTGGATTGTCCTGAAATTTGAATTGGAACTCATTTTCGCACATTCCCACCGTTGTGATGAGAGAAATATTCCTCGCAAGGAGACAATGAAATGAAGACTTCAATCCATTATCCTTCTCTATAAAACTTGGAAATCCTAGCAAAACAACCAGAGGAAAAGCTTGAGGAATCTTAGGGAATCGCTAGAGATGTCGCTATCACTACTGGACTACACACGTGAGCCCGCTTAGAGGTAAGTGATACGTTTATCGCAATTGGGGTTAAAATGAACAGTTTTCTAGCTTGCTCTATCAAGTTCTAAGGATTTAAAGCACTTTCCAATGCTTAAAATCCTAACTATACATACAAATGGGTGATCAAGCCACAAGCATGTAAAAATAAGTTGGATAGAAGCAATGAACACATAAAAACAACATTAAATAGATAGTGAAAGAATATTACATCAAAGATTCAACAGAACTTCCCAACCAAGAGATTTAGCCTTCCATTACAAGTAATGAGCTTTCAATACAAAGGATATATTTTGAGGGAAGAAAATGGTTAAAAATGGTTGAGGATGTCTCCTTCAACCTCTACAAACCTAATCTTACTCCTCTAACCTAGACTCTCTTGGTGGCTTCGTTTTTGTCGCTCTAGCTTCTCCCTTGGCTCTATTTTTCAACTCCCCTCTTTAGTTTCTGCCAACTTCAGTGTTTTAAAGGCTCCTTAACGTTTCAGATTCTGAAGGCTCGCTTAGCGAGATTGGTTCGCTAACCAAGAGTAAGTGAATTTTGACTTAGTGAGCTGGGCGCGTTAAGCGCGAGAAGAGACAAACGACTCGTTGGACAAGCTTGCGGCGCGCTGGGCGAGCACATCTCTAACTGATCCTCTTTTAGAGTTTCCCAGCACGCTAAGCGAGCTGCATGCCTCGCTTAGCGAGACACCAGCTACTTGAGCCTTCTCTTCTTTTAGCCTGAAATTGAAGTGATTTCAACATCAATTCACAAAATGGGAGTATCTACTATATAAAATCAAACTAAACATGAAAATATGTACACTTCCTATAAAAAAAAAACCATAAATTGGGGAAAAGATGTTAATTTCATGTAACTATTCAATACAAAAGTTAGTCGTAAATAACGACTAACACTGAGCTCCCAACAATGGGTGGTTTAGCCTCTCATTGTCATGCAAGACTTACTAATACAAAAAGGAAACAATAGGTATGGAAGAAATTTGAAGAAAATGGAGGAAATGGTTCCCAAGTGAATGGGTTCTCCCTTTTCTCTCTGTGCCTTCGCTCCTTATTTTGGTTCCAAAGAAGAACTATCCTGATTTCTCCCTATTTTTCCCTTTAAAACACAGCACAGTCATATTTTTTGACATTGACTGTGCGCTAAGTCTACATGTGCTCGCTAAGCGCATATGCAGAGTCCAACTGGCATAAGTGACCGTGCGCTACACTGTCAGATGCGCGCTGAGCCGCCAGATGCGGGCTAAGCTACCAGATGCACGTTAAGTCGCCAAAGATGTGCTAAGCCTGGCCTCCAAGTTGGCTCCTCGCGCTGAGCGGTTGTTGACGTGCTGAGCGCACTGCTCCAGTTCTTTAACCCTTTTCTAGGCCTCCTGTTGTGTAATACTACAAAAAATACACCCCAAAACACAAATGAACTCACTTTAACATTTATTGGACAAAAACTTAGAAGAAGCTAAATTCCTAATGTTTTAACACAAAAGAAGCAATAAAAAAAAGGAAAATTAGATAATTGCTATGTGATTTAAATATTCAAATTACATAAGCATAACAATTATCAGTATCGCTAATGTGTTCAACTAATGGACATGGCATCACAATTTTGACGGAGACTAACGACAGAAATTTTCCACAAAACTTTGAAAATTTCAGGATCCAACGAGAAACAAAATTTTTTCAGGAATTAATTGCAAAGTTCGAGTATATTTTAAAAATCTCTAACGTATTTAAGCTAAAATAAATTTTCTGAGAACTCAAGAATATAAAAGACATTATTCAATTCAAAAAGCAAAGTAAGTCTACACATGCCAACAATTATCACATGTGGACGCATCCGATTTCTAGATGAATCATCAATAAATTTTGATTAATATTCCTCAGTTCTCCAAGAATTTAATTTATATTGCAAAACTTATTTCTTTGAGTTATTCAATAAATATTAACACATTCAAATCAAGGAATATAGCTCAATTAATTGAAAAGATGCGTAAATATTACCGTATTCAATTTCTACAAATAAAAAAAACACTCAAATAATTCATTATTTAAGTCTATTATTGTTGAAAATGGTGTGTTAAATAGTTGTGATACCAAATGTGAAATAAAACTGTAAACATATCACATGTTCAAACAGATCACATAATTAAATAGGATCACTAACCTCTTAACATTGCTCTCCAAGCAGCATTTTTGAAGACTTGAAGACACAAAATACTTCCATCCCTTTAACACTTTCCAACGATACAATGGGTATTAAATTTAAGGATATGTTTAAACTGAGAACTCTATGTTATTTATAGAGTTTAGCTTATATCTATCCATCATAGAAAATTAATCCCTAATTTTCAAGATGTAGATAATCCCTAATTTTTAGGATGTAGATAATAACCGTTAGGTATATCACATAACAATACGACTGTTATCTGAAAATAAAGTGATCAGATACATCAGTGAGAAAATTAGAAAAACATGGATGAGAAAAATGAGGACCATAACCACGTGTTGATCAATCTCCCTGTGAATCCAAATATTCCTGTAAATCCAAATATTCTTTATGTGTTTTGATGCTCATTTGATATTTTATAAAATTTACTCCAAATTCTCAACAAACAAATCAATCTAATAGAAAGGCTATCTTGAATTTTTTTTACTTCTTGGATATACTATTATCTTGAATGGTTGCATTATTATCTTTTACATCCTTTTATTTGTTTCCCCCCTTAAATGATCTATTCGTTACTTTTAGCATACTAGTGTTTACATGCAACGGACTCGAATCTGATGTAGCATCCCTATACAAAATAGGGTTTCACACATTTTATTCAATATGTGTAGAAGACAAAATACAACAGCTACACACTCAACTAGGCTTTGGCAGTTGTGACCCCAAAACAAGAAAAATAAAAATGCACATGCAGGAGCCTAGTGGCCACTCAAGCAAAAGGGTGGTTGCAAAAACAAAAGAAAACACAAGCATACCCTTATATTTAGATACACAAAAAGCTATTAATAACACTCATATTTTGATACAACTAGTGGAAGCAACTAGTAATCTTCAGGAGCCAAAGGTTGGTGTTGATGAGGGGGTTCAGTTGGGATCACAACATATTCATAGACCAGTGCTGCTAGTGCTGCCCCAATCAGTGGACCCACCCAGAAGATCCAGTGCTGGTGCCATCTCCAGCCCACTAAGGAAGGCCCAAAAGCCAGAGCAGGGTTCATGCATGCTCCATCAAATGGTCCACCAACAAGGATGTTTGCCCCAACAATGAGTCCAATTGCCAAAGGTGCAATATTGCTAACAGCACCTCTTTTGGGATCAATTGCAGTACCATACACAGTGTACATTAGCCCAAATGTCATGACTATCTCAAGTATAAGCATGTGCCCTACTCCAACACCTTGTCCCACGTGGAACCCTGATGGTCTCTACAACAAGCAACCGCAACAACACATCAGTTTTAATTGAAAAGTCCAATTTTTTATTTTATTTTATCATGTCTCCATTAAAAAGATTGTACAAGTTATGCAATTAATAAACCATATAACCAAGTTGGAATCTATTTGAAGGATAGAAGTCCTTTGACAGTTTTTGAGAGCTTTTTATATTTCTAGAAAAAAAAACTTTATATTTCTAGAAAAAAAAACTTTATATTTCTAGTAGAGAAGTTCCCAAAAACACTTATACATCGTATCCACACAGGCCCTTAATCAAGTTAGTATGGTAAACTCATGAAGAACTAACTTGGTTTAACAAAAATTCTGAAATTAAGTGTTTTTTTTTTAAAATTAGGAGAACAAAGTGAAACTGACTCAAGGAGCAAAAGAGTATCTTAATCCTGTTAAATTTACATGTCACATATATAATTAACTCTTTGTATTCATCATCCTTAATGTATCGGAGAATGTTTTGTATACTGTTTTTGAAGAAGTGGAATATATAGTTTACCATGTTATTAGTGACAAGCCTGAGAACGAGGGCAGCCACTATAGCACCTAGAATTTGAGCAATCCAGTAGTATACGGCACGGAGAACAGAAATTCTGCCTCCAATGAGAGCACCAAATGTCACAGCTGGGTTGACATGGCCACCTGATACATGCATGCTTGCAGAAACAGCAGCAAATAGAGCAAATCCATGTGCAAGTGCAACTGCCAACAATTCACCAGCTGAGAAAGCTGAATCCTGGTAAATTTTAACTGCAACAAAGAGAAACCACACAAATAATAATCACCCTCACATATACACACCAAAAAACTAATACATATTCATAGCATATGTATGCATTAGATAATCCAAGATTATGCCTAGTAATGTATTTTTTTTGGTTCATAGGAACCGAAGACAACCGAAGACAGTGTCAGGTGTCTGGGGTTTATACTAGTAATGTAGTAATGTATGAGTATGAGTGTATGACTAGAAACATACAATAAAAAAAATTTCAAAGCACTTTTTACGTGAAGTATGAACCAAGATTGTGAATATATGTACAGACCCAAAGCAAGGCCAGAGCCTTCTCCAGCAAAGACAAAGATGAAAGTGGAAACAAATTCAGCCAAAGTGGCCCTCATGGAGTCTGGATGAGTGGCCTCATCAGCTCTTCCAAAAGCATATCTACGAGTTGCCATCACAGCAAATTCAGTTCTCTCTTGCACCCTCCTTAGAACTATAAAGATTGTCACACACAAACTCTTCTTTCAAGATGAATGATCCTTGTCCAGCTGAAGACTATATTCTTTCTCCAGAAAAGGGTTTTTTCTATGCAGAAAATGAAGCTGAATGGAGATTTGAAAGGTGAGAAATTATGAAGGAAGAGAAAGCTAAAATGAGGGCACTTTTTGCATGGTTGAAAAGTGGAGTGATTGTGCTTATATGGGGAAACTAGGTGTTGAACTTAGCTGAGACACCTAGGTACGTGAAATGTTACATGGTTTACACGTGGTGGTGTTGGTATGTGTTGGCTGCTTATTACAATTTTGAGTCATTCTTTATTTCCTACACACATCTACATCAACAATCACCTGTGTTTGAATGCAGTGTTTTTATGTTGATCCTGATTTTCTTAACAGGACAAAAACCAAAGTGTAGCTGCAAGCTATGCCTTGCGGTTGCGGTTTAAGAGGCTTTGTCTGACTCGTGTATTGAAGTTTGAGTTACTTTTATTAATGTTACATAATGCAAAAACAATTACATTTTATTTTTGTATTATTAAATATAAACATTGAATATGTTTATAGTTATATCAAAACATGTAGAATTTAATAAATTTTACTTATTAATTATATAATTACTAAGAAATTATGTCCTATATTTTTCTTCGTCTTTCATTATGTGGCTTTGCATCTTACTCAACCTGTCGAAAGCAGAGGCTGCAATCTGCAAACTATTCCTGTGGATGAGGTGGACGTGCACAAGCCTAACTTTGCTTGTGGAGAGTACCCCATGTGAAGAAGCTTGACTAGCCCAATATCTTTGGCCCAATTCATGTTCATCATATTCTCTGACAAGTTCTCGAGTTTGGTTAATTATGACATTATTTTTAGTAAATTACACTTCCATCTTATTAATGTTTTTAAATTTCATGTAGCATTTAATTCTTTAACTTTTACCTCAACTTTTCTTATAGCATACATGATATAATATTTTTTAAACAATTAAGAAGAATTAGTGAAAAAGAAGAAAAATGAGAGATATTTGAGAAAAAAATTGATGAAACCTCAGGAAGTATCGATGTTATGCAATTTACTCTTTTTTGCTTCAGTTATTGATTAATTGGAGTAAAACTTATATATAATTGTTGGACAACTATACTTAATAACTATTGTTTTAACTTTTAAGTTTGAATTTAACAAATATTACATTTATTAACTATTAGAAATTACCCCTTTCTCTTCAAACTCAAATGCTTAATTGACCATCTATGATCCACTTCTCCTGAATCTGTCTAATGGAGAGGATAAACATACTTTCATTCAATAAATAGCTCAACTTAACTGGGATATTCTGAGGTACCAAAATCTGGAAATAGTTGAAGCAAAGTGGAAAAAACAGAAGTACATCTGGAAAGGTGATCCTAGATGATTTTTATTAGAATAAGGCATATTTTCATCCCAAAACTGTGAATAAAATACTCTTTCTATTTGTACATATCACCAGATGTTATAATCCTTACTAGTGTGTCATAACTGTCTTCTAAAGTCAAATCATACAGCAACAACAAAATTTTATCCTACTACATGAAGTTTACTACATAAATTACACAACGTCATTGGCTTAATTAAATAACAAAGTAAATCGAAATAATAACAAACATAAAATAGAAGAAGAAAAAAGCAATGGAAATAATCATTTCTCAATATCAAAGAGATTTTTATCCCTTCTGAAAAGAATGTTTTCCGTACACATTTGTTATATGCAATTGTTAAGACATTTCTGACTTGGATGATGTGTCATATGAATTTAGTGTTCAGATTAATACAATGAAATTCTAGGGGTGCACTTCATGCAAGACAATAATAGATCCTGCTGCAGTGACATAAATTTGTTTTAGTCATTCTCTTTTCTCATTTGCTCTATCTCTTCTATTCTCACCAATACTACATTCATTTTAGGCCGTTTCTCTGGAGTCATATCTGTACACTCTAGAGCTAACTCTGTCAGCTTCAGCATTGCATCATGCCCTTCTTTCTCTGCTAGTATTTCTAAATCCAATATATCTGTGGACCAATCATTGTTCACTACAGTTCTTACCCAATCAGAAAGATCATTGGTTGTTTCCTCAATTTCACCTAAGATATGACCAGGTATTCTGCCAGTTATAATCTCTAGCATAATGATGCCAAAGCAATAGACATCAGCTTTGTGTGTCAGTTTCTTCCCTTTAACAAATTCCGGTGACCTCCTTATGGCTAGTTTTTCTGCATTCTGTTTGGCTTGGAGAAGAGGCAAGAAACCACAGTCTGTGAGCTTGCAATGGTAACCTTTACTATCTTGATGGATTAGGACATTGGATGATTTGAGGTTGGCATGAGGAACCCTGTGTTGAGGCAAAGAGTGATGAAGGAAAACTAGACCCTTTGCTATGTCTTTGATCATTGAAAGTCTTGTGGTCCAATCAAGTGGCATTCTTCCAATTCCTCTACCCTCTAGCACCAACAGATTATGAATTAATGTTAGTGTATTGAGTTAGTTGTGTTGTTTAAGGAAGGAAAGAATCAGAATTCAGAACCAACCATGTAGGAGTTCAAACAAAGTGCCATCAGAGGTAAATTCATAAATTATCAACTTTTGCTCCTCTGAAAAATAAAAGGAGATTATTTCTACTAGATTTTCATGCTTCATCTGGCCAAGCAATTGCATCTGCTGGATAAATTCCTTCTTGCTCACTTCATTCATGTGGTTAAGTCTCTTCACTGCAACAACAGTTCCTGTTTCAAGTGTTGCTTTGTATGTAATGCCTAAGTTCCCTCTTCCTAGCACTTCTGCTGATGCCCTCAATAAATCATCCAAGTCAAAAACTGGCAATTTCTTGTTGGAAAATTCCAATCTGCCTAATCTTTCAGAAGCATCACCGTTCCCAGCATAAGACACCATCTTCTTTGCCCATGCCCCAAAAACATACCCTATATGAAATATATACAAAAAATTAAAAACATTTAGAAATCCTGAATCAGCATGAAAACTGCATTTTCTTAATGAGTTATAAAGTTATGACATTCTAAATTTATTAGACAAATATTTTGTCACATTTTTTTTATCCTAGAAATTTTGCATAAATAGCATTGCAATAATCGGTTAGAAAAAATGAATGGTGGAATTGACATGTATAAGATAATTCTTACCTGCTGAATCATTTCTTGTTGATTCTTTTCCATATGTTCGCCTTTTACGAAGCATGAAAGCAATAATAATGATCAGAGAAAGAAGAAACAGTGCAGCTGCACCACCAATCAAAGCGACAATCCATGCTTCAAACCTCTTCTTATTTGGCTTCAATGCTGGGATTGGAGGAAAAACAGAAGGAGATGGGGCAGGAGGTTCAATAGGACATAACTTATGCAATGGCTCTCCACAAAGATCTGAGTTATTACCATATGCACTCTCCGGGAACCTTTGCAGCACATAAGTTTCAGGAATAGGCCCTGACAGATGATTATATGACACACTGAAACTTGCCAATGATGGTTGATCAAAGGGTGGAATTTGACCATCTAAGTAATTCTCTTGCAGCTCCAACACTTGTAGACTAGGAATTTCAACATACTCCACAGGAATTGACCCTGAGAAGTTATTGAATGATAATAGGACTTGTTCCAAAAACATCAAATTCTTGAGGCTTGGCAGTGGTCCAGAAAGTGCATTGTTTCTGAAGTCAAGTTGGCTCAAGAAAGTTATGTTTAGAAGGAATGTGTGAGGTAAATAACCACTAAGGTCAACTCCTTCAAGAACAATTTGAACAACATGCCAATTTGAACAAGTGATACCAATCCATCTACTATGATTGTCTATACAAGGAGGGCCTGTCCAATTCCCTTGCAAATTGACAGAAGAATTCAAAGAATCCCTTATGAGCATCAAAGCATCTCTTTCTTCTGGATAGTATTCCTCAAGTTCAATACACAAGACCATGTTGAATTTGAATGACACAAACAAGATAACAATCAAAAAACTTACCTTAATTAATGTCAAGATCATGATGGTGGATAAAATTGCAAAAAACAAGTTGACATGGATTTTTGAACCAACCAGGTATTATCAGTGTGAATAATATCATAATCTCTTTTTGTCTCTAATTATTTTACAGTTTGACGATGTTGACAAAGTAAAGTTGTGCTAAGATGCCGAACTTAATGTTGGACAGGACACAGGAGCGATCTGAACAAGGTTTTCCAATTTCTTTGTGAACATTATTATAGTATATTAATTATAGTGACATAAGATGACAGCTTTTATATAGGATCCTGCATGATGCATTGTTCCACATTTTTATTTGGTAACTGAGTTGTTCATGAATAAGAAATGTTTGTTGTTTTAAATGTAGTGACATCGTGGGAAGCAAGGAATGTCAATGATCTTTAATTTGGACATTTTTCATCGTTGCTAACCCTGTCTTATTTTATCCAATTGCTTGTTTCACTATTCAAAATGCATATTTCTTGGTGGTTGGCAAAGGTAGCTCAATGTTATGGTTGGTACTTAGGTAGAGTAACATGATTGTTATTTCCTATAAAAAAAACGTCATTGTTATGTGGTCATTTGAGAAGAGAAATGTTTTCTCACACATTTTTTTAATTTATTAAAAAATATTGAATTTTGTAAGTTTCAACTGTTATTTAATAAATTCCGTTCAAAATTTTATAGCTTTTAATATTTTTTTTAAATTCTAACAAATTACAGAGAATATTTCAAATTATATTATAAAGTAAAAAAATATTATATGATCTGAAACTATTTAATCTTGACTAATTTTTACAGACACATTAACTTCTTCTCTTAAATTAAAAAATATCATATATATATATATATATATATATATATATATATATATATATATATATATATATATTGATTAGGATTACATAATTTTAAATCATATAATAATTTCTGGCATTACTTAAATATTTCTCTTTTGGACACATACTTTTATTTATATTATTATTTATCTGAACCAATTTTAGTTATAAAACATTTGCATTACATTAACTAAAGAAAAATAATTAACAGATGTCAAATCAATCGTGGAATTTCTTAAAACTGAGTTATTCCATCGTGTGTCACAATTCATTTTTGGTTTCTATTAAAATAATAGTATGAAATATTTTAAAAATTAGCTTAAAGAGCTTATGAGAGTACTGTGCCAATAATTAGTGGAGACTTTAGGCAATGCTATAGCTAAAAAAATATAAAAAAAGGTTTCTTGTAAGATAAAGATAAGCACTGATTAGTCGCAAGTGGCTACGCATGCCATATAATTAAATAATTTGATCACGCCATCACTTCAGCATGTAACATCTCGTTTTTCATTTAGTGAATTAAATTAAAAAGATTTTTCATTTAAAATAAATAAAATTTTTAAAAAAATATGAGATTTTTTATTTAAATAAATAAAAAAATAACTTTATTAAAATAATGATTTGAAGGGAAAAAAATATTTGATTTATTTATTTGATAGGAAATAAAATAGAGTATTTATTTATAAAATAATAAACAAAGAAAAAATAAAGTAAATAATAGAGACATCTTAGGTCAATTTTCTGACTGATCATACTTTTTACGTCTCCTCTTTTTCTCAATTTCGTTTTTCCTTCTCCTCCCAAAATCCTCTCTTTTTTCGCATACCACCAAACCGTCTCAGAAAAACGACGA
Source organism: Glycine soja (assembly GCF_004193775.1). Classification (NCBI taxonomy): domain Eukaryota; kingdom Viridiplantae; phylum Streptophyta; class Magnoliopsida; order Fabales; family Fabaceae; genus Glycine; species Glycine soja. The sequence continues at coordinate 36,981,692 of NC_041010.1, forward strand.
TCTAGGACTCATTCACCGTTGGGTCATCGTGAAATTTGAGCACCAGGGTTGGAACTCATTTCCGAACATTCTCCTTGTTGGAAATTACAAAAACATGTTGAAGCTGAGAGAAATACCCTTTGCATTGTAGATTTTTCTTTTCCCGTAGAAACCAAAAACTATCTCAGTAAAACTACAATTCTGGAATCGTTTACCGTTGGATTATCGTGAAATTTTGATATGCGGTTCACGATTCATTTCCAAACATCTTCACCGTTGGGATATACAAAATAACGTATGTGGAGGGAGAAATACTCATCACACGTAGACAATAGAATGAAGGATTCAATTCCTTCTCCTTCTTTCTAACGTTTGAGAATCCTATCAGAGCAGTCAGAGGAAAAACTTGAAGAATCTCAAAAAATCGCTAGAGATGCCACTATTACTGTCACAATACACACGTGAGCCCGCTTAGAGGGATGAGTTTATCGCAATTGGGGTTAGAATGAACATGTGTAGGGGTTCTTAAAGGATCAAATTGGGATTTATTTTGGGAAGTTTATTGTAGTGAAATTCTTCTTATATGATTATGTGAAATTGTTTGAGGAGTTTTACTCCCCGTGGATTGAGAAATAATTTTGTATAATTTGTTTGTGTCTTGAATAAAATTAGCGTAATAAATAGTTATATTGAGATTGACATTATGATTGAGATTGTATATAAGTGATAAATTGAATATATGATGAATTGTAGAATAATATATTACTTTGGGATTATAATATTGTTATCGAGATTGAGTATAAATGCAAAGTTGAATGTGTTAAACTGTGAGATACACGTAAATATAAGATGGTTCATTGTGATATAATGAGATGTGAAATTGTGAACATGAGTTTTAGTTGTGAATAAGTGTGTGATTAACACTTGATGTGACATTACTTGTGTTGTGAGCTGTGAATTATACAATAACCTGACCAGTGTTTATCTTGAGAAAAATGTTGATGCGCAGTGTTAAAGGGAAAACGTAGGTTTTCTAGTTATGAACCAATATTAAATTGTAGCGCAATGTGTTAAACGTGTTTGAAATACGAGTGTGAGGTCGTAAGTATTGTATAACTCATGAGTAGTGTCTGCTTATAATATTATTGTTGAAATCAAGTATAAGTATAAAGTGGAACATGTGTTAATTTGTGAGATACATGTAAACATGTGATAATAGATTGTGATATTATGAGATGTTAAATTGTGGGCATGATATTTGATTATGAATAAGTGTGTGTGTTTAACACTTGATGTGACAATAATTGTGTTGTGAGCTGTGAATTATACAATAATCCGACCAATGTTTATATTGAAAAAAATATTTATGTGCGGTGTTAAAGAGAAAGTGTAGGTTCCCAGTTAGAAACCAGTGTTAAATTGTAGCGCAATGTGTTATATGTGTTTGAAACATGAGTGTGAGGTCATGGGTAAAGACACTCGGTTTGAGTGCTCCTTTAACAGATTCTTCGGAGTCTAGGCCTTGGGGGTAAAGACACTCGGTTTGAGTGCTTCTTTAAGCCTATGTTGATCCCATATGGTTGGAGCATTCTCGCAAAATGGAGTGACCCTGATTGGTCACTGTTTGAGCGTCGGCAAGTGTACCGATTCGCACAAGTAGTATATAAAATGGTAAGACCGAGTATCGTATCCACAGGAAATTTGTTTCACCTAAACTATGTATATTTGGTATGTAAAAACTTTTTAACTATGAAATAAAGTAAAGATTTAATGGTGAATTAGTTTTCAACAATATTAAACTACTTAGTCAATAGTAAAATACTTAAAGCTGTAAAATGCGACAAATATCAAGATAAAAGTGTTGGGGAGTTTTCTACTGAAATTTCTCGTGTCGTATAAAAAAAGTTTTTCTCTATTTAATGTTATCCTGGTGTTCTTACACCGAGAAAATACTCAGACCATGATTCCTCACATGAATGAGCCTAACTCTCTTAGCTTTTGTTCTTAATTCCTCAACAAACTCGTTCTAAAAGAGTTACACTAAGCATACAGTGTAAAATATACTAGATCACTGCATTCTATTCCTACACACATAGATTTCTAGCTTGATCTATCAAGTTCTAAGGTTTTAAAGCATTTTCCAACACTAAAACGCCTAACTAAACATACAAATGGGTGATCAAGTCACAAGCATGTAAAATAAATGTAGATAGAAGCAAAGAACACAAAAAAATAACACTAAACAGATAGTTAAAACATTACATCAAGAGTTTCAGTAGTTTACTCCCCAACAAATAAGTTCTAGCCTTCCATTACAAGCAAAGCTTCAACAAACAAAGAAAGAAATGTTTTTGGTGAAAGAAAATGGAAAAAGATGAAAGAGAATGTCTTCTCCAGCCTCTTAATCCTTCTTCTCTCTGTTTTTCACGTGGTAGATGGCTTACTAGACTGTGGTTGTGTTGGTGGTCTTTTTTTCCCCTCCAATCTCAGTGTTTTAAAGGCTCTTGGACTTCTCAGCATACGAAGGCTCGCTCAGTGAGCATGTCCTGCTAAGCGAGAGTAAGTGAAAATCCACTAAGCGAGCTTGGACGCGCTAAGCGCGAGAAGAGACAACGTCCTCGTTAGGCGGACTGGTTGCGCGTTGATCTTTGACTTATTCTCATCTAGGGTTTTGCATCCGCTAAACGAATTGGCTACCTCGCTAAGCGGATGGGGCTCGCTTAGCCAATCTGTCTCGCTAAGCGAGTTCATCAGCAGCTTTTTGCACCTTCTCTTCTTTGGCCTACAAACTGAGTTGAATTTAACATTAGGTCACAAAAAATGGAGTTTCTACTTTATAAAATCACACAAGAAAGAAAATATATACAATTTCCACAAAAAGATCCATAAATTTGAGGCACATTGCTATTTTCTTGCAAATTTTCAATACAATAATAACTCATGAATAGCAATTAACAGTCACGTTATGATTTTACTTAGTGAGAGTGACCTGACATACCCATTGTGTGGTGTGTCTTGTTATGTACTTCTAAACGCCCCAAGGTGATTTTTCACTGACATGATACTACATTGCATGTAGGCTTGAGTCTTAGTATAATTGTTGCATAACACTTGCTAACTATTTATTATGAAATTGATGAGTGTTATTGCATCTTGACTCGAGTGTGTGATTCATGTGTAATGTGATTAGTGATTGAAAAATGAATTTTAAAGATAAAGTGATGGAGTGACATGGGTTGTATTAAGTTGAGTCATGTTATAAATATTTTAATAATTTATTTTGATTACGTCTTGTTTATTTATTTTGTTATTTTTGTGTGATAACTCACTCCTTGTGTGTTATTTGTATTTGAATCCTCTGATGATCTTGAACTTTGTGTTCGTGAGAGCAATGACTAGGTGGATGACTTTAAAGAACCTCGTGCTAGAGGATATTAGAACATAATGCTCTAATAGGATGTGGCATTGGGGATGAGTTTTTATTTTAATTGCATAATGTTATTTTATTTTATTTTACCTCACTGATTTAATAAAATATTTTTTGTAAACTTTGATAGCCTTATTTTGAGTCGAATATGTTTTTAATAAGTCTTATTTGATAATAGTGAAGTGAATGTAAACCTTTTTCACACGTGAATTTGTTGATCAATATTTTTATATGTTTTATTTATTTATATGTATGTTAAAGTAAAGAGTGTCACACAAGTGATAATTGGGATATAGATAAGAATCTATTTATTATGTTTACATTTGTTTTGTTGTATGGATCTTGCTACATTGTATCTTATAAATAATTATATGAATATTTATAACGAATTTCTTTTTTCTTTTTTTATGAGATATAATTAATGTCTTAATCTTAAAGAACTTTTTACACTTGACTTAAAAAAAACATTTTATACTTTCAGTTGTTTAAATTTGTTTTTTTCAATGTCAAATCTAGTGTCTTTATTATCCCTTTTAAGACATTTACTGATTTTTTCTTTATAAGATGTATATTTTGTTTTCTTGTTGTTAGTTTTATCTTAATCATATTGTAAGTATATGAGAATTTTAAATCAATTTTACGATAAGGCATAATACGGTACAAGATATAACATTAATTTTCCAGTGTTTTTTTCCCTTGTTGGGAAAGATGCTTAGTCATTGACAGATTTTAAACAAATAACAAAACAATTAAATGTTGATTAATTCAAAACCTTAGTTCTTATTTATTTATTTAGATCAAATATTTGTCTTTTTTTTTTTTGGCTCAAAGGGACTAAAGAGACCAAAGCACAAAAACACAAACTAAATGAAACAAAAAGCTACATCAATGAACAATAGAATAAATAAAATAATTTTATATTGAATTATAAATCATAATTTAAATTACTTTAAGATAATTATTTTAAAAATTAATAAATTTATCATTTAAATAACTGTATAATTTTTTTTACATTATTAATACATAACTTTTTCCTTAACAAACCCAACTATGAAACAACTTACAGCAAAAGTAAGAGATAGAAGAACGATAATTGATATCTGATTACCTGTGGACTAATTGTACCTGCTACCACTTATGCTTATTGTTTGCAAGAATTTCATCATTTTTATATTTTTAGATGATTTTTTAGGCTTGGGTGGTTGTATTAATCGTTTTTAGGAAAAATCTAGCTCCTTTGGTTTAATAAACACAGCCTAAATTAAATAGAGAGATACAAAGTATTTAAACCTTGTCATCATATTTATTATTATGTTAAATGTTTTTGTTATATCCTGAAATTATATACTTGTATGCATGTGTAAAGGATTAGGTCACATTGACCTATAAAAAGATATTAATATTTTCTTGTTTATGTAAAAAGTGTTATTATAAAGTAGTTTTTTAAATATGTTTTTGACTAAATTATTTTTTATTCCTCTGTTTATTTTTTTCTATTATTAAAAGGTTCAATTTAATTTTTTAAAATCAATGCATTGTTATTTTATTTTATACATCTAATTGGTGATTCTGATTTACAAATCATAACGTTTTTAAATGGTCATTATTTTTTTTTAAAAAAAAACTAAAAAATACAATATATTTTTAACCGTCAAAATAATAAAAATTTATAAAGACTAAAATAAAAAATAAGTAAATTATAAAAGGCAAGAGTGTATTTAAGGTAATCAGTAAATATTTACAGCGTTGAATGCAAAGGTTAAAGTAATGTAATTTCGCAATATTTGCTGCGTTGAAAACGCCAATTGAATTCGGAAACAGCGAAACGCTGAAGCGATGTTCATTTTCTGCGCGTTTTGAAATTTGAATGACGCAACCCGCAAAACCCTAAACCCTTTCTCTCTCTGCATGAGCACAGAAGAGCAACGTAAATCACATAGATGAGGAAGAAGCTTCTGATCGAAACCACTAAAGGCCTCTCCTTTTGCTCCAATCGCAACTTCACTCCCAAACCCAACCACTGTAACTTTCTTCCCTCTCATTATCTTCTTCCTTTGTTGTGTTTCTCAAATCGCCTCTATTCAGGTTTTTGTGTTATTCAGAATTAAGTTTTTCTTTTTTCTTTTTTCTTTTTTGCTTTGTTGGGTCTGACATAGAAATCAAATTGAGCTCATTAAATTGATTGCATTGTTTTTTTAGTTTAGGCTTAGTGACATGATTTAGTTTCAACTGTCTAGAAATTGAACTAGAATGGGGATTAGGTCAATTACATTGTCATGTTTTTCCTATGTTTGTTAGGGTTTTTGGGTGTTTGCTGTGCTTGGATGGACTTTGGAAAAAGGGTGGGGACAGTAAACGATACTGATCTTAAAAGAGATTTAGTTTGAGGAGTGTTTTAAAGAAAGAGGAATAGTTTGGGGTTTTGAAGTAGTTGTTGCATATGTGGGATTGAGTTCGGTTTAGTGGTGGAAGGTTTGGGTAGTTTGCATGAGGTTGTAAGTTCAAACCTTGTTACCATCATTTTACACACAAAAAGAAAGAAATACGACTAAGCTTTTGTGTTAATGCTCTTGATTGTTACTTTCTGGGAAAGCATTTGTTGAGACCTCTTGTAGTTTTGCTACGTTTTATTTGTTGAAGCAGTGCTTTGGTGTTATGTGAGGCATATCAATGTGAATAGTATTTTTGACATTTTGGAGGTTCTAGCTTTTAGTATTAATTACTTTTTTGCAAGGCCTTTCTTTGGAGTTGTGGTTCTAATGCATTACTAACTACTGAAATATTGATTGATTTGATTCTGTTGTTGAATAATTTGATTATATATCTACTGTGTTGTTTGACAGTATCCTATGAGGTATGCTTTTCTGTTGATCCATTGAAAGTCCAGCAGTGTGGATGGTCACACGCTGCTTCTGTCCCTTCTGAGGAACCGGAAGCCCCAAAAGGTCAAAAAAGGGTTCCAAGACATGAAAGGAGAGCTATGGTGGAGTCTTTTGTGAACAAGTATTTCTTTGTTTCTTTTTAAGTTGACAGAATACCTAACCTTTTCTGACTATTTTTCACATGCAGTTAGAATTAAAATAGTTTGGCAAACTGTATTGTATTGTATTTTTTTCTCCCTTTGTTTTTGTCTTTTTTAGTAACTAGTATATGATTTGTATTGAGTATTCAGAAGATATATGTGAAATCCAAATTTGTATTGGAAACCTAATCTTTGGGCCAAGAAGACATTGCACAAGGATTTCAAAAGTAAACAATCCAGCTTCGTGTTTAAAACAAGAAAATGTCAACAATATTATTGCATCCTAACAAGTTATAAGGGGTAATAGAACAAATTATGGCTAGCAGGAATTAGTAAAAGGAAGATGTATTTAACTTTTCTTGTGGCTATGCTTGAACTACATACTTGTTTCTATTGATCTGTCCTGCTTATTGCTAATCTTTTGTCTATGGTTGACAATAGAATAATGTGTTTACGAAAATTCTTTGAGATATCCTATCTTAGTGCATACTGGAGTAACCTATATCTCTACTTATCTCACATTTGTGTTAATTTGATTCCTTGATATGCAACAAGGGTTCTTTAAGACAGAAAGGAAAATACATACAACCTTCATATTTTTATGGATCTGGTTAACTATTCAATGATATGGACTCCTGTTACTATAGAACTGTGTCTTATTACTTGTTAGTGAATAAATATTGTTTCTCTCTGTAGTTATAGAGCAGAGAATGCTGGGAAATTCCCAAGAATATCAGATACCCAGAAACAAGTTGGTGGCAGTTATTATGTTATCCGGGAAATCATTCAGGAGCTAGAATATAAATCTAAAATGAATTCTTCAAACAGTGTGAAGAAGATTTTTGTGGAAAAGCAATTTGATGAGAGTAAACTACTTACCACTGAATCTGTGAATGTTTCGTCCGGTAATATTGAGATTGCAAATGAAAGCTCTGTCCAAGATGATTCTCAATCAGTAGTTTTAGATGACAAGGAGAGTGTTAACACTGTATATGAGCATCTTGAAGAAAAGAGAGGGCCACAGACTTCCTATTTGGAGAGGAGGTTGTCTGACGAGGTTGAAATTATGTCTACACCAGTAAGCATTGCATTAAGCTTCAGTTTTAGTTATGAATATAGTAAATATAGTAGTTACAGATAAGCAGTGCTCCTAGGTCTACTTGATCAGAGTACGATTCTTGTTATGTTTGATTCTTGTTTGGGTGTAAATATCTTGACTGTAGTTCAAAGGCCAAAAGAGAAAAGTAAAATCATTATAAATTATATATTTGCAGTTTTTTTTTGTAAAAATGCAATTACATTACTGATACAAAAGATGCTTTTAATGTCTATTGTCTAATGCTTCTGATGATTGATATTTAATTCTAATCGAAATTTGAACATTTTATTTGTTTTAGTTTACTCTAAAAGGGTCTGTTCTTCTGGTGGAAAACATAGGGGATGAAGAGTAAAATTGTGAATACATTTACTCTTATTTGTAACCCATACTAAACTCAACTGACCATAAATTTACAAAGCTTCAGACTTAAAGCCACTGCTGTATCTGTGTAACCTTATCTTCATCCTCTAGCAAGCATCAAAATAGGTAGAGTGTGCTTATAAATTATTAAATTTTTTAATGATAATAAAGGCATTCTATTAGCAAGTCACACACTAACAAATGCAGAGGAATGATAAATGTTCTAAATCTGTCTTAAAAAAATGTTCAAAATCTAATTGATCTACTCTGGCAAAATTGCATCTTATTCTTTTTTATGTTGTTAGTCTGTAGTTTCACTGTTTGGTTCTGGCTCCCTAAATCATCACTGTTATTAATTTTATTTTTAATATTAATTGAATAATATGTTTTATTATATTAAGAAAATAAGCAGTTATCTTGTAATACTTAATAATTTGCCTTCCATTTTAATGACAGAGTAATCATTGTATTGCACCTGAAAGTAATACAGTGGAAAAGTTTTCTAAGGAGCCTTGCCCATCAAGTCTCGATATGCCAAATGATATTAAGACTGAGGAAGTTGTCTCTACTTATTCTGATTCTTTTGCACCTGAACATTCTCAAGAGGAAAGAAAACATTCTCCTTTATTTAGTGAAAATGATGGTACTGGTTATGACAAAGCTCAGGGTCATGAATATGATTTTGTTCATATGGAAAATCATCAAAATGTGGAGAAAAAATGCATTAAGAAAGCAGATTGTGAGAGAAGGGAGCAACCTGACTTGGAAGACCTGTCTAGAGAGCTTTTGCATTCAAGTCTCCTGGAGCCAAATGATGTGAAGAGTCGGGAAGCTGTATCTAATTCTTCTGATTCGGTTACTCAAGAAAGGCACCCACTTAAAGAAGAAATAGACCAATTTTCTGCTTCTTTTATTGAAAAATCTGTAAGTAGTTGCAGCGAAGGTCAGAGCCATGATTCCAAGTTTGTTGATATGGAAAAGCATTCAGCATTTGTGAAGAAGAGCTTTGAGAAAAGATACAAGAGAAATGACCAAGATGCTGTGGATAGTTTAAAGCATAAAATAGAGCAATCTCAAAGGTCTTTAGAGTATGATGAATCCAAAATGTAAGTCCTTTCATATATTCTTTAAATATATTGCTTTATATAGCAAGTAGAATATTATGATTATTTGCATTATCACTTGAAAAATACCAACACTACACTAGTGAATAACATTGGAATGATACAGCATTCAGTACGGTGAGGATAGATGTAATTGAACAGTTAAATATCCATGGGCAATCCTCATTGTTTGTGCATAAACATTGATAAACAATTTCCAAATTAAATAATAGTTTAAACAATCTTTCCAGCCTTTGCATTGTTTTCCTTATATTACACTTTCTTTTCATGACTTATTTTAACTGAAATATTGTATAGGATATTAAGGTTGCTTATATTCTCTCAAATATCCAGGAACAGCTCTAATAAAAGGGAGACCAGTGTTGTAGTGGGTTCACAGAAATCAACTTTGTGGGGAAATCTGAAGTCATTTGCCACTGGCATCATAAATATATGGAAAAAATCTTGAAGGTTTATGAAGGTGTATGGTGCAACTTTTAAGAACCTCAATGTTACTTTGCATCACAAACAGATGGTATGTATATGATTCATGATGTTCCTTGCTCTTTTTGGCCTGCCATTAGCTGGCATGTTCCTGCAAATTCTATTCTCTTGCTATCCTTCAACATTTCCAGAGAGGTTTTGCTGCCAAGTTTCTTCTATGATCCAGCTGGCTGCTCATTTTAAATGTAAGGCATTTGCACATGAGTTTCTAGCTCCTCTATTCCATTGGCCCCATCTAGGGGGAAATCAGTACTTCAATTCCCAATCCAGTAAGTTAGCTTCCCAATGCAAATGAGTTTCATTATGTTGTGAACAAAAGGAAACAAAATGCATGATTTTGCAATTTACTCCCATACTCAAATTGTGCTTATGGATTGTATGTTCATATATGAATTTGAGGAGCAGAGTGGAAGGATGAAAGGGTGCAAAAGATGTGGAGGCTTTTGCATTTTTGGATAGCATTCGAAGAATAACCAACTTGAGAATGATTGGTTTTCAAAGACTGCAGTTTTTTCTCATGCATAATAAGACTCGGAAGTTGAGGAAATTGGTAGGGTTTTTGAAATTATACTTTTTACTTCCATCATTAAATATACTCATTACCCTCCATCCAAATTACGTGCTTAATTTTGTCCTGACTTGCAAAGCATTAGCATTGAGCACCAATTGTTGTTCTCCGCTATTTGAACTACTTTGATATCTGGCAAACCCAGTGTCCAGGTTATAAATGACATGTAAAGCTATGCATGGTTTAATATATGATATGTTATAAAATAATGTTATATAATATAAAATAATTTTTTCCATGCTATCTGCTAGAGAGAACAACATTTCAGGTTACATGTAAAGGTGAGTATTGTTTGATTAGCTCTCTGCCATCCCTTATACACATGAAATGACAGTTCAATAAAACTTAGTTCTGCAACTGTGTAGTAGTATTCATTATTTATTAATAGCTATGGGGTTTTTTTATGCAACATGTTATTTTTCTATGTAATTATAGCGTTGGGATTTGAGTAAGGATAATGTGATGCAACATGGTATGTTTACGAAGAAATTTTTGCTGCATTGATATATCTAGTTTGCAACATTACCTTAGAAAGGCAATGATTAATGTACTCACGAGGTACCAAATCTAAATTAAATTAATCTAATGAAATGGAGACATTGGAGGGTAGTGGAGCATGTGGAAAAGGTTCCATATGGCTTATCTTGGTGTCGCAATGTAGGGATGCAAGTTGCAAAGTTCCCATATGGTTTATATTTGATGTCACAATGACGGCTTGCAAGTTGCACCATATTTTGTCTCTAAAGTAAGTAATTAAATATGTATCAATTATTAATTTAATTTAAATTATTTTTTAATTTGAATTTTACTAAAATTTAGGGATTGATACACTTCTACTTGAATATTTTATGTATTTTTTTACGGCATTATGGAACCAGAGTTTGTAAGCAATATTGCTGCTATGAAGAAATTTGGGAGTGTGGTGATGTGCTTGGCCCAAAAGAACCAATCTTTTTTCTGCATCGATCCCTGATTATCAAAACAGCCACAGTAATCAAATGCTGAAGTATAAAATGAAAAGAAATCAAATCTATCTCAAATTGGATCAATTGCAAGCGAAACAGAAAATCTTGGGATGTAAAATAAGAGGAGAAATTAAGCTTTAGTTTGAGGGTGAATTTTGGCCTTGGTGACCATATGTTCTAATTATAAAAATAATATTTATTTAGTCCACAAAATTATTAGTTGCAAGAAACTATTATTATTATCATTATTATTACATGTTGCAACACGTGTGCATTTATAAATTGCCAGGGAATGAGGCTAATATTTGTTGTCCTTTGCCTGCTTGAATTGAATAGTATATGTTCAGACTTCAGATCATGTAGGATGCTACTATATTTCTTTTGTGGTAAACAAAACTGCGTCACTGATTTCATCATTTAGCCGAACCATTGCCGCAACATTGTGATATTAAATTGAAGAATGACAACTCCTGACTGGTATTGCAAGATAGCTATAACTAATAATTTGTATATTCCAACACTCAAGATGCTTGTTTGATAAAATTAATGTGGTTGCTTTTGCAAACAAGAAACGCCAATTCCCAACTGTTTTAAATCAAAGCAACGTCAATTTAATATTTGGTTCTGGCATCTCAGTTTAGTTCACTAATAAACTTTTCATATTAGATCCCTCCCCCCCCCCAAAAAAAATAAAAATTGGAATGCTCTCAATAGGAAAAAAAAATCAACCTAGATAAACATTTAGTGCGACTAGTGGCTATTATTAACTACACTGATTATAATACCGTCCATTTCTTAAAGCATCTGAGTGACATGCTTAGGAAGAAATTGCAATCAAATTGGTGATTAGCGTGAATGAAACTCAGGGATGAGGGGTGGGAGCATACATGATTTAAACATTTTAAGGTTTTAAGGTTATGTTGTAAATTTCCTTTTGTTTATAAAAAAGTTTAAGGGAATTGGATCGAAATAACTCATTAGAATTAAGGCAGAGTTTAAAACTTAAAAAAATACTCACAAATTACTAACCAAAGTCTTCTTTCAAAGGCAGCAAATTTCAAAACTCATGTCTTTCTAGGTTATGAATAGTGATTTCATATCTAATGCTTATACACCTCACAAGTAAAAATAAAAAATAAAAAATAAAAAATAAAAAATAAAAATGAACTTATATTTTAGGTAGATCAGAGATTAGATTATAATGTGTAAGTACTTTTTCTGTTTACCATGATATTAATATGAAGTTTTCTCACCAAAAACATATCTAATGCATAAGTGCTTATTATTGACTGTGGTAAACAAATAAACATTTAAATACTAAAAAATCATAAATGGTAGTGAAATGGAGTGGTTAATAACAGGGACTATATTAGCTGGTTAAAATCATTCTGTTAGTAGAGTTGTATTCACATTCCTACTTAGATGTTCGTCTCTATAATTTCATGTTGTAAGCACATTTGAACACAAAATTAACCATTCAATTCAATACCATGACATTATATTTCTATATCCTCTGATAGAGCTCTATAATATGTGGTCACATTTTTTACTTTCACTAAATGACGAATAATTAATCTTAATTTTAATTGCTAATAAAGCTATAAGGGTATCTATAATTCTCCTTTGATTATTTTGTATTCTATTGAAGCAAAAATACACTAGTTTGCTGACATAACTGGCATTGTTTGCATGGCTGGCTCTTGCTGGCATTTTATAATAATTGAGTGCACATCAATCACCCAATAAGCCTTCGACATTTATATATGCTTAAATAATTTACTGCATCGCTTATGGTGCCCATTCCTGGAAAGAGGCCTTAAAAATAGGATTCAAAGCCTTTACTGCTTTGACTGGTCCATTTAGTGGCTCCATAATAACCCAATTCTTCATTTCCATTAGACCCATTATTGTGACCTAAGAAACGGAATGTTTCCTCCTCGAAATGGATTAGTTTTTTTTCTTACATGAGGTTAGGTAAAATAATTATTTTAGTCCTAAATGTGCAAATCGATGATAGTTTAATTCTAAATTTTTTTTATTTGATTTCTAAATATATATATAAAAATATGATAATTACGTCAACATGATATAATTGTTAATTTTTTTTTTACTTTTAAGGATTAAATCGGAATTTTTGTTAATGAAATAATTGTGATCAGTTTCAACATTTAAGAATTAAAATTATCATTTCAAATATTAAAGGTCTTGTTTATGGTGCTATCTCTCTCAATATAATTTGTTTGATAATCAAAGATTCATTACTATTAAAGAATGCTCCCTTACTAACAAATTTCTCATATAAAAACCCTTTCCTGCTGCATTATGATGCCATTTGGTTTTCTCCTTTCAATTTGTGTCTTCTCAGCAGCTATAATCCTTGCAGTTCCATCACCTCCTCCAACTTACTTAACGGGAATAATTGTCTATAGAGCTGAGAATAAATATCGTTTCTATCTTAAGTGAATAATTGTATATAGATATATTTCACAAAAAAATGGCGTTATTAGATTCATGTAGCCAACTTATTTACGGGAAAAGGCTTTGTTTTTTGTATTATGTTTTATTATAAAGTTGATTTATCGAAAAAGCTTAGATTTTTTTATATATAAAACTTGGATTTTATAGAGCACGATAAATTTGTTGTTTCGCTTTATTAGAATTAAATGTGGGAGATATGTAGAGTTGTGGCTCCTACTTCTAGTTACCTACATTAGTTGATGGTTGTCAATTATGTCTATTCTAGATGGCTGGAAACACACCTATTTAAGGTCTTTCCTACTATTTATAGTATTCAATTAATATGATACTCAATCTAATTAGAATATTTGCTCATATGATTTTTTCCCCCTTCAGAAAATGCGTGTCTTGCGTCACTGGAATATGGCAAATTGATTAATGCATTGCTACATAACTACATAGCGTAAAAAGGACAAGTCAAACTCTAGCTAACTTTTCTTGATGACTACCTCTACTAGTTGATGATTATGCACCTTATTTTGTGCGCACGAATTTGAACAGATGAGTTCATGACACTATTAAATGCACACCAAAAGCACTCTTTAATTTGGACCAGTTAAGAGACTCTTTTTTCCTTATATATTCCAATATTACAAGAAGTCATCACAGGACACAGCTTCTTCCCTCTCCTTCTCTATGCTTCTCTTCAAATCTAGCTAAGCTTCTTAGTTCTAAAGAGCACACTTCAAGTTCTTAAATGCAGTGAATATTACTACTTCATTGGCAGAATTATAAGGTGACTACACATTAAAATGAGAGCCTTTGCAGTTTGACTTTTCTTTCTTGCAGGGTATGTTAACCACCTTGTATCAACATTTTTTCTCACCTTTTTCTCTAATTTTCATCATCACCTTTTATCTATCATTTGGTTGTTAGAAGTGAGGTTTTTTTTTTTTTTTTTTTTTTTTTTTGTGAAAGTATGCAAAAGTCAGAAAATCTTAGATATAGTAAACATTTTGTTAGTCTTATGGGGTGGTAGCCGCGTAGTAGACCTGTGGTTATCCTTTAGATTGCATGTTAAGACAAAAAATTTGCTTCATATTCTCCAAATAATGCTGTCAGATTGTGATCTTGTTCCCACTTTTTTTTTTAATTTAATTTTCGTGTATGTTTACATGTTCAAACTTGTTTTAATAAAATAGATTCTGGGAATGATTTGTTCGTGTAAAATACCAAGTTAATTAACATGTAGAAATGTGAATGTGGGCCTCATGGGAGAGAGTGGACTAGGTTGTATTTGTATAAACACGGGAGTTGTATTTGTCCAAAAAAATTCAAATCAATTGAACTCGACCCTTCTATATATGCTTATGTACAGTTTTGCTTTGTTCAATGAGGAATTTTATAGTTCTCTGACACAACTTATTTTATTTAACTTCATTGTATCTTTACATGTTTCAAAGTTGTTTTAATAAAACAGATTCTGGAAATGATTTATTTAACATGGCCCTACCAGATCTTCATAAGTTTGGTCAACTAGCCAGGCGTGTTTGCCCCTTATAAATTCCTCCTTTTCTTTTCCTTTTTTTCTTACAATTAGTTCACATTTGCATTGGAAAATGATTGCCATGTCTGCCTCACTATGAATATTCAATTTTCTCTGGCAGGTTGAGGCGTGATTCGCTTTTCTCTCTCCATTTTATTCTACACAGAAAATGAGAGAAAATATTTCAGAATCATGGCTATTAGTTATGAGCACTGTGATACTGGCCACTGCAATATTTGCAAAGCTATTTCAATTCAAGTTAAGGACGGAAGATAAAAGCAAATGCAGATTACCACCAGGAAGGAGAGGCTGGCCTTTGATTGGTGACAGCATCAATTGGTACAATGCTGTTGCAAGTTCTCATCCTCCTCAGTTTGTTGAAGAAATGGTGAAAAGGTACATTTACTATCAATTTGCCACAACAACAAAAGTGCTACATATTCTAGCTTTTGAAATAGTTGAGTTTGGTTGATTTGGAATTTAAGTTACTAGTTAGATAATAATTTATTGAAAGGTTGAGTTCTCAGTTTATAAGAGCTGATTAATCCAATCACAGGCCTTATTTTTTTTAGCAACAAACGAGAAATTTTATTTAACAGAAGTCTTGGATAGGCCACAAGCCGAGACCCAAACCAAAACCACAAATCCAATCATAATGTTCATATATGGTTTGCTCCTATACAAGCTGTTGGATTTAAAAGCCAGTCTGATAAAGAATAGCAGAAACCTTTTTTCCTCCCTCCTAACCATTTCCAATAATGAATTTTAGCTTCCTACAATATGTCTTGAATCTGAATTTCTTGTTGTCTAAAGCCAATCATAGGCCTTATGAAAGGACAAAACTTAGATGCAATTCTTTAGGTGCTTTTAATGTTGTTTTCTAATTAGAATTGGAGTTTTATCTTGGTAATGAAGGTTTACATTAAATGTCAATATAGGTGGTGAAACTCTAATTCTAATTGGAGAACCACACCAAAAGAACCTAAGTACTAAGTTTTGTCCCTTATGAAAAATGCTCTGAAGAAGGTTGTTCTTTAGAATTCCCTTTATTTGGAAACTAAGCTGCTTTTAAGAGAATAATTTGCAAATGCTCCAAAATCCCGTAACATGGTTTGTGAAAACCAATCTAATAAGTGAAACCTTCATTTGGCACAGGTATGGTAAGATATTTTCATGCAGCCTATTTGGAAAATGGGCAGTGGTGTCAGCAGATCCAAGCTTCAACCGGTTTGTAATGCAAAATGAAGGAAAGTTATTCAAGTCAAGTTACCCAAAATCTTTCAGAGATTTGGTTGGTAAAAATGGTGTGATCACAGTGCAAGGAGATCAACAAAGGAAACTACACGGAATTGCCTCCAACATGATGCGCCTAGAGAAGCTTAAGTTCCATTTCTTGAATGATGTACAAAAGGTCATGCTCCAAACTTTGAGTAATTTTAACAACAACCAAGTCATTCTTCTTCAGGATGTTTGTAGAAAGGTAAGTAATTTCAACTGATGATGTGCTTGTGTATGTAAGCTTACTATTAATATTTAGTGACAGTGACTCATTTTCAATTAATATTTTTACATGATTCACTTCAGGTGGCTATACACTTGATGGTTAATCAACTATTGGGGGTTTCAAGTGAGTCTCAAGTTAATGAAATGTCTCAGTTGTTTTCTGACTTTGTTGATGGTTGTTTATCCATTCCCATCAACATCCCTGGCTATGCATACCACACTGCTATGAAGGTACAATGAGAATTTTTTTAAAAGCGTACAAACATACATACATACAAATAGACAGACACACACACAAAAACAACTTAAAGAAATAATTTTTTTATTCTCATTACCACATCCTTGGATGAGTAAACTAAAAAACCATCTTAATTGGAGTAATGAAACTTGAAATACTCAATTTTAACTTGCCATTGTTAATTAATATTCAAATTTATTACAGGGTACCCTTATGTCCCATTAAATACTGTTATTAGGCCATTAATCTAGCAATGAAATTACTTTTAAAAACATATGATTCTAAGAATAATCTTATTAGATGGGATTAAAAAGTCAAATGGTATTGAAGTTCTCATTCTTTGGATATCAGGGAAGGGAGAAAATCATTGGCAAGATAAACAAGACCATAGAGGTACACAGACAAAATGGTGCTTCCATTGAAGGTAATGGTGTACTTGGAAGATTATTAGAGGAAGAAAGCTTGCCTGATGATGCTGTTGCAGACTTCATTATCAATCTTCTCTTTGCGGGAAACGAAACAACCACCAAAACAATGCTCTTTGCAGTCTATTTCCTTACTCAATGTCCTAGAGCCATGAAACAACTGCTGGTATATATAACAACTATTCTTGATATTTTCTCCCTATATGTTTATTTGGTACATAAAACATTATCTTTTGGTGATTTCCCAGATTTTTATATTTAAACTGAAAAATATTTTTTTTTTTTAATTAAATTTTACAAAATTTTCTCTTGGACAGGATGAACATGATTCTCTGAGGAGTAGTAATTCTGGAGATGAATTTCTTACATGGCAGGATTATAAAGCAATGACATTCACTCAATGTGTAAGTGATTAACTTTTCACTCTAAATTACTAAGAGAAGAAGTGAGGAATTGAAGTATTTTGCAATACAACAATTATTCAATAATAGAAAATAGTGTGTTAACATTTCATGTTTTTGGCTTCCACTAACAGGTTATTGATGAAACACTAAGACTTGGGGGCATTGCAATTTGGTTAATGAGAGAAGCAAAAGAAGACGTTCAATACCAAGGTATAAAATTTTGAGTGTAAATGATATGCATAGTTCGTCTAAAAGAGTTTTTCTTTTACATTTACATCCTAAGAAATATTGAAACATTATTATTTATTAAATAGTTATTACTATTTACTATTGATAAATTCTACTATTGCAACCACGGTATGTGCATATATAGAAGTTTTACAATAGTCTACTAACTTAACTTATCTGTTTTTGAGTAGATTTTGTTATTCCCAAAGGGTGCTTTGTGGTTCCATTTCTTTCAGCAGTCCATTTAGATGAGAATGTATACGGTGGAGCTCTAAATTTCAATCCTTGGAGATGGATGGAACCTGAAAATGAGGTTAGTCGACATACCATTTTGGTGCACACTGAATGTAATTTTGTAGTTTAATTTCATTTCTTTCTTAATTCCTACGCTCTCAATGCAGGAAAAAAGAAATTGGAGAACTAGTTCATTCTATGCACCCTTTGGAGGAGGTGCTAGATTCTGTCCAGGAGCAGAGTTGGCTCGCCTCCAAATTGCTTTTTTTCTTCATTACTTTGTAACTACTTACAGGTAATTAATGCCCCTCTCTCTCTCTCTCTCTCTGGTATTTGAGATTGAGAAATGCCACACTTTATAGCATATTCTTTTGACACCCTCTTTATTCTTTATTATTTATGTGGTGTGTCTTACTTCTTATTTATTGTGTATTTGATTCAACTTTAAAATGCATTTTATAACTTGTATGCTTTTGTTTGATTTGAAGTGAAAATTTGAGAATACGTTTGTTAATAACATCAATTCAAACACACCCTTAATGAGTCTTATTCTATAATTTATAATGAATTTTAATCAATAGTAGAAAATATGTTAGAAGTATATAAGAAATTTATTTAAAACACTCCTCATTTTGAGGAAGGTAAACCGCACTCCCTTTCACATACTTTTCTAAATTATCTTTATTATCATTTAAAGAAACATGACTTACATAATTTTCAACTAATAAAAAAATATGTTGAAAATTAGTAACTACAACACTCGTCTTAACTTATATTCATAAAGCTCCAATAAAAAATGTGGGTTTGTGAATTCTACATGAATTTTATATAATAATGAAGAATGTGTTGAGAAAATTTGTTAATGACATTTTTCTATTCTACAAAATATATATATGTGTGTGTCATAATTTTTCTAACAAATCTAACCATAGCTGATTCGTTGAATGTTTTCATTAACAGATGGACACAAATCAAAGAAGATAGGATGTCCTTCTTTCCCTCTGCTCGATTGGTGAATGGTTTTGAAATTCGTCTAATGAGAAGACATGATAATGAAACAGATTAAAAGATGGCACCATGTTCACCTCAAAATCCACCTAGTTCTCCACTATTTTCAGTAATTGTTTTCTCTGGCTACTGTTTTTGCTGAGTACTCTCTCAGTTCTCCCAGCAACATGTGTTTCAGAGTTTAATTTCTGTTGTCATGTATAAATTTATGTATATTTCATGTTTATATTGTAACATGTACATTACTTATAAAAGGGTGTATAGCATACAACAATTCATTTTTTCCATAGTCCATTGTGCAGACAAATTTGCTTTTATTAATTTTCTTTCAAGTAATACATTAACTTAGTCCTTCAAGTTACAAATACTGATTAATTCAATTCCTACACTTATGAAATATCATTTTAGTTTCTAAATTTATTAAAACTCTGTTATTTAGTTTTTTATATTTATTATTTTATATAAAAAATTATTATTCTTTGACAACACTGTAAACTAAAATGTTATGATCGATTAGATAATAATATTCCTAAAAAAAAGATTTGAAAAGAATATAATAATATAAATATTACATTCTCAACATATTTAAATTAAATTCATTTGAAGTTAACATAAAAGGATCATATACATGTTTCACTACATAAAATTTTCATAATAAACATAAAAATACATAGGTTAATTAAGATTTTATTACCTTAACTTTTTTAAATTCAAATTTTTAATCTCTCAAAATTCTTTTTACAATATTTAGTCTTCCAATAATTATCCATCACTATTTTAGGTTCTTCTAAATTTTTTAATTCATTTTTAGTTACTCATTTATTTTATATTTAAGACTAATTTTGAATAATACAAATAAACAAATAACTAAAAATAAACAAAATATGTTAGACTAAATATATTGACAGAAAATTAATACATAATTAAGAGTTATCAAGTTTTTTTTAAGGACTAAAAATTATTATATGAAAAAGTTGAGAAATTAAAAACTTAATTAACCAAATATATACATGTTTATGTATCCTTTGTTAATCTCACATTTACTTTTAAGTTCAAGTCCAAAATAAGTAATTATATTAAATATTTAAAGAATTTTTTTTATTATCTATAACGGTCTTATTCAATTTGAACAAATATATCTTCTTTATAGAATAATCATGGTATAGGAAAAGAAAAATTATTTATTTTTTATTTTTGTTTTTTAATCCAACTTCGATTAATCAACTCCTTTCATTTTAAACTCTAAAATTTAAAGAAAAAAAAATAGTTTTTACTATGTAGTGAGATGAAAGTATGAATAAAAAATCTGGTTCAACCGAGATCTGATGATATAACTAAACTGGTTATTGGATCAGTTATGTATCTGGTTCGGGATGACTTGGTTAGATCTGATCGATTTGAAATAAACCTGACGACTTAACTCAATTTTTAAAACCCTTTTCGCATAAAAGAACAAAAAAGAATTACAAAATACTTCAAAAAAAAAACTTGTAATTATGTTATTAGATTATTATTTGTAAACTTGTATTATCAATTTTAATACTTTAATCAAATAATATAATTATATATTTATATATAATAAATACATATATAATTTTAAATTTTTTAATATATATCTAGTAAATCCCCTTGTCCACTTTCTCTACCCGGTGAGACGAGACCGGGCTTGAAAACTTCGGATGAAAATATAAAAGAAACAGTCATCTTCTAGAAGCGTCGTATATATATTCCCATTTAATTTAAGGGTCTCTCGCTCGCAGCAGCTAAGGAATCAAATCGGAAATTCAGACTCTCACTCTTCCCTTCTCTCCTCTCCTTAGCTTCCACTCATTGTACACAAAATTCTGCAGAGACAGAGAGAAAAGTGTTGAACATGGCAGGAAGAGAAGTTCGTGAATACACCAACCTCAGCGACCCCAAAGGTATTATTCATTCCATTCTTTTTTTTTTCTCAAGTTTTTCAATTGGTTGTTGTTGTTGTTTAAAGTTTTGATTTTTCGTGGATTTTGATTACTGGGTATGTTTCAATTTCGCAGATAAGAAATGGGGCAAGGGGAAAGATAAGATTGACGATGAAGACATTACTTTCCAACGCATGGTTGCAAAGGTTAGCGCATTGATTCACCATCCGTTATGTTTTTATGTGTGGATATTAATATTCATATAATATGTAATTTGATACCCTTTTGTTAGTGTACTTTATTTTGCTGTTCTAGCTAATCTAATATATGATCCTTTGTGTAAGAAACCCTTATAATTAAGGGTTGTTTTTAAAATGTTTGATGGTATTTTGGAATTAGCTGTCATGCATTTGCGATATGCCCAAAATACAGTTTCTGTGATTATTTATGAGACTATTCTTTGATTGTCGATTGTTCTATTATTGTTTTATGAAAAGTGGGATAGCAACTTTAGAATAAGCTTTCTAGCTATGCTGCATGTTATGGTTACTAGCAATGGTATGATACAGGATCTCGATTTTTCATAGATAAATGTAACTAATATATCTCCTTCAGAAGGTAGGATTCGACAAATTTCTATGTCTATGGGATGGTATATCATTTAGAGAAATCTAAAAGTATAAGAAAAAAATATTAAAATGAGAATGTAAATGCAATTTGCATAATGTTCTGAGTAAAATAAGCAGAAAATTAAACAGATAACAAATAAAGAATGAAGTAGCAGTTTGCTTCATTTCTAGTAATGAACAGAACACCTCAGCATGAAACTTGGTGTTATGGATGGACTTTTGTACCTTAGCGAGGAATCCATATTGGGTACGTAATTGTATAGCTTTGTAGGTGGTTTCTTTGAACTTCACCATCCCTGATTAATAAATGTTGCAAAGCAGAATTTTGTAATTCTTCTGTATGTCGTTTTCAACTTTCAAGCAATTTTTTGTGCAATTTGAGGGATTTTGCTGATAACATGCCCCGGCAGGGATATTGGCTTCCTGTATTGGGTGGCTGATGCAAGCAGATGCAAGAGGTTGCTGGGGAGCGCGGAGGTTACCTTCATGGACGAGGCGGTACAGTTCTTTTTCCCCTGCTTTTGTGTGTCTGTGTGTTGCTTGCACTTCCGTTTCACATGCTTCTTTAGTTTCTTTCTTCCCTTTTAAAGTTTAAATGTGCAGCCTTGGACAGTGATGATCTACTTTATCTCAAAGAGCAAATGGAAGCCGAGGAGGATGCAGAACGCCTCCTGCGTCGCACTGAAAAACGGGCATTTGCTGCATTTAAGATATCCTTTTGTGGTCATTGCGACACATAACAATCCATGTTTCTTCATCTTGGGTTGATTTTGACTGATTTTTATGTCCTACTACTGCAATTACCTTGCTTCATTCTTGCATGTATTTTTCTTAATGTTTGATCAGAGTAGTCTTATTTTCTCAATGCTGCTTGAAACTGTGAATCAGTAACTGGATCTGACTAAACTGGTTAAGTTTTTGGGATGGGTTGAACCAGGATTTTTAAAAAACTGAAATATAGTATGATAGTATATATATGAGGGCGAGCCTTGGCATAGCGGTAAAGTTGCGCCTTGATGACTGGTTGGTCATGGGTTTGAATCCGGAAACAGCCTTTTTGTATATCCAAGGGTAAGGCTGCATACAATGACCCCTCCTCCATATCTTTGCATAGCAAGGATCATTTTAGCACCTCCGGGGTGTTAGTTTTATAGTATGATAGTATATAAAAAAGTACAACATATATATGTTAAGTATATAAGTAAAAATATGAGAAAGTATATTTAAAAAATCTATAATAGAAATAATTTATGACAAATTAATGATTACAAAATGACAATAAATAAATGTTACTCTGTATAAATATTTAAATATGTGCTATGATAAACAGATTTGAGTATAAAAAATATGTTTAATTGTATGTAGTGTCATGCTGATGTATGGGGCCCAAGTTTTATTCCTTTTCTAAAAATCTCCAAAATTATTTTCATGTGTTAAGCATATATAATTAATATAATGGTTTACTTGTACCTCTAACAGGTGACTTCTGGCTTAGTATGATGGTAGATGCATTAATTGTGTGGCACAGATTTTGAACCCTATTGCATATTTTCAGCTGTGCTCCCATTAAGCTTGCAGTGAATCTACTGGTCAAACCCTGGCTGGTTCACATGTCAGTCCACAGGGTTAGATCAGTTCACAGCCAGTTTAACATGTTCAGGGCCGGCTTTTAATGTTATTCGACCTTGATTGGACTGTCCAGTAGGCTGGTTCATGGTCAATCCAATCAAACTAGCCATTCTGGTCCAGTTTTAAAAATTATGCTGTGAATCTTGCATCTTACATTTGGTGAAGAAATTATGTAGGATTAGGAGTAGAATCTTTCTTCTAGCATGACTGAAATATATATTTCAAGCTTTATGATTGTAATATTGTTTTTAGTCTGGAAATTTGATTCAATAAATTTAAACAGGTGTTACATTTTGAATATGGTTTTCCGATCCTATTAACTTATAAAGAGTTTATTTATCCAAATGCAATTTAGGAATTTTATAACTTATTCATTTGCCCCTTTTCATAGTTTGTGAAAGCTATATTAAATGGTAGTGGTAAACTTTTTCTGATACAATTGCTTGTGCTTAAGTTGTATGTATTCTTCTGTTTCCCCTTAACCAATGAATACAGAGCTGCAAGTTTAGCAGATTCTTCACCTGCATCAGTACCACTGGCATTTCGGGTTGAGCCAAAGCCCAAAAGTGGGATCAGGTAAATCTTCCAATACCTCTTATCCCTCTATGCATTTCCTTGTCTTTTTCTAGCTTGTGTTGCTCATAGTATTTGTTTTTTTGTGATATAGGCAGCAAGACTTGCTGAAGAAAGTTGTTGAGATTAAACCTAAGCGGCCAAGATCTGATGCAAATCGTAAGCCTGATCACGATCCTTCGAAAGAGAAAGAGCAGTCTTTGCCAAGAACAAAGAAAGTGGAGGAGCAACCTTTGTCTGGATCAAAGAAAGCAGAGGAACATGCTCCATTGGGGTCACAAGAAGCCGAAGCTAAGCCTAAGGTTGAAAGCTCCAGTGGGGGATTACTGGGCCTGGCATATGATAGTTCTGATGATGATGAATGATTTGGTAATTGTAGTTTGATGGTAGATCTCTTCTTTCCATCATTGTCTTTGTAGGTTGTAGTTTTTAGTACAGAATGCTTGATTTATTTAGAGAAAGTATTAAATTGTAGTGTTCAAGGTATAAAAAGTTCCTTGTATGAAGATTAGTCTTGAAGGGTGGGAAAAGAAAATGAAGTATTAGTCCATTACTCTACAACCAGATCCAAGATACAACAGTTTTGTATGTGCTATCATCTAATTTTAATGTGCCAGTTTTGTTTATTCTTGAAATATGATGTTGGTCCTGGAGGAATTGCATATTCGGAACCCAATATTATGGTCGTGGCTTGTAGCATATATAGATAACTTGATGCAAATTTTAACAGAAACATTGACAAACGCGAGTGCCTAGTTTCCTACGGCCAAAATCAGTGTCTTTGTCGTGTGTATTAAATATTAATCCAGTGAAATATAACTTTCTGCTCCTTATGGTGTGTTAATTTTGAAAGTTATTTCTTTCTGTTCCTTGTGGAGAATTAGTTCTTGTAGTTAGATTTAATCAAGTATACGAATTAAAATATTGATGCTTAAGAATGATTATGTTTTTAATGTTTGACTACGGTTTACGTTTGAATAATTTAACCTTGTGTTTGAATGATTTAAGAATGATTTTTCAATGTAGTTGCAATAATTTTTTAATTATTATTTTTTAATTTAGTGTGAGGCTTATTGATTGGGTTGTTGGTCTAAGATGAAATTGTGGTCAGTCCCTTAAGAGAAAGGTATTGGGATCGAATCTTATGGATTATAAAAAATGTGATTAAAAAATGAAATTTTATTAAAGATGATCATGAAAATTAATGATTATTAATTGATATTATACATTAATATCATGGTAAGTGGTAATTTCAAAAAATATATAAAGTGATTTTCTATGCATGCACACATGTATGAGGGTGGGACGGATTTTCTTAAGTGTGAGTTTAAGAATGAGGGTATTATAATGTCTTATCTTATAACTCATATCTATAAAATAAAATTATTAGTTCACCATATAAATTTTTTTACACTAGTAATATATAAAAATTTAACTGTTGAATTATTTTAAAAAAGAGATGAATGATACGTAATACAACTAGGAGGAAAGGCAATTACCAGTATCTTTCCTAAATAAATTCTCGTTCAAATGAAGGAGAATAGGAAGACACTGATACTGAATTTTATCGACATGACATTTAAATAAAAAATAGGGCAGAACGAACACATGTAAGGGGTGGTGGCGCAGTTGGCTAGCGCGTAGGTCTCATAGCTTCTGAGTTATCCTGAGGTCGAGAGTTCGAGCCTCTCTCACCCCATGTTTTCTTTTGAGACATTTATACATGAAAAAAATAAAATAAAATAACAGATAGAAATATATACATGGTGTCACATGAAATATCAACATTTTTTCTGGTTAAAATATCAGCGTTGTTGAGAATTAGGCTTTGGTTAGTAGTATGTATGAAAGTGAGAGGGTAGACTGAACTAGGAAGGAAAACTCTGAAATTCTTAATCATTCTTTTTTATTTAGTTGAAAGAGACAAAAGAATGAAAAAAAAATTGTGTGTCTCGTGCCATTTTTGTCTTCTATCCAAAAATGAAAGAAAAAGGAATAGAGATTGTCTTATTTTGAAACAACAACAAATATCCTTATTTACATCATATTTCATTTCATTTAAGATATATATATATATATATATATATATATATATATATATATATATATATATATATATATATATATATATATCCAATTTTATGCATTCTGTGAGAACCAAGTAAAATGGAACCTTTCATATATATATATAGGAAGGAAACAAAATCCATGAGAAAACTAAATGCAGAGTCGGCAGCAAGTTGTCTCTAGCAAGTGAGCACAGTTACGAAATTGTCAGATTTTGCTGCATATAATGAAAGTTGAGTTTGAATGCGGCTGATGGAGATCGTGACAAAACCAAAGTGTTGTGGATTACTAAGTCACCAATTTCATCCTAAAGGGGAGCAATAATTAATGTTGTTTGTTTGGTTTATAATCATCTCACATCTTTGTATGTGTTTGTTATTATAGATTCACATCGCTGTCTTCATTAACGTGATAGGCGCTGTTAAAACACAATCTGGTCGAGTTTTTTTTTTAGTTAATGTTCTTTTAATGAATCTATATCATTTTTTCAGTGTTTCTGAATAATTGGGAATGCTGGCTTTTATGTATTCTTTGTTAGCCTTATAATTCATGGCTAAATTGTCACGTGTTGGATGTTGTTTATGTCTAAATTTGTCAAAAGTTCAAATATGTTAAGTATTGTTTGGAGGAATGAGAATTTTCGTGTTACATGTGGTTGCTAGGTTGGCCTTCTGTTTTTTCGTAAAGCTAAAACTTGAGTTTGATTTTTGGGTAATTTTGTAAGTAAGATATGTACTTCTACCATAAGATTTTTGGGTAATTTTGAGTTTGTTTCTCGTTAAATTTGAAATTTGACTCTGCATACAACAATCATAAGAAACCAGTTAAAAGAAATTATAAGTATCTGCAGACACAGAAACCAGTTAAAAGAAACCATTAAGATTTTTGGGTAATTTTGAGTTTGTTTCTCATTAATATTTAGCCTTAGTTTGCATACGATCGACAATAATTAATTGTCTGACTTAATTGTTTATGCTGACTTCTTTATGTGTGTACAAAAGGAGGGTGTACATGTTTATGTTATGGATCTCATATAAAATTATTTTAATATTTGTATCAATATATGTTGTCTATTTTTAAAAAAATGTGTACATCTGTTTCACATGATCCATGTTGATTTGGTAGCAACTCTTGTCATTCAGCAAACAAAAGTTTATTTGTTCTCAAAGGAAAGAAAACAAGATATATATATATATATATATATATATATATATATATATATATATATATATATATATATATATATATATATATATATATATATATATATATATATATATATATATACACACACACAAAATAAGACATCCGTGCCAGAACAGATTTCTTTTGGGACGCAATTTTCATTATTAATGTGGACAAAAAATTAGCACTAACCAATTAACTTTGTGTAATTAATGGGCATGATTCCAGCTTATAAGTGTGTCAGTAAAGTGAGTGATTAATATGTTAAGTTAAAGTTAAATTATTTAAATATTTATTTAAATTTAATTATTGACGAAAATAATTATTAGTTAGATTTTATTTATTTTTCAATTAAATTTTAGATTAATTAAGATCCATTTTCTCTTTGAACGATTAAGATAAAAATAAATTATTATGGTGGAGTATAGGAATAGAACAAACATAACACTACCTGCTAAAGTCTAAAGATGAAGCCTCCTTAATTAAGATATTGCCAATTAGATTGCTAAAGTATGTTATGAAAAGGAAATCAGAAGGCTGGTCTTAAAGGGTTGAGTGAGTAGAATAAATTTAAGTTTATCAAGTCATGGATTTGAGTCTTTACTTTCAGATGAGATAAATATAATTTTTTCAATTACAAGTATTTTTTATTCAACTATTGAAAAATGTTGAATGGTGCAATAATTTGGATAAAAATGTGCAAGAACATAAATGCGTGTTACTTTTTTTTTTAATTATATTTAACAATGAATATAAAAAATTAATGAATATGTTAAGAGGATTTAGTTAAGAAGATTTAGTTGAATAATGATGTTAACTTGTTGTAAATCATGATTGTCTTCAATTATTTTGGATAAAAAAAATAAACTAATAAATGTTGAATCTATCAAAATAAATTTAGTAATGGGAACACCGTAAACTCAAGTGAATTTTGTAAAGCAAAATGAATGGACTTTGATTGGAACCTTTATCCTTTTATTTGGACAATATCCTTTATTATTAAATTTATACGAATTGATCATTGAAAGCATACAATAGTTCCCTTTAACAACCCACCGTGTTTCTCATTTTCGAAGCCTTAAGAAATTAGGTATGGTATGGGTCAGCTCGCATTAATTTTTGTAGTTGATAGATTTAGCATTTATCTCGAAATTTTTTCATAGAAATGCTTGGTGGAATTAGACTATTATAATTGATGAATATTCTAAATTTTGATATATTTGCATTCGTTAAGTTTTTCTTTTTGAAAAATTCTGACTTTGTGTTTGGATGGGGTATTTAAATAAGGCAATTTATTTTTTTAGTGAATTTAAAATACTCTTATCATAATTTACTTGTTTGGATATAGAATTTTAAAAAATTTAAAATGACATCATTTTTTAAAAGAATTTTAATAGACTAAAATGATAGGAATTGAAATTCCACCATAATGGTAAGAATTTGAACTTTTCTCCTCTCACACCATACTATAGGCCCTTTCGTTTTCTCTCTCACACCTTTTTTTTAGGAGACGACGCATCCTGGCTTGATCCTTGAGTTTCCATCGGAGGAGTGAGAGGGCTAAGCAATGCCGACGACGGTGCTGGTGCAGTGTGCTTCTTACTCTTCTTCATCTTCTTCTTCGACTTGGGAGCGGGAACCTCAGCGTTGGGTGCTACCACGAGTGTCGGAGTTGTCGGTGCCAATGCAGGGGGAGAGCTCACTGGAACAAGCGCTGGTGGAGAACTCACCGGAACTAGCGCTGACGACGAGCTCACAGGTGTCACAATAGGAGGTGTAGCCGCAAAATGAGTGGTCGCAGGAGGTGTGGCCACCGGGGGAGTGGTTGTTGGAGCTAGAGCAGCAGCTTTAGACGGATGAGATGCTACCATGAGACATGAAACGGGAGGGGTTGTGGTTGTAGCATTGGGGGATGAAGCTGGTGGAGATGAAGTGGGAAAAGCAACAGGTGCAATTGATTTTCGTTTAGAAGGGGCTGTGGCTGGGGATGCTATCAATACTTTTTTTAAAAAATAAATATTTAAAAATGAAAATTTGAATTTCATTGAAATTGAATTACTTTATCCAAACAAGGAAATTAAAATACAAGAAATTAAATTACTTAATCCAAACAAAATATTTACAAAATGAAAGGAATTTAAATCAAGACAATTAAAATGTTGTATATTTAAATTTCTTAGAAATTTTCAAACCCTCCGTCCAAATACAAGGTTAGGGAACTTTTATGCACTTCCATTGTCATCATTGTTTGATTGTGTTCAGATTATCTGAAATATTATTTTTCTAGCACTTTAATTTAGTGTGACATAACAAAAGAGTAAAGATTAGGTAACTATTTATTTATGTAGAGTTTCAAGTCAAAAGATAAGATGCATTTAATACATATTAAGAATTGAATTTTTATTACTAAAGATTAGGTGACTTAAATGTAAAGTGAAAGATTTCATTTTACTAGATGAAACTTATTTGAATTGATGCATTGGAAGTTGTTTTTGTTTCAACTTTCAAGAGAACTTATTTATTATAGTTGGTGGAAATTTTCACTATAAATAGAAAAGAGAATTAGTGGAGAAGACACACATGAAAAGAGAATGTGTGAGAAGAGAGGTTGTGAAACAAAGTCACTTTGTTGAGATAAAAGTATCTTTGTGTAAGAGTGTTATCATTTATTGTAATCATTGAGTGGGGTACTTGGATTTATAGAGTGATACACTATTTAGAATGGATTATAATCTTGTAATCATTTTTGTGATAAGTAAATACTTTTAAGACGATTCCGTAGACGTAAGCGAGAGATGTCAAATCATGTTAAATTCTTGTGTTTGTTATTATTTTTTTTACGATGTAATCTTTGTTGTGCTCTCACGATCCTTTGTGGATGTGGGTAATTTTGTTTGTGGGAGTGTTGGTTACCCAAAAGTAGTATCAGAGCTATGGTCGAGAGCACACAAAGGTTCGAGATACCGTTGTTTGACAAAAAAAATAAATTTTATGATTTGGCAGAGTACTATTCAAGACCGTTTGGTGCAGCAAGATGTTGATCAGGCGTTAGAAGATAAAAGGTCGGTTTCTATAAATGAAATCGAGTGGACTAAGATCCAAAGGAGGATTGTGAGCACGATTCGGTTAGCCCTTGCTCCCGAGATAAAACATAACATGTTGAAGGAGTCAACATCGAAGGCCTTATGGGAGAAGCTCGAGAATATCTATGCGCCAAAGTCGCTAACCAATCGTCTTTGTTTGAAGATGGAGTTGTATCAACTCAAAATAGAGATAGGAGGAGATTTTCATGATCACATCAACAGGTTCAATCAGCTAGTAAGTCAATTGATGAATACAGATGATAAACTCTTTGATGAGGAGCAGACACTATTGTTGTTGGCCTCACTACCAAGGTCATTCAAAGCTTTGGTTCAAACGTTACTTGTGGGAAGATCAATTTTGAAATTGGATGAGGTGACTGCCGCTCTTAGAGAAAATGAGAGAATGATGAGAATTGAAAATGTTGATGATGAACACCATGTAATAGCTGTGATGGAGTCTGAGCAAGGGAGGAATCATTCAAGGAAACATGATGGGCTAAGAGGAAGAATAAAATTACAATCGCGTCTGCAACGAGATATGAGTAACATACAATGTTACTATTGCGGTGAGACTGGTCATGTGCAAGTGAGGTGCAAACAAATAAAGGAGGACTTGAAGAAATTAAGAGATATGAACAAAGATGGAACAAACTCCCAAACTAATATAGTAAAAAGTGTTGAAGATGAAGATGATGTGTTTTTTGCAACAAACGATGAGGTTGCTAAAACAAAATGGGTGATGGATTCTGCTGCCTCAAAACACATTTGCAGAGATCGAGAGATGTTTGATACTTTGAAAATCGATAGAGAATTCGACCATTTCAAGTTAGGGAATGGTGGAAAAATGAAGGTTGAAGACATAGGGAGTGTGAGGATGAAGCTCCATGATGATGCTATCCAAACTTTCTCAAATGTGAGGTTTATACTTTCTGTTGTTGTCAATATGATTTCTATTGGGGAGATGACATCACAAGGGTACAAGTATGTTGGTTCAAAGTGGGGATGCAATGTATACAAGAGAAGACACTTGGTGTTGTGAGGACAAAAAAATAAAGGTAACCTTTGATATTTGGATGGACAAGCCTTGAAGAGGAACCATGATAGCAAAGTGAAGAAGAAAGTGAAGTTTTCTAATGTTGTAGAAGTGTTAGGAGATACTTTCGTTGGAGGGGAAAATTGTTCACTTTTAAATTAATCGAAAGATATTTCTCTTTTGGCTTGAGGGGGATAATTGTAGATTTCCAAGCCAAAAGATAAGGTGCATTTAATGCATATTGAGAATTGAATTTTTATCATTAAGATTTAGGTTGCTTAAATACAAAGTGAAAGATTGTATTTTACTAGATGAAACTTATTTGAATAGATGCATTAAAAGTTGTTTTTGTTTCAACTTCCAAGAAAAATTATTTATTATAGTTAGTGACAATCTTCACTATAAATATAAATAGAGAAAAGAAATAGTGGAAAAGACATACATGAAGAGAGTGTGTGAGAAGAAAGATTGTGAAATAAAGTCACTTTGTTGAAAGAAAGATGTCTTTGTGTGAAAGTGTTATTATTTCTTGTAACCATTGAGTGAGATACTCGGTGGAGTGATACACTATTTAAGATGAGTTACAATCTTGTAATCATTTTTGTAATAAGGAAATACTTTTGAGACGGTTCCATGGACCTAGACTAAAAGATGTCAAACCACGTTAAATTCTTATATTTGTTATTTACTGTGTAATTTTTGTTGTGTTCTCACGATCCTTTTTAGATATAAATAATTTTGATTGTACAAGTGTTAAACAATTTAGGAAAACAAAGTATTTTTATTCGATCCGTTATCATGTTCTCTTCGTGTTAGATGAAAGCATTTGTCACATTCTAGATGCCAACAATTTCATCACGCAATCCAAACGCCAAAAGAAACTTGAAATAATAATAATTAAAACAATTCTATGTTCTTTGATATCTAGATTATCATATTATGATAATTATAAGGGCAAATTATATTTATACTTTTTGAGATTTAACAAATTTTACTTAATATTTTTCATTTTTTAATTTTATATATACAAACCTGTTATTACTTTAAATAATAATATAATACCATATATTATTTTAATACAGTATTCTCCTAATTTTTAATGTAATTATATACATTGAAAATTTTAAAAAAATATATAAACAGAAATATTAAAACTTATAAAGTGTGAGAGTAATATAACCTAATAATAATGTGACGTATGAACTATTACTGGTGTCTGCTGGATTTGATTCAAAGTTTTGTGCGTGCGGTAGCTAACCTAAATTTATTAATGGGGATATTGGAACCTTGAAGCTAATTTCGTAAGCAAGGTGAATAGATAAACTAAATTATTGAAAGAAGAAATCATTTTTCTTAATATCTTTTTCATTGAGGAAGCCAGGTTATGAAATTGTCAGAGATGACAAAAAATTCTAGAAATTACTAGGTCTACGGCAAAGTTTTAGAGAAATTTAATGTGAATTTTTCTTTTTTTAGTTTTCACACATGTAAAGTTATTTATGAAAGATTTATTAAAAAAAAGTATTTTAAATATTTTATAGTTAATCTGTTTAATCTATTTCATAATATTGGATAGCACTCAAAGTGAAGCATGCAACCTGTACCAAAAAACCTAAAACCTTTACCAAAAAAAAGTGATGGATGCAAAATTTGTAGGATAACACTCGTGTGGATGTCAGATGTTAATGATATGAATGTCATATTATTTATGTTATACAAATAATTATGAGATTATTAAATTCATCTTTTAAAAAAATATAACTTAATATTAAATTAATCACTTAAAATACGACATATAACTTAATTTTAAATTATTGTAATTTTTTTATATATTTAAAGATTAAATCAAAATTTTCTATCATTCAAATTCAAAGAACTAAATTATCATTTGTTATCAACTTAAAATATCAAACTGATTTAATATTAAAATAGTTATTTATCCAAACAAATTATATTAACAATGCACATAAATTAATGATTTGAAAATATAAAAAAATAAAATCAATAATTTTAAAAATTGAAAAATAAAATCAAAATTAACTTATTTTTTAAGGACTACAAATACCATTATTTTTTTATTTTATTGGTAATTATCGACTTGTGTTTCACACCTGATGGTTCTTGTCAACGTCACCATCATCGAAAGTTGTTCTTGCTACTTTGACATCATATATAACTATTACGTAGAAGCTTCTTATAATTTTATTACTATTAAATGAATTTCCCCAAAGTTTATAATTTTATTACTATTAAATGAATTTCCCCAAAGTTTATAATTTTTTAACGGAAAGTTTATAAAATTAGGACGTTATCTTGGTGACACTAAATAATAAATTTGATAAAACTTATATTAGAATGACACATTAATTTTCTAATTTTTTTTCTTAATATATAATTAAATTATTAACAAATAACATAAGGCATTGTTTTAGACGAAAATAAAAATAATAACTTTTTATTAAAAATACGAAGCTCTTTTTATAAAAAAAAACATTATAAATAGTATACTATCATCAAATTTTTTATTTACTTTTAACATTTAAAAAAAATAATTATTCATCATTTTCAAATAATATTCTTTTTTTGGGGGGTATTCAGATATCTCTTAATTAGAGCCATGGGCAAATGTTATTGCACACTTTCATTATTATAGATCAGAGTCCGACCCTCCGGACACATATACCTTTTTTTGACAGTAAGATCGGAGCATATAATTAAACAACATGTTTATTTGAAATTGAGTTTTCAACTTATATCCTTAAGTTATTCCTTATTAGAATTCAAAATATAATAATATGGCAAAAAAATGTAAAAATAACCCATAAGGTACAGTAACGTGTGAATTGTCTCAAAGCAAGCCAACCATTTTTGACTTTTCCGTGTACACATTCAAAGTTCATCACAACAGTGCTGACCAAAATCATCCTTCTCCTCTCTTTGCACTTTGCAGCACATTAACATACTAACACTGCAAACCCAGAAAATTCCCCTCTCTCTCTCTCTCTGCACACACTAGATGGCAATGCCAATAGCTCAATCATGTAAGAAATTTCCATGTCGCATTTTTCTTCTCTTGTTCTTCTTGCTTGGTCACACAAGCTCACAATCTTTGTATGATCAAGAACATGCAGTTTTGCTTAACATAAAGCAATACCTCCAAGACCCTCCATTCCTCTCCCACTGGAATTCAACTTCCTCTCACTGTTCTTGGTCAGAGATCACATGCACCACAAACTCAGTCACTTCCCTCACTCTCTCCCAATCCAACATCAACAGAACAATACCAACCTTCATCTGTGGCCTCACCAACCTCACACACCTTGACTTCAGCTTCAACTTCATCCCTGGTGAATTCCCCACATCCCTCTACAACTGCTCCAAGTTGGAGTACCTAGACCTCTCAAGGAACAACTTTGATGGCAAGGTTCCTCATGACATTGACAAATTGGGTGCTAATTTGCAATATCTCAACCTTGGCTCCACCAACTTCCATGGTGATGTTCCTTCTAGTATTGCAAAGTTGAAGCAATTGAGACAACTTAAGCTTCAGTATTGCCTATTGAATGGCACTGTTGCTGCTGAGATTGATGGCTTGTCCAACCTTGAGTACCTGGACTTGTCCTCTAACTTCTTGTTTCCTGAATGGAAGTTGCCTTGGAACTTGACCAAGTTCAACGAATTGAAGGTGTTTTATCTGTATGGAACCAATTTGGTTGGGGAAATCCCAAAGAGCATTGGAGATATGGTGGCCTTGGAGATGCTGGATATGTCAAATAATAGCTTAGCTGGAGGAATTCCAAGTGGTTTGTTCTTGCTGAAGAATCTGACCTCACTCCTTCTTTATGGAAATAGTCTCTCTGGGGAGATACCAAGTGTGGTTGAGGCATTGAACTTGGTCTATCTTGATCTTGCAAGGAACAATCTTACAGGGAAAATACCTGATGCTTTTGGAAAGCTCCAACAGTTATCATGGTTGAGTTTGTCCTTGAATGGCTTGTCAGGTGTGATACCAGAAAGCTTTGGCAATCTTCCAGCTCTCAAAGATTTTCGCGTGTTTTTCAACAATTTATCAGGTACTCTTCCTCCTGATTTTGGCCGTTACTCAAAGCTTCAAACCTTTATGATTGCATCTAATGGTTTCACTGGGAAGTTACCAGAGAATTTGTGCTATCATGGGATGTTACTTAGCTTGTCTGTTTATGACAATAATCTGAGTGGTGAGTTGCCAGAATTACTAGGAAATTGCAGTGGTTTACTGGATTTGAAAGTTCACAACAATGAGTTTTCTGGTAACATTCCTAGTGGTCTTTGGACATCTTTCAATTTGACAAATTTCATGGTGAGCCGTAACAAGTTCACTGGTGTGCTTCCTGAAAGGCTATCTTGGAATATTTCAAGGTTTGAGATAAGTTACAACCAATTTTCTGGTGGAATTCCAAGTGGAGTATCATCATGGACTAATTTGGTAGTGTTTGATGCAAGTAAGAACAATTTTAATGGAAGTATTCCATGGAAGCTAACGGCTCTTCCTAAGTTAACAACCTTGTTGCTTGATCAGAACCAACTCAGTGGGGCACTTCCATCAGATATAATATCATGGAAATCCTTAGTAACTCTAAATTTGAGCCAAAACCAACTCTCTGGACAAATCCCTAATGCAATTGGTCAGTTACCTGCCCTTAGTCAACTTGATCTATCAGAAAATGAATTCTCTGGCCTAGTTCCTTCTCTACCCCCTAGACTCACCAATCTCAATTTGTCTTTTAATCATTTGACTGGGAGGATTCCAAGTGAATTTGAAAATTCTGTGTTTGCTAGTAGCTTTTTGGGCAATTCTGGTCTTTGTGCTGATACACCAGCACTGAACCTTACCTTATGCAATTCTGGCCTTCAAAGAACAAACAAAGGCTCATCTTGGTCTTTTGGTTTGGTTATAAGTTTGGTGGTAGTAGCCTTGTTACTGGCCCTTTTGGCATCACTCTTGTTTATTAGATTTCACAGAAAAAGAAAGCAAGGATTGGTTAACTCATGGAAGCTCATTTCCTTTGAGAGGCTTAATTTCACAGAATCAAGCATTGTCTCATCAATGACAGAACAAAACATTATTGGTAGTGGTGGATATGGTATAGTATACCGCATTGATGTTGGTTCAGGCTGTGTTGCTGTGAAAAAGATTTGGAATAACAAAAAGTTAGACAAGAAGCTCGAGAATTCTTTCCGTGCAGAAGTTAGAATACTGAGCAATATTCGTCATACCAACATTGTGAGGTTGATGTGTTGTATCTCTAACGAGGATTCTATGCTCCTTGTGTATGAGTATCTGGAAAATCACAGCCTAGATAACTGGCTGCATAAGAAGGTTCAGTCAGGTTCAGTCAGTAAAGTGGTCCTTGATTGGCCAAAGAGGTTGAAAATAGCCATTGGAATTGCTCAAGGTTTGAGCTACATGCACCATGACTGTTCACCACCTGTTGTTCATAGAGATATAAAAGCAAGCAACATCCTTTTGGATACTCAATTCAATGCAAAAGTTGCTGATTTTGGACTAGCTAAGATGTTAATCAAGCCAGGGGAACTTAACACTATGTCATCTGTGATTGGCTCATTTGGCTATATTGCTCCAGGTGAGTGACATGCCAATTTTTTTTGTTTCCTAATTTTATTTGCTTTTGCTTAATCTTTTTGCTTCCTAACTAACAAATTATATATTGCTCTAGCTTAGTTATATTCTGTGTGTGCCTGTAAACCATTGTTTTAGTCCCTAAAATTATAAGATTGAAATATTTGGTTCATGACTTGACAAAATTTTCACTTTAGTCTGTCTTTGCAAACTCAAGACTAAAGTGAAGGTTTTGTAAAGCTAGAAACTAAAGTGACTAACACAGCGATACTTATAATCTTAGCATGAACTAGAGGTTTACTCCTTTTTCTCCAAGGGCATACAAGTTTGTTCTCAATGTGATTCTTCATATTTGAATTGCAGAATATGTTCAAACAACACGAGTTAGTGAAAAGATTGATGTGTTTAGCTTTGGGGTAGTCCTATTGGAACTGACAACTGGTAAGGAAGCAAATTATGGAGACCAACACTCATCTCTTTCCGAATGGGCTTGGCGTCACGTTCTTATTGGAGGTAATGTTGAAGAATTGCTAGACAAAGATGTCATGGAAGCCATTTACTCAGATGAAATGTGCACTGTTTTCAAACTTGGGGTCTTGTGCACTGCTACACTGCCTGCTAGTAGGCCTTCCATGAGGGAGGCACTACAAATATTGAAAAGCTTAGGAGAACCATTTGCTTATGGAGATCAGAAGAAATTTGGCCACTACTATGATGCTATTCCCCTTCTCAAGAGTTCAGAAAAGGAAACTAGATTGAATGTTGCTAATCATAGTGAATGACTAACAAATTGGATTCCCTAGGATGCCAAGTTAGTGAAAATTCTAGCACATAGGATTTTAGGATGGGGAAATAGGTTCTCAGCAATTTGAGGCAATGGATTTTGTGTTGAAAATGAAATGTGGGTTAATTAGTTGTCACAGGATTGTTGTATAGAATATAATAGGTTAAATGTGGTGTTATAATCAATGTAATTAATATAATTTAGAAAATAAAATGTAGAGTTATAACTAAAGTAATATGGGAATCTAATTTCCAGAGATGCAAGTGTTATAAATTCTTGACACCGTATTTAATTTTTATAGATAAAAAAAAATATCAATAAACTATTATAAAGGTTGATTTATTAAAAAAAGATTTGGATAGTTTGCATGAAGTTTAAGGTTCAAATCTTATTTTTATCATTATTGTACACCAAAGAAATTAAATAATATCAACAAAGTTTTTATATATATTCATGTATAGATATTTTATCACTTGTTTTTTTTTTTTTTTTTCATTTTTCTATGTCAAAGTATTCCTATTGATATCAATTCTATTGTGATACAGATGATATTATGAAAGTGAATTTCATCTCTGCCTAAGAAAATATTTTTTTATATGCGATTACAAATCTAATTCCCATGAACAAATATTAAAGAATATAGCTATCTATAATTGTGTTGAATTTTGTTGTTTTTTTTTTTTTTACAAAAAGTTTAGATGAGTTTGGTGCATAGACTTTGTTGTATTGTATCTTGCTATTAACGGTTTATTTTTTAATCAAATGTTATAATTTTGAGGGGAAAAAAATCTATGTAGTGCGCTGCTCACTCTAGAGAATCCAAATTGAAATTTTTTTCAGTGGACAATCGTTGATGACAGCTGAATTCAGTTGTATAAGGTTGGAACTACGTGCGGTGTAGAATATATGCCATTAAATAATTGTTCATATATGTTGGATCTTGACTGGTAATACTCTTTACGACCAAATTGCATTGACTCTGAATTCTGGGATGGTTGCAAACTTGGAAACAACTGATAAAAATATCATAAACTACGTGCTCATATATCTGCTTAGTGGGGTGGATAAACTTCATTATATTATTTTATTCTAACTATTTCCGAGTATGAAAGTGTATTTAGATAATTTTATTTGAAATTAATTAAAATATATAAACAATGTAAATAGTTTTTACGCTGTGATTTAATCAGATTGGCATACATCATGATT
Organism: Glycine soja; assembly: GCF_004193775.1. NCBI lineage: Eukaryota > Viridiplantae > Streptophyta > Magnoliopsida > Fabales > Fabaceae > Glycine > Glycine soja. The sequence goes on from NC_041010.1 coordinate 37,020,475, forward strand.
TTTTTTTTAATTTTATACTTATGTTATTCGAAAGATAATTTTTAATTGATCGATAATGTATGACAATTAAGCTTATTTTATTTTATGTTTAAAATAATTTATAATCATAATATTTATATAAATATTCCAAGAAATAAATATTTTGTTAAAAATTAAAATAATTCAAAATTCACTACGAAATATGTTTGGGCTGAATCATTGGGGAAAAAAAAAGCTACGCTAGATGCTAATTAGTAGTAAATTGTTCATTCCTAAAAAGAGAAAAGCGAAAATTTTTATTGCATTTTGTTAGTATGTTTATGTGAGTATTTGTTAACCTAATTTTTAGATGGTTTTTATTTTGGTTAAAAGTTAATTCGATATAATGTAGCTTATATTTAAATACTTTTATCTAAAAAGCATTTTAGCAATCAAGTGATAAGTAGAAGTGATTAATATATTAAAATTAAGATTAAATTATTTAAATATTATCCGAGTTTTTATCAGAAATAATTATTCACTCTGATATAAATATGAAGCCAAACACTTGAGTTGTCCTTTTACTTTTCAATCTTTGTGATTCCTATCCCACTATGATTGATAAACTTTAGTAATATTTTTTGCATCAAATATTTTTACACCAAATAACTGAATAAGATAACTTTTTATTATGTTTAACACCAAAAAGACGACTTTTAATAAAACCTATAATTTGGTCATTTTAATTCTTGATTATTGCTAATCTTGCAACTTTAATTTGGGCCTAAAAAAATACTTCTTTACCCTCTTACAAATAAAAAAAACACACACAATAAAATTATTCTTCTTTGTAATAACAAGGCTTCAACTTATTGGACTAAGAAAATGTTTCATGGACACTTACAATGTTATCTAACATTTAGTGAGAGAAAAAAAATTATAAATATAATAAAATTTATGATATGATAGGAAGAAAATAAAAATAGAGATAAATAAAAAATATTGATGAAATCTTTAAAATTAAGAGATATTAATGTATAGCTAGTCTTTCAAATATAAACTTTTGATATTACATATTTTTTGCTTGTATTTTAGGCTGTTGTCACTGAAGTAAATTAGGTATGCAAACAATGAATTGGTGGATTTTGCAAATATAATGATTACCTATTATTTATGCAGCTGTACTAACTACTTACGAATGGACTCAAATCCTCAACTAGTCAGCTCCAAGCTTTTGTGTTATTCTAGGATGTGTTGACCGTTGAAAAATAGGTATGGAAAGGAAAGTCAAACCAAAAAAAAAACTATAAATGAAATGAAAGACATCAAAGAAAAGTCGCAACAGAAAGCTGAGAGTGCTGAAAAGTAGAAGAACGCAAATCAACTTGTCTCTGATGATTGATAAAATGCCTTACAATTTGTTGATACATAAGTTTAAATTAAAAGATAATTCCCATTTAGGCCTTGAAACAAAGATACCAAACCTGCACGATTTTTTACAACCAAAGAACATATGAACAAGCGTCTCAGCACCATTTTTGACATGCTCTACATTAAATTATTAAAAAAATTACATTAAAATTTTTAATATAAAAAATTATTAAAATTATATTAAAAAAATATAAATAAAACTCATTAAATTAAAAGTAAGTCCCACTATTCTTACAAGTTTTAATAAATTTTAGTTAATAATAAAGAGTGTGGTTAAAATAGTGTATACCATCCAACATATGAATAAACTCGGATGAGATTATTCTAGCTTAATCAGTGATTTCAAATTTGAGTCACAATTATATAATTGCGAGACAAAAAATTTGGCTCAAACAAAAACTTTCCATAAATAATACATTTGATCTAGAAAAAAAATAAAAGAGATGATATATTATTATCATTTCACATTAATATTTACTTTCCATTCAGATTCAACCAAATTTGAGTGGATTTTTAATTAGTAAAACAAACCTAAAATAAAAAAAATTACTCCAATCAAATCCTATTTTATCATTAAGACAAAGTATATCACATTTTTCCAATCCTTAAGTCCATGGGTGATTGGAACAATTACTTTATACACCCAATTGTGTGCTTGGTGCACCCCCCAAAATTTGTAAAGTCCTCACCCTATTCTTCTCTCCTCGCTCACTCTCTTCTTCTCTCTATCTTCCTCTTTACTTCACCTCACCTTCTCGCTACCATCACGAATCCTTTCCTCCGTGCCTCTACATCACTAGCACAACCTCCTCACACTTCAAATTCAGGTTCAAAGTATGGTTTCATTCTGGATTGAGTAATTTGGAATATATTTGTATTCTGGATTACTCAATCTAAAATGACTTTGTATGCATTATGGATTGAGTAATCCAAAAAACAAATGTATCCCAAATCACTAAATCTGGAATTGTGATTCCTGAATTCGATCTTAGCTTTCATTTCACAATGGCCATGCTCTTTGACTCCTTCGTAGTTGTGTGTCTCCCTTCCACAACCTTCTCTCTCGTTGACGACCATCAAACTTTTGTCAAGCTCCTACGCTACGCCGGCCTCAGGCTTAGACTCATCGCCACCATGAGAAAGTGTGATACGATGAAGAGGAGATGGATAGAAGAAGAGAGTGAGTAAGAGGAGAGGGGAAAAGGGTAAGACTGGGATATTAAAAAATTTGGAGGTGCACCAAGCAAAAATTGGGATGCATAAAGCAATTGCCAATACAATTAACAAAGGGCATTATTTCAATGCCCCAAAACACCTAACAAGGGCATAACAAAACCCAATTGAATCCTAAACAGAGAGTGACAGGACACCATACCACAGTGACCACACCATGGCCAACAACAATGAAGAAGAGGAAGAGGAAGTAGTGGTGCAAATGGTCAAGTTGGGTTCTTACGGTGGTGAGGTCCGGTTGGTGGTTGGTGATGAGGAATCTGTTGCAGAGGAGACCATGCTGCTTTGGGGTGTTCAGGAACCCACACTTTCCAAACCCAAAGCCTTTGTCTCTCAAGCTTCCTTGCAACTCTCACTCGACTCTTGTGGCCACTCTCTCTCCATTCTTCAATCCCCTTCCACTTTGGTACGCTATCTCGCTCATTGCATTAGTTAAAGCTTACTTATTCATTAAATTAGTGATTAACTATAATGTTTGTTGCTGTATTTGATTGGTTTGTGCATGCTTTGGTGGTTGAGGGATATAGACTTGTGATTCTATTCTTGTTTTTTTTTATTATTTATGTGTAATGGTTCTGTTGTTGACATAGATAATTCACATTAGTGCTCTAGCTTCTACTATAGCTTATGTCTTTTCTAATAGTTGGTTTTTAGTTTTAAGATTTATTGGTAAAATGACCATCATACCATTAATTGGCTATTGTTGAATTTAGGGCATTTTGGACTTTTGATCTAGGGGGCACCTGGACTAATGAAGCAGTGATGTGGGATAGTGGAATTGTATTGGAGAAGGTTCTAGAGGATTTTGTTGACTCAGGGATGCTTTGCTGAATTAGGATCTGGTTGTGGATTAGTTGGATTAGTACAATTGCAATCTCATTCAAGTTGATATGTTCATGCCAAGTGGCTATAGCTTGTCCATAATTTCTTGATTAGTTTTTGCTTTTGTTCATGGATTTAGGATATGTTTGGTTTAGATTAGATTAATACATAGAAGAGAAATAGAAGATTTTTTTAAAGATTGAAATAAAGTGTAAGAAGTATGAGTTCTATGAATTATGTAAAATTTTTTTGGTGTATTATTTCTTTCACACCCATAACATAGGAAAGTGGAGCTTTGAGATTTTGCATTTTTTTTAAAATAAGAGACAGATTGGATAGCTCCTCAACAAGTCCTTATCGGAGAACAAAATAAAATGAATTAAGGAGATAATATCAATTACATTTCTTTTTTCACGAGTGTATAAGTTTAAGTTGATTTTATCTTATCAGAGAGATTTTGATTCATTTTACCTCAATTCTTTTTTGTAGTGTTTTGCTCAAAATTTTATCCAAGTTAGGTATAGGTTGTCTATCAAATCGCGAGGAATTATTGTTTAGTTCTTCTTACTCATTTTATGACACACCTTTATTATTTTTCTTCCTTAGTTGCATTGTAGTCTTGTTGAGGGGTGAGATTGAGACTTCCGAGAAAGAACATTGAGACCTCAAACATATTTTCTCTCTACTGTCCCATGCCAGATTCCAGATTTCGTGAACCCCTACTCAACTCACACAAGCCAATAATTGTTGTGTTAACACATGATAATCATGAGACTTCAAACCAACCAATTTCAGATCATTGACGAATACAAGGCTCTTGATATTTGAAGAGTATCCTTGTGAGACTTTTAGACTCTGCAGACATTCACAAAAACTTATCTTCTCTTCTGTTGACATTGTGTGACATGCTGGGGGCAGATACGTTCGCCAACCTTGTGATACTGAATGCAACTGCTCTCGTATACCTATGTCAACCAAGTCTTGATGACACTTCAAACCATCCTTTGTCTCGCCTTTAATGTTTAGAAGGGTGTCAATTAAACTATCACAATTATTTTTCTCCATATGCATGACATCTATACAATGTCTAACATCAAGATTGGACTAGTATGGAAGATCAAAGAATATTGACCTTTTCTTTCATATGTTTGTCTCAAATGATGGCTTATTTTGGGTCTTCCCAAAGATAGTTACGATGTCCTTCACCTGATCATAAACTTCTTTCCAACTAATGGTTTTGGCACACTTTCATTTTCTTGATTTCCATTAAAAGCTTTCTTCAATCGTCGATACGGGTGATATGGTTTGAGAAATCTTCAGTGTCTGATATATATTGTCTTCTTTCCATGTTTCAATTGGATGAAGCTGATATTTTTTCTCTCGGATAGGACATGTGTGATGTCCTTTGACACTGTATCCACTCAAATTCCCATATGCTAGAAAATGATTAATGGTACAAAAATACCATTGCACGCAACTTGAAGGTCTGCTGCAGATTCCAATCCCACACATCAATCCTATCTGCCCACAATTTTCTCAACTCTTCAATCAATGAGTCAGATACACATCAATATCATTTCCTGGCTGCCTTGGACCCGTTATCATCATACAAAGCATAATGTACTTTTGCTTGATGCACAACTGTTTTGCGGCAAAAACTTGTTCGGGAATAATCTTTTTCGATAATAATCCACGATGCTAATCAGCAAGTGTACTGAGTCACACAAGTAATATAAAATGGTAAGAACTGAGTATCGAATCACAAGGAACTTGTTTCATTCAGAAAATATATGTTCAATGAGCAAATATTTGTATAAAGCAAGTAAATATTGAGTAAGGTTTTTGTCTAAAAGTCTAATTAACTACGGATTAAAATATCTAAAAGTTGAAAAGTAAAACAATCAAGTGAAAGCATTGGGTTATTCTACTGAACTTACTTTGATGTTGCTAAATATTTTTCTCTATTTAACGTTGTCTTAGTGTTCTTATGTTGAAAATAAATTACCCAAACCAAGATCCCTCGGGTGAATGGGCCTAACTCTATCTAAACTTCGTCATTGATCCCTCAACAAACTTAGTCTAAACGAGTCGCATTAAGATTACAACATAATAGAAACTAAATCACTACACTCCGTCCCCAGACATACAGTTCTCTAGCCTGTTCTATCAAGTTCTAAGGCTTTAAAGCACTTCCCAGTACTAAAAATCCTAACTATGCATACAAATGGGTGATCAAGCCACAAGCATACAGAAATAAGTACAAATAGAAGCAATGAACACATAAAAACAACTTTAAATAGATAGTAAGAGAATATTACATCAAAGGTTCAGCAGAACTCCCCAACAAGAGATTTAGCCTTCCATTACAAGTTAGAAACTTTCAGGACAAAAGATAGATTTTGAGGAAAGATAAAGGCTACAAATGGTTAAGGATGTTTCCTCCAACCTCTAGAACCCTAAAATCACTCCTCTAACCTAAACTCTCTTAGAGGCTGAGGCTCTGTCGTTCTAGCTTCCTCTTTTGCTCTGTTTTTTTACTCTCTCTTTTTTTACGCCCTCTTCAATGTTTTAAAGGCTCCTTGGCGTTTCATATTCTAAAGGCTCGCTTAGCGAGCTTGCGTGAGTTAGTGAATTCTGGCTTAGCAAGCTGGGCGCGCTGAGCGTGAGAAGGAACAAACGACTCGCTGGGCAAGCTGGTGGCGCGCTGGGCGCGGGCATATGTGATTGATCCTCTTCTAGGGTTTCCCAACGCGCTAAGCAAGCTGAGTGCCTCGCTTAGCGGATGTCACTCGCTAAGCGCATATGCCTCGCTTAGCGAGACACCAGCTGCTAGACCTTCTCTTCTTTTGGCCTGAAACTAAAGTGATATCAACATTAATTCACAAAATGGGAGTATCTATTGAATAAAATCAAACTAAACATAAAAATATGTACAATTCATACAAAAAGAACCATAAATTGGGGGGAAGATGTTAATTTAATGAAACTATTCAATACAAAAGTTAGTCGTAAATAATGACTAACAACAACCAATGAGGGAGGTTGTAAATCACCAGCAAAACAGGCCATGAGCTATGGTTAGTGCTTAAGTTACCAAAAGGATTCATTTCGTTTGAAGCAAGACCAAGCCTTAGGTTTATTGGCCTCTACCCAAAATGTGGATACAAACGATTGATTGTTTTCCATTGTGAAGAATCAGCCGGATGTTAGAGTAGTCCATCACTTTTTTGCCATCTGCATGCCATGTAAGGTTTTCTACATCATGTCTATTAGCAAACAATCTCTTAAACCTTGGTATTATTGGAATGCACACATTTGTTGGACGACTGTCGTTTGTGGTTGCTTCATCACTACATTCATCGTCCTTCACTTTGTACCGTGATACCTCATATGTGGGGTATTTACGCATTTTTGCAAATTCATTTTTGTACAAAATGCAATCATTAGGGCATGCATGGATTTTTTGTTACTCCATTCCAACTGGACATAAAATCTTCTTCGCCTCGTAGTGTTTCTTTAGCAATGTGCATTCTTCAGGAAGCATATTTTTTCAATAACACAAGCAATTCATTGAAACTCTTGTCACTCCACCCAAATCATGCCTTCAAGTTGACCAAAGCTAATACCGTTGACAACCTTGTGAAATCTCTGCACTCGAAATACAAAGGCTTCTTTGAATTATTTTCTATTTTCTCATATAAAGATGAATGTGCTTGCAGAAAATTGTCTTGCCCAAGATCGCAAATCATGTCTTCCATACGATGTCCCATGTCTACATCAACCGGCTCAGGGTGAGACACTGTAGGCATGTCTGACAATTCCCCATGCCATATCCATTTTGTGTAATTTGGAATGATCCTGTCACATATTACATGTGATCTTATGTCATTTACTAATTGGCGTCTCTGTTAAGACTTTTGGCAAGTGTACAAATTGTTGTTGTAGGTTTTATATTTATAAAAAGTTCGTCTCCATAGAGACTCGAGTTTACTTAATTCATTCGGACAAAAGTTATTAGTTTAATAGTTATGTACAAATTTAATCAAATGTTATTGGTTTTGGTTTGATTAACTAAAGACAACTTTAAGTAAAAGAAAAGTAAAAATAACGGATTTATGAAAAAATGGAAATAATGAAATTTAGTGCATCGAAAACACGTAAATTACGAAAATAATAATAACGACTTGAATTAATTTAAGAAAACATAGGATTGGATTTCATTGTTCATACCCTTAGTATCCCAATAAGATTAACATATATAAATCATTTTCTAACATTACTGATGCACACATAGTTATCCCAAGTCGATTCCTCGCACTTGGAACCCAAGAATATTTACTAAATATCGACCTTTCATATATGCAGTAAATATCCTAGCATTACAATTATATTCTCGTGCTTTTTGCAATCAAAATGTTATGCTCTATTCCTAGCAACGTAACGTTAAAGTAAAATCATTCAGTTCAAATTCTAAGATTACTTTTCAGTCTCAATTAAAATCCAATTTCATGACACTAGTGATCAAATAGAATTAAGAATTATGAGTAAAATGAAATTACCAATAGTAGAAAAGATTAATGCATATATGTCGCAACCTACGTAACGACGGGATGACGATTTAGAAAATAAAGAGAAATTTGTCTTCTATGAAGAAAACGAGTGGGAGTTGTCACCAACGCTTATTTGAGGAAGCGTTAGAAAAGCCAAAAAGAATATCTGCGAATTTTGAAAAGAAGGGGTTCAGGAGTTGTTTACACATAGGAAAGGTGCTAACACCCCACGCGCCCGTCACAAAGAACGACAACCTTTAATCGAGTGCGCAGTAAAAACATGACTTCCAAATTATTTATTTTTCCAAGAGTAGTGAATTCTTTTGTATTTATTTATTATTTTTTTTGAATCAACAAGGGTGTTGCCCTTGCTCGTATGTATCCCCAGGTGCAATAAAGAAATCAAACCTACGCAGTTCTTTAAGTCTGAATGTTTGTATGTTGAATTGATTTTATGTTTTTGAAAGATTTATTTTAATTGCAAACAAAGAGTCGTTAAGGCATTGGACCTTGAAACGTCAGTTTAAATTTTGAAAAGCGGAGGGAGTCGTTAAGGCGTTGGACCTTGAAACGATCTCAAGTGATATTTGACGAAAAGAAGTTTGGTTGTGAATTAATTTTTTTATTTGGTTTTGTTTATTGGTCGGATATCGTTCGTATCCACCTATTACGAATAGGAAGAATATCCTATAGCGCACAAGGCGAGTCCAGGACCCAGCGTCGTGCACTATGAAAACAAAGTGCCCTAGGAGATTTACTAGGCAAGTTTAAGACTTAGCGCGGCTATCCCCGACAATGATGCAAGAAACTTGAGAAGGAAATACGAAAATTGTGATGGTAAAGTAAAAGAAATAGTAAAAATACAAAGAATAATGAAACCACGAGGACAATGGAAAATACGTAACTTATGGAATTTAGTATGTCGGAAATATGTAAATTATGGAAACGACTTAAATTAATAAAAAGGAACATAGGATTGGATTTTATCGCTCATGCCCTTAGTATCCTAATAAGATTGACATATATAAATCGTTTTCTAACATTACTGATGCATAAATGAGTAGAAAATATTAACACATATATAATATCAAGAGGGATACATAAGGCTACAAAGATTACACCCGATCCTTAAGAAAAAACTAACCAATCATCGCGCAGAGCACAAGACTAATAAGAGAAATGATGAAGGAAGTGATCCACGGTCACAATTCTCCAACGCCTCGACTTTACTTTTCTCCTTCTCCATTTCCTTTTGTGTTTTTTTCTCTATTTCTTCAATTCTGAACCTCTCTACCCCTTCCCCTGCATGGTTATTAATAGAAAAAGCCATTAGGTGAAGGGGAAGCTCGCCCAAGCGAGCTGCTTGCTTAAGTCTGAAGGTATCAGCTCGCCCAGGCGAGTGGCTTGCTTAGGGATGAAGTTTTCTCTTAGCCCAAGCGAGCTGGATGCTAGCCCGAGCGAATTTAGGGTTAGAAAAATCTATGAAATGATCATTTTACCCTTCTTTGTGGCTTTGTTTTTAGATCTAACAAACAACCATCAAAATCCTAAGCGACCCCTTGGCCTTACACTGTATCGGTGTCAAACACCACAATTTGATTAGTAGTGATCAAAACACCATACAAGAATGATAAAAGCATTATACCCGGATGAAATTAAGATCTGATAGTTGCCCCTCTTTTACTTATCTTTTATTGAAAATAAAATATAAGTAAAATAATGACACTAATTTCATTTGAGCGATCTTGCTATTCAAAGCCGCACGCCAAAGAAAACAAAATAGTGAAACTGATAAAACAGAAGTGCATTGAAGTCTTATAACACCAAACAAAAGACCTTGAAGTCCTATATAAAAAATACGTAAAATGGAGAACATTGAAGTCCTATAGGGCATAAAAGTAGAGAACATTTACATTGAAGTCATGTAAAGCATAGAAAACAGAAGGCATGAAGTCTTCTAAGGCATAAAACAAAAGACATTGAATTCTTGTAAATCACAAAAATAGAAGACATTGAAGTCTTGTAAAACATAAAAATAGAAGACATTAAAGTCTTGTAAAGCATAAAAATAGAAGACATTGAAGTCTTGTAAATCATGAAAGCAGAAGACATTGAAGTCTTGTAAATCATAATAATAAAAGACATTGAAGTCTTGAAGGCATAAAACAGAAGACATTGAAGTCTTTGAAAAGCATAAAAAATAGAAGACATTGAAGTCTTTGAAAAGCATAAGAACAAAAGACATTGAAGTCTCCAAAAAGCATAAAAATAGAAGACATTGAAGTCTCCAAGAAGCATAAAAACAGAAGACATTGAAGTCTTTGAAAATCATAAAAACAGAAGACATTGAAGTCTTTAAAAAACATAAAAATGGAAGGCATTGAAGTCTTTGAAAAGCATAAAAACATAAGACATTGAAGTCATATAAATCATAAAAACAGAAGACATTAAAGTCTTTGGAAACATAAAGACAGAGGATGTTGAGACCTATGGAAACATAAAGACAGAGGATGTTAAGTCCTATGAAAACATAAAGACAGAGGATGTTGAGTCCAAGGAAACATAAAGTCGGAGGACGTTGAGTCCTATGAAACATAAAGGCGAGGACGTTGAGTCCTATGAAACATAAAGGCAGAGGACGTTGAGTCCTGTGAAATATAAAGGCAGAGGACGTTGAGTCCTGTGAAACATAAAGGCGAGGACCTTGAGTCCTATGAAACATAAAGGTGAGGAAGTTGAGTCTTGTGAAAACATAAAGCAAAGGACGTTGAAACATGCCAATAATAGGTAATAGTACCCAAGGGCTCAACTGTATAAGAAAGCAAGAGGTTGACTCTTTAAAAAGGTCACTCATCCCAAACTCAAAAGATAGGACATTGAATTTGGGAAACTGACATATAAAGAGAAATCTATGCACTTATAGCCTGATATAGAGAATGAGTTTTGGAATGCAAAGGTGTGCAAATTTTGTCTTGAAATGCAGTAAATGTAGGCTTTGTATCTAGCAATGCAATGCAAAAGGTTTTGAATCATGAAAACTGTGCAATGCTCATGACATTCTTTCCCTCTTTTGTAATTTTTTTTGTTTGTTTTTTTTTTTTTGTGAAAAACACAGATTGACTGCCTTTTTTTGAAAGATGTGATAGTTCATGCAACCTCATCCTATCTTTTGCATATCCCTTCGAAGGCTCTCTCAAAGTGTATATTTTGTTTAACTTAATCACTTGACAATTTTGGATGACGACAATGAAGCCATTTTACATTTAATCAATCAACTGAAATATTGATCCTAGGGTTCGTCCCTTTCTTTTTGTTTAAAAGCTTCAATTATTCTACACAACAAGGAAATATAAGGCTTTGGGACCGAACACGTGCACCATTGAAAGATGGAAATGGATTGTTACACTTTGGTATATGACCAAGTGAAACTTTCATGATTTAAGATCATAGAGTGATGCCATGGGACTGCCGATCCCACTGAAACTTGATGACATGGGATGATCCCAAAAGAATTTATATAACAAAGGCCACCTTTGGATTCAAAAGGAATCCTAAGGAGTCTTCATGAGCGACTAACATCAGATGTACCCTACTATCACAATTGTCTTTAGGCATTTTCCACGAGCTCCTGGTCGAATGAGTTTCCTTCTCAAATGTGCAAGTGCAAAACCTTGAGGATTGTTTTTTATTTTATTTTTATATTTTTTTAACAATCACAAGCGTGTACGGGTTCCATTCCAGAATCCAAAATTAAACACAAAATTAGTCATTCCTTGATCCACATGGGCTTTATTGGGCATGTAACGTGATCAAGGGTAAGAGGGCTACGAAAGAAAGGATCAGACAGGCTCAGAGAATGTTTAAGGGTTATATTGAGTAAGAACCTTGAGAGTCTTGCTTGTACTTTTATTCATTTCAACTTTTTGGGATGGGCTTTACTTCATTTGTCTTATACATTAATCCTTATTACACTTTTATGTCTTCCTTGTAAAATTTGGAGATCTTTTGTCTCCTTTTGCTTTGCTCGCATTTGGCAGATTTGCTTCCTGCTTTTTTTTTTCTCTTAACATCATTCTTGCCCAACCTAGAGCTTAGTAAACCTCATGCATGTGTTGTTTGCATTGCTCTTCCCTCTAGTTTAGCAGTGGTTTCTACTCTGAATTTTGTTTTTTTTTCAAGAACACAATTATACTTTGGCTCGGAAGGGGTATCAAGGGATAAATTAGTGTTTGAGATGAAGAAACACGACCATGTGTCATTTCAAATCTTGACTAGATACTCTTAGAGTTTGGATTTTAGGACAAAACCTCTTATAAACATGCTCCTGATTATTTTTTTCTTCTCTTATTTTATTGTTACCCTAAATTTTTCCTAGGCCGCCCTTTCGAGTTTTTGACCTACTGGGTGAGAACTTCTTATCTGCCCCCTAGTTCGCTTGAAGGTTATGCATGATATTGTCATTGCCCCACTATAGGGTTCAGAGACATCTATTGTTGTCGTTTGTCACGACCTTGTAGCAAGAAGCAATGAAAGAAAAGAACAAATGAAAGAAATTGTGCAGGTTCTCAAAAAAGAATTTTCAAGGACAAGAAATATTTAAAGGATTTTCAATTGACAGATTAAGCCAAATGACTCTTGTTCTTCACATATCATTTTAAGAAAGACAACTTTTAAGAAAGATAAGATGAGGTCACATGAATGTTTGTACTTATTATTTATTGATTTGAAGCATGATCAATCAAATGTTTGTTTAATTTTATTCAACGCTTATGGCACCCCTACCAAACATGTAGAACACACAATTATCTGATTGGGCAGACTTGGAGATCAACTCAAGAGTAGAAGTCACTTGAGCAACACAAACCAACAACGCACATTTATATTCCAATGAAAGTTAAATAAATATGAAAAAATGTAATTGTGGGAGAACGAGAGACAAAAACATCAAATTCATCCATACTAATAGCATTGTGACTGTTGTTTACAGTAATAACATAAACTTGAAAATCCTAATGAGTCCTTGGAAATATCTAGCAACCACCTTCAAATTGCCCCAAACATCATGCATAGTATCTTTTGACGATGTTAGAATTCACAAGTGACTGTCCTCCTCAAATCTCAGTCAGCCTAAATCAATCAAACTTTACACCTTATATTTCGGGGTCATACAATGCTCAATGGAATGTCCCAGAACTCCCCCATGATAAGCACATGTCACATTTGAGTTGTATCCTCGAGGAAATGGAGGTTGATGAATCTTTGTTGGGTTTATGGCTACCATTGCAATATTGAGCAGATAAGGGAGTAAGTTAGCGTATGACATCGGGATTGGGGTGAATTCTACAGGCTTCTTTTCTGGGAAATTCCTTCCCTAATTGATGTTTTGGTTGGTATTAGGGGTGATGTTTGGTCTTGGATGTGCTGCGGATGAATGTTGTGGCCGATTTAGGGGTGGTCTTTGTGGCTGACTAGGTGTTCTTGGTTGGTAGGGTGGTGGGTAATGGGCAAGACTGACATTGGCTGAGTAATGATATTGCTGGGGAGGATATTAGTACATGGGACTATAAGGGTGGAAAGTTTGGCCACACGGGAACTGCAACCACCACATGAGGTTCTCCCTCCTTCTTACTCTCGCCACTCCTCCCGAGTCCCCCATTACCAGGATTCACAGAAGCATCATAGTTAAATTTCCCTTTCCTTAAACCTGCTTTAATTCTCTCGCCAGCAAACACTAGATTTGCAAAATTCGAAGGCATGTAGCCTACCATTTTCTCATAGTAAAACATCGACAATGTGTTTTTTATCATTGTTATCATCTATCTCTCCATCATTGGGGGCACTACTTGAGCTACCAAATCTCTCCACCTTTGAGTGTATTCTTTGAATGGCTCACTGTCTCTCTTGGGCAGAATTTTCAATTGCATTCTATCTGGTGCTATGTCAGAGTTGTATTGGTATTGCCTAATGAAAGCATCCATCAAATCCCTCCAAGAGCGAATCTGAGAGGGTTCCAAATTAGTATACCAAGTAATAGCTGCCCCAGCCAGGCTTTCCTAAAAAAAATGCATCATCAGCTTTTCATCCTTTGCATAAGCCCCCATCCTTCTACAATACATCCTTAGGTGGTTTTTAAGGCAAGCGACCCCTTTGTATTTATCAAAATCTGGAACCTTGAACTTCAAGAGAATAGTCACATCGGGTACTAAACATAGCTCTAACATGTCGACAAAACCTTAACTTCCCCCTCCTTCGTTGGCACGTAGCCTCTCCTCCATATGCTTAACCTTTTCCTTCTTAAATATTGCGGGAGGCCTTTCTCCCCCCATGAAATGCAAGGGTTGTGATAACGGGTGCTATTGAGAGGCTTTAGGAGCGTTCAACATAGGGACACTAAAAAATGCATGCCCTTCAAAGGTATATCCTGGATGGGGCCCAAAACCAATTATCGTGTGGTCTACGGGAGTTTTTTGTGCCTCCTCCCTAGAATTGGAGTTATAGGTTTGAGTTTGATTGGGTTGAGTTGGATGATTCTTAGTACAAACAGGGATAGGATTAGTAATGTTCTCGGCAGGCACCGGTACAATCATGGGTGGTGTATAGTTGGGAGTTGTTCGAGATCTAGGGTAGTCCCGAACTTTATCGAAAAGTGTACCGAATCGTTAAAGTAATAATAGAACGGTAAGAAATCGAGTATCAAACTCAGGGAACTTGTGTCATTTGGTGAAGTTTCATTCAACAAGCAGACATTGATATAAAGCCATGTAAAAAGAATTAAATCAAAGATGTATGTGTTGTAAATCTAAAAGAACTACAAATAAGCTTATCAAAATGGGCGAGAAAACAGATGATTAAAATGTTAGGTCCTTCTATTGAACGCTTGATGTAATTAAAATATTTTTCTCTATTTAATGTTATTTCTGTGTTCTATGCTGAGGACTGAAATACCAAACACCGATTCCTCGTGTGAATGGACTAATTCTAATTAAACATCATTCTCGGATGTCTCGTCGAACTTAGCCTAATCGAACAACATTAAAATCACAGCATATAAAAAACTAAAACCCTACACTCTATGCCTAGCAATGCAGTTATCTAGCCCTGTTTTACCCAGTTCTAAGGATTAATATATTTTCCAATGCTAAAAATCCTAACTTTACACACCAATGGGTGATCAGACCAAAATCATGCAATAATTAAGTGCAGATAGAAGCAATGAACATATAAAATAACTTTAAATAGATAGTTAAGAATTTACATCAAGTTCCAATAGAATTTCCCAACAGAGATACTTAGCCTTCCATCACAAGGCAGCACCTTTTAGCTACAAGATGAGGGTTTAAGAAGAAAATAACAGATTACACAGTGGTGAGGATGTCTCCTCCACCTCTAGGAACCTAGAAATTACTCCTAAACCTAAAATCCTCTTGAAAGCTGAGGTTTTTGGCTTCCTTGCTCTGTTTTGTGCCTCTGTTTTGCTCTCTACGTTCTAATCCACGCTCTCTGCCAAGCTCTCTCTTTTCCTTCACTTCAGGCTTTAAAAAGGGCTTTATGTCCTCGAAGTCGCGCTTAGTGCGAGTTAGTGAATATCTGTTGAGTGAACTGGGCGCGCTTAGCGCAGAAAGAGACAAACGTCTCGTTGAGTGAGCTGATGATGTGCTGAGCGCATAGATGCTTCTCAGATTCTCCTCCAGATTCTCCCAACTCGCTAAGCGGGTTGAGTGCCTCGCTTAGCGCATGACTCTCGCTAAGCGCACAAGCCTCGCTTAGCAAGACACCAGTTGCTAGCCTTCACAAATTTCATCCTTTTTACCTGAAATTGAAGTTGAAACACATTAAATTCACAATGTTGGGCATTTCTACTAAACAAAATTAAGCTAAACCTAAAAATATGTACAAACCTACAAAAAGAACCATAAATTATGGAAAAGACAAACATTTTATAACACTTTTCTATACAAAAGTTAATCGTAAATGACGACTAACAGGAGCCAGGCCATATGGTGGAAAAATAGATCTATTGTGGCTCTGGGTGTACTGAGGCCCATATGAAGCTACCCCCATCGCACCTCCTTGACCTTCCACATCCGTCACTGGGTGACTTCCTTGTTTAAAAATAGGCAGGTGAGTTGGGTCCCTCTTAGTAGCAGTACTGGTAGCAACAGCTGCAACAATGTTAACCTCCATTATCTTCCTTATAGCCATCATCGCCTCCATCATTGTTATCATTTGTTCCTTCATGGCCTTCATATCGGCCTTCATTTGTTCCTGCACCTCTTCTATTTCACTCATTATCTTCGTCTTGGCACGCATCTAGTAAGGGTGCCATAAAGCGCAATCTTTCCTTTTGATTACAATGGTTACTTTTCTTATTTTAATGAAAGATTGCAATGAATGAGCCAGAGCTATGATTAATGAACTCTTTGATGGGAACAAAGACTCCTCGCTTGATTGTGCACATCATTTTTAATATTTGTAAAAGGTCTTCCCCTCCCCCCTTTTTTTAAGAGGTGATGAGCTAACATTCGCTAACCCGATGTGCGCCATCAAGCAAAAAGATGTCCATGTTTTTGACACATGGATAAATGTTGCATGATCATGAGAATATATGGACATACAAGGCATGAGCAATATATGTGAGGAAGATGCACAAAATGCATTGAATCATACGAACATGAGGCTATAAGATATGCAATGAATATGACATGAATGACTAACTATGATATGCAAAAATCTTAACTTATACGGCATGCATTGTATACAAAGAAAGAGAACCTAATGCGTATGAGCAGGAAAAATTTAAGACAAAGAACAAGAAAGCTCTATATCCCTAATTTGGCAGCCTAACGACATAGATCTAAGGGTTCACCTTCAATGACACTTTGCATGGGTAGCTCTAAACAAATCTTACCGGCCTCTAGAGCTAGCATCCCCTTTTGTAGCAACATATGTGGTAGTAGATGACCTACCAGCGGCAATGCGCTACTCGTGAGGGAAACTCTAGATGAGGGTTTACGATAGTCAAACGAGTCCAAAAGTGACACTCATTAGACCTTCACTCCCTAATGGCTCACTCAGACCTGGGTACAGGGCCTATAATCTCAAAGTGTGTGATAAGGTGTAGGTGAAGTGTGTGAATGGAGCAACCTAAATAACTACCGAACCCCGCCTACAAAACAATCATAAAAATTCCTAGACAAGTACAACAGGTGTCGTCCACCTTAGGATTCAATAACAGTCATTTCTACCCATAAAGCAATAAGCAAACAACACAGCCACATATATGCATGTGACATCATAGCAATGGATAAAGAAAGCGAGATCAAAATGAAAGAATGAAATGAGAACAATAATGAACGAAAGCAAAGCACATTAAAGAAAAGGGAAAACAAAAAATAAAAATATAACAAATCACGATGAAATCACACGCTTGATTAAATGACTTGACTCTCTAAACGTCAGTTCCCAATGGAGTCGCCATTTGTCTTCTATGAAGAAAACGAGTGGAAGTCGCCACCAATGCTTATTTGAGGGAAACATTAGAAAAACCAAAAAGAAGGATTGCAAATTTTGAAAAGAAGGGGTTCGGGAGTTGCTTCCATATACGGAAGGTGCTAGCACCCCACGCGCCCGTCACAAAGAACGACAACCTTTAATCGAGTGTGCAATAAAAACGTGACTTCAAAATTATTTATTTTCCCAAGAGCAGTGAATTCTTTTGTATTTATTTATTATTATATTTTTTTCCAAATCGACAAGGGTGTTGCCATTGCTCTTACGTAGTTTTTTAAGTCTAAATGTTTGTATGTTGAATTGATTTTATGTTTTTGAAAGATTTATTTTAATTGCAAACAAATAACCGTTAAGGCATTGGACCTTAAAGCGATGTTAAGTGGTATTTGACAAAAAGAAGTTTGGTTGTGAATTGATTTTTTTATTTGGTTTTGTTTATTTGTCAGATATATCCTTCATATCCGCCTATTACGAATAGGAAGAATATCCTACGAGAATTAGTAGGCAAGTTTGAGACTTAGCGCAGCTATCCCTGACAATGATGCAGGAAACTTGAGAAGGAAATACAAAAATTGTGATGGTAAAGTAAAAGAAATAGTAAAAATATGGAGAATAACGGAATCACGGGGACAACGGAAAATACGTAAATTACGGAATTTAGTACGTTGGAGATAAGTAAATTATGGAAATGACTTAAATTAATAATAAAGGAATATAGGATTGGATTTCATCGCTCATACCCTTAGTATCCTATTAAGATTAACATATATAAATCATTTTCTAACATTACTGATGCATAGATGAGTAGAAAAGATTAACACATATATAACATCAAGAGGGATACATAAGGGTACAAAGATTACACTCGATCCTTAAGAAAAAAGTAAACAATCATTGCGCAGAGCACAAGACTGATAAGAGAAATGACGAAGGAATTGATCCACGACCACAATTCTCTAACGCCTCAGCTTTACTTTTCTCCTTCGCCTTCTCCTTCTACGTTTTTTTCTCTATTTCTTCAGTTCAGAACCTCTCTACCCCTTCCAATGATGAAATTCTACCTCTCAAAGGTATTGGATAGAATACTCCAAGAGGATTGGGCTAGAGCGGCTAAAGAAGGCCCTATGGTTCTCATGAACCTTAGGGTAGATTTCTAAGCCTATGGACCAAGGTTGGGTCCACTTTTCTTTGGAAATATTAGAATAAGTTTTCCTTCTTTTGGGCCTTGTATATTGTCATTTTAGGTTTGTAGGGTATCCTACAAATTAAGGGCACCCTATCCTACAAGTTAAGGGTACCCTAGTAGTATAGGGTTTTAACCTTATATTTCAGGGCCTTTTGAGTAATATTTGTAGTAGGGACTTTTTTTTTTGTATTTTCGTGTATTTTGAAGCATCGACATTTTGAAGCCTCATGAAACCTCTAGTTTTGTATTTTCATTTTTGCAGAGGATTCTGACCAACGTCTTAACGACTCTCCCTGCTTTTCAAAGTTTAAAACATCATTTCAAGGTCCAACGCCTTAAATGACTTTTGCTCATAATTAAATCAATCTTTCAAAAAACATAAAATCAATGTAATACTCAAATTTTTAGACTTAAAGAACTGTGTAGGCCTGAATTCCTCATCGCACCTGAGGATATGTAGGAGCAAGGGCACCTTGTCTACCCCAAAAAATATAAAAAATATAAAAAGAGAAAATACATAAAAAATACAAAAAATGGAAAATACATAATTTTGAAGTCATGTTTTGCACACTCGATTAAAGGTTGTCGTCCCTTGTGACGGGCGTGTGGGGTGCTAATACCTTCCCCGTGCGTAAACAACTCCCGAACCCTCATTTTCAAAATTGGCAGGCCTTCGTCTTTTTGGTTTTTCTAACATTTTCCCTCAAATAAACGTTGGTGGCGACTCCACGCATTTTCCTCATGAGAAGATGCATCTTTGAGTCTTGCGTCGCCCTCCCGTCGAAGGGTAGGTTGCGATAGTTGGCGACTCCACTGGGGAACGGCGTGTTAGAGAGTTAGGCTATTCAGTCAGTGTGCAATGCTTTTATCATGACTTCTTCTTTATTTATTTTCCTTTTTCCCTTTTATCTTTTGTTTTGTCCATATTTGTATATAATCTTTGGCATGTTGTTGTGTTTGGTGTGTGTTTGTTTATCGATTACGTTCATAGTTAGAAATATTTTTTCAACACACACATGGCACCTACACCTTGCACACACATTGAGATATTAGGCCCTGTACCCGGGTCTATGTGAGCCATAAGGAGTGGAGGTCGATTTGTGGTCATGTTGGGTGTCCAACTCGCTTGATGACAGTGAAATCTCATCTAGAGTTTTCCTCTTTTAGTGATGCATTGTCGCTGATATTCCCTATCGCCACAATGTATTACCTAGGAGGATGATATCTCTAGAAGCCAGTAAAAGTTACATGAAACCACCCTTGGGAGTTGTCACTAGAAGGGGACTTTTGGATCCTATCCATTAGTTTCCTAAATTAGGGGGGCACATAGCAAACTTACTCTGATTTGTTCCTTGATCGCATCATGCATCTCTTCATGGCATCGTGATGGACATATCATTCCTACATTTGTTATTTATCATATTCATGCATTTCATTTGCGTAAATCATTGCATTATCATACATCCTCATTTAGCATGCTTTTTTTCTGCTGACTGCATATATTCTATTTTCATTGTTTGCATATTATGTTCACTCATGCATAGTTGCTCATGCCTTGCATTTTCCTCTGCAAACACAAAAAAAAAACACAAAAAAAGAACAAAAGAAAGTCACAATTAAGAAGGAATTTTACATCACAGTTACATGTGTTGGGTACCATGATGATGGCTATAAACAAACCATGTTGGGATTATACACTCATTTCTCTTAAAAAATGATTGAAAACTATTGATCCTCACATAGCTGATTATGACAAGTTACAATTGAAATTTATGTATGATGGAAAATTTACAACCTTACAAGGAGAGAATGATATAATTCCAGGACAGGCTCATTTACATCATATCAAGAGGATGTTGAATACAGATGTTATTGTTGAGATTTTTACTATGCAATTAATTGAGCCCAATTCTGTACAATTTCCTTTATTGGAGTTGCCCACTGATACGGAGCCTGAATTGGCCTTACTTCTGCATTCTTATAGTGTTGTGTTTGGAACTCCTACGTCATTACCTCCTCCACGAGCTCATGATCAATCCATTCCCTTAGTGGATGGTTATCAACCTGTTAAGGTCAAACCTTATGGGTACCCTCATAGCCAGAAGGAGGAAATAGAGAAATTGGTGAATGGTAAGCTTGAAGAAGGAATTATTCAGCCAAGTAAAAGTCCTTTTTCATCTCCAATTCTTTTGGTAAAAAAAAAAGATGGATCTTGGAGAGTATGCACAGATTATAGAGCACTTAATGCCATAACTATCAAGGACACCTTTCCAATTCCAACTGTTGATGAATTAATTGATGAACTTTATCGGGCAGCCTTCTTTTCCAAGCTGGATTTAAGATCCGGTTATCATCAGATTCTTCTTAATTCTGAAGATAGACACAAAACCGCTTTTAGAACACATCATGGGCACTATGAATGGCTAGTTATGCCATTTGGTTTGACCAATGCCCTAGCCAATTTTCAAAGTTTGATGAATGACATTTTCAAAGGTGCTTTAAGAAGATTTGTTTTGGTATTCTTTGATGATATTCTTATATTTAGTCTTTCATGGAAGGATCATTTGTCTCATTCGGAATTTGTGTTGAGCAGTTTGAAGCAGCATCAGTTGTTTGCTAGATTCTCTAAATGTGCTTTTGGAGTTAGAGAAATTGATTATTTGCGACACAACTTATCAAGAGCTAGTGTAGCAATGGAGACAACAAAATTACAAGCTATTTTGTATTGGCCATTACCAAATTCTCTTAAGCAATTAAGGGGATTTCTGGGCTTGACAGGATATTATAGAAGATTTGTGAAAGGTTATGCTACAATAGCAGCACCATTAACTAATCTTTTAAAGAAGGACTCGTTTAAGTGGTCTGCAAGTGCCACTACTGCCCTTAATAAGTTGAAGGAAGTCATGACTTCAGCTCCAGTCTTAGCCATTCCTAACTTCAAGGAACCTTTTGTACTAGAGACTGATGCTTCAGGTACTGGAATTGGGGCTATATTAAGTCAGAGTGAACATCCAATAGCTTATTTTTCCAAAAAAACTATCATCCATAATGCAAAAACAATCTACTTACATTAGAGAGTTTCATGCCATTACGGAAGCTTTGGCTAAGTTCAGACACTACCTATTGGGCCATAAATTCATTATCCGTACTGATCAGAAAAGCTTGAAGGAATTATTAGAGCAAAGGTTGCAAACTCCTGAGCAACAACAATGGTTACCCAAATTTTTGGGATATGATTTTGTTATTCAGTACAAGCTGGGTAGGGAGAATATTCCTGCGGATGCATTGTCCATAAGTTTTTCTATGGCGTGGTCTGAAGCAGTAGGAGTGTGGATGACTTAAGTAGCAACATTAATGAAGGAGGATGCTATTTTGGTTGCACTTTATAAACAATGTATAGAGGAAATTGTGTCAGGAACTGAATATACAGTGAATGATGGCTTGTTGTTTTGGAAAGGCAGGATAATGATTCCTTCGAATGAGGCATTGAAACAGAAAATTATGCATGAGTTTCATGCTTCTAAGATTAGAGGTCATGAAGGAGTCACCAAATCAGTTTCCAGGATTTGTAAACAATTTTATTGGCCCAAAATGTAGCAAGATATAAGGGATTTTGTGAGAAAGTGTATTATTTGCCAACAAGCCAAGGTAGAACAAGCACTGCCAGCTGGCTTATTACAACCACTTCCAATTCCTCAAAGAATTTGGGAGGACATTGCTATGGACTTTATTACGCATTTGCCATCTTCACATGATTATTCTACTATCCTTGTTGTTGTTGATAGACTATCTAAATTTGCTCATTTTATACCATTAAAAGCTGAATTCACCAGCAAATCTATGGCAAATGCCTTTATTGTTAATATAGTAAAGATGCATGGCTTTCTTAAGACCATTGTTTCAGATCAAGATCGTGTTTTTATTGGTGCCAATTATTCAAAGCCTAGGGCACCACATTGGCTATGAGTTTCGCTTATCATCCTCAGTCGGATGGCCAAACGGAGGTGTTGAACAAGACACTAGAGATGTACTTGAGATTTTTTTTGTTTGATCATCCTAAAGCCTAGTTTGAGATGCTTCCTTGGGCTCAATTTTGGTACAACACTTCCTTTCATCACAGCATTGGTATGTCTCCTTTTAAGGCTATTTTTGGTAGGGATCCACCATCTGTTATTCCTTATGAATGTTTGTCGAAAGATCCAGTTTCTGTGCAAGATTCTTTGATTACTCGAGATGCTTTGTTACAACAATTGAAATCTAATCTTTTACGAGCCCAGAATTATATGAAGCAAAATGAAGATAAAAAAAGAAGGGATTGTCAATTAGAAATTGGAGATTTGGCTTTGGTTAAATTACAGCCCTATAGACAACACTCGATTGCATTGAGAAAAAAAATCAGAAATTGGGAATGAAGTATTTTGGTCCATTTAAAGTGGTGGATCGAATTGGCACAGTGGCATATAAGTTGAAATTGCCTGAAATAGGTCGTATACATCCTGTTTTTCACATTTCTGTATTGAAGAAGTTCATTGGTAGCTCAAAGCAGCCTTATTTACCATTACCATTAACAATGGGTGAAAGTGGTCCGATGGTTCAACCCATAGCAGTATTGGATTCAAGGGTGTTATTGAGAGACTCTTCCCAAGTGGAACAGGTGCTAATTTAGTGGGAAATTGCTGGTCCTGAGGAAGATACATGGGAGGATGTGACTTGGGTTAAGGCAAGTTATCCTCACTTCAACCTTGAGGACAAGGTTGTTTTTAAAGGGGAGGGTAATGTAACATGTGGGAAGCAGGAGGGAAAATTGGCACGAGTCAGTTACAAAGGAAGGACATGTGGTTGATGATCCGCATGTGGGGGTCAGAAAGAGCACACGCGCTAGGAGGGAGAATATAAGGTTGCGTGAATACTCATTCTAGGTCATGTTGAAGGTGAAAATTCTTCCCGATTGCTTCTTTGACCTTCCTGATATTTTCCTTCTTCATTGTACCCTTTCTTAACCTTTCTGCTCTCCTTTAATCTTCAAGTGCTACTCTGAATTGGTGATGGTATCGTTGCAGAATGTTGACTCTACGTTATTGATTCCACCTCGTTCCTTTTGCTGATACATTGTAGTTATTTCGATTTCGTTGTGAACACCGTTCCTTGTTTGTTATAAACACTATTTTCTGCAATCAATACAAATTATACGTACCATTTGACCATAACATGAGCTCCAATGGAGTTGACCTCTCTAGACTCAGAAGAAGAAAGGACACACAACAAAGGTTTGCTCAATGTCACAAAAATTACGATAAAATTTAGACGCAATTTCTTAACTGTTTTTGGTGTTGCTAAATGCTAGGTTGTTTTCCAATCAGAATTGAAGTTTTATCTCGGTAATTTATATTGATGTTTAATGTAAATCTTTGTTATGCAAATTAGAGAAATGAAATTTCAAGTTCTAATTGGTGATTAGTACTAAAAGTAGCTATAAGGAAGGTATTTAAGTTTTGTCCTAAAATTCATTTCATTAATAAATGTTTTGCACAAAAGTGGAAATGTAACAACTTAAATGTTTGTCAAAGTGTGTTTGTTTGGTTGATGACTTGGGAAACCGTACCATGCGACCCTGTCTCTCTAATGCTGTGAAAATTCAGGTACATGACTATGTTTTGGGTGGAACATAAATAGGCACAGTTAAATAAGTGTGAGTTTGTGACAATTACTCTGTTTTTTGCAGGCAGAGGAATTGACCAAAGAGGATTTTAAAGGCTCCAAGGTTATTTTGCTTTTTATTTTTATTTTTTTCCTGTTACTCCCGTATGCTTCATTTGTTCTTGTAATGTTCATCTAATTCTTTCTGTCATGATAGGGATTATATTCATTGGTTTCTAGGACTGAATTAATTGTTCATGTATATTCCACCAAAACGGATCATAGGACAAGGGTAAATTTGCCTTGTATTCGGTAGTCGGTACTATACCAGCATGCTAACGCAGTTTAAGGATATGTTAACATTTCAGTGGTTGGTGTTAAGATATGCAATACTTAATTTGGAAGTTATTAAAGCAGTCATTCTTTTAGCAAAACAGGAAGGTCTTCTTGTTTCCTTGGACTTGGCCAGCTTTGAGGTATTCTACACAACTTGACATTCAGCTTTAAGAACTATGATCTGAATCAACTCGCCTGCGTTACGAACTATGATATCATATTTTGTGTTTGTGCTAGCAAGTTTTTTGTGTATTAAGTATCGATATTATGGGAAATTTTCTTCTTCTACAAATCAGTTGATATTTGGATAATTGCATCAGTTATGTAAATTATGTACTAGTCTGATATGGTTCTTATTTTGGCAAGATGGTTAGGAATTTCAAACAACCACTTCTGAAGATACTGGAGTCTGGGAATATAGACCTTTGCTTTGCCAATGAGGATGAGGCAACAGAGCTTCTACGGTAATTGTCTTTTTTACTTAACCCTGCTTGGTACCAAAGTATGAATTATTTCAAGTTATTCATCATTGTCTTAGTTTCACTTAATAAGTAATCTGTTGATTGTTTTTTATACATAATGTCATTTTACAATGGATTTAGAGGCGAACAAAATGCTGATCCAGTAACTGCTGTAGAATTTCTTGCCAAATATTGCCAATGGGCCGTAGTAACACTGGGTCCTAATGGATGCATTGCTAAATATGGAAACGAGGTGTGTAAATTATCTGTGAGAAATATATTTCACACCCAATTTCCATTTTTTTTAATATCTTGTACAGTTATTCTGATGTGTCTATTAGCCAAGTGGTACCGTTCGAAATTCTGAACCCTTTTGTTAATATTCCAGATGGAAACCATAATTAACTAGATCAAACAATAGATTTAATTTACCTAGTAGGAACTTGTTATGATGTTTTTTCCTTCCAATATGAGACTGAATATTAGACTAGTGAAGCTTTCCTGTTGGTATGATGTTCTCAAAATCTGCTTTAGTAACAATAGTATATAACCATGGACCAAGTCTAGTTCAGAAAATTGTTTGACATTATCTGTTGATGTGATGGTTGTGATCCAAAATCACTAGGGAAAAAATCTAGAAAGTAATTTAGTTGTGAAGCTTCTTCTTGTTGGTATAACAAACTCAAAATCTGCTTTAGTAACAATAGTATATATAACCATGGAACAAGTCTAGTGCCGAAAGTTGTTTGACAATATCAGTTTTATGTGATGATTGGGATCCAAAATCACTAAGGAAGAAATTAAAAAGTAATTTAGTTTTACATTCATGACACTTAGCAAGCAAGCATGTGAATAGTGTTGTACCCTCTTAACTAAAAAAAAGAAAAGAAAAAAGCAAGTGAATAGTGTTCTAGGATAAGTGCTAGAATGATCAAGAGCATGCTTGAAAACAAGGTGAAAAATTACTTTTGAGACAAAAGTACTTTTTTTTCAACTGCAAACCAAATATGTACTAACTCTATTCATTATTATGAATTATGTTTGTTTTAAACGAGTCAGATTGCACGTGTCCCGGCAATAGGAGAAGCAAAGGCAACTGATGCAACAGGGGCAGGGGATCTTTTTGCAAGTGGATTTTTGTATGGAGTGATCAAAGGTCTGTCACTTGAAGAGTGCTGCAAAGTGGGCGCATGCAGCCATGAAGCACCGACACCAACACTGGACACAACACGGACACGTGGATACCGGACACTTATACGGACACGTGTTGGACACCGGACACAGCAAGGGACTAGAGTATCCGTGCTTCATAGGCATGCAATAGTAGGTCTGTTGTTCGCTCTCTGGCGGCGAAGTCACTTTGAAGAATTGCCACTGGATGTACAAACAAATGCAAATAAAGGATCTTCCCACGCCTGATATATCCAAATAACTAATGAATAGTCTCAGTGAAAGAAAGAAAGTTACTTGCTTCAATGTTTCCTTTTTCTTTCTTTCTTTCTTTACATTTCATCTTTTGCCACTAAATGGCAGCTATTGTTCCAGTTGTGTACTGGTTTAATTAATAAATGCAAGCAAGCCTTAACAAATTCCACGGAAGAAACACACAAGTATACTTGAGCCTCGAATATATCTAAGCTTGATGCAAGTAGGATTTGTCATTCCTAGCTTAATTTTAAAACATAACAAACTCAATGGTTACTTTGATTTTCTCAGGTCCCTTCGGGATGGTTACTAGTTTTCAATTTTCTGTTTTAAAATGTAATTTTATAACAAAAACGTGGTCTGATAAAATAAAATTGGTTTTGATTTTTTAAAATTTTAAAACAGAAAACGACCTCGAATGGGCCTTTACTGTTAATTGAGAAGTGTAAAGTTTTCAAAGATAAGACTGTTGTTGGCTAACTGTTCTTCATTAGGTAAAATCATACTTATGCCTGAGTTTATTATAAAAATTATGGCGTGTTTGATTTAGTATTTCTTTAGATAAATAATTGATCCATTGATATTTCCGGTGGTTGGAGGAGGTGTACTGGCGAGAAAACAATCAAATGCCAATGTCATCTTGTCAGAAGAAACTTTGACCAAATTATGGATTTACAGGCATAGCTGAATATAGGACCATAGGAAAAATAAACATTTAACCAATGTACACATTTGAAAGTCAAGATTTTAAATTTCTTTTATTCATTTTTCAAGATTTGTATTCAATATTATGTATTAAATACATTTAATTAATTAGAAAGTACCTCTAATCAATTAAATATAATAAAGAATTTTCTAATAAGTTGAAAGAGTAAAAAGTAAAAATTAAATGGAAAATGTTAAAATTTTTATTTATTTATGTCTTTATAATAAAATATTTATTATTAATTCTTTAATTTTTTAGTGACTCAAGTGAAATATAATTTATTATTAATTATTCATTGAAAAGTCTTTATTATTGCATTAATTAATGTATTTTATATTCAACATTAAATTATTTAACACCAATTTAAATCATTGAAAAGTCTTCAAACATTTATATTTAATCTTTTACTCCATTTGTCCCACTATAATTATCGTGTAAGAAAAAAATTGTTCCAAAGCAATTATAATTTTAATTTTTCAATGTAACGTTAATTATTTTTTTTCACTTGTATCTCTTAAATATTAATGATGAACTACAAGATCTAAAAATTAATTAATGATTATTCATTTTCATTTATTTTTTGTGTAAAACAACATTAAAAGATAATTATTTTGGAATAAAGAATCGTGTCACCTTGACTATTGTCATATTTAAAATATTATAATACTAATAAAAATATTTATACTTATATTTGAAATATATTCTTTTAATATGTTATGTATTATTGCAAATGTGTAATATTTTAAATATAATGAAATATTTATTAACTTATTTATGCTTCAATTTTTATTTTTTTGCATATTAAAAATTCTTAAAAGAGACATTTGAAATTAGTCAATGGAAAATAAGGAAAGTGAACAATGCATACAACTAGAGAAGAAAAAAATTAAACGGATAACCATTAAAAACAGGAAAAAAAAAAGTAATCTAATTTTCTCACATTATATTTAATTAAAAAATAAAAATATGTAAAAAAATAACTTTAAAATAATTTTAATATTTTTTAATTTTAATTATTTAAAGTAAATGTGTAGAGTGAAAAATTAAAGTTATACCCAAAATTCAATTAAAGAAAATTAAATTTAAAATTAATTTAATTCAATCTAAGGATTAATAAATTCTAGCTTTTTAATTTTACTTTTTCTTCACTTTATATAAATATTTAAAATTTATTAATGATTTTGTTTATTAATATCTTTTAAAATAATAGTCAAAGAACAAAATTATTTTTTTCATTAAAAACATTATATTTAATGTTTTACTAATACATACTTATTATTATTTCAATAAATGTTTTTCAACAAAAAAAAGTGTCCCTTTTGCAATTTGCATATGATACGCTCTTTTTTCAACAAAAAAAAGTGTCCCATCACGTGCATAAAATATGATGAGGAGCTTTGAACTAGTATCTGGTTTACAAGTTAATTTCTGCAAAAGTCACTTAGGAGGGATTGGTGTTGAATTCCCCCTCTTCAAAGGTATGCCTGTTTACTTAATTGTGGGTGTATGGATATTTATTTTGTTTACCTTAGAATACCAATTGGGGCAAACTCTAGGAGGTAAGAGTACATGACAACCAATAGTGGAGAAATGTAGGAAAAGACTAGGAAAGTGGAGACAAAAACCTCTTTCTTTTGTTGGGAGGGTTACATTGATAAATTCGATCCTTTCTTCACTTCTTTTTATCCTTTTTTAAAATTGCGGTGGGGGTGGCACAAAAATTAGTTAAATTACAAAGGGATTTTTGTGGGGTGGGGAGGAAGGGAAGAATAAAATTGCATGAGCAAAATGAGAGGTTGCTGGCTGGTAGGCCAAAGGAGCTAGGAGGGTTGGGTATAAAAAATATTGTTAATTTCAACATTACCTTAGTTGCAAATGGAGGTGTAGGCTCATGGTGGACCGTGGCTCTTTATGGGGCCTTGTTCTTAAAACTAAATATGGGAATGTGCTTGATTCTCCAAATGTGAGGCAATCTCAGATGGAATCCATTTGGTGGGGGGATATTATGGATGTATGTGGGGTTAGGAGGGAACGATCATGGTTTAATGATAATATCACTTGGAAGGTGGGGTGATGGGAGGAGGTTATGTTTTTTGCATCATTTGTGGGTTGGAAATGAGCCATTGGGAAAAAAGTATAAAAGATTGTACTTGAATTCTACACAACAAGGTGACTTGGTGTTTGGAGTGGTGGGGTGTTGAGCATGGTTCTCTTGGGAGTGGCAACTTGATGCATAATGAGGCCGATAAAGTGTTGTGGAAAAGAGATTCAATAGGGGATTTCTCTGTCAAATTGGCATATGATTTTGTGTCATTTGATCTTTCTCTTGTTGAAAATCTTTTCTATCGACATATTTGGAAGCTTTATATTCCAAAAAATGTTGGTGAGTTCATTTGGAGATTGTCACTTGATAGATTGCCAACATGTGATAACCTGCAGCAGTGTGGAATCGTAACAGATTCTGTAATGAAATGGAAGAAAACATGGAACACTTGTTGTTTACGTGTAGATTCGCATCGTTAGTCTGGAGCCAATGCTATTCGTGGCTTGGTATTGAGACTGCACAGCACAAGGAACCACAAAAACATTTTTTTCAGCATGATTGTAGCTGTTTGGGAAGGAAGGAAAACAAGGAGTGGAAATCAGTTTGGTGTGTGGTTGTCTAAACATTGTGGAACATCAGAAACAGAATCATCTTTGATGGGAAAACCTGGGATTTGGATTATGCTTTGGAGATGATCAAATACAAATCTTGGGCATTTTATTTCTCTTTTTCTGAATGATATTCAAACCCCAGGGTGTGTCTTTTGTAACAATCTACTGGTTTATCAAAGGGACAGGGTTGATTTTGTTCTAGGAGGTAATTATGAAAAAGGAGAAATGTGTCCCGTAGCTATGACTCGGGTGATAATCTATTTCCTGTGATTGTCATGTCTAGCTTATCCAAAAAAAATAATTTTTTCTTTTAATTTATTATTTTGGTTCAATTTAATCTTTTATTTTATTTTTTGATTTAATTTATTCTTCTAATTTTTAAAAAGAGTTCAATTTATTCATTGTAGTTTATTCTATCAAAAATGTTAACCTTGAAATTCATGTGACAAATAACATATTCTTCCCTTAGGTGGATACGCGAATACAAACTTAATGGAAATTAGACGAAAATGAATGATAAAAACCAAATTGAACCAAAAAAATAATTAAACCAATATAATGAATTAGAAAAAAAAAAACTAATTTAACCAATGAATTATTAAGGAGAAACATACATTTAGTTCTTCCAACAATCAATATTACACTATTTATAAGTAAAAAAATTGTATAGAAAGATGTTGTAAGAAAATTGATTTAGAATTATTCATCGATTAATGTTGATATGGCTTGAATTAAAGAATTTGTCAACAAAATTATTTTATATCCAGTATTTTTTTGGGGTAGAGAAATAGATAGACAAAGAATATATAGTTTAACACTTTAACCATTAAAGATTTGCTTGGAAGTAAAATTTTAAAAGGATAGGAAGAGTAAGGCAAGTTTTTGTTTTAAAATTAAGAGAATTATATGATTATTAAGATTTTTATCTTTTATTTTTAAACTATCAAATTGGCCTTCTCTTCTTTCTTTCTTTTTTTTTTTCCCTTTAAAACTACAGTTCCAAACATGAAACATATCCCAAAGGAATAAGGGAATTGCTTGATGAACTTCAATCAACAGAATAGCTTCAATTTATTTGATATTAAAATATTAGTTCATACTCTTTTAAAAAAAAAAGTTCATACTATGGTCATGCGATGTTTCAAGCTTATCCTCTTAACACAATTTATAAAAAATTAAGTGACGAAAGATACAATACAAATGCACGATTCAATTCCATCCCGGTGTATCCTACTTTCTTCTCTTTCTCGTTACCTTCCCTTCCCTGTAAGAACCTTTAAGGGCTTCCATAAAAATCCACCTCCCTTGTTAATCCTCCCTTGAACCTCTCCCTATTATATTTGAAATAAATAAATAAATTTTCATAATTTAAGAAATTGCGTTGCACATAAAGTTATATGTTTAACAACTCTACATGGTTTAAGACTGACTTACTTTCAACAAACTTCCCATATATTATTTGTATGTAATCACAATGTAAAATTATGTAAATTTTACTTGTATGTAATCACAATGTAAAATTATGTAAATTTTACATTATTAATGTATAATCTTTTTTCTTTTAAAATAATTAAATCTTTCAAGTTTAATGGTCATACATTATTATTCAACCACAAGTAATCATTGATATGACTTGATATAATGTCAATATATAACAGATTTATCATATATAATATGTTATAATTAAATAATAGTATAAAACTATTTTATAATGTCAATATATAAACCCTTAGTCTCTAAAGAGTTTGCCCAACATTTTTTTCAGCCTGAATTTCAATTAATTGTTGTAAATCATGCATTCAAGTTCATCAAACAGCTATAAAATCGTGTACAATGATCAGACATGGATGAATTGCAAAAACAAACAGGATTAAGAAGAAGAAAAATCCATCAAAGAAATATCTTGTCCCATGGCACATGAAACCTACTCGTCTTTAGATATTGGTATTCAACACCTCTAGTGCTTAATTTTAAATTATCAGATGTCCATAGGAGAACCACCTTGGTCTACAGCAGCAGCACCACCACCTTGATCTGCAGCAGCAGCACCTGGATCTGTTGGAGCATCCTGTTCGGCTGCTGGCTGAGCTTCTTCTTCAGCTGGAGCAGCTTCTTCCTCCTTCACAATCTCAAAAGTATCAATCAACTGTTGAACAGTTTCCTGATCCAAAATGTGGAATGGCTCACCAACACCAACCACAGCAATTGTGCACACAGAACTCCTGAGTTTTTCACCTTGCAAGGACTCCCTAGTTGCAATAAGTGCATCTTTGATCAGATCTTCTCGTGAAGAGCCCACAAAATTCTCAAACCTGCGTTCCAAATATGTCTTTGCAGCTTGAGAGCGAGACCCAATAGCAAAAGCCTGATATTCAAAATAGTTTCCACTGGGACAGTTGTAATAGAGGTGAGCTCCCGATTCATCTAATCCAGCTACCAGGAGTCCAACTCCATAAGGCCGTTTCCATGACCGCTGGGTGCAAACCTGCAACTCAAAATTGCATCAAAAATAGTGATGAGAATGAGATCTTTTAGGTTCTAATAAAATTTGCAGATAATTCTTTCTTGCTATTCTCTTTTGCCACATAATTCTGCAGATACAAGCAAACGCATTGCCTCCCATACCCCATTCATTCGACTTTCTACAACTAAAACTCAAGTATAACTGTATATCATAAAATAATGTAAATTAGCTAATCCAATATTTTGTTCATTGTGAACTGAACATATCAGTTTCCAATAACTATATTAAAGAACCTTAAAGAAGTAAAAGAGGCAGAGGGTTACTACTCCTAAAAATGTTGTTCAGCATACTCTCTATCTCTATCTACTGAAAGATCCATCAACCCCAGCAAGAAAAATTTGGGTCAAAAATGCATTTTTTTATTTCTTTAATGAACTCAAACCATATGATAACTTCAACCTTACTCACTAGGAATTTGACAAGCAAGCTACATTGACTTTAACATAATAATCTATGTTCCACTTCACTTCGTGATATCAGCATAGATTTGCATGATGTAACAACCACGACACAGATACATAACTTGGGAAGATGTAAACATAAATATTATCATCCTTCAGGATTTCCTCTCACAGTAAACAGAAACCTTGGCAGTGCTATGAACTATTCAAATTTCAAACAGATATTGGACCCAAGGCCTCTCCCACAATCACCACAATAGAGGAAGCACATTTATTTAATATATATCAATCTTGTAGCAGCTCATAGCAGCCAGCTATGAAGATGCTATAGTAAGATTACAGGAAGTGGGTTAAATTATAATACAAACTAAATAATTTATACTACACATAAATACTCAAACAGAAAAAGAAACCAAAATTATGGAAATTCATGATAAACATATTAGTCCTGTAAAGTGAAGGAACAGGGATAACTTTTGATGGAATGGTCAAGGAAGAAGGGTTTCAAATCCTACTATGTTCCTAGAGCAAAAAATGCATTTGAAAACAGAGGAGAAACCACAGTTTTACCCAAAAAAAAATCCTAAAGAACGTTGTTTCAGGGGCAAAAATGGGGGGTTTTGAAGCTGATATCATGGTAGCACTACTATAGTATGTGAAAAGACGCTATTCCAGCTGCAACGATCCCAATTGAAAACCGCTCAGCTGTTTGAATTCTGTAGCAGCCTAGGATCACTTCACTTCACTACTATGCTATATCGCCACTATATCGTCCTATGTCTAACTCACTACAATGCTCAGTAAATCATATGGATACCCAACATCTTCTCTAATACAAGAACATCCTCAAAACCTTGAAAGAATAGAAATTCAGCACACATTAGAGAATGAAAACACATATTCAAACATTCGCTAGTGTATTTAACAACTCAGTTGCAATGCCCGTACAAAGAACCAAAACTGATCTGTAGCACATCAAAAAGTTTTTAAAAATGTTCCGCAACCAATAGCAGCCTTAACATCCGGGTTTTTTAAGTCTTCCTGACTGCAATTGCAGCCACATCAACTGGATTTGTCCGCAATTGTTCCCAATAGTAAACCCTACCACAACCACAATTTTAAATCGCAGTCGCAGCTCTGTTGAGTTCCTCGATATCACAGAATTTCACATACAAATGCAGTCACAAACAATTGCACTCAAACACCCCAAAAACCTTGACGTTGTTGTGACGGACATTTTTCAAAACCTTACATAAAAAAAATCAATTATCACAACTAAACTCAAATCAATCGGTCTACACCTGTTGTGATTTGAAATTCGTGGAGCAGCAAAAAAATTAAACTCACATTTTCATAATTCATTTCAAAAATTGAACAAACAAACCAGACCAGTTCGATCACATAAACCAAAAATCGAAATTTTAACAAAAGTGCAGGCGACGACTAATTATTATTATTATTATTAGAAGATATAAGGTTGGTCTAGTGGTGGTGGTGAAGGGAGAGGTCGCGCATCCGCGGCTAATAAAAACTAACATTTGTCGGTCAGCAAAAAAAATATTATTATTATTTTGACAAAACCCTAGGCGGAAGAAAATAGAGTGAGTTGATTGAGGAAGAGCGGTGACCTGAGCCTTATCGGCGAGCTGAACGACGAGTCTCCCTACGGGGAGCGGTGACTCGTAGGTGTAGTTATAGTTGATGCACTCGGATCGCATGTAGCGGGAGAGGACGCGGCCGTCGGCTGTGAGGCCGGCGATGGCGACGCCGATGTGGTTGTCGACCTTGAAGATCTTCTTCTGGTGCGATGAGAGTTCGGAGTTAGCCTTGTTGACGCATGCGAGGACCACGTGGGTCTTGGATCGGAGCCCTATCGCCGCCGAGCCCTGCTTCACCGCCTCCATCGCGTACTCCACCTGGAACAGCCTCCCCGCCGGGCTCCATGTCGTCACGTCCGTGTCATACTGGTTTCTGAACATTTTCACGATTCAAACACCAAACACCAAAACCCTCTATTTCTTCTTCTTCACTCTCTATATTTCACCTCTTTTTCTTCTTCCTCGAGAACTCTCTCTCCCTATGCCTTCAGTGTTGGACAAGTAAGGGCGATGCTAGGTGCACCTAGCATTATTGCTTCTTGGTGCACCTGGCACTTAAGCGGAAAATACTTAAATATCCCTGTCAATTTTTTAAAAAATTTGTACATTCAATAGTACAAATTTCTTCCACACTTGGACTGTTTGTCTTCTTCTTCCTTCCGCGACCTCAGTTGGTGTTCTTCTTCCTTCTGCGCGTGGTTCTTGCTTTCGCGACCTCGACTGTTCCTAGCGGCGTGGTTCTTGCTTCTTCACCATTGTTGGCCGCGTGGTGATGGTGCTCTTCATGTGGGCTTTGCGCGTTCTTCTTCTTGTTGTGCTGCTCCATCGACGTCGAGGCAAGCGCATTGTCCCTTTTGCGTTTGTGCTTCCATTTCTAGTTTTGTAGTGTACTTCGTAGGATAGTATTGATTTGCATAGGGATTTATGTCATTTGTAGTTGGTATAGGTTAGGATTAAGATGATCCGCAGTAGGAAATAGTTGATCAGTAAGTAGTTTTGCCGGCAACCAGGTTACGGATCAAGTTGATTCGTTGATCTGTAAGGCTTCTACGGATCAACTTGATTCGTAGAAGTAAAATCAACATACGGATCAAATTGATTTGTATGACTTACGGACCACCTCATGCACACTCAGCATAAATGCGTATCTCGTATGTCGTCGACGACGAACTAACCACCGCAACAATGAACATTGGCACCTTCACCAAACCTAACCAATCGCAAGGAAATGAAGAAAATATGGCGAAGCACTACACACCGAAGAAAGAAAACGAAGAAGAAGAACTGCACAAAAATGGCTGGTGCTGCTTTTAAAAAATAAAACAGCTTTTAAAATGAGAAAGAAGGCGCCGGGGCAGTTTAGGTATTTTCAAAAAATACTGGGTGCACCTAGCACCATCCGACAACTAAGTCATGTTTGACTGTTTAGTCCACTAACCCAATGGGCTCACACACTATGGATCAGCTTCTATTTAAACCCCCCTTCTTACTTTTCATGTCTGTCTATTTAAAAAAAACAAAATTGACAAAAATATATTTGACAGAAAGTAATTTTAAAAATATAAGCCTTCATGGTCAAGCAATGGAAACTCATCTTGCAGCATGTCTACCCCGATGGCAATAAATGTCCGGATTGGCTTGCTCATCGAGGTTCTTCATCTATTCAAATAAGAAGTAAGAACTAAGTGGAGTGTCTGCCCTCCTCAAATGAGGGATTTATTGTTAGTTGATTCTCTCAGCATCTTCTCTTGCATATTGTAGTTGTTGCCTTTTGTTCCTTTTCTTTTCCCACTGATAAAAAATATAATTTATATAAGAGAAACTAGTTTTTATAGTGTATTAAAAAAATTAAAATTACATTATAGAAATTATTTTTCTTAATATAAATATAATTTTTTCATATTACTGAAAGTCTGAAACTAGTTTCTATAAGATGAGAGAAAAGTGGGGAAAAAAGATCAAGATGGATTTAAGGAGAAGAAAATAAGAAGGAAGGGTGAAGGGAAAAGGTCAGAGAAAGAAAGGGAAGAGTACAAGAAAGGAAAATGTGGGCTTTGGAGGGGAAGGTGGGGGTAATTTTGGGATTTCAGAAAGTAAAAAAATATGAGGTTTAAAAAGTAAAATGGGAGATATAGATAGCATTACCCTAAAGATTGGTGGTCGAATTTTGAGGCAAACCTCACTTTTTTTTCTTTTATTATTAATTATTATAATAATTATTATATATGCCACAATTAAAAAATTTTGCGGTAATTTTTTAAATTTCCATAATTAAGACAATTTTTTAAATTTCCATAATTAAGACGATTTTGTGGAGTTTTTCCTTTAATTGTGGCAATTTTTCTATGAGAAGGCATAATTTGCAATATTGTGTTAATTTAGAGGGAAAACTCAACAATAAAAAATTGAGGGACAAAATTTATGAGATTGTGAAACTTTTGGGGGAGGGAACAAAAAGTTTAATTAAGCGAAAAATTAATCAATATTTTAAAAGGCCAAATGACCTATTTGTTTCATGTATTTTTATTCAATTTGATCTTTTATTTTTTAAGATATTAGAATAATTTTTTGTGAGCCTTTTTACTCCTTACATTTTAGGAACTAAAAATAAATTGACAATTAAAACTTACAAGTCATAGTCCTGTAAGTTTTTTCTTTAAATTATGACTTTTTTTATTAAAAAATTGATACAGTAAAAGCCCAAATTTAAACCCTCTAGAGAAAGAAACATCAGCAATATCGACATGATCAGCCATACCGACTACCATGTTTATCAGTGAGTAGGTATTATGACTTTTTAAAATGGTAATTAAACCTTAAAAATCTCTTAATTTTTTTTATCATTGATTCATAGTTGTATGACTTTTTTATTTTTTATTCTATAATTTAATTTAATTTTCTTCTAAAATTTATTTTCAAGTAAACAAACATTATTTTAAAACCAATTTTGACAAAACAACATACGTTGGATTACGTGAAGAGGATTTTGTCTCGAACAATTAATCCCTCTTTCAAAGGATATTCTAAAAAAAGCTAATTTTATCACGGGAAATAACTTTATCACAAAAAATAATTGCTTACGCAGTCGATT
This sequence comes from Glycine soja, assembly GCF_004193775.1. Taxonomy (NCBI): domain Eukaryota; kingdom Viridiplantae; phylum Streptophyta; class Magnoliopsida; order Fabales; family Fabaceae; genus Glycine; species Glycine soja. Next base: position 37,057,999 of record NC_041010.1, read on the forward strand.
TTAATATTTTGATACGATATTTATATAAATGTGTAGTAACAATTGAGGGGGAAAACAATTAACTGTTACTTAATATTGCTTTTATGATAAATGCATCTAACTTAGAGTAAAACAACAACTTAATATGTATTTAGATATGATTAATTAATTTTAGTGGAATGTATAAACAGTTTATTCTTCTTAATACACTACATTAGTGCAAACAGTTTGGGGGAATGTACAGACAGTTTATTATTCTTAATTACTAATATGAAAAATTACAAGCTTACTTTTTAGTTAACATTCATTCATTTTTATTTCTAACAATTAATTACTAACTTTTCTGGGGGAATGTACAAACATTGTATTGTTATTAAGATAATCTATTTATAATATACAAAAATTGAGTTTTGGTTCTACAAACAGGTAAGACTTTTGATATTGTTGATTTTTATTTTCACTATTGTGATATATTTATTTTGCTGATGGGTAGATTTTTCCGTTTAAAAAATAATTCTGTTAAAAAATATTCAAAAGATAGATACAAAAATATAAAAAGATAATAGACACGGTAAAAGCACAATATAACTTGGAAAGAAGAAGGAGATTAATAAAGAGGTACATCCAAATGATGGTATGTAAACAATTTATATTTCTTCATATGCAAATTGTAATTTGTATCAAATTCAAATTCAAATTAGTAATTGGAATTTAAATTCAAATCTAATAGACATAAGTGTTTGATTTATGTCCTCTTATTTAATATTGACATTTTATAAGTCGGAAACCAAAAGCACAAACACACACGCACACACTTGTGTGAAAGTTGAACTATTAGTGTTTTATATAATTTTAAGTGAAAGTGAACTTTTGTTAGGCTTAATTAATAAGGTTGATGAATTTGTGTCTTTCGAAACGTTCCTTTATTTAAATAATCACATTGTCTCACTTTAGAGATACATGTGACATTTTAAAATATATTGTTAGTCTTTGGTTAACAACAACAAAACATGGTCCTCGAGAAAAATAAGCATAAGAGTCAAAGGTATAACTCAAGGCTTCATATCAACATTTGAACGTGTATCACCCAGAAAATTAAAATACGCTAATTTTAACAAATAAAGTCATTATATATTTTTGTTAATTTATTTATCTCCATATTTGTTAATGTATACACATGCTTATTATATATGTTGCTTCATGAAATTTTATTTCACCTCCAGGAGTTCAAGGAGTTGGTTATGAATATCACAATTTTTTCTCAATATTAAGATAATTGACCAACGTGACAAATGTTTCATAAATTCTAATAATAGGTCCAAATGTAGTAACACACCTTTGTCTCTTCCAACGATATTATACAATCATGGTTACTTAAGATCCGCCTTCCTCTTTTAGAAAAGAATGCTCTTAATACAAACTTGCAACTACAATCTACAAGGGCTTTTTTTCTAACTCAACTTTATAGTTAAACAATGTGTTTCACAATTTATGAATAAATTTTAACTTAAATAAGATATGCTTAATTGTTCATTGCCTACGGGTAAAAAAAAAAAGACTCCTAGGAGTTGGTTATAAATATCATAATCTTTTTCCAATATTAAGATAATTGATCAACGTGACAGAGGTTTTGGAGATGTTTGACCATTTGGTTAGCCAACGACAAAAGCATAAAGAGGGAGAGTAGTTGTGAGAATAATTTGATGGAACACCTGTTTCAAGTAATTAATCTTCTCTCATCTTGTAACTATTTGATATAGTTTAAATTATTCTTTTTTAAAAATAATACAAATAAATTATTTATTTAACTATAGTGAGCAACTGAGTGTTAATTTTTTATCCCCTATTTTCATAGAAAGGTAATGTGCATTATATTATATTTTACCATGACAACCTAACCATGATTAGCATGACACAAAAATTGCATAAATGTTACTTTTAAATGAATATACAATATCATGGGTGTGCTTGCTAACATTATCTAATTTTAATATTTTGGCATGATACTTCATGAGTGGCTGATATTCAACGGTTGGTTTAGCCTATTGGTCTTTTATTACTATGGCAAAAATAAACTTATGATTATTTTGTAACTTTAGGAATATATGCTATGTCAAAGGTGAATTTATGATTATTTTGTAACGTTGTCTATAATTTAATTTGGACTCAAACATGTACTATAATTGATTAGTGTGTAACGAAAGTGTGTAGGAGTTACTTTGTTTATAATTAGTATTAATACTATCATAACATTAGACCATGTTTGATCATGTTGTATGCAACTTAGTATTCATGCTCCTTCTCTTTTCTTTTTGTTTTTGTTCTAACAAAATACATATATGAAAACTAAAGCATTTTCCCATGCATCCACCACCATGGTTATCAAGTTAATCACCTAGAATAGCCTGGACTTTGGCTTAAGCTCCTACTGTAACTTCTGCTTATGCTATAACTCTTACTTCTATTGTGGCTTCTTGATGCATAAGGTGATCTAGAGTATGATTGCTCCCTATACTTTCTATCCTTTGGTGAGATTGACATGAATCATAATAAAGGTGAGTATAAACACTATAGATCATCAAAAATGAAATTTTAGCTAATGTAATAACAAACCTGTAATTTTAGCTAATGTAGATCATCCCTATACTTTGTCTTGTAGGACAATAGTCTTGATTAGGTATCACCCAAAAACTTAAAATACATTAATTTTAACAAATAAATTCATTATATATTTTTGTTAATTTATTTATCTCCATATTTGTTAATGTATACACATGCTTATTACATATGTTGCTTCATGAAATTCCATTTCACCTCCTTAATTCCATAAATTCTAATAATAGGTCCAAATGTAGCAACACAATTTTGCATCTTCCAACAAATCAAAAGGTGCATCTTTATCATCTGATGAAGAAGTTTATGAAATCTCACAAACCCATTTAAGAAAAAAGGCAAATAAAGAAGATGACACAACTCAAAGTCCAAAGCTACAACTATCCAAGTCAAAAGATACATCTTCATCATCAAAAGAAAAAGAAAGTCCATTAAAGAAAAATGTGGAAAAAAAATCCGTCATAAGCAAATTAAAAGCTCCAAGCCACAAGCATTCAAGAAGTCAAAAAATACATCTTCATCATCAAATGAAGTTTATTCAATCTTAGAAAATTCATTAAGGAGAAAGGCGAATAAACAAACTGTTCTAACATCCTCTGATGATAAAGAGTCAATCTTATTTCAAAGTTTAAAAAGAAGTACATCAAAGAAAACAAAATTCAACAATAGGTCATCAGCAAAAATAAATAAATACAAAAAGTCTATTTAAACAAATAATTTTTAGAGTTTTATTAGCATAATTTTTATGTATTTTAATATTATGGTTGACTATTTTCCTTTCATTATATATATTTCACATTATGTGTTTTAACATTATGTATTTTATTATGTCAATTTCACTTTATTTTTATAATATTTATGCATAACATTTAATTTTACATTCACATTACTCAGCTTTAGTTGAGTGGTCATACTCCAATTTTAAATTATTTTTTTTTATAAATATATGGATAAATAAAAATTATCTTAATTTATACATAATTTTTTTAAACTCATTTAACCGTCAATGATATAAAATATGATTAATAATTATATTTTTAATTTTTTTATGAATCAAATTATTTATTTAAATATTTTTTAAATTATTTATAATCCGGTGCATCGGGCGGATATATGTCTAGGTTAAGTTAAGATGGGAAGGCTTCTTTCTTCACGGTCATGCACAGTGAAAGATTTGTCTTTTGAGAAAGTGAGGAAAACAGAGATTTTGCTTTTGACAATAATTAACGTTATTTTGATGGGTCCGCGCATTAATGTATGTTTTTATGACCTTCATATTTTAAGGAGTCAAGTTTGAATCTGGAGACCCAATTAATTAACAAGCCATCCATAATCATACTTAGTTTTATTCTCATGGCTTTGCGATCATGTTCCTCTTCCTTGAGCTACGATGTGTTCCTCAGCTTCAGAGGGGAAGACACACACTATGGTTTCACTGGCAATCTCTACAAAGCTCTTGATGACAGAGGAATCCACTCTTTCATTGACGATGAGGAGCTTCAGAGAGGAGACGAAATAACACCTGCACTTCCCAAGGCAATTCAAGAGTCCAGAATTGCCATCATTGTCCTCTCTAAAAACTATGCTTCTTCCTCCTTTTGCTTAGATGAACTTGCCACCATCCTTCACTGCGCTCAGAAGAAAGGGTTGTTGGTTATACCGGTCTTTTATAACGTCGATCCTTCTGATGCCAGACACCACAAAGGTAGTTATTGAGAAGCATTGGCAAAGCTTGAACGGAGGTTCCAGCATGACCCAGAGAAGTTGCAGAAATGGATTTTGTCTCGAACAATTAATCCCTCCTTCAAAGGATATTCTAAAAAAAGCTAATTTTATCACTGGAACATACGTTGTGAGCCATTGAAGTTTGACAAGTGCAAATTTTTAACACAGATACATGACGTATCCGATCTCCCAAATTTGGAGGAACTTTCATTTGAACGATGTGACAATTTAATTACAGTTCACGACTCAATTGTTTTTCTGAATAAACTTTTAATATCAAGTGCAGAAGGTTGCAGCAAGTTGAGGACATTTCCACCTCTCAACTTGACCTCTCTTGAAAACCTTAAGCTTTCATATTGTTAGTGTTGAGAAACTTTCATATTAGGAGAGATGGAAAACATAAAAAGTCTTGCATTGGTTGACCTTTTTTTACGTAAAAGAATAGACAGATTCATTTCAAAATCTTATTGGACTTGAACGTTTATGCCTGGGTGATTGTGGGGTTGTTCAGTTACCAAGTTTCATTGTCATGATGCCTAAACTGTTTTCATTGGAAGCTGTATATTGCATGGGGTGGAAAAAGTAGGCTCAATAGTATCTTCAAAGGTAGATAAGTTTAGTGCCAATAGTAGCCTCTTGCATAATGATTTCTTTTCAACAAGTTTCACGCAGCTTGCTCAGGTGGAAACTTTAAGTCTACGGGGCAATAATTTCACATTCCTTCCTGGATGCATAAAAGAATTTCAACGTTTAAGAAGTCTTGATGTGAGTTATTGTGAGCATCTTCAGGAAATTAGAGGGGTTCCACCAAACTTAAAAAGAATTCAGGGCAAGAGCTTGCATATCCTTGTCTTCCTCGAGTTCAAGCATATCCCTCTTCTGGTACTGCTTCTTGCGGAGATATATTCAGAGACTACCTTGATAGATTTGTTCTTGGGTTTTGGGTTAAGCTTGGGGAATGTTCCTCAAATGATGAGGCTGAAATATGGGGTGTTTATCATGGTATGAAGATTGCGAGGCAGTATAATATTAAGGGTGTTTATGGTCATATTTCTAAGGCAGCATAACATTCCAATGAGGGATGAGATTGCAAGGCAACATGATTTTGGTAAAATTGTTGTGGCGTTAGACTCGCTGAAAGCTATTGGTTTTGTGCAGGATGGTTGTCCTACTCTTTCATGTTTCCCTCTGTGTCATGAGTTGCAAGCTCTAACCTCTGCTACAAATCACTCATACTGACCAGCCTGCTGATTCCTTTGCCAACTACGGTTTATCCATGAACCAGGCTGCATCGATTTTTTGTGCTTCTCCCTCCTTTTGCAAACCTTTCATTCGGAATGATCGGAAACATGCATGGATATACATCTTAAATAAATAAATACCTCAATATAATATTTATTTATTACTTTTTTCTTTAGTTTTAGATTTGTCCATACAAGTTGTACTATATATAAACAATTGAATTGTATTTATGTAATTTATTTGTTGTATATTTATTTAATAATATATTTCCATTTTTATTTTATTTTTTGAATATTAGCATATGTGAATTAAAAGTACAATTGCAAATTTTAATAAAAAAATTATTTGAATACTAACTAATTTAATTTTTTGTAAACAAATTCTATGAATATTAACAGGCTGCATATGTTTCAATTTTATAAACAAATTTAACATAAAACCTTTTGTAAATATACGGTGTTTAAATAGATAACTTGCTTTGTAGTTGGTACAATTTGCCTTTGGGACAAAATGGAATTATAAAAAATAATAATTAAGGACACATGTTGCATTTGTTTTAACATCTTGATATATGTCTTTTTGTATTATGGAGACTTTTGATTTTCTTTAACTGCGGGATATGTCCCGTTTATTATTGTATCATTTTGGGTTTAATATAATTTATATTTTTTCCCAAAAAAAAAATAACTGAACTGTCCAAGGCTTGCAACAAAATTACAAGTGACTCTTTAAAAAATTTGAAACAACAAAAGGCTGTTGGGACTTTGTTACTATTGTATGATGTTAAAATATAAAATTATAACCGATTGTTAACATATTATTTATTGGACTCTCTTAAATGAGTGAATTTTAAATCATAAAAAATAAAATAAAAAATGAAGTAAAAGTCCAATCAAATTCTATTTTCAAATTAAGCTTAAATGACGTCCTTTTATCCTTTTGTTGTTTAAAAAAAAAAGAGCTTAAATAATCCTTATAAAATTTGATATTTTTATTTTATTTTAGTTCTTTAAATATATTTTGTGTTTTGTTTTAAGTCCTGCAAAATTTAACTATTTTGTCATCAATTATTTTGAACAGAAAACTTAAAATGATGGTTTATTAAAAAAAAAGTATATATAATTGTTTTATCATAATTCTTAATAACGTGATAAGCCAAAATCGTTATTAGATCATCAGTTTTTGATCCATTAGGGGCCTTCCTTTGTAGTATTCCAGGGAGGGTATGTCTTGCCAATGTGTTTGGTCATCTTGTACATTGATTTGTCTCTTCTTGTCGCCTTCCATTAGGGACACGAGACCCTCCATTAGGGAATGCATTCTTTTTAAAAGAGGATATTTTTGGAAAACAAATTAAAAAAATGAGTGGATAAGCAAAGAGAGAGACCATGAAAATAGCAACTGTCCTAATGAATACTCTTTTCGGCTGAGAAAAAAAAAAACACAAGGTCTCCATTCAGACTTTTACTTCCTACACCTTGTTTTACTATCTACACCTCCTAATTTTGAAATATTCCAAAATCATCCTTTCTTTTTGTAAGTTTCTCTAAACCTTGTTTCCCCTAAACTGAAACCTCCACACCAACCTCCACTAATGCTCTACACAGTACCTCCCTCAAAGCCTCCACACCACAATGTATTATCTAAAAAATTGAACACAATCCCAATAACAAATCCAATTTAATTATCTTAAAATTTCAATTTTGGAATATTATTGGCAATCCAAAAATGTATTATCGAATAACTTTGTTTTGGAATGTAATATTCTGAAACATGTATTTTGGAATACATTTCTAAATTACCAATAATACTCCCGAAGAGGTGTTCCATAAGTGTGGTGGGTATTCTGGAATAAGTATTCAAAAATACATATCTAGAATATCCATTACACTCACAAAACATTTCTTCCAGACAACCCCTATCTTCCAAATTGGTTAATTTAGTTAACAACAAAAAAATTAAGCCCCCACTTTAGCAATCATAACATTAGAGTGAATTTTGATTTAAAATGCTTAAATCTATATGAAATTGTAAGGCCCACAAAATTATGATAAGCAACGTATATCAATAATTATGCATTGTAGATGCTCTAACCATGTGAGTTTCATCCTTAAGTTTAAGGAAACTCGTCTTCATCTTTGTTTTATCTTTTTTTATTGTAGAAGCTACCTTACATCTTCAATTTTGACAATTGGTTGATTTATTTCATCAATACTCTAGGGAATATTAACTCCATTTAGACCATCATATGAACTACTAGGTGTTAACTCATTGACAAGTGCACCAATTCGTCCAAGTAGTATTTTAAAATGATAAGACTGAGTATTGATTCCACAAGGGTTTTGTTTGTACTCAAAATGATGTATATCCAATTTTTGTACAATTAATGAATAGGTTTGATGATTGCAATTTAAGTTATTAAAGGAAATTGAAAGGAACTACATTATTCTAACTACAATCAGGTAAGAAAAACAAACATTGGGAATGGCGAGTGAACGTGAATGCAAAATTTGAATATGTTGGGGCTTTCCTACCAAAATTACTCTTGATGTAATATAATTGATTTTTCTCTATTTAATATTGCCCCAATTATCACCTACACCTACTTCTTTACTCTAACCGTGATTCCTCACATGAGAGAGCTTAATTCCATTAATTTCTTTCTTTATCCCTTAAGAAATATATTAGTTAAATTGCATTACTAATGAAGATGCCTACACAAGCTTAATAGCCTCATACTATCACTAGCAATGAAACATTTAGATGTTCTTTCCAGTTCTAAGGATTGCAAACATTTTTCAATGCCTAAACCCTAAACATGGGATATATGGGGGTGATCAAACCAAATACATGAAAATAAGCACAAAAAGATACAATGAACCTGGAAATAACACTAAATAGATAGTAAAAGTCATTACATCAAGAGATTTTGGTGGAAAGTTCCCAACAATGAGGTGGTTTAGCCTCTCATTGTCATGAGAGACTTAACTATACAAAAAGGGAATGAAAGGAAGACGGGTGGGGAGGAAGGGCACTGGCTCCCAATGGTGTTTTCTTCTCCTTGAAGTCGCTCTAGGGTTCCTTTCTTCGTAAAATTTCCAAATGCCTCTTTTTTCTCTTGTTTCTCACTTAAATCACTATGGTCTAAGTTTTCACAATTTCGCGTTAAGCGTGGTTGTGTACTAAGCGCGAAGTGACTAGGCACTAAGTACATCTTCACGTGACTTCAAGTTCTCCAACCAACTTTCTCACACTAAGCGGAATCTTCCCGCTAAGCGACTTCAGCGCACTAAGCAAGCTTGGTGCGCTAAGTAAAAATCACCAGGCCTCAATTTCTCTTCCAATCCTTCACTTGTGTTCCTACAAAACAAAAACCATCAAGACAATATAAATCTAACATTTTAAGCACCTATACTCAAAAACTTAGAGGATGCTGAAATTTTAATGATTCACACAAAAAGAAACGATAAAATAGGAGAAAATTGATAATTCCTATATGCCTTAATTACAAAATATGCTTATGCACATCAATTATCACTAGGTTAACAAGCCTCTCATTTGGGGTGTTTATGGGTTTGGTTGAGTCGGGTTTAGCTAAATTCATTACCCAATCCGATAAAAAAAATTTCGGGTTGGGTTGGGTTGGGTTTGAACAAATTTTTTTATATACCCGACTCAACCTGACTCAATCAAAAACGGGTTGGATTGGGTTAATCTTCATATTAAAAATTATTTTTATTTTGATAAATTTTTGTAAGTGGGTGCAAGTCACCTGTGAACCCAAATTGATCCGAACCAACTCAAATAATTTGGGTTGATTTTTTTTTTTTTGTATTTGGATTAGACTTGAACCAAACTTATCAAATCCTTTGAGTTTTCGATTGGGTCGCGGATTTTAATATATGAATCCACTGACATGTTGATTTGGTTCGTTGACTCGGTAATTTATATTAAATTATTATTATTAATATATGTAATATATAATATATTTTTTAAAAAAATTTAAAAAATCAAATAATATCAGCTATTGATTACATAGACTTATTGACATGAATTGAGTAAGGATCAAAGTAATAAGGATTTTATTGATTGAAGTAGGGGTGTAAGTGGGTGCGGTCAATTGTGAACCCGAATTGACTCAAACCAACCCAAATAGTTTGGGTTGGATAATTTTTATGTTTAGGTCAAACTCGAGCCAAACCAATCAAACAATTAAGCTTTGGATTGGGACACGAGTTTTAATATCTAAACCCATTGACGAGTTAATTTGTATTAAATTATTATTTTATTAATATATGTAAAATATAATATACTTTTTAAACTTTTAAAAAATTAAATATTATTGACTATTGATTACATAGATTTATCAACTTGAATTAAGTAAGGATCAAAGCCACAAGGGTTTTATTGATTGAAGTCACTTCAAATGGACTTCTAAAAATATTTCAAATTTATTTTCAAAGAGTAATGTCCCATTGTTTTTGGTAAAAAAGGGTATTTGAAACCCATCCTCACTATGTTTATTGAAACTCCTTATTTCGAATATGATATGCTTAATTTCTCAATCCCATGGATAGATAGATAGACAAATAGGAGTCAACTCAGATGAGGTAGCATAACAAAATTTTCTTTTTAATAAAAAAATATAATGAGAAACGATTGTCTTTGATTCATTTAATAAAATTTTTAGCTTATAAAAAATATTGCATTTTAAAAAAGAACAGATAAAATTAAATATTTTGACCCGTTGATTGAACCCAACTCAAACTGTTTACAAATAGGCTGGCTTAGGTTGAGTTTCATTTTTTCTCTTAGAAAATCGACTCAAACCAACGTGTTCAAGTTTGATTGGTTGAGTCATGGGTTTGATCATACCCAACCCAAGCCGACCCGCTTACATCCCTTGATTGAAGTCAGTTCAGATGAGTTTCTAAAAAAATTTCAAATCTATTTACAGAGAGTATGTCTCGTAATGTCTCATTGGTTTTGATAAAAAAAAAAGTGTTTGAAACTTATCCTCAATGTATTTATTGAAACTCCTTATCTGGGATATAATATACTTAATTTTTAATCTCCATGGATAAATAGATAGATAAAAGTCACTGGAGTGGATTGAGGTGTGATAGCATTATAATTTTTTTTAATAAAAGTCTAACAAGAAATAATTGTGTATAATTTATTTAATAAAAATTTTAACTTATAAAAAATATTACATAAAAAATAGATAGAATAAAATATTTTTATGTGTTAACTCAATCCAAACCGTTTAGACAAATTAATTTGGGTTGAATTTCATTTTTTTTCCTAAAAAATTAACTTAAACTAATCATTTAAATTTAATTAAGTTGAATGATGAATTTGACCAAAGACAATCTAAATCGAGTGGCTCACATGTCTCCCGTGGATCCAAAAAAGGCGAATACATCCCATTACGAGGGTATCATATTTGCAAGGTTGAGCAAAATATTTGATTGTTATTGATTACTTGTCAAACTTAATTGCCTTATTTTATTTTAAGCAGGCCAGAAAACATAAACATATGAAGCTTCACCGGAAACTCTGGTGTGCATCATCCGCGTAACAATTAACCTATTATGAGAGATAATACGAAAACATATTTTATTTTAAACATAATTGAAAATATTTGAAGATATAATATAAGACTAACACTGGAATGCATATGTAATACGAAAAAAATATAAAAATTATTAAAACTAAAATAAATAATTGATTTATATATAAATTAAAAACGGAAAGATTTTAAAATTAACTAAAAAACTAAATCAAAATCAAATATTTATTTTCTCAATTTGATTGAAGTCATAGTGTTTGGAGATGTAATAATATGCTTTTCAGTTTCCAAGAGTTCAAAAGACTTTCCTTTTTTATTAAAGAAAAACCAAGACAAGAGCTTGTTAAACAAGAATATCACAAACGGCATTGACGGAATATTGTTTCAGAATAATGAAGAACTTGGTAGCTTCTTTGCTGTTTCTGGTCGATCGGTAACTGCATAGTAATAATAAGGTGTGAATGGCCAGAAAACATAAACATATGAAGCTTCAGCGGAAACTCTAATGTTCATCATCCGCTTAACAATTAACCTATTATGAGAGAAAAAAGGAGTATTTAATTTCCAAAAGTTTCAGTTAGCATCCGCCAGTTAATTTGTATTAAATTATTATTTTATTAATATATATAAAATATAATATACTTTTTAAATTTTTTAAAAATTAAATATTATTGACTATTGATTACATAGATTTATTAACTTGAATTAAGTAAGGATGAAAGCCACAAAAATTTTATTGATTGAAGTCACTTCAAATGGACTTCTAAAAATATTTTAAATTTATTTACAAAGAGTAGGTCTCGTAATGTTTCATTGTTTTTGATAGAAAAGGGTATTTGAAATCCATCCTCACTATATTTATTGAAATTCCTTATCTCGGATATGATATGCTTAATTTCCCAATCCCATGGATAGATAGATAGATAGATAAACAGGAGTCAACTAAGATGTGGTAGCATAACAAAATTTTCTTTTTAATAAAAAAATATAATAAGAAACGGTTGTGTTTGATTCATTTAATAAAATTTTCAGCTTATAAAAAATATTGCATTTTAAAATAGAACAGACAAAATTAAATGTTTTGATCCGTTGACTGAATCCAACTCAAACTATTTACAAATAGGCTGGCTTAGGTTGAGTTTCATTTTTTCTCTTAGAAAATCGACTCAAACCAATGTTCAAGTTTGATTGGTTGAGTCATGGGTTTGATCAAACCCAACCCAAGCAGACCCGCTTACATCCCTTGATTGAAGCCACTTCAGATGAGCTTCTAAAAACATTTCAAATCTATTTATAAAAGAGTATGTCTCGTGATGTCTCATTGGTTTTGATAAAAAAAAAATGTTTGAAACTCATCCTCGGTGTATTTATTGAAATTCCTTATCTCGAATATAATATACTTAATTTCTAATCTGCATGGACAAATAAATAGATAAAAGTCTATAGAGTGGATTGAAGTGTGATAGCATTATAATTTTTTTTAATAAAAGTATAACAAGAAATAATTGTGTATAATTTATTTAATAAAAAAATTAACTTATAAAAAATATTACATAAAAAAATAGATAGAATAAAATATTTTTATGTGCTAACTCAGCCCAAACCGTTTAGACAAATTAGTTTGAGTTGAATTTCATTTTTTTCTCCTAAAAAAGTGATTTAAACTAATCGTTTAAATTTGATTAAGTTGGATCATGAATTTGACCAAACATAATCTAAATCGAGTGGCTCACACCTTTATATTATATATGTAATGAAAGAAATAAAAAGAGAAAAATAATAACTAATAAATATGATGTGACGTAAAGAAGAGAGAAATGATGAATATAGAATAGATGTTTAAAAATATTGGGTGTTTAAATATAACTATTCTATATTAAATTGAAGAAGATAGCCTCACCCTGTCTCCACTGGATCCAAAAAGGCGAATACATCCCATTATGAGGGTACCATATTTGCAAGGTTGAGCAAAATATTTGATTGTTATTGATTACTTGTCAAACTTAATTGCCTTATTTTATTTTAAGCAGGCCAGAAAACATAAACATATGAAGCTTCACCGGAAACTCTGATGTGCATCATCCGCGTAACAATTAACCTATTATGAGAGACAATACGAAAACATATTTTATTTTAAACATAATTGAAACTATTTTAAGATATAATATAAGAATAACACTGGAATTCATATATAATACGAAAAAATATAAAAATTATTAAAACTAAAAAAAATAATTGATCTATAAATTAAAAACGGAAAGATTTTAAATTAACTAAAAAACTAAAATTATAACAATCCTAAAACTTTAAGTCTTAATCAAAATCAAATATTTATTTTCTCAATTTGATTGAAGTCATAGTGTTTGGAGATGTGATAATATGCTTTTCAGTTTCCAAGAGTTCAAAAGACTTTCCTTTTTTTATTAAAGAAATACCAAGACAAGAGCTTGTTAAACAAGAATATATCACACGCGGCATTGACGGAATATTGTTTCAGAATAATGAAGAACTTGGTAGCTTCCTTGCTGTTTCTGGTCGATCGGTAACTGCATAGTAATAATAAGGTGTGAATGACCAGAAAACATAAACATATGAAGCTTCCGCGGAAACTCTGATGTTCATCATCCGCTTAACAATTAACCTATTATGAGAGAAAAAAGGAGTATTTAATTTCCAAAAGTTTCAGTCAGCATCGGCCAGATGTACACCATGCCCGCGAAAAACTTCAACAATTTCATATTTATTTGCTTCTAAGTTTGATTTTGGAGACCCAACAAGCAGCCATCCACAATCATACCAAGTTTTCTTATCATGGCTTTGCAATCACGTTCCTCTTCCTTGAGCTACGATGTATTCCTCAGCTTCAGAGGGGAAGACACACGTCATGGTTTTACTGGCCATCTCTACAGCGCTCTTCATAGCAAGGGAATCCACACTTTCATCGATGATGAGGGTCTTCAAAGAGGAGAGGAAATAACACCAGCACTTGTGAAGGCAATTCAAGAGTCTAAGATTGCCATCATTGTGCTCTCTATTAACTATGCTTCTTCATCATTTTGTTTACATGAACTTGCAACTATACTTGAGTGCCTTATGGGGAAAGGTCGGTTGGTTTTGCCGGTTTTTTATAAGGTAGATCCTTCTCACGTACGTCACCAGAATGGTAGTTATGAAGAGGCATTGGCTAAGCATGAGGAGAGGTTCAAAGCTGAGAAGGAGAAGTTGCAGAAATGGAAGATGGCTCTGCATCAAGTAGCTAACTTGTCTGGCTACCATTTCAAAGATGGGTACCCAACCAAACCAATCTATTTCACTTTATATTTTCTGTTGGACTAACTTTTACTTGTCTGGTTATTTGACGTTAAATCTAAAGAGAAAAGAAATGATTGTTAAACTTGACAATATATGTATTAAGACACGGATACATGCAAAAGGCTTTTCGTTTAACTTGTTAAAACTTGTTTTGTCTGAAACAGAGAAGGATATGAATACAAGTTTATTGAGAAGATTGTTGAGCAGGTCTCTAGGGAAATTAATCCTGCTTGTTTACATGTTGCGGATTACCCAGTTGGACTAGAGTGGCAAGTGCGGCAAGTAAGGAAGCTTTTGGATATTGGATCTGATGATGGTGTCCACATGATAGGGTTTCACGGAATGGGTGGGGTAGGAAAATCAGCACTTGCTCGAGCTGTCTATAATAATTTAATAATTGATGAGAAGTTTGACGGTTTTTGTTTTCTTGAAAATGTGAGAGAAAAATCAAACAAGGATGGGTTAGAACACCTCCAAAGAATCCTTCTTTCAAAAATACTAGGAGAGAAGGACATCAACCTAACAAGTAAGCAACAAGGAATTTCAATGATACAGTCTAGGCTTAAGGGAAAGAAGGTTATCTTGATTCTAGACGATGTTGACAAGCACGAGCAATTACAGGCAATTGTTGGTAGACCAGATTGGTTTGGTCCCGGCAGCAAAATCATCATCACAACTCGGGACAAACAATTGCTAGCACCTCATCAAGTTATTACAACATATGAGGTGAAGGAATTGGATGAGAACGATGCTCTTCAGTTACTTACATGGAAAGCTTTTAAAAAGGAAAAAGCTGATCCAAATTACGTGGAGGTCTTGCAACGTGCAGTAACTTATGCTTCTGGCCTTCCACTGGCTTTGGAAGTAATAGGTTCTAACTTGTTTACAAAAAGTATAAAAGAATGGGAATCTGCTTTAAAAAAATACAAAAGAATTCCCAAAAAAGAAATTTTAGAAATACTTAAAGTAAGCTTTGATGCTTTGGAGGAAGAAGAGAAAAGTGTTTTTCTTGACCTTGCTTGTTGCTTCAAAGGATGTAAATTAACAGAGGCTGAAGTTATACTTCACGCTTTTTATGATGATTGCATGAAATATCATATTGGGGTGTTGGTTGAAAAATCTCTCATAGTGGTTAAATGGAATGGTATAATTAACATGCATGACTTGATTCAGGACATGGGCAGACGAATTGACCAGCAAGAATCCCCGAAAGAGCCAGGGAAGCGCAAGAGATTATGGTTATCAAAAGATATAATTCAAGTTTTAGAAGACAACTCCGTAAGTGAGAATCATGGATGGTTGCTTTGCTTTCTTGATTTTGTTTTGTCTATCATATTTTTACATAATAGTAAACTTTTTCGTGATAATTTGTAAATCTGTCTAAACAGGTGAATTGATGTCTTACATATAGCTTGTATTGTGGTTGATTCCTGTCTTTCTTGCATTAACAGGGAACCAGTAAAATTGAAATAATATGTCTGGATTTCTCCTCATCCGAGAAAGAAGCTATAGTAGAATGGGACGGAAATGCCTTCAAAAAGATGAAAAATCTTAAAATACTTATTATTAGAAATGTAAAATTTTCCAAAGGTCCCAATTATTTTCCAGACAGTTTGATTGCACTGGAATGGCACCGGTATCCTTCAAATTGTTTACCGTCTAATTTTAATTCAAACAAACTTGTCGTGTGCAAGTTACCTGACGGTTGCTTTACGTCAATTGGATTCCATGGCTCACAGAAGGCAAGTTTGAGGAGTTTTTTCCTCATCTTGATAGTTAATTAATTCACTTTAAATTTATTCATTTAGTTCTTATTTTTTTCCCCTTATTTTCTTTGCAGAAGTTCAGGAATATAAAGGTTTTGAAGTTTGACAAGTGCAAATTTTTATCACAGATACCTGACGTATCTCATCTCCCAAGTTTGGAGGAACTTTCATTTGAACGATGTGACAATTTAATTACAGTTCACGACTCAATTGGTTTTCTGAATAAACTTAAAATATTGAGTGCCGAAGGTTGCAGCAAGCTGAGGACATTTCCACCTCTCAACTTGACCTCTCTTGAAAACCTTCAACTTTCATATTGTTACAGTCTTGAGAATTTTCCAGAAATATTAGGAGAGATGGAAAACATACGGGGACTTGTTTTGAATGACCTTCCCATAAAAGAATTACCAGTTTCATTTCAAAATCTTATTGGACTGCAATATTTAAACTTATCATTTAGAAATTTTCAGTTACAAAGTAGCATTTTCACGATGTTTAACCTGAATAAATTTAGTGCTCAAAATTGCAAGGGGTGGCAATGGGTAAACTCAGAAGAGGGTGAAGAAAACATGGGCTCGATATTATCATTAAAGATCGGTGAATTTGATGTCCAGTATTGCGACCTGTATGATGATTTTTTTTCAACAGGTTTCACACAGTTTGCTCATGTGGAAACTTTATGCCTAGCCGGCAATAATTTCACATTCCTTCCTGAATGCATAAAAGAATTTAAATTGTTACGCTATCTTCTTGTGAGTAATTGCAAGTATCTTCAGGAAATTAGAGGGGTTCCACCAAAATTAACATCCCTCCAGGCAATAAACTGTATATCTTTGTCTTCCTCGAGTTCAAGCATGTTCTTAAATAAGGTATTGTCTTGTTTTTTAATATATATATATATATATATATATATATATATATTGTACTTAATGTTAGTAAACTTATAAATTCTTTACGAATTTTGACAAAAGGAACTGTACGCTGAAAAAATTGACTTTTGCTTTACGGGAGCAACAATTCCAAAGTGGTTTAATCAGCAAAGCAGGGGGCCTTCAACTTCTTTTTGGTTTCGTAACGAGTTCCCTGACAGAGTTCTTTGTCTTATTATTACACCACTGGATTTCTGGGATCTAATGGGTTATCCCGCTCCCATGGTGTTCATCAATGGCAAACTTCAAGAATTTAAGTACGAACCAATTGACACTAAATATCCGATGCTGGAATTGGATCATACATATCTCTTTGATCTAAGTTGGGTATGTATCATTGATGATATGTTTGAAGTGGCTTTAGAAAAGGAATGGAACCATGTGGAGGTTACATATGTAGGTTTGATAGAGACCTCACTCGTTAAAGCAACCGGAATCCATATATTCATGGACGAGGAACGCAGCATGGACGACATTCGATTGGACGATCCTTATAGAAAGAGAAAATTAGACCATGTTCTCAACAGTTCTGAATCACAGCAACTTGTTAAAAATCATAGGTATGTGGACAAGCAAGTTTCATATGCGGTGTTGTGGCTCATATAATTAATAAAAAAAAATACCTGTCTTATTGTATTGCAGGTTATGGAGTTGGGTTGGTCCTGAAAAAATTAAAATTCTTTTGAGGAACATTGCAGATGGAGCTTTAAGTACTAATGCTGAGAGGAGATATAGGCATAACTCTGTAAACACCTCTTGTCTGAGCTGCGACGCGTTGGAGGAGACATGTCTGCATGCTCTTCGTGATTGTCCAAAGGTGGCTGCCGTTTGGAGAAGTGTGTTACCTTTGGAGTTAGAAGTGACGTTTTTTAATATTGATGAGGTAACACTGTGGCTGGAAAGAAATTTATCTTTTTCAGTTGGTTGGGCAACTATGTTCTGGTTTGCAGTGGAAGTGATATGGGAATCTCGAAACGAGATTGATCTGCTCGATCCAAAGGCTTCTTCGCCCATTTATATGATCATGATGATCATAATTCGTTATGAAGATTTTATCAGAGCCGATCCTTCTCACAAGTTAATGATGAGGGATCATACTCAGCCATGTAGTAGTGATCACCTTTTCAAGTGGAGGCCCCCAGTTGATCCTTGGCTGAAGCTAAACATGGATGGTGCCATCGATCCTTGTTCTAAAACTGCAGCATGTGGAGGTATATTCAGAGACTACAGTGGTAGATTCGTGCTTGGGTTTTCAGTTAAGCTCGATATGGAACATTATTGCTCAATTGATGAAGCTGAAATTTGGGGTGTTTATCATGGTATTAAGATTGCAAGGCAGTATGATTTTGGTAAAATAGTTGTGGAGTCAGACTCGCCGAAAGCTATTAGTTTTGTGCAGGATGGTTGTCCTACATACCAACAGCATAGTTTCCCACTCTGTCATGAGTTGCGAGCTCTAACGTTGTCTGCTACAAATTATTTAGACTGGAGTCTTATATATAGGGAAGGGAACATGGCGGCTGCTTCCTTTGCCAATTTCGGCTTATCCATGAATCAGCGAGCGTGGATTTTTTCTGCATGTCCGACCTTTTGTGCACCTTTTGTAGATGTTTGAACTTTTTTGTATTTTAATTGGCAATATATTTCACTTTTATAAAGGAGACATAAAACTTTTTTTTATAAAATTATCATTGATTTACATGTTTAGAGACCAAAATAGTAATTTATCCTTTTTTTAAAATATCTTACTTGGTACATTTTGGGATAAAATGGAATAAAAAAATTTATTACCTCAATAAATAAATAAATACCTCAATATAATATTTATTTATTACTTTTTTGTTTAATTTTAGATTTGTCCATACAAGTTCTACTGTATATAAATAATTGAATTGTATTTATGTAATTTATTTGTTGTATATTTATTTAATAATAAATTTCAATTTTTATTTTATTTTTTGAATATTAGCATATTGAATTAAAAGTACATTTGCAAATTTTAATTAAAAAATTATTTGAATACTAACTAATTTAATTTTTTGATTTAGTAAATATATGATGTTTAAATAGATACCTTACTTGGTAGTTGGTACAATTTTCCTTTTGGGACAAAATGGAATAAAAAATAATAATGAACTAAAATGTTGTAAAGTTTAATTAGGGGAACTCAGCTAAACTAGTATTCACACATATATATTCGCAACGGTCTAACCTTTACAACAGAATTAATAAAAAGAATGGTCTAATCCATGATTATTATTATCGTAGTAGTTAGAATTAAAAAAAAATCAAAGTAGGTTTAAAATATATTGTAGTTTATTTGAATTTTCTTGTGTATGATAAATTATTTAAAAACCTATTTTTAATAAAATTTATTAATAATTATTGAAGTAATAATTGTATATAGATAAATATATTTTAGATTATGAACAATTATTTGAGCTTATATTATCTTATAATAGAATAATCAAAATACATCAAATTATATTTTGAGGAGTGTTTGGACGTCACTCTCTAACATACTTTTTTTTATTAATTAAAATTCATTAAAATTTACACAATTGTAAGTCACTCTTTAAAAATTTGAAACAACAAAAGCCTGTTGGGACTTTGTTAGTGTTGTATGATGTTAAAATATAAAATTATAACCCATTGTTAAATATTATTTTTTGGACTCTCTTAAATAATTACTTTTGGGTGCATTTTAAATCATAAAAAACCTAGTAAAAACAAGTCCAATCAAATTCTATTTTTAAATTGAGCTTAAATAACCTTTTATTATTTTGTTTTTTAAAAAAAATTGAAATTAAATAACCCTTTAGTTCTTATAAAATTTAATATTTTTTATTTTAATTCTTTAAAAGATATTTTTTGCTTTAGATTTTATCTCTACTATTATACAACAACTATTTGGTGACATAATAAGACATTGTCAATCCATTAACTCCCGTCATAAGTTTGAGAGACATCATCAATTGTTTTGAATAGAAAATTTAAAATGATAATTTATTAAAAAAAATACATGTAACTGTTCTATCATAATTCTTACGGTAAGTCAAAATCATTATTATTACATCATCAGATTTTGGTCCATTAGGGGCTCTTCCTTTGTAGAAAAAGAGGATCTTTCTCATGCCAATAAGTTTGGTCCTTTCGTACACTGATTTGTCTCTTCTCGTTGCCTTCCATTAGGGACACGAGACTTCCATCAGGGAGTGCATTCTTTTCAGAAGAGGTTATCTTTAGAAAACAAATCGATGAGATAAGTGGATAAGCAAAGAGAGAAAGTGAGAAATAGCAATTGCCTTAATGAATCAATACTCTTTTTGGCTGAGCAAAAAAGAAAACACAAGGGCTCGATTCAGGCTGTTACTTCCTACAGCTCCTAATTTTGAAATATTCCAAGATCACACTTTCTTTTTGTAAGTTTCTCTAAACCTTGTTTCCCCTAAACTTGGAACCTCCACACCAACCTCCATTAAAGTTCTACACACAGTACCTCCCTCAAACCCACCCTCCCCACCACAGTGCATTATCTAAAAAATTTAACACAATCCTAGTAACAAATCCAATTTAATTATGTTGAAATTTCAATTTTAAAATATTATTCGCAATCAAAAAATGCATTTTGAAATACTTCTGTTTTGGAATGTAATATTCTTGAATAGATATTTTGAAGTACATTTTCATATTATAAGTATATAGGAATACATGTCTAGAATACCTATTACATTCATGAAACATCTCTTTTGGACAACTCGTGTTCCAGATTGGTTAATTGAGACAATGAAAAAAAAATGAGGCAAAACAACTTACATGCAACGATGTCTTCAACGACAGGGATGAGTTATGGTCGCTAGGCAAAGGCACACAAAAGGGAAAAAGTTGGAAGAAGATAAGGAGAAGGGAGGGAGGTGTTTGGCAGCAGAAATGGAAAATAGGTTTTGCAAGTTGCAATTGGAAAAGGAAAGGGATGTGTGTGTTAGGGTTGGCAAGTGATTGGGGTGTAATCCTGTAATTAGATCGTACCTAGGGTTTCAGAGACCTAGCTTAGAAGCAGTCAAGTGTGAAAATGTAATTTGTCTCCTTGGGTCAAGCACTAGGTTATATACATTTAACTGCATTCAATTGGGTAGTGATATTATGGAGTCAATTTTTTGTAACTGATGTAATGGCTATCTTGAGATCTCCAAGCATGTATGATGCAGGATCATTACTGTAATCTATAATTGGATTGCAAATTAGATGATAGTAGAAAGCTGATGGAATTAGTTAGCAGTCTGAGTGTGTCACGTGTCATATTTATGAAGCATGACACGGAGACCGGACACCGGGGTGTTCGTGCTTCATAGCTTGTAATCCTCTGCATTCTTCATCAATCATATCAGAATCTCTTTTTGTTTGGGATTCTGTTCTTCATTTTTAGTCATTCGATTTGTTCCAAATCCTAGTGCTATATCAATGTATCGGGGTGGTTACACAGAAGTTACATAACATACCCTTTACATTTATCCAAGACTGGATCGATATCTAACCGAGGGGGTGGTTTTTAGCTGCCCACACGTCGACGCCCGCGCTCTCCAGTATGGATCGGATAAACGAATTTCAACCTAACGAATTCAGGTCGGTGGTGGATCGATGGGGCTCACTGATGGTGGTAGGGAGGGCACATGGTAGCGTGGCGGTGCCGGAGTCCCTCCGAGGTTCCGCGGCGGTGCGTATTTGGGCCTTGGTGATGGTCGCGCGGAAGAGAGCGCAAGAGCGAGAGGACTATGGAAGGAGGGTTGAAAGGAAAAAAAAGAGAAAATTAGTGGCGGTTTTTAGTTCACACTATTTGCAAATGAAACCGCCGGAAACCTTAACGCCCTCAATGCCAATGCCAATTTAATGGAAGAGATCAAATTAATTCAATTTTAAACACACTAAATTAAACTTTTTAATATTTTAAGGATGAAATTGAAAATTTTAAAATAATTTGGGAAGGAAATTGATTATTAAACCCAAATTAAAAACCCAATTGAATCCGAGAGACAGAGAGAGCGAGGACACCATGGCCAACAACAACGAGTGGCACCAATGGTGAAGTTGGGTCCTTACGATGGTGAGGTTCGGTCCATGGTTGGTTGAGAGGAATCTGCTGCGGAGGAGACCATGCTGCTTTGGGGCATTCAGCAGCCCACACTTTCCAAACCCAATGCCTTTGTCTCTCAAGCTTCCTATCAACTTTCGCTCGACTCTTGTGGCCACTCTCTTCATTCTTCAATCCCCTTCTTCCTTGGTATCTCTCTCACTGTTTTAGTTAAAGGTTATTTATTGATTAAAGCTTTGATTTTGATCATGCTTGTCTTGTTTGGGCTATAACTTGATGACCCGGTTGTGAGTTTAGCCCCAACGTGATTACCCTTTTCATAAAATACCATGATGCTGATTGTTTTTGCTTAAAGTTAGAAGCTTGCAACAGCCCTTGTTCATGACATGTGTTATTGAAGCTCTGAATTTGGGGAAAATGATCAATTTCACTTATTGAGTAATCATTTATATATGTAGTGTCTGGAGTATCTTGGATGATGTACACTTGTTGTATAGGAACGAAACTCAGCTAATAGAAGAAACTAACTCAAATTAGTGACTAACTGTAATGTTTGTTGCTGTGTTTTATTTGTTTTTGCATGTTTTGGTGATTGAGGGATAGAGACGTGTGATTCTGTGCTTTTTTTTTTATCGTTTATGTATAATGGTTCTGTTGACATGGATAATTCACATTAGTGCTCAGACTGCTTCTGCTTTATCTTGTGCCTTTTCTAATTGTTGGTTTTTAGTTTTCAGATTTAATGGTGAAATGGCCATCATACCATGAATTGGATATTGTTGAATTCAGTTCATAGTTAGACTTTTGATTTAAGGGGACGCCTGGAGTTACTGGAGGAGTGAGGTGGGACAGTGGAGTTGTATTGGGGAAGTTTCTAGAGCATTCTGTTGACTCAGGGATGCTTGTTTTCCAGGGAAACAATATTGTTGAATTGGGATCTGGTTGTGGATGGGTTGGGTTAGTAAAATTGCAATCTCATTCTAGTTGATCTGTTCATGCCAAGTGGCTATAGTTTGTCCATAATTTCTTGATTATTTTTTGCTTTTACCCTATGGATTTAATGAACTAGTAGAGTAGAGCTTTGCTTTTGCATTTACGACCAAGAGACAGTTTGAATTCTCGACTTGTCCTTACTGGAGAAGAAAATAAAATGAATGAAGGAGATAATAACAATCAAATTTCTCCTCCCACAGGTTAAAAGCTACTTTTTCGCCTAAATTTTTTTATGAGCCCTCATCTTGCTACTCCATTAGTTGTGTATAAGTTGATTTTATCTCACGGGAGAAGTTTGATTCATTTTACCTCCTTGATTCTTCTTGTTTTCTTTTTCTTTAAGTGTTTGTTCAAAAGTTTATCCAAACTAAGTTGTCTAGCAAAAATGGCTAGGAATTATATTTTAGTTTGTTCTCACTCATTCTATGATGCACCTTTCTTATTTTGTCCTCCTTAGTTACATTGC
The DNA here is from genome assembly GCF_004193775.1 of Glycine soja. Classification (NCBI taxonomy): domain Eukaryota; kingdom Viridiplantae; phylum Streptophyta; class Magnoliopsida; order Fabales; family Fabaceae; genus Glycine; species Glycine soja. The sequence goes on from NC_041010.1 coordinate 37,081,685, forward strand.
AGGCCTTTTGGATGGTGAGGTCATTGTTTTTCTCTACGGGTTCTGTAACCTCCACTGAACTCACATGGGGAGAAGATCCTGACTCAGAACTCATAACTCATTGACCCCACACCGGATTTCGGTAATAGTTCTCTCCCCCAATGCCTTCTCACATCTAAGAGCTAACAAGACTCAACCACAGGCATCAGAAAACTTTTTACATGTCAGTCATTTGTGTTGCTGTGAATTGTGATTACAGTCATCATTCAAATCATAGACTTTTAGCTAATTGTATCTTGTTCTTCCGTTGATTTGTATGCCTTGTTAAATGTTTGAATTACCTGTGTCTCACATGATACTTTGCTAGCATTGCTTATTGATTCAATACATGATGTCTTGTTTTCAGTGCTAGGATCTGATGTAGTGTACAGTGAGGGGGATGTTTTGGATCTGCTAGAGACCCTTGTGCAGCTCTCTGGACCTAATACAACAATTTTTTTGGCGGGAGAACTCCGAAATGGTAAAGAATGGCATTCCTTTTTCTTCCTTTTTGGAACCACAATTCATAGCATAATACTGAATGGTGTTTTCTGATTTCAGATGCCATTCTTGAGTATTTCTTAGAAGCTGCAACGGATAATTTCACTATCGGCCGCTTGGATCAAAAGCTCTGGCACCCTGATAATTGCAGCAATCGTGTTGTTCGTTATGTTCTACTGAAGAAATGATTCATCAAGAATTTAACTATACTTTCTTTGTTAGCCCTCAAGTATTTTGTTATTTTCTGTCCATGTCAGTTTGGTTTGGTTTGATGACTTCCAAACAAAAATTTGCGATATTGTGCATTTTAATAGGATAGAATGCTGAAGTTTTGGCTGGGAATTGGAACTCTGTTCACCAAGACTTAGCTAAGCTGTGTTAATGGCTTTTTAGGATGCGTTTGAAAAACAATATTTAAATCATGCACTATTTTTTTAGTATTTGATAAATGTTAACGAGTGAGACCACCAACTAAAGAAAATAAAAGTCGAAAATACATTTATTATGTAGTTAAATAATAAAAGAATCACAAAAAAGAAAGTGTTTTTAGGGATCCGTACCTAAAAAAATGATTAAACTTTTTTTGGCCCCAGCAGCTGTAACAAAATTATAAGCAAAATCCAAGGGATATGCTCATATGCCAGAGTGTGGAAAAACTGCACCCAACTTTAATAAATTTCACAAGCTTTTTATTTATTTATCATTACTAAATTTCCCTAATTTCATTATTTTTTTATTTTATTTTGAAGAATTATTAACAGTTACACTATTAATTATAAATTAATTTTTTAATAATTAATAATTTTTAATTAATTTATAATTACTTTGTCAAAAAATTGATTTATAACTAACTTATTAATTTTAATAATCACAATAATGAGGTAATAATATAACAGATGAACCAAAGTCGTCAATATATAACAGTAGAAGAACAAAATTTTACAATTAAAAATCAGGGTTACTACATTAATCCTGGATTTAGAAAATTATGGAATCAAATTACAATTTAGCCAAAAATAAAACCGGTAAATACTTTGCTAATTTTCATTAATTTAACTCAAAACTTGAAAATTCAGTCCATTGGCAAGCTGCGAAAGTAGCCACATCCACATTATTACTACGACATTCTTAATCCTACCAAAGTATACCAACTAACTCCGTGTCTTGACAGACTCTACCTACCACAACCACCGCAATCACCAACTACCATTTCGAGTTCTCTTCCACTCTTTTCTTTTCCACTTTGCAATTCTTCTTTCACTCATCAACATGTCTTCCCCTCAAGTCATTACCTGCAAAGGTAAACTCAGTCACCCTTTTCCTTTTTCATTTTCTTGTTTTGATATCTCTGTCTGTCCATTTTTTTATGATGAACATGGGATATTAATTCGTATAGCTTTTGTTAATTGCATGTGGAACATGGTGCAGCTGCAGTGGCATGGAGAGCTGGGGAAGCATTGGTGATGGAGGAAGTAGAAGTGAGTCCTCCCCAACCAATGGAGATTAGGATTAAGGTTGTCTCCACCTCTCTCTGTCGCAGTGATCTCTCCGCTTGGGAATCTCATGTAAGTCTTGACTTGTTATCATGTCTTTAATGGAGAATTTGCTTCATAAAACTTTCCATGGATCTTTTTGAATCATATGTTGGGTAACAAGTGACCAGCAACCACTCTCTATGAGATGTAATTCAATACTAAGATCTTAGGCAATGTATACCTATCAAGTATCAACATTTGATGTTTAATGTGATTGATTATTGTTTTACTAATAAATCTTGAATTAAATGTTGCGTTCTCGAGAGTATGGCTACTGTTTTATAAAAAGCTAATGATGGCTGCTGGTGTGGTGGATTAGTCTAGTCACGAATATTTCTTTCTATCATGATTATTGTATTTTCTGTTAAGAGTTTATGACTGGATGGAGTTAAGCAATTAATGCAAGGTGCTTTTTTGCAGGCCATATTTCCTCGCATATTTGGCCACGAAGCATCAGGGTAATCTACTCTTAGTTTGTACTTTTGGACTAAGACAACATTGAATCACTAGTGATCCTTAGGTTATTTTCGTTGAATTTCTTAAAAAGAATTTTTGTATTTTTAAGAGTTACCCAATTGGGTAGTATGAGAATTTGATCAAATACTGATATGCCAAGTTGAGTTATAGTGACAATGATCAGCTGAGAGTGAAGTATAAACTATGCATGGGAATGTGATACATTGTTGCATCAAGGACACTACTTTAGCTAAATCATTGCATAAGGTGTAATTTGCTCAGTAGATATTGAATATTTGGTATATTTTTGCAGGATTGTTGAGAGTGTGGGACAGGGAGTGACTGAATTCAAAGAGGGGGACCATGTGCTAACAGTATTCATTGGAGAATGCATGTCATGCAGGCAGTGCACATCTGGAAAAAGTAACACTTGCCAAATTTTGGGATTGGAAAGGAGGGGTTTAATGCATAGTGATCAGAAGACACGCTTCTCATTAAAAGGGAAGCCTGTTTACCATTATTGTGCAGTTTCAAGTTTCAGTGAATATACAGTAGTCCATTCTGGATGTGCTGTGAAAGTCAGCCCCCTTGCACCTCTTGAGAAAATATGTCTTCTGAGCTGTGGGGTTGCTGCAGGTAAACGTTTCAACTGTTTATTATTAGTTCTAAAAATAGGGAATAGATCAATGGAGTTTCAGTAATCAACATTGTAAACTTAAAACCATGTACTTAAATTACTTGAGATAGTAACAGGTTAATGGCCATTAAGCTGTCTGAATCTTTTTGTTTCTTGTTATTTCCCATGAATGGTTAGAGGAGGCATGATTTCTGTCTCTGTGTTCATCAGTTTGAGTGTCAAAGGAACAGTATGGCCTCGGCAAATAAACAAAGGGAATATATATAATTGTAAAATCATCACAAGTAATCCTCTCAGCTGCAGGCCACCAAGTGAATTGGTCTGATTATCTCTTAAATTAGTTAAAACTTAAAATGAAAATGATTTTCTTTTTTGTTGTTTTGCATTTTGACAAATCCTGTTGCGTATTTGAGGCTGATTGATTTTCAAAGTTCTACTATTCTTTACAGTTTAAACTGATTTTAGGGCATATAAGTGTTTTATGACCTGGCTCATAGATGCTTGCCACATAGGTTTACCCTGCAAAATGTCCTTATCTATTTTTGTTTTGCATTATTTGCTTTAATATCTTGTAGTTTGCTAATGAATGACTTTGATCCCAATAATTTGTGGTAAAGATGATTTTTAATAGCATGTTTAGAGTTGCTAATTGATGACTTGTTACTGCTTCTGGACTTCCGGAAAAACTATAACTCAATGTGTGATGATCCAAAACTCAGTACTGGATTTCCGGATTATTAACCAAAGCAGGTCCAGAAATGATTGGCAAGGAAACACCAGATAGAGTAAAATGTTTTAATATTAGATTTGATGATGTCAGAGCCATTGACTGGCATAGGTAAAGATTGGATGCAATTGAAGCAATTGTTAGTTCTAAGTGGCATTTGATGAATTTATAGGGCATAACACAGATGCTGGACTTATTTTTCTCCCCTTTCTTATACCTCATGAATTTAGTATGAACTTTTGTTACCAGTGTCAAAGCCGTAGATCCCATTTAGTGTTTGATGTTATTGATATATTATTCATTTTTTGTTGATTATGGGACTCATTGCATTTCAACACTAGGTCTTGGTGCAGCATGGAATGTTGCTGATGTGTCAAAAGGATCAACTGTGGTGATTTTTGGTCTTGGAACTGTTGGCCTATCTGTAAGTACAAGGACTAAGCAATTGTATCTATCTTGGCTTCTCAACAGATGAGTGATAATATTTTCCAAATTGTAATTAACTTTCCTTTAAATTAGGTTGCTCAAGCTTCCAAACTAAGAGGTGCATCTCGAATAATTGGTGTGGACAACAATCCACAGAAGTGTGAAAATGGTACTACATTCAGTTTCCCAAGTTACTCTTAATTTATATTTAATTATTCCCTTGATTTACTTATTGTTGTCTTGTTGGTTGTTACCACAGCCAAAGCTTTTGGGGTTACTGAAGTTGTTGATCCGAATTCCTACAAAGAACCTATAGCTCAGGTGGGTTGATCTTCTCATTACGAAACATTTGATTTAACTTTTCATACTTTATTTTATGGAGAATATTGTATGTAACTGTAATTGATGGATGATGACTTTCCAGAGTATGCTGCTAGATCAAATATTACATGTGTGATTCATAAATTTATTGTTAATGTTAATTTAGTTAAATATGATTTTACTTAAGCACAAAAACTGTGAGTATGTACACAAAGAAAAAGTTTTGAAGTCATACCAAGTTAACAAGCATTTATATATGTTGAAAATTTCCAGGTTATTAAGCGCATTACTGATGGTGGGGCAGATTTCTCGTTTGAATGTGTAGGTGACACTGATATGATAACCACTGCATTGCAGTCATGCTGTGATGTAATACTCTATAAACCTATAATTTTTTGTGTTGACATTTAAAAGCTTTTATTCATTATACTTGAATTTCATTCTATCTTTCCTTGTTTCACACAGGGATGGGGTTTGACTGTAACACTTGGTGTGCCAAAGGTGAAGCCTGAGATGTCTGCTCATTATGGGCTACTCCTAATGGGAAGAACATTGAAAGGATCTCTATTTGGAGGATGGAAACCTAAATCTGATCTTCCTTCATTAGTAGAGAAGTATCTCAACAAGGTAACTGCAACAGTACCCAAAATACTTCCTCTTATCTGAACATGACTACTTTATATATTTTTACTCTAAGCTGAAACGTAGCAATGTCTACCTTCTGCATAAATGGTTCTCTATGACTATTTGAAAAATGTCATTTTGTCGCAAAGATAATTATGTTCATTATCGGCCAGTGATTAGAATAACTCTAAAGAGAAGATAGAAATTTAGTAATGTTACATGAACAAACACTTAGGAGAGAAGACAACAAATGTGAAGAACTATTAGATTTCATGTTGATTTGTGCAGAAAATATGCTTTGAATTTTGAACTGACACCATAGATAGAAAGGTAAATCAAATGGTTCAAAAATGAGTTTTTGCGAGTTGTAGCATTACCCTGAGAAAATTCTCTCTCTCATGTTATCATTATTACAAGAAAAAAAAAAAACTTTGCTTACAAAGTTGAGCATGGGATGTGATGTGCTATGTTATGTCTATATATAGCTGGTATTTGTGACTTAATCTTGTTTTTCATTATAAAGTCAGTCAAAAGTCTGTGAAAGAGATGTTTTTGAGAGGGCGGGGGCAGAGGAAGGAATTGGGAATGCAGCTTAAATTGCTTATTAGAATTATTTTCTTGCTTAATATGTTTTTTTCCTCATGGATTATGTTTCTTTAGTTTGATATTGGAGACGCATACCTTCAAGCAGCGATTTTAGCACAAAAGAAAAATGTACAATTATTATGATTAATATGCAGGAAATCCAGATTGATGACTACATAACACACAATTTGTCATTTGATGACATTAACAAAGCTTTCAATCTCATGAAGGAAGGGGAGTGTCTGCGTTGTGTTATCCACATGCCAAGATAATGCATGCGGCTTCTTTTTCTTCTTTTTTTTTTTTCTTTCTAAGAGAAAGTTGTTGAAGAAATCAATGCCCTGGAGAATGAAGAAACTACTTTGCCTAGTTATCATTGAACATTGGTGAGAGTTGCATCTTGTAAAGGACAAAATATTGATCATGCTAATAGTAATAATATGCTATGCTAATTTTTGTCTTTGCTCAACTATAAAAATTGTCATATGCTAAAGAATCTGACGTTATAGCTGTACACAGTCAATTTCTACCTAGCAATACACTTTAGCCCTTGCTGAAAAATTGGTGCCTAATAATGATTGAAGGCAACGATCTCTCGTCACATTTGTCGTATACTAAGCTTGAGTTGTTAACAATAGGCTGACGCTAATTCAATAAACTCATTAGTTTAATTCAAAAAGTATTATTATACTAGTTGTTAGTACTTTCGTGAAATAACTAATGGAGTATATTATAGTCTTGCATAGCAAGTAATAAATATTTATTTTTATATAATTAAAATTTATAATAAAAATATGTTTAATGATATAAATAAATTTAGGGTAAAAAATTTAAATTGTTATGTAAAGCTATATTTACATTAAAACAAATAAATAGTTAAGAAAATCAAATTATATATATAAAGACAAACAAAGTTAATTTGAAATGGTAGACAGATATGTTACCTATTTTTCGTATAATAAATTAAAAGATATTTTATTTAAAAATAAATAGAGTTTTAAAAAAATAATGAGGTTTTTATAATTAAATAAATCAAGAATTAAAATAATGGTTTGAAGGAAACTAAAAAAATATGTTTTATTTATTCATTTGATAAGGAATAAAATAGAGTCATTTTTATAAAATAATAAAATAAAGAAAAAAAATAGAATAAATAATGTGGACCACGAACTATCATATAAGAAAATCTGACACCACGCTCTATATGGTACTTAACCTTTACACTTTTATGCGACGTGAGACTTTATCTCATGCTTTACTCCAAAAACCTTTTATCTACATGAATTCTTTTATACTTAAATAAAATCTCATTTTATATAATTTTGTACTTAAAATAAAATATGTATATGAGGATAGAAGGTGTTACATCTTGCACATTACAAAATAGAGTGTGAAATGTATCTTTCAAAGAAAAATATTGAAAATGTCTGATTGATGGAGAGAAAAGAGTGTTTTCTAAATTGAGAATTTTAATTTATAGAATAAAAATGAATATGAGAAGTGCTAACAACATATTTTCGACGCACACTCTTTCATTGATTAAAGTTTATTAAAATTACAAAATCGGGATAAAGAATCATGTTAGAAGAACAACTAATATCAAGGAGATTAATTATTTTATATATATTCGTGAAAGGTTTCTTGATGCTAGTGATATGATCAACAAATCCAATTGGTTTAATTTCAAAAACCCAAAAGTGATACAGCATCATCCACTGTTGGTATTTTATTATACAAAATCGTCAGTGGATCCAAAACGCATATACATTCCACTCCGAGGGTGTTAGAAAATACAGAGACTGGAGATCAACTTATAGTCATTAACATGATTCTTCAGTTAACACAATAAATGAGCATAATGTGAACAACCCTTCAAATACTTAGTGATTACACGAAAATAATGCATATTAATTAACACACTTTATCTACTAAGTTCTAACACAAACTCACTTTCCTTCATGTTCTAATTATTATTTCTGACAGAGGGGAGGTCATTTTAGAGGTTGAGCAAAATATTTTGTTGTTATTGATTGCACCATCAAACTTAATTGCATCGTTTTCTTTTATGCAGGCCAGAAAAAAAAACAAATGAAACCTCATCCAAGTTTTGGTGACCTAACACTCTATCCAGAATTATAGTAGACTTTCACATTACCAAAAAAATCATACTAGACTTTCTTCTCGTCCTGGCTTTGCGATCATGTGCCTCTTCCTTCAATTATGATGTTTTCCTCGGCTTCAGAGGCTCAGACACACGACATGGTTATACTGGCAATCTCTACAAAGCTCTTGATGACAGGGGAATCTAACTTTCATTGATGATGAGGAGCTTCAGAGCGGAGAGAAAATAACACCAGCACTTCTGAAGGCAATTCAAGAGTCCAGGATTGCCATCACTGTGCTCTCTATAAATTATGCTTCTTTCTCATTTTTCTTAGATGAACTTGCCTACGTTCTTGAGTGCTTTAAGAGGAAAAATCTGTTGGTTTTGCCAGTTTTTTATAACGTGGATCCTTCTGATGTCTGCACCAGAAAGGTAGTTATGAAGAAGCATTGACTAAGCATCAGGAAAGGTTCAACCACAACATGGAGAAGTTGGAGAATTGGAAGAAGGCTCTGCATCAAGTAGCTAACTTGTCTGGTTTTCATTTCAAACACGGGTACCACAGCTTACTAATCTTTTACTTCATCATTTTTTGTTTGATTTAGTTTCAATTGTCTAATGATTTGATGTTAAAATTTAAAGAGAAAAAGAAATGCTGGTTAACCATGGCAACATCGGTATCAAACACGGATACGAGGCTATTAGTTTTACTTGTTAAAAATTGTTCTGTTTGAAACAGAGATGGATATGAATACGAGTTTATTGGGAGGATTGTTGAGTTGGTCTCCAGCAAGATTAATCATGCTCCTTTACCTGTTGCAGGTTACCCAGTTGGACTAGAGTCACGAGTACTAGAAGTAAAGAAGCTTTCGGATGTTTGATCTGATGATTGTGTCCACATGATAGGGATCGACGGAATTGTGGGATAGGAAAATCAACACTTGCTCTAGCAGTTTATAATTTGATTGCTCACCATTGTGATGGGTTGTGTTTTCTTCAAAATGTGAGAGAAAAATCAAACAAGCATGGGTTACAACATCTTCAAAACATCCTTCTTTGGGAAATACTTGGAGGGAAGGAAGCCAACTTAGCAAGTGTAGAACAAGGAGCTTCAATGAAGGTACTCTGGATTCTAGATGATGTTGACAAGCACAAACAACTACAGGCTATTGTTGGAAAACCTGATTGGTTTGGTCCAGGTAGTAGAGTCATCATCACCTCTCCGGACAAACAACTGCTAGCATTTCATGGGGTTAAAAGAACATATGAGGTGAAGGTATTGAATTACATGGAAAGCTTTTGAAACAAAAAAAGTTGATCCAAGTTATAAAGAGGTATTGAATGATGTAGTAATTTATGCTTCTGGCCTTACGTTGGCTTTGGGTCCAACTTGTTTGGAAAAAACATGAAGAATGGAAATCTGCTATCAAACAGTTTAAAAGAATTCCTAATAATAAAATCTTAGATACTTAAAGTAAGTTTTGATGCTTTGGAGGAAGAATAGAAGAATGTTTTTCTTAACATTGCTTGTTGCTTTAATAGATATGCCTTGACAGAGGTTGAAGATATACTTTGTGCTCATTATGTTGATTGCATGAAATATCATATTGGAGTGTTGGTTGAAAAATCTCTTAGTTGGTATGGTAGAGTTACATTACATGACTTGATTGAGCAGATGGGTAAAGAAATTGTGAGGCAGGAATCACCAAAAGAGCCAGGGAAGCGCAGTAGACTATGGTTACCGGAAGATATAATTCAAGTTTTGGAAGTCAACAAGGTGGGTGAGACTAATGAGTGATTTGGTTTCATATCTTGATTTATCTTGTTTTACTATCATATGTTCAAATCATAGTTGTTGTTTTTCTTTATAATAAGTAAATTCTCTAATAAAAATGTGTGTTGAAGTCTTACATATACTTGTGTTGTGTTGGTGGTTGATTCACGCCTTTTGGATTAACAGGGAACTAGTGAAATTGAAATCATGTCTGGATTTACCGGGATTTGACAAAGAAGAAATAATAGAATGGAATAGAAAGGTCTTCAAATGAAAAACCTCAAAACACTTATTATTAGAAATGGTAATTTTTCCAAAGGTCCCAAATATCTTCCAAATAGTTTGAGAGTACTAGAAAGGTGGAAATATCCTTCACATTGTTTACCATCTGATTTTCATCCAAAAAAACTTACCATATGCAAGTTACCCCATAGCTGAGGCAAGCTTAAAGAGTACATTTTCCTCATCTTGTGATTTAATAAATTGACTTTAGATTATTCATTCTGTTCTTATTTCTTTCTTTTTCCTTTTTTTTTTCTGTATTTGCAGAAGTTCGTGGATCTAAGAATTTTGAATTTGATCTGTGTAAATGCTTAACACAGATACCTAACGTATCTGGTCTCCCAAATTTGGAGGAATTTTCATTTGAACGTTGTCTGAATTTAATTACAGTTCACGATTCAATCGGTTTTCTGGATAAACTTAAAATATTGAGTGCTTTTAGATGCAAAAAACTTGGGAGTTTTCCACCTATCAAGTTGACCTCTCTTGAAAAACTTGATCTTTCATTTTGTTACAGTCTTGAGAGTTTTCCAGAAGTATTAGGAAAGATGGAAAACATAAGGGAACTTTATTTGTTGAAATCCTCCATAAAAGAAATTCCATTTTCATTTCAAAATCTTACCGGACTTCCAAAATTACCGACTATCTTTTTCAAGCAGTGCAATGGTTAAGGTGCCAAGTAGCATTATCATGATGCCAGAACTGACTAATACTTCCGCTACGGGATTGAAAGGGTGGAAATGGTTAAAACAGGAAGAGGATGAAGGTAAAATGGGATCAATAGTATCTTCAAAAGTAAAACAGCTTAGCACCTTAAGTTGCAACCTGGATGATGATTTTTTTTCAATAGATTTCACGTGGTTTGCTCATGTGAAGGAATTATATATAGCTGAGAATAATTTCACAATCCTTCCTGAATGCATCAAAGAATGTCAATTTTTAAGGATACTTGATGTGTGTGATTGCAAGCATCTTCGAGAAATTAGAGGGATTCCACCAAACTTAAAGCATTTCTTTGCAATAAACTGTAAATCATTGACTTCCTCAAGTATAAGCATGTTCCTAAATCAGGTTTTATCTCGTTTGAAGTGTATTTTATTTAATAATATACAGTGTACTTAACTTTGGTAAACTCATGAATTCTCTATGGCTAACAGGAACTGCATGAGGCAGGAAACACTGTGTTTTGTTTGCCAGGAGATAGGATTCCAGAGTGGTTCAATCAGCAAAGCAGGGGGGACCTTCAATTTCTTTCTGGTTTCGCAATAAGTTCCCTGACAAGGTTCTTTGTCTTCTTGTTGCACCTATGTAAGACCAAATTTTTCGTCCCATGGTGTTCATCAATGGCAATGAATGTTCCTCTTATAGTCACCATTACCTGATAGGAATGCACCATGCATATCTTTCTGATCTACGAGAGATAAAATTCAGAAATAGTCCCTATGAGGTGCCTGTCGAAAATGACTGGAACCATCTGAAGGTTACAGGTCCATGTGGTTTAGATACCTATATCCACCCTGTAAAAATTGGAATCCATATATTCAAACAGGAAAATAGCATGGAGGATGTTCAATTCACTGATCCTTATAGCAAGAGAAAATCAGATGATGATCTAGAAAGTTTGGAATCACAAACCACCAGTTGCTAAAAGAGGCTAGGTTTGTGGACATGGAACTTTCACAGACAGTATCTGTGCAACAGCAACAATGTATAGTTTTATGGTCACATCTATTGAGCTGGGCAGTGGGCATTGTATGATATTGTGAAGTTGGATTCAAATTCAATGGAGTCAAAGTATATAAGGGGCACAATTAGTGTCAAAGGTAAATTATCTTGTGGCTTGCTACATCACAGTAACTGATTTTGATTGCCCTTATTATTGTGATCTGTATAAATGTAACAAAAGAAAAGAAGTATTAGAACTAGAGTGCTTAATTGGGAAACATGATTCATTTTTTTTTCTTGAAGAATAAATTTGCTTCTGTTAGAGAAACTGAATGAATATCATTAGATGTGAATTACTAGTAGTAAGAAAATACTATCATAAATTTTGATTTATGTAGTATGTTAGTAAATTATTATGACTTCATAATTTGAAAGAGTGTCTCTAACTTAATAATAATCCCAATAGGCTGTGAAATTGTTTAAGGAAGTATGAAAATGGGTATTAGTAATGAAGGCAATTGTTTCATCGAACTTCTCTTCTAGTGTGTTAAGATTCAGAATTCCAACAATGACAAGCTTGGGTTTTGATGTGGATATAGAATCTTGTGTCATTTATTTTTTGCTTGAGCTATGATTAACTTTGTTATTCTATGCTGAAATGGACTTATTACCAAGCTAATAGGGTTAAAATATAGGTGAGTCCAATAAGGGAGACAATGACAGTATGCAAACATTAAGGGTAAGAAGCCTAAGAAATAAACAAGCCAAAGCCAACAGACCACACAATTTATGAATGAAATGCAGAGGAGAAAATGGCAAGAGAGATAGGGAAGGCAAGAATACTATGAGATCAAGCAAAAAACAGGTAGACAACCAAAGAAGGTACCCAATCCAGTGCTGATACCATATATGCACATAAGTGAAAAACCAGAAACTGATTTACTGAAATTTAATAAACACAAGATCATTGATACAGAAGGTGCTGTTAAGAAGGGATTATCTGATTATGATTATAACTTTGAACAATTAGATAGTCGAGGTGAGACAATAAATGATGAGCAAAGTTAGCAATCTCCTCAAGAGTCGTTGACCTTCCTTTGTAAGCCATTTGATTTAATGTTCAAAATCCCCATACAAGCTATTGCTAGTTGCTCCGGCAGCATTGGTTTCCATTGCAGGCAACTAATCACTGCTCTCTTTAACTAAAGATTTTTGCATTGCCAAAAGTTATGATAATGGATTGAATGAATGAAAGAAAAGTGATTTAACATCGTATATTCCTTTTATACAAATACAGGATTGCATGCTAATGAGATTTTCGTGAGAATTTGTAATGTGATTTCCATGATTTGATTTTCCTCTTAGTTGTTGAGAATACTCCTTTTTGGTTTGAATAGGTCTTCTAGGGTGAGAGTCAGGTGCGTTCAACTTCCAATGAAGGGAAAATGTGCTTTAGTTATTTTGCCATCTTGATTTAGTTTTCTTTTCTTGCCAGACTTTTGATTCTTTTTTCCACAACTTAAGAATTTGAGATGTTCGACTTGAATGTGACAAAATTCACTTTCCAAGTATTTAACACAATTACTTAACCAAATTCAAACTTGAGAACACTAATTAAGCTAAAACAACCACAAACTCAATTGTACAAAACTATTATTACTTGTTGTGAACTTCTCTTTTCTTTTTTTCAAGGGAAGGCTAGGAACTAGAATTCTATGGGAAAAAGGGTAGAAGATCCCTAATTATGTCATCAAAGTGCTTGTTATAGACTACAAAGATCTTATTTTTATACAATACAGTTAGAACTCATTCTGTGTTGTACTAAAAAGATGCCATATTAATGATAAAAAGAATGCCGTATTTATTTTTCAAAAATATTTTTAGTGCTATTTCTTTGCCACCGTCTATTTTCCTTCCAGCCTACAATAATTCAGTTTATAATAAATACTACGTTACTATTTTCTCAATTTTCAATATTTTTTAGTACTCTTATTTCTTTTTCCTATTTATTAGTTACAGAACTCTTCAGTGTTTTTAAGAGTTATTGATATCTACTTGGTCTCAATTTAATATCACATATTGACTTGAAAATCAACTTTATTCTCATAAAGAGATGAAAGCAAAAAAAATATCAAACAGATGAAAGAAAGAAAAAAAAATAATTATTCTCATAAATGAGGAAGGTAACCTCACTCAACCCACCTCCCAAAAATTATTTCCACACTTGACAAGTCAAATAAAGAAGCAGTGCTTGGAGAAGGGACATTACATTATTCTCATTTGAACTAAACACAGAAGGTGTGACCATCACAAACGATGAGATAGCAAGAGCACTAATTTTGACTGTATTCATGGCAGAACATCAGAGACTTCAGGTCCATAATGTGGAGGTAGAAGCACCACCGCCACCACTGTATATGCCTCTTAGAGAAGGGCTCAATCAGGTTCCTCAAGATCAGAAAAGGTAGTACAGTGCAGGTGCAGTACCATCCTCCATTACTGCATGCTATGCTAGCAATACACTCAACACTGCCAAAAAGGCTGCATTTGCAAGTGCATGTGTTGAACACTACGGTTGCTTGTCTTCCTGGTCACTATATTGGCAGCAACTGCAGGACTCCTTTAAAACTTCCTAATTATTCAATCGACAGGCTGAGGATAAGGGATTTCAGAGGAGGAATTCTATTGGACCTGGTTGAATCATGAATTATATGTGAAGAGACCATCTGGCAAGTTACATTGACACTGACACTGCTAAAAGTAAGGTAAAATATATGATGATTGAAGCAACAAATAAAAAAAGTTGTAGCCCATAGGATTTGAATCTTCCACATAGCATACATTTTCAGATCATCAATCCAATAAATATCATAGTGGCCAGATTATGGAAAGGTTCAGAATATGCAAACTGAACACAGTGACACTCAGGTGAAGTAGCTCATTGATGACACAAACTTCTATCCATGGTAATATATCCATTAACAAATTAATAATTTAATATTGCCATCTAGCATTGGGAGTCTAAAACTTTAATAAATACTAATCAGAAAGAGAGAAACATCATCTAGTAAAGGGACCCTTGTACATAATCAGAAACATGCAGTTACTCTACTGACTACTAGGAATAATGTTCATCTTTTCCAAATTACTGTCATTACACCTTCATTCAACAAAGCAGACACTCACCAGCCGCCAGACAGATTTGTTTATTTGTTTATGTAATAGATTTTTCATGATTAGATGTGGCAAACACTTTTAATTGAAAATAGATTCTAGTACCTGATTTTGTGGTGTGTTAAATGAATGCCTCAAGATTTGTTTTCATGAAAGTATGTAACAACTAATCACCAGGTAAGGCCCTTGGTCTATGTTCAAAGGTAGAAAGGGACATCCCCGTCTGTGAAACAGCTCTGACAAATGCCATATTTGTGGTTAAAGTTGGGGCATGCCAATGGTCACCGATGCCAAAGACAACCTTGTTTTTCAATGCCAGCTTCCTAGTTGTTGGGAGGTCCATCATGCGTTCTGAGGGAGTATCAAGAACAACCCTGTCATGATACTCCAGCTTGTCAGTGCAAAATGTTGCAAATAGTACTTGAGGCATTGACAATACGACAAGAAATAGCATCAACAGACACTTGATTCAAGCGTCTATATAAATACAAGATTCAGTAAAAGAAATTCATTAAATGGAACTGCATAAGTTTAGTAAAACATCATCCAATTGATTTCCTAAAACTGATTATTTAGCATAGTTAACAACCTAGCAACAACAAAATAATTTTCTTTCTTTTTGCAGATAAACATAGATTAAACTCACTTGAGACAATTTATCAACCTGTCAGCTCTCAGTTTCTCATTGGGCCCTCCACACATTGATACTAACTCCTTAAATTCCATAAGAACACTCTCACAAATTAGGCCATTCTTCCACAAAGGATTCTACCAAATTCCATATGGATTGGGTTTTGAATTTCAGACATTATCTATCAAAAGATAGACGAAAGCTTTAATCAGTTCAGTTGATGCTGACAACAATCAGAATAATTTATGAAAACTACATGAAATTATTGTTCTTGTTCATCAAATGTTTTACCACCAAATGAGTGTAAGCATGCAAAAGGTTAGATACACAAAGCATGTGGCAAAAGTCCCAATAAGAGAACTTACTTGACCAATCACAAAATCGTAGTTTCCCTTAAACCGCTGCCTCATGTCACTCTCTGGAGTGGCCAAAAGTTTCTCTGTTCCACCATTACTAATTCCTGATACAAGAGCTATCAAAGATGTTGTATCAAAATTTACCAGATCAGTCTCAACTAAAAGATTCCCAGGATTAGCAGATTCAGAAGTTTTATTCGCCATTGAACATAGTTTCATAAGAATGGAACAGAACATATTGCCCAAGTTTGTTCTGATATTCTCTTCAGTAGGCTGTGCTAGAGTTTCAGTTTCATCTGCTGAAAGCTCAAGATGAAAGGAGTCCCCACTTCTGGCATTTTCTTCCAATAGTTGTGGTTGAGTTTCAGCTTTTCCTACTGAAGGCTCTAATTGGGAAGAGTCCACAGTTGAACCTTGAACACTACATCCAGAATTTGTACCCTCAACATCCTTGCCATCAGCAGGGTTGATTTCAAAGACATGCATTTCTGTATGATCTTGCAATAACATTTATCCAGTCACCTTCAGTTTCTTCTAACATGTCAGAACTGAAAACTAAGAAATCCAACCCAATTTCAGATGCCCCAAACTCGTCTCAAAGTTTGTTGTAAATGTAGGTTGCAAGCCCATTGGCAAAGAAAAGAATAACTGAGGAAGGTCTTAATGTTAAGTTAGACAGGGCAGCAGCAAGGACTTCTTCAATGCGTAGCTTTAAACCCTTACTTTTACAGCATCAATCGCAAGAGATGTACTCTGGATTTCTATCAGATACTATAATCCAGACAGGCTTCCTGTTGAGGGTACAAACCACATCAACATGGATGTGTTTAAGAGAAGAACAACATCTCTCCTCACTGCTAACTGAACGTGAGAGCGGGATTGACTTGCAAACTCGAGAAACTCCAGTTATGAAAGGCTGATGGATGTTGACATTGGTATGTTCATCTCAAAGATAGAAATGTTCATAAATTGTAATGTAATGTACAAAACATCAATAGTTACATCTAACCAATAGTACTCATATTAAAGATGAAAATATGGCCCAAACACAACAAGGCATGCATGTTTTCTTTTCTCTATTTAGATTAAATTCTTAATAATAAATACAGTTAAACAAAGTCACAACATCAGAGTAATGTTGGAATAAACTCTTCCAGTCATAGACAATGTAATAGGTACTACTGGTAAATGTTTCATGAAGAATGCTATGATGCACTCTTGCCAACACAGTATTATTAGGTAAATTCATGACACTCTAAATGGATGATCTTAGCAAGGGCACAAATTTTAAAATCAAGGCCTAATTGCAGCTGCAATGTCAAGGTTTTTGGGGTCTCTATACAAATCACAATCACAAGTGTGGCTACATCAGCCACATTTGTCCACTTTCCAATGTTAAGATTTTTTACAACCAGAAAAACTTGACCGCAATTTATTTAAAGTGGGAATTTAGATCACCTCATAATGTTAAAAGGAGAAAAATGCAACTTTATTAAATATAATGATTGGGTCCTATAATTAATCATGGTAAGTCCATCCTCAATAAAAACTGTGTCTTTCTGTCTCCAATATAACTATGATATATCATGTTACTCAGCATCATCAGAGGATCCAAATCCATTAAATAGGTCATAGTTAACAACCATATCTGACAAGTGACAACTCAAAGAGTGACACACAACAGGAATATCCACCAATCAAAACAACGTAATTTAAAAACATGATTATAAACAAAAACATGTCACAACATTGAACAAGAGTAACCTGAGGGGCACGGAAGAAGAAGAAGGGGGGTGAGAGAGGAAAGTGAGCTCAGCACGTGCCAACTTGAGGAGGGTTCGCCTGCACGAGACAATGATGTTGGTGGAACAAGGTAAACTGTTAATAGCATCAATGACGCACTTGCACCTCTACTTCGCCAATTCCACTTGTGCAACCCTCTATTCCTCCTCCATTCTGTTGTTGCTCTGTTTTGCTTCCAAGGAATCGACTTTGTTCTTTAATTGCAAACCCATTACCTCCAATTTCCCATTTCTTATTCAGTTTTGGAGATTCTTCGTGATTCGATAATGTTCCCCTTTTGAAACCCTAGTGTCAATTCAATGTTTTTCCATTTTTGTGAGTACCCTTTCCATTTTTTGTTATCTCAACTTCTTTGATGACCTTCAAAGAAAAAAACTTACGTAAATACTCATAATCATTTTTGTTTTTAAATTTGTAATTCATTGATAAATATATCAAAATGAGTGAATAAATATTTTGATCCTTATTTTATACTCATTTTGCAAATTAATTTTAAAAAATAGTCTTTATCTTTATGTTTGTTATACAAATAAATCTCTATTGTTAAAATCTAATTTTCACTGTTAGTGATATATATATATATATATGACAAGTCTTAGTCTAAATCTATTTGATAAGTCTTTTAGACTGAATTGAAAAATTATGATAAGATAGGTAGAAGGCTTGTGAGTTGCAGCCTGTGGATGTGAGGCCTCATTTTAGAACAGGGAACTATTTGTATATTCTTGGCAGGTACAAGGAGGCCAAGGAGTTATGAAGCACGGACACTTCAGCCTTTTGCCGTGTCCGGTGTCCGACACGCGTCCGTGTCAGTATCCGACACCAACACGACACCCGTACTACGTTCTATATTTTGGACATTACAGGTGTCTACGTGTCCGTGTCCGTGTCGTGTCCGGTGTCCGTGTCGGTGTTAGTGCTTCATAGCCAAGGAGGAGTTCCTCTTGGCTCTTGAGTCTGCTGAGGCTGGAGGGAACCAATGGGCTTACTTGCTACCCCAGATTTATGTCAACCTCGACATCGCACTCGAGGGTGAAGGACTGGTTTTGAGTGCCTCTGAGTATTATAGGGAGGCTGTGATTCTTTGTCCCACACATTTTAGAGCTTTGAAGCTCTTAGGTAGTTCTCTTTTTGGTGTTGGGGAGTATAGGGCCGCGGTGAAGGCATTGGAGGAGGCGATATTCATGAAGCCAGATTATGCTAATGCGCATTGTGATTTGGCCTCGGTGTTGCATGCCATGGGTGAGGATGAGGGGGCGATTGAGGTGTTTCAGAAGGCTATTGATTTGAAGCCTGGTCATGTTGATGTGCTTTATAATTTAGGTGGGTTGTACATGGACCTAGGTAGGTTTCAGAGGGCTTCTGAAATGTATACTAGGGTTTTGGCTGTGTGGCCAAACCATTGGCGAGCCCAGCTGAACAAGGCGGTGTTGCTGCTAGGAGCTGGGGAGACTGAAGAGGCCAAAAGAGCTTTGAAAGAAGCATTGAAAATGACGAATAGGGTTGAGTTGCATGATGCAACATCTCATTTGCTAGCCACTGCCTTGCAAATCAGAGCGCTTCAAAGGGTTGCTCGGTGAGTCGTTGCAGCGTGGAGCTTTTGAAGAAGGAGATGAGCGAGCGTGATGTGCCGGTGTCCGATTCTGGTAGTGGAGTTCCTAAAAAGTCCATCCGGAAGCCGAGTTTGGAAGAAATTCTTCACAGATTACTCATTTTTTGAAGCCTGAGACTTTTCAAGGGGTTGTAAAAGCCATAAACGAGAGGATTCTTTCTGTTTTGGATGAGAATGGTTCAGGCAGGCTGGATCTGGGAATGTTTTTTGCTATTCTTGCTCCTATTTGTGGCGGTCCTCCGGATAGACTCAAAAGGGTTGCCTTTGATGCACTTTTGTGGCGTCCTATGAACGAAGATGGTGCTAATATTAGGAAATTTGATGTCACTTTATACATCAAGTTGTTAAGGGCAGTTTATCTTCCTAGCCAAGGGGTTAGTGAATTAATGGAGGTTTGTGGAGATTCGAACACTTCAATGATGTCTTTCTCTGAGTTTTTAGTTATGTTTGACGATCCAGATTGGGGTTTTAGCATCATGCCTACTCTGGTGAAGCTTGAAATCGGGGATAGAAATAGTCATGGTGACATGGTATGCTCGGTTTGCTGCTACCTAATTATTGGTTCTCGGTTTAAGGAGTTACTTTCAAATTTAACAACGTTATGTATAGGAACTATTTTTTACATTTAAAAAAGATAAGGATTAATTTGCAAAATGAATATAAAGATAGAGACCAAAATACTTATTCACTCCATCAAAAATGTAAAAAGTATGATAAATATATTTGATCGTTAACATAATAAAATTTTACGTGACACATAGGAATGAATTTGATACTAAGATGATTACGGTTATCTCTAATTGTCACCATAAGAACATATTTGTTATATAATATTTTTTTGACTTCTAGTCTTTCCAACTTCGAATAGGGTAAGTAGTCAGTTTTATCTCTGAATGTGTAATTCGCTGACAAATGTATCCCTGAAAGATGAAAATACAAAATTCAGTCTCCCAAAAGTGTAAAAAGTGCGATAAATATATGCAGGCGTTGACTTCCGTTCGCCACCCTTAATAAAATAATCAAGATTGAAGTAAAATATGAGATATATTTATCTTTTATTTATAATAGATTGTGACTAATTGTTATAATTTGAAAAAAATTATAAAGATTGGTATACTATTATAGTGTTTATTTTGGTAAATTAGTAGAATGCTTATTTTGGATAATTTTTATCATGACAGACAAATTATAGTTGATGATCAATATTATAGTTATTATTATGTTTGTTTTAAATTATATTTGCCAGTATAATTTCTTAAGTGATTATTGTAATGTTATGTTTGTAAGTATAAAAAATGGCGAAAATTTATCCTAAAATTATATTTTAACCTTAAATGAAACAAAATTTTAGATCTAACAAATTAGTCCAATAGAAACATACTGATATTTAGGTCTAATAAAAAATTATTGATATTTTCATTCAATAATAGTAATTTATTGACATTTTGATCGAATGGTACTGACATTTAGGTCCAAAAACAAATGATTGACATTTTTCTCTATTAAAAAAATATTGGCATTTTCGTCCAACAAAAAATTACTAACATTTATGTCCAAAAATGATATCTTATTGACATTTTTGTCCAATTTAAGCAACATGACCACATTGACAATCATTTCAGTAATAAATTCGTCCATTTGTGCCATGTATGCTATTTCATTAACGGTGACGAATGAAAGTTAAAGACTGGATATATTTGTTGCACTTTTTACACTTTCGAAGACTAAATTTTGTATTTTTATCTTTCAGGGACGCATTTATCAACGAAATACACATTCAGAGACAAAAGTGACTATTTACCAAAAAAAAACTTCTTTTATGACCAATTTCCCCCCTATTATTATTACATGATCTTCAAAAATTCGTAACTCAGTATTGTTTAAATATAAAAAAGTTGTGACTTGATAATATTAGTTTAAGGACTGATTTTTTTTTTTTAGTTTTAGGTCAAAGATAACGGGCTAGATTAAAGACTAATTTCATTCTCAGCTCATGTCTATCTTGGTTTAATGGAATTTTGCATGAAAATTGAAAATAAATTCTCCCACTAAATAGATCATTTTCACTCATATAAATACAATGTCAATCTTTGATTGTTTAAGGACTGAAATAATACAAGGACTTATTTTAATTTTTTTATTTCAGAGATTAATAATTAATGTGAGAATTTCCAGGATTAAAATGAAAGTTGATCCTAACTAATCATCTAAACAAACATGATCCAACTAAAAAATACAAATATGTTTCTTACCTAGTTTGTGTTTCAATGATCTTCTTCCATAGTTCAGGGAGCAAACAAATTCATGGTGCTGAGAATGGCGCTTATGGGGAAGGGAGAGGGAAGGAGAAGGATTTTTGTTTTAAAAAGGGGGAAGGATTAATTTTGGTGTTTTGAATATTGCAATAAAAGGTGGGTGTATTGAGGGAAAAAAAATGTTGCAAAAAGAAAAGACCTAATACGATGGCTACTCATCGATCTGCCCAAATGGGTTGAATTAACCCGAATACATAAGTTTATTTTTTTATGCGTACTCATAAAAATGACCAATGTTGGGTTTTTTTAAGACCTTTTAGACCCTAAGTATATAGCTCTTGTACTATAAAACATTTTTTTTTTACCTTTTAAGTCATCTGATTTCTTTTATTTTAAACTAGGAAAAGAGAGACAATCCGTGTCTTTCTATATTTTTTAAATAATAAAAAAAGTTAAATATAGTTAATAAAAAATGACAGAATATATAAAAGTAGTGAAAAATTAATGTAGGTTAAAAGAAAATTTTGAAATTTACGTAGTTTGAGAGTAAAATTGTCCAATAAAATATGAACACCAAATGAGATCATTTTCATCATTAATAGTTATAGATTAATCCTCTATATTATTAAATTAACTTGACATTTTTAATGGGTTTTTTTTTTTTTACCTTCTATTGCATGGCATCAATGACATTTTGCCACAACAATGACATCTTATTATGTCGCACCTAATGGTTCGGTTTTTTAATCTACCTTGCTCCTAGGATAGCAAAAATTTCATTTTCTCTTGTACTAAAAATAAATGATACTATAGCAAAGAATATAAAAATTCTCTCTCCAATGCACACAATTCATTTACACACGATCCTTACACAAACTTGGTTACAATGAAATGAAATAGCAATTTTATATTGATGTTATTCAGGTATTGGCAAGGAGACCCTTTCTTTTCCCCCGAGGACAATTTACATTGAACCTCTATTTGCTGGGCGTCTTACAAATATTATAGGCGAAAGGAGGAAATTAATATATGAAGTAAAAAAAAAAAAAAAAGTAAATGCAGAAGGTAGAAAAAGAGTTCAAATAAACTAATTTGTTTTTTCTATTAACAAGAATTGGAAAAACACCCTTTGGCTGATATTTTTCAGGTAGACCAACATTTCTTTGAGGTGTGCAAATTCATTGTATTTTATCACTTGTCACCCTTGAGATGGTTAGGATCAGTTTGTCCCACTTTTATGTTCTCTGTTCTCCAAGATGAGTCCACTTGAGGAAGTTGATATTCATCTGGTTTCAAGGCCAATGAAAAATCAGGCAATGTTGGTGCTGTCTCCATGATCCTGTAATAATAAAAAGAAAAGCACAATATGGTTTTGTTGGTCATCATACTACTTTTCATTAACCAAGAATAATTAAGCAATTACAGTTAAGTAACAAGTTATTCGTGCATTTTGGAAAGTTTACCTTTCATAAGAGTACAAATCGCGGTTTATTCGCACCTTGCTTGAAGTATCCTTAGGAATTTTTTCAGAGAGATATTTCACGGTCCCCCAAGGTGGGGGATTTCTGCAACCAATGACTGCCAGTTAGATGGGCCATAATACAGCAGATTACCACCAATAGTATTATTCTTCTTGAAGAGATAGAAAATAAAATGATATGTCAAAGCCATGGTCATGATAATTCTCAATGAACTAGGTTGAAGGCATAAACCATAGCTGATAAATGTTTTTCAAAAACAATAACGAAGGCCACAAGGAGAGTTGAAAGTATTTTAAAAAAAAAATCTACTTATCACTCTCTCTCTCTTAAAAAGTAAAAGAGGAAAAGGAAGAAAGTGGGAGTACAGTAGGAAATGATAGATCATAATCGCATATTATGTCACCACACCACATGTTAGAATATGCTAAAACTATTCTACCTTCTCAGGCATGCTATTAAATTTCAAGGAAATAGGGAGTGATTTATACTTCTTTGACAATCACAATAATTTTCTATGAAGTTTATTAAAATAAAGACTTAAACACATTTTTAGTTCTAGTATGACTGAATTTAGTTTTAATTCCCCTAAAAAAATTGCTAGTTTTAATCCTCGTAAATTTGAGAAATTCTTAAAATGGTCCATATCATCATCTAGTAGTGACATGACATGCATCTAGGCATGCTACATCAGCGACCATTTTGCGGTGGCATGTGAAGTGGTATGTCGAGATACATGTCACATCACCGGGAATAGGAACCATTTTCTAAAATTTTAAAATTTATAAGAATCAAATCTAACAAGAAAAAATTAGAGGACTAAAAACCAAATTTAGTCATATTTAAAAGTTAAAACATATTTTACCTAAAATAAGTATACAATAAGATATTGCTAAAATATTGTAATCCTGTCACCCATACATACATTAACACATTCTCGTTGTGATCCTCAACATCCAAAGGGAGATTAAAGCATATTTACCGATTTTCACTTAAATTATCATTATAAGGGTAATCCGGAGGTGAAACTAAGGAACAAATTCTCGAAGGTACAAGATACTAGAAGAAAGCAAAGATCACAAGGATGCTACACACAAGGTTTTTCCAGGAATAGCCTCAAAAAACTAGAAACTTAACTCACATTTATCTGAATTTCAAGAAGATAGAATTATATTATTTAGAAAACATGAAACCAAACATCACACGACCAGTCCCAGCTCCAGCAGATAACCACAACTAATAATGATATTATATTATTTAGAAAACATGTACATTACATCTAACTGTTGGTACAGCAAGTTCTTAAAGAAGGCTAAACCCTGTTTTCTGAGCACATATAAAATAATAAAAACATAAAAGTGTGTAAAAAGGAAGACAAAGGATAACCTTGACAATGGAGATGCTGCGTTGAATGCCTCACACAACTTCTTACTTTCTTTGTAATACTCATCTGCTGCTTGCAAAGCAGCTACAGCCATCCCATGAGATTTTTCTGTATTTCCCTCATCAAGAATCAAACCATGATAATAATATGCTGCAGCCTAGTAAATCATTAGAACAAAAATATCACAACTTCGTATCACTTGCTTCTGCAGAATGCATCCCCTATCCTCATTCCCAAACTATATATGAATATGATGAAAGCAGAAGAAAACATATAGACATATGTACCTATGGTGCTTATGCCATCAAATACAATTATTACAAACAAAAAAATTAAGAAAAAACATCAAATTACTTGAGCATTTACAACCACACCACAACTACCATGCAGATACCTTATCTCATATATCCAAATCACACTGTTTCTCACCACTAAGAAAGTCTACATCAAAATAGCATAAGAATCTAGAACCAGAAACAAAGACCATTAAATCTTTTGGTTAAGCATTTTATTAACCAAGACACAACCTGTTAGCCAATCAATGACATTTTCTTCCAACAAAAAAAAAATCCCAAAATGAGCTCTCAATAGACTAAAATTTAAATCTGAATATGCATTATGCATTCCCCCCCCCCCCCCCCCCTCCCTCCCCAAAAAAAAAATTAAGGGGAAATTTTGAGAAGTTCATAGTAGACAAAAAAAGAAAATCATTACTTATATTATTTCTTCCCGAGTGGCAACTCATCATGTATATTATGTAACCATAAAATGGTGCTGAAAAATATAATGAAATAATTCTAAAGGAAGGGAGGGATAGGTTGCAGGTTCGAATCCCCCCGCTAACAAAAATTAACAAACTAACAACTAGCATTTGCCGATAAAAAAAAATTATAATTATAATGTAAGATGCAACAACATGATACAATATTATGGTTCAAGAATATGAAAGGCATTTGGGCTTGGTTGATAGAAATAGTAAAAGCTTTAGTAGAAGATTTAGATTTAATCATCCTCATCTATCTCAAAATTAGCAGCAGCATGGCAAATGTTTCATCAGACTACAGCCATTACCAAAAACACCTATCTGTTTTGAACAATCAATCAAATATCCCTTTAGCCAGTTCCAGCTAAAATTGGTCTCATAAGACATAAAGATTCAATCCCCTCAGCTTCTCAAATTTGCGCACAAACTCCATATTTCATCTTGAAGTTGTAGAGGAAAATCAATTATTCGAACCAATTTATACTTTCATCTCTATTATTTGCTTAAGGTAATCAATAAACCAGAAAATTGATCTCCACTCATATAACTATATAGAAGTAAATAACTAGGGAGAAAAGGGCATACCTTTGCTTCAACATATTTCCATTTCACAAAAAGACAATGTTTTTCACCCCAACCATTTGCTAATGGAAGATTCATAATGTTATCTTGAGCCTGTAAAAAAACAATGTAATCAACTCAATGTATGCTGATCAAAAGCACCCATGTTAAATTACTAATGCACACCACATAAATAGACCATATAGAATAAAGACAAAGACTTGTCATAGGAAAAAACTGTTATCAATACAATACAGATCCCAAGAGAAATGAGTTATCCTGAAAGGATTGTTAGATACAACCACAAATAAATAAATAAATAAAAAGGAGCAATTCCCAGTGACATAAATAGTAAAACAGTCAAGTATAGATACCATACAAAACAAGTTATCAGACCTGCTGCCAGCATTTCACCATCTCACATGCAAGCCTACGCTTAACTGCAAGAGTGGCTTTGGTACTATCAATTGCCATTCCAAGTTGTATATCTATACCCTGATAATAAAAAAAATAGGGAAGAAATAAGCATATACATCCAAATAGATTTGACAGAGAGTAAAGGTATCTATATATTGAACATTTTCCTTCTCCAAGCTTCCATTCAATATCGGTATCACAGAACTTTTCTCCCAGGAAGATTCACCATACAGATATATTCCATCACACAAATTCTAAAAGTGACACAACACATTACATTACTTGAAATAAAATCCATAGGAATTTACGTATGATGGGTTGAGAAAAAGGACCACAAGCATCAGACAAGCTCCCCTTTTTTAAACCCTTCATAACTTTGACTTCCCCCACAATGAAATGAATAAATACATTGTAAATACCAAAATAACAAATGTAAGATTTTTACCCTTATCAATCCAGTCCTTTCTTTTATTATGAGGACAAAGGCAAGTAATAAGAGACTTGAAAGTCAAATGCATTGTTCTCAGATTCATATATTCAACATGCAATAAAAAAAATTGCTTACTTATTCAAACAATTTCTGTGTTTTCTTAAAGAAGAAACCTATGTAGAATCTGATTGACCAAGAAAGCTAAAAACCTGCATTTTCTTAAGAAAATAAATACAATTATAGGATTGGAAGGACAACTTGATGTATATCCCAAATATTTTTTAGGGTTGAGAGAACAAAGTTGTTTTCTCCATTAATAAAAAAATACTAAAGAATCATAAGCATTATTACCAGGTAATCCAGTCCTCTGGACTTTAATACTAAAGAAACCATAAGCATACAATTGAGATAGATTCATAAACATACCCTGGCAAAGCTAAGTCACCTAATTGAATACCATAACACATCTTTAGCCATTGACGAACAAGTAGACAAAAGACACTTCAATTAGTGTGCCCATATTAAAGAAACATTAATACCTGTCCTAATGCTTGTAGACAGAGTGCTCGAAGAACTCCTTCTGCTAGGTCTACGGGTAAATTTCTCCTAAGATCAGAACCAAAGTAACAAACATCAAAAGAATGAAGAAAGCCACTTAGAGTACATAAAAAAAAGTGCAACATTCAATTAATAGCATACATTAGAAATGTACAAACCTGAGTTCCAAAGGCAACTGCGGAAGAACATGTTTGACTGCACAATCCAAATACCCAGCAGCCTTAAGGAAAATATCAACAGAGGTTCGTCTGCTTTCTGTTAGTCGATATCAAAAGTATTAACTTCACATATGAAATGTTCTTGAAGTCTAAACTAATCTATTCCAATGTATTTTTTTCAGTTTGATATATTAAGCAATAAGAGAGATTCAGGGATGGGGCAACAAATTTGTTGACATACACCAAAATTTTATACCAACCTTCTGATACTTTTGGCAGATGACCATCAGAGGATGATGATCTTGGAAGCAGTAACAAGTTAGCCTGTGATAGTGATAGCATTGCCATCAAATGCAAAACTGACAACACCTCATACCAAGCATTAGACATGGTTGTTTCCTGTGAAGAGTGCCAATCATGGCATACGATAAATCATGGAAGTTGTGGGAACAAATTAATCAGCATTCTTCAGGATAGAAAGTAACTTTCACATCAAATCCAGAAACATGTATGGATTTTAAAAAGAAAATCTGATTACCTCTTTGTCATCCTCTTGATTCACCCAAGTAAATTGTACTTTATATTGTAAATGGCTTCCTGCACCATAAACATAGGCAATAATAATCAATAGTTGTCTTGCAGAGAGCATACATCATATACAAATGGACTAACACAAGCTTTACCATCCTTAACTAATCCCAGAACAACAGGCAAGTAATCTTCAAGAGCCTGCAGAAGATCAGCCAGCATTGAACCTCCTGCAGAAGAAATCAAAGGATGCTAATGCATCAATAAATTAGAGTAACTTATTCATCATAAAATAATTTTGTTGTTGTTAAAACAAACCATGCTGAGTTTTTCTTTTTGTTCTTGTAATTGTAGGACCTTCTTGACCAGCCATTATAACTATGCGCATTCTAAGAGCAGACAGGTGTTCCACTATATTCTTGGACAAATAATTGCCAAGTGATTGAGCAAAATCAACAGGCTTAGGAATCCTCAAACCAGGAACATATACTGAAACTTCACCAATACTCCCTGGCCTCCTTCTATTTCCACCAGAGTCCTTCGTAGTTGACACCACGCAGCCCATATCTAAAGGCTCACTGTATCTGCTGAATGCTGGTACAAATAAGATAAAGAGAATCACCCCAAAATTCTCAATTTCAGTGAGTATAGTGAGTTTCTATTGTCTAAGACATCAAGCAGTGCAAACTTAGAAATAAAGTGCTAGGGAGGGGATACATGGCAATGACAAAAATGTTTATTCATTATATCAAAGTTCTAGAGAACACTTGCAAGGAAGCTGAGAGATTAACACTAAAAAAGACATTAACCTGACTAATTAAATGGCAAGTTGCCAACCAACAAAAAAAGTGGTAGTAGGTTACTCACGAGCACCATTACATTTAACATGTAATGGGATTGTCCACAATATTTTAAAATTGACAATATTTTATTCAGTAGCCTTATTTTTATACCTTTTTTGGTTTGTTTTCAGCAGTATTAATGATTCCTTCTTTGTTATCCACTTCTTAAATAAGCCAAAAAAAAAAAAACTTCATAATCTTAATCCTTAACTAAAAATAAGCACCAAAGACTAATCTAACCAACGAACCTTGTCCTTTGCCCTGGCCGTTGACTGGTCAAGTCAAAAGTTCTGGAATTCTCTGCAAAAAAAATTCACAGGTAGAGAGTTGAGTTTGAGAAAGAAATAGAGCTAAAAGTGACAGCATCACAAGAACAGCATGAGACATGACAAGGGGTGCCCTTGTCAACGTTTAAATGTGACAACAAGAGAAAAGGCTTCAAAAGGTTGCACTATGCTTACACGGTGACAACACTTAAAGGTAAAGTAGCATCAAGTGAAAGCTTTTATTGGATTCTACATTTCAAGAGAAAAAAACAGCTGAAACTCTTGTGAGTAAAGGGTCTCCAAAGAAAACCAAAAACAACTGAACAAGCAACAATTGCAGAAACACAAAGGAATATTTGCATTCATTCATCATCATTTCATCTCTAATTCCTCGTTCCAACAAATCATGAAACAACGTGTCTCTGTTAGCATCTTCAGAAACTTGGCAATGTTCCATAAATGGATAAGATAACTCGAAAATAAAAGCTCAAAACTTTCTGAAACAAATGAGAAAAATGGTCCATTGATTTGATGAAAATCCCCACAAAATTATGAAATATCCAAAAACCCATTTCCAAATTTCACCCAAATACCAAACTTGAACTTGGTTGGCCTGATTTTCCCAATTGGGATAATCTAAAATGATACCAACCCCCCACAAAAAAAAAAAAAGAGACATTTTTTAAGAACAATTTCCAAAGTTGCAATCATATTTTCTTCTCCTCACTCTTCCCAACCTTCAACTTATCACTTCCAACAAAAAAGGACAAACAGAATCAGCCACAAAACCAAACCCTCAATACATGTTAATTGGTCTTTTACCATTAACAGCACAGTGGTGGCAAATTGAAGAAGCTGAGGAAGTTAATGGAAAGCACAAGAGTGCAATTCAATTCAACTCAAAATCCAAGAAAGCAGAGATTTTGAAAGGTTCCCAGAAGCACAACCACCCTGAAGGTGAAGATGAAGATCGCACAACCAAAATTTCAAAGGAATGGGACTCAATAACTTTTGCTTCAAAGAGAGCAACAGAGACAGATAGAGAGAACCTTCCGTGAAAACAAAAGTAGAAAATGTATTTGGATTTTGATTTTAATTATTGAACAATATTAACATATAGGAGCATTGCCGTGTTTTATTTTATAGTATGTTGGTATATGTTATTTTATATGCGTACATATGCGTTATGCGTTGCTTCTAACATAGACTCGTAGATAGAGACACACAAACTATTGTTGGAAAATGAAATGGCATTAGGTCGATTTATTTATCCCCTGTATAGTATATAGATATTTGAAAATTTTCATTATTTTATATTATTTATAAAATTCAAATTATTGATTACTTTTAAATATTGACTAAACAATACTACTATCTTTTGGAGTTGTAAACTGTTTTAAAATATTAAAACAATTGGCAGTTGATAACTGCTACCATCGAGGCAAAAACAATGGGTTGCTGGTGGCTGTCTGAGGTTTTCCCCCAAAGATATAAATAAATTAAACACTTTTATATTTTTTATAATGTTTTTAATTAATCTTTCTACTTCATAAATAAGAAAATAAATATTTTTTGTCAAAAAAAAAATATTTAACACCTTTTCTATATAAAGTAATAACAGAATCAATAGAAAAATATTATGGAAAAATATATATAAAGTAACTCAAATAAACTTGCAAGTTACATCAGTTGACTCACAAGTGGGCCTTGATATTAATGCTTCGTTAGCATAAAATAAATGGCATGTAAGTTGAAGCTAAGATAAGATAGAGCTGAAATGCTGATATGTTATTATTAGGTTAGATAGATGGAAATAAATAAAATACGAGAATATAAGATGTGTTTATTAATAAAGTTGAGTTAATAATTTATTTTTAAAAATATGAGTGAAATTTGTCTTATTTTATAATTAAATGTTTAAACATTACATGCTTATTTTATTTAAATTCTCATCTATCTTTTATTAGATGTTCAAGCATACACTCTTATTCTTTTCTTTTTTTTTGTAGAGATTGCGTGATTATGTTTTAGATATAATGCTTGTCGAGTATTTAATGTAATTGTTTATTTAATACTTAAATAAAAAATAAAAAAATAAAAATGATAAAAATGGAAGAGAAATGGAATGAAAATATGTTATTTAAATGGATAAAAAGGGAAATGAAAAAAAATATGGAAATATCACTTATTTGAATGCATGGAAAAGAGCCTAAAAAGAATACACGAATTATAAAAAATAAAATTTAACTTAAGAAATACGAACTTGCTATTACAGTAGTTTTTTTTTAGTGTAAATTATTTTTTATTCTGCATTATTAAAAAAATTATTTTTAAATATTTAAAACCCAAAAATTAATCAAGACAGTATTTCCTCCTTCCCACCATGTGGTTCATTAGTGTGAATATTAATTTTTCATTGGGTCTCATAAATTTTATTCTCATTCCTCTTCATTTCCACTCATCAAAACCATAAAAAGATAAACTCATCCTCTCTATTTTCTTCAATCCTATTTTTTTTCTAAATACGTCTAACCAAAAAATATGTAAAATCTAGGAATGGATTTGGAATTCTATTAAAGGGGTTGAAAAAAAGTCTTCTTTTATAAATATTTAAATATCTAACTTCTAACAAATAATAACTTTCACAACAACAAAAAATATTGGTTTTATCCATCAAAATAAAAATGAGTTTCATTTCAAATGATAAAAAAAAACATAATAAAAAAAAGTATCACCTGCTCCAGCGCTCAAACTTTTTTTTACTCCATTTTACTTTGCTTTTCCTTCAAAAAGTTAAAAATTGTCCTCATTTTTAGGTACACCACCCAAGTTATATATTTTTTTTGTCTAACTATGATATTAATATGAAATCATCTTTACTAAAATGAATGATTAATCTTTGTCAGAAATTATAGACATACAATAAGTATTTCATACTCAAAGATTAATCAAAATTTGAACTATAAACCTTTTATTTAAGATATACAAACCACTATATTTGGGTCACTAGCTTGTTACCCAAGTTATATATTTACCCCAACGTTTAAACCATTCTCAAAATTTGTTGTTGCTTTAAGGTAATATTACTGAACCCATAAGGTAAGGAGAACAATAAATGGTGCAATGAAATTATGCTAGTGTGGTATAATGATCTATTAAAGTCATGAGGGAGGGGACGAGGGAGTCCACACATATCTCCCTTGGATCCTGCTTAAATTTTCGATTGCCTCCTCATTATGTCCTCTTTGGGGCTATTGCCACACCTCCTTTTTTTTTTAGGGCTAACTAGCATTATTTGTGTGAAGGAAGGCGAAGCTAGCTAATTAGCTAATAAAGAATAAACTACCTTCTCCTCTCCCTTAGGCCAAGCTTCGGACTTTCGATTTGGAGTAAGTTCCTAAGCTTGAGATTAATTTTATTATACGAAATTAAAGGTGATTTTCACAAAAGATAATTATATTTGAATTGGATAAAATCATTAAAGGGTGTATTGGATTAGAATTTTAAAAAAATATTTTGACATAAAAAGTTTTAGAAATTTTAAAAGATTATTGAAGAATATTATAACTTATCAGATTTTTTTAAAAGAGTTTTATAATTAGGATTTTATAGTTTTAAATTTATATTTTAATGGATTTATATGTTGAGAATTTAAAACATTTGAAAGTATTTTATTAATTTGTAAGATTTGAAAGAGTTTTATTAATTTTCTTTTAAAAAATATTCAAAATTAGAGGGTCATTAAAAAAAATTAGAATTTTTTTAAGCAAAATTAATATTATTAACCGAAACCAATACAGCACAAGATATGCAGCATTGTAATACAAAGCAGAACCACCTCCAATTGGCACCCGTATCAAAACATAAGCATATACCCAATCCTTCCAAGTCTAAAACATAATACAATCTCATAAAAAAATTTCAATATCATAAAATCCCCTAATAGCATTATCCTGATATTGCATTCGCCCAACAACATCATCCCAAAAACTAAGACCGCATAAAATGTAATAGCATGAAAATTTAGGATTTGAATGAAGATATTATAATTGATGTTAAATTTGCATAAAAGAGGATGAAATGTATAAACTGTGAAAAACCGATGTCCATCATGTAAGTGCAATTCACTGTGTCAAAACAAAGTTACTCTCAGTAAACAACAATAGTTTCTATTGGTTCATTCAGAAATCGCAACAATAGAGGGAAAGGGATGTGTGGTGAGAGAAAGAAGAATGTAGCATAAACAGGAAAAAAAATCCACAAAAGTCTCAAATTTTTTTGAGATTGTTTGGTACGTGCGATATTTATACTTTCTATTAAAAAGTCACATAAAATATATCAAAATTCATCCTAAAAAAATGTATTGGAATTTATATATTTTTAACATCATAAGATTTTTTTTAAATTGTCAAAAATCTCAATTGAAACCATCAAATTTTATTATACTTCTTAAAATATTCTATTAATCTTGATTGAATATTACAATATTTTTATATATCATTTAAAAGTTTTGATGGAATATCATCAGATATTTTTATAGAAAAAAAGTTTTTTAAAATCCTTTAAAATCTTAATCCAATACATCCTAAAGTTGAGTTTCATTTTGAATAGATTACAATGTGAAACAATTTTATAGTGTTAATATATTCTAATAAAATTCTAATTACTACATTTCAATTAAATTTTTTTATGTAATAGAAGGTACATATCCATAGCATAATTACTATTATTATTACGAGTTCTCGCAAGTTATATATATGCCGCGACTAGAATAGAATTGGTGTGCTATTTTTTCTGGTCGCAATCAAATTCATAGAAATGGTATTAATTATACAGCATAGTGGGAGACTTTTTTATGTAATGCCAAATTTTATTTTTGCTCTTGTTACGACAAATATTGCTTTGGTCTCCATTTGAGGAAGTCTCTAATAAATTTCTTGGGGCATTATCCCTTATTCACAAAAAAGAAACGATATTAATTAATTAATAATTAATTGTACACTTGCGGCCTTTAAACGGTCATAACATAAACAAGTTTGAGGATTATAACCTTTTGTCATCCTTCTTCCCAAAACCTTTCATTTTGTTTTGGATATTTGTTTATTGAAATAGTTAGCAAGAAAGAAATAAAAATGAATGAAACAAAGAAGAAGAAAATTGAGATGAATTAAGGTAGAATTTTAAAATTGTTGGGATAAGTGTGGTTTTGAGCTAAACACCTGTGGCTTATGCAATGGTTCTAGGAGAAAATGCATGAATTGGAATTTAAGTTATTGCACAAAACTAATATATGAATTTTCTCCATGAAAATGGATATGCTTCAATCTCTAGTGTTGTGTCCCAACATTGGACTAATTATTAAACGTCAAAATGAGAGAACAAAATTGAAACTTTTATAATAATAAAAAAATCATGAAATTTGATGTTTGACCTTTAAAAAAGCAAAATCAATTCATTGACACCCCAACTTGAATTTTAAGGTCCAAATGTGTGCAAAGGAGGATTTCCATCCACAAAGACAAATACAATAAGAACAATCCAGAAAGAAAAAAAAAATATGAATAAAATTGGAAAAAAGTAACATGAGGTCGCTAACAGTACAACAAGAGTTAACTCATTTTGAAATGTTTGGATAGGAAGGAGTTGAAATGATTTTTAGATTGATTTTAAAAATATTTTAACTCATTTTTCAAAATTTAGGAAAAAAATGTTTTCTAGTTCTGATTTAATGTTTTCAAAAATTGCTTTGTCTCTTTAGATACTTTCTTTCATCTTTTTTTTTTTTTCACTTTCACCTAGTCTTTTTTTATCTCTAATATTTAGTCTTTGCTAAATGTGACAAAATGGATACGATGAACTAGCTTGTTTCAACCCCTGCACAATAAAATATGGTCGAGTTTTCACAAGCTTGAGTATTATTTTAGAAGTCTAAATTAAATATGGTTTATTTTCATCTAAACCCACTATGACCTACCTATGTTATAGCCAATGACCTACATTGAACTTGTGATAAACCTGACTTGAATTTGCTCGCTGAAATGTAAGAGTTAGACTTTAAATTTTGAGCACATATTAAATCAAAGCCTTTTAAACTCAATCTGACTGAGTTTAACACACAAGACTTACATTAGGTGATGATCAATACATGTTAGTAATTTTAGACAATGATTAGCCGCTGAAGATTAATCTAGGGTTCAATTAAAGTAGAATTTGGGGAAAACTTGAAGGTATATTTGAAGTTATAACCTTAGGTCTTTCTATTTCTTAAATCTCACACTTAAACTTTTCGCTTTTTGTTACTACTTTTTATGGCTACAAAACTCATTTGCATTAGATTCACTTGAACTACTTGTAGAATTTAATTTTTTGGAAACCAACACTAATTTCTTGTTGGGTACGATATCCAGATTTTAAATTTAATATTATTGTGTAAGGTACACTTATCTTTAAGCACACTTCTTACACATAAAAAATCATTTAAGAATAATTGAGAAAACATCAATTTGCCATAATTTTGCAAATATGTATTCATTATTGTAGTTAATTTGGAATTCGTCTTATGAAATATAAGACTTAATGCTTAAATTTTGTCATGATTTGAATGTGAGCTTTTTATCCTAATTTAATTATGGTTTAATCTATGTTTAATCCATAAAAAATTAATACAAGTCAAGCTTGACTCTGAAATTAAATTAATATGTGGATTTTTTTAGTTTAACTCACTATAGCCTCGAGTACACAAGTTGAACTTACGCAATGAATTGTTGGACTTGAATTTTTAATTTCATCACAAATTAAATTTAGTTTTTTTTTCATGTTTGATCATGTTCCAAAAAAAAAATTCTATTCTATTATATTATACTCTTGCTCTTTGTCCATTTATCATAACTTTATGTAAAGAGTCTCACAAGTTTTTGTAACTTTTTAAAGAAAAATCATAAGAGGTGACGACACTATGTTTTTAAAATGAGAAATAAAAAAACCTCAAATTAATTAGAAACTAAAAATTAGTTTTAAATTTTAAAAATTTAAAACTAATAATCACCCCAAATAAACTGTAAATGTGATATTATATATGTATATGTATTTTTTTCGTTTAAGTGTATGATATGTATATTATATACATACAGAATATTATGACTCATCAGTCATCACTATTCACTAGTGTATAGCTTTTAAAAAATGCACATACAACTGAAAGTGAAAAGCCTTTTTGTTTTTGGCAAACAATACCCCGTGTGGCAATGTAACATGCACGTTACTTCGATAGTAAGCATTGGTGTCTCATTTTTGTTCCGGTTTTCACTTTGCCACTCCTCACCTTTCGATCGGAGAAGCTATATTTCACACATTCCAGTTTTGAAAACAATGTTAATTTCAAACGAGTAATGATATATTAATTACTATTTATTTTAAACATTTTGCCAATTCTTCTATTTTTATATATCATTTCCTTTTTATCTATATATCATAAGTTTTATGATATATACCTATATTTTTCTCTCTCTAAATAGTGATGTGTCATAAATCAAAATCAATAAATGATGAAGAGTGAATGAGTGATAAATATAATATGCGTAAAAGTGTCAATTTATACTTTGTTTGATCTGTACAAACTTGAATGTTGTCGTAATTCTATATGGAAAATGACGTGCAAGAAGAAAGGCTTTGAGAGAATAATCTCCATGTTGGCTACTTGTCGTCAGTCGTTAGCATATTGGAAAGTGTATGATGCATACTCTTGCTCAGAGTAAGACCACAAATTACACTGATTAATTAGTAAAATAAGTTTGATAGGTCTGTCTAATTCGTTACTTTGATATGTTATAATTGTACTCCCCAAATTTATGGATTGCGACCTTTTTTTTAATTTTAATCCCAAATTCCTAAAAGTTTGAGATTTATGTTTAATTTAATTTGCATTGTTACTTCTCATTTTATTTATTATTTTATAATCTTAATTTTTATTTATTTATTTATTCATATTCATATATTACTTGTCATTATCTAGTAAAACTTACCCCGTCAGCAAAAAAAAAAAATCTAGTCAAACTAACCTACTAACTTGTCATATACCAAATGGAGAAAGCTAAAGAGTACGTATAAGAAGAGTTTGAGGTAAGATAGACTAAAATGCAGATGTTATTTTATTGGGGATCAACTTTTCATTTTAACATTCACCATGCATGGTGAATTGGTGATTATACTAATTAAGGAGAATAATTTATTAACACCTAGCTAACACTAAATGATACACGAAGAGGAAGAATTACAAAGGATATATAGCAGAAAATATAATTATGATAAATGATGTAATTATGAAGGAAAAAGATAGGAATAA
Source organism: Glycine soja (assembly GCF_004193775.1). Lineage (NCBI taxonomy): Eukaryota > Viridiplantae > Streptophyta > Magnoliopsida > Fabales > Fabaceae > Glycine > Glycine soja. The sequence continues at coordinate 37,118,897 of NC_041010.1, forward strand.
TAGTAATAATAATAAGTGTTGATGAAATATTTGATATTTTTTTTATATGCTGCATTGAGGGACCTGTAATGAACTGCTGCTGCTATTTTTAATATTTGCAGGGTACAAACGGAGCAAGAGGCGCAGGACAAAGGGTCTGGTGTCAAAGAAATTTATATTTATGTACTCGGTTGTGGGATATATAGAAATGTTATATATATTGGGAGGGATACATGCATGCATGTTTGATTTTCTCTCAATACCTTTATATAGGTAGTGTGAATATGAATATGGTTATCCACATTGGGATTATGTACAATATGTTGGTTTCGATTAATATTTCTCTTTGACGAATATCAAGAGGGACCAATCTATTTGTTTACCATTTATTCAACAGTTTCCATTTCAGCGTGCAAGTTCGGTTATGCATAGTAACCAAATTAAATTTGCGTGAGAAACTAGTTTAATCCCAGCAGAATATACCATTGGGAAGAGGCGAACAATTTTAAACGTAATTAAATTCTGAGAATTAGTATCATAACCGACTTAGCTTGTAAGGATACTTAATTAATGTATTATGGAGAGTCTAAGATCCTAATGACGATGACACCAAACTAATAAATAGTAATCAAATTAAATTAAATAACAATGTATCGGTTTGGTACGTGACCAAATTAAGTAAAGGAAAGCTTGAACGTATGTAGGTCTAGATAAAGATGAATTAAAATAGCATTTGCTTGATGTGCTAGAGTAGGATGGAATATATATATGAACTTCATTGTATGTTTAAAATATTTTAGCAATAGAATAAAACATATCTTCGGTTTAAAAAATAAAATAATTCTTAATTTCATTGAAAATAAATAAATTTAATAAAATAAAACAAATAATATTTTTTGACATGCTAGTTTATCCATGTGCCAAATACCTAAATTAAATAACATCACTTCCTTTAAATGTTAAAAGTTGTGTAAAAATCAATTGAAAAAAATTGTATTAGTGTCATGCTTTGGTCATTAAGAACATGTTTCCAAAGGCTGAAGGGCTTAACTTTCATCGTTTGTCTTACTTTATTTTTTGACAGCCGTATTGTCTTACTGTTAAGATTGTGTTTATGTGGGTTTAAATAGTCACTATTATTTGAATAGAGTCAGGTGAACTTATTTAAAAAGACAAAATTAAAGAGACAGTTTTCTCAAGGCTTTTTTTTTTTTCGTTTATAATATTTGAACCTAAGACATTAAATAAAGGAAATCAAATTTCTTATCACTAGCTGGGACCAATATTAAGACATAATATATAATCATGCATAAAATATACATTAAAGTAATCAACCTTATCGATTAACAAGAATAAGGAAACAACTGATGGAAAAATACTGGCACGTACAAAAACGTTTCTAAATAAAATGTCTTGAGTTTGAAGTTTACAAAGTACGTGAAAATTATATATATTATATAATATCCCTATTCAGGTTATATTCCGCATCACATAACATCTCTTTGAGATCTCAATAGTATAAGGACGTGCTAACAACAAATATCTATGAAATGGGTGCCAAATCATTGCTTTTGAAATACAAATCCTTTCTCACCCTTTTTTTCTTATAAAAACAAAAAAATATCTCTACGTTGATTGATTTAGATATTTTGTTATAATAATAATAATAAAACAACAAAATATTATTTTTTGTAACCGTATTATCGATGTAAAATATCCACACTAATATTTAATTTTTAATATTTCTTTTAAGCAACAATATATGAAAAATATTGTAGTAAAAGAAAGAAGACATATATTATTGCAACAATCTTTTTGATATTCCTGTTTGGTCACGGTATGTTGGTCCCAAAATCCCAATCATAATCCATGTCCACACCGACCAACGCTGCTGGGTCTTCCACGTGGATGCACGTGTATCATTTTTCACTAATGAGGCCTTGACTCGCACGTGCTGCCGTTGAAACACCACAATTAAACGACAAGAGTAGTTAGACGAAACGACAGGGGTTGCGGGACACGTGGAAGCAGCACATGGTGTTGCCCGATCCAACAACAGGTGAGAGTGTGGGCCAATGAATATTAGCCACGTGGATGAAAAGTGTGAGTTACGATGCATCTGAACATTTAGGTTGGGTGGGTCAGAAGAATCATGTTGAGTGGTGAAGAAAGGAAACACGTAATGGTAATGATCAGTTGTGGGATCCACTTACACTGTTTGGCTGCTCCAGTTGCATTGGAATGAGCACTGGACGCTAATGATAATTAAATGGATAAATCATGACATTACTTTTTAAAGATTATTATTGTCTTAAGTATATTTTTTAGTTTCTTGATAACAAATTTAATTTTATTTTTTTCTCTAATAAATTTATTTTAATTATTTATTCTTTAATAAATTTATTATTCTTTTTTGGTATTTTAAATGTTATTTAAATAATTTTATTAGACTTTTCAAAATGTTGTCTAAGCAGGGATAAAAATAAGAAAAAATTATTAAGGAGAAAAATGTTTTAAATAAAATATTACGGATTGAAAATAAATTTTACAAATTTGGTAGAGAAAAAAAAACATATTTAAAACAAGATTATTTATCAAGAAAAAGATTTTGCACTAATAATTAGCATTGTTACTTTATATTTTCAAAATTAATTTACTTAAAATAGTTAAAACTCTCTACTAAACTGGAAAAACTAATGAGCTATATACTTTGAATTTTTAATGATGTTACAATTTTTCTTAAACTTATTATTCAGTTGCATGCATGCAAATTAAGGAAGACATATAAATAATTGCTTCCGTGTATAGTTTTTCATGACATCATACTATACACGAGAAACGCTTCTTACCTGCAAGAGCAAGATGGTGCAACTTCATTTTCTTTTTATTAATGTGGTGTAATTTCAATTTATAAAACAAACAATGGGTTTATCTCGTTCACAAATTTATTGTAGAACTTTTAATAAAATTCTGACCCCTTACATTTAACTTATACACATGTTTAAGCAATATTATCTCTGACAAGACTGACAATTTTTTATGAGTGAATAATTATATTTGAATCTGGTTATAAATAAATATATGCAATCTATCTTAATTAATTTAATAAAGTGTGTGAATATTTTAAATACTTTGGTATTATGATTAATTTTTACGGATAAAAAAAATATGTAAAGTTTTAGATCCACAACCAAACAAAACAAACTTTAGTCCTGTAATTCGATTAATAAAGAAACCTTAGGATAGGTAATATCATCATTTTCTTTTGCCTAATTCATTAGGCTAAACTTGGAAGGAATGAAAGTAAGAAATTCGAAAAGAAGATGAAGCTTATTGTGAAAGTAGGTCAATTATAAAAAACGACAACAGGATGAAGCTATATTCACCTCATCCATAATTTTTTTTTATGAAAATTAAGTAACAAAGAGCATAAAATTGGAATTGCAATTGTTATTGCTTAATACAAAGTTGACACACCTCACGTTAACAAAATTCTTTCACTAAGGTGAGAGTGACTTTTTGAAAGATTTGTTACAAAGGGAATATAAAATATGTAAAATTGAATTAATTATTAAGAATTGTCTATAAAACACCATTTCCTCCTCCCCTTCTCCTTTTACCACCACACCACATAAAAACACCTTGCAAAATGTGTAAAATTGAATTAATTATTAAGAATTGTGTTGACTCTAAGTATAATTAGAAGGCAAAATAGAAAACCTGAAAAAAAAAAATCCTTCTTAATAGTTCATAATCCTAATCGCTTTTACTCGCCATTATCGAATCTTCACTGAAGGACAGTGAAAATTGAAAATGAAAGCACTTTCATACCACTTTGGGTAGCTCCAAAATCAAGCCAAATGAACCATGGCCAAAGTAGGGCCCTTTAGTAAGAATGGCTAAATTATCAAAATAAGTAAATTACGAATAAATCAAATTACTTTCCACTGATGGGGTATTTTCCACTAATCATCAGCAATGTTCTGCAATAGATATAATACAAATTTTCTACTGTGCATGGTGGATCTTTAATCTTGATTCATCATTTCAAACTTGTACTTTTATTTAAACATTTTTTCTACTATATGTTTCATATTTATATATGTGAATTGTGAAATATGTAGGAAGAAGAAACGGCATAGAACCTGTCATTTGAACTTGTTTAGATTTGAAGTTATGGATCCAGCTCAATGGACTGACGGACGCTGCTAATTACTCCAATCTAACATATGTTTGGGTTAATGAGTTTGCGAAGAGTTTGCTATTCTCACTCCCTTTTTCACTAACTCCATACCCTTATATTTTTATTTACAAAAAATACCATTGATGAAAATGTATTCCCATTCTGTGTCTCGTCAATATTTGTCAAAGAATATGTTTCCATTATTTTATTAGGGGGTGTTCATAATGAAAACGTATTTTTGTCGGATATTTTTGTTAACAAAATCAAGAAAAAGTAGGGAAAGTAAACTTAACAAAAATAAGTGTGAGAATAATAGACCCATTGGGGAATTGCATACTTTTATGGGTGTGTTTGGCTACTGTTCAAAAAGTACTTTTGAATGTTGAATATTTTAAGCGAGTAAACTACTATGTGATGGATGGAAAACCACAAAAAAATTTAACTACTTACTATAACTTGGAATTTTTTTTAATAATTATATATATATATATATATATATATATATATATATATATATATATATATATATATATATATATATATATATGGCTTTTCACAGTTCAATTCATTTTAGATATAATTTATCATTTTAAAGATAATAATAATTTTAAAATTATTTTAATTTTTGAATATTTTTATTTATTAAATAAAATAAAATAATATAAATTGATTTATATTATATAGAAAATAAAATAATCTAGTTAGATTTCCAAGAATCACATGTCTTTTATTAATTAGTTTTATGCACAAGATGGTCTAGTTTTATATTTGATAAATTTACATACTCTATTTTAATAAAAGTATAATATACATTTAAAAAATAATTTTAAAACAATACTTAGATTAAAAGGGAAATATGTTAAATGTTAGTAAATAACAAAATTCAAACCGTAAAGACTTAAAAGTAATAAATTGCTATAAAAAAATATTTTAAAATTTTCATTGTATTAAATAATAAATAATAAATGCTATACTTTTATAAATATTTTCAATATCTGATTTATTATGTTTTACGTATCAAATAACATTAAATGCTACTGTAGGATAATCCCATGGTTATTGAGTACTATAAGGATAATCCCATGGTTATCAGTTAACAAAGTTCTCTTAAATTCAGATTTAAGTAAAGAAAAAAGGAAATTCCAACGCTCAAATGACAAGAGAAACATGCGAAGGTTGAAATAAAGCCATGGGTATAAAGCCATGGGTATTGACTATTGAGTACTGTAAGAATAATCCCATTTTTTTTTTCTTGCAATCACATCAAATTTAAAAGTTTTTTTTTTAATTTTAAATATTGAAATTTAATATAAATTTCATATATAAACACAAAAATTTTATTTTAAAATTTAAATAAATACTAAAAGTAAATAAACTTACCCAGTTACCCTTAACACAGACAACGGTCATATTTTAGTCGTATATAAATAACACAAAAAAGCGATTTTTGAATACACACACTTTTCCCTCGTGAGTTTAGCAGAGTGCACTCACCTCACCTAGGGTTTTGCATCAGGTAACCGCTTTTTACTCAATTCACCTGTTTCGTTCCAATGCAACCACGCTGAAATCTTCTATAATTTATTCACTGTTTGTTTTTCTTCAATTCATTTTAGTTTTCAACCACTATAGCAGAATGGAACAAAATGCGTGCGAGGAATTGTCGAAAATTGCTTCGGATTTCAAGTGCGAGAAGAAGGTTCTCGAAACAGTTGATGAATCAATCGTATGCCCCACTCCACAGAAGAACGAGGAACCCTTAATCGTTAAATTCAGAGAGGGACAAACCAACCTTCCTGAAAAGTGCGTGCCCTAATTCAACTCGTTGTATTTTCTTAAAAATTTTGTAGAATTTTTTTGCTTTTTAGTTTTTGAAAGTTAATTTTTATTTTTGGCAGATACTCTGCACTTGTAGATTTGTTTGGTCACACAAGCTGTTCACTCAGGTTGCTGCGTCTGTGTAAAAAGCCTCCAACTTTTCAAAATGTTTGCCGACAGGTTGAAGTTCTTTCGAAGAGGTAATTTATTCTTATTTTTTATTTATTTTTTAATTCTTTAAATGCCTCAAATTAATTAATGGTGACGAATTGCCATTCTCTTTGGAGTTTTTGATTGATGAGTGAGGAGTTGAGTGTAGTGTGTTTTGTTTTCAGGGAATTCTCCCATGCCCATCTTGCGCAGATGAAGTATATACTCCCTAAAAGTGTGTGTATAGATAAGGTGCTTGTTCATGATAAGAAAAGCTTGTGTATGGTGCCTGATATGAAGATCACGTTGAGATTTGAGGTTGTGAAAGATTGCTCTGGAGAATCTGATGATCTGGCTCTTCGACGATATTTTAAATCTAAGCTGATTGATTTCTTTGATATGCATCCTGAGGTATTTTTTTTTTAATTTTTAGTTGAAATCCTTGTTAATTGTATTTGCTACATTCAAAGCAACAAATTATGCCATCTTGACAATTTAACCTAAATCTTTAGCTGTCCTGTGTTATTATTTGAAGTGCTTGGAGTCCTCAGTCCTAACTTTAATGTGGGGATGTTCTGGAATCATTGGTCGTGAAACTCAAAGATTACTAGTGTGGGCATTTAGATTATCTGCACTGTACTCTATGATGTAGATATACTGTGTGGTATCATGTTACCCTCATTTAAAAATGGGTTGATGGTAATATGAGAGGAGCTAGACGACATTCTGTGGTTAGGCTTACCTTTGTATAGCTGCTTTTCCTTGGGTCAGCCTCGATTATTTGCTTTTATTCTTTTTAGTTAGCTAGAAAAATTTGAATGTGTGATTGATCCAAAAGAACTCATGTTGACAATTATTTTGATTTTGTTGTGGATTAGGTTGCTGACATTCCAGAGGCCCCACTGCCAGAACCCTTTGGCAAAAAAACTTGTAGATTGAATTTTGAAGAATTTACTGGCCAATCCCCACATGTAAATTCTTCAACGGAACTTTTGTCAATTTCCAATCAAACTGAAATGTTGCCAGAGCAATTGCAACTGTATCCATCTTTCCGTAGACACTTTTCTAGGAAGAATAATACCGACCAGGCAGAAAAGGCTCAATGCTTTTTACCCACAAAAACTTCTCCATCATCTCATGCATCTGATTGTCTGGATAATGAAGAAAGTGAAAAAACACTGCAGAAAGAATGTGTACCATTATTTGATGGGGTGGCTAATCCTATTACTGAAAGAGGGCACCAGAAGGAATCATTTTCTATGTCTTTGCAGCCTAGCTTTATTAATACACCAGTACAGATGATCCGCCCTCCACATTCTGTTACGTGCAGTAATTCTGAAAGCCCGGATATGAAAAATATCTCCTGTGCTGCTGATAGTTTTATTGCAGAGACACCTGCCCAGTCAGCACCTGCAAGATTATTGCCCATTTCTGATGTTAAGCTTCAGGACATGCCTACCCAAAAGTCAACATCATCTCATAAGCCAGCTAAAAGAGTGCTTGACTTTTCACTCATGGAGGACAATGATGGCTTGGGCATTGGAGTAGACAAGTTAGAATCTAGCAGAGCTCTGCATGAATTTGATAGCTTCCCTGAATCTAGCAGAGGATGTTATGAGGATTGCAATTCTTTTGGGTCTGTTTCTGCACCTCAGGAGGTATGCCATCTCACACATGTTTGAATTTTTGAGTGATTCTTCAAATCATCCTTCTGACACTCACTAATTATTCCATTTCAAATGAAGCAATTTCTTTTCTAACATTGTGATATGCTAAATTCTAACTATTTAGGAGGGCACACATGCATGCGTAGATGAAAAAAGTGGGATAAATCAGATGTTTATGGGAACTGGCAAGATAATGATGAAGATAAGGAGTGAGAAATGTGTTAAAAGATTGAAACTGTAAGGATAGTCATATAAAAATAATATCTTTTATTCATAAAAAAATATAATCTTATATTCTAGTCAATGTTGTTAATGGCGGATGGCGGTTCATGGCGGAAAGTCAAAAATCCGCCAATAAATATGGTGGATGGCGTAGCGGAAAATGGCGAATGTCATGGCGGACAAAAAAAAATAAAAAAATATATATAAACTCATTGAAATTGAAAAAAACAAAGGATTGCATTCAAATAAACTAAAAAAGTTTCATGAGTTCATACAATAATCAAGTACCAACACCAAATAAACTCATTAAAGAGTTCAAAATAAGAAAATGATAAAAACATAATGCAAAGTGCAAAGTGAAGGTTGAGGCTCTAATCATCTTCTCCAATCCCAACATAATCATCTTCGTTGTTATCATATGGTAATGGAGCATTTCCCTCTCCCTCTTCCCCATCAGACGCCTCAAAATTGACCATGATTTCTTCTTCTTCAGATTCAACATCAATATTCTCCTCAACATCTAGATTCTCATCATTTTCTTGGACTGCTTTTTGCTTCCTTGATGAAGATCCAACAACCATTGCCTGTTTTTTAGAAGTTTGGGCAGCAGCAACACTTGTTTTTTGCTTTTTTCGCCTAGTATACATCCTACACTCTCCAACCCCCGAAGCCTGATACACAGTTGCCCAATTTAGAGCATCATCATCTTCAAATACCAAATCATTTCCAGCATCATTATCATCATCTTGATCCATCTCTCCCACGAGCCATTCATTGCATACATCAATATCATTAAGAGAAATTGGATCAATTTCATCTCTTGCATTATATCTTTGCTTCAATTGTTGGTTGTATTTGACAAACACCAAATCATGCAACCTCTTGTGCTCAAGCCTATTTCTTTTTTTGGAATGAATCTACAACATAACAAATAAATGTTGATTTCAATCTCAAATATACTCCAAATAAAACTTGATCATCAAAATTAAATAAAATTAAAAAGTATAGTTAGAGATTTGTCACAATTACTTGCTCAAACACACTCCAATTTCTTTCACATCCTGAAGCACTGCAAGTCAAACTCAATTTTAATAGCTAGCTTCTGCAAATTTGGAGTTTGTGACCTAAACATTCGCCACCAATATGCTGCAATACCAATTACCAACCAAGAGCATAACTTAGAATTCTGAATTATAACACTAATACATAAAAAAAATAGTATGAGAAAAGTTTCTTACTAGGAGAATGGGTTTTCCTTTGAGCCATTGCAAAGTCGGAACCAAAGTGGTCAACACCAATCTTGTAAAGATGCAACTCGGTTAGAATTTTCTGTTGCACATCAAATTGTGGAATCAACTTCTTAATGCACTCAAACAAACCATTGGTGACCTCAAAATCAAACTCCAAGTCAGTGTTGTCATAAAAGAACTCTGGATTTAAGAAGTGGGCAGCTGCATGCAATGGCCTATGAAGCTGACAATTCCATCTTTAATCAATGATTGCAAACACATCTTTGTACTTGCTTTCATTGTTGTTGAAAGACTTGATAATTGTTTCTTTTGCCTTGTCCATTGCTTCATAAATATAGCCCATGGCTGGTTTCCTTTCACCATCCACAAGACGAAGCACTTTCACAAGTGGAGCCATGACTTTAAGAGTGTAAATCTAGTAATAGCATGTCTCACCAATTCCCTCTTGTTTGTAAAATTTCTCAACAAACTTAAGGTACTAGAATGGGCATAGATAAACCCAACTAGATTAATTACCCTTCTAATTGTCTTCCTTATCAAGGGAAGCTTCCCAATATCTTCAAGCATCAAATCAATACAATGAGCTGCACAAGGAGTCCAATAAATATGTTTCCTTTTCTCCTCCAACAACTTACCCGCTAAAACATAGTTGCTCCCATTATCGGTTACAACTTGAACAACATTCTCTTCTCCAACTTCCTCCACAATGGCATCAAGCAACTCAAAAAGCTTTTTACCTGTCTTTACAAAATCAGAGCCATCAACAGACTTCAAAAACATGGTACCAGCTTGAGAGTTAATAAAAAAATTAATGATGCATCTTTGTTTCCGATCAGTCCATGCATCGGACATAATAGTACAACCATACTTGACCTATTGCTCCCTATGGCCTTTCATCAAATTTTCAGTATATTCAACTTCCTTCTTCAAGAGTGGAACTCTGATGTCATGATAGCTAGGAATGGGCAAATGTGGCCCATATTGACCAATGGCTGCAACCATGTTCTCAAAGCTTTTCAATTTAATGAGGTTGAATGACAAACTTGCTTGGTACCAAAAGCGAACAATATGTTGATGCACCTTCAATACTTCATTCTTATCCATTGACTCTCTTATGTTCATTTGCCTCAGCATCTCCATTTTTCTCCGATTGATTGCATTTTCTGGATTCTTACAAAATTTGTCCATTGGTCCTTTTTTAGTCCCACACTTTGTCTTTGCACTTGCAGCAGCATTACAAGAGTTTGCAAACTCATCTTCTTCACTTCCATCACATCCAATTGGTTCACCAAGTTCAAAATTTCTTATATTTGCCATATTACCACTGCCAGAAGTACTGTAAGTGGTCTCACTTTTTTTGGTAGCCATATATTCCTTCAACTCTTCGACTACATTTGGGGGAGTTTTCTTGCAAGCTGCAACGTTGCCCGACTTCCCAATCAGGTGTTGTTTGGCTCGGGTTATTCCTCCCTTTGTGATTTTTCCACAGAAATTACAAACAATGGTGTTTGTATGTCCTTCCACTAGTGAATGTCAATATTTCCAGCCTGGGTCTGCCTTATTTTTCCTCGTTGCACTTGCAGTAGCAGCATCGGATGATGGTTCAGCCATTTAAAAGAAGACTGAACAGGAAAAATAAAATTGTGGTGTCAAATAGAAAAAAAAATTAAAAATGGGACTGTCGAAAGTAAAAGGGGGTGTCAAATAGAAAAACGAAAAAAAAGCTGCAGCCAGAAAAAGGGGTGTCAAGCAGCAAAAACAAAAAAAAAAAGGCTTTGGCCCACCCACCACTATAAGTCACGGTCGTGATTCTGGCTGGGTCGTCTTCTCCATTCGCGTTGCCGTCGTTCAGGCCGTGCTTGTCGTCGCTGTTCGCATTGCCGTGGGTCGTCGTTGCTGTGCTCGTCGCCACGGTTCACGCCGTGGGTCGTCGTTGCTGGCTACTGTGTGCAGCAGGTCACGCGCGGCTGGTTCCGAGGCTGGTTGCAGGGGTCGTGGCTGGTTCCGAGGTCGCGCTGTGTTGGAGCTTTGAGGGTTGCAGCTGCGTTCTGAAAGGTAGGGGGGTCATGGTTTTCATTAAGTTTCTGGATAGGGTTGGGTTGGGTCAACCCAACTCCTACCGCGGACAAAAAAAAACAAATCCCGCCATTTTCCGCCTTGTCGCCACATCCACCATGGCCGCCATCTTTAACCCGCCACGCCACCGCTATTCGGTGGCGTTTTTTCAGAAAACCGCTACGCAACTCCGCCATGACGCCGCCGCTATTCGGTGGCATCTTTAACAACACTAATTCTAGTTAATTTATTAAATAGGGTGTCCACAGGGTGTAGTGGGTGTACTAATGGCTAATGGTACAAAGCTCCCTCTGAAAGTTCTATTATTAAAAGAGCAGATGAAAAACTTACACTGGGTTCCATTTATTTATAATGGAGATGGTTATTATATTTGGTGATTGCTCCTTCTTTCTCTCTTTGGATTGACAACAGGGATTTACCAACCACCCATTATTCAACAACAATGACAAATTAACATTAGCTGATCCAACCACCTTTTATTCATTTTGCATTCTATTCTCCTCCATCACAGTACCATTCAAATCTGTTATGTATTCATGAATCATGATACAAGTGTATGCTTGTGCTGTGCATTTATGATAATTGTTATTTGTTACCATACATTTTGAATTTTTGCCTAATGCTAATAACTGTCATTGTTAATACCCACCGGTTATTATAACCTTGTATTTATATAGTTACGGTATCCCTTCTTTTGAGTCCGCCTCCACCCACCCACCCACCCACTTGACTAGCTTTGAGAATCCACACTATAGTTTACAAGAAGATCTTTGTTGTACTTTTTACAGCATCTTTTGATCATGTTCAGCGGTCTTAAAAGATTCTTTTTGAAAGGCATGATCAATTTTTCAATTATTTTATTTTTCTCATGAAAGTGTTTTTTTTCCCCTTGTAACATGGCTTTTCAATGCAGGCAGAAGAGAGCCTCAAGCAAGCTGATTTAGATACACAGCATAAAAAATCTTCACCATTGCTGGATCTGGTTAATGTGATACACTCTATATTTCAATCTGTCCAAAGAATTCCAATCACCAAAGAGGAGCTCCTGCATAAGATACTTGTGAACACTTTGGATTTTGTTGAGATTAGTATGTTCTAGCACTATTGTTTACAACATACATGGTTTCTTGTTGATTGTTATTAATAGACTGTAGCTAACTAATATTCTCATCCCTATAGGAGCAGTTGAAGAACAAATTGAGTCTCTAGAAAAGTTGGTGCCAGATTGGATCTGCAAGAAATTGGTTGCTACTGGAGATACTATGTACTGGTGAGTCTCTCTCTGTTTACTGTTGATCATATCTGAATTAGAAATTGTAGGCCATTAAGGTAAAATTATTTTTATTTTGTTGTGTGTGTGTGGGGGGGGGGGGGGGGGTACATGAAAGTAGGCAGGTGCTGCTTAGGAAAATGTTAAACAGTTGCAACGTTTGGTACATATATTAAAATTAAAGAAATCTTGAGCCACTTAAGCTTTTGGGTTAGTTGTTGTTAATACATCGTACGATGTACTGCTTCCTTGACCTAGTTGTTAGGACTTATTGATCATTGGTTTTTTAATACAACGTTGAATCTAAGCAAACATACAAGGGCTCTTGGGTTATTTAGATATAAAACTGTCTTGAGCTACCCTTGAACAGTTGCATATGATTTTTATGCTATTTATAAGTTAATATTTTTCAATTTTGTTGTTGTTGGCTTTTGATGATTGCAAATGTTGTAAAGTGAAAACGGACATTGACATTATGAAGAAAAATGATTCTACTTGTTAAATAGTTGCAATGTTTGGTACATATATTAAAATTAAAGAAATCTTGAGCCACTTAAGCTTTTGAGATAGTTGGTCCTTAATACATCATTCGATGTACTGCTTCCTTGACCTAGTTGTTAGGACTTATTGATCATTGGCTTTTTAATACAAAGTTGAATCTAAGCAAATGTACAAGGGCTCTTGAGTTTAGGGGTCATATTTAGATATAAAACTGTCTTGAGCTACCCTTGAACACTTGCATGTGATTTTTATGCTATTTATAAGTTAATAATTTTCAATTTTGTTGCTGTTGGCTTTTTTGATGATTGCAAATGTTGTAAAGTGAAAACGGACATTGACATTATGAACAAAAATGATTCTACTTATAGCATGGCTTTTTTTTTTTTAATAATCAATTTGTTATGTTCTTACCCATACAAGTGCGTATGACTATTGTTTGTCCATTTGCCTGTTATACAATAGTTAAAGTGTAATGGTTAGGATTGGGAACAAGGATATCATAGGAAGCGCATGTCTGCTGTAGCAACAGATAATAGGGAAGGGATAATTTAATTGTCCAAGTGTTGTGTTGGAACATCATCCTAGACCTGAATTGTTAGCCATTGTTAAATAGCAATTGAAATCCAATATGTAAAATATACATCTAACAGCGAAATTCCTGTCTTCACACGAATTCATAGACATTATCACAGAAAGTCATTGAAAATGCCTACTTTCTTTTTTTCGTACATGAAGATGTATACTTTTTTTAATTTGTTAGTTGTGCAGTGAATAATTTGCTATGTGTCTGCATTTGAACATCGACAATAGCATTGGCAAATGCTATGTTAGTCCCCTGTTACACAAATAACTAGGCCATGTAGTTTCTTTGTTTTATAGTCCATCTAATGTTAGTTGAGTAGCTGTTCCATTCACAGCAAAGAATTGCTTGCTGTAATAAAGAGAGTTTATTGGTGGTCTAAATGAATGTGGAATGCATGCAGGATTGATTATTTTGTTTTTCAATTGATTATATCTACTAATGCATGTTCTTCTTATTCTCTTTTAATGAACGGTATGCTACTTATTCTTGGTGTTATTCTGAGCTAAAAATCCCCTGAACATTTGCAGCATCAATAAAGTGTCGGATTTAGACTCTGTACGATCACGGCTTTCCAGCAACGTCGTTTGAGAGAAGGGCTTTTACTGACTGATAATTGAAAAGGATACGATTTATAATTTAGTTAATATTTGCTGCCTTTAACACCTGTAATTAGAGATTGGATTTTCTTCATAATTGTTTTTGAATCACATTTGACCGATGTCTAAAGCTGGTGTTCTACATATTAAAAATGATACGATTGAAAAGGATACGATTTATAATCTTGTTAATTTTTGCTGCCTTTAGCCTGTAATTAGAGATTGGATTTTCTTCAATCACATTTGACCGATGTCTAAAGCTGGTGTTCTACATATTAAAAATGATACGATTGAAAAGGATACGATTTATAATTTTGTTAATTTTTGCTGCCTTTAACCTGTAATTAGAGATTGGATTTTCTTCATAATTGTATTTGAATCACATTTGACCGATGTCTAAAGCTGGTGTTCTACACATTAAATACAGTAGTTTAACGCATCTTCATGCTTTAGTTTTTCCTTCTAGAGAAATTTTTGCATGAGTATAAACCAAACACCTCACGATTTTTTTCCTTCAGGCTTCATCTACGTAATGTGTTTAATTGTTACAGTAGAATGTGTTTAAAGCAAAAATGTATATAACATGACATTTTTACAATATTTTCATTGCTTTTTTTTTTTTTTTACTTTGAAAGAGAAAAAAATATAGTATAAAATATTAATCTTATCTAACATATCTAATAGACCACTTTAAAAAATAATCTATTAAAAAACTAAATAGAAAAGAATATAACATGCGAAAACCATCATCTAGACAAGACAATTGCATTATTCAAGAAAATAAAAGAAAGGGATTTAGCTAAATGTGTAGTTGTGTACACATACATGATATTTGTTGATGGATTGCGCAAAGCTGGAAGACTTAAAAATGCATAGGAGGTTTTTTGGTTTCTTTTGATCAAAGGAAACTTATCTGATTATCAATACATGAATATGATGATTTTAGTGTGACTTCACAAAAAACTTCTCTGATTTGGCATAAATGAATATGAACATGAGTTTATTGGGAAGATAGTTAAAGAGGTCTCCAACAAGATTAACCGTAAACCTTTACGTGTTGCGGATTACCCTATTGGGCTGGAGTCTCGAGTACAAAAAGTAAAGTCACTTCTGGAATTTGGATCTAATAATGGAGTTCACATTGTAGGGATTTATGGAATAGGCGGCATGGGCAAAACAACACTTGCTCGAGCAGCTTATAATTCAATTGCAGACCAATTTAAAGGTTTATATTTTCTTGATGATGTAAGAGAAAATGCTACTAAACACGGATAATTACATCTCCAAGAGATGCTTCTTTCTGAAATAGTTGGAGAGAAGGATATTGAGATAGGAAGTGTTAGTAAAGGAAGTTCAATAATAAAGCACAGGTTCCAGCGAAAGAAGATTCTTTTAATTCTTGACGATGCCAACAAACTAGAACAATTGCGGGCAACTGTTGGAGAGCCTAACTGGTTTGGCTTTGGAGTAGAGTCATTGTAACTACTCGGGACAAACATTTGCTTGAAAGTCATGGGCTTGATAGAAAATATGAGGAAGAGGATTTAAATGAGGAAGAAGCACTTGAATTGTTTAATTGGAATGCTTTTAAAGATAACAAAGTTGATCCATGCTATAAGGACATTTCAAACCAAGCAGTGGCTTATGCTTCTGGCCTTTCACTAGCTTTGGAAGTAGTAGGTTCCCTGTTGTTTGAGAAAGAAATAAAAGAATGGCAATCTGCATTAGATCACTATAAAAAAAATTCCTAATAAAAGGATCCAAGATATACTTAAGGTAAGCTATAATGCTTAGGAGGGAGATCGTCGGGAGATTTTTTCTCGACATTGCTTGCTGCTTGAAAGGATATGAATTGGCTAATGTTGAAGATATACTTTTGTGTTCATTATGGTGTTTACATGAAATATGGTATAAGAGTGTTGGTCGATAAATCTCTCATAAAAATTAAGAATGGTTGTGTAACTTCATGAAGTGATAGAGGTTATGGGTAAAGAAATTGATCGACAAGAATCACCAAAGGAGCTTGGGAAACACATGAGGTTATGGTTCCATGAAGATATAATTCAAATTTTAGCAAAAAATACAGTAAGTCTACTACTAAAAAAAATCACTTTTTATGACGATTCTGAAGGATTTTTTATGATGATTTTCAATTGTTTTTGAAGTTATCGTCGTGAAAAGTCAAAACTTTCCATGACGGTTCTCAAATAATCTTAGAAGGTTCAATTTCTAAAACTGTTTTGTCAAGAACCATCTTAAAAATTATTTTTTTAAATAAAAAATAAATGTTTTTAGACGGTTTCTAGAAAAAATCGTTTTAGAAAGGAGTGAATAGACAATTTAGTCCCTGAGATTGTACCTATTTTGCATATTAGTCCTTAACTTAATATTAAATTCAAAATAGTCCCTATCTTTGCATAAGTGTTGCAAAATAGTCCTTCCATTAAATTTTAAAGTAACGCCGTTAGTGAGATCAATTTTAGTGTCACGTGGACTATCCACGTGGCACTAAAGGATGACGTGGCATGACACGTGGACGTGCCTGATGCCACGTCATTTGATGATAACAAAACGAGTAAATAGACAATTTAGTCCCTAACTTTGTACCCCTGTTGCATATTAGTCTCTAACTTAATGAAAAATTCAAAATAGTCCCTATCTTTTACATAAGTATTGCAAAATAGTCCTTCCGTTAAATTTTAAAGTAATGTTGTTAGTAAGTTCAATTTTAGTGTCACGTCATTTGATGATGATAGAATGAGTGACTTCTTCAAATTTGATGGTTTTAAACCAATTGAGGCATATATACGAAAAAGAACTCACACACACTTGCACAAATAAAAAGAACCAAAAATCCACAGCAACAACCTTATCTCTGTAGCTGTCAACACCAATGGGCGAGGTCTGCATAACCATTCTCTTTTCCTCTTTTTTTTACTTCAATTACCATCAATGTATCATTCTGGGTTCTGATTTTTTTTGTGTGTTTTGAATAGGAAGAGAAAAAACTAGAGGAAAACAAAGTGGAGGAGAAAAAAGCAAATGAAGAAGAAAAGAAAGAAGAAGAGAAAAAACCAAAGGAATCAAAAGATGACAAGGAATCCAAAGAGGAATCTGCGCTGCCAGAAATCGTGTTAGGCACAACCTTTGCAATGCATGGACACTTTAAGCATGATTTCTGGCATCTTTTAAGTTAGGGATTATTTTGCAACACTTATGCAAAAGATAGGGACTATTTTGAATTTTTCATTAAGTTAGGGACTAATATGCAACAGGGGTACAAAGTCAGGGACTAAATTACCTATTTACTCGTTTTGTTATCATCAAATGACGTGGCATCAGGCACGTCCACGTGTCATGCCACATCATCCTTTAGTGTCACGTGAATAATCCACGTGGCACTAAAATTGACCTCACTAACGGCGTTATTTTAGAATTTAACGGAAGGACTATTTTGCAACACTTATGCAAAGATAGAGACTATTTTGAATTTAATATTAAGTTAGGGACTAATATGCAAAATTGGTACAATCTCAGGGACTAAATTGCCTATTCACTCTTTTAGAAAGTGAACCTTCTAAAACAATTTTTCAGATAAATGTCTTAGAATGTCTTATTTTTTTTAATTTTTTTAAGAATTGAGGATTCTAAGATAATTTTCCTAAAAATCATCTTAGAATGTGAACTTTCTAATATAGTTTTTTAAAGAATCGTCTTAAAATGTTTTTTTTTTAAAAAAAATATATTTTAAGACAGTTATCTAAAAAACCATCTTAGAATGTAGACTTTCTAAGATGATATTTTAAAGAACCGACTTGAAATGTTTTTTTAAGAAAAAAATTAAAAAAAAATGAGGATTCTAAGAGGTTTTGACAGTTTTCCCAAAACCGCCTTAAAAAGTAAGACAGTTTTTCAAAGAGTCATTTTAGACTGTTTTTTTAAAAAAATTTAAAATAATAGTTATTCCTTATCCTTTAAAAATAATAGTAAAAGACACAAAACAATAAAAAGAAGGAATTACACAAAGGACCCATAAATCATCTTGAACTAAACACAGGCAAGGATATGTTTTCACATTCCAACCTCCAAATATAAAATAGGAAGACATTAACTATAATATAAATTAAGCCAAAAATTTTGAAGTTGATAACAAAAAAACTTAGAAGAAAGTAAATTTATGGGACAAAGTGTGTTATTTTGCATGTCCCTGCTATATAATCAACACATGCTGAGCAGATGAAAATAATAAAATTAAATAGAATCTAAGCATAACAAAACACATCTAAGAATAAAGGACACCTCAAAGAATATAGAAACATCTGCATGTTCAAACACACTCTTAGATAATGCAGATGAAAAATAAAGGACTATGCGGGTTTGGCCCACGGGGTCCGCGGGTTCATGGACTAGCCCGTGGGGTCCACGGTCCGCGCGAGTTACGGACCAATTTTTTTAAACGGTCCATGGTTATGTCATATTTTTGGGCCCGCCCCGCTTAACCCGCAGACTATGCGGGTTTGGCCCACGGGGTCCGCGGGTTGCCCGCAGCCCGCATTAGGTTGGATTTGTGTGACCCTGACCCAATTATATTAGGTTTGATTTTCTCTTTTTCACTTTAAACTTTTCTTTTAAAATAACAGATAAAGAAATATATTAGATAAGATAAAGATTTAAAGATAAAAATAAAAGATTTTAATTAAAAGATGATAAAAATAAAAAAAAGGATAAGATAAGAAAAATAAAAGATAACAGAAATAAAATATTAAGATAAAAAAGATAAGTGATAACATGCTAAAAATCTTCCTTTTTGATATTTTCTCAATCTTTTTTTCTTTTAATCTATCCTTTTCATATCTGCATGCCATAAATAATAAAAATATCAATTTTTATTATTTAAGCTAAAAATAATTGTTAAATAAATATTTTTAAAGATATTTCAATATATTTTTATTATAAAAAATAGCTCACATCATATTTAGCAATTATCATTGTAGCAGACTAAGAACACTTTTTCTCCTCACGGTTTTTTCTCCACCACGCAGTCACGCACGCGCGCAAGTCATACGACTCTTTCCCTTACAAGGAAAGCAAAATGCGACTCACACTCACGCAGTCACGCGACACACCACAGTAGCACAGCTTTGGCCCACCACCGCACCACCACGCAAAGTACATCTTTTCTCTCTAGAATTTATTTTTATCCTATTTTTGTTGGGGCTGATTCATTGTTATTGTACTCTTAAATATGGAGATGGAGAAGGCTCAAGGTACTTCAAATATGGAATCATTTGTTGTTGGAGATGTTTAAATTTCATATTTTTAGATTTATTGCTTGGATTTTCTTTTGTTAAGACATTATTTATTTTATTGATGTAATTGACTAATTATTGAGATTTTATTTACATCTGTATTGAACTTAATTTGATTGTATTGTATTTTTATTAAAATTGAAATTCTTTTAAAACTAGGCTCGCGGACCAGCCCATTTGACCTGCGGGGTCCACGGGTCGGGGGCAGACCAAATTATTTGGTCTGTGTAAGAAGCAGGGCAGACTGGCCCGGTCCACTGCCAATGTGGACTTATGCAGACGGGCCTTACGCGGGGCGGGTCGGCCCGCTTACCCACCCCTACATAGAATCCATGTTATCATATTTTGGAGATTTTCTCCAACCACTTAACATAAGAGGAAAATATATATCCACAATTGAAAACCAAATAGTTGATTGCAAGACCAATAGATTTGTATATTATTTAAGAAATAGAGGTTCTTACATGGTTGTGATATTGTCAGAAAACTTATTAGTAGGAATTGATTCATTCAACTTATTGAAACTGAGGTCATTGGAATAAAAAACAAACTGAAATTAGTAAAACCTATTACAAATAGTCTTGAACTATCTTTTAAACATGTAATGGCTAACTCATGATTTTTATTAGGTGCAACCACCTCTGTTGATATAAAATCAAAAAAACCAATGCATAAACTGAGTTCAAAGAAAATGAGATAATTGAACTTATAGATAAGCAAGATGTGGTGTCCTATTGAAATCGGGAATTGGTGTAACACCCCGTTTTTCATAAAATAAATAAAAGAGTTTTATTTAAAAATTAATAAGAGTTTTTAGAAATTAAATAAATGAGAGAAAAAAAATTTTGTTAATTAAAATAAGAGTTTCATAGTATTAGAAAATAAAGAGTAAAATGATGTGGTGTCCTATTGAAATCAGGAATTGGTGTAACACCCCATTTTTCATAAAATAAATAAAAAGAGTTTTATTTAAAAATTAATAAGAGTTTTTAGAAATTAAATAAATGAGAGAAAAAGTTTTTGTTAATTAAAATAAGAGTTTCATAGTATTAGAAAATAAATAGAGTAAAATGATGTTTAAAAAAAATAAAGAGATGTTTTAATTGGTTATTTATTTAATAAGAGTAAAATAAAGTTCCATTTTATAAAATAATAAAATAAAGGAAAATAGACTAAATAATAGATTCAGAGTACCTTAATTATTTAGAGATATATTAAGTCAGTTTTTATAATTACGATACGTCTCTGCCCCTTTTCTTCCTTCCAAATTTATTATTCTTTCTTCCTCTAACAAAATCTTCTCTTTTTCCCGCGTACACCCAAACCTGTCCCATTAAAACTTTGATCATGAAATTTGTAACCGTTGGATCATCTTGAAAATTAGACACAAGCTTTAGAACTCATTTTCTCACATTCCCACCATTGAGATTTGCGAAATGATCTCAGTAGTGAGAGAATTGCCCCTCCCATGGAGACAGTGAAATTGAGACTCTAATCCCTTCTCTCTAATGTTTGGAAACTATAGCAGAACAACCAGAGAAAAAAACTTGAGAAATCTTAAGGAACCACTAGATACATTGCTATCGCTGTCGGACTACACACATGAGCCCGCTTAGTGATAATTGTTAATTATGAGTATATTTTGGGTTAAATTATATAAGAATTTGTAACTTTTCTTTAGTGATTCTTCCTTTTTGAGAAAATAATTGTTAAATTAACATTATTTAAGTTTTTATCTAGAAAATATTAAAAGTGATGAATTTATGATGCTTAGTGAGTAAAATGAAGCCCAAAAAAGTAGGGATAATTAAGGTAAGCGGACTAATTAAGGAAAACATAACTAGTTAAGAAAAACAGACTAATACAAGAAAGTAAAGCAGGCTTAGCACGAGAAGCTTGCTTAGCTAAGCTAATTTGTACCTATAAAAGAAGAAGAGAGAAGAAGAAAAAAACACATAGAAATTCCAAGAGAATACAATTCCTTATAGAAGGCAAAAACTAGAAGAAGTAATCATTAGGATTCATTCCTTCCTTCCATCCCTTTTTCTTATCTTATTCTCCTTTACTAAATATTTCCCTCTTGCAATTGTAAAGCCTCCTATGACTATGAGAGGCTAAACCCCCTTTGCTGGGAACTTGACAGCCAACTACTCTTGATGTAATTTCTCTTCCTATCTATTTATGAATATTACATTTCATTATCTTTTCTTATGCTTAATATTATTGCTTGTGGCTTGTGACTTGATCACCCATTTCCATGGTAAGTTTTAGGGGTAGTGTTGAAGAAAGTTATTTTCTAATAGAAATGAGAAATGGTATCTAAATAAAGTCATCACTAGAGATATATTGATATTTGTAACAGTCGTTTTTTTTTAATAAATAAATAATACAGTAATAAGTTAATAAATAAATAAATAAATAAATAAATAAATAAAAATATAATTAGGTCATAAATCTCCACTATATAAACAAAATGTTAACCTAGAGCAGCTTTTACAAAACACTTCTGCCCCTTTTTCTTTTCTGACGCACAAGAACCCTAACAGAGCAACCAGAGGAGGAGCTCTAGAGAGCACCAGAGACGCCACCATTGCTAACAGAGAACATTTAAGCGACTACCTCGAGGTAAGGGATGAGTTACTCACGCTTGGGGTTTAGAATGAACATGTGTAGGGATCCCTAGAGGATCAATTTTTGGGTTATTTTGGGGTGTTTATGAATTTAATTATGTTTTCATGTTTAATCGCGGATTGAGTGTGTTTGATGAACCAATTGGTGTTCTGTTGCGAGTTTGTTGTAGGATTGATGTGTTTCTCTGTTAGGTGTGTACCTTAGGAATTAGAATTCTTTATAATTAACATAAAAATTGTGTGGTGGTGATTTTGTTTATACCAGATATGTTGGCCTTTCAATCTTTTTCCTGTGCTAATGTATATTGTGTCCAGATAATTATTTTTACACCGCAGTGTATACGTGTACATATATATTGATACTGTTTTTTTTACAAACTGTATATTTTATTTCACGTGGGTAATTTCTTGTCATGAAATTCATAGGTGTAGGGATTGGTGGATAATTGAATTGGCTAAAATCATTTAAAGAAATTAACTAAAATTGTATTCACATTGTAATTAGGCATTTTCTTGATGTTGGCAACTTAGTTGAAATATATTTAAAATATAGGTATACATGTTGTTCATAGAAATCAATATGAGTATATATTTTATTGTTATATATAATTTGTATTTACTTAATAATATATTTGATATTATTGTGATTACTTTATATTAATATATATTTAATGCTTTTATATGTTATATGTGATATGTACGTTTACGTTTACGTTAATATATATATTTTGTTATATATTTTGAATATAATATACTTATATATATATATTTTACGTGTATTTTATAGTTACTTGTTTATAAGCCTTGAAGTTAAATATTGTATATTATTATTATTATTATAAATTGTTATCTAATTGTTGAGTATATTTTGTAATTAGTTAGAGTGTGAAATGTTAGACTGTAGACATGAAATATGGTTGTGAATGAGTGTGTGATTGATATTTGTAGAGATATTACTTGTCATGTGAGTTATGAGTTATACAGTAACCCGACCAGTGTGTACCTTGAGAGAACTTTTATGCGCAGTGTTAAAGAAAATTGTAGGATTCCTAGTTAGGATCCTGAAGGGTTAAACTGTAGCGCATTTTGTTAAATATGTTGGAATATAAGAGTGAGGTCGTGGGTATTATATAACTCATAAACAGTGTCTGCGTGCAAATAAAAAAAATATATTTTAGGGGTTGGACCTGAATCAAGAAGGTGAGGCCCAAACGGATTCCTCGGAGTCTAGGCCTTGGGGGTAAAGATACTCGGTTTGAGTGCTCCTTTAAGCCCATGTTGATCCCATGTGGTTGGGGCATTCTCGCAAAACAGAGTAACCCTGACTGGTCACCTTATGATGTTACTTAGTGAGAGTGACCGAGTATACCCATTGTGTGGTGTGCTTTGTCATGTACTCCTAAGCGCCCCAGTGTTGTTTTTCACTGACATGGTACCACATTGCATATAGGCTTGAGTCTTAGTATAATTGTTGCATAACGCTTGTGTTTGAATTTCATTGAGTTAACAATTGTGGTTGATGTTATTTTATGGAGTGTGTAAACTTGAATGGGTGTGAATAATGTGTGCGATTTTGTGCAGTAATGCTATTTATATAAATTCAGCTTTAAGTATTATATGTTTCACATGCTCTAATGTTTTATTATATACGAATGTGATAACTCACTCCCGGTGTGTGTTTGTGTTTGGGCTGATTGCCACTTTGTTTCAGGTGAGCCCTCATATGATGAGTCACATGCTAGAGATGGAGAGACTTAGTCTGTGATAGGGATTATGATTTACTGAATGATATAATTGTGTTATACTTTTCTTCTTTAGTTTCTTTTTATTATTTATTTAGAGTGAACGGCCTTGTTTTGAGCCGGGATAATCTTATCTCTTATTAAAAAAAAATATATTCTATTATGTTTTCACTAAGTGGATGTGAACCTTTACCCTTTTGAATTGATTTAAATTAAATGTGTTTAAAAAAAAATTATTAATTAATTTTGCATTTTTTTCTTCTTTTATTATTATGTGTTTATAATCTTTTAAATAAATTTTGTATGATTTATTTAATTAGTTAGTTATAATTGTAAGGGTAGAGGGTGTCACAATATTTGTTTAGCTTGTTATACATTTCTATTTTTAATGCAATTTACTATTTTAGCTTTGCAAAAGGGAGTTGGGAGAGAAAATAGATAAATTAGGCTTTTTCATGCCAGGGACCAAAGTTAAAGTATATTAGTAGATGCAAGTGTAAATTGGAATAATTATAAATAGAGAAAAATCATTAACATTACATAAAAAAGTAACTCTGATAGGTCAAGTTTCAACATTCTCATCTTTTGAATTTACTTCTACAATATTATTGGGTTCTCTAATTTTTCTATCTTTAATTAATCAATTTAAATTCTTATTTAATTTTTTCTCTTATTTGATTTAATTTTCTGTCAATTTAAATTATTATTTTTCTCATAACCTTTGTAAGTTAATTTTCTTTAACTTCTTTTATTAATAAAATATTTATCTACCTAAATACAAACAAAGTCCATGTGGATTTGACACTCGGACTTTCGTTTTAACTTTACTACTTTGGACGAATTGATGCATTTGCCAATCAATCAACACTTAGAGGTAAGAGATGAATTTATCACAATTGGAGTTATGATGAACATGTGTAGAAATCCTTAGAAGATCGAATACATAGAAGAGAGAAGCTAAGGACTCATAAAGAAGGTGAAAAGAAGAGAACCAAAATGCATAGAATGCAAATCCATTATTCAATATAAGATGAAATAATCTATTATTCAACTGAGTGCATATCCGATTAGAATCATAAGAATCATCTAACCGACTCAAACTAACAGAATTCCATCTAACTAACTAGTTGAAACGGTTCACTTTTGATAAGTGAGAACAAAGCACAACTAATTACATGCTGCATATAGGAGCATGCTTGACTCTCGCAATATATAATTTATTATTAAGATCAAAATAAAGTTGAAAGGTGCTGCTGAGTGACTAAAGAATTTAACACCTTGAGGTAAAAAGCTTAGTATTCAAATTACATGAGACCTTACATATATTGCAAGAGATGTTTCATGTGTATCTTTGTGTGACATTAATACGAGCATAATCAAATTAATTTTAAATATTGATTGTCCGTAGAAAGTTATACATTTATTATAAATTTGGTTTACTTGATCTTAAAATTGTTTGAGAAACACTGATAATAAACATGAAATATCATGGTTAACAATGTAACTTTGTATCCATTGAAATATGAGGATCGTGTTCCTAGCAAGAAATACCAACATGTCTCGAATATGGCTTGGGATCCAATGGAATTAGAATATCTTGTACATATCCAGAAGATCAATTTGTCTCAAACGACATAAACTCTGTAATGTAAGTGATTAGGGTTCCCTTGTGATGGGATCTGAATCTAATTAGAGAAGTAGCAATTAGCTATTCTGTTATGTGCTTACTTTAATCCTCTTAGTTGCGTTAATCTGTTCTTCCTTGTTATTGGAACTGATTTATTGTTATGTTGAAAGTAAGGTCTATTCCTGTTCTTCTGCATGTTATAGCTTGGTAATTGTCGTGATTTATCAAGCTCCGAAAGAGAAATGCAAAATTAATGGCTATGACTACTATGCTTTACATGAAGATAATGTAAATGTAAACATCTTTACAAATATGGTAATATGATAAATTTATTGACTTTTATGATATATAACTTATATTAAGAGTCATAACAACTACCATTTTTTATTGATGGACACAATAGAAATTAAACTCATGAATAAATTAGCAAAAATAAGAATCAATTATTTTTCTTGTACTGTGGCCTAAATAACGACCAAATTTAGACAAAGAAAGGCGAGGAAACACATATCATATACAGTCCTCTTAGAGAATAGGACAAAGCATAAGAGAAACAAGGGCTGCTATGAAGTTGCTGAGACGGATTGAATGGTGGCATTCGATTAAGCCTAATGTGGTAATGTACAACATAATAATTGGTAGCTTATGCAAACACAAATTTGTAAGGACTGCCTGTTATTTATATTGCTAAATGATTGTAATCGATTGAAAGAAGCAATTGGATTGTATCATAAAATGGTATTGGAGAACATTGATGATTGATCCCAGTAAACTTGTGTTGGTTGGTTGATAAAGACATGTGTAACCTGATATTGTTACTTACGTCTTTAATGGTTTAGTTCATGAAGTGAACAAAGCTAGAGATACACTTGACATGATGGCCAAAATGAGAGTGACTCCTGATGTTCAAAGCTACAATATCTTGATCAATGGATTATGCAAGATTAAAATGGTAGGTAAAGCCATGAATCTCTTTAAAGAAATCCAATTAAAAAATTTGCTCCTAATACAGTACACTTATTGACTGTTTGTGCAAATAAGGAAGGATGTCTTATGTTTGAAAGCTTGTTAATAAGATGGATGATAGAGGTCAGTCTGCAATTGCATTATTCAAGAAGACAAAAGACAGGGTGATTCAGCCAAATACACGATACTTATTGACGAATTATGCAAAGGTGGAAGACTTAAAAATTCACTCGATTTCTTTTGATCAAAGGCTATGATCTGAATGTTGCCACATACAATGCTATGATTATTGGGCTTTGTAAAGATGGCTTGTTTGATGATGCTTTGACCATGCTGTCAAGCATGGAAGACAATGGTTGCATTCCAAATGCTGAAACTTGTGAAATAGTTATAAGAGTGCCATGGCAGAGATACTTCTTAGTGAAGTGATTTCTAGAGGCTTATTTCAAGAGAAACATTAGGTTAGATGCTTTCTAACTGCACATTGTATTATTTTGAATTTGGAACAAGCCAACATTAATTTTTGATTTGTCCTAGTGGATCATCAACTGGTAGATTACTTTAATTAGTTAGGTATGATCAGTTATGTAACTAATTGAAACATTTAATGTATGTTAAAGATATATATATTTATATTAAAGAAAATAAACAAACCTTTTATGATGACTCTTGTTTTATTTGTGATCAGCCTTTTCATCATTCCTAGGCAATTATAGTTACACATGCCTTTCAATTTCAAATAAAACTTTTTACCAACAAAACATTATGTTTGGAGGGATTCTATTATATTGATCTAATCCTAATTCTGAAATTTTTCAAAAATAAAAATAAAAAGCTTTAAATTTGCCAACCTCTTCAATTCCATCCCTCCACTTATGTTTGGATTGGTGTAAAAAGACAAGCTAAAAAAAAAACATATTAAAATGAAATATAATAGAATGAAACATACTGGAATAAAACATTTGTTTCCTTTGTTAGTATATGTTATGATAGAATGAAAAAGTGCTCTATTTCATCTCACTCCCCTCAAACTAATTAAAAAAAAGGTAACTCAATATTATAAAGAACTAGTCAAAACAAAAAGAAATATATGAAAAAAGACATATTATAACAAACTCAAATATTGTGAAGTATAAAAGAAAAAAAATCTTACAATTTGAAAGCAATAAAAATAATTGGATACATGAGGTTGTTCACAAAAAAGAAAAAAGTGCTTGTACCATTTGAAAGATTGGAGGTTACCATTTGATTCACTAGTCAAATTATAAAATACATGTTAATTACCCTTTACTTTGTTTCAGTTCCCGGAATATATGAAAGATTGAAAGTTACTTAGTTACCATTAAAATTTTTCCTGGCATGCAATTCAAGTGACAATAATTTCTACACACTGTTAATTTCATGTATTCAAGGAAATTTGGGAACTGGTAAGGGATCTTGTGCGGTGCATTGATGCTATTGCCTGGAATCCTTTCGTTGTGAGAACATCACATAAATACGCTAGAATATTAAAGCTTTAAACAAACAAGTCCTTGTTCCTATTGTTTATAATTTTAGATTTTTTTTATACCTTGTTAATGTTGAAACAATAATATTAATAAGAAAACAAAATCTTCCTGTTTGTTGAAACAATTACGTCTATCCTACTTGGGAATACCTTGATGGGTAACAAACATTGAAACAATAACGTGCTTTGAAACTGAATTGATGTAATCGGGGAGAAGAGTAATTGATTTAAGGGCAATGTGGGAAAAAAGACAACTCAAGGAAATTTTTTAAATGATGTGCACTTTTACATTAATGCTTCAAATTCTAGCATCCAATGAACTCAGTCCTATACCAGCAGTATAAAGAATATGAATTCTTTTACTTAAGACATCCTTTGAACATGAATACACGCGGGTGTGCAGGATTAAAGTCTCCAGTGGTAGCCAACATTTCTCAGAGATCTGCAACATATCCAAATTGCAGTAAAATGACTTCAGTGAAGGATGTATGAGCAGCCATCCTCGGTTGAAATTACTATCAAATAAAAAACTGCAGAGCTATCGAAGTTTAGCATCTCTGATGATGGAGGAACAAAATGTAACACACTATTCAGTATAGGTGAGGAAAGCAGTATAATGCAACAAAATTCAGTCAAGGAAACAAATCTACCTGATGACAATGACATTTTATCCAACATAGAGAGTAGTCTTCACAAACAACAACATAATGATGTAAATGTTTTATATGGCGATGGCGAGCATGCAAAAGAATCATTACAAATGTTTGATGCAAAAGATGGTGAGCAGAATGAAGCGAATAATATGTCATTACAAATTCATGAAGCTCAAAGCAATTCTAATGTTGCCAGACAGGTTGAACATCCCGATCAGAAGGGTGATTTCTCTGATGATTTGGTTAATGCAATCAAAAGAGTTGAGTCTCGGATTTTGTCTTTCCAACTTTCCTCAAATTTAAGTGATTCCACTAATGCAGGTCATCATACTACACATGAGGCAGCAAATTCAGACAGTCCTGTAATACAGACAAACAATGGGGCTTTAGGAAGTCAGATGAGTGGTGGAAAGTCCCTCTTGGAAGGACATAGTTTGATGAACCAGAAGACATGTAAAGCAAGTTGTGAGGGTGAAAATTCGATTTCAGCAAATGCATTTGTGGAAACCTTTTGTGCTGTAAATCAGAATCATTGGCTTCATAATAGTGCAAAATATGCAAATAGCATGGATGAACCAAAATAGATTGGTACCAAGCTGGCATCAGGAGGAAAGTGGTTGAGAAATCGGAATAGGATTCAAAATTTAGTACAAAACATAGCAATGATAGATAGAGTTAAGTCACTGAACAGGTTAGTTAGTGGTGATGCCTATTTTGGGAGTCAAGATAGTGAGTGTATTCATGGTTTGAGGGTCCCTTTGAATCAAGATGATCATACTAAGAAGCATTCCATGTTAGCAAGTAAAACAACTAGGGAAAGTTTGGTCAGAAAAAATCCAGTGGCTTGGTCCAAGACTGATCAAAATCAAAAGGAAATGGGTTCTGAATCTTCCTATGCACACAAGTTTGCAGGATCCAAGTCCGTTATTGCAAGAAGAGAAAAGCCACCACTTCATCAGATGGTAATGAAACCAACTCTATTGGACCAGAGATCAAGTGAGATTAAGGTAAATTCCCATCAACAAAGAGACTCTCTAGTTTTGGGCAGAAGAAGAACTCATAAGACTGATCATCTTGAACCATGGAAAACGAGGGTTCTACCACAAGATCATAAACTGGAGGAGGCAAACTCAAAGTCTGACTCTTCCCGCTTGAGTTCTCGGCAAGGCAGTGCCAATAGTAGTAGTGACTCTGAGGACTACTCCTTGCTAGATGGAACACAATGTCCATCATCAGGACGAATGGTGGATGAAGCATATGAAGGCAGTTCAGAAGAGAGTAACAACTTATATCTCGAGAAGGATGATGGCCCTTCTCGTAGATTTGGCAGTTTCAAATCTTATAGACATCACCGCAAAAGAAATCCTAAGGAAACAATAGGAGGACTAAGGAGGCTGAAAAATAAGTTGGGACTAATCTTTCACCACCACCACCATCATGATGATGTTCATGGTCATAGACATACTATTTGGAATCAGTTGCAGAATATGTTCCACCATAAAGACAAGCATGGGGTGACAACAAATAAAGTAGACAAGACAAGGAGAAGGGATGTTGGAAGAGTGTTGCCTTGGAGAAACCAGGTTGGACAGTTTCATAGAATTGCGGAAGGGGTTTTGAGACACATCCAGCATTCAAAGAAACCAAAGCCTTCCAAGCTTGATGGGATGAAACAGTTAAGGAATACCACACATGGACATAGTCAGAAGAAGCCATGCTGGTGGCAAATTCTTCGACCACACCGGAGAGTGAAGCTGAAAAAGAAAGGCCGAGTTAAAATGGGGTTTATGAGCCAAAAATCACTAAAGAACTAGAGTTTGGGTGCGCGTTGGAATACCTCACCTCGTATCTATTGCCTTCCAGCTCATGGTAGTCAAGCTCCTATCAGATTGGTAGAACAAGTATATCATTTGATTTTTCTTCAATTCTTCTGAATATTTTGGCTCTGTTGGATGGGTGCTTTGTCATGCTTGAAATCCGATAGATATGGTGATTCTGCATTTTATTAATATGCATGGTGATACTGCAACATTTTATAAGTGCTTTGTGGTCCTCGGTTTTATTAATATGTATGCAATGCACCATAATAATGGATATTCTTGTTTTCTTGGGTACTCAGCACTATAGCAGTGTCCTTGCCTTCTTTGTTTATTTGAAATTTTTATTTTATAACTAAAGGTTTTGGGGTACTATTAGAACTTGGCTTTAGATATTAACTTAGCTTTCCACAAAGATAGATCAAATATTTGAAGTTGTTTACATGTTTCTCTAAATTAGCGTTTGAGTGTTTCATATTTTACTTAATATTCAAAAATCTCATTTTAAGTAGCATATCAACTTCAATTTTGGTCTAGACCACTCCTTCCAAGTTCACTTAAAATTGGTGATAGTATCTCTTGATAATTTATCTTCTAGACATCCCTTTTCTCTAACTGATACAATTTATGTTCTATTTCCCCAAGTTGAAACCAAATTGTGGTTTGGAAGAACATAAACAATTGTTTAATACTATAATGACATATTGTTTAGTACCTTAGTTTCATACGGTGTCAACTCTGTTGACTTAGTCTATGGAAAGCCTGATATATGTGTCCAACTGCAGATGCATTTTTCTACTAAATCATGATTCCAATACTTTTCCTTATTTTTTGTGTCTCTATTTATTTATTAGTCTTTTCTTGAGTTGTTACTTGTTATGCCTCTAAGCTGTTCTAAGATTGCCAGCAGAACCATAAAGGGTGTTAAGTAAATGACAGTATAGATAGTTACTTTTTCATTGTCAATTGTTTGGCAAGTGTACTAAAATGTCCAAGTAGTAAAGACTCAGAAGTCTGAGTGTCGATTTTCACAGGGACTTTGTTTTGTATTTGTGTTGGATAATTTTCAATTTATAAAAATAGAAGATGAGATGAGGTAAAAGACGAGCTAAAAGAAAAAATAATTGAAATAATAGATATTAATAAGAGACAAAAGATATAATAGAAAATTCAATGGAATGAGAATGTTAGAACTTAACATGCCTTGTTTGCCTAAGATGTATTATTTTAGATTTTTCTTATCAATTAGGTGAATTTTTCCTACCTACATCTATTAGAATACTTGTCCCTGATGTCTCATGATGACAAACCTATCTTACCTATCTATCTCCCGAATGTCTTTACAAAGATTCAATAGATAAAATGCATGAAGTTCTAATTTTAGATGTTTGCTTTGATGCATGGACATAATGCAATCACTCTATGTCTAGCAATAATTTTATTAAGATACCCCTTTCTTTTAGTTATATTAGAAATTACCTTATGTCGAGCAACTAATCCCTTATACTAATGCATGTAAAATCTTCCTTGTATTTCTATTAAAGATTACCTTCTGTCGAGCATCTAACCCCCAAAGATGATACAAGGATGAATGATACATGAAATTTAAATAAGAAAGGATAATAGGAAAGAAAACACCTGTTTACATTGATAGACATGAAACATATAATACATTTTTTGACTTTTTTAGGCCTGCCAAACCCTAACTAAGGGTTTAACATCTCATAGTCATAAGGGCCAAGGGTTTAGAAACTGATGGAAGAGAAGGAATGGAAAAAGGGAATAGAAAATGATCGAAGAGAAGAAAGAATTCTTTAAGGGAGAGTTCTCAAGCTTTAGGTGTGTATTAGAGTGCTCTAAGACTTAGTGTGTCATCTCCTTGACTTGACTCTCCTCTTTTCATAGTTTTTGGAGTGGACTTAGGCCTACGTACTCGCGCTAAGCCTGCACTACTCAGTGATCGCGGGTGCCTGTATTCGTGCTTAGCGCACATCCTCTTGCTTAGTGTCAGTGCGTATTTTCGAGCTTAGCGAGGGTGCCTGTATTCGCATTAAGCGTGTGCTGCACGCTGAGCGCATCTTGGGCTAAGCCTTTTTTTCAAATTTTTGTTATTTTCTTCATCTTTTAGGCTTTTAATCCCTCATTTTCATATTTGTAAGCCATGAATAGGAAAAACATCAATTCTTAACAATTAAGCATGAATAATTGCTAAATAATCATTTTTAAGGATATTTCCATTATATTTTTAGTATAAAAAATAGATCATATTTAACGGTTATCATCCATCATTCATAATTGTTTGGAAGAAATAGATAATAGAAAAAAAAATGTTAATATACCATAGAATAATATAGTACATCTTCTTTTGGACAGAACAAATGGAAAAAGATATACACTTTAAATTATAGGGAGCAAAATGCATGGGATTATTAACTTTCCATCATTGTGCTTGTGCATCATTTGTGACACTAACATGACATGTAATTCTATTTCAAGCAGCAAAAAATAATTGGAAACAAGTGCACATTTGATAGCTAATTGGCAAGTACACCAATTCGTCCAAATAGTAGTTTAAAATGGTAAGACCGAGTATCGTGTCCATAGGGATTTTCTTGTACTCAAATAATGTGTTTCAGTTTATATGCAATTAATAATTGGATTTATACGAAGTTTAGTAAATCATTTGAGTTGCAAGGTAAACAATAATGTATTTCTATGTTAAAACTGAGTAATAGAAATAAACATCGAGCTTAGTGATCGAAGGTAAATACAGGGTTGATTATGTTAGGGAGCACCTTACCGGAACCTCTCTTGACGTAATTGTAATAATTTTTCTCTATTTAATATTATTCTAAATGTCACTTACACCTATAAATTTACTCTAACCGTAATTCCTCACTTGAAAGAGTCTAACCCTCCTAGTTTCATTCTCGATTCCTCGAAGAAATCAAACTAAGTGAACAACATGACGAATGAAATGCAAGCTATAACTAAATTACTTCACACTATCCCTAGAAATGAAGAATTTTAGCTGCCCTACCAAGTTCTAAGGATTAACCGCATTTTTCAATACTTAAACCCTAACATAGCATATAAATGGATGATCAAACCAAATACATGGAAATAAACACAGGAAGAAGCAAAGACAATAGTAATAATATTAAATAGATAGTAAGAGTTTTTACATCAAGAGAGTTCGATGGAAACTTCCCAACAATGGAGTGTATAGCCCTCCATTAACATAGAGAGCTCAACTCCAAATGGAAAAAGCAAGGAAAGGATGATGTGATGTAACAAATGAGGAAGAGGTGGGCTAGTAAATGCCTTCTTTCAGACTAGGCTCTAGGGTTACTATTTCATACTCCTAAAAAAATGTCCCCTCTTTCTCTCTCTTCTGTCAGTTTTAAAGCCTCTTGGGTTTCTCAATCCACGAATACGTGCTCAGCGTGCTGGCTGCGCTTAGCGCGAGTTAGTGACTGGGCACTGAGCTAGCTGAACATGCACTAAGCGTGAGAATTGATAAACCACGCTAAGCGAGTTGGCTGTGCGTTGAGCGCGATGCTTGTTGGCTGTAGGCTCTCTAGGGTTCTTCTTTGCGCTGGACGGATATCTTTGCGTTGAGCGGCTACACTCGCTAAGCAAGATTCATGCGCTGAGCGCGAGCCTTAAGAATTCACTTCCTAACTTCCCTTGCTTAAAATCTGAAAAATTCAAATCCAAAATAGTATCAATTATCATGTTAAGACCTACACTGTGTAAAACTCATAGGAAGTTAGTTTTCTAACAATTCACACAAAAAGAAACAATAAAAATGGAGACACATTGCTAATTTTCATCTATTTTTAGTGCATATTGTACTCGTGAATATCAATTATCAACATTGATGGCGAAGGCACTCAAACCAAAAAACAAAGGGCAACATAAGATGGATGATGGATTCTTTGATGGGAGAATGTAATCCACTTTCTCCCTTATTTTGATTACTGTATCAGTATTGCTAAAGTCGGACTGTATCTTCTACCTTGAAATCCATGGCTATCATTGATTGGAACCACGGAGATTTTAAAGTTGTGTGTTTGTACATAAGGTTTCCACTACGTTTGTCACTGTTTGATTGTTTTAAAATTACATGTATTATATGGTAAAAGTCTTAATGAAAATTCTCTTGATTTATATATAGTAGCAAGTATAATTCTCTAGTGTGAATCTAGTTAGGAGGCAAGTCAATTTTATTGCTCATAATCTTGCAAGAGCATCAAAATTCCACTCTCATGATTTTAATTACATTCCCACTTAGATACAAGTTATCATCCTTAATGAAATGATACAGTCTTGCTTTCTCTAAAAAAAAAAAACAAGAAAGTATAATTATACATTCATGATCAATTTTGCTTAATATATAATTATTTACTATTTATTATTAATGTTAAGAAAATAATTCTTTAAAGTAATTAAAAATTAGAGAATAGCCCCCTCCCCACCACACACACCATATAAAGCCCAGTAAAGTGAGGTGGTTGTTTTAATTGTGGATCTCATTTCTTTTTCATTTTTTCTCTGCATTTTTATCTAATCAAGCAATAAAAAATATTATTTTTCTTTAAATTTTTCTTTTCTATTTAAATTTATCCAAGTAAAACGTTAATAATATTTTTTTTTGCTTTTTATTTTCATGTTCGGAAAATTCAATTGTAATTTTATTCTACATGAATCAATCTTTGCCTTCATGAGTTTAATTGGAACAAATTCTATTTAAATTTACAATCATAATTTCTTTTTGTTGATAAAATGCTGTTACGTATTATCAAAACAACTTATTACGTTCCCATAAGATATTTTAATATATACTATCTTAATCAACTTTACAATATTTCAAAAAAAAAAATCAACTTTATAATAAAAATACAACACTTATCCAAATTAACACAGTCAAATATATTCAACTAAACTCTTTATTCATAAAAATAAAAAAATTAGTTGTACTCTCTCTCTACAGTGTACTATCTGTTTCTAAGACTCTGATTTGTTAGAATTAACGTGAGAGAGTGACACTAATATTTTTCTTAAAAGAAAAAAAAATTAAATATGTTTTTTCAGATATACCTATTTTGTAGATTGTTATTTATTAAAAAAAAATGATTTTCTTATATGATGTTTTCATTTTTTTTGGATTTGGGTAACATTAGTATGAGACAGTTAATTGAAAATCTCACGTACGAAAATCAAATTTTTTTTTAATAGGTAGCAATATCAAAAAGTTGACTTAATTCATCCGGGCCTCGTCATATTCTCCGGCCCATGGGCTGAAGCCCGAATGAGTGACCGCATAGCCCGGCCCGGGCTCAAGCCCGAACCTTACATACCCGAGTTTCTGTTCCCCGTCCATTGTCTCCGTTTGAAACAGTTTCAGTTTCTGCCTCTTTCGGCTGCTACGTTCTCTGAACTTCCATTGACGCGCCGGCAAACATCTTCTGCACGCTTCGTGTAACAGCAGAACCCAAGTAAAACCACACACCCTTTTCATCAATTCTTGTTTAACTACGTATTTTGGTTCATCAATTTTTTGTTTTTAGGATAAAATATTGAACTTTCTTTCAATTTGAATGTTGATGTGAGGCTCGTTCTGGGCTTCGTGTTTTATAATTGAATTTCAATTGTAAGAGGGTGTAATAGGGGACTTGTAATTTTCTTTTTTGGTTTTTTTTTTTTTTTTTGTGGTTGAGATCTGTGAAACTGGAAATGGAAAAGTTGAAAAGTAAGCTGGAATTTCGGTATTTGTAGGGATTTGAGTGGGATGGAGAGAAATTGGGTTTATGTTGAGGAAATTCAAAAGGGAAACGTTGAAGAAGATGGATAAAGGGTTATCGTTGGAATTATAATAGTTAATGAAGAGATTAGCTCTTATTTAAAAATAATAATAATGATAAACCAAATTGTTAAAACTATCTTTGTATTGTAGCAGACCCTTAAGGTCTAATTGCAATTTGCATACTTGTGTTGGGGATTAGAGACAATCAGCTAGGGCTAAGTCTAGCAGAAGGGACTAGTCCCTCACAACATGACGAACTAAGGTTCAAATCCCTATTGAGAGATGTACATACCTCAAACACGATTGTGTCTAAAGGAAGATAACTGTGGAAAACAAAAAAATAAATATTTGAGATAGACATTTTATCTATGGTCTAAACTGATGATGCATTTGATGCAGGAGTAGCATGCAAATTTTTGTTTGCTAGTGTGTGACTATGGGGCAAATATGTTTAGTGGTGGATGGTCTATTGTCTAAGTTTTCTCACAGAAAATCCTTTTTTATTTTCCATGTTTTGTTTACTAATAGAACTTTTGCTTGCAAAACTCATACCCTCTGTTTGAAGAGTCCAGCATATTGTGTCATGCTATCTTATTTAGGATAATTGAGCTATTAGTTATATCTTGCTGCTTCTTTGGTGTTGGATTGCAAATCTGAGTTGCACTTCTAACTTAATGATATTATTAACGTATGGAATTGAATGGAATATGCATGAAATTAAGTCTTAATTCAGTTGTATCTTTTTTCTTTTTAAAAAAAAACCTCTGAAAACATTAGTATCTTAATTTACTGGCTTGTACTTAACAATTTCAGAATGCATAATGGGAGTTATATGAGCTGGATAGCCAATGGTTCAATTCCTCAAGAGTTGAAATCATTAAGATTTCACCTTTCTTACAGGATTTGAAAGCACTTCTCTGCCTCTTTTTTGTATGGCATCATAGAAGATCTCTCTCTTCTTTTTTTTTTTCTTTTTCTTTAATTGGTATTTGTTACAAAATATATGATCTCTTGGTTTGATTGTAACTAAAATAATGAGAAGGTGAGTGATAAGGAAGCAGAACACACAACAAACACAGGGGTGCAAGCAGTAACAAAGGTGCAAAAAGAACACAAGCCCAAGAGAAGAATAGCGAAACCAGCTTACCTCAGAGACTATGTTTGAGGGTGAATTAGGAATTAGCAGTGCAAATCAGCCTTGCTTGACGCTTGTCGGGCAGTAGGAGACAAGCTTAACAAACTTGATCCTGTAGTATTCTCTAGGCACAAAAAGATAAACATTCTGTTATTCAGGATTAGTATAAATAAGACATGTAATAAAACAAGCAAGGCAATGAGAATTATCCTTTCCTGAATCCTTTACTCTGTCTATGGAGGTCCTGGTCCTCGAAACCAGTCCTTAATTTGCAGCTTGTAACAATTGGTGCTCTCGTTGTTCTTCACCATATCTGATTCTACCAAGTCTTCCACATCTGCTGATAAGCTGGAAGCTGCCCTCATTCGCCTCACTAATCAACAACTATCCCTCAACCGTGTTATTGAGCAGTATCTGCGTGCCTTTGTTCACCGTCGGCCAGGGTCATGGGGCAAATTTCTTCCTTGGGCAGAATGGTCCCATAATACTTCGTGGAATACGACCACGGGTACCACCCCTTATGAGATCACCTTCGGACGGAAGCCCTTTAATTTTTCAGAGTACATTGCAGGGCCTTCTTGCATTGATGCTGTGGATGATATGTTAACAGCTTGCGAGGACACCTTTCGGGCTATTCGCAAGAAATTGCCAAAAGCCCAAGCCTCTATGAAGCTACATGCAGATAGCAAGAGACGCGATGTAAGCTATGAACCCAATGACTGGGTCTTACTCAAGCTTCGCCCTCTCCGCCAAACATCGGCAAAAGGATCACAGGCAATCTCCGGCAAACTGGCCAAAAGATTCTATGGGCCTTTCAAAATCATAGAGAGAATTGGCAGGGTGGCCTATCGCTTAAAACTTCCAGATGAAACCAAGATACACCCGGTTTTTCATTGTTCAATGCTCAATCCATTTCGTGGAACTCCTGAGGATGAAAAGATAGCCACTTTGCCTGCCCATTTCACTGATGATCAGCCCATCATTGCTCCGGCAGCTATTCTTGATTATCGTCAAACATCTGCTACCCTAGACTCATGGGACGTGTTAGTGCAGTGGCACGGGTTGTCTCCGGATGAAACCTCTTGGGAGGATTGGGACC
This sequence comes from Glycine soja, assembly GCF_004193775.1. NCBI lineage: Eukaryota > Viridiplantae > Streptophyta > Magnoliopsida > Fabales > Fabaceae > Glycine > Glycine soja. Next base: position 37,157,486 of record NC_041010.1, read on the forward strand.
AGCTTCGCCAAGATTATCACCTTGAGGACAAGGTGATTCTCCAAGGGCCACGGGGTGATAAGGAAGCAGAACACACAACAAACACAGGGGTGCAAGCAGTAACAAAGGTGCAAAAAGAACACAAGCCCAAGAGAAGAATAGCGAAACCAGCTTACCTCAGAGACTATGTTTGAGGGTGAATTAGGAATTAGCAGTGCAAATCAGCCTTGCTTGATGCTTGTCGGGCAGTAGGAGACAAGCTTAACAAACTTGATCCTCTAATATTCTCTAGGCACAAAAAGATAAACATTCTGTTATTCAGGATTAGTATAAATAAGACATGTAATCAAACAAGCAAGGCAATGAGAATTATCCTTTCCTGAATCCTTTACTCTGTCTATGGAGGCCCTGGTCCTCGAAACCAGTCCTTAATTTGCAGCTTGTAACAGTGAGTTTGTTTTATTTAAATGTAAAGATGCCAGCGTTAAAGGATTGATTGTTGTTCATGATGTATAGTAGAAGCCAGTTTTCAAGTCTTTGTGATATTTGTGTGAGCAATTTCTTTTGAATTTGAAGTTAAGAATTGATTTGCTAAGTTTAGTTGGTATTTATTTAACAGGAGAAAATGACAAATGAGAATACAACAGGCATTGAGATAGATTATGAATATGAAGATTGCAGTAATTCTAAGCGCCCAAAAATGACTTCTAAAGTATGGGAAGAAATGCAGCGAATTCAAACCACTGAAGGTAGTAAAGTTCTGTGCAGACACTGCGGAAAACTGTTGCAAGATAACTGTGGGACTTCTCATTTAAAGCGTCATTTGATCATATGCCCTAAGCGTCCTAAACCACTGGATATTATTACTCAAGATTCAATGCCTACAGTGTGTTTTAGAGGTCCCAGTAGTGTCAAAGGTAAGCATTGTCTTTGTTCGCCCCCAAATTGATGCTATCTCCAATTTTTATTTTTTTTACTTTAGTTGCCATATAGTTTATCGATATTCATCATAATATTCTGTGGTAGATGGACCGAAATGAAATTCTGACTAATTAACTGTTGAAAATGTTTTAAAAATTGGGAAGGACATGGCATCTAAATGGTTACAAGTTCAGACCTTTTCTTGTAAGTATAGTTGATCACCTGCACATGAGTCTATTATTTTGTTGTCTGCTTTAGGTCACTGATAAAACTCAGCAGTTGATGAACTAATGTAACATGTAGTAGCTATAATAGAGTAAGAGATTGATTTAGACAACATTTACTATTTGCTTTACTGCTGAATTATAATATTTGGTGAGGAGAAATTCTTTGCTATATCTATGGTGGCAGGTTGAGAAACTTGGTTTCCTGTCCTGTGTTTTTTAATTACATTTTGCATTTCTTCCAATTGGAATGTGGCTGTGCGTGAATTTTTCATTTGTTCATAGAAAACACCTCTGGATTTCATTACCCCACTACCATATTTTTTCTTATTTTGTAGATTCTGGATTAAATACAGTGCTTATGGTTCGCCCATTAAAGGTCGAACCTGAATCTCAAATCCCATGTTTTTCTCAGACTCCAAATATTCGAGTTCCAACTGCTATTGCATCCATTGAAAATTCTCCCAGTCCCGTACAAGAACTACATCCAAAAACTAGTTCTGCTCTTTTGCTGCCTAGCATAGAATCTCCCAAGAATCAAGGGGAACTGACTCTGGATGATGTAGAAATGAAAGCATTTTATGCTTCTCTTGATGCCCAGACCTCAGATATGTCACCTTCCCAAGACACCGCTGTCATTACTGAATTATCCAATTCAACACCTTGTGAAGAGACCAAGAAAGCATTGACAACGCTGAAGGACCTTCTTTGCAAAGACTTCTCTGATCTATTGCATACTGGACAATCTGGTTCCATCAAATCTGCCATAGAATACCTTTCCAAGTTGTCTGCAGATGATGGAGTCTCAGCAGAAATGAGGTTGTTGATATTAGAAGTTTCAAGAGAATTCACTCGCTGGAGTTGCGACTACAATGATGCCAGTAGGAAAATAGAGTCTGCCAGCACCAACATCTCGAAAGCAGATAAACTAGAAGGAAATCTTGAAGCTAACAAGAACGAGTTCAAGGAAGTTATGTCCTTAGAAAATGAGTTAAGCAACCAGTTATCATGTTTGGAGAAAAGGAAGAAAGAGCTAGAAGAGCAGATAAATGCAATTAAAGCTAACATTTCTGTTTTTCAATCGGCTAAGGTAACAAGTACAAAGAGAAAAAGGGAAGTTTTTGAAGAAGCAAAGATTCTGAAAGTACAAAGAGATGAGTTGAGGGAACAAGTGCCTCACTTGAGAAATGAGTTGGAAGTGGCCAAGAAAAACCAAGCTCATATTCGAGCTGAATGGTCAAAGCTTGGAGAAAAATTTAACAAAAGCTTGAATGAGATGAATTGTGAGCACTTGCATGGCAAATCTATCGAGGATTGTCCTCAGGAAAATTCCATTTAAGAATCTGAATTTCAATTTTAACTAATATCAATGCCTTCATACCAACTCCATGATGAGCTAAAAGTAAGCTCTGATATTTGTTATACCTCTGCTGAAAAATGAAGCATTTTCACCGTTGATTTTAATTTCACGATCTTATCTATAACAAAAAAAAAACACGTTTTTATTTGGTTAAACAAAATATTTGTCCAAGGAGTTCCAAATATATGATTTAATATTATTAGAAAAATCAAGTTATTGATTATAAACTGGTTTTGGTGATTCCAGATTGTTACATACGCGCATAGAATAAATTTGATATATTTAATTTAAGCTTTGATTTGTGTGTGATCGTTTAATGTTTATAAAATCAGGTCAATATTAGTCAACGAGTGCTCTCTGTAATATAATTCTGTGTACCATTTTTTCACACTTTATATATCGACATTGTTCTAACTGTCACTCAGTTATCACTAACAATTGTCTTTTTTGTTTTTCTTTCTTTTTTTCATTTTTAAGATTCATTCCGCTGTCATTATTTTATTTGGTTTTCATTTATAGTTTTAGGCGACTCTTGTCTTGTTTGACGCCTTTGCTGTTGTTTATATGGTCTGAAGCAATTCCCTCATGCCTAGTTTGGAAGGTTTAGCTTTTCTTTGGTAACAATTTGGTTAAATTAGTTTTTTTTTCCTCCGATATATTAATTAGGTTCAATTTTATTTTTTAATTTTTTTAGATTCAATCTAATTTTTATAATCGATTCAATTTAATTTTTTAATTTTTTTTATTCAATTTGGTATTCTAATTTTTTAAATCGATTCAATTTTTTTGAAAAATATGTATTTTGTGACAATTTAAAATTATTTAGTGATGGTTTTAAATTGTCACAAAGTATAATTTTTTATAATTTATAATAAATGACCAAACCGAATCGATTTAAAAATTAAAGGATCCAATTGAATTTAAAAAATAAATTAAAAAATTAATTTAACCTAATAATTTTATCAAGAAAATATAGTCTATAATAAACAAAACATCCAAGAGCTTAACTAAATATAGTAGCTTTAAGATTAAGTACTACATTTTGTCACATGGGGAGAAAATAGATCCATCTTCAATTGAAATTAATGTCTTATACAGCATTCAAGCAGGGAAAAACTTGAATTGTATCAATTATGTAATATCTTAAATTTTCTTCCACTAAAAATTCACGAATTAAAACATCAAATTTCAGTTAAAGTAAAAGAATGTTAAATTTCTTTCTTCAAACCCTGATATCTTCTTCTTATTTAAGTTAAAATCAATTTTTTTTTTCAATTTTTACTAAATTTGTAAGTTTTAAATCCTTTCATATCGCAAATTTACCATAAACCCTCAAATATTCAGATAGAAAATTATGATTTTAGAGCTTTAAATAAAAAAAATTGAACGTCAAAATCAATTTTCCTAATTTCAAAAACAGAAAAACTTAATTAACTCAAATAAAAGAAGTTGGGGGAATTTTCCTAAATACTATGTACTTAATTAACTCAAATATGGGGTTGCTCGTGCCTTATCAAAAGCAGCTCCATCTTATTCTGGTCTCCTAGTCTTTTATCGTATCCCCGTTGTATTGATCATTTGCTTATTAATGAAATTCCTTGAGATTGCTTTTTTAAGAAAAAAAGATATATAGAATATAGATATAAATATAAATCAGTAGCAATGGTGTGCCTTACATGTAAACTTTTTTGGTTATTAAAAACAAGATATTGATCAGTAGTGAAACACAGAGCTATTATAACAGGGGAAATTGACCATGTTCCAACTCTCACTGATCTCACCATTGATTTCCCTGTGGTGACACTGTGCAACCAGCCAACAGTGTGGAGGCTCAGCAAGGTGGGGTCAGGGTTCTGGTTTGTGAGCACTAGTGGTGACCCTAATGATATCACTAGCAAGTTCAAGATTGAGAGGCTTGAAGGGGATCATGCTTATGAGTTATGAGATCTTAGCTTCAAGTTCTGCCATAGTGTGCCTGGTGTGCTTTGTGCTCCTGTGGGGACTTTTGAAGATGCTGATGGAACCAAAGTCATGGCTGTGGGGGATAACATTGAGCCTTACTATGTGAGGTTAGAGCGAGTCTCCACCTTTGGGAAAGAGAAGAAACTACCTTTTAGCATTGTGTAGGTTGGTTTTGGTGGTTGGTGTTTGTGCCTAGTGTACGTAGATACGGGGTCATTGGAATGCAAAATGCAACTCTGTTTTTGGGTTTGGGTGTGAGAAGAATGCAAAATGCAACTTTTTTTCTTTCTTTCTTTTTTGGGTTTGGCTGTGAGAAATTAAGAATCATTGGAATCTTTCATTTCTTGGTTTACATAGCACAGAACAGAGAGTTCTCGTCACTCTGTTTTAAGATTTGCAAATCTTTTTTCTTACTAAAAAATAAGAGAAATGAAATTTGGTTCTTTTGCTTATACCATTTGTGTCTTGATTGAGTTTCTGCGTTTCATATGTTCTAAAGATAATATAAGTATAATATAATAAGAATGAGTACACCAAAAAATTAATATAATAACTAATAAGAATGAAGAAACGAGGAAAATATAATAAGTATCATATTTGTCCCTTGTTTTTTTTGAAAAATGATTAATGGACACCGCATATTCTTTAACACTTGGAGAGATATTGAGATAGAAAAGAGATAAATATAAGTATGATATGCAATATGATATGATAAAAAGAAAAAATAGAAAGAAATATGAATATTAATGGACTGTTTACAATAAAGAGTGGTCATGAGGAGAGACGATCCGTTTTATCATTTATTCATTCACTCTTAACCAATTAGGTGTATGTAGCACGGTGCTAGTGCTACACGATACACCAAAGTTCTTGTTACATGAAAATATAATAAAAAAATGAAAATATCTTGATTAATTAGAGCACACGCTCAAACTTAACCTTAAAACACTATAAATCAATGAAGGTTGTCATGCATCAATTCCTTCCATATAGGTTGGCAAGCTAGAAAGGAAATCCTCTGGAACATGGAGTTGGGTACTATGTGTACCTTAAACAAATAAAATATATAATTAAGTAAAAGAATATAAAAAATAAAAAAAAATTGAGATCACAAAAATGATAATCCAATAAGTTTATTACATTTTGTCTCATGATTTATATATTTTAATGATTTAGAAGCCATTCACATTCAAATTCTATATCTATAATCACTTAGAGAGTTAGTACAATAAGTTGAATATTTTAAAAAGAATATATAAACTCCTAACTTGTTAGTCAATTTGGCTCATCCTAAATTTAATCTGATAAATCAAGAGCTAAGTGAGTCAGGTTTATATTTGACATGCAATCCAAACAAACCAATTTTTTACCAATTAGATCGACTTAGCTATGACTCATATTAACAATTGTGGTAAAACAATGTACATCCATACTAATATAGATAAGATATAGATTAATAGTCTTAGTAAAGCCCTTCTATTGGAGCTTGAATAAAACCCTATGGGGGTCATTGTAGAAGGATGATGTAAAGTTGGATTCGAGGGTTTGTAACATGGCCAGCTATAAAGTTAATATTCCATTTTGTGACATCTATTGGTACCGCTAGAGGACTGGACCTTCCATGTAAAAGGACGCCACCGTCAAACGTTCATTGTCCGACACGCACTGGTAGTCGAAGAATTGGTAGTGATGCACCTCTTGTGTTGTTCTCAAATTGCATCATATACTCATTCCTTTTTTTACATTACTTTTACCACCCTTTTGTTTACGTTGTTAATTAAAATCAATTGAAATATGTGAGCAAACTAAATTGCCCATGTGAATGAATATTTCTTAAGGCAATAATAATTTTTCTTTTAACAAATGCAGGAGTAAAGCACTAAAATGTAAAGTAAAGGATCATATTCAATCAATAGTATTGTTGGGAACACGTCCAACAAAAACGTAGCAAGCAAATGACCCAACAGGTACTAAAAAAATTGAACTAAAAAAAAGAAGAAGAATGAAGGGTGTTAGCACATGTGTACCAACAAGGTGGGTTCACGTCCAACAAAAAGTTGAGTTCACATCCATTAGAGAAAAAAAACCAGAAGGAAGAGTGTTAAAATTGTTAGAGTTTTGTGGTCTTAGTCCCACATCGCTTAGATTGTTAGAGTTTTGTAGTCTTAGTCCCACATCTCTTGGTTTGTAAAAACTTGTGTCTCATTAATTAGTGTTATATATAGAGACACCTTGCAAGTTTTTATGCGCACAAGAAATAAAAGTTCTCCTAGTGTAGTTGTAGAGGTAGACACATACATTGTTGCTGAACCACGTTAAAACTTTGTATCTTTTCTCTCTTCCCTTTATTCTTTCTCTTCTTTTATTGCTCTATATTAACAAAAATATTTTTAGGTTGAAAATATTGTCATGTTTTTTATGAAGTTAAGAGAAAGAAGATGAGGGTATTTTAGACATAAATATTCATTAAAAGTTATGTGACCGCATGTGTCTACTTTTTGTTAAATTATAAAACAATGTTTATGAGAGAGAGGGTTTGAGTGTAATGTGAGATAAATAATTAAGGACATTTTTGTAGGGTGCAAAAAAGGAGGAATGTCAGGTACAAGTTGGAAAAAAATATTGGGATGTATCGTGTGTCTACTTTATGTTAAATTATTAAATGATATTTTTGAGGGAGGGGAGTCTTGTGTAATGTGAATTAAACAATTAAGGGATTTTGTAAGGTACAAAAAAAAGGAGTGTTGAGTATAATTTTTTAAAAAAATACACATGTAATTTACTCAAAATTCTAATGTTGTTAAAAAGACTTAATTGACACATTAAATATTTAAATGTGCAGGTGACAACTAATTAGGCACATATGTGAGTGTCATGATATTTTTGGATTTTTTTTAACGTAGAACAAATTAATTTAATGATATCAATTAAATTAATCAATTTTTTATATTGATGAATTAGTAAATTAAACCTTATTTGTAAAAAAAAGTTAATTAGACCTTATAATAGGATTGGATAAAGTATTATGTTCCAGTGAAAGACACTTTAGAAAAAAAGTTTATTTCTTAAATATAAATAGTAAAATTAAATAATATTGACTAGTTTTTTTCACTAGCATAAAAATTAATTAACTTAGCTTATATTTAAGTTTAGAGGTAGAACATAATCAAAATATAGAAATGCTGCATCACTAAGAATACTTTAAAATTGAATGGCATGAGTTTTCCGAAGCATTCTAACAAGTCAGCTCGAGAAATAATTGATCAAAGCAAGCAGAGTTAAGAATTAAAAAACACGTACACCCAAGTTCATCAGTTTTTAAGTTCAACTATACTATCCTCTGAAAAAAAGTTCAACTACAGTATAGTATATGGTTATAATTGAATACAATAATACTAGATGATTAAAATTAAAAGTGTCTTTCGAACCAATATACAATAATGTTATAATTCCATATAATTCACATAGGTGTTGCTTAACAAGCTAAGTTTTCTTTTCAAACATTGGTATTTGTTAGACGCGAGCTGGGTTCGAGGCCCAGAACCTCCTAAGAAAGGAACACAGAGAACAGAGAAGGTAAAGTTGTATATTGCTTCTATATCTGCTGTTATTACAATGACCATATATATAGCTATATTCCTAACAGAATTGTGATTCTGTTGAAGGAGAAGATTACAAGCATAACGGAAATGGTATTGCTGCCCTGAGGCTCGACAACAATCTCAGCAGATTCTCTATTCCAGCTCAGCTTGGTCACGCATAATCTCTCAGGTATGCAGGTCTGTGAATAGTTCTCTTTGGTTTTCCTCCTTGCACCCCCTCATTGCTGTCTAGACCCTGAGTTACTTCCTGCACCTCTCTTCCACTATTCATATCATTCCATGGCCCTTGCAGAAACACCTTGTCCTCAAGGTGGTAATCACGGCAAAGCTGGTCTAGTTCCTCCCATGTCGTCTCGTCGGGAGATAAGCCCTCCCACTGAACCAAAACTTTCCACTTCTTATCCGTACGCTGGCGATAGTCTAGAATCGTTAAGGGTGCAATGAGTGGTTGATTCTGATCAAAGCGAGAAGGCAGGGCCACTGGTTCCATCGTCTCCGGTGAACCTTTAAAAGGTTTCAAAACAGAGCCGTGGAATATCGGGTGAATTTTAGCACCCTCAGGTAACTGCAGCTTATACGCGACCTGTCCAACACGTTGCAATATCTGAAACGGCCCATAATACTGTTTAGATAACTTGCCTGCGAGTGTTTAGCTGAAGATTGACGGTGTGGTCGCAATTTGAGCATGACCCAATCTCTCGGGTGATATTCCACGTTCCTCCGCTTGGTATCCGCATAATGCTTCATCTGAGCTTGTGCCTTAAGGAGTTTCTTTCGAATGGATAGGAAAGTCTCCTCACGATTGGTCAGCATCTCTTCCACCGCGTCCACTTTGGATGAACCAGTAATGTATTCCGGAAAGTTGAAGGGTTTCCGGCCAAAGGTGACTTCATATGGCGTGGACCCAGTGGCCGCGTTCCACGACGTGTTGTGCGACCATTCAACCCAGAGGAGAAATTTATCCCATGAGTTCGGCCGGCGATGTACGAACGAACGGAGGCACTGCTCAATAACTCTGTTCAACCATCACTCTGTGGATGGTAGGCAGAGCTCATGCGGAGCTGAGTACCGCTAAGCCGGAACAATTCCTGCCAAAAACGGCTTACGAAAAGAGGGTCACGGTCCGATACCAAGCTCCGGGGCATACCGTGAATCTTTCCGACGATATCCATGAACAGACGAGCTACAGAATGGGCTGTGTGGGCTGTGGGCAACATGCCCAAATGGATCCCTTTGGAAAATCGATCCACAACGACGAGAATAACGGTGTGACCATGATACGGGGGAAGGCCAACAATGGTAAGACGTTCATGTTCCGGGGTAGCGTGGTATTGAAAGTATTGGTTGATTTTGAACACCCACCCGCAAGGATCAGTGCCATCGAACCTGGGTATGTCAAGTTTCATACGATGCTGTGTTGCAGGAACAGAGGAGGTGAGGGCAGGAGCAGAAGTGGGTTGCGGTTGAATCGGGGAGAGTGGTAAGCGAAGGAGGAGTTCATCGAATTTCTGGGTCATGTTGTGGACGGATTCACTGAGGGACATTGGGTGCTGGGTAAGTTTGAGAATAGCTGCTTCGAGGGTGACTGCAGAATATTCTTATTATTTGTAAGACATATATTATAAATTAGAATTCTTTTCTATTTACATTTCCTTTTAGGTCTCAATCACATGGAGTTGTTTCTTTTCGTATACAACAACAACGGGTAACGTTCCTCTAAAAAAAACAATTGGTAACGTTAAACCTCTGGAGAAATATTTCTGTACATTTCATTTATTTGAAAATTAATTATGGGGATGTCAAATTCAAAACACGTGCTAGCTCTCTGAAAATAAGTTGTAGTGTAGGGTTAGTATTTTTTTAATCATATTTTTCATCCACAAGCTGGTGATTAAGTCCAATACTGCTTAAATGAATAACTTATTAGTAAATTAGTATCTTTTAATTGTGCATACTAACGTGATTCGTGCGATAACACTGTTGTTTTGCTAGATTCCTGGACAGGTAGTCCAAATCCCGACGCATTCAAACTAAGTATACTAACAATGAATATAATAATACCCGCCAATTCAAAATGTCTCACACTCTCACTAAACAAACACCGTACCAGCAACTTGTGGTATTAAGATATTATTTTTTAGGGACCGTGATACTAAAATATATTTACAACATGGTTGCGGCAAATTCTCCCCTTTGGGGTACTTTTCAAAACAATTTTTCGGAATGGGGTTGTTTTGAAAGTATTTCCTACATGAGGCTCTTTTGGACATAAAATGTATGGGGGCATAAAGCAAACCGTCACTGAAACTGGCGAGTTTGCTGTGCCGTGAAGGAATCGCCACTGGGAATGACGATTTGGCCATGCATGGGGAACCGCCAGTCAAACTGACGAGTTCCAACAACTAGGCGTTAGGGTGCAGGGACGCAGCGAAGCAGGAAGGCAGCAGTGCAGAGGTAACTCGCCAGCATGGCTGGCGTTTTGCTATGAGAGAGAGGACTCGCCAGTGATACTGGCGAGTTGTATTTTTTTTAAGAGTGCTTGTTATATTTTTTTAATCTTTCTATGAAAAATACCTCGTATATGTTCATTTATTCTCTTAATTGATTAATGTTATTTCCCTTTTTCATTTCCTTCTTATTATTTATCATGTGTCTATTATTAGACAATTATTTTTGTCATTTTTTATTCAGTAAAAAGCTTTTTTTTTTTCTCTCCTTATCTCCTAGGTTCACAAGAAAACTTTATATATAAAGAGAGAGATACAAAGTGAGAGAGAATATATTTAATAATGATAAAAAATTAATAACTATTTTTTAACATAAAAAATAATTTAATGATGATACAATGTAAAATAGTTTTATATGATCTAAATTTAAAAGTAATAAAATTTCACAAAAATTAAATGAATTGAATTTATTATTGTTTGGAAAAAGTTTTAAACAAAATCATGAAATTTTTTAATGAGTAAAATTTCATTTAAATAATTGAAAGATAAATTCCACTTGAAATTGTATACTTTTTAATAATTTGAAGCTTTTAATCTTAGTTTTAAAATTAAATAAATAAATATTTTACTGTCCTGGCTTATGGTAATTACGTAACACCATTTATTTTTAACTTTCGAATATTTTGTACAACATTATAAAAATATTTAAGTATGAGAGTTTAAATTACATGATATACTTTATCTTTCCCGCGAGATTCTTGTATGCATGGCGGGTTATTCACTAATTCATAACTCAAAAAAGTTGTAAAATAAAAATTCTGCACAAGGCACACATATGTAGGAACCTCACCTGCAAAAGCTGCACCTCGCCTGCAAAGTCTGTTGGAACTCGCCAGTTTGATTGGCGGTTCCCCATGCATGGCCAAATCGCCATTCCCAGTGGCGATTCCTTCACGGCACAGCAAACTCGCCAGTTCCACTGGCGATTTGCTTTATGCCCCCATGCATTTTACGTTCAAAAGAGCCCCAAGAAATACTTTCAAAACAACCCTATTTCAGGAAATTGTTTTGAAAAGTACCCCAAAGGGGGAAATTTGCCACATGGTTGCTATCCTTCAATAAATAACATGGTTTCTAGACAACCATAAATAATAGTAACATGGTTGAGAGCCATAAGATATTAAAACATGGTTTCTACTTTAATTTCTAGACAGCCACAAATAATAGGAGTGATTATAAAACTTAAAAATCATTATTAGGAGTGGGAATAGGTCAGGTCGGCCTACAGAGGCCTACGACCTGCCCTACATAAAGTCTGATTTGAACTGGTTTATTTAATTAAAAAGTTAGGTTCAGACTTCTTTAAAAGCTTATTAAATTAAATAGACCAGTCTTAGGCTTGTTAAAAAGCCTGATAGGCCGGCCTATATATATATATATATATATATATATATATATATACTTATATTATTTTTTGGGTACCAATTTATACTTATATTATTTTTTGGGTACAATTTTTTTTTTTTTTTGAAACAAGCAAACTTTGATTATACATTAGTGCTTCATAACTTCCATTCCTATAATCAATTAAGACTTTAATTACAATTTAGGTGTAAGTCATGTGCCCCTTTATATTACTCATTATTTTTATTGGCTTTCTTATTCTTGTTAGCGTTTCCTTTTCCATTAACTTTCCTATTATGTTCCTACTCCAGAGCAAAGAAATACTAAAGATTTAATGTGAATAAGACTTTTAAAAAGGCTATCAGGCCAGACTAGACTTTTAAAAAGGTCAGACTGAGCCAAAATAAAAGTCTTTGATAGGCTATAGGCCAAACTCAGGCCTCAAAAATTCATCGTAGGCTAGACTCATGCCTTTCAAAATCTGACCTGACCTATTCCCACCCCTAACCATTATATAAACTCTAATATATACACAAAAGATAAATAATTTTTTTGAAACATTAATATAGTAAAAGTAAAGATGAGAAGAGAAAATCATAAATATATACAATAGTAAAGATAGTAAGAGTATCTTCGCTAAAGTAAAATAAATAAAAAAATTGAAATGAAAGTTTTAAATTAAAATAAGTGTAAAATTGTGAATCTTATTTTATTTTACTGTTTATTTTTCTTCATTTTCATTCTTTTTTTTTACCATAAATGAACAATCCTAAAAGAATATTATTTATTGGTGTGTCTTATATAACATTCATAATTATTTTTTTCGGAGAACAAAAGGGATCGAGCTCCAAAACAACCAAAAACTTAGAAACCACTAGAGAAATTGGTTGTTGAATAATCAGCGGTTAATGAACAGAGATGAAGGAGGGCACCCACTCAAAGGCTCTAGGAGCATTCAAGGACAGGCCATGCCTAGACAAGGCATTGATAGACATTGTTTTGTTGATAGCTTAATAAGTGCACTTATTTTCATGGAAGAGAAATGTATATATGCATATCACTGATAGATATCTTAATTAATTAAGGATAAAAAGAAAACTTAACAATAGAATACTCTGATGTTTCTTGTGAGACCCGTTCTTTGCATGGTTTTTTAACAATCAAAAATGAGAAAAAATACAATAACAAATAAAAATAATATTGCATTGTCCAGAAATTGACACTTGGCAAGCTGGTGGACAATTTTAATATATATTGATTATGATCAACAAAATATTGTATTTTATTTCTTATATATATCTAAATTATTAATTGAACCACAAAATAATACAAAATATCATTCACAATTTAAAGTCAATTTTAAAAGAACTTGTCAACAAATTTATAAATTTCTACGTAAAAATAAATAATAATTTAATGTTCTCAAGTAAAATATAAAATAAATTTAATATATAAGATATATATGTGCGGAGCAGGGTGAATACGATAGTTTAGGCTTAATTGAAAAAATGGTCCTTCTATTTATCCCAACTCACTAAATTGGTTTCCCTATAATTTAATTAACCAATTGAGTTTTTTTGTTTTCAATCGAGCTATTTGAGTCCCCAAATGTGAAATTGGATGTTGACCATTAATGGGTAATGCTGATTGTTACGTGTCATAATAAAATTATGACACATGACATCAACGTCCAATGAAATTATGACACATATCAGTCAACATTATTCATTAACCCTTAATGTCCAATTTTGGGATTTGGGACTCAAATAGTCAGATTAAAAAAATTGAGAAACTTGATTGGTGAATTAAATTATAGAAGATCGAATTAGTGAGTTGAGATAAATAGGAGAACTATTTTTGCAATTAAACCTATAATTTAATTGACTTTACCTTCGATAAGACACTCTCACTTGATAACCGACATATCAACTCTACTACTCAGAGGGGTCCTAAACTTCTTATCAATATTTAAGGACATCTTCACAAAAGTAGTCTATTGTGGGAGAGCCAATTAAGTTTTCCATGATGGAAAAAAATTGTAGCGTAGAAAGTTTGTGTTTCTCGGGATAAGTGTTGGACTATCATAGACCTATCTACACCAGATTTTTTTTTTAAAGAAGAAAAGAGATCCCTTGTTCGATCTTTCTCCTTCTTTTTACCGTCGTCGTCTAGTTCTACCATGACTTTTATGTCCTCAACAACAACTCGCAGATCTGGATTAACTTTTGTCGCCCTCCTCCAACCACTGTACGTGTGTGGGTTTTTTTTCTTTCGCAGATCTGTTCATGTATGGATTCTTGATTTGTAAAGATGAGTTATTGGTTGAACTATTAGGGGAAACAATTGTGAGTCTATGATAGAGAGAGATTGATGGTGCGAATTTGGACAACCACTACCAGAGTGTCAATCTTGTGGTAGTATAAATGACGGTGGAGTAGGTGTGCGATGGTGGAAGTTGTTGTCGGTGAGATGTGTGTGGTGGCATCGTTATCGGTGGTAGTTGGGTGAGGGAAAAAGAAGGAAAGGAATGACCAGATAGAGGTGGTTGAGGGAAGAACTCCATCGTTGCGAAAGTTGTTGTCAGTGGTGGTTGAGAACAGGCAAAGGTTGTTCAATCTCGAGGCCTTGTCGTCATTGTTATGGGTGGCGTCGAGGGAGAGGAGTGAGTGCGGCAGCAGTGGAGAAGGAAGGTGGTGACAGCGGCGAGAAGAAGAAACTTAGATGCTAAGAGAGAGATTGGATGTCATGGTGAGGGTGGTGTAATCAGTAAGTATAGGGCCCAATCCTTGTAACCATTGGACTCCTAGCATAATGTCTGCCCCGCTGAGGCCCAGTACGAAGAGATCTGGCCTAAATAGGTGACCCTGGATAGTGAGTGGGGTTTGCAGGCAAATGCAGTGGCAGAGGAGAGTACCGCCATCACCAACCATGACCGGAAGGGGGTTAATGGCGGTGGTGGGAAGAATGAGTGTAACATCCCATTTTTCGTAAGCTAATTTAAAAAAAATATTTTTTATTTACAAATAAATAGAGTTTTAGAAAAATGATGAGATTCTATAAATAAATAAATAAGGAGATATAATTATTAATTAAAATAATGATTTGAGAGAAAATAAAAAGGGTATTTTATTTATTTGTTTGATAGAGAATAAAATAGAGTTTATTTTTATAAAATAATAAATAAATAAATAAATAGAGTAAACCTAGCTATAAATAGTGTTAGGTCAGTTTTCACACGGACGCTGTCTCTTCTTTCCCTCATTTTCGTTTTTTTCCTTCTCCTCTCAACACCCTTTCTTTTTTCCCGCAGCCCACCAAACCTATCTCAGAAAAACAACGATCTCGGACTCATTCACCGTTGGATCGTCGTGAAATTTGAGCACCACGTTCGCAACCCAATTACGAGCATTTTCACCGTTGGGAATTTTGATATCATGTCTGAACTGAGATAGATACCCTTCGCATTGTAACCTTTTTCTTTCCCGTAGAAACCCAGAGCTGTCTTGGTAAAACTACGATCCCGGTTTCTTTAACCGTTGGATTGTTGTGAAATTTGGCTATTTTGTTAGAAATTTAATTGCGCATGCTTTGACCGTTGGGATTTGCGAGATGATTTTCGTGGAGAGAGAAAAAGGAATCGCATGCAGATAGTCCAAATGGAGGCTTCAATCCCTTTACGTTTCTCTGACGTTTGAGAACTCTATCGGAGCAGTCGGAGGAGAAACTGGAGGAATCCGCTAGAGATGCTGCTATCGCTGTCGGAAGACACGTGAGTCCGCTTAGAGGTAAGGGATGAGTTATTCACAATTGAGGGTTAGTGAGAACATGTGTAGAGATCCTTAGAGGATTAAATTGGAGTTTTATTTTGGGATGTTTATTAAATTGCAATTTTTCCTTTATGATTATAAATAAAATATTGATGTCCTAATGAAAATTGTTTGATAAATTGTGCTCTTGATATTTATATATTTCGACCTATGATTTTGATATAAGTGTGTAAAATTATTTGAGGGGTTTTAGTTCTCATGTTATGATAGTCTTTTGTATAAATTGTTATATTGAGGATATGAAATGATGATTCAAATTGTGAGTATGTGATGAATTGTGGAATAACATGTTGCTTTGAGGTTATAATATTGTTATTGAGATTGAGTATAAGTGTAAAGTTGAACATGTGTTAATTTGTGAGATACGTGAAAACATGTGATGACGGATTGTGATACTATGAGATGTGAAATTGTGAATGAGTTTTAGTTGTGGATAAGTGTGTAGTTAACACTTGATGTGAAATTACTTGTGTTGTAAGCTATGAATTGTACAATAACCTGACTAGTGTTATATTGAGAAAAGCGTTGATGCGCAGTGTTAAAGAGAAAATGTAGGTTTCCTATTTAGGAACCAGTGTTAAATCGTAGCGCAATTGTGTTGAACGTGTTTAAAACACGAGTGTAAGGTCATGGGTATTGTATAATTCATGAGCAGTGTCTGCATGCAAAAAATTATTTTAGGGGTTGGACCTGAATCAGGAGGGAGAGGCTCTGACGGACTCTTCGGTGTGTAGGCCTTGGGGGTCACCGGGTTTGAGTGCTCCTTTAAGCCTATGCTGATCTCATATGGTTGGAGCATTCTCGCAAACATCGTGACCCTGACTGGTCTCCCTATGATCTTACTTAGTGAGAGTGACCTGACAAACCCATCGTGTGGTGTGTCTTGTTATGTACTCCTAAGCGCCCCAGGGTTGTTTTTCACTGACATGGTACCACATTGCATATAAGATTGAGTCTTAGCATAACTGTTGCATATGCTTGCTAATTGATGTGTTATTATATCTTGATCGAAGTGTGGGATTCTTGTGTAATGTGATTGATGATTGAAAAGTGAATTTTGAATGACGAAGTGGTGAATTTACGTGAGCTATGTTTAAGCAAGTGGTATCTCACTTATATAATATGTATATTTAATTGTCTTGTTTCTTTATTAGCTAGGAATATGATAACTCACTCCTTGTGTGTTGTTGTGTTTGGATCCTGTGATGATCTTGAACTTGTGTTCGGGGGAGCAGATGAATAGGTGGATGACTATGAAGAACCTCATGCTAGAAGACACGGGAATAGAACGCTTTGATAGGATGTGACATTAGGATATAGGTTCTATATTAATTATATGAAGCTTAGACGACTTTGTTTGAGTCGAGAATACTTTATTATTTATTTGGACAAGTTTGAATATGATGTAGAAGAAAATGAATGTGAGCCTTTTTCCCCTTTGAAAGACTTGTAAAAAAAATGTTTTAAAAATACTTTTAATTAATATTTGATTTTTTTTCCTTATTAGTATATATGTGAGGGGTAGAGATGTCACATTTCTTGAATTATTATTTGTATTTTGAGGGGTAGAGGGTGTCACAATGAGGAATTGCGCGACCCTAGCTTACATGAAATTATGGGTTCTCCCACCATTCACTAGTATCATAACTTGGTGATGGTTTAGGGTCCCATAAATGCAAAAAGTTGTTGGGCCAGGCATGCTTGACATTGCGTTGAGGCTCAGTTGAAGAGGGTCGGCGGCCAATGGTTTAGGCAAGCTGGTCACAATGTTTGGCACTGGGGAAGATAGCGAGAGCTCCAAGTTGTCGTCAACGATGAAGAGATGTATGCGAGGTTTGCAATGGTGGTCAGCCACCCACTTATCGTCGCAGTGGTAACAAAGGCCTATGTCTCTATGATTAGCCAATTCTTCGGTCGAGAGTCATTTCACCAGTAATTTGGGAAGCGATTGCAATGGCGGGGAAATTTTTGTAAATGCAGGAAGAGGAGTGGCCAAAGGAGAAGGCGACGAGAAACAACTAGGACGCTGGTGGTCCTGGAGTTTATCTTCCTGCAACTTAGAGAGCACAATGGCTTGTGGCAACGATAACGGTTGTAGCGCCTAGACCTCACGGCGAAGTTCGGGGGTGAGTCCTGAGATGAAACAGTTTAGGAGAAAGGGGTGAGCGAGACCCACCGTCCAATTTGCAAAACGCTCGAACTCCGAGAGATAATCATTGACGGTTCCCTTCTGCTGGAGCTTGAACAAAGCCTTGTGAGGATTGTCGTAGAAGGATGGCGTAAAGTTGAATTCGAGGATCTGTAACATGGCCGGCTACGAAGTTAATATTCCATTTTGTGACATCCACTGGTACTAGCAGAGGGTTGGACCTTCCATGTAAAACGACGCCACCGTCAAGCATTCGTTGTCCGACACGCACTGGTAGCCAAAGAACTGGGTGATTTTAAAAATCTACCCCAGTGGAAGGAGAGGAGTGAGTGCGACAGCAGTGGAGAAGGAAGGTGGTGACAACGGCGAGAAGAAGAAACTTAGATGCTAAGAGGGAGATTGAAAGAGGTGACACCAAGAGGGAGATTGGAAGAAAAATCCAATATAGGCAAATATATGGTGGAGCTACACATCTAAAAAGAAGGGGTAAATAGTCATTTTTTGTCTCTAAAGATGTAATTTGTTGACAAATGCGTCTTTGAAAGATGAAAATACAAAATTTAGTCTCCTAAAGTATAAAAAGTGCGACAAATATATCTGATCATTAATTTCCATCCGTCATCATTAATAAAATAGCTTACATGGTACAAAGTGACAAATTTGTCACTCAAATGATTGTCATCGTGACCATCTCTAATTGTCAGCATAAGGGTAAATTTGTCAAATAATATTTTTTTCACTTCTCGTCTTCCCACTCGCCGTTGACAAATGCGTTCCTGAAATATGAAAATACAAAATTTAGTCCTTGAAAGTGTAAAAAGTATAACAAATATATCCAAACTTAATAGTAGCTAGATTGTGACTAATTATTATAATTTGAAAAAAATTATAATGATTGCAACAATTTTTTTTTTAAAAACTTGTAAATTAAATCGAGTCTAAAAGAAAAAAGAATATCGTTTTATAAACTTGTAAATAATTTTTTTATACTCACATGCTTGATGAAAGGTTCAAGTATAAAAATATTTATTATAAAATATTATAGTTAAATTAGATCCATGAATAATTTTTAGGGAAAATTACAATTGCAATGACATTTTTAATTTGTAAAAAACACTCACTTCCTTTGGAATGATTTTTTTAGGTTATGATTTTTTAAAAGATCAGTCAATAAAAAATAATCATGTATGATTTAAAAAGAATTAATTTAAAAATCAATAAACTTTTATCATCATTTATAATTTGATGACATTGCATATACTAATAGAAATTCATATTTTATTATGAAAAATTTATTAAAAAACAATTAAATAAACAATGTTTGATTAAATGGAAACAATAATTTTCTTATCGTTTTACATAATTTTTTTTTGTGTTGATAGAATTTATGCAAGAGTTAACAACTAAAAAATTGATTTTTTTTGTACTTGAAAAAAAGTAATAAGAATTCACCAAAGTAATAAAAATTCACTTTCATTGATAATATTTTATGCATGTCTCAACCGTTGATGAAACTTAAAAATTATATAATAGAAATAGACACTTACCACTCTTCTAAAATTTTGTTGCAATTGTAACAATTAGAGATGACCACATTGACAATTATTTCCGTGACAAATTTGTCTCTATGTGTCATGTAGACTATTTTATTAACGGTGACGGGTGAAAATTAACAGATATATTTTTCGCACTTTCTACGCTTTCGAGTACTAAATTTTATACTTTCATCTTTCAGGAACACGCATTTATCAACAAATTACACATTTAGAGACAAAAGTGACTATTTAATTGATTTGTCGAGTCAGAAGTTAACAAACAATTTTAATTCTTAAATGAAAGACATTTATAATCTTTAAAATAATAATAATAGATTATTAAAAGAAAATTTATGAAAGAAGACAGAAAAAAGTACTCAGTACTTTGTTTACGAAATAATTAATACTTTGTTTACATTAGACTTAAAAAAATACTTTGTTTAAAAAGAAAAAAAAAGTAATATCTTCACAGAAAACACTATAGAAAAATAAAATATTTATCTAAAAATAGTATCATTATCTTCAAAATAAAATTATAAATAAAAGTAATAAATAATACTACTCAAATAGAATTTTTCTACTATTGAAGTAATTAAACTCCAAAAAGAAGTCATCATATTAAAAGTAGTCAACCCCCAACCCTAACGCAACAAGGATACAAATACATCCTCCCCTGTTTTCATTACCATCAGAATCAAAAGTTTTTTTTTATTTCTTTCTTAGTAGATTTCACGACAGATAAAATTTACTCTCTTCTGAGATCCAACATACCATAACAATGTCCAGTTCTGAAGGTGTTGTTCATGTTGCTTTCCTCCCAAGTGCTGGAATGGGTCACCTCAACCCATTTCTCAGATTAGCAGCAACCTTCATCCGCTACGGTTGCAAAGTAACACTCATCACTCCAAAACCCACTGTCTCTCTCGCTGAGTCAAACCTCATCTCTCGCTTCTGTTCTTCATTCCCCCACCAAGTAACCCAACTTGACTTAAACCTCGTTTCTGTGGATCCAACCACAGTTGACACCATAGACCCTTTTTTCCTTCAGTTCGAAACCATTCGTCGTTCTCTTCACCTTCTACCTCCAATCCTCTCTTTACTCTCAACACCTCTCTCTGCTTTCATCTACGACATCACCTTAATCACCCCTCTTCTTTCCGTTATTGAAAAACTCTCTTGTCCCTCTTACCTTTACTTCACCTCATCAGCTAGAATGTTTTCTTTCTTTGCACGCGTTTCTGTTCTTTCAGCTTCAAATCCTGGTCAAACCCCTTCCTCGTTCATCGGTGATGATGGTGTTAAAATCCCTGGCTTCACATCACCAATTCCAAGATCCTCGGTCCCTCCTGCGATCCTTCAAGCTAGCAGCAATCTCTTTCAGAGAATCATGTTGGAGGACAGTGCCAATGTCACCAAGCTCAATAATGGGGTTTTCATCAACTCGTTTGAGGAGCTAGAAGGAGAGGCACTAGCAGCACTCAATGGAGGGAAAGTGCTTGAAGGGTTGCCACCAGTGTATGGTGTTGGACCCTTAATGGCGTGTGAGTATGAGAAGGGAGATGAAGAAGGTCAAAAGGGTTGCATGAGTTCAATAGTGAAGTGGCTTGATGAACAAAGTAAAGGGTCGGTGGTGTATGTGAGTTTGGGGAACAGGACTGAGACGAGGAGGGAGCAGATAAAGGACATGGCTTTGGGGTTGATAGAATGTGGGTATGGTTTTTTGTGGGTGGTGAAGTTGAAGAGGGTTGACAAGGAAGATGAGGAGGGTTTGGAGGAAGTGTTGGGCTGTGAGTTGTCGAGTAAGGTGAAGGAAAAGGGTGTGGTTGTGAAGGAGTTTGTGGATCAGGTTGAGATTCTGGGGCACCCTTCAGTTGGGGGGTTTCTGAGTCATGGAGGGTGGAATTCAGTGACAGAAACTGTGTGGAAAGGAGTGCCTTGTCTGTCATGGCCTCAACATAGTGATCAGAAGATGAGCGCAGAGGTTATTAGGATGAGTGGTATGGGGATTTGGCCTGAGGAGTGGGGGTGGGGAACACAAGATGTGGTGAAAGGAGATGAGATTGCTAAGAGAATCAAAGAGATGATGAGCAATGAATCTCTGAGGGTCAAAGCTGGAGAATTGAAGGAGGCAGCTTTGAAGGCTGCTGGTGTTGGTGGGAGCTGTGAGGTTACTATTAAGAGACAAATTGAGGAGTGGAAGAGGAATGCTCAAGCCAATTGAAGCTACTCACAAAGGTTAAGTGTGTGTTTGATTTCTCGTCACGTCAACACAAAGAAGCTAAGATTTGCATTTGCTGCTTCTGCGTATTTCAATAATTTTGACATGATTTTTAAGGTTAACGCAAGTATAAAACATAGGAACAAACGGGTATTCAATAAAAGTAGTTTTTGGTTCTATTGTCTGGGGTTATATTTCTAATTTGTTTACAGTTTTGTTGGGTGTTTAATGCTTTTATTTTGTTACAATAATGTTATCTTTTCCCCCTCTTTTGTTAGCCTTTTCTTCCCTTCTACCCTTTAGATTTTTGTTTTGTTTTAGTTTTACAGAAGCAGAGATTATATCGATTGAATCAAAATTAACAGCATACCTTGACCTGTTCCCAGTATTGAGAAAATGATTTCAGTTGTAGTCATGGTCTAAATTCTTATATAATGCTCACTACCAATAGCCATGTTACCAACCATCATTGGGTTTTGCACCTCACAGTTGTGTAATGATTCACAATACTTTTTCCTAGGAACTACATTCGAATTATATTATCCATGGATCAGGCCAAATGAAACTACAGCAATTAAATAACCTCAGTAGCAGAAACACTCAAATTAATGCGGTGTTACGCATGAGTTCAAATGGGTTGTTTTATACCAGAATTGGACTGCAGCTAGCTTGGTTAAAAGACTCACAAATTATGATTCAAGTAAACTTTTTATGCATATATGGAATCTGTTTGCTGATCAAAATATCAAACTCTGCATAAAGTGATTATGTCATAGTCAAGAGTCAAATTAATACTCTTTAATATTTTATAAATAAAGTATCAAATACAAAAGTTAATATATTTAATTAATGTCTTAATTAGAAGATTTAAAATTATTCTCAAATACTGTAATACATTTCTTAAAGAAGCTTAAAATGGGAACAGCAGAGGAGCAGCCGTCATTTTTAATGGGTAATCCAATGGAATATAGCTAGTGGATGAATATTCCATTCAATTTGATTAGAAACACAACATATTTTATATCTAAACCTTCAAAGTTCAAATGCCCAAAAATAATGGTAGATAGATCAAGTCAACAATCAACAAGTCATACAGGAAATTTGACTCTTCAATAGCAAGGAATGTATTATTAATTTAACACAAAATAGTAGAAGTCATTTGCCGCAAATGACCAGAAACTGGCGTCATTAGCCCAACAATGGCTATCTGCTTACCCGAAACTATACGCCGTTGCCTCTCACAAATCACATTCAATCAAAACAGCATGAATGACCCGTTAGTTCCATTTGTTAACATCGTCAGAGATACTTTAGGGGAGAAAGAAAACAACAACATTTTTACCCCCCATAAATACAAATAAAATTAAAAATACACAAATAATAAAGTTGAAGATTATTTATCTAACTAATATAAATCACTGCTCAGGGTGAAAAATTGGTTTCTCCTAAATCGATTTTCAATGGGCTAATTTTCTATTCAACTGTATATTTATTTATTCTGTTTTTTAAAATGTTTATTTTTCTTTCTTTTAAGAATGTTTTTTTATTTCCTTTTAAATTTCAATTTTATGATTTTTATATTTCAAAAACAAGATTAGTTATAAGAATTGGTTAATTCTTTTAAAAAATTTATGTAGGTGGTTTTCTTTTTTTTTTTTTTTTCTTTTTGTGTTATTTTGTTCATGTTTATGATGTTTTATCAATCAAATAATAATGTATTCTCATAAATATAAATTATGGGTTAAATACAAATTTTATTAACATGCAACAAAATGATTTTAACTTTTTTTATAGAAAGATTAAAATATTTTTAAAAATGGAAATCCAGTCTATAAAAATCTCAACCATACAATAGTTTTGTTTTTTCTCATTTTATTTTCATTTAAAAAAAATGTGGACGTAGTTCCATTTTGCATGATTGAAGAAGAAGAAAAATAATATTAAAAAAGCTTAGATAAATATCATAATTCACAAAAACTTAAATGATTAAAATAGAGAATCTTAAAAAAAAATACCAACCAAATTTCAATAATAAATTGTAAGTTAAAAAAAAAGAAATATATACAATTAATAAAATGAAAACACAATGGATTTTCACTGAAAAATGAATAAACAAAAATATGCAAAAAATTAACAAGAAATTTGAATAGTGGATGAATCACTTTTTTTTAAGGTAAAAGATGAAATTTATTAAAATGAAAACATACAGTAAATTTGAATACAAGTTGTGTCTAACATATGCCAAGGTTTGTACTTTGTACACTAGGGAAAGCATTGAAGGTCTGTCCTCAAACTGGACTAATAGTTCGTATTGTAACACCATATTAATGGTTTCAAGGCTCGAGACATGACAGGTTTAGAACCAAAACCAAACCAGCAGCTGACAAAGCATTGAGACAAATTGACCTAATGGGGTTAGTTTTACAAACTATTTTTCGATATAAGTCCCTTTTGAAACTAATACCAAAGGGGGTCTCTTTTTTACGTAGAATCCAACCATGCATGAAGCATTTCGCCACTGGAGCTGGCGATACCACCCTGGGACGGACACGTGGCTTCCGCCACTGCCATTGGTGAAATAGCCAGTGGTTTTCGCCACTGGAGCTGGCGACTTAGGGGGGACAGTGCTTTTCGCCAGTTTGACTGGCGATTTAGGTGCAGAGGGGCACTAGGTGCATAGGGCTAGGGTTCAGAGCAGGCTGGTTTCGCAACCAGGGCTGGTGAAACAGGCATGCATATTTTGCCACTACCAGTGGCGAAATAGGTGTCTTAAAAGTTTCTGAGCCTTTAAATAGCAGCTCCGTCTTCATCTTGATGCTTTGTTTTTCACCCTTTAAAATTTCTAAGCAAGTGTTTTCAAAGTTTCTCAATCAATAATTTCTCTTGCATCATTTTTATTTTGAAGTAATTATTTTGAGCCAATCTGAAGTTTATTTTTTGTAATTAGATTTGTTTATTTTGAAGGTATTATTGTTAAGATTAATTACTTATAATAGTAACTTTCTTGATGCTTTATTCTGCCTTTAAAATTTTTACTTTGAAAGCGTTCAAGTTTTTTAAGTTTCTGGCATCATATTTATTTATTTGAAGAAATTAATTTTTTGTTAGAATAAAGTTGTAATATGAAGTTTCAGTGTAGTATTTTTTTGTTATTAGATTTTTTTTTATTTTGAATTTATCATTATTATGATTGATTATTTATAATAGCAACTTTCTTGATGCTTTGTTCTGCCTTTAAAATTTCTACTTTGAAAAAGTTTAAGTTTTTTAAGTTTCTGGCATCATATTTATTTGAAGTAATTAATTTTTTGTTAAAATAAAGTTTTAATATGAAGTTTCAGTGTAGTATTTTTTTGCTATTAGATTTTTTTTATTTTGAATTTATTATTATTATGATTGATTATTTATAATAGCAACTTTCTTGATGCTTTGTTCTGCCTTTAAAATTTCTACTTTGAAAGCGTTTAAGTTTTTTAAGTTTCTGGCATCATATTTAATTGAAGTAATTAATTTTTTGTTAAAATAAAGTTTTAATATGAAGTTTTAGTGTAGTATTTTTTTGTTATTAGATTTTTTTATTTTGAATTTATTATTATTATGATTGATTATTTATAATATTGTTTTTGTAGGTATATGATGAATTCAGTTATAACAGTCTTGTATTTCAATGGAAGGGTATATGAAGAGAATGATGGTGTAATCTTTGAAGGCAGTAAAAAAGAGATTCAGATTAAACGTGGAATTAGTTTCAATGTTTTGAAAAAAAATTTGGAGATAAGGTAAAGTTAGAAAATAATAAAATTATTTCTGCTATCAGTTGTAGATTTTTAGTTTCAGGAAAATATGTTGCGTTGCAAATTTGTGATGACGAAGATGTTGAATCTATGATCGAAAGTTTTCAACAACAAGAACAAATGTCAGTTTTGGAATTGTACGTAGAAAAGGATGTGGCTGGTGGTTCTATGTTTCATTATGCAAATTCTGTTACATCATGTAAAAATAATTTATCTAATAATGAGTCGGAACCGCCAAGAAACGTAAGCAATTTACATGGTGATGAAGAAGATGATGATGATGATTATCTTGTGTCTAACTCATACATTGAAGAGTCTTTAAACGAAGATGATAGTGTTGACCGTATATCTGATACAGACGATGAAGTAACCGACATGATTCAACCAGTAAGAATGGTTCACCCAACATAAGGTATAATTTATTGAATAAAAAAATAGGTGAATACATTTATCATTTTATGACAATTGTATTTAATGGTAAATAAGTATGATTGTGATATTGACCTGAATTTTATTTTTTTAACTATTAGGTGTAGAAGGAATTCAAAATCCATTTTGGAATGATGCTTTGCATTATAACAATATCAACTGGAGTCATCCTGATGAGGAGGACATTTGCGGTTTGGAGATGCCATCGAGTTTTAATGTTGGGCAAGAATTATATGTTGGCATGGATTTTGATAGTAAAGATGTGGTAAAAAATGTACTGAAACAATATGTTATGAAGGTACATCAATGTTTTAAAGTTGTTGAAAACAAATTGAACAAGTATATTGTTTGTTGCCTGAATAAAAGTGCATACTGTCCTTTCCCTTTTTATATGAGGGCAATTTTATCTAAAAGAAATGATTCATGGAAAGTGATACAATGGGGTGGACCACACACATGTATGAATATGAGTATGTCACAAGATTACGAGAAGCTTGATTCAGATTTAATTGTCACTTGTGTAGTAGGTATGTTTTTTATGTTCATATTATTCTACTTTATGTTATTTGTTATTTAAATTTATTTATTTTATTAATAGGCATGATTAGAGAAGATCTATCAATAAAAGTTTCTTTGATTCAAGAAAGGATAAACAATGAATTTGCCTATAAGGTTTCATACAAAAAAGCATGGATGACGAAACAAAAAGTGATTGCAATTGAATATGGCTATTGGGAAGAGTCATATGCGAAACTTTTGTCATGGCTAAAACACATGCAAAATCATTCTCCTGGATCCTATTTTCAAATACTACATGACGATTTTATTGTTGGGAATAGGGTGAGTCACGAGCACCGTCAGTTTCACAGATTGTTTTGAACTTTTGGTCAATGTAAAAAGGCTTTTAAGTATTGTAAGCCAATCATACAAGTTGACGACACACATTTATACAGGAAATACCGTGGGACCCTGTTAATGGCCACATCTCAAGATGGAAATGGTGGTGTTCTTCCTCTAGCATTCACCGTGGTCGAAGGTGAAACGTTAACAGCGTGGTCATGGTTTTTGACACACTTGCGTGAACACGTGACAGATAAAAATAGTATTTGCCTCATATCTGATCGTCACGCCAGTATAAAGTCTGTTGTTGCTAACGAAACACTTGGTTGGCAACCTCCCCACGGTTATCATGTTTACTACGTCTGACATATAGCAAACAATTTCAATCACAAATTCAACAATGCCAAACAAAAAGAAATGTCGAAGAAATTGGGTAAGATTTAATTTATCGTGGCCATGTTAATTTAAGTTTCATATATACTTAAAATTGTTGTTGCTAACTAATTTTATGCAGGTTACACTCCTTGCAAGCATATATTTGATCAAAATTTAGAAAAATTTCATCAACTGAGTCCAGCCATAGCAACATGGATTGATCACATTTCAAAGGAAAAATGGACCATGGCTTATGATACAGAAGGACGTAGATATGGCCACATGACAACCAACCTTTCAGAATGTGTAAATAAGGTATTGAAGGATTGTCGCAACATACCCATAACAGCGTTAGTGAAATCAACATATAGTAGGTGTCGAAAGTACTTTGTTGATCGAGGTCGGCAAGCCCAAAGACAATTAAATGAAGGACAAGTTTATTGTTCTAAGGTTGTTAAAGAACTTTGAAAAAATTAAGAACAAGCTTGTTCGCACATCGTCCACGTCTATGATATCCACTCTACAAGGTTTGAAGTAGAGGAGACCTTCAATCCTATAATGCAACGTGGCAGACAAAAGTGGACAGTTAACTTGAATGACCATTATTGTCAATGCAGAAAGTATTCTGTACTTCACTATCCATGTTCACACATTATTGCAGCTTGTGGTTACGTGAGCATGAACTACTTCCAATATATATATGTTGTTTACACAAATGAGCACATCTTAAAAGCTTACTCCACACAATGGTGGCCTCTTGGGAATGAAGCGACAATTCCTCCTTCTGATGACGCATGGACACTTATCCCTGATCCAACTACAATTAGTGCGAAAGGTCGGCCAAAATCCACAAGGATAAAGAATAAGATGGATTGGCTCGAACCATCTGAGCACCGACAAAAATGTAGTAGATGTGGAGCAGAAGGGCACAACAGGCGTCGATGTCCAATGCAATCTGAACGTGGAACTTGTTCATTTAATTGATTTATGTATGTTACACAAGTGACCTCTGATATCTGAGACAAGTAACTTGTATTGCTTGAAGTTCTCTTGAATGTATTTAGTTTGTGTTCTTCAATGAAATCGTTATTAACATTAGTTATTTTGGTTTGTGTTCTTTAGTTTGTTTTTAACATTATTTATTATTATATTTTGGTGCGCGACATAAACTGTATCCATTAGTAAGCCTTCATAAAATAAACGATAAGTTAAGTCTCAAATTGAAATGACAAACATACAACATATTTAAACAAAGACATGAAAATCATTCATTATGATGTCCATGATGACGTGAGGATGTGCCACATGGTCATTTCCATCTTCGTTCTGCTCTATCAGGATTTCTTTTGCCCCGATGTCTCCCCGCTTCAACTTGGTCAGCCTCAGCAGAAAATTGGTGACGTAAATCAACACCTAATAAGTCATCCATATCAGGTATTGCTCCGGGTACATTCCATTGAGTACCTAATGGAGCATTAGGTGTTGGAATTGGGGCATCATGTTGCTGTGAAGGGGTCAAAATAGGCAAGTACGGCAGGTCCCCATGCATACGTGCTGCACTCTCTAAAGTTACGTAAAAAATTTCAGGTACCTTAGGAAAACTTTGCTACTGCCTTTGTCAACAAATAGGACACCTCCTATGAATCTAAGGATCCATGCACGGGTAAACCTTTCTACTTGTTGTAGGTTACCGTCATGGTTATTTAATTGTGGAAAATGGTGAGCCAACCAATTTAATTTAATCGTACTACCTTGAAGTTCACCTTCTTGTGGTCTGACTCCTAACAATTCTTCACATAAATAAGCTCAATCAAGATTTGTTGAATCAATTAATGGTGACCCATCCACATGGAGACCTAATAAAACAGAGACATCTTGAAGAGTAATAGTACACTCTCCGCATCTCATGTGAAAAGTATGTGTTTCGGGCCTCCATCTTTCAATCAAGGCACTAATTAATGCCGAATTTATTTTTAAGTATCTCATCTTCATAATCATAATCCAGTAAAGACCAGATTGCTGAAGTAGAAAAATAATTTCCTCTGGTATTTCTTCTTGACCTTGATACGTGGGGACAACTCGTTTAATGTGTAATTTTCTGTCTTCTTTCCCATTCCAAATATGTTCTGAAACATGCTTATTTTGAATCCATAAAACATCACCATCAATCGGACCAGACTTAATTTGTATATTTGATGAACATGACGAGGAAGATGCCATTGATATTGCAAAATAAAAAATAATACAATAAATTGACAAAAAAAATTATACATTATTTGTACATAAAAAAATTAAGTACATTTAGAAAAACTTAATTAAATATATATACCAAATAATTAAAATTTGAATAAATAACAAAATATATATATTTGAATTTATATATTTGAATAACAAAATATATTATACAAATAATAAAATTTAGATATACTTTGCAAATAAATTAAAATAGATGCAAACACAAATTTAAATAAACAACTATATATATATATATATATATATATATATATATATATATATATATTTGAATAACAAAATATATTATACAAATAACAAAATTTAAATATATTTTACAAATAATTTAAAATACATACAAAGATAAATTTAAATAAATAACAGAATATATTTTTCAATTAACAAAAATTAAATTAAATAAAATATATTATACAAATAAATTAAAATACAAAGAAGTAAACAAAAATTTAAAATTAATAACGTACCATATATTTGAATAATAACTTAGAATATCTAAACCAAATAATATTAACATACCAACTAAAACTAACGTACCATATATATAACACAAATCATAGCATACAAACGTAGAAAACCTAAACCAAATAATAATAACATACCAACGAAAACTAACGTATCATATATATAACACAAATAATAGCATACAAATTTAAAAAACCTAAACCAAATAATATTAACAAGTCAACTAAAACTAACGTACCATATATATAATACAAATAATAGCATACAACTTAAAACAAACAAACACACACACACACACACTATATATATATATATATATATATATATATATATATCACAAATAATAGTATACAAACTTAAAAAACCTAAACCAAAAAATATTACCATACAAACGTACTATATATATAACACAAATAATACCTAAATCAAATAATATTAATACCAATATTTGAAGGTACAAGCTAAAAAACCACATACCAGGAGGGAGGAAGGGAGCAAAGCTTTTCGCCACCAGCACAAGCGAAACACTCACAAGATTATTTGAACTTGGGATGTGAACTGGAGAGGATAATAAGCGTTCATGCAAATGGGATACTGGCTTTATAGGGAAACACTTATTTCGCCAATACAAATGGCGATACCCTCTCAAAAGACTTCTCGCAAGTACGAATGACGATACCCTGCACCTCTGAAAAGCCTGCACCTCTGCATCTCTGCACGCTGCTCTGCAAGCCTCCCCCTCTTCGCCTACGCCCCGTTGCAGGTAACTCGCCAATCAAACTGGCGAAAAGCATTGCCCCTAACTCGCCAGCTCCAGTGGCGAAAACCACTGGCTATTTCGCTAGTGGCAGTGAAGGAAAAGCCACGTGTCCGTTCCAGGGTGGTATCGCCAGCTCCAGTGACGAGATACTTCATGCATGGCTGGGTTCTACTTAACAAAGAGACCCCCTCTGATATTAGTTTCAAAAGGAACCTATATCAGGAAATAGTTTGTAAAACTAATCCCATTAGGTTAATTTGCAAAGCATTGAAGCACTACTTCATACTCATTGCTTGTGCAGTTGTCCAAGTTAGAATTTTTTTTTGGTACAGCAGGTTACAATATAGTACTAGTATTTTTGCTTCTGTTTTTTTTATTCTTTTGAACATAGTAATTTTTTCTTGAAAGGGATACAGTACTAATATAGTACTACTAGTAGTATATACAGAAAACCCCACCCGTAGTTATTGCCAATTATTTACTTCTAGAAGCCAAATGTTCCTCCAACTGAGTATCCACGCCACACACCAACTCCAATGCTGCAACATAATTGTTGTTCCAAAGCTTAATTGCATATGTAAAATAATTATCATAAAAATTAAATTAAATTAATTTTATTTAATAAAATAATTTAAATTTTAAGAACTAAAAGTTATTTACTAACTTGTTAAAATGAAAACAAAATAATATCTTAATATAAATTAAATAATACAAATTAAGCACCCATATAAAATTAAAAAAATCACAAAATATAAGACGTTAACTTAAATAGATAATTCCTATGATTATATTCTGTAGTTCTATACAATAAATATTTTTTGAGTTTACTTGATATCGGTTCATCTATATAGTAATAATTGTGTATGTAATTAGTGAATAACTTTCTTGATGTGTCTAATCACTTCAAATTAAGTATGTGAATTTTTTTTTTCAAGTTTCGCTCACAAGATGTTTGTTATTACTTTCGACACTATATCATCTGTACGCAACTCACCATAATTAGTTTTAAAAAAATCAAAAACAAATAATTAATTCATAACGTTAGAAACAAAATAAAAAAATCACTAGTCTTAAAAATAAATTAAAAATAGCATCATAAAAACAAAATTTTAAATCAAAATATTTTCTTAAAAAAACAATACAGTACGAACAATTTTACTAGAATTTCCACTGCCAAGGCATGTGATATAATTTTTAACAGGTTTTCTATTTTTGTTATTCCATGGAAATCAAAGAATTAAAAGATGTATAATAATTCAAACATTTTATTGAAAGAGATCTCTTATAAAAATTAATGCATGTTTTCTGCCTAACAAAACTGACACCCCGTTTAAGAGTTAAAGTGTTCCTAATACCCATCGATCGAAAGGAAACCCATCAAAAAACAGATTTTTTTTTCTCCCCTGAATCAATAATATCTACTATTGATGCTATTCTGCGATCTAACACATCAATGTCCGGTTCTGAAGGTGTTGTTCATGTTGCTTTCCTCCCAAGTGCTGGCATGGGCCTTCTTAACCCATGTCTCAGAATAGAAGCATTGTTCTTATGCTACGGTTGCAAAGTCACTCTCATCACTCCAAAACCCACTGTCTCTATTGCTGAGTCAAACCTCATCTCTCGCTTCTGTTCTTCATTCCCTCACCAAGTTACCCAATTAGACTTAAATCTTATCACTTTGAAATCCAACCACAGTTAACACCAATGACCCTTTTTGGCTTCAGTTCGAAACCATCCGTCGTTTGGCTTGTTGGAACACACACGGTTCCTCACTCAATTGCAAGAGATGCAATTCACTCCCTCACACATTCACTCGTGTATCACTCACTGTTTTCAAGCAAAGAATTGCACACACACTAGGAATAGCACTAGAGACTGAAAATGATAGAATGAAAACAACACTTTATTAAGATGTATGATTGCCCTTTTATACAAGCAAAACAAAGTAACAACCCTTCACTCTTGGGCTAGCACTTATAACATAATTTTAAAATTCTGTTACTCTCTCTTATATACAAAGCCAAAACAGAATTAAACTCTCACACTCTTCCTTAATTCTGATCTCCTAAGTCCATCAAGCCAATTCTGTCCCTTAACATTTTAAACCTCTCCCCTTTGAGGGGTTTGGTTAAAATATCAGCAAGTTGATCAAATGTGCAGCAGTACTCCACTTTCAATTTCTCTTTGTTCACTTGATCCATAAGATAGTGAAACCTTGTTTCTATGTGTTTGCTTCTACCATGAGAGGTTGGATTCTTTGACAGGCTTATAGCTGACTTATTATCCACAAAAAGCTTCACTCCATCACTCTCCTTGATTTTTAATTCCTGTAGTAATGTGTCCAACCAGACAGCTTGACAAGCACTCATTGCAGCTGCAACATACTCAGCTTCACATGTTGATAGAGCCACTATGGATTGCTTCTTAGAACACCACGATATTGGTGTTGCACCATACATGAATATGTAACCTGTAGTACTCTTTCTGTCATCTCTGTCTCCTCCCCAATCTGCATCAGTATATCCCATCAATTCCTCTGAGTTGCTATTGTCTTTATTTGGAAATAAAATTCCAGCATTGATGGTCCCTTTTATGAACCTTAGAATCCTCTTGGTAGCTAGGAGATGAGGAATTATGGGTCCTTTCGTATATCTACTTACCAGTCCAACAACAAATTCCAAATCAGGTTTTGAATGACACAAGTACCTGAGAGAACCAACAATCTGTTTGAACTCAGTTGCATCGACTTTGTCTTCCTTGCCCTCCTTTTCAAGTACAAGACCTGCCTCCGTTGGTGTTGCTGCTGAATTACATTCAACCATGTTGAATCTCTTCAATATTTCTGTTGCATACTTGCTCTGGTGCATCAAAATACCTCTCTCAGTCTTCTTGAATTCAAGTCCAAGGAAATAGGATAGAACCCCCATATCAGTCATTTCAAACTCACTCATCAATTCCCTTTTCAGTTCTGCTATCTCACTTTCATTACCACCAGTGATCAACAAATCATCCACATAGAGGCATATAATAATGATATTACCTACTGATTTGGATCTTACATAGACTCCAAACTCACAACTACACTTATCAAAGCCAATTTTCATCATAAAATTGTCAATTTTCTTGTTCCAAGCTCTTGGGGCTTGCTTAAGTCCATAAAGAGCTTTTCTCAACGTGAGAACCTTTGACTCTTGGCCAGCTATAGAGAATCCAGGTGGCTGAGTCACATAGACCTCCTCATCAAGAGGACCATTTAAGAAAGCACACTTCACATCTAGTTGGTGCATTGTCCAATTCTTTAGGCTAGCAATTGCCACTACTGTTCTAATAGTCTCAATTCTAGCAACTGGTGCAAACACCTCTCTGTAGTCAATCCCAGCTTTCTGTAAAAATCCTTTAGCCACAAGTCTAGCTTTATACTTGACCACCTTGCCTTCTGGATTTGTCTTAATCTTATAGATCCACTTCACATCAATGGGCTTCTTCGATTTTGGTTGAGATACCAGCTCCCACACTTGATTTTTCTCAATAGATTTAAGCTCTTTTGTCATAGCTTCAACCCACCTCTGATCAGTCATAGCATCTTCAAAGTTTATTGGTTCTGCTTCAGAAAACAAAGCAAAATGTACAAGATTCCCATCTGCACTTACATCAGCATCAGACAACATCTCAAAACATTGAAATCTAGCTGGTTTGGGTGCATTTCTCTAGGGTCTCACTTCTCTTTGAGTGGTATTACCATTCCCTTCACTTGTTTCTTCCTCTTCTGACCTTATCATTATTGAAGGTCCCTTCATTTCAGTATTCTGCTCCCAGTTCCAGCTTCTAGATTCATCAAATACCACATCCCCACTGATTATTATCTGCTTACTCTTCGGATCAAACAGCTTATAGCCTCCAGTTGAGTGATATCCGAGTAATATCATTTGTTCACCTTTATCATCTAGCTTCCTTCTTAACTGATCTGGAATATGCCTAAAACAAAGTGATCCAAAGATTCTGAAATGACTCACATTTGGTTTAGCACCACTCCAAGCTTCTTCAGGTGTTATTCCTTCCAATCTTTTTGAAGGGCTCTTATTCAAGATGAAGACAGCTGTAGACACTGCCTCTCCCCACAAGTACTTGGGCAGACTCTTGCCTTTCAACATGCTCCTTACCATATTCATTATGGTTCTGTTTTTTCTTTCTGCAGCTCCATTATGTTGAGGTGTGTAGGGAGGAGTCACTTCATGAATTATGCCTTCTTGATTA
This sequence comes from Glycine soja, assembly GCF_004193775.1. Classification (NCBI taxonomy): domain Eukaryota; kingdom Viridiplantae; phylum Streptophyta; class Magnoliopsida; order Fabales; family Fabaceae; genus Glycine; species Glycine soja. Next base: position 37,192,281 of record NC_041010.1, read on the forward strand.
CAAAATTCTTGAAATTCTACAGAAACATATTCACCACCACCATCTGTTTTCAATATCTTGATCAATGAGCCACTTTGCTTTTCTGCCATATTTTTGAACTTCTCAAAGACTTCAAAGACATCACTCTTCCTTCTTATTAGGTAAACCCATACTTTCCTAGTCAATTCATCAATAAAGGATATGAAGTATCTGTTTCCACCCAGAGATTCAGTTTGCATAGGGCCACACACATCAGAGTAAATCACCTCAAGTTTCTCTTTTGCCCTGATTGGTACATTTTGTTTGAAAGTGCTTCTTGATTGCTTACACTGTAAACAACCATCACATACTTCACTAGGAGGCTTGATCTGAGGAAAACCCAGCACCATTTCTCTTGAGTTTAGCTTAATCAGATCTCTAAAATTTAAATGGCCAAATCTGTAATGCCATAACCACTCTTCACTGTTTACTGTAGTAGTAAAACACTTCTGTTCTATCACATCAATCTTAATTTTAAATGTTCTATTTTTTGAAAGAGGGGACTTCAAAATGAGCTTGTGATTTCTGTCAAACACTCTCAACATCTTGTTTTCAAGCTTAGTCATAAAGCCCTTTTCTAATAATTGACCTAAGCTGAGTAGATTACTTTTCATACTTGGTACAAGGAGTACATCAGTGATGCAAGATTGACCTCCATCCTTTGTTTTGATAATGACCTTCCCAATTCCTTCAGCAGTCAAGATTCTATCATCAACAAATTTGACTTGGCTCTTCACAGATTGATCAAGGTTGAGAAACCACTCTCTTCTTCCTGTCATATGAGTGGAGCAACCTGTGTCTAGGTACTAACAATTATCACTTGCCCCTTCAATTTGAGTAGTTACCATTAGTAGTACCTGTTCAGTGTCATCATCTTCTTCCTGAGCCAATTTTGCATCATCACCTTTAGGTTCTCTTTTGTTATTGGGTTTGCTGTAACACTCATAAGCAAAATGCCCAAACTTTTGACAGTTAAAGCATTGAATACTTCTTTTGTCGAACTTCTTTCTATTTGAAGAGTTTTGGGAATTGGATCCCCCTCCTTTCTTGTGGTCCTTATCACTGTTCTGATTTCCCCTCCATTTATTGCTCTTTGCTTCAGTTTTCTCTTTCTTCCATCTATCACCATGCTTCTTTGGATTAGACCGTGCTTGCAAGGCTTGTTCACTTTTCTTCTCATTTATCCTTTCATTCATTCTCTGTTCATGAGATTCCAAAGATCCTTGCAATTCCTCTAGGCTAAGCTCTTCAATATTTTTGGATTCCTCGATGGCTACCACAATATGGTCGAACTTGGGTGGCATGGTTCTAAGCACCTTCTCTACAACTGATTGCACCGTTATCTTTTCTCCATAGCCCTTCATTGAATTCACCACTGTCTGCACTTTTGTGATGTACTCAGCAACTGATTCATTCTTTTCCATTTGTAGTAGTTCATATTGTCTCCTCAGAGTTTGTAGCTTGATCTTTTTGGTTTTTGTGGCTCCATCATGAGATTTCTGCAGAATGTCCCATGCTTCTTTGGAGGTTTGAGCCATTGCTATCTTTTCAAAGTTAGCAACATCTACACTTTGGTGCAAAATGAAAAGTGCCTTGCAATCTTTCTTTTCTTTTTCTCTATCAGCAGCCTTTTGTTCATCTGTTGCTCTCTCTCCGACAGGTATATAACCTTCTTCTATGAACTCCCAAAACCCTTGGAATCGCATCACCACCCTAATCTGAATCTTCCAATTTTCATAGTTCTTTCCTGTGAGAACTGGTAGATTTGCAGGAATTGAGCTAGATACTGCAGCCATCAAAGAACTCCTTCAAGAACACCTCCAAGAACCTTTTTTTAGCGATTCTTGCCCTTTCTATCGAAACCAATGCTCTAGATACCAATTGTTGGAACACACACGGTTCCTCACTCAATTGTAAGAGATGCAATTCACACCCTCACACATTCACTCATGTATCACTCACTGTTTTCAAGCAAAGAATTGCACACACACTAGGAATAACACTAGAGACTGAAAATGATAGAATGAAAACAACACTTTATTAAGATGTATGATTGCCCTTTTATACAAGCAAAACAAAGTAATAACCCTTCACTCTTAGGCTAGCACTTATAATAGAATTTTAAAAATTCTATTACTCTCTCTTATATACAAAGCCAAAACAGAATTAAACTCTCACACGGCTCACCTTCTATCTCCAATCCTATCTTCACTCTCAACACCTCTCTCTGCTTTCATGTACGATGTTAGCTTAATCTCACCTCTAGTTTCAGTCACTGAGAACTCACCTGTCTGAGTTACATTTGCTTCACCTCATCAGCTAGAATGCTCTCTTTTTTTGCACACCAAATCAAGGTGCACGCGCTTCTTCATTCATTGGTGATGATATCAAAATCGCAGGAATTGCATCACCACCGAGATCCTCAGTCCTTTCTTTGCTTCTTCAGCCCAAATCTCTCTTTGAGAGCATCTTCATGGAGGACAGCGGCAACCTCATGAAGCTGAATGGGATTTTCATCAACTCGTTTGAAGAACTAGAAGGAGAGGCGCTAGCAACACTCAATGGAGGAATAGTGGTTAAAGGGTTGCCCCCAGTGTATGGTGTTGGATATTAGAGTGGCTTGATGAACAAAGTGAGCGGTCGGTGGCGTATCTTTGTTTGGGGAATAGGACAACAACAAGAAAGAAAATAAAAGACATGGCTTTGGGGTTGGTAGAATGTGGGTGTAGTTTTTTGTGGGTGGTGAAGTTGAAAGTGGTTGACAGAGAAGAGAAGTAGGGTGTGAAGGATGTGTTGGGGGTTGAGTTGATGAGTAAGGTGAAGGAAAAGGGTGTGGTTGTGAAGGAATTTGTGAATTAGAAGGAGATTCTAGGGCACCCTATTAACCATCCTAGTGTAACTTGAATTAGTTGTTAGTTACCTAACTAAGTTTGTTATAGTTAGTTAGAGGTGGTTAGATTCCTGTTATGATAGTTATAGAGAGTATATAAGTAATGTAAAATACTTTGTACTCTTCAACCAATAATAATCACAATCTTGATTCATTCTCTCATTAGATATTTTCTCCATTTTAGTTGTATCCTTCTCAAGCTATCTCTTCTTCTTTATTCGAGTTCATCAATGAAATTCTTTTATACCTTTGTTATGGTATCAGAAGAGCTCTGTTGTGCCACTCTATCCTTTATCTTTCTCTCGTTTGTTTGTTCGATTTTGTTAGTACTCTGTTGATTCTTCAAGATGAGTGAAGAACAAGATGAATCTCTTAGTGTTCATAGCCCTTATTACTTGCATCCTAGTAAAAATTCAGCAATTTCATTAGTTTCACCTCTTATAGATCCAACGAATTACAATTCTTGGAACAAATAAGTTCTCACGGCCTTAAGTGCGAAGAACAAAGTAGAGTTTGCTGATGGTTCATTCCCTTCCTCGACCAGCCTAGAATCATAGATTGTACATAACTTGGAAAAACAAATAACATCGTGTTTTCATGACTTGTACACTTAGTTGCAATTTCCATTCGTCAAAGCATCTTATGGATGGACAACCCAGTTGATATCTAGAAAGATTTGAAAGCGTGATATTCACAAGGTGATTTGCTTTAAATTTCTGATTTACAACACAAATTAGCTTCGATTAAACAAGGGGACATGAATATTACTAATTATTTTACAAAACTAAGAACAATTTGGGATGAGCTTGAGAGTTATCAACCATATCCTATGTGTACATGTGCTTCTAAATGTGGTTGTGATGCTCTTATTGAAGTACAGAAAAGGAGAGATCAAGATAGAATAATGAAGTTTATGTGTGGTCTTAATGATCAATACAATCATGTTAGATCAAACATACTCATGATGGATCCCTTGCCATTGATTAACAAGAAAGACAATTTGCAAGTTCTAATGAACTTGACAATCTAAGTTTGGTTAATGTTGTTGCTAACACAGGATCACCTAATTCTTGCAGCTACTGTGGTAGAGATAATCACATAGTAGACACATGTTATAGGAAAAATGGTTTTCCACCTAACTTCAGCTCCAATAGAGGAGGTGGAGGCTTTGGTAGATGGGGGACAGGAGGCAAAAACAACAATGGTAAAGTTTGCACCCACTGTGGTATTACTAGTCATATAGTGGATGAGTGCTATAAGAAGCACGATTATCCACCTGGTCAAAAATTTTATAAACCTCAAGGAGCTTCAGTTAATAACATTGTTAAGGAAAAAGAAAATGTTTTAGAGACTAATGATAATGGTTAAGATGTTAAAATCACTCAGCAACAGTATCAAGCACTTATGTCCTTATTGGCTACCAACAATAATGGCTCTAATGGATCATAGGTTAACCAGATTGGCACAAGTTCTGCTTATACATCAAGCATAGGTAATATACTATCCCTTGTTTGTAATGTTCACAAACCTTAAGCTGCAACATGGCTTCTGGACTCTGGTGCTACAGATCATGTTACATCCTCATTGACTTGTTATTCTACATACATGGAAATAAATTCCATAGTAGTTCGCTTGCCTACTGGTCAACAAGTCATAGCCACACACTCTGGAATAGTCAAATTTATTGAGTTTTTACACTTAGAAGATGTGTTATACTTGCCATCTTTCAATTTCAATTTAATCTCCATATCAAAATTAGTTTCTACATTGAATTGCAAGTTAACCTTCTTCTCTAATTCATGTTTGATTTAGGATATAAGCAGCCAGAGGATGGTTAGTACAGTTGATGTAATGGAAGGTCTATACAAGCTTAGAGTACCTGCTGCCAATTTAGTTTCCAAGGCTAGCAATGTTATCAGATTGGCAAGTGTACCAATTTTATCACAAGTAGTAAAGATTAAAACGGAAGACCGAGTGTTGAGTCTACAAGGACTTTGTTTGCACTTGCATTGATAAATACCCAATTTGTAAGCAAGAGAAGAGGGAGTAGAATAGAAATAGGAAGAAAGAAAGAAATTAAATTTAAAAAGGCAAGAATAATAAAATAAACAAGAAGATAAACAAGAAGAGAACAAAAGATGATTTCAGAATGCTATTATGTTGGGGCCTAACATGGCTAACTACCCTTGATACAATATTAATGTTTTTCTCTATTAACTACTTTCCCAATTTCCACCCACGTCTACTAATATGCTTAACCCTGATTCCTCATGATGAAGAGCCTAATTTATGTGTTCTCGCTCCCAAATCCCTTTGCAAAGATTTAATCATAAACAACATTAAGTATAAAGATATATGCAGAGGCACAACAAAGTCACTCTATCCCTAATAATGCAATGTTGAGATGCCCTTTCCCAATTCTTTAGACATTACCATTTTCCAATGAATAACCCCTAAAAACATATGCATGGATGACCAAACCACACAATAACAATGAAAAGCAGAAAAGAACAATAGAAATTGAAATTGCATTAATAGATAAGAAGAACAGTTACATTACAAGAGCTTTGGCTACTAGGCTCCAACAAAGGGAGTTTAGCCTCTCATAGCCATGAGAGACTTTACATTTCAGAAGATAATGGAAGAAAGGGTTGGATGACTAGTAGTAAGAAAATGGGGAATGGCTAAGAAAAGAGGGTTTTCCCTAAGGGAGAGGCTCAGGCTTTGGATTTCTTCACTGGAGAGCTTTGAGACTCGGTGTGTCTTTTCCTTCTGCATCCTACTCCTTTTATAGGCTTGAGGTAGCTTACTTTTCACGTTGACTTTGCGCTAATTGCGCATCTGCGGGCTAAGCGCGCCTTGGGCTTTTCCTCGTGGACCTTCTCGTGCTGAGCCCGACCTGCGCGCTAAGCGAGAGTTGCATTCTGAGCGAGACTTCGTGGTGAGCCTGGACTTTCCCGCTAAGCGAAAGTTGCATGCTGGGCCTGGATTGTGCACTAAACGAGTTGTCTAATTCTTCCAATTCTTCTTCAATGCTTTTTCTTCCACATTTTTCATCAATTTTCCTCTAAAGCACTTCAATTCTTCTTTTGACTTTTGCTAATAAAAAATTGCGCAGATGTTAATTTCTTCGTTATTTCATTAAAAAAAAATAAAGTGAAGAAATTAATATCATTGTTAGCCAAAAATGACTATCAATTTAGCTCAGATTTTACAGTTATCAAGCAACAATTTCATTTTTGTTAAGTCTATGTTGTCTTGTAATAAAGAACTCATTGATGTTTGGCATTTTCCTTTAGGTCATCATTCATATGATAGGACACAATTGTTAAACAAACTTATCCTACATTGACTTGTGATAAAACCGTTGTCTATGATACTTGCCATAGAGCAAAGCAGAGAAAACTTCATCTCCCAATAATAATTCCTATACTTCTAATCCTTTCTCTTTGATACATATAGATATTTGGGGCCCTTGTGCCACAAATTCTTTGAATGGACACAAGTATTTTCTTACAATTGTGGATGATCACACTAGATTTGTATGGATTTTTATAATGACTTCTAAAGTTGAGACTCAAACTCATTTACAAGCTTTTGTTTCCTATGTTGAGAGGCAATTTAATAAAAAAGTGAAAGCTATTCGATCAGATAATGGTGTTGAGTTTATCATGAAATAGTTTTATCACAGTATTGGTCTACACTAGAATTCCTGTGTTGAAACTCCACAACAAAATGGAATAGTGGAGAAAAAACATTAGCATTTATTAAATGTTACTCGAGCCCTTCTTTTTCAGTCCAAGTTACCACCAATTTTTTGGTCTTTTGCCTTACAACATGGTGATTTGCTTATCAATTGTTTACCAACTCCATTTCTTAATAATATGTCTCCTTTTGAAAAATTATATGGCATTGCTTATGACATTTATTCCTTAAAAGTATTTGGTTGCTTGTGCTACACTAGCACTATCACTAATAATAGAAAGAAGCTTGATCCTAGAGCTTTTGTACTCTTCAATCAATAATAATCACAATCTTGATTCATTCTTTCATAAGATATTTTCTCCATTTTAGTAGCATCCTTCACAAGCTATCTCTTCTTCTTCATTTGAGTTCATCAATGGCATTCTTTTATATCCTTATTACACCCTTCAGTGGGAGGGTTTGTGAGTACATGGAGGATGGAACTCAATAATAGTGGAGATTGTGTGGGAAGGTGTGACACCCTCTACCCCGATATACATATTTATACAATAAAGTACATGAAAATACGAAATTACGTAAAATGAGATTTTATTTTCTAAGCATAAAAGAGGTCACATGGGTAAATGATTCACATTCACTTCACTGTTGCCAAATAAAACTTATCAAAAACATTTTCGGCTCAAAACAAGGTCATTCAAGTTTACAAAAGAACTTAAGTTAAGAAAAAAAATAAAATATAGTAAAATAACATGTTCAGGACATCATGTAATTAAAATAGAAACCCATGCCCTAATGTCACATCCTATCAGAGCATTATGTCCTGACATCCTCCAACATAAGGTTCCTTAAAACAATCCACCTAGCTATCTACTCCCACGAACACAAGGTTCACGATCATCACATGATTCAAATATAAACAACACACAAGGAGTGAGTTATCACATTCTTAAATAGATAGAGATAAACGAAAGCACATATATACATATAATATAAGTATAATAAGCTCAACTTAGCACAAGTAGCATCATTTTACCACTTATTGGATAATGTCACTTGTCCCCAAGAATTTAATCACAAATCACATTCAACACTTTCACATTAATCACATGTTTAGAACAACACATCTCTAGTACAACAAAACATCTCACACTCACACAATTCATTACCCACCATCACATAACAAGTCACAATGATCATTCCTCATGCGTTATGCAACAAATACACTAAGACTCAATCTTATATGTAATGTGGTACCATGTTAGTGAAAAACAACACCAGGGCGCCAAAGAGTACATAACAAGACACACCACACAATGGGTATGTTAGGCCATTCTTACTAAGTGAAATCATAAGGTGACCAATCAGGGTCACTCTGTTTTGCGAGAATGTTCCAATCATATGGGATCAACATAGGCTTAAAGGAACACTCAAACTGAGTGTATTTATCCCCAAGGTCTAGACTCCAAAGAATCCGTTAAGGCCTCAACTTCCTGATTTAGGTCCAAACCCTAAAACAATTTTTGCATGCAGACACTACTCATGAATTATATAATACCCACAACCTCACACTTATTTTCAAAACACGTTTAACACAATGAGCTACAATTTAACACCTTAGGTACCTAACTTGGAACCCTACACTTTCCCAGGTTCCTAACTTGGAACCCTACATTTTCCTTTTAACACCTTGCACATAAAACACTTTTCTCAAGGTAAACACTGATCTAGTTATTGTATAATTCACAACTCAAAACACAAGTAATATCACATCAAGTATTAACCACACACTCATTCACAACCATAACCCATGTCCATAATTTAACACCTCCCAACGTCATAATCCACCATTACATGTTCACGTGTATCTCACAAATTAACACATGCTCAACTTGCCACTTATACTCAATCTTAATCACAATTCATAATATACAAATAGTATTACATATATAAACATGCACGGTATATAAATGACTAAACACATAAATATTCAAATCATGAATTTACAAAGTGAAATATAATCAAACAAAACTACACGAATGATTCACTAAAACATTCAAAGAACCTTATAGTTAAATAGACTTTGACCAATTTTAAAGAATAACAATATGAAACAACATATAAACTCATACTAAATATTAAAACTAAAACAATAATTGATAATGTCATTTGGTTAGCCTATTCTAATTCCAAATTATAATATTAATTCCAAACTATATAAAAATCCCCTAAAAAGCATGAAAAGGGAATAAAAAATCAATATCTCACTCCCTCTTACGGAAAAATATTTCCTTACTTAATTTTATCAATTCATGCTAATTAGAAAATGCTAAATATCTAGGTTTCACACCCAACACAAGAACATATCAATTTCACAATAATTTTGCATTGAGACATCAATTGATCCGTCAAACACAGTCAATTCATGAATAATAGAATAAGAACATAATTGAAATTCATAAAACAACCCAAAATAACCCAAAATTTATCATCTAGAGATCCCTACACATGTTCATTTTAATCCCCAAGCATGAGTATCTCATCCCTTACCTCTAAGCGGGCTCATGTGCGTAGTCTGACAGTGAAAGCGGTGTCTCTAGTGGTTCCCTAAGCTTCCTGAAGCTTTTCCTCTGGTTGTTTTTCTAGGGTTTCCAAGCATTAGAGAAAAAGAGAAGAGATTTGAGCCTCAATTTTATTGTCTCCATGCGAGGGGAGTTTCTCTCTCCACAGACATTAGTTTGCAAATCCCAACGGTGGGCATATGCAAAATGAGTTATGAACCTAGTGTCTGAATTTCAAGACGATCCAACGGTTAATGAATCCGGGATCATAATTTTATTGAGACAAGTTTGAGTGTATGCGAAAAAAAGAGAAGCTTTTGGGAGAGGAAGAAGAGAAAACGAATTTGAGAGGAAGATAAATGTAGAAACATATTTTAATGTAAGAAATGACTCAATATGTCTTTATTTATAGTTAGAGAACTATGAACTTATTATTTACTCTATTTTTATTTATTTTATTGTTTTATAAAAGTGAACTCTAGTTTCTCCCTATCAAATGAATAAATATAACATCCTTTTTATTTTCTAAAAACACATATTTATTTTATTTATCTTAAAATAATTATTTTAATTAATAAAATTATTTCTCCTTATTTATTTAATTGCAAAAACCTCATTATTTTTTAAAACTTTATTTATTTTTAAATAAAATACTTTTAAATTTATTTGACGAAAAACGAAATGTACAAAAGAAGTGTCTATTCTGTCATGGCCTTAGAGTGGGGATTAGAAGATAACTTCATAGACAACAAGGATAAGTGGGGTAGGGATTTGGCCTCATGAATGGGGGTGGGGAGCATAAGAGGTGGTGAAAGGAGAAGAGATTGCTAAGAGAACCAAAGAGATGATGAACAATGAATCTCTGAGGGCCGGTAACAGCTGCAGAAATGAAGGAGGTAGCTAGGAAGGCGGCTGGTGGTGTTGGGTGGGAGTTGCAAGGTTATTATTAAGAGAAAAATTAAGGAGTGGAAGAGGAATTCTAAAGCTACTTAAATATCAATACTCAGTAGTACTTTGTTACTTACAAAGGCTAAGTAGTAGTTAGTTGTTATGATGTTTGTGGTTATATTTTCAACTTGGTAGAGCTTTTGTTGGGTGTTTAATGTTTTAATTTTGTAACAAACAGTTTACCTAGTTTATTTTGTTTTTGTTGGTAGTTGGTTATATGATAGTTGATAGTTGATAGTTTTAGAGAATTATTTTAGAAAGAAGGCTATGTCATGGATTTCTTGGATTATCAATTACAACATACCAATTGCCTATTTATAGGCTCAAGTCACCACCTCTCAATGGTGGTGAATGTTTCTACATTACTTTAGGTCTTTCTAGATTTTTCATGATTGATTAGTATCATGATAGTTCTAGATTCTTCTATCTTATACATGAACATTATAGTTCTAGATTGTTCTACCATATTCATACACATTATAGTTCTAGATTGTTCTACCATATTCATACACACTATAGTTCTAGGATATTCTACCATTTTCATACATATTATATTTAAGAATATTCTAGAAATTTGTAGCAATTCCAACACTCCTCCTTGATGCAAATTTATGTGACTCCGAGCATAGCTCGTAATTCTTCAAATCTTGGTCTCAGCGACGCCTTCATGAATATGTTTGCAATTTGATCTTCTGTTCTACAGTAGTCGAGTTTGATCTCTTTAGTTGCTTCAGCTTCTTTGATAAAGTGATACTTGATTGCTATGTGTTTTGTTCTGCTGTGATGAATTGGATTCTTCGCCATTGCAATTGCTTATTTGTTGTCGTAGTTGATTTTAGTAGGCTCATCTTGTTTTTCTTCCATGTCTTCAAGTATCCTACGAAGCCATATAGTTTGACTCATTGCTTCAGTGGCTGCCACATACTCTGCTTCTATTGTTGATTGTGCTACTGTAGCTTGCTTCTTCGACGCCCAAGAGAACATTCCTGATCCTAGTGAGAAAGCATAGCCAGAGGTACTCTTCATGTCATCTGTCGAACCTGCCCAATCACTATCGATGTAGCCAAGTAATTATGAGTTGTTTTCTGTAGTATACCATATACCGAACTCTTTTGTTCCTTGTAGATACCTTAAAATTCTTTTTCTTATTCCAAAGTGTATTTGACTTGGGCTTTGCATGAATCTTGATAGAAGACTTGTAGCATACATTATGTCAGGTCGTGTAGTTGTCAAATATAGGAGCCTTCCAATTAGACTTCGGTATTTGGATGCATCAGCTTCTGGTGCTCCATCATTCTTTTGTAGTTTCTCATTTTTTATGAGTGGAGTAGCAACAGGTTTGCAACCATACATCTTGAATTTCTTAAGTAAGCCTTCTGTGTATTTCTTTTGCGAGATGAATATCCCTTCATTTCTTTGACTTACCTCTATGCAGAGGAAGTAACTCATCAAACCAAGGTCGGTCATCTCAAAGGTCTTCATCATGTCTTCTTTAAACTCCATGATCATCTTAGTATTGTTTCCCGTGTAGATAAGATCATCTAGATATAGAGAGAGTAAAAGAGTGTACTAACCTTGAGACTTCATGTAAAGTGTAGGCTCACTCTTGCTCCTCCTGAATCCTCGATCCATGAAATACTGATTGATTCTGCTATACCATGCTCGAGGTGCTTGCTTCAAACCGTAGAGTGCTTTTCTTAGTCTTAACACTTTGCTTTCTTTGCCTTCAGAAACGAATCCTTATGACTGCTCCATATAGATCTCTTCTTCAAGTACGCCGTTAAGGAAGGCGGATTTGACATCTAGTTGATGGATACTCCATCCTTTTTGTGACGCAAGAGCTATTAGAGTTCTTATGGTATCAAGACGAGCTACTGGTGCAAATGTCTCATTGTAGTCAATTCCGGGTTGTTGTGAGTAACCCTTAGCTACTAGCCTCGCCTTGTGTTTCTGTATGGTGCCATCAGGGTTGAGCTTTGTCTTATAGACCCACTTAACCCCAATGATATCTTTTCCATGGGGACGATTTACTAACTCCCATGTGTTGTTTTTCTTGATCATCTGTATCTCTTCTTCCATTGCCTTGACCCATACTTCATGCTTTGACGCTTCTTCAAAGCTTCCAGGTTCAAGTATGGCCAAGTTACAGGTTTCATATATGTCCACCAAAGATCTTACTCATCTTGGAGTAGACTCTGGTGATGATAGTTCTTGATCTTGTTGTTGTGGTGGAGGTGAAGGTGGTTCACCTGGGTTTTCTTCCTCAGCTTCTTCTTGAGGTAGTTGAGCGGGTATAAGAACGTTCTTCTCCATTTTTTCTTCATCCCAATTCCAAGAAGCGTACTCATCAACTTCAACATCTCGACTGATGACGAGTTTCTTAGTTTGCAAGTTGTAGACACGATAACCCTTAGAGATATTGTTATACCCAAGGAAGATACCTCGTATAGTCTTGTCTTCAAGCTTGTGCCTCTTCACGTCTGGAATATGAATGTAGCATATAGATCCAAAGACCCTTAGGTGCTTTGCTGATGGCTTCTTCCCGTTCCAAGCTTCAATTGGAGTCTTGTCTTTTACAGACTTAGTTGGACATCTGTTGAGTATGTAAACAACAGTGTAGACTGCTTCAGCCCAGAATGCGTTAGGTAGTCCCTTCTCCTTGAGCATCAATCTAGCCATTTCCATAACTGTGCAATTCTTTCTCTCGGACACTCCATTTTGTTGAGGAGAATATGCGATTGTAAGTTGTCGCTCAATGCCTTCATCCTCACAAAATCTTTCAAACTCGCGAGAGGTGTATTCTTTGCCGCAATCACTTCTTAGTACTTTTATCCGTTTTCCACTTTGATTTTCAGCAAGGGCCTTGAACTTTTTGAATACTCCAAAGACTTATGATTTTTCTTTTAGAAAATATACCCATGTCATTCTAGAGAAGTTATCAATGAAGAGTATGAATTACCTGTTGTTCTCATGTGATGGCGTCCTCATTGGTCCACAGACGTCCGTATGTATCAACTCTAATAGATCTTTTGCTCTTCATGCTCCGCTTGTTGAGAAAGGAAATCGGTGTTGCTTACCAAGGAGACATCCTTCACACACTTCATTGTTCTCCTTTATGCTTGGAAAATCTCTTATCATGTTCTTCTCATGTAACAACTTCAAGGCATGTGTGTTGAAGTGGCCAAATCTTCGATGCCATAGCCATGAATCACCAACTTGTACCTTCATGGCAATGTTTGTTGCATATTTTAAATTTAGAGGGATGCTTCTATTGCTCTTATTCATCTTTACTTGGGCTATCTCAGACCTTTTATTTTTGTTGTCTAAGATTTTGCATACACCTCCTTCAAAGTGAAGTGTGTAGCCTCTCTCCATCATTTGGCCAATGCTTAGAAGATTTTCTTTTAGGTTGGGAACTAGTAAGACATCATGGATGAGTCGCGTACCTTTATCTGTCTCCACCATGACAATGCCTTTGCCTTTTGATTCAACCACACTTCCATTTCCCAGTCGAACTTTGACTTTGACAGACTCGTCAATGCTTTTGAAAATAGTCTCATCCTTGGCCTTGTGATTGCTACATCCACTGTCCAAGTACCAGCTTCCTCCTTTTTCTTTTATTGAGTCTTGAGTGGCATAGAACATACATTGTTCTTGATCATGCTCCTCAGCGATATTGGCTTGATGCCTATTTTTGTTGCAACAATTTTTCTCTACGTGCTCGAACTTCTTGCAATGATTGCATTGTGACATATTATGGAACCAACAATTTTTCTCTGTGTGGCCTTGCCTTTTGCATATATTGCATGGAGGATTTTTATCTGTTTTGTTCTTAAGGAAATTCCTAGAACCTTCTCTTCTTCTGGAAGTTTCTCCATAATTTTTCTTTCCTCTATTTTCTTTGTTTTAAGGCTGAAATTTAAACTTTGACTGGAAGACATTTTCAAGTGTATCTTCTTTATGCCTATACAGTCTTTGCTCATATGCTTCAAGAGAGTCCACAAGTTCTGTCTCTGATAGAGTGGACAGATCTTTGGTTTTCTCAATCGTTGTCACGATTGGGTCAAACTTTTGGGGCATAGTAATTAGAATTTTCTCAACAATTTTCTTGTCAAGAATATCTTCCCCAAAAGCTCTCATTTGATTAACTATTTCTTTAACTTTAGAATAATAATCTTTAACTGTCTCAGACTCCTTCATCTTCAATAGTTCAAAATCTCTTCTTAGAGATTGAAGTTTAACGGCACGTACTTTAACACTTCCTTGAAATTCCTCCTGTAATGTGTTCCACGCTTCTTTGACAGTCTTAGCTCCCATAATTCTTGGGAAAATTGGATCAGTCACTGCTTGTTGCAAGAAGAGCAACGCCTTTGAATTTTTCTGTTTATTTTTCTTCAACTCTTTTTCTTGAGATGCATTAAGAGTTGAAGTATCAACGGGAACGGTGAAGCCTTCTTCTATTATGTCCCATAAATCTTGAGATGAAAAATATGTTTCCATTTTAACACGCCAGAAATCATAATTTTTACCATAGAAGAAAGGGACAGAAATAGTTGACGAATGAGTAATGTTATCCATAGCTTAGAAAAAATATTATTGGAGTGGGTTAATAGTTGTCATACCCTAATTTCGTCCGGGGATTATTACTTGATAATATGCAACCTTTGATCGGCCGTTTTGAGATACTTGGCATCCTTTGTTTCACAATATGTGAAGTCCCGAGACATGCTGGAAATTAAAAGGAAGCAGGCTTACGCGATTCGTGAAATTCCGTAATGTGGCGGAAATGGAAAAGAGGTGTTTTTGCGCAATCCGTGAGTTTCCGTAACTTCTTCGAAAGCCAAAAAAAAAGTAAATACATGATCCGTAAGGATTCGTAACCTTACGGAAAGAAAATAGGTATCGTTATGAAATTCGTAAAGTTTCGTAACGTTACGGAAAAAGAATCGCCAAAAAAAGGGCAAAGGGGTGTATTTAGTAAAATGAGGGGTGCAAATAGTATTTTTCGAATCTGGGCCCTTCTAGGGGTTTCTGGGCAATTTCTTGCTTAAGGTGAAAGCAATCTAGCTCGCCTGGGCGAGCTAGGTGGCAACCACCTCCCTCGTTTTGTTAAAAAATGGGATTCCGGGGCTTCCGGGACACCCGTAATGCTTCCGTAAAATTCCCATAACCCTAAATATGCATATTTCACTTAATACGGATAAGAGGGAAGAGAAAAAAGAACAAAATCAAGTCCTATATGCTTCCGTAACTTTTCCGTAAATTATGAAAGAAAGGGGGTGAACTTATCAAAATTGGGGGGTGCAAATAGCAATTTCGAAATTTTGAATTGGGCCTTCCAGAATGATTTTTTGAAGCTGGATTGCTTCTGGCCTGGGCGAGCTAGACGGCAACCTCCTCCCCCTTTTTCCTATAAATTAGGTTAAGGGGGCTATTCTAAGGATCCTGGATCTCCCTGGTGATGTATTTCAGCTGTTTTGGGTGAAAGAAATTGTTTCCGTGAAGAAAATCAAAGCCGAGGTGCTTCCGTAACGCTTTCGAGATGTTTCCGTAAGCAAATCCGTGAAGGTTTTCCTCCGTTATTCACCGTTCTTCATCCGTTCTTCGTTCTTCAACGGGTAAGTTTCCAAATCGAGCTTTTCAATTCCTTCTATGTACCCGTGGTGGTCCTCATTTGTTTCATGTACTTTTATTCTCGTTTTCATTTACTTTCCGTACCCCCTTTTGACGTGCTTCAGTCATTTATTTAAGTCATCTCTCGCCTAATCAAAAAATAAAATAAATTTCCACCGATCATTTGATTTGTAATATTCGTTAATTTCTGTTAAAATGAATTCCGACCGTTCGGTCGTGCCGTAACCACGTTGGAAATAAAAAAAGAGGTAAAATAATAATAATATAATAAAAAATACTTTTTAGGAAAATGAAGCGAAAAAATCAATCGGACGTTATCTCTTTGGGATTTTTCATTCTTAATCGAATTGACTAATAACTAAAGTGAAACTAAGGCTAAAATCAACTCGCCTAGTCAAGCTCGTCCACAAAAAAGGTCACTAAAAAGGGTTTGAAAGTTTATCATTTCAGTTTTCCTTACCAAGTAAATGGATCGTTTTTAAGGTCCAACGCCTTAAAATGATCACCTTTCAAGTAAAAAGAATCGCTTGATTCACTCTTAAGAAAGAACTACGTAGGTCTGATTTCCTCTTTGATGGAGGGTACGTAGGAGCAAAAGCCCCGCTTTTGTCGACCTCAAAAAATAAAAAGAAATAAAAGTTAAGGTAACACAATTTCCACAATTCTAAAAAAATAGGCTGTTGTCCTTTGAGACAAACGTGAGAGGTGCTAATACCTTCCTCAAACGTAAATACAACTCCCGAACTTAGAATTTTTATTTTGACCGGTTTCCTTCAGTTTTTCCGACGTTTTCCACAAATAAACGTTGGTGGCGACTCCGCGCATCTTTCCTCCTTTGGAAAGCGCACCCGTGAGCCTCGCCTCGCACGCCCGCAAAAGGGCATGTTGCGACAATAGTATAAAGGAAATTTTTGAAGTAGTTGGGAGGATTTCGGAATGGTAGGTAGGTGATATAACTACGCCCAATGTATGACCGAACGTAGCTCTGATACCACTGTTGGTAGTTGGTTATAGGATAGTTGATAATTGATAGTTTTAGAGAATTGTTTTAGAAAGAAGGCTATGTCATTGGTTTCTTGGATTATCAATTACAACATACCAATTGCCTATTTATAAGCTCAAGTCACCAACCTCTCAATAGTGGTGAATGTTTCTACATTGCTTTAAGTCTTTCTAGAGTTTTCATGATAGATTAGTATCATGATAGTTCTAGATTCTTCTATCTTATACATACACATTATAATTCTAGATTGTTCTACCATATTCATACACATTATAGTTCTAGATTGTTCTACCATATTCATACATACTATAGTTCTAAGACATTCTACCATTTTCATACATATTATATTTAAGAATATTCTATAAATTTATAGCAATTTCAATAGTTTTAATGGATTGGGGAAGCGGTACTCTCGCAACTTATTTTGCTGTGTAAGTTCTTTTTAGGTTTTACTTCATTTGTGATGTTTAGTCATAGCTAGGCAGTGCTGTTTGTGTTTTACTTCATTTGTAATACTATATGTTTCTAGTGGGCGACCGAGCTAGGTGATTGTAAAGTTACTTCTTATTCACTTTGAATTGATCTCGTAACATTAAATTGTACAGTCACTCTAGACGCAGAAAGCTATACACTAAAAAACATGAACTAAAAAACTATAGACACAAAAAGCCTTCCAAAATGCTATTTCTATAGTACCCACAGGCTAATAAAACAGAGCCTCCCACGAAGCTAAGAGATGTGGACAAGCACAGAAGCGGATTCATACACCAACCGAGAAAACGAGACCAGGTTTGGGGACATTTTACAATGGAAACTAAAAACAACGCTATTCCTGTGGTATTGCTATCTCCACTCCCATAAATACGCTCTCCCTCCATTTACCATGGAAACCACTCCAGAACAAAGTGTTTTACCCATTTTCCACCAGTCTAACGGCCACCTTCATTGCAATGTAAAAGCCTCCATTGTAAATCACGAATATGCATGCCAATTGCAAACAATGACAAAGACGAACAGAAACTAGAAATTTTCAAAAGACTAAAAATAGAAAGTAACTTGTTTATTTATTATCAAGTCCGTGGCAAGGAACTCAACATGAGAATTACCATATATGCAGCAAAAGCATAAAGTAGTTCATTACACTTATTCATTATGCTTTAATTAGTTTTGTTATCAATTCAATAATCAAGCCCGCTGGAACTTCACTTTGTATGGTTCAGAACTTAGAGCAAGACGCTTGCCATATTCATCCTGGTATATTCCAATATCACTGCATGGATAACTGCAATCGTTACACACACTTGGACAGTAGACCAACTTGTAAGCATCCTCATACTTCTCAATCTTGAACCAATTCGCCACGGTTTGCGAACCGGGGTTGCCAAAATCACCACCAGTAGTCACAAACCACTGTGATGTTGAATAATCATAGTCCTTAAGCTTCCACGCTGTGGTCTGTGGACAACTTGTGCCAACGGGGAAATAGATGTTGAGATCAGTGGAAACACGAATGACACCTTTGTTAAAATTAACAGGTGTAAAGATCAAAGGCTGGCCTTGGTAACCATCAACTGCTACAACATCAAGAGGGCAATCTGCACCTGTGCTTGCCATATCAAGGCCACCTAAATCGGGGGAAGCCGGAACGATGTAGTAACTCGAACGAGCTCGAACTATCTTCCCTGATGTGTCCAGCACTTGCTCAGGTGCAGGACCTGCTGCACCAAGAAGTGCCTTTGTGCTCAAGGCAACTATAAGGACCAATGTTACCAATGTCATCTTCATTTTTCTGTTTTTAGTTTTGTGTTTTTGTAACTTGTGATGGATATGGAAGAAGAGGGAGATTTATATATAGGTTCGGAATTGGTCTAATCCATGTACCCATGTGCACAAAAGTCATGGATTTTGCTTATACAATTGGCCTATAAATTAAGATTCAAGTTTGTCAGCAAGATTTGGAAAGTTCCACATAATCTGATTGGTTGGACTCTAAGTTTCAGATGAACTTCGAGGTTTACACACAGTCATTAAGTGCCTAGCTAACTTCTTGTATCGTCGATCAAGTAATAAGTCAGCTTCGTCTGTTTAGCATGTAAAAGTATAAGGAAGCACACAGACTAGTGCATTTTCATTTTTTTAATTAAGCTCTCTATTGTGAGATTAACGAATTTTCCTTTTTTTAAGATTAACTTTTTCTTTTTGTCTTCCAATTTAATTAGGCAGGTGGGGGCTGAAAAAGATGTGGATATTCAATCTGATAGCAATCAAATATTTTACGGTCGTCTTTCAGAAATCCAACGTTTTGAAGAGAACCATGAATTCTGCATGCAGTAGTATTTCTTATAAGCTTTAATTAACAGATTTTCCCTTTACTTTACTTGTAATATATATATATATATATTAAGTTTTGTAAATTAAAGTTTGTTGACTTCATTGAATTTTTTTTATATATATATTTGCTAAATATATTACACTATTGAATTATAGGAACCATTAAAGGGTGACAAATCCTATGATCTTACAACTTTAATTACTTAATAAAAAAAATTTCTGAATAAAAAAGTACGTAACCACTCCTTTAATTTCCTCTCCCCTACTCTTTTTTATTAGGTATATACCTAACTATTTTGGATAAATTACATATTGCACTTTTAGATACGCCTTAGTTATATATTTTATTAAAAATCATAAGTAATCTTTTATAGACAAAGAGAAAACAAGCCCATAAATTAAAGGTAATTTATTCATAGGAGATGGTGATGTAGTTCACGATTCACCAAGAATGAAATTAAAAAATAAAAAAGTGTCCCGCGAAACTATTTTTGGCAAACTACCACTACTATAAAAGCAACCTTTTACGACGCTAAAATAAAGCTGATTCTATCAAATTCGTCTTAAAAAAACTATCGGTGATATTTTCATAAATAAGTTGTGTAAAGACACTCAAATTTAAGACGGTTTTGACTAAAATTGTCTTAGTTGGAACAATTTTAAAGATGGTTTTACCTAAAATTGTCGTTGTTGTACATGTGAAATTTTTATATATCGAGTGAAGCAACCAACTCTTGGAAACTTGAGTTTGAAAAATTGCCAAAATCCCTAAATCCTTAAACCATTTTTCCGCCAGCCCCACACACTTTTCGACCACATGGTTGATGGTCCCATCTTGGAGTCCCAGGCTGCCTCCCTCATGAAGAACCTTCTAGAAGCCGCCGCACATTGCCATTGCCTCGTTGTTGCCCACCGTTGCACACTACAAACTCTCCCTCATTCGCTGGCCCTCTTCCTTCTCCAAATTGAACCCAAAAATTGTTTTTTTTCATTGAGTAAGTATCTTTCCTATGCACTTCGTTTCATTTTTAATCTCATTTTGTTTCATTTTCCTAGCCCACTTGTGTTTCGTTGCTTATGAACTCTTTGATTAGCATTATCCCTCTGTTTCATACACTGCGCATCGTATGTTTGATTATTTGGTCGAGTGAATTGATAGAGAACATACGGTATGGTGGAATATGTGTTTGCCTTTTGGTTTGTTTTACGCATGCACCTCGTTGCTAGGGTTTCCAGATATTGGTCTCCAATAGAAGTTTTGAATATGTTTGCAAGGTCACGATTTGTCTTGCGAGGCTGAAGCTGAGTAGTGAGTTTCTATTTTATGTTTTGAATTTTGGTATTGGTTTTTCTTCCAATGAGTCCTATGTTGCACGGGTATGGGGATTGGGTGGTATGTCCTAATATTGAAATTGTTTTTGATTCCTTTTGTGTTAATGTGTTATTCCCTATTTGTAAATTGGAAACATGTGACAAGTTAGTAAACTTTTATGAAAGAGTAGCTACAATGAAGGTTGAGGCTGAGCTTGAATAGCTTTGGACTAGATCTTTAGTTCCCAGTTTAGCCTTCTTTGGTAGCAGATTGAAGAAGGTTGTTGCCTCAAGGCTTCCTAACACCACAGTTTAGCCTTCTTTGACCACATTCAAAGGGACTACTTTCAACGAAGGTCATTTCAACATCGTTTTTAAAATTGATGTTGAAAGTCCTCCAAAACCGATGTTAAAGCCTTTTTATGTAGTAGTGTTATCTTTGCGTTTTTGTGACTTGTGGTGGATAAGGAAGAAGTGAGGGCGATTTATATATAGACTAGGGATTGATCTAATCTATGTACCTATGTGCACCAAGGTTGTAAGACCCTCTACCCCGACATACATATACTTAAGAAAAACATATAATAATCAGAAATTTAATTAAATCAATTTTATTCAAATCACTTAAACAAATTCATGTGGGTAAAATGGTCACATTCACTTTACTGTTGCCAAATAAAACTTATTAAAAACATCTCCGACTCAAAACAAGGCCTTCCAAAGCTCCAAAGAATGAACTAAAGACTCAGCATGTGAAACAAAATGATAAAAACTACATGCAATTAATACATAACTCCATGTTCCAATGTCACATCCTATCAGAACATTATGTTCTAGCATCCTCTAACATGAGGTTCTCCATAGTCATCCACATAACCATTGTTAACTCATTGGCAAGTGTACCAAATTTGTCACAAGTAGTAAAGTACTCGGAAGTCCGAGTGTCGAATCCACAGGGACTTTGTTTGTACTTAGATTAATGCAAACCCAATCTAAAAGCAATAGATAAAGAATTTAAAATAAAGATAAGAAAATATAGTAGATAAGATAAAGATTTAAAAGAAAGGATAAAAGATTTAAAGATAAATATAAAAGATAAAATATTTAAATTAAAATATGATAAGAGAAAATAGAAGATAAAAAAAATAAGATAAGAAAAGTAAAAGATAAAAATAGAAGATAAAATCAGAATATGATAAGATTAGGACCTGGCCTGCCTTGTTTGCCTAGGATGTATGAGTTTATGATTTTTCTTTATCAATTTAGGTGACTCTGTTCTACCCACATCTGTTCAATTACTTACCCCTGATTCCTCACGATGACAAGCCTATTTTATTTATTTATCTTCCAAATTCCTTTGCAAAGACTCAACAAATAAAATGCATGAAGTATGAATTCTAGATGTTTGCAAGAATGCATGGGCATAAAATAATCATTCTATTCCTAGCAATGACTTTCTTATGAAATTCTTTCTTTTTGTTCTATTAGAAGTTACCCTCTTCCGAGTGTCTAACCCCTAAAACCAATGCATGCATACCTTCCTTAAATCTTATTTAGAAGTTACCCTCTCCCGAGCGTCTAACCTCTAACAGAATATAAAGATGAATAATGCAAGATAAAAGTAGAAAAGATAATAGAATAGAAAACACCTTTGCATTGATAAATAGTGAGTACATCATACATCGCTTGGCTTTTAGGCCTGCCAGACCCTAGCTAGAGGCTTAGCCACCACTCATGACCATTGAGGGCTTTACAATGAGAAAAGGGTGAAAGAAAGAGAGGGAGTAAATGAAACCCCTAGAAGAAGGGGTTGTTGTGTGTTGTTCTTTTCTGCTTGGCTTGACTCCCTTTTTATAGTTGTTGTAGTGGACGTGGGCTTGATGCTAAAAATCTTCTTTTTTTGATATTTTTGATATCTTTTGGATTTGTTTTGCATGTAATCATATCTTCCTGAGATTTCTTGATATTTTGGATATTTTCTAGATCTTTTTCTCCTTTAATCTCTCCTTTTCATATCTGCAAGACATAAATAAGAAAAATATCAAATCTTAATATTTAAGCCAAAGATAACTGCTAAATAAATATTTTTAAAGATATTTTCAATATATTTTTACTATCAAAATAGCTCATATTTAGCAGTTATCAACCATCTGCTCCCACAAACACAAAGTTCAAGATCATCACAAGATCCAAACACAAACAACACACAAGGAGTGAGTTATCACATTCCTAACTAATAGAGAGAAATGAGACAACATATATATGCATATCATATAAATGACATACAATTTACTTTAACACGACATATGTCATTCCATCACTTATCGCATAACATCACATATCAACAACTACACGCTTCACACATTTTCACATCATTCACCTACTCAAGGATCAAAACACAATATCACTCAACCAATCAATATCGATAAATACACAAGCGTTATGCAACAATATACTAAGACTCAATCATATATGCAATGTGATATTATGTCAGTGAAAAACCTCATCGGGCGCCCAAGAGTACATGACAAGACAGATCACACACTGGTAAGTCAGGTCACTTTCACTAGGTAAAATCCTAGGGAGACCTGTTAGGGTCACTATGTTTTGCAAGAACACTCCAACCATATGGGATCAACATAGGTTTCAAGGAACATTCAAACCAAGTGTATTTATCCCCAAGACCTACACTTCGAAGAGTCCGTCAGGGCTTCTCCTTCTAGATTCAAGTCCAACCCAGAAAACATTTTAGCACGCATACTTTATCTATGAACTGTACAAAACACAACTCCTCTATTATTCTCAAAATAATTTTAACTTGTTGCGCCTCAAAGTGATTAAACTCGTCGGATTCCCACAGTGGATCCCATCACAGTACTCGTCGCGCATTAAGTCGCCGCCATTAAAGGATTTTTTAGTCATGTGATTGTATGGTTCATAGCTCACAACTCAATGAACACAATATCTCAATACACATGTGTGATCTCACAATTTAACACATACTCAACTTGTCACTTACACATAGTTTAGTACACTTCCATAATCCCAAGACAACATGTTATCACACCTCATGCATTATGTACATGTCACACAATAATAATAATAATAATAATAATAATAATAATAATAATAATAATAATAATAATAATAATAATAATAATAATAATAATAATATGTTATGTTCATATGATTAAATCCCTTAAACAATTTCACATAATCATATTAAAATCAAAGGAATCAAAATCATAGGTAAAAAAATAGGACAACACCAAGAGCACTCAATTTTATCAACCAATTCGCATCAGGGCATCAATTGGTCCGTCAAACACAACAATATCGTAATTATAATCATAAAGGAAGAATCACAATACAGTAAACATTCCAAAATAAATCCCAATTTGATTCTCTAAGGATTTCTATAAATGTTCATTCTAACCCCAATTATGATAAACTCATCCCTTACCTCTAAGTGGACTCACGTGTGTAGTCAGACAGTGATAGTAGCATCTCTAGCAATTTCCTAAAATTTTTCAATTTTTTCCTCTAGTTGCTCTATTAAGGTTTCTAAGCATTAGAGAAAAGGGGGAGGGATTGGAGCCTCCATTTCATTATCTCTGTGCGAGGGAAATTTCTCTCACCATAGATATTATTTTGAAAATCTCAACGGTGGGAATATGGGAAAATGTATTGCAAACCTGGTGGTCAAATTGAACAACAATCCAATGGTTAACGAGTACGAGATCATAGTTTTACCGAGCTAGATTTGGGTGTATGCGGGGAAAAAAATAGCTAGGTGCAAGGGACATTTCTCTCACAGCAGATATTATTTCTCAAATCCCAATGATGGGGATATGCGAGAGTGTGTTATGAAACTAGTGTTCTCATTTCACGATGATCCAACGATTAACGTGTCGACGGTCATAGTTTTACTGGTACATGTTTGATTGTATGTGAAAAAAAGAGAGGGTTTTGGAAGAGGGAAAATGAAAAATGAATTTGAGAGAAAGATAGAGTGTAGAGGCATGTCGTAAATGTTAAAACTAACCTAATATGTCTTTATTTATAGCTAGGATACTCTCAACCTATTATTCACTATATTTTTCTTTATTTTATAAAAATGGACTCTATTTTACTCTTTATCAAATGAATAAATAAAAAAATTTCATTTCCTATAAAAATAGATATTCATTTTATATACCTTAAAAACATTATTTTTATTAATAAAACTAATTCTCTTTATTTATTTAATTACAAAAAATCTCATTATTTTCTTAAAACTTTATTAATTTTTAAATAAAATCATTTTTAGTTTATTTTATGAAAAATGAAATGTTACAAAGGTCATGGATTTCCGCTCATACAATTGGCCTATAAAGATTCAATTTGTCAACAAGATTTGTAAAGTTCATACTATACTTAGTGTTACCTCTGTTGTGTAAAATTTGTCTAAGTTATGGAACTTATGAAATTTGAATGAGCTTGTTTGGTAGGAAAATAAGATAGCATTCAAAATTGATCAAAATGTGAAAAAAAATTGAGAAGTCGAATGCGCCATCAAAGGAATTCATTTCAATCAGAATTGATGGTTTCAACGACTTCATTAAGGCGCTAGGGTTGGAAGGCACTCAAAAACAAGATTTTTTCAAAATTTGAAATATCAGTTAAAGCAATTATGAAGAAGTTACACAAAATCATCCAATGAATGTTACATCTATGTAGTTAATAATATTGTTATCCATGTGTCAAAATCATAGAATTCAACCGTTAATATTAGAATTATATATATATATACGACCTCTGATTGTTAATTTTCGATGGATTGAATGATTATCACTTAACTTCTCAAATATCGACAATGCCGCATATCGAAATTGGCTACTGGTTCGGAAGGTCGCTGTGTATGTATTCATTCCCACCTTTTATGAATTCATGTTTCTTTACATCATTGCACATTTTTAAAACCTTTACTTTTTTCAACCTTTATTTTTTCTCGTAACTTTTACTTTTTCAATCTCTACTTCTGGTTACTATTGAAATTACTATCGAAATATAATCATTATCAAAATTAACTTTAAAATCGAAAATACTTTTAAAAATTTACTTACAAATCAATATCCAAACAATTATCCATTGTTCTTGCTTTTCTTCTACAACTTTCGACAATCTCAGCTATATAACTTTGAGATATAGATTATTGGTTGTGGCAAGCCAAACAATTTGAAGAGCTGGCCGGATCACTTGGATCATCAATATTAGCCTTGGGCTTTAATGACAAAACAGAGGAGCTTGCTTGATATATGTTGTGTTGCCTAAAGCAGAACAAGGTAGAAGAAACCTGCAAAAGTTCAATAAACTCATGAAATTGTAAATTATTGCAATGAGAAGGTGTATAGATAGACAATATTGAAAATCCATGTCTGTTCATTTGCTTCAGTTAATTGGTTTAGTATTGAAGCATAATTCCTCTTAAAAGGTTCTAAATCCTTTACTGAGTCGTCTCCATATTTTTGCTCTCTGATACCCCATCCTTCATGTGCCTAAGTTCAGACAATACAAGTTCCTAAAAGTTCAAAATTAACAGAAAAACTAAGATGATTTGGGTTATACACCTTTTTGTCTAGATCACAATTCAACTCTGCGATATCAAATATGTCAGCTTATTTTAAATAGACATGATCAAGAAGAAAAGGTTGAGAGCTTGATACTGATTGGGCATTACCAATCACAATCTCACTGCACACAACTTTCAATTGTGATTTGGGGGTTGAAGAAAAAACCTATGAATTAAGGAGGGAAAAATAAGGGAGCTTTTAGGAGAGATTCAAGCTTGGAAGATTCTAGAAATGGTGTTGATAATAGGGTTATGTGTGGGTGAGACTCCATTTCTATCAGGTGTGTGCAAATTTGTCTTCACGCGAGAACATTCCATGCTTTCAGAACCTGATTCTCCAAGGCTAGGTCTAGGCATAGCTCAATCGCGAACCCTAAACCTAACTTAACTCAGATCTGTGTATGAGAGAGAGAGAGAGAGAGAGAGAGAGAGAGAGACTGACACACACCTCTGAGATTTAAAGAAAGATTGGGAAAACAAAGAGAGAAAGAAACCAACTGTAGACAGCCTTCGGAGCACCAGCGACGACAACAAGCTTTGTGATGGGGTCAATGATAGCCAAGTGGGCCACAACAGCGTCGAGGATGTAAAGGGAAAACAACGACAATGAGGACCAAAAATAGCAATGGCGAGGGAGAGTGAAGAAAGAGACCCAAAGGAAAAAGGGGTTGAGAGTGACAGGGAAGAAGTAGCAAATCAACATGTTATTTATTATATAAAGGAGGAACCTTTTCCAAGACGGTTTATTTAAAAACTGATGTGAATTTCACAACAGTTTTTAACAAAACTATCATTGAAACTCATATTGTACAATATTTTTTACAAAACCGATGTTGATTTGTGCAACAAATTTTCAAAATTGCCACCGTGTGATCTTTGGCATCGATTTTTTATAAACCAACAAGAATTGAGTGTCATGGAAAGAGTTCTTTGTAGCTGTGACAATCTCCACAATTTATAAACGGGAAAATCCTTTGGCCTTCACATTGTCTTGGTATGTCGCAAAAATCTAGTCATAGGAACTTTATTTTAGTTTTTTCTTTTCTTTCTCGTGGTAATGATGTCAAATTGCATATAGTAACCTTAACCTCACAAAATCATCATGAATGGGCATAAAAGGAAGCATATAGAACTAATCATAAGAACTACTTTAGTTTTTTACATTTAAATCTTTCTCATAGTTAAGTTGAATGGAACTTCCAAGTATAAATTTTTGGAACCTTGACAATTCTATGCATGCACGTGTTCTTATTACTATTTTATGGTTGTATTAGCTTTAAGAAGGTATAATTAGAAATTCCCTTGGCTTTTGACCGAAATGCATCACATCTCAATTAAAATAATATATGATGAAATTTGAATTTAAATGTGAAATCGAATGTGGCACGTATGCAGGTGGGTACATCTGCTCGAACTATGGGAGTGGATCATGCCTTAGAAAACATCAATAATATGAAGGTGGCATTTCCAGAACTATGGGAAACCAATGAGAAGCCTAAAAGTGTCAAGTGCTCTAGAAAGGTTTTAATTGAAACATCCGTAATAACCTAACTTATTCGTCCAAGTTTTAAGAGACATTTGGTGTCTAGTATTGTAATAGTAAATGATTATGATTAATGCAATTGGAAGAATTTGATATATTTATAAATAGTTTTTAATTGCCATTTTCCCTGTCCTTTTGAAAATGTGCAAAGATTAAGGTTATTCAACTTGAGGAAAAGGTAGTATATTTAGAATACAGACATTGAAACTTCTTATGTAGCATGCCTAAAAGTACCTTGGCCTTTTTGTCAGAACTGATATAGATAATGATTTTCAACATCAGTTTTTAAAACTGATGTTGAAAGGGCCTACTTTCAACAAAGGCCGTTTCAACATAAATTTTTAAACTGATGTTGAAAGTCCTCCAGAATCGATGTTAAAGCACTTTTATGTAGTAGTGTTAGTTTTGTGTTTTTGTGACTTGTTGTGAATAAGAAAGAAGCAAGGGCAATGTATATATAGATTAGGGATTGATCTAATCTATGTACCTATGTGCACCAAAGTCATGGATTTCCGCTCATACAATTGGCCTATATAGATTCAATTTGTCAACTAGATTTGTAAAGTAATACTAAACTTAGTGTTATCTCTGTTATGTAAAATTTGTCTAAGTTATGGAACTTACCAATTTCGATGAGCTTGTTTGGTAGGAAAAGAAGATAACATTCAAAATTGATTAAAATGTGAATAAAATTCAAGAAGTTGAATGCATTGTCAAAGGAATTCATTTCAATCGAAATTGACGATTTCAACCACTTCATCAAGGCATGTGGGGTTGGAGGGCACTCAGAAGCAAGATTTATTCGAAATTCAAAATATCAATTGAAATAGTTATAAAAGAAATTACACAAAATCATCAAATGAATGTTACATCTATGTAGTTAGTAATATTGTTGTACATGTGTCAAAATCATATAATTCGACCGTTAATATTATAAGTTTATAAATAAGAGTTTCGATTGCCAATTTTCGATGGATTGAATTATTATCACTTAACTCTTCAAATACTGACAACGTTGACATCGAAATTAGCTGCCGGTTCAAAAGGTCATTGTGCAGGTATTTGTTCCCACCTTTTATGAATTCATGTTTCTTTATATTATTGCATATTTTTAAACCCTTTACTTTTTTCAACCGTTATTTTTTCCGAAACTTTTACTTTTTAAATCTCTACTTCTGGTTAGTATCGAAATTACTATCAAATTAACTTTAAAATAAAAAATACAATTATAAAATTAACTTACAAATCATTATCCAATATTACTATAATTATTTGTAGTTATCATTATAAATATTAAAATTATTATATATATTAAATCTTAAACTGGAAACAATGCTAGGCGCTAGCTAAAAAGATGTGGACAGGCCCAGAAGCAGATTCATACACCAACCCAGAAAACGAGACCAGGTTTGGGGACATTTTACAATGGAAACTAAAAACAACGCTATTCCTGTGGTATTGCTATCACCACTCTCAAAAATACGCTCTCCCTCCATTTACCATGGAAACCACTTCAGCAATCTGTGCTAATTTATTTTCTACGATTTGGAACAACCTTGGATACTTCTCCTTTAATACACAGTTAGACACCCATCCATCCACTGTCAAGCCAGAACAAAGTGTTTTCGCCATTTTCCACCACTCTAACGGCCACCTTCAATGCAATGCAAAAGCCTCCATTGTTAATCACGAATATGAATGCCAATTGCAAACAATGACAAAGACGAACAGAAACTAGAAATTTTCAAAAGACTAAAAATAGAAAGTAACTTGTTTATTTATTATCAATTCCGTGGCAAGGAACTCAACATGAGAATTACCATATATGCAGCAAAAGCATAAAGTAGTTCATTACACTTATTCATTATGCTTTAATTAGTTTTGTTATCAACTCAATAATTAAGCCCGCTGGAACTTCACTTTGTATGGTTCAGAACTTAGAGCAAGACGCTTGCCATATTCATCCTGGTATATTCCAATATCACTGCATGGATAACTGCAATCGTTGCACACACTTGGACAGTAGACCAACTTGTAAGCATCCTCATACTTCTCAATCTTGAACCAATTCGCCATGGTTTGCGAACCGGGATTGCCGAAATCACCACCAGTAGTCACAAACCACTGTGATGCTGAATAATCATAGTCCTTAAGCTTCCACACTGTGGTCTGTGGACAACTTGTGCCAACGGGGAAATAAATGTTGAGATCAGTGGAAACACGAATGACACCTTTGTTAAAATTAACAGGTGTAAAGATCAAAGGCTGGCCTTGGTAACCATCAACAGCTACAACATCAAGTGGGCAATCTGCACCTGTGCTTGCCATATCAAGGCCACCTAAATCAGGGAAGCCGGAACGATGTAGTAACTCGAACGAGCTCGAACTATCTTCCCTGATGTGTCCAGCACTTGCTCAGGTGCAGGACCAGCTGCACCAAGAAGTGCCTTTGTGCTCAAGGCAACCATAAGGACCAATGTTACCAATGTCATCTTCATTTTTCTGTCTTTAGTTTTGTGTTTTTGTAACTTGTGATGGATATGGAAGAAGAGGGAGATTTATATATAGGTCAGGGTTTGGTCTAATACATGTACCCATGTGCACCAAAGTCATGGATTTTCGCTTATACAATTGGCCTACAAATTAAGATTCAAGTTTGTTAGCAAGATTTGGAAAGTTCCACATAATCTGATTGGCTGGACTATAAGATTCAGATGAACTTCGAGGTTAACTTACACACAGTCATTAAGTGCCTAACTTCTTGTATCATCGATCAAGTAAGTCTGCTTCGTCTGTTAAGTATGTAAAAGTATAAGGAAGCACGCAGACTAGTGCATTTTCATTTTTTTAATTAACGAATTTTCCCGTTTTTTAGACTAACTTTTTCTTTTTGTCTTCCAATATAATTAGGCAGGTGGGGGCAGAAAAAGATGTGGATATTCAATCTGATAGCAATCAAATCTTTAGCCCTCCTCTCTCAGAAATCCAACGTTTTGAAGAGAACCATGAATTCTACATGCAGTATTTCTTATAACCTTTAATAACTGATTTTTCCATTACTTTACTTGTAATATATATATATATATATATATATATATATATATATATATATATATATATATAAAATAAGTTTTGTAAATTAAAGTTTGTTGACTTCATTGAATTTTCTATATATATTACACTATTGAATTATAGGAACCATTAAAGGGTGACAAATTCCATTCTTTTCATAGAATTCATTGAGTTTTTATAGGTGACAAATCCTATGATTTTAGAACTTTAATTACTTAATAAAATTGTTTTTCTGATAAAAAAAAAGTACGTAATTATAACCACTCCTTTAATTTCCTCTCCAGTACTCTTTTTATTAGGTATATGCCTGACTATTTTGGATAAATTACATATTGCACTTTTAGATACGCCTAAGTTATAAAGTCTCTTCTTCAAATTCTTAAAGGATCTAATAATGTTCTAGTGGTTAATTTTTTTAAGAAAAATATTTATTTTATTAAAAATCATAATTAATCTTTTATAGACAAAGAGAAAATAAGCCCATAAATTAAAGGTAATTTATTCATAGGAGATGGTGATGTAGTTCACGGTTCACCAAGAATGAAATTAAAAATAAAAAATAAAAAAGTGATCCCAAGAAACTATTTTTGGCAAACTACAGAAGAGAGATTTCATTCGATTCGAACCAGCACCAGCCGTCCCCCGAAAAAAAAAATAAGGCTAATTAATTGTAAATAAAAGCAAAAATTACTAGTTAAACCACCGTAAACCTACTCCTAGCTTCATCTGTTTTCTTGTTTTCTTAGAAAAAAATGGATATATATAGTGAAAGCACGAGAGGAGTAAAGCTTGGGCATACAAGCACAAACGAATGTATGTATTCTCACAGATAT
The DNA here is from genome assembly GCF_004193775.1 of Glycine soja. NCBI lineage: Eukaryota > Viridiplantae > Streptophyta > Magnoliopsida > Fabales > Fabaceae > Glycine > Glycine soja. The sequence continues at coordinate 37,223,738 of NC_041010.1, forward strand.
TCTTAATCAGTTCTAATTTTAACAATTAATTTGAATCATAAGTTATTCAGTCTCCTATCAAATAATTCTCATGTCTCACTTAATACACTTCCCATATAAGTATGCATTCTCACAACTTACCGCGGAAAATAGAAGAAATTTGCTTAAACACCCAATTAGACGAATCACCTGCACCAAAATATCCAAAACTAAATAAACAGATTCTAAATTCTCCAACAGTGCTGCGTCATCATCAATAATCTCCACCACATTAACATAACGAATCCAATCTGATTATAAAGTCCCTTCACTAGAGAGAGATAAGGATTGTGAAGCGCCTGAATCAGAGGGTTGCTTAAGCTTGAGGCTTGAGAGCGTGAAATTGTCATCAAGGAATAACTTGGCCAAAGAAGAAGAAGAATGAGTTTTTGTAGTGCCGCGTTTGGCTGAACGTGAACCAAGCACAGTGTTTAGTCTTCGAACGTACAACTATTCCAAAAGTTCGTTTCGCAGCGTACAGAGCCAGAGTGGCCTGCATTTTACAATATATATAGTAGATACACATGAAAATAACAAGAAATAACAGAAGCATACACAATTCATAAGGTAAAATGCCATGCACAATTACATTTAATAGATGATAATTTGAATAGTTGTAAACAAGGTTCTTTGCTCCAATGTCTAGACTCATAAGTCGACAGAGAGTAAAACTTCTACTACACTTAATCAAGTGCTTTGGCGATCTCACTTTCTTACATCTTCAACAGGAGAACCAAATACATAGAAGATGACAGTAAAATCATAATTAACCTGTGACTCAATATACTCAATAGCAGAAACAAATTCTGCATATATTCAATGTAAAGGAATATTCATGTCAAACAAACAAGGAAGTATAAATATGTATTACCTGGTTGATAGCACAAACAACAGGGACATTAATGTCAAACAAGGAAGCATAAATTGCTTCTTTAAGCTGTTGTCTTGATACTTTGGCTGATTCGGTATCTGGAATGAAGAAATAGATTAGCATTGTACATCTGAAATCATATAGGAAGGAAAACTATGTATTATTTGTTGAAATTATAAGAGTGGAAATGGAAAGTCCAGACTGTGTCCAGGAATAAGATTGTCGCTAAGAACACGTCTAGAGAATACCACAGTGACAAAGGGTTGTTTTTCTCTGATACAGAAAAACCAAAAAACAACTATGTACAACAAAGAAATAAAATAAATAGCTGAAGTTAAAACTGAAAATTATAACAGTTGGGTTAAAGTTCTTAATTTAAATGTTGTACTCATTTTTCTTTTCTTATTAGCACCACTGCGGTATATCATAAAATGTAACTGACCATCATAATGGCATATTGGTACAGAAACAATAACTGGTTGTTTATTCGGTTTCACTGCATCCTGCCAACAACATAAAACGAAACAAATGAGAAACAGTGCTTTTTTTAATGTAACTATTTATATTCAGAAGTATTGCAAAGATAATCATTGCCAACTACATTTTGCAAGAGAGCAATTATCTTCACTTCCTAAGCTGCATCGAACCAAGCTATGCAAAGTATCTAGTACAATACCATGTCATAGACCAACTATCCCAAAAGCTGAAGATTTTAGATGAAGACACGTGATTGGTTTTTTATTACATCTTTAACAATAAAACACCACCACTCTAAAAAGTCAATCATCCAAGAAACACAACTTAGGCCTTTAATGATAAGCACAATCTAGTAGCATATACCTCATTGGGGGCACATTCAATATTCTTGATGCAGCTAAGAAAATATCAGGAGCAGGTTTCAAATTCTCAAAAGCATATGCAGAAACAATTGCATCGAACCTAATGAAACAAAGGCAATTGTAAAATTAAGAGCGAACTTTATAGAGGGAACTGATGGTGTCAAGTTTCTCTTCTTTGCCTCAACCATTCTGCATCACAATGTTGTTAACATAAGCTTAACAAAAGTTTAAACTAGCATCCAATACAATATTATATAGGAAGAGACTTTATCTGTTTCTAGGGATATTTCCACATACTTCGTTAAGTGCTCCACTCTTCGTTTTTTGTGGTGTCTCCTTTCTCCTCTGCACAGTCATTTGATTTGAGGGACATAGATAGTTAAATTATTAAAAGAATGACCAAAAGTTCTACTCAAGCATTTAGTCCACATTTTCTCTACAGTTTGTCAAGTGGCCAAGATAATTACTCAAATGTTGTGTGGTGTTGACCAGAAGGTAAATTTTGCAATCGTATTAAATCTTTGGACTGATAAGAAAAAAATGTCCATTTTGCAAGATTTTACAAGATACAGCTATTAGCAGAAGTGTTCATCAAAACAAAAGAGCTATTAGTAAAACTATTATTAATTGTTATATCTACTGAGTACTGACTAATAATCTTCTGAGTTCTGATGTTTTGTGTATATAAACACACACAAATTGCTATGACAAACAAACCTTATCTTTCTATAATTAAGGTCAGAAGCTTCAAAACGAATCAAGCAATAAAGGGAATCAAAAAATCTAATGTATGATTTTGAGCACAATAACTCTATTTAATCTTGAAATAAATGGCTACTTGAAATAGTTGATGTTATACATCCATATCTTTCTTGACTTTTCCTCTGCAAAATTTAGCCACTATAACTCATAATTTGTTGTAGAAGTCAAAATCTCTTGGTAAAATCATAATTCTAATGACTACCTCAAATCCATGTCTGTTCATTTGCTTCAGTTAATTGGTTTAGTATTGAAGCATAATTCCTCTTAAAAGGCTCTGAATCCTTTACTAAGTCATCTCCATATTTGTGCTCTCTAATACCCCATCGTTCATGTGCCTAAGTTCATACAATACAAGTTCCTAAAAGATCAAAATTAACAGAAAAACTAAGATGATTTGGGTTATACACCTTTTTGTCTAGATCACACTTCAACTATGCAATATCAAATATGTCAGCTTATTTTAAATGGACATGATCAAGAAGGAAAGGTTGAGAGCTTGATGCTGATTGGGCATTACCAATCACAATCTCATTGCACACAACTTTCAATTGTGATTTGGAGGTTGAAGGAAAAACCTATGAATTAAGGAGTGAAAAATAAGGGAGCTTTTAGGAGTGATTCGAGCTTGGAAGTTTCTAGAAATGATGTCGATAATAGGGTTATGTATGGGTGAGACTCCATTTCTATCAAGTGTGTGCGAATTTGTGTGTGTGTGTGTGTGTGTGTGTGTGTGTGTGTGTGTGTGTGTGTGTGTGTGTGTGTGTGTGTGTGTGTGTGTGTGTGTGTGTGTGTGTGTGTGTGTGTGTGTGTGTGTGTGTGTGACACACCTTTGAGATTTAAAGAAAGATTGGAAACACAAAGAGAGAAAGAGACCAACTGTAGAGAGCCTTTTCCAAGATGGTTCATTTAAAATATGGGGACTGAAAACAGCAATGGCGAGGGAGAGCGAAGAAAGAGACTGTTAGTTGTTATTTACGACTAACTTTTGTATAGAAAAGTTTTATAAAATGTTTATCTTTTCCCCAATTTATGGTTCTTTTTGTAGGTTGTGCATATTTTTAGGTTTAGTTTAATTTTGTTCAGTAGAAATGCCCAACATTGTGAATTTAATGTGTTTCAACTTCAATTTCAGTTAAAAAGGATGAAGATTTGAAGGCTTGCAGCTGATGTCTCGCTAAGCGAGGCTTGTGCGCTTAGCGAGAATCATGCGCTAAGCGAGGCACTCAGCCCACTTAGCGAGTAAGAATCTAGAGGAAAATCTGAGAAGCATATGCACGCTCAGCGTGTCATCAGCTCGCTCAGTGAGACATTTGTCTCTTCTCGCACTAAGTGCGCCCAGCTTGCTCAGCAGATATTCACTAACTTGCACTAAGCGTTAAAATGGTGCTAAGCGAGCCTTTGAGGACAGAAAAAGGGGGTGCGTGAATTGGGACGGAGAGAGTAGAACAGAAGCGCAAAACAGAGCAAGGACACCAAAAATCTCAGCTTTCAAGAGGATCTTAGGTTTAGGAGTAATTTCTAGGTTCCTAGAGGTGGAGGAGACATTCCCACCACTGTGTAATCTGTTATTTTCTTCTTAAACGCTCATCTATTAGCTGAAAGGTGTTGCCTTGCGATGGAAGGCTAAGTATCTCTGTTGGGAAATTTTGCTGAAACTTGTTGTAAATTCTTAACTATCTATTCAAAGTTGTTTTATGTGTTCATTGCTTCTATCTACACTTAATTATTGCATGCTTTTGGTCTGATCACCCATTGGTATGTAAAGTTAGGATTTTTAGCATGGGAAAATGTATTAATCCTTAGAACTGGATAGAGCAAGGCTAGATAACTGCATTACTAGACATAGAGTGCAGGGTTTTAGTTTTTGATATGCTGTGATTGTAATGCTGTTCGGTTAGGCTAAGTTTGACGAGACATCTGAGAACAAGATTTAATTAGAATTAGTCCATTTGCGCGAGGAATCGTTGTTTGGTATTTTAGTCCTCAACATAGAACATAAAAATAATCTAAAATAGAGAAAAATCATTTAATTATATCAAGTGTTCAATAGAAGGACCCCACGTTTTAATCATTTGTTTTCTCTCCCGTTTTGATAAGCGTAACTTGTAGTTTTTAGATTTATAGTATATACATCCTTTGCTCATTTTTATTTACATGGATTTATATCAATGTCTGCTTGCTGAATGAAACTTCACTGAATGAAACAAGTTCCTTGAGTTCGATCTTACCGTTTTATTATTTCTTTAACGACTTGGTACACTTTTCGATAAAGTTCAGGGTTGTGCAGGGCTCGAACAGAGACCCAAAGGAAAAAGGGGTCGAGAGTGACAGGGAAGAAGGAGCGAATCAACATATTATCTATTATATAAATTAGGAACCTTTTCCAAGACGGTTTATTTAAAAACCGATGTGAATTTCACAATAGTTTTTAACAAAATTGTCGTTCAAACTCATATTGTACAATGTTTTTTACAAAATTGATGTTGATTTGTGCAACAAATTTTGAAAATTGTCACCGTGTGATCTTTGGCATCGATTTTTTATAAACCAACAAGAATTAAGCGTCATGGAAAGAGTTTTTTTGTAGCAGTGACAATCTCCACAATTTATAAAAGGGAAAATCCTTTGGCCTCCACACTGTCTTGGTATGTCACAAAAATCTAGTCATAAGAACTTTATTTTAGTTTTTTCTTTTCTTTCTCGTGGTAATGATGTCAAATTGCATATATTAACCTTAACCTCACAAAATCATCATGAATGGACACAAGTATTTTCTTACAATTGTGGATGATCACACTAGATTTGTTTGGATTTTTATAGTGACTTCTAAAGCTGAGACTCAAACTCACTTACAAGCTTTTGTTTCCTATGTTGAGAGGCAATTTAATACAAAAGTGAAAACTATTCGATCAGATAATGGTGTTGAGTTTGTCATAAAACAATTTTATCACAGTACTGGTAGAACACTAGAATGCCTGTGTTGAAACTCCACAACAAAATGGAATAGTGGAGAAAAAACATCAGCATTTATTAAATGTTACTCAAGCCCTTCTTTTTCAGTCCAAGTTACCACCAATGTTTTGGTCTTTTGCCTTACAACATGCTGATTTGCTTATTAATTGTTTACCAACTCCATTTCTTAATAATATGTCTCCTTTTGAAAAATTATATGGCACTGCTTATAACATTTCTTCCTTAAAAGTATTTGGTTGCTTGTGCTACACTAGCACTCTCACTAATAATAGAAAGAAGCTTGATCCTAGAGCTTTTGTACTCTTCAATCAATAATAATCACAATCTTGATTCATTCTCTCATAAGATGTTTTCTCTATTTTAGTAGCATCCTTCACAAGCTATCTCTTCTTCTTCATTTGAATTAATCAATGGCATTTAGGCATGGCAATGAAACTCCTACCCGTGGGTATCCGCCCAAACCCGTCCCAATTTTGACAGGAAATACCCGAGTGGACCAGGTAAGGGTTCGGGGATTATTCGACTTTTTTAATCGGGATTCGGGTCGGGGACGGGGATGTCACTACCCGTCCCATACCCATTCCATACCCGTCCCAATGATGAAATTATTAAAATATTATTATTACTTGTTAATTTTTTTTATAATTTTTACATAATTTAAGGTTATTTTCTTGATGATTTTTGTAGACAAATGCTCTGCAAATACAAGTAGCTAAAATAAATGTGTAACAATCATTTTTTTAAATTAGATTTTCAATATAATTTTTTTACAAAAAAATAAATAAATTACAAATCTAAATCGGGGACGAGGAAACCCGATACCCAACGGCTACAGGGATGGGGTAACAAATTTTAATCCGTCGGATATCGGGAACAAGTACAGGTATATGTTGAGGAGTCAGGGTCGAGGACTGGGGAGGAAATACCCATCCCCGTCCCGCCCCGTTGCCATGTCTAGTGGCATTCTTTTATAACTTTATTACACCCTTCAATGGGAGGGTTTGTGAGTACATAGAGGGTGGAACTCAATAATAATGGAGATTGAGTAGAAGGTGTGACACCCTCTACCCCGATATACATATTTATACAATAAAGTACTTGAAAATACGAAATTACATAAAATGAGATTTTATTTTCTAAGCATAAAAGAGTTCACATGGGTAAAAGATTCACATTCACCTCACTGTTACCAAATAAAACTTATCAAAAACATTTTCGGCTCAAAACAAGGTCGTTCAAGTTTACAAAAGAACTTAAGTTAAGAAACAAAATAAAATATAGTAAAATAACATGTTCAGGACATCATGTAATTAAAATAGAAACTCATGCCTCAATGTCACATCCTATCAGAGTATTTTGTCCTGACATCCTCCAGCATAAGGTTCCTTAAAGCAATCCACCTAGCTATCTGCTCCCACGAACACAAGGTTCACGATCATCACATGATTCAAATATAAACAACACACAAAAAGTGAGTTATCACATTCCTAAACAGGTTGAGATAAACAAAAGCACATATATACATATAATATAAGTATAACAAGCACAACTTAGCACAATTTGCATCATTTTACCACTCATTGCATAATGTCACTTGTCCCCAAGAATTTAATCATAAAGCACATTCCACACTTTCACATTAATCACATATTCGGAACAACACATCTCTAGTACAACAAAACATCCCACACTCACACAATTCATTACCCACCATCACGTAACAAGTCACAATGATCATTCCACAGGTGTTATGCAACAAATACACTAAGACTCAATCTTACATGTAATGTGGTACAATGTCAGTGAAAAACAACACCAGGACAACTAAGAGTACATAACAAGACACACCACACAATAGGTATGCTAGGTCACTCTCACTAAGTGAAATCATAAGGTGACCACTCAGGGTCACTGTGTTTTGCGAGAATGCTCCAATCATATATGGGATCAACATAGGCTTAAAGAGGCACTCAAATCGAGTGTGTTTACCCCAAGGCCTAGACTCCAAAGAATCCGTTAAGGCCCCAGCTTCCTGATTCAGGTCCAACCCCTAAAATAACTTTTGCATGCAGACACTACTCATGAATTATATAATACTCACAACCCCACACTTATTTTCAAAACATGTTTAACACAATGCGCTACAATTTAACACCTCAGGTTCCTAACTTGGAACCCTACACTTTCCCAGGTTCCTAACTTGGAATCCTACATTTTCCTTTTAACAATTCGCGCATAAAACACTTTTCTCAAGGTAAATACCAATCTAGTTATTGTATAATTCACAATCAAAACACAAGTAATATCACATCAAGAATTAACCACACACTCATTCACAACCATATCCCATGTCTATAATTTAACACCTCCCAATAATTGATCATGTCATTTGGTTAGCCTATTCTAATTCCAAATTATAATATTAATTCCAAACTATATAAAAAAACCCCTAAAAAGCATGAAAAGGGAAAAAATAAAAAATCAATATCTCACTCCCTCTTATGGAAAATCTCTCCTTACTTAATTTTATCAATTCATGCTAATTAGAAAATGCCAAATTTCTAGGTTTCACACCCAACACAAGAACATATCAATTTCTCAATAATTTCGCATTGTGACATTAATTGGTCTGTCAAACACAGTCAATTTGCAAATAATAGAATAAGAACATAATTTAAATTCATAAAACAACCCAAAATTTATCCTATAGAGATCCCTACACATGTTCATTTTAATCCCCAAGCATAGGTAACTCATCCCTTACCTCTAAGCGGGCTCATGTGCGTAGTCCGACAATGATAGTGATGTCTCTAGTGATTCCCTAAGATTCCTGAAGCTTTTTCTCTGGTTGTTTTGCTAGGGTTTCCAAGTATTAGAGAAAATGAGAAGAAATTGAAGTCTCAATTTCACTATCTCCGTGCGAGGGGAGTCTCTCTCTCCATAGACATTAGTTTACAAATCCCAATGGTGGGCATGTGCAATATGAGTTCTAAACCTAGTGTCCGAATTTCGAGAAGACCCAATGGCTAATGAATCCAGGATCATAGTTTTATTGGGACAAGTTTGAGTGTATGCGAAAAAAATAAAGGGTTTTGAAAGAGGAAGAAGAGAGGATGAATTTGGGAAAAAGATAAAATGTAGAAACATATTTTAATGTAAGAATTGACCCAATATGTCTTTATTTATAATTAGAGTACTCTGCACTTATTATTTATTTTATTTTTCTTTATTTTATTGTTTTGTAAAAATGAACTGTATTTTCTCTCTATCAAATGAAAAAATATAGCATCCGTTTTATTTACTAAAAATACATATTTATTTTATTTACCTTAAAATCATTATTTTAATTAATAAAACTATTTCTCCTTATGTATTTAATTACAAAAACCTCATTATTTTTTAAAACTTTATTTATTTTTAATAAAATCTTTTTTTTATTTATTTGACGAAAAATGAAATGTACAAAAGAAGTGCCTATTCTATCATGGCCTCAAAGTGGGGATTAGAAGATAACTTGAGAGACAAGGATAAGTGGGGTAGGGTTTTGGCCTCATGAATGGGGGTGGGGAGCACAAGAGGTGGTGAAAGGAGAAGAGATTGCTAAGAGAACCAAACAGATGATGAACAATGAATCTCTGAGGGTTGGAAAGAGCTGCAAAAATGAAGGAGGCAGCTAGGAAGGCGGCTGGTGGTGTTGGTGGGAGTTGCGAGGTTAATATTAAGAGACAAATTGAGGAGTGGAAGAGGAATTCTCAAGCTACTTAAATATCAATACTCAGTAGTACTTTGTTACTTACAAAGGCTAAGTAGTAGTTAGTTGTTATGATGTTTATGGTTATATTTTCAACTTGGTAGAGCTTTTGTTGGGTGTTTAATGTTTTAATTTTGTAACAAAATGTTTAACTAGTTTATTTTGTTTTAATGGATTGGGCAAGCGGTACTCTCGCCACTTAATTTGTTGTGTAAGTTCTCTCTAGGTTTTACTTCATTTGTGATGTTTAGTCATAGCTAGGCAGTGCTGTTTGTGTTTTACTTCATTTGTAATACTATATGTTTCTAGTGGTCGACCGAGCTAGGTGATTGTAAAGTTACTTCTTATTCACTTTGAATTGATCTCGTAACATTAAATTGTACAGTCACAATAGACGCAGAAAGCTATAGACTAAAAAACATGAACTAAAAAACTATAGACACAAAAAGCCTTCCAAAATGCTATTTCTATAGTACCCACAGGCTAATAAAACAGAGCCTCCCACGAAGCTAAGAGATGTGGACAAGCACAGAAGCGGATTCATACACCAACCGAGAAAACGAGACCAGGTTTGGGGACATTTTACAATGGAAACTAAAAACAACGCTATTCCTGTGGTATTGCTATCTCCACTCCCATAAATACGCTCTCCCTCCATTTACCATGGAACCCCTCCAGAACAAAGTGTTTTGCCCATTTTCCACCACTCTAACGGCCACCTTCATTGCAATGTAAAAGCCTCCATTATATTGTAAATCACGAATATGCATGCCAATTGCAAACAATGACAAAGACGAACAGAAACAAGAAATTTTCGAAAGACTAAAAATAGAAAGTAACTTGTTTATTTATTATCAAGTCCGTGGCAAGGAACTCAACATGAGAATTACCATATATGCAGCAAAAGCATAAAGTAGTTCATTACACTTATTCATTATTCTTTAATTAGTTTTGTTATCAATTCAATAATCAAGCCCGCTGGAACTTCACTTTGTATGGTTCAGAACTTAGAGCAAGACGCTTGCCATATTCATCCTGGTATATTCCAATATCACCGCATGGATAACTGCAATCGTTGCACACACTTGGACAGTACACCAACTTGTAAGCATCCTCATACTTCTCAATCTTGAACCAATTCGCCACGGTTTGCGAACCGGGGTTGCCGAAATCACCACCAGTAGTCACAAACCTCTGTGATGTTGAATAATCATAGTCCTTAAGCTTCCACACTGTGGTCTGTGGACAACTTGTGGCAACGGGGAAATAGATGTTGAGATCAGTGGAAACACGAATGACACCTTTGTTAAAATTAACAGGTGTAAAGATCAAAGGCTGGCCTTGGTAACCATCAACAACTACAACATCAAGAGGGCAATCTGCACCTGTGGTTGCCATATCAAGGCCACCTAAATCGGGGGAAGCCGGAACGATGTAGTAACTCGAACGAGCTCGAACTATCTTCCCTGATGTGTCCAGCACTTGCTCAGGTGCAGGACCAGCTGCACCAAGAAGTGCCTTCGTGCTCAAGGCAACTATAAGGACCAATGTTACCAATGTCATCTTCATTTTTCTGATTTTAGTTTTGTGTTTTTGTAACTTGTGATGGATATGGAAGAAGAGGGATATTTATATATAGGTCCGGAATTGGTCTAATCCATGTACCCATGTGCACCAAAGTCATGGATTTTCGCTTATACAATTGGCCTATAAATTAAGATTCAAGTTTGTCAGCAAGATTTGGAAAGTTCCACATAATCTGATTGGTTGGACTCTAAGTTTCAGATGAACTTCGAGGTTTACACACAGTCATTAAGTGCCTAACTTCTTGTATCATCGAACAAGTAAGTCTGCTTCGTCTGTTTAGCATGTAAAAGTATAAGGAAGCACACAGACTAGTGCATTTTCATTTTTTTAATTAAGCTCTCTATTGTGAGATTAACGAATTTTCCTTTTTTTAGATTAACTTTTTCCTTTTGTCTTCCAATTTAATTAGGCAGGTGGGGGCAGAAAAGATGTGGATATTCAATCAGATAGCAATCAAATATTTTGCCGTCGTCTTTCAGAAATCCAACGTTTTGAAGAGAACCATGAATTCTGCATGCAGTATTTCTTATAAGCTTTAATTAACAGATTTTCCCTTTACTTTACTTGTAATATATATATATATATATATATATATATATATTAAGTTTTGTAAATTAAAGTTTGTTGACTTCATTGAATTTTTTTTATACATATATTTGCTAAATATATTACACTATTGAATTATAGGAACCATTAAAGGGTGACAAATTCCATTCTTTTCATAGAATTCATTGAGTTTTTATATGTGACAAATCCTATGATCTTAGAACTTTAATTACTAAATAAAAAAAAATTCTGAAAAAAAGGTACGTAATTAACCACTCCTTTAATTTCCTCTGCACTACTCTTTTTTATTAGGTATATGCCTAACTATTTTGGATAAATTAGATATTGCACTTTTAGATACGCCTTAGTTATATATTTTATTAAAAATCATAAGTAATCTTTTATAGACAAAGAGAAAACAAGCTCATAAATTAAAGGTAATTTATTCATAGGAGATGGTGATGTAGTTCACGATTCACCAAGAATGAAATTAAAAATAAATTAAAAAATAAAAAAGTGTCCGAAGAAACTATTTTTGGCAAATTACCACTACTACAAAAACAACCTTTTACAACACTAAAATAAAGACGGTTCTATCAAATTTGTCTTAAAAATACTACCGGTGGTATTTTCATAAATAAGTTGTGTAAAGACACTCAAATTTAAGACGGTTTCGACTAAAACCGTCTTAGTTGGAACAATTTTGAAGATGGTTTTCCCTAAAATTGTCGTTGTTATACATGTGAAATTTTTATATATCGAGTGAAGCACCCAACTCTTGGAAACTCGAGTTTAAAAAATTGCCAAAATCCCTAAATCCTTAAACCTTTTTTCTACTAGCCCCACACGCTTTTCGACCGCATGGTTGATTGTCCCATCTTGGAGTCCCAGGCTACCTCCCTCATGAAGAACCTTCTGAAAGCCGCCACACATTGCCACCGCCTCGGTGTAGCCCACCGTTGCACACTACAAACTCTCCCTCATTCTTTGGCCCTCTTCCTTCTCCAAACTGAACCCAAAAAAATGTTTTTTTTTTCATTAAGTATCTTTCCTACGCACTTCGTTTAATTTTTAATCTCATTTTCCTAGCCCACTTGGGTTTCGTTGCTTATTAACTCTTTGATTAGCATTATCCTTCTCTTGCGTACTCAGCGCATCGCATGTTTGATTATTTGCTCGAGTGAATTGATAGAGAACATACGGTATGATGGAATATGTGTCTGCCTTTTGGTTTGTTTTACGCATGCACCTCGTTGCTAGGGTTTCCAGATATTGGTCTCCAATAGAAGTTTTGAATATGTTTGCGAGGTCACGATTTGTCTTGCGAGGCTGAAGCTGAGTAGTGAGTTTCTATTTTATGTTTTGAATTCTGGTATTGGTTTTTCTTCCAATGAGTCCTATGTTGCACGGGTATGGGGATTGGGTGGTATGTCCTAATATTGAAATTGTTTTTGACTCCTTTTGATAGCAGATTTTGAATGGTGTTAATGTGTTATTCCCTATTTGTAAATTGGAAACATGTGACAAGTTAGTAAACTTTTAAAATTAGTTTGAATAGTATGAAAGAGTAGCTACAGTGAAGGTTGAGGCTTGAATAGCTTTGGACTAGATCTTCAGTTCCCAGTTTAGCCTTCTTTGGTAGCAGATTGAAGAAGGTTATTGTGTCAAGGCTTCCTAAAACCACGGTTTTTCCTCTGCAAGTTTCAAAATTGTTGCTCGAGAGATGGAGGGGTTTGCTTATCATTGTCATGAGTTGAAAAGTGAAGTTCCTTTTGATCATGAACTCATGATGATGGTATTTCAGGTACATACTGGACAATCTGTATGATGTTTTTATACATTTTAAATTTTACACTTTATTATTCTTGTACTTAGGTTCTTATCTAATTCTTAGGTAAATTTTGTAATATAGACGCTTAAGTCGTTATTTGATACATGCAAGGTTATCGAATTATGCTAGAAATATACATATCTCTACATGTCAAATAATGGCTGAAAAATACATATACAACACATCATATCTTTATCCAAGTTAAGAATTATTCGTTCTCATTCAATATATGTGCCCGCTGCAACTTTCTTTTTCTGAGCCAGTAAGGGTTGCTATGAGTTTGGTAAACTTTTAATAAAACTATGAGTAAAATAAATTTCAAGAACAATATATATATATATATATATATATATATATATATATATATATATATATATATATATATATATATTATTGTGACTTTTCACTCTTCATTTGTATTGATAGTTTAATTTGATACTAACCATCAGTTAGGTGGATCATGTATGAATCTCAACAGACGTTCACCTTGTTGATTTGATTATGGGATCTATTTGTTTTTCCATTTTCTTGTACAAATTCCTAAAGCTGTAGATCTTTCCTTGCAAACTTTCTCTTTTGGGGATTAAAAACCATATATGGGTTTACAAAACTAGTTTTGAACTTAAAACCAATTGGGAGTTTAAAAAGTGGTTCTACATTAAAAATCAGTTCTTGACTGTTTTGAAACTGGTTCTGAAACCAGTTCTAAAACTGCTTCCTAAACCAAAATTGTTATGAAATAGTTTATTGAAATCCAAACCAATTTATGAACCATAAAGACAGTTTGGTTCTAAAATCTGAACCACATTAGAGATTTGGTTCTCCAGTCCAAACTGAATCGTGTCCACTCCACCCCAAGTTGCCCAATACAACACTACTACAGAGCTTATGTGGATTTTGTGACACCCTTTACCCCATACATATATGTACTAATAATAAAAGGAATAGGAATGCAGAATTAATTAAAAAATTTAAAACACATTTAAATAAAAGCATTTCAAAATGGTAAAAGGCTCACATTCATCTTTCTAACATCATAATAGAATGTGTCCAAATAAATAATAAAATCATCTCGGCTCTCAAAGCAAGATCATCCACGACTTCATGCAATTAATATAGAAACTTATGCCCCAATGTCATTTCCTATCAGAGCATTGTGTTCCAACATCTTCTAGCATGAGATTTTCCACATTCATTCACCTAACCATCTGCTCTCACGAACACAAAATTTGATATCATCACAAGATCCAAACACAAAAGGTTGAGAGCTTGATGCTGATTGGGCATTACCAATCACAATCTCATTGCACACAACTTTCAATTGTGATTTGGAGGTTGAAGAAAAAAACTATGAATTAAGGAGGGAAAAATAAGGGAGCTTTTAGGAGAGACTCCATTTCTATCAGGTGTGTGCGAATTTGTCTTCACACGAGAACGTTTCATGCTTTCAGAACCTGATTCTCCAAGGCTAGGTCTAGGCATAACTCAATCGTGAACCCTAAACCTAACTTAACTCAGATCTCTGTGCGTGTGAGAGAGAGAGAGAGAGAGAGAGACTGACACACACCTCTAACATTTAAAGAAAGATTGGAAAAACAAAGAGAGAAAGAAACCAATTGTAGACAACCTTCAAAGCACCGACGACAACAACGAGCTTTGCGATGGGGTCAGTGATAGCAAGTGGGCCATAACAACATCGAGGATGCAAAGGGAAAACAACGACAATGAGGACCGAAAACAACAATGGCGAGGGAGAGTGAAGAAAGAGACCCAAAGGAAAGAGGGGTCGAGAGTGACAGGGAAGAAGTAGCAAATCAACATGTTATCTATTATATAAATAAGGAACCTTTTCCAAGACGGTTTATTTAAAAATCGATGTGAATTTCACTAAAGTTTTTAACAAAACTATCATTGAAACTCATATTGTACAATATGTTTTACAAAACCAATGTTGAGTTGTGCAACAAATTTTCAAAATTGCCACCGTGTGATATTTGGCATCGGTTTTTTATAAACTGATAAGAATTGAGCATCATGGTAATATTTTTTTGTAGCAGTGACAATCTCCACAATTTATAAATGGGAAAATCCTTTGGCCTTCACATTGTCTTGGTACGTCGCAAAAATCTAGTCATAGGAACTTTATTTTAGTTTTTTCTTTTCTTTCTCGTGGTAATGATGTCAAATTGCATATAGTAACCTTAACCTCACAAAATCATCATGAATGGGCATAAAAGGAAGCATATAGAACTAATCATAAGAACTACTTTTAGTTTTTTACATTTAAATCTTTCTCATAAGTTGAATGGAACTTCCAAGTATAAATTTTTGAAACCTTGACAATTCTATGCATGCACGTGTTCTTATTACTATTTTATGGTTGTATTAGCTTTAAGAAGGTATAATTATAAATTCCCTTGGCTTTAATTTTGACCAAAATGCATCACATCTCAATTAAAATAATATATGATGAAATTTGAATTTAAATGTGAAATCGAATGTGGCACGTATGCCGGTGGGTATATCCGTTCGAACGACGGGAGTGGATCATGCCTTAGAAAACATCAATAATATGAAGGTGGCATTTCTAGTACTATGGGAAACCAATGAGAAGCCTAAAAGTGTCAAGTGCTCTAGAAAGGTTTTAATTGAAACATCCGTAATAGCCTAACTTATTCATCCAAGTTCTAAGAGACATTTGGTGTCTAGTATTGTATTAGCAAATGATGTTGATTAATGCAATTGGAAGAATTTGATATATTTATAAATAGTTTTTGTTCGCCATTTTCCCTGTCCTTTTGAAAATGTGCAAAGATTAAAGTTATTCAACTTGAGGAAAAGGTAGTATATTTAGAATACAAACTTTGAAAACTTCTTATGTAGCATGCCTAAAAGTACCCTGCCTTTTTTATGCAAAAACAACCAAAATTGATGTTGTAAAAACACTTTTTACATCGGTTTTGGCCAAAACTCATGTGATAAGCACATTCCACATCGATTTTGCCAAAAATCAATGTTGTAAAGATACTTTCTACATCAGTTTTTTAAGAACCAATGTTGAAAGCGGTTCAAAATACATAATGTTTACCAGATCTCTACATTGGTTTTAGCCAGAACTGATATAGATAATGATTTTCAACATCAATTTTTAAAACTGATGTTGAAAGGGCCTACTTTCAACGAAGGCAGTTTCAACATCAATTTTTAAACTGATGTTGAAAGTCCTCCAGAACCAATGTTAAAGCACTTTTATGTGGTAGTGTTAGTTTTGTGTTTTTTTGACTTGTCGTGAATAAGAAAGAAGCAAGGGCAATGTATATATAGACTAGGGATTGATCTAATCTATGTACCTATGTTCACCAATGTCATGGATTTCCGCTCATACATTTGGCCTATAAAGATTGAATTTGTCAACAAGATTTGTAAAGTAATACTATACTTAGTGTTATCTCTATTATGTAAAATTTGTCTAAGTTATGGAACTTATCAATTTCAATGAGCTTGTTTGGTAGGAAAAGAAGATAACATTCAAAATTGATTAAAAAGTGAATAAAATTCGAGAAGTTGAATGCATCCTCAAAGGAATTCATTTTAATCAAAATTGAGGATTTCAACCAGTTCATCAAGGCACGTGGGGTTGGAGGGCACTTAGAAGCAGGATTTATTCGAAATTCAAAATATCAATTGAAGCAGTTATAAAAGAAATTACACAAAATCATCAAATGAACGTTACATCTATGTAGTTAGTAATATTGTTGTACATGTGTCGAAATCATATAATTCGACCGTTAATATTAGAAGTTTATAAATAAGAGTTCTGATTGCTAATTTATGATGGATTGAATCATTATCACTTAATTCTTCAAATACTGACAACACCGACATCGAAATTAGCTACTGGTTCAAAAGGCCATTGTGCAGGTATTCATTCTCACCTTTTACCAATTCATGTTTCTTTGCATTATTGCATATTTTTAAACCCTTTACTTTTTTCAACCGTTATCTTTTCCCGAAACTTTTACTTTTAAAATCTCTACTTATGGTTTGTATCGAAATTACTATCAAATTAACTTTAAAATCAAAAATACAATTATAAAATTAACTTACAAATCATTATCCAATATTACTATAATTATCTGTGGTTATCATTATAAAAATTAAAATTATTATATATATTAAATCTTAAACAGGAAACAATGCTAGGCACTAGCTAAGAGATGTGGATAGGCCCAGAAGCGGATTCATACACCAACCCAGGAAACGAGACCAGGCTTGGGGACATTTTAGAACGGAAACTAAAAACAACGCTATTCCTGTGGTATTGCTATCACCACTCTCAAAAATACGCTCTCCCTCCATTTACCATGGAAACCACTTCAGCAATCTGTGCTAATTTATTTTCTGCGATTTGGAACAACCTTGGATACTTCTCCTTTAATACACAGTTAGACACCCATCCATCCACTGTCAAGCCAGAACAAAGTGTTTTCCCCATTTTCCGCCACTCTAATGGCCACCTTCATTGCAATGCAGAAGCCTCCATTTTAAATCACGAATATGCATGCCAATTGCAAACAACGACAAAGACGAACAGAAACTAGAAATTTTCAAATGACTAAAAATAGAAATTAACTTGTTTATTTATTATCAAGTCCGTGGCAAGGAACTCAACATGAGAATTACCATATATGCAGCAAAAGCATAAAGTAGTTCATTACACTTATTCATTATGCTTTAATCAGTTTTGTTATCAATTCAATAATTAAGCCCGCAGGAACTTCACTTTGTATGGTTCAGAACTTAGTGCAAGACGCTTGCCATATTGATCCTGGTATATTCCAATATCACTGCATGGATAACTGCAATCGTTGCACACACTTGGACAGTAGACCAACTTGTAAGCATCCTCATACTTCTCAATCTTGAACCAATTCGCCATGGTTTGTGAACCGGGGTTGCCGAAATCACCACCAGTAGTCACAAACCACTGTGATGTTGAATAATCATAGTCCTTAAGCTTCCACACTGTGGTCTGTGGACAACTTGTGGCAACGGGGAAATAGATGTTGAGATCAGTGGAAACACGAATGACACCTTTGTTAAAATTAACAGGTGTAAAGATCAAAGGCTGGCCTTGGTAACCATCAATAGCTACAACATCAAGTGGGCAATCTGCACCTGTGCTTGCCATATCAAGGCCACCTAAATCGGGGGAAGCCGGAACGATGTAGTAACTCGAACGAGCTCGAACTATCTTCCCTGATGTGTCCAGCACTTGCTCAGGTGCAGGACCAGCTGCACCAAGAAGTGCCTTTGTGCTCAAGGCAACTATAAGGACCAATGTTACCAATGTCATCTTCATTTTTCTGATTTTAGTTTTGTGTTTTTGTAACTTGTGATGGATATGGAAGAAGAGGGAGATTTATATATAGGTCAGGGTTTGGTCTAATACATGTACCCATGTGCACCAAAGTCATGGATTTTCGCTTATACAATTGGCCTATAAATTAAGATTCAAGTTTGTCAGCAAGATTTGGAAAGTTCCACATAATCTGATTGGCTGGACTATAAGATTCAGATGAACTTCGAGGTTTACACACAGTCATTAAGTGCCTAACTTCTTGTATCATCGATCAAGTAAGTCTGCTTCGTCTGTTTAGTATGTAAAAGTATAAGGAAGCACACAGACTAGTGCATTTTCTTTTTTTTAATTAACGAATTTTCCCTTTTTATAGATTAACTTTTTCTTTTTGTCTTCCAATTTAATTAGGCAGGTGGGGGCAGAAAAAGATGTCGATATTCAATCTGATAGCAATCAAATCTTTAGCCCTCCTCTCTCAGAAATCCAACGTTTTGAAGACAACCATGAATTCTACATGCAGTATTTCTTATAACCTTTAATAACTGATTTTTCCATTACTTTACTTGTAATATATATATATATATATATATATATATATATATATATATATATATATATATATATATAATAAGTTTTGTATATTAAAGTTTGTTGACTTCATTGAATTTTCTATATATATTACACTATTGAATTATAGGAACATTAAAGGGTGACAAATTCCATTCTTTTCATAGAATTCATTGAGTTTTTATAGGTGACAAATCCTACGATCTTAGAACTTTAATTACTTAATAAAATTGTTTTTCTGACGTACAACTATTCCAAAAGTTCGTTTCGCAGCGCACAGAGCTAGAATGGCCTGCATTTTACAATATATATAGTAGATACACTTGAAAATAACAAGAAATAACAGAAGCATAAGTCGACAGAGAGTAAAAATTCTACTACACTTAATCAAGTGCTTTGGCGCTCTCACTTTCTTACATCTTCAACAGGAGAACCAAATACATAGAAGATGACAGTAAAATCATAATTAACATGTGACTCAATATATTCAATAGCAGAAACAAATTCTTCATATATTCAATGTAAAGGAATATTCATGTCAAACAAACAAGGAAGTATAAATATGTATTACCTGGTTGATAGCACAAACAACAGGGACATTAATGTCAAACAAGGAAGCATAAATTGCTTCTTTAAGCTGTTGTCTTGATACTTTGGCTGATTCGGTATCTGGAATGAAGAAATAGATTAGCATTGTACATCGGAAATCATATAGGAAGGAAAACTATGTATTATTTGTTGAAATTATAAGAGTTGAAATGGAAAGTCCAGACTGTGTCCAGGAATAAGATTGTCGCTAAGAACACGTCTAGAGAATACCACAGTGACAAAGGGTTGTTTTTCTCTGATACAGAAAAACCAAAAAACAACTATGTACAACAAAGAAATAAAATAAATATGATAGCTGAAGTTAAAACTGAAAATTATAACAGTTGGGTTAAAGTTCTTAATTTAAATGTTGTACTCATTTTTCTTTTCTTATTAGCACCACCGCAGTATATCATAAAATGTAACTGACCATCATAATGGCATATTGGTACAGAAACAATAACTGGTTGTTTATTCGGTTTCACTGCATCCTGCCAACAACATAAAACGAAACAAATGAGAAACAATGCTTTTTTTAATGTATCTATTTATATTCAGAAGTATTGCAAAGATAATCATTGACAACTACATTTTGCAAGAGAGCAATTATCTTCACTTCCTAAGATGCATCGAACCAAGCTATGCAAAGTATCTAGTACAATACCATGTCATAGACCAACTATCCCAAAAGCTGAAGATTTTAGATGAAGACACGTGATTGGTTTTTTATTACATCTTTAACAATAAAACACCACCACTCTTAAAAGTCAATCATCCAAGAAACACAACTTAGGCCTTTAATGATAAGCGCAATCTAGTAGCATATACCTCATTGGGGGCACATTCAATATTCTTGATGCAGCTAAGAAAATATCAGGAGCAGGTTTCAAATTCTCAAAAGCATCTGCAGAAACAATTGCATCGACCCTAATAAAACAAATACAATTGTAAAATCAAGAGCAAACTTTATAGAGGGAACTGATGGTGTCAAGTTTCTCTTCTTTGCCACAACCATTCTGCATCACAATGTTGTTAACATAAGCATAACAAAAGTTTAAACTAGCATCCAATACAATATTATATAGGAAGAGACTTTATCTGTTTCTAGGGATATTTCCACATACTTCGTTAAGTGCTCCACTCTTCGTTTTTTGTGGTGTCTCCTTTTTCCTCTGCACAGTCATTTGATTTGAGGGACATAGATAGTTAAATTATTAAAAGAATGACCAAAAGTTCTACTCAAGCATTTAGTCCACATTTTCTCTACAGTTTGTCAAGTGGCCAAGATAATTACTCAAATGCTGTGTGGTGTTGACCAGAAGGTAAATTTTGCAATCGTATTAAATCTTTGGATTGATAAGAAAAAAAATGTCCATTTTGCAAGATTTTACAAGATAAAGCTATTAGCAGTAGTGTTCATCAAAACGAAAGAGCTATTAGCAAAACTATTATTAATTGTTATATATACTGAGTACTGACTAATAATCTTCTGAGTTCTGATGTTTTGTGTATATAAACACACACAAATTGCTATGGCAAACAAACCTTATCTTTCTATAATTAAGGTCAGAAGCTTCAAAACGAATCAAGCAATAAAGGGAATCAAAAATCTAATGTATGATTTAGAGCACAATAACTCTATTTAATCTTGAAATAAATGGCTACCTGAAATAGTTGATGTTATAGATCCATATCTTTCTTGACTTTTCCTCTGCAAAATTTAGCCAGAATAACCCATAATTTGTTGTAGAAGTCAAAATCTCTTGGTAAAATCATAATTCTAATGAAAATAGGTTACCATCTAAGAACAGGTTATACCTTCTGATCATCTTATATATTATCCATTATCTGTTCTCTGATACCTGCATTTCATAAAAACATTTAGTTTAATAAAAATAAAATTGACATAGGTAGAAATTTAAATAATCAAAGAACATATTCATTTTTTTTTACCTAATATGATTTTTGTGTACTAAGTATGATTATATACTAAATCAGGAGTAATTGTGGGGGTGGGGGATGGGGCTTCGAGTTAGTAGTCATTGCTTTGATGCATTGGTTTTCACATGAAATGCTACCAAATTGAACTGATTTTAATTTCTGAGCATAGAATTACACTTACATCCATTATACTTTTTCCAAAACTTGATATTTAAGCAAGATGCTAAAAGAATGGCCCAAAGTGGGGCAACTCAAGCTTATATCAATCTTTGGTAGACTTCATACAACTGGCAAAAAATAATCAATTATGAATATGATGCAAGTGCAGTGAATAATGATTTAGCCATTTAGGCAAACTAATGCAACTCCATCATCATGTAATATTTATACCTCTGACTCTATTTTGAGTATTTTCTGAACTGCTACTCACTCCCACTGGTTTCCACGAGCTTTCGCAAAGATTTTGATTTGAATTGTTGGGATCTTCACAGGCATCCTAACCAGAGGAGATTACTGGTGCAACAACAGAGGATTCACTTTGAGAAGGTTCTTGGGAAGCATTTGAAACGCACCGTTTCACTTAAGAGAGAAAAGAAAAAATAAAGCCCACCCCCTCCATCAGTTTATAATTACTCCCGAGACCCCTCCCCCATTTTCCAAATTCCTTCTTCCTTTTCAATAACCCATCCCACATCTCTTAAATCCTATTTCTTCTTCCCAAATTTTCATCTCTCAATCTTTCACTTATCTTCTTCCATTGTTCCAAAATTTGTCAAGCTTATTGCATCCTGGTGTCTTTTCCAAGCACAAGAAGGTGATTGAAAAAAAAGGAAACACCACTCATTTTCTTAAATTTTTTATTTGATCTCTTTAAGGTAAAAATTTATAACCCATTGTGTTAGATGAGTATTTTATAGCATTGATTAGTTATGGGTTGTGTGAAGAGGATTAGAAACTAAGTATTAGGGATTATTATGGTTTCCTCAAAACCCTAGGTTTGCCAAAATTGGGGATTCTCTCTAATCTCTTGTTCTCTTATCTTAAATGCCTAGATCCTGCGGAAAATAGGGTAATTGATCCTCCCAACAGTATTGAAAAACATTGATTGCATTATTTATAGTGAGTAGCTAATTTATTTAGCGACATTTTTTTAAGTTCTTTTAGGAGAAGCAAGTAAACTTCAAAATATATATATTCTTTGGTGATCTTGAAATTTATTTTGAGATTTTGATATGATATATAAAGATGAATGTTGGATTATTTTCTATTTTATTTATTGTGAGTTCTTGATTGATTGTCGTTTGCTACAACGAAGAGATAATGTAGTCTATAAGTCAATTTTTCATAGTATATGTATATTTGTCGTTTGCTACAACGAAGAGATAATGTAGTCTATGAGTCAATTTTTCATAGTATATTTATATTTGTCGTTTGCTACAACGAAGAGATGATGTAGCCTATGAGTCAATTACTCATAGTATATTTATATTTTCCGTTCAATGCAACGGAGAGATAATGCAGCCTACAAGCTAAATGTTATAGTTATATAATTACCGTTCACCACAACGAAGAAATAATGTGGTCTATGTGCACACAGTGGAATGAAAGTTTGATTATAAAGTTATTATTCTTAAATATCAGTTTATGAGTAGTTCTGAAATTATATATTTTTTAGTATATTGATTTTTAAAAGCAAGTTGTATTTTATTTATTTATTTATTTATTGTCATTTTAAATTTCTTTGGAAGTAAAGACTCGTGCTATGTTGTGCTCTCCTTCCTGTTCGCTTTGTATTTTATGCTCTCACTAAGTCTTTGTGACTTATCCTCTTATTTTATTTTCTTAGATACACAGATAGTGGAGTAACTGACTTCCTGAGATTTGTTGACTTACTGTTAGTCGCCTTATACGACTAACTTTTGCATAGAAATTATTTTCCAAAACTTATATAGTACCTCAATTTATGGTTGTTTTGGAGTAATCTTGTAAATAAATCTTGTTTTATGGTTAAAGTCGTCTTTAGAATATGTCCATTGGATTTAATGATGAAATCTGTGCATTTTCAGGTAAAAAAGAGGCCTCATGAAGTGCAAAAAGTGACAGTTGAGCTTAGCTCAGCAATTGGGCTAAGCGTGCATCCACCGCTAAGTGCAGCTTCAGCGCGCTTAGCGCGAAGGAGAATCTGGCAGAGCATCGGCATCAAGGTTACGCGCTAAGCGCGACATTAGTGCGCTAAGCACAGCAGGTGCCTTCAGCCAGGCTCAGCGCATGACTGGAGCTAAGCTTGAATCCACTTACCTGCGCTAAGCGCAACGTTGTGAATTCAGAGCCTATTTAAAGCCTGTCTTGTGCAGAATTAGGGTACACATTTTTTTGACACACACTTTTACAGACTTTTGGACAAATTGTAGGCAGAAGAAAGGGCATAGATTTCAGAGCACACCACAGTGCCTATTTGGAGAAAAGAGCCCTAGAAGCATCAAGAGGAGCAGCTTGTGCATTGAAACCTAGGTTTTGTAAGATTATTATTGTTTGGGTTTCTTTGTAATGGAGGGCTAAGCACCCTAGTTGGGGATTTCTAATGAACAGTTGATGCAAATACCTAATATCTAATTGATTATGTTTTCTGTGTTCAATGCTTCCTTCAATGCTTAATGTTTGTATGCTTTTGGTCTGATCATCCATTTGTATGCATAGTTAGGTGACTTTAGCATTGGGAAATGTACTGTTGCCTTAGAACTTGATTGAAGCAGGATCGAAACTTAATCTTACAAGAGGGATCTACGGATTAAGTTTTGGTTTTAATTATGCTGTTACAATAATGTTGTTTAGTCTAGGCCTAGTCTTACAAGAGGGATCTGCGGACGAAGCTTAGGCTAAATTAGGCTAAACTTTCATAAGCTGCTTGAGCTGAGTCTAGTCTTACAAAAGGGATCTGCGGACGAAACTCAGTTTAAGTTAGTCTAAACCTAAGAGGGTTGTCTCAATTGGGCTTAGTCCAACAAGAGGGATCTAAGGACAAAGCTTGGATTGATTCGGCCTGACGAGGGATTGAGGTTTAGTAATTTAGGCTACAACATAGAACACAAGAGCATGATTGATTAGAGAAATATATTTATATGCATCAACTTGTTTGTGAGAAAGACCCAACATTTCTACCTACTACTGTCACTTTTACTTACTTTGCATTTTATAGATTTAGCATAAAAGTTTAGTTTAAATTCTGTTTGAAATTATCAATCATACATGTTCTCTAAACAATGCTTCATTTTTGAACTTAATTCAAGCTAACGTTAGTTCTTTGTGTTCGATACTCGGATTCATCCGTTTTAATTTTTAAATACTTGATGATCCGGTGTGCTTTTCGGCAAACCGGATTTCCCTTGAATATATTTGAATGAAGAAAAAGTGGAACAAAAAGCAACTACAGGGGAAATCCAACACTTACCCAAGAATTTGATTATCTTTTGGTAGGCCTCCATTGCGTCCGATGGATATTTTGTTTATGACTCCAATATAATGCACCTTTAGGGATAAGGGTAGCTAGTAATAGATTTAGAGGGAATTCCTTTATTTTGAAATTTAAGTGATTCTCTCTTATAAGTATGTTGATGATGTACTTATGATGGTATGATGATTAATATTTATAATCAACAGTGTTCTTAGTAGATATTTTGGATAATATGTTAAGGGTCTGTGTTATGACCCAAGACCTTGATATTAAATGGATGGAATGGGATATATATATATATATATATATATATATATATATATATATATATATATATATATATATATATATATATATATATATAGAGAGAGAGAGAGAGAGAGAGAGAGAGAGAGAGAGAGAGAGAGAGAGAGAGAGAGAGAGAGAGAGAGAGAGAGAGAGAGAGAGAGAGAGAGAGAGATTGGTCTAGATATATTATGTGTTCTTTTACAGGTTATTTAATATAGGGTAGGCTAGCCAGACTAAGAAAATCATAATCTGTGTGCCAGTCATGGTCCAAGGGTGGGTCGTGACAGCATTTCCCACATATGCTTGGTTTGTCTGATTTGCCAAACCATCTGACACAATGTAAACTCCTGGATTCTTAATTTGACCAATAGAGGCTCCTTGAAAACTTATTGGCTTTTGATGACTCCAATTTTCTAATCCTTCATGAAAACCATTTTGGAAAAGAGGTTCTTGAGAACCATAATGTCCATTTAAGCTATCTGCTGCAGCTTCTCTCTCAATCTCCACTTGGTTGCCGAGTCTCTTGTGTTGTTATGTACCCTTTAGCATACTTACACAAGATGAGACTTCATCTTCATTAACCAATTAATGAGTGTGGAAGGTAGATAAAGATGAGTTGGATGGAGAAATGAATGATCCCTTTTGGCTTGGAATCTCGGTCATAGTAATGTAACCAAAACAATTAAAATGTGCAATTTCTTGTTTTGTAGTGTCCACACCATGCTGAGGGGCCATGCTCATAGATTCCATTCCTGGTTTTGTTTGAGAATTTTGCATTTCAGTATACCTCCGCCTGCAAAGAAAGCCAAAGAAATTACTAGCAAACAGATGAGTAGTAACTCACAACAGCAACAAAGAAGTAGAAATCTAAAACATGAGGATCTAGTAATGAAGAGACCAACAGATAAGCTAATATAGTGCAAGGAGGTCACTTGAAGTGTCTCTTGTAAACATGATCTTGAAGAACAAAAGTATACAAGGTGTGGAAATGGTACCGCAATTTAGAGGATCCGCTTCTTGTTACTCTTTGATCACTAAGAAACTAGGCCTGCATTAATAATTAGAAATTGAATGACCATGAAGCTTTGTTGAACTAAGGCTTTAGCAAAGAGTTTACAATATACAAACCTTGTCCAGAAACAGGTCAGTACTAGATTGCAGTTCTCTATTAACTTGATCTCTGGTTAGCATGACTTCAGTTTTGTTGAACTACACAATGTTCAAAAGACTAAGCAGCTGAAAGTAGTGAGGGGAGATTGATAATGAAAACTTTTCTAGTAAAAATCAAATTCAGTAGGATGCAATTTATCTGAATCATGAACAATGTAGCTAGGCAATGAGATATGAGTTTTGAGGGAATTTTCATTTCATTTTGATCAGATGAACTGTTAAGTTCAGCATCTTGTACATGACAACTTGCCAACAGATTTAATATGCTAGCAGTCAATTGATCTAGAGAAGCCAGAGAAAAAGAATCTGCAGGAAGAAATTTTGTAGCTGAAGTAGTAGGTTTGTCCATTGAAAGCTGGTTATTGATAAATTTTATTGTATCCTCAATTCTTTCAACCTTACTTTCTGTCTATTAAATTTGACATTGCCTGCAATGGTTTTTATGACAAATTACAATCAAAGCACAACACTAGATTATTGTCAGCTAGAAAATTGAAAATGATATCCTAAGAAAATGTCGTGTTATTAATTTATTTGGTTGAAAGGCTCATTAAGGAAGATATGGAAATCCTATCATAAAAGTGAACCTTTAAATAGATCTGTCAGTAGGAATATTTTCATGAATATTTTTGCTCAAACTTACCCTGTATTCTTGTTATATATTAATCAAATCCTTAATCTTTTTATATTTTTATCCATCCAAGTGAAATTTTCCCTAAAAGGAGACATAATAGACCTTTTATAGATGGTGGCCCAACTGTGACTATCCTGTGCAGTGTATGCAGTTCATGTTAATTATAAAAATGAGAAAAACATGAAGATCGATTATTTGGCTTTAGCAGTAAATATTACTCCATAAATAACTGAGTATTAAGTGCTTTGTTTTCTTTAAGTTTGTAACATAAAATTGACTCTGAATGTCCCATTTACTAATTAGAAACAATTAGCTTCCTATCTTTACCTGTGTGGCTAGAACAACCATTGTTCTTGCTTTTCTTCTACTACTTTCGACAATCTCAGCTATATAACTTTGAGATATAGATTCTTGGTTGTGGCAAGCCAAACAATTTGAAGAGCTGGCTGGATCACATGGATCATCAATATTAGCCTTGGGCTTTAATGACAAAACAGAGGAGCTTGCTTGATATGTGTTGCGTTGCCTCAAGCAAAAGAAGGTAGAAGAATCCTGCAAATGTGCAATAAACTTATGCAATTGTAAATTACTGCAATGAGAAGGTGTATAGATAGACAATATTGAAAATTCATGTCTGTCATGTCTAGTGGCATTCTTTTATACCTTTATTACCCTTGAGTGGGAGGGTTTGTGAGTACATGGAGGGTGGAACTCAATAATAATGGAGATTGTGTGGGAAGGTGTGATACTCTCTACTCCGATATACATATTTATACAATAAAGTATATGAAAATACAAAATTACACAAAATGAGATTTTATTTTATAAGCATAAAAGAGTTCACATGGGTAAAGGATTCACATTTACTTCACTGTTATCAAATAAAACTTATCAAAAATATTTTTGGCTCAAAATAAGGTTGTTCAAGTTTACAAAAGAACTTAAGTTAAGCAACAAAATAAAATATAGTAAAATAACATGTTTAAGACATCATGTAATTAAAATAGAAATCTATGTCTCAATGTCACATCCTATCAAAGTATTATGTCTTAACATCCTCTAGCATAAGATTCCTTAAAGCAATTCACCTAGTTATCTGCTCCCGCAAACACAAGGCCCACGATCATCACATGATTCAGATATAAACAACACATAGGGAGTGAGTTATCATATTTCTAAACAGGTAGAGATAAACGAAAGCACATATATACATATAATATAAGTATAACAAGCACAACTTAGCACAATTCGCATCATTTTACCACTCATAGCATAATGTCACTCGTCCCCAAGAATTTAATCATAAATCACATTCCACACTTTCTCATTAATCACATGTTCAGAACAACACATCTCTAATACAACAAAACATCCCACACTCACACAATTCATTATCCACCATCACGTAACAAGTCACAATGATCATTCCACAAGCATTATGCAACAGATATATTAAGACTCAATCTTATATGTAATGTGATACAATGTCAGTGAAAAACAACACCAGGGCGCCTAAGAGTACATAACA
Source organism: Glycine soja (assembly GCF_004193775.1). NCBI lineage: Eukaryota > Viridiplantae > Streptophyta > Magnoliopsida > Fabales > Fabaceae > Glycine > Glycine soja. The sequence goes on from NC_041010.1 coordinate 37,252,445, forward strand.
AGACACATCACACAATGGGTATGTCAGGCCACTCTCACTAAGTGAACTCATAAGGTGACCAGTCAGGGTCACTCTATTTTACCCCCAAGGCCTAGACTCCGAAGAATCCATTAAGGTCTCAGCTTCCTGATTCAGGTCCAACCCTTAAAATAACTTTTGCATGCAGACACTACTAATGAATTATATAATATTCACAACCTCACACTTAGTTTCAAAACATGTTTAACATAATGCGTTACAATTTAACACCTCAGGTTCCTAACTTCAAACCCTACACTTTCCCAGGTTCCTAACTTGGAACCCTGCATTTTCCTTTTAACACATCGCGCATAAAACACTTTTCTCAAGATAAACACCAACCTAGTTATTGTATAATTCACAATCAAAACATAAGTAATATCACATCAAGAATTAACCACACACTCATTCGCAACTATATCCCATGTCTATAATTTAACACCTCCCAACGTCACAAATTAACACATGCTCACTTATACTCAATCTCAATCATAATTCAAAATATACAAATAGTATTACATATATAAACATACATGGTATATAAATGACTAAACACACATATATTCAAATCATGAATTTATGAAGTGAAATATAATCAAACCAAACTACATCATGGATTCACTAAAACTTTCGAAGAACCTTATAGTTAAATAGACTTTGACCAATTTTAAAGAATAACAATATGAAACAACATATAAACTCATACTAAATATTAAAACTAAAACAATAATTGATAATGTCATTTGGTTTGCCTATTCTAATTCCAAATTATAATATTAATTCCAAACTATATTAAAAAAAACCCCTAAAAAGCATGAAAAGGGGAAAAATAAAAAATCAATATCTCGCTCCCTCTTACGGAAAATCTCTCCTTACTTAATTTTATCAATTCATGCTAATTATAAAATACCAAATTTCTAGGTTTCACACCTAACACAAGAACGTATCAATTTCACAACAGTTTCGCTTTGAGATATCAATTGGTCCGTCAAACACAGTCAGTTCGCAAATAATAGAATAAGAACATAATTGAAATTCATAAAACAATCCAAAATAATCCAAAATTTATCCTGTAGAGATCTCTATATATGTTCATTTTAATCCCCAAGAGTGGGTAACTCATCTCTTACCTCTAAGTGGGCTCATGTGCGTAGTCCGACAGTGATAACGATATCTCTAGTGGTTCCCTAAGATTCATGAAGTTTTTCCTCTTGTTGTTTTGCTAGGGTTTCTAAGCATTAGAGAAAAGAAGAAGAGATTGGAATCGTAGGGTTTCCAAGCATTAGAGAAAAGAAGAAGAGATTGGAGTCGTAATTTCACTGTCTCCGTGCTAGGGAAGTTTCTTTCTCCATAGACATTAGTTTGCAAATCCCAATGGTGGGCACACATGTGCAAAATGAGTTATGAATCTAGTGTCCGAATTTCAGGACGATCCAACGGTTAATGAATCTGGAATCATAATTTTATTGGAACAAGTTTGAGTGTATGCGAAAAAAATAGAGGATTTTGGGAGTGGAAGAAGAGAAAACGAATTTGAAAGAAAGATTAAACGTAGAAACATATTTTAATGTAAGAATTGACCCAATATGTCTTTATTTATAATTAGAGTATTATGAACTTATTATTTACTCTATTTTTCTTTATTTTATTATTTTATAAAAATAAACTCTATTTTCTCTTTATTAAATGAATATATATAACATCTTTTTTATTTACTAAAAATACATATTTATTTTATTTACCTTAAAATTATTATTTTAATTAATAAAATTATTTTTCCTTATGTATTTAATTACAAAAACCTCGTTATTTTTTAAAACTTTATTTATTTTTAAATGAAATACTTTTTAATTTATTTGATGAAAAACGAAATGTACAAAAAAAGTGCCTATTCAATCATGGCCTCAGAGTGGGGATTAGAAGATAACTTGAGAGACCCCAAGGATAAGTGGGGTAGGGATTTGGCCTCATGAATGGGGGTGGGGAGCACAAGAGGTGGGGAGCACAAGATTTGGCCTCATGAAAGGAGAGGAGATTGCAAAGAGAATCAAAGAGATGATGAACAATGAATCTCTGAGGGTCGGTAAGAGCTGCAGAAATGGAGGCAGCTAGGAAGGCGGCTGGTGGTGTTGGGGGGAGTTGCGAGGTTATTATTAAGAGACAAATTGAGGAGTGGAACAGGAATTCTCAAGCTACTTAGATATCAATACTCAGTAGTACTTTGTTACAAAGGCTAAGTAGTAGTTAGTTGTTATGATGTTTGTGGTTATATTTTCAACTTGGTAGAGCTTTTGTTGGGTGTTTAATGTTTTAATTTTGTAACAAAATATTTACTTAGTTTATTTTGTTTTAATGGATTGGGCAAGCGGTACTCTCGCCACTTAATTTGTTGTGTAAGTTCTCTCTAGGTTTTACTTCATTTGTGATGTTTAGTCATATATAGCTAGGCAGTGCTGTTTGTGTTTTACTTCATTTGTAATACTATATGTTTCTAGTGGGCGACCGAGCTAGGTGATTGTAAAGTTACTTCTTATTCACTTTGAATTGATCTCGTAACATTAAATTGTACAGTCACTCTAGACGCAGAAAGCTATACACTAAAAAACATGAACTAAAAAACTATAGACACAAAAAGCCTTCCAAAATGCTATTTCTATAGTACCCACAGGCTAATAAAACAGAGCCTCCCACGAAGCTAAGAGATGTGGACAAGCACAGAAGCGGATTCATACACCAACCGAGAAAACGAGACCAGGTTTGGGGACATTTTACAATGGAAACTAAAAACAACGCTATTCCTGTGGTATTGCTATCTCCACTCCCATAAATACGCTCTCCCTCCATTTACCATGGAAACCACTCCAGAACAAAGTGTTTTACCCATTTTCCACCAGTCTAACGGCCACCTTCATTGCAATGTAAAAGCCTCCATTGTAAATCACGAATATGCATGCCAATTGCAAACAATGACAAAGACGAACAGAAACTAGAAATTTTCAAAAGACTAAAAATAGAAAGTAACTTGTTTATTTATTATCAAGTCCGTGGCAAGGAACTCAACATGAGAATTACCATATATGCAGCAAAAGCATAAAGTAGTTCATTACACTTATTCATTATGCTTTAATTAGTTTTGTTATCAATTCAATAATCAAGCCCGCTGGAACTTCACTTTGTATGGTTCAGAACTTAGAGCAAGACGCTTGCCATATTCATCCTGGTATATTCCAATATCACTGCATGGATAACTGCAATCGTTACACACACTTGGACAGTAGACCAACTTGTAAGCATCCTCATACTTCTCAATCTTGAACCAATTCGCCACGGTTTGCGAACCGGGGTTGCCAAAATCACCACCAGTAGTCACAAACCACTGTGATGTTGAATAATCATAGTCCTTAAGCTTCCACGCTGTGGTCTGTGGACAACTTGTGCCAACGGGGAAATAGATGTTGAGATCAGTGGAAACACGAATGACACCTTTGTTAAAATTAACAGGTGTAAAGATCAAAGGCTGGCCTTGGTAACCATCAACAGCTACAACATCAAGAGGGCAATCTGCACCTGTGCTTGCCATATCAAGGCCACCTAAATCGGGGGAAGCCGGAACGATGTAGTAACTCGAACGAGCTCGAACTATCTTCCCTGCTGTGTCCAGCACTTGCTCAGGTGCAGGACCAGCTGCACCAAGAAGTGCCTTTGTGCTCAAGGCAACTATAAGGACCAATATTACCAATGTCATCTTCATTTTTCTGTTTTTAGTTTTATGTTTTTGTAACTTGTGATGGATATGGAAGAAAAGGGAGATTTATATATAGGTCAGGAAGATTCAAGTTTGTACAATTGGCCTATAATCCATGTACAAAGGGAGATTTTCTAATCCATGTACCCATGTGCACCAAAGTCATGGATTTTCGCTTATACAATTGGCCTATAAATTAAGATTCAAGTTTGTCAGCAAGATTTGGAAAGTTCCACATAATCTGATTGGCTGGACTCTAAGTTTCAGAGGAACTTCGAGGTTTACACACAGTCATTCAGTGCCTAACATCTTGTATCATGTTTACGATCAAGTAAGTCTGTTTCGTCTGTTTAGTACGTAAAAGTATAAGGACGCACACAGACTACTGCATTTTCATTTTTTTAATTAAGCTCTCTATTGTGAGATTAACGAATTTTCCATTTTTTTAGATTAACTTTTTCTTTTTGTCTTCCAATTTAATTAGGCAGGTGGGGGCAGAAAAAAGATGTGGATATTCAATCTGATAGCAATCCATTATTTTGCCGTCGTCTCTCAGAAATTCAAACTTTTTTACGAGAACCATGAATTCTGCATGCAGTATTTCTTATGAGCTTTAATTAACAGATTTTCCCATTACTTTAGTTGTAATATATATATATATATATATATATATATATATATATATATATATATATATATATATATATATATATATATATATATAGTTTGTAAATTAAAGTTTGTTCACTTCATTGAATTTTTTTATATATTTATTATATATATTACACTATTGAATTATAGGAACCATTAAAGGGGGCAAATCCCATTCTTTTTATAGAATTCATTGAGTTTTTATATTTGACAAATCCTATGAATCTTAGAACTTTAATTACTTTATAAAATTGTTTTTCTGATAAAAAAAAAGTACGTAACCTCTCTCCTTTAATTTCCTCTCCAATACTCTTTTTATTAGGTATATGCCTTACTATTTTGGATAAATTACATGTTGCACTTTTAGATACACAAGTTATATAGTCTCTTGTTATTTTTAAATGATCTAATCAATGCTCTAATGGTTAAAAAAATTAGATTAAATTACTCATTTGATCCTTATAGTTTATGATTTTTATCTTTTTGGTTCTTATAGTTTGAAAGTGATGTTTTTAGTCCCTATAATTTATATTTTAATTCTCTTTTAGTCCGTATAATTTTGAAAGTGATTTTTTTAATCCATATAATTTTTTATTTTAATTCTTTTTTAGTCCTTATAGTTTGAAAGTAGTTTTTTTAGTCTTATAATTTATACTATAATTCCATTGTAGTCCTTACCATCAAAATATGAATAATATTATTAATTACAATTAACTACAAAAACTAATATTAACAAGTAATTCGTAACTAATTTATCGTAAGATAATTTGTAATAAAAAAAATAATTGATAATTTATAACTAATTTGTAACTAATTATTTTTATATATTTTTTTATAATAAGGACTAAAATGTAATTAAAATACAAATTATAGGTACTAAAAATATCACTTTCAAACTATAGAAACTGAAAGATAATTAAAATACAAACTATAAAGACTAAAAAAAACACTTTTAAAAACCACTTTCAAACTATATGTACTAAAAATATAAGAATCATGAAACTATAGGGACCAAATGAGTAATTTAACCAAAAAATTATATATATATATATATATATATATATATATATATATATATATATTATCGCATCAAAATGTCCTTATCAGTGTGTTGTCATTACTAGAAAAAGCACTTTTAACATTGGTTATTTTAGACATTTAACATCAATTTTAAAGCAATTTTGAAATGAACATCATTAAAAGTATGCCATTTTTAACATCAATGTTAAAATCCACTATACCACACTGGTTCTCCCCAAAACCAATGTAGTATAGAAGTAGCAAATAGAAAGAAAAAAAGGCATAAACAACATCAATTCTACCAACACTGATGTTATATAGTACTTATAACATCTGTTTTTGACAAAATCGATGTTGTATTATGCTATACAACATGAGTTTTTCCATAATCGATGTTGTAAGTATTATACAACATTAGTTAGGGAAAAATCAATATTATAATACATCATACAACATCATTTTTGGGGAGAATCAATGTTGTAATAAAGTCAATACACAAACATCATCTATAACCTAAGATTTACATAAGTCTAACATTTACAAAATTTCTTAAATACTACTTAGTGCTTCATTTTTAACTCTTAGCAAACATCTTACCCACTGAATGTGAATTGTCTTTATCCTCTCAGGTTTCAATTGTCTTGGATCAATAAAGTACTACATGATAAAATAAAATATAAATTATTAATGTAAATAATAACAACTATAACAAATGGAATTAGTTTTGAAATAAACAATTATCATTTTTCAATTATCCTTGAAGCCTACTAGGATTATGATTGAAATTCAATGCATGACGTAATAGTTGCACTCAATGCTTCCTATTTTCTTATTACACTAAATTCGGTAAGATGTTCAAAGTTATCCCAAAATTAATGTACAAAGTACTAAAATGTCATTTTGAAGAGATGAAACATTGTTTAAATGACTTATTTTAATTGGAATCGATTTAACAGTTGCCTTGGATTTACTTTCATGATTATCGTTTAATCCCTTCAAACCACTTAGTAAGAGAAACATGCATATATATTGTACAATTAAAATATTGATGTCAGATACTAATGATAAAGTAAATGTGTTACAAATTAGAACTGATTTGTTAGTGATTCCTTTCAAGTAGTTGTCGGACTTATTGTGCAAGGAACAAAACCAAGCGACAGTATTGTCCTTAGGATATATAACCACCATGTGCTAATGCCCACTACATTGGAGAACATTAAGTTATTATAATGCATATATTATTTAAATTGATTTGTTTAGTTTTACTTACTCATTCAAATAGGCTTCTAAGTAGTCATCTCTCTTTGAATTTTGCATCCATTTCTTAATATAATCCTCATATTCAAATTGTGATTGCTCAGATTTCTGTATGGATTGTGGCTCAATGAATCCATACACAGAGGCATTTCCTGATTGCAGACTTAACTCATTCATATGCGTATTGTTGTTAAAATAAAGTAAATCAAGCATCAATTTAAAATAATCAATTAAATAATGGACTGTAATTTAGATATACTTACATAATCCACAATTTTATAGCAATGATGTTCAGACATTTTATTTTCCCAAGATCTTCATGCTTTATGTACAAGGGGACATTATCATTGTACACCCCAAACACAGTTGCATCTCATGGCACATGCATAGGCTTGAGGAGAAGTTGTGAGATCATCAACGTCATTTGGTATATAGGATCGTTGTCAGGTTCCAGCCTATCAACAGGCTTCATCGATTCCCTTGGTCCTGGTTTATCTTACACATTTAATAAACATAAGTGAATGATAGTCAACACTTCATTTATAACAAATCCCTTTTTAATAATAATAAACACAACAAAAAGAAAATACCTTTTTTTCTTTCTGAAAAAGCCTATACAAGATGTGTCGGCCAAGTAAGGAAGGTGTTAAGGGTGTGTCCCACTAACTAAACCTCTTCGATGGGTATAGGGACGCGAGCATCAGCATCTCGAACTTCCTCAACATCACCTTTACCTGATCTTTGCCCAAAGGGACGTTGTGCACAATTGTTGACCTCTCATAAACTCTTCCAAGGGAAACCTGATAACTGTTAAATATGAGTTATTTTGATAATAAAAATATATTGAAAATATCTTTAAAAATATTTATTTAACAGTTATCTTTGGCTTAAATATTAAGATTTGATATTTTTCTTATTTATGACTTGCAGATATGAAAAGGAGAGATTAAAATAGAAAAAGATCGAGAAAATATCCAAAATATCAAGAAGTTTCAGGAAGATATGATTAAAAGCAAAACAAATCTAAAAGATATCAAAAATATCAAAAAGGAAGATTTCTAGCACCAGGCCCAAGTCCACTGCACACTACAACAACTATAAAAAAGGGAGTCAAGCCAAGCAGAAAAGAACCACCACAGAACCCCCTCTACTAGGGGTTTCATTTACTTTCTTTCACCCCTCTTATCCCATCAGTTCTTATATCTCATCCATTGTAAAACCCTCAATGTCCATGAGTGGCTAAACCCCTAGTTAGGGTCTAGCAGGCCTAAAAGCCAAGCGGTGTATGATGTACTCACTATTTATCAATGCAAAGGTGTTTTCTATTCTATTATCTTTTCTGCTTTTATCTTGCATTATTCATTTTTATATTCTGTTAGGGGTTAGACGCTCGGGAGAGGGTAACTTCTAAATAATCTTTAAAGAAGATATGCATGCATTGGTTTTTAGGGGTTAGACGCTCGGGAGAGGGTAACTTCTAATAGAACAAAAAGAAAGGATTTCATAAGAAAATCACTGCTAGGAATAGAATGATAATTTTATGTCCATGTATTCTTGCAAACATCTAGAATTCATACTTCATGCATTTTATTTGTTGAGTCTTTGCAAAGGAATTTGGAAGATAGATAAATAAAATAGGCTTGTCATTGTGAGAAATCAGGGGCAAGTAATTGAACAGATGTGGGTAGAACATAATCACTTAAATTGATAAAGAAAAATCATAAACTCATATGCATCCTACGAAAACAAGGCAGATCAGGTTCCAACCTTATCACATTCTGATTTTTTTTATCTTCTATTTTTTATCTTTTAATTTTCTTATCTTATCTTTTATCTTCTATTTTCTTTTATCTTTATCATATCTTAATTCAAATATTTTATCTTCTCTATCATTTATTTTTATCTTTAAATCTTTTATCCTTTCTTTTAAATCTTTATCTTATCTAATATATTTCTTTATCTTTATTTTAAATTCTTTATCTATTGTTTTTAAATTAGGTTTACATTAATCTAAGTACAAAGAGAGTCTTTGTGAATTCGACACTCGGACTCCCGAGTATTTTACTACTTGTGACAATTTGATACACTTGCCAACGAGTTAACAAGTTTTTGGCGCTGTTGCCGGAGACTTTGTTTTTCGTACTTGATTATTTATATATTCCAATTTTAAAGCAATTAGTTTTCACTTTTTATTTTTTATTTTAATTTCTTTTTTATCTATTATTTTTTTTAGTTGCTTCATTCTACTTTTCAATTTTTTCTCTTTATTCATTCTTATTTTATTATTTTCTTATTTATAAAAATAAAATATTAAAAAAATATTTCAATTTAATTTTTATTCTGGTAGTTTTTTTTTTGTGAACAGTGCACATTCCTTCTTTAAAGAATGCATCATGGCAGAAGATCGTCCATAGAGGATGACGCTAGAGAATTACTCTAGTCCTATTATACCTCAATACTTCGCCAGCATAGCCAGACCAGAGGTGCAGGTGGCCAACTTCTCATATCCATATTCCCTTATCCAGCTGATTCAAGGGAATCTATTTCACGGCCTACCAAGTGAAGATCCATACGCACATCTAGCCACATACATCAACATTTGCAACACGGTGAAGATAGCAGGAGTGTCAGAAGATGCCATCCGCCTTAATCTATTCTCTTTCTCCTTGGCCGGTAAAGCAAAAATATGGCTTCGCTCGTTTAAGGGGAATAGCCTGCGAACATGGGATGAGGTGGTGGAGAAATTATTGAAGAAATACTTCCCAGAATCAAAGACTGCTGAAGGGAAGATGGAAATCTCTTCATTCCATCAATTTCTTGGCGAGTCCCTCAGCGAGGCGCTTGATCGTTTCCACGGACTACTCCGGAAGACACCTACACATGGGTACAGTGAACCGGTGAAACTGAACATCTTCATAGATGGCCTACGACCACAATCAAAGCAATTAATGGATGCATCCGCAGGAGGGAAGATCAAGCTAAAGACACCGGAGGAGGCAATGGAACTTATAGAAAACATGGCGGCTAGTGATCATGTCATCCTTCGTGATAGCACATATGCCCCAACAAAGAGAAGCCTTCTAGAACTCACTACTCAAGATGCAACCTGGGCTCAAAATAAGTTGTTGTCCCAACAAATAGAAGCCCTGACAGAGACCCTCAACAAGCTTCCATAGCAACTACAAGCGATAAGTCCTTCTCACTCTTCTGTTATGCAGGTAGGGGGATGTCACATATGTGGAGGAACACATGAGTTAGGCTTATGCATGGTCCAAGACGACGCATCCAATGAAGTTAACTACATAGGCAGTCATAATCATCATGGATTCCATCAAAGAGGACCATTAGGATTCTATCAGAGTGATAATTTTTTGCAGGACCACGTTGGAGATATTATCCAAGTAATAACTTCAAGCAAGGGGGTTCACCTTATCAACATCATAGCCAGGGGCCGAGTCATCAAGAGAAACCCACTAACATAGAAGAATTGCTAATACAATTCATGCAGGAAACAAGGTCACATATGAAGAGAACTGATGCAGCAATAAAAAAATTGGAGGTAAAGATAGGCCAACTAGCTGAGTCAGTTGCTGAAACGCCCACTGAAACCTTTGCGATAAATACTGAGATGAAGCCCAAAGAGGATTGCAAGGTAATTTTCACTAAGAGAGAAGAGAAGAAAAAGAAAACTGAGGAAGATGTGCGTGATGAGGAAGGAGAAAAAAATGAAATAAATGAGAAGAAAGCACAACAATGGGAGAAGTGCTCACAAGTAGAAGTTCAACAAAAAATTATTCTCCAAGTCAATACCCCTCCTCATCAACTGATTGTCAAGGAAGAAAGACATGAAGAACATGAGAAAACCTTAAGTGTCATTTTTTCCTTGATCGCTACCATTTCTCTTGCAATAATATGGAAGGTGCTTCCAGAATACATGAGTTTTATGGCATCTCTAGCTAAGAGATGAAAATGCAAGGAGGATGTGTGTTTTATGTGACCTTCATGGCACCTTGAAGGCATTGGACCTATCAAGCTAATGACGTTAAAGAAGCGCTTACTGGGAGGCAACCCAAAATTTCTTACCCTATCTTTCTTTTAGTTAATTGCATTATGTGTTTTGTTTTTTTTTTAGGATAGTTGTGTTATTTCCTTTCTTTATTTTGATTTTATGCATTTTAATTTCAGCAATTTAATTCCAGTAGTTTAAATTTAGTCATTGAATAAAAATTGCATGATATTTGTGAAGTCATTATTTAGGCTTTTTCTGAAGGATTTAACACTTGAAATACTGCATGACAATTGTGAAAATACTGGTTTCCTGGAAGCAAGAGTCAGTCAAACAGTGGAACATGAATCACAAAGAGAGAAAAGGTTAGCTTGATGGAAATAGATCATGGTCTGGTAAGCTGATAACTTTATCTTATCCCGATGAGCTGTGTGAACTTAATTATGAGAGACTGTTAGATTATTTGCATAAGGTGGATATGATCAAGGCCATGTTTCTTTTTATTTTAGTCATTCTGCCAAAAAGCCAACCTGTGATGAATTTATCCCTTGCACCTCTGTTAAGCCAAAAGTAATAATGATTTGTTTGAATAAACCCCTGAGCCTAATTTTGATATCCTTGACCTTGTTTTAGGGTTCTAAGAGAGCATAAGGGTTTCAAGTTATGATAAGTCCTTAATTTGGGGGATTGCTAAGGGAATTTGCCTATAAAAAAAAAAAGTTGCACACAATAGGGCACCCTCAAAAGCTTGTAAGCCCAAAGTATTCTTACAAAAAAAAGAAAAAAATTGCTAATAAGGGCAAAAAAAAATGCCATAAGTGCTAAAGTTAAAAAAAATTGAAATAAGGGCAGAAAAAGAGAGGTGTCATAAATGCCAAAAAGAAAAGTGTTGTAAGAGGAATAAAGGCTGAAAAACAAATAAGCCTAGGCAGGAAATAAGTGAAAGTTTTTCTAAGGATGCATGCTCTCTTATAATCCTAAGTTTTTGAAATCCCAGAAAAACCATGATTTCTTGTTCAGCCTGGCCCCGTTACAAGCCAATAAAAGTCCTTAGTGATCCACCAAGTGTAAGTAAAAATAACTTTAACTGAGAAGAAGTGCAAAATTTGGGAATCTTAATTGCAGGTCATAAAATTTCAAACACTCACCCCAGACACTTGTGCGCAGAGAGAAACACTAACCTTGTGAGGAAAGTGAGGCAAGCCAACTTGATTAATTTCCGATACTAACTATTTTCATCTCGATGATGTTTGTGCTTCCATTGTGAAATGCAAAAAGGTCCAATTGAAAGAATTTTAAAAAATTACAGCTATTGAAAGTGTTGGAGCATTCGGAGTCTGCTCTCATTTTTGTTTTTGCTTGAGGACAAGCAAAGTTTTAATCTGGGGGATTTTGATAACCGCTAAATATGAGTTATTTTGATAATAAAAATATATTGAAAATATCTTTAAAAATATTTATTTAGCAGTTATCTTTGGCTTAAATATTAAGATTTGATATTTTTCTTATTTATGACTTGCAGATGTGAAAAGGAGAGATTAAAAGAGAAAAAGATTGGGAAAATATCCAAAATATCAGGAAGTCTGAGGAAGATATGATTGAAAGCATAACAAGTCCAAAAGATATCAAAAATATCAAAAAGGAAGATTTCTAGCACCAGGCCCAAGTCCACTACAACAACTATAAAAATGGAGTCAAGCCAAGCAGTAAAGAAGCACCACAGAACCCCCTCTAATAGGGGTTTCATTTACTCTCTTTCTTTCACCCCTCTTATCCCATCAGTTCTTATACCTCATCCAAAAACTTGTTAGCTCTTTGGCGCCGTTGCCGAGGACTTTTTTTTTCGTACTTGATTAATTGCATATTTCAATTTGTAAGCAATTAGTTTTCATTATCTATTTTTTATTATTTTTTGGTCATGAGTGGCTAAACCCTAGTTAGGGCCTGGCAGGCCTAAAAGCCAAGCGATGTATGATGTACTCACCTCACTATTTATCAATGCAAAGGTGTTTTCTATCCTATTATCTTTTCTGTTTTTATCTTGCATTATTCATCTTTATATTCTGTTAGGGATTAGACGCTCAGGAGATGGTAACTTCTAAATAAGATTTAAAGAAGATATGCATGCATTGATTTTAGGGGTTAGACTCTCGGGAGAGGATAACTTCTAATAGAACAAAAAGAAAGGATTTCATAAGAAAGTCATTGCTAGGAATAGAATGATAATTGTATGCCCATGCATTCTTACAAACATCTAGAATTCATACTTCATGCATTTTATTTGTTGGGTCTTTGCAAAGGAATTTGGAAGATAGATAAATAAAATAGGCTTATCATCGTGAGGAATTAGGGGCAAGTAATTGAACAAATGTGGGTAGAATAGAATCACCTAAATTGATCAAGAAAAATCATAAACTCATACATCCTAGGCAAACCAGGTCCCAACCTTATCACATTCTGATTTTTTTTATTTTTATCTTCTATTTTTATCTTTTAATTTTCTTATCTTATCTTAATTTAAATATTTTATCTTCTCTATCTTCTATTTTTATCTTTAAATCTTTTATCCTTTCTTTTAAATCTTTATCTTATCTAATATATTTTTTATCTTTATTTTAAATTCTTTATCTATTGCTTTTAAATTGGGTTTGCATTAATCTAAGTATAAACAGAGTCCCTATGGATTCGACACTCGGACTTCCGAGTACTCTACTACTTATGATAATTTGGTACACTTGCCAACGAGTTAACAAAACTAAGCGGGAAGGATTGTCATCAATATACAACCCATGCCTGTCTGATGTAGTCATATCTAGGTCCTGCCCCGAGGGATCGATATAGCTTCCCTTTGTGCTGACACGGGCAGTAGAAGGAGCTACCTCAGGCTCGGCAAAAGGTACGATTCCCTGGGATTGAATATAAGACTACATCTGGCTAAAGAACAACATTAGTTGTCTCATCACTTTTTCAGTGATCAACTGCTTAAGTTCATCCCTAATATTCTATGTCAGCTCCTCCTTAAGATTTTATTTGATTCAATCCAACTCTTCTGGGCTAATCGACGTAGATGTGCGGGAACCTGCTAAAGTGGATCCAAACTATTATCTGATTTTCACATCGGCTCCTACAGCATAGACACGATAAGGGTGCTCTGGTTATCCAATGGCAGTAGTCAGTACATCCTGATGTCTATGGGTTACAAAGCTACCCTATGCGGACTGCTTTTTCAGGGAATCTTGCAATCAACAAAATATGAAATTGTTTACAAACTATTGTTGTTATTATATACAATGACCATTGAAACTAAATTAACTTACTATCTATCAACAATTGGGCATGTCAACTCAGATGTCATCTAACCTAATTTTTTGTTGCGAGTCATCTTCTACTTCACGTGTCCTCTAACGTGAAATGGAGAATCAATGATTGTTTCAGTACTCCCTGATTGGGTTGTTTGCTCCAATCATTTTTTTATTTTTTTCCTCCATTAACTAAAATATATTTGTACAAAGTTACTCACCTGTCATCATATTTTAAAAAAAATTAATGATTAAGATTATTTTTTATTATAATAATTAAATTTTTTTTTAAATGAACAGAAAAATAAATAATAAATTTTAGTATTATTTTTAGAATAACTTGAGTCTTTTTCTAATTTTTAGTAGTTTGGTCCCCAAAATATACAATTAATGATTGATACATACAATGTCTTGTGCATCCTGGAGCACCATAGACAAGATTAATTCTTACAGAGCCGTTCAATTGTATTTGTGTATTAAATGCTCCTTAGGCCTTCTGAAACCGAACTTTGTAAGGCGCATCAGTGAGGGCTAGACGCTTGTTCCCATTTTGATCCTCGTATACACCAATATCCCTACATTGAACCTTGCAATATGCACAAAAAGTTGGGCACGAAACCAGCTTATAGTCACCATCATATTTCTCAATCTTAAACCAGTTGCTGATAGTTCTCCAACTTGGGTGCCCCACAACACCACCAGTTGTAACAAACCACTTCCTCGTTGCCCTATCAAAGTGATCAATTTTCCACACATTTGATTGTGAACAACTTGTTTGCATGGAGAACTCGATGTTGAGGTCAGTAGAGACACGAACCGGTGCACCTTTCTTTTGGTCATGAATCGGTGTAAAAGTTAGTGGCTGGCCTAATTGCTGTCCCTCCACAACCAAAACATCAAGAGGGAAGGTCTTGTTAGCTGCTACTTTTGCTAGCACAAGCCCGTTGTTACCTTTGTAATTGGAAAAAATTGAACATTTGGTAGTAGGGTTGGGAATGATGTAGTAGTTGGCACCTACCCTTAGTATATTGCCAGATGTGTCAACAACTTGGTGAGGTGAATCATAAGCTCCTTCAAGCAGTGATTTTATTCCCAACACAGAAAGAAGGAGCAACGGGATTAATGTGATCTTCATTGTTTTTATTGTGAACTGAATGCTTCTAGCTAATTTGTTTTGGACTGCATTAATGGTGTATAGGTGATAGAAAAAGTGAATGAATTTAAACACAAATACACCGCCTCAGGCTCACATAAATATACTGTACGTGGACGCATATATGCACAAAAAAGTGCAATTACTTACACGCTCGATCAAAAGAAATCACAAGCCTAATTGGCTGCTTTGCTTTTTATGTTTGAATGCTACTTTACGGCCAACACTTAACGATAACTTTGCTCTCACATATACATTTTAGTTACTGAAGTACATTAATAATATATATATATATATATATATATATATATATATATATATATATATATGAATACCAAGTATGTTAGTAAGTTACTATGGTCAGCATCAATTGTTTTTGAAGCCATCAAATGAAATGGGTGGCTGAGTTTTTATAGCTATTGACTGACACAGCTCCCGTTGTATTTTTGAAGTTATGCATGGAATGAATTCTTCAACACAAGCCTATGTACTTAGACTTTGCTTCGTTGAATTTTTTATTAAGATAAAAGAAAGGGAAGCCTTGTGGGGTACGCATAGAGCCAAAAATCGTGTACCGCACACAGGCAATAAAGAACCAACAGGTGGAGGTTGCACAAAGTTATGGAATTTTGTTTTCCATTCTTACAATCAGTCTTTGCACAAATTGTATATAGAACAGGATCGGGGATTATACAAGAACATGGATCATAATTTAGTGTGTAAATTTATATTTTGTTTGAAGATGCTTAAATTTTCTTAATAAACTTTTATTTTTTTACTATTTTTTTTATAATATCAAGGATCTATGAAAAATTAAGAGTAAATAATCATTTTAATCTCTGAAAATTTTAAACGCCACATTACTAATTGAGTTTAAGAAAATTTTAAATAAGTCTGAAAATTTTCACTTGTTTAACCTAAATCCTTAATTTAGAAATTTATATTGACATTTTGGTTTATGAATATATGGTGTATTAGCATTTTTAAGTCATCTATTTTTATTTTGGAACTAATGTAATTAACGAACTGCACTTTCAATGAATATTAGAAAAAAAAATAGTTACAGGACTAATGTGATAATGCTTTATATTTTTAGAGATTAAAATTTACTCTAAAAAAATAGTATGGAACAAAAACTGATGGAGGGGAAAAGTAACTGTTGTGAATTGGTGATGGAGACAAGAAAATAATGAGAAGACAAGAATTAATGAGGGTGGCTAGTGGGAAGGCAATCCCTGCCGACAAAGTTTAATTAAATATAGTTTTATAGGGTTTTTTGGTGTTTTTTTTCAATTAAAAATGAAGAAGTTAATTTATCTCGGGTAATTTATGTTAACCTTCTTGCAAATCTTTATTATACAACTTACTGAAGTGAAAGACTTTTGTGCATAAGTATATACTGAAAGTTGACTAAATAATGTTCCATGGCCTACACGTGCAGAAATAGGTCAAGCACTTTTGTTGATGGGGCTTAATCATTTTATACTGTTTGTGTAACACTATTTCAAGTGATCAATGTTCAACACCCATGTCAGTCACAGATTCATCTCGGCGCAGAATTATGCTCTCAGTGTCGTGATTCTCTTATCTCAGTTTGAGTTCCTTCGAATAATTTTGGGAGTTCTACATATCTGTAAGAATTTTATGATTACTCGCATAATTCGGCTAACTCTTGCGGTTAGGATTATAATTCTCAATTAATTAATGAGCTATGTATTATATTATAATATTTATATTAATTATTTATATTTAAATGAGTGAGGGCGAGTCCTGGTGCAGCGGTAAAGTTGTGCCTTGGTGACTTGTTGGTCATGGGTTCGAATCCGGAAACAGCCTCTTTTTGACCTAAGGCATGGTTATGGTTCCCAAGACACCAAATCAAGAAATAGTTTCTTCTCTCCCCATCTGGAGAGAAAACAAAGGTCCCATATTACGTAATGTATTTTAGTGCTCATTTGGTATTTTATAAGATTTATTAAAAATTATCAACAAGTGGTATCAGAGTCACCATTAATGTTAGATTATTGTGATTTAAAGTTATTGTTTGATATGTATTATATCTGGATCTTTTTAGTTATATGAACCCTAATTTTATTTTGGGGAGAAACTATTTTAATCAATAAAATTATAAAACTCCTAAATTTATGTGTTATGGTCATAAAGTTTTTCTTTTCTTTAAAATGAATAAAAGACCTCTACATTTGATTTACGAGTTTGTACATTTTTTTTGTGTCGCATGTGCTCACATATTGTTCTATTTGGAATAAAGGTTCTACGTATCCGGTGTTGGCATTTAGTACATGGCACAATTTCATAAATATATATATTTTTTGTTTATATGAATCAGTAATAAGACAATGGTCTTTTGTCTTATATGAATAATTTATTGATTTTTTGGCCAATTATTTTTTCTTCATGAATCAGTGATAAGCTGATAGTTTATGATATTCATGTGGTTAGTATAAATTTTTTATAGTACCGTGGTATGTTTGTTTCGGATGCATAATTAGTTTACCATGATGTTGTTTTCAAATATTTACTGCTATCATAATTGGGTGCAAATTTAATTGTTACGGATCCTTTCAATTTATTTGCGTGTCCGGTAATTTTAATTAAATTGATTGAGCCATTATATTGCCAAAGTAACCTCTACTATGTAAATTGATTTAATTAAATTACATGGATGTTAGTATGTAATTGTTTATGTGAATTGTGCTCGGCTCAAAGAAAGACACAATTTGGCCAAATAATAACATACCTGCGATGATAAATATGTGACAATTATAAAGTTTTTTTTTTCATGAGAATAATAGTCGATCCAAAGAAATATTATTATTTGTTAGAACTAATTGTCAATATTTGATCATTGTGTTGAAAGTACCAATTATAAATTAATTTATCTGTCCAAAGACTAGAATTAATGTTGTGTTGTGGATCTTGTAATGGACCTGTTATGGGAAATATTTACATGTCTTGTTATATATACTTTATATGACTTGTTTGATTATTTGTGAACATGTTATTAATTTTTGTTCTCTGTTTAGTTAATATTATAAGTGCTGCAAATGTTATTGCCCAAGTGAATTTTATCCCAATGCTGAATGGGACAAATTTTAAGGTCTGGAAGGAAGTCATAGAAATTATTCTTAACTGTATGAATTTGGACTTGGCATTGAGAAGTGGAATCGGTCCAACCGAATGTGTCTTATGATCACGAAGCGCTCTATTCCTGAGGCGTTTCGAGGCTCTATTTCTGAGGGTCAAAATGCAAAGAAATTTCTTGAGGAAATTGAGCAATACTTTGCCAAAAATGAAAAAGCGGAGATGAGTAACCTTTTGGCTAAACTCATCTCCATGAAGTATAAAGGCAAAGGGAACAAAAAGGAGTGCATTATGGAGATGTCCAATCTCGCATCAAAACTCAAGTCACTTAAGTTAGAGCTTGGTGAAGACCTGCTCGTGCACTTGGTTTTGATCTCGCTTCCTACACATTTTGGGCAATTCAAAGTGAGCTATAACACTCAGAAGGACAAATGGTCCCTCAATGAGCTTATATCTCACTGTGTGCAAGAGGAGGAGAGGTTGCAAAGAGATAGGATTGAAAGTGCTCACTTGACTTCGACCTCTTAGAATAAGAAAAGGAAGAAGACTAAGGGTGCTGCGGAAAAGACTTCTCAGCAAAAGAAACAAAACAAGGATGAGAAATTTACATGTTACTTCTGCAAGAAGTCGGGACACGTGAAGAAAGAGTGTCTCAAGTATGCCGCATGGCATGTGAAGAAAGGTAAATTTCTTACTCTAGTTTGTTTAGAAGTTAATTTAGCTTTTGTACCTAAAGATACTTGGTGGGTAGATTTTGATGCTACTACTCACATAAGTATGACTATGCAGGGTTGCCTGTGGAGCCGATTGCCAAGTGATGATAAAAGATTCATCTTTGTGGGTGATGGCAAGAAGATTGCAATGGAAGCTATTGGAACTTTTAGATTGCAGTTAAAAATTGGATTTTATTTGGATTTATTTGAGACTTTTGTTGTACTGTCTTTTAGATGGAATTTGATTTCTATTTCTAGTTTGGACAAATTTGGATTTTCTTGTTCATTTGGAAATAATAAAGTTAGTCTCTACCAAAATTCAAATATGGTTGATTTTGGTTCTTTAATTGATAATCTTTACATGTTTGATGTTGTTAGTTCCTATAATGAAATACTGCAAACAAGTTCACGTGGTACAAAATGAAAGTTGAATGAGAATCCAACCACCTTATGGCATAAGCGTTTAGGCCATATCTCTAAACAGTTCAGAGACTTGTGTCGGATGAAATTCTTGACCCTTTGGATTTATCGAACTTTGAAGTCTGTGTTGAATACATAAAGGGAAAACAAACAAACATAAGGAAATTAGGTGTCGAAAGAGCTAAAGACGTCTTAGAACTAGTGCATACAGACATTTGTGGTCCTTTTCCTACAACTTCTTGGAATGGACAACAATATTTCATTATGTTCATAGATGACTACTCTAGATATGGTTACCTATATTTGATACATGAGAAGTTTCAATCCCTAGACGTTTTTTTTAAGACCTTCAAGGCTGAGGTTGAGCTTCAACTTGGAAAGAAAATTAAGGCTATCAAATCTGACCGTGGTGGTGAGTACTATTTAAGATACGATGGATTAGGAGAACAACGTCCATGACCTTTTGCGCTTTTTCTCAAAGAGTGTGGAATTTTTCCATAATACACTATGTTGGGTAAACCTAGCATGAATGGTGTAGCAGAACGAAGAAACCAAACTCTTAAGGATATGGTGAGAAGTCTGATTAGTCATTCCTCTTTGCCAGAGTCACTTTGGGGAGAAGCCTTAAAGACCGCAATTTACATCCTCAATAGGGTGCCAAGTAAAGCAGTTAACAAAACCCCTTATGAACTTTGGACTGGTAAAATGCCAAGCATTAAACATTTGCACATTTGGGGTTGTCCGGCTGAGACACGACCTTATAGGCCACATGAAAGAAAGTTGGACTCAAGAACAATTAGCTGCCATTTTGTTGGCTATGCTAAACGCTCTCGGGGCTATAAATTTTACAATCCCACCTTAAGATCTTTTTCCGAGATGGGAAATGCGAGATTTCTTGAGGAAGTTGAGTTTGGGAAGGAAGAGAACATAAGGAATGTTGTTTTTGAGGAAGAACCTGTTATTTACAATGATCAAGTCCTCATACTTGTTACTGTTCAAGACACAACTCTAGTGATAGAAGACAATGTCCAAACTATTGACATTGTTCCAGAACAAGACAACAATGAGGTTCTCCCTCAAATACCTTTAGAGCAACCTTAACAATCTCAAGAAGTGTCATTAAGGAGATCCATTAGAGAGAGAAGAAGTGCAATCTCAAATGATTATATTATTTTTCTCCAAGAACATGAGGATGACATTGGTTTAACAGAGAATGGTCCAATCAACTTCTATCAAGCTACATGCAGTTCTAACTCTCAAAATTGGATTGACGCCATAAAGGATGAGATGAAGTCTATGAATGACAATGAAGTTTGGGATCTAGTCGAATTTCCTGAACGTGTAAAACCTATTGGTTGTAAATGGATATTTAAAACCAAGAAGGATTCAAAGGGTAATATCGAGAGATATAAGGCTTGTCTAGTGCTAAAAGCTTTACTCAGAAGGAAGGCATTAACTATAAAGAAACCTTTTCTCCAGTATCTTCAAAGGATTCTTTTGGTTAAATTATGTAATTTTAAGAAAATTTGTGTAATTTTAAGACCCCCCCCCCCCCATTTATTATATTAAATTGTCTTGTATTTTTTTGGTTAAATTGATTGAAACAACATGTTACCAAAGTAATCTCTATTGTGTAAGTTAATTTGATTGAATTTATATGGATGTTGCATGGAATTATTCATGTGAAGTGTGTTCGGCCCAAAGGAAGACACTATTTGACAGAATAATTACATGCTTGCAATGGTAAACATGTGATGATTATAAATAGTGTATTTTTCCATGTGAATAATGAAATGTTCAAAGATAATCATTATTTGACCGGAATAATCATCATATAAGTTTTCCATGTGAGCAATGAAGTGTCCAAAGACAACCTTGTTTGACAGGACTTATCACCAATATTTGATCAATGCGTTGAGAGTACCAATTGCAGTTATTGCAGTTAGTCTTTTTCAATCCAAAGATTGAGGATTAATGGTGCACTAGGTATCTTGTTTAGGTCTTGAAATTTACCATAAAGATTATTTGTGCATTGCATGCTTGTTGTTCTCTTCTTTAATTGTTATTGTTGTTACTACTATGGTTTAAATTACTCATATTATGTGAATCCCAAATCTACATGTATAAAATTTAGAGTTTGAAAAGGGAGTCCTAAGGTGATATATGAGTAATCTTGGTATGCAACACTAGAAGTAATAAAGCGTATTATGTGTTAATTGAAGAGAACAAGAAACTATGTGTTTTCATATCGAAAGTCTAGAAGTTTAGAGATCATTGGATATTCTGACTTTGATTTTTTCAGAATGTTTTAATAGAAACCACTCCACATAAGCAATCACCTTTAACCATGTTGGTGGAGTTAATATTTTGCTATGAGACATCATACTAGAATTTATGATTATTAAATCATTGTAACCGGCTTGCCTGTTGTCGCCAACATTAAGTAGCCATCGGACGTTTATTGAGACAATATCTTAGCGGTATTATTAAGAATTCAACCAAGTAAAATTTTGTTGACATAAAGTATTTGGTTATTAAATAAAGAATTTAGAAAATACATATTTGTATAGAATATATAGGAATTTATTACACACTAGCTGATCCACTTACTAAAGGTATGACACTAAAGTTTTTCACGAGCATATTGCTCATATGAGTGTAATTCCTGATAGTACCTTAATTTAGTGTGAGTCTTACTTATGTTCTATATCTTATGATTTACAAATATTTTGTTGTTTGGATTTTCTACAGAAATAAAGTTAAAATTTATCATCATTATAAGTTTGCTCTGTGTGCAATATTTGTATTGCATTTTGGATTGATCTCTATAAAGAATAAAGTTTGGACTAGTTGGAAATATGCATGATTAAGATCACATTGTATGTAATTTCCATGCCGCTTATCCATATTTGATCTATGTCATCGAGTATGAGTAACAGTGATAATCATTGTGGCTTAGTCACGCTAAATTATGATGAAAACTACAGTGATTTCCTATTGCTATATGAGATGAACTAGATTGTATAAAAAGAGTCTAAAAGTAAATAACATACAGTTGCGCGCCTAAAGAATTTTGTGATATAAATGTCTAAAGTTAATATGAAATCCAAGTGGAAGATTGTTAGGAATTTTATAATTCCTAATTAATTAATATGGGCTACATATTATATTATAACATTTATATTAGTTATTTACATTTAGATGGATTCAATATAAAGTAATCTAATTCAGTAAGTCCATTAGACTACCAACACAAAATTGATATGGGTTTAATGAGCGGAAACTAGTTTGGTCCGTTAGGGGATAATGGGAACCCTAATAGGTTAAAACCTAAGGCATGATTATGGTCTCCAAGACACCAAATCAAGAAATAGTTTCTCCTCTTCCCATCTGAAGAGAAAACGAAGGTCTCATAAGGAAGAAGGTTATTTGGTTGAGGAAGGTCATTAAACCAATTGTTTGTGACCGCTGCAAGATTCTGCTACGTGTTGATCAAGCTCTATAGTCCAGGTATTCTTTAAAACTTCTGAATAATCTGACGTAATGTGTTTTGGTGCTCATTTGATATTTTATAAAGTTTATTAAAAATTACCAACACTTGCATGAAATTAAAGACATGTTAGTTCTGTGGTTCGATCATATGCCTAGCTAGAGAAACATAGAATTAAAAGTACAATATTAGAAAAAACACATTTTTTTTATTTTATCCAAATACTTATTTATTATTTATTTCTTAGCAAGGAAACCCATCATAGGTATGTCCAGATAAATTAAACTTTGAACGAACACATCATTATTAGGAAGTACATATAAATAGTTGTTTGTGCATAACAAGATAGAGGAGCTTTGGTTATGCCTTGAAGAATCTAAATTGGTAGGGAACATCACTTAGTGCCAAACGCTGGTTCCCATTCTGATCCACAACCATCCCAACATTCTTGCACTCGTGCTTGCATGAAGGGCATACGCTGGGACAATACACTAGTTTATAATTATAAGCACCATCATACTTCTCAATCTTGAACCAATTGCCAATAGTTTCCCTACCAGGGTATCCAACAACACCTCCAGTGGTCACCAACCTATGTCCCTTAGAAACATGAAAATTATCAACCTTCCACACTGTGGAATGGTGAGGACAAGTCACGTTACGATCAGGGAACATGATGTTGAGATCAGTAGCCACACGAATAACGCCTTTTTTAGGGTTAACAGGTATAAACCTAAGTGGCAAGCGATGGTTTATATCCACAACCACGACATCAAGAGGGCATGAGTTACCAATCTTTGAGAGGCCAAGGCCTTGTGGACTTCTACAACTTGTGTAGGGCATGGATATGAGAATGTTGTAATTGACACCTTCCCGGAGAACTTTGCCTGATGTGTCAAGCACTTGCTCAGGTGAAGTTTCAGCCTCTCCAAGTAGTGATTGTGAGCTCAAGGCTAAGAGAATAAGAACCAATGATGCTAACGATGCGGTCTTCATTGTTTTGTATTATTTCTTCGATAAGTAATTTGTGTTTTGGTTATATATTTGGATGGAGTTTAAGGGAGAATGTTTGTGTCAATATTATATATAGGTTGCTAGGAGGATTGTTATCTATGGGATTCAGGATAAACATATTCCCGGATAAGGTCATTGATTTGCACAATACAGTTGGGTCCATATTTTCATCAATATAAGAAATTCACTTTAACTAAAAATGGGTGATAAGTTTAATTGTTTCTGCTATTATTTCAATATTTTCTTCCGGTTAGTCTAATCCTGTTTAATGTATGGCCTGTTTTTGTAATCGCTTGAACGTACAAGTTTAAGATGTAGGACACGAGAGGTATCCTTGTACTCCAACAATTAATATATTTTTCCTTTTCCAAAAAAAATATATATACATATTTTCTACCGGTATTCTTTTCAGAAGAGTAATGTAATAATTAATATAATATATAGTAGTGGTTGTTCTCAAATCAAGTTTCTCTATATCTAAATCTATGAGGTCTATATACGTGATTAGTCAGCACCAATGGACTTCTTGCTGAGATGGACTTCTGTTTTTGAACATGCTAGCTAGAGTCAATAACGCATGAATTCTTTTCCATCATCATTATTAACCAACCAATCAAGTAGAGATAACCTTTAGTACTAAATACTAATTTATATATAATATATAATAGGGGGAAACTAAGTCTATATATACATACATGAACTGATGAATTCTTTCAGCGATAAAATGGTGATAAAGTACAATAAAAATAGAATTCACTAGCATTAAACTATTCGAAATCTTCGTACGTCTAACTATAAGAGTAGTAGAAAAATAAAGGTTCTTCATTTATTAAGATAAACATGAACTTAACAAAAATTTAAAAATCCAATACTATGCTTAAATATTAGCCCACAGTTTGGATTATCTACACCTTTTGTAAAAGTCAATCAATCAAATTTCATGAGCAAGAAGACCATAGAATCAGCAAGATAACATGTGTTGTCCTTCAAAACCTACTTCTATGAAGAGAATTCAAACACCTAGAGAGATGCTAGATACGTAGCATAGCCTCATCATTTCAGATCAATTTATTAACTAAATATGGCCAATTGTATGTTCAAATACTACAAGGAAAATATATATTATATCTATTATATACTAACTACTAAGTATCCAAAGGTAGAGTTACCCATAATTGAAGATATCTATAAATTCATACTTCTCATCTCCCTTAAGCTTCATCAGTTCATCCTTTCAGTAACAAAAATACAAAGTACCTATATATACACCTGCATTATAAACAAATTAATAATGAAGAACATATTGCTAGCATTTGTGCTTCTCTTTGCATTGAGCTCACAACCACTACTTGCAGCAGCTGATGCATCACCTGAGCAAGTGGTTGACACATCAGGGAAGAAGCTCCGAGCTGGTCTCAGTTACTATATCGTTCCGGCGGTGCCCTTAACAAGATGTGGAAGGTATGAAAGATGCATGGGTGGTGGAGGCCTTTCACTTGCCAGCATTGGTGAATCATGCCCTCTTGATGTTGTGGTTGTGCCAAGATCTCATGGCTTGCCATTGCAATTTTCACCCGTTGACCCTAAGAAAGGTGTTGTTCGTGTTTCCACTGATTTGAACATCATGTTTTCCACTGATCATACCAGTTGTGCTGAGTACTCCCCAGTGTGGAAATTGGATCACTTTGATGTCTCTAAAGGAAAGTGGTTTGTCTCCACTGGTGGCTCTATGGGAAACCCCAGTTGGGAAACTATACGCAACTGGTTCAAGATTGAGAAGTGTGATGGTGCTTATAAGATTGTTTATTGTCCCAGCGTGTTCCCTTCCTCTTCTTCCAAGCACATGTGCAAGGATATTGGTGTGTTTGTGGATGAGAATGGCTTTAGGCGTTTGGCTCTAAGCAATGTTCCTTTCAAAGTCAAGTTCCAGAGGGCCTGATCAAATTAAGCTCCTTAATTTTCAATAATGTATAAGTAACTAATAACTAATAAGTGTGTTTTCTTTATAGCACTGATGTTAATTCGGCATTTATTAAGTTTCTCTCAAGTTGTATTTACATGTATGTTTTGTTAAAAAAAATGAATAAAGTGAAGAAATATCTTCTCGTTGTATAGTTATTTAAATACATTTTATCTCAATGGTTGATCTTTCCCAATTCAGTTCGGTCCCTTCAATTTTTTTCCCTTTACATTAATTGATACCTATAGTTATGGGCTAATAAATTTGCGCGGTTGATCTTTGTTAGAGTAAGTATGAAAGAAAATCTTACATTAGATATAAATAAGTAAATTAAGTATCATATAATTAAAGAAAAGACACTAATTTAAACTTTAAGATTTTAAATTAAAATATATTGTCATAATAATTAATTATGAGTATGTTTTAGGGGTTAAATTATAGAGAAAGTTGTAATTTTTTTCTTTTAATTTTTTGTTTTTGAGTAAATAATTATTAAATTAATATCATTTAAATTTTTATGAAGAGAATATTAAAAGTGATGAATTTATGAAAATTAGTAAGTAAAATAAAGCCCACAAAAACAAGAATAATTAAGGAAATCAAAGCTAATTAAGGAAAGTATGCTAATTGAGAAAAGAATGACTAATTAATGAAAGTAAAATAATTAAGGAAAAAAGACTAATTAAGAAAATCATCATAAGCCCGCTAATCTGCATGAAGAGAGAAGGAGAAGATACAAAGAAATTTCAAGAGAATACAATTTCTTAAAGAAGGAGAAGCAAGCAATGGAAGTCAATCCTTCCCTCTATTCTCTTTCTAATCTTTTTCCCCTTTAATAAATATTCTCCTCTTGCAATTGTAAAGTCTCCATGATAATGAGGGGCTAAAACCCTTTTTGTTAGGAACTTGGCAGCTAACTACTTTTTATGTAATTTCTCTTTCTATCTATTTATGAATATTACATTTGCATTATCTTTTCTTGTGCTTAATATTATTATTTGTGGCTATCACTCATTTGCATGGTAAGTTTTAGGGATAGTGTTGGGAAACGTAATTTTCTAATAAAATTAGGAAAAGGTATCTAAATAAAGTCATCACAAGGGATAAATTGATATTTGTTTAGCCTGTTATGTATCTTTATTCTTAATGCAATTTACTATTTTAGCTCTGCAAAAAAATTTGGGACAGAAAATAGATAAATTAGGCTCTTTCGTGCGGGGGTCCAAAATTAGAGTATACTAATAGATGCAAGTGTAAATTGAAATAATTATAAATAGAGAAAAATCATTAACATTACATCAAAGAGTAACTCTAGTAGGTTAAGTTCCCAACATTCTCATATTCTGAATTTTCTGGTACAATATTATTGGATTTTCTCATCTTTTCTATCTTTAATTAATTAATTTAAATTCATGTTTAATTCTTTTTCTTGTTTGATTTAATTTTTATCAATTTAATTTACTATTTTCTACAATCTTTTCAAATCTTTTTCTTAATTAAATATTCATCTACCTAAGTACAAACAAAGTCTCTGTGGATTCGACACTCGGACTTTTGTTTTAATTTTACTAGGAACAAATTGGTGCACTTGTCAATCCATCAACATCAAATTATTTATATAATTTGATCAGTGACTCGGTGAAAACTCATTGAGATGGTAAACTGAATGTTGAAAGTGAGATGGTAATAAGCTAAAGTTGAGATGATATCATTATTGTCCACGTTGATGTACATGATACCAAAATAATATGATATTTTTAGCTCAATTAAATATCAATCTTTAGATTTATTATTCACATGAGATTTTTTTTAACAACTTTTTTCATTGTCTCTTTTAGTCCTTGTTCCCTCTTTTTTAGAGAATTAAAAATCATATAATCTATTTTTTTTTTTTACTGGTGGTGCATTCGATGACTTTATTTATGTATATTCAAATCACTTTAACTAATTTTGGGTCATTTTTTCCTCAATTAAATGGACTCATGAAATCTTCTAAGAATATTTTCAATGAGAGGGCTTACATGAGTTACTTAACTTTAAGTAATGTTACTTAAGTTTTTTTTTCTAATGGAGTATATGACATGAAATTGCTTATAAGCACCTTTGTTTATATAAACAACCGTTGTTTAATAACATTATATCATAAATAATGTTATAATGAAAAGAGTAAAAAGAAAAAGTAAAAACATGTGAAAAATAAAGTCAAAACTAAAAGTGTTTAGTTGAAGAAAAATAGAGAAGAGATGATTGAAAATAGGAGAGAAATAATATATTGAGTTTCATTAGTTTTTAAAATTATATTTCACTCTAAATTTGTTCAATCAAACACCATAATTTATTCCGATCTAATCAAAATTATTTCCATCCGATCATATACCTAACAAGACATTTATGTTCTGAAGATTAGATTTCTAATAAAAAAAATGGTTTTAAAATAGCTCATTATAACTAATTAACAAATGCAATGAACTAAAATAATAATAATATTTGATTAACCAAGCAAAACCAAGTAAAGGAAATCTTTAATTTACTAGTACTTAATTACTATAATTGAATTTACGAACTCTTCCTGCGAAAAAAGGGATAAAGTCCAGTAATTAAGAATGGCCGTTACTAGCATTAAATTATTTGAAATCGTCTAACTATAAGAATGTGGAAAAAATGAATATTTTTCATTTATTAAGACAAACGAGGATTAAAGTTTTAAAAAATCCATTGCTATGTTCATGTTAGCCCAATTGGACTACCTACTCCTTTTAATATAATCAATTAATCAAATATTTAAATGAGCGAACAGACCATAGAATCAACAAGATAACTTATCGGTCTTCAAAACCTACTTTTATGAAGAGGAGGATTCATCACCTAGAGAGAAGAGATGCAAAATCAATCCTGCTAGTTGCAAAATAAAAGGCCAACACCACAAAGAACGACATTGATACCAGCTAACCCTGTGTTCATAGTATGCGAAACAGATACATAGCTACATGCTTTCAGATCAGTTTATTATTAACTTAGTTAATAT
Source organism: Glycine soja (assembly GCF_004193775.1). Taxonomy (NCBI): domain Eukaryota; kingdom Viridiplantae; phylum Streptophyta; class Magnoliopsida; order Fabales; family Fabaceae; genus Glycine; species Glycine soja. The sequence goes on from NC_041010.1 coordinate 37,281,318, forward strand.
GACCAATAGTACATTGTTCAAAAATATAATGACAATAATAATAATTGCATGAAAAATAATAATTTTATAAAATTAACTTTATATATTATTAATTTATTTTTAAATTTTATAGTTCATCGTTAAATAAATAAGAAATATAAATGAAAAAAAATAATTAATATTATATTAAAAATTTAAAATAATAATTATATTAGGATAAAAAAATTTCTTACACAATAACTGTAATGAAACGGGGAAGAAGTCATAGATTAATTGATGTGTTCTATAAATTCAAACATCGCATCATTTCCCTTATGCTCCATCCATCATTAACCAAATACAAAGAATCCACCTGAATTACATACAAATCAATAATGAAGTACATGTTGCTAGCATTGTTGCTTCTCTTTTCCTTGAGCTTGAGCACACAACCCCTACTTGGAGCAGCTAATGTATCACCCCGAGCCAGTGTTTGACATATCATGATACGAGCAGAGGGATATGGCCTTGATTTCGAGGACAAGGTACCTCCTAGTTAAGACTAATTGGATAATTTTCTTCTTGCTTTTCATTTCTTGCAACCTTGTTTAAATACACTACTGGTATTGCGAAATAACAGAATTCTAACAATTAGCACTAAACAGAATTCTAACAATACTTTGTAACAGAATTCTAACAATCATTCGTTTAGAATTGGTGAGTGGTTGCAAATGATTTCTGCTTCTTCGGGCACTAAGCATAATCATCCAGATACCTAGGTCGTGCCACGATCCTTTTGGGCCTTTCTGTATGGGCTTCAGGTGAGGTATTCCTGCTGCTATCACATCAGGCAAGAAGCTCCAAACTGGTCTCAGTTACTACACTGTTCCAGCTATGCAAACCATCACAAAATGTGGAAAGTACGAATGCTTGAATGCTGAAGGCCTTCCACTTGCCAGCATTGGTGAATCATGCCCTCTTGATGTTGTGGTTGTGCAAAGATCTTTTGGCTTGCCGTTGTCATTTTCACCCGTTAACCCTGATGAAGGTGTTGTTATTCCTATGTCCACTGATTTGAACTTCATTTTCTCTATTGGTCGTACTATTTGTGCTGAGTATTCGCCAGTGTGGAAATTGGATCACTTTGATGCCATTGGCTACCCGGGATGGAAAACCATACACAACTGGTTGATGATGCTTATAAGATTGTTTTTTGTCCCAGCGTGTACCTTTATTTCAAGCATTTCTGCAAAGATGTTGGTGTGTTTGTGGATGAGAATGGCTGTAGGCGTTTGGCTCTTAGCGATGTTCCATGCAAAGTCATGTTCCAGCGAGCCTGATCAAATTAAACTCCTTTGCAATAAGTGCATGAATGAAATGTGTGGTACAAAGCAAATGCTACACGAAATCGTAGGAAAATCGAATGTTAAAATATGATTTGATAGAAGTTCATCTTTAAAAAATAAAATATAAGGTACTTGACGAGGGTGTGGATACTCGATCTATATACAAAATTCGTCACATGAATTTGTACTGTGTAGCATTTTCCTTCCCATAATGTATAGGTAACTAATTAGTTGGTTTTCTTTATAGCATTCGTGTTAATTCAGTGTTTATATGTTGAGTTTCTGTGAAGTTTGAATTTTTTTTTACCATGTTATATATTGGTATGGACTATCTAATTGCTTTACTATTGACTAATTTTTGTTGGCAAACATAATTGGTTATTTTTAGTGAGATTCTCGTTACTCAATCATATTTTTTTTATTCACAAAATTTGAACCTGAAACTTTACTTAAAGAGATTGAGTATAATATCACTCACACCAACTATTGTTGTTCTCAAGTTTGATTTACATGCATGTTATGTTCTTTTTATAAGCTAAATTTATTAAAGCATCCTCTACGTACGAGAGTACCTATGTAACGAAAAGAAATTAAAAAAGTGTTCTATTCGGACTCAACAAGTCTTCATAATCGGTGGTCAACCGAGTAGCCTACATGAAATACAAAGAATCTAACATATATAAGATAAAAAAGAAACTTTATCTTCTAAAAGAAGATAAAGATATTTTGTAAAACTAAATGTTATCTATTATTAGAGAAAAATAACATAAAACACATTTTTTTATTTACATTATCTACCAAAAAGATAGATATTCCCTAAAATCATATATTATCTATTATTAAACGAAATATAAGACAAAATAATATATTTTCTTATTTACATTATCTTATGAGAGAAATTGAGATCCTATATCCAATTTTATCTCTATAAAAGGGGTTATCAAGGTTTAGGTAAATCAACTCTAATCCAACCTCCTATAAGATACTTATTTTTATCTCTGTGCCGCTAACTTGGCGTCAGAGTATCTTCGCATATACATTCCACAACCATTCATGGAGGAACACTATCAATCGTCAGGGTCGATCCTAAGATTTTATACGCCCATGACGAAAAATTAATTTGAATCCTTTTATATTTAAGTATTTAATTAAATTAATATAAATATTATTATATAAAAAATAAACACATATTTTCATTAAAAATTATATGTTTTCTTACATTAAACTAAAAATGTAGCTTTAATAAATCTCAAAATAATATATCACATTTTATTCAATTTACTCTTATGTTATTATCTATCACTTAATTTATTCCTAAAATAATTACATAATATAAATATCTATGTTGAAATTTTAGGGGAACATTATAAAATACCAATAATTACCAGGAGTACATTATGTTAAATTATCAATAAGAGTTTTAGGAATACATGGATCCATAATGATTGATCGAACGAACGCAGCGGAATCTGAATCCCTAGGTGATTTCTGATCTATGCGCTATTCTTAAGATCTTTTACGGAATGTTGTAAAGACAACGGATAACTGGCTAACAACATAACAGGTGGCTTCATGGTTCTTCCTCAACTAGAACATTTTTATTCTTCAATAAGACTTTCGTAACTCTTTAGATGGAGATAAGAGAAACTATATGTCACGGCTCGGTATATTGGGGATCATAGTTTTCTTATAGTGTGTTAACCTAATAAGGTTCATATTATCTCCTGATGGGTCAATACTGATATCTGCTCATTTAAGTTCATATCATTTGATTTAGTTGTTTAACGGGCTCACTTAATTTGATCACATAAAATAAAACTCACTAATGATAAATAAATAATATAATTGTCTTAAAATATTAACCCACATTAATTATTGGAATAGAAAATTCCAATAATCCTCCACTTGAGCTACATATTGTAACGATTATATCAAAATCTGTAAGCGTGCATCCGTACGCTATTTACCTTTAGACTTTCACCTTAACATTCTGGTTCATCTCATGTATCAATAATGGAATCACTACGGCTTTCGTTACAACAACAAATGTAACTAGATATCAATGACCACCACATCAATACACTCAATGACATAGGTCAATATGGATAAGCAACATGGAAATTACATGCAATGTAATCTCAGTCATGACTATTTCCAATTGGTCCAAACTTAATTCTTTATCAATCCAAACACAACATAAATATTGCAAACAAAACAAGCTTATAATGAAATGATAAACTTCAACTTTATTTCTGCAAAAATTCCAAACAAAATATTTGTAAACCATAAGATATAGAACATAAGCAAGACTCCCACTAAATTAAGGTACTATAAGGAATTACACTCATATAAGCTATGGGCTCGTGAAAAAAAAATTAAGTGTCAGACCTTTAGTAAGTGGATCAACTAGCATGGAATGAGTCCCTATACGTTCTATACAAATCTGTATTTTCTGAACTTTTTATTTAACAACCAAATATTGTATGTCAACAAACTTTAACTTGGTTGAATCCTTAATAAGACCACTAAGATATTGTTCTAATAAACACCTGATGACTTCTCAATGTTGACAACTACAGGCAAGCTAGTTATAATAATTTAGCAGTCATAAATTCTAGTATCATGTCTTATAACAAAAAATATTAACTTCGCCAATATGGTTAAATGTGGATCCTTATGTAGAGTGATTGCAATTAAGATATTCTGGAAAAAAAATTGAAGTCAGCATATCCAATGATCTCTAAACTTATAGACTTTCTATATGAAAACATGTAGTTTCTTTTTCTCTTCAATTAGCACATCATGCGCTTTACTACTTTCTAGTGTTGCATAACAAGATTACTCATATATCACCTTAGGACTCCCACTAAAAATTATTTTAGGACAATAATAAAAATAATAAAAGAAAAAAACTTAAGCATACATGATAAATTGCAATATAACTGTTTTGCAACAATAAACTGTATAATGATAATAGGATGTCATCAACATATAATACCAAAATAATAAATTTACTTCTACTGAACTTTTAGCATACACAATCATTAACCAAATTTACCTCAACACCATAAGAGATAATCTTAATGAATTTTGTAATACCATAGACGAGAGACTTTTTTAAAAGCATAACTGGATTTCTTTAGTTTGCATACCATAGACTTTGGATCATCTTAAACTAGGTTTTATGGTTGCACCGTATAAATTTTTGCACCAATGTTTTCACTTAGAAACGTAATTTTTACATCCATCTATGCAAAACAATGGTCAAAATGATCTACAATGTCATTATTATAGTCCTAAAAGAGTCTTTCTAAGAAATCAAAAAGAAAGTTTCTTTGTGATCAATGTCTTCCTTCTTGTAAAACTTTTGACGACAAGACAATCTTTATATATCTCAATATTACCATTGAATTTGTTTCGACTATAGATATTTATCTACAACTTATGGGTTTCTCACTTTTAGGCAATTTAACAATATCCCAAATGTCATATTCAACCATCGATTTTACTACATCATTTATGACATCAATCCACTTGAAAGTTATAGCACAACATGACCTGACTAAAGTCGATTAGACATTCTTAGTCAACCTAATGTCATATTCATGTTCTTAAAGAAATATAACCTAATCATTCAAATTATAGTTTTTTTTCTTTGTCTAGAGGTTCTTCTTAATGACACTTCTAGAGACTATTGAGTTTGAATTTTAGGTGGTGCTTGATCGGAAATGTCAGTGTTGTCTTATCTTTTAACAATGTTAGGAGTAACATCGTTATTTAATTACCATATTCATTTCTTTAATAATGATAAATACAAAGACTTATCTATCATCAATAACAAGGTATTCTTCAAAGACAACACTCATTATGTTTCCTTCCCCTCCAAACTTAATTTCCTCACGGAGTCTTGCACGTCTCAAACATGATCCTAAAGTGGGATTGTAAAACTTATACATGCGAGAGCTTTAAATATAACAAAAATATTGTAACTAATTATCTTTATGTCCAGCTCACATTCATGCAGCCTATAAGGCATTCCTTCGGCTGGACAAAAGGATTATTAGTGACTACTTTAATTAGTACCCTAAAAATATATAAATTACATTCTTTAATGTCTTTTCCCAAAACGAATTTGATGGAGAAGAATCAAACTTCTTACCATATCTACACATGTCTAGTTTCATCATTTTGCAACTTTGTTCATACTAAGTTTGTCTAACATTATATGTTGTAAAACAATTTTACAATTATTGAAGAAAACACATGAGGGACTCCAAATGTTGCACCTTATGTCATATCTATCATAGTATTTCTCACGGTCAGATTTGACAACCTTAATTTTCTTTCCTAATTAAAGTTTAACTTCAACTTTGAAAGACTAAATGTCTAGAGGTCAAAACTTCTCATAATTTAAATAAAGAGGAATCTTCTATGAACATAATAAAATACATTTTTTTCATTCCATGAATCCATAAGGAATAGAACACTAATATATGTATGTATTAGTTCTAAGACATTCTTAGTTCTTTCAGCACTTTAATTCCATTTTGTTTGTTTATTTTTCCTTTATATACTCAATGTTGACTATAAGGTCCAACCAATATAAAGGATCCAGAATTTCCTATAACACAAGCATCCAAATTCTCTATTAAGAGATATGATTTAAGTATTTATGTTCTAAAGTGACGAAATTCTCATTTAATTTTAGTTTAATTGAGAAGTTTACCATTCTTCACACACTAAATAGTGTAATTGAGACATTTTTTATGTCTCATCCTACAAAAGCAACAAGGAAATTCCTTATCTTGTTCTCTTGTTTCTTCTTGTGAAAAAAAAATAAAAATAAAAATTATGCAATATCCTCAACTCTCAACTGACTCCCTTCAAACTCTAAATTTTATACATGCATTTTTTTTATACATGCAATTTTGGAGTTCAAATAATATGAGTAATTTAAACTGTAGTAGTAACAACAACAACAACAATTAAAGAAGAGGACAATAAACATACAATGCACAAATAATATTTATGGTAAATTTCAAGACTCAAACAAAATACCTAGCGCTCCATTAATCGTCAATCTTTGTATTGAAAAGGACTAACTGCAAGTGATACTCTCAATGCATTGATCAAACATTGGTGATAAATCATGTCAAGCAAAGGTTATCTTTGGACACTCAATTGCTCACATGGAAAACTTATATGATGATTACTCCGATCAAATAATGATTGTCTTTGGAAATTTGATTATTTGGATGGAAGACCACACTATTTATAATCACCACATGTTTACCATCATAATTATATAATTATTCTGCCAAATTGTGTCTTCCTTTAGACCGAACACAATTCGCATGAATAATTTCATGCAACATCTATGTAAATTCAATCAAATCAACTTAAGTAACAGAGGTTATTTTAGCAACATGTTGTTTCAATTAATTTAACCAAAAAATACAAGAAAATTTAATATAATAAATGAGGGGTCTTAAAATTACACAACTTTCACATATAATTAAGTTAAATAAAAATAAAACGTGCAAATATTTTGCATAACATACCCATCACAAGATACCTAGTATAACATTAATTCCTAGTCTTTGGACAAAGAAATTAATTTGTAATTGGTACTCTCGACGCAATGATTAAATATTGACAATAAATCCTCAAATAATAGTTTTTCTTTGAACAGGCTATTATTCATATGAAAAATATATTATAATTGTCACACATTTAACATCACAAGTACAATATTATTTGGCCAAATTACGTCTTCAATTCCTTTGGGCCGAATACAATTTGCATAAATAATTTCATATAAAAATCTATGTAATTTTAATCAAATCAATTTTTGCAATAAGAATTACTTTAGCAATATATTGTATCAATCAATTTAATTAAAAAATCACTAGACATGTAAAATGGGAAGGATTTATTACTGTTAAATTTACACCCAACCATGATAGTAGAAAAATATAAAACATTAATTATAACAAGTAAATATTATATCCTTAAATTATATTTATCCGTAAATAACACTAGATCCATATAGACAACATAAAAGGATATATCCAATAATGCCACAAGGTATATTTGAATCCAATGAAACAAACCATAACAAAAAACATATTAATTTGGGATTTTTTTTAAATCAATTTCTCTCTCTTTTTCCAATCAGTTTTGCTCCTAGGGCTACATGCTCTTGCAATTTTCTTTTGTGATTGGAATGGAAGGTCATTCTCACAACTTTTGTGAAATTAAACAGGTTAAGGAGAATGAAGAATACAGAATGAATTTCCAATATGGCTTTAGCAAGTTTGCTTCTCATGTTTCATGCTTTAGTTGATACTCAAAATTTATTATAAGAAAAACCTTCAAAGTTACTACTGTCATTATAAGAAACCTTCGAGATTGATTAAAAAATTGCTTCTCTCTTTTGACATATACAAACCTAGTGTTTATATTTGGGTGCAAATATCAATCATAATAATATCCCCACAATAAAATTAGGATTCGTATAATCAAAGCGATTCAAGCATAACAAATAAAAGAACTTTAAATCCTAATAATCTAACAGTAATGGTGGATCTCATACCACTTGTTGAAATTTTAGGGGATTCTTATAAAATACCAATAACCACCAAGAACACATTACGTTAGATTATCAATAAGAGTTTTAGGAATGCTTGGATTCATAATGATTGACCAAACAAATGTAGTGGAATTTGAATCCGTAGGTGATTTTTGATCTGTGTGCTCTTCTTAGAATCTTTTACGGAATGTTGTAAAGACAACGGATAACCGACTAATTGCATAACCGGTGACTTCATGGTTCTTCCTCAACTAGAACCTCTTTATTCTTCAATAGAACATTCGCAACTCTTCAGATGAGAAGAAGAGAAACTATATGTGACGAATCAGTATATTGGGGACCATAACCTTTTTATAGTGTGTTAACCTAGCAAGGTTCTCATTATCCCCTGATAGACCAACACTGACATCTAAGTCCATATGATTTGATTTAATTGTCTAACGGATTCATTTTATTTGATCACATAAAATTAAATCCACTAATGATAAATAGTTAATATAATTATTTTATAATATTAGTCCACGTTAATTATCGGAATAAAAAATTCCAACAATCTATACATAAAGTAGACATACAATGAAACGTAATGACAAGTTTGACTCCCCCGTCCTCACCCTTGCACAAGGCATGATAGATTAACATTTAAATTCATCTCCACTTCGGTTTAGTTTTCCAGATTTGGGTAAAATGTTGAAGAACTCATCATATTTTTTATAACTTTAATTTACGTATATATTGATAGATTTGTATTTTATCTGTCGGAGGAAATATTTCATTTCGATCGTTATTGTCTATTATCGTCAGCAAAATATTATTTCATATTATTATTTTTTACTAATATAATAATATTTAGTTATTTTCATTTATAATTTAAGTTTTTATTTGTTTCTTATTTTGATAAAAATAAAAATATTTTTAGTTTATTATCATATATCAATTACCTATTGATATATATCACATTAAACTGAAAATTCATTCAGTATGGATTTATGAAGATAATACATACAAATAAAATAAAAAACTAACAATCAATATAACGATACTTTTTAATCAAATATCACATCCTAATTTGAACTAAAAGGACATAAAATATAAAAAAAATATTTTAATTTAGTTAAAAAAATAACCTAAACAATATAAAAAAAATATTACATACTTTCGAACAGGACTCGGGGCCAATCCTGATTACCATTTAAGAATTCTGTCAAATTTGATAACAACACAAAGTAGAACAAAGCCACATGTCTTTCACAGTTTGCCAATATAAAGAACCCCCCTAACATTAACATAAAATGGTTATTGCTCCATTAATGAAAATATACTAGCCGGACGAGCCTTTCGTTCTCAAACTGAGAGTTACTAAATAAAACGCCGAATCCTCACATCTTGACATGCAAATCTATCTATATATCTATCTATTATTTCAACATTTGTAGTTTTTTTTTTAAAACGATAGGTCATATTTAAATTAATTTTATATATTATTTTGTTACTATTTTTCATCTTATTTATTATTATTATTATTATTATTATTATTATTATTATTATTATTATTATTATTTCAAAATTAAATAAAACTAATAAATTAAGCGATAATGTAATCAGGTTTAAAAACTAAAAATTTTATAATTATAATAATTATTTCATTTTAAAATTAATAATTTAAATATTATTTAATATATTAAATTTAATATATATGTACATTAATAATTTATGCACAAATATATTATTTTGAATAAACGAACCTAATTATATTAAAATAAAATTATAATTCTTTTTGTTATATTAATTTAAAATTAACAACGAAGGATAATATAAATATTGTTCAAATAATAATAATAATAATAATAATAGCATTTAAATTTGAAGTAGCTATATAAAGTCAATTTTTTTTAACGTTAAACAGTTTTAAAATTAAAAATTACTTAAAATTTTAACTGTTAAGTACTTAATAAAAAAATTATTGAATAAATTATCGAATTTATTTTTTATTATTTAAAAAGAATATAATATGTAACAGTCAAGTGTTAATAAGTCAAAATTTTAACGTAAAAAGTTTTAAAATTAAAAATTACTTAAACTTATAACTGTTAAGAATTTAATACAGTTTTTTCTCAAAAAAAAATTATATAAATTCTCAAATTTATTTTTATGTAAAACAGAATATAATATGTAACAGTCTGCAAGTGTTAATAAGTCAAATTTTTCAACGTTAAAAAGTTTTAAAACTAAAATTATTTAAATTTGAAACTGTTAAGTACTCAAAATAAACAGTTTTTTTCTCAAAACAAAAAGTATTGAATAAATTATCAAATTTATTTTTATTTAGAACCAGAATATAATATGTAACAGTCAAGTGTTAAATGAATTTCAAGTAGCTACATAAATTTTAACTTTCAAATTTCTTTTAATAATCAATTTCCGAAGTTAAGTTTCAAATTTAAAAATTACTTCAATATGTAACAATTAAATGTTAAATAAATTTTCAAGATTATTTTTTCAAAGCCAGAACTCAATATGTAATAGTCAAGTGTTAAATAATTTTTCAAAAATTATTTTATTGAAACCATCAATGAACTTAATCATCAAAACTAAAAGCATAAAGTAGCTATATGGGTTCAAGAATTTAAAAATGATTCCATTTATACACTTAAATTAAACAAATAATTAAAATGATATTATAATCCTTTTTGATAAATAAATTTAAAAATTAACAAAATAATCATAATATAATTATGGTTTGAATAGTAATAGTTATAATATTAATACTGATAAATTTAAATAACATTTAAATTTGAAGTAGCTGTATAAACTATAAAGTTAAATTTTCAAAGTTAAAAATCACTAAAATTTGTAATATTTGAATATTAAATAAAATTTCAAAGTTATTTTAGTAAAACCTTCAATATACCTAACTATAAATATTAAACACCTAATAATTACAAAACCAAAACTATAAAATTGAAACAAATGCATTGGTGATTATTCAAAAGGATATTTGACGGATTATATAACTTGAACGAAAATAAAATTATTATAATTATGTTATTTATTGTTTAATTTTATTTAAATATCTTACTTTTATTAGAATATAACTCCTACATCTCCCATAAATACGTTAATTCTCACCATATTTTATTTTATATATCCTCGAGGTATGACTACTACTTCTCTCACACTTTCCTGACTATGTCTTAATTTCTCTCAAATCATTCCAGTAAATGTTCGACTCCTCGAACTTTTGTTATTTTGCTTCTACCTTTTTTTCTTTTTCAGACAATCATTGTCTTCTTTCACTTATCGCAACATTACTAATATTTTGATATTATTGTTGCTTAAATTAGTAATGTTTTTATTTTTGTTTTTAACTTTATATTTTTTTCTTTGCTAACTTTTTTAGATTCAACTCATTCATGCCTTCGAGATTCTTTCAAATTTTAATGTATTCCATGCTATTTTTTAATTTATTTTTCCTATGTTCGTTTCAGGTTCAGGAGATCTCTATAACTTTAAGATAATTCTCGAAACAATTGTTTAACCATCAAATCCAAAGAGGTTTAGTATATCTTGGGGTAATTTTGCCTTTACATAATGGTTTTTTTTTTTCCTTTTCAGGTTGTTGTGTATGTGTAAAGCAGTGATTTGAAAATTGCATATTTGAGTGTAACCTGTGTATGTGATGATAATATAATTCTTAACCATATATTTTTAATTTGAAAATTGTAAGTATTTGCAGAATTATTATGGTAAATATGTTTTAATAGGTTAATTTCTAATTTTATTAAATATTATATTAATAACTAATTTCACATTATGACTTTTGCAATACCTTGATTTTGTAAGATATTTAAATACCTTTATAAATATGGAGGTGAAGTTTGGTGTTAATGTATATACATCAAACTTTCTACATTTAATATTTAATGTTATTGATGCAGCATATATATTTATATAAATATACAATTAAAAAAATGAGTTTTCCTTCTATAGCATTAACCATTGTATATTCTAATTGTAATAATATAAATAACTTTAACAATATTATTAAGTATAATATATTTATTCAGTCAAAAAAGTATAATGTATTTATTACATTTAAAATATAATATATTTGTTAAATGTATTAATTTTTTAATAAGTCTATATACATCAAAATTATTTTATTAAATAAAATAATTATTACACAAAACTAATGTTTATCTATTTCTATATTTTAAAATCTACATATAAGCATAGAAAGTGAGAGAACAAGACCTCATTTTCATAGAAGAAAGCAAAAGAACACAAGCTCATCTTCGCAAAAACATGACTGCCCGAAGAATCAGTTGTTTTAGCCTTGTCTTCAAAATAGTGTATATTGCTTTCCTTTTGACTCCAGGTTAGTTTAGTTTTTTTTTTAAGAGTTGGTTTGGAACTTTCAACTTTTATTAACTTAATAGCAATAATTTGAATTATCAAATCATGTGAACTAACTAGACTGATATTGTTCCAACTTAATTAACTAATTATGGTCTTGATTGTTCGATCCTTGAATATGTATCTCTTTTAAATATTTGAAAATAAAAAATAACTTTGACATTCATAATATAATCTACCTAAGAATTGATCGATGTGGAGGATATATGAGTACTCTATGTTAAAAAATAATAATTATTTGAGACAGATATAGAGTATTATAGATTAAATATTCTAAGTATTTTATGAAAGAATGAGAGAATAATTTAATCCTATCCATGTATTAAACAAATATATTTTTTGTTCTAATTTTACTACATAAGACTAAATTATAATTTTGATTCTCTTAGAATTTTAAATTTACTATTTTACTTCTCTTACTTTTAAATCAAGACATTTAGTCTCTCATTTTAAAAAATTATCAATTTTAGTCATTCCGACTATCCAAAGTGAGACATAAACATTGACTTTGATGTGGTATATTGATACTAACTTAAAAATTTTGTAAATAATTAACATGACACTTATGTGAAAAAAGGTTAAATAAAGTAAAAAATAAAAAATATCTTAATAGAAATTGAACTCATAATCATTTATTCATAAATAAAACAATAAATCACTAAGATATATGTTTTATTTAGTTACACATTATTTTCTATGTATTATTAGTCAAGAGTTATTAATTATTTTCAAATTATTAAATTTATAAATTAAAAAATATTTAATATATAAATATTTTTTAATTTTACATTAATATTTTTTAATTTTACCAAATTTATAAATTACTTAATTTTATATTAAAATCAATCAAAAATTATGTAAATAATTTTCATATTAATTTATGAAATTTAATTATAAATTGGTATAATAAAAATAAATATATGTAAACTATTCAAAATAAAGATATATAAAATGATATAAAATAAAATTAAAAAGGTTATATATTAAATATATTTTAATTATAGATTTTTATAATTTGAGAAAAAATTAATAAGTCTTGACTGATGATACATAAAACATAATGTTAACATTTTTTAACTAAACAAAATAAGTGAATTAGTAATTTATTATTTTATCTATAAATAAATAGTTATGAGTTCAATTCCTATTAAAATATTTTTTTATTATTCACTTTATTTAATTCTTTTTTCACATAGTCTCATGTCAAATGCCTATATAAGTTCAACATCACTAATATGCCACATCAAAGTTAATATTTGACTTTAAATTATCAAATGAAAAAAAATTAAAATTATTTATTTTTTAAAATAAAAAAACTAAATATTTTGATTTAAAAATAAGGGATTAAAATTACAATTTTAAAATTACGGGGGACTACAATTTTAATGTAACCTAATTGTTTGTACACATGGAATGGAATGATGAATGTAGACTATTAAAATATTATATTTATGAGTTTATAAAAAAATTAAACTGTGATTTATTTTGTATATAATTTCTAATAGCATTTCATTGATTTCAGGATCAACAAAAGTAATTTGCGTGAAAGGAGGGAATTGCCCTGAGGCCAAAGCTTGTTATAATCATTGTGTATTTTTTGGCTTTAAAGACTATGGTGGCCTTTGCACTACTGATGGGCAAAATCTATGTTGTTGCATAAGCGATGATGCGGCAGGCCCTAGCCCTCCTTAGATACTTTCAAAATTCAGTGTTTTGTCATTGTGTTTATAACACAAGTTTTCTTAAAAATAAGTGAAAATAAAAATAAGTGTTACAATTTAAAGTAACATTGTTATATGAATTTTATGATTGATAAATAGTAAGAATTAACAAAGGATGTGTGAATTAAATTAAATTTTAATCTTACAATCATATGATTATAAATAATAAAAATTAACAAAGGATGTGTAAATTAAATTAAATTTTAATCTTACAATCATGTGATTATATTTATGGACAAAAGTTGAGTTTAATAAAAAAAATCTCATAATAACAATCAAAATTTAAATTCGTACTAAAAGTAATGTCTACCATAGCATTATATATGGTGACTACTCATGTCCAACCACCAAATGTTATTTAAGAGTGTTTGGTTTGCATTTTTTATTTTTTGTTTTCATCTTCTATTTTCATCTTCTGCTTCTTAAAATTATTTTTATTTTTTAAAAATAGAATTTAAAAACATCTTATGTTTGACCATCCCCGTTTAAAAAATTCTTATTATGGTGGCTAACTATGAAAAAGAAAATCCTCCAACAACACGCAAAGTAGAAGAGAAAAGATTGAAGCGAAGGGAAAAGAATAACACAATTAAGCAAACAAATTCTTAAAACCCTCAAATAAAAACTCTAAAATGAAGAATCATCATCTCCATTAAAGAAATCAGTAGAACATAGAAGACCATAAAATTCTCATTAATGGACTCATGAAGCAAAAAAAAGGGAAAAAAAAGGAGACATGAAGCAAATCTCACCAAGAGGTGTTGTGGTGATAGTGATGTGACAAAGCAATGATGGTGGTGTGGCGGAGGAACGGAGAGAAGTATGAGGCAAACTGGGTTGAGAGAGGAAAAATGTGATTGAAAGAGAGACAAGCGTATGAGACTGATTTGGGTTTGTTAAGAAACTCAAAACAATGAGATTTTATTGTTTTTATTTTTTGGTTCGTTTAGAAAAATATTTTTACTGAAAATGTTTTCAAAAAAGATTCATTATCACGTGTAGAAAATAGTGAAAGAACAATTATTCTCACTACCATGTTTGTTATTTAAATTACCAACTTATGTGAAATTTCTATTTTTTTCACTCACCTAATTCCTATTCTCCGTGCAACTCGTCATTGATCCACACTGCCCCTTGCACCGTCGAGATCAAGCATCCTTGTTTCTCTCTTTTGGATTTTGTTGCAAGTTTTGGTATTGTTGAATCAGGGTGTTTGTCAATGGGTTTGGGATGGGGATCTGGATGGTGAATTTGTAATAGTGAGTCAACAAAGGAAATATAATTCCTTACCTTTTCAACGAAATCCTATTTTCGTATAAAGGGCAATTTCATTAAAAAAATGCACATTAAAATTTGTTGATTACTGAAAATGCGTAATATATGAGATAGTATTATATTTCCACATTAAAATTGGAAAAAAAATATTACTCCCTTTATTTTTATACCTGAGACCCAAATATCTAATTGATCAAAATTAAGAAAAATAATTAATTTAATTAATAATAATAAATTTATTTTAAATTTATAAATTTTTTTAAAATTAATTATTCTTGTCATTAATATTCATCTCTTCTAATTATTTGTCAATACATTTTTTATCTTTTTTAATGAATGATACTTTCAGTTTAAAAATAATTAATGTAAGAAATATTATAAATTGAATCTTATAAAAAGAATAAACATTATTATATACTTAGATCTTATGAATAAAAATGAAGGGAGTAGTAGATAATAGGGGTATTCATATAAATTAGTTCAAACCCAATCATTTTCAAACTACATTGAACTGAATTAATTTTTAAATTGAATCGGTTTGGTTAAGTAAGATCGGACGGGTACGTTTTTTAAATAAGTTTGATTCAAAACAAAATGATTTTAAAAATCAGTTGGTTCACTTAATAATCAAATTATTATTTTTTCTAAAATCAGAATTATTTTTTTAAAGAAAAAACAGTTTTTAAACTAATTTAAAACCCTTCAGTTCTTAAAATCAGTTTACAATCAATTTAGTCCTGAACCAATTTCTAAGACCGATACGATTTGGAACTGGTTTTAAAAACTAGTTCTCAAATTTTAAAAACTGAACCATTTAAATCAATTCATAACTAGTTGGGTTTGCTTTTTTCCTCTAACCGGTTTTTGCATACCCCTACTAAATAGAATGAGAAGAAAGTAGACATTCTAGTATTGCACTACTATCTTAGACGCCCACAGTTTGGACTATCTACTCCTTCGAAAATAATCAATTAATCAAATCATTAAATGAGCTAACAGACCATAGAATCAACTAGATAACACATCTGTTCTTGAAAATCTAGCTACTTTTATGAAGAGGAGAATTCGCTCCTGCTAGTTGTAAAATAAAAGGCCATCACCACAAATTAAGAACATTGATGCCAACTAACCCTGTGTACGCAGTAAGCGATATATATAAATATATACATAGCTACGTTATTATGAAACTAAATATGGCCAATGGTATTGTTCAAATACTACGACAAAAATATTATATATATGTATATATGTGTATTATACTAATTAGCTAGGATCCAAAAATATTAATAGGTAGCAACTATATATTAATTGAAGCAATCTATAAATTCACATACTTCTCATATCCCTTATGCTACATTCATCAGTAACCAAAATACAAAAGTACGTACCTTATATATATACAAATCAATAATGAAAAACATATTGCTAGTGTTCGTGCTTCTCTTTGGCTTGGTCTCGCAACCACTACTTGGAGCAGTTGATGCATTACCTGAGGCAGTGATTGACACATCAGGAACGGAGCTCCAACCTGGTCTCAGTTACTATGTTGTTCCGGCTATGCGAAGTTTCACAAGATGTGGAAAGTTCGAATGCTTGAATGCTGAAGGCCTTTCACTTGCCAGCATTGGTGAATCATGTCCTCTCGATGTTGTGGTTGAGCAAAGATCTTTTGGCTTGCCATTGTCATTTTCACCACTTGACACAAATGAAAGTGTTGTTCGTGTGTCCACTGATTTGAATATCATGTTCTGCACTGATCGTACTAGCTATAGTTGCGCTGAGTATTCCCCAGTGTGGAAGTTGGATCACTTTGATGTGTCTAAAGGAAAGTGGTTTGTGACCACTGGTGGCTCTATGGGAAACCCTAGTTGGGAAACTATACGCAACTGGTTCAAGATTGAGAAGTGTGATAGTGCTTATAGGATTGTTTATTGTCCCAGCGTGTGCCCTTCTTCCAAGCACATGTGCAAGGATGTTGGTGTGTTTGTGGATGAGAATGGCTATAGGCGTTTGGCTCTAAGCGATGTTCCATTCAAAGTCAAGTTCCAGCTGGCAAAATAAAATTAATTAAGCTCCTTTCTAATAATGAATAAGTCACAAGTAATACTAATAAGCAATAAGTGTGTTTTCTACATGCATGTTATTATGTGAAAAGAAATGAATAAAACGAAGAAATATCTTCTCGTGGCATAGTTGTTTCAAGTTTATAAATACATTTAATTTGTTTCAGTTTTTGTTTTTGGAAGGCAAAATACATTTGCTTCAGTGGCTTATACTTCTAAATTTTGCGCCTTTAACTTTTATTCTTTATACATTAATTGATACCTATAATTAGAACCATTTACCAAATGAACTTTGTAGCCGTTTGTCCTTCTATGACTTCTAATATTTGTAGTATGAGATGGTAATTAAACTGAATGTTGAAGTGATCAAAGTAAAAGTAAGAAAAAATAAATTATTGGGACTAAATGATAAAAGAGAAATTTAAAAAAAAGGAGAAGAAAAAGAAAAATGATAAGAACTGAATATATGTTTCTTTTTGTGTGTGTTGGCTTGGAGATACAGATTTTTTTTTATCGTTTATCCTTGAGAATTTCAAAATCATATCAGATTGCTTTTTGACCCTGACGAATATAGAGATGGATTTTCAACCCAAGTTTGTCAACTTGAGGTATTAATATATACATATTCATTTACTTCATCGACCTTCTCGTTACGTCTGTATCAAGAACTTCAATCTTCTTTGAACACGTCGCGGTCAAATATTTTGTTATATTAGCGGGATATCATGCCCCATGCGAAAGATTCAGACGGCACAATACAGAACAAAGAAATTTATTAATCATTAAAATAATGTTCACCTAGCTAGGAATGAAGATGTGTACTACTTTTTATATTCATATACTCTTCCATTCACTAATCAAGTTCTGGTTCCGCCTGTTATTTCTATATATTTCTAATTTAATCACTTCAAATATATATATATATATATATATATATATATATATATATATATATATATCACTTTTATAAATTATAATTGAGTCGTTAAATGGAGTAGGTGAATGATATATCACCCTTTTCGAGTAAGGAAAAACTCTATAAAATTAGAAGGAGAAAAAAAAAACTAAATTTTGAATTCAAACTTTTTTCTGTAAAACATCCGTGTATATATATAATAGTCAATAAAGGAAAAATGCATAACAGGCTAACTAGTGAATGAAAACGCATAAAAGTAACAATAACAAAACACTACTTTAATAAACTTGTTCTAGCTAGCACAAACTAATGGATGAACCATTAATTTGGGCTTCTGATTTTCGATTTGTTTGATGACCCACAACAATAGTAACATTGAATAATATTAATGCTTGTAATTAACGAGTGCTACTGGATAGGGAAGGATAGAACTAATAATTAACTAAAGAAATTATCAACTAAGTGATAAATAATAATAGGTATATGAAGAACAAGTAATTGTATAATGCAGTAGTTATTAAAAATTGTATTTATTATTTAATAGTGAAATTAAAGTTGTAACAGCAGGACAAAAACATACACTCTTAATTTTTTTATTCATTTACTAATTCTTCACAAAGAAATATAATTTCAAGGATCGATCATTATAAACACACGTATTCATGCATTGTCATTTAATTTTGCCATCATTTGAAAGAGCTTTGATCTCAGGCTTCTTTGAACTTAATTTTGAAGGGATCATCACTGAGAGCCAGATGCATTCTCCTATTGGCATCCACAAACATTCCAATATCCTTGCACAGATGGTGGCAAGAGGGGCACACCCTAGGGCAATAGACCAGCTTATAAGCATCCTCATACTTCTGAATCTTGAACCAATTCAGAATTGTGTGCTCACCCGGGTTTCCAACAACACCACCAGTGGTCACATATGTCTGTCCAATAGAGGCATCAAATTGATCAAGCATCCACACAGTGGAATGGTGTGGACACCTTTCATCAGAATCAGAGAAAAAAATGTTCAAATCGGTGGAGACACGAATAACACCTTTTTTGGTGTTAACTGGTGAGAATCTCAGTGGTAGGCCTTCATTGGCTTTCTCAATTATTACATCAAGAGGGCAAGATTCATCTATGCTGTCTAGTGAAAGGCCTCCACCAGTGAAACAGCTAACAAAGCCACATATGGTGAAGGGCACTGCAGGGATGATATGGTAATTTGCATCAGCTCTCAGCTTCTTGCCTGATGTATCAATCACTGGCTCTGGAGCAGCTCCAGCTGCTCCAAGTAGTAGTGGTTTTGTAGTCAAGGCAAAGAAGAGGAGAAATGCTAGCAGTTTGGTCTTCATTGTTTTGTACTATGCTTAATGTAAATTTGTGTTTCGGTAATGAATGGAAGATATATGGGAAGTGAGGAGCATCAATTTATCATCGCCAGCTACTATGATTATCCTTGTCTATGGATTTATTATTTATATAATAGTCATCCATATCTGCGGTCAAAGTTTATTTCAACAATACTACTGGCTAACATTAATTATTGTAATTGTATTTCATTTAAAATTTCACAAGTCAATGGATAGATTCACACATGCATGTCCTTAATTTTGTTATTTTATTCCATACATATTAGCACTATCATCTTATAAAATTGTGATTACTAATTTTCTGATATATCGGTCATTTTACTAGTAATTAACAGGTCTAATAGCCGACTCTAGTGGTAATTATCAATATCTCTTACCATGCATAAGTGGTTAGTATCAATGATCACCGCCTTAAGATGTTCAACTAAAGTTGGCATTTTTTTTTTAACTAGCAGGTTATTTTTCGCATCCCTATGCATGCTGGATTCTTTAATGCTGTCTGTGGGCTAAGCCGTCTCTTCCTTGTGAAGTGGATACAGTGGATTATTTTCATACACACGACAAATCTGTGGCATAGCTAGACTTATCCATTAACATATAGGAACAATTTCTTTATATCAGTAGTATTATTAAATAATTATTTTAAATAAATTATTAATAATATTATAAATTAATAGAAACAAAAAGTTGAATTGAAAACCTTCTACTATTATGCGTAGAGTGGAAATGGAAGACAATGATAGCTAGCTGGCATCCATATAGAAGATCAGAAGAATACGTTGACTCGTGTAATATTATATTATATTATATCAGTCAGTCTTATAAAATCAATTATTACGGAATTTTTTTCAATGATTATCGCAGCCGTAGGTCCTTTTATGTGCGGCATTCTTTTCAGTTTCAAACATGCATAACCTTATCAATGTCTTGCCTCTTTACATAAATTAAAAAAAATGTCTTGCCTAAAAACAAAACGTTATCAATGTCTCTTACCATGCATAAGTGCTTAGTATTATCTAAATTTATAATTATCACATTCTTAAAAAAAAAATATTTTTAGTATATATGTTTGCACGTTAAGGTCTTGAATATTCTAAAAATGTTGTAAAGAACTTTTTTGTGGGCTATAGGAGATGATTCTCTTAAAATTTCTTGGGTTAGTGTGGTAAAGGATTTGGTATATTATATTTAACTTGATCTTTTTAGCTAAACAGAGGTGATGATCTTTTGTTGATTGTGACGTGTTAGTTTTCACTATTTTCCTATAAGTATGACAATATTATAGAATGTTTGCCCATAGATGTTACGACATGGACATCATCTAGCTCAGTTTAGTGGAGGAATATATACTTTATAGAAATTGCTAATTAATCGAGTGTCACCACTTAACCTGTTTTTAGAAAGGTCGGAAATGAGAAACAAGAGTTCATTTTTGGCATGATATTTGGGATCATGTAACAATGTTATATATCCTTAAACATTCTTTCTCTCGATCGCCTTTATCAAGTCTCTATAATAAGGATGCATGTGTAGCTAAAATTGGTGGATGGATTGATAATATTTGGTGTTGGTTATGGAGGTGAAGGATAGGTCCTTTATGTGTGGGAAGATGGCTATTGCCGGGTCGGGTAAATGTCTTGAGCTTTGTTACTTTGTGTAGAGGCTTGCCCGATCAATGCATATAGAAGGTCAATTCATGTGCGATTTTTACAATTTAATCAATGTATACTTTTTTACATTCTCATTTGTTGTTAGGGAATTCACATTCTTCCCATTCTGTTACTTTACAAAAATTAGGAAGAGTTATATATACATGATATATCCCTCTCAAAGTATTCGTTTTATCTTGGCGAATTATTCTGGATAAGTTACAAACTTAAGTTAAAATATTTGTGTAAAACAGGATTTATATTTTAAGTGCAGGATATAACTAGTATGATTTGCTTTTATTTTGAGCAATATGTCATCACTTATTTCTATCTTGACTGGTGAAAAAACAAATTTTAAAAGCATGCAGTCTATTCACATATGGCTTGGTTAGAATTTTGTCTAATGATATTTTTGTTCATTAATTATGTCCAGTTTAACTCTAATTCAATACAGAAAATAGTGTTTTGTTTGTCATCTCATTTAGTATATTATACTATGGTTTACTTGGATTGTGCGTAACAATTTCATGTTTTAGGGTATTCCTTTTTACTCCAAAGGTAAACCGTAACGGCTAAATGGTGGACATGGTTTAAAATCAAGATAAACAGTACATAATCTTCTTTTCTAATTGGTCAATTGATCTTGTAGCTTGTTTCTGTTTATCTCTTAATCGACTTTGTAATATTTACCTTTGTATATGTGTTAGAGTAAGAGAACCCATTGTACTCTGCTTCTTATAATATTTTTGTTTATAAAATACAAAAAAAAAATAGCTTATTGATTTGGACTCGACAAACAGCTTAAAAACATTGTTGCCAATTCAAATTTGGAATGTATAAACCGTATCTATCGCTGGCATCATATGCAGAATTAGTGTATTCATCTTAGGCAAATTCATCATATGCAGTAATAAATTAATAATATCATTTCCATTATATCACTTTTAAAAAGTTAATTTGCAATAAGATGTATATATGATTTAAGCTACTGGCAATAAAATTTAATAAGCCCACACGACATTATTCATTAGTGGAAGTATTTCCATTAATTAATCGTATATAATTCACTGACATCAACTGAAATGTATAACTAATATATAATTTATATAATCTCCCATATATTTTTTTATAAGCCAAATTTTATTAATAATCCCATAAATTTTGGGTTTTCAAAATAATTTTTATTGTGCTGGTGTTTCAAATTTTGTTTCGTACAAAAATAATTATCATTGATATTTTTTTGAAAAAAAAAATAGTTATCAATGATAATAAATATAAAGTAATTGATGCAGATTTAAATGAATATATACCAGAGATTTAAAATGTGACACTAGGAGAAATATATCATTTGTTCATTTTATTTATTTTGCATTTACCAAGGAAAACCTTACATGAGGATCCTGATAAACATTGAAAGAACATGCATCGTTATTAGAAAGGAAATACACTTATTCATATATAGTTTTTATGCATTAATGTTAGACTTAGAGGAGCATTAAGCTTGTTTAGGCTTGTTGGAATTGAACTTTGAGGGGAACATCAGTGAGAGCAAGACGCTTGTTCCCTTTCTCATCCACAAACAACCCAACATTCTTGCACAAATGCTTTGGACATTTCACCACGCTGGGACAATAGACCAATTTGTAAGCACCATCGTACTTCTCAATCTTGAACCAGTTGTGGATGGTTTCCAAGCTAGGGTTTCCCACAACACCACCAGTGGTCACAAACCATTGTCTCTTTGAGAAATCAAAATCATCAAGTTTCCAAACCGTGGAATATTGGCGGGGACAACTAGTGCGAGCAGAGAACTTGATGTTCAAATCAGTTGAGACACGAATGACCCCTTTCTTAGGATTAACTGGTGAGAATGTCACTGGCAAGCCATGGTATCCATTCACAACCACAACATCAAGAGGACAATAAGGTTTTCCAACACTGGCTAGGCCAAGGCCTCTAGTGGTTCTAATTTTGGTGTAGGGAAGAGATGGGACAATATAGTAATTGGTTCCAACTCGGAGCTTCTTGCCTAATGTGTCAACCACTTGCTCGGGTGAGGCTTCAGCTCCTCCTAGCAGTGGTTGTGAACTCAAGGCTAAGACAAGGGCAAATGCTAGCAGCATTGTGCTCTTCATTGTTTTGTATGCTTTTGGTTAATTAGTTTGTGTTTGAATATTGGTATGTGATGGATGAAGCTGATATATAGTTGAAGAGCATCAATTTATAGAGATAGAAAGTAGGGTTCTTATCTGTGGGTAGTACCACAGAATATGGATACACAATTAAGGTCGACGATTTGAACAATACAGTTGGCCATTAACTCAATGTAATTGCAATTCCAATAAAGAACTCACCTTCCCAAATCCCTAGGTGTTCATTTCTCATCTTTATTTCTTGAAGATATTGTATCTTCTTTTTCAGACCATTGTATTAATGCTATATTGTTTTTAAGTGTATTACTCTTTCTATTATATATTATGAGTCATTTTTAACTAGTTTACAAAGATTTAACTAATTTACTCTTAAATTTATAATAAAAGCTGTGAACTATTCAAAATTTTAAGTATATTTCGAGACTTAATGTTTACAGAAGCCGCAGCCGGTGGTGCAGTCTATTATTTAAATCTCCTAAGATCAATGGTCCATAGGCGGTAGGCCTTCAACTCGTGACCAAATTGGCTTAATTTGTGCGTGAAGAACAGCTTGTGTTTAATTACATTCCTGTATATGCTGAATTCTTTAGTATGTAAATGGTTTTTAAATAAAATGTCTAATTACACGATTGATCAGTAAGATCCAATTGTATGTTCGTCAGTTTAATAAAGGAATAATGGCACCTATGGGCTGAAGTATAATACTATAAACATTCTTTGCATGTGAATTGAGTAGAAGGATTCATTCTTTTCTGTTCGTATGCGTGTGATCAAACAGTGGCGTTCGTAGCCAGACTAATATTATATGCTAAATATACAGAGGACAAAGTTTTCTATTTATTTATGCTCACTAATATATTTATTTGGCTATCAATAATTAATAAATAAATAAATGTTGATAATTTAATGAAATAAAAAAACTGAAATTCATTTTTAAAAACAGGCCTTGTAAAGTTATAATTGCAATGAGTACGTGTCTACTGTCTAGCCTATGCTTGGAAAAATTAACAAATAAATAAGTTAGTTGAAATTTAAAAATTAATTAAAAACTGAAGGCTAATAAACTAACTGGTTGAATTAGAATAAGTATGTAACAGAATAAATTAGTTGATAAGTGCAAAATGAAATAAATAAATGTAACACATGCAAGGAATTAAAATAAAATAGTAAAGATAAAAGATTAAAAAAAGTTAAGAATTTATAAGCTCAAAACACTAAATAAAGGCATAGTTTAGTAAGTTAAAATCACTCTTTAAAGAAATTTAATTTGATTGATTAAGTAAAATATGTGAATATTATAAATCCAAAAACACTAACTTTTAAGAGATAGCTTGTATACCGGATAAACTCATTTGACCATTGTAGAAATGCTTGATAGACACGGCCAGAAAAAAAAATTGGAAACTTCACATGAGAAAAGAAATTAATGTAAGCCGTACAATATTTGAATCCTAATTATACGCATACTTCAGAGGGGAAGACACTGTTTGTACCTCAGCCCATTGGTGCCATTATTCCTTTATTAAGTTGTACTTCAGAGGGGAAGACACTGTTTGTGCCTCAGCCCATTGGTGCCATGCATTATTCCTTTATTAAGTTGACCAACAATAAGATATTCTTCAAAATCTATTTACATACTCAGGAATATATATTAATTCAGCTTATACAGGGATGCGAATTAATCGGGCTCCTGCTAGTTCACGCACAAAAGACAATTTGATCAGTGGAAGACCTATAATATAAGGACCATTGATCTTAATTACGGGTTTTAAATAATGAAGAATTGTTGAAACGTCCGTCCCATTTCAAGATGCATAGGCAAATGGAAGAAAGAGATAAAAAAAAGTTGCAGTAAATTAAAAGAGATAAAGTTACGGTTGTGATAAATAATAAAAATAAAATAAGAAAAAAATTATATAAAAGTATGAGAATTGAGAAAAAAATTATTAATAATAGATTTATACCATTGACTGTGAATTTTTTTAATGTGACATGGTAACAAATTTTCTAGAAGAAATAGTCCTACACAAATTAGGTAAGATCATTATAAGCGATAAAATAATTACTATTAATTTGTGTAAAACATTTGATTTCTCGAAATACTATAAAATTATGGAGGTGCTTGACTAGAGACCTTTGCCTCTAGGGTTAATTAGGTGGTTAGCCGATGACCTTGGCATAAGAGAAAGTGTTTGAGAGATCTTTTGTCATCCCAAGTTTTCTTATTTATGTTAGTGCATGTTGGGTTTTTTTGGACTTTCTTCCTATGTGGAGTAAATACTCAAATGAGAAGACATATTTTGTCTCACTTATTTAAATGGAGAAGGGTCAGATTAGGAGAAAGAGACTCATTTGTGAAAAAAAAACAGTTACAAAATATTAAGAGAGAAAGGAGAGGGAAAATCATTGTGATTTTCGCACACCCACCAGAGAGTATTTTTCAAATTGCAACTACGGATTCGTTTACCTGTAGATCGAGCAGATTTTTGGACAATAGCTTTTACACACATAATACTATAAATTTTCCGGTTGGATAGTGATAAGGATATTTGGAGAGGGAGATAAGTGTTTCGCATTTTCTGCTCTATATTTTGGGGTTTCATCTTCTTGTCTCTCTATTGTAAGCATTGGTACTCTGTTTTGATGTGGCTGTTTGTAGCATGTTTCAATGCACTTGTTGGAGACTTTCTTGTACTTTTATTGATTATAGTGGAGTTATTACTTTGGTTTGGACGACCCGTGATTTGTACTCTTGCATTGAGGTGTTTTTCACATTAAACAAATTATGTCTCTTATGTGCTCTTGATTTCTATTTTGCACTCTATATTTTATTGGTGCTTCTCACATGTTCTTGCAAGTTTCGGAAAATTTATTTTTGCTGCCTATTGCTCTGTTATTGAGTTTGTTATTGTGTGGACCTGTTTTTCCCATCAAAGTGGTATTAGAGCTCTTTGGTTAAGGGGTTGTTTTTTTACTTGCTTGAACGATGGAGGCACATATGAAGATGGTATCCTTGAGTGGAGTAAACTATCACTTTTGGAAGGGCAAGATGAAGAACTTGCTATTTGTGAAGAATATGCATCTTCCGGTCTTTGGTACACAAAAACCAGATTTTATGTTTGGTGAAGAGTGGGGTTTTTGACATTAACGTGTACGTGGTTTTATTAGACACTTTGTAGATGAACCCATTTATAATCTTATTTCTCATGAGACACATGCGGGAACTATGTGGCAAACTCTTGAGTCCTTGTATACTTCTAAATTAGGGAGCAACAAATTGTACCTGTTGAAGAACCTTGTTGAATTGAAGTACAAGGACGAAACTCTATTTATTAAGCACTTGAGTGAATTTCAAGGACGTTGTGATCAATTGCCAGCTGCAGGTATCAACTTTGATGATGATGTGTTGGGATTATTCCTATTAATAACTCTACCTGATTTATGGGAGATATTCTAGGTTTCCATGATTAGTGTTGTCCCCAATGGTATTGTTCCTTTGCAAATGGTAGAGACTAGTGCTCTTAGTGAAGAGGTGAGAAGGAAGGCGCAAGGTACTTCTTCTCAGTCAAAGGTGCTTGTTACTGAAAATAGAGGGAGAATCCAAAAGAAGATGATGAAGGATGATAGAGACGAGAGCAGCAAGAAGTCTAGGTCTCAGTACAAGAATGTTGAGTGTCATTATTATCACATAATAGGTCATATCGAGAGGAATTGTTTTCTATGGAAGAAAGAGAATAAAGACAAGAAGGGTAAGCAAAAAGAGAAGGATCATGATGATGACTGTGTGACTATTGCTACTAATGATGATCTTGTTATTCTCCATGACCCTAATTTGCTTAATCTTGTATCTGATGAGAGCATGTGGATATTGATAGTGGTGCTACATTGCATGTTACATCCAGAAAGGATTTTTTCACATCTTACACTCCAGGTGATTTTGGAGTCTTAAAGATGGGTAATGATGGCGTGTCCAAGGTGATCGGTGTTGGTGATGTTTGTTTGCAAATCAACATGGGAATGCAGTTGCTACTTAGAAGAGTGAAACATGCTCCAGATGTCCACTTTAATTTGATCTCTGAGCAGGTACTTCATGATATTGGTTATGATAACTACTTTGGTTTTGGAAAGTGGAAACTCACCAAGGGTGTAACTTGGTTGTGGCCAAGGGGGAGAAAATTTCAAAGTTGTATTGGACGAAAGCTTTGGTTGCCAGAGATAGTGAGTACTATGGATATGGAGGCATCTTTGTGGCACCAAAGGCTTAGTCATATCAATGAGAAAGGGTTGAATTGTTTAGCCAAGAAGGATATGCTTCCAGGATTGAAGAATGCAAATTTAGAGAAATGTTTTCATTGCATGGTTGGTAAGCAAACCAGAGTATCCTTCAAGAAGCATCCTCCCTCCAAAAAATCTGAGTTGCTTGAATTGGTGCATTCAGATGTTTGTGGCCCTTTGAAGGTGAAATCCTTTAGTGGTGCACTTTATTTTGTTACCTTCATTGATGATTGTTCCAAGAAACTTTGGGTTTATGCTTTGAAGATAAAAGACCAAGTTCTTGAGAAGTTCAAGAAGTTTTAGTCTTAGTCGAGAGGCAGACATGCAAGAAGCTAAAACACATTCGTATTGACAATGGTGGTGAGTATTGTGGACCATTTGATGTCTATTGCAAGCAGCATGGCATTTCTCATGAGAAAACTCCTCATAAAACTCCTCAACTGAATGGTTTGGTGGAGAGGATGAACAGGGCATTGATTGAGAAAGTGAGATGTATGCTTTCTGAAGCAAAGCTACGTAAGCACTTCTGGGATGAGGCACTTTACACGACGGTGCATGTTATCAACCTTAGTCCCACTATTGCTTTAAATAGTGAGGTGCCAAACAAAATTTGGTTTGGCTAGAATGTGAAGTATGATCACTTAAGAGTTTTTGGCTGCAAGGATTTTGTGCATGTTCCAAAGGATGAGAAATCCAAGTTGGATGCAAAGTCAAGGCAATGTATCTTCATTGGTTATGGTGAGAATGAATTTGGTTACAGGTTCTATGATCCTGTAGAGAAGAAGCTTGTTAGAAGTCGCGATGTAAAATTCACGGAAGACCAAACCTTGAAGACATTTATAAGTGGAGAAGTCTACACCCAAGGAAGACAATGATGTGACTAATTTTGAACAAGTTCAGCCACCTATTCAGAATCTGAATATTGATGTTTATAGTGATGTTGGTGTCCAGCAACCTAGAGATGAGGTAGATGTTCCTGTTAATGATGATGAAGAGGAGCATGACATGTCACAAGATGAAAATCTTGGTGATGCTACCGAACCACCTCAAGTTCAACTCAGGAGGTCCAACAGGGAGAGACAACCTTATAAAAGGTATTCTACTAATGAGTATGTGATCCTAACAGATGATGGAGAACCTAAGTGCTTTAGAGAGGCCATGGAAAGTGAAGAAAAAAGAAAGTGGTTGGATGCAATGAAGTTTGAAGCTTGTTGTGAGATCGCCGGTTTGACACTCACCTCCACATAGTTATGAGGGGGGAGATTTGTTGGATTTTTTTTGGCTTCCTTCCTGTGTGGAGTAAAGGCCCAAATGAGAAGGTCCGATCCATTTTGTCTCACTTATTTAAGTGGAGAGGGATTAGATTAGGAGAGAGAGAGAGAGACTTATTTGTGAGGAAAAAACATTTACAAAACATTGAGAGAGAAAGGAAAGGGAAAATCATTGTGATTTTTGTACACCCACCGGAGAGCGTGTTTCAAACTGCAATTGCGGATTCGTTCACCGTTGGATCGGGCTGATTTTTGGATAGCAGGATCTACACGTGATAATTCAAATTGTTTGGTTGGATTGTCAAAACGATATTTATTGGAGAGGGAGATAAGTGTTTCGCATTCTCTGCTCTACATTTTGGGGTTTCATCTTCTTGTCTCTCTATTGTAAGCATTTGTACTTTATTTTGATTTGGTTGTTTGTAGCATGTTTCACTATGTGCACTTATTGGAAACTCTCTTATACCTTTATTGATTATAGTGGAGTTATTACTTTGGTCTAAACGATCAATGATTTTTACCCTTGCATTGAGGTGTTTTCCACGTTAAACAAATTGTGTCTCTTATGTGTTCTTGATTTTTATTTTGCGCTCTATATTTTATTGGTGCTCCTCAAAAGTTCTTGCAAATTTCAAAGAATTTATTTTCACTATCTATTGCTTTGTTATTGAGTTTGTTATTATGTTAATATATTTTCTCCATCAGTACATTAGGTCGAGGTCTACTCATATAGTGGGAGGTGACAACGAGGTATTCGACCATTGAGTACAAATATTTAGCAACCATAAAGCTTAAAATAAACTAAATACTAAACACAAATAGAAATTTATCAAAACAAATATGTCTAAAATCAAATAATGGAGATTTAATAATTACTTTCTATGTTTCAAATTATATTATGTTTAAGATTTTGATACATGTATTAAGGAATACAATTAATTTGTTGAATTTTAAAAAAAAATATATTAAGCAACTTTCTTATATAGTCTTTATTTCTTTAACTAATGACTAATTTACTCCTTTTACACATTAATCCAACTAAGTACTCCCTCCATTCTCTTTTATAAAAAAAAAAAACTCAATTTTTTTGTTCTCAAATATAAAAAAAAATTAATTATTTTTGTCTTATTTGTTGAAATTATGTTTAAAATATTTTCATTTAATAGGAGAATTGTGCTTAATATTAATTTTTAATGAAAGGTAGTTTAAGAAAAAAAAATTGTTAATGAAAAATGACATAATTTAATGAAGTAAACTAATGTTTTCATAATTAACGTGTGAAATCCCTTTCTTTCTAAAAAAAATAGAAAAAAATTAATACAACATTAATTTTATAAAACGACATTTATTTTAAAATAATTTTTTTTCTACGTGGTATAATTTGGAAATTGAGTAAATAAATATCATGTGGGTCATTAATTAAACGTGATGAGAAGGCAAACGCGTGCAACGCAACCAAAGTTGACTTCTTTACAAAATCCATTCAAAAGCTGCGAAACATCTTCCCATGTGTGTGTGTTTGTGTGTTTTACATCAGAAAATAAGAAATCAAAAACATTAATTACACTCTAACGTGTGAGCAAATGCTTATTGGATCTGAAAGCATAACACTATGGAAGTCCACGTTCAAAATTGGATGCAATTGGCGGATATCGGACCCATGCATTTTTCTTAAAACCAGTCGGTGCAATAATTTCTTTCACGTAAAGTATGCTTAATTTTGATGGACCACTGTACAGATTTTAAATTGATCACAAATTTGTAGCATTTTCTAATATTATAAGAAATTAAATTACAAACAAAGACGGACACCATGAAGTAAAGTTTGTATAACAGCAAATAACTTATTCCTCTATTGCAGGCTACTTTGTAACCATGAAGTAAAGTCAGGATTACGGGTAACTCTATTGAATCTGAGTTACCAATTCTTTTCATTTTTGAGGTAGAGTTAACTATTATGAAAAGCTTCTTTTCATGTATATCGTTAAGATAATAATTTAAAACTTCAATAAAATATATAACTATATATCTGTTATGCATCTGCATCAAATTAGTTCAGCATAACATGTTTAAGATGGTCCTAGTTGCCTAGATCTCCTCTAGAACCAAGGGAACAAATCTGAAATCCAATATGCCACTGAATTAGATCGAGTATGCAGCACTGGGTAATTTCTAAATAATCATATTAATCTCATTATAATATTCGTTATCTATGAACTAGTTAACTATTAGGCAATTTAATAACCTCATAACACTGTTAATCACATTCATAATGATTAAACATTACGTTCATTTGCTATTAACAACTTGTGAACAAAAACTGTGACTCTATTTGACACGATTTGAAAATGACTTTTGACGCTGATTGCTGTTCTGCAGTTTGAAAATATAACTCTAGTTAAGACATTTTAAACCAAAAAAAATTGATTACCAATATTTCCGTCTGACCCGATTTCAAAATGACTTTTGGACACTGATTACAGTTCTATACTTTTAAAATATAGCTCCAATTAAAACAGTAATGTGTGAAATTAAGAATACACATGTACAAACGAAAAGAATTTTGTCGACAATTATTTCCTCTGGCATGATATGAAAATGACATTTGGTTTTGGACACTAGTTGTATAGTTCCATCACGATGAACATGTGTAAAAATGTTAGCCCATTACTAAGAGATAAGGATGTGGGAAAAGACATTGCACACTGATATATCATATATGTCTTCCATGAACCCGTGTCCTCACTACAATCATAGAGGTAATTTTATTAATATAAAGATTTTAAGTATGACCCACAACCCACTCTCCTGTGTCATCATCCTCTCCCAAAAAATATTATCCTAATGCATGTTACTTCAATTTTATCGACACCTCAATATTTATTTTCAATTTTTACGAATAAAAAAAATTATTTTCTCATTTAAGCCCTATAAATAGAGGCTAGTATTTCCTTATTTATGTACAGAAATTAACAACCATATCTATTCTTACAAGTTACATCCATTGAGAAACATGAAGGTCTCCCCCTTAGCATTTTCAATCCTTTTTTTGTCCTTCACCATAGAACTCTTCATTGGCATTGCTTCAGCAGCACAAGAACCAGTGCTTGACACCTCAGGCCAGAAGCTGAGAACAGGTGTCAAGTACTACATTCTACCAGTCTTCAGAGGCAGAGGTGGAGGCCTAACAGTTTCAAGCAGTGGCAACAACACATGCCCCCTCTTTGTGGTGCAAGAGAAGCTTGAAGTCTCAAAGGGCACCCCAGTTACCTTCACACCCTACAATGCCGAAAGTGGTGTCATTCTAACCTCAACCGATCTCAACATCAAGTCCTATGTGAAAAGCACCACTTGTGATAAACCTCCAGTGTGGAAGCTCCTCAAGGTGCTAACTGGGGTGTGGTTTTTGAGCACTGGTGGTGTTGAAGGCAATCCAGGGGTTAACACTGTTGTCAATTGGTTCAAGATTGAAAAGGCTGAGAAAGACTATGTGCTTTCTTTCTGTCCCTCGTTTGCACAGACTTTGTGCAGGGAACTTGGGTTGTATGTTGGTGATGATGGGAACAAGCATTTGTCTTTGAGTGATAAGGTTCCATCCTTCAGGGTTATCTTCAAGAGGGCTTAATAAGTTCCAACCAAATTAACGATAGAATGAATAAAAGTGCTAGTCAAATTAATCTGACTAGAAGTTTGTTTCTTTTGGGAAGGGCATGATTACATTAATATATAATAATTGTGCTGCACAGCATATGCACTTTTTTGAAGTCTAAGCACTTCCTTTCATTTGGTTCACATTTTGTGAAAGAAAGAGTTTATTTGATCAGTGATCAATAATTAATAACCTTAGTCATCTTGTTGCTTTATCTGTTTCGTGCTCAATTTCTTGCAGTGTTACTATATTGTGTGGTTAACGAAATTAGTGCAGCATTTGAAACCAGCGACCCTGTAAGACTTTAAATTCATGGCAAAAGAAACAACATATTCCTTGGTGTAAGATTTGTAGCCTGTATGTTATCAATCTATTAAAAATTACTTTATATGTGATTTTTAAAATAATTGTTATAAAAATCAATAATTTTCAACTGATGAAAATATATTTCAACTAAATATTCTTTAAATTCAATCAATCAAGAGAGAAATATTATTTTACAGTTCTCGCAAAAAAAATTGCATATTCCAAGCAATTTTTGGTTTAAAATCAAATCGAAGAATGCATTCAAATATGAAAATAAAGTCAACTTTAGCAATCGGTCAAATGGGTAATTGTAACGTAGAGGGAAACAGCCTTAAATTAGCTTTCAGTACTACTATTAATTCCCAGTACGCTAAACAAAAGCTCTTCATAATGTTATATATCCTTTTGGTCAAAACTTTTTTCTCTTTCTCGTACTTTTGTCATCACATCCATAATTACCATTGAATCAAGTTAGTATTCAAGCATTACTTGTCACTCCTATTCGTACTCAATATCAATCCTCTGAATCAAAATCCTAACAGATTTATAGTCACTTTAAGTTTGTCAATCTTAGAAGTTAAAACCAAATTCTGAATCGTTCAGCCTTCAGAACATGGGTTGCTACCTTGGAGACCACCTATAAAAAGCTATTGCCTTGTCCTGTGTTTAAATCAAACCGACAAACCCATCAAGCTTTTCATGCAGAATATACTACAATGCAGAAAGGAGCAATCGGCAAAGTTTGAGTGAAAGATGAGCAAGACATTCGAATTATTGGAAACTAATGAGTAATGGCACCTGAAAGATGAGTAGTACAAACAAAAAACTCCAGGCAGTGTATGAAAGCATTACTTGGCAACACCAAGTGGGAAATCCCTATATTTGCAATATTTGGCATATGTGAAAACGAAATGATACATGATGCATATAAGATTAGCAATTTAGCATGTGCAAAGACGGAAAGCACAAACCCACAAGCAGTGATAACCCGGTTAAAGACAATTTGATTATAGTCAATCTAGTGATGAGAGGTTAAGTAATATGCACAAGATCTTAAGTTTTAACTTTGCTAATGTCATTGTACGTACAAAAAAGATAGATAAATCGATTAATTTAGAAAAACAAAAAATAAAAACAAGCATTAATCAGAAGTGATTTGCGTTTGATCAAATTTTTGTAAAAATATACATACACTGATCTAAACATGCAAATAAATTTAGATAGCATATTTAGATCAAATAGCAGAAATTAAAAAGAATTACGAGCGTACCTTCAGCCATTGCAAATTGAACGGGAAGCGGCGCACACACAAACCTGAAAGACAGTTTTGTTCTTTCAGACCCTTACTCACTCTGAATAGATGGTGTATTTTTTCTGAATAGAGAAGTGGGTTTGGTGATACAAAACTGAGAGCACATCATCCTATTTAGGCATTGGATTCTCACCAACGTTTGCGTTACTCAAGCCGACATTCTCGCTTCCGCTTCGTCCAGCACTGCTCGCGCGGGTCCTTCCCTCTAAGGCGGAACGCTCCCCTACCGATTCTTTTTTACATCCCACAGCTTCAGCAGATCGCTTAGCCCCGTTCATCTTCGGCGCAAGAGCGCTCGATCAGTGAGCTATTACGCACTCTTTCAAGGGTGGCTGCTTCTAGGCAAACCTCCTGGTTGTCTCTGCACCCCTACCTCCTTTATCACTGAGCGGTCATTTAGGGGCCTTAGCTGGTGATCCGGGCTGTTTCCCTCTCGACGATGAAGCTTATCCCCCATCGTCTCACTGGCCGACCTTGACCCTTGTTATTTTGAGGTCATATCTAGTATTGAGATAGGAAGTTATCAGACGTGAGATAGGAAGTTATCAGTACGTGAGATAAGTGAGATAAATGATGGGTACATGATTTGTTACTGAAGGTGGTTGCAAATATATTTGCAAAGATATGGGATGAATGTGGATGGAAAATGGACCAGATTCAAAATAACTAATTTTTTCAAAAATAATAAAATTAATTAATTAAAAGAACGTGGAGGTGAACGTGCGCTTCCAACAATTTTCACCTCAAGATGTACCAAAAGTAACTAAAAATTACTTATGTGATCCACATTTGAGTTATGTGGACATAAATCCAAGCACACTTTAAGTTGTGGGACACATTGTGAATGTGCGAGCTTGATCTCCCACAGTGCACTCCAGCTCTTTCCCATTCTCTTACTCTAAGGCTCTTAACCCCATTCCACCGTACCATAAGCCTACCCTTTTTTTTGGGTACCAAAATCCAAATCTCTTCCATTACATATACAGTGGCAAGACTTGAATTACAAACATATACGCTTCTAGTTCTAAGTTATTCATAAAAAAGTCTTCTATTAAGAATCTAACATAAAAAGTAAAATAAAAAAAATTCAATAGCACTACATGTAGCATTACATGTGCTTGACCTTCATTATTGGCTAGCTGTTGTATTCCGATTTTCTACATTTGGTCCCTATTTGACACGGTTCTAAGCCATTTTGCATTCACCACCTCCCACTATGGACAACACTGATGTCTTTTTCTGTGGCATACAGCTTAGTCACTAGAACTCTAGAAGCTCTTAATCCCCAAGAGATAAGGGATGAAATATTGCAGGACAGGCAACAACCATAAAGTTAGAACATCAGATTGCAAAACATCTCAATATTCACATTACAAAACTTAACCTACAAAAAAAAAAAAAAAAAACTTATGTATATCTCTAAAAATCTAGGAAGCTAACAATAATTTTCCTCTTTCAGAATTGATTGGCCATGGAAATGGCTTTATTGAGATTCTTGAGAGCTTTCTCATACCGCAAAAATCCCACAAACCAAAATTCAGAATCATCCTCAGTCACTATCTCTATGTACTTCTGTTCTGCCTTGTTCACATTCTGGCTTTCATTCACCTCTTTTATTCTCCCTATTGGTATCAAAACCTGCATACATAACAAGAAGCACCTTCACATCAGAAGAATGAAATAAATAAGAAACTACAAAAAGTTAGCTGTTGTAGTTAAAGAGTCTAAGGCACCCTATACTAGAATCTCATACTTCTATTGTGGAACTCAAGTCTCATATCTTAAGAGTGTATTTTGTTTCAAGTCTTACAAAACTATTTCAGCAAAATTGAGTTTGAGAATGAAACATTCTCATGTTTGGTATAAGTAAAAAAAATAACATTCTCAGCCATTATTTATTTCCAAGAATTT
Source organism: Glycine soja (assembly GCF_004193775.1). NCBI lineage: Eukaryota > Viridiplantae > Streptophyta > Magnoliopsida > Fabales > Fabaceae > Glycine > Glycine soja. The sequence continues at coordinate 37,317,498 of NC_041010.1, forward strand.
ATATATATTACACGTGTTTTTTTCTTCTTCTATTCTCATGTACCAGGTATATCATTCCTAGTAATAGTATTTGAAGCTAAGAGACATGGTAGAAGCCTCTGATACCAATTGATAAGAATCTTGGGAGAGTCATACCATAAAAGCTAGCTATATTAGTTGGAAAAAACAAGACCTTATAAACATCATGCTAGAATCACATCCTTCCAATATGAGACTCAAGTCTTGTACCTTATAATTGATTTCTAACATATATTAATTACTTTGAGCTTAAAGTTGGGTTGTACCACATGAATCCTACCTTGTAAGGTGCCCTGACTAACTCTCCTGTCGCAGAAGAGAAGGTTATGGGCCTTTCACTATAAAATGCAACCTTTTCAGTTGAGACAAAGAGAATTCCAGCAATAGGACCAGCTGTGGTATATAAATAACACTGAGAGGCCTTTAACAATTGCTCTTTTTCTTGCATCCCAAAAACACTCTTGAAGATGCTCCCTCTTCCTCCTTCTTGTATAATCCTTGCCCCCAAACTCAACTTACCCTTCAGAATCTCAGACAGATTAGGACCCATTTTTACTGCAGTCATACATACATGTATACAACATGTAGTGAGTTAATCTAATGTTCAATAGAATTGATCACATTTTTCTTATGATGATGCATTATGTTATGTTCTGATCTTTCAACTTTGAAATTACCATGGTCATGAATCCTATGTGTAAAACTTCTGCTTTTTCCTGTGCCCTTGGTGGCAATTTCCTTTTCTGCAATAGCTAGGTATAAGAGAAACCTCTTTAGTTTTGTTACTGGTATAATATTGTGTATTGGTATGATGAAAAGTTTATTCTTACCTGTGTTGGTGTATGTATAGGCATCAACAGAAATGCTTTTGTGTAGTAAATTGTCATCATGCTGTGGAGAAGAAAAGCATCTCCCCGGAGAGGTATCAAAAGACTTCATAATTGCGTGTAATTTCAGAAATTTGATATTCAAAAATGGAATTCTTCAAAATATACTAACAAGGATTGTATTGGCTACAATTCTTGTAAACAGCCGTCCAAGGGAAGCTATGTATTATAATTCTTATAATAAATAAATCAAAATACAATTTGGTGTGCTTAGTAAGACAGAATCTTGTCTGAATTTTCCTAGAACCTGCTTTGTTAGTTTCTGGCTAATCACTAGGTTGAAATTTAAGCCGAATGGGCCAATTGGAATCAAATTTTTTTCCAAGTCAAAGAAAGTTGGTACACTTTTTGGATTTGAATTTGATTGTCTAATTAATGGTTAGTTGACCTAAGCTTGGCCATCATTGACTATTCTAGAATGAACAGTTCTTCCATGCATTAATTTAAAAATGTAAAAGAAAAAAATGCCCAAATTTCCACCGTAAAATTAAATTAATCAAGTAGTAAGATGTGTTTATATTCAATTTTTGACAATATTTAAATTTCAATGAGTAATCACTGCAATATTTACCATGCCGTTAGTTCAAGTACAATTGATTTATATCTTAAAAAAATCTTAATTTTAAGTTTTGTAGATAAAAAAAGTGTAATTAGAAGTGAAAATCTTATTAAAGGCCCTCAGTCCTTGTAATATATCTCCTGTCTAGTATTATCTTGACGTTGACAAAGAATAGACAACTGAACTACCCCTTTCTTCCTCTTGATTAGGTTCTCAACAAAGACTATTCATTAACAAATACTTCACACCAATAATAAACGAAATCAAACATTATAACATTCAAAAGGTTTATTTTTTCAATCGCGCTATTCTATTAATTGCTTATCAATAGGCATTTCCTTAACGTAGAATACACCATTTAATGGCATTGTATCTCCATTTTAATTTATTTATTGGATTTTTTTTCTCCATTTTAAGTATGCACTACTATCTTGTGGGAAAATTTTCGTAATTTTTCTACCATTTTTGTAATATTACTCCCAGATACAAAAGGAAATGAGAATGACATGAACCATTTTTATTGAGAAAATATTTTTAAGTGATCAAATTATTATTAAAAAAGGGTACATTTTAAGTGATACAAATACATGTTGCTGAACTTCGGAGAAGTATAACATTGTAACATCAAAAGAAAAAATTGAAAGTAATTAATTTGAGCGTCTTTAAAAATGTTAAAAATAAAATTGTCTCAACGAGAAAATGAATACAATATATAGGAGATTATCGCAATTTCAACTCTATTTTATTTCCTAGAGTGAATAAAATAAAATAAAAATTAAATTTGACTTAATGCTGCAATATTTATTTTATTTTTCAATTTCGACCATTCAATATTAATTAAATACAGTATGAATCAACTGTGACCATGAAATTCTTTTATGTAGGAATACATGAAAAAACAAAATTGAGTCAAGTTTCTTAAAAAAAAATAGATTTAAATACAGTTTTGGTCTCTATATTTTTTAAAATCCATAATTTTGATCTTTTATTTTAAAATAGAGATATTTATTCTTCTTGTTTTTAAAATCAGTAATTTTAGTCCTCTTATTTTAAAATAAAAATATTTAGTCTTTCACTTTTATAAAATCCATGATATTTTTTTATCACCCAAATAAATATATATTAATAAAAGAAAGGCACCACACAACGCCAAAAAAAATAGAAAAAGAAACATACCCACCAAGTTACTACAAAAGAAAGACAATGAAAATAATTCAAGTGTCAATCTCCAAATAACTTCAAATTTAGGCCACGATGTTGATCCTTCTGTTAGATTGAAACACTCAAACGAATCACATCGGAAAAAGATGAATTAGATTGAAACACCCAAATGAATCACACCGAAAAAAGATGAATCTAGACACCATACAAGTATGGCACTGCAGGGTTGATGATAACTTAAAGTAATTAATTGCTATTACATATACCAACAAGATGTATCTATTTTCAGCGGTCTTTCACTTAAGAATTTTATAGTTAAACGTGTTTGACTTGGAATAATTATGAAATGGGTGACCTTCTAAAAAAATTCCTAAAAATTGTTGACTATAAGATAGATTAAACAAATAATCTTGTGTCATGTCACTAAATTTATGTTGTATTAGGTTAATTTCTTACCAATCAACACCTTTCAAATTTGATGAAAAAATGACCAAAATTATGGATTTTATAAAACTAGAGGACTAAATGTCTATTTTAAATTAGGGAGACTATAGTTACAGATTTTGAAAAATATGGGGACTAAATATCTATATTTTTAAATAAGGAGATCAAAATTATGGATTTTGAAAAATAGAAAAACCAAAGTTGCATTTAAGTCAAAATATTATATGTTATTAATGAAAACACAATGTTGTATGATGAATATATGATGAAGATAGTTTAAAATTAGGGTTTAAAAATTAATAAAGATAAAATGAAAATAAGATTTTAGATATGATTAAAAAGCCCCAATGATAAGATAAAAATAAGACTAATAAACATGGGAATAAGATAAGTTTTTATCTTGTCAATGTTTTTTTTTTTATTTCTCATCAATGATCTTAATTCCTGAGTGATATTTTACTAAAAAAACATATATCTATTCTAGAAGTATATCTTCAGAACTATAAATTATAGTTCTAGATATATATTTCTAAAATAGGTATATTTAATTCTGAAAATACATTTCTGAAAAGGGGTATACTTCTTTAACAAAAAGGATATAATGGGTAGTTGGGAGGTAGAAAGGGGGTATAAGGTGTACTTAGCAAAAGGGTGTAAATAACAAGAGCAGAAAAAAAATAGAGACTTGTTGATTTTGGACAAGTAGTTTCGAATTTGGGCCCCAAAAGAAGAAGAGGAAGCCCAATCCTTCGTTATAAAATCTTTGACTCTAACAGTTTTCAATTTCGTTTTCTTCATTGTGCCTCCGAACCAAAACCTGAAGCCTAGAACCTTCTTCCGTCTCACAGTTTGCCGGAATCAGCGATGGATCCTCAGCCTGAGCCAGTTAGCTACATCTGCGGAGGTTTCTTCTCTACTCTCATCTCATTTTGACCACATCGCGTTTTTCGTTTCCCTTTTCTGCTAGTGTTATAAGTGTGTTTAGGGTTTTGAGAGTGAAATGTGATTTTGCATGTGTATGTGCTGTAGATTGTGGAATGGAGAATACGCTGAAGCCTGGTGACGTTATACAGTGCCGTGAGTGCGGTTACCGTATCCTTTACAAGAAGCGCACTCGTCGCAGTAAGCTTCAATTTTACTAATGCTCTGTTTTGTATATAATTTCTCTGTTTCGTTCGTGGTTGCTGAGTTATTCTTTGCTTTGTTCACATGTTTATGTAGAGGTAATTAGTAATTATGGTTTATGAAATTTTAGCGGTTTGGTTAGAGATGAGTGAGTTTAAAACGAAGTCACGGGTTCTAGTTGCTCGCTCCAGTTCAGTGTGCAACAGTGGAGAGTAAGGCCCTGTTTGTTTAGTGTTCTAAAAGCAGTTATCTTATTTTTGTTTTTATAAATTTTGTCACTGGAGTTCATTTGAAAGTGTGTCTTTGAGTAAATTGAATAGAGCACTTGATGAAGACCGAAAAAGATGGATGAGAAAACATCTCTGTTTCTGTTTCTTTGCTTTTAAAACACTTGTTTTGTAATTAATTTTCAAAACTTGAGAGATTTTGGATAATAAATTGATTGCTGAGTAGTACGGTACTATTTTATAAAACAGTTCCTGAAACCAAGAAGTGAGAGGGGCATCGAATGTGCTTTGGCGACCGGTTGGTCATGGGTTCAAATCCGTAACAGCCTTTTGCATATTTGCAAGGGTAAGGTTGCATACAATAACCCTCCCTATAAGTGCACTCTTATTCCCCTATAAATTACACTGTGGATTTAAAATTTCCTCTTACTCTTTGACTTCAACTCTCTCTTGAGGTCTTCCACGTTTCATTTGAACCTCTCTATACCGTGAAACCCATTTTTAGGTGGTGCACAATCATCTAAAAGTTTTTAAAAATTGTAAATTGGTCCCTTTCACAGTCTAGTAGTCTAACACCAGCGGATAATGAGTTATTTCTGTTCCACCTTTTCAATTTGCAATTCAAACTACCATGGACTGAGTTCCTGACCACTTTGTAGTAGAGCTTCATATGATCTAGAGGTGGATGCCTATCCATTGGACCGAAACTGTAGTGTAAATACGGATGTTTCAATTTGGAAACCTGTCCTGAATATAATGAGTGGATGTAATTTATCTCAAAACGATAACATGTTTTGAAGTTCTAGCAAGTTTTATTAGAGTTAATTAAAAGATGATGTGATGAGTGACGTATTGAAGGTTGGTTCATAAGAGATAGCTGTATCTGCTGAGGGATATCTTGATCTAGGCAGATAAGACTCAAAAGGAAAGAGAAGAGAAAACAAGAAAAGGAAAAAAAAAGTTAAAATGAAAGGCTAATTATGATGTTCATATTGAGTGTGGCTCGCCTTTGTTATGCCTCAGTATCAGAAAATTAATTACCAGATTCCTTAAGGTGTGCCCTGTTGTGCTGTGACTTTCTTACATATGCTTAATGCTGTGGTTTCTTTTTTGTTCCGCCTTCTACATACATGCAATTTACTTACAGTACTCTAAAAATTCTGGTTTCTATGCAGTTGTCCAATACGAGGCACGCTGAAGAAAACTGCTCTGACATTGGCAAGTAATTTCCATGGAAATTGTTACTACATCTGTGTTGTGATATTGAAGAACTACTTTTAATTCTACAGTACCATTGCTTTTGGGTGATGTTTAGAAAAGGATAAAAACTTTGAAATGTGAATATGTTACAAATATTTGTGTTTCATTAGTTTGCAATTTTATCACTACGATGGTTAAAAAAAAGTTTCAACTAGGAAAAGGATTGGTGCTCTTAATGGATCAACTTGCTATGATTTAGAAAACAGTCTGCCCACGCAACGCTTCATTTGTGGCTTGTAAAATGAGTTCCATTCGAAATATAACATATTTTGGCAAAGTTATAGGCTTTGTTCGGCAAGGCCTCCTTTTCGCCAGCTTTTTAGCTTTTATTTTTACTAGTTGTTTAATTGTTGGATAAATTTTTTTAAAAGTAATTTTTAGTATTTTTTGAATTATTACTTAAAATAATATTTTTTAAACATTAATTTTTGATTTTTTTATTTTTATCTTTAATATATTTATTCATTTTTTTATTTTTATTTTTGATATATTTTTTTTATTATTTTTAATTTTATATTTTTCAGTTATTTTTATCAAATATTTATAATTTTATAAGTTAGTTTTTTAACTTTAGTTAATTTTTTAAGTTAGTTTTGTTAAAGATAGCCATGATTGGATTATATTAAATCATAATAATCAATTTTGGATAGCAGCCAGCGACTGATCCTGAAATTTTGATTAGTGGATAGTGATTTTTTATTTTTTGAAAATGGATAGTGAATTATTTTTATTATTATAGTGGAAATAATAGATATGTACATTGTATACGAATTGGATAATACTATTTTCAATTATCGGTTTCGATTAAAACATGAAACGGTTTTATAGAAAAATGCTTATGGCAATTCATTGATAATTAAATGTTCAACACAAGTCGAAACATGATTTAAAATAACTCAAGGCATCCGAGCAAGCTTTTATCATTTTTTTTAGTTAAAAAAAGTATTTGATTATTTAGTAAATAAGTTTTTTTTCTAACTTTTTATATTTTTAAACTTAAATATTTATCAATTTTTTTCTTATCTTTTTTAAACAAATTATGATTATTATTTTTTAGTTATTTTAAACCTTTTAATTATTCTAATGAATAATTTTATAGAATAATTATTAGTTAATTTTTTAACTTTTAACTAATTTTTTCAGTCAATTTTGTTAAAGATAACCTAGATATGGGACTGCCCTTACTAAAGCATAAGCAACACCATTGCGTTGTTTCTTGTCCAAAAAAAAACACCCTTGTAAGATTTATTACAAGATAATAGCCTCTGACATTCTTCACTCCAAATTCAAACAGTTTTATAATTTTTTAATCAATTTGGTAAAAAAAAATGATTCTATCATTTAAATGTTTAATTATGCTTTTAGTCTCTTAAATCAGAAAGTCTTTTTATCTTAATTCTTCAAATAAAAATTTGTATTTTTAGTCTTCAAATTTGTATGATTAATGACGAAATGCTTTGGTTTAATGTTACTGAAATTGTTTAATGACATAATGAGATGGATTAATTAACTTTCTAATTTGGTTAATTTTTTGGTTGGAGAATGGTGTAATTGGGTATCTTCTCGAGAATGTACCAAAAGACTGACATGGTCCCATACCAATCCCAATGGTCACCAATTTACAAAAGCAGATATATTTGTTGGCGGTTGACAGAAATGGTAAAATGAAATGCGTGTGCTCGACTAATTCCTCATCTTTTGTCAGTGAGGTTACCTTTTTTCCCTATATAGAAGTTTTTTCATTAGACAAACTTCTATGATTTTTCTTTTCTTTTCGTATAATAATTATTTTCAAATGATTTTTTATCCTCTGATAATTTGTTTAAGTAAATCGAATTAAAAACACACGCATACATATATAAAAAAAACAAATTTAATAAAAGCGAGAAAATTATAAAAAAAATATAATAATCTTAACATTATAAAAATTGTTACATTTTAGAACTTTATTTGCCACTTAATTATTATCTCTCCCATCATATCAAGTTAAATTTAATATAAAACATTAGACTTCATAATACAATTAATCGGTTAAATATTATTTTTCATCCATTATATTTTAATATTTTTTTATTTTGATATATTAATTTTAAAAGTTTTATTTTAATTATTTATATTTTTGAAAGTTTCATTTTTGGTATTTCTTTTAAAGTTTTATTTTAATCTTTTTAGTTTTGTTGTTTTTGATTAAAAATGTTAGTGCTTTGTTAACATTTTAAATTTTTAAATAATTAACTATTTTAACTATCATAATTTTTAAATTAATTGTTTTACTTAGTACTCTATCAAAATTTTAAATATTGACAGCATATTAATGGTTTTTAAAAAAATAAAAAAATGATTAAAATAAAACTTTTAAGATTTAATATAAAAATAAAAAAAAATAATTAATAAAAAGTGGCATTTAACCTAATAAATTAAGATATAAAATTCTATTGAAAGAGAATCAAATAAGATGGTTTTGGAAGGATAACACATTAAGGAAAAAACATCATATTTTAACCGTCCAAAAAATGGTCCCACTGTGGATTATGCATAGCATCAACTTTGAGAAAAGGCCCACATAATCAGTGTTCAGTAGCCAGTGCAGGTTTGTGTGTTGGACTACTGGCACTGACCTACACTGACGAGTTCTAGGGTGCCTGAGCGAAACTAAGTTTCGTATGTGGAAAAGTGACCAATACCATCCAATCGAGTGTTTAGTAATCGAACGATCATTTTTAGGTACTTTTGGTGCACCATTCGATTGAGTTATCTGAAATCCAATGTTATATTTTTGTTGTCGATGTTGTCCCTAATTTTCGAATGGCCCCAGCTCCCATCACCACTCACCAGCCATAGCTTCTTCTATGGCTTCAATCACAAGGAATGATTGTGCATGAAAACTAAATATATATGAAGCATTGTAATGGAAAATTTAAATATGAAATACCTAACACAACAATAACAGAGGATTTTATCATGCGAATATTGTTTGTATACTATTTAGCACCTAAAGTTTATTAATTTGTCATGATGAATTGAACAAATTAAATGATCGATTCTTAACTCCCTTTTCAATTTGAGATTTATTTGCTAGTAAAGTTACTTGAAGCAGTAACACAATATGCTCTCCTTTAAAAATTTATTTTAAAGTTGAAATGAAAATAAAAAAATAGAATTGTTTGATAATTTTATAATTTTTTAGATTTAAAAATTGGATTTATAAGATTTAAAATAAAAAATAAAAAGAAGAATCCAACAGTAGTAACATAATTGATAAGCAAATAAAAGGAGAAGAGAACAGAAGAAGGAACTCACGGTGAGAAATGTAGGAAGAGACTTGATTAACAGCTAGTAAAGTGAAATAGAGGTGAAGATGAAAGTGATTTGAAAGAAAGTTATGTATGTTTTTGTGAGTGAAAAAGAAAAGGGTTGGTGAAAAGGGTGAGACCATAGGAATAGGAGTGTTCACTGTTTAGTGTCACAGTCCAACAACATTCACTCAAAATCTAGGAGGGACAATTTCACATGGTGACGAAAGAGAGGAGAGAGGATTGGGGACAACCGTGTGACGATCTTCATGGCTAAAATGTGAATTTGTGAGAGAGGTAGGTAAAGAGTGTATTATGACAGATGAGGATTGAGAAGCCACGACACAAGTTTTAGGAATTAGGTTTCAAATAGTAATATTTTAATACACTATATATATTTAGGTTTTTTTTTTTACTTTTTTATGTTATTTTTTAAGTGGCAGGGCGGGTTCGGGGTCGGGGCGGATATCAATAATCCCATAATCGCCCTCGCCCCCATTTTGGGTTATCAGGGAAAATCTGAATTCAACCCCAAACCTAGTCAATGTGATTTTTCTCCGTCAAAGTCGAAGCGAGTTCGGTTCAATCCCCACGAGGTTAGATTTCGCTGCCATGCCTAAACGACAGCAGCAACGACGAGAGGCAACGACATTCACAACGACGATGACAACAGGCTAGGGCTCCAAAGGTTATCGCGAGATGTTTGGGTTCTGAGATATGAAAAATGAGTTCTGAGACATTTGAGCGTGAGTTTAATATTAGAAAAATAACAACATCAATTTTATTAAAATTCGATGTTAACTTACTAATTACAACATTGGTTTTTAATAAAAATCAATGTTAAGGGGGAAAAACAACATCAATTTTATTAAAACTGATGTTAATTTACCACTAACAATATCGGTTTTAATAAAACTGATGTTAAGGCAAACTCACAATATCGATTTTTAATAAAATTGATACTAACAAAAATACTTTATTTATAAATATGCTATCATGCTTTTGTTAATATTGATTTTATTAAAATTGATATTAACTGTCCGACGTTAATTTCAGTTTTTATAGTAATGATAATATAAAATAAAAATGAATAACATTAATCAATTGGTCGAAGTGAAGTTTGTCTCATTTTTTACGTAAAAAGAAAAGTTATTTTCATATTTCAAGGTGGCTTAGTGGTTTTTTTTTTAAGGCATTGGGGGGCAAAATCATCAAATTGGGTCCCTTTTATAAATTTATTATCAGAATGGGTCTGTTTCATAATTATTTACCAAGGGGGTCTATTTTTTTACTACAAAGCGCTTACCTGAGGGGCGCATTCCACAAGAAGACGACACGTGGCGTGACGTGACAAGTTGACAGGGGACGATGGGACAGGGGGGAAGTGGTGGCCTGCCAGGCACAACCACTAGTGGTGCCCTGCCAGGCGTGACTAGTAGTGTTGGCCTGTCAGGCGCGACCACTAGTGGTAGCGTCCACTAGTGGTGGACAGCCAGACACTTTCCTCTTCCCTATAAAATCCATTTTCTTCCGTTTCATTCTTTATTACGAAATCGTTTCATTTTTCATTACATGTTTTTGTAATTTTACCTTGTCGTGTATCCTTTTTTTTAACTCTCAAAACTAATACCACGCTTTATTTGAATAGCTTTTTTAGGGCCTTCAAATGTGATACCATTATCAGTTTCGTACATCTTACCATTTAAATAGACGAGTTTAATAATTGAACTCATTTTTCAAAAATATACTTACAATAAATAATTAATGTCGTCAACAAACAATAATATAAAAAATATATTAACATAACATAAATTATTAACCTAAAATAAATTAACAACAACAAATTACTCAAAATAAATTAAATTACTGTCACAACAATTTCCTACTTCGCACACTCATGACGCAAAACAATTAAATTTTGGCTATTAAAAAAATATACCAACAACATCAATAATTATGAGCTTAACTAATAATAATAATAATAATGTGCTGGACATAAAAACTACTACAATAAATAATTATTATCATCAACAAACAAATATAACATAATTATAACCAAAAATTAAATTATTAAGTTACAAAAAATTACTAATTATCACACAAAAAATATAAACAAAATTACTATTTCATTTTATAGTCCGTGTCAATTTGTTTATGCACCTACAAAATATAATCATTATTATCATCAACAAAATAAATATTAATTAATGCTATAATGTATCGAAGATAAAAAATATTTACTAGTTTTGAGCAAGATTTCTAACCGGTATAAAGCGCTTCAACACTAATGCATATAACAGTAACAAGTCACATTCAACTCAGCTCACTTCAACGATTTCGTAATGAAAAATGAAACGGAGAAAAAGGGGTTTTATAGAGAAGAGGGAAGTGTCTGGCTGCCCACCACTAGTGGACGCGCCTGAGAGGCTACCACTAGTGGTCGCGCCTGGCAGGCCACCACTTCCCCCCTATCCCATCGTCCCCTATCAACTTGTCACGTCACGCCACGTGTCGTCTTCTTGTGGAACGTGCCCCTCAGGTAAGCGTTTTGTAGTAAAAAAAAATAGACTCTCTTGGTAAATAATTATGAAACAGACCCATTCTGATAATAAATTTGTAAAAGGGACCCAATTTAGTAATTTTGCCTGGAGATAGTTCAGGTCGTAATAATCCAATCACATCATTTGTACGTAAGGCTTAGATACTTTCAATAAGCAAATAATAAGTATTATACCATTACTACAAAAAACGCCCCTACTTTTGAATGACGTGATGAAACCCTTTCCCTTTGAGGGGGCAATACTAATTAAAGACAAAAAAAGAATCGTATCTTCAATGTGATAATTATAGCTTATTTTATATTAGAATGGTTAAGGATTTTAACCAATAACATAGAATGTGTTAAAATATGTATTGTTACCTAATGAATATAATTGTGTAAAATAATTCGCTAAGCTGAATCATAGTTAAACCTAGTTGTAAACTGGTTGTGGGCCTTTAGAAAACTCCCTTGCACCATCATGAGCATTTAAATTCTTTATCGTGCTTTTATTGCTTCCCAAATTATAGGCACATTCGTTTCCTTTTTCTTCTATTGTACAACAAACCAATCCCCATGAATATCAATCATGTGTACATTACTATTGTTTTAGGAAATCATTAATGGATTGGGTTGATGAGATTCTCGAGACTTGATTGTCATTAGTAACCGTTATTCCATTTGAAAACTAGTCAGTATGAAAGAGTATTAGTATCAACTTTTATGAGTATGCGACCGATAGAGGCTAGCCCTAATAAGAAACTTTCATCATAAAAAATAAAAAACCATACTGAGGCTTTGGGAAGCACTCCCAAACAAGAGTTTTGTTGATAGTGTAAGCTTCTAATATGAAATCTGGAGACTATGTTTTCACTATTAAACAATGATCAAGGCATAAACTACCACTAATGACCATCTACCTTTCATACAGTCAAACTTGACCATGAAGTATCCATAGGCAACATCCCGCAGATCAAATACCAATTGAAGTTTCCAAGTCGTCTATAGTTTAGAAAGCATAGCAGGGTATCCTAAATTCTTCCCCAATAATGTGATAATGAAAGCCTCAAACCATGGCTCAGAAAGCTCCTTAAATAACTATGTTTAATATACTTTTATAAACATGTATATTCTTTATTATTAATCAAGTTTATTGAAATTTATAAAATCATGTTAGTGCCATTTTTAATTTAAAAAACTTATAGATAGTTTTTAATAAATTTTAATCAATATTTAACAAGATATTTTGAAAGAGATAATATTATTTTTTATAGAAACCACATGTATTCTTTATTAGAGGTAATTCTACTCCTGTTAGATTAGATTACTCTAGGCAAAAAAGTTTCATCTTCAAATATTTAAGAGGTATGTTGGCATATTCTTTATTCTCTTTTTTTAAGAACTCTCTATTTATTTAGTTGAAATTTATTGAAAATGATTAATTTTTATTGGTCCAACTTCTCATTTAATAATTATCTCTCCTAATTTAAAAGTGAGACCCATAAAATTGGATTTTCAATTTGTTTTTCAATTTTAAAGAAAATGATAGAAAGAGAATGCAAGAAATTAAGGTAACATTTTATTCAAACTCGAACGAAAATATTACTAATACTTTTAGTAATAACATTTCTCTTGTTAGTTAAAATCAGATCCTATCAAATAATTATGTGTGAAACTTAAATCCAATTAAATCTCAATGGTTGGTTAGTCATTGTTCAATAATTGAAGAAAAAATTGAAGAATGATCTTCATTTGTGTAATATATCCAGCTAGGAGAGGATCCTGGTCTCTTTTAATTGTATCAAAGTTACCAAGCAACTATTTTGTATGAATAATAATATTTTTTTTAATAATACTCCCTTACTTTCTTTATGGTTAGAATTAAATGTATTTCATATTTTTAATATATTAACATTTTCATTTTTATTTAATACTACTTTTTTTATAGAGAAGTAAAGAGGAATTGTTAGAGGATTAATAAAAGAAAATACATTACTCATTTTGTATTACCCTGGTCCTTTGTATTATCCTTTGGTTGTTAAGAACAAAACTAACAAAAAAAAAAATAAACAAGTGAAGAAAAATAAAGGGGAGAAAAAGCTATATCTTCTACCATATTAAAAAAGGAAAACCAAAACTATTCTGCTAATAATTTATTTTCCCTTCTTTGATTAAGAAAATGGAGAAAAAAATAAATTTTTTAAATAAAGTAAAAAATAACATATATTTAATTCTTATTGTGTTAAGATAATATAGAATATTTAATATTACCTTTTCTGTCTAATAAATAAGAAGAAAAAATATTTATTTTTCTTCATTTTCTCTTTATTTAAGTGATAGATGAAAACCTCTTTCTTCATTTTATTTCCTTTTTCTTTCATTTCTATATCCCATTCATAATACCAACTACTAAAGTTTTGTTTTTTGTTTACCTAAAAAAGAAGATTTTTCTCTCTTAAAACGATACTTTTAATAGCTATTGATTAAAAAATAATAAATAAACTGTAATAATTAAAAATGCATTTAATTTCCATATCCTGCAAGTATTAAAAGTTTTATAGCATAAAACCAAAATGAAATAATCACATCTATTATTATTAATATTTTGTTTCCTTGCAAATTAAATTTCTGTTCTATCTGCTGTGCATGCTTCACGCTTGGCTCGAGGATATTTGTTTTTATTTCTGTTTATTGGTGCACGTGTGGAAAAACGGCAGCACCAACCAGTCATTGAATTTAGTGTCATATTCATATACTCTCCTAAGAGCTTCAAATTTGACAAAACAAACAAAAACCCTACAAAGAAAGAAAGAAAAAAACTAATTTTTTTCTTCTCCTTGTTTACCAAAACGATTAGCATATTAAAACGCATTTATGTGGCGATAATTGTCCCCTGTGATGCGAGTTCCAGTCAAATCAAAATCATTTTCTTCAAGAGTGTCTGTCTGTGGCTACTGAACTACCTCAGTGTCTCGCCCAAAAACCGAAGTCGCTTTCTTTCTCTTTGCCAAAAGGGACACGAGAGAGAAAGGAAAAAAAAGAGATAAAGAGAGAGTTTTTCAATCCCAAAAGACAAAACGGGTGATTACTTGAGAAAAAAGAGAGCCGTTGAGGCTTGGAAGAGAGCCATTCAGTTCCGACCCATTGGAACTTGTATCATGGTTCGTCCCGATTGTTGTTTCTTTGATTTTTCCTATGTTTTTTTTTTTATGTTTTTGGCGATGAGCCTTTTTGTGTTTTGTGTGTGTGATTGGATTGTTTGAGAATTTTGGGTTTTTGAATTGGGAGTGATGATGGGGCGTGGTTCTTTTTGCTGGTTTCTTTGGTTCTTTGATTTTTTATTTTTTTTTCATGTGGGGATAAGTGATCGGGCTTGTGGGGTTGGTGGAATCTATATTTAGGAATTTTTTGCCTAATTTAGGTGTTCTTGTGCGTATATGTAATCTGAAACTTGGGCCTAAATCTGAGGACGAGTTGTATGGCTAAGAATACGGAAGTCTTTGTTTTTGATATTTTAGGGAGGGGATTTGTGGTTCAGTATAATTTTGCTTGTAGATTTTGTGTGAATGGTTCATATAAGCCTTGTTTTCAAGTTTGATTTTCTTTCTTTTCTTTTTAAATCTTCGTTTGCTTATTAATGTAGTTTTTTTCAGTTTTGAGATTGGCTTTGTATAGGCTTAGTGAGGTTTGGGTTAAATTAGAAGAGGGTAACCTTTGTTTTGACTGGTAGACAGAACTCAATTCCTTTTGGGATAATTTAATCTTTTCCTGTTTTTAATTTGGAGAAACCCAAGTTGAGGTTTCTCCTTTCCTGCACATATCTATTGTGTGTGTGGAATTGCATTCTTTGTTCATTTTTTAATTTCGAATAGTTCTCTCTGGACTTTCAACTTCATTTGTTCATGAAAGCCAAGAAAACTTGAGGATTTTGTATGTATGTCCAGAATTGAACCAAAGGTTATCAGCAGCTAGGGGGGATTTTTATTGAATGTGCTTGCATAGATTTGGGCAACTAGAAGTTGAGTTTGTTGGGTTTAGATGCCTTCTATTATGTTAGAATCAAGAAGGTGCATTCAAAGATTGCAAAATCGAGGTATTTGTTTGTTAGGAATATTCCTGTTTGACTTGAATCAATGAAATTGGTTTAAGGAAGTTAATGTTTGGCATACCATCTATGCCATTTGGTCTTCGCGCCTTAGCTGTTGTATTTCTGATAACACATAACCTGTTTCAACCGTTTCAATACTAATATTATCATTGCTCCCATTTCTTTAGGTGGCCATTTTCTCTTTGGATTAAAGGAATATGGCTAATTTATTGTGTCTAAACAATGTGGCTACTGTTCTTTATGTAGTTATCCCAGTAGTGGTTTGTAATCTAAGAGGAGAAACTAGTTTTGGTAATATGCACATAAGGTTAGGCACAACATATTTTATTGGTTTTGGCTTTTGATTCTGCAGGTTTTCAGGAATTATACTTTCTTATTCTGCTGTCATTTTTTCTATTAGAGCTCTCCCCATCAAATGGCCCTGTTCTACCTTTCCATGGCCAAATGTTTTCTGGAAGTCTATAATCTTTTTTTTAGTTATTATTAGAAACGTTGAAATTAAATTGCTCCTTCGTTGTTTGTTTGGTAAATGGTTATCTTTTAGAACTATGGAAAGAAAGAGGCAAATAAAACAAGAAAGTAAAGAAGCATACCATTTTTTGTCTGTGTTTCTTTCATTAGAAATGTTGGAATTAAATTGCTCCTTGGTTGTTTGTTTGGTAAATGGTTATCTTTTAGAACTATGGAAAGAAAGAGGCTAATAAAATAAGAAAGTAAAGAGGCATGCCATTTTTTGTCTGTGTTTCTTTCACTTATGTTTAGATGTTTTCCTCTTGCTCTGATTTTAGCTTGCAAGTTTTTTCAAGTTACCATGATCTGTTTACAACTTAAATTGATGTCTAATAGACTTTTAGGTCATTGCAAGATGATAATGTAAACAGTAAAAGTATTTGAATATCAGTTCTCTAGAGTAATATCTTGTTTATCTTTGTTTTGAAAATTGCAACTTCTTTCTTCTCATTGTTTTCTTTTCTCCAATATGGACAGGCAAGAAAGATGCGTTGTGCCCCTCAAGAGATAGGTAATAATAATCCAGAAGTTTTAGAAGCAAGAAAGGATTCCATACCAACAATATATCAACAACAAAATAAACTCACATCTTTAGAGGTCACAATAAATACCAGTCCTTTTTTTATAATGACTTTTTAATAGCATTTGGAAAGGAGGTTGATTTTTACCTCTATTTTTTCCTCTTTAAATGTAATTATTTTGTTCAGGATTGTCAAGAATCTTCTCTTTCAAAGATTAACACTGATAGTAGGTAATATATTTTTATGCCTGTAGCATTTCTTTCATTATCTTTTGTTCTTATGGTAATATGATTCTATAATTGATTTACTTGTTTCTTTTGTTGAAATTGTTGACCTATTGATATAAAATGTATTCCTAGCCTTCTAGGACATTCTTTAGAAGTATATTATTCCTTGTAGAATGGTTCTAAGGCTTATACCAAAAGCTGGCAGTGTTATTGATTCTGTGCATGGTGGGAGGGAACATAAGTCCATGTTGGCATTGTCATAATGATGCCATATGGTTCCTGTTTGAAGGAGTTGCTCACTTCATTCTACATCATCTTGGTATCCTTGTTTTTTCATTATTCTAGTATATCCTAATTTTGCATCATCAATTGAGGAAACAGGGTTGGAAAAAAATGTTTCAAAGTTCTGGCAAAAAGCCAAAAACTTCCAAGAGGTGGTCTGATCTTTCTTTGCATTGATCGAGGGCTATAAAAGACACAAGACAATAATACACTTAATTTGAATAACTAACAATTTTTTTTAAATTTCTTCACAATGTTCAAGCTTTTAAGACTCTTAATGGCTGCATGACTCAATTAAATTTTGCCATTGTTATATTGCTCCCTTACTTATTTGTTTATGTATTTTTGTATTCAGAAGACACTTGAAACTTGAAAGTGATAATGGTTAAGTTCTGATATTATTGTTCAGGTGTGCAATCCTTTCATTCCATAACTTCGAGCCTGATGGAACCTGGAGAATTGTTGCCCTACCAGTGCAGTGTTCCAATCACGTTAACTTAGCTTCTGGTGTAAATATGGATGGTTTGCAACTCCTTTTCTCTCCACCTCTCAATAGGTTGAAGATTGATCAATGTAAGGGTCCAAGAGTGCCTCTTCCTCCCTATGCTTATTCAGCTAAATCATGTACTAAAAAAGGCTTTACTGGTTCAAATGTGCGTCGTCGATGTCAAAACAAGATTGCTAACAGAGCTTCTAAACTGAATGAACTCCCTGACAATTCTTCTTCTCAAAGTTCATTAGTCTGTGGCCCTGGCTTATTCCCTGATAGTTCTACTGCACTTAATTCATCTGATAAGGACACAAGTCATTCCAAGGAAGATGACAAGTCTTCGAAGAAAAAATCAAGAAAAAGGGCAAGAAAGAAAGTTAAACGGAGTAAGAAGAAGTCAAGTGACAGTGGTTCTCCTGAATGTGAAGTTCTTACTGAGGAATATGTCTGTGTAAGTTTGACTTCTGAAACCTGCAGCAGCAATGATGTGGATAAGGAGGGTGTGGGAGAATTTTCAACTTCTGATGATAGGTTAGTAAAATCTGATTGTGAAAGGAATGGCAACATCAATGTTATGCAAGCACCTAATAGTTGCAACTCTTATCTTGATCGGGAGGCGATTTCAAAAGCTACTGCACCTATTGTTCAAAGTTCTGCTGGAGAATGCACCACATTTGAACCCAAGAATCAGCTCCAAGATAGGGGCCCTGATTTTGAAGTCATTGATAGAGGAATAAAGGACATCCAACACGTTGAGCCATGCTGTTTTAATGATGTACATGACTCTTTGGTGCTGGATTCAGTTTCAGTTGGTTCCAGAAGTGATGAAAGTATCAGTGCTGATGATATAGGAAAACCGTCAAACAAGGCAAATTGCACAATCACTTCAGATTCAGGAGATGGATATTCTCTTGGTCAAAACTTAACGAATGGTATTCACAATAACTGTGAACATAATGAGGGGATTGGGCATGGTGGTCAAAATTGCATCAGTAATGATAAGAAAGTTAAGCAGAAGAGAACAATGTCAAAGAGTTCAAGTTTAAACAAATTTGGGGGAGCTGGAATTTTGCATGGTCAAAAAGGGAAGGAAAATATTCATTCTGTATGGCAAAAGGTTCAGAAGAACAGTTCTGATGAAGGTAGTGGTGACTTGAAGAAAGTAAACACAACTTCGCCACAATTTGCTTCTACTCTGGAAAAGGATCCTTCAGTTATCAAAGAATGTAATTCTGTTAGTGTAAATGGTGTATCAAATACTGAAGATAAGAAACACTTGAAAAATAAAATTGGTAGGAAATCAAAAGGTATAGTGGAGACAGTTTCAAAAAAGGAACACAACAACTATTCCAAGAAGAGTTTCCATTTTAACAGGTCTTTGTCGAATGATCATGGGAAGGCTGGTGTTCAACAGAATGATGTGTTGCTTATCTCTTCTCAGGAAATTGATCAACAAGGATTGAACACTGTCTCTGGATTTAATTCTGATATTAACTGCCTGACGGATGGGGTCCAGACCAATGAAGTTGAACAGGTAACATCTGAAATAGGTCACAGTGCAAACTTTCATCTGGAGGAGTCAGGTCCACAAAAAAGTGCCAGCCATATAATTGCAAACACAAACAATGAAAATATAGATAGTCAGGATAGCTCATTGGTAATGCCAGGTGGGAACATCAATCAGTCAAATATGTCTGAGGAGCTGTCTCCAGATTCTTGTAATCTTGAAGGTGATGAGGTTGGTCAAACAGAGAAAGAAGTTTCATCTGCAAACTACAATGCAGAAATCCTCAGTTCTGGAACTACCCTATGGAAATGGGTACCAGTTGGGAAAAAAGATAGAGGGTTGGAAAAATCTGAATCTAATAATTCACCACCAGAATATTCTGATGCATCCTCTAGTAACAATTCTAACTCAGAAAGCAGTGTTGAACCAGAAGTGGCCTCTTCTAAAAATCAGGATTCTTCACTAAATGCAACCAGAGCATGCAACGGCCAGATTTACGACAAAGTGTCTTGTCTAGATGAGGGTGAGAACCATAAAATGGCTAGTCAGATTGCATGTACATTGACAGAGCACAGGGACAAGCATGAAGCTGCTAATCACATGTTTTATGAATGTGAAAATCAAGATATGTTAGAAAATGGTTCTTACAGAATAGCTCAAGCTGTGAATGATGCCTGTAGGGCACAACTAGCTTGTGAAGCGGTACACATGGCTACAGGTGGTCCAGTTGCAGAGTTTGAAAGACTACTACATTTTTGTAGTCCTGTTATTTGCAACTCACTCAATTCACTCAGTTGTTCAACCTGCTCACACAACCATGCTGGTGGTGTCTCACTGTGCAGACATGAGATCCCCAACCTATCTTTGGGATGCCTGTGGAAGTGGTATGAGAAACATGGGAGCTATGGGTTAGAGATAAGGGCTCAGGATCATGAAAATCCGAAGAGACAAGGAGGTGTTGGTGATTTTCCATTTCATGCTTATTTTGTCCCTTCTTTATCAGCAGTTCAGCTGTTTAAGAACCATGAAAACCGATGTGTAAATAGCGGGGACAAGCTTCCAAATTGTGAGGTTTCAGAGGCATGCGAAATGGTTGACATTTCAGAAAAGTCATCTACTGCCAGTCAACATTTGATATTTTCTGTTCTCTTTCCTTGGCCTCGCAATCAGGATGCAAGCAGTCAAACACCAAAGGAGACAGCTTCTATCAATAATGGATCTATTCCATCTATCAACTCAAACTGCTCTGGTGATTTAGAACTTCTTTTTGAATATTTTGAATTTGAGCAACCTCAACAAAGACGACCTCTTTATGAAAAGTAAGATTCATCTCTTTTATCCTGTCATTAAACAGTGTCTTTCAATGCATCTACCTGTCTTCAATATTTTAGAATAGATAGAGCTTGTCATTTCATATCTTACTTAAATGATTATATCATACTGAATAATTTTAATAAGATCATCAAATTTTTGTCATTATACTCTGTAGGAATTAGGAGGAGGGGGAGGAGGGTAGTTGAATAGATGACTAAGACGAGAGAAAATGTTTTCACCTTTTTTTCTGTCCATAGAGTCATAGATGTTTCACCGCTATAAGAAGCAGGTTTGTCGGTTGAACACATGCATGATTTGATTTTGATCTTCTTACAGGATACAAGAACTGGTTAGAGGCTATATACCAATCCGATCTTCAACTTATGGGGACCCAACAAAACTGGATTCAATAAACCTGCGAGATCTTCACCCTAGATCTTGGTAAGTGATCTGCATGCCAAATATGTTTCATGTGCTAAAGAAAATGTGATTGTATCTGCCTTAAGATCAGATAACCAGAAATAAGCATTATCTTGACTTAATTTCAACTGATTTTTCAAATGGTAGTAGCACTAAGACCACCTGATTTCCAGGTTCTCAGTAGCATGGTATCCTATTTACCGCATACCAGATGGCAACTTTCGTGCATCTTTTTTGACTTACCATTCACTTGGACATTTGGTTCGTAGAAGAACTAGTTCAGATTTATCAACTGTAGGTTCTTGCATAGTATCTCCAACTGTGGGGCTTCAAAGCTACAATGCCCAGGTATGAATTTTCTTGCTTATCATTCCTCCATGCATTGAGATGAACCTTTCAATTGGTCAAGCAAAACCTTTCGAGACAAGTCAATTGCATATAATATGTTGACACATTTACATTATTCTGTTTATGTGGCTGATTTCGAGATAATTGGAACTTTTATTAGTATATTCAATCATGTTAATCACAGTTTATTTTGAGGCAATCTTTGCCAGGGGTGGGGGAAATAAATAATGTAAAAGGTGAATTTTCTAATCCCCACTATTTGTGAAAAGATGAACTTTTGCAGTTTGCTAAAAGAGAAGCCGAGGGAGAAGTTATTTACATTGGAAATATTATTGGAAGATGTTGTAGGAAGCATGTTGTTGATTGAAGTTGTTCAAATTATACTTAGTTTGTGTACTTTGATTATAAGCTCTGTTTGGATAAACTTATCAATAAAAAACTTACAGACTGGAAAAGAAAATAAGAAACGATAAAATGGATTAAACTGTTTTCATAAGTTAAAATCAATTTATGGCCCTCAACTTTTATAACAGTTGTCTCATTTAACTTCTTCAGAAACTGATGCAAAAATTGATTTAATTTTATGGAAATAAGTTTGATTTATTGTGCTTTATATTTTCTTCTTCTATAAATGTTTATGTAGAGAAGTTTATTCAAATAGAACATATGAAGAAGTTTAAAATACCATCCATCTAATTTGGTTTGCTTTTACTTTTACCTGAGTAAGTTTATAGGTGAAAGATAGAAGCAATTGCACTATGTCTTCAAATAATTGTGATTGTATTAACATAACATACTCTACTACCTTTGTTCCTTATTATAAGAAACAAGTTATAATGTATTTTTACACTATAAGTTGTTTCTTATGAAAAGAAACAGAGATAGTAATTGTTAACATTTGCTGATAAAAAAAGTCACTTGTTGTTTTGCAATTACACTTTTGATAAGTAATGTGGATACTTTTTAAGCAGTTAAGCACTTAATGTGATATGAGCAGGGTGAATGCTGGTTCCAGCTGAAGCATTCTGCACTTGCAGCAGAAATGGCGGGCTTAGACCCTTCGCTACTTCTTAAAGATCGTTTGAGGACACTTGAGGAAACAGCATCTCTCATGGCAAGAGCCGTGGTCAACAAAGGGAACCTAACCTGTACAAACAGACACCCTGATTATGAGTTTTTCATGTCTAGGCGGCGGTATTGATTCCTCAAAATTTTCACCATTAATAATCATCATGAGTAGGCCAGCAGCTAGTTACGACTTACAAATGAATGATTTTGGCTACATTCATCACATAGGATATTACCCCAAGTAGGATCTAAGTGTGATTGATGGTGTTGCATGTGTCTTTTAGGTCCTAGTTTCAACATAAATTCGTTTGTACATACATAGCTTCTTTGTGCAGTACCATTTTTGGTTTTTTTTTTCTGTCAATTCTCACTTTTAATTTTGCTTCTTGTTAGAGAGAGCAATAAACTTGTAGTGCTGATGTGAGAGATTAGCAGCTATTCTGGATTTTTCCATATAGTTTAGTTTTTTATTCTTGTTTTTCATAGCTTGAATTTAGTGAATGCTGCCATATGTGCGTTCATGGTTCATACTTGTATCCAACTTGCTCTTCTCGCATTTAAAAATGCAATTGAATCAATCCTTGATTCCAAGAGAACTTTATATAAAGCATTAACCCGTCAACTACACTCTATATAAGCATAATCTTGTCACACCAACATAACTATTTATGTATTAGTTTTAAGTCTATACGCGTCTTTTGTTTTACCAATTTTAATCTTTCATTAAATATTAAACAGGCATCATTCATGGATAGCCACTACATGATTTGTAAATTTCTTAACTCTTGGTTTATTTTCTTCTAAGTGGCTAATACTATTTAATCTCTCTCTTATGTCTTTTGCATTGTTTATTGAAGCTAAATTTCATAGTTTGCTATAAAACTTCATGCATTTATGTTTGTTATTTTTTTTTTTACATTTTTTTTCTAATTTAACAGAGTATTATTTATTTTTCTCAAAAGATTTGATTATATATAATTAAGGATATTTTTCTATATTAATTATACTTGTTTATTCACATACCTCTATCTTTATTTATTTAAGTTATTAATAGTAGTAATAAAAAAAAAACTAGCATCCCGGGATGCAATTCATGGCTAAACACCTAGTTTGTTATCATTGAACACGTGAAGCAATCCATCACCGTTGTTTTAGTTTAATTAGTAATTTTAAATTTAAATCTTTGATATGTAGTGTGTTCAATGTTTATTAAAAAAAATTGTGATCCATAATAGTCTTATTGGATATGAACAAGTTTAGTTTTTTGTGGTGGATACCTATGGTCTTTTACTCCTACTAAAGTACACTTGTTTATTATTATTATTATTATCCCAACTTAAGCGTAAGAACTTGTTTGCATATATTTATTCTCAGGCTTTGTCGCATGGAATAATTTGAAGAACAATTATCTTATTGTTTGTGAAGGATCTGAACGGTTGAAGAAGTTCAACATGACTAAAGGAAATTATTTAATTTTAAGGTTGTGTAGATGTAGACTTGCATAATGATTTTTATTTTTTTTTAAGAAAATGCACAATGAATTTTCTTTTATTTAAAGGATTCATTGCCATGTCAACATATTCATATTCACATGTTAACATAAACACTCTATTGAAATTTCATATTAGTATTTTCTATTTCTATGTGATGATACTTTTAATTTTTTTGTATTTTCTTTCCTTTTATCCGTAATATATTTATTAAATTTATTATTTATTTTTTTAAAATAAATCATAATTTTATTATTTTTTAGTCCTTTTATATTTTTTTAATTAGTTTTACCAAACATATAATTTAATAAACTAGATTTTTAGCTTTCAACTTCTAACTAATTTTTTAGTTTAAGATAACTTTTAATTTTCTGCCAGTTTTTAAGTTAATTTTTTAAAAGATAACTTAAATTTGTGAAGGAGAGAGAGAAAAAACACAATTAATTCTATTTTAAAATCAGTTATTTAATTCTCCAAAAAATAATTGTTATTTAATAATTTAAATAGAAATTAAATGACATTAAATTCTAAGGAAATATAACTATACTCGATTTAATTAACTTTTCATTCTATTGATAGTTTCTTTAGGAAAAGTTTGTTTCACGGGTAAAAATTTTACTTAATGAACACAAGAAATTCTATTGATATAATTATGTGCAAATATCAAAAGGATAAAATTTTAAAATAATAAGTAGATTCAAAATAAAATATTTAAAAGTAATTAATTCATGTTGTTTACTTATTTTGATGCTACCTTTTGTTAAAATAATTTAAAATCCAACAAATGAGGAGTTTCTGGGTGAAATTAAGGCATAGCGCGAGCTTGACGCACATGGAGTCGTCGTTATCAAAGTTAAAATAATGATAAACAATAGACACACGCCATAACCTACGGATTCTTCTTTCCTTGTCATTATCTAACTTTCACGTGATTGTATTGGATGAAACTTTTTAATAAAGTTCTTAGTATGTGATTTTTTTATTTCTAAAATATTACTATTAATTCTTTCAAAATATTTAATTATCATAAAGTTTTCACTTTTATTAAGCATTTAAGAAACAAAAAACAACAGCACCTATACTTTTTATATTTATTGAACAATTTTGGTTTAGGTAAATCTAAAATATCTCTGGACTAATACCAATATTAGAGATTAACTCTTTCTTAACTTAGGGTTGGTATCCTATAATGTAATCGAGAAGAAAAAAAATGAAAAAAAATTATTTAATAAAAGAATTTATGTTTGATTCTCATTGTGTGTCGATAAAAAAAAATTTGGATAAACCTCGAATAAAATTTATTTCTTATTTAATGAATAGGAAGATCTTCAATGAAGTAAGAAAAAAAAAATTAATATCTTAAAACAATTTTTGTTGGTCAATTTATTAGTCTAATTTAGTGAATATGACAAAGAGCTTAATTTTATTCAAATTGAGTTTTGTGACAAGGAGCTTTGTTTTTGTAGATATTGAGTGCCATATTAAAATATTCTTATGTTTTTCAAAAGGAATGCTTGCAATAAATTATGTTTTGAAAAGAAGGAAATTTATTAAAGTGAGGGTGACACAAACATTTCGTAAAATTAACGTTAATTATATCTAATAATAAAAAAATAAGTTAGAAATATATTAATATTTTTCCTTGTCAAAGATAGTTGATCTTCCCGGTGCTAGTGATTTTGATTAATATAATTTAATAATCTATCCAAAATATGTCATTAAAGTAAATATATTATACAAAATAACACCTGAGTTATACACATCAAAAGAAATTAATTTTTATTTATTAATTAAAAAGTATCTTTAAAAGAAAAATTAAAAAACGACTTAAGAGTACTATATTATACAAATATACTGTACCGGAGTCGTAAAGAACACGAAATAATTTAATCTTTTCTTGTAAGTCTTTTTATGCCTACAATCAAGAATATCTTAATGAATGTATTTTAGTTTTTTTAATTATTTGCCAATTATGTAAAACTTGATTGATTTTTTTTTTTTGAATGTGTAAAACTTGATTGATAACTCAACTATATAAATATAAAAATAAAATAAAACTCAACTATTTATATTGCGGTCAAATGCTTAATTCACATTGGGAGGGAAAGTGGGAAACTGAAGATAGTTCGCCGAGTTTTGTCACTATTTCACTAATTCATTATTAAGTCCATATTTATGTGATTATGTCCAACAATAATATAATAAGTTAATAACTACGACACATAAATTGTAAAAAAAACTACAACACATTACTTTGAACTCTTTCACACAATATCATTTTAAATGTGGACAAAATTTTAAATACAACCATATAAATATATTCAAAAATATTTTTTAATCAAAATTAACAACTCATTCCAATCAATTTAGTTATCAAAATAAAAGTAAAAATCATTGTGACAAGATATTTTTTTATTATAAAATAACACCAACAGTATTTACAATAATATAACTAAGATTTTTCATTTTCGCATGTCTCAATTCCGCTCCATTCAAATTCCACATGGAACCTTTTGTTGCATGCAATCCAAAAAATACGGTGATAATGAGGTCGACATAATAAATGCATCCTTTTGGATAAGTAACAAAATATTTTTAATTTTTGATTGCCACAAAATATTTTTTTTAATAGAACCATAATAAAATATTCCGTGTTGAATATTTCTTTTGAATTAATAAATGTGTCTTATTATTCAAGGTAAACATTAGTATTATAAATATTTTTTTATCAATGTTAATTGATAGTTTTTTATTAGAATGTAAGTATAAGACATTTGAAGCCCACCACTTATCTCTTTCATTTTCCTCTTTAATGACTAAATTAATTTCAGTTACGTGATCATTATTAGAGCAATAAATTTTTACATACGAAGTAAATTCTTTCAATTAATAAATAGTTCTCTTACACCTAAATATAACAAAATTTTATATCATTATGTCAATCCTAAGTTAAGATATTAAATCAATCTTACAACTTCTAAAAACATTATTATAAATGTGTCTTTATAATTTACATGTATTTAGGAATAAAAATCACATTTTTTTTTGTCATGAGTTAAATATGATAATATTTTCAAAATTATTAGATAATAAATTCATTTTACTCCTGATACGTAACTGTCATTAATTTAAGAAAATTTTACGCATAAATAATTAAATATAAATTTGCTTAATAAATAATTTTTTTACATGTAAATATAACAAAATCTTACATTATGTTAATCCTATAGGTTAGGATGAAAATCACATAAAACTGAATTAAGGAATGAATTAAATTCAAATCATGACGTGTTAAGATGCAAGACATGCTTGAGTATATAAATACCAGATTAGAGACAAGAGTATAATCCATGTTTACCGTTCTTACAAACACTCCGAAAATAGTGGGATAGAAAAACAAAACAAGTCAAAATCTGAAAATCGTGTTAGAACAGTACTGACGAGTCCTTATTTAATTAATAGTTGCTTAAGATCAAATCTTACCCATCACATCTTATATTTTCTAACATGCATTATTGGTTCTCAACTTATTATTCGATGATAGATTCCTTTATTTCATCTTTATTAGAAGATCAGCATGACAGCATTCCGATGTGATCTAAAAATGATCTTATATAGAAAGACGGAAAAGTTGGCAGAAACTATGTTCTGTACTCTTATTACCATCATTATCAACTATGTGTGAACTAGCAAATACAAGAAAAGGTTTCAGACACTGTTTCTAGGGTCAAACTATGCAAAATAATAATAATACATCATATATATAGATTAAGACCTAGAAGAAAAGAAATTTATATCAATGCAAATACAAAGATCAGTACCATTCACCATCAATAGCAAGCTGTATTTGACATGAAATTAAACTCGCAAAGTTCATAGCTTCGGAACCAACTCCACCACACTTCATAATTTTTTTTTATTGCAAAAATACAAAATCCTTCAGACAATATAAGGGAAACAAAACCTTGTTTTCCTAGTGTAATATTTTTGTGTTTGTCAGTGAGCGTGTATCAGCTCTTGACAAAATCGATTTTAAATAAAGTTGATTTTGTAAAACCGATTTTAGTTCAAAGTGTTGTGAATTATGCTTAAATTGATATGTTTTTTTAAGAGGAGTTAATATGTTTTTATTATAAAAACAAATTTACAGTATAACTTAATATAATTTTTTTTCTATCTATCTAAAAAATTATTTAAGATTGTTTTAACTTAAAATTAATTTTAGACTATAATTAATTCTTAAACATGAAATTAAACATATAAAATTTATTTAAAATTACTTTAATTTATATTTGATTTTTTATTGAAAATCTAACTAAAAATCAAACAGGTTTCATAGAATTATCCAGTGTCAACAAGTCCACATAAGAGACAAATTTCATTATCTTTTATGGCGTGTTAATGACTTTTTTTTAGGTTAAAAAATACTAACATTTTTTATTTATTAATTTGGCTCATGATATATAATTATTATTAATTCAAAAAGAAAAATTTATTAAACAAATTATTATCACTCATATAAATACAATAAAATAAAATCTTATATTACTCTACCAATTTTCTGGATTTGAGTGGGAATGAATTTAGATATATCTCTATTCCCATTTGACACCGTTTGGCAGACATCGTATATCCATTTGGTGGGGACAATCATGGATTCCAATTATCGCATTTATCTACGGCACGGGAATTAATACCAATGGAAACGCCAAGCTACCTAGCAATTCTGCGCTGTCTTACCCAACTTCACCATACAAGTCACTATTATTTCCTGCATTCATCATCATTCTAGGTTATTTTTAACAAAATTAATTAAAAATTAAATAATTAGTTAAAATTTAAAAAATTAATTTATTAAATTATAAGTGTCTAATAAAACTAGCTAAAAATATAAAATGACTAAAAATTAAATAATAAAATTATAATTTATTTAAAAATGACAAATACAAAATTTGATAAATATATTAAAGATAAAAAAGTATAAAAAATTAGAAATTAACGTTTTAAAAAATATTACTTCAAGTGTTACCAAACAATAAAATAAATTTTTTAGTTAATAAAAAATCTAAAAGCTACCTGCAAATTAATTTATACAAAATTATTAAAAAATTTAGCACGATTAATTGAATAAGACAGTGAATTATTATAAAAATTTTATACTTATTTTTTTATTTTTCAGATAAAAAATATTTATTAAAAGTTATTCTATATGAATTCAAACTTTGAATATATATATATATATATATATATATATATATATATATATATATATATATATATATATATATATATATCCTTTCGAAGAAGGAATTTTGCTGTCCTTGTAGGACTCCTACCATTTTTAAACAAGTTATACTCATATAGTATGTACCAATAACAATAATAATAACCTCATAGTTTTCACATTAAATGAGCGATTAAGATTTTTTATTCAATACTAATTATGCTGAGCGTTTTATTCGTTACTTTATACCCTCGCTAATTAAAAACCCATCTAATGACAATAAAGATTGTGTGAACAAACGTATACATATATTAAACGAGTTTTTCAAGTTTAGTTTAATGCTTATAAACGAGTTTTTCAAACTTAAACCTTGACTTTTTAAAAAATATAAAGCTTGATCCATATTAATTTAATACATTTATGATATAAATTTAAACACCGTAACTTATTTTAAAAAAATATACTCTATAATTCCTGTTTATAAGGCTCAATTAAATCATTCATCAATATTAAGAAAAATATATTTATTTTATAATTTAAATATTTTTCCATCAAATTAATATTTTTACTTTTTTTTGAAAGATGAATTATAAATAAAAAAATATGTAATTATATATTCGTAAAGACCAGTAAAAAAAGAGGATTAATGATAAAGTAGTAGATATTTTAAGAATGTCGTCTTCAAAAGGATATTTTAAGAATGTCAAATTGATTATTTATTTGAAATATAATTTTTATAAACAAATAATGTTTTATTCAAAGAAATACAAAGTGATGTTCTGACCCACTAACATATAAGTAATATCGAATTTTAACACTAATATTTAATACGACAATTCATTTGAACGATGATTTTTGAAAATTAAAGTAAAATAAATGATGATAATGATAATAATTATATATATACCAAAATTTCATCAATAAAATTTATCATATTATATTTTGGGTACCAAATAGAAAATGTTAGGTTTTCGTGACTAATCAATATTTGAATCTTTGTTAGAAAAAGTAATTATATGAGAATATGTTCAACAAAATTGATTCAATCCAATGAAGATTTTAAATTTGAGTCATAAATATATAATTATATTAAATATTTAAACAAATAATTTTAAGTCATCCTACTCAATTATCATAAAATTGTCTCTAATAAAAAAAAATACTTATGATCTATTAAAAAACACGATTGAAAAAAAATTTAGAAGCTTGACATTAAAATTTCCCTCTAATATTAAAAGCCAATAAAAAAATTAAATTAGACAAAATTAAAAAAATTAAATTTTTTCTTAATATACATTTGATTAAATATTAAATTTCCTTTTAATAATTGAAAACATTTAAAATATCCTTAAATGATAAAATGCTAGTCAATTATTCTAAAATAAAAATTATTAAATTAAATTAATTTTAATCTTATCCAATATTATATTTTTTACTAAACACTTTTCATTCATTCATGAACTAATCTACTATCCAAAATTATTAAATAGCATTATTCAATTTAATCAATTCATTAATTAATCATGATACTATAAGTGAGACAATTTTTTATTTAAAAATAATTATAATTTTTTAGGTATGACATTAAATAATTAATAATTAAAAAATGATTCAAGACTAAATGGATTCATTACAATATTCAAAATAGTCCATCGAATCTTCCATCTTTCATGACAAATTAGTCAATGACTAACTCAATATCTCGTTTGATAATCTTTTGTGATGATAGATTAGTTCTCATGTGTCACATCATCTTCAATGTCAGAGTTCACCATCCAACTTAATAGGAGGATTATATGTTAGCATTTTTTCACTTTGAGGGATAAAAAAATGTGTTGGCATCTTTCAGAAATTTATATGTCAATGAATTACACTTTCAATGACCAAATTGAGTATTTATTCTTTTTTTTTCTTGACTACTAATAGAAGACTTTTTTTTATCTATAGAAATTAAACATAATACGAAAATTTATAATATTCACACATTTTATTCAATCAATTAAACTAAACTCTTAATAAACTGAAACTTTACTTAAAGCATCAAGTCTAATTTCATTTAGACTAATATTAGTTTTGTCCTCGTTAGGGTTTGGGAAAGACATACTTGTTGCCGTTTTTGCCTTGATGTTATATGCTATATAAGAGAATTATGAAGTGGTTAGTTGTAAAAAATAATAATAATAAAAAGAAGTATAATTCTAGTCTTCTACAGTTCTACGTATCCACCCCAATTTGCATCCAAATCCAAGGGCCCCCTATATCATTGTTGGGTGCTGGTCTATTCCACCATGTCACACTTAGTTCTAGCAAAGTTGTAACTTTACATTGGCCTATTCTCTCTCTCTCTCTCTTCCACTAGCTGGTGATATTGATGTCCATGGTTCCATCCATAAATACTACTAAGTGAACCACCATGCAGATTACAACTCCACCCTTGGAATAAAAGGTGAAAAAAAAGACACCACCAACTTTAACCTAAGACAACATAGTAGTATCTAGGAAGTTTCACCATCCTTGGAGATTCCGAACACTCACATCAAAATTCGTGGGAGATCTCAACCACTCCACTTTTCCAAGAGGAGGAAGTGAGAAATCATGGCTCTAAATGGAAGTGGGGATAGAGTAGCGGTGGATAATGGTTTTGAATCCATTGATGATGCATATGATGATCATGAACACAAACTGAGCCAAAAGGGTAGCATCAAGCTCAAGGAGGAAGAGGTTTCTGTGGAGAGGGTGTTCCAGCACCTTCTGGTGCCATCATGGAGGAACCAATTAACAGTGAGAGCCTTTGTGGTCAGCTTTGCACTCAGCATACTCTTCAGCTTCATTGTGATGAAGCTCAACCTCACCACTGGTATTATTCCTTCGCTCAATGTCTCTGCTGGCCTTCTGGGGTTCTTCTTTGTAAAGACATGGACCAAGTTCTTGGAGAAATCTAACATGTTGAGGCAACCCTTCACAAGGCAAGAGAATACTGTCATCCAAACCTGTGTTGTAGCATCCTCTGGCATAGCCTTTAGCGGTACCTTCTTTCTTCCTTTCACCTATTCTGTGCCCTTTTGAATTTGTTACTGTTGCTGTGATTTCTGTAATGTTTTGAATTGGTTAATTTTTTGTGATTTGTGACCCTTTTTTTGTTTTATGAGGTTGAAATTGTTGGTTTTGAATTTGACAAGAATTTTTAAAAAGTTGGATTTTTGGTGCCATTTCAGATTCTACAGTGTGATAATTTGTGGGGGATTTGGATTTGAGGTAGGCCTAGTTTAATTTCAAGTGTTGACAAATCTGATTCCTCAGAGAAAAAATGAAATCATTTTCTCTATCAAATCATTTACAGAAAGGCTTTCAAAGGAAAAAACCTTAGTAATACCAGAATAGAGATGATAATTGATAAGCCACTGGTGGGGTTAATTAAATCAGTATGAAATCAACTTTGTTGTTTTTTCTTCTTTATTGAAGATTTCGTAGTTTTAGAGTGAAGTCAACTTTCTCAGTCCCTCGGATTGAATAATTGGAAGAAATTTCTGGCCGGACGATATCATGAGTTTTTTTTTTTTGTGGTGTTATCACAATTTTTTGTTATCAAATGTCACTTCTTTACACTACAGACGATACCTACCTTTTAGAATATACAGTACTAACTTTGGAAAAACCACAGGAGATGAGGTGCAAAGTCATCAAATTTGTCCATGCCTTGAAAGATACGACTTTTTGTTTGTTTTCAAATTTCAAATTATGACAGGAACTTCGGAAAATTTTGGGCTACATTTATTGAACCAATGTTATGCGATTGAATAATTAGTTGATGTTTTCTACCAACTTCGACTGAACATCAGCAGAAATTTTAAGTTACTTTATCTCATCTTTCATCATTATTTTAAAAAAATTATAAATTTTGTATCATTAAACGTATTGCATCATGAATAATGCTAAAAACACACTCTTTTCAACATATTCTCCACTATTGGTTATTTATTAGAAAATCTCAAATGTCTCACTTTTCATTTAACGAGTCTTTTTCTTGATTTTGTACTTTTCTATAGATTTTAATTAATAATAAAGTATGGGTTAGAAAAATTGTGTTAGAGAGTGTTTTGCTAGCACTCCTCATTGCGTCATATTTTGAAATGAAAAGTATTGTAAACTGTTTAATTTGGTTGAAATGTCATGTGTTAGTTATTTAAGAAAATTGGAATTTAGAACAAACAAAAACTCTAGAATGGGATTTTGATGTTTCCAAGTTATAGGAATCTTAGTCTGTTTGTAATCTAGGAACAGTTTTTTTGTTGATATCATGATTGGCCCCATCAATGCTTACAAAAAAAAAGATTATTTGCCCCATCAAATGAGAATTTTCATTCTTTGATTGACTTGTATGAACAGGAGGGTTTGGAAGTTACCTCTTTGGAATGAGTGAAGAAATAGCCAAGCAATCTTCAGACACTGGTCATTTTAAGGACCCAAAATTAGGGTGGATAATAGGTTTTCTCTTTGTTGTTAGCTTTCTTGGCCTATTCTCAGTTGTACCTCTACGAAAGGTATGACACAGCCACATTCAAAATATTGATTGCAGTGTGCATTAATGTTTCATCTTACTCCTAAATAAACTTGAAAATGAATTTATTGATGGTCTATTTAGATAAACTTCTCAATAAACACTTTTAATAAGGTAAATGAATTAATTAGCTTCTCCAATAAGTTAAAATTAGCTTTTGGAGAAGATAAATAAGAGCTTTTGTAATTTCAGTTTACATTCTTATTTTTTTCTTGTATAAATACTATTGAGGGCTAATTTAGAAAAGCTGCGTATTTTCTTTTTTTAATCCTTATCACTTTATCCCTTTAGAAATTATTATCAGTATTTCACTTGCCGCAGTCTTGATTAAGTTATGCTTCTATTATTTGCATTAGATTATGGTCATTGACTTCAAATTGACATATCCAAGTGGTACTGCAACTGCACATCTCATCAACAGCTTCCACACTCCTCAAGGAGCCAAACTAGCGAAGTAGGCACTATCGTTGACTCCATGTTACTAGAGGTGACTGCATGACATCCAAACTAATTTACTGTTTCTTTTCTTCCAGGAAGCAAGTGAAAATGTTAGGAAAATTCTTCAGTTTCAGTTTTTTATGGGGCTTCTTTCAATGGTTCTACACAGCTACTGACCAGTGTGGATTTCAAGCCTTCCCTTCATTGGGGCTTAAAGCATATAATAACAAGTATGTTGTCACATCTTCATTTTAAATGAAGTTTTTTTATCTAGAGATGTAAACTTGCATAAATCTAACAGCAAAATAATTCAAATTGGTCCTGTTCTAATCAGAAATGGGTAAATACAATCTAAACTTATCTGCAGGTTCTTTTTTGATTTTGCTGCAATCTATGTTGGAGTGGGAATGATATGCCCATATATCATAAATATATCAGTGCTTCTTGGAGGAATTCTTTCTTGGGGAATAATGTGGCCTCTCATAAAAACCAAAGAGGGTGATTGGTATGATAAGGGCCTAGGTGAAGGCAACCTTCATGGCATCCAAGGTTATAGGGTAAGTTTCTTGATATAAAGCACCTCTAGTACCACAATACTTTACATTCGTTGTAAGGTCTATTTATTAATTGGATTTACCTTATACCTTGAATTCAGGTATTTATAGCCATTGCCTTGATACTAGGAGATGGTTTATACAACTTCATAAAGGTGCTTACTCATACCCTTTGGGGATTGTATCATCAAGTCCGGGTAAAACAAAGGGAGAATGCCCTTCCTGTTGCAGATCAAGACTCCCCCTCAAACCCTCACCTATCTTATGATGACCAGCGCCGCACCCAACTCTTCCTTAAAGATCAAATTCCCACATGGTTTGCAATTGCAGGTTATGTTGCTATTGCTGCCATCTCTACCGCCACTCTGCCACACATCTTCCCCCAACTAAAATGGTATTACATTATTGTCATCTACCTAATTGCTCCCACCTTGGCATTTTGCAATGCTTATGGTTGTGGGCTAACAGATTGGTCCCTTGCATCCACCTATGGAAAGCTCGCCATCTTCACAATTGGAGCATGGGCCGGTTCATCACACGGTGGAGTTCTTGCTGGGCTAGCAGCATGTGGAGTGATGATGAACATTGTTTCCACGGCCTCAGACCTGATGCAGGATTTTAAGACCGGCTACCTTACTCTGGCTTCACCACGCTCCATGTTTGTGAGCCAAATAATTGGCACAACAATGGGTTGTGTAATTTCTCCTTCTGTGTTTTGGATTTTCTACAAAGCTTTTCCCGATCTTGGGAGAAGTACAAGTGAAT
This sequence comes from Glycine soja, assembly GCF_004193775.1. Classification (NCBI taxonomy): domain Eukaryota; kingdom Viridiplantae; phylum Streptophyta; class Magnoliopsida; order Fabales; family Fabaceae; genus Glycine; species Glycine soja. Next base: position 37,352,835 of record NC_041010.1, read on the forward strand.
ATCCTGCTCCATATGCAATTATATACCGTAACATGGCCATATTGGGGGTACAAGGTTTTGGCAATCTACCAAAAAACTGCCTCTTACTTTGTTACATATTCTTCGCTGCTGCCGTCGCAATAAACTTGATTAAAGATTTCATTGGAAACAAAGGGAGGTTCATACCACTTCCAATGGCCATGGCAATACCTTTCTACATAGGGCCATACTTTGCCATTGACATGTGTGTTGGAAGTCTGATATTGTATGTGTGGGAGAGGATTAACAAGGCTAAGGCAGATGCTTTCGCACCAGCTGTAGCTTCTGGTTTGATATGCGGGGATGGAATATGGACTCTTCCTGCTTCAATTCTTGCTCTTGCTGGTGTTAAGCCACCAATTTGTATGAAGTTCTTGTCAAGAGCAGCAAATGCGAGGGTCGATACTTTCTTAGGGAATTAAGGACAAGTTTGAAAATTGGACTTGGTTTTAAACTTTTGCAGCCGTAGTTGAACAAAACAACATAGAAGGAAAAACTATTGTGTATTATATATCAGAAAGAAAGTATATGTTTTACATGTTTAGATTGCATTGTGTGTAATCTGGGGATCCCAAAATATGTTCATTTCAAATATGCTTCCTCTGATCATGCCATAACTTTTTTATGTATTGCCAGTTTTAAATTTCAGTTACAGTTGCAATTTTATCACGATCTTTAATATTGTGAAAAACTGTTGATAAATGTGGCTACTATTGCAGTTGCATTTCCAAAAAAAATTAATGTTGCTGCCAAAATTGCGAACTTAAACTATTTTTTAAGATCCTACATGTTCGCATACCTTGGTGGTATATGGATAACTTTCATCTGCTCCTAAGAGTTATCTTGATGGCGTTAGGTGTCATTTAATTTGAATTAAAGGCCGAAAGTGGTGTCTTTCCACGTTGAGTTTTTTTCTTTCAACTAGTAAATTTTAGAGTAATTAATAAGAAGCCCAAAACTGCATTAAGATGAAATGGTTGCAATCTTGAGTTGGCTTTAGGTATAGCACTACAGTCTTTAAGTATCTTTCGTGGAACAATCTTTAAGTTGGAAACATCCATAGCATGATTGTTGAAATCCTTCAGACTTTGATATATAAACAAATTTAAAATCTAGAAGAAAATTAGACATGCACCATTTGAACTAATTACCAATTGACAAAAGTAAATGGCTAAAAAAATTCAAGTGATTTTTTTAACATTTTTTCATTTTCATTTTAGAGAAGCTAAAAATGTATTGTTGATATTTGAGGATAATCAAAATGTGATCAAACTGATGTAATTCCTTTTTCCGTATATAATAAAAGAATAGGAAGACTCGTGGACTGTTAAGTTCCAACTATTTGAGCTTTTGAATAAATTTATTTTGAGCTTGATCTTGGATTCAAACCTGGAATGAGTTATATTTGACTCAAATAAACATTACCCTATTTCGTTTTTATTTGACTTGTTCAGTCTAATTATAGAAAGATGTGACCATGAACCAAAGTGGAACCACCTTTTTTGAAGATGAACTAAGCTGACAATCGTGATTTCTGAATCCCTTTCCTCGTTGAGAATAAATGGATAATAATTTATTGGGTTGCCATATAAGCAGACATTGTTTATTCGTTTTCCTTTATTCGCATGAAAAGATGTAAGAATCTATTACACTTCGGCTTAGTGAGGAAACAATCATGTTAATAAATTATGATATGAAGATTTGAAAATGACAACTGAATAAAAGAGTCCATCTCTATTATTTTCAAATTATTAACTCTTCGTGTACAATTAAAGATAAACTTTTCAATGATTGAAAAGGAAAAAAGGAGCTAAGCACCATGACAAATGCATTTTTTCCATGAGCATAAAATAAAAGTAAATTGATAGGCATATCAGTGCGTGAATACTAGCAGAAATAATTATATTAATACAACACATTTGATTTTCTTTAAATACTAAATTGAAATTGAAAAAAAAAACAATATAATCCCTCTACCCTCTATATTTCTTGAACAAACATTTTTAGCTGTCATTATAAAACAAAAGCATATTTAGGAATTTTTTTTACCGACGAGCATTTTCAAAGATTTTTCTTAATTCCTTATCTCTTTCGATCTATCACTTTTAATATATTTAATTCCATCTTAAATTTCAATATATTTTTAAAAAAATATCAATTGTTAAAAATAACATTGAATTATAATATAAATAATTTATTATAAATCTAAAACATAATTTACATGTTAATAAATATAATTTATTGCCAGTTTAATTATAACATAATTATATATTTAAAAATTATATAAAATAAATATTTATTTTGTGCTACCAAGCATTAGTTTGAACCACTGGTTTGACATTTACACAATCAATCTTGGTGAGTAAAAAGTTGTTCCTTGATTCGGAGAGTAACAATTTTAAATTATTCTTATTCGTGTCAATTCAAGAAAAGGGAACCAACCAGCCTAGCTCATTCATTTGTTTTATTTTAGTAAGAGCACGTTCCTTTTCAAAGTCAATGAAATCTTCTAGTCATGCTTTTTCTTCCGTAATCCGTATCCTTAAAAGCTTTGATACTTTCACGTTCATTCGACATTGTGGAACTCTTTAAAAGATAATCGAAATTAAAAGTATACATTTAATGACTCCCAACTTGGAGATGAAGATTGGATTGGTAAACATTGGACAACTTCCTCATTCTTTCTCCATCATAACCACATGGTATTATCTCTATTCTCATATTCCCATCATAACCACATGGTATGCAAAACCAAGTCGTTACGTTCTATCTTAGTGTAGAGAGAGATAAAGGGTATAATCACATCACTTGCATGACCCTGCCTTGTCATTTCTTGTGACTAGCAGCCACAACTTAGATTACACACTCAAGCAGTCCAGTCTTCATCACTTTCATTAGCATCCTAAATAAAACAATTATTATAAACACAATCAGTATATAGAAGGTTAACCCCATGCATTTTATAAACTATAACAGTAAAAACTACAAGAATCTGTAGGTACATACCTCTGAAGCATTTGAAAATTCTTCAATGTCATCACCATCATCATCACCATCTTCAACCTACATTGATTATGTGAATGTCAAACTACTGGTTCAAGGAAAACTAAAAGACTGACTGATGCAAAGTTTTTCATTTCCTAACATATTTCAGATCACCTAGTAATCATATTGGAGAGATTGATGTTAATTCAATTTATAGAGCAAATATCAGATGAAAATGTAAATGGAATTATATTGGTACGTTATAGGCTCATAGCACAAGTCAATGCCAATCTAAAGTTGGAATATACACTTTCATCACAATCAAAGTTGTTAAACTTGAGAGTTCATATAAACTCAGAGAACTTATGTAAACTCAACTCATAGAGTTGACTTGTGAACTCATAAGAGTTAACATAATATTAAAAATAATAATAATAAACCTATTTCAACATTTCAACTTTTATAATACAGTAAAATAGCAAACCACAATAATAAATGAACAAATCATATATATATTTATAAAAAAGTTACTAAAGTGAAAACATTTCAAAAAGAAGTTAATTTAAGTTTAATAGCATAGAAATCAAAAGTGAGACAAAAATTAGTGGTAGCAATTGCTGAAAGCAAAGATGATCCCCTGAAATAATGAGAGAAGCCAATAGATAAAAGAGTTGCGAATTGCTTTCCTTTCAGTTGCCAGGTTGGGTAGCATTATGATTAAGCATGAAACATAATAACACCACACTGAAAGAAGATTCAAGCACTAAAAGGCATGGAGTTTCAAGAATGACAAAATACTTACATCGTCTTCCTTGCTTTTTGCCTTGATTTTTTTACCTAAAAAATTCACAAACATGTAAGTTTGACAAAGTTTTATATCCAACAGCTTATTTTAAGACAAGTTTTAAACGCAGATTGGTAGTCATCTGAAAATGAAAATGTAGCCGGATATAAATTATTCAAAATATTTAGACAGATAATATAACAACACGAAAAATCATGCAATAATCTTTTAGTTTCTTCCATTGATTTGAATTTTGATGATATGCTGGCAGACATCCCCATCACAAAGCAGCCATATACTACGACAGACGAGGCCCAAATTTATATGAAAGCCTAACTACAACAAAAAGTCTTAAGAGGACTTCCAGTGGCTATTCTAATATATAAAATAATCTAGAACTTATCCTTACCGGATCATTATATTGCTGACAATTTTTAATTTTAGGTAAACAAAGAATTCATTGAATAAGAATACAGCGAGACTAAGAACTTGAAACATTTATTAAAACACACCAATCACTCTGAAGACTTGCCAGAGACTACCCCTTAAAAAGGCCTTTGGCATAACACCACAAAAAATCTATGTGAACAACTCCGTCCTAAATGAAATCCAAAGGTGACACTTGACCATTGAAATTTCTTTCCAACCAAATACACCAAACACATGCTAATTGAGAACATCACCAAAGCCTTTTAGCATCTTTATTGGTGTCAAAACCTCTAAAATTAACACACAGGAATGTCTGGACATCCTTAGGACAAATCGAATCTTCGATAATATTGCTGACAAATTTAAAGAGTAATCAATATCTGAGGCAACTCTGATGTTGGAGACAAGAACAAACTTTGCCAAACAAATACCAATTCATTCACAAGTTTTATATTATTTTTAACATGCAACTAGCTTATATTCAGTTGGGTCCTTGTTGCTACCCACTACGACTACAAACATCACTACAACAAGGGACCAACAGTTTTCTCCTAAATGTGTTGTTACCAAATATCAAGAGATGCATACTCATTCACTTTGAAATTTGAACTACAACCTTTCAATAATGATAGCAACACATAGCAACTAGAAGATACAAAGGAAGAAGGGAGAATACTCACCAGGATCTTTGTCCGTGGTCTTTCTTGCCCTTTTCTTGGATCCTTCATCCTACAACAATAGCAAATAACTCAGCATGCATCCTACTCCAACATGAAGCACTTATAACTAAGGAAGATTCTCATTCCCACTTGAAGGAAAAACAGATTCAGGAAATTAAGAAATTCAACCAGATCAATCTTTCTTTTTGAACCAGCAGGCTGTGACTTCTGGCCATAAGCTGAAAACATCAATAATTTTTGTTATTCAATCTTCATAATCTTGCTTGTAATAATGTAAAAGAAACTAGAAAAAGTACAACCTTTTGATGATGGGGATTTCCTTGAACTTCTTGGAGTTGTCTGAAAAATATAACGATTTTTATAAGATAATCAATTTGATCAATGTTTAGCAATGCCAGGCAATACATACATGATTCAGATCCATTCGTGAAAGAAGGTAAAACCATTGTGAACCTAGGGTCCTCCAAATCATGCAGCAATACTTATAAAGATATAAATATTCACGAACCATTTATCTCAGGTTTAATCGAAGAGATTTTAAAAAAATAATAGCAGTGTATGGTGTAAAAGTTATTATTTTACATAATCACAGGCATTTCGTAACTGGTGTAGGCGTGTAGCTTTACAAAAAATTGGGTGGGACAGAATGGGAAGTTTACCCAAAGCAACATAAGTTGCAAATGCCTGTGGCTCAACTAAAGCTCTGAATTCAAGCTTCAAATTTTATAATAGATTCTTAAAAGCAGTATGACAATATCTATAAAACTATGCCAGACAGTGAACTAATGGGACCTTTCAAACCTTCTACCATGGACTTTATTAATTGGGGGTCTAACACATGCATACAAATATTATAACAAACAATGTAATATTTTTCTTTAGAGCTAGTAAGTGCCGGGTCTCATGCTAACAGTTTCAAAAGCTTACCTTTTCTTCCACTTTCTTGAATAATGTGGATATAGTAGCCTGAACAAGTGATCCACGATTACTGGACTTAACTTCAGTAGATGCACTGGCTGAAGCAGATTGAGACACTTCTTTACTTTTTGATCGAGAAGCAGACTCAGTATTTATCTTGGCAGGTTGATCTACTGGTGCATCATCCTCATCATCGAGGTCAAAAACTACAGTTTTTTTCTGTATCTGTGAATTAAGGAAGATAAAATATAAATTTACTGATAATATAAAATATATAAGATCAAGGAAGTTATCAATTCCACGTTGACAGGTAATCAAAACAAAAATTAAAGTCGAACACAGCCATTCAATCAACTAATAAAGTATACGAGTCAGTTTGGTGTAACCTTATAAATGAGGCGAAAAATTCAGAGATGAGGTTTATATAAAAGAATTGTTTGAAAAAACCCATCTAGCATTTTACACCCACAATTTTTAAGGGATACCAAACTGACTATAAGGATATTTGAGCTATTATGATCATTTACAGCAGTATCAACTTCTACCACTTTCTCTTCATCATCAGAAAGCTCAGGGCTGTTTTCACCAGAATCATCACCGGAAGAAATTTCAGCAAATCTGGTCCAACAAAAAAACTAAATGAATAGGACTTTCAGTCACAAAAGCTACAATTTTTAATTAAGTCAGACATTTCACTTTAAGTTAAATAACTGAAAATAAATGGTTCAACGAAAACAAAAACAGCAGAATTAAATTTTTAGCAACTAATGCTTTGTTACATATAACTCAACAAACTTTTTTAACCTAATGGCAGGAAAACAGGACGCATTAAGTAAACTAATATAAATGAGGCTTATTATACTTGTATGATTTTTTTGCAGTTCTTGTTGAATGTCGGACCGGAACCAATTCCTTTGTATCTTTTAAATTGATTTCATTGTCTGACAAATCATCTTCGGTGGGTGTCTTTGGTGACTCTTGCTCTACACGTTGAATGTTGGTTCTGGGAACACCTTGATTAACTACAGAAGCTGCACCTGCACCCGCACCCCCTTTAAAGTCATACTCAGCTTGGTGTCCCTGAAATAGAAGGACATTCCATGAGTAGATAACAAAAATGAACTTCATATTCTCTTTATGCCAAAAAAAAACCAAAAGTTGCTTCTCATGACCAGGCAACTATTATGTTGTAAAAACTCCTAACCTCATACAATTCATTAGGAAATTCCAGCTTGGATTCTTCTGGGTTTTCATCTTTCCTCCCGATCCACCATGCATCCGAAAATACAATCTAGTAAAATCAAGATATTGCTGATAAGGAACATAGGTATCCATACCCAAAAGGTCCAATTCCAGAAGATACAAATTAGTAAATGAAGAAGAAAAAAATGCAGAACACTACAAGAAGTAAAAAGAGGAAAGGGTAGATACATGTATGTTTCAAAGGAGAAATGAATCAGTAATGAACATTAACTATAATATCATAAACATAGGAATTAATGTTGCATTGTGTATGAAATGGAATCATAACGCCACTAACTCAAGTTTAGTTCTGTTGACTACTTTTCACCATATTCTGGAAAAACCAATGCATCATTCTATCCATCCTACATATTATAATTCACTTAGAGCCCTTGTCTTCCGATATGGATAATGTAACAAGAAAGAAGGTACACTAGCTATACCCATGTATGTATTTACTCAAAATAAAATTATGATATGAAAAGGCTGTGATAAGCCAGTAAGTATACACAAGGTATTTCTTTGACTAAGCATTTATGGGTCCCTTTATAATTAAACATTAACCAACTTTGCTCTAATTCGTGTCTGAAAGGCAAACAAAAGTAAACAGGAAGGGTAAATAAACCAACCATGTTATCAAAATAATCCTCACACATTACACTCTTTCCACCTTTAGGGAACTGTAGAGTCAAGTATCTGTTCTTTGGATATACAATGGTCCCGAATAACTTCATTTGACCCTGAAAAGTGAAAGTGAAAGTGAAAATGCATCTTGCCAGTTACCAATACACAACATACCACATCAAAAGTTTTAAAACTATTCCAAAATTTCAAAAGAAAAACAGTAGATATATTCAAGAAAACATTTCCTCTCTTGATTTCCACTCTCCTCCAACAAGTTGTCATTTATAACTATGCTGAATCAGACTTGTGAACTACAACAAGTCGAGCCACTTTAGCTGAGTCTGTTAGATCTGTTACACAGCCAATATGAAAGGCAAGGAACTAGGGTCAGGTAAGAACTTATGGATCAAGATGGCTACCCCCAAACGAAGGGACATGAGGTGAATCTTGGAGAGAATTCAGAGAGGATGGAGGGAAGGAGGGGGTGGGCAATTTGTATCCAAAGTCTACACTCTTCTCTCTAGCTTTTATCTGAATTCCTTCCTACTCTACTTATTACTTCTTTTCCTTAAATCATTGGGCATTCTTTGACCGGTAACTTTGGTCTGTTATTAGTCCTGGAATTATCTTGTTACAGTTCCAGAAAAAATTGGCAATCCCATTACAACTTTACTAAATTTTACTTTACAAGTTGTTCTTAACTTCTGCTTATGAGCTACCATTACACAAGTTTAGTCAACCACACAACAGCATACACCAAATCCACTCATGGCTGAACAACCAGTTTAGCACATACACCTGATGTACATGGATTCAGTATAAACTCCCTTCCTTAACATTTCCAAAAAGAAGCCATATGAAACTGAGAGAAAACCAATACAAACACTTGTACTAAAAACCAGAAATAACAAATAGTATTCCAAAAAGGCTAAAAAAAATTAACTATGCTTACAACAGGAAGATCAAGTTTATATAATTTAAGAACTAAAACATACACATAAATTAAAATAAAAGACAAAACTGCAAGCAGAGTTACACTTCCAATCCTGTTTAGTTTGACAAAACATTCTCTATTTTAATTTTGTGTTTTCACTTCTAATTACAAAAATATCACCTAATCTTCACTTCATTTTCTATTTTCAAGTGTATAGCAAGGGAAATGTTAGCAAAGCAACACCCTCCACGCTGTTTTGAAGACACCCTCCAGTGCACTCTTTTAAACATACTCTCTGGTATTGACTATAATTTATCAGAAATCACACAATCTAGTGGTCTCACTACTTATTTAATGAGTCAGTGCAATGGTTCCGTAGTTTTTTTTTTAAAAAAAAATTAACTAATAATAAAGAGTGTGTTAAAAAAAGTGTTAGAGGGTGTGTTATTGGCATTCATCTACATAGCAAAACAACTTTTAATTGTTTTTTCTTCCATTTTCCGCTTCCACTGTTTCTTATTCAAACTTAAAACAAAAATAACTACCAAAAACAACTTTAAACAAAGATGAAAATAGAAAACTTTTTCTCATACTAAACAACGCCTAAATTACTAGTATCATTTAAAAATAAGAAAACCCAATTTCCCGTTCTGACAACCCAATTCCAGAAACTAAAAACCAAGCAAAACCCACATCCCAAAACCCCAACTTGCATTCGAAATCCGAAAAAGCAGAGAGAAAAACCACCTGTGGGAAATCGAGGTAGAGAACGGGGTTTTTGGTGCCCAAGTCCTTGAGGTCACCGATCTTGCCACCGGCGATGGGAGCAATTAGCCCGGGGAACGAGAAGAGGTACCTGCAGCTCTTCCTCTGAGACTTCTTGATGATATCTTTGCCGTGGTGCTTGGCCACGACGGAGGAAGGGTTGAGGTGAACGGAGCTCCGTGCAGGGGTCTCCGAGAGAATCTTGTTGGAAATGGCCAAGGATTTCAGCCTCTTCCGCTCTAACGTTTCTGGGTTTGCGACATCGGTGTCTTCACCTTCTTCCTTCTTCTTCGCCTTGCCTCGGGCCATTAAGGGGTGGAAGTGAAGCTTGTTTCTTCAGTGTTGTGTGTTTGCTCACACGCGGGAACAAATGGGCTTTGTTTTTGATGGAGTAGTATTCCCTGTAAATCGCGGTTGGTAAAGTTTTCGGGGTCAATAATGGAATTGCCTAGATTTCATTTTATTTTGTTTTTGCTTACTCAATATTTTGCTCCTATGTACTCCTATAAAAAAGATTAACTTAAATGTATTTTTGTCCCTTATATATAACTTTTAGATTTGGTCTTTAATAAATATTTTTTTTAATCGAATCTATAATATTTGAAAAGTTTTGTCTTAAATCTTTATTGTTAATTAAGATCCCACCACCAAAGAAAACACACAACAAAACAACTACAATATCAACCACAAAACCACCATAGAATATCAAAAAATCGACCACCAACCAACATTGCAAACCCACTGCAATGGTGACAAAATCAGAAACACAAAAAAATCTTGAAATCAGAATAAAAAAAAAAATATCGAAACCCACCACAAACCAATGTGCGAGATGCACACCTCAGTGTTGGATGTCGGCAACGACACGACGTTTGTTACGAACAACAAGGACAAAGGAAAGGGAACAACCTACCTTCAAGGACTAGGAACCTCTAGAAGTTCGGAAAGGGAAGTAAATTGTTATGTATTTTTTCATATATTATGCCTTCTTACATCATTCATATATATAAGCAACAAGTAGAATGCTAGGATAACAAAATTATAACATAAAGCAAAATGGAAAAGATAATGGCAGACAAGATCAAGACGACATTTCTAGCTAGTGTCAACTCGGGCAATTCTGTTAGACAAAGTCCCTAAGGTATCTTGGTGGAGTGCGCTTGCATCGCGTGGCTGGTGGTGCAATGTCTCATCCCTATCAGAGTTCTTGGAGGAACTGGTAGTAGTGGCCGCAGGGGGCAGCCGAGACGGCAAGGGAAACCAAGTGGGGCTTCGCATTCAGGGAGAGGTTGGTGGAGGGGGAGCCCAGGGAACTCCAGGTTCATGCCCACCAAGATGTGGTCGGAGGGGGCCAGGCCCTAAACAATGACGGAGAACTTAGAAATGGGGGCAGACCAGGGGCTGGGCGGAGGTAACCATAACACACTTCGTTACCCATGCCATTCCCAACCGTGAGAAAGGGAGAAGAGAGTCAACAAAGAAAGAGATTGTCCAAAGGGGCATATTGGAAAAAGAAAGGAAAATAAAATTTAAGCATACACGTGTAATTTCACTCAGGCCAACGGGTATATGTGACAGCACAACGTGTTTGATTAACGGCCACGTAAGCAATTAATAGATTCCAATTAACAACAAAGACCTTGGGCAATACTTTTCAAATATTAAGAACCCGATTTGAAAGAAAAATTTAGGGATTAAATGCAAAAGTCGGGTACATGTCAGGGCCAAAAACATATTTAAGCCAAAAAAATTATTCAATTTGAAGAAAAAAGAAACACGAATAATGATATATTTTATATTGGTTAGTTGCAAAGAAAGAAGAAAGAAAAGAGAAACAAAAATTAATTTGAAGAGACATTTTTTTTTTAAAAAAAAAATCCTCTCATTTTACTCTTTCTATTCAAATTTTAAATATTATTTCCTGTCACATTTTCTTTTCTTAGATCAATGGAAGAGTGACACCCTTTATTTGATAAAGATAAAAAAAACTAAAAAGTAATAAAATAAATAATAAAATAAGTGAGTTCTTACGATTTATATTATACTTTAATTTAAAACTTTCATCTTAATTTTTTATATATTTTATTTCATTTTATCAAACACTTATTGACACTTAATAATATTATTATCGTCTCAAAAACTATATTGAAAAGATATATATTGGGATGGTTATTTTAAAAATATATATTATGAAGATTTAAAGTGAAGAATAATATATATATATATATATATATATATTATAGAGATCCTTTCAGAAAAAAGAAAGACTATTACATTTATAAAAAATGTTAATAATATTGTTTTTAACATATTTTTCCATTAAAATTCTTTAAATTACATGAATTGCACTACTAATTTCATACATAATTTTGTGGTTCTTAATAAATCTCAACTAATTAAAAAAACAACATATTAAAATATATTTTAAAAAAATATAATATTGGCATTACTTTTACATGCATAATTCTTATATAGAATATGAAAAATGTATATATTTTTAAAAATAATACTGTAATTGTTAATTTGTAAAAAAATCAAAGAAAATAAATGAATTAATTTTTTTAAAGTGAGAAAATGAATTAATTATTAATAATATAATAATCCATCTGTATAATTAGTGATGGGAGGAGACATTATCATTAACAGAGTTGAATCAGTGGCTTATCTGAGTTAACATCGTACATCACAAATTTCCATCCAAGACATTAGACATTAACAAGTTAAATCAAAGAAGAGGTGAAATAAATGCTATGTCCTAAATTTCCCAGAAAATGTTCCTAACTTCACAGATCAAAATCCCCTCTCCTCTCTAACTTTCTGTTACACTTCACTCTCTTCTTTTTTTCCCTGCAACGTTTTCCATCACTTCCTCCTCACGTTTTCCGTTCCCAAACCACCAATTACACCTCGCACCACCTTCTCCCACGCACAATGTGTCTCCTCCAATTCCAATTCACGGAAAACGCACGTCGCCGAAGCTGATTTTCGCCGCTTAGGGTTTCGGGTTGGGGGAATGAGCGAGAGCTCATGGCGTTTACATACGCGGCTCCGATCGCTCCTTCTCTCTACGGCATTGCTCGCATCGGTTACTGCGACCAGAAGGTTTCGCTCGCTGGTTCTCCCGGCGAGGTGAATACGTCGTTGTTTTGCGTTTCGTCACACGCGGGAAAGAGTGATGTGCTGTTCGAGAGGAGGAAGCTGAAGTCGGCTGATACTCGCATTGCCGAAAACACGCAGATGAAATCGAGCGTTGAAATTGAAATTCCGGTTTCTTGCTACCAGGTGATAGAACTTGCTGCGTTTGTCGTTTTGTGCGTGTGTGCGTGCGCTTATTTTTTTTATTTTTTATTTTTATTTTTAGGTTGACTGAAATAGGTAAGGTCAAGGAAGAGTCATGAAATGCCTTTCAATTTAGAAATTGTTGTTATTATATTTTAAATAATCATTTATTCTTTTTAACGATACAGGAAAATCATGACATTTTGTAATTATTTATGAAAGTGAAAAATACGAATAAAAAACGTTTTCTGAAACTAAAAATGTCTTCAAGTTGTCAGTGGTGGATGATGATCGGTAAATAGTGGGGAATTTTCTTTGGATGGAATGGTTGTTTCACTGTTTTTTATTATTATTATTACAAATTATAGTATGCCAACGTGATTATTGATACAGGAACCTTACAGAAACTACTGTTGAGTAAAGAAAAAGAAACAGGAATATCCTAATTCAAGTATTGGTTTGATGCTTTAATCCCATTGTAATTTTAGACTTGTATGCTGAACAATGCTTATCTGCAATTATGGTATATTAAGAAGTGACTGAGTAACTGCATTTTTGTTTTCCATGTGGTGAAGGAGTAGGTGGTTGGTATTCAGCTGCCATGATGAGTTTTTACATTTTTGTTAAATATTCAGTTTTGTTTCTTGTGTCAGATAATCCTTGCCAATTTTCATATTAGTCTTAAGATTAATACTTGACCAATGACTACTCAGTTATGTCATTTTGCAGCTCATTGGTGTTCCTGATCGAGCTGAGAAAGATGAAATAGTTAAGGCCGTTATGGGTTTGAAAAATGCAGAAATTGATGAAGGTTACACAATTGATGTTGTTACAGCTCGTCAGGTATGAACCAGTTATACTTTGTGACTAGTTGATTATAAAGTTTTCTTAAATTTGGCTTTTGAGGTGCAAGCAGATAAAGTAAGTGGAGTTGTTGTTGGTTGCTGCTCTTATCTAATATTGCTTTACAGGATCTTCTGATGGATGTTAGGGATAAGCTTCTTTTTGAGCCAGAATATGCTGGTAACCTGAGGGAAAAAATCCCCCCTAAATCTTCCCTTCAAATTCGTTGGTCTTGGTTGCCAGGTGCTCTTTGCCTTCTTCAAGAGGTACACTTGGCGTTTTTTTATTCCTTGATATTTTTCTCTTGTACAAATTTTTCTATCTTTTGCTGAAATATTTTGACTATTGCTTTTCTATTCCTTTTGTTCAGGTTGGAGAATCAAAGCTTGTGCTGGAGATTGGACAGACAAGTCTTCAGCATCAAAATGCCAAGCCATATACTGATGACTTGATTCTTTCTATGGCACTAGCTGAGGTAAGAAATGTGAACAATTAGGTTGGAAAATTACTCCCTGAATTTATAGCAGTCTTGTTATTTACCCTTTTCTTACCATTGGTGCTTTCTTGAAGTGTGCAGTTGCGAAGATTGGTTTCGAGAAGAAAAAAGTATCTCAAGGTTTCGAAGCTCTTGCTCGTGCCCAGTGTCTTCTAAGAAGTAAACCGTCCCTAGCAAAAATGACACTGCTATCTCAGGTAAGAAATTTTTTATAGTGTATATTCACTAAAGATCTTTAAGTCTAGCTGGTTTGCTAAATATATTTTATGAGTGAAAGATCGGTTTATAACCCCTACCTCTCCATTCAACAGAAAAGGTAGAAGGTCATTAAAGTCAACAAATGAAAAATTGTTACACTCCTAATTTTTGTTTCTGGAAATGAGTTCTTCTGTGCACATATTTGATGAAAATGGTTATTTTCATTTCAACATTAGGTTGTTATTGCTTACAATAATTCAAGAAGCTTTGATATTCAGGCCAACTTTTTAAATAGCTAACCTAGGCCTAATCAGGCAATACAGTAATTATTCAGTATCGTTGCATACTTATTTATTTTTAGCAACTTTATTACTCTCAAGTATCAATTCTATTTCAATGCCATTCTTCCTCATTTATGTTGCCCCTGTTTCATACTCTTTTTTACTGAGCAATTTATTGTTCTGTAATAATGGTGGCTTAATTGATTTTGGATAAAAAAAAGTCATGTGTTTTTGGCTGATTCCTAAGAGAGATTTAAAAAATAAAAAGAGTGATTATCTTCTTAAAAATAATTGAAACCGAACATGAAACATCAACTTGTTTCCTGTTTGAATTATCACATTATGTCTGTATATTAGGCATGGAACACAACCCTGAGGATGCTTGTCATGGTTTCTAGATTGAAGAATCTCTTGAAGAGCTTGCACCTGCTTGCACCTTGGAACTACTGAGTATGCCACATGCTCCTGAAAATGTTGATCGAAGACGAGGTGCAATTTTGGCTTTGCGGGAATTGCTCAGGCAGGGTCTTGATGTTGAAACTTCATGCCAAGTACAGGACTGGCCTTCCTTTCTAAGCCAAGCATTTGACAGTTTGCTGGCAAAAGAGATAGTTGATCTTCTTCCTTGGGATAACTTAGCTGTGATGCGAAAGAATAAGAAGACTATTGAATCACAGAATCTAAGGGCAGTAATTGATTCTAATTGTTTTTATCGAGTTTTTAAAGCTCATATGGCAATTGGGTTTTCCAGCAAGCAAAAAGAGTTGGTAATACACTTCTCTGAATCTTGTAGGCATATTTTAATAATCTTGCCATAGTCCATATTTCATTAATACTGTTTTCTTGGCATACATTCTCAAACAGTGGCCTTCTGAACTTCATCTTGATACTAGTTGTTTGTATAAATTTTATGCAGATTAACAAAGCAAAAGGCATATGTGAATGTTTGATAGCTTCAGAAGGTATTGATTTGAAGTTTGAGGAAGCTTTTTGCTTATTCCTACTTGGACAGGTACATTTTGAATTTTGGTTTCCAGCAGCTATAATTTTTTCTCTCCCTTTCCAATTCTCCCTGGAGTATCTGCAGAATAATTCAGCATTACTTTTGTCTTAAATTCTAGGGCACGGAGGCTGAGGTGGTTGAAAAGCTTAAGCAACTTGAGCTAAACTCGAATCCCAAACATAATTCAGTCTTGGGGAAGGCAATAATAGATGCTTCTACTGTAAACCCGTCATTGGTATTTCTCTTGTTATAATGTTCATTCTTACTTTTGTTGCTGTTTGGGACATGTGTTTGACATGTTAAGTATGTGCAATTAACTACGACTTGGATTTCAGAGATTAGTGTATTTTGGAATAATTTTTGCCGAGCCTCAAATTCAAATGCCATACACATATATTCATTTTTTTAAAATTTCTATTGTTTTCTTTCAGATAAAGATTTTCCTTTTGACAGAAAATACTTGTGTTTCTGGCTTCAGAAAAATATCTATTTTTTTGCTATATTTTTACACGAGATAATCGCTGATCTTGAATGCTTCAAGAATTATGTTATATCTTTCATCTTAAGTTTTCGTGAAAAAATCTTTAGTTTTGATTTCTTATATCAGACCACTTGTGCAGGAAATGTGGCTGAAGGATTCTGTGCTTGCATTATATCCAGATACTAAAGATTGTTCTCCAGCTCTGGTGAGATCAGTTATAGTAGGCAATAACTAATTTGTTATTTTTTATTTTGAAAAAAATTGCTTATGGGTGCCCATTTCTGTAGGCCAATTTCTTTAATGCTCAGCAGAAATTTTCTGGAAGCAAGAATTCCAAAGGAGCTCAACAAATGTTGCCCACTATATGTCATAGACCTTTATCTTCATCTGGTTCCTTAGAACGTAGAGAAGTTGAGGAATCTCGCTCATACATGAGCTCTTCTCCTAGTCTAGGGTTTGCTGTCAAGCAGCTGACTCCTACTGATTTGAGGAGTTCATTGCTATCTGGAAGAAATGAAACTGGAAGCAATACTATTGAGTCACCTGTTCAGGTGAAAAGGAACCTTGGTAGTCATCGCAATTCAGGAATTTGGCATGGTTACTTCCCTCAAGGACACATATTCAAAAGAATAACATACTTAACCGTATTGGGTTGTATTGCATTTGCTAGCATTAAGTTGTCAGGAATTGGTCTAAGCAAGACTCTTACTGCTTCTCATTGGGCTTCTACTAAAGCCAATGATAACATTGCTTGGACTGCAGATTCAGCTGATTACCCTGTGGGCCCAGCTTATATTAGGCAAAGTACCATGACCAACAAACTGAAGAGGATCCTGTCAATGTTTAAGATACAGCGGTTGCACCAGTCAGGTGCTGGAAATCATAGTGATTTACACACTACTCTTACCTCATCATCCTCCCCTATTAATGTTTCCAGAAGGCCAATGCCTGTGGAAGAAGCAGAAACCATTGTCAGGCAATGGCAAACAATCAAAGCTGAAGCTTTGGGGCCTTGCCATGAAGTTAATTGCCTAGCTCAAGTTCTTGACGAATCTATGCTTGCTCAGGTAGTGCTTGCTGTGGCTTATTTTAACCTTTTTTATGTAATCAAATGTCATTCAACTTGGTATTGTTCAATAATTCAGCTCGGCATTCAATGAAACACCATTGTAAAATCAGCAAGTTAACCTCTACTCAAATTTTCTTGTTTGCTTTTGACAAGTGACATGTCTAATGAGCTTATGCTGTGAAGTACTCCAAATTTCTTAGTTTATTATGAATATAATGATAGAATGAAATGATAACGAACACAAAGTCATGCAACTAATTAAAAGAATTAATCAGTGCTGTTATCCTTTACAGTGGAAAGGTTTGGCCAATGCCGCCAAAGAAAGATCTTGTTACTGGAGATTTCTTTTGCTCAAGTTATCCATTATTCGAGCTGACATTCTATCAGATGGAAATGGAGATGATATGGCAGAAATTGAAGCTCTCTTAGAGGAAGCATCTGAACTCGTTGACGGTTCACAGCAAAAGAACCCAAACTATTATCTGTAAGATGTACTTGCTTGTACAACTGGATAGTAGTCAAAGACACTGGCTATCCATTTCTGATGTTTCTTTTCCTTCCTAACAACAATCAAGCGCTGCATCCTGGTTTCTTTGCTTATATTGTGTTTATTAACATTTATTTTTTCGTTGATGATTGCAGCACTTACAAAGTTAAGTATGTTATGAAGAGGCAAGACGACGGATCATGGAAGTTCTGTGAAAATGATATAATAGAATCACCATGACATGAACTTATTACTATGCCACGCCAGGATAACTGATGTTGCAGCTAACTTCATTCCTTCCCTAACTACTGTTGTTTTCTGGAGCCGTAAAATCCAAATACGATCTCCATTTAGGCAGATGATGACACCTTAATAATATCAGTTTACACAATATAAGATCCCACAGCCTCTCTTCTTTCTGGTATTGACATGTAAGGAACTACTGATTGATTGGAATTAATTGGAATTTATCAGAAAATAATGAAATTTCTGATTCATTTTTCTGCCAACAGAAGTAATGTGTAAAGATTTCTTTCTTTCATTTTTGAAGTCAAGAATTTATCTTTCTTGTATGTCAATTGTATTGTTTGCTGTTCGAGTTTTTCCATTGGTCTTTAATTTGATGGGGACGGAAATAAAGAATGTAGTGCAAGGACGAGAAATTGGGTTCCCCCCTTCTTTTTCTTGCAACTTGCAAGATATATCAGACGGAGCAATATCTCTTGAACAATGCACAGTTGTAAATTTAAAAGCAGTTGTTATAACTAACTTTATAGAAAGATAAAATTAAAGGTAAAAATTAGAAAAATAATAATAATTTTGCTTGCTTTTTACGTATATCGATGCAAAGCAAGTTCTTTAGAAAACAAGAATGGGTTGATTAATTTTAATTAAAAAGGTACCAAATTAAGAACTCAAATATGTACAAAAAATTAAGAAATCAAATGATTTTTTAATATTATTATTCTAAATCTTATTTTTAAAACTGACAATAAAAATTTATAGAACATGTAAATAATAGAGATAAACAAAACCTTTCACATGTTATGGGAAGGAAAACAATAGTAATAAATAGATAGAAGTGGTTAAATAAAATAACTCGTCGAAAGGACCTTTCTTCCTCAATGCACGTTAAAAGTTTGTTTTATATTTTTTACCGATTTTTTTTAAATAGTTTAGTCATGTTTTCTTTGTATCCTTAGTCTCCACTCTTGCTTGCTTTCAGAATCTACATATAGTTAAATTGTTGTCAAAGTACCAAGTACCAAATTGAAAGACATTCTCTACTTCTTTAACCTATGTAGACACTTATAAGAGATTTTACCATACATGAAGAATTAAAACTTGTGACTAACCTATGCTCACTTTATGCAGCTGCCATCCAGCGTAACAGGATCACATGTCGGCAAATTTCCTGCATGGGGTTACTTTTAGAAACATTTTCCCGAAATGGGTCTGTTTCTAAAGTAATCCCTGCATGGTGCTCTTTTTTACGTAGAGACCATGCAAATCGCAAGGAGGAATGGCGATTTCGTCGTCGACGCGACAGCTTGCACCGGTGTCGCCATCTTCAATGGCGTGTTGCACCAAGCTTGGACTCGCCAGTTTGACTGGCGAGTTGAGGGTAGGGGTTTGCAGTTCTCAGGCTACGTGCAGCAGCTTTGCAGGAGGAGGGACAGCTTTTTGGTGGAAAACGCCAGTGCTACTGGCGATTTGTGCTGCAGGTAGGAGTAGCCAGTAGCACTGGCGATTTGAGCATGAAGTAGCCATTCCCAATGGCGATTTCAGCTCCTTTATAAACCAAAGCTCCGCCCATTTGATGTGCGTTTCTTGAAATCATCTGAGAGTTGATATTTTATGTGCCTTTTCTAAAAAATAGTGAGTTTCAAATTGTTTATCCTATTTTGTGTTGAATCCTAAAAACATTGTTGAAGGCAGGTTCAAGGTACAGCTTTAAGGTATAAAAGTTCAAATGTGTATAGTTATTTTTAAATTATATTAAGTTGGTGTTGGTGTAAAAAAAATTGTATTGAATATGAAGTTTATAGTTATTTTATAATTATATTAAGTTGGTGTTTATGTTTTATTAGTGTCTTAAAAATTTATGAGTGTTCTTTGAAATGTGTTTATGTTGGTGTTTTTTTAAGATGAAGTTATAATATTTTTTAAATTAAATTAGATTAAGTTCATTTGTTGGTGTGTTAAAAATTTATATGCGTTGAAGTTGAAAGTGTTATTTATTTTAATATATTTGTAGTAATAATTTTGTAATTACCTATTTTTATTATTGTGAAGATTAACTATTTATATGCCCGCCTAATTGAGATATTGTACAAATGATTGATGTTATTGATATTTAGACACTTACAAATTACAGACACCATAATAATACGTTTAAATTTTTGTTATATTTTTTTCCGTCAAATCATTTAACGAAATACACCATAAAAATTTATTTGACGATGCTTTGTTGTTTCTCGTAGCATATTTATTTGAATATATTTGTAGTAATTTTGTAATTACCGTATTTCATTTTGAAGTTATTATTGTTAAGATTAATTATTTATATTATTAATTTCGTTCATGAATTTTTTTATTTTGTCTTTAAAATTTATTAGTTTGAAATTATTCATTTTTTTTAAGTGTGTCCCATGAAATTTATTTCAAGTTAATTAAATTATTTTAAAAGACAAATTGAATGTGAAATTCCAATAAAAGGACCTTTTGTGATTATATTTTATTAGTTTGAAATTATTCATTTTTTTAAGTGTGTCCCATGAAATTTATTTCAAGTTAATTAAATTATTTTAAAAGACAAATTGAATGTGAAATTCCAATAAAGGGACCTTTTGTGATTAAATTTTATTAGTTTGAAATTATTCATTTTTTTTAAGTGTGTCCCATGAAATTTATTTCAAGTTAATTAAATTATTTTAAAAGACAAATTGAATGTGAAATTCCAATAAAAGGACCTTTTGTGATTAGATTTTATTAGTTTGAAATTATTCATTTTTTTAAGTGTGTCCCATGAAATTTATTTCAAGTTAATTAAATTATTTTAAAAGACAAATTGAATGTGAAATTCCAATAAAGGGACCTTTTGTGATTAGATTTTATTAGTTTGAAATTATTCATTTTTTTTA